>NC_054594.1:44135846-46996010 GCF_004785595.1 Juglans microcarpa x Juglans regia
GCAATTGATAAGCAATTTATGAATGGCTACATGATCTCGGTGACTTGCACCCTATTAGGATTTGTATCCTCCCAAAAAAATAATGTCAAATAATTTTGAAAGTGTATTATTTTCTTGTATGGGAATAGTAAATTTTTTGGATGAATTTGGAATTATTATGTGCGAAATAGACTATGTTTTTACTCAATATTACATAAAAAAAATTAAGACCACCTTTAATCGGATTAGCAAAAATAAAAATCTGAAAATGTAAGTAAATTGATTTGTTTCCCAAAAATAAAAAGAAATAAATAAAAGACAGGAACTAAAATTAACAATAATATGTCTCGTGTGTGGTAGATTGTCATTGACTTTTGGGAGTGCTGAGGTGTCAGAAATCAACGCAACCAAAAAGAACAACGCGACAGTGGAAAACTGCAGGGGAGCCTAATCTCCACCCTACAATGTGTACATAATATCTTCAACTCCACCTATTCCCGTCTTTATTCCTTCTTCCAAATACTAGCCGGAGAAGAGGAACAGGTTAAGCAAGCAGCGATCCGAAAGGCCATCCCTGCTTTCGGTTCCAGGAAAGAGAAAGATAGTGAGTCTTCAATTATGCAATCTCACGGGTCTTTTTCTTTCCCTTGATCGAGGAAAACAATCCTTTAAAAAAAAAAAAAAAATTATTATTATTCTTGTCTTATTTTCATGTTTGTTCTAATTTTTTCCCTGATGCTCATTATTTTTTTGGCACATAGGAGGTCTCTCTGTTGTTTTCTTTCCTGGAATCGGTTTCCCTTTGAGCTTTGATTTTCCCGGGGAAATTTCTAAGTGGATCTGATAAGGCTTTCGTGGGTCTTTCTTGTATTGAATGACATGGGGTAAGTTTTTTCTGATTCCCATTTCAGATTTGGAGTTCTATGGGTATTTTTGGTTCAATTAGTCTTCCAGCTTTGGTTTTTTTTTTCCCCGTGTTTTAATTTAGAATCTGTTGTGGTTTTAGTTGTTTGGTTCATGAGAAAACGAAGGAAAAAATGAGTTCTGACGTTGAATAAAGAAAATGATATGGGCACTGCAGACCTGTAGCAGACTTTCAGACGTGTAGTCATAGTTTCATCATGTCCCGTTCTTTTTTTTTATTTCCGCGGGCCGGGGGGGGGGGGGGGGGGGGGGGGGGGGGGGGGGGGGGGGGGGGGGGGGGGGGGGGCACCTTGATGACCCCCCCGTTGATTACAGGTTTTCGATCATCTGATCTGATCTAGGAGATGACATAAATGTTCTGCTTATCTCATGCCTTGTTGTCAAAAGCGAACCTAGGCCCAAAGCGCCGAAAGAAAAATACTTCTCACTCCCATAGCGAAAGTGCATACACCAAAAGCGGAAAAAGTGACCAATTTTATTCCGGAAGCACCAGGCACTGAAGAGCGTGCTTTTTATTGTTTATTTAAGAAATACTCAATTAAAAATATGATTTGCTAGCTGATTAGAAAAATGATGATTAGGTCTAAACAACATATAATTAACGTTGATTAGTTGATCAACTATTGTCATAGTCCAATACACCATACCGTATATGTTTCCCTTAACCTTATATGGCTAAATGCGCGTGATAAAGTCTAATACCAAATCCAAGCAACCACATCACCTGCTCCCACCCCCCTGCGCCCTGCCCCCGGCAAGATTTTTTTAAAAGCAAAAAGATCGTGCCTTTCTAAATGGAATGAGTTGCCCTTTTGTAAACAGGGCATTGGTTTCACTTGCTCTTGATTCACCCGTATACAAATCATTGATCTTGTATTTAGTTCCGTAGCATTCTAGGATCCAAAAATAATGATCTTGAATGACTTGATATGTATTTAAAAAATGCGTATCTGCTTGGCCCTGTCACCCTAGGCCTCACGAGACCTTTGCGCATTGTTACATCTGGTGTCTTTAACAACACTGGCATTTGGCCACTCAACCACAACATTAGTTGTGGCTTGAACTTGCATCCAATGAAACTTTTGCTGGCAAAAAGCATGAAAAAACTTATTAGCAACTTGAGGTCTGGGGAACTGATGCTATTTATTAAGCAGTGTTTCTATATACCAAGTTTGTCATCACAAGTATTCCATGGATTCTAGATGTACACCAAATAATGATTCTTTGAACCTTATAAAAGAATGATTATTTGAACTCTTTCCTCTCCACTTTTCCCCGTACAGTTTCTACTTGTTGGGGTGTTGCTCTTTCAACAAAATTGATGGGTGATTTTAGTTGCTAATTTCATATTCTTTGTCTAGTGATTTATTCATATGTGATTTTCTATTGTTCATTTATAAAATGATAAGTCTTTTCTTTCTGGGTTGAGATAGATAGAGAAGGTTCTATGTGGACCAATTTATCTAGGTGTCAGCCTGAAGTTTTTTAGTTTGTGATGGCTGCTCTTGGCTATATTATTATATGAGATTTGTAACAGAACAGAATTCGCTTTGTAACAGAGCAGTGGTTGTCTTGGTCGCTATACCAAGCCAACAATAACTACCTCATTGGATACACAATCAAAAGGAGTGCAGATTCAAGGTCAGAAGGTGAAAAAGCCTAACATATCAGAGGATTTCTGGACCACCAGTACGTGGGATATGGACAACAGTGCAGTTCAGTCGCAAGGAAGCTTATCATCAATCAGTACAACCAATCAAATTCTGGATTTGCATGGTGTTGCTGGAAATGCTAACACCCCTTCTGAATTTGTAAATCATGGCAAGTTTTTACTTCTACTTGAATGTTAAGTGCATATGTCAGCCACAGCTTTGGGTGGGTCTCGACTCTCCTTTTGGTGTGTTGTGGTGGGGGGTTGGAGTTATATAGGACCCCAATTGATATTTCAAAGGTTGTTGGGTGCCAACATGTATATGATGATACTTATAAAAAAAAGACATTTATATGATGTTGTAGATGGTACAGCATATTGCTCTGAAATTTGTCTCGTGTTGACTTTGTCTGTGTATTTGTCCATTTTTTTGTTTTGATTATGTTGAACTTACATTTCCTATCTTGTACGGGCAATAGGTCTTCTTCTCTGGAATCAGACTAGGCAGCGTTGGGTAGGAAGTAAGAGATCCGAGAACAGGGTTCAACAGACACGAGAACCCAAATTAAGGTGAGTTGCTCTAATCTTTGCATGGGAAATGATTTAATTTCATTAAAAAAAAGATACTTGATCTACCAGTAGTGTAACACTAATCTGAGTTTGTGCCTATTTTACTCTCTCTCTCTCTCCTTCTCAAAGGAATGGTAATTAATTAGTTGCCCGGCCTAACTTATCAAAACGTTCATTCATTGGTTAGTAAGATTTGTTTTCAGTTATTAAGACTTTTAAGTTACATATTTTCCATTGAAAACTGAGAAGGGAAGAGGAGGGTGAGTTTGATTTTTATTTTGTTTTATTATTTCCCTTTGGGGTTTGACAGCACATGAAGATGGATTTAGACCATGTTTCTTCCAAATAAGAGTTTGGAACAAGTTTTTTTTTTTTCCTCTGTACAATCTGAGTCTAAGTTGTTATTTTATATCAGGATTTCAAGAAATAATATCATCCCAAGAAGCCCCAAGGGCTAGCACAAGTGGTTGGGGATCATGCCTCATGCAATGGAGGTTACTAGTTTGAATCTTCCCATTTTCCTTCCCTTTGGTCCAAACTCATTCCTCCCCCTTCCACCTTTCCCTGCCTTAAAAGAAAGAAGATGACCACCCTTAGGCGAAGACTTTCTTTACATTCATTGTATTTAGTTTATCCACTTCATTGTAGCATATGAACTATCTTGCTGAACAGACCCATTTCCTTGTTGGGCAATGTTTGGCCTTGGCCTTGGCCTTTATCCCTACAAAACAAAAGTAGAAAGAAAGAGAGTTGAATATTGGTGTCACATCGCGTGTCTCCTGTCTGATTTAGTGTGGCTGGCACTTTAGGATCTCGTTACTTGAGTTTACGCATTAAAGTAGCATTGAGTGGAAGATATAGGAAATGTTGGAGAACAGTTTCTGGAATATATACCCCTTAGATTGTAAAGCGGTTATTGGTTATTCATGAATTAATTTCCTTCATCTTTTCAGCACTCATTGTCTATGCATTGATTTAAAAAAAAAAAAAAAATCCTGGCTTTGCAGTTGGAATGCATCGTATGAAAGTTTGCTTGGGAGCAACAAGCCATTCCCTCAGCCTATACCGCTTGTTGTAAGCCTCTGCCCTCAAATGCTGATAGTGATAATACCATGCTTTATTTAATACTTTGTTGATCCTGAACACAGGAAATGGTAGATTTTCTCGTGGACATCTGGGAGCAGGAGGGATTATATGATTGAGCAGCAGAAGTGTTTATCTGTTAAAAGGTTTTTGAGATATCAAAACCCGTCATGGCTGTTCTAACATTCAAGTTGCTTCCATGGTAAGGGGTGGGGGTGATTTGAGCAAATTGCGGCTTTTATATCAACAGAAACATCATCGATAATTCAGGCCTTTTAGACATGCTTGTATTACATTTAATTCAAATTATGGCACCGGCATTCTTGGGGGCAAGTTTTACAAAATTTATGAAACTTTGTCAACACTGACTCGAATGCTACCAGCACTTGCAAGTTAGGGCTTGTGATAAATTCCCTCCTCCCTTTTTCTCTTAAAATAAATCTCATGAGTTATTACCTTGTAACAGGATTTCTTGGTTTGCATGTCTTAGAAACATGCATCCTAAAACAAAGTCAAAAGCTTGCCTAAATTTTACTCAAAAGTTATTGAAGAAGTATTTTTCACCCCAGGCCTTGCCCTTCTCTACAGTATCAAATGGAACACTATTATAAAAATTTGTAGTTATTAGTGTTAAATGACTATGCAAAATATGATTGTTTAAATAATAATAATTTAATTATAATTTGATTGTTAATTAACATATGATAGGTAGAATTACAAAATAAGATAATTAACATATGATAGGTATAATTACAAAATAAGATACAAAATAATAATAAAATATTATAATACCCGGATAATCTAATTGAGAATTGGTTTTGAATGGAATAGAAAAATGACAAAACATGTAATATTAACCAAATTTTAAACTTGCTTTTGCCTATTCCAATGCTAATGCCCAACTCCCAGCTGGTTTTGTTTCCTTATTTATTCACATAATCAACTTTCAGAACATTGCAGGCTGATAATCTTGAACTAAAGTGAGTTTGGATCATGTTTACTTGATTTTAATACGACCATCTCCAAATAAATACCTTCCCCTCATTTGTTCAAGTTTTAGAAACCATTCTATATCCTTTTTATTTTCCGACCATCTTTTTATGCCCAATGTTATTCCAGGAAGGTCCCAGATGTCTTATATCGTTTGATTATAAAATAAAATATCTACGTGTTAGGATTCGATTCTATTTGAAGATCAAATCAGTTCTGAATTTTGACACTTTTTTAAAAAAAAAAAAAAAAAATCCTTAAATTTCATGTTTTAACATTTTATTCCTCATCTTTAAAATATTTAATGATAAGTCCCTCTTAACTATATCTACAAAGTTTTTCATTTTGTGAGGAAAAGAAGAAATTATAAAAAAAAAAAAAAATGAAAGACGTTGCATCAGAATTTCCCTCTAGAACACTCTTCCTCATTCAGCATGGTACGTGGAATGTTTGAGAAGGACCAAGAACCATCCCTCTGTTCCTCATGTATATCACTTTTCTGATGTGTCATGATCTAACACCTCCCAGAGACTACTCCAACTGTCCAAACCAAAGCAGACCTCTTTAAATTTCCTTGCTACCTGCCCTCTTACCCTACTCTAAACCATCGGCGACAACAAGTACGCAGATGTTCTTCTAAATACTCGATCGTCAAGGTTTCTTACTCTAGGAACTAATTATTAAGCGAAAAAACTGATCGATGGCTTTGCCTCGTTTAGCTTCGAAGAGTATCCTACAAAGGGTGTTGGCTTCTAATTCTTTGCTGGGTCAAGGTGCTCGTGAGAGGAGTGTTGGTGGTGTTCAGAGACAGAGGTGGGGAAATGAGATTGTGAGGACGTTTACTGCAGCAGATGTTGATAAGGTGGCTGGTGAGAAAACAGAACATGGCAAAGATCAGGTAGCTGTTTCTGAAGGTGGTAAGAAGTCCATGTTATTCCCGAAGAGGCAGCGCAAGAGGTGGCTGTGGAGGAACAAGGACCGTCATGACTTTTCTCCTGCCCATTACGGTACTCTTTCTCTCTCTCGAGTGCGTCTTTTATGGCGCCAGGCCTACATATACATATCAATACCATTTTTCTTTTTCTATTTTTAAACGGTTCACCACATCATGATTGAAATTCCTAAATTAATTGGACTTGAATAATATATAAAAGGAAGCAATATTTGAATCGTCAATGAATTATACAACTAGATACTTTATCTTAATTGGGCATGCTTGGTTGAATTACACAGTAATATTCTCATGTGAAGAATATACGATCTCCTTAAAATACTTGCTGCTAGTGAGATGCAGATTTAAAACAATAGAATAGACCAACAAAATACCTTTTTTTGCTTTGCCTATATATATATATATATATATAGATTTCTTTTCCTCGGGGCTTGGAAATGCGCTCATGCAAGCAACCCAGAACATAAACAGTCTGTTCGAGAAATTGAACATAACCCCCTGGACACTCAGCGGCCGCGTAAAAGAGAAGGACAACAGCTACGTGTTGCGGTATGAGGTGCCGGGGCTATCCAAAGAAGACTTGAAGCTCACCATCGATGACGGAGTTTTAACAATAACCGGAGAGCACAAGGAAGAGAACGAAGACGACTCGGACGATGAGTCTTGGTCAGCTGCGAGCTATGGCTACTATCACACAAGCCTGTTGCTACCCGAGGATGCCAAAATTGACGAGGTTAAGGCGGAGTTGAAGGATGGAGTTCTAACTATTGTCATTCCTAGAACTGAGATGCCAAAGAAGGATGTGAAGGAAGTGAAAGTACATTAGTTTGATAGGAGGCCCGATCGAGTTTGATGGAGCCTGCGATGTGTACGTGTTTGTGCATGTGGAAAATAGAGGAAAGGGTTACCGTGTGTGCGCCTATGTTTTGAAGAACGTACTCGTATATATTTTGCATGGCACAATAAGATGTATGGGACTCTTTTTTTTAACAGCATTGTTTCTGTTTTCTGGATGTGCTGGGTTGAAATGAAAATGCCATTCACTACGTACATTTTGCAATTAACCATTTGGGTCTGAATTTTTAACATTAATGATTACATGGCTGATTACCTTTTAACTTGAACGTATGAAAAATTCTGAAAGCCTTTACATTACACACTATCTACATCTACGTGTCATATAAATTTAATTTTAAACTAAATGCTAAAATTTAAATTTTATAAATTAAATTATATCAATTTTTGACGTGCTTGCTATATATATATCCGAATATTTGTTTCAGACTGATTGTACAATTTTCTTTTTAATTTAGGTGTATTTTTATAAAATAATTATAAAAGTAATAACTTTAGAGAAATATTTTTATTTTATATATAATTATATTAAAAAAATTGTAAAAAATTATGCTTATATCATGACTCTTCGATAACTCTTCTGTTTGCAGAACAAGTTATAAAAATGAATTATATCTAATCGGTTTAAAGTGTTTTTAAAAAAAAAAAAAATTAAGTGGACGTTGGAAGGGATGAAAACCCCTTCAGCCTAGCGGGTTGAGCCCAACATGAAATAAGAAGCCCGTCTCACGGTCTAGGGGTCTATTCGGCTCAGATCCCCATGCCAAACAAGAGGCTCATCTCACGACCTAAGGATCGAGTCGGCCCGACCAAGAGACCCTCAAAGTGATAAAAGGGGAGGAATGGAGGAAAAATAATGAAGCTTTAACAAAGAGTTGACAAAGGTGGGCACCGTCTGTGTGGGTCGAGAGGTCGCCGGCAAAATTGTTAAGAGGCCCATGCTGCATTAGTTACCTTTCTTCAGTACGAAATGTCATAATGATTGCCTCTGGCACGTCCCAAACACTCATGAGTTGCGGCTGTTGAAGGACGTGCGAAAGAAGTGACCATCACCCACGTCTTGAGAGTGGAAAAGGTAGGTTCTGCTGACATAGGCTGAGAGGTTGCCAATGTATTTGTTAGAAACCCACATTGCATTAGTTACCTTTATTTGGTACGCTACGTCGCATTAAATGCCTTAGGCAGCCGAAGCATAAAGGTGATGAGATTGCTCCATGGCGATAGAGGCAAGATGCTCCCCCATACCTAGTATAAAAGCAGACCACCAGGTACATACGAACTCAGACAAAAAAAAAAACTTCTATTAAAATTCCGATTGAAAAAACTGACTTAAGCATCGGAGGGTCCCCTGACCACCCCCGAGCTTTCCTTTGAATTTGTGTTGGTGTAGGTCAAGTAATTCATTCTCCAGTTGTTTGAGGAGACCTCGCGGTGCATACGAAACATACGTATTACTTAAAAAGAAAATAATGGAATCTTTTAGCATTGACACAAAGCTTTTGCTGACGAGGAAAAGGAAGAAAAGGGTGGGCCATAGTTTTGACCCAAACAAGAACCATTGCCAAAATCAAAGGGTTTTTCACTAGGAAAATGATACCTTATACTTCATTTACTACTGTTTTATTATTTAACTTTTTCTTTTCTTTTGCTCTTTAAATTTGGATTAAAAATCTTAAAACATAACCTTTTTGCATAATTTAGAAGAAAATAAATTTAATCAACTAATGTAATCATGTAATTTAATTAAAAATAAATTCAATTTTATAAAAACTGAACTTCTTTTGCTCTTTTGAGTCAATTTTTATAAAAATTGAATTTCTTTTACTCTTTGAGTCAATTTTTATAAAATTAAATTTATTTTTAGTTAAATTGTATTAAATTTTTTTTCTTAGAAGGTCATGTTCTGGAATTTTCAAGCCAGATTCAAATGACAAAAGGAAAACAAATAACCAGGCAGTAAAACAGTAATAAATAAGGTGTAAGTGTATCATTAACCTTTCCATCATCATCCATCAGGGACATAATTTGACCAACGGAAATATTATTGTGATTCTAACATGTGTTGATTGCAACATGACGTTTTGCTAGGGGTGGGCAAAAACTCCACCCACTCCAACTCCAGCAAAGTCAGAGGTTTCGAAAATCAGAGTCGGAGTCGGAGTTCAGAGGCCATGTTGGCTCCGAACTCTAACTCCAAGCTCTGACTATTTATACATTATATATTATATATTGTAATACATATATTAGGTAGCCAAGTGGCCTAATAGTTGAGACAATGTTTTGGCAACATGAGAACCTGCATTCGAGTCCCTTAGGCCCCAGTTTCATGTTTTGCAATTATTTTAAAGAAAACCTTAAATAACACCGTTTTTAATAGGGTATATATTCATCTCTTTCAAAGAATAAAACCCTAACTATGCATTCCCTCTCTTGCCTCTTCCCCCACCAGTGCCTCCACTCATTCCACCACTCCATCATCACCCCCCACATTCTTTGATTGAACTGAGTCAGATGCCATGCTCTTCATCTTATTCATCTTCTCCGTCGTTCATTTTCCTATTGGCTGGTTTCGAATGCTTCATCTTCTCCGTTGTCCCTTCAGGCTTCAACATCTTCGTCTTCTCCGTCGTGACTCGTCCATTCTCCGTCAAGATTCAGATTTCAGTCTAAGTGTTTTGCTGCTATAAGGATGTCATGCGCATGTTCTTCCCTGTCGTCGGTCCCTTGCATGTTCTTCAAGATTCAACCACTCTTTCTCAATTTCTCTGTAGCTTAATTTGTGCATATAATTTCTTGTTGTGGTGATTTTTGCAATCTGATTTGGATTGATTTTTGTTTGTGGGTATTTTGGCAATCAGATTTGGATTGGTTTTTGCTTTTGTGGGTATTTTGGCAATCAAAGATTCAGATTTGCATTTGTATTGTTTTTTTTTCCTGTGACCAATTTCTCTCTGCGACTCCGACATCCCGAGTCCGACCCGGCAACTCTAATCGGAGTTGGAGTCGGAGGGGAGTTGGAGTCGGAGGGGGTTTTAACCTCCTACGGCTACCCCTACGTTTTTATTACTAATACGAGGTTATTTATGTAAGAAAAGTGATATATACAAATTTTTAAGTGGATTACTTCGCATATGTCTTGTATAAAAAAATAGATTTTACCATAAAAATTTACTTTTATATAGGCCTCACATCATTACAAAATACTTGTACAATATTTGTATATTTAAGACTTATAACTAGCATTAAAAGCGTCAAAGTGATGTTATTTTCATAAATTATTTTACAAAAATATCTTTCATTTAAAATGTAATGGCATAAAACTTGTAAAAAAATGTGTGATTCACTGATTCATTATGCGCTTTCTCATTCACGGTACAAAAATCAAAAGTGAATATTAATTAATTCCAAACTAGGTTGCTCGATCAATTTCTATTCTGCAAGAGAATTAGTTAATTCCTTTCCGTTTTAATTTTCTTCTAGTTTCTTCATGATTCACTGATTTGCGAGTCTTTAAAAGATCTCTTCGCCTCTTAGCTTCACCGGTAATTATTGTGTAGCATTGATTTGAAGCCTTCAAAATTGAGTTTAGAACTTAGGCCTCTACCTAATACGAACTTCATTTGAGTCGATAGTACTAAAGTTACATATTCTGTCTTCTCTACTTTTTTTTTTCCTCTCGTTGAGAGTACTTTATAGCAAAGGAAAATGCTGTGGGGATCAAACCCTCCTAGCTATGTGAATAAGTGTTAAAACTAAGAGGGAGAATTATTTTTATGCAAAACTGTATATTCATTTGTGTATCACTTTACAAATATATAGATGTATAGAAGACTAAGTATGGAAGGAAACATGAATAAAATGTAAGTAGACTAATTGTACAAATTAGACAGATTCCTAGAATTAAGGTGATTGATTTTCTAGAGATGGTGAATCTGGAAAATATCGTAGCGATCAATATATGATAACTATAAATACTCCCCCTCAAGTTAGTACATGGAGATCCGTAATGCCCAACTTGCGTGCAAAATGATGAAAAAGTTCCTATGCTAAGACTTTGGTGAAGATATCGGCAACTTGTTCAGTGGAAGAAGTGTAAACAGCTGTAAGGAGGCTTCAGTGATATGATAATCAATTTCAATGTGTTTGATACTCATGGAACACGAGGTTGTGCGCAATGTAGAGAACGGATTTGTTGTCACAATGTAAGGTGAAGGACTGGGGATGAGAAATTCCAAAATCAGTGAGGAGTTGCTTCAATCAGGTGAGTTCACAGGTGGTGACGACCATAGCTCGATATTCAGCTTCAGCGGAAGACCTTGCTACTGTAGTCTATTTCTTTATATGCCATGAGATTGGATTGATCCCTAACGGAAGTTGTGGAATGGCAGGTGGAGAGATAGCTGGCCCAATTAGAATCAGTTTATGTTGTGACATGCATACTACTAGAGGAAGAGAAGAAAATGCCTTAGTCTGGACTGTCTTTGATGTAACAAAGAACACGAGTAGTGACAGTCATGTGAGGAACCCGAGGAGCATGCATGAACTGACTGAGAATATTGACTGCATAGACAATATCAGGTCGGGTGATGGTCAAATAAATAAGTCGACCAACTAGGAGTCTGTAAGTGCAAGGACTAGGGAGGAGATCGCCGTCTTCAGTGTTGAGTTTCAAGTATTGTTCTATAGGAAAATGGGCAGTTTGAGCACCGAGTTGTCCACTGTTGAAAATAATATCAAGAGTATGTTTACGTTAATTGAGAAAGATACCTTTGTGAGAGCGAGCAACTTCATGTCCCAGAAAATATTTCAAACAACCAATATCTTTGGTTTTGAAATGGATGGAGAAGAATCTTTTGAAAATCTCGATTTGAGAGATATCGTTACTAGCTACTACGATATCATCGACATAAAGAAGAATAAGAGTAATGCTGGTGGATGTGACAAGAGTAAATAAGAATGATCAGCCTGAGACTGATGGAAACCTGTATCAAGAAGCATAGAGGTCTATTTAAAAAACCAGTTGTGGGAGGCTTGCTTGAGGCCATAGAGAGATTTTTTGAGCCAACAGACACGGGTCTCCCCTTTATGCAATATCTGGGAGGTGGTGTCATGTAGGCTTCTTCATCAAGGTCACCGTGTAAGAAGGCATTGTTGATGTTGTGTTGATGAATGACCTAATGTTTGGCGGCAGCAACTGCTGATAAGCAATGAACAATGGTAATTTTGGCAACCGGTGCAAATGTCTCATGATAGTCAAGGCCTTCAACCTAAGTGTAACCCTTGGTAACCAGCCGAGCTTTGTACCTTTCAATGGAGCTATTGACCTTGAACTTAGTTTTAAAAATCCATTTGCAACTAATGGATTTTTTACCTGGGGGAAGTGTCTCAAGAGTCCAAGTGAAGTTGTTCTCCAAAACACGAATTTCAATAGATATTGTTTCAGGCCAATGAGAGTAGCAGATAACATCAGAATAACAGGAAGGATCAACACAAATGGTTAGAGCAATTAAAAAAGTGAGATGAGATGGAGAAAAACGAGACTGAAAGAAAAGCATATAGAAGGTGAGCAGTACATGAGGCTTGTGTAGCAGGTGAAGATGCCATGGGCTCCCTGTGGACTGTAGGACAAACGTAGTCATGAAGATAGGCAGACCGAGTGATGGTGTAGTGAGGACGAGAGATAGGAAGAGACGGAGATAAGGAGAGAAGAGGCTCGGGTGAGTCAGGAGAAGGAGTTTCGTGAGATGGAGGAGATGGTATAGGAGTTTGAGGGACAGGCAATGGAAGGACAAGATGAGAAGGAGATGACGCAAGAATATGTTGGAAAGGGAAGTGGTGTTCATGGAAGGTGACATCATGAGAATAAAAGATGGAATGAGTGTCGAGATTGTAGAGTTTATAAGCTTTATGAGTGTTGGGATAGCCAAGAAAAATACATTTAGTGGCATGGAAGGAAAATTTGTCACGGTGAGCACTAAGGGTTTGTGCATAACAAAGACACCTGAATATGCGAAGATGATCATAATTGGATGTTTTATTGAAAAGAATTTCAAAATGTGACTTATTCTGGAGAATGCGACAAGGGGTACGATTAATGAGATATGCCGCGATGATAACACAATCTACTCAAAATTTTAAAGGGAGATGTGCTTGGAAACAGAGACTACGAGTAACATTTAGAAGGTGCCTACGTTTACACTCTGCAATGCCATTTTATTGTGGAGTTTCAACGCAATTACGTTCATGAATAAAGTCATGATTTTGAAGATAAGTTTGAAAATAATGAGAGATAAATTTTTGTCTATTATCAGCGCGAATAATTTTAATAGTAGTATTAAATTGATTTTAGACGAGCAAAAAAATGTGTTAAATGAGTAAAAGGTTCAGATTTAAAACGTATTAGGTAGATCCAAGTAATGCGTGAAAAATTATCAACAATGGTGAGGAAATAATGAGCCCCACTCAGGGAAGAAGTATGATAGCCACCCCAAATATCACAAAAAATGTGATTAAAAGAAGAAAGACTTTATTTACATTAATAGAAAAAGGTAATCGGGTGTGTTTAGATCGAGCACAAACATCACAATCAGAGAAAATGCATGGAGAATTAAAAAGATTGGGAATAATAAAACGAGAAGGATAACTTAGATTGGGTAGCTAAAACGAGAGAAGATTCAGGCCGGTACACGTAAAGCCCATTGCAAAGATCACTTGCTCCAATTGGCCTCATCATCGTGGGTTCTGAAATAAACAAGTGGGAGAAGAGAATAAAATGGCATATGAAGTATGAAGGGTAATTTGGAAAACTGATAAAAGATTAAATGAAAATTGGGGAATAAAGTAAATATCGGATATAGTAAGGGAGGGAGAGAGAATGCATGTGCCGAGGCCTTCGATGGGAACGACTTGGCCATTCGGGAGTTGTACAGTGTGCTTGGAAGGGGGCACTGTAGATCGGTAAAGGTAGCATGCTGACGACACATATGGTGGTTTGCGCCATTGTCCACCACCAAATGATGGTGTCGATCAAAGGAAACAACAGATAAAGAAGGGGCTAGGGTATTACCAACGAAGTGGGTAGAAGGAGGCGAGGAAGTGGTTAAGGACGACGACGTGAGCAAGGTAAGCAACTTTTGGTACAGCTCCGGCGACAGGCTAGGTATGGGACTCGGCGAAAAGGAGTTGAGATGAGCCTGGTTCGCCACTGGTGGAGGGTGGAGAGGGTTGGAGGAGTTAGCCATTTATGACTGGGGTAGGGATCAGTTTAGACTGATACCATGTTAAAACTAAGGGGGAGAATTATTTTTATGCAAAAATGTATATTCATTTGTGTATCACTTTATAAATATATATATGTACAGAAGGCTAAGTATGGAAACATGTATACAAGGTAAGTAGACTAATTATACAAATTAGTCAGATTCTTATAATTAAGGTTGTTGATTTTCTGGAGATGGTGAATCTGGAAAATATGGCAACGGTCAATATATGACAACTGTCAATAATAAGTGCATAAAATGCAGGCATTATTGCATTGCTACTCTACTCATTGCTGCTCAACTGAGGAATGGTTTCAGTGCATCATCTCGGGAAGTTGATGATAACTACTATCTCATTGTTTGGAAATGCAAGTGTGGTTATAGCTTCAGTATTGAACCGTAACCCCAATCACTCAACATTCTACATAGCCTAAGTGGGACTCCTGTATTTCTTGGCCTCTTATATAAAAGCCACGTTAGACTACATTGTAACTTATACAAAATATTAAGTAAAAAATATATTTAATACATATTACTATATTTATATATAGTAGAACTAATAACATATATTTGTAAATATGTATAAATATATATATTTATATAAAATATATATAAGTAGTGGGGCGAGGGCCTGCTAGGATTTCTCCATTGGACAGGGGCCCCAACCCTAGCATGGGAGGGCGGGGTTGCCCACCCTACCCTGCGGGGGCGGGGTGGATGGGGCCGGGGGCCCCGCTGCCCATCCCGAATTTCCTCTAGTTTTCCTTTTTACTTTTCTGTTTGCTAAAGAGTAAATCTATAAATTGAAGAAGTCTGATGTGATATATTAGATTATAAATCTACTTTTATTATAAATATATCTAACATATTATATAAAATTATATTCATTTATAAATTTATTTTTATAAAATTTATTTAGGGTGCCTTTTCATACTTATCGCGCTCGAGTGATTAAAGCATACTTTGTTCGGGTCAGAACGGAGGGAGAGCGTGGAGTTTCAAGAAACCTCTAATGAACCAAACCCATTCTACTTTTGAGTTGAGAGCCCAATCCAACAAACATAGCCCAATCAACCGGCCCTATATAATACTGTTAAAAGTTAAAACACCCCAACTCGAGAATCGAAAGCACATTCCCTCTCCAAATGGCACCCCTCTCTGCCTCTCCCTCTTCCTCTCACTCTGCCTCTGCCACGACCATCATCGCCTTCCATAAACCACCGCCAAGTTCTTTCTCTCTCTTTTTCCTCTCCTTCCCCATAATATCCTCCACCCGCTGTCACCGCTTCTTCCCTCTCTCCACCTATCATATCCTCTCCTCTCCGGTCCATCCCTACCGTCAATCCCCCTTCTTCCGCTCCAATCCCCGCGTCCCCCGGCCCTGTCGTCCTTGCCATGCCGCCAGCCCTGGTCCTTCTCCCCAGGATGACTCGGTCCCTCTCTCAGGTTCGGATTCCTGTTTTAAATTCATTACATTTACCTGGGATTTTTTTTTTTTTTTTATTTTATTTGCTTTGTGCTCCATTTCCGATTCTGAAACACAATTTTTTTCTTCCAAACGCAACATTAAGAGACTTTGTGACTTCAATTGTTTGATAATTTCTCCCCCTTTGACCTTAAGAAAAATTATCCCTTTTAAGCTATGTATTTGCTCATACGTAGCTCAGTCTCATCCAATCACCTATTTGCTCATACGTAGCTCAGTCTCATCCAAGTTTCCAACCACCCACCCCCAAACAAAATCGTAGCTTGTTATCCGAAGTGAAAGTAGAAATAGAAGAATCAATAGGTTTAATGTCTGGGATCTAATTTTTCGCCTTATCCTTTCTGTAGCCATTTAATCTTGTATTTATCGCGACAAAGAAACTAAATCTTATATTTGTGAAATGGCTTTTTGGCTGCCAATCTTTAATATATGTAAATTGCTTTATGCTTTTTTTTTTCCCCCTTAAATTCCCATTTAACATCAATTTGGTTTTGGTTGAGGACCATTTCTTTTTTTTGAAGTTTCCCTTGTTATGCTATACTTGTACCTCAATGAACAGGCTAGTTCCGAGCTAACAAAACACAAGCCAAATCGTTTTTGAATATCTAAAACACAACATTATGCCAAGGGGATTATTCATAGACTTGTCGCGGGGCAGTCTTGTGGGCAAATGGCTGGTTTAGGATGGGCTGTAGGCTTAGAACTCCCAAATTCAATTTCACATTTTTCCTGAATTTCCTGAAACATGATTTTCACGGGTGGAGTTGTGTATACGAGGTTTACTCTCCAGGGTGGGTACAAAGGGCTCTACCTTGCTGAAGATCCATGTCGTGAAAAAATGGAAGTTTTGGTGTCTATTAACTCCTCAGTGGACTCTATACAGTAATTTAGTGTTTAAGACATTACACTGATCATACATCACAAGTGTTTTGAACTCTGTAAACTGTCTCCCAACATGAAATTAATATACAATTAAGTAAATAGTAAAGTAAATGTTGGTCGGAAGGGTACTGTGCTAGCAATAGAGTATGGCGTTATTCTTTTCCCTTACTGAAAAAAAACGAGGATCTTAATTGTAAATGGGCTGTGGGTTGCAAACAACACAAGGATGATAAAAAAGAACCTTACCATGAACTATGGGTGGTATGTGCAGAATATGCCAAAAATTGATGCATGTCAATGGATAGTTGTCTAGGGAATATTTGGTTAAGGATTTCTGCCAGTCTCGCTGTTTCAATGGGGCAAATTTGCATCCTTTCCCCCACCCGTCCTCTTGCATCCCATGTACCATATCCTTGTAAAATATGTAGTTTTTTTTTTTTTTTTTTGTTGAGAAATGATTTGTACAAGTACAAGCCTCATGCAAGCCCTTGAAAAAAAGTGGACCCTATTTTAAAAAAGTGTAAAAAAATTATTCTTTATTAGTGGGACCCACTTTTTTACAAAAAGCTTATATGAGACTTGTCTATTTGAAGTTTGTATCTAGCATTACTTTTTTTTTTTTTTTTTTTTTTTTGTTTTTCATATGGAATGACATTTGGCAAACTGTTAAAGATGCTTTGATTGATGAGTAAGTGACCTTAATTATGTGAGCTTGTCAGGTATTGTGACTCATTTATTTCTTGTGTGCATTATATACCTACAGCCCTGAAGTATCTGAAGTTTGGTGTTCACTGACCTAGTGATCTTTTTCATCCTTTTGGGAACAGGACTTGCGGCATCTTTGTCCAAATTTCAAGATAGAGTACAGATCTTCTTTGCTGTCTTTTTCTGGATGTCTCTATTCTTCTGGGCTTCTGTATGGGATGAGAGAAGTAGACCGGACAAAGGATCTGGATTTAGAAGATAGCCCAGTAAGCCTTTATCATGTATATAATGTTTTGGTTAGGGGAATGGCATTAGGATGTACATCAAGCAGGAAGCATTTGAATTAGGAAGTAGTAGAATAAACTTGTTTATGCTATATAAATAAAGTTTACATGCTGTAATAATCAAAGTCAATATGATATTTGAAGTAGCACCAAGCTATTTATCTAGGCTTGCATTAATCCTTCACAATTCTTTTGGTAGTTATCCATTTCCAATGGCAACTAAAGGAAAGGCAATCGATACTATGAAATTATAGTTTGTATCACACTATTTCAAGTATAGTTAGCAACGCACTATTTCCCATTTTCTAGGGATAAGATGCAGGGTTGAGTTTGCCTCAAAGGTTGCAGCTACACGGTCCTATTGTGATTGATATGAAGATACTTGGCCAAAAAGTAGTGGCCGGTTTAAAAGAAAAAAAAAACCCGAAGATAACTAACCTTATGTAGTTAAAGGATAATCTTTTTTGATTTGGTATTTCACGGATGGTACTTTATTTTAGTGGAGTTGTGTTCCATGCATGCTACCTTGTGCATTACTAGGGCTTTGATAAATGATGTAGATCATCACACTATCCTAGAATTAGAAGGTAGTTTAAGTATGGCTCATAAAGATTAATTATTCTTATCAGCTACTATTCAATGCACACAACTCTCACCCTATGAAAAAATATAGAAAAAGTTGTTAGGTGTAGAGTCTAAGAGTGAAAAGTAATTGATGCATAGCAATATATCATAGACGCGCTCTCAACAATCAGCATCATAGTTTTAACCATCAAACTCTATAGGGGTCCAATTCATAGATTAACCATTAAAATTTATGAGAGTAACTCAGGACCATAAGACCCACTGTTTGAGTGAGTACCCACAAGATAAGATGTATACTCGTATGGTAGATTATGGTCTCTGTATCTGATAAGCAAACCCTACATCTCTGTATGTAGACGTTTTCATTCAAGTGGACTAGCTTGTAATATGGGATTCATCTGGATTTAAATCATCAGTCTATTATCCATTTTCTATGTTATTTTCATACATATAAATCGGTGTGAAGCATACTATTTATATTGTTGATATGATAAAAAATAATTTTTAAATTTTCTTTCAAATTTATTTATGTCATATTATTGGTATGGAAGAAGTGTATTCGAGAATAATTTTCGAAAATATATAGCTGATATATTCATTATCATAGCATTAAAATCTAATTCCTAATACTTCGATAAGACAATAATAATTATTCTAGAACTGAGTGAAGGGGACAACGAGGGAAGCTAAGAATAAGATGGGAGCGACGCATGCCAATTGTGTCAGTTGTTCGTGAATCGTGACCGTCCAAGCTCCAGCCAAAAGTTTGATGACAAATAGCACCAAATTTAAAATAGTAGTAGTCTAGAAGAAGAACGGCGATGGTGGACGTCACGTGACACAGAGCCGGGTGTCAGTTCCTCAGAGGTCTTAAAGATTTAACTCGCATTCATCCGTATGGGCTTATATTTCTACGGACAGCACGTAATATCCCACGTGGACCCAGCATTCGTACGGTCCAGATTCCATTCACCTTCCTGCTGCTTCCTACTTTCTATACAATAACATCCGACGCTCAGCTGTTGTTTTTCATTGTTTCTGCTGCTTCTCTATATATATCTCTTGACAATCTCCTTGCCGCTCTGTCTCTCTCTCAAATGCCCTGTTTCTTTTCCCATTCTCTGTCTTTTCATTCCCTGTACAACCTCTCTCTCTCTCTCTCTCTCTCTCTCTGAAATCATAAACCATGCTTCTGAGGAGCTCCTCCGCACCGATCTTGAAATCATGGGTGCCCCACTCCATGGATTCATCCCCCGAGGCCGACGTGCTTCCAAGGACCAGATCAGTTTCTTTCTCAAAATCTTTTCATCGTTCTCCCATTGAAGACTCAACGAAGAAGGTAACCCAAATCTTGACTGAAACGGACTTTCAAGCCCCACCAAAGCCCAGAAAGAAGAATTCCGTATCTCACTCCCCTAAAAAACAACAAAAAATCACAATCAAGGGCGAAGAAGAAGAACAAGAGCTAAAACGCAATTCTTTACCTTCATTATCTTCGATTCAGAGGCTCTTTTCAAGCTCTGGGTTGGGTGATACGGTGGTGGACGATGAGGAATGTGCTGTGGAGAAGAAAGATAGTTTGTTGCAGACTCTGGTGGTGGGTGGTGGAGGTGGAAGCGATGGTGGTCGGGTTTGCGGCGGTGGTGGGAGAGGATCAGATGGTGGAGATGGAGGTGATCATGATGGGTCAGGGTCTTTTGAAAGTAATAATCATGGGAGTGAAAACACTGACGCTTATTACCAGAAGATGATCGAAGCAAACCCAGGCAATGCGCTCTTGCTTGGAAACTATGCAAAGTTTTTGAAAGAGGTAATCAAGAAGTGATTGGAAAATCTTGCAAACTCTTGGCATGTTGATCCCTTTCTTTGTTTGGTTGCTACGAAAAATGGCTAACCTAAAAGAACTGATCGTATAATTAGTACAGTTGTTATATTTTAACATAGCAGTCAGATTGGCCTCCTATAGCTAGCTGATTGACTTGTGTTGATTAACTTTTGTTTGGAATTTTGATTTGTGAATAGGTTCGCGGAGATTTCGCTAGAGCAGAAGAGTATTGTGGAAGGGCCATTTTGGCTAACCCAAGTGATGGAATGTTTTATCTCTCTATGCCGATTTGATATGGCAATCAAAGAAGGATGCTGATCGAGCCGAGAGTTATTATCATCAAGCTGTCAAAACCGCCCCAGACGATTGGTAAGAAAGACATCTTCTTTCTTTTTTTCTTTTTTTTTTTTTTTTATCGAAATCTTCGGGCTTGGATTTGGCCAAATTCTGGATCTCAACTCTAATATTGTGAATGGTTTATAAAAACGAAGCATTGATGGGTTCTGCATGTTTAGTGATTTCTGTCCAGTGGAGATCAATTTGTTAAATGCTCACCTATTGATCCAAAAGTATTAGGACCGTTAGATATTAATTTGGTTAAACTTTTTAACTTTCAGGATCATAATATTCTATCACACTTTGAATCCGACGTCCACGGTAGATCACTTTATCGATATTGACCCGGTGGTAGTCATTTCTCTTTTGGTGGTTTTACTCAACTATCACTAATCAATGATTTAACATCATGTCCATATATAATATCAAAGCATTTTAATCCAGCCAATAGTTAACTCTCTCTATGACTTGAACTCGTGACGTGATTTTTGCTCTAATATCAATTGTTAAAGACAATCATTGATCTTAAAAATCTTAAGACTATTAAATACTAATTTAGTTAAGTTTTTAATCCTCGTGATTAACACAATTTATTTTAGAAGTTGTTGAATAGAATATTCTGGATTCAAGTTCTTAATTCAGAACATATATTGAGTTAGTGTGATTGAATTACTGCTTTAATCATAGAGGTATTCCGTCAAGTACTGGATATTTTTCCATCATGATTGGGTCAACTTTTTATTCCGGCTCTCCAATAATTTGTCTGATCGTGAGGAGGTTTTTTAGTATTGGTCTGTACCTTTCTTACTGTAGATGTCATAATAAAAGTTAGTGCTAAAGTTTTGATCTAAACTTCTGGACTGTTTGCAGTTATGTCTTAGCTTCATATGCTCGATTTCTTTGGGATGCCGAAGAAGAGGATGATCAAGAGGAACAACATGAATGTGGCCACAACCTTGCAACCCCGCCAAATCTCTTCCAAGGAGCTTCTCACCATTCTCCTTTTACTGCAGCCTCTTAATCTCAAATCTTCAGCTCTCTCTCTCTCTCTCTCTCTCTCTCTCCTGTGAGATAGCTCAAGTAACGTGGTAGCCAAGAAATAACGTACCCCCTTCTCTGTAAATTTGGGTAAGAAGTCCTGACTGTAAATTTTTGTCAGCTGCAGAAATTTTTTGTACGTTTGTTGAGGAAATATATATATATCTACCTACTAGCCTTGTGCCTTATGGTTTGCCCTATATACAGGGAGAAAAAGAACGGAAACGGTGGATTTGTATTTATTTTTATTAACTTGGTTTCCTTAATGAGAAATGTTAGTTTGCCTTCTCATTTTATCTCTTTATTTTGATTGTATTTATTTTTTTACTTATTGATTAAGGAAATGATTATTAGTATTGGCTATTAGTGTATTGATATATTTTTTAATTTTTTAAAAATATTTAAAGATATTAAAAAAACGTGAAATAAAAATTATGAATTTTGCCTATGCCGGCCTAGCATCACTCTTCCTAAAATGGTATAAAGCCAAGGAGGCTTCGCAAAAGATAATCGATGTATGGTAGAAAATGGTAGATGAAACTGCAAATACTCGAATCCATCAGTCCCTCTAACCCCTCCCCAGTTTGGTGCCGTACGTTAAGTACAGACTGCAATAAACCCCATTATTTTCAACCAATGGATCTTGGTAATTGGTAATTGGTAATTGGTAATTGATATATCGAGCTAGCTGATGAGATCGATGACTGCTTTCCAACTTAGAATTATTTTTTCGTCGATTTGTTATGGTTCATTTCAATGTCTCCTACCACAGCATGATGCAAAGTTTGGATTGATTATTAAATAGCCTTGATTTGATTATTAAATACGTGGGATTCCAATATCCTATAAAAAAAATATATCCTATAAATCCTATTACAAGATATTATGCCCTTAAATATTATTTTTTGTATAAATAACTTTAATAACATGATTGGAAAAAAGCGCTCAGTTTTCTTTTTTTCTCTATTCAAGCAGCCAATTATCTCAACCTCTACGCCCAGGGGGTGTTGGAACTTCGACTCCTCTTTACCTCCTATTGTCCAATCATTGAAGGCCATGTATATCGGTTTTCCTCCCCCCCTCCTTTTTTCTACTTTTTTGACTATAGCATCAAGATGTTTCAATCTGTTGCTTACTGACTTTCTACAACCGTCACGTGCCCTACCATTGGACTCCTTAGCCACCGATCTTTCGGACGAAAGGAAAAAATTCTCCAAACGAGTGGCACGTGTATCTCATGCACCGTCATGCCAAGGTGAGTTTTCTGTCACCACGCACAGCACCATCGGGTTTAGCAACTTCGGATATCTTAGATTTGAGTACTACCTTCTTCCCTGGAGTGGCGCGTGAGCTGCATGCGCCACCACCACCAGTGACAGTCCTATGCCGGTGTATTGACTCATTTTAAGGTTGATATTTCTCTATGTTCTTGTTTTTCCTAATCAAAGATCATGATAAAGTGGTCGTGAAAGTCTCATTCAATCGGACCAAACTAGCAGAATGCAGCATACAACTCTCAATTGCGGCTTTTAATTATAGTTTTATAGTGTGTTTATCAGACTATGTTAAAACCATTTTAGGCTTAGTTTGGATATACATATGAGATGAGATGAAATTAGATGAGATATTTTAAATAGTAGTGAGATTTTTTAAGTTAAAATGAGATGAGATAGTTTGTAAAAAAGTACACGTTTAGATAGTGAGTTAAGAAGTGATAGTTTTGACTTTTTGGGATTTGAAAAATGTGTGGGTCCCACGGTATTTATATAGTACCCGAATCCTTGAGATTTTGCATTGTTCACGTACTATTCATGTCAGGTTGTACTGTTCATTTACTGTTTTAAACTGTTCACTGACAGTTTTATACTGTTTATTTAAATGGATGTTTTCAAAACTTAGAGATGAAATAAAATGTTTGGATAGACAAAATTATGTGACCGTACAACTCAGATGAGATACAGAGGAGATGCTTTGGTCATCTAAACAGGGCCTTAAGCGGCTTCCCCTTAGTGGGAAATATGTGAGAATCAAACTTTTGGCTTTAGATCTTGCTTTTTTATTTTTACTGGTGTTGTTTTTGCTTATTTTGGGACAATTGTTAGGAACTCTCATGACCCACTTATTAAATCTTGTATTTTTATAACCACTTAGTTAATGATCCATGTTATGCTTACCTTGAGGGAGTAAAAAAAAAACTTTAATAGCATGATTTATTACGATAGAATAAGACAATAATTTTTTGAGAAAATTGCATGTACTATTGTAATATCATGCGCGGTTAAATTATCATTCCTCGGGCTGATCATGATTAGCCTTGTCAAATCTCTTTGAATTTGTGTAAATACAATGGGAGCCAACAATTTCCAAGAAATGTAAAGTTCCAAAAATTATGTCGACTAGTGGCACCAGATCAACATCAACATTAAAATATCCAGTGCCAAAACTGGACGCTGGAGAGTAACGGAGGGGAAAGGGCGGCTGCAAGTGGGAGTGAAGTAGAATTTCAATACAATCTCTGAAAAATCATACATACACGCAATAGATATCATTCTTTATTTGTGGCCTCAATAAATGCATCCCTTACCCTTGGATTGGTCACCTGATCATTAATTAATTTCCTTCTCTCAGCAGCATGCTCAAATCATTATCATGCTCCATATTGTTTAAGCTTCCTTTTATGTTGTCTGTAGTTATCATAACAACAAGGAGTGGAGCTCCTGAGACATGGTGTCATTGTCCAGCCGTTCCATCTACTGTTATTGTGTTGGCTAGTTCCTGATGCATGGCCGGAATGCTTCTTGTGTTTGGACCCACAAAAAATGGATTTTTATTCAAGACTGCAATCTTTGGACCCACATTCACTTGCAATTGTACTCCACATTTCTTTCGGTTGTAAAGTCTGCTTCTCACCCTGACGCTTCAGCCTCTCAATCCACCAAATTTCTTATTCCCACGTAGGAAAGTACTAGTCAGTGACATTGGAAGAATTGCATGCATATATAAAAAAAAATAATAAATAATGTTATATGCAAGTGTAAAGTATATAAATATTATATAATTATTTTAAAAAAGAATGAAATTTATCATGAGAGTGAATTATTTATTTATTTATTTTTTTAAATAATTATACGGCGAAAACTTGGACACTCAGCTGTAAATCTCGTTTCAAAAAATATTTGTCAGGTTCTACACTTCAAAACATCTCAGCCACAGTTGCAATTGGTACCTTAGTGGTGGTAGGTGAACAGAAGAACCATGTATGGTCACTGCGTATATAGATCCACTGAAATTCAAGCCAGGAAACCTTTTATTGGTCAACTCGACTAGTATACCTGAATCATACTCTTTTCTGACTTCATTTTCTAACTTTTGGTTGGCTTTTTATTTGGTGTCTAATATTTTAGAAATTTCTAAATATTACTTTCACCCTACATCATTGTCACTTTTTAGATGGCAACGGTTGACATGAAACACACAGGTTTTTGGTAATTTTATTTTTATAGAAAAAATATATTTGCAACCGTATACTTAGAATTACTCACTTTTATAACATGCCCCTTAATTTTGACCACTATATAAGAGTAAATGGTATCATTTTACTAAAGATATAACATAGAAAGATAAATTATTTAGGGACGATGAATGTTGTGTGCCTGTGCAGTTTCCAACATCCATGCAGGGTCGAAAACTTAAGGCCCAAATCTGTGTTTGTTTTTGAAAAAATGGGTCAAATGAAAATCCAAAGTCGGAGAAAGATGAATTTCTATACGAGTTACAGCCAGCTTGGAGCTAATGAAGCACGGCCCAACAAGAGCAAACGGTCATGATATCTCAATGTAAACTTTAGAAGCTAGCTAATGAAACATTTGATGAAGACACCGTAGGCTCTTTATAAATCAATCAGAAAAAGACAAAGGATTCAAAACTTTAATATTCTATGCCTTTGGGTTTATTTATTCAACAGTAAATGTACTACAATCGCTTCTCTCTTCTCGGTCCTTATAGCGGAACAGCACAGTACAGTTGTGCAACACTGTCGTAATCAGTCGTTGTAGGTGTACAAATACTCGCTTCGGCTGCCCCCATTTCCTGAAACTTGAATGAGAGCATCCAAGTAAGAGGAGGTTGGAGGCTGAGGTACTGCACAATGACCTTCAAGCATTTGAACTCTTCTCGCAAAGTCAAAGATCCATTCTGGTGCAAGGTATCCTCTTGTACCCCTTAGCTCTGTAAACACATCGCTTTGCTGCCGGTCCATAAGCTTGGCCAAACAGAAACCTGAAACTTTGGCAACATAATTATGTTTTCAGGTTTTATATCACAGTGGATAATCTTTACTTCGCAGTCCTCATGGAGATAAGCCAATCCCTTTGCTGTACCCAGTGCAATGTTGAATCTTGTATCCCAATCCAAAATGGAACCATCTTCATTATGCTTGAAAATCCATCTATCCAGATCCTTTGCCCATGTACTCGTAGACAAGAAGCCGATGAGGCCCCTCAGCACAGAAACCTTTGAGCTGGACCAGATGGACTAAACTCTTTCGTTCCCTGCATAATGCCCTCCAATTGTTTCACAGCCAATAGGGTACCATCAGGGAGCACACCTAGGTAGACTGAACCAAACACGCCTTGGCCAAGCTTTATGGAGAAATTATTAGTCGCACTGTGAAGATCACTGTAACTGAAACGAACAGGCATTCCAGAAAGGCTGTCGAGTAGAGTATCATCTTCTGAAGCGTCTTGGGATGTCTCCAGTAATATCTTGCTTTTGCGGTGGTACGAGAATGCAACAAAAATAAGACCGACAATTACGAGACATGTTACAGTGACAATGATCACAATGACTAGAATTTGCCTTCCATTTCTGCTCTCTCTTTCTCTCCATCTCCATTGCTTAAGACCTTCAAATAAGTAATATAACCGGCAGAACCTGCTTCCATCTGTTGCAAACTTCCTATCTGGTCGAACAGAAAGCAACTTCCAGAAATTTTTTCAAAGAACAGCACAAGACGAGCAATTTTCATGGCAAGCTTTTTTGCAAGCATATAGATCAGATTTCAAAATGGGTGCAACAAACCCAAGTGCAAAATAATAAAACTTATCACCTACATATAAAAGGTTTACTGAGCTTGCGGAACTATTACAGGTTGAGATAAGATTAGGCTTGCAATTAAATTGAGAGTTGAGAAAGGAAGGGCATTGGCATTCCTTGTTCATAATGCACAAATAAAATGGGTGACAAGGCTCAGGAGTGCTGCAGGAACTTTGTGGTATTCTGTTTAGCTCAGGAGTTACAGACTTTCCCATTCGAAGATTAAGGAATGAGATTGAGGCATCGGAGCCTAAAACAGCTGCCCACGTGGCATTCAGTTCAAAGGGTTTGGAGAAGATAAACTGCCAGAGTAAGGCTCCCCTTTGGTCATAGAAATCCCATTAATTGTACACCAAAGATGCAGACTGAACCATTCCACTGACATTGGTCCTGGTTTTCCTTTTCTCATCTGATATAGGCCAATAGATTTGTGGAGTTTCATATCCAGCATACAAGACTAGATCGCCTGACTTGATTTCAAGATACCGAGACAAGTTATTGCGGTTGGGAACACTTTTCAGTTGCATTCCTTCCAAGAAGTCCTGTCTGAGTAAAAGGGTATCTGTTGGATGGCTAAAACTCTGCCAGAGAATTCTTCCATCATCAAGCAATACCAAGTTTCCGAAATCCTGCAATTCCATGGCTGTAGCTGTTTCTCCTGTTTTGTTTGTTGACCAAACCACACTATTCCCACTTTCCAAGTAGACATTTCCCTTGTTGTCAAACACAAAGTTATCGGAATCGGTAACCATTAAGCCTATGTTAGCAGTCCAAACCACTTTGGAACTTCGCATGTGGATAACTTCTAGTGCAACATAGTGACATTCTGGCTACCTCCAAAGCCAAAAGCGAATATTGAGCTGTTAAATAAGAGGAATAACCCATCGTCCTCGACCCACTTCATCTGAGACGCTTTGAATCCTGGATATATCTTACCAATATTTTGAGTGATGGCAACGCAGGTTTGTGACACAAGAATGAGACAGAAACACCAGACTTTAATTGGAGCAAATCCATAGCTTGTTTAACCCCACCAATTGACTGATTTCTTTTAATGTATTTGGATGAAAGTTCAAGCTATTTTTTTCTGAAAAAAAAATCTAAATTATATAGAAAGTCTTGTCTGGTATTTGAAGTGGACAGATAAAATTAAGAAATGATATATTGCAGAGGTAATTTCTGGGTTTGAAGCAAATTAAACAAATACAGCCAAAAACAACCAGTAACAACCTACAAAGGAATATATATAATCGTACGAGATCAAGTTGACAAGTTTTCTTGAATTTGCTGCACAAAAAGTTATGAAGACAGTCGAGACTAGAAACATTTTGGCATATTGCATGGTCATTGATGAGGAGCAAAACATGCCCCTGAACGCATTACAAAGATATGACGTACTGACCTCATTCTGTATTAATTGGAAAAGGAGATGGCCGATGGATCATGGACCTTGGCCTTTCCCTTGATTTGAGAGGAGACGAAAAATCCGAATTGTCTTTGTTTACTTTAAATCTCTGCTTCCATCTGCATTTCCTTTTAATTTATCGCACATAATGGTGGTGATCAGAATGTTACCAAGTTAAAACCTTCGTTTGTCACAGCACATGCTGTTGTGAAATGTTGTACAAAACACATATACGAACGATGACAAATAAAGTAAAAAAATCACAATCAAGCACACGACGTATAATATACGTGTTTCGGCAAATTGCTTACGTCTACAGAATTGCAGAAATCTTATTAACCAGATGAGATTATAATTACTCAATTTCAACTTACACTCTAGAGTTTTTTGTTCTCTCACAATATATGTACTCACTTAACGATTGTTCTCTTTTAAAATATGCTGAAAAGTCATACAACATAAGTCAAATATGACATATATATAAATATATCAAATGACATTGGAAACCCTAATCTAGCAAAATCAACGTTCTTTGCTCGAGTAGCGTGTCGAGCAGATCTCGAGCGAATGACCAAATTAACATTGGTTCGAGCAGGGTGTCGAGCGAGAGTCGAGTGAACATTAAGATTTGTTGGTTGAGCTTCGCTCAAGCCCACTATCAAGTCCACGTCAAGTGCACATCAAGCAAATACTTTGTTTCTCGATTTTCAACTCTAAAATCAGTTTTCACATACACTCCAACACATGCATCACTGCAAATATCTTCTTTTGTTTCTTATTCCTTTACTTAACAGGGGCTATGATAACTCTAAATTCGGCATGCTTCCCACTGTGGAAGTTGCTGTCTGTCGTTCAAAGAATATTTAATTTTAAACTACAGTCAAGTGTCGAGATGACATGCAAAAAACTTAGGAAGAGCAACAACAGATAAAACTTCCCCCAGAAACCCAACCCCAAAGCATGTCCGGCCCGGTCTTAACTGGCAGAGAATCTCAGATTCAGACCAGTCAAGACTCCCCATAGGTGATCTTGGTCTTTCTCAATTCCCTTATCCAATGTTGTTCACACTTCCAGCTAGCTGACCTAGGCCGATTACTGGGATGACTACGAAATTTAATGAAAATTAGTTTACGGTTTGATAATATTCTGTTAATTAACTAAGAGTTTAGGGTTCTAATCAGTTGATTGATTAGTTCAAAAGATATTTGACCGAAAATTTAGAGATATTTTAATTTGTGTTTATTTTTTATTTTTTATTTAATGGTATTTTCTATTGGGATTTGTTAGCTTAGTATTGTATGAATAATTAGGCTCGACCCGTTGAGATTCTAATTCTATCATTTTTTTATGAAGAGATTTCTTTTATTTATTTATAAAGCTTTTGAGTCCTTATATGATAGACCACTGGCGGAGTTGAACTAAAGACATGCAATTGGTATGATATTGTAATCGTAAGTATATAAATGTTATGCAATCACTTTTAAAAAAAATGAATAAATATGAGATTCACATAAAAAGAATTAATTTTTTAATAGAAGACCTTACTCTTTTTTAAAACGATTATACGGGGCTTACGCATTCTATAATTATACGTAATATTACTCATTTTTATAAAATTACGCAACACGCAACACGTAAAAGATTTCTAATGACCACTTTCAATACATGCTAATGAATAATTTTTTGAGGCATTAATTTATACTAATTATTAATTGTAACATTGAAAACGTACGCACATTAATAGTTTCTAGGAATAATATTCCCATAAATCTTTTGAGAGGACATGCTAATAATAACTTAGATGCTTATAATTAATATTTGTAAAAAAAATTTAAGTCCTCAAGAATGAAATTACTATTTTGTCAATCCCACCATTCGTCCCTGTTGGTAGGGTTAGTGCTCTTCTAGAAGGGGAGAGAAATTGAAATTTTGAACGAGTCTCCAAGATCAGAGTAATGTGGTCCCTTACGGTGAGTGCCACGATTGCTGGGTCTCTTAAATCCCAAATTGAGATATTTTCTATTTTTGTATATGATTGCAAGCGGTTCGATATTTGCTATTCTCAATTGTCATTGAATATAAAATATAAATTACATTGAAATGAAATAAGCTAAATGTCTTAATAATTATGAAAATCAAATCAAGATAATATCAAATCAAATTCTTCAACAGCCATCTCGGTCATTTTCTATCCAAGGAGAAAATGAACACATGCATGGCAACCAGACCTAAAACATGACCAACAACAGTAGCGGAGTTTCCAGGAAAATTCCTAGATTTGAGAGTTGTTATTTCTCCTCTTCAAGACAAAGGTCACCAAACGGGGGCATCAATGTTTCGAGACAAGAACTTCAATAGTAGTTAGAAACAAAGATGAGCATAGCTTGAGATGTAGTAAAAATGAATTATTGATGTAAATGAGGCCGTTACAGAACTTTAAAACTTCATGACTCATGACAACGATACAGAGATCGAGGTTAAGATGAAACATTCTAACGTACACGATATTTGGTTCTATCATCTTGGTCCTGATAAGCGAACATCTGACAAGGCTACATCACCGGAGTAATTTTCAAATCCTGATGAAGTAGCCCCTTGACTGCTCCATCTAGAGAAACCTGACAGTGAACCTAGCTGAGAGGAGGTTGGAGGCGGAGGGGCAGCACAAAAGCCTTCAAGAATTTGGACTACTTTAGTCATTGGTGGCCTCAAATGCATATCATCTTGTATACACCACAAAGCAAGTTTGATGGCTGTGACTACCCTATCGTCTTTTTCATCGATCTCTAGCTCTGTGTCAATGATTTCTTTCAATTTTCCTCCTTCCAACATCTTGAACGCATAAGAAGGAAAATGGACTTTCTCTGAATTCTCTCCCGAATCATAATTCTTCCTTCCTCCTATAATCTCAAGCAAGACCATGCCATAGCTGTATACATCACTCTTCTCTGAGATGGCAAAGTTGGTAATCCATTCTGGTGCAAGGTACCCTCTTGTACCCCTTAGAGTTGTATACACAATGCTCTGTTCTCGGTTCATTAGCTTAGCCATCCCAAAGTCTGAAACTTTGGCAACAAAATTATCGTCAAGAAGAACATTTTCAGGTTTAATATCACAGTGGACAATCTTCACTTCACATTCCTCATGGAGATAAGCCAAACCCTTTGCTGTTCCCAAAGCAATATTAAATCTCGTATCCCAATCCAATAAGTGACCCTCTTCATTCTTATTGAAGATCCATTTATCTAATGAACCTTTTTCCATGTACTCATATACAAGAAGCCGGTGAGGCCCTTCAGCGCAAAAGCCTTTTAGCTTGACCAGATGCACATGATGGATACTCCCGATGGTGGTAACTTCAGCTTTAAACTCTTTCGTCCCCTGAACAGTGCTCTCTAACTTTTTCACTGCGACTTGTGTACCATCTGGGAGCACACCTACATAGACTGAACCAAACCCTCCTTGGCCAATTTTTGTAGAGAAGTTTTGGGTTGCTCTGGAAAGATAAATATAACTGAAACGAAGAGGCATCCCAGGAAGATTGTCCAAGAAATCATCCTCTTCCGAATCATCTAAATGATATTGTGGTGATATCTTCTTTTTGAGGTACCAGTATCCTGCATAAAGTAGACCAATAATAATCGTCACAGTTGCAAAAGCTATGACCATGATTAAAAGAATGTTCTTCCTTCTATTTTCGACTGCAGGACCTTGACCACCTAAAACCTTCATATACGTGCTATAACCAGTAGAACCCATATTAGACCGTTGCAAACTTCCAATTTGGTCAAATAGAATACAACTCCCAGAAGAGTTTTCAAAGAACAGCACGAGGCAAGAACAATTTCCTAGGCATGCTTCTTTGCAAGCATTTAGATCGGATTTCATCAAAGGTGTAACGAAGTTCAGTGCAAAATAATTAAGCTCTTCGCCAATGTGTAGAAGCTTTACTGAACTCTTGGAGCCATTGCACGTTGAGTTAATCTGAGGCTTGCAATCAGAGTTCGATCTGAGAAGTGAAGGGCATTGGCATCTATTGTCAAAAGAGCACACATGGTATGGGTCACAAGGCTCTGGAGTGCCACAGGAACTTTGTGGTATTTTTATTGCCTCGGGAGTAACTGACTTCCCCTTTTGAAGATTATAGAATGATATGGAGCCATCGGAGCCTAAAACAGCAACCCAGAAGGCATTCCATCCAGGACTATTGGAGAAGACAAATTGCCAAAGTAAGGTTTTATTTTGATCGTAGAAATTCCAGGAAGTAAACACCAGAGTAACAGATTGAACCTTGCCGCTGATGCTGTTATTGGTTTTCCGGCTGTCATTTGATATGGACCAATAAAGTTGCGGAGTTTCAAACCCTGCCGACAAGATCAAATCACCTGACCTGAAATCGAGATAGTGAGACAAGCTATGACGGTTGGGGAAACTTTTGAGCTGCATTCCTTCCAAGAATTCCTGACCAGGCAAAAGGGTATCAGTAGGATGGCTAAAACTCTGCCATAGAATTCTTCCACCAGCCCCAACCAATACCAAGTTTCCTGTATCGTGCAATTCCATGGCTTTAGCCGTTTCTCCTGTAGTGTTTGTGGACCAAGCCACACCATTTCCACGTTCCAAGTAGACGTTCCCATTTTTTCCAAACACAAAGCAATCGCTATTTCGAACCAATAAGCCCCTATTAGCAGTCCAGACCACTCTGGAACTAGGCATGTGAATGATAACTAGTAGAAACAATGTGACATCCAAACTAGTATAGAAGCCCAAAGCAAAATTCATATCATTCGACCTCAGAAATATACCTTTATTATCAATATATACCATCTGAGACGCTTGGTACCCAGGATATATCCGGCCAAACTGTTGAATGCTGGCTATGCAGGTCTCAAGTACAAGGAGGAGGCAAAGAAATAAGGTTCTAATTTGGAACAAACCCATAATTCCTGTAACTGAATCAATTGATTGAGCTTGGCTAAATAAGTGAAAGAAATATCAATACGGAGGATACCTGCTAAAAATTTCTGGGGGGCGAACTTAGGCTGAAAAGGCACTATTTTTTAAGTAACTTGAATTTGGCTCTCTATAGTCTCTAAAATTCAATATCTGAGTAAATGGGAAGAGAGATTGATGTTTATTCGAAAATCCCATGCATTTACGGAGAGAATGGCCTATTCCTCAGCGGTTCTTGATGGGCTTCTTTGCATAAGCATGTGAAATACTAAAATCCATGCTAAAACAACAAAAGAGCTTAAAGAAAAAATGACCCAGACAACAAAAAAGAAAAGAGTAATGAGATATGACTAACCTTATGATTCAGTCACCGAAACAAACGGGTTTGCAAATTGCAAAGATAGGTTTTAAGTATTTTCCGCAGTTTTTGGACTACAAAAGGAATTAACATGAACCATGACTGTCCCTCTATCTCCGCAGGCAAGAGACACAGACAATTTACAAGCAGATATTGGGGAAATAGTTCATCCAATTCCACAAAAAGTACTTATTTATTAAGAACGACCAAGCTTTTAGCTATTCATCCAAAGAAAACAACGAAGATGCTCTCAGACTGAGCTAGTCAACTGCTTTTTTATTTTTTCTTCTAAAATTGTGAGATGCGTGTAGAAAATGGTTTTGCATTCGTGTCCCAGTTTCTGTGTTATTTATCATAATCATCCCTCCCTAGTCCCTTGGTAACATGTAATATTTGAGAAAATAGTAATATTTTGAATATGGACAAATTTGACACTTTGTTTTCGGGACACTCAAAAGTGTCACCAAACATACCAAGCTCTTGTCGTTTTCCTTACCTTTCTTTTTCTTTATGAATAAATCGAGTTTTCAATAGGCTGAAGTGAAAAGTTCGATGGTTTTTTTTGCTTTGCCGACTTGATTTGTCCTGTAATTCGTATGGTCTTTGATAATCAATCATTTTCTTACTAGCCAAACAGTACTCTAATGATCCGTAGCAAAGAAGAAAAGTATCATTCACAAAATCATGGTGTTTGGAAGAGTTCAATGTGAAGGTACCCTTCACCGACTTGAGGTTTGATCTAACGGCTGTGCATGCAATTGGTGCAACTGGGTAGGGTACCTACCCCAACATCTGATACCCTAAATTTGGCCAAAAAAATTAATTAAAAAACAAAGAAAATAAAGACGTGCCATCCAATAATGACTTTAGGGAATGGCTCTGATCTTGAAAAATGGAAATTTCACTCATTTTTCTAATACTAATGATAAATAATGTCAGTGCCACATGTAATTTTGTTGTTATTTATTTCAAGTCAGAAGAGGATTTGTTTTTTGCCCTCTTTTAGGTCAATGAACATAATTTTAAAGTTGAAGCACGTCATTTTGTTTTTGCTTGAAAAACATGGTATGGCAAAAACCACGGCCACATGGGCGACAAGAAAATGGTGCCCATGACAAAACCAAGTCTGGCAATAATGCAAACCATTATATATATATATATATATATATATATATATATGTTTATGTTTCCAACTTGGATATTGATTCTTCACCAAGAAAAAAAAAAAAAAAAAAAAGTCTGATTCTGGCCATTTGATTGGGTTTATTGTCTCATGGACTGCAGTCCCACTTCTGGTGCTACATTCTCCGAGAAAAGAAAACCAATTTAGCTTTGTTGCACGCCACTTCTCCACGGTCAAGAGGCTTTATTTTTATTTTTATTTCCTAAGCAAGTTCTATACAGCAAAACAACTGTCTTGTTAATAATACAGAATTGGTAGGAGGGTCTTTTCCGCTATAGAAATTAACAGACATTGGGAATGCTAATTAGGGGTATGCTGCTATATAGAAGCTTCGAAACTGTCTATTGCGTAATATTGTGCGCGCATTAATTTTGAGATCGATGTATTTTTTTCATTTGCTATTCTTCAAAGTTACTAAGCATACACTTGATATCTCTAATAATGGAATGCATCGTCCAGTCTCTAGGCTGCTTTGCTTTGGTAATTGCATGCACAAGTTGCTTTGAATCTCCTGGGATGAAGATCTTTTTTAGGCTCTGTTTTGGGCTTCTTGGATTGCAAGTAGAACTGTTGTGGCTTCTCCAATGTTGGGATTGGTGCTGTGCAGAAATGTGGTATTTACAAAGACTGGAATTCCATTTTCAGATTTACATGCTGCTGCTGCGACGCTGCCATGGTTCCGGACTGCTACATCAAAGGTTAATAGATGGAATCCTACATGTAGGAGTGATCTTAATTAAGGACTCTTCCAGTTGGTTTTTTCCTCTTCACGGTCAAGAGCTTAGTTGTCCTTTCGGTATTCTTATGACGAGGTTGTAATGATGTTGTTGAAGACACAATATACTTTACCAGCTAGAATTTAAAAAAGGTTTGAAAAGCATAAAGCTATAATACCAATATTTAAGATTATTAGGGGCTTCAACTGCAAACCAACCCCCCCCCCCCCCCCCCCCCCCCCCCCAATCTTTTAAGGTGTTCAAACTTCGAAAGCAGTAAAAGTTAATGGGCATTTCCATTTTGTAGCTTCCAGTGCAAACATGTCTACAACTTTTCGTACAAAGCAACATGGAAGCATCTAAGGTAATAAAGAATGGGATTTTTTTTTTTTACATTAAATGGGGATTTTATAAGAGGTTTGAATTTGATAACATTGAAGAGTAATGAAAATGTTTTCTTTAGACTATATATAACACATGACAACAGTAGTTCATTATATATGCTCACTGGCTAATTAATAATGTAAGATTATTTAGTTGTCTTACTGTTGCACAAAGTAAGTGAGAAGATAAAACTATATTTTTCATTGGAATTGTAGTATCACATCAATCGTTATGATTAAAATAATAGAATTAAAGATAAAAGAGTAGCATTATTGAAGCGAGAATGATTAAGGCTTGAAAAATTCTATTATCAAGTCAGTGGGTGTGTAAAGTATGTATAGTAAAATGCTTACGTGACGTAATTTAATTTAAAAAATAAGTTTTAAAATTTGAATATTATAAATCAAATATTACTATTTAAGTAATATAAATGGTGTATTTTACACACTAGCTTGAGAAAGAAATAATTCTTACGATTTTCCACCTTAAATGAAAAACAAATTCATTTTAACTTGTGATTCTCCTCCGTGTGGATTACTTTTATTAAATATAAACCCTCGTTAAACTTGTCATCAATCATTACTGATAACTAGTATGAATGGATTGCTATTTCCCAGTGCAACAAATGATTGGAAAAGCATGAACCATTCATTTTGAGATAAATTCAGCAGAGGGATTTTGTAGCATATTATAGAGAACAATATGAAGGGCTATAATAAAACTTTTCTCACTTCAAAAGTACAAAAAAGGCAATATTTACGTTTACATTAATGAAAATTGCTTTCATCTTGGGCCTGATAGCCGCACATCTGACATGGCCACCTCGCTATGGTAATCAATCGGTCCTGATGAAGTAGTCTCTCCACTGCTCCATTTGAAGAACTTCGAGTGAGAACTGATTTGGGAGGAGATTGGAGGCGAAGGCACAGCACAAATGCCTTCAAGCATTTGGACAACTTTAGTCATTGGTGGTCTTAAATGCATGTCGTCCTGTATACACCACAGTGCCACCTTGATTGCAGCGGAAACCCTTTCATCATTCTCATCTATCTCTAGCTCAGAATCAAATATTTCTTTCAGTTTTCCTTCTTCTAACATCTTGGAGGCATAAGAGGGAAGATAGGCTTTCTCTAAACTATGTTCTGGATGGTAATTCTTCCTCCCTCCAATGATCTCAAGCAAGACCATGCCATAGCTGTATACATCACTCTTCTCTGATATGGCATACTTGGTGATCCATTCGGGTGCAAGGTAACCTCTTGTACCCCTTAGCGTCGTGTGCACAAGGCTCTGTTCCCGGTTCATTAGCTTGGCCAGACCAAAATCAGATACTTTTGCAGCAAAATTATCGTCAAGAAGAACATTTTCAGGTTTTATATCGCAATGAACAATCTTCACTTCACACTCCTCGTGGAGATAAGCTAATCCCTTTGCAGTCCCTAATGCTATGTTGAATCTGGTATCCCAATCCAATAAGTGACTTCCTTCATTGTTCTTAAATATCCATTTATCTAAAGACCCCTTTCCCATGTATTCATAGACAAGAAGCCGGTGAGACCCCTCAGCGCAGAATCCTCTGAGCTTGACCAGATGGACATGATGGATACTCCCGATAATTGTGACTTCAGCTCTAAACTCCTTCTTTCCCTGCCCAATGGCCTCCAGTTTTTTCACAGCCAAGCGGGTACCATCTGGAAGCACACCGAGGTAGACTGATCCAAACCCGCCTGCACCAATCTTTGTAGTAAAGTTCTTGGTTGCTCGACTGAGATCACTATAACTGAAACGAACAGGTGCCCCAGAAAGACTATTCAAGAAATTATCTTCTTCCAGGTTGTCTCGAGAATATTCCAGCAATCCCTTCCTTTTGCAGTGACACCAGAATCCCATGTAAATTAGACCAAGACTTACCGATATGGTTGCAATAACAATTATTACAATTGCTATAACGTGCTTCCTTTCCTCTCTGCTTGCAGGACTTGGTCCACCATTTCTGACACCTGAGACCTTCGTGTATGAAATATAACCAGGAGAACCTTGAGCAGAGCGTTGCAGATTCCCTATCTGGTCGAATAGAAAGCATCTCCCAGAGGTCCTTTCGAAGAACAGCACAAGGCAAGAGCAGCTTGTAAGGCAAGCTTCTTGGCATGCATTTAGATTAGATTTCAAAAGGGGTTTAACAAATCCAAGTGCAAAATAAGTAAGCTTCTCACCAACGTATAAAAGCTTGGCTGAACTTTTGGAGCTATTACAGGTTGACACGGTCTGAGGTTTGCAATTAAATTCAGAGCTGAGAAGCGGGGGCATTGGCACCAGTTGTCAAAATAGCACACATAATATGGGTCACAATTCTCTGGAACACCGCAGGAATTTTCTGGTATCTTAGTTGCCTCTGGAGCGACACTCTTTCCCTTCTGAAGATTATAGAATGATATTGACCCATCAGAGCCTAAAATAGCAGCCCACAAGGCACTGGTGCCATTAAAGTCAGAGAAGACAAATTGCCAAAGCAAAAGTCCTTCTTGATTATAAAAGTTCCATGAATTGGACACCAGAGAGACAGAATGGACGCTGCTGGTGACATTGTTATTGCTTTTCCGGTTATCATTTGTTATAGACCAGTAGAGTTGTGGGGTTTCAAAACCTGCATACAAGACCATATCACCTGACTTGAACTCAACATAATGAGACAAGTTGTTGCGGTTTGGGAAGCTTTTAAGTCTCATTCCTTCCCGGAACACCTGGCCAGGTAAAAGGGTATCAGTGGGATGGCTAAAGCTCTGCCAAAGAATACTTCTATTCTCGGCAAGCAATACCAAGTTTCCTGAATCCTGCAATTCCACGGATCCAACCTTTTCCCCTGTTGTATTAGTAGACCAAACTACACCGTCCCCAATTTCCAAAAACACATTTCCATTTTCTTCGAAAACAAACTTGTCAAAATTGTTAACCAGTAAGCCTCTATTAGCAGTCCAAACCACTTTGGAACTACCCATGTGAATGACTACTAGTAAAAACAATTCCACATCCAGGGCAGTGTAAAAGCCGAAGGCGAATGCCGAATTGTTGGATGACAGAAATAGCCCATTTTTATCGGCCCATTCGCTATGAGACGCTTGGAATCCAGGATATATCTGACCAACATGCTGATTAATGGCAATGCAGCTCTCAAACACAGAGAGGAGACATAGACACAACGTTACGAAATGTAACAAACCCATATATTTCTGGAACTGCAGCAATCCCCTGCTATTGGCTAAATAATCCCCAAATGTCTGTCCAAGATTTTATGCCAGTACAAAAAATTTAGTGCAAATTGGTGTTAAAGAAACAAAAAACTACTGTAAGAAACGAAAAAGAGCATTGAAATGATACGCTCGATATCTATTCGAGTTTAACTCTTTGCAGCCGGCTCGGTTTGGATTGAGAATGGCTCTCAACCCATCTCATTTTGTAACTTTCATACAAAATATAATAAATAATTTAATTATTTTAAATCTCAAAATAATAATAATAATATTAAAAAATAATATTTTATTAGTTTTCGATTTTCAACTCGCTATCCAACCAAACTAAAATGCGATTGCAACAGAGAGAAAATTATACCCAGTTTCGAAAATAAAATTATTATACATTCAATGATTCAAGAGAACTACGAGATAAAAGAAAGACTCAAGCAGAAAAATCTCTACAAAAAGTATATATTCATGAGAACTTGAGCATAAACAAAAACTCGAGCGGAAAAATCTCTACAAAAAGTATATATTCATGAGAACTAAAGCATAAACAAAAGCTCGAGCGGAAAAATCTCTACAAATGTTTTGAACACAAAACGAATTACAAGTTTCCTTTACGGTATTCGAGGTGGGGTACCAAGAAAGGAAAACGTAGATATGACAATCTTATATACGTGAAGCAAAAAACATAAATAAATAAACTACTTAAATGAGAAAGAAGGGACTAGAATAAACCAGAGATAAAGGTAATGGTTGGGAAACTGGGGAAGATTACAGAAACTCGACTCACCTCATTCGTTGATGAAGCCTTTGTTTTTTTTACTTTGTTTTTTACAGTAGAAGATATGCTATGAATCTAAGTGCTTCGTTCTTCCTGCTTGGGGAGAAAGAAAGTGATTATTTCTATCTGCAAGATTGTGAGAGAGAGCCAGAGAGAGAGAGATCGGGAAGGAGCTGGCAGCCTTGGCAAGTACTAAAAGTTGACGTTATAAATATTTACACTGCAACTTAAATGCGTTCATCTGTATTAACTGTTCAGATCTTATTATTATTATTATTATTATTTTAAGAGTAATGATATGAAAAATTCTTTATCATTGGTTATTATTTATCAAATTACACTTCACACCTCACATCTTATAAAAAAATATATTCATATTTTATAAAAAATATATCTATACTTTATAAAAAAGATATAGATACAAAATGTAAGAACGAATAATGATTGATAAATAGTAAATTCTAAATGATATTTGCACTCTATAATTCTTGCCTAATTTTAAAAAATATAGAATAAATATAGAATTTATATAAAAAAATTAATTTTTAATAATAAATTCTATATTAAAAAAACTTATACAATTACGCACTCTACATTTGTACCTAATATTACCATTTTTTTTTTATGGTGGATGCCTTCTCTCTTCTTTTTTTTTTTTCTTTCTTTTTTATCTAAATTTCCAGAGCATGTGGTGGGTAGATTAGAATCGCGTGAAACTTTTTGCATCCTCGTGCCACTGTTCCCTTTCTTTTTTTTTTAGCAAATTAACTTCATTAAACAGAAAAAGTGATACATGAGAAGGGGGTGGAGTTCCCCAACAATCGCCCCAAAGCAATAGAAAACAGTGCTAAATTCATGGAGAGGGGTGGAGTTTATTTGGGACCAATATTTTGGTTCATACCTCTGTCCTACAAGAGGACGCCGTCTTATATAAAGACGGAAAAATGTTTGCAAAAAAGCAAACAATAGAACTACCTCCGCTGGAAGCGGTGGTGGTGGTGGGTACACTGTCACATATTGTCTGAAGTGGATTTTTGAAGAGATCTACTATCCCTCTTACAAGATCATTGGTTAGGAAAAACAGTAATATAGAGCAGCTGGAATCCAATTCGAGTCGGCAGCAACAGACCAACACAGGCGGTGGCATACATGCGCCACTTGAGGAGGTGAACGGACGAGCAGATCTGAAGGATCTGAGGCCTCTGAGACCGGTGGGGCTACCTGTGGCTTCCGAAGCCCCTTTGGTATGCAGTTGTGGTTGAAAATACCGCATGATTGTGGCCTCGCGTGCATCAAACTCGCCGAGCAGATTCGCATTCTTCTTCTGCAAACATGAAGATCGGCGACCAGAGAGGTTGAACTGGCATCACTTGTTGGTCGGAAGTTGTCGAAAGGCAGAAGATTGGGGATGATCGGCGCTAAGGAGAAAAAGCTAGATAAAAATAAAGGGAAAAAAAAAACAGATAGCAAACTATAAACATTAAAAAACCATTGGGGCTGGCTAGGGGAAGAGGTGGTCGGAGCCTAAACTCCGGACCCCCTCCGCCCAATGAAAACAAAGGAACGGTAAGCTTCAGAGAAGAGAGAAAAGAGAACTAGGAGAGAGAAAAGAAAAGAACAAATTATGTCTCTATATATAATGGTTTTTCAGTTTTGGTTGAGAAAGTATAGTATATTAAATTAATTGCATTTATCTACCTCCTCTACCCTCTTTTCTGTTTTAGTTGAGAAAAGCACTTTTATTAAATTCATATGTTGCTTTTCCATTTGTTTCTCAATACGAGATTTATAGAAATTACCATGTTTTAAACAAAGTTGAAAGTTGAAACTTGAAACTTGAAACTTGAAACATAGTTACTTGAGAGTTCTTCAAAAATAAATTTTAGAAAGAGAGTAATAAAAGAAAATTAAAAAATGATAATATATACTATCGTATCAAATTACTATTAATTTATAATGTTTTTTCGTAGATTTCTTTACAAACTTAATATTTATCTTCAATAAAATGAAACAATTATTTATTTTTATCCGCATGCGCATTGCCACGATTGTCGCCATTAGAACTCACGTGATAAATAAATTATTTATTTTATAAAATTAGAATCAAATATAGAATCATATTATTAAAGACAAGAAAAATGCTAAACGTAACCGGCTGGGAGAATCGCAGGATAATCGTCTCTCATGTGGCATTAATGAAATTGTGGCGTTTTATGCTTCCCCCAAAATCTCCTTCCCCTTTCTCTAATACTACATTTTGTTCATTCCTCCGAAATCCCCTTTCCTCCATCTTTTTGTCTCAAAATCCTCTTTCTCCCATCTTGATCTGGGCATGCCTCTGTTAGTTGGATTCGACCACGCCATCGTCCAAGAAACTCCTCCTCGACAATAGTCAATGCCAGCAACCCCAGTCATGGCCACGAAGATGACCACATACTGTGTTTATTGTGTTTTCATCCTTTCATATTCTTCCTCTTTCACTACTTCTCTTACTTTAATGGAATTGTTTTGTTCATATTTGTTATCATGGACTGGGCCCGGTGGCAATCAAGATCCATTTTGGCAGCAAGCGTCTAAACCAATTGTTAAAGCAGGAGCTAGACATCCTGCTCCGTCTTTGCCACGAAAAAGATCGTCAAGTTTATTGAATTGGCTACTGTGATGACGGAGGTGAGTTACTTTCATGTCTGGTGTTTTTTTTTTTTTCAATATATTGGCCAGCTGATTACCCATCGGTTCTCCATTGTCGATTGTACATAGCAAAACTGTAAAGACAATACTACACTTATAACTCTTTTATAATTATTGTATAATTCATCTTACAATCAGTTAATGTAATTATATCACTTTATTAGATTATATTTCTTTATAAAGTTGAATTGAAATTGGTTTGGAGGATATCACGAGAGGAGTGTAATTATGGAAGCTGAAGAAAAGATAAGATATGATCATTCAATATTATAATTTTAGAGGTGTAGAAATGCAAGCCCCATCTACTCTTTTAAATAAGAGAGACGGTACTTCAAATTTTATTAATAGTCATCTCTTATGACGGAGAAATATCTTTTACAATCGGTGTAAAAATATTTGGGCACTAATGTTGAAAGGCTCAAGTTTGCTAATTGCTGGTAACTTGGAAATTAATCCGGATTGCTCCAAAGAGGATGGCCCCGAATTGAATACGGATTAGATTTAGATCAAATAATTTATATTAAGATCGAACACATTGAATGTACGTACAGATTCCTGCATTAAGATACAATAAAATGAAATCCGGACTATAGCCTTTTTATTTTTATTTTTTAAATGTCTCACATTCTTGAACTCAAACCAAGTCTATGTTATAATTACTTTAATTAGTGATAATTAGTGGGCTAATGTCGTAATTTAGCCCATTCTATTGGTTTTAGTCAAACAAGTTTCTACGAGTAATACATTGCGGACTTACAACCAAAAAGTGATTGTGACGTTAACGTTGAATAATGGCCAAAGGCTGCACTAGTTTATGAATTTCTATTGGTTTTGAGAGAGAAAGAAAGGAAATATATACATATATATATATATATATATATATATAGATTCGTAATTAAAAATAATAATAAAAACAATATATAATATAATAACGTAGTCACAACATGGTTATGCATGCATCATGCAAATGGCATCATGACATTAGACGTCTAAGCAAAAAGCAATTTCAAATATATATGGAAGCTAGCTAGCTTGTTGATCATGATCATATTAATACACAATATATATACATGTTGTATTCACATTGGTATGTTCTAGAAATTAATAATAAAAGAAAATAATCTTTATTCTGTTTTGTAGTGGAGTTATGACTTAAAATCCATTAACCTTCATAAACAAATATCTGTATTTCCTAATTTTCTTTTAAGCTCATGAGAGAAAAAGTAGGAACGCATGATGATTGATCACCAACCTTTGATCGTGCGCGCAGAAGGTGTTTGCACGAACGATTTTAAATGAATATATGTGAATTGGGCGGGAGTAGCACGAGGCAAATTAACACTAATTAAGCGTAGTAGTTAGGATTAACATGAATTAATTAATATATGTACGTATAAGTTGAAAAACCTTGAACGCCCTCTCATCAAAACCACTACTAGAATTATATACATACTTATCTTAAAATGGTGTCCAATTAGTCTAAAAAAGACTCATTTTCCTATTATTTTTAGATGACTAAAGTCTTCCCTCCAACTGCTTCCATTGATAGATACTAATTGATTTGGGGTGGAAAGATCGTACACTTGCATACTTAATACACCTTTATTTTTAAATTTCTTTTTTGTGGATTTTTGGTAAAATGCCAGTTGTTACAGCTTGTTTAATTAATTTTTCTTCCCACTTTCTGCACCAATACTCGTGACTAATTAAAGAGTTTCGTGTTTGAACAAAGCTTTGAACGAATTTTAAAACATTTATATCTCGAGAAAACCAGTATTTGGGGCCGCTGCCTAACACACAAGTCGCTGGGCTACGTACGACCAATAATTATATATATAGTAGTAAAGGGCAAACACGTGCAATGCACGTGTGCCCAATTGTGAAAATATAAAAAATATTTTAAAAAGTAAAAAATATGTAATAATAAAAAATAGGTTAATATATATAATTATAAAATGTAATAATTTTGTCTATATTTTGAGATTCTCGTTAATCATAAAAATAATCACATATATTATTTGCAGAATATCTATTATTATAATATAAGAATTTGCACGAACATATTTATAATTACACAAATTTTTATTGTAAATAAAAAAGTGACTATTGAAATTGACGCGTTATACAATCAAGAATTCGTTCTATTATAGGTTCAAAGGCTACTACTGTGATCGAGACACTGTCATCGAATGCTTCTAAATAGACTCGAGATCTAAGAATAATAAATAAGTTATTACTTCTTGGTATTAGCAAATAGTATATTATAATTATTATGTAAAAATTGATAAGTTTAAAATATCACGATAAGTACTTATCTTGGTTGTGCAGTTGTTAGTTTTTTACAATTATAGCATAAAAACTCTTCATTTTTTTCGTATCCAGTGGTTTTATTACAGTTTCCACATGATAAGTAAAAAACTGGTGATGCAGATCAAATATTGTAAATTTTCCTCTAACCATAAATGTTGATCGCTGCATTAAAATTGACAATTAAATGTATCAATAAAAATTTAATATCATCATATTAACTAAAACTAATAAACAATCAATATCTTAAATTTAAACATATGAAAGGTTCCAAATTCAGAACACAAAAATCACAAGTTTTCATCTTCTATTTCCATTTCATTAAAACTAATCTCTAATCTTCATATTTCCAACGGGATAAAAAAAATAAGTGTAGAGAATTTATTTCGACTGATCTAATAAAATGACTGATGTAAATCATACATCATAAATTTGACTTCAACCATGTATATATTAAATGTATGAATAAAAGTTTAGTATTACTACATTAATTGAACCATAAGAACCAATAAACATTCTAAATTTAACTACATGCAGTTTTTCAAATTCACAACACACAATTTAGAAGTTCTCATCCTCCATCTCCATTGCATCCCGACCAACCTCCAATCTCCATATTTTTTCAAATCCACAATACACAATTTAGAAATATGCACTGTTTCAAATCCACAATACAGAATTTAGAAATTCTCATCCTGCATCTCCAGTTCATTCCAACCAACCACCAATCTCTATATTTCAAAAAAATGTAAGGAAACAAAAGAGGTCAAAAAGATAATTCTTTATAAGAAATAAGAGATGGTTTTAAATAATAAAATTATACCGTCATTGCTGGTATAGACTTTAAGGTTTCGGCAATTTCTGATATTTTTATTAATGAGTCGGTAGAATCGCCTGAAGTTGACGCACCTGGCTTATTCAAATTTTTGGCAACAATTTCTTCAAGTAACGCATTGTTTTCTGTCGCCATAAATATTTGAATTGATAAATAAAGTAAAACATTTAAATAAGAAGAAATACATATTAAATATATAGGATAATATATTAACAGAGGTTATTATATTCATAAAGGTTAATATAAAATTTATATTATATTTAAATAACAAACATAATAAATCAATTTAAGCATATAATTTACCATGCACGTAATGGAATGACAGGTGCAATAAAGGGTTGAATGGTAAAAACACTTGTTGGTCGTGATGATAACGACAAGCCTACATCATAAACACATATGAATAAATATATAAATACAAGATAAATAATTAATAAAAATGTTAATATTAAGGAAAAATACCGTTATACGAAGAAACTCTGATTTTTGTCCCAAGAATAATTGGCTTTTGCATAATAATATTAAAAATCTGAGGACATTCATCGTGAACGAATATGTTCCACATTGCCAAACGTAGAACCTTTAGACTACAAAAAATAAAAATAATATTAGATTTACAATAATAAGAGTATTATAAGATATTAAAGTAAAAATTCTATCAATACAAAAATATATATATGCATATCTTGAATCGGCCACATATATGTCCTGCACCAATGATTTTCCATGCTTTCTGTTAACCTCTCTTGGTGCATTCGTGTTAATTACTATTGCCAGAATATCTAATTTATAAATTTATTATTAATATTTTGCAATGAGAAAAACATATAAAGATATTGACATATTTATGTAATACGTACCCACTTCTGCATCTGTATCTTTGTACATATCAAATTGATTTAAAAGAACAATATTATAATCCGGTGGTTTAAGCGGCATATGTATGGAAATTTTCAGACTCAATCGAATCAGAAGTGAACAGTTGACAAAGTTCGTCTAAAAGTCGATTATAACTCAATGCTATTGTTCCGTCAGCACAGCAGAAGCCATTTGGCTCATGATAAAATCTTCTTGCTCCACAATATTGACATGAAATAACTGATGGCAAATGATTTGGCTCCAAAAATATAGTCTTCAATACTTGTCTAAAACAAGTATTACCTGTTGGAATACTGACAATACTACTGGAGACAGAAGTCCTTAGCCTTGGTAGAGCAGATCCATTTCTATCTATAGTATTGTCAGAACCGTGAGTGTTTGAAGAAGATCCAATTTCTCTTATAGAAACAATTCCATCATCCCTTGAAGTATAAGATAAATTATCATGAGATCTTGTTTCTATTTGATTTCTCTTATTTTGATTTTCGTTTAGCTCAGCACACATTTTTCTCTTCTTTCGATGTATTTCTTATTTCTTCTCCTCCGATTGAGCACTATACCAATATTTTTTTGTAGCATTTTCTTCATATTCTTCAGAATTTAATTTTAAGGAATGTTAGATACAAATTAGTTACAAAAGTTTTAATAAAAATTGAATTATTTTTAAATAAGATCAACCTACCAGTTGGCATTCTTACGACAAGATAGGAATGTCGCAGCACTGTTACAAACTAATAACAAATTAATAACAATCTGTCAAACACATAAAATAGAAGCACAGAAACAAGATAATAAAAATAAACAATAGTACAGCTATCTACATTTAAAACATAAATAAATATTATCCAATCAATAAAACATGCTTAATATTAAAACCAAATTATTTAACATGATATTGAAATATTTACAATTAAAAATCTTAGTACAGATACAACGAATATTGGGCAATTCTAAATAATAATCACAATTCCATATATTTGCAACATGCCTTAAAAAAATAAATGCATTAAATATTATAAAGTATAAACAAAAATATCTATTTGAATAAACAATAATAATACATACCTGGAGATAGGGACGAGTAAAAGATTAGTGAAATTAGAGCCAAACAATGAACAAGAAGACAAGCACAAAGTGACAAAACTAAAGCGCCTGCTATAAATATATATATTATATAAGATTGTATGATTATTCCAATAATACATTGTCGTTTGTTAAATAAAGTTACGCTAACATATTAAAATATAATTTGTTAATATTTTTTATTTAAATTCAATTGTAATAAGTGGCTATCTAACTGTCAGTAAAAATAAAATAACTACATAATAGCAATAAAATTTGTGAGATTGCAAATAAAAATTGTGTAATATCTTAAATTTTTTTTCTTTTGTTTCTATATATATATATATATATATATTTTTCTATAGTTTTCAATCGTATAACAATAATTGTTAAATAAGTGTTAAATAATTTAATCATATAATTATTTAACACATGAAAATATATGAAAATTTGATTACTCATCAATCCACAATAAACAACAAAACGATAACTTAGATTTATGTTTTTAAAACTTACTTTCTTATTTACAATACATATCATAGACATGATTTGTATAATGTTTATAATTATAATATAACAGTAATAAAGAACAATAAATGAAAAACAAGAACAGAAAACTTGTAAAAAAAAAAATTATAATAGAATATATATTTTTATATCATGAAGTTTTATAATTATATTAGTGAAATTAATATGGAATAGAATATATATATTTTTATATCATGAAGTTTTATAATTATATTAGTGAAATTAATATGGATAATTTTATTAATAATCTTAATTTTATTAGTTTTTTTTTGTTCTCACTTAAAAGCCCAAAAGAAAAAAAAAAGGAAGAAAATCAGCCCTACAAACCCAGCCCAATTATCAGCACAAGTGACTCAAACGGCGCTGTTTTCAGCACAGCGTGTAACACCCCATCCCAGACTTAGAACGGCGCCGTTTTCACAAGGAAAAAACCCTAACTCCACGAGCAACCATATAAATACATCCTTATCAGATTCACATCCCTCCCTTCGCCTCTTTCCAGATTCTTCTTCCCTCTCTCTCCCTCTCTTTCTTTTTCTCACATTTCTTCTTCTCCTTCTCTCGTCTCTTGCCTTTCCGTCTGCACTTTCTTTTCTTTTCTTATCTTCTTCTCAACAAAGAAACAAGATATGTACAAAAAATTTTAATTTTCTCTCGTCTGTAGATCTCATCTTGGTTTTTTATTTTTATTTTTTTTCTTTCTTTGCATGTCACTGCAATATATTTCATGGGCCTATTCCGGATTTCCATCAGAAGGCGAGGCTGCAAGCGAGAAAATGAATTTGATCACGACATGGTCTGTAGGTTTTTTTTTTCTTACGAATGGTTTTATCTTTTTGGTTTTTTCGTTCTCTTTGTGTTTTGTACATACAAATCGGAGTCGATGTAATTTGTTTTGAAGTTGGTCCATCTCTGCATTTTTTTCTCTATAGATCTGAGTGGTTTTTTTTGGTTTTTTTTTCGTGTTCAGATCTAAGTGACATCATTCGTTGATCTCCAAGTTTTTTTTCCTACTTCCCTTTTCTATTCTTTTACTTTTTGTTTTGGTTTTTTTAACTTTCCATCCTTCTAAGTAAATGAACGAAGGAGTGGAATTTTTTTTTTTTTTGATTTTGCCTAAATTTTTATTTTAGGATCATTCCGTTCTTCTCTATTTTTTCTTTGTTTTGTTTCTCTCTTTTTTTGGTCCTTTTTTCTTTCCATAAATCTCAACAGATGTTCAAATCTTTCAAGATATTGTCTTCAGATTTCATTGTAATTTTTTTCCCTCCCAATTAGTCTTTATTTTTATTTTTTTCTGTTTGACCTTTATCTTGTTTATTTTTTCTATATTTTCTGTTGTGCTTGTAAAAGTTTTGATTTTTTTGTTTTGTTTTGTAAAGATCTGCATCTACGAATACCAACCTTTTTCATGCTTGGAATTTTTTATGTTTCACACATATATTTAACAAACCTATTACATGTTATGAGTTTTGGCTTAAATTTTTAGATTTTTAAGTATTAAGTCGGGAAATACTTAAAAAGAAAGTGTAGGATATTCAACCAAAAAATTCTTGACATGTTATTTATATGTCTTTTACGTATATGTCTTTTATGTTATGTATACGCATGTTATGAATGTAAAAGTAACTGTCATGATGTTATGTGTCTACAATATAATTTATGTTATGAGTTTTGGCTTAAACTTTTGAGAAATTTAGAAGTAATTCTGTCATGATGTTATATGTCTACAATATAATTCATGTTATGAGTTTTGGCTTCAACTTTTGAAATTTTAAGTATTTAGTTTGGAAATACTTAAAAAAAAAAGTGTAGAATATTCAACCAAAAAATTCTTGACATGTTATTTATATGTCTCTTACGTATATGTCTTTTATGTTATGTATATGCATGTTATGAATATGAAAGTAATTCTATCTTGATGTTATGAGTCTACAATATAATTTTACTAAACTGTAATTAATCCTTTCTATAATCATGAAAGACATAAATTTTTTTTCACATCTATAAGTATTTACTATTTTATGAAAGCAAAGGAAATTTCATAATTAATAGAGCATAAAACCAAACGAAAAGCGTACCGAATTTAATATGAAATCCGAAAGGCAAGCAACAAACTTTGACAGCAAATTTTAAACGCGGAAGCAAGAAGTAGATTTTGAAAATTTAAAGCAACAACAACAGTAGAAAATGAGACGGTGACAATTGCTTTTATAGTAAACCGCAAGCGGTGGAAAAAAATTAAAAATTGAATCTGATAACAGCTGCAAAAGCAGTGGGAAACTTGAAGAAGTAAAAAAAATCTGATTAGAACATTACTTTTCTACAACAGGATAAGAATTGGAAAATAATTCGGTAGAAATGTGAAATCCAAAACATATGAGTAGAGGACAAAATGAGAAAGAAATGTTAACATATTAAAAAACAGGATAACAACGAAAATAATTCGGCAAAATCCACTCGGCAAAACTCAAATTAAAACTGACGAGAGACAGAGTAGGAAGGTAAATTATACAGATGGTGGAGGATAAAATCGAAAAAAATAGTGTGCGGCAAAAAAGTGAAATCCAGAACTTACGAGAGTAGAGGTCAAAATGGAAAAGAAAGGTAAACATATTCAAAATAGGATAAAAACGAAAATAATTGGGCAAAATCCACTCGGCAAAACCCAAGGTGAGAGATAGAGTAGGAAGGTAAAATATATAGATGGTGGAAGATAAAATCGGAAAAAATAGTATACGACAGCTGCTTATTGCCGCTTCTTACTTATAAGATATATATATATATATATATATATATATATATATATATATATATATATATATATATTACTACGTACTAATTAAGGAAACTTGTAAAAATTAACATAAGAATTAGAATAGGTATTTCTGTGTCTTATAATACCATTACTGTAATATGATAGATTCCTTGATGTTGACACGACACCATTACAAAAGGAGAAAAAAAAAATACTTCCTTATGATAATTGTTTTTACAACGTTAAGTTGTAGGTATAAAATGAGAGTAATGCTATATATAGTATAGATTGTATAAGTGTTGTACATTTTTTTTTAAAAAGAATAGAGTTTATTATTAAAAAATTAAAATTTTAATATAAATTCATATTTACTTATTTTATTAAAAATATATATACAATACTTAATTAAATCTTTAATGTAAATTTTATATTTACTTATTTTATTAAAAATATATATACAATACTTATGCATTATATAATTAAAAATACCATTTCTCATAAAATAGAGATTATCGAGGGAGTTGATGCAGGTCCACTCTAACCTTACCTTGGGCTTTTTAGTGGGCTTTGGACTCCAGGCCCATCTTACAAACTTCAGTTAAGAGAAGAGAAGAGTGTTATCAGCAATCAATCTCTCTTCTTTTGTCGGCCCATGCTATACTGGTGGTCCGACCAAAAAATAAAAGTTGCAGCATCTTGTTTATAGTGATTAGATATTTATAAAGAGTAATAATACGTAAAATATTTATTTTTATTTTTATTTTAAATAGAAGGTTATTAATGGATTACGAAATATTCTACTTTTTAATTTAATGATTTTATTACAGTATATGATTGTCATTATTCACATATAAAAACTTATTATTATTCTGATATTTATGTCATATATTATGTTTTTATTTAACTCGCGTTATATTATGTTGCGTGATATTGTCTATCAAATATTATATTGAATCTTATATTTTAAATAATAAATTTGAGAATATCGTATCGATAGTGAGAGAAAGTTGAGAATATAGTATACAAATTTTTTTTTTTAAATTAAAATAAATAAGAAGTATCATATATATACTCTAAAATACATGATATTTATTATTTACTAGCAAGATAATCTAGTCTATTTTTATAAATAAAATCAGATCAGTTGAGATGTATTTAGATAATACGATATTTTTAGATATTTTATAAATAATAGTAAAAAAATAATAAAAAAATTTAATAATAAATTAAAAGTTGAATAAAATTTTATTAAAATATATTTTTTAAATATTATTTTTTTTAAATTGAAAAAAATTAAATTATTTATTTTATCTTATATTAAAATTAAAAAAATTATAATAATTAAATAAAATTACATGAAAAAAATTATAAAAATAAACGGATATTACATAATGGACACGTGCTCCTCGCATTGAAAACGAAGGAAAGTAAGTAGGTGGGTTAATTCAGGAGCCAGCACAAAAATGGGCTTTTAACGGATGGAACACCGATTTGACTTTTGATTGAACAGTTTTTTCTTCATAAATAAATGTTGAGCCGTGCTAGAGGATGTAGCAGGAGACGGCTCCGAAAAAACAGTTTTTTTTTTTTTTTTCATTTTTTTTATACTTTAAAATGTTTTTTTTTTAAATAATTCACTACATCACTAAAAAAACTATTTTTTTAATTATTAATAAGTCAAAAAATAGATTTTTTTTTTTTGAGACGGACTCATTTCTCGACGACAATAGCATTTTTGAAGTTGCCCATTCAATCACGACAAAAATTACTTTACCTCCTAATTGTATCATTCAATTTCACTGCTTATAATTTTTTTTAATTAATAATTAAAAAAATAATTTTAAATATATTGAGATATTTTTTTATTTAAAAAAAAAAAAAAAAAAAACTCAGAATGCAACAAGTGCCAAGCGGTCAATTTAAGCTAGGCGAGTCTTCCATCACATAGGTAGAAGAATCTAGCCTAACTATTCGTTACCGTGATGCTCACTTTGTCACCCCCTCATTGCACTACGTGGCGGATTGTGAGAGAGAGAGATATGCTATCAACACACTCCCAACGGTTGTTTTTCCGACCCTCTTCTTACCACACACAAACACAACAATATAGCGAGATAGACTAGGTTCGGTTTCGGTTGTTCGGTTTTGCAGGTGAAGATGGAGAAGGAAGCACAAATCGGAGCCCAAGAGGAGGAGGTTCTTTCCTTGGAGCTCCCAGCTCCTCTTTCTTGGAAGAAATTGGTCTCTCCCTCTCTCTCTACCTATAAAAACTTGTCCTTTTTTTTTTTTTTTCCAATTTAGAGCTTTGTAATTTGTTCTTTCTGTTATGTTTCTGGGTAAATTCGGTCTGTGGTTTTTGCTTCTTTTGAATTAGTATTATTCTTTTTGTGGTGGGATTATGCTTTTTGGTAAAATCATGTGCTGTAATTTTGTTGATAACATGGCGTTTCGCCTCCCTCAGCTAGGGTTTTTGGTTGAATGTTGTGTCGTGTGAGTGTGCTGGAATCTGGTCGATAATATGGCTTAATTTTCTGAAAGGCTCGTCCTTTCGGTCCAGTGATGTCTTTCTTGGAGTAATTATTTAATTTCTTTAATTGTTTTGCTTACGAACTTTGTGAACTCTACTGTTTTTGTGGTTGATGGCAGTCCTGTTTCTGTGTAGTAAGCCAGCCTTGAGTAGATCAAAAGTGAAAAGAAAAATTTTTAACCTTTGGGAGGCAAACTAAAAGTTGAATTTGGAAGTAGTACTTGTTTGCAACTTATAGAAAAAATGTAGTGGTTGGTTGGAATGATAGGCTATTTTTAAGGAAATTACCGTATTTTAGAGCCACGTATGGTTCCGACCAACTATTTCCTTACCATATTTTAGAGCCACGTATGGTTCAACAGGTTTGAGTTTCTTCTTTTTAATGTGATTCTTCTGGTATTTGCTTCATTTACTTTTTACTTTTTGTTTCTGGTGAATTTCTAGTTATAATTCTTACTAATTAGCTAGTTTGATCACATACAGAGTTGCAAACTGTCTTAAATATTCAGTTCTTCATTCCAGTTCTGTTTGCCAAGTATTCAAAACTGAATATCCACTGTTTCTTTGTTATTTTCTATAATGTCTCTGCTATGTTTGTCAAAATGGGCAGTGAATAGAGATGTTTATTTTGTTTTCTTAATTTTAGATGCATATACATTCAATTTATGTGACTGAAATTTCAAGGGACTATAGGATTAGGAAGGAGGGTAACAAGTTAACTTGCCCTTATTCCCTGATTCCCATATCTTCATTGCATATAGGATCCAGCTGCAAGGACCCTTATTGGTGGACTGGGTTTTGGACTCTTTTTAGTTTAATTTATGACAACTCAAAACCAATGCTGAACTAGCCATGATCCATATTATCCTAAATGATGCGTAGGCATTTAGGGCCATGAGCAATGGGTGATTTTGCTATTGATATGTTTAAAATCATCAAGTATGTAAACTGGTGGTAGAATTTTTATTAGTAAACCGCTGAGAAGAAATTGTAGTATGCTGCTCGGTAGTATTTGCTGTAATCAAATTCTGCTCATAACCATCTTTTCCTCAAGTATTCAGCTTCACCACTTCTGCTTAGTCAACCAGTGTTAACTCCTTCAAGTAACATGATCTGAAGTCAGAAACAGACCCCCATCATTGCTCTTATGGTTTGTGATCTCCTACTTTAAAATCAAAGCTTGAGTACATATGTTTTTCCTCAAAGTCAAAATAGGCTTTAATCTGCATGCCTTGAATGCTCTGTCATATATGTTATACAGGTTCTGGTCTTTCTTCTGCTTGAATTTTGAGGACTTGACTCTTAAATCTTTTTGTAATTTTGAGATTACTGAATTTATATCATGCTAGAAAATTAATGATCACCACCTCATGGGATTTGTAGGAAGTTTCATCTAATGACTTACAGAGCACAATAGAAATGTGTAGGATAGCTGTGAAGACATTTTGTGACTACTTAAAGAGGATAGCTGAGAACACACATTTAATATTCCTTTTGTTTTCTCCCCCTTTTCTCTCTTATTTTCTCTCTTAAATTGTTATTTGCCTTTATATTGTTTTATTTTATGCTTCAATAAAAACTTAGTCGGCCTTGTGCATTCTATCATAACAGAATTCATGATGGGAAGTATTCAAGGGCACGTTCAATTGATTTTGTTATTAGCTCATAAATCTTGTTGTGTACCAGTTGACGTGTGCCTCTGCTTTTTGTTTCCCCATCAGTTCTTACCCAAGAAAGGGGGTACACCAAGGAAGAATGAGATCATGTTTGTGGCTCCTACTGGAGAGGAGATCAACAACAAAAAACAACTGGAGCAGTACCTAAAATCACACCCTGGTAATCCTTCAATATCAGAGTTTGATTGGGGTACTGGTGAGACTCCTAGAAGATCTGCACGAATCAGCGAAAAGGTCAAGGCAACTCCGCCATCAGAGGGTGAGTCCCCAAGGAAGCGCGGCCGAAAATCATTGGGGATAAAGAAGGACAACAAAGAATTGGAAGGTGCTTCAGAAGAAAATGAAGGTACTAAGGAAATTCAAATGCAAGATGCGGAGGTAGCTGGGAAAGAAGATGCAGAAACTGAGAAGGAGAAAGATGTTTCCAAGGAAGCTCCAGCTGACAATGGAGATAAAACACAAAAAGAAAATGGAGATGAACTCCAGATCAGTGCTGAGGAAAGCAAGAATGAGGAAGTGCCTAGTGCTGATAAAACCCAAGCTGAGGTTAATGTCAAGCATCTAGATGTTGTAGCAGCAGCAGATGAAAAGATTGCTGGAGAAGATGTTACTACAGACGCAACTAAAAGTGATAAGGGAGAGGACAATGTGGAAAAGGTGCCACAAGCTGAAACACAGAAAACAAACGGTACAAGTGACAAGAAACAGGATGACCCAGAAGCAAATGGGGGAGCAAAGCAAGATAATCCTTGCGGAATTGCAGAACCCAAGGGAGAGATCAATGAGAAACAAGCTTTGTCCGAGAATGATGGAAAATCTAATGTTGAGACTGATGAGAAAGTCAAGAAAAATGATGGGAGGTGATTGAAAATGCTAAGGTTAAGGAAGTGGGGCCAGCTGATGCCCCCCACCGACCTTCACCCTCCACTGTGAGCTGCTGAACGTGCCGTCCTGCCTTCTTTTGCAGTTAGTCCCGTAACACCTCGTCTGTCCTTTCTTTTAGGTTTCCTAACTTTGGGATTCCTCAGAATAGCTCTAATATTAGTGTTGGTTGAGTGCTAGATTTGATTGTATGTAGGGGAGGGAATGAAGCTGTAAGATGGTAGAATAGATTTTAGATTCTGCAGCTTTTGTTACAATATGGAGGAACTTAGACTTGACTGTAAGACCATATTCGTTGACATCATGGTTGGTAGTTTAGATTTGATATGCTCGTGCTGCCTGTTTTATCTTGTCGTAAAAAGGCCCCATTACTCGTGTTTCGGGATATGATGGTCTGATCAAGCTGAACAGAACGTTAATAACCTAGGAATAAACATAGACAAGATGAAACAGAGCGGAGACTAGTCGGAAAAGAAATAGATTCTCAAACTGCAATGTTTTTGTGGTCGTGTCCAGATCTTTGCTACACTGCAGTGATGTTGCCTAGACGAACCTAGCTTTATACTCTATACAAGGCTCTTGCAGCCAATCTCGTTTCATGCATGACAAAACTACAAGGCACATGCTACTGTGGTCTCCTCTGCTCCGAACTTCTTTCGTTTTGTTTTCCCCCAACAAAAAACACCTTTTCCTCATTATTGTCTTGATTGGGTCAGACTAGAAAAGCGTGTAACATATGCGAACAGTCGTCACGTTTGATACTCTGAAGGTAAATTTCGACTTATTATTGTTTATAAGCTTGCCTGTCCTTATTATATGCTGCAAATTAAACAAATAAATAAAAGGAACGTGGAGATTGCTTTTGTGTTTCCTGGGTGAAAAAACATTGAAGTTGCTAGAATGTCCAAAAGATTTTCACATACTGTTTGGAGTTTGAACAGTGGACACCAGAAAGTCGATGCCTACCCCAAACTGATCCAAGCCAAGAAGCTAAGGCCTCCTTTGTTTTCAGGAAATATCTCATCTCACTTCATCATTATAATTTTCTCAAATTTGCACACAAAATAAAATAAATAATTTAATTTTTTCAAATCCCAAAATAAAAATAATATTAAAAAATATATTTTAACAATATTTTATTCAACTTTTTAACTTTAATCTCATCTTATCTCTGAAAACAAATAAGCCCTAAATCTTGGTTACCCCTGCCACCTCTATTGCCCATCTACTAATCCCACCACCTCCCCAAGTTTCAAACTCCTCTTTAACCACGAAAGGTATATGAACTATCTTCCAGAACCTTAACACAGAGAGAGAGAGAGAGAGAGGAGAAAAAGTATATATAATAAACACAGATGGAAACAAAAACTAGAAAGTGAAAAAGGTATACTTTGAGAGGGAGATAAAAGGTGAGCGTAAAGGAAGAATCTATTCTCTAAGCCCCTCCAAGAAATACCATATATCATTTTTTCATCATCTTTTGAGTAAGGTTAAGAATCTTCTTCCCTCATCTACTGTCGTTTTCTTTGGAATCTGGATTCTATGGCATGCCTGAAAGAAAAGCATTGCATCATCCACAGCATAGTTTATGGTGTTGTTTCCGTTGACGTTACCGTTTTTGGATTACATAATACAGCACCATACCCACAGCCCCCTCTACAAAATGGAATTCTCCTCCTTCATTGTTAATATGCCAATCAAACCAATGAAGTTCTCTCGTTTCTTTCTCCGGTTTCTCCTTATCTTCTCCATCACATCTCTCAATGGTACGTATCATTCTTTTCTAGCTTTCAACTTTATGTTGAATCTTATGACATGTTTGAATTGCTTAGTATGGCCAACGAGCTGGAGGTTGAACTCTATTGGTATTTTTTCCCCATGAGCATAGATGGAATTCTATTGGCTTAGGTTTGCAACTCCAGAAAAGAAACACATCAAACCTGTATCGGAATTCTATTGGCTCTGTTATTTTTTTAATACATATATATGTGTGTATGTGTGATTGAATGTTGAAAATCTGTCAATAGTCACTAGAATATTAATTAAATAATGATCAGTCAGTTCAAACGGAATATCAGAAAAGCTTTCTATTATCAAACATTCACTCATTGGACTTAAATATCCATTTCATAGTCCACAGTGAATTATAATTAGTTTTTCGGAATTGCTCCCTAGCTTATGCAAGGTTCGAACCAGGCAGGCATGATGCATTAGGAACATTTGCCTTTTGAAATTTGAGCCTGTATCTAGGTCCAAAATTTTCTCTCTTTGAAGTAATCTTAAAACTATTCCCAATCGGACTTAAATTTGAATTTTTTTGATACGCAAGTTTGAGCCTCTCCTTAATTATGTCGGTGTAACATTAGGCACAAATGATTTGTAATCAAAATCAGCCTCAGCACATATGTAATTCACATGTTCATGAGTTGCATTCTACTCTTTTATCATGGTGAATCATTGGTTAATGGCACTATTTATCCATCTTCTGTTGAGCAGTTTTGACAGCAGATGCATTCACGGGGACATATGGAGTAAACTATGGCAGAATAGCAGACAACATACCTTCACCCCAAAGTGTGGTTACACTTCTCAAAGCTGCAAAGATAAAAAACATTAGAATCTATGACGCTAACCAGGATGTCCTCAAGGCCTTCAAAGGATCTGGCATTGAGATAGTGGTTGGACTCGGAAATGAATTCCTGAAAGACATCAGTGTAGGCGAGGATCGTGCCATGAATTGGATAAAAGAAAATGTGCAGCCTTTCCTTCCTGGAACTCCTATACGTGGAATTGCAGTTGGGAATGAGATCTTGGGAGGCACGGATGTGGAGCTCTGGGAGGTGTTGCTGCCTGCAGTAAAGAATGTTTACAGTGCCCTTGATAGATTGGGTTTGACCAAGAAGGTTGAGGTCTCAAGCCCACATTCAGAGGCTGTCTTCGCCAATTCCTTCCCTCCATCTTTGTGTAATTTCAGGGAAGATATTCTTCCATTCATGAGGCCACTTCTGCAGTTCTTCTCGGAGACTGGTTCTCCTTTTTACATAAATGCTTATCCATTCTTGGCCTACAAGAGTGACCCTGAGCATATTGATCTCAAATATGCTCTCTTCCAATCAAATCCTGGAATTTATGATGCAAAGACTAAGTTACACTATAGTAACATGTTTGATGCACAGGTTGATGCGGCTTATGCCGCCTTAGAAAAGGTCGGGTTTCACAAGATGGAGGTCATAGTTTCTGAAACTGGCTGGGCTTCTCATGGAGATGACAATGAAGCAGGTGCCACACTAGAAAATGCAAGGACTTACAACTATAATTTGCGCAAGAAGCTAGCCAAAAAGAAGGGGACCCCCTATAGGCCAAAGATTGCGGTGAAGGCTTATGTTTTTGCTTTATTCAATGAGAATTTGAAGCCAGGGCCAACCTCCGAGAGGAACTTTGGATTGTTTAAAGCTGATGGAAGCATTTCATATGACATTGGATTTACTGGCCTTGTGTCTTCTTCAGCACCCTCATCTCTGCTCTCTTTCAAGGTATGGCTTCCTAGTTTTTGTGCAAAATTTTCAATTAGCAAGTAAGATATGCAGAATAAGGAAAAATTTATTGCATGACGAAATGATTATCCCAGGGAATTCAAAGAGAAAAATAAAATACATGCTAGGCAATGTTAATTTAGCACAACAGAATCCATTTCCATCAAGATTAAGGGATGCATCGCAATAAAGTGAAATGTATAGATAATTGTGATCGATCAAGGGGCTCATATGCGCATATTTCTTTCAAGCAGGGGACATCTGTCATTAATTGGATGCGTAACATCCCAACTTTATTTATTCATCAAATGATTATTACATTATTGGGAGCATTACAGCTCCAATCTTTATTGTGTGCTGAACTTCTTATGCTTGGCCAAAAACTAGAAACATTTCTACTTTTTTATATGATCAGAAGGTGCTGCAATGTTTTTTTTTTTTTTTTTTTTAATAGGATGACAGACTTTTAGGAATCTGAGGACTAAACAATAAGAACATATTTCTGAAAGATACAATTAGTTGTCATGTTTCTGTTTATCGATTGCATGCTAAATTGGTAAGGTTTCTTCTAAAATTTTGGCTTGCAGGAAATTGGATCGTCATGCACTCTGGTTTTTGCAAGCTGTCTTGCAATTCTGCTATTGGTTTTTTAACATCATTATTCCTCGAAGGGTTCGAAGGTTGTACCCCCTTATTTCTTTCAATGCTCTCAATCAAGCTCAGGGAAGTTTGGGTTCTTGAATTCATAACAATTGTTGTAACATCACATGATTCATTCAATTCTTGTATTAACACTCATTAATGAAACAATAGTTGACTGAAAATTGCTGATGGGTTTTTTCTTATTTGAGCACAGTACAATAATCTTCCTTCTTCTCCATCCATATAATCAATCCTGTTAGCTTTTACATGACTAAAGCGATTCGTTCAATTTTCATTTTGAGATGTACCCACTTAAAAATTCAACCAAGTACCAATAAAGATTACTTTGTTTTTGGAGATCAATAAACATAACTTGGTATGGTAATATTCGTACATATACGGACACTTTCAATTAAAGAATCTGCTAAACTTGTAAGGTAGGGTGTTGTTTTGGATCATTGACCCCTGAAACTAATTAAAAACCATATGAACTTGGGTTATAATTATTATCAGAAATGTTTTAGTTATAAAGAGATTTCATAAAAGTAAGAATGAAACTACAGTCACTGATACACTATCTTGACAATGTGTCCTGAGAAGTGTATTCCACCTTTTTTTTTTTTAAATTTTTTTTTTTCATGTAATTTTTTAATACCCTTAAACATTTTAAAAAAATTCATAACATCATTAAAATATAATTTCTTAATCATAAGTTAAAAAAAAAAAAATAGTCGGGATAATTTGTCGGGACAATGTGTCACTACTCATAACATTTCAATAAAAGTAAGTTCATAAATAGACGTAATTTGATATGTTATGTTAGATGATAAAATTATTTTTATTGTAAAATAGATCTAATATATCATATACAAGTATATTATGTTAATTTACTTTTGTATAATTTCGTCCATTTTCTATCCAAAATTACTCGTATTGTTGGCACCAATTAATCGGTGGAATTAACTATTTAACTGTACTACGGAATACGTAGCTTCCAAAACGCAAAGGCAATCTTTGTAGATCGATCCTGTACACTTGTTGATTAATTAGGTTTACTTTAATAATCTTTATAAATAATTCTCCAGAGTCCAGAGGGGTTCACATAACGACCAATATGAGTCTAGAATTCCTATGAGGTTGGAGAATATTGGAAAAGTCGTGTACGGGCAATTTTCTTTGTTAGGTACAGAAAAGTAGAGTGCTTTGAAAGCCAGGGAAAGTTTCAAACTCCTATGACTCCGGAAGTTGTTGGAAATCTAAGTTCATTGATAAGACACAGGAAATGATGAAGAAGCTGCCCAACCGCCGCCCCCCCCCCCCCCCCCCCCCCCCCCCCCCCCCCAATTGTTATGGATGGTGAGATTATAGTCGATCGAAAGTCATGACATGAATTAACTGGAAAATCGATATTAATATTTCGTCGACGTGCGTTGCAGCTTCTTGGTACGTACTATGTTCATGAGTCAAAGGAAATTTTAAAGGAGAAAAAAGAACAGAAACAATGAATAATGCATGCATAACCTAATTCACTAATTATATATTAATTATATCATTAGGCTTAATTTCCTCTAATCAACAGTACTATTCAGTAAATTATTGTCAACCAGCGAAGAAAGTACTTAAAAGAACGTCTGTACGTACTGTTTTTCCAAGGCCGATAATTAAAGTGGCAATTCAGGCAGTCTCGCCCTGTTGACAATGAAAACGTAGAAACTTTCCACCTTCGAACTTTCAGCTAATTTGCATTGGGTTTCAACCCGAAGATTCCACTTGTTTTGTACAAAATGGACCGGCATCGATCCAAGCAACTCTAACGTAACGTCTCGATCGGAGCCAGGTCGCGTCTCCATTTCCCCGTCAAGACCGCGTACGTACTTCGCTAATCTGTCCTGAAGGATGACTTCTTGCGCATCGGTTTTTGCGTGACTATATAACTCTATATGGAACCTTAGCATCCTCATCAAATTTTTTATATAGTCTCTTAAGGCATTACAGCACACAGAGTTTGTGTCAAAAGCCATTCAAAGCACACAACACACACTCGGATCGATCGATCGTCTCAATACTATAGGCATATTTAAAACACGTACAGTTATATATTTTATATCCAAAATTTTGAGTGAGAGAATGGAGAAGTTCACGAGTGTTGTGGCCGTTTTTGGTGTTGTTGCTGTGCTGCTATTGCAATGCGCAGCAGCACAAACAGTGCACGTGGTAGGAGATAGCATCGGTTGGAGCGTTCCTACAGGTGGTGCTTCCGCATACGAAACTTGGGCGGCCAGCAAGCAATTCGTGGTTGGCGATATCCTATGTAAGATTCCTGCGTCTGCTTTTCATTTTCAATTCCATCACCGTCTTCCTTACTTCTTTCAAATTAACATTAATTCGATCTCCAAATTACATTAATTAATATCTTCTTCAACTTCATGAGATGCGTCTATCCGTAACTATTTGATGAGAATCTAACTATGTAAAGTAGTTTGTTAATAACAACAACACATGCATGCATTATCCTCATCCTTCACCTCCTCTATCATTAATGTATATATGATTTCATATTTTGTCCTCCTACAGTATTCAACTTCGCCACAAATGAGCACGATGTTCTTCAAGTACCGAAAGAATCCTATGACAGTTGCAGCTCGTCTAATCCCATTGGCGACACCATCACCACTGGCCCTGTCAACATAACTCTGTCCACTGCTGGCACCCACTACTACATCTGCACTATTGGCCGGCATTGCCTATCAGGCCAGAAGTTAGCCGTTACCGTCTCCGGTTCTCCAAGTGCTGTCCCGCCTACAACTAGTACTCCACCTTCCACCCCAACAACTCCTACTACACCATCTCCGACATCAGGGACCCCTGCTGATTGCGCTCCAACTCCTGCATCATCCCCAACATCATCCCCACCAACGGGTCAGACCACTCCGGGGAAAATGTCGCCGCCTGCTTCTTCATCATCTAGTGTCTTTGCTAGTTTATTCATCTCTTTGTTGTCCATTGCCATGGTTTTCCTTTTCTAAGAAAAAAGTGTTGAATTTATAGTCGATGATACATTGATATGTAGTTAGAATTTTGTTTGCAGCTTATTTCTTTATGTCATGGTTTATTCTACAGGTGATTGAATTTTGTAATAGAACTACATATATAATGTATTATTTGAGCAGCATATGATCAATAAAGGAATTCTTCAAAAAGTAGAAGTGTCCACATATAATAGTACTATTCCTAAAAATTATATATTGCTTCATTGTCAGAACGTAACCACTCACAATAGACTAAAGATTGGGCGAAAAAAAATGGGTTTCTATGAAATTTTATAAGATTTTGAAATTTTTTTTCTTGACTATCGTACCCACAAAAAATAAAGATTAATATGGGCCAATTGTGAGAACTATTTTTTTTTTAATTTTTAATATTTAATTTTCATAATTTTTAACAATTATGAGAAGTTTACAAAATCCATATTTCTTGTAAACACCATTGTCACACGTCGATGATCTTTTATATTATGAGCAATGAAGTGATCATTAATATTGAAAGTTTTTAACATACTTTTTTTTTTTCAATTAGAAATATGAGAAGATTTTTGAAAAAAAAAACAGTATCATGCATTAAGATACAATTATTATTCATGCAGATCAGACTCTTAACTGAACAAACGTACGGAACTTTCAGTCGTCAGAGCTTATATATTGATGATCGAAATCTTTTATCAATATTTTTTACAAGCTAATATATTATATTTAAATATGGTACACGATCATGCTGTAAAATTGCTTTATTTTTTTTTCCCTTCCAAACGATGAAACCTTTCATAACAGAGAGGAAGTTCATTACAAGACAAAACAGAAAGATACAAACATAATGGAAATAAAGTCTCTTACACAGTAAGAAAATTAGGGTGGGTCCTTTCTACTGTAGAACTCCAGCATGCAATCTAAAAGTTTGATGAGGGGTATATCTCTAAAGAAATTATTTGAAGATGCCCATTGAGCCAATGTATGCGCGCACGGGTTTTGAGTTCGGTGTATTTTGATTGCCTCTCACTTAACAAATTTGTTGAGCATTACCCTTGCATCCCTTGTCCTTCCTTCAATGGTCTAGTATGAGATTTGATGTGAATTATTGAGAGCTGAGATTACCACCTTTGAATCTCCTTCAATGACGATATTAAGCCAATTTCTTTGTGCTGCCATTTTGAGACCAATGAAAGTTGCAAGAGCTTCACCTCCATTTGGATTGCATATGGAAGAAAATTTAGTAATACCACCCACAATACTACCTAAGTGGTCTCTACACACAGCAGCTGTTGTACTTACTACCTGAGTCTCTCACCACTACATCAAATGATATAGAAATCTGTCCTATGGCAGGGGGTTCCAAATGGGAGTATTCTGAGAGAGCTTAAGAACCCAAGCATTCCTATGTTCCTGATAGAGTTTTAGAGTTCTAGCTACAAATTGATCTATTTGAATAGGTAGAGACCCATGGGTTATTTGATTCCTATAAAACTAGACACAATCCATAGCCAGAATAGCAAACAATTGAAAGTTTTGAGCTTCCTGCAACTGAAATTGGAGATTAATAGTAGGTTCGAAGATAATCTTAATCCAGTCTGTGATATCATAACCTGCTATAATATCAATGTTTAAAAGCCAAGGAGATTGCCTCCAGAGAATTCTTGAGTAGGCAAAACTTAAAAATAAATGGGAAGTTGTTTCCTCAGTTGAATGAAAAATAGGACACAGACCTGATCATTACTAAAAGAAAGACACTGCTTTAGTAGAGATCTCGTGGGCAGAATGTTGCTTAGAATTTTCCAGGTGAGAAGTTTAAGACGATCTTGGACATGAAGTGACCAAAGCATTTTCCAAATACATGGGGTGGGCTCACTATCCTGACTATGGGAGTCCAAAACAACAGCAGCATATGCGGATTGGACGGGGAAATTGCCACTGGAATGGTAGAGCCATTTGAGGCTCTCTCCTAGATTATGATATTGCTTTAATTAGTCAAGTAGAGTTGTTTTTATTTTTGCAATTAGCTCTCCACAGTTAGCCTAAAATTTAGAAGATAATTGGCCGGACATTTATGAATTATTATTCAAAATTAATTTCTTTCCTAACAACGTAAAATCTACCCATATGAACCTTAACTCAACTTTGTTGGTCACTATATATTATATATATCTCCTCTTGCATGCTTTTATGCACGATCACATTCGTCTTAGGTTCGTACGTGTACTGACTGGCCGACGTATGCCAATATATTTACCCCGTCCCAATTCTAAGCATGTGTACAGAACTACGTGGTACGTACGTATATCTACCAGATATGGTACTATAAAATAAGAGAAATATTTTAATACAAAAATATCTTACAAAATAAATCTATAAATTGACGTGATTTGATGTGGTATGTTAGATTATAAAACTACTTTTATTGTAAAGTACTAGATTTAATATATCATATAAATTTATGTCAATTTGTAGATTTACTTTTATAAAACCGTTTCGTGACTGTAAGAATACTTTTCATAGGATTCTAATAAAATTGATCAGTTCTAGGAATCTTAGGGGATGCATGCCCACAAACTGCACGTAGCTAGTTGCAGCCCAACTTTATATTTTAGAGTGGTGCTACTCTGCTGTCAGAGTTCACCGCTCCATTTGACTGCTAGGTCATTTTGGTATTTTTTTTCTCATTTTACTTTTCATATTTTTTAATATATTTAAATATCTTTAAAAAAATAAAAAAATATATCAATATATTAAAAACCACTTTCTTAATCATTAAGTAAAAAAAATTAAATATATAAATGGTCAAAATAAATGACAAAATAAGAGGACAAATTAACATTTTCCTATTTTTTAATTTTCACGTGTGCCAAGGGTTAAATAACTTAATATATATTCCATGATTAAAAGTCTCTGTCGGTTAGAAATAGTAATAAACAATAACTTTTGTCCATCCATTTTTTCTTCCATTTTTTTATTCTTTTACTGGTTTTGCCCTGCTGTTAAATGCATGAGTGTGCGTTTTGCTTTTACGAGTTTTGCTAATGCAACTTTCCTACTATAGCACAACCTCTCCACTCCGCCTATGTGTAATTCTTTTTTTTTTTTTTTAAAGCAAACCTGCATTTAATGCATTCAATCAGATATTTTTTTTCAATTCCCCCCCGACCCACCCCCTCCTCCTGCGTCCCCCTCTCCCTGCGTTCCCCTTCCCCAGCTTTCTCAATTCTCACCTTAGTTGTAGGTTCTCTTCCGTACGGCTTCGTCCCACAGCTTGCAGTGTTGCTTCTCACCGCTCATCTTCCGAAAGGCGCCGTCTGTGGCCGCCTATAGTGGTCTGTTCCTTTTGGGTTATTGTTTTTCTCTCTCTCTCCATTCCATTTCCCTTCTCTGTTGTGAAAGTTTTGTTGTCAAAGTGGTCTGTTCCGAAAGGGTCCATATACTTTGTTGTGAAAATTTTCCGGGTGATACCAGGATATGTATCTATGGGCGAGACTTCTTTTTCTGAAAGACATTTTGGCGTTTGTCCTACCGCAAGATTACCAGCTAGTACTGCAGCGTGTTGGGGTTGTCTTATGTACGCATCCCCATTCTATTTCATTTTCACTTGAGTTGCATAGATGATAATTTAGAGGTCATTTTGACTTGGTAAAGTAAATACATGCTGAAAGAAAATTAGATAAATAATATACTTAATTGTAAGCATATCTTTAAGCATTTACCTCTAAACTGGCACATTCTGGTGGTTGGATCCATCTCATTTATTTGATACGTTTCAGGCATGATAATAAATTTCTTCCAAAATTTACTAAAAGAGAAATGCAAGTAATTAATCTCATCTAGTCCCTCAAATGATGGTTTATAACCCACCACGTGCACTTTGAGACTGTTTGCCTATATGGGGAACTCTTCGTCATTTAAAAGACTTAAATATCATAAAAATAGTATTATAGAGGTCACTAAAACATAAGAATATTGATCTAGAATTCAATGTGTTGAAGCTAATATGAAGATGTTGGCAAGTTCAAGTGACTAGGGGTTTTGTCACTCAAGATTCGTATTTTAATCCCCGGTGTTTCAATATCATCAAATCAACTCATTCTATAACTTGCCAAGACTGCTGTTTTAATAATCGACACACGAGTTGAAGAAACATGTAGTACATTTTGGATGAGTCATTGTTTATATGGTATACTGCAGACATATTTTTTTAGTGATAGTAAAAAATTCTAATAGATGTGTATTTTTTGTTGTCAATTTAGATGTGCAGGAAAATATTAGACGACGAATCACAATATGGTGAGGTCCCGGAAGCACAACTTGGTCCTATTGTTGACGACATTGTTATCCCAGCCCAATGTAGTACTATCACACAACCAACTCCACCTGGCAATGACAAGGTGTGATATGTTTAACGTTTATAAATCTTTCTTCCTGTTGTTCTATTTTTAATGTGTTTGTTTTAATTTTTCATTTTTAATATCTTCAGGAAACGGAGTGCATGCCCCATGGGACTTGGTGAAAATCAGTCCCTGACTTTGCCCAAAAATGTTAAGTTGGTTTTGCTTGTCTATGAGCATGACTTGTTTGTTTTTTGTGTGGAAATTTGACCATTGAGTTTGTAAAGTGGATTAAGCAGATATTAGAATGGGCATTGGGTTTTTTGTGTGGAGCATTGGGTTTGTAAAGGGAAAATTTGAGCATTGAGTTTGTGAAGGGGAGTAAGCAGACATTAGAATGGGCATTGGGTTTTTTGTGTGTAAATTTGAGCATTGGGTTTGTAAAGGGAACTTTTGAGCATTGGGTTTGTAAAGGAGACCTAATATTTTAGAGATGCTAGCAAAATTGCAGATCGATCATGTTTATTGTTCATGATGTTGTACTTCATGTGGCTATGGCTTGGTTTGGTTTCATTGAATGCAGGTAGCACGTAGTTTTGTTTCAAACTATAATGCATGTGTTGGAACGGTTTAGGAGGTGGTGGTCACTGTAATACTCTCCCTCTCAATATCAAAATCATACATTTCTAACTCCCAAATTGGAGTTGAACATACCAAGTGCCGCATGTCCTTTTCACAACAAAAGGAAGCTGCGCATAGAATAATTTCAAAAAGAAAAAAGCACCCAAGCAGACTAATTAATTTTCCTAAAATGTCTTATGATTCAAACAATTCAAGAATTGCAACCTATATATCCATAGACAAGATCCATAGTTATATCCAAACCTATATATTCATAGACAATATCCAAACCTATATATTCATAGACAATATCCAAACCTATATATATTCGTAGTAATGCCACCGCTAGGAAACAGGGTCACTTTTTTTTTTTAATATCCATAGTAAACTGTCATAAATATATTCATAGACAATATAGCATACAATTATGGTTTGAACAATCTACAGTTGATTTAAAACTAACACGTTACAACTATAGATATTATTCAGTATAAACACAATAATATACGTGCACCCCTATTCTCTACAATCCGCTTTCGAAATTCGTCCTCTTTCTTCTGAAGCTCATTTTCTCTCTTGGTTAGTTTATCTTTATTTTTTTGAACTTCATACTCATGCAGCAATAACTCATCCTCTCTCTTCCGAATTGCATTTTCTCTTGTCAGAATCTTTTCTTCTACCAATTGAAGTATAGCTAGCCAGATGAAGAATTGACATCTTGCTTCTCCCTGCGTACAAATCAAGAATTTCAAGTTTCAAATAAGACAACTTCATACATGGATTCAAAAGCAATAATCAAATTAGACAGTGGGTGGTTACCATGTTATACATCGGACATGCATAAACTACAGATGATGATGATTGACTGATCTACATGCATAAACTATACCAACGTTCAACAAATAAGTCTTGCATAGCAACCAATAAAAAAATGTTCGCAAAAAAAAAAAGTATAGAAACACACTAACCTCAATACTTGATATTGCAGGAAAAAAAGTATTGAATAAGTCTTAATTGTTTTTTTTTTTTTGAAATGATTGCTGGAAGGGGAGCAATTTTCTCAAGAAAATGAGATGTTTTTCACTGAAACATCTGCAAAAACTTCATATAATATAAACGAACTCTTCATTGGGATAGCACCAGGACAATTGACCATTCTGTCTTTCCCTTCAACTATCAAGTAAAGTTTCAAAGTAAAGCAAGCTGTGCAGCATAGAAGCACATGCATACACACGAACACACAGTCACACTACTAAAATTACTATTAGACCATCGCATGCTATGCTCATTGTCAATTGACATCACACAGTCACACTTTCTTTTATGATAGCTTCAAATCTGCATGACTTGAACCAAATCATTGTATAACATCAACAAAATTAACCAAATCATTGGATAACATCAACAAAATTAACCAAATCAGTGTATGTATAAGAGCAACGAAATTCAACCAAATCAGTGTATAAGAGCAACAAAATTCAACCAAATCAGTTTATGCATAACAACAACAAAATTAAACAAATCAGTGTATAAATTTTAATGAGGAAACTAGGGATCCTTATAGGGCTCGGTGAGAGAGACAGAGCACGGCTAGAGATCTAGAGGACTTGGTGAGAGAGAGAGAGAGAGAGAGAGGCTCGAAGGGGTGAGGGAGATGGAGGTGCGGTCTTCTAGGGTTTCGGGGATCGAAGGGACTGGGTGGGGGGGGGCTTCGCAGAGAAATGAGAGTGAGGGTAGGGGCGTCGGGCTTCACAGAGAAGGGAGAGTGAGGGTGGGGGGCCTCGGGCTTCGTCCTTTGTCTGGGTGAGTGAAGATTGAGGGCTTCGGTGGTCTTCGTCTGGGAGGGACTGCGCAGAGCAGTGAGAGTGGATGGGGTTCAGTCTTCGTTTGGGTGAGTGAGGATTGAGGGTGTCGGTGGTCTTCGAAAGCGTTTGGGAGGGGTTGCGCAGAGAAGGGATTCTGAGGGCTTTGCTTTGTCTGGGAGGTACTCGTCTGAGTGAGTGAGGATGGAGGAGTGAGGGAGAAAGGGCAGACCATGACGTGGCGATTAACCGGGTTTATGACTAGGCAAGAGTGTGGTGTGTGATAGGCAGACCGGAGGTTGAGTAGAGTTTTTGTTTATTTTAAGGGTATATTTGCTTTTTAGTCCGTGGTCAGCAGCTTTAGTTTTTTTTTTTTTTTTGGTCTTCTTTCTCCACCGTTGGATCAGATTTAAGATACCTAAATAGCTACGGCCTTCCTTTTTCTATTCACTTTCTTCTTTGAAAAATGCTTCTTGCAACCGGCCTATACAACCGGTGGGGAATCTCCACGTCTTTAAATAAAACGATGTGTTTCATTTTATTGCAAATAGTGTAAATCACAGAAAGAAAATGAGTGGGAAAAAAAAGACTTAATGACAAGGAAGACTCAGGAAGAGTCACAATCTCTCTCTCTCTCTCTCTCTCTCTCTCTCTCCAGAAATACCCACCAGAAGGAGACCGAATGGAGTCTGGACTGTGCTAAAAAAGGATGAAATCTACCAACACCGTCAGATGGCAGCGAAAGCGCAAGCTTTTCAAGGCCTTTCTAGATCCTGATCTCCCCGTAGAAAAGTAAGAAAGTGTCTTGATAGAGAAAGCATCTTGTCAGATTGAACGAAGGAGATTTGTGCTTTTGAAATGAAATATTTGCTTGTTTACGGTAATGTTAGAAATAATTTATCCGTTTTGAGATTCTTTTTGTTTTGTTTTGAATATTTGGAAAATGAGTTTCAAGAAACTGAAATGCATATAGGTTGGCATAGGATTTCCTGTAGTAAATTTTCTATGCGATCTGTGCGAAATGCTCTCACTCAAAAATGAAACTTTTCTCAAATCTTCGTCTCGAGGTTCTACTTCTTCTTAGATGTTTATAGTCAGATGGACTATTTTCTTTCCGAAGTTCTACTTTTCTCAAATTTTTCTGACAAAACTGACATGGCAGTCAGCCGGTTACACGACGGTTACATACGTCGGTTGTATGTAGTAGTTTTGTTCTTCTCCCTCTCTCTCTTCTCTCCCACACCGTAGTCTTCCCCTTCCCTCCTGATCTCTTCCCTCTTAGCTTCCCAGCCACAGCAGCCAGCCTCAACCGCTGCGCTACCACCAACAGCTTCCCCTCAGGCCGACGACCACCCCCATGGACCCAAGCCACCCTCCCTCCCACAACCCCCTCTCCCAAATAGGTCTCACACGAGTTCTCCCCCATAGCGCCGCCGTATGCCATCCCCACGCCATCGCACCACCACCACCACCACCACTGAGTCCCCCTTCCTTCGACGACTACCCCAGGCTCTTCCAACCACCCCTAGCTCCTCCCCCTTCCCCCACGCATGAATCCATCTCTCACGGGTTCTCTTTCTCTCACACAGCCAAATTTGCCACCCTAGCCACCAAACTGCCTCCTCAAGCCACCACCTGCCTTCACCGACCTCCCAAGCTCCTCCATGGCCAACCTAGCACCCAGCCGAGCCTTCCTCCCCATTTCCCTATTTGTGACCCGCGGCCCAGCCTTGTAACCACCACGATGCCGCTGTGCTCTGCCTCTCACCACCACCCCAACCACCACGAGACCACCACAAGGACGGTTGATTTGGACCCATTGTAGCTCTCCACTCAGATCTGCCACTCATTGTAGCTCATAACTCAGATTCGCAGTTGCGTTGGTTGCTTTTGTTCGCTATGGGTTTTGGTGTGTTGATTTCCGATCATTTTTCTCTTCTTTCTCTAGGATGTGATTCTCATGAGTAGCTCAAAATGTATTTTTCCTTTTTTGCTTTTTTAAATTTGTTAAGATCAGCATCTACGTCTCTTTGGATCTAAGGGATGATTTCAAGATTTTTTACTGTCGTTGAGCCTTTAAAAGTTTTACTATCTTTAAATAATGATCTGTTTCACCAAACTAGAGAAACGTGCTTTGCACCTTGCTTCTCCTAGTGTGTGTATGTGTGTGTGTATATATATATATATATGAATAGGAAATGCATCATAGTGTCGGCCGGCGGATCGGATCTTGATGGCGTAGAAATTTCAACTTCTGTACGTATACTTCCAGAAGATCGATCGAAGTTAGAAGTTTAATTAATCGAATATAGACGGGAAAATTATGAAATGGCGTGGAAATTGAAACCTTGACTCTTATTAATGAGGGCAGGAACGGTTCAAGTACTCTTGTTCGCGCGATCTGGACTTGGTATATTGTCTTCGATATATCGATCTCATCGCTACTACTTATAACATGATCAGTACCTATATCAAGTACTCAAATCAAATATTTACACTCAAGCAGGCATTGATTAACAGTAAAATTTAAAAATAAAAAATAAAAAATCTTCCTTAATTGTGGCTTTTGATTAGTATTACGTATAAACAGTTCCGTTTGGATAATGAAAATGTTTCATCTCATCTCATAATTACAAATTTTTTAAATTTTTACACAAAATATAATACACATGTACAATTCTACTTTTTCAAATTCTAAAACAATTATAATATTAAAAAATAATATTTCAACAATATTTTATTTAATTTTTAACTATTAACTTTCATCTCAAATCACTATTTAAACGGCACCTAAAACTCAAGAAGCATTAATTAATTAATAATTAGGGTCCAGGAAAAAGTAATTATACCAAAAAGAATGATCAATTGCATATGCATGGAAGCTAGCTGCGCATGCATAGTAGATAATATATATAGTATCTCTCATGCCCAAACATATATAGTTAGCTCGTTAATTAAAACTAATTCTATCATTGTGATCATCCTTTAAACTAGCCGTACGTACGCATTCATGAATTAAAAGAGTACTAGACGAATGAAGAAACTAATTAATTTTGATTTCCATATATATGTTTATTAGCGTGTAGTTAGATCTCTTCCTTAATTAATAGCCAGCTTATAATTATTAGTCCAACAAAATGGCAGTCAAACCTTATATACTGAATGATCATTATAAGCTAATTATATAAAGCACTCAAATATATATATATATATATATGTATGTATGTGCGCGCGCTCCTGCACAGAGCAAAGTAGACCAATTCTGCTTTCCAACTTTTCCACACTGCGTTGGGTGTCAACAGAATGCTTGGTCCATTATAAATTGGTCGCGTCGTAGGCACTCGACCCTCAACTCTGACTTCTAGCTGGCTAGGCCCCATTTAAACAGTCCAAGACGAGTTGTACCTACGTTGCTCATCGTTTTTGCGTTATTATATATAGTGCAGAGAGAACCCTCAGATTATCATCAAAGGCATACCTATATACATACACACACACATTGAGCAGCTAGCTTGTCTCGAAGGTGTACAACATATATAAAGCTAGCGTACATTGGTTTATAAATTAGATTGTGAGAGAGAGAGAGAATGGAGAAGCTTACGAGTGTTGTGGTTATATTTTTTGGCGTTGTTGCTGTGGTGTTTTTACAATGCGTAACAGCACAAACGGTACATGTGGTGGGAGATAGCATTGGTTGGACCGTACCAACAGGTGGTGCTTCCGCATATCAAACTTGGGCGGCCAGTAAGCAGTTTGTGGTTGGTGATATCCTATGTAAGATTCCCACCTATGCATGCCCTTCATTTTTAGTTCCATCGCCGTCTTTTCCTTTCCTCTTTCAAATCATGAACATGAATTGATCTCCAAATTGCCATAATTTCTTCAACTTCATATGTGTTTATCTCTAACCATTTAAAGTAGTGAATAACATCAAATGTATTATCATTCTATTTGGATCCTTTGTCATTAATGATATCATCTTCCTACAGCGTTCAACTTCATTACAAATGAGCACGATATTCTTCAAGTGCCGAAAGAATCCTATGACAGTTGCAGTTCATCTAATCCCATCGGCGACACCATCACCACTGGTCCTGTCAACATAACTCTGTCCACTGCTGGCACCCACTACTACATCTGCAGTCTCGGTCGGCATTGCCTTTCAGGCCAGAAGTTATCTATTACCGTCTCGAGCTCTCCAAGCGGTGTCCCACCTACGAGTATGAGTACTCCACCTTCCACCCCAACAACTCCTGCCACACCATCTCCGACATCAGGGAGCCCTGCTGATTGCGCTCCAACTCCTGCATCATCCCCGACTACAACTCCAGGGACAATTTCACCACCTGATTCTTCATCGTCTGGTGTCTTTGCTAATTTATTTATTTCCTTCTTGTCCATTGCCATGGGCTTCCTTTTCTAAGGAATAAGAGTGGAATTTAGAGTCGATAATACACTATATGTACTGTGATGTTAGAATTTTATTTGCTTATTTTTTTTCATTTATACTCTGGTGATTGAATTTTCATTAAAGCTACATGCATATGTATTATTTGAGCAGCATATGATTAATAAAGTGATTATTACGAAGTAACCGAAACTCCATAATCGCATTCCCAAAGATTTTCATATTCCTTTATTCTCGACAGAAGGTGGCAATGGTGGAACACATGACATAAATAAGAGTGAGAGCAGTTGTACCTACTGAAGCTTGGGGGAAAAAGATATATAATGGGTCTCTGACTCTCTATGAAATTTTATAAAATCGTGAAATTTCTTAACTATTGCCTACAGAAATATATATTAATATATATATATATATATATGTCTCTCTATATATATTATGGGTTAATTGTGAGAACTTTTTTATTATAGTTGAATCCCTAAAAAGTTATGAAGTCAATTATGAGAAAACCTTTCTAAATTTTAAAAGAGTTTTGCTATGTACAAGCAAGTTTGCGTACCAATCTGCGTACTAATATTGTTGCCTTCATATTCTAAATTCAAATTAGCATTGTTTTCAATAAAATCTACTTTCTGACCAATCATATTGAATCGATACGCATATTAGTGCGCATAATCGCTTACAATTAGATTTTTCATTTTAAAAATTTTTAAAAATGCACAAAAATAGAGGAAAGAAAGAAGAAGAAATCATTAAACTAAATACTCCCAATATATATGTTAAAACTAAGAAATCATTAGTCGTTTTACACTCTTTTGTAGTGGAGGCTAGGTTCTTTTTTTTTTTCCTTCCAAAGAGTCTGAACAAGAGTTGTTCGTCAAAAACTTGTACATAGTATTACCCAATCATTTTTGCTTGATCTCTAGAATACCTTCAGTTAATTATTTAAGTATTTGTGGGAAAATATTTGACTGTTTGCAAAAAGCAAAATTAATATTCATATCACATTAGAGGTTAGTTAAGGGAAATTGGAGATATAAAATTGTTAGCGACCGTGTATAATATGCCGTTTGGAAACAAATGAGATTGTTACATTAGTGACCAACTCATTTCTGTCGCTAATAGCAAGTGCGGCTTTTTGTTTCGAATTTTTGAACGACCACAGTTTGAAAATAACGACTCATTTGCGTCGAATAATATTTTATTCACGTTAACTGTATTCTCGCTGTTAGTAATGTATTTGTGTCGCTCAATACTCTCGACGTAAAAAGTATTTGCGTCTAATTCTTTTGATAACCAATAATTGATTTTTTTCCTGCGCTTGCTAATAATTTTGCAACAGACTGGACCCTCACGTTACCACGTAAGAGCACACTCAATGTATTAGCTAAAGTTAAAGTACATTTTTTATAAATATAAGATGAATTTAACTTTTAACTATTTCATTCACATAAATCTCTATATTATAATAGTTATTTTTTTCATTATATAACAATAAAATAATATAAAATAAATTTAGTTTTGGATATTCACATCAAATTTTTACATTGGATTATTCATTTATTCATTATATAGCAATGAGTAATTAATAATTAAAAAAATATTTAATTTTTTTAATTATTAATTTATTTTATTTTATCATATTTTACTAATTTCTATCATTCCCATCCAACTCTTTTTTTTTTTTTTTTTTTTTTTTTTTTTTTTTTTTTATCAAATTTGGACAGAGTATCCATGAACCCTGCACTTGAAGAGAGTATCCATTCAACAAACATTTCTAAAAATTAGACATGTTGGTTTGCTGGAGAGAGAAATAATTCATAAAATAAGAATTTGGCCTATGAATAGGAACATTCAAATTTGGAAATTATTTTGAATGTAATTGTAGCTAAATTCCAATTATTTGGAATTTGACTAATTCATTGTAATCATTTTTGTTCTTTAATGGCTAAATACTCAATCGATTTAGCTTTTAACTAATAATTGAGGATGCTCTAAGCTGATTAGTTGTGGCACTAGCACAGCTTTTTTGAGGTGAAATTATATCGCCGGTTGAGCAATGTATTACCGTTGATTCATGTTTATTAATGGCGCACATACATGGACACTACAAGAAATCAGGCCTTTTCCAGCAATTTTAAAATCGTCACAAAACAAATCGCCGCAAAAAGTCAGTATTTGCAACGATTTCTAAGTCGCCGCTGAATTATACGTCAAAGATGTAAAATACTGAAGAGTAATTTACTATTCAATTTTTTGTGGCGAATTTAATGTATATTGCGGCGATTTTTTTCGTTGTAAAAAAGTTTGCAACTGTATTTTCATCGTTTGCTAAAAATCGCCGCAGAAAGATACTTTTTACAGCGAATATTGTCGCTGCAAAGTCATTTTTTGCCATTAATTGCTTATTAGTGGCGAATCAAAAGTGCAAAAAAACACGTGAAATTTAAAACCGTGCATTTTTTCCCTCATTCCTTCCTTTAATTCCCTCCAGAGGCCTCCTCCCCCCCCCCCTCACCTCCCGTCTCTCCCCAATCCCTCTTCTCCTCCGATCCCCACTCTGCATGTCTCCATGCAACAAACACTGCACACTGCCGTCGACCAACCATCACCGTCCACCTCCACCGTCGCCGGCCATCCCAGCCAAGCCCCTCCCTCATTGCTTCTCTCTCTCCCGCAGATCTACCCCTGTTTTCTCCCTCGAATTCCTTTCTCCCTCAGATTCCTAATGTCACCGCCTCCACAGCAGCCGCACCACCTCCAGATACCGACTTAGCTACCCCCCAACGGTCCCAGACCCTCCACCGAAGAGAGTGCTGGGGCTCAGATCCTATTTTATCCGACCCTTTTGTATAATGTGCTTCGTAAGAAGATAGAGGTCGAGTTCAGATGGTGGGACGAAGTTGATCAGGTGTTTTTTTTAATTGAACTATTGTTTTGGTATTAAATAATTACTAGTCTAATGATTGGGGTTGCATTTCTTCTGTGTTTTGTCGCTGAGAAGCTTAGGAAATGCAAAGGAATTAGGGCTTATGAGTTGCTTATAAAGCTTAGGAAAAGCAAAGAAGGTGATCAAGTATTATTGTTTTTTTTTTTGTTACTTTTTGGATTTGCTTTACCCCCAACCCCCTTCATTTTTCCTTTTATATATCTTTTATCCGTTTCATGAGTAAGCATGATTTTTAATGATCATATTGTACCTCTGCAGCATTTGTAGCAAAATAAAATCAGAGTCTACAGAAGTGAGCATGGAGCATGAGTCACATACGTACCTTAATTAAGGATGTCATCTCCCCTCTCGATTCCCCCCTGGTCCATCACAGATTAGAGATCATCTTAATTAGTTTATCACATATAGGAAATTTATGCTTGCATTAACTGTCATCATCTGAGGAGAAATGATCGAGAATGTCACAAAACAGTGATACTCCTGTGAAGGGGAAGGATTACAGTCTTTGTTTCTAATGTGGATGGTATGGCTAGCATATTGGGATGCTAGCCGTATCCTATTTGCTCATGAATTTTAATCTAATGACTTGCATTGCATTTTTAAATGATTTTTTCCTATAAGGATATCATATTAATGTTAATACTTTAACCAGCTCAATCTGTCTAGAGATATAGGAAGTAAGATCTAAAACTCACAGCCAAATGGTGACTGTGTGCAGCAGAATAGTGAGGTAGAATCATTGATTCTGGAGGAACTACTTAGATGGTGATCCATAAAAATTCCAATATTTATCTTTATGTTTGACACTATTTAATGAGTGGCTGGTTTTGCATAAATTTAATTGGGATATTGTATAGGTTTCAATGGGGATTTTGGAATAATATTCTAATTTCTTGGCTTCTATGTAGGGGCAAAATGGTTTCCCTTTTTGCCTTTATATGGTCATTAGTACATATCTCAGACAACTCAAAACCACTACCACCAAATGCTAATGTAATGTATAGTTTTGCCTCTTTGTTTAACCTAAAGTGATGCTTTTGCTTCCAGCTTTCACTTGCATCATGCTGCATCCCTACCATATTTTCTGGAAAAAGGTATCTTGCTTACTTCGTGAATTAACATAAGTTGTGTGCTGTCACTTCTTTTTCTACTGACAGCATATTTATTGGAACTTTGTTCAGCTTGTGTTTTTTGCATTGTACTAGCCTTTGTGACTGCATGCACCACAAACTTCATCTGTTATGTGGTTCTGTTTTAGTGCAGTGGCATTAAATCTTTTGTTTGTCTTCTTCCTTTTTTTTTTAATCTTTATTTGTAGCATTTAATATAATTATAGGGAGAATCAGGTATTAAAATAGAGAACTCTAAGCTCGTCTATTGACCGCTTGCGATCCTTAACAATTTATTCGAGGGGAGAGGAAGAGGGGTAAGTGATGTGGGCCCCCACTGTTGACATCTATCAAATCATTTTCTTAAAGGGAGGGTGAATCTTGCAGCTTAATGGATCATATGTTAAATTATCAGTTTGTGCATTTGAGAGTTAGGAGCTATGTTTGTTTTTTTTTTTTTTTGGACATGATTTTATGTTAGCTGCATTTTTGTGAATTTATGAATTGTGAAGTTTATTCAGTTTTCATCTAATTGACACAAGAAGAATCATCATGGAAGTTTGGAATTTGAGGGAAGTTGGTAACTTGGACCAACTTCCCTCAAATTTCCAATAGCCTTAAGACACTCTGTCAGTCACTGAAAATAACTTCTCTAACCACATTCTGTTATTGAGTTTCCCTTTATTTATTTTTTAGGTAAGAAAATTTTATTAATAAGTGCATTGGTGCAACCCCCATACACAAGTAGTATACATGAGAGACACCTAGCTAGATTGGTATATACAAAAATAGAGGAAAGAAAAAAGAAGAAATCATTAAACTTATAAATACTAAAACTAAGAAATCATTTGTGGACAAGAGTTGTTCGTAAAAAACTTGTACATAGTATTACCCAATCATTTTTGCTTGATCTCTAGAAGACCTTCAATTAATTATTTAAGTATTTGCGGGAAAATATTTGACTGTTTACAAAAAGCAAAATTAATATTCATATCACATTAGAGGTTAGTTAAGGGAAATTGGAGATATAAAATTGTTAGCGACCGTGTATAATATGCCGTCTGGAAACAATCATGAGATTGTTACATTAGTGACCAACTCATTTCTGTTCCTAATAGCAAGTGCGGCATTTTGTTTCGAATTTTTGAACCTTTGCAACCACAGTTCGAAAATAATGACTCATTTGCGTCGAATAATATTTTATTCACGTTAACTGTATTCTCGCTGTTAATAATGTATTTGCGTCGCTATATACTCTCGACGTAAAAAGTATTTGAGTCCAATTCTATTGATAACCAATAATTGATTTTTTCCTGCGCTTGCTGATAATTTTGCGACAGACTGGACCCTCACGTTACCACGTAATAGCACACTTAATGTATTAGCTAAAGTTAAAGTACATTTTTTATGAATATAAGATGAATTTAACTTTTAACTATTTCGTTCATATAAATCTCCACATTGGAATAGCTATTTTTTCATTATATAACAATAAAATAATATAAAATGAATTTGGTATTGGATATTCACATCAAATTTTTACATTGGATTATTCATTTATTCATTATATAGCAATGAGTAATTAATAATTAAACAAATATTTAATTTTTTTAATTATTAATTTATTTTATTTTATCATATTTTACTAATTTCTATCATTTCCATCCAACTATTTTTTTTTATCAAATTTGGACAGAGTATCCATGCAGAACCCGTGCACTGGAAGAGAGCATCCATTCAACAAACATTTTTAAAAATTGGACATGTTGATTTGCTGTAGAGAGAAATAATTCATAAAATAAGAATTTGGCCTATGAACAGGAACATTCAAATTTGAAAATTATTTTGAATATAATTGTAGCTAAATTCCAATTATTTGAAATTTGACTAATTCATTGTAATCAATTTTGTTCTTTAATGGCTAAATACTCAATCGATTTAGCTTTTAACTAATCATTGAGGATGCTCAAAGCTGATTAGTTGTGGCACTAGCACAGCTTTTTTGCGGTGAAATTATATCGCCGGTTGAGCAAAATATTACCGACGATTCATGTTTATTAATGGCGCACATACATGGACGCTAATGGATGGTTTTCACTTTTCCTACGATATTGTAGTTTTTGTCACCAATTTGTAGGACTTGTTGCGGTGACCAAAACCAGCGCAAAAATAATTTCTTGACGGGTTGCTACCGACCATATTGTGGCGAAATGTGTTGACGGCAATAAGCTTTAAAATGGAAATTGGACTTTAGGCGGCGGTAAATATCTCCGCAAAAAAGGGAAGCTGTTGTAGTGAGCGTCGCTGCACGCAGCATTAGGGTACGTTTGGAATTTAATCTCCTCTCAACTTATCTCAACTCATCATTACAATTTTTTCAAATCCCAACATAAAATATAATAAACAATTCAACTTTTTCAAATTTCAAAATAATAATAATATTAAAAAATAATATTCTAACAATATTTTATTATCTCAACTCAACTTAACTCAACTCAGTTCAACATCCAAATGTAGCCTAAGGTGAAAATGATAGATCACGACTTAGCCGTTACTAGTTCCCATCCAAAATGCAGGCCATACATTTTCTAATCAGTCATTAATGCTTTATAGTTAAATATTTTTCCTCCTTCAGCATTATTTTTTATCATTTTCTTCTCTTGATCATGACAAACTTGCGCATATATAGAATGTTCCACGTACTCGTGTACGTCGAACTTGTGAGATTCGGTTAGCAACATCTACATCTTTCAGCTTGTTTTTAAATGATCAGTAGTTTTCACTTTTTTTAGACAGCTTGCAACTACGCAAGTGGGACAAGAATCTAACTCACACATTTAAGATCATTCTCAAACCTGCATGATTATCAACGTTAAACAAGAAGGTGCCTCGAGGGGTTCACTAATTACAAGAAGATCCGGTACACTTGCTGATTAATTAGGTTTATTTTAATAATCTTTGTAAATAATTCTCCAGAGTCCAGAGGGGCTCACTAATCACAAGAACATAACGACCAATATCATGAGTCTAGAATTCCTATAAGGTTGGAGAATATTGGAAAAGTCGTGTAAGGGCAATTTTCTTGGTTAAGTACAGAAATATAGAATGCTTTGAAAGCCAAGGGAATGTTTCAAACTCCTGTAACTCCGGAAGTTGTTGGAAATTTAATTCATTGATAAGTCATGTTTTTCCAAGTCTTGTACATTTTGGACTTTCGATATCTTCTCTCGTTGCGTACATATAATAATATAAACGCCTAATTAATCAAGTCAAGAGTCAAAAGTAATTATAGTCGATCGAAAGTCATGACATGAATTAACTGGAAAATCGATATTAATATTTCGTCGACGTGCGTTGCAGCTTCTTGGTACGTACTATGTTCATGAGTCAAAGGAAATTTGAAAGGAGAAAAAAGAACAGAAACAATGAATAATGCATGCATAACCTAATTCACTAATTATATATTAATTATATCATTAGGCTTAATTTCCTCTAATCAACAGTACTATTCAGTAAATTATTGTCAACCAGCGAAGAAAGTACTTAAAAGAACGTCTGTACGTACTGTTTTTCCAAGGCCGATAATTAAAGTAATTCAGGCAGTCTCGCCCTGTTGACAATGAAAACGTAGAAACTTTCCACCTTCGAACTTTCAGCTAATTTGCATTGGGTTTCAACCCGAAGATTCCACTTGTTTTGTACAAAATGGACCGGCATCGATCCAAGCAACTCTAACGTAACGTCTCGATCGGAGCCAGGTCGCGTCTCCATTTCCCCGTCAAGACCGCGTACGTACTTCGCTAATCTGTCCTGAAGGATGACTTCTTGCGCATCGGTTTTTGCGTGACTATATAACTCTATATGGAACCTTAGCATCCTCATCAAGTTTTTTATATAGTCTCTTAAGGCATTACAGCACACAGAGTTTGTGTCAAAAGCCATTCAAAGCACACAACACACACTCGGATCGATCGATCGTCTCAATACTATAGGCATATTTAAAACACGTGCAGTTATATATTTTATATCCAAAATTTTGAGTGAGAGAATGGAGAAGTTCACGAGTGTTGTGGCCGTTTTTGGTGTTGTTGCTGTGCTGCTATTGCAATGCGCAGCAGCACAAACAGTGCACGTGGTAGGAGATAGCATCGGTTGGAGCGTTCCTACAGGTGGTGCTTCCGCATACGAAACTTGGGCAGCCAGCAAGCAATTCGTGGTTGGCGATATCCTATGTAAGATTCCTGCGTCTGCTTTTCATTTTCAATTCCATCACCGTCTTCCTTACTTCTTTCAAATTAACATTAATTCGATCTCCAAATTACATTAATTAATATCTTCTTCAACTTCATGAGATGCGTCTATCCGTAACTATTTGATGAGAATCTAACTATGTAAAGTAGTTTGTTAATAACAACAACACATGCATGCATTATCCTCATCCTTCACCTCCTCTATCATTAATGTATATATGATTTCATATTTTGTCCTCCTACAGTATTCAACTTCGCCACAAATGAGCACGATGTTCTTCAAGTACCGAAAGAATCCTATGACAGTTGCAGCTCGTCTAATCCCATTGGCGACACCATCACCACTGGCCCTGTCAACATAACTCTGTCCACTGCTGGCACCCACTACTACATCTGCACTATTGGCCGGCATTGCCTATCAGGCCAGAAGTTAGCCGTTACCGTCTCCGGTTCTCCAAGTGCTGTCCCGCCTACAACTAGTACTCCACCTTCCACCCCAACAACTCCTACTACACCATCTCCGACATCAGGGACCCCTGCTGATTGCGCTCCAACTCCAGCATCATCCCCTACTCCAACTCCTGCATCATCCCCTACTCCAACTCCAGGGACAATGTCACCACCTGGTTCTTCATCGTCTGGTGTCTTTGCTAATTTATTTATTTCCTTCTTGTCCATTGCCATGGGCTTCCTTTTCTAAGGAATAAGGGTGGAATTTAGAGTCGATAATACACTATACGTACTGTGATGTTAGAATTTTATTTTCTTATTTTTTTTGTCATTTATTCTCTGGTGATTGAATTTTGTATTCAAGCTACATGCATAATGTATTATTTGAGCAGCATATGATTAATAAAGTGATTATTACGAAGTAATCGAAAGTCCATAATGGCATTCCCAAAGATTTTCATATTCCTTTATTGTCGACGGAAAGTGGCAGTGGTGGAACCACATGACATAAATAGGAGTGAGAGCAGTTGTACCTACTGAAGTTTGGGGGAAAAAGATAATGGGTCTCTGACTCTCTATGAAATTTTATATTATGGATTAATTGTGAGAACCTTTTTTAATATATAGTTGAATCCCTAAAAAGTTATGAAATCAATTATGAGAAAACCAATCTAAATTTTAAAAATTTAAGAAAAAAATGCACAAAGAAACTGAGGAAAGAAAGAAGAAGAAATTAAACTAAAGTATCCCAACATATATATTTTAAAAAAGTGATCCAAGTTCTAAAAACCTAGTTGATTCATTCATTGTTCCCATTCTTAAAAGCAAAAATCTATACCCAAAATGAGATCAAGCCGAATAAAGTAGGACATAAAGATCCTATAGCAAATTAGCCTGTGTAATGCTAATTAACTGCAAGTTTTGGAATAACAAGTCTCTTCCAGGTCTTTTATAAAAACTAACCCGACCGAAAAAAAAAGTGTCGTTTTATATTTTTCTTAGTGGAGTTTTTTTTTTTTTTTTTTTTTTTTTTATAAAGAGTCTGCACGAGAGTTGTACATCAAAAACTTGTATACAATATGACCCAATCACTTTTGCTTCTCTAAAAGATCTTTAAGGTTAGTTTGGATAGTGAGATGATATGAGATTGTATTAGATGAATGATAAAAGTTGAATAAGATATTTTTATAATATTATTTTTTAATATTATTATTGTTTTGGAATTTGAAAAAGTTAAATTATTTATTTTATTTTGTGTGAAAATTTAGAAAAATTTTAATAATAAGATGAGATGAGATGAGACACTCAAGCGAGTGACCTGTCGAATGAACCTCAAGCTAACTCTTTGTCTGAGTTTCGCTCGAGCGACCTATTGCACGACTGTCGAGTGAACTTTCTGTCTGGTATTGTTACAAACCAGGGTCCACAAGCCCAACAGATGAAAATTAAATTACTTGGATTGCAACTTATTCCCATATCAAGTCGAATCTAATATTTAAATATAGTACGCATACGTTGATTAATTATTAACAAAAATCAAAAAATAAAAAAACTCCTCGTCGCTTCTTTGTGTGTTCAGTATAAGCAAAAACTCACAAATTAAGTAAGGGTACCTCAAAGAAAAAATAATTATATATAGTAGTTAAAACCAAAGATAATGAATTGCAACCATATTAATATCCCTGACCTACCCAAAAAATAATTATATATAGTAGTTATAACCAAAGATAATGGGAGGTATTTGCGACTACTTTGAGCACTAAAAAACGTCTGATTTCTTGTAGTGCGTTAATGAAAACTAATTATATATATATATATATCATTATTATTTAAACTAGAACGCATTCAAAAGAGTCAACGAGTGAAGAAAGTTATGGTTTCCAAATCCTTATTAGCGTGTAGCTTACCTTTATTAATAGGCCAACTAGTCCAACCAAGTGGAAGTCAAACCGGCCTATTGAATATAAGTGCGTGGTCCAGAGAGCAAAGTACGTAGAACAACTCCGCTTACGAACGTTTCCACACAGCGTTTGGTTTCCACATTTTTGTGCAGAATTATGCAGTCCAATCAATGGGATCAGGTCGGTCGCGGCTCGACCCTCAATTCTGACTCCTCAATCTAGGCCCCGTTTAATCAGTCCAAGATGAGTTATTGCTCATCGTTTTTGCGTTATTATTTATAGTACAGAGGCAACCCTTAAATTGTCATCAAAGGCATACGTACATACATACAGCACACACATTGAGCGGCTAGCTTGTGTCAAAGGCATACGATATTATAAAGCATTGGTATTTGATTGTGAGACACAGACTGGAGAAGTTTATGAGTGTTGTGGTTATATTTTTCGGTGTTGTTGCTGCGGTGTTTTTACAATGCGCAAAAGCACAAACTGTACATGTGGTGGGAGATAGCATTGGTTGGACTATTCCAACAAGTGGTCCTTCCGCATATCAAACTTGGGCGGCCCGTAAGCAGTTCGTGGTTGGTGATATCCTCTATAAGACTCCTGCCTCTGTTCTTCACTTTCAATTCTATCACCATTAGCGGTGTACAGAATTCTGTCCGGACCGGACCAAAAATTTCTGTCTAGACCAGACCGGACCAAATATTGTACCGGTCAGTCTTAGTCTCAAAAATTGTGGACCGAAGAAATTTAGTCCGGTCTCGGGGTCCATAAATTTTAGACCCGACCAAACCGAACCCTTATATATATCTTTTTTAGAAATATTTTTAATAATTTAATATATTATTTTTATATATTAATTATATAAGTTAATGATAGGGGTGGGCAGCAGGGCCCCGCACCCCACTGCCCCATCCCCGCACCCCGCTCCTCCTATGCGGGGGCAGGGCCCCCCGCCCTGCATCTAGGGCCCCTAGCGGGGGCAGGTGGCGGGGAGGGCCCAACCTCGCCCTGCATTTCCCCCACCCCACCCCTACTTACATTTATGTATATATATATATATATATTTTTATATATTCATAAAAATATATGTATATATATATAAACATAAATATATATTTATATTTTACAAATTGTGTATATATTACAATTTGTTAGACTTGTTCACAAAATATGCATTGACAAATTTAAAAACTACATAGTTTAAAAGCTAATACACTACAATTTACACAAAATATGCACTAACAAATTTAAAAATTATGTAATTTTTAAATTATAGTCATATTTACAAAATTTTAATTTATAATTTGGGTCTAAAAATGTATTTTTAATTACTTTTACACTTAGAAATAATTTTTAAACCAAGTAAAATGTAGTATTTTTTTTTTTTTGGGAAGAAAATAGAGGCAGAGCAGATTGAAAATTCGCCCGCACCCCGCCCCCACATCCCGAGGGCGGGAGAAGGGGGTGAAAACCACACCCCCCCACCCCATGCGGGGCGAGGTGTAGGGAAGGGGTGGCCCAGCCCCATGGGGCGGGTAGCAACCCTAGTTAATGATGTAGTTTTCATCTAATTTATTATTATTGACTATATAAAATATTAAATAATATATGCTATCAATTAAATAAATCATGTGATAATTTATATTAATATATGTAAATAATTATTACATCATACATTCATACATATACTCTACTATTTACACTTAACGGAAGTAATTAGGTCTTTTTTTTTTAATACCTAAGCTGTAAGTAAGCATAAATAATCTATATATAATGAAATTATTTGATATTCATTAACTATATATAAAATGAATCACGTTATTAATAATTATGCATACTAAAGAATAAAGTATAAGTTACTAAGTAGTAACTCTCAACATTATAAATATAATTATAATTAAATACTTTTGTAATGAGTTACATGCATAATACACATTAATAATTCACTTAATTATAATATTAGTAATTTAAATAATTTTTTATTTAATTAATTTACAAAAAAAAGTTTAAACAAAATAACAAAATAATTGGGCCAAACCAATTTACACCCCTAATGATTGTCCTCTTTTCTTCTTTCAAATCATGAACATTTCCAAATTACCATAATTTCTTCAACTTCATATCATATTGTATCTATCTGTTACCATTTAACAACAATCAGAACTATTTAAAGTAGTTACTGATCTATAACACCACATGCATGCATTATCGTCCTAATCCGATCCTTTATCATTAATATATATGATATCATATTTTTCATCCAGTGTTCAACTTCGTCACAAATGCGCACGATGTCCTTCAAGTGCCGAAAGAATCCTATGACAGCTGCAGCTCATCCAATCCCATCGGCGACATCATCACCACTGGCCCCGTCAACGTAACCCTATCCACTGCTGGCAACCATTACTACCTCTGCACTCTCGGTCGGCATTGCCTTTCAGGCCAGAAGTTATCTGTTACCGTCTCAAGCTCTCCAGGTGTTGTCCCGCCTACAAGTACGAGTACTCCACCTTCCACCCAACAACTCCCACCACACCATCTCCGACATCAGGGACCCCTGCTGATTGCGCTCCAACTCCTGTATCATCCCCTGCTCCAACCCCAGGGGCAATGTCGCCACCTGATCCTTCATCATCTAGTGTCTTTGTTAGTTTATTCATCTCCTTGTTGTCCATTGTCGTCGTCTTACTTTTCTAAGGGATAACCACGGAGTTTGGATAGATAATACACTGATACATACTACGATGTTGCAGTTTTTTTTCTTATTTCTTTATGTAATTAATTATCTGATGATTGTTGCAATAGAAGTACCACATGATATATTATTTGAGCAGCATATGATCAATAAAGGAATTCTTAAAAAGTAACAGTGTCCATAATAGTATTCGTAAATATTTATATATATATATATATATATAAAATCTATTTATCATCATTCTCTCAATATTCCTAATTGATATGGCATTAAATTGCTTCATTGTCAGAAAGTGGCATTGGTGGAACCACGCATAATAGACTGAAGTTTGGGTGACAAAAAAATATGAATTTCTGAGTAAGTTCTTAACTATTGCAACCACAAAAAGTAAAGCTTGTGGGTCAATTGTGAGATCCTTTTTTATAGTTGCCTCCATAAAAAATTGTGAAGTCAATGATGAGAACTCTTTTTAAAAAAAAAAAAAAAAATTTAACAAACAAGAAAATGTGTTTTCACAAAATAAAAATAAAATTCTTAACTTATAGTACTCCCAATATGTAAAAAGAAACGATTTAACTCCTCAAATACATACTTATAAATTCATTCACTATGCCATTCGAAAAAAGAAAAACTTTACCCAAATAAGATCAATCCCACTGAAGTCAGACAGAAAATCCTTATATAAAATTACTTTTGTTCACAAGATCTTTGGTCTTATACCATTCAACCAATTTGTTTGGTGAATGGTAACACATTAGAGCCCGGTCGACTACGTACCCTATATAAATGTGTTCTTTCTTTCCCAATCTTCTAGAAGATGTGGTAAACTTATAAATTAGTGATCTTACAAAAGTAAACTTATAAATTGATGTAATTTGATATGGTATGTTGGATTGTTAAGTTAGTTTTATTTGTAAAATAGATCTAACATATCATATGATATTATTAGGAAACAATGTGGCTAGGGATCTTGACGACATACAAAGAAATTAAGTCTTGTATATACATATTATATATATATATATATATATTTGCTTCCAGAAGATCGAATTGTTTGAAATTTATAAAGTAATTAATCGAAAATTAGTACACGGGAAAATGAGGCGCCCATGCAGCATGCAAGAAAGGTTCAGTACTAACAGTACCTACATATATATGTCAGGTCAATCTAATATTTATATTCAAACGTTCATTAATAATTATATATATATATATATATATATCTCTATATATATAAAGAGCCTATGAAATGGAATTTCCTTGTTTTAACAGAATTTTCTTGTTTTAACAGAATATCGTGGTTTTCATTAACTTTCACTCCGTTTGTAATAATTTGTTAAGCCACCATTATAATTATAATAAATTTAAATCTGCAATGAAAACAGAACACAGGGATACAATTGTATTTTCCTATAAATTCCGTTTGTGGCTGCTTTTGTGGTTTCTATCGGTTTGTATTCAATTATTAATATCTTTAAATCTGCTAATAAAACAGATTTATTATAATAATAAATCATGGATGCAATTTCCAAGTTGAAAAAACATTATAATAGGAAAACATATTTCTATCATAATTTGTCTTTTCGTATTCATTATAATAGGAAAACATTATAATAATTTACAATTTGAAGAAACACAACAACTGAATTTAAATAGGAATTTCCCATTATCGTCCGTGTCTCAGGTACTAAATTTGTGAATACATGCATTGAAATGGTAGCTGCAAACAGGAAAAATATTTTAGAAATTAGATAACATATTATATTGCATGCACTATTAAATTTGTGGAGGCAGATTTTAATCACATGTAAGTTATAATCACATGAGACAGCTGAATGGCCAAGTAGTGCAGTAGTCAAGTTCAATGTTTGAACACCAAGAGACATATTTAGTAGGAAGGCTAGAAGCATTGAACTGTGTTTAAGAAAACTCTTCTATTACTTTTAGTGCATTGGTGCTAAGCTTTGAAAAGTGACTTCATTTTTCTTTTGCCTTCTTTTTCAAATAACCCTTCCATTACAAGCAGTGCAGTGGTGCTACGTTTTTAAGGAAAATTGGAAAGTGAGTATAACTGCCTTTTCTGTGTTTATAGTATAAGCTTATCTATGCATTACATATTTTTGTTCATATTTCTAAGAAATGAAGAAACTGAGACTATAAAACCTAGAAATCCATAAAACTTATTAAAAAACCTATCAGAAAACTCAATTATGAAAACTTAGTGACTACGAAAAGGTGAATTCAAAAAACTCAATCCTTATAAACTCAATTCTGTTTTCTCTCAAATCAAGTGTGTGGAAGCAGTGCAGTGGTCCTAAATTTGTAAGGAACATCGAAAAGGTCAATGTAACTACCTTTTGTGTTTTTATAGTATATATATATATATATAGTTTATCTATGTGACATCTCAAATCTTTGTTCGAAACATGGGTCCTACGTTGGCCATATGATTTCAGTGGGATTAGAACGTACGATAATTAGATGTATACAATCCTACGTGAGCAAGAAATGCTATAAATGTTGATTATTACTAATTACATTTCAACTCCTCACTAACCAAATGTTGGCAAATTATGTGATCAAAGTATGTAGGACCATTTAGGAATAAGTAAAAAAACAAAGGGAAAAAAAAAGTAAGAAATTACCTGGAGAAGATGGTTATTCTATAGTGATCAAAGCCTTTGCTACCATCCTACAAAATACACACAAGGCAGAATGCTTCCAGCACAAATTCAACAGCTTTTTGTCTTACTCCCAGGCTATAACATATTCAACTTCAACAACCAAATATGATATTTTTATTTTTAAATAAACAAATTAGCAATAATTTATGAACTTTCACTTGAAAATACACCAGAACCTCCATGATACTTTTATCTTTAAACAATAGATGACACGACAAAATAGTGCATCCTAACAAACAAAAAAAGATCCAACTTATCAGAACAAACATCAATACTAAATTTCATAGTATCTATAATTGAAAATACCTTTTTGACAAATAGCAACAAATTATATGCATTCTACCAACAAAAAAGATCCAACTTTTCAAATAAAATCGAAGAAGAAGAAGATCCAAGTAAAAATGTTTGGTCTATCTTTTGTATATACAAAAGATATATACAAAAGTAAAAAAGATATGTTGCCTTATGGTCCAGATTCATAGGCTTCCTTAGATAGTTCAACATTCAATTGCACCCTTTTGCATCAGCACACCAAAAGTAAGTTACAGTTATTTTATAATGGAAGAAAAGTAAATTACACCAAAAGTTATAATCAAATATAAAAGTTGAATTTCTGAGGCAACTGGGTTTTAGGTTAGTAAGATCAGATAAGTATATGAAACTAGAAAAAAGAGAGCAATTTTGACAATAAACAATGAATAAAGATACACCAGTGTTGAATAATGAATGCATGAGTATAGATGTGTTGTTAGTAAGTGCATAATGATTACATGCATTAATCTCTATAACGAAACAAATCTGAAGCAACATTAAAAGAAATAAAAAGAAAAAAAACACTAAAAGATTGCAAGACATTAATTGATTTTACACTGACACTTATCAAAGTGAAATACTAATAATGACATATTACATATTTAATATATGAATAAGTTATAATTATAGTACTTTACCTATTATTATTACTCTTTAACAGTTATAATCAAACATGTATGTTATATATTACTTATTTGTAGAATAATAGTGAACCATGGGCACATCAACATGATTATTTAAGTAGTGCTCGATCCTGTGCAAGCTCCACATATTGTTTACAGTTTTCTTCAAACTTATATATTACTTATATAACATCCTTTTAAATTTTAAAATTGATTTAAGGTTAATAAATAAATTATATAATTCATAGGTAAATGAGGCAATTTTTTTTTTATCATTAAGAAATGCCAAAAGAGAAAAAAAATCTACAAACAATTACAGATTTGTACAAAAATATAGAAATAGACCTGAATATTCACAGAGGTTAAAAATAGAGGGAATAAAACACTGTGTAACATTAAAGTTCAAATCTTTAAATGTTTTATTTCCTTAAGAATTTTATGAAAAGTTACTATCATTTTCGGGAAAAAAAAAATCAAGGCCATTTCTGAAACTTTTGACAGCTCCATGAATTTGTTCGACGAGAGAAATAATAACAAAATGTAAGGAAAAAATCCAACAAACAGTAGAAGCGAATCAAAATTTCAAAACAGATCTTCAAATCAAGAAAACAAACATCCAGGAAAAGAAATAGAATCAACAAAAACCATACCCACAGTTCCTCTTCAAATCAGTTTCCTTTCTCGGTACATCCTGCAAAAAACTACAAAACTACAAAACTACCAAACAAAACTACAAAAAAATTATATATATATATATATATTTTCCCATTTCTCTACCTCTTTGGGTCATAAACAAAAAGATTTCATGTGAAAAAAAAAACAAATATGTAATACAATATACTTGAAGAAGAACTGCACATAAACGGTGTACACTAAGTCAAAGCTAGGCTTCTCAAGCCATGAACGGTGGAGAGAGAGAGAGAGAGAGAGAGAGAGAGAGAGAGAGAGAACTACCGAAACCACCGTTTCTAAGGCAAGGTGGAGGAGATCAAGAAGAGAAACCACAGATCTGCTTGGAAATCGTAGAGGTTAAGGTCGAGGTGATGGAAACAGAGGGAGAGAGGGGTGTTGAGGTTGGGTCTCACAACTTCGATTGTTTTGGGTTTCAACAAAACAAAGGGAGATAGCTTCGGTCGCCGACTCGCTAGGTAGAGAGAGATAAGAGAGTGGGTCTAAGTTGAGAGAGAGTAGTCGAGAGGGAGATGATGCCGAGAATGAGAGATATGAAGCCGAGAGATGGATTTGTGTGGTCTCAAATTTCTCTGGAAAAAATATCACCAACGCAACGTACTAACACAGAGCGTAGAAACCAAAGGTTAAATTTTCAATTTTCAAGTGAAAGTGATTATTGCGGTGTACACTATATCTACTGGACAGAGCAACACTTCAAGGCAATTAACTGCTTTATCAATATTTCTTCTTTATCAATATTTTAAGACAATTAAACTTTTAATATCTTCATTATCAATATATATAATTACGAAATTATAAATTAATAAGGAGAATATGATTTCATAAAAGCTTTTATCCAATACAAAAGCTCATGCAGTATCTGAGAATACTTAAATAAAAATTAGTTAATTATTAGCATAACTCTAAAATTCACAAATGTTAGCTAATCAAATATTATAATAAGTATTGTTATTGTAATTGCTAAAAAATATAAAAAATATGCTAAAAAAAATTAATAAGCTGGTCTCTGCTTATACTTTTTATTCACTACTTGATTTGAAGAACAAATAAATTTTGGTAAATATTTTATTTAAGAATTCTCATATGTGATATTGATCTATTCTTTTATAGTTTTCCTTTTCTTCGTATTTTTTTATTTGATATGTTATTTTGTTATGTTTGTTTCCTTTTTAATTTAAATTATAGATAATTTTATTCTTAGTAATAAATCTAAATCTTTACATAATCATAATCTTCATTTTCTTTGAGACCAAACAAGGGAAACATCTGTAGAGAGGAGATTTGAGAGACACGATTGAAGAATCGTGAGGACAGAGAGAGAGACCGCTGGTTTCCGACGAAAAATAGATTATAAAATAGATAGGTATGAGAGAATGAGTTTGAGGAGGGTTGAGAGTGAGAGAGAGTTGGTCTGAGTGTGTGAGGGTTAGAGAAGCAGATGAAGGTCAAGGGTTAGAGAGAATCGGCAAAAAACAGAGAGAGCTGAGAGAGAGGGAATAGAGAATTAAGTTTGACAAATAGTTTCTAAAACATTTTTTATATGTGATATTGAAATATGCTTTTGTTAGATTCTAGTTTCATAATATTTTATCATTTGATTATTTATTTAATTGAGCATTGTAAATAATTGTTATTTATTTTTTTTCATCTTGCTTGTGTAGAATAGTATCCAACAGTTGAAACAATCATTTCCTTTATTAACATAATTATAAGTGGTAAAATTCTGTAAATAATTTTTAAAAAAAAATTTACAAACGAAAATAGAAATTTCTATGAAATTTAAGTCTGTAAACAATTTCTTGAAGATCATAAAAAACAACCTGCAAAAAGAATCTTGTATAGAGATTTACCAGAAGAGAAAAAGGAAGAGATCCGTAGATAACAAAGAGAAAGATATGCTAAACAAAGAGCTTCCAGAAGCAACTCGATTCGTATAAATGATTCGACATCATTTGGTGATAATGATTCCAACAGATTTGTTGGTGATCAAACGACTATGTTGATTGCTCGATATTCAAACAATGATGTCCAATATACATACAACAATCAAGATTTTAGTCTTGTTCAAAGAGTATCAAAGAGACAACGGAATTCTGATATTCATATTGATATCACTAAAGAGGATTCGTCTCGTGAATTATGTGTTCTTCCTGGTGTTGATGTCTGTGTCATTAATTCAGAGACAAATTCATCCATAAACAATGTCTCCGAATCTTCTAATCAACTCTTTATCCATCAGATTCTTCTCTAATCATTTTTCGATATTTCTTATTCAGCCATCATTCTGTTCATTTTCTCTGAGATTTCGGAATATATTATACAAATAGGATCTATATGTCGTTTGAGAGGAGTCAAGCTACGAAACAAATAAACCGACACCTTAGGTAAGAAACTTATATAAAATTAGTTGGTTCTTTTAATTCACTCATCAAATCAATATGAAGAGTTTGCGTCAGTTGCCTTATTTTCATTTTTTAACAAAATAGGTCAGTCGCATCACGGTTCTACTGGATTTAGACAATTGTTAAAGGTAGTGACATTTGAAGCATATTCTCTGCCATTAGTGTCCGGCTGCTTACATTGTAAAGCAAAGCGATTCTACCATGAACCAACTAGCTTTTGCTGTGCTGATGAGAAAATTTCTTTATCCACAGATGATGTTCCTGATTAGCTTTATGCATTGTTCACCTCCAACACGGATGAATCTACACATTTTAGGACATACATTCGAACTTATAACAAGTTCGCTTTTACATCTTTTGGAGTGAAATTTGATAAAGATCTATGTAGGAGAAATAGGAAAATTTATACATTCAGAACTCAGGGACATATATATCACTATATCAACGATTTGCTTCCTTCAAATGGTCATCCTTCTTATCTCCAATTATACTTCTATGATACAGAGCATGAATTAGAAAATCACATTTCTAATTCAAACAGAATGGATCCATCAATTGTAGTTCAGCTTATCGATATTCTTTGCATCAATCCATATTCTATTTTTTTCCGTTCTCATGGTGATTTGCCAAATTTGGAAAATCAAAAAATTCGTATAAGATCATATGCTGGCCTAGATCAACGTGTATTCAATACCCCTACATCCTCACAAGTTGCAGCAATATGGGTAGAAAATTATGATAGAGGTCAATTAAGAGGATGCAACATTTTTATCTTTAACCATTCTGGTGGAAGTCATATAATTCAGTACTATTTGAGATGTTATGATCTGTTGCAATATCCGTTATTATTTCATTTTGGCGATATTGGTTGGCATCAAGGAATTGAAAGAGTTAGTAGAGAAAGCAGATCTACACATAACGAAACAAGCCGATAAATAAATTCTCAACAATCAGGGACTGCAGAAGAATTACTTGCAAGAGAACAACGAGGTTAGATTGCACTATTAATATTCAAAAATTTCATTTAGTATGTACGTCCAATTTAGTAACATTTCATTCATATTCTACTTTTGTAGCGTTAAACAGAGAAATGAATGATCCAATTGTTTCGTGCCGTAAATATGATTGCTACAAATTATAAATAAGAGAAAATGTCAGATCAATTTCACTACTTTTTGGTTGACTGCTGCAACAATTTGTAGTAGATATGTATGTTAAAATCGAGACGTCAAGATTAGATTATTTTAGAAATAACCAACAACATCTTCGATCAGAGGTATATCAAAGTATTGTTGCTACCATTATACTTGGGGAAACAAACGCTTCCAATGTTAGGAAATGGATTATACTGCCTTTGTCATTTATTGGAGGTCCATGAGACATGAGGAAAATATATATAGAAGCAATGGTTTTAGTTCAGCGTTATGGCAAACCAGACATTTTCTTAACAATGACGTGCAATCCAAACTGGCAAGAACTTACAAACGAATTAAATCTGCAAGAGGAGAGTCAGAATCAACCTGATTTGGTTCCTTGAGTCTTTCATGCAAAATTAGATAAATTAAAAGATTAATTATTCAAGAGGCAATTTTTTGATAAAGTCTCAGCATATGTCTATGTTATCGAACGCCAAAAAATAGGTCTTCCACATGTGCATCTTTTAATTATCTTACAGAATAATTGGAAAGTTTATGCGCTTGAATCTTTTGATGAGATCGTATCAACAGAGATACCTGATAAAAATACAAACCTGCACTTGCATAACGTTGTTGTCAAGTATATGATGCATGGACCATGTGGAGCCTTGAACCAATCAAATATTTGCATGAAAAGAAATCGTTGTTGCAAAAGTAATTATCCAAAGAATTATGCAGCGGCTACGACTGTTGGAAATGATTGCTTTCCAATATATAGACGTTCGAACAATGGAAAAATAGTCAAAGTCAGAGGCAAAAATTTAGACAATCGTTGGGTTGTTCCATATAATCTATATCTGCTTGCAACCTTTGACTGTCACATTAATGTCGAGATTTGTTCTATAATACAAGCAGTCAAATATCTTTATAAGTACATTTATAAAAGGCATGATCGTGTTGCTTTCAACCTAGTTTTTGAACAAAACATTCAACAAGTTGATAAAATCCAACAATTTCAATCAGCCCAATGAATTGCTCCCCCCGAAACTATGTGGAGAATATATGGCTTTGTTATTAATGAAATGTACTCAACAGTGTATAGTTTACATTTACATCTGGAGGATCAACACCCAGTAACTTTCCGAGAAAATGACGATCTAATTAACATTGTCAGTTTAGATCGTTCTAGAAAGTTGATGTTAACAGAATTCTTTGCATTAAATCGTAGATGATAATGCAAAGAGATTACAGTATAAAGAATTTCCAGAATATTATATTTAGAGCCAACAATACAAAGAGTGGACTCCTCAGAAAAAGAAAACCGTTATAGGTCGTATTGTTACAGTAAATTCATTTGAAGGTGAGAGGTATTATCTGCAGATATTACTAAACCATGTAAGAGGACCTTTGTCCTTTGAAAATCTTAGAACAGTTGATGGTGTTGTGGCCTCAACATTTTGTGAAGTAGCAACAATGCATGGTTTGCTACAGAGAGACAGTAGCTTGGAAGATTGTTTACAAGAAGCATTTCTATATCAAATGCCGTCCAGTTTGAGACGGTTATTTGCAACAATATTGGTTTATTATAATCCAACCAATCCCAGGAAACTTTGGGAACGTTTTGAGCAAGACATGTCAGTTGATTTCAAATCAACAGAAGATTCTATATCAAATGTATGAATCAAGTATTGAGGTCAATCTCTTTCACAATTGAATCGATGGGTAAAGACATTAATTTCTACCATCTTCTTGATGACGACATCTGTTTTGATGATGAAGAATTTCAATCTAAAGAAATCAATGATGAATTGGCTATTGAAATTCCAGAATAAGATATTGCCGCATCAGAATCTCTTAATAGTGAACAGAAACATGTCTATAATGCAGTGCTGGAAAAAGTATTTGCAAACCAAAATGCTGCATTCTTTGTAAATGGCCCGGGTGGGACGGAAAACATTCCTATACAAGGCACTTCTCGCAACAGTACGATCAAGAAAATTGGTAGCACTTGCAACTGCTTCATCAGGTGTTGTCGCATCTATTCTTCCGGGAGGTCGAACGGCACACTCACGTTTCAAGCTTCCACTTGATACTGACAAAAGAAGCACGTATTGTGTCAGCAAACAAAGTGCCCTAGCAAACCTACTTCGTGCAGCAAAACTAATAATATGGGATGAGGCTCCAATAATAAGAAAACAACACATAGAAGCATTAGATAAAATGCTACGAGACATCAATGATTCGGATGTAACATTCGGTGGAATAGTTGTTGTTTTTTGCGGAGATTTTCGTCAGGTTTTACCAGTCGTTCGTAAAGGAATGAGACAAAAACAGGTTAATTCCAGTTTGGTTTATTCCTATTTGTGGCGTACATTGATCAACTTCCACTTAACTGAAAATATGCGAGCAAGATTAGATCCAATTTTTTCAGATTATGTGTTAGAAGTAGGCAACGGAATGCCACCAAACACAATTGATGAAACCATAAAAATTCCGAATGGGATGCTTATTCCTTATGATGATAACAACACTTCTTTAGATCATTTAATAGAATATGTTTTCAACAATATTCAAAAATATTCAGCAAATATTTTAACTATGATGAATTGGGCCATATTAACACCAAAGAACGGTTTTGTTGATGAAATAAATGCATTGTTAATTCATAGGTTCCCAGGTGAAGTTCAGAGATATTACAGTTTTGATGAGACAATAGATACATCTGAACAATCAGTTATGAAAGATTTCTTAAATACTCGAACCCCAAATAGACTTCTGCCTCATGAAGTATTACTCAAGAAAAACTGTCCCATCATGCTGCTTAGAAACACTAATCCTTCAGAAGGGCTATGCAATGAAACCCGTTTAATTTGCCGGGCTTTTGATCAAAATATCATGCAGAAATTGCAGTTGGAAACCATACCGGAAAAAAAGGTGTTCATTCCAAGGATACCATTCTTACCAAATGTTGATGAACATAGTAGTTTTTCATTTAAACGAACTCAGTTCCCTATAAGATTAAGTTTCGCAATGACTATAAATAATTCACAAGGACAAACATTGGATTATGTTGAGATTTATTTACCTCATCCAATTTTTTCACATGGTCAATTATTTGTGGCTTTATCAAGGGCGAAGACAGCATCTATAGTGAGGATTTCAATACGACCAGTGTCCACTGAACAACGTGAAAAGAACTGCACAAAAAATATTGTGTTTACGAAATTACTAACATTATCATGTTCAAATTAATGTTATACAGGTAACTAGATTTAATTGTATAGTTTCGATTTATTGTCTATTATAATATTAATCTCTATATGACTAATATTCAATCATTTAATTAAATGTCTTTGTCAATTATTTTGGTATGTCATGAATTTAAATTAACACTTGTTATACTTATGCATCTGAAATGTTTGTATCTAAAAAGGTGAAAAAATGCGGATGGTGTATACATCAATAAATGATATCACTCCAAATACAAGAAACTGAAAAATTAAGATGATCGTTGCGGAGAAGTCACCTAAACGAATAAGCCAACACACAACTGTGAAGTACCAAAATCTGACATTATTTGATCAAGAGGTATAATATTTGTTAGCATATATTACGTTTAAAATTTTTAATATTCTTTGAAATTGGAGGTTCTTAAATTCTATCATATTATATAAAAATATTAATGATGCTGCACTTATTTATTTATCTTTTTACAACATATTTTGTTTAAAAGAAATCAAAAATACAAAAATTGTTAAAAAAAATATTTTAGTAAAATAATCCTCATAATTTTATATAATACACTATTAATCACAATTATTTTTATTGTTGTTCTAGGGAAATCGAGTGCAGACAACAATGTTTGAAATTGATATTGACCATGGGGACGAGACCTTAAATACTTTTTAGTCATATTATATCAACAATGCACATGTCAAACCAGTAGATCTAAAGTACAAAATTAGAGAATATCAATATCAATGGACCCTGAACTCAAGAACAATAATAAAAGATGTTCCACAAAATGAAGAGCAAATAGAGACACCAAAATATGAGATCATTCAAAGACGTAGAGGTCTACAAAGAGTCGATTGGAGAAATAGGTAATTTAATTTTAATTTTATTATAAATTATTAATCAATAAATTAACATTTCTATTTTAATATTTAGATATTTTAGCTGTTGCAATCAAAAGTAAGCCAACTAAAAAGGTAACGACGACATTTGGACCAACAACAATCCAAGAGATATATGTTATTGATGAAAGGTAAAAAATTCTTATAACTTCTCATTTCTTTTAAAATTGAATTCCAATATTAATTTTAGAAAATTCTATTAATTCTTTTAATTATTTCAATTTTGCAGCTTGAACCCCATATGTTTGACTATGTGGGGTCAATTTGTCCAAGACGAATGTCAGAAAATATCAAAAATTATTGAAGATAAACTAGTAATACTTGGAACAAAAATATATGTTCGATCAAATAACAGTATTTATAATAATTAAGTAGCTTAGTTATTTTTCCGTATATGCTTGCATTAATATTGATCTCAATTTCAACAAAGGATTGTCTCTGTTATCACGTCCGTCAAGTACCTTTACAATCCATCATCTTCTTGAGGCAGCTACAATGAAGAAATGGTAATTCTCAAAAATTAAAAATTACATATTAATACATTTATATTAGAGTTAATTATGCGATTTATGTAATTTATCTACATATTTCATTTCCTTATATTATTCTTCATTTATGAATTTTAAGAGCGGATAATAATGATTTGATAATTAAAAGTATCATTGCAAGAAACTTGACATACCCATCTGCCCCTATGTCATTTGTTGGTATTAGAGAAATTATGAAGAATTGCGATATTGCAGAGTTGATGAAGGGTTTGCAACCCATGGCGGTAAATATTATTTTATTAGTAATAAATTAAAATATTTACACAAACATTCATTCTAAAAATGGATTATGATTTAATGTAGAAAATAAAATTCTAGATAGAGGCGAAGATAAATGTGATTGACTTGGACCAAGTATTTTATTACATGTTATGTGTTGGCTGTAATAAAGGAATTGGATATAAGTATAATGAAAGCTTCGTTTGTATATATTGCAAAAGCCAAGGGGTCTGCAAACCACGGTATGTATCTTACAATTTTAATTTATAATCGATATCTAATTTAGTTTAGAATTTAACAATATTCGAATTTAAAATAATATATTCAATGCATTTAAAGTGCTAGGGCATATGTTGAACTGGACGATAATACTGGAAAGATAGCTGCTATTATGTTTGGTGAAGTAGCAAAATAGGCATTTTGTTGTTCAGTAGTTGAGTTGATGGAACATTCTGGAGAGATATCTTTTAAAATTTTTATTCAAAAATTGAGTTTGGTTATAATGAGTTAATTAAAAATAAAATTGGGTTTTAATTAATTATGTAAAGCTATTCATTTTTTTTTTTTTTTTTTGTAGGAACATCAACCATATATTAAAAGCATTGTGGATAAATTATCAACAAAAATCTAGAATATTCAAGTTTATGCATATCCAGAGAAACTGAAGGAAAAAAAATATAAGCATTATAATGTTCTCTCTATTGAGGTAATACAAGATGAGAAAAATGCTGGATCGTCATCCTAGAATCAAAATTATCTCAAATAACTTTCATAAGACTATGGACGACGTTTATTTATAAGACTATGTTATAACTTCTATTAATGCTCTTCTTTTGCTTGTGATGTTAATTTATACAACACAAACATTACATCGTTATTTAATTAAGCAAAAAAATTATGTCTTTATTAATAAAAAATTAATTCTTAAAAAAAATATAATATAAGCTAAGCAAACGTGCATTGCACGTCGCTTTTACTTAGTGTGTGTGTCTATATATACCGTGTAGTTTACCTTTAAAAGGCCAAGTACTAATAGTCCAACTGCAAGTTCAAGTCAAACCCTATTGAATGATAAGTATGTGGTCCAGATAGCAAATTTATATGTAGAACAATTCCTCTTTCGAACTTTTCCACACTGCATTGGGTTTCGGCATGAGGCAGATTCCACATTGTTGTGCAGAATGCATATATGGTCCAATTAATGATGGGAGCCAGGTCGGGTTGCGTCTCGACCCTCAATTCTGACTCCTCAATCTACGTTTAATCAGTCCTAGATCAGGAGTACTTATTGCTCATCGTTTTGAGTTTATATTATATATAGTGCAGAGAGATCCCTCACATATTGTCATCAAAGGCATACCAACATACATACATATATACAGCATACATTGAACAGCTACCTTGCAAGCTTGTCTCAAAAGCATTATTTCAACATAAAGCGCATTGGTTTTAGATTCTGAGAGAGAGAATGGATCATAAGTTTACGAGTGTTCTGGTTATATTTTTCGGCGTTGTTGCTGCAGTGTTTTCACAATGTGCAGAAGCACAAACAGTACATGTGGTGGGAGATAGCATTGGTTGGACCGTTCCAACGGTTGGTGCTTCCGCATATCAAACTTGGGCGGCTAGTAAGCAGTTCGTGGTTGGGGATATCCTCTGTAAGATTTCTCCCTCTGCATGCTCTTCATTTTCAGTTTAATCTACGTACGTCTTTTCCTTTCTTCTTTCAAATCATGAACATTAATTCTCCAAATTACCATAATTTTTTCAATTTCATTGTGTTTATCTCTAACTATTTAAAGACAATCTAACCATGCATTTAAAGTAGTGAACAACACCAAATGCATTATCATTGTATTCCGATCCTCTGTACTTAATGATATCATCTTTCTACAGCATTCAACTTTGTCACAAATGCTCACGATGTTCTTCAAGTGCCAAAAGAATCCTATGACAGTTGCAGCTCGTCTAATCCCATTGGCGACACCATCACCACTGGTCCTGTCAACTTAACTCTGTCCACTACTGGCGCCCACTACTACATCTGCAGTCTCGGTCGGCATTGTCTTTCAGGCCAGAAGTTATCTGTTATCGTCTCGAGCTCTCCAGGTGGTGTCCCGCCTACGAGTACGAGTTCTCCACCTTCCACCCCAACACCTCCTGCCACACCATCTCCGACATCAGGGACCCCTGCTGATTGCGCTCCAACTCCTGCATCATCCCCTACTCCAACTCGAGGGACAATGTCACCACCTGATTCTTCATCATCTGGTGTCTTTGCTAATTTATTCATCTCCTTGTTGTCCATAGCCATGGGCTTCCTTTTCTAAGAAATAAGCATGGAATTTAGAATCGATGACACACTGATACGTACTGTGTTGTTAAAATTTTGTTTGCTTAGTTCTTTATATCATTTATTCTCCGTCAATTTAATTTTGCATTAAAGCTACATAATGTATTATTTGTGCAGCTTATGATTAATAAAGCGATTCTTACGGGTTAATTGAAAGTCCATAATGGCATTCCCAAAGATTTTCATATTCCTTTATTGTTGATAGAAAGTGGCAGTGGTGGAACCACATTACATAAATAGGAGTGTGTGCTAAAGTTTGAGAAAAAAAGTTAATGCTTTAACCACAAATAGATTTTATAAAAATAGACCTACAAACTGACGTGTCTAGATATGATGCGTTAGATTGTAAAGTTAATTTTATTGTAAAATAAATGTAATATATCTTATGAAGCCGTGTTAGTTTGTTGATATACTTTTGTAAAATCTTTTTGTAAGTCTAACACTTTTCATATATATAATAGAGATATATATTGGGTCTCTATGAAATTTTATGAAATTATGCTATTTCTTAATTATTGGCCCCCACAAAGAAAGAAAGAGCCTAAAGTACTCCCAATATATATGTTAAAAAAGTGACCTAGCTATTAAATACCCTGTTAATTCATTCACTATGCCCATTCTTAAAAGCGAAAATCTGTACCCAGAATGAGATGTATCTGAATAATGTAGGACATAAAATTCCTATAGCTATTCGCTTAATTTGCACATCCTCATGAAGGTGATAAAGGGTGTAAGTAATGGTAGCTAAAGTTTAGATATACAAGTCTCGTGTAGAACTTTTGTAAAAAGTCGGCGCCACATAAAAAAAAAAAAAAAAAAAAATCATTTTACGCTTTTTATGAACAATTCACTTTTTAACAAAAGTCTTTAATTGTAAACCAAAAATTTATACCTAGTATTACTCAATCACTTTTGCTTCTATACGAGATCTTTTGCCTTGTCACTTAGTCGATTTTAATTTACTACTTACTATATGGTTTTTACTGCAAAACGCCCAAAATCTTACGTATTCCTTTTCTAAGGAATAAGCCTGGAATTTAGATCCGATGATACACTGATACGTACAGTGATGTTAGAATTTTGCTTGTTTAGTTCTTTATATCATTTATTCTCTGGCGATTGAATTTTGCATTAAAGATAACATAATGTATTATTTGTGCAGCTTATAATTAAGAAAGAGATTCTTACTAATTAAGTAATCGAAAGTCCATAATGGGTTTAAAGATTATGGACTACAGTCCACTAGGTTAAAAAATTATTCATGGGTCCAAAAGTGATTAAAAACACATTTTTGGATCCAAATTATAAATTCAAATTTGTAAATATAGTTTTTAAATTTGTTAGTACATATTTTGCATAAGTTGTAGTGTAATAGGGTGGCCTTTTTATAGATTGCATTCACACTCCAAGTCTCACTTAAACAATATGTATTGAATAAATATATATAAACATATATTTCTATAATAAAATATAGTGCGGAGCAAGAGATATGCAAGACGGGGTTGGACCCTCCCCGCCCCAGCTAGGGGAGCCAGATGCGGGGCGGGGCGGGGCGGGGCAGCAGGTACGGGTCCACGCTTCCCATCCCTAAAATATAATCCATCAATATACCATTTCAAGTCTAAAAATAAAATATATAAAAAATAAAAAAAGGAGAATAGTACTGGTCTACCTTTTTAGATGAATATGTTTTATCTTTTCATCTTTTGTGATAGAATGCTATTTAATTTCTCTTACAATAAAAAAAAAAATCAATAGAATGGAAAATCATTTGAGAACTTTATGAGAAAAAAAAAGACTTTTACATACTATATATATACTCGATTAATGTTTTTGCATTTTTTTTAAAATATATAGATTGTAAATTAATTAATTGTGTTGGATTTTTTCAGCAGTTCAAAAAGATGTTTATTTTTTTAATTATATATACATAATAAATTTAATTTATATTTAGGAATAATCTTATTAAGAAATAAAAACTGGGGCATATATTATATATATGCGGGACCTACTTAATTATTTAATTATTGTAAGTTCCGTCTGATCCATCGGTAATCAAAACTTATTATATCAATTTTCTTTAAACTTATAATATATATATATATAAATATATATATTAATATAAACGTATTCCCTAGTCAAGTTTGCACGAGTACTGAAGAAGGATGTTTTAATTCTTAGCAAAAGAGTAGGTATAACGTACTTATCCTTAACAGGGCAAGTATTACTAGTCCAACAAAGTGGCAGTCAAACCCTAATTGAATGATAAATGTGTGGTTCAGAGACAGCAAGCTGGTAGAACAATTCAAACTTTCGAACTTAATTTCCTGCAGCTTGCGTTAGGTTTCAACATGCTGATGATCATTTCACGTTTTTGTACAGAATGGACCTGGCTAGCTCCGCCATTTCAATCAATCGAAGCCAGGTCGGTCGATCGCAATAATATCGCTGCTCCACCCTCAACACGGCCTCAGCCTAGTCCCCGTTTAATCAGTCCAAGATCAGGAGGTATTGCTCTTCGTTTTTTCCGTCATTATATATAGCTCAGAGGGAACCCTCACATTATCATCAAAGGCATACGTACAAACATACAGCACACACTGAGCAGCTACGTACGTAACTTGTGTCAAAGGTGCGTACAACATTAAAGCGTACATTGGTTTTAGATTGTGTTCCTCAGAGAGAACTAATTGGAGAAAATGCAGAAGTACTTTACGAGTACTTCACTTGTGGTTGTTTTCGGCGTAGTTGCTGCGGTGTTTATACAATGCGCGGCAGCACAAACAGTACATGTTGTGGGAGATAGCTTGGGTTGAAGCATTCCACCAGATGGTGCTGTGGCATATGAGAACTGGGCTGCCACTAGGAAGTTCGCGGTCGGTGATATTCTAAGTAAGATTCCTAGCTACTTGCTTCTTGTTTCTTCTTCGCCTTTCATCATCACCAATATTGACCACCACCATCTTTTTCTTCTTTCAAAGTATTAGGTTTGAGAAATCAAAGAGGGCAGAGAGCTATTTCACACGAAGGAGATGGAGAAAGCTTGAATATTCCTCTGTTTCTTCTTACCGTAGCACTGTACAACCAACGAATATATATATATACATCTCAAGCGTAACAAACTAACAAAAAATAGGAAAATATCTACATAATAAAAAGAATATTCGAGAAATGAAATACATGAAAAATGTACAACATCTTCCATGCCCAGACTTATGATTTAATGCAAGACGACATGTAGCTTCTGTAGTAGATAAACGACCTGCAGTTGGGAGATCTTTACTGTGTAATAGCCCCCACAAGATGGAGGATAGATATTAACTATTCCCATTTTGGACAAATGTAATCGAAAAAGATAGGAGGGCAAGGCCTTAGTAAAAATGTCAGCCAGTTGGCTATTTGAGGCAATATGTGCAGTGGTGATGCTTCCTTCTTGGATTTTATCCCTTATCAAATGACAATCCAACTCGATGTGCTTTGTTCTTTCGTGAAAAACTGGATTGGCAGCAATATGAAGAGCCGCTTGGTTGTCACAATAAAGTAGTACTAGCTGTGAAAGATGAATCCGAAGATCATTGAGATGATATTTGAGCCAAGTGATTTCAGAACATGTGGAGGTCATAGAGCGATACTCAGCTTCAGCTAAGGAATGAGAAACCACAGATTGTTTCTTTGACTTCCAAGAAACAAGAGAGGCTCCAAGAAATACATAATAACCAGTTACACTACGGCGTGTATCAGGACATGGGGCCCAATCTGAGTCACAATATGCTCTAAGTTGAAGTGGAGAAGAGGATGAGAGCAATATGCCTTGACCAGAGCAGCTTTGATATATATGAGAATCTTATGTGCTGTGGCCAAGTATGATGTTGTTGGATGACTCATAAATTGGCTTAAAACCTGGATAGCATAGCATAGATCAGGCCTAGTGAGTGTGAGGTACAACAATCTACCAATAAGTCGTCTATAAGTACTCGGATCTGATAGAGGAACACCAGAATCCTTGCTAAGTTTGAAATTATGCTCAAGAGGAAGCTTAAGAGGCTTGTTGCCAAATGTCCCTGAATAAGCCAAAATGTCCAAAGCATACTTTCTTTGGCACAAGTGAATGCCCTTGGAAGATCTTGCAACTTTCAATCCAAGAAAATAACGCAAACAACCAAGGTCTTTGATCTTAAATTTTGTGTTAAGGAAGCATTTAAGGGAGGCCATGGAAGATGAACAATTTCCAACAATAATAATATCATCTACATAAACTAGAAATGTAATGAAAGAAGTTCCATCTAGTTTAGTAAACAGACTGTAATCAGCTTTAGATTGTTGGAATCCAAAAGCAATAAGTGAGGAGGAAAATTTAGAGTACCATTGTCGTGAAGCTTGTTTAAGGTCATAAAGGCTTTTGAGAACCTTGCATACTTGGTTGGGGCTCCCTTTGGTGTAACCAGGTGGTTTACGCATATAAATCTCCTCATCCAAATCTCCATGGAGAAATGCGTTATTGACGTCAAATTGAAAAAGGAACCAGCCTTTGACAGCAGCAATGGAGAGCAAAATCCTCACGGTAACAAGCTTGGCTACGGGGGAAATGTTTCGGTATAGTCTATACATTCTTGTTGTGTAAACCCTTTTGCCACAAGTCGCGCTTTCAACCTTTCTACAGACCCATCAGCATGAAACTTGGTCTTGTAGACATACTTGCAGTCAATAGCCTCTTTCCCAAAAGGGGAATCAGTGATGATCAAAGTTTGGTTTTGTTCCAAGGCTAAGAGTTTAGCTTCCATGGCTTTACACCATCCAGGGTGTTTCACAACTTGTTTATAAGTAGTGGGATCAGAGATGGTTGAAATAGAATTAGAAAAAGCAATAAATGAAGGGCAAAATTTCTGGTAAGTTAAAAAATGAGCAAGAGAACAAGAATTACCAATATTGGACTTGGACAGCAACTGAGAAGTGGCTGGAAGTGAGGTCTGGTTGCAATGGAACTCTTGCAAATACTGTGGAGCTCTTCTAACTCTAGTGGACCTGCGGAGATGAGGGTTAGATGGTGGAGAAGGAGGGTCAGGCACATGTGAGGAGGTTGAAGGAAATTGGGAGGGAGGGGAGATAGAGTTGGAAGGTGTAGATGAGGCTTGTGGGGTGGTCTGATTTTGAGATGGGGCTGAGATTTGGATGGAAGGGGCAGGATGTTGAGGTGTGACAGGGCTGAAATTCAGGGGATTGGTGGGAAAGTAAAGTGAATTAGGTAAGGGTTTAGTAAAAACAAGTGTGGGAGAGGGGTTGGATGAGGGATGAGGTAAATGTTGGAAAGAAAAGATGGATTCATGGAAGAGGACATCCCGAGAGATAAAAGTGGTCCTTGATTCAAGATCAAGGAGTTTGTAACCTTTAGTACCAAAGGGGTACCCTAGAAAAATGCACATGCGACCTCGAGGGTCAAATTTCTTCCTACCTTGATGTAAGGTGGAGGCAAAACATATAGAGAACCAAAAACTCTTAAATGAGAATATGATGGTGGAGAGTCAAAAAGAAGTTCAAAAGGGGTTTTATTTTTAAGTAAAGGACTAGGAGTCCTATTAATGAGGTATGTGGCTGTTAAAACATAGTCATTCCAAAATTCAAGAGGAAGATTAGCTTGAAATTTTAAAGCTCGAGCTATATTGAGGATGTGTTGATGCTTTCGTTCCACAACCCCATTTTGTTGGGATGTGCCAACACAACTAGTGTGATGAATAATACCTTTGCTGTTGAAAAAAAACCGTGCATAAGAAATTCTTTGCCATTGTCACTTCTCAAAATTTTGATTTTAAATTGATTTTCAATTTAATTGGCAAAAGATTCTATGCTTTTTCTGGTTTCAGCTTTAGTGTGAAGAAGATAGAGCCAAGTGCTTCTAGTAAAGTCATCAACTATGGTAAGAAAATAATTAGAATTATCATAGGCAGGGACTGAATTTGGTCCCCAAAGGTCACAATGCACAATTTCAAAAGGTCTGGTTGTTTTATGTTTGCTGTGAGGAAAATGAAGTCTATGAAATTTTGCAAGGGGACAAACATAACATGGTTTTGTATTGATGATACTGATGTGATCTTTTACAATAGGATCTGCAATCATATTTAAAACTGGAAATGATAGATGGCCTAGGCGACAATGCCATAGGTCAGTAACAGTATGAGAATGTAAAACACAAGCAGTTGGTGGAGTTTTGTTGAATTTCAAAAGTGTTGAGGCCAGAGTAGAGGGAGAAACAGCAGTATTAAGCAAGTAATAAAGTTCATTCCTCACTTCACCCTTCCCAATCGTTGTCCATGAGAGAAGGTCTTGTATGAGACAAAAATCAGGAAAAAAAATAGACAACATGTGAGTGAAGCAGCCAATTTCTTGGCCGAGATCAAATTAAATTTGAAAGAGGGAACACACAAAACATTGTTAAGAGAAATGGAAGGTGACAATTGAACAGTGCCAATGTGTGTGACAGGAATATTAATTCCATTTGGAAGCCTAACTGATTGAGAAATAGAGGCTATGATGGAGGTGAGCAAAGAGGGGCAGCAGACCATGTGGTCTGTTGCGCCTGTGTCAATGATCCAAGGAATGTTTGTAGTGGAGAAAGTGGATTGTGTGCTAGTGGATAAACAAAGTGATATACCAGAGATGTGAGGAGTCGATGTAAAAGGAAAATTGGACTGAATCTGATTAGCGGAAGGCTAAACAGCTGTGGAAAGCTCCCGAGGTTGAAGTAAAGCCAGAAGTTGCTGGTACTGAGTCTTAGTGAGACCCACTTGAACATCACTGATAGTCTCTCGTTCGGGGGCAGATTAAGCAGCAAGAGCAGAGCAACTTTGTGTTATTGAAAAATTTATAGCCAGGTGGGTAGCCATGAAGCTTAAAGCATTTCTCCATTGTGTGTCCAGACATGTTACAGTTGGAACATATAGGTGGCTCAGCATTTCTAGCCTTGAAACAAGTATCAAGGGTGTGACCAGTGATTTTACAATAAGTACAATAGGCTCTGTCTTTCTTGGATTTGGATTGAGGGAAGGCTATAGTGGGGTTTGGGTAAGGTTTTCTGACTGCAAAGGCCAAGGAGTCAGGGGAAGGGTTGGTGGATGCCATCTGGTAATGGCGTTCTTGTTGTTGAATTATGGAGAAGACTTTGGTGAGTGGGGGTAAGGGATCGAGCAACATAATTTGATCCCGAACAGGAGAATAACTATCGTGCAAGCCCATCAAAAATTGAAATATGCAATCACGTTGATAACGATTGGATAATGTTTTCATTGAGCCACAAGTGCAAATAGGGTTTGCACCTATTTCCCATTGTCATGGGTTTCCTATTGTAATAAATTAAGAAGAGGGGAATTTTATTCAAAATTGATGATTACGTTGTTTTGAGTTGTGGGCAACGTTATGGCTTGTTTTCTTTTGTTTTAAACTTATATGTCATTGTAATACTTGTAAGTGTAGTTAAGGTTTGAAGTACAACTATTTAAGGCTGCATTTGGTTGCTGAGGTGACCTCAGATGATCTAATTTGTTATGTAAATAGTAATATTTTATAAGTTTCGTTGAGATCTGTTTAACTCTTTTACGAGAAATTCAAAAAGTAGCAGGTCACATGAATGATTAGCTTACATTAGATGAGTTGAGTTGACTCCAACAACCACACACTGCCTAATGTATTTTTTGAGGACGTGAGGAATAAAGGGATCCTTTGATTTTTTTTATTTTTTGTTAGTTTTTGGTTAATTGTAAGTTTGAGATAAAGGGTAAAACTTATGAGAATATTATATATAAGTCTACAATAACAGAATGGACCACTGGCTCGCCTGATGACAAATTAAATATTATTTGGAGATAAGTCTATCTTAATTTGGACTAGGCGGACTTTGAGACAAGGCCATTAATTGATGTCAATTCCAACGAAATATTTAGATTATGGGTCTATAACCCGCACAATGCGCGTATTGTTATTTATACTAAATTTTATAAATCTAAATAGTTGATTATATATAATCACTAGTACAACTATACAAAATATATATAATCATTTCAACTTCGTACACCGAGTACAATAAATTAACATGAATAAAAGTAAAGTAGTAGATTTTACAATATGTCTAAATTATCACCGTGGATGGATGATGATTGTCATATATCAATGCATATATTCCAATGCATTTGCTAGTAACCAAAATTAACATTCTAAGAAACAATAAATCACTAACCGTGACAGCATCCAGAACAAAAATTGACCCACAACACCTCCACACTCGGAGCACAGTTTAATGCAAAAATATACAATGGCTTGGCCTCATGGTCCAAGTAGCATTGATTTCAGAGAGCGAGCAGAGAAGAAAGTGAAAGAAAGAAACTAATTTTCCAAGATATATATGGTTTGAACCTTTTTTTTATTTTCTCAATCGGTCTCGTGAAAGACGGTTCTTCTTTCAATTAGTTATTTTATCATGCATTTGGGTTATCTGGTTAACCGATTGGAAGATGTCGTTTGGATGTTAACCCAAGTTCATTCGAAAATCTGTTCCAAAAATGAAAAACTTGGTCAACCAAACCGGACAAAAAGGTCCTCCGACCCAACTAGATCCCACACGATCCAACTCTTACCTCCGAATTCGACTCCACCCAGCAAAAAATCTTCCCATATTTTCCTACTCCAATCCAGGAACCTCCGAGCAAATACCGATCAATCACCAATCGACTACTCGGCACACCTAAAAAGAAAATCAAAATAATATAAAATTAACACGGAATGACTGAAAGATTTAGAACCTAGAACTTGTATTGGAAAGGAAATTAAAAAGGCTCGCATATTGAAGAGAAAAATATTACAACCCAATGAAGACGACCCAGATGGAAAGTTTGTCAGAATCTAAGATCTGAGAAGAGGCTTAAGAAGAAGAAAGAAATTAGTAATTTCTCACATAACTTCGGAATGAAGTTTCTATCGCGGAGCCAAGTTGAAATCCCTCATTCTTTTTAGAGAGTGAGAGAGGGACTCGTTGACGGTTGCTAGGCGCGATGCGTGAAGACCAGGTGACACAGAATGCTGAGGTCGTGTTGCAACGACGTGCGCTTCAAATGGCGGATCGTCGCGCCTTATAAACCCTAGTTCTACATTCTTCTGCTTCCCATCAAAACCTGATCGAGAGTTCTTCGATTTCTTTTACCTAGATTCGACAATCTCTCTTTGTTCTGCGAAATCTGGGTTTTCTCTTTTAATTGCGTTGATCGTTGGTTGAAAGGGAAGAATTTTCTTTACCGTTAAATATTCGAATTTTCCTTCAACATTTACCATTATTGATGGTTTTCTTATGATATCGTTTATGGATCGAGAAAATTGATTTCAGACAGTATCGATAAAGGTTTCTGTGTTTCTTGTTTTACTTCAATAGTTACACGAGAGATGGTTTTCTTTTGATATCGTTTGCCGATGAAGAAAAGTGCTTTCAGAAGGTATCAGTAATTCTTTTTTGCTTCTTGCTTATCCGTCCTAATGCTATGGAGAAAGCGACGGTTTCATAATTGTTCAGATTTATATAATTATGTTGTTGGGTTGCGTCTTTTGATGGTTCGTTTCATAATCTCGCATTTTTGAAAGAATGTGATCTTCTTCGTGTTAGTTTTTTTTTTTTGATGCATCGTCCATCATCTTCGTTGCCAATTCTGGATTTGATCGGTATTTGGTTCCAAGAGATCACAATGACCGGTGAAAGGGTTTAATACCAAAAAATTGAAAGTCGGCATTTGGTTCCAAGTATTCACTGCTTGACGTTTGGTTCTTCAATTCATTTTGCACTGCCTGACAGTTTTAATTCTTAGCAGTTGCATGAATTGGCTCTTAAGCATAATAGTATGGGTTGAATGCCAAGTCATCAATTAAAAGCTTGGCTTTTATATAATTAAATAGATATGAATTTCTAAATTCTGATATATATCATGTTGGTTGTGGTATAGATATTATGATTGTAAATATTTTTTATCATATTTACCCGCTAATCAGATCCAAAGAGGCAAGGCTAGAGAAAAAGTGATCGAGTGGATTTTCAAATCCATCTTAATTAGATATTAAAAGAATATGAGATCATGAAAGATATGAGAACATATAAACCGTGTGATATAACATATATATATCCATCTTTTTTCTTTAATATTTTCTCAAAAAAACATAAAATATGATCCAATATTACTACATGCTTGCGATGGTCTCATGCATATATATATGTGTGTGTGTGTGTGTGTGTGTGTACACGTCCAATATTAATGTGAAGAGAAATTCTATGCAGCTACTATTCACTTTCACACCCCACACTTGTAGTTTTATTTTTCATAAGCTGTAGGCGTATTTTTCATAAGGTGTGGAGATTTTTTCATAGGGTATGGGGAGTGAGATAGTAAATAGTGGGTGATGAGAAGAATTTTTCTAATGTGAAAATGATATATAACCACTTAGCCATTACTAGTTCCCATCCAAAATGCAGTACTTTAATTTATTTCATGCCAAACATTCTCTAATCAGTCAATACTTTATGATATCACTACAAGAAATAAGGCTTTTTACGGCGAATTTATGTCTGTTGAAAATAAAAATCGCTGCAAAAAGGCTTTAATTGCGGCGATTTCTACATCGTTGCAATCTTTTTTCATCAAGTTTATAAAATGGTCTTTTCTAGCGATTTTGTTATCTTTTGCGACGAAAAAGTTCGCCGTAAATACTAAAGTGATCTTTTCCAACGATTTTTACTTTTTGCAACGGAATTATTCACCGCAAAAAGTTCTAAAACTTTTTACAGCAATCAATTGTTCGACGGAATTGCGAAAATTACTCTTTGTAGCTATTTTTTAACTTTAAAAATGGTCGGAAAAAAGTGCAAGGTGTTTTACGGCAACATTAAATCGCCATAAAAGGTAATATTCAAAATTAAAAGGAACTAAAGCCCGCGGCGTCCTTCATTTTTCCCTCCCGCCCGATATCACCCTCTCTCATTTCCCCTCTGTTTCGCAAAACCCCCCCGACGGCTCTCCTCCTCTCTTTGTCTTCCTCTCCACTCTCTCTCTCTCTCTCTCTCTCTCTCTCTCTCTTTGTTTCTCTCTCTAAAGTCTCCATGTGAATACACAACGCCGACGGGCTGGAGTTGTTCTGCTCCGCGACCTCTACGCCTCCTCGGTCCTTTTCCACCACCACAACCACCATGCTCTTCATCCTCGTCGGTAGGTCATCTCTCCTACACCGTCTCTCTCTCTCTCTCTCATCTCTCTATTTTGTGCTACAAGAGTGCATAATAAACAAGATTATTGTGTCTTTGATGTCTGTGCAGGTGGCTTAAAGTTGTGAGGTGCTTTGTGATGGAGGTAATTCTTTAATGGATTTGGGTTATGAACATGAAGTTAGGATTATTTTCAATTTTTGTGTGAATGATGTTAGTGTTATACTGGCAGCTCTAGGATTTTGTTTGCTTTTGGATTTTTGTTTTTGGATTTGAGAAGATTTTACTTTGCAATTGTCTTATTCATCAGTTTTTTCTTTAGTTTAGCGTATTGGGTTTGGAAAATTTGCATATTGTCGTGGAATAGAGATTTATATGTTTTAATTAGATTTTGGCGTTGGCTATTAGATCAATAGGATTTATATGTTTTAATTTAACAATAGGATTTTGGCGTTGGGTATTAGATCATATCATTTTTGCCCATATATATATGCATGATATATATATATATAGTTATAGCTAGGCAGCTTGCTGTAAAGAATGAAAGTACATTAATTAGCATATATTAATGTACTTTCATTCTTTTGCAGCAAGCCCAATATTGCAAAACTTCTACTTCCCGCTGCCTTGAATTCTTCCAAGGCAAGTAAATATGGGTTGATGTGGTGTAGTTTGTTTGATTGCACATCCTCCAAATTCAAATTGAATTTCTAAGAGTGTTCATAAGCATGAGCTTATATTAATGTGATGCAGGGTTATTTCTTCTTGAATTCTTGTTATTATTATTATCTTTAATCTAATTTAGGGGTTTTATTATCACATTATTTGGGTGTTTTTAGGAAAAGGCATTGATAATTATGCTAAGAGGAGAGTAGTTTTATTGATAAGTGATCACATTGTGTAGTTTTATGAGAGTGATCGCATTGTGTAGTTTTATGAGAGTTAGTATACTTAACAATATAACTGGAATTCAATTGGATGCCTTCCATTTGATTCTTGGTATTGGTGAATGGTACTTTAAAGGATTTTTCAATAGTTATTGTGATTTGCACAACCATTTTTACCTATTCTCCCTTTGTAGCATAATTGGTATGAGCTAGGATTAGACCATTTGAAATCACAAAACTTATATTTTTGCAGATCAATATCATGATACAAGGATTAAACATCTTCTTCCTCTGTCACAAGGAATAAGAACCGGTTCATGATACAAGGATTAGATATTCAAACATCCTAGATATTTTCAACAAGATGACTGTCTGAGCATGCACAAAACCAAATTGAAATTATCCCATATGCTTTGGTTTGATTATGTAATAACTGAATAAAATCTAGTCCTGAAAAATAACTCTGCCTTAGTAATGTAAACTTGTTGAATTAATTTGAAACTGCATGTGTCATTACCATATATTAGTTGATTTATATTCAATGAAACTGCATATGTCAATTACCAATGGCAAAGTACTGAACTTTTTAGCTTTACACTGCAGCATTTACAGTTCACCACTTGAGGCTACTTCATAATTATTGTCTTTAGGCCAATGAATTTGTAGGAAGTTGATTATCCATACTTCTGATGGTTAAGTTTCTTGTATTATCTCTAATTTTTTTACTTGTTTATTATGACAATGCCTTCCACTTTCCTTTTTAGCTAATGTGTTCCCTTCCACTTTCATAAATGCCCCAAATCTTCAATATATCAGGAAATTTGTGATGTTTCCTATTTGTGCTGCAGCAGTTTTCCCTTCATTTTTAGCTTATATCTTCACTTTACAAGGCTGGAACTTTGGCTTAAATTTCATTTGTAAGAATACTAAGTTCAGTTTAGTTTAAAACTCCATCATTTTTCCCTCTCTTAGCTCACATTTAGCACCTAAAAAGATAGCAGCAAACACACTTCCAAGTTCTGAAATTTTCTGCAACAGATTCTGTCATAGTGTCTTCCAACCTCATCTGTCCTTACATTTTTCCCCTAATACTTGTTTAGTTGGGTGTGTAACCAAGTGGAGAGAAGGTAGAAGCATGCATAATTCGTGCAACTACTGCTTGAAGAGGTGAGATGATTTTGTGCCTTGTTTTGTTCCATGCTGTACAGTTTAAGCAAAAAGGTTCTGCTATAGTTTTAATTATACTTCTTCCTCTATTTGAATCACTTTTCAATTATGTTTAGGCCTCCATTTTTATGTGTTAAACTAATAGAAATCAGTATGTATTTTTTTACCTTCTACTCAAGCTAATAACTAAGTAAAACAACTAAGGATTTCATTAGAATTTTCTGGTCTATCAAGAACTATCTCTTGTTGTAATTGCTGTAATTTTTGAGTTTATCGAGAAATATCCATGGATAATTAGCTGATGATTAATAAGTTTTTTCGAGCAGTAATTGGCATCATGATGATTCTTTTTCTTCTACTGCTCAACTTCTCCAACATGATTTGATTGGTTTATGATCTGTTTGGTAGTGGGATTGCCTAGTTTTTCTACAATACAAATTTTAATTTATTCTCTCTAGTTTAGCTCATATATATATGTATTTTGCTTTGGGGCCTCTATAATGAAATTTTGATGGAATAAAATATTTCTTTGCCACAAGTGAGTGGGTATTAATGATTTGAGTGTATTAATTTACAAGAAAATATATATGATTTTCATTATCTTGGATGGGCTTGAACTTTGTTGGAGGCTACATTAGTTGGAAGTTCAATTAGTATCTGATTTCTCTGATGCTCTAGCTGAGAATGATGATGTAAATATTTTTTTGTCAAAAGACTAGAGATATATTCCTTGAATATCATGATGGTCAATCACATGCTTGAATAAGAGACCTACATGGAGTTTATTGGTGAAATGATATTGGTTTATACAACCCCAAGTTGTTGGATGAATGTATTTATCGATGTTTTATATTCCCAAGGTTATGGCATTTCTTTATACAATAGACTTCTTTTCTAAGCTGGGTACTTGATGTAAGCTATGCAGTTCATAATATGAATTCCCTGTTTCTGTTTTTGTAAACTTGCATCATTTTTAATGTATGCCATGCTCTAATCTCTTGCAGACTACAACAATACAAATTTGTTGAGATGAAAATCATAGATTATAATGCTCGAGAAGGAAGAAACACAGCAGAGGTGAGTTTTTAATTGAGAATATTAATGAAGCACCTTCACTGGATAAGCATCTTTGGTTTATCCAGGAAAAAGCACCTTCACTTGGTGTGTGATGATTGTGAGCACCCTTTCACTCTCTTTTTTGTTTGGGTGTTTTTTTTGATTTAGTAGTTTGCATATGTATTGAGTGGAGCTAGGTAATGTAAAAAAAAAAGAAAAGATGTTGGAATCGAATTTAGAGATTTTCTTGGTTATATAAGGTGGTGTGGTTGTATATATAGTTGATTCATTATTGTTTGATATAAATATTAAATTGCAATTTATATAGCTTGAGCTAATTTGTGCGGCGATCCAGAAATTTCATAGTGAATATAATTTGAATGTGCATTATATCTTTTATTTATTCTGTTTTGTGCATTTTTTTTTCTGAAACATCATTCCGGCAAGTACAGTTTGCCAAAAATAATTTTTGCATCATAAAAGTTTATTTACGGCGACTACAATACTCTTTTGCAGCGACAATTACTCACTGCAAAAGAGTATATATTAGTTGCGTCGAATTTAACCGCCACAAAAAATATTATTTAGGGCGATTTTTGAACACGCTGCAAATAATATGAAGCTATTTGTGGCGATATTTTGTGTATTCGCGAAGATATAAAATGCTGCAAATACTTTTTCGCAGCGATAAAGAACTGAAATACGAACGTTATTTGCGACGTAATTTACAATATTAGCAACCAAAAAAATCGCTGCAAATAAATATTTTTCGCGACGATTTTTGGGTTTCACTGGTTTAACATTTAAGTGAGTCAACTGAAATTACCCAAGTACCCCAATAATGCAGCGGAAATATCTACCAATTCACTCAACAAATTGGTTAGTATTCAAGCATGCAATTAATTTAAAAATTAAACAATAACATAAAATAAATAAATTGCATAACACTAAGATTGGTATCGAAGGGAAACCCTTTAAAAAATTCTTTAAAGGTAAAACCCTACTGGGCAGCCAAACTCAGGAAAGTCAATCTTATTATTTGAAAATTAATTACAAGTACTTATCAATTACAGAACCTTTGTAACTTGACTCTCTTACTTGTCCAGACAAACGACCCGTTTGTCTTCTACCGCGGTAACAGCCAGAACCTCTGGCGATCTTCAAATATTGTCTTTCCTCCTAGAACTCTTAAGGCTGAAATCCAATCACACGATCCTCCACGCACGAAGCACGATCACATTCAAAGAGAGATCACAAATATAAAAATTCACCAAGGAATTTTCTCACCAAATAATGCACTAGAAAGTGCTCTAAAAAATATGTAGATCTCAATCTCTGTGAATCCTAACCAGTAGGATCCTTTAAATAAACAATCTGAAAAGAGTTCCAGTTTCAGTAGGATTCTGCTGACGAATAGAATATGTCGCGAAGACTTCTCTTGACGGATTGCTGACATGTCGCGCTAACTCTTCTCTACAGTAACTAATTTCTGTTCAGCTTATGTTCTGGATAACTTCTTGATAGTTCGAATTCTTTATGCTTGATATCTTCTTTTTGAATCTTCTATCCAGATCACTTGATATCTCCTATCTTTTCGAACATTCAAACTTGATCAAAAATCTTTTGAACATTTATCTATTTTACCACTTATCTTAGAATTCAAATATTCATAGATAAAGATAAAGACAAACCTTTATCTATTAATCTATTTATCTTTGAATTTAAATATTCATAGATAAAGATAAAGACAAATTACATTCATCCAATAATTCAAATAAGTCATAATCATCTAATCCTAGCCAACAAACTTTTACATTAACAAACAATTGCGACGAATGTCCGACGCAACATAAATTGCTACGAAAGATTATTTGCAGCGATTTTGAGGGTTATCTGCGGCGATTTTTGTCACCAAAAAAGGCCATGTTCCTTGTAGTGTATATTTTTCCTGCTTTAGCATTATTTTTTAGGATGGCTCTACAGCCACCACTCCTAGCTCCCAACCTCAGGAGTTATCATTAGTTATATCAGAATTTTTTTTTTTTTTGCTTTGCTTTTTTTTTAGATGTATTTTTGTAACACTTTTAAATATTTCTTAAAAACATGAAAAAATATAATATTATTAAAAGACATTTCCTTAATCATTAAGTAAAAATAAATAAATAAATAAAATCACAGCAGGAGCCACCAGCGGTAGCCCCCAGCGGAAAGAGTAGCTTCTTCCTATTTTTTATCCTTTTCTTCTCTCGATCATAATAAACTTGCGCATATATAGATCAATGTTCCACGTACTCATGCGTTCGTCGAACTTGTAAGATTCGATTAGCAACTTCAAAATCTTTTTTGTTTTAAATGATCAGTAGTTTTCACTTTTTTTAGACAGCTTGCAACTACGCTAGTGGGACAAGAATCTAACTCACACGTTTAAGATTCTCAAATTACCTGCATGATTATCAACGTTAAACAATTAGAAGGTGCCACAGCTTTTTTGTTTTTATAAGAAAGCTGTATCTCTTTTTCTTTGTTCTTTATTTTTGTTCATAGCTTCAACGGATGTCGACCTTTTATCGTGTTGGCCGGGTTGTCATTGATCAAGAGCTGAAAACGATGTACGTAGATCATCAAACGGAATATGTATGAGTTCCGACACCTTGACAATTAATAAAAAGCGGGGAATCCTTTCGGGTGGTATATATACTCGTGTCTAGGCCCATGCACGTACGACGTCGACAACCGTCCATAGAAAGTAAAACCTACTGCGCGCCCATCTACAGCTAGCTTGGATTCATTCAAAGTTGCTAGCTTGAATTTGATTCTATTTTGTGATCAATGCGCTACCCACGTTGATTTGAGACTGAACAATCTTATTCATCTTTTTAAGTATAATCTGCATAGATCTTAGCCTTTCATATGACATAAAACGTCGACGGATCAATAAGTGAAACACGTTAATATTCTAGCATATAATATATATATATATATATATATATAAATATATAAAACGAAATCTATAAATCAATTAGGTCACATATTAACAAAGACAAAATGAATTTAGAGGACAAAGGATTACGAACGACATGGGTGGAGACAATTATTTATCAGTTTTGATCAATAGCAACATGAGTCGTGGAAATATCCATTTTGTATAAAATATAAACAATATTTATGATCATTTCATTTTATATTAACAAATCAAATGACCAAAATATCCAATATTTTTCACTAAATAGATGATTAATACTATCCATGCATTACACCGGAAATGAACAATATTCTTAGAAAAACTATGATATTGACATGCAATACCAATTTAATTTAGTATATATGAGCTGGACGTGCATGGGAGCTAGATGTCTTAAAGAATTCCATGTAATTGGGTGGATGTAAGTTTCAGGATGGATTTATGTGTTCTACTTGAACCCTCCAACTTATAAAGTAAGCTTTTTTTTTAGAATTAATATTTCATGCTTCAACAAATCAACAGTAGGTGTTACTTTTGGTTATTTAGGAGGTAAAGTTCCACGTACATGAGTCTCGTGGAATGGAGATCCATATTCTTGGATGAAAAGGACTAATGCAATGTCTAAAGCTTTTAGAAATTCTAAACGAAATTAATTAGGTGCATGAAAGCTGCCTTTCCCATCTATAGAACCATCTTTCCACTGGAAAAAAAAAAATCCCAAAATCAGTTGGGAGGAGCTTGACTTTTTTCCCCCCGAGTAATGCTAGCTAGATACAGTTATGGGTTATACAAGCATCATACAGTGCACGCATTATAACGCCCTAATAGAAGATCCAAACCACATAATGTATACTCTAAAATGACTAGTCAATGATACAATTAAAGTCTCATTAGAACCTTATAAAAAGTAAGAACTTCTCATTCTCAAGTAATGTGGAATCACATACACCACATACCATTATCTTTATCATATGAGGTATCACAATCTCTCCCTCTTAAATTCCCGACATCCTCGTTGGGCCAGTCTATTGTAAATGGCTCGACTCAAGTTCCACATTTTTTGTTGGAATAGGCTATGATATCATTTGTAACGCTCCAATGGAAGACCCAAATCACATAACGTATATTCCAAAAAGACTAGACAATGATACAATTGGAGTCCGGCCCATTAAAACCTTATAAAAAGTAAGAACTTCTCTTTCCCAAACAGTGTGGAATCTCATACACTACCTACTTTTATCCTTACTATATGGGTCATCACACGCACTCCTTTTGAAAAAGAGTAAGATTCATAATTAAAAAATTAATTTTTTTTATATAAATCTTGTATTTACTTATATTTTTCAAGAGTTTGAAGAGCACTTATGAAATAGATGACTGTAAATATTATTTCTCTTTTTTTATATAGCAAATACAATGATGAGGGGGAATTTGAGTACTCTCGGATTAGTCAGAATCTCACAATCGAGATACAAGAACGATCAATACTGTCATTAGGGCAGACATCACTACAATTTAAACATGAGAAAAGTTGTTGGATTTCCTAAAATCATTCAAATGCACTGCAGCTGGTGCGACTCTCCACCTACAATTTGCACCAGAGGTTTTCGAGTCAGTCTTATGAAGGCATCGAGCTTGTGGTCCATGCATCGACAACCAATCCATGAGCGCTACACAAACTTTTACCATATATATAATATATTCAATATATAAATTTATTAATCGAACGTTAATTTCTCCGAAGATAAACTCAACTCTATATCTGCCGCATGCCTGTCCGTTTCCTACTCGCAGAAGTTTCAAGTTGACCTTACTGCATGCTAACTGGAAAACAAATTGTACGTTGAATAATTTGGTGGTTTATATATAACGATAATGACACCCAAGAAAAGTATTTTCCGTTGCATACGGTCCAGGTTGCAACTTGTCTAACTAGGCCATCAACCGATCGAAGACGCATTAAAATTCGTGAGAATTCCAATTTGTAGATAAAGAAAAACAGAACCCAAAAAGAAAAAAATATATATATATTAATTTGTAGGAAACTTTAGGAACTTCTTTGCTAGCGTGTTGTATGGATGCAGTTACGAAAAGATAATTCATTGAAGTTGTGTGTTTTTGCACCAGTACCAACTTGTTACGCTACTCTATATATCTTTCCAAAATCTGGACAAAACAAGCAATATTCTTTCTTGATAAGCACAACCATGAAAACTGGTATATTTTACAACGTGCAACAAGCAAAAGACTCGGCATTTGTTTCTAATTAAATAGGTGCACTAGGGCATGCATGCACTTTAAAATATGTGATCAACTTGGGGCTGAGAATATAATCCGCTTAATTTATTAAGTTCTAGTTGTAAACTAGTACACTTGTTAAAACAGTTTTTGAAGTGCCAGAGCCAACCCCACATGGTATTTCGTGTAATCTCTTTTTAAATTCGAGATATTAAGTACGATACATTAATATAGATCTTGAGCCAAGACAAGAAGTTCCCTATCAAACGACATGAGAGTCCAAACGTTAGATGCTAAACCCAAAACGAAAAACAAAAAACTACTACTACTAATCCTCTGTGATCGGCTCCACCTGCACACTCTCAGCAAAAGCATCATCGCCGTAGATCTGATCAAGAACAAGAACCAACCCCATGGCAAAAGCCCCATCGAAGCCAGGCTTGAGGCATAGAGAAAGAACGTCCTTGCCAAGCACCACATTAGTGGAAGCATCTACTTTGCGTCTGATCTCAGCCATCGATTCCTTTTCAGCATTGCAGATCGTGCAGCAGCGCTGTCGAAAGTTTCCATCGATCTGGTACTCCTCCCCCTGGTTTTCGTACACCTCCACGTTCACGCTCGAACGCCCGATGATCGATGACCTCCGCACGCTAAAGATCGGTTTCTGGCCCTCCCTTCTCTCCCCCTTGAAGCCCTCCCACCGGTTGTGCAGACTCGGCCTCTGTTTCACAATAAAGTCCTTGGGTTAGGATTTCAGAATCAACGAGTGGATGAGATTAGGAAGATGAAAATTGAATAAAATATTATTTTTTAATTTTTTATTATTTTAAATTTTAAAAGAGATAAATTACCATCGTCAATCCAAACCGAGCCGGCTCACTCGGTAATTGAAACGAGAATTTTAAGGTGCTTTTGATTTGTCATTAGCAAAACTTCCATCCATAAAGGTATAACCCCTGTCCGAGCTCGAGCTCACTCGGCACCGTTCAGGCAAACGAGTCATGAGTAGCACATTCAGTTAACTCAAATCAAATCGGTACCCATTAAAGGATACGAAAAACAGAGAAAACCCATCTAGGCTCACTTCATGTTCATACATATCGGGGTATAATTCAACAATGGTAAATCACATTAAACACAACTCGTCGACTTGACTCGGAATTGCCCATATTAATAATCTACCACAGTCCCTCGTAGCAGAGAGGATTCAAATCCGACCAAACCCGTTTAATGAAAATCAATCAGAAACGAACTGGGGAATTTGTTTTCTTTCCAGAAAATTATATATCTGACATGTCCGTAACATGAAAGAAGAAAGGAAAAAAAAAAAAAAAAAAAAAAAAAAAAAAAAAAAAAAACAGCTTCATTACCTTTCGCCTGACAGTGAGGAGGCACCTTCCGTTAGCGTCCATGAGAACGATTTCACCCCTGTCACGGGTATCGGGTCCGTACGAGTCGACTCTGAAGACCAACACGCCTTTGGGATCATACACAGTGAACCCATCATTGGCAAAGAAGAGAGAGGTCTTTAGAACAGTGAGCTGGGTCTCTTGCTTGTATACAAACCCAGCATCCACAACTAAACCTTGTTTCATTTCCGGCTTCCTCTAAAAATTTCCGAAGAATTTTTTATGCACAACAACGGAACGGTCTCCTTCTTTGTGGGCTTCGAGGTGTCTGTGAATAGGACCGTCGTGGAAATGCAAATGTTAGGAGGATAGATATTTCCGGCTGGTAAGGATATATAGGGAGGACACACGGTGAGGACTCGGGACTCAGTATTTCTACACGTGGGACGCGGTTCAGTGCGTTCGACCCTTTTCTTTTTCTTTTTTTCCTCTTTTTTTAAGAGTTGCTTTCTCGGTTTTTATATATATTATATATGTGGATGGAAATAACGCTACTATAACATTCTATTTGTTCCTTCATGGACCGTTCATTCATACATTTGGTTTTATTTGTTCTTTTATTTTTATTGTTCATATATTTATTTATTTTTTATTTACTGATAAAGAAAGTAATTATTAGTGTATTTTTTTATATTTTTTAAAAATATCAAAAAATATGAATAAGAAAAATTAAAAAAGAGAATTTGATCTAAAATCACGTCCAGCAGTTAAGCACTCTAGTAGCAGCATTCATGGCCACACGAATGCCATTATTCCTATCAGCCAGATATGCAGATGGGGTGACTCGAATACATTGAACTCGGTTGCTTTTGCTGACACTGCGTTGCCTCGCTGCTGGCAACTCGGATCAACGTATTATTAGATAAATAAATTATTTATATACACATTGTTTTAAAAGTAGAACTCACTATAAAAATAAAAATGAATAAAAAATATTTTTACAAAAATAAAAAAATTACATAAAAATAAATATTATAACTAACATAGTTATTCGTTAGATATATTTTATAATAAAAATAATTTTATAATTTTATAAATCACATCTAACCACGTCAGTTTGAATGTTTAATTTATATAATTTATTTGTAACTAGTATTTTTCAACTATCTTTTTAGTATGAATCACGACTTTAAATTCTGCATCTAACCACGTCAGTTTGAAGGTTTAATTTTATATAATTTATTTATGACTAAAGTATTTTTTAATTATCTTTTTAGTATGAATCACGGCTTTAAATTTATATCTAGTATTATTATGTTTGAGGTATTCTATAATTTATAAGATGTACTTTTAATCCTAAATTTATCATCTTTGTTTATATTAATTGATATAGTATAATAACGAGTGGGCATTTATCTATTGTTGAGAGTATTATTTTTATAGAGAAATGATTTGTACAAATTTTAAATAAATAAATTTCATGCAAGTTTTTGTAAAAAAGTAGACTCCACCTAAGAAAAGTATAAAAAAATTATTATTTATTAGTAAAACTCACATTTTCATAAAATGTTTATATGAAATTTATCTATTTAAATTTTGTACCTAATGTTACTCTTTTTTATATTATGCTCCGTTGTGTTAGGAATTTGGACCTACCAAATTCACCTCCAGGATCCATTTTTTAATGAAATATGAAGAAAATCAGAGAAATAATAATAATACAAGAATTTACGTGGAAACTCCCAAAAACAGAAGAAAAATCACCAGACCCAGAGAAGAAAATATACTATATGAAAAATTATTACAATCACACAATTTTTCTCCTCACCCCAAATGACACCCACAAAGCTTTCCCACTAGTAAAATTTTAACTCTCACTTCTTTCCTTTTTACAAGAAAAGGCTAATAGAGGATTTTTCTTAGAGTCACAAGTTATTAATTAAACTTATGACTTGGTGTAATTAACTAAGAGACCAAACACCCTATTTATAGGCCTTGAGGCCTGCTCCTTATTTTTTACCCACCGGTGTGGGACTCCAAAGGAGCAAACCCAACAATCTCCACCTTACGACTTTGGCTAATCCCACAGCCACGCTCCATCGCAATGAAGATCTTCATAACTTCTGCTATCATGCTCCACCATAGAAGCATACCCACTCAGAATAAACCAATTCCAAGCATTTCAATTTCGGCCCATGTCGAAAATAATTTTGCTGAAAAATTATGGTGCAACTTCTACGTTTGGCTTTCCTGGAAGTTCATCAGCAATCGACATGAATTTCCACCACACACCCTGCATTAATGCCAAATCAATGTCTGTGTGCAAACTTGTGGACCCACTAACATTAACACATCCTCTATTATGGCAACTTTAGGAATTAGCGGCATATCATGAGGATGTACATGTCCCTTTAACAGACATCATCTTCCATGCAGAGAGACACAACGTTAGTTTCATTACCAGTATCTCCATTTACTGACTTGGAGCCACTTGCCGAACCTGCTCCTGCTCTTGGATAATTTTTCTTGACGTGTCCAGATTGTCCACACCCCTAGCAGACTACTTTCTTCTTCATGGAGTTCTTCTTCTTCCCATTACCAGCTACTACCAATGCTAAGTTCTCAGGTGGACCATTTCTTCCATCACCTAGTCTTCTCTCTTCAGAAAAGAGTTTACTGGTAACCTCTGAAAAAATTATTTTCTCCTTCCCATGTATCAAATAGGCTTCATATTCTCATAGGAAGGTGGAAGAGACCAGATGAGTCTCAAGGCTTGATCTTCATCATCAATTTTAATTCCAATAGATTCTAGCTCAGAGACAATGCCATTGAGAACACTTAAATGATCTGAAATAGTTGTACCTTCACTCATATGCAGTGTATGAAATTGCTCCTTCAGGTATACCCGATTTGAGACGCCCTTCGTCTGATACAACTCTTCGAGCTTTTCCCAAAGTTCCTTTGCCGTAAATATTCCATACACACTTGCAAGAACATTCTTGGCCAGGCACAGACGTATTGCACTTGCTGCTCTTAAATCCAGATCCTTCCAATCTTCATCGCTCATTACAGATCTGCTCTTTGTTTCATCAGTCACGCTAGTTTCACTGCTGACTTCAGGGGTTGGTCTGCCCTTCAACGCCTTGTGTAATCCCGATTGAATCAAAACATCCTTGACTTGAACTTGCCACAAGCCAAAATTGATTCTCCCATCAAATTTCTCCACATCATATCTGATAGAATTTGAAGCCTTACTTCCTGACATTGCTTCGATGAATTTTTACCATAGAAATAAATGGTACTCATTAAGTAAGTTCGCAGGAAAGATTATTCTTCCCTAGACAGAACTTCAAGGCTCCCAAGAAAGATTGGAGGGTCACACTGGATCACTTAAATACCAATCTCCTAAACAGAACCTCTTTAGACTGTACGTATCCACACTACCACACCAAAGCTCCACCCACCAAAAAGAACCTAGTGGCTCTGATACCACTTGTTAGGAATTTGGACCTACCAAATTCACCCCAGGATCTATTTTTTGGTGAAATATGAAGAAAATCAGGGAAATAATAACAACACAAGAATTTACGTGGAAACTCCTAAAAACAGGAGAAAAACCACCAGACTCAGAGAAGAAAATACACTATGTAAAAAATTATTACAATCACACAATTTTTCTCCTCACCTCAAATGACACCCACAAAGTTGTCCTACTAGTAAAACTTTAACTCTCACATCTTTCCTTTTTACAAGAAAAGGCTAATAGAGGACTTTTCTTAGAGTCACAAGTTACTAATTAAGCTTATAACTTAGTGTAATTAACTAAGAGGCCAAGCACTCTATTTATAGACCTTGAAGCCTATTCCTTATTTTTTACCCACCGGTGTGGGACTTCAAAGGAGCAAACCCAACACGTTGTACTAATTTGTGTGTAACATTTTTTACCATCAAGATATATTTAAGGTTCACAAGGAACGATTGTTTGGCTTAGTTCTTAGATGAATTGGTAGAACAACAATGCTGGTACTACTTGCACGGGGGAATAACAATGTTGGCGAATGACAATGAATTGAGCTTCTTCCTTTCGAAAAAAAATGGTAGGGAAAATGGGGAGGTTTCTTACGATAGAAAATGTAGAGAATAGACTGACTATTTGCCACATCTTCTAACAAAAAGCACTCGCACTGTGCACGAAATCTATACGGTCCCTCTCACAAGAACAGTATTTTAAACAGTGATTTCACTGTCTAAAGTCATTTTCACGCCCATGTAGACCGGTGCATAGTGCCGGTGTGCAGATCATTTTTGCTTCTAACATTAACCCACTGGCATCACATTGAAACCTCTCTCTCCGATGATTTTTTTTTTTTTTTTTTTTTTTTTTTAGTTTCTTTTGAACGCAAGTTTCGTATAAGAGAGAAGGAAGACAGAGACTAGAGTTGGCCGGAGACAATGCTGAAGTTGTACGTTCGTTGTTCCACAATTTTTTTAATCACTAACACGTACTTTACTTTAAACTAGTTTGCTTTGAAAAACAAATAATAAAAATTCCGTTAAGAAGTAAACGCTCACTTTATGTAATTTTATATAATATTTTAAGGTGTCCCAATCTTACGCATTTTTTTACGAATATTTTAGATTTATATATCCACTTTTTAAAAATAAAAAAAAAAACTCAAAAATTACATATAGTAGTATCATTACGTTTATTTAAATCGATGCTAAACGTTAAATTTCATAGACAAAAAGTTACGAGTTAACTCACACAAATTATACACAGTCGGAAATTATGTTGGGTGTACACCAGGTGTTTGAGATATTGTCTCGCGTTCCAAGTCTAATTTGATATGGTTCATTAATAGTACGAAAGTGGCTGCTAGGTCCCATTAACTTGCATTGCAATGTTTTTTTTTTTTTTTTAGAAGAAAAAGACTAAAAAAGACTTGCATTGCAATCCAAAGAGAAGATAAAGAGAACCTGATGGGATGGATACGATAGGTGAAAGCTAGCTAGAATGGAACAAAAGTGTCAAACCCGTGGTCGACCACCGGCACATGACTATCTTTACGTTTTCCTCTCCGGTCGAGAGCGCTCCAAAGTGGAGCAGTAAGATCGGGTGAGCTGTATGTAAGACTTTTTCTCATCTGTAAACTGTCTCTAATTGGCTGCTTAATTACGTCGGCACCATTTTCCATGTTCTTGGCACTTTCGATGTGTCTAACATTCGAAAACCTCGTTGACACTTGTGGCCATGTTAGTGGAAAAATGGACCGAGATTGTTTGCACATGCTGAATATTCATCTTTTCATCATGTAAAGCCCGACTTCTCGACTTCTGTGCACGATAAATAGTTCCTTCCATATTACATTATTAGAGCACTCCTGATCACTTTTCTATTATATAAAAAATGTAAATAATTTAATAAATTGTTTTAAAAAGAAATTCTATCTGATTTTATAAAATGAATTATAAAATACATTTAACTACAGTATTCCGTTATATATAATGAATACTATTTATCCTGTAAAAATTTGTTTATTGTTAATATTTCATTTACTCTCTATTTTTATTTACTTTGATTTTTATCATATAAGTAAATTCTTTTTATTGTTCATCATTTGAAAACACATATATTTCATTTTCTTTTAAAAAATATCTTGAAATTATTTTTAAACCAATTTTTTCATATTTGATTTTATTTTTAATTTTTATTTGGCTTATATATTTTTGTTTTACGTGTATAGGACTGAATTATTTTACATTGTATATAAAAATAAATTACAAATATAAAAAAATATATGGATATTGTAAATTTATTGGTAGAAATGAAATATTTAAAAAGAATAAAAAAAGAATATTTAAATGATATAGTGAAAAAATAGATAAGCTGATGGATGACATATTATAAAAGTCAGTATGTAAAATAGAAAAAATGAGTTTTGGTGATGTATTTTAAAGGATAAGATAAAGAATCTATTGGGAGTGCTCTTATGTGTTAACCCCTTAAAATAACGGAAGAGCCAGAAATGAAGAAGGAAAAAAAAAAAGGGTATTTTTTATTCGTTGATATAGTTCGGGTTTCGATCGGTGGTTTGGAGTCCCTGACTGTAGTCTAGTGTAGCTGTACGAATCCGTGCATACAATCATGACACTGAATGGAAATAAATACAGGAAAAATAAAGAAAATGAGACACACAAATTTATGTAATTCGACATAATGTCTACATTCACGGATCGTTTGGGAGAGGAAAATTTACTATAATATGATTGTTTTACAATTTCTCATAATCTTTTATCATCACTATACAATGACAATTGCAAATCTATCTTCTAATGGTGGCCTGGAAAGTTGAAGTCTCGACCTAAAATCGTCTAGAAGACACCCTCGTGAAGTGGTCTAGTCTTTTTCTTTAATCCTCTGCCCTTAGCCTTCCTTACGTCACATCTCCTCTCCTTTATAACACATCTCCTATTTTCCCACAGACAGCTTTTATTTTCTCAACCTTTTGTCCTCTCATTCCTTCTCTCTTATCCCCTCCTGACAAGACCTCACATTGGGCTAGCCAAGGAGACCCATTATGGGCTTAGGATATTTTATCCCCTACAATTGCCTACACTTTTTAAGGTCAACTCGCTCTGAAAATAAGACCTTGAGAATCTTTAAGACAAAATACGTGATCGAGATAATCTATACAAATCTGTAGAAAATAAATTTCGGGAGTGAGTCCTTGATTCTCTGTTTCGCTAGCAGAAACCAATAAAGATTTTCAAAGGCGAGACTAGATAGGATAGGCTCGACCGCGTAAGGTGGGAGCACAGAGTTCGACTTTCGCATGAGATAGGCTCGACCGCGTAAGATGAGAGTGCGGAGCTCGGCTTTGGCGGGAGATGTACACGACTACGTAAGGTACGAACGTGGAGCTCAGATCTTATACACGCAAGGGTGATCGGGCAGTCAAGCGACTTGCTAGATTATTCGGGCGCGTAGGAGGCTGAACGATCCCTGACCTTTCCCACCTGTCGACTCGTTATGAAAGTGGTGATAAGCCAGGCAGCTGGAAAAACTGCACTTGTCTCTTTAGGGTGACATAGGTCGAGTAGTTCGTAAAACTGGACTCGCCTCATTTCCATGACGGAGGTAGAACAACTCATAAAACTAAACTCACCTGTTGACGCTCACGGGGAAGGTAAGTAGTCGGTCAATTCATCTTTATGAATGTTTGTGGTTGTCAAAAAGCGTATATTCATCCGACATTTTTGTTTTCGATGTGAATTGCTATTAACGTTTCCATTTTGCCGTCAGTGTTTGTTTGTAGTATCGCACGCAAAGTGATCAGGGAACCTGTCGACCCCCTGGGCTCACCTTAGGTGGTTGCAAGCCCGACAACTAGTTCTCCAATGTGACCAACGCGAGCCAGTGGTGGAGCTTAAAAGCACATTAACACTAAAGGCTCATTCTTGAAACTAATCCACTGTCAGTAGTTATGGCACGATTGCGAACACCTGACGTTTGCTGGTAGAGATGTTGTCCCGGGAGTAACATCGGGCATTGCGTAAGCCTGAACCCATCTTATTGACATGGCAGCACGAGGGAAGTCAAGAAGACGAGGCACTTGACCATGCTACAAAAGCCAAAGTCATTAGCATAGATAATTTCCAATAACAAGTGTGAAATTTGAGCACCTAAGTCGTCTCGTTGGAGTGCAGCGAAGGTTTGAGGCATGCCAGCGAGACCCATGAGCAGCCATGTTTCGAAGATGACGGAGGTTCGAGGAGCCTGCATGCATTTTAATGCCAAGAAATTTATTCTGATGGAGACATATGGAGACATTCGAGCGATGCCCAAGCGGGGCTATGTAGACAGTGTTTCGCACCACATGAATCAATTATGATAATAAAAATAAAACTCACATAAAATTTAGAGAGAGACAAACCGAGTTGTTGTAGCTGTTGTAGCCAATTTTTCCTTGACTGAAATTGCCCACTGCGTGTTGTTGTTTCTTTTCTCCCTCGCTCTTATTTTCTCCTTCTTTCATTTCTTTTTTCTTCTCTCTCCTTTTTTTTTTTCAATTTGTCCAACATACGTTGTGTAGCTTTGACCACCTAGGTTGACTGTTGCTTGGGACGTGTGACCATCGATGCATCCCTTTTGGCCGTGTAATTTCACGAACGGGTAGTCTCGACAGTGATGTTGAGGGTCTTCATGTTTGGCTCCCATCATTGTGGAGTTGTGGTCGAAGAAATAGGCGAGATGCTTTGGGTGAGACGTTGCAGGCCAAGATGCTTTTGTCTGAGATGTTGGGGGCCAAGATGTGTGACTACCCACTGCATGCATGTGGCCAAAATGGGTGGACGGGCATGTGGCCGAGCATGCAATTGAGTCCGTGATAGGTTAGCGAAGAGCTGATTGTTACCGAGAAGTTTGACGCAAAGTAACTTCGCCGATGAGGGTGTGCCCGCCACTAGGTGGTCAAGCAAGTGAGGCCGTGTAGCTCATCCCATGGGTGAGGAGGCGTGACCAGTGGCAAGGTTCCCAACTGGCATTTTCTATTTCCAAGGACCATTATGCTGAAAACGTCGACAGGGTGGTGGCCTTTGAAGGTCCTTCGAGTCCATAGGTAGCTGGTGAAGTGATCACCATGCGTGTGTATCCCAGTGCACAGAATGTGCAGCCACTATGGACGAGGGCCGCTCTCGTAGTGGAAGAAACCGTCGACAGCTCAGGTAGCGACCGCTGGTGGGACAGGGGGCTCACCGCAATTCGCTGTGAGCTTTTCATCAATTTCATACACTCGATGCAGGGTCATAGGCTACCTAGTGTCCTCCATTGTGGTCGGGGACGACCTTTGAGCCAATAGAAGACGTCGATTGTCCAAGTGGTGACAACTGGCGGTAGGGGTGCTACCAGCCACCTACGGGGCGAGGGCACCCCTCCCCCTCCCCCTGCCCCCGCCCATGTCCGTTCGACGGGGGGCGGGGGTAAACCCTCATCCATCCGCCCCCCCATCCATTAAATATATAAATCACAAAAAAAAAAAATTGAATTTAGGTTTCTTACCTTCGGACCATCGATGACGGAGATGAAGAGAGAGGGACCGGGTGCGAGTAGTGCAACGGCGACGGTGACGGGGACGACGATGCAGAGAGAGGGATCGGATGCGGGACGTCGGGAACTTAGAGAGAGGGAGAGACTGAGAGCGAGGGAGAAATGAGCGAGGGTCGTCCAGGGAGATGAAGGCTCGGGAGGGGGGCATGGGGGTGGGTTTTGATATAAACCCAGGCATGAAACGACATCATTGCATGCCTGGGTTAAAAAAAAAAAAAACCTAGGCATGAAATGTCGTTTCATGCCTGGGTTTTTTTTATATATAAATATATATAAATTATGCGAGGCGAGGCGGGGTATATACGGGGCGGGGGTCACCCCCATCCCGCCCCCGGAAGTAGACCCAGATGCGGGCAGGTGGCCCCGCCCCCACATCTGCCGGACGGGGTGATCCACCCCGCCTCACGGGGAAGGGGCTAGGCAGCAGGGGCGAGGGCGGGGGCGGGGGCAGGGCCCCGCTGCCCACCCCTAACCGGCGGGGACAATGGACCTCAAAGCAGTTTGGCATCACCACGTTACGCGTTCACATCGTGCAAGGTCGTGGCCCACCGTTTGCCCACCATGGTAGTCGAGGACCACTCAGGAGGGGACAGAAGAAGCCGGTGGGCCACGTGGTGGTAGTCGACAGTCTCCCTTGGTTGTGCCATGGCTGGGCAAAGCAATTTTTGCTAAGTGAATGGCAACGTGCACAAGTGGTGCATTGTTCACGGCTCTACAAGACAAGGGTCGTCATGACAAAGCCAGAGACCACCGGCAGTTCATGCGGTTATAGCTGACGAGTCAACGGGCTCACGGCAACTTGCACCCATGGTGCACTATGTGTGCGTAGATGGCTATGTTTGAAAGTGATTCGGGAGGTGCATGTGTGTGCGCAGAATGCATTTAAGGGCACAATACTCCTGTGTACTCCCCTTTATTTTGCCCAGTGCACCCAAAGTGTTTGATTCTGCCTGGGCGAGAAAAGGTTCACTCGCCTTTTTTTTTTTTTAACAACAATGTTGTTCGTAAAAATAAAAGTTGAAAGATCGAGAATATTTATCTAGAAAAATTTCATCTACTCGTTCATTGATTATTTAGCGCACCGAAAAATCATATTTCTCTCACTTTCGGTGTAGAAAGCAATTAAGATTTGACAGATGACACCAATTGTTAACACCTAAAAATACGGCAACAGGTCAAAATGAGAGAAAGAGCCATCCCTGGCCCACTAAGAAGTTCGGGCCTCGATCGGTGTGATTTGGAGCCCCTGGTGGTGGTCCGATGCAATTGTATGATGTCCTACATACATCAATGGCAATAAATGGAAATAAATACAGGAAAAATAAAGAGATTGAGGCACACAGATTAATATGGTTCGCATAATGCCTACTTCCATGGGTCATTTAGGGAGAATCCACTATAATATGATTGTTTTAATGTCTCTCAAAATCTCTTACCCTCACTGTACAATGGAAATTGCAGGTTTATCTTCTGATGGTGGCTCTATCGTTGGTGCTATTTGAAGAAGCTCCCCCGAGAAAGTTGAAGTCTAGACCCTAAATTGTCTCGAAGACACGCTAGTGAAGTGTTATGATCTTTTTCCTTTATCATATGTCCTTCACATTCTTTACGTCACATCTCTTCTTTTTCCCTTAAACCTTTTCTTTTATCGGTCTTTTATTCCCTCCTTTCTTCTCTCCTGTTGAGACCCCACCTTGGGCTAAGCTTAGAGACCCATTAGGGCTTGTGATATTTTATTCTCTCTAATATAGATAAAAATTTAAGGTAGAAGTATGCACAAATTAGCCTTTATTTTACATTAATTTATATTTTAAGTAATTTTACAGATTAATTAATTAAATAAAAATCATTTAAAATAAAAAAAATTTTGGTATGATTGTAAAGAAACAACGATACTTTTTTAGATAGCCGACCAAACAAAGAAAGACGCTATGGACAAAAACCATGTTTTGAACGATTCGATCAAGTTGTGCTAAAAAGTGGACGGTAGGTGATGGGCCATATGCTGAGAGACATACTTTGTTGAGAATCTCCCCCGATAGCAAAGGTTTCCACTTTCCATGTACGATACAGTCATGTGTTTCACAACACAATAAAAATAAAAGAAATACTATTTATTTGTCATGGATTTTTATCAACTCTAGTCATACGATTGAAGGATAACACTTTGATTAAATTCACAAGTCAACAACATAAATAAATAAATAAAAAACGAACCAAATGTGATGCATTTACACATGAGTGTTGCTACAGAACGGCCCAAGTTAATTAGCCCCACGGCACACCATTGAGTTGACGTCCATGTTTTCATTTTTTTTATTCTTATAGCGTACTGATTTTTTTTTTCTTTTTTGAATTTTTTAAATAAAAAACAATTAAAACGCCTTTAGAATAAAAAAAACATTGTATTTCAGTCGGTTCATTTCCCCTCTTCTTCTTATTTTCTCTCTTTCAATCTATAAACGGAAAGGATCATCATGTAGATCTTCGTATGCAGCCATTTCAATTTTCGTCCTCCATCATTCAAAGCCCAGCAGTAGGTGTGTCTGTCTATCCATTGTGATTATCTTGTTTCATTTCTAGTCATTTTCTGCTCCAGGAAGTCGCTGCTGCCAACGTCAAAAAGATGCTACCGTCGGTGCGAGGAAGCTGATGTCGTCATGAACAAGTGGAGACCATGAAGAATTTTCTGCCACCGTGAACGCAACGATTTTTTTGTGAAGAAGTGCTTTCGTTTTAGTTAAGTTAAAAAATATATTATTTTAATTTCAGTTAGGTTCTTAAGAAACCCCCTCCCTACGTTCATTTAAACCCAACTCTAGTCACATTGTATATGATACAAGATTTGTTGATGATAAATATTGTTGTTATTTAATAGTTAGCAATTTGTATATGCAGCAGACTACCACTCTTTTAATTGCACAATCTCGTGCATATCTCCTTTACCATTCGAGATAATATTTCAACATGTGTACACAATTGTCAAGTTTAAGAAAGTGCAAAAAGAAATAATGGGAATGATTAGCTGCAATGCTCGTCTTTACAAAACCGAAAGTGAAATTTGAACATATCATGTGGATGACAAAATTAATACTGATAACTTTGTCAAATTTGTTGCATTTTCAATTTACTTTAATAAAGATGAGTTCAAGGTGAAGTGTAGTTGTGGACTATTTGAAATGAGAGGTATCATGTGTCAACATGCTCTTTCCATTTTAGATACACAAAATGTTTAAACTGTGCTTGGAAAGTATATTTTGGAACGATGGAGGAAATATATAAAACAAAGGTATATCCTTATTAAGAGTAGTTACGATGGTTTGAGTGAAAATCTTGAGACACGAAGATATGATCGAATCATAAGGCGATGTTGTGAGGTAGCAAAAAATGCTTATACAGCGGAGGAATATTGTATTGATATGCTGAAGCGGTTAGATGTCACGGATGGCAATTATCTTTTCTCGAGACTTTCAACCATACCTTCTAGAGGTAAGGATCCCACTAACTCCACAATAGTGAGCTCAACAAAAGTGCTCAATCCTCATATTGTGTGAGGCAAAGGCAGGCCGCCATCAAAGCAGAAAGTGCCTCCAATAGAAAAGATTTCCAAAAGGTCGAATATGAGGAACAAAAAGGCAAGGGGCACTAGTGGCATAAATAAAAGGGAAAAAAATCAGGTTTTACTTGATTAGTTATTTGTAATAGTCGCTTATTCATTTATGAAGAAATTTGTATTCAACGATGATTATTGATAGTAATTAATATGAAGTATTCATTTGTGCATATATTTCTTCAAACACAACCATGTGAAATAACAGAAAGAGGTGGGATTGGACAAATACTTTATTTCCAATGCAGCTAACTTGCAACAAGGTTATATGATAGGAACACAACACAGTGTCATAACTCAGGTGTATGCTCACAGCCAAACAAAATTTTACTTGTTATTTTTTTATTTACAGTCCATTGTGTTATTTAACAATATGTATTGTTCATGGCAGATGCACTATATCAGAAATGGAAGTCCTAAAAATTGAAGATATTAAAAAAAGTATGCACTGAAGTGATTATGAGAATGTTTAAATGCATCACTTTATTATTAGTTGAATTTTGATGTAATGTTTGACATATTGGTTGAATTTGAGGTATTGTAGGAACCTTTCAATTGCTTAAGTCATTGGGCAAGTTGCCGTATTTTGTAAAATAACCATGATGATGCAGACTGACGCTCATGCTTTGACCTATTCCAAATTAATGATGCAAACCAATGCTAAAGAACTTCAAATTAGTAGTAATGAATACTTTGTATTCATGAATCAGAATCATGATGGAACATATTTTGCTTGATAGTCATTCAATATGGATGTAGACCAATATTCATGCTTTGTTGAAATTTAGATTTTCTTTTTTTAGTCTTATTTTTTGCTTATTTTCATTAATACAATTGATTTTTTACCTTTCTTTATCCTTGTATTTTTTTTTATCACAGACAAATGCCTGCCACTCACATTATCGCCATGTACCACATTAGTCTTGGCCTTGTCTCTATGTTGACTTTGACTAATTTACTTATTCAGGAACCAAGCCAAAAATGAAGGAAAGTTAGAAATTCAATGAATCTGGAAAAAAATATAATACCTCCAATTGCACAAGTTAATGCCATAACAAAATCTTATGGAAAATGATAATATACCTACTAAATGTGCACACTTATATGTATATATATTTTGAATGGTTAAGGAAGTGATTATTAGTGAATTTATATATTTTAATTTTTTTTTTAATTGTTAATGATGTTTAAAAAAAATCATTTGTACTTGTGTGCATATTTAATAGTCACTCTAACATTGTCCAAATTTTATTCCATTATCCAAGTTCAATTATACCATAAAAAGTCAGATAATTACACCAAAATAAAAGGCACTTTAAAACAGAGAATTAGACCAAAATGAACTGACTGAAACATGAGTACGCTGGCCAGCGGAAGGAAGAAAAAAGAAATGGAAAAGGGACGTCAACTCAATGGTGCACCGCGGGGCTTATAAGTAAAGTAACCTGGGCCGTTCCCTAACTTTTTCTTAGCTCATATAAATGAGAACAGTGAAATTCGAAATTCGAAATATAATTTATCTAAAATAATATAAAGTAAAAATAATAAAAAAACGAAATCTTGAAAAAATGCACATAGTACAAGTCCCACGGTCCACGGGCCACTTTTCACATAGTTGGGCCAAGAAATGGGACAAAAACCCATGGAAATGTCGAAGCCGAACAGTGCTCATCCATACGAATAAGATAAATCAGATAATAAAATTAAAAGTGTGGCGTGTGGAGGTTGTGTTGTGTAGATTTTAAATAAATCCTTTGCCCTACACTAAAAACGTGGGTTCGATCTCTTTCTGTCTTTATCTGTTACATGACTTTTACCAAGAAAATTGCAAATTGTTCGTATTCTTCCCAGATCGGTAGGAATAGTAAGAAGAAGCCAAAAAGAATCTTCTAATAAGAGAACAGACTCACTACAAGTGCAGGTGCGGTCCTAGAATTCATTAGAACCGCCATCAATTTAAAAACAAATGTGGAGGAGAAAGGGGATACTGTTTGCCATGTTTACAGGATCGCAGCGAGGCCAGCAAACACTTGTTTTTTTTTTTTTTTTCCCCTTTTCCTAGGCATTCTTTGGTTTTACTTGGTTTTTTCTACGGCAATCTGTTGGTAAATTAGTTGGGTTTGTCGTGAAAGCCATCGTGTATTGAGTCATCGACGTTATCTGGATCTGGATGAGAACTGAATGAAAATACCATCATTTTGTAAAAATAACTCCATTCTTAAAAAATAATTATGAAATGAGCATTGAAAATAACTCTGTGTCTACCGTTGGTACTGTAAAAAAGAGAGGAAAAAAGATTCCATTGTCGCATTTTACTGGTCATTGGGAAGAAGTAGTATCTTGGAAGTGAGGAAAGGTCGCCTGCTTGAAAAGTAACTAGTAATGTATATCAATCAATCAGCCGCATTTGTATCTGAGCTAGACCAGGTTCTGTGACTTGGGACCGTTCGAAATTGGGTAAACTTTTTGACTGTGAGTCTTTAGAGTCGGAACCCTGGCAAGCTACTCCTGAATGATTGATTGATTTGTCATGTCCGATAGAACGACAGTGATAGTTATTAGCCGTTTCGTGCAGGTTTAACGTACTACTGAGTATTTAATTGTTGATAAAAGCGAGACCTCTGATATATGAGTAATGATATATTCACGATATTTTCACGTTAAAATAAAATATTTTATAAAAATATCTTTTATTTAAAATATTATTATATAATGTAAAAATATTATTGTATAATGTGATGTATAAAATATTATAGATAAATCATTTTCCCTAATACATATATATATATATATATGTCTTTTTTCTGACTAAGCAAGTGACAGCACGAAGAGAAAAAGGCCGTGGGAACTAAAAGTAGATAGGCTTTCAAAACTTTTACATTTACATGAGTCAGAAATTCAGTACAGCAAAACTCTTAATGAGGATTCATTCGCATTCAAAGCCACGGCCACGCATGCATTATTCAAAAACAGACGACAAAACTCTAAACTCTATGTATTGGACATGGGTGAGCAGGCGAACGTAGAAAAATAACCCCCATCTCTAATTTCTTTGCCGGTCACTCACATGTACTACAATGTTTTAGAGGGTTAGCTTGGTTTTTAGCAAAGAACCTGAAACAGAAAGGCGGCACTCAAATAACCCTTGTTATTTATGGCATGCTTTTAGTTTTGCATTGGGTACCTCACACCAGCTGCCAAAACACGTTGCTGTTCTATCTGTATCATGAAAGGATAATCATGGCGTTAGACTTTCGTATTCAATGGAGGAGGTATGATGGAGAAAAGATTGAGAGATTAATGCTAAAGAAAAGAAAACTAGGGGAGTTTGTGGATGTACTTGGAACAATTCGTGCAACTTGTTTTTGAGGTAGCAATACTCATGCTCTAGCAGCTCCAAAGCTCTCAAACACCTGATCAAGACAAAAATCCCAGATTGTAAAAATTCTCTAGCAACATTTGCAGCGCTCACTCTCTACTCTCTAGGAGTAAATAGCCAAAAAAGTAACGCTTTGTCGTGCACTCCTCTGACTACAGGGAGGGAGGGGGAGAGAGAGAGGGGGGTGGTGAAAAAGTGAAAGGGAAAGGTGCGAAAGCACGAGTCTAGAGGAGGAAAGGGCGCACACACCCGGCACGGTTGTTCTGTTCAGAAGCAGCGCGAAAGGCGACGCAAACGTTTCTGACTCTTTTGGCACCTATGCTCGAGCTGCTACCCATAAACTGATTCAAATGGATTCCCATTTTCTTGTAGTCCGAGAAGTCCCTCTCCATCCTGTCGCATCACAAACGCAATAACCAATTTAACCCCATTATAATAATCTGAACAAAACAAATGTTAAAATTCAAATACCTTTTACCAAAACCCGTTAGAGCAAAACAAAATGTTGCTTGTGCAAGTGTGGGTGCGTGCGTGTGTAAGATATATAGAGGGACTCACAGCAGTCCTCTGAGGTTTCTTAAGAGCTTCTCAGACTCATGGAAATAGATGTTAACAACCTCACAGACAAAGTTCGGAGAGGTCTCATCTTGAAGCTGCTGAAGCTGCAAGAATTGCTCATCCAGCACACCCTGCAAAAACAAACCACCTGCAACCGTTATATATCTTTCATACACGACCGAAGTACCATAGATATGGCACTCAAAAAAGCAATCAAAATTGTAGCTCTTTGCTTGACAAAAGTATGGAATATATAGAAATGGAGAGTTCAGTCTGCTGTTTATCATTTTTCCCCGCAGAGTTTGAGAATTCAAGTGATAATGGCATTGGAACGACAATAACAGCGAAAGAAACGAGAAAGATTACCTGGTGGAAGAGTAAGGCGAGCAAACGATTCATGTCGGCCCGCAACCGATCCGCACCCAACCCAAGCATCCAAATAGGAAGACCCGTCTTGTCTAATCACTCTTGAACCCGAAAACAACAATAATGAAGTGGCTACCTAGCTTGGTTTTCAATCCCCTACCGAGAGATTTTTGGTTTCTTTTCTTCCTTCACTTGCTTCGGGGTTCAGGGTTTTGTGTACTTCAGGAGCGGGAATACAACCTTGTCGTGACAACTATTTAAAGGCAAGCGGTGGCTTGGACCCCACCGTTGCAACAGCTAGCCTTCAAGAATACTCACAAAAGTCACCATAAAGACTATTTTTACACGCACCAAAAGTTTTTGGCACTTCTTATTTGTTTTTTTTAAGAGTAATACGGTCATAACTTGTTATTTTTTATTTTTAAAAAAGTGATCTTTATTATTAAAATTTTAATCTTTTTTATGTACATCTTATATATATTTATATTTATTTAAAATTAAGTGTGCGATGCTTATAATTATATGACTGTAAATATAATTTATCTTTTATTTTTTAATAGTACTTCTATATTACTAGAGCCATAACCTATGAAGATTGCATACGCTAGATGAATGTATCTGTATGGGGGAGATTACTTGCTTATCTAGTGGTGCGAACCAAGGTGCATGGCATGTGAGTTTCATTTATAGAAAAGTAACGATACTCATCATTTTACACTAAATATCATATATATATTATTCCTGATAAATTAATTAAATTGTTCTATTTATTATTTATATATCATATACTTGTTAGAAGAAAAATAAAAAAAAATTAAAAGAGATGTAATGTCCGGTATTCAAAATGTTGTATTTAGATAGTGAGTTGAGATGATATGAGTTGAATAAAATATTATTAAAATATTATTTTTTAATATTATTATTATTATTATTAAATTAAAAAAATTAAATTATTTATTATATTTTTATGTAAAAATGTAAAAAAAATTATAAACAAATTTTTGTAACCAAACGGCACCTTATTGTTTCCAGGAAAAAAAATAAAAAAAGGTTTGTGTAGGATTGAAGAGGGGGTAGTCACGCACGAGACCGTGGGTTGGAATAAATTATAAAATGGGGAGGAGGGCGTGCAGTGTGGAACTTATCGAGGTGAATGCGGGGTATCTACCGGACCAGCCTACAAACCACATTTCTCTCCGAACTGGAACAAGCTGAAGGGAATGATCTTCACCTGCTGTCCCCGTAACCGGTCACCTCGCGTGCTGTCTGTTTGTGGCAGATCGGTGCGGCGCTGTACCCTCACTCCCACCCGACAACTGCCTGTAACCGGTGATTGTCAGTCACTTCACCTATCCTTAAATTGATATAGAATAAAATATGAAACAATTGCTTTAAAAAACACAGAACAAAAATTGCACAGAACCTTTTTAACCTTTTTTTAATTTTTTTTTTTTTAAAAAATCCCTTGCATTCTACCAAGCACATCCTCTGCTTCACATTTTCTAACTTCACTTCATTTTTATTTTATTTTGGGTCTCTCTCTGTGTCTGTGGAGAGAATAATGTTTACAATCGTTGTTTACTGTTATGGAAGAGCTTGCTCTGAGCCTGCATTGAAGTATGGGGAGGAACAGAGCGCTCGGAAAAGGCCCTGGATGGAGCTGACGGTGACGTGCGAGCTACTCAATAGGTCATCTTGGCACGTGGCAAAACGGGTAATACCTTTACCATTTTTATTTTGAGTAATAATATACTTACGATATTTTATACAATATATTCTTCAATAATATATTAAATAAATAATATTTTTATAAAATATCTTATAAAAATAATATAATTTTATAAAAATATCATTTATTTAACATATTTATGTACAATGTGTTATATAAAATGTTATAGATAAATCATTTTCTTTTTATTTTTGTTTGGGTGGTGGAATATACTTGAAAGGAAAAAAGTACGGCTATATACTCTCTGCACACCTCACATGTCTTTTTTTTTTTTTTTTTAACTCAGCATATGAGGTATGTTACGATTATAAGTTGATGTAAATAATTACACAAAGCAAAATGATATTATGCTTTCAAAGTTTGCATCCTCAACTTCAACCTTCATGTATATTTTTTATTTTTTTTTAACTTAAAAGTTAAGGAATTAACTATTAATATATTAGTATATTTTATCATTATAAAATATTTTAAAATGTTTACAAAATACTTTAAATAAAAAAAATTACAATATACACTAAAGAGGAGTTTATGTTAATGACGGAACTTTTGAAAATGGTTGGTAAAAGATGTTAAAATATAAAATAAATAATAAAAATTTACATCTTCCTGTCAGTTTAAGCTTTTGGAATAATTGATGATTTCACATAATATCATAGTAGAGGTCTTGAGTTCGAACCTGACTCTAAACTTTACATCATTTAATTAAATATTCCATGTGTTGGGGTACCCATTGAGAGAGAGTCTGGCTCACACATGAGTAAGAATATCAAGATATAAAATAAATAATAAAAATCTATATTTTTCTATCAGTTTAAATTTTTGAGACAATTAATAATTTTACAAAAGGTATAATATGTATTATTGCACAAATGATTAAGGTATCTCATTGCACAATCAGTACGGTATGAGATCACCCAAGAACATTAATGTTGTCTCACAACTTGGTGCAACATGTATTATATATCCAAAATGCTACTCTTTTTGCTGATAGCTCGCTGCTGTTGGATTTTTTTTTTTCCTTAATAATTAAATAAGTATTTTTAATAATATTGTGAATGTTTTTAAAAAAATATATATTTAAAATTATTAAAAAAATATATGTAAAAAAAATGAACTAACGGAAGCTTCCAACAGTAGCTATAGAGCCATTCATTATATATTGCACAAATCATTCGGGTATCTCATTACATAATCAGTACGGCATTAGGTCACCGAAGAACACTAATGTTGTCTCTCAACTTGTTGCTTTAGGAGTGAAAAAAAATAATAATGAATAGGTAAACCAAACTGGACCAGACCGAACTGGTGAGTTTAGTCCGGTCCGATACCGGTTCTATTTTTCTTAAAACCGATTGAAATCGGTCCAGTTCTGATTTTTCCTTTCCTAAGACTGAACCAGTTCATATATATATATATATATTTTATATTATATATAACTTTTATATATAATGTATATAATTATATATAAAATAATTTTGTATTATATGACAAATTACTAATTAATATGATATTAAATTTTAAAATCTTATATAAATAACTATATATTTTCGCTATACTCTATAATACAATTATATTATATATACTATATAACATAACGTAGAAACCAAACCGGACCAGAACAGATTTAAGAGTGTAATCAGTGCGGTATCGGTTATTCAAATCTCAAAATCAGTATATATTGGTTCGGTTCTAAAATATGTCAAAAATTGGACCGAATTGAACCGGCTATACCCCTACTCTTTCTCTCTCTCTCTCTCCTCATCCTCCTCTTCTTTCTCCAACTACCTATTTTGTTTATAAAATCAGTTCTCTTTTCCTAGTTGTTTTGTTTCATCCAAGGTTGAAAAAAGCAAATATGTAGTTTTTTGGCAACATTTGAAAAACACATGTGGCGCGAGAAGGCTCTCAAGCCGCAAATCGATTAGAGAGAAGTGGCGGTTTCACAAAAATCGTTGCGCGTAGGCCTCACAAGGCGCGAACAACTACGTGTGGGCCTCACACGCCATCCATTATGAGAGCTTTTCTCACCACATGTGCTGGACCAACAGACTCGCCACCATAAAGTCCTTCAAATACGACAGTTGTGGCTGCAAAGAGACAGATGCATGGGCACCACACGCCGTCATAGATCTTAAAGTTTACCGGAGTTGGTCCAAATTGTAATCTGTCAATTTTTGTCTCTATCTTACTACTTTCATTATTGTTTTCCTTACTATTTTTTTTTTCAAATTTTGCTAGGATACTCTTATATGTAAATATTTTAGTAAAACATTTGAACTGATGGCGCTCAACAATCACCTCCGACACTTTAGTCCCTTGGCAATCTCTCTCTACCACAACCCACGAGCCCAACTTTTTTACTTTTGCCCCTGGTGCGAGAATCACATGTACTCCTTTGAAAAAGTGTGAAATTTTATGACGACATTTAACTCGATGGAGTTTGGATTCTTTAACTGGTTTTTTATGCTAGAAGTTATCCTATTTGGCCACTAGATCATGAAGACGAGACAATGGACTTCCCTAACAGTCACTTCAAGATAAAATGTAATCACTACAATCACCATGGTCTACGGTCATGGAACTACAATCCCACTCTCAGATTGTATAAAAACTGCTACTTTGTTCAACTCCCTTCTATCAAGGTAGGGCATGAAACATTTATTTGTTTGTAGGGACCATTTATTTTTCTTTTTATATAGTGCTGCATTAGTTAATAAAGAGTGTTTGTTGGGGTCCCTCAACCCCTTGCTCATGTATTTCTGTATCCCTTAATAATACATCGAGCTTGCTTAGAAAAAAAAAGCCTGTGAAAATAATTACAAACAATCTCTCTTTAATATTAAGTACATTAGATCAGCCAACTCTCTTAATTTCATTTAAAAGAGTTTTGCTACTCATCATTCCCACATATCATATATCGAACTTATTTTTATTTTTATTTTTTTTCTAAACTAATTGAATTCTTTTACTTATCATTCATACACTACATATTTAATAAGAGAAAACAAAAAGAATTATGTATGGCGTATGGTGTGAAGATGAATAGGGTTTTTCTATTCATAGTTCCCACGTTTCATGTATTTTTTAAAATGGATAAATTTAGAATTGATATAAAAAATTATTTTTTAATAATTGAACTCACATTTTCTTAACGGGTGATGCTACACCCACATAGACTCTCCACCGATAAGGTCAGCCCAATCTTTTTTTTTTTTTAAAAATATTTTTTAAAACTCTTTAAATATTTTTTTAAAAAATAAAAAAAATCATTAAAAAATACTTCCACTAAGTTAAAAAAAAAAAAGGTAACTTTTGTATGTGGCTTTTGTGAAATATCATTTCCCTTTCTTAAAATGAATAAATTTGCACATTCTGATACTATATATCTAATATTATTCTTCAAATAATTTGTCACGGATAAATAATAAAAATATAAAAGTACGAAAGAAGATGTTACCTTGAAAAAGAAACTCGTGCGTAAATAGGCTAACATACATAAATGACCCTAAAAAAAGAAAATTTCCAGAACCGTATAAGTTTTCTTTTACTGTTGAATTAATCGAAGACCTCAATTCGTATCAATTGGAATGTATCGTCCCGTTTCACCTTTTGTCCCACTCCCACCCGAACGAAAAGACCATCCATAACTAAAAAAGGTACTGCCACGTATATTTATATTTATATTTATAAGATTTATTTTGTTAATTTTTTAAAAAAATTTTAAATTTTAAATTTTTAACATATCAATAATTGAATAAATTAAATTTTTATAAATTTTTCTTAAATACATTTAATATTTTCTAACTAAAAAAATCCACTACAATAATATTGTCTTTTCATGTCCTTCGTTGAATGTGATTTTCCGTTGCAACACAATTCAAGAGGGTTAATAATACACGCTTGATCTTCTCAAATATTTATTTTTGGTTCTATCACTGTTATGGTATAGGAATATATGGAAAATTTTATGTGTTATATTATCATCCTATTTTTATACCACTAAATAAAATGTATTACATTTATTACCATTGAATAATCAATAAAAAATTCTATACACCATACTACTAATCTATTTTCATCCCACTAAGTATGATGTGGTACTACTCATAATCATTTATTGAATGTTTCTATATCATCTAATAATGTGTCACATCTTACTTAATATAATAAAAATAAGATGAGTATAGTGTATAATATTAATTAGAATATATATATATACATATAATAATAGTGCTATAGTTATAGAAAAAAAATTATACAGGAGTCAACTTACAATCTAATAGTTTATATGATACGTTAAATCTATTTTATAATAAAAATAATTTTATAATCTAACATATTATATCAAACTACGTCAATTTGTAAATTTTATTTTTACGAAATTTCTTTATAACTAATATAATGGTAGTGTGGATGTACATTATTTTATGCTGCAAGCGCGTCCCCAACTCATGTGGTGATATTTTAATGAGAAATGATAACTCTTAATGAGAAATTATATTTGTAGTTATAAAACGTGTAAATATTATATAATTTTTTTTAAAAAATTAAATAAATATTATATTCACATTAAAAAAAAATTAATGTTGAAGCTATTCTAGATGATGGGAAAGCTATTCTAGCAATAATAATTAATTAATATGATACAGAGTTTGCAGGAAAGCTAATATAGATGATGGGTTTGGCCATAATTTAGTTTCAGTCGTGAAGCATGTTAATTTGTTTATAGTTACCTCGATTTACTGAAATGAAAAGCCTGCTTTGTACAGACGTAAGCAAGCTCCGCAATATTGTTACTAATCTGAGGTTTGTCCTTGTGTTTTGTCAGATGATAATCATAATAGCTGTAGTTTTAGTTCAAATGAGGGCGGCCGGAGGAAGAAGCTGGTACGAAAGCATGCGAGTCTGTCTTGACGTGAGCAGAATGTTGGAGAGGAACTATATATATATAAGAAATGTCTTGGTTTTAGAAAGAACTTTTGAAGGCGATCATACCCATGTCAAAAAAGATAAATGGCTTCCATCTGAATTATATACCAAAGTAAAAGAGAGAAGCTTATCCTTAACATAGACTTGATAATCATGCATATGCTTTATTGCTCCCGTGCTTACTTACCATAGCCACTATTCATGCAGACCAATGTATTCTTTTTGTCCCATCATTCTTAATATAATTCCCACACTTTTGGCTTCGAAATTCCAAATGTTGGAGTAGGGACTCTCTCCTTCTTCCATAGACCCTAAAGTCCATGAATGTCGCATATGTATATTCTAGTAACTGCTTAGTTTTCAAGACATTGGCAAAAGCTATGAAGCCCTTATGTGATACATGTCATATAATAATACAAGAGAGGACAGCTCACTGCTCGAGACATTCACATTTAATTCATATATATATATATATATATATATATATGGGATGGCTAAAGTTCCTTAATATGGGTACTGTTATTTGAAACTCAAGTTTGATTTTGAGTCAATAGATCATTAAAGACTCTATGCAGTCAGAGCACGTGGTAGGCTTTAAGGTTTGCTCCATGCCTGTCCTTGCAACATATTAAAGTTAATTCACGTCTGTCTTTGTGGACACCCGTGCTTAGATAATCTATTTTTAAGGGGAAAATGGAACTTTTCACCCTGGAATTACCCATGATTGTTTTTTTCAGTTTAATTCCTGAACAATCAACTCTATTTAAAGAATAATCATGCCGAAGCAAACCGAGGCAATCCATATATATAGAAAAATTTTCTAAACACAGAAAAATTATACAAAAGTAATTTCACAAATTGATATGATTTGATATGGTTCGTTAGATTGTAAAGTTACTTTTATTATAAAATAAATTTAACAAAAAGTCACATCAATTTATGAGATTATTTTGTGTAATTATTTTGTAGACGTAACAATACTATATATATATATATATATATATGGCTAGTTTGGATTGTCTGTTCGGACCAAGGTTGTCGGGCCCATTTAGGCCCATTATCTTTGACGACAGTCTGAGTAGTCTTTTAAGCTTTAGGTATTTCTGTTTATTTGATATGCAAAACACTCCCACAAAGGTGCTTATATATATGCTGAGTGAAAATACAAGGATTAATTTGTAAATTATGCGGTAACTTCCATAGCCTTGACAAAAGCATCTCCCAATTTCAAGCTAAGTACATGTCTAAACTACAAAGTCAACAGTTTAAGCGGCAAAACTTCCTTTGTTTAACGCCATTCTCTGCTTTTGGACATCGGTTGGAAACTTAACATCGGTTGCCAATCCAACAAAGTGGAGAAATTTTACCACATACCAAGTCATGTCAAGCTGCCACCACTCAAGGCCATGTCGAGCAGAGTACTCAAAGGCGTGGTGGTTATTATGCCACCCCTCTCCAAATGCAAGCAATGCCACCCACCTTAAACCATCAGAGATTCAAGATTATAGACAAAACTCCCAATTCGAATGAAAAAATTTATGCACATTGGAATGCAGAAAAGTTGCAACAAATACCAGTTGTTCCTAGACAAATCACCAGTGTTCCAAGGTTGCCGTCCCCAGACATGGCAAGCCGAGTTTACTAGCCAGGTTATGTGGTAAACCCATACAGTCCTCACACCCTGCAATGCCAGAAGCAGCAGCGCTTAGGATTCTGTCGAAAGAATTACAAACAATAATTTTCAACAACACAATAAAGTGGCACTCTGCTGTCTTATGTTTACTGCAGGGAAATAGCTTCAATTATCAAACAGTACTTCAACTAGTAGCATTTTATGATCTTCAGTCAACTCCAAGGGCCTGTTTTGCCCAACAACTTTTCAAACGCCCATTCGCTCTTGGGAACACTTATAGTGTGAGAGGGGGCCACTATATATTCAAAGTTCTGTGTTGTATTTCTAGAGTGAAGGCCCATTAATTGAATCTATGGATTAGATTAACGAAATGAGTTAAGTGCGAAGTCGGCTGCCTCAGTCAATCCCGACACTCCCGTGGGATTGAGCTCCAGATGTAATTTTTGACCCAATCTACACGAGCAAGTCAGTTCTTGCAATTAACTGCAGAGTTTCTCTTCATTGAATTGGTAAAAATACACTACGAACTGATATGGTTTGAGTTTGATTGATACTTTTTTTTTTTTTTTTTTTAGTTTGGGAGTCTCAGACTTATAATGGATGCTACTCCCAAGCAATTCAATAAAAAAATCCTGAGACGAAAGAAGAAAAGAAGAATCTTCCTCACCATTCCCCACACAAGGAAGGGGAATCCTCCCGATGCATATAGCAGAATAGCAAGTGCAATTGGATGAAAAACGTATGTCTTTTCAAGAAACCTGTAGAAGGGCTGCTTCTGTAAATCCCCAACATTGTTTGTTCCTCCACACTGCGAACAATTCCACCCAATAAGAAAGATAATCTTTAGAGCATATCAGCAATATACATGTTTGTGTTGAGCGTGAGTAAGAAAGATATCCACACCCTTTCAATCATATAACTGGTATCGAAGAGCCAACTCATGTGACTAAACCAGAATCCTTCAGTGGGGCTATGAGGGTCTCTCTCAGAATCACAAAATTGGTGATGGTACCTATGTGTGCTTACCCAGTCAATTGGGTTCCCCTGCAACCCAGATAAATGAACGAAAATACAATACCATAAGAAATCCATACAACATGATACAACCATTAAAAACCAAAATAAACCCAGAATTTCTCGTTACCATTCACAATGAAATATTCCTTACCTGAAGTGCCAGAGCCCCACAATAGGCAAACGTGTACTCGAGCCATTTAGGAAGCTTGAAACTCCGGTGTGAGAGGTTCCTATGAAATGACAGCGTAATACCAAAGAGACCTGTCACGACGTACAGCGCTATGGCCACCGAAATGGCACCCCAATTGAATTGAAACGGTGCAAAAAGACAAACGCAATGCATTGCCAAGACAACACCAGCAGTGGCAATATCCCGAGAGTTCCATCTCCTCCCCCAAAACACACTCCTTTGCCGGTTCACGACCACGTCGGATAACAGAATTCTCCTAAAATTTGCTGCCGCTGCCGCTGGCTCTGGCTCTGGCCCTGCTGCTTCTACCAATGCTGCGGTAGTAACAATGGCCGGCGCTCTTCGATGGGCATTGTGATGCAAACGGACGGAGAATTTTGGGGTTTGTAAAAACCTTCTAGGTGCTGAAGTGTTGGATATGGCCCGAGGAATGACAAATACGGCCCATCCCGGCCGCTGGGTGCGGCGGCGCAGAGGAGAAAAATTGTGGAGTTTGGGATTAGAGGGTGGAGATGTGATCAAAGCCATAAATATTGTTTGTGAGAGAGAGAGAATTATATCCTTGCGAGTGTACGATGGAACGGGGTTCCTTTCGTACTGGTGGCGCAGAAAATATTGGCATCTTGCGTCTCTTTGGGAAATAGTTTTGTGGAGTGTAGCGTTGCCAAAACTCAAAACTTGCAAGTGGTAGGACAAAGGGAGATAAAGGTGGTTGAGGGTCTCTTATCTAATGAAGTTGGATCCATACATATTTTTAGCGCTGTATTCTTAGTATAAAATTTAATTATTTCATCTCATTTTATTATTAAAATTTTTTTAAAATTACACATAAAATATAATAAATAACTTAACTTTTTAAAAATTTAAAATAAAAATAATATTAAAAAAATATTATAATAATATTTTATTTAATTTTAAACAAATCATCTCATCTGAATCGGATAAAATGAGGCCTTCTTGTTTCAATCTTATTAATTAAGGTTAGGTTATTACTTTCGAGACATGTTTGATATTTCTGCAGAATTGGGTATTTTTCCTTTCCAAAAATTGATTTACAAGTCTATTTACTATGTTAATTAGCATAAAAGAAAATAAATATTTTAATATTTTTATTTTTTGAAACTATGATAAATCTCGCAATAAACACGTGCTTTTATTTTTCTAAAAAAGAAAAAAGAAAAAAAAATTAAACATGTGCTTTTTTCAAGCCCACAGTTATTTTCAAAGATACCAGTAGTCTAGTACGATAGTATCTCCATACCGATGGTGTGAATCTTGGCCTAAAAATATGTCAGTATTTGCGTCTTTGAGATGGCCTTTTTAAGCCACGCGGTCCACTTTCGAGAGAGACGAAAATCCACATGTTACACTGCATACTCGTGACACTCGTTCTTCTCATTTCCCCTCCACTGCCGCCAATCTGCATTAACTATTGCATGGCCGTTTATTTTGCACTGAACATTCATTCATTCATTCTGGAAGAGCTCTTTTTGATGGCGAAATCAGGCTACTTTTGCGCTCTATGATTTGAGTTAGGCTGAAAGGTTGTGAACTGTCTAATTTTTTGTTCGTCTCTTCCAACCATATCATTCATCTACACACTCATTTTATTATTAAATAAAACCAAGTCAATGTTCATTTAATACTTCTAATTAAGTTAGAGATTTTCATTTTAGTTTTCCCTAGAGATGTATGGAGATATAATCTCATGAATAATTATTGGGTATTCTTGAAACACGAATAAATCGTAATCTTATTTTATCATAGAATGTCATGTCAATTAAAATTAATGTTCACACTTCACATAAATAATTTTAATTAGATAGTATATTATGATAGGATAAGATTATCGATTAGCTGTATCTCCAGAATAACTTATAAATTTCTAGGAGGGCATATTCCAATCCCTTATTGAAAAAATAACAAGAGAAAGTTTAAATAAGAAGAGTTGAGATAAATTTGACATCTGAGTATTAAAATTAATCTATTTTTTAAAAACAAACGAGGTCTTAATCTATTAGATGGAAGAATAGCACCAAGTTCTCTCTTTAGGTTAGAATGTCACGAGTCATTTCAGCTACTCTCCTAACATGCTTGGTGAGTCTCTCTCTTTGTTTTGGTTTCTCTTCAGCTGCAAATAATTTCTGGGATTTCGGAAGAATAATTGATAAATCTTAACAAATTTTGTATGAGTATGGACTTAAAATTATTCCATAGTAGCTTCAAAAGATGGGAATTTTACAACCGCATTTCTTCAAACAATACGCAAACTTCAATTGCTACTCATGAAATTCTTCTCTTACCATTGAGGGTCAGACAGTGAAGTATTTGCTTTTTCTTGCTGGAAAATTGTACTGGAAACTGTATGTGAAAACAAATTTGAAATGAGATTGTTCAGAAATTATAACCACGAAATAGCTTTTCGATACCCCACTTACCCTGAAAGCAAGATCTTCATTGGGGTTGTTCCACGCGTTGGGCCTTTCCGACTTCAAAGAGTTATTTGCGACGATGGAGTTTACTAGGAGAGTGATACCTACGATATCCATAGCCCAAAAACACATCAAGAGAGTGCAAACAAAGAGATTGTTTTCTCTCAATTTTTCTTTTCGGAATTTCTTCCCTAAGGTATTTTATAAGCCCAGCTTTTAAGGGCAATGAAGTGGCCGTTTCATGTTGTCTACTAGACTGCACTGACATTTTAGGATTCGTTTGTTTTCAGAGATGAGATGAGATTAAAATTAAAAAATTGAATAAAATATTATTAGAATATATTTTTTAATATTATTTTTATTTTAAAATTTGAAAAAATTAAATTATTTATTTTATTTTGTGTAGAAATTTGATAAAATTATAATAATAAAATGAGATGAGATGAAATATTTTCTGAAAACAAACAAAGTCTAATCTAATTGATTGCCTTGATGACTGTAAGAAAAGTTGGCAAGGAGGATCAGCATCACCAAATTCTTGTGATTGGATTGTGGTGTTAGTGAGTTCAGTGACTGCCAGTTTGTATAATTACTTGCACAAAATTTTGTTGGGCAATGCTCAAAGTGGTATGCACTAATTTGATTCATTTCTGTTAAAAAGAATTGTCATGGTTTTTTAAATTCCACCCATGTTAGGTATTTGATTGTTTTCGCATATGAGATAAGTTGAAATTAAAGTTAAAAGTTGAATAAAATATTATTAAAATATATATTTTTAATATTATTTTTATTTTGAGATTTAAAAAAGTTGAATTGTTTATTTTATTTTATGTGAAAATTTAAAAAATTATAATAATTAGATTAGATTAGATTAAATGAAATGAGATGAATTGTAAAAACAAACGAAATTTAATTTTTTGCTTCTTAAATAGTTTTCCATTCAATTTTCTATTTAAAAAATCGAATTATATGCCATCAAGCTCTTGACAGCATTAACCTCTTTTGGGAAGAGGAACAAGCTTGCATTTCCAAACGGTGAAATACATAGGAATGACTAATTTTTTGTCCACACGGTTGCAAGAAGCGAATAGAGGTTTTCTAGTGTGACAAAATAATTGAATGACCCATGGACCACAATGCTCCTAAGCTGTGGCCTTAGAATCTTACTAGTGGTAAGGGTCAGAAAATCCTCTTTTTATCTCTATAGGTGACACGTGGTCCAATGAAAATTCATAGATGTATCCGGAATGCGATATGATAAGTAAAATACTGGATCGCGTGAAGAACTCCGTTGCAGGCGAAGGGTCCGAGGATAATGCAGGGGAAGCTATATCCTATATAAATATTATATGTAATGAATGCTTGAATAGTCAGCGCGGCCCAGTTCCACTACCTCATAAACTGTAACATTGGTCAAATAACTCCTACTTGCAAGCATGACTCAGTCTCTGACCTCCATTTTCGCGTTTTTACCTACTCATGGTGAGGGATTGATTTGAATGAGTAATATACACAGCTTTTTATATAATAATATTATAAATTAAAAATATTTTTATAAAATAATATCATTTTTATAAATTTTTTTATAAAAATACGTATCGTTTAAAATAGAATTGTGTAAAGGATTATATATCTATTATGCTTTTAAGTTTGATGACAAAAATAGAATATAGATGATGATATGATATGTTACAAGTAAATAAATAAGAAGAGTTGAGATAAATTTGAAATCTGACTATTAAAATTAATACAGGTGGTTGAACTACAATCATCTTACGGTCCCTACTTCCAACCATTTGATCTGCCACGACAGGCTTGATGTACTTTCAACACAACACTCGATGAAATTAGGATAGGGGTAGAAGATAGCGTTTCAAGTTAAAAATGTATACATTCCTTGAATCACATTTGGATGGGACTGAATTTTTAACGCGTCTCATACATGCTTGACATGCCTTCCATCAAGTACTTGGGTTGCGCGCACGCAAAGCATTTCTCATTGCCTTTTTGAGATTCCAACAGCGCTTTCACAGTATTTTCTTTTTAATCCACCGCCAAATAGTTTTCCATATAGTTAATCACATCACGTAAATTAAGCGAGCCTTTAATTTGTCGGTCATAGGAGTATGGCAGGAATTGCTGATTTTCTTTTGCTCTCTTCGTACTTTCCAGCAAGGGAATCAAAGAGAATTCCGGCGCCGACCCCGACGGCCAAATCAATGGTATAGTGACCCCGAGTGCCCAGCAACCTCACGGCTTGAAGAACATTAAGCACGTCAAATGTCCATGCCAACTCCCACCTCTGCACTCGCCGCATGTCTAGCGACGCAATCACTGAACCCGCCACATGCCCGAGAAGAATAGGAAGAACGACACGTTTCCCACCGGAAAGTCCACCCCCGACCCCAAAAAACCCTACCAAATTCGTAAAGTATTAACAAACATTAATTAATTAGTAGACCAGATGAATTTAAAAAATAAAAAATAGCGGTGTCAATGAACTTGCTTGAGACCACTTTGGCATGTAAAGGTATATTTTTTCAATAAAAGGTACGTGTAAGAACATTATTGGAACCTGAGGCAATGGAAGCTGCGTGGAGTAACCTAGAATTCCCCGGCAAGTGAACATGAAGAGCGCCGAGATTGTCGCCCTTGGGCGGCCCTCTATTAGCCACGTCCATAGTATATACGTTGTTTGCATCCCCACGAACACCTAACCATTACCATTGTATAACACGTACGATTATTAAAACGAAACATAACCAGATCAATATGATATCTGATGGCATTTACCGCCCCCCTCTAGGCATGTCCGGATTCGAGTTCCTTTATCAAATGGATTTATATATCGAACTCAATTCCTTAGAAAATGTGGCTGCATGTGAATCGAACCCAATCCCCAGAAAAATGATCACACATTGGATCAAGTTCCGTTCTTTTACTGGCCGCATGTTTAGTACTTTAGAAAGGAATTAAAATGTGCTAATTGAATTAGAATTTCTTGTAAAGTTCTGAACCACCCAATTGAACATACCAAATCTGGTTTCTTTTTAAAAAAATGAAATTTAGCCAAAAAGAAATCGAGAGTATAATTCCAATCACATCATGAATGCTTAAAAAAATCGTGCATTTCTCCTTCAGCCTCAAATTAAGTCTCTCCAACTGAATGTTACCAAAGCACTACCTAACAAATTGCATGGATTTAGAGTTATAATAAATTAATTCCAGATCCCAATACGTACCGTGTTAAGAGCGGCGAGCAAGGTGTTGAGGTCAGGCCGCGCGGCGAGCAGGCGATGGAGTGGGCTTGTGACCACGAACCCAATATCAAAGGGAGCCGAGGACGGCGGGACCATCCGCAGGGTGTACTCCACGCCCATGAAGAACAGCAGCCCCAACCCGAACAAACAAGGCACCCAATGGAACTTCGCCACGCGCAAGACATCATCCGCCGTCCACGCCATGAACGACGCTCTTTTTTCCTTCTTCTCCATGTCTCTCTGGCTCTGAGTATGATCGTCGAGCTTGCCGTTAGTTCTGCGCCTGTTGTTGAGCGTGCATGATGGGGCATTTAGAGGCATTACCGCTGTGCGCGTCATGGTCGTGAAAAATGACGGAAACGAAGAATCATATTTTGGGGGAGAGGGGTGTGTGGGGACGATATAAATGGCGAAGAGAAGGAAGATGGAGCGGAGTTTCCAAAGATTGAATTATGTTTTCATTTCAATTTTATCTTGCTGTTAACTTACAGCTGCTTAAAAATGGGTGGTGCGAAACACGTCGTTTATCGTACTATCAGATCAATGGAAATAAAAAAGTCTAAAATTAAATATTTTAATATTATTTAAATATGCGATACAAGTTTCAAAATAATGTCACAAAATTTGATTATATTTAATTATATTTATACATTTTAAATATATATATGAAGAAAAGATATTTGAAATCTTGAATTATGTAACTACTATGTAATCTGTTTGAAAAAAATGAATTAAACATGGATTGGATTAATTTTTTAATAATAAATTTTATATATTTTCAAAATGATTATGCCAATTTTACTCATTTAACAGTTATTTATAAAATTATTATATATATATATATATAAGAGTGTATTTCAGGCTGAGACGTGGATTGTGGGCTTTTGTGGCTGCTTGCGCGTTGAAAACAAAGAAAATGAGAGGTGGACATGACACGGCATCCTACCGAAGGACCATGCATACACACGTGTATATTATATAGGAATCATTTTATTTAAATATTTTAAAATTTAAATTTTATAAATTAAATTATGTCATAAATAATATATAGTATAAAGATAAAAAGACCTTCAAATAACACTACCAACTCAGCATGGACATTGCATCTATATTTATGAGAATTGAGTTTTCCTTTCTTGAAATATAAGTCTTTCCATATCTTATCTTATAGAAGAAGGAAGTATCATTAATCAGTTGGTTAGACTTATTAATTACGTGATATTGGATCCAATATAGCCTATGGACATAGAATATATAGCACGTCAAGGTTAACGGGACTAAATGCTACCCCTTTAGTATATAATATACTATGTATAGGAATCAAGATTCGTTGAAACTTGAAGTACTTGGAATTAATTTATACTCAATAAATGTTAATGTGTGCATAAGATCTATATAGCTAACAATAAATTACAAAAATAGAAAGATGGCATGTGGATCTTTAAAAGTTTATTAATATCTATAAAACTAATTATACAAACAACAATAAATGATATAGAATTCATATATAATATTTATCAATCTTCAACTTCAAGCCAATCATGTATAGAATATATTATCTATATGACTTTAATGATAAGATTTAATTTATAAAATTTAATATTTATTTTTTAAATTAAATTATATATATTACATAAACAAAATATGGTATAGATGCCTTAAAATAACAATACTCTATTAAAACAATTAATTATACACACAAAACACGCCTAATTATAAGCATGACATGGTTGAAATTTTGAGAAGGGAGCAGGAAAATAGCACGAGACAACCATAAAAAGGACGAAGACAAAAACGTACGGTGAAATCCACGTGCTAAGTGTGAAGATTAACAAAAAGAATTTATTTATAGTTATTTTTATGTATTTTTTTTTATATTTTACGAATGTGATTAATTACGTTATTTTTTTAATATAAAATAATTATTTTAACAAATCACATGCGTAAAAAATACAGAAAAATATTATATAAAACAGAACACGAAGATTAATTAGTTATAGGTATTGTGACCGACCTAAAATGACGGTGCTATACGTGTTGTACTTTATGGATGATAACTAAGTGGGGTCATAGTGGTTGTACGTGGGAATTGGCCTTTTTGGCCACATGTATGATATGCCTAAAGACTCTAATTATATTTCTATATATAATTATAGTTGTAATCATTGAATTATGTGGAATTTGAATTTGGTCTTTTTTTTTTTTTTGTTGAATTTGGTCTCTTGTTATGTAATTAATGGATGATCTAAATCGGACTAATAATAGATTAGATATAATAATTTATTTACAACTTTTTTTTAAAAAAAATTAAGGATTGTTAATGCAAAAATTCGCAAACCAGGCCGGAAAGGAGAAAAGAATTATCCCCAGCCGAATGTGGTGATTCAGGCCTTGCTGGTGTGGTCGAAAAGTACACTGAGGTGGTTTGGGCTCGATTCAATGCTCATATGTACATCCATGCAAATAAACGATAAATAAATTATAAGTATAAATAAAATGAGAGACATACGGATTTACGTAGTTCGGCATAAAAGTCTACCTCCACAGGTCATTTGGGGGAGAAATTCACTATAATAGGCAATTTTACCATCTCTCATAAATTCATATATATCTCAATACAATGGATGAATTTAGGGTTTCGGGAGGTTGAAGATTATGCATCCATCGAGAGAATATCTTTTGGAGTCACTATATGTGGTAGAGTCTATCTAGACTTGTAAAAATGTCCTCATTTTATAGATATATATTTCTTTCTTTGTATTGATTAGATCCTACTTGCTTTATAAAACCCTTTCATTTTAGGAGTCAGAGTCAATTTTTCTTATCTCTTCTAGGCTTGATCTCTATATTTGGGCTAAATTCTTGGTTGTTGATTTTATCCCCAATAGATGGCGTCACTATTTGGCTTGTTTCGCACCCTCACTCTCGGACTCAATCAACTTATATCAAAGATGGTGTGAGAGCTCGGTGTGTCAGGAACATCTCAGATGCCTAAGTTAGTAATTTGGACTGCAAGAACATAGAAGTAAATATGACGAGCAAAAAGTTACCTTAATCAGCCACGTCTATCATTTATATAGGGAAGCATTTAATTCATGGAGATCTCATAACCACTTAATCCCTCCAATGATTTCATGAATGTCAGATATCAAGTTTCAAATGGACGCTAATCTTAGAAAGAGTTACCATAATAGGCGACTATCTTGCACAGTTATCCCTTTATGGGAAGTTTGTGAATATCCTCACAATCGTGTTGTTATTATGTTGTAAATAAGGAGGGGCCTAGGCTCACCTAGGCTTGTTCATCTGGGCTCCCTTTTTTCGGGTTTGATTTTTTCCGGCCCGAGTCAATACCTGCATATAAAAATTCGGGTACATCCAGTACCCTTTTTTTATCCCTTTCTAGTATTTAAATGGACAGAAACTCAAAATCAATATTTTCATGAACAATAACCTCCATTTTTTGTTTAATGCATTATTCCCGTGGATTTAGCATTAGAGCTCTTCAACACCAATATTATATGTGGCCTACTTTATTTGAAAAGTTGCATAAGAAGGTCTAGTACTACAAGGACCAAACTGATAATGTCAGTGCCACACTGCCATGGAGTACTTGACCAAAAGGACATGCAACTTTAGATTCAATTTTCCACATATTCATTAGGTTCTTCTCATCATATAAATTAATTCTTTACATATTAGCAACACCAAAAACCTCACCATCTGTGTTTTAAGCAATCAAAAAGCTCCATCTGGTGTGAAAAGTTGGCATGGATTTGGAAAGGAGAGTGGTGCCACAACCATTATGATTTATGAGTGATGATGGTCTTTGTTTTGAACCAAATGGTGTAAGGGATTGATAATTTAGGGCATTTGAAGTACTTTCTTTCAGCTCAATTTGACATTTTTTTAATCGTTTGCATGCTGTCAAATAACCAGAATTGTGAATTGTTATTAGCTAAATTATGAAAAAAAAATTGGGTTCCATATTTTTAAAACCAGTTTCATCCGGATCTGAACCAAACTAAATTGGGTCAAATTTAAAACTCAAGTTCCAGTCTGGATATATCCGGATTTTCGGGCTCGAAGGCGAATGACAGTACTAGGCTCACCTGCAAGGACCCTCACAGAATCATCCATTGTGTCCCTTCACTCGCCATTTCTTGGGCACATGGTTAGGAGTCACAAGCCTTTTCCAGGCTTTATCTGCCCGGACCTTGGGGGGAAATATCATCCCTTCAAGAATATTTTTGTTTACAACTATATTATACAATAAAACGTTTTTATTTAACACAGATTTTTTAAAAAAAAAACAAAAACAAAAAAAGAGCAAAATATGATTGTATCTCTGCTATTTTTTCTGATAAAACACACACATATAAATTTTATAAGTCACAATATCATCCCACTACAATGAGACATGATTGTCCATCAACCTTAATTTAAATTTATTCTCTAAAAGAATAAAAAAAATCCGAATATAATAAATGTATCATATTTTATATAGTAAAATGAGTGTAATTTGTAACATTAGTAGTGTATAAAACATCGATCGGCACCCCTTCGTACGAGGCTTATTTGATTTCTTCTTGTTAAATTTATCTATGCAAGTAATCATGGTGTAAAAGCTCTCCATCAGTATATATGAACTACATTAAAGAGGCAAATCTCTTTCGGGTCAGTCGTAATAACTCCTCCCTATGTCGACTCTGTTCTCTATGATATTAACACTACTGTACATCTTCCTTACTATGTATGTATAGAACAACTCCTGTCCAAAACCACAGGTTGATGAAAGGTCTGTCCTCTGAGCATCCTGTCACTATACTAGGAATAGCCAAACCAGATCAGCAGGCCGGACGTTGATGCTTGCTGCTAGGCCCAGCACCCAAGTTCCCCTTTGATTCTGGTGGCTCCAAAACAGGTACTCCACCACCATAACCATGTCCAAGAGCAAGCTGATTAGGTCAGATGGACGAGATGCAGTGACATCCGGATACACCCACGAGCTGTCCAACAGCAGCATTGGTGAGATCAAGGTAAACATGGAGTCTGTAAATTACATATTGGTCACAGTATCCATAATAATGATAATAATAAATGAAAGGAAATCCCCATCAAGATGTAATGCACGAGATCATATGCACCGAAAAGGACTTAAGATATCATCACGGGACAATTAATTAAACGCTAGGATCAGCAGCCCAACAAAAACCAATACAAGAAAAAGCACCTTTGCAACGGTAATGCCGGAGACACTCTCAAGCTGTTTGCTTAGCACAACTTTCAACATAACGAAGAAGCAGTACACCATCAACATTTGCAAGTATTTTGATACCATTATCACTTGTTGATACAGCCAGCAATACCCCTTCCTTGTTGGATCGAATGCAAGGAGAAGCCTAAAAGATATACAAGGTAAATATTATTGAATTATAAGGCTTGTACGTTTAGAGTGCGGAGAAATAACATCCCAAAAATATACAAGGTATACGACTTATACGTACCTGTAATCCACCCCCTGCGTCAATAGCTGTCAACATGTCAAGCTTGTCCATATCCCAGAATTTGATTTGGGACTCATCACCAACAGCCAAGACCTGGCTCTTCATTGTATCAAACTGCACAACCCCCTCAGACTGCTTCCCAAGACCATCATATAATTTCTTGATTTCTCCGAAATCCCATTCAGCAAGGAGTGATTCTCCCCTTGTATTAGTCCCACATGAGAATAGCCTATGATGCAAGTAATATATAAGAAAAACATGATCATACGAAGTTTGAGCAAATCATGTTGAAATTCCAAGGATCTAAACACTTGGATCAGCAGAGAAAAATCACTTCCTACCTTCGACGATCAGCACTAGGGGCCATTTTTTAGCAAGCTTGGCCAGGAACCACGCCCTCATATAACATACGCATGTTACTGGCCTTGCTATCAAGTAACCAACACTTGAATTTTCCATGAATATCAATCGAAAAGAAAGCCTGTTGGAAGATCAAATAATCCTTCATTGGCGTACCAATTAGTCTAGAAAGCAAACTATTAAGGAGAAAAGCTGCAATGAATGGCATCATTTTCTCGATCAAAAAATTGCAAAATGAAAAGATCATGAGAGAAATAACTACTTTGAGAAAATATCCTTAACATACATATGTGTATATGTATATATTATGCATGCATGACAAACCTCCAGGTAGTTCTGTAAATCACCGCCATGATAGCGAGGAATATATCTGCACTATATGTTTTGAATATGCAACACCTAAGAGAACATGAACAATAAATGCATGCTATAAAGTCCCACATTGCATGTCTTTCTTTTTTTAATGTCTTCAAATTCAAACAAGACTTCGAATGTATCTTTTATCCATCCGTCGACGTACCAAATGTCAATCAAGTTTAGAATATTTGCGATTTTCTTGTACTCGTAAGCTTCAGGTAAAGTTTTGAATTTAGCATCGATCACCTTCAACTCCTTCACAAGAATCTCGTAAGCTTTAGTACGTTCATGATCCCATTCCGCATTGTTGACCAAATTCTCAAAATGACCCATATTGAGGTAAAGCCCACAGTACGCTTCTCCAATCTTTATCCCAAAGCACAGGTATTTAATTCGCACAAACACGATTTATATATTTTCAAGCATGCATTAAAAAAATTAAACGTCCAATCATCATTCCCAATTAAACAATATTATATATTCTTTCGTTTTGTTACCAGAAGTTTTACTTCATTTTACAAGGAAAAAAAAGAACAAGAATTGACGTATCAGAGCAGCGAGTTGCCTGTCCGTGATGACAATGTTCAGCGAAGACATTTTTCCTCTTATCCAAACTCCTCCAAAACCTAGCTAGCTAGGGAAAAGAAACACCATTCGATCCAAGCCTCACTGCAAAAGCAACTCCAGATTGAGTTCCAATTCCCAAAATCCCAAAGCTCAAAGAACCCTATGCATGAAAATCTATACGTAATATATATATATATATATATATATGCAACATAACGTACTATATATATATAGAGAGAGAGAGCGCTTTTTCTTTCTTTCTTTCTCGAAATTGATTTGAGTCGTAGAGTATTGCTCAAAGAAATCGGTCGGCCTGGTGTAGTCTAGGGATAATTTTTGGTCCATCATTTTTTTCAAACCGGTTCAATTGGTTCGTTCAGTTCAGCTCAATTTTTTTTTTCTTTCTTTTTTTTCAAATAAATTAATAAAAAAATATTTAAATTACTAAATTAAAATTAAATGAATTATTAATGTGGATTATTTAATTACATTAATATTAATTTGTAATTACAATTTACATATTTAAAGTTTTATATTGTAAATGGTGATAGGTTAGATAAAAATTTATATAATTATTATATAAATAATATATATAATATATTTTTTTTATTTTACTATTTGGTTGGTCCGGTCTGGTCCAGGGTGGGAAAACTTTCGGTCTTCTATTTCATGGACCAAGACCAACCGGTCTCAATCTTGGTTAGGTCCGGTCCGTTTCTCCGATCCGAACCGACCAACTTTTAGCCCTAGTAGCACCTAAGGGCATAACTATTAAGGGGCTCGTGGGAGTCTTGGCCCCCCAAAATTTTCAAAATTTGATGAAAAATAAATTTTGAAAAGTGTTTTTATAAAGTAGACTATATGAAAATTAGTATTTGACCCCTCCCCCAATTTTTTTTTTTAACTTGGCCCCCACCCCCCAAACCAGATTTTCGAATTCTGCCCTTGGTAGCACCGTCCTTTTTTTTTATGGTGCTAAATACAAACTTATAAGTCTTGGTCCAAGCTCTTTATATCAAGATGAGAAAACTTAGTTTTTTTAATATATATAATATGAATAATTCTACTTAGCATCCCACACACCACATATTACACATGATTTTTTTATTTCTTATTTTTTTCCTTACCAAATTTTTGGTGTACCGTGTATGGATGATGAGTAAAAAAAATTCAATTAGTTTAAGAGGAATAAAATAAAAAAAAATAAAAAATAAATTTAAATAAGTGTGACGTGTGAGATGATAAATAACAAATATTATTTGGTACGGTTGTATCCCTTTGTTAGCACCAGATACACCACAGCCTATAGGAGCCCAAACAAGGCAGTAGAAACCGCAGCCCAAAAAGGGGTCTTAGCCCATATTGACACATGGATATTAGATGGGCACCCGGATTGAGCCCTTATTGATAGTTCATGGCACGGCCCGAAAGGGTTGGGGTCCCCCAAGCCCAAACAACAAAAACAAAGGGGAAATTCCCGTGAAACACATTAATGTCTATACAGTGTTATGTGTATTTAATTCAATTCCTCCGAATCCCCGTGAACCCATTATTACCTTACTTTAAGCCACGCACCAACCGCAAGTTATTAACACACAGTAACATGCCCCACCACCTCACCTCTTTATAACTTCTCTCTCAAGAAGTCCATCTCCTCATTCCATTCACTCTCTCCACTCCCAAAATGGCACTCTTTTTCTCACTTTCAACTACTCTACTGCTTCTGCTTCTTTCTTTGTGCCTATTGCCACTTGCTATGCCCTATACAGTTATAATGTCCGATTCCTCCACCCTCGTTGATGGCCCACAATCCGGGTTCTCCATGAACAAATACGGGTTCCGAACCGACAGCCGTGAGCAAGAGGCAGTCTATGATATCATGAAGGCTATCGGGAATGATTGGGCCACCAACATCCCTGATGTGTGTCGTGGCCGGTGGCATGGCATTGAGTGCATGCCCGACAAGGATAATGTCTACCACGTTGTCTCCCTCTCCTTTGGGGCATTGTCCGACGACACCGCCTTCCCAACATGCGACCCGACACGTTCTTATATTTCACCATCCATAACTAAGCTTCCACACATTAGGACCCTATTCTTTTACCGTTGTTTCAGTTACAACCCTCAGCCTATTCCAGCATTTTTAGGTCAATTGGGTCCAACGCTACAGACTTTGGTGCTTAGAGAAAATGGCCATGTGGGCTCCATCCCTAGTGAACTAGGCAATCTTACCCGTTTAAAGGTCCTTGATCTTCACAGAAACAATCTCAATCATACCATTCCTATCTCACTAGGTCGGATAGCCGGTCTAAGGTCATTAGATCTAAGTGGGAACAAACTAACCGGTTCAATACCCGGTTTAAGCTTCCCATCTTTGAATATTTTGGACCTTAGCCAAAATCTTTTGATGGGTTCAATCCCACCTACTCTTGGAACTTGTCATTCCTTAATCAAAATGGATTTTAGTCGTAATCGTCTCAGCGGCCCAATCCCAGACTCAATTGATGGCTTAAAGGACCTTATGCTTATGGATTTGAGCTATAATCGTCTCTCGGGCCCACTTCCCATATCGCTTAGAAGCTTAATCTCTCTCCAAGCGTTGATTATCAAAGGAAATCAAATGGGGTCTGATGCAATTCCCAGTGATGGGTTCGATGGCATGAAAGGTTTAATGATCTTAGTATTATCAAATATGAACCTACACGGTTCAATCCCAGAATCACTAGGCCAATTGACAAACCTTCGTGTCCTTCATCTTGATGGGAATCAATTCAACGGTTCAATTCCCGTTAACTTCAAGTACTTGAAGAATCTTAGCGAGTTAAGACTGAACGACAACCGGCTCACCGGGTCGGTTCCTTTTGGGAGAGAAATGGTCTGGAGGATGAAAAGGAAGTTAAGGCTTTTCAACAATCCCGGACTGTGCTACAAAGCTGAGAGTGGTTTGGATGAAGATTCAGATTCATGGTTTCATCCGGGCATTGGCTTGTGTGATGTGCCAAGGCCAGAGTCAGGAAGATCTGTACAGCATCTTTCAACCCTTGAAAGATACGTACCAAGAACATTCATTAATGTCTCATCCGACGCAGTATTTAAAATTTCAGTTCCCGTTGGCTTGATTCAGCTGGCTGCACTGCTGCTGTGTACTCTCACTTTAATGTAAGTCTCAACTCTCAAGATAGGTAGGAAGAAAGAAAGAAAAGCAATGTAATATACAGTGTAGTTTATTTATATTTTGTTGTATCTTTAAAAAAAAAAAATAATAGTTAGGAAGTGACATCTTATGATATTATATGTCTCAAAGTACTGACAAGGAAGTGTAAATTCAACAAAACCTTATCCCAAGGAAGGTTCGGTTCTTTACCGGGCAGAGGCTGCCATTTCCGACAATATTTAGCGGCTAGAATCCAAGGCCACTGTGTCTTTGCTCAAAACTACTCCTCAAGGATAAGTGATCCCCGTCAATTTTTAACAGTTTAGTTTGGTGTGAAGACTTCTATTTTCCTGAAAATTTAAGAGAGAGATTGATTTAATTAGTTATATTATATTCTTAACATTCTTATCATTTAATTGCTTATCTTATATTTTTATCACTTTTCTTCACGTGAATCAGACTTCTCGTAATGAATGATTCAACGTGTGAAATATGTAATTAAATGAAATAGAATGTAAAGTTATGGTTCGAATTCACGACACATATTCTTAATATCATGAAAATTATCATGAAAATGATTTACATAATATTTTTTACAACACTTTATATAACTATATTTTAAATTAAGGATATTTTTATAAAACATCTTATAAAAATAACATTATTTTACAAAAATACTCTCATTTTATAATGTTATTATGTAATATGTTGTACAATATGTTATGTGTATATCATTACTTCACTATATATATATATATATATGTATGCACAAAACAAAAACTCTTAGATTATTATTTATTTTATTTTCAAATAGTGCATGAGGCGGAAATGGAATCGCTTTCATAAACTATAATAGGCACAAATCAAGAGCTTAGGGTATCTTCCAAGAGCTGTCATTCCAAATACTACAAGATTGATTAACATCCTCGACAGAGAGTTTTTTTAAAATAAAAAAAAAAAAAACTAAGTAACATGCCATTGTCAAGAACCTTTACACACAGAATTTAGAACAGCAGCCACATTGACAGCTTTATCGTCAAGGGCTCCCCAAAACTATTAGCATCTGGATCTGACATCAATGATTGGTAGGCATACCAACTTTATATTTTTTTTATAATAATGCAGATCATGCTATTTATATTTATAAATTCTAATGCATTGAAGTTTAATTATGTTCGAAATTGTACATTTCCACCTCAGTTCTATTCAGTTTTTACCTATTTATTTATTTTTGTTTTCATATTTATATTCTTTGTTGTCTGTGTGATTCATTGATTGAGATTACATCCCCACATTGGACAGTGTCCAGTGCACAGATACAGACATACCTCGAGACCCAACAGTCCTAGCTTCAGTCCCTCACTGCAAATACAAATATAGTTCGAGCAACTAGCTTCTTGGGTTCTGTCACTCAACTTTATAGAAATCCAAAAAATAAAAAATACCCAACGTTTTGGCACGTTCTAAAACTTCTTTTATACTCTAATTTTTTTTTTTTTCTTTCGTTCTTTCTGTCAGCCTATTAATTTCCCAAACGCCACCGTAAAGGTTTGAATTTTGCGAGGAATGTTATATATAATTATGAATTAAGTAAATGTTGTTTATTCAAAAAGTTAAACGAATTTTTTCTTTAAATAGTAGAATTTATTATTAAAAAACTAATTAATTTTTTTATGTAAATTTTATATTTATTTTTTTTAAATAATTATGTGCAACGTTTATACGCTCTATGATTGCAAATACCATTTCTATATCTAAAAAGCATTAAAGGAAAAACGTTGCATTCATATAAGTGATTCACAAAGGTCTCATAATAAACTAATCAAAATGCTAAACCAAGATCTCATAAAAGGAAATAGAAAAGAGCATGGCCTAATTTGAATAGAATGGTGGTAAAAATTAAAAAGAAGAGATCCACATGGAGCAACCAATTTCTCAATATAATTTTGGTAGTTGGATTATTCTATATCTATTCATTTTATATTGTTGTCAAGCAATTGAAAACTACGACAATGACAAAAAATAACTTTGTATTTCAAACCAAAGTGAAAGGATAAGAACATGATTGATTGGATTATTGTAATGAGTTGCATTTTATCCTTCTAAAATAACCACCATTACTTTACTTACAGCATCCATATAAAACAACCACCAAATTTAAAAATATATTTATGTTTCTGTATAGTATAGTTTTGATTTATATAAATTATCATCTAATGAAAAAAATAAAAAAGATTAAAAAATTGTCCACATCTCGGTGTTTTTAAAATAGAGAAACAGCTAGGACCAAGCGACTTCAAGAAAAAGGAAGGAAAGCCTTGATGGAGAAGGAAGATTCTGTAGTTTCGAGTGCTTGCCCACAACTCGCAGCTCCACCGCACGCTTCCTTCTGATAGAAAAAAACTAGACTTTACGACTCCATATGTTTGTTTCTACTTCCACCTCGTAGCGCAATATTTGCCTACAAGTTAGCTTTTGCTGCACGACTGTTAAAAAAGAAATAGGGAAAAAAAAAACGCTCACACACGCAAAAAGTTTTAGAAGGAACAAAGAGAGATATGTGTGCACCTTTGTCCTAATCGTTACGTTTCGCATCTAATCTTCGTCTTCTTTCGCTTTGGCTTTTCTCTTACATCCACTCTGTAACCAGCTAGACAAGGAAGGAGGAGAAGAAGCAGAAGTCAAGAGAGGTTGCGAAGTTGGAAGGAGGAGGAAGACCTGATTTTGAAGACCCATAATTTTTTCAAGGGGTTCGATTATTTAACTTTTCGTGGGTTTGATAGAAGTGGGGATATGGCTTTTTACTCAATGTTTTGTTGCGGAAATGTTTCGAATCGGTATGTTGCTTACATTTTTTTTTTTTTCCCTATTGTTGCTCAATTGTTGTGATTTCAGTTTGGGAAGTCTTTTTTATGTGCTGTATTCTGGTGAGAAATGAGAGCAGAGGAGAGGGGTTGAGTTCTGCATTCAGCTTAGATTTTGGGGACGAGCACTAGGGTCTGGGTGAGAGGAATCTACTAATGGCTTGTTAGGTTGTTAAGAAAATGGTGAGAAAAGGTAGGAATACGGGAAAAAAAAAAAAAAAAAGAAAAAAAAAGGTGGAATCTTGATGGTTAAAAACAACACTGCGCGCAGACATCAGTGAACTGTAGTATTTCATTAAGTTTGCCCAAATAAGTGGTTCCACTCGGATTTTTCAATGGCCAAACGAAAAGTGTACGTCTTTTAATTGTTTTGGACTAAAGTGCATTTCTTTTTCCGCTATGTTGTTCTGATTAACCTTAATCAGTGGAGGGCTCAATTGTACAGGAGTGAACGAGGGAAGAAGCCTCAAACATGGAGGGTATTTTCATTGAAGGAGCTGCACGCAGCTACGAACAATTTTAATTATGATAACAAGCTTGGAGAAGGGGGATTTGGTAGCGTCTACTGGGGTCAGCTTTGGGATGGATCACAAGTAATTAATACATTTATAAGTTTCCACTCAAATTTTCCATACTGATTATATTATTAATGTTGCCTCTATTGTCTTTTGATGTACAAAAATACTCTTTTCGGGAAACAACGCTGATGGCTATCACTGTTGAGAAAAAAGAATCCATATAGGTCTTGTATCAGTTTATATTATCAGGAATTATTTTAATCTCACAGTGCTGCTTTCCACTTTTTGGTAGTTCCCTGCCCCGCCTTTCCCTTCATTGCAGACAAAACAATGCCATGCAACATCTGTTTAGTTTCTTCTAAGTATGGAACTCACTTGTTATAAAACAATGTCATGTAATCTCACTGGGCTGAGGATTGAGAGGATAAGTAGATTAAGAAGAAAGCTATCGATGCTTGTCAAAAAAGAAAAAAGAAGAAGAAAGGTATCAATTTAAAAGTGGGATAGGGACTTTTGATATTATGAGAAAGAGAGAAAACAACGGGAGGGAGATCTAAGCAGTAAGACATTAAATGATTTTTTTTTTTAATGAATAGTAAGATATGAAATGATAATTGATATATGACAGAGAATATGGCCTTAAGGTGGAAGGGCCAAGAAAAGGTAAACGTAAATGACTCCCATTAGTTGAAATGGGATTCATGTTTCAACCCTGATAATTAGGATAGAAGCTTTTCTAAGTTGAGTTGCGTAGGAGTCATAGGAGAATTTGTAACAGTTATTCAATTTTTTTACCTAATTTGTACTTGAGGAACTTTTAGAGATATAAATACTTATATGTTAATTATACATTTAGACGCCTGGACAACCGTCAGGCGTAAAGCAGCTGATGCACTCAATCCTACTTGGGACATTGTAGTATCCATGAACTCGCCCCAACCTTGTTTGGTTGGGACTTGCATGAGCAAACCTGACTTGGGAAGAGGTGGGATCGGCTCTCAGTCTCAACATATGTTGTAGATGTCTCATTGTGTATACAGAATGACAGATGCGAAGATGTTAATTTAGTGATTGAAACATTATTTATACTCGTCTAAAAAGAAATCAAAGTCAGTGAGCTATGGTTTTCTTGTTCCTTTCCACCATATTCCCTTTCTGTGAGTCAATTTTTAATTTTATTTTATGATGAATACAATACTGAGATTACTTCTAAAACTACTACATAATTTAACTTGCATCTAATCTAATTACAGCTTCCCTTTTTTACTACATTATACAGTATGTTGTGTCCTGTGTACCTATCCTAGCTTTTCATACCACAGAAATCTGATGCCCAAATTAGTACTAAATTTTTTTGAAGCTTGGCATTGTAACATGTTGATAAATCATGGCAGGATTTGTAAGTCAAGCAAGGATATGACATTTGGAAGTCATGGTATGCAAGACAGCTGCTTGGCTGATTGCTTAAAACTATTTGTATTCACTGAAGTAATGTCGTAGGGTGTAAGGTGCTTAGGACAGGCATATCTGTTGATATATAATCTATATAAGGCAATATCTTTTTGTAAACAGGCTTATAAAAGGAGATCTCGTCAACAGAAAATCGCCAGTTCCATTTCGCTAGAGTTCTGTAGCCAAGCGAAGTTGTGGGCATCAAAGATGCTCAATCAGTACCTTTGCTAACATGCTTTATTTGTTTATTAACTTTCTAGTTTTTGCTTAATTAATTGAAGAGCTGTTTCCATCATTATTCTATCTTGAAACACTCGTAGGCAATTGGCAATAGTGGACCTTCTTTATGAATGTTCTTACCAATGAATATTAATACGTTTACAGTCCTTGTTGAGACAACGGAGAGCCTACATCCTAAGTGGCATAGTAGGAAGACAGTTATGATGCTTTGTTGAGCCAGCTTGGACAAGAATTACAGCTGGTTGCATTGATCGATTCCTTCTGATGTACTTGTCACACTAACTCCTTGAAGATAAATAAAGTGGTTCTGGTATTTTACTGCCTGTGGCAGGCACATTGATTAAGACTTCATACTTCTGTATTATGAAGTGCACTTTTTCCTATTCACATGTGATTTACTTTGGCTAGTGCTCTCACGATAGTAAAGCATTGTAAGTTGACTAGCTTCATGATTACCAAGAATTTCTAGACTTAACTTTTATTGTGCCTTTAGAAGCAAATTTTTCCTGTGTATGCTCTTAACGTTTATGTTCCAAATAACATTGAGTCTTGGATGTTATCAAAATTGTAATGGGCTTGATTTGTTGCTTAAGTTACAACCTTTCTTGAATTGTTTTCACCTGAGAGTAATCGGTGCAATTACATGTTTTAATATTCCTTTTCCTCATGTTATAGCAGAACTCTAATGGCTGTATGCCTGCAACTTAACCCCACTCGTCCTTGTAGACTGGATAACATTCTGAAAGGTGACAACTATGCAGATTGCAGTCAAAAGGTTGAAGGTTTGGAGCAACAAAGCGGATATGGAATTTGCAGTTGAGATTGAGGTACTGGCACGAGTACGACACAAGAATTTGCTAAGCTTACGTGGCTATTGTGCTGAGGGGCAAGAGCGTCTGATCGTGTATGACTACATGCTGAATTTAAGCTTGCTATCTCATCTTCATGGGCAGCACTCGGCAGAATGCCTTCTCGATTGGAACCGACGGATGAGTATTGCAGTTGGAGCTGCTGAGGGCATAGCGTAAGTACCAAACCAACTTTGTTCTTCATCTTTTGTCATGCCACGTACCTCACCTCGTAATCTTTTGATTCAGCTATCTCCACCACCACTCCACCCCGCATATAATTCATAGAGACATCAAAGCCAGCAATGTGTTGCTAGATTCAGATTTTCAGGCTCGGGTTGCTGATTTTGGATTTGCAAAGTTAATCCCTGATGGTGTAACACATGTGACAACGAGAGTTAAGGGTACCCTCGGATACCTTGCACCCGAATACGCTATGTTAGGGAAAGCAAATGAGAGTTGTGATGTCTACAGCTTTGGGATACTTCTGCTCGAGGTTGCTAGTGGCAGGAAACCCATTGAGAAATTGAATGCAACAATGAAACGTTCAATTACTGATTGGGCGCTGCCATTGGCAAGCGAGAGAAAGTTTGATGAAATAGTAGATCCGAAGCTCAATGGTACGTATGTGGAGGAAGAGCTAAAAAGAGTGGTCTTGGTTGCACTCATATGTGCTCACAGTCTGCCTGAAAAGAGACCCACGATGCTTGAGGTGGTGGAGCTTCTGAAGGGACTTAAGAAGGAGAAATTAGCTGAACTGGAACATATTGAGCCATTCAAGGCCGCTCAAGGTGCAGATTATAATGATGGGGCCTCGGTTGCTGAAGACAGCTCAGACTTCATCTCAGAGGAAAAAGATTCAAAACCGGAAATTGAGGGGCTTAGAGAAGAACATAATCGCACAAACTAATAACTGTGGATATGGAACCATTTACAATATTTGGGTTTCTCATGTGAAGGTGGAACTGGCTTGGCTTGTTATTAGAATTTGCCATTGCTACTATCAAGAAAGCATGTATTTTTGTGAGTGCAACGAGATCTGTTTTGTGTTTCTCGTCATTCCTTTATCCTAAAACGAATGACATGGAAACTGTGTTTAATATCCTATGGGATGGTCTGATTTTTGGCTCTAGAGACTAGAACTAGTGCTATATGTATATAGAACGACGCATCGACTCTTTCTCTCTTGACTTCTCTCCATCACTACTATTAAGGTATTGCAACAGTATATGTATAACGTATGCCATTTCAACGACAACCTGTATTTTTCATTTCAACATCAAAAGATACAAAATGCTCACTGTAAATCAAAATTGTGGCACAGCAGGCATTCGAGGCTTTAGCTTCAATACAAATGTAGAAACATAAATGGCACAATCATATATTTACAAAGACTCTACTACTGGAATATAAAAAAGGCTTATAGCTACAAAATCTGGTTTACCGAATCATCTTAAGATGTGCATGATTATTACAACAAAAAGCCTTTTTTGTGACGACTCCTTTGAAAGACTTGCCAAGTGAAAAATCAGTAATTGCACATTGCAAGCAGGCAGGGCAAATATGCCACAATTTAGCTTGCATTGTAACCCAGAATTACATCACAATCTCAACTCCTATGAGAAGGTGTCTTCACGATCTCCCACAGTAATCGTCTCTCCCTCCTCCAAGTTGCTAAACTCCAGGAAATGCGTAGGCCTGTGGTCCTCGTGATAATATTCACGGGGTGCCCCTAGCTTGACCCCATACTTCATACTAGGTGCATGTTTCACCCCCATGAAGTTGTAATTCCATGGACCATTATCAGGAATCTAGTAACGGAAAGCAATAAAATGATCAAGTTAACTCCATAGGAACAATAAAACCATTCAGCAAATCAAATACACATATGAAGATAAATAACCATAAAAGTATCCAATCAAAAAGCACAACTAATGCATTGTATATTTCGAAGACAGGTAGAGAATGTTCTTACCATATAGAAGCCAAGGAAGCGGTCGCTAAGAAGCATTTGGACCTTCTCGTAATGAGTGGGAAGGTAGCCATGAGGATTGCTTCCAGTGTCCTTGTTCACACGTCCCCACTCATACCCTGATGGTGTCAGCTTATAAGCAGTTAAGGAGCAGGAACCAGGAGTGAAACTGCAAGTCAAAACAATGCACTTCTCCCCATCCCATTGCTTGTTGTTTTCTAAGATCTTAGCATGACTTGTGAGATCCTGCAAGCAAAATCTCAGGTAAGATAACAAATCGCAGACATGACTCATTCCCCCCTTCTAGAAGAAGAGAAGTATCTAAAAACATGACATTTCTACTAAAGAACTAACATAAGAAACATTAAATCACTCAGATCAAAGAAAAACCTGTGGTGATAACTGGGGAAGTTCATTAGGTTGTGTGTGCATCCATCCCAAAGGCTCCAAGTCATTCAGGAAATCATGCTCTGGAAGAGCTGCTGGAAGGTTAACTTGCTGATGGGTTCCCCACTGTGGCGGCATTGCAATACAGCGGATTTCCTTAACCTGTGGGTTGTCAGGAGGACTTACACCATACAAGTAGCCAGCAATTTGAGTCCGCAGATCTGCTATGCAGATAAACTTCTTCAAAATGTTCTTTGGCATAATATAGGTATATCCTGTTTCCTGCATTATCAAGTGCCCTCCAGGTCAGCCAATATTAAATATATATATGATTATAATTTGTAATGTAATCATATATATTAAATATATATCTATAATATGAGACGATCAACCTGTACCTTTATATCCTCAGAATTCACATAAATATGATTGACACGAAGATAGAGATTTGTTGCTGATATTGCTCTCACACGCCAATCTGTCTTAGATCCAAATGCAGCTTGCTCATATGGACTTGTGGTGGTGACAATCAGTTCATCACCATGCACATTGGTGGTCCTTGTTGTCACTGCTGTCAGCTGGCTTGCTTCTTTTGCCTGGTATTGTTATACAGGAGTTGATTTTAAGCCAATAACCAGCAACATATACATAAAGAAACCAAAGTTCAAACAAATAGTGATATAGGCTAGTGCTGCATATGCAAGAGGAATATAGAAACAGAGGATCATTTTTTACTCCATTGTGAGGTTGATAACATTGGAAAATGATAACCTTACAACTATTTTGCAATTATTTTACAACTCCATATGAAATGAAGGGCAATTTTGTAATATTAAAATTTAATTTTATTGGAGTGGCATGATTTCTTTGATTGTTTGAAAATGAGTCATAAAAGAGTTGTAGTAGTATCATAACTCGATAACATTTTGTGGCAAGCTGTTTTTGGTTTTTATGGGCTAAATTGGGTGATGCCTAGAAAAAGAGGTAGATCTTTGACTGCTCAAAAGGGCATTTTGACAGTCATCATGCTGAGAACTTGTACAAAATGATTCCAATTTGTTTCATGTGGTACAGTTGGAGAGAAAGAAATCCAAGATTGCACAAAGACAGCGGAGGACCTCAAGGCCTTCTTTCTCAATTTACTCTCTACCAATGGATGGTTGCCCACTATGTTTTAATAGTTTTAGCTTCCAGGATTTTCTTGGTTTCTTTACATTCTCTAGTTACGTGCATCTCACCTATACCACCTATGAACTTGATGGTGCCTTTGTGCTCAGTAATAAAGTTTCTCATTATAAAAGAAAAAAACAGAAACATCACCTGTTTCTCAATCTCAGCAATCTGCTGTCTCTGTTGAGAAGGTGGAGTAATCTCAGCTCCAAGTATGATATCACGAATTTCAGACTGTGTCAGAGCTGATGTATTCACATTGTTCTTCTTGGCATAGTCTGAGAGTATGAGATCTCTAAGAGCAACCTCTACCTGCCACATGAAGATGATAGGAAAACTCATCACATCAAAGAAATGCATGAATATATATTGACAGAATGGCATTTTTTTATCGGTAAACAAGATTTTATTAGTCATAAGAATAGGCAAGAGCCCACGTATACAGGACATATATAAGAGCAATGCCTAAGCGTGCTAGTTTAGTGATACAATGAATTCATGAAAAGCCATGCCATGAAAATCAATTAATTACAATCAATCATAGTAGTGAATTGAAAAATAAGTTTCTAAGCTCATCCATTGACCGCCCTAGAATTGAAACCGGGTAAACATTAGGCTATTTGCCATTAGAGGAATACACACACACGGATGAATGAATATTTATTGATAGAAGGCATTTTGCATTGAATCCATGTAATCATTAGGCTATTGCTGCTAGATGAACACATACACAATCCACTGTTCCCATTTTTCTGTGACCCAACATGCAAAAGGTATGTCATTAGAGTGAGTGTGCTTTACTGATACAATCAAAAGTAATAGGTAAGCCATTACAACAATGGGGTTGGTTACCTTCATCCATTGATCATCATTGAGAGAAGGCCAGATGTGGTGAGGCTCAGTAATGATTGTTTTGTCGGGCTTTAGTAACATCTTTGCCTTCTCATTATTCACATGAAGTGCACGCAGGATCAAAATGAGCCGGGAGAATGCAGTATACGAAGAAATACTTTTCAACCAATCATCATAAATGTTGAAAAGAACCATTTGTGGCTCTGTAGCCTTCAAAATCAGATCACCAAATTTTTCAATCTTCAAGCATGCCTGGAAAGGAAGCTGCAGCTCACTTCCTTTAATAACTATGTTGGGAAAATCCAGCAAGTGAACCTCCAATGGGTCCAGCATTCCTTTACGAGTCACTATAATTTGCTTTGGTTGTTCTTCAACTGGCAAAGACCGCACAAGAGCAGCAACTTCTTCTGCTGTTTTCCACTTGGCTAACTGACCAAGACGCTTCTGTCCTGCCCAGACACTTGTGTGGATGACCTGCAAAGAAATCAATGAATCTGAATCTCAACTAAAGAGAGAAATTACTTTCAAAAAACCATTAGAAAATAAAAAAGACAAAAAATAGACCTTGAGAAACAGCTGTCCGGTCCTTGGATTGAATATAAAGATGGCCCCATTGATTGGTTTCGTTGTAAGATTTCCTTCAAATGTCTTGTGGATAGTAACCCGATATACATTAGTGTCGTCAACAAACCATATTATTTGGTTGCTGAAGATCTCTCCATAATTCTGGGATGACAAATAGGGCTCAGTGGGCTCAGAAGAATACAACTGTAAACCTTTCCTTATCCGCTCCCTCAATACATATAAGGCTGGATTTGACTGCATATCCACCAAGAACCATTATTGAGTACCTATGTCTATCACAGATTTTATAAAATAATCAAAGAATACATGAACCTAAAATTGAATTGAGAACCTTCATGATCTTATTCATTGCCTGCTGGAGCAGAGGCTTTGACCCAGGAAACCAATTGCCAAATGCAGAATGCAAGTTATAGGCCAAATCAAGTCCAATCATCACACCTGCATGAAAAATCCCATGATGATTATTTCAAGCTTTAAAACAGAAACATCTAGAGGTGTAAAGCAAAAGTCAATAAAAACATACCAGTAGGAGATGGATATATAGACATGTTGTCTGTTGTATAATCCATAAATTTGGCCCGGGTGTATCGCTCAATATCGTGAGAGTCATAATCACCCCAACGGAGTTGCACATCTATCCAGTACTTGTTGCTTGCTTTCTGATCAAACACATCCTTTGGCTCGGCCACAAGACTAGGTTTTGACATTGGCCATCTATGAGCAGCAAAGAGAAGAATGTCTGCACAAGAGCTGTTCATTTTGTAACTCTTCCTTGGATGTATTGTTTCCTTCTGCACAGTTTCAATTTCCAAAGCATCCAACTCCTGATCCAAAACTTGACACAGATCCATGACAACACTCTCATGTATCTTTTGCCATAAATGAGCACGGAATATCTGAATCAGCGAAATCTTTAAGGTAGGGATCTTCCCGTGCATGAAGATGCCAGTTAGATCCAACTGGACTTGGAAACCCACATAAACATTTGCTCTATTTATTGTAGGTGACCACCAAAGAGTGAACCTACGGTTAGGGATCTGGTTGAGACCAGATCTCTGAGCATTTGTCAGCTTTTTATACTTCATTGATTCCTCAAAGCCTGACGCCTTTTCCCAGAAGAGTCCTTCCCAAGTTGGAAAGCTAAAAATCAAATAAGAAAATTCAGGCCCGGTTTGGATATTTGGATACACAAAACATCTCATCTCATCTCATCATTACAACTTTCCCAAACTCCCACGCAAAATATAATAAATAATTCAACTTTTTCAAATCTCAAAATAAAAATTATATTTTAACAATATTTTAATCAACTTTCAAGAAAATATCTCATTTCATCTGAACTGCGTAACCAAACAAGGCCTCAATCAAAAACTAGTCCCCCCCCCCTCTCTCCTAAAGGAGATCACTGAATTATGAATTGAAGACTGCAACTCAACTCTGTCAAGATTATATACTACAGTGCAATGAAATTTGACAAGACCAAAGCTATAGAGGACAAAAAGTGCTCCGATGTGCACTAACCAACAAGATTATATAAGCCATTTGTCTCTTTCACTATCCCCATTGTATTAGCAGACTAATGGAAAATGGCTAAACAGGCCTAAACTGGTGACAACTAATCAGAACAAACTTGTAAAACAGTATACTTACTATGTTCCTTTGAATAAGGTATGCTCAAGAATTCCCTCAACACCTCCCAAAGCTTGAATGACATCAGTTCGATAGTTGTTCAAGTTCCAAAGTTTCCCGTCATGCCTCTGGTGTGTCCACCAGAAAGGGTTCTGTTTTAGAACTTGGTACTGCTTGAAGTCAGTGCGCACCCTCCATCCTTTGTCATATGCCAAAGTATGTCGATCCTTCTGAAACAAAGTATTTATCCGAGGAATTCCCCTGTCCCATGAATCCTGTCAAGAGAATTAAGCAAGACATTAGGATGACGAAATTTTGTACAAAGGCCTAATTATACATATAAAAAAGTGCCACCCACTTCCAAATCTTCGAGGGTCAAACGCCTATTTTGTGCCTGAGCTTCCTGTCTCTTTAGTGCATACTCTGCCCACACACGCTGTGAATCTATGAACTCACTCTCCCATGGCTGTCAAGTAAACAGCAAGACGGTGAAAAACAGCAAAGTAAACACAGGCACACTACATACACAAAAAATAAAAGTCTGAATTTACTTGTATATATCGATAAAGATTGGGAATTAGCTGGTCCTCTTCATGACTCATTCCACTCCTAAAGTGAGTTACACCAACGTCAGTCTGCTGACTGTAACGGAGGTCACTCTGTGGAATCAATATGTGACCCATGGAAAGCATCCCAAGTCCTCCGATTTCCTTTGGAGTGTAGAAAATGACAGGCGGGAACCTGAAAGCAAATTGAGATTAGGAATAGCAGATTGAGTTTCAACAATATTTAAGTTTTGAAAACTTCAACTAGATAATGTTTTTCCTTGTGCAACCACAAAATTAAATAAATGTACCTGCTAGGCATCTTTGAGTTCAACCCAATCTTTATACGGGTCTGGATTTTATTTTCACATTTAACCAGCAAATCCAACAGTTCTTGAGTATGTACAGTGGCTTCACGGAAATAAGTCATGAGACCTATTGAAAACAAGAACCCTTTATAATTTATCCTCATGATGTCAAAATAGGTTTACAAGGCAGAATAAAATTCTCAAAATATACCTATCAGGGCTGTATTCCATTTATTGACAATTTTTGTAAATGTAGTAGATCCAGAAGACATTAGAATCTGCCTCACACGATTCTCAAACACCTTCATGTGTTCATCATCAACCCGCAAGAAAGCAACAGCAGTCCGTTCTTTGGTCTGTTCATTCTGCAGATTCCAAACACCATCTCTTGTATTGCTGAATGCTTCTTGGGTCATTCTTATTTTAGGAAGTATCCGAACTTCAAATCCACACCTATAGGTCAAATAAGAAATGATTCAGAAACAATTCCATTCCCCATAAAACGAACATCACAATCATAACCTGAAAAGCCTAGGGAGGCTAAAGCAGCATGAAGATAAATCTAAGATTCATACACAATTACAGGACTACTAGCCAAAATAATTACCTACTTATCAAAAAGGGGATCTAAAGGTTAAGACACCTCTCCCATACGATCATATCCATCACATGACAAAGGCCAATTATATATGCAGAAAATAATGAATTAAAAAAAGGGACGCAAAATTTATGTATGACGTGAATGTTTTTGTTAAGTATGTCTCGGAGGTAAATAAATCTGGATCGACTAATTATTTTTTGTTTTGGTTCACAATTTAAGTCCGTCTATGAAAAACATCCAGCAGTTGCAGCTTCGGAGATGAAAAGCAGCAAAACTGGTGCATGGGAAATACCGGATACCAACAAATCCAAATATTCCAAGAAAAATTTTGTATATGATCTTTGCTGGAAAACATAGGTCCAAAGCAGGTAACATATCATAACATATACACAAAAGATGAAGCAACTAAATAGATGGATGACATACATGCTGAAGAGCAAATTCGGATTATCCTTGCTGTAAACTGATACAAAGCTGTTCTCCCACTCCAACGTTGTGATACTTCGAGGAAGACGATTCTTCATATCCCAGAAAACACTCCTCCCAAGATTTACTGAGGAAAATTTAAAAACAGACCAATAAAGTCATTTTTTGCATCTCAAGAAATCCAACTCATTCTTTTAAGATAACGTTTACCATAGCAACTTTAGATTAGAAGTAAGAAAGAATAAACTACCATCATGTTTCATGAGCCTCATTCTTGCATCTCTGGGCCAGCACTTCTTATTGTTATATCCAACCATATTTTCATTGTTAGGATCAGGATGCTCAGTAAGATATCGCTGAATAAGGTCTCGAGCCTCTTCATGGGTGAAGCGGAATAATATATGGACCCTGTCTATGTATCGGGAATACAGCCGAATAGGGTGCCGTGTCTCAACTTTCGTGTCCCAATAAGTAATGAACTCATTAGGCATCTGGGGTGGACCAGCAATCTCACTGGCTCGAGTCAATCCAAGGAGCAAGAGATCCAGCACAAGTCCATAATACTGTACAACAAAAGAAGCAAACTGGAGACCACGTATAAGACCGTATGAGTTTGTGTGACTCATATCCTTGTAAGACAACACAACATTGTTCTTAGCAGTGACATAATCTGCGATGTTGTGGTCAAGAACCAACCTCAAGAGCCTGCAACACAGCAAAGTAAAGAAACATTATTTAATAAAAATATCCATCTTTACAGTCAAAAAAGCACCAACCTTGTACTCACCTGTTTAACATTGTCAAGTCAATCTTCTCAAAGAACTTCTCGAACTTTGTCTGCAGCATCACAACACATTGCCCTTCACTCGTGTCCCATACACCTTGTAAATTGTTTATACCCTGACACCATTTATAAACCAAAAGTGGGGGAGGCTCTGAATCTGCAGGCTTGATCCAGTTTGGAAAGAGATGGCGTTTGTCACCTTCATACCATAAATATTGATCAAGATACGCATCCGTAATCTTCTCAAGAGGCTCAATCTCATAAACTGGAATGAGATAGCTGTACAAATCCATGAACTCTATTCCAACCTGAAAAAACAAAAAGTTCAGTTCCTCCTACACTGTGAAGCCCAAAGGTCAGAATCAACTCATTCTTGATCATTGACAAACCTCCTTGAAAGCACGCTGAGTGAGCAGGTGACGCTTAATTCGCGACAGTGCTTCATGTGGATTATCATAAGCTTGTTCAATGAGACCCAACTCTTCCCTCTGAAGCTGGTTTAATCTCACAGCCACACTGTAAGATTCTTTCAACCTCTCCAGAGCTAGAATAAGTAGTTTTGTATCATGCTTATATGACAATGGAGGGAATGGAATGGGAGAAAACTTTCTTGACTCCAACCAATGCACTGTCGTCGTATAAATGGCAACTGCTTCTTCTGGTGTAACATATGGACCGTCTTTCAAATAATTGTGTTGTCGTTCCTACAAGAAGGGAAAATGGAAATTGAAAGATAACTAAGCGAGGGAATAAAAACATCTATTAGAATACAATTCAGGAAAAAAATAAAGAGGCTGTGAAGGTCATCTTTTGTAGTTCTCCCTAGGTGTTTTACACGAAAAAAAAAATGAAGAATTTGGTATGGGAACCTGCTCTGCTTTAAGCCAAAGGCGAGTCAGTCTCCCAAGGTTCTTCCGACAAACTGTCTTATCAACCGTCGCTCCTCTTTTTATACGCTCACGATTATAGTGAGCAACATTCGTCCACCAGTCTGCTTTTGATTTGACGTAACGAAGAATCATGTTCTCAATGGGAACCGGCAAACCTGGAACCTTCCAGGGAATGTTTGCTTTCCAACATCGCCACGCCTCACTGAGATGCTGCAATATAACTCTAGCTTTATTCTGCTTGATGCCCTCTGCATTCCAATGATACAATTTTAGAGACACAAATCAAGTAGACTAGATCAACCAGAAAATCAGATCAAAGGAAACACAAGCCAAAAAAGAACAGAATTTTGTTCAATCAAAGATTACCTGGCATGGCATCAAGAACATCATGCATAACAGCTGCTCGAAGCTCCAAATCAAAATGGCTTTCAACACGTTGCTTAGTAACAGTCTTTGCCACTCCTTTTGAATGGCGCCCTTCAAATTGACGCGCAAGTAAATTACCTAACCACCGTTCGAGGAGTGGCACTATACCACGAAGAAAGAACAACCACACCCTCCACATTGGTGCCCAAAACCCACATCCAGGTCCTTTCCCAACAGGACCAGTGTTGAACCGATAATAAATCAAGTGTTTTAAGTCTTTGCACATTCTGATCTGCCGCATAAGCCTGTACTTATATCGGTACATCCCAGTCAGTTGACCAACATGAGAGAATGTATATTGCAAACCATCAGCCAATTGGAAAGCATCCACATTACCCAAGCGGAACTGGATATTTGCATCAACTACAAGCTTTGTCAAACGCAGAATTTCACGGCAAAGATGGAAAGCATTACCAAAACGTGATTTCTTTCGCTCTTTTGTTGTGAGGGTCTTTACAGGCTTCAGGTTAAAATTGTAATCAAGGTGAAGGTAATTCAAATTTTTCCTATGTATAAGCAGATTTAGCATGTTATAGCCCTGCTTACAAACTTGAAGACCAGCTTCAGCCCAATCAAGTTCTGTCGTTTGGAAAAACTTTGTTGCTTGCAAAGATCGGAATAAGTGCTTCTTCTTTTGAGCCTTGGGAGGTCTGTGATGCAGTTCATTCAACACAAAGCATTTTAGCAATTTTTGATAGCTGACCCGAACTTTAACTGGATAGGATGGAGGACTGCAAAATGGGAAAAAAAATGTCAGATGGTTTCTAAAAATTAGATGCTTAATATGCATTTAGAGAAAGAAGAAAAGAAAGAAAGAAAGAAAACAGAGATAACTAACCAATTCTCTTTATTTTTTTTAATCAGTACGCAAGTTTATTGATAGAAAACTCACCAATGCTCTTTATACCATTCTGACACAAGGGGTATATCTTCTGCCCGTCTCATCCGACCAGATCTCATGTTAAAAGGGCGTGGGGCAAATAGTAAGGAGACACCAGCAGCTGTGGTGTCGGTATAAAGTTGAGTGTCATTCAGAAAAGGTTCCACTCCTTCCGGCAAGGCAAAATCATCATCATCCTCCTCATCACGACTTTTCTTTTCATGCCGCTCCTTGTTAGTGCTAGTTATTGGGTGTATCAAAGGATCATAGTAAAATGCAGGTAAATCAGGATCCTCGGTTTTTATGTACATGATCATGGGAGTGTGATACACACAAAGCTTTACTTTCCGGGGCCTATTGTTATAGAGATGGGGAAATGCAATTCTGTATTCTGTCCTGAGAGGTGATCGAATAATCAGCTTGTTAATATCATTGAACTCATTCCAATCCTCATCTCCTTTCTCCATGTCACGGTACAAAGGCTCAAATTTAGGGCCACCTGCATAAGAAATGAAGTAAACACATACTTGAATGATGCTAACGAACATAAATAGGGAAGTAATTGAACCAACAACACAGAATACATCCAACTGCCAACACACCCATATACCAGTGAAAAAACAAAACCATGGACACCAATAGATACTGAACAGAAACTCAAGCTAAATACACACCAGAACTCATAAAATTGAGCAGCCTCTAAAGCACAAGGACGCCTCAAGAGAAGGGCTTTAAACTGGACCCGCATTTTCCAGTGTGCTTAATTGAAATCAGATCACACCAGACATTTCAAACACCCACTGCCCATCATGCCAAAGGATACAAATATGGCACTATCAAAGATCTAAGAATGAAATCTATGAAACCAAAGGAAGAACTGTAAAGCAATTATATATGACAAAAACCACAACCAAGGATGTCCAATTTTTTTCAAAGCACCAAATAACTCAGTAATAAAAGCATAAATTAAAATCATGAAGGAAAGGATGAAACGTACCAGGTATACACATGTTCAATGCTTTAGCGGTAAAAAATGACTCCATGTCAAACAAGTAGAAATAATTGCGATCAATTAAATCAGAAAGGAGCTGTCCTGCAAGCCGATGAAGGGTTGCCATTATAGGAAGAGAGAGATGCCATTTCCGGTAACTTGGACCATTTATCAGCTTTGTTTTCACAAGAGGCTTGTGGTCATAAAACCAAGTACATACAGCAGAATCCTCCTCTTCATCCAACTCTAATTGGATAGGCTCCAGAGGATCAACGTCTAAAAGATTATCAGCATAGTCTAGTGGAGGTTCTTCATCATCAAATGGTGGAAACCGCATTCTCTTGAAATGTCTACGATCTCTCTTCTCCCTTCGCATCATGATCCACATTGAGCCCCACTGTAAGATTTAAGATTCAATCAGTCATTTTTTGTTTTTTCTTTTTTATACGTAAATCCGAGTATTGGATAATGATGAACAATCAGTCATTAAGAATATGTTAACATGTAGATTAAAAAATGTAGTTAGAAAAGAAGAAACATCAGAAGAGAGAAACAAACCTGAGCCAGATATATAGGTTCTACAACCCATGGTATTTCATTCACAAATGTAATTGCCCCAGAAATATGGTACAAAATCTTCACATCACGAACCTAGAACCACATAAACATAGAAATGTCATTTGGGATAAAATATGACAAAGCAAGGAGAACAGATATAGAGCATTAATGCAATATAGGTATAAAAGACGAAAAATTAAATTTTTAAAAAAGCCCAAAAATTTGAAGAACAGAAACCTGCTCCCATGGCATGGGCATATTTTCAAGAAGTTTGTAAACTGCATGCGGAATGAATTTAAGGGCTCCAAGATAGACACGCTTATCATGACGATATTTCTTCGAGGACATATCCCCATGATCTCTGTTGAAGAAAACAGCAAGAGGAATTAAATGATAAACCCAGAGCGACCAACTGTATAATATCCCACAGCTACACAAGCATACTTATTACAACAATAAAAATACGGGGAATAAAAACAAAGTGAACGCTCAAAGCCAGTTTTCCCAACAACAAACTGAAGAATCGTAAAAAAAGACCACCAGAAATTTTTAAAAAATCTCACTAACTACAATCAACCCACTAGCAGTGCGTTACACTAATTGTTCTCCAAAAGGCATCCATCATTTTGGAGTTTCTGGAAGCCACGGCCAAACTAACTACGTCCTCTCAAGTCTCAATTAACCAGATTCCACGTACATAAATAAACACAAATTTATTAAAACAAGAGCTTATACTACCCAGAAAAATTAAAGTAACCACATACGAAATTGAACAACCACTGGCCACTGGCCTAAGTTATTAAAGCACATAATTACGTCAACTAAGACATCAGCCATAAATTATATCCCAAATCCTTCAAACTATGTTCAGAGAAGACAATAAAAGTGCTCCCACTTGATAATTTTCCTGACGTGCTCGGGTGGCATGTCCTCCTTCTGCGTCTCGACAAACCCAAACTTGCGTTTGTCGCTGTACCGCTTCGAATTGAGTTGCTGCCATTTCCTCGCCTTCTCCTCGAGTCGAGCCTCTGCTTCGGCCGGCGACGGTAGCACCGTGTACGAGGGCTGTGCCGCAGGTGGAGGCGGTATCGAGGAGCCAGTGGTCCCAGGCGGCGCAATCTGGCCGTTGTTCCACATGGCGAACAGATTCAAACCTCTATCCTAAAACCCTAAGAAACCCTGATAGCAAAATAAATTATAGCACACGTAGATTTGAGATTTCCATGTATGAGAGCTTTTTGTTTTTGTGGGATGGGTGTAAAAAGGGGGGGAGCTTTATTGAGGACGATTCAACAGTTTCTAGGGTTTTGAGGGTTTCTGGGTTTGTATCTCTGTGAGTGAGAATAAGCAAAAACAAGAGGGAGAGAGTGAGATATTCCGTAGAAAAATGGGGCTGGAGGTTGATAAAGCGTCCAATATACCGTTTCGGTCAAGGCACCGCGACAAAATGTTTCGATATCGATACTGTTTTGGGTATCGTTTTCGATATAATCTAATAAATTTTTTTTTTTTTTCTAAAGGATATAATCTAATAAATTAATTATATATAAATTATATTTTAAAATAATATCAATGTAAGCCTTGCAAAATTAAAATACATATTTATAAATTTTAATAATACTTCTAAATTCTCAATCTAACTATTAAAAAAATAATCACGCATCTTCATCATAAAAATAAGAGCAGAAATTTAATTTTAAGCTCTCGAGAAAGGGGGATTAAAAAAAGCTAAATAAATAGTTTACAGATATGAGAATTTAAGTGAAAATTATGAAAATACATTGAAAATACAAAAATACAAAATTTTGACCGACACACTGAAAACCGGCCAGTACATCAAAAATTGGTCTGTATTGACCGAAACGCACCGACATAGCCAATATTTGACCCGATACGAAACAATTATCTCCTTCATGCCCATTACTGGTCCAACACGATAAATACCAACCGGTACGACACAATATTCAAAACCTTGGTCCTGACTTCTACTATCAATGCTATGTGCATGGTCCCGAGTCCGTGCATCAAGCATTTTTTATTGGTAAATAGAAAATTATATTCATCATTTCACACAATACACTATAGGTCTGTTTGGGATTATGATAGGAGTTTTAAAAAATATTTAAATAACTTCAAAGTCTTTTTAATAGAAAAATTATGTTGTTTAGGTGTTACATATTAAAACACTTTTAATTTCAAATAAGTTAAAAAGTACATTTGAAGAAAATCATCAGACGTATTTTTAAGAATAATGCAGAACGTAATTCAAATTTTAAAAAAATTGTCCATGGACGAAAATACCCATACAGTTTCAAATAATTACAACTTTTAAACTTTCAAGAACATTGTCCTAATTTTTAAAAATTCAAATAGTCATCATTTTACCTTAGAAAACACTTTCTTAATTTATTTTCAAACAAACGTAACGTGTTTGACAGTGTTTTAAATATATGGTTACCAAACAGTGCATAATTTTTTAATAGTTTAACTTATCACTTATTTTATAAGCTATAAGTCCTAAAGATATAAGCTATATTTTTCACCGCAATCTCAAACATACACTATACAATTTTTTTCCTCTTATCAAATTAAAAATGGTGCTTATCATTCACACATCACGTAACAACATGTGATTTATCATTTTTATCATTTTATTTAAATACACATATTTACGCATCAATATGTATGTATTTAAATAGAATGACAAAAATGATAAATCACATATTGGTATGTGGTGTAATGAATGATAAGTATAATTTTTTTCATTTGAATATTCAAACACCACAAACACAACCATTTTTCAATTTTAGATTTTTAACTTTTTCATTTAAACGGATGATTGAAGAATGAGATGAAGTGATAATTTTATGAATAGTAATAAAATGGTTTGTAAGTAATAAGATAATTTGAATTAAATATTTATTAGGTTTATGAAATGAAAGAAAAAAAGTTGAACAAAAAGTATTATAAAGTTTAATATTGTTAGAATATAAAATTTTAATATTATTTTTGTTTTATAATTTGAAAAAGTTGAACTGTATTTTGTTTTTTTATTTAAGGCTGGGTTTGGATAAACAAACATCTTTATCTCATCTCATCCAATTTCATCATTATAACTTTCCAAAATTCTCATATAAAAATATAATAAACAATTCAATTTTTTCAAATCCAAAAATAAAAATAATGCTAAAAAATTATATCTAACAATATTTTATTTAATTATTATTCAAAACATATTATCTCGTCTCTGTCTATCCAAACACAATCTAGAAATTTAAAAAATTTGTAATGATTAATTTAAAAATTTTGCAATGATTAGTATTTAGGAAGAAGATAAGATGAGATGAAACATGTTTTCAAATATCTATTTAATCATTATATAATCATTACAACATTTTCATACTTCTAAATAAAACACAAAAAATAATTTAATTTTTTCAAATCACAAAACAAAAATAATATTAAATAATTTATAACATTATTTTAACTTTGTAATATTTTTATTTAATATTTTATCTATAATTTCCCAAAATCCCATAAAACATATAAAGTCAAATTATTTTACTGTTATTCACATTTCATCTCATTATCCAAACTAGGTTTTAGGCTCCGTTTGGTTTTACATATGGTTTCAGTCCATTTCATCCAAACACCGTTAAAATACAAACACTTTTCAGTTTAAACTTTTTAATTTTTTTATATAATCATTACAATTTTTTAAATTTTCAAGCAAAACACAAAAAATAATTTAATTTTTCTAAACACCAAAACATAAATTATTTTAAAAATCACATTCTAGCAATATTTGAACTTTATAATATTTTTATTCAATATTTTATCTTTCATTTCCCAAAACTACTTAAAACATCTTATTCAAACCATTTTAATACTATTCACAAACTATCTATCTATTATTCACATATTTCTCATTACATTTCATCTCATATGGAAAACTAAACGAGACTCTAATTGGTTTGGTGTCACAAAATTTTCAAATCATCTCATCTTATTTCAACATCTAAATTTCATTCAAATACAATTATTTTTCAATTTAAAAATATCAAAACTTTGTCATCTTCATTACAACTATAAAAAAACTTCAAAACAAAACAAACAAACAAAAATTCACTTTTTTTAAATTTTAAAACAAAAATTATATTCTAATCATTTTTTAACTTTATAATTTTTTTATTTAATTTTTTCTATCTCATTTTCTAAAATTTCATAAAAAAACTTAATTGGGTATAACCAAACGATAACTTAATTGTGGAAAGAAATAGATGTATCATGTAAATTCTATAACATTTAGATCTAGTTTAGATATTGATATGTGATGAAAAATTTATGAATAATAGTAAAATAATTTGTAAATATAATAAAATTGTTTGAGTTAAGATGTTTGATAAGGTTTTTGAAGATGAGATAGAAGAAAGTTGAATAAAAATATTATAATATTATTATAATATAATTTTTTAATATAATTTTTATTTCAAGATTTGAGAAAGTTGAATTGATTTTTATATTTTATTTAAAATTTATAATGATTAAATAAAAATTTAAAATTGAAAAGTTTTTGTATTTGAGTGATATCTATATGTTAAGATGAGACAAGATAAGATCTCAACATCCAAACAAGCCCTTAATACTTTGTAAATTTATTATGAATAATATTAAATTCAGTGTTCATGCACAACATTAAAAAAATGAAATTCATCGTTAAAAGTTAAAATTTATACTATACCGAGTCTCACATTTACCCATATTCAATTCTATTTTTTTTTCTTTTTCTAATCAAGCATACTTAATATTGATAGAAATAATAATAGTATATATTGTCTAATGGAGGGTAATTTCCAGTGTCAATATACATAATACATTTAGGAAGATTACCTAAAAGTATACAATTAAAAGATAAATTGGTTGTTGTCTATTATATCACCAAGTGCGTATATCAATTTTACAATTTATAAATTTTGTTGAAGCTCGAATCTTTTTTAGAGTGTAGATTTTGATAGATGAAAAAATGATAAATACACATTATTTTTTACAAATATTTTATACAACAATATTTTAAAAGGAGGGTTATTTTTATAAATTAGCTTACAAAAGTAACGTGATTTTACTAAGGCCTATTTTGAATATTGAGAATAACTGATTAATATTTATTATTTTATTATTATTTTTTACATATTTTTCACTATTATTTAATATTTTATTATTATTTTTTAAGATTTTTTACTATTATTCATAGATTACTTCATAATATCTCATTATCTAAATACAACCTAAAATATCATTATTTTATAATATATATTATAAAATGTATTATAAAATATTTCGTGTGAACATTTCCTTCCAAAATGAATGTAGTTTTTTAAAAGTATTTTGCCAATTGTAATACAGAAGAGCTGCTGAGACCAGTGTTTTAAATTTCGTATCATACTGGCTGGTACGATCGAAATTTTTTGTACCGACCATGCGGCCGGTATAGGTACTATACCCGTTTCGTACCGGCCGGTATCGGCCTCAATTTCGACCTGTGTTTTTTTTTTTTCATTTTTTCAAACTACAAATATATTTTTTAACCCCCAATTAAAACTAGATTATTTATAATTTATATATATTTATATATAATTTATTTATATGTAGACTATTATTTTAAAATATAATTTTTATATATAATTTATTTATATATCGACTATCCTAAAATATTATTTTAAAATATTATTTTAAAACAAAATTAATATCAAAATATTTTATTTTAATGTCTTAATACATTTACGATATTCAAAACATTGGCTGAGACTATTAAGACTGGATTTGTTACCCACGCTGAATTCCGTGACGTTAGTTTTCACTTTTGTGCCGCATCGGCCAACTCACAAAAAAATATCGAAAAAAATTTCAAAGCCATCGTTAAATGTTAATTGTAATTATTGCAAGTGTTTAACACAAAAAAAAGAAGTAATTATTATAGGTTTACAAGCCACGCACCGCGGGCCAGGAGCGCCAGTATAACGGTCATTCTCAGTTTCCAAAGCCAAACAAACAAACACACCCCCATAAACCCTCATTCCGTTGGCACCCTTCCCCAGGCTCCGTAAAAGGTCTCCCTCCATCCATCTCTCTCCGCATAAATCAAAATACTGAAAACCTTGCCATAGACCCAAAATCTGGTTTTATTTTCCTCCCGCTCAATGGCAATCATGCGAAACAGAAGATTGGGAGTTCAGGAAGTAAGCACTAATAGCAGTACTAAAGTAAGGGCTTTGATAGATAGGCGGTGCTTGGCTCCGCTGGCGCTGAACGGCGACGTAGAGGAGGAGCCAGCGAGCTGTGCAGTGAACCAGCCATACCATAGGTTGCCTCAACAGCTCCACGTCAATCTGTCCGTCCTCAAACTCGACGGCTCTCTCTTCGGTACCTTCTCTTTATGTTACTCACTTTTTTTTGTTTTCAAATTTTGTTGTGTTTTTGGGCTTGTTCGAAACTGTTCTCTTATAACCGTTTTTTTGTTTTTGGTTGGGTCCCCATTTTCTTGCTTAGTGTTTTTTTTTTTTGAAATATCTTGCTTAGTGTTCTGATTTGCCATTACACGACACTAATGTGACATGCATAAAAAAATTCCTTGTTTTATTTCCACAGATGTTTGTGTCTCCCAGAATGCCACTGTAGCAGAACTAAAGTGGGCCGTAGAGGAAGTTTTTGCTTCACGCCAAAAGGAAATTTCTTGGTAAACTCATGACTCATTATTTAGCCCGTAGCTGATGAAGGCTTCAGAACAGTATATTTTAATCGATGGGTTTGAGAAAACTTATTTATATGGTGTGTTTTGATTGGCTTATGTATATAGCTTTTGATTATTGGGATTATAGTTTATAGTGTAGAAGTTATTTTTTGGTTTTTTTTTTTTCAGAAAAAAAAAAAATTTGTTGCTTTGGTTTCGATGTGGTTAGGTCGCATGTGTGGGGGCACTTTTGCTTAACTTATGATGGCCAGAAGCTAATTAATGACAAGGTGTGTCTTCCAAAATTTGGGATCAAGGATGGTGATCAGGTCTGTCACTTGTTTTTCTTACTGATCTTTGGCGCATTGGATTTGTTGATTTGCATTTGCAAGAAATTCGTATTATTTTAAGATGGTAATGTGCACATAGCACTTGAAAAAATTGTAACTGCATACTCAAATACACGACTTCTCCGAAACTAAACCCAATCCAAAAAATAAAAAGAAAAAGAAAAAGAAAAAGAAAAGAAAGAAAAGGACTATTAGAGAGATCTTTTGTCCATTTATTAGCTTCAAGATTAGATCTTAAAGGTTCTATATCAGTATTGTTGCTTAGTTTTTTCCTTTTTCCGAGCGGTGCTGCTTACAAGTTCTGATGTGTCATTTCGTGGTTCATGCAGCTTCAATTCATTCGGCATATGTCCATCCAGAATTCACCATTGAGAGAAAGACCCAAGAACAACTTTGCTTACAAATTGCTGTCATTGTAAGAATCTCTATTTGGTTCTTTCTTGTCATGGATACACAGTTATGCTCTGCACATTCTCACTCACAGGTAGTTTTGGATATTCATTCAACAATTGCATGGAATGTTTTCAGACCTGGCGCTCAGACGCTCTAGTCAAGCACAAAGATGCATTAGGGCAGTTTCATATGCGTCTTAGGTTTTGCAAATACATATTGTGTAGATCACTGTAGCAGATTGGTGGAATAAATTAAGCACGTGTAGGAAATTGAGAGGCGCTATCAAAATAAGCCGACTTTAGGTGTAGAAACCAGAATAGGAATGCTCTGTAAGCATCCATTTTGGCCCAGATATGTGTAATTTAGGCTGAGTGATCTAGCAGAAATGGGTAACTTCTGCATCATGTCTAATGTATGTTCTTACAGGAGTTGGGGCCGACTCTAGTCTGACCTGTTCATTTTGCTACCAGGGAGAATCGGGATCAAGCCATTTAGCACTAGACTGAAACTTACCTGTGCTTAGAGGCCAACTACTCAACCCCTAGTTTCTGCACTTTGCTTACTGGGATATGGAGCTAAAATATTGGTTTCATTTTTCTTTTCAAATGCAAGGTCGTCATCAAAATCAAATGCTAATGAAGAGAAAAAGGAGACTGGTTCAGGTGATATTAGTAATGATGAGAATCAGGACAGTTCCAAGTGCGATGGTTACAACGAAAATCAGGAGGAAGATCCCATACCAGAGTCCAAGTTTGCTAGAGTCTTCAGAGGGTGGCTATCAACCTCCAGCTTGAGGGGCATTACAGGGAACGGATCAGAGGGCAGGGGTCCAAGTACTTCAAGGTTTGCCGCGAGTTGCCTAGTAGGTGGATCAGGGTCTAGTACTAAATACATAGGTTTAAAGCATGGTCGAAAATGGACGTAAAATGGAGTAGGGATGGATGGTCGGTCTCTCAACAGGCCTTATCATTATGAGACCCAAGCTAACACGAATTTTGAGTTCGAAGAAAGCAAAAAGCAAGACAGTCAAATGTTTATGGTTGAATCCAGTTGTGTAAAGCTTCTTATTATTTAATTTTATTTTACTGCACTTCCAATTCTGCTTTCGTTTCCCTTGTCTCCTTTGAATGGAGAAAATTAAGGAATCTTTTTGTTATACAATTCCTTATTATAAAATTTTCAAACTTCATATAAAATGTAATAAATAATTAATTTTTTTAAATTTAAAAATAAAAATTATATTTTAATAATATTTTATTTATTTTTATTTTATGTATAATCAAATGAAGCTTAAAAATTTTGTGAGTTGAAACGAGTGCAGCAACAAAAATTATTTATATAAAAATAATGATACCCAAATAACAGCACATGTAAAAGTAATGATTTATGCATAATTTTGACTATGCATGCACGAGATAAAAGTCTTGTTTGTTTTTAAAAAATATTTTATTTTATATAATTATTATAATTTTTAATATAAAATAAAATAAATAATTTAATTTTTTTAAATTTTAAAATAAAAATAATAATAAAAAATATATTTTAATAATATTTTATTTAATTTCAATTTCAATTCGAAAACAAACGATTCAATTTTTAAAAAAAAAAGTCCGAGACAAAATATGCTATTTAATTTCACGAGCCACAGACCCAGGAGAGAGACGACCGAGAAAGCCTGCAAAGTGACGACGGGTGGGGGCTCCAACTCCAAGACCGCTGTATCGAATCACCGAAGAGAATCTCTATTCTCTGGGCACCTTCACTCCAATAGCGGTTCAGTCTCCCGACCTGGTCTCCAACTCCCGATAAATTGTTACTGCCACGTGTCCACCCTATTCTGAGTCCTATCCCGTCACGTGTCCTTTCAGCTGCTTCCACAGTGGAGCTTCTAGTGACGTGGCATTCTCTGAGATAGGCACCACCGGGAATACTTTTTCACTTTTTGTATTCTGGGAAACAAAAAATAAAATAAAGAAATCTCTTTGTTTGTTTTCTTTATTTATTTATTTTTGCCTCTGCTGCTTCTTCTTGGCTCTTCCTCGGGTAACAAAGCCTTGTTTCGACTTCCCCACGGACTCTCCCTCTCTCTATTGGTAAGCACATGCGTGTGTTAACATTTTTGTATCCGTCTGGTTCCTCTGAAACTATAGGAAACGAATTGAAAGTTTTAACGTCTGCTCACCCCCTGGCCCCTTCCCCTTTCTATGTACCGGAATTCAGAGAAAGAAAATAATATAATCTGCAGATCAGTTTTTGTTTTCGTAGGAACTAAAAAGGGTTTTATTTGTAAACTTATCTCTCTGTGTTTGTGTGAGTCTGTGTTGATTGCATACGTTTAGGCAGGTATGTATGTAGGGTTTCCGTTTCTGTTGTTTTGCTGCTTTCCTGATTTATTTAGGTACCCATGAATTACGGTGGCTTTGGAAATGTCTAGAATTTCTTTAGTTTGGATAACTAGGGAATTAAACATTTTTTTTTTTTTTGTTTTTAAATCAAAGTTTCGGATTCAGCAATAATCGAATTGATATGAGGAAGGTTTGTTTGATGATGGCTTTAAGCTCTCTAACTCTGTTTCAAGCCTATGCATTTTTCTTTGGATCCAGTGGTGTACGTAGGAGTATACTGAATATTATAAAGGGAAAATACTCTAGCCGCATAGTAGTTATACAAAAGCAATCTTATAAACTGACGTGGCTTGATGTGATTCGTTAGATTGTAAGGTTACTTTTATTATAAAGTAGATCTAACGGATTAGATGAAATAACGTCAGTTTGTAGCATTGTCTTTGTGTGACTCATTTGTGGATGTAGCAGTCCTCAATTATCAATACCCACTTATCCAATTTTTAGATTCGTTTGCCGCCTTAGGATTGATATTTTGGGGTCCATTATGATGTAATTTTCCATTTTGCCACAGTTTTAATAAGGGCTGACAGATTTTTTGGCACACATTCACGAGTTCCTTTTTTTACCCATATCATCCTGCTGGCAGGATTCAGCAATATGACTGAACAGATCAGAGCAGCAAAGCCAGCAGCTTTTTTTGAGTATGAACTCTTTGAAGGAGACCCCGACCACCTTAGAACTGTCAAAGCCACACCAACTCCGATTGGTCCATGGATTGATCCTTCCTCTCTGAAACTTAAGCATAGGATTGGCCGGGGCCCCTTTGGTGATGTTTTCTTAGCAACTCATCACCAATTGGGTCATGATTTTGAGGAGTATCATGAAGTGGCTGTCAAGGTGCTGCATCCATTAAAGGAGGGTCATACTCAAAAGTTTCTGGACAAGTTTAAGGAGTTATTTTTTAAGTGCCAAGCACAACCAGGTGTTTGTTTGTTGCATGGTATATCAATAGTTAAAGGAAAGGTGACTTCCTTGAATTTGAATATAGTTTTTTTTAAACTCGTGGAATTCTTTTCTGTCTCACCACATTGGTTCACTTCTGATGCCTTTTCAGATCTGCATTGCGATGAAATTTTATGAGGGATCAGTGGGTGATCGAATGGCTCGGGTCAAAGGTGGCAATCTTCAGTTGTCTGATGTTTTAAGGTTTGTTTTTGGGGTTTTGATCAGTTAAATTATTTTCTTTAAGAAATAATGTTATTGAACCTTGTAAGATAGGGTAGAACTTAGGTAAAGTTCCTGAATTTGAGGTTTGTTGGGTTCTCTTATTTCACCTTCTAAATCAGAGAGCAGCCTTTCTATTTAACAGGTCTCACTTAGTTGGTGAAATGCGTAAAAATTATGCTAGAAATGACGCTCTACTATATGCTTTACTCAAATTTTATAATACTTATAATGGTCTAAAGCTCGTCAGAATATAGTGTATCATACAATTGCTTTGAATGGTGAGATATGGTCTTTGAAAATGCTAATGCTTACAGGTATGGGATCAAATTGGCAAAAGCGATTATAGAGTTGCATTCAATTGGGACCCTGGTGCTGAACCTCAAGCCTTGTAACTTTCTGCTTAATGAAAATGACCAAGTGGTTCTGGGAGATTTTGGGATCCCATATCTGCTTCTTGGGATTGCAGTTTCTAATCCAGAATTGGCTCTCAGACTTGGAACTCCAAACTACATGGCCCCAGAACAGTGGAATCCAGAAGTTAGAGGTCCTATATCCTTTGAGACAGATTCATGGGGTTTTGGATGCAGCATAACAGAGATGTTAACCGGCATTCAGCCCTGGTTTGGAAACTCAGCTGAAGAAATATATCACTCAGTTGTGATCAAGCAAGAAAAGCCACATATCCCAAGTGGTTTGCCCCCTGTGGTTGGGAGTGTTATCAATGGTTGCTTTGAGTATGATTTCCGGAATCGGCCTTTGATGACAGATATTCTGCATGCATTTTTAAGGTATTCATTATGGACATAATTGATCTTGTTATATATAGTTGAAGGAGATGGAATTATCTATTATTCTGATGAGTTGTTTATAAAGTGCTGTGTAGCGGTCTTCTCAGTGTGACTTTGGGCAGCATGTGATCTAAATGTCATATCCCCACTGATTTTGAACAGTATTTGTTTTTCCCCTTCCTGGTTCTATTTCATCAGATGCATTGTGCCCTTGGAACGGTTTGCTATTAAGATTGGTGCATTCTAAAATTGGGCACCTGGCGGAGAGCCTTTTTTGGGAGTAAAGAAAGAGCAAATGATTGTCCTTAATGATGGTTATTTTCTTTTTAAATAAAAATAAAAATTCTCTGACTAGTTTACAGCACGCATGTCAATGTTTGTGCCCTCACTTCTAGCTAAATTTAGTTGTACTCGGGCGTGTCAGACACATACGATTGGACGGACTTCTGGTAAAGTATCAGTTTCTTATGTAGAATATTCTGCTCTCATTTAGGAATTTTCAGAATAACTTCTGATTTTCAGAACCCCGTCCTTCAATGTTTTTAACATATTCCTCTAAAAAAATTAAGATATCTGTTTAGGGAGCACATTGATTAGTCCAAGAAACATCTTTAATAGAAATTTGTAGGAATTACGGTGTGCTGAAAGACTTTTTTCTATGGCAGAATTTAGAAGTGGTTCAGCATTTCTGTGTCTTGGAATGTTTTTTCTTAATAAGGTTGTCTTTGAATGTTTATAGTTAGGTAATTGGTGCCAATCGTATTTTGACCATATTGATGTCTCTGCTTTCAATTCTAACATACAACCCCCCCCCCGGGGGTGAAAATTGAGGCACCAAAAGAAACCATAGAATGTCAGAGCTGTGTGCCTTCATTCACCCTGTAACTCTTACCCATTATAGTTGTTTACTGACTATTTGCAATCTAATTTGCAGCTCAAAGAATGCTGTTAACAGAGATGGAGAATCGCATGGTATAGGAAGCAGGGCACTTAAATATAGATTGAATGGTGTGGGTTACACGACATGGTATCTGTTGAAGGATCATCTTGAAGTGGGTGACATGGTTCGCGCTAGAAAGCCAATGAATACATACAAACCGCAAGCCATAGATGTTCCTGAAGGAAAGGTGGTCGCTTTGGAGGGTGACAATGATAAAGACAGTTTTGTTCTGGTGAAGGTACCTGGTGCACACAACCCTTTAAGAGTACAAGTTTCAACAGTCGAAAGGGTGACATTTGACTTGGCAATGGGTGATTGGGTGCGTTTAAAAGAGAAAAACAAGGAGCACTCCTCAGTGGGAATTCTACACTCAGTACAGCGTAATGGGAGTACAACAGTTGGATTTTTGGGGTTAGAGACTCTCTGGAGAGGTGACTCTTCTGAGCTTCAAAAGGCTAAAGCTTATTATGTTGGACAGTTTGTGAGGCTGAAGGCAGATATGTCGACTCCCCGGTTTGAGTGGCCTCGTAGGAATGGAGGAGCATGGGCCACTGGCATTATCTCACATGTGCTTCCAAATGGATGTCTTGTTGTGAGTTTCCCTGGGAGGTTGGTGTTTGGAAATGAATCTAATATCTTCTTGGCAGATCCAGCTGAAGTGGAGCAAGTGTCTTTTGATACTTGTCCAGGAGTGGTGGAGAAATATCAGCACATCGAGGATTTTCACTGGGCTGTGCGTCCACTTGCAGTCGCGGTTAGTTTATTTACAGCCATGAAACTGGGCTTATTTGTTGGACGAAACATAGGTGCAAGGTTGAAGAAAGACCCTAGGAATTTGAAGCGGCACGATGGTGGCCAGAGTGGTGGAAGTGGTTGGCTTCCACCACCAGTTGCAAATATTCTCTTCAAAGAAGGTGCTTAGGTAATTATTGATTTCTGCCCCGCAGTCAAGTTTGTTAACCGCAGAGCTAGTGAATGAAAATAATTGCTTTTAAACCGATGGCTCTACTGCCTGCTACTAGGACTTGTAACTTCTTACTTTTCTTTGTATACGTTCTGTACATAGTCTGTCCTAAATTCAATCTTCATAAGAACTTTCAACTATTTGTAAATCCATATATAATATATATATATATATATATATATATAATGCAAGTGAATGAATCCCATCCCCTGTACCCCTAGCGAGTGAAGTGCTTACGAAATCTAAATCATTACTGGAACAGCCTCTCTGACAAAGAACACCAAATACAGAGGCCTCAGCTGCAGTTTGAGGCCTCAGCTGCAGTTTTCTTATGGATACACAGAGTTTTGTTACAAATTAGTAACTGTTCACATTACAAACCTCACATCTATATATTTTTATAAAGTATGAGGTATTTTTCATAGGGTGTTTTAATGTTTTTCATAGGATGTGGTGTGTGATAGTGAATAGTAATTAATAAGAAAAACTTTTCATACAGAAATTATGTTATATTGAATTCTCTTTCTTGAATGTAAATTTAAATAATTTTATTTAAATTTTTTTATACATATATTTTGATTTGAAATAAATTAAATTATGTCATATAGGTTATATATGCTAATAAAAGATTTTTTATATTGTGAGATGAGCATCTATTTAAAATGTTCAGCGTTACAATGGGAAGACAGTCTCTACGATCCTATCAACGTCACAAATGTAGACCTTCGTGAAGACCCAACGGTGGATGACTGACTTCACCGCGTATGAAGATACACCCGTTAAGATTCTTGAACCGACTGAAACAGCCTGCTCGGGTCCAGGGAGTCGGGCCCCTCCCACTCATATAGCCATAATCCGACCTCCGAAACAAAATAAAAAGTATAAAATGGCGTTGCAGAAAAAGCAAAAAGGAGAAACTATAAATTTACGGTTCATATTTCACTCGCACTTTATCAGGTCAGAGTCTCAGACTAACAAAGAGAAACTCCAAGAAAATCTATCAGAGCGGAGAGAAAAGGAAGAAAACAATGAAAGGAGGGTCATCCCAACTCCTCCAGTAAGCTCCATCATCACCTTCTAAAAAGAGATCTTTTTTTTTCCCTTTCTATTTTCCATTTTTTTCCTATGTTTATTCTTTTTCTTTATGTGTTGGTTGTTATTTTGGCTAGAAAATGAACTTTAAATGCGTGCTCTAAACTTTTTCTATATAGTTCTCTTGAAAGAACAGGAAAAGGATATGGTTGAAAGTTTGAAATTATCTTTTCTTTTCTGCTTGGGAAGACTAATTATGCAAACACTTACATTTGCTTTGTTCGGCTTCGAAGAAAACAATGTAAAAACCAAAGAAAATCTGGGATTCTAGTGCAAAATTTCATATTTTGCGGCCCCATACTTTCTTTCCCTTTCTTGATGAGAAGGCAAATTCTTGGTCTATAGTTACATGCAAATTCTTGGCCCCATTTTCGTCTGCATTGTTTTCTTTTCTCATAGACAAAAGGAAAACTTTCCAGGAATATTTGTGAAGATAGTGACTCTGAAGAACAAGATGAAGGGATGGCAATGGCAAGGAGAGTCACCGAAGAATATGGCGATGAAGTTGATGACATGAGAGAGAAATTCCAGTGCTTGGTCCTCCATAAGCATGAAAAAGCCAAACGAGGCAAGTTCCAAAATCTCCTCTCTCTCTCTCTCTCGCTCTCTCTCTCTCTCTCTCTCTCTCAAATTAAATATTACTCAAAGAGGAGATACCTATACAATTTCCTTCATTTCCTTTCTAGGAAAATTTATGGGATCTATTTTTTGTTGAGAACCGCTTCGGCCATAAAGAGATTATACAAAAGTAAACCCATAAACTGACATAGTTTTACGTAATCCATTAGATCTACTTTACAATAAAAGTAATTTTATAATCTGACATATTGCATCAAGTCACGTCAATTTATAGATTTACTTTATGTAATCTCTTTGTGGCTAAAATATTTCTCTTTTTTGCTGGATGGTGTAGAGCATTATAACTTCCTGGCAAGTTATGGTAGAATTTACCGAAAACCGGAATGCTGGTTGTTAATCTGTGGTTCTTTACAAGTCCACATTGTGGTAACTTTTACAATTTATCTAACCAACTTGGTGATTGGAAATTTCACTCGGATGTGGCTAAGCTTTGCTTGTATTTTGGAAAAGATGAAGAAAATGTAAAGGAAATTTGGTGAAAACTGTCAAGCGAATAAAACTTTTAGGTGTTCCTCTTTCCTTCACTTCGATCTTTCCAAGACTGAAATGGAGCTTTAAGATCAAAGGTCTGAACTGCTTGTATGGTTCGTGTTGGATAGAATAGCTTGGCATTTAACCAATATAAGCATGGTAAATTGGATTAGAAGATGGTGTTCCTTAGAAGTGAGGAATATGGTACGCTCGGTAGAAGAGGGTGTTCCTTAGAGGTGAGGAATGTGTTTCTGTTGTGGTTGGTTGCTATTCAGCAGCATCCACTTTATTAATCATAAGCAGCACACCTAGAAACATATATAGTCAAGCATGGTGCTTACAGCCGAATAAGAATATTGTGGGACTTTAAGGTTAAGTCAATTTTTTGGGTATCCTAAATTTAACGATTGAGCCTAATCATGCTTTAGAACCTCAATCGTTCCATGTTACTGGTGGGATGTGATTGGTTTTGGGGTCTTAATTTTGAGAGAGAGCCTATCATGGTATTGACATTAGTAAGTTGGATGATTACAGCTAACACATCTTTTATGAAAAAGATTACGAGGAAAGAGACATCCAATGTTAGGCGGGCCTTGACAAACTGCTTGCATGCTGACTGTTGATTGGATTGTCAGGTGAAGACCTCTCCCAGGAGAAACATAGCCTGTGGAGGCAAGAACTGAAGAACAGAGCAGAAAGGCTAGAGAAGCAGCTCAAGACAAGGTGGGAACTTGAGGAGCTAATTGAAGAACAGCTGAATAGGTTCCGTGCCCATTACAACAGAGCCATGGTCCGTACCCTGCCCAAGGATGTGGCCCAACTCCTCATGCCCAACTGGGCCCCACCTCAGGAATTGGCCTCCCTTACTTGGCTTGGAGATTGGCGACCCTCAGCCATGCTGGACCTTGTCCGTGGCCTGGCCCGCTCATCGCTATCATCCTCTCTCTTATCAGACTCAGTGGGCAATGAAAAGCTCCTATCTCAGCTTATACACGATACACGCATTGAGGAAGCGGTAATTGATGAGGAAATGGCTGAGATTCAAGCTACTTGCATTCTACACATTTCATTCACTCCAATGAGCAACCGGTCGGTTGGTTCTGCTTTAGGATGCATTCAGTCTGAGTTCAAGAAAATCGAACGAGTCATCACTAAGGCCCAAAACCTCAGGTCCACTTTCTCAGCTATCTGATTATATTACTAACAATTATGCAACTCAGTTGTCAGGTCTGTGAAATATACATGAAAGACACCATGATGCATCTTTTTGTGTTTTTCCCATGTTGTATCCCCACACTGCTGATTTATATGTAACATTATATGACAGGTTCAAGGCATTGGAGTTGGTGGTAAAGAAGGTGTTGAGCAAAACTGATGCAGCCGAATTCCTAGTAGCTTTTGAGGGAATTCAAGATGCCATCCACCAGCTAGCAGCAAACCAAAGGCTCCAAAAGGGCCCGGTCACGGTGTCTGTCAAGGCATTGGGGTGTAATTGAGAAGCAAAGAAATGATAGTACCACCCCCCCCCCCCCCCCCCCCCCCCCCCCCCCCCCCCCCCCCCATTCAGGAAAATCCTGTTTTCCATTTTGCTGGAACAGAAGTTGTAAAACATCTTGAATGACAATGTTTGTGTTTGAACACCTCCATGGGGAGATTTTGGATATGCTGATGATGTTTTCGACTTAAAATCGACGATGATTTTGATCGGTGCATCAGCCACTACCAAAAAGTACTTGGGGAGTTGATTTGCCGAAGCTTTTATACACCTTTCCAAACCTCCATACAAAAGGCACCCCCCCCCCCCCCCCCCCCCCCCCCCCCCCCCCTATTGCGTCAGACAAACACGTGCCACGGCTTCAAAAAAAAAAAAAAAAAAAACTCGAGACAGGATTACATTTTTGGTAATTAATTAAAGTCTTTTTACATTTTTGGTAATTAATTAATCTGTCAAAAAATATTGGGGGATAATAACGTTAGATTCACGTAATTTACCTTCAAAACTGCAGCGTTCTATATTCTATTTCTGGAAATCATTTCATTTTCTTTTTGTTTGATCATTTTGGATTTCTTTCGAGAGCAGAATTTTTTTGAAAAGCAGACGTTGCACTTTTAAAAGTTTTAGCTGATGCTTTCTGTCTTCCCCCACCCCTATATAAATCGTCCTTCTTTCTCTTCGCTTACCTTCCATAATTCCAAAGCCAAGCCCCAAGGCAAACCAATTCCCGAAGCAACCCTAATCCGAATATCTAATTGGGAATTCCAGGTTTATTATTTTCATTTTTGTTTATTATTTTGTTATCTCTGATTCTCTATTGGGATTTGGATTGGAGCCACGGAGGTAGAGGATTTGGAATAAGCTTTGTTAGTTGTTTTTTTTTTGTTGTTGTTGAAGAAAAGGAAGGAGAAGAAAGACGATGTCTGCTGCCGTGTGTGGGAGCAAGAGATCTTTCTTTGAAGAGCTCCCGCCGTCGCCTCCGGTCTCCAAGAGGCTCCGCTGCTCCTCTTCTTCTTCTCCGATTCGATTTTCTGCGCCGTCGCTTCTTGATCAGCTCCGCTCCGTCTTTCCTCATATGGAACTCCACGTACCCATCTCCCTCTCTCCAACTAATTTTTTAGTTAATTTTTGTTTAATTTATTGTGGGAATTTGTTTTCGATGGAATGGTTATGATGATTTAATAGAGACTATTCAGTTTTGTTGATTGTAACATGACTATTCAGTTTTGCCTAGGGCCTTTTCAGAAGGCTAAGATAATTTCTGATAGATCAAACTTGAATTTAGTATCGTTTTATGTGGAATTTCTCCAATTAAATTAATTTGAAAGACAAATTTTTGTAACGTCCTTATGACTTGGACTTATAATTTTTTTTAATCCTAGTGCCAGGTATGGGTTCTCTGTTCTCTTCTCTCTCTCTCTCTCCCAGAATGTAGTTAATTTTTTTGCCAATCAAGGTTGTTTAAACATTTAATAATCTGAAATCGCAAGACGAGTTTTAGATTTTTTTGGCTGAGAAGTCTGAGAGGGATTTTTCATAAATATGTTTAATTTGAGTAGTCTCTGATTCGGCCATGTCATCAAGGCCTTTCTGTATAACGCTAGAGATCATTTTTTGCCTTTGAATGCACGAGTTATAGAATAATGTTGTCAGCGCGATGGATTTTTCCATTCAGATTCTTGAGAGAGCATTGCAAGAATGTGATAATGATATGGATGCTGCCATCAAGAGCCTGCATGAGCTTTGCCTAGGATCTGCAGAGGGAAATTCAGGTTGTGCTGAAGAATCAGATGTACATGTGGAGAAGGGTATGTAATGTGCTGCCATCTGTGTAGGTTTTCATTGAACTTAACACATTCAAGCAGGTTGTGAACTTTTGCATCTAGTCTTGTCAGCAGCCGTTGTACTTTTTTGCCTTTGGCATGGTTTTGAACATAGGGTTTGAATCGACAACATTAATATGCAAGTCTTTAAGAACATGATTACTTCGAAAATTGCTTGTCATGCCCAAATATAGTTGGTGTGCTATGTGGATGTCCTATTGGTCACTTCTTAGGATCTTTTCTGAGGATTTTATTACTGTCATTTGAACTCTTATTTAGCTCTGAACTTTAAATTGTTGTTTTCAGTATGAATATGTTCATTGAATTGTTTTTAATTCTATGTTTTATTTTGGATGGTGTTTTTTATGATTTGTTTGCTTCAAGTTGCATTCTTCGTAGCAATCGGTGTCTTTTATGGGGAAGAATGTCACAGATGTTTACAAACTTGACAGGTGATGGAAATGTTGTTGCTCCTGATAACCTATCAACTCCAAACAACCTTCCTGTGGAAGGTGCAGAATGGGTTGACTTGCTTGTGAGGGAGATAATGTGTGCTACTAGTGTGGATGATGCCAAAGCTCGTGCTGCAAGATTGCTAGAGATTTTAGAGAAGTCCATCAGTTCACGTGCTGGTGAAGCAACGCAAGTTCTTCACAAGGTACATATCTATAATCTCATTCCGGTTTAAGTTTTGTATGAGACTAGAGGTCGATCATAGTGGTGTCAAGAAGCTACTATTTTCTAGAATTGTCTGCTGATGGACACCCTGTAAGCATTGCATGAACATATGATCCTAACTTAGCGTTTGATGTAGATTGGCATTTATCGTTTTTATGACCTTTCAACAACTCCCGTCGACAACAAAAACCATACGCCACAACTTTTGCAATGACTGTCAAACTACTAAAGTTGTCACTTTCCTCCAAACTACCTCTCTCCTTTTTGGAATTTGCCACCGTTTAAGATTGAACCGTCAAGATTGTGCCACTTTGATAGATTGGTAAAAATGTTACAGGATGGTAGTTTCGTGAGGGTAAAGTGTGATTTCCCAAAAAATAAAAATAAAAGAAAAGGAAATTGGTGGGATGAAAAGGGATTATTTATCTTTAAATTTGATGGCTTGGTATGACCATTATCTTCAATTGTGATAGTTCAGTAAGAGTCCCCACACTTCCAAGGAGGAATCACACTCCTTGTGCCTTCCTTTTTTGTTTCTCAAAACTATTATTGTACATATTCTTCTGGGTTAAAATGTTTTGAAATGTCAGGAAAATGTGATGCTAAAGGAACAAATTGAAGGACTTATGCGGGAGAATACCATTCTCAAGCGTGCTGTGGCTATCCAACATGAACGACAGAAAGAGTATGATAATAAGGATCAAGAGTTACGACATCTTAAGCAATTGGTATCTCAGTATCAAGAGCAGTTGAGAACACTTGAGGTAGTTACCTTTTGCCAGATCATGACTTTATTTTTTCCCTTTTGCTAAATCAAGACCTAATTTATGAACTTTTTGTCATATTATCTCTTCTTCCACGTTTTGCTTAGAAAAGTGTCGTGTGTTACACGTCAAACAAATCATATATTGTCATGTGTCCATATACCTAAAAAGCGAGATTAAAATGAGAAAAGTACAGAAAAAGGGGAAGCAAAAACAATGGGAAAAATGTCGGGGAACCAGTGGAGGATCCCTACACCTCTCTGGTGTGCGCAATGAAGGAGGGTGATATCCCCCCTGCAGAACCCTCTATTTTGCGGGTGTGAGGGAGGGACCCCACTATGGAGGCTCCACCACCCTTCGTGCAATGGAGGTTGGAGAAAGGGTCTCCCTCACTTTGATGTGAAACTTTATCATCTCATGTGTGGTAGTGTTCATTAGGAATTTACTTCGTGGCACACTAATCTGTCTACTTTCATGTGTTTGGATGTAGATGAACAACTATGCATTGTCAATGCATCTGAAGCATGCCAATCAGAGTAGCTCCATTCCTGGACGATTTCATCCTGATGTCTTCTAAGAATGCGATGTAAGTTTGCATTTGATAACAGCGTCTACGAAGGATGTATGGTGAACTTGTTACATGTCAAAGGTCGTTTATGTAAGTTGGGGCCATTTATGTCTCCATTTTCTCCGTTTATGTAAGCAATAGTTTTGAGTCAATTTCAAATAAGTTGGATGAATCTGTTGTATCTGGTCAAGTGGTTAACTTGCTTGGCATATTTGCAGACTGTCATTTTCCCCAATGAATTACTATCCATTTTTCCACTAGACAACGGATAATCGAAGATTGAAGTTTTTAACAAAGTGTGTATCTCCGTCCAAGAATGTCCTTAATTCAAAAAAGTAAATATTTACTATTTTTATTATGGAAAATATGTTAAAAGAAATATCTAAATTACAACTGTTGGTGGTGTTTTGCCTATTTTAGATAGATGTATCCATTCTTGTTTTGTTTTATGAAACGTATAGAACTAACTCGTGCTGCTGCGGCCTACAAAGACAACGACGGACATGAAAGATGTTGGCGTGGCAGTTTCCGACATTGTGAGCTGCTTCACTCCGAATCCAATGGAGACACACTAAAGGCATGAGACCAAAATGAAGAATGACAATGAATTTTAAGAAAAATGAAACGTTTTAGGCAAAGATAAATCTATAAAAGTAAACTTTTATATTATATGAAATTTTGAACTAGTTGTATTGAAAGTAAAAGTATTGGCATTGGACTAGCTAAATGTCAGTCAAATTTGAATTTTGACTAAATTTTTCCAAAATTAATTGAATTGGATTAGTCAAATCACTTGAAGACAAATTATGAGCTATATAGTAAATGAAAAATTAAAACCATATTTAGTAAGTTATTGTTTACCAACTAAAAGAATATTTTATTAAAAAATATTCTCACTTTTCTCGCTCACTTCCACATCTCCTCTCTCCTTACCTTTCATTCTCTTCATATTAAATAATTTGTTTGGATAATAAAAATTAAATTATTAATTAATATATGAAGTATATTTGTAAAATATAAAAATTAAAAATAATAAAAAATTATTAAAATATATAATTTTATTTTATTATTTTTATTTTGAAATGATTAGTTCAACGTGAATTAACCAAAATCTTTTAAGTCTTAATCAAAATTTGGACATGGCATGCTCTTATCTAAAGCCACACATCTTTTTTGGTGACTACACTACACCCTTCCCATTCAATCCATTAAAGCCAAACACCTTTTTAGCTCTTCCATCATCATTATTCATTCCATAACCCTCTTGCAGTAGTCCATTACATCTGCCAACGGACATAAACAAAACCATAATCCACCGCTTATTCTTTTTCTGTTGCCCTTGGGATTTTTATCGGACACTTTCTCACCTTCCCACAACCGCACACCCACACTTCAATGGCCATCACGTCTCTCTCACTTCTCCAACCGTCTCTCTTCTCACCATATTCTTCTGCTTCTGTTTCTTCTTCTTCTTCGTCTTCTTTTTTCGGTGGGACCCAATTCCTGGTCCACAATAACTTCATCTCTCTTTCTTCTTCTTCTTCTTGTACGAAATTCAATACAAGGGTCTCTGCGGGGCGCTTTAGATCAGTAGTTAATGCTTCCGGGGACTACTATGCCACTCTTGGGATTCCAAAGTCTGCCACTGGCAAGGAAATCAAGGCAGCGTATCGAAAGTTAGCACGCCAGGTACTGAATTTTACTTGGGGCTTCTTCTTTGCAATATTTTATTTAGTTTACATTTGTTTACTAAGAAAGGAAATGAAGAGAAAATTAGTATTGGTATACGAGCTATCATAGAAAACAATAATTCTAGCTTCTGAGATTTTCTTTTTTGTATATTCTTGAATGAATGTGTGCGTGCAATGTTTCTTTTACTGGGAAATTTCGTTCGCATTTGAGAATCTTCGCATCTGGGTTCGTTTAAGTTATAGAAATCTTTTGAAAGATGATGCCAGAAATTTTTTTGGAGGTATTGGCGATCCGTTATGTCAGGGAAAGCGTGTCTTATATTTATCTTATACACTTTCTGGCATTGTCCCACACTGAAGAGTAATGGTGATCGTTTAACAATTTTTTGTGTGCTTCTTCTTCTTGTTCATTTCTTCTACTTGCTACTTGTATTATCTTGCGTTGCTTTGGTGCGTATCTTGTCTACTTGATTATTGGCGAGCAACTCTCAACAGACTCAACACCTGCTGCAGTAGTTCCTACAACGTAGGAGTAGGATATGGTGATCCTGTATTTGAATTATAAGTTAGTGATTGTAGTTTGAATTTTAAATACTCAACGATAGCTAGAACAGAAGCAATAGAATAGGACTTCTGTTATACCAGCTACTTATATAAACACAGCAATGTATACGTTCAATAGTGAGTAAAAACAGAGCTTTTCAAATCTGCTAGTTATATTGATTTCTACATGGTTAAACACAAAAGAACAGTCTCTTGCTCTTTTGCTTGTTATTCACCACACAATTGGCTCTTGAAGTTGGCTGTACGATACTTTCTTTGCCACTCAGCTCTACCGAAGGCCACATTTTCATGAAACATATTTTTAGTTCTTTCAATGAACACACACTTTTTGTAGCTTTCCTGCTTTTATAAAACAATCTATTTTAATCAAAGCAGTTCCTGCATTGATTGTATTCTCTCAAATCATTTCAGTGATTATAGAAGCTATTTATTTTGATGGCTTGATTTACCTGATACATGTTTTGTCTTGGATTTTACGTAAAATCTTTCTGAAATCTAAGCTTAAATTACTAAATACAATAAACACATGTTGTTTGGTTGGTCCCTGTCAATCACAACTAAATGGGGTCCTGTCTACATCAGAACTTCGTCACCTTGCTCTGCTGACATGCATATTCAGTAGGTAATTTGAGAATATAATGATTTTTTTCTGTGTTTGAGAAAAGAGTTAACCTAACCAATATGTTAACTAATCAATCAATTGACCCATTGCCAGCTAGAAGATAAAGGATACAGTGCTCTTATCTTTGGTACCTAGATCAATGTGTGCCATGCCATTATTTCTAACAAAAAATGATTAGCGCCTCTGTGGTTTGTACTTTTGACTGATCAAAGTAGAAAAGCTATCTCATGGTAATAATTGTGTTAGCATAGCAGATATGTGATTCTCTTTCGATTATTGTCCATCAGATCTATCTATTTACCATCAGTTTAATTCACTAATAATTTGGCTGCTAGTGATGAAGACTGGAGCTATGCATCTTGTAAGTTTTCTTCTAATTCTAACTTTTTATTTGTACCCCAAGTACCACCCTGATGTAAACAAGGACCCTGGAGCATTGGAAAAGTTTAAAGAGATTAGTGCTGCATATGAGGTATGTATGCAAATAAAAAGCAGGAAAATTTTGTATTTGTTCCTCATCTCTAGTGAAGCAATACAGTTGTTGTCTGTTTAAAGCAAATGATGGACTTTCTGGTTCCACTTTAGGTGATATGGTCCATCCATTTATGTGAATAAAGACAACTCTCAAGTTTTGGTTGTTGAGCTGTCTTTCCTGTTTTGTTTATGGGCATGGATTCTGTTCTGCTTCACAGAACAGTTCGGTTATTTCATCAACTATAGATTTGCCTCCACCACCCCCTCTCTCAGTAATAGAGATTTCATTAAAAATCTCAAAATGCGTACTCCAAGTACAAAGTAATTAAACACAATGTATATGTCCTGTGCACTTGGGCTATGCCTATTTCTATCAATAAAACTCGCTTACTGATCAAAAAATGTAATTAGACCCCATCAGTCTTTTATTTTCAAGACTACTGTTGTTTGATGGACAAATTGAACTATGTTTATTTTTTTTCCCACATTGATGCAATCAACTTGCTACGGAAGTAAATTATTTCTTTCAAGTTTTCTATTATATCTATTATATTGTTTTTTGAATTCTCAAGTAAAACACTGTCAGGTGCTATCAGATGATAAAAAGAGGGCTTTGTATGATCAATATGGTGAGGCTGGAGTTAAGAGCACAGTGGGTGGGCCATCAAATGCTTATACGGTACTGCATAGAACTGTACTTTTCTTTTATTAGTTTTTTGTAAATAGTAAATTTGGGAAGGTGGCATACGCGTGAAGCATTGACTAGTAGGCATGTCATTGATATCCTTGGGTGACATGAAGTATTGTTTTGTCAGACTTATTTTGGTGGTACCATAGCCTCCTTATGGCCATTTTCCATTCCGTATCTCAGTCACGTTGAGAATCTCAGTCACTGATTGCTTTCAGGAGAAGGAAAAGGGTATATTGGAGGGCTAACTTGGCCAAAATTAAGTCACCTGAGAGCATTTGTAATGTAGCCGTATTTTTAAAGCTCTAACTATATTAATTGCTCTCTCTCTCTCTTCCTCCTTTTTTTCCTTCATTGTATAATGTGGTGTTTTTTCATAAGTAATAATCATTTTAATTAAGAAGCCCTAAAAGCTGTTTTTCACATACAACGAGACAAGTAATATTTTTTTTTATGAGTAAAAGATTGTATTAATAAGAATAGGCATAGCCTAAGTACACAGGGGGTATAGAAGAGGTAACACTTAGTTAGGAGGAAGAAATGGAAACAAGAAAATCATGAAAATCTAGGCCATTGAAATCTACAGCTTTAGGCCATAGGAATAAAGTTTTAAAAAAGAACAATCTAATCTCCTCCAATGAGCGGTCCTTATCTTCAAAATATTAGACAATATGTTGTCTAATGTGATGTGTTGTCTAATGTGATGTGTGTTGGAAACTCTCACAGTCAAAATTATATTCAGAATCATTCCACCCCCTCTCCCCCCAAAAAAATAAAATAAAAATCGGTTGCTATCTCATTTTGATGGCCTGTAGTTATTAGGGGTTCTGTCTTTTTAAGGATGTGAGCAAATATTTTTTTAGCATATTTTAGTAACCTGGACTGTGTGCCAAATTTCACTTTCTCATGGACTATAGATTTTTTTAATCTGCATCCAGGTTGCTCTTGAAAGTTTGATCTTTTTAAACTCGAACAGAACAAGTTTGAATTGTTTTCCCCTATTAATAGCTTTACCAATGATATTTTCACTCATCATCTTCTTGATGGTACTGCTTATTACATATTTAATTATTCTCATTCTCTTTTTGCAGACTAATCCCTTTGATTTATTTGAGGCTTTTTTTGGTTCGAGTATGGGTGGATTCCCTGGTATGGACTCAGCTGGTTTTGGAACACGCCGTAGTAGTACTGTTACTAAGGGTGAAGATATACGGTGAGTGAAAATGTGACTAATGATAAAAGATACAAGTTGTTCTTTGGGTAGCAGTATTTGTAAACTTGCAACAATGTGGTTAAGTAGATGTGTAAGAAATAGTGACTATTGTTTCTTCCATCTGATGTAGCCTGGCTATTTTCAGGTCTCAAATCCGTCTTTTAAATAGCATAAGCTCCTCAAACCAGCAGCTTGAAAAACATAACTAACTTATTGATTATTTCAGTTGCCAATAAAGTTACTAATAGTTGCATTTAAGACTCTTTGATCTACATGATGAGATATGTGTGCAACGTACTGCTGATTTGGAATCCATGGTGTAGAAAGAGAGAAGGGGTGTGGGGGTGTTAAAACTTTACATAGTCGAGACATTCATTCTAAAAGTTTTCTAATGTAGAGGCTGTACGAACATCTCTCTAGTTTAAATTCATTTAATCACAACCACGCAACTTGTAACTCAATTCAGGTAGATCTTTTCGTCCTGCACTTGTTACTACCATCGTACTGTGTCACTTAATTGTTAGATGACTATATAGACTACAACTTTGTCCAAAATTGACTGTTAAATTTGCATTTGCTTGCCACTGAAATATATATATAGCGATATATATATATATATATAGCGGAGGAAATTTGAGAAAAGAGGATGATTGGCCTCCAACACATTTTCCTTTTATCTGTAAGTTACACATAAATCCAGCAAATCTTGAATCCATAATCTCACCATTCATTTTGTTCTTACGAGGAATGAAATACTGTTTGTGTTTGAGCTTTGTGGCACCTCAAATTACTAGCACTGCAATCCGACACTACCCACTATTCACTGAAGCCACCTACTTCCCACCTATGACCATCAAGCCATAGATGGTCAGCGATTTTCATGAGATTTAGTTCAAATTAACTAGTCTTCTTCTTTGTAACACCCACAATCTATAACTCACCATGGTGAGGGTGCGACTGATCAGTTGTTTATTTGCTTTATACCAGATGGAGTAGGTTATCTTTGGTAACTAAACCTGTCATTGTTATTCTTGTTTCTGTTGTTATTGCCAGAGAAAAAGATGCTGTTGCAAATTAATAGTGTGAATTTATTGGCCATGCTTTATAGGCACCAATTCATGTGTCTACAACATTTCCGCAGTTACATCTACAATTTATTGGCCATGCTTTATAATTTGACTTTGATGTGTGCTCTTCTGAATTTGCTGACATTGTGCTTTCGTTCCATTCATTTGGTCTATTGTATTTAACTCGGTAGTTATAACTGTTTTTTGATCTCTTGTCTTTGTTTACCATCTCTCCCATTTATTTTCTTTGCTTTGGGGCTCAATTTCCATTCCCTCATTGAAAGTGGGATATTAGTTAGTTGGATTAGATCATGACTGCCTGATTATTCTGTCCATATTCATAATTTTGGCTTATCGAAATAATGGTAGAACCTTTCTATCAGAAAACAGTGACAGCAGGAAGATGCATATGACAATGTTGAATTGCTAGACAGGAACTTTCTCCATTTATGTGAATTTCAATTTTTTTTTTCATAATTAATTGTGATGGCTTGTGAGTTCATTTGTGACAGAAAATTTCACGAGAACCGTTGTTTAATGTCCTTGATTAACCTCACTTGATAACCTTCCAATGAGAATTTATCAATGAAGATCAGATACTTGTAGCACCTAAGTACTACTAAACAAGTGGTCCTTGCTACAAGTTGTATGTTCATTTAATTACAATTTTTTTTTTACTATTCATAACATGTAAAATTCCTCTACTGTTTTGTGGGTAGTTGTCTTCTATGTCTTGGCAATGTTTGCTATTTCCTCTTGTTCCAATCTACTTTATTATTTGTTGAAGACTTTGAGTTGACTTATGGTTATAATGTGTCCAGTTATGATATCACCTTAGAATTTTCCGAGGCTATTTTTGGTGTGGAAAAAGACTTTGAGCTTTCCCATCTGGAAATATGTGAAGTTTGTGCGGGTACTGGAGCAAAGATAGGCTCCAAAATGAGGATATGCTCAACTTGTGGTGGGAGGGGTCAAGTGATGAGAACTGAGCAAACACCTTTTGGCATGTTTTCACAGGTATTTATCACTGTTCTTCCCAACTCCTGGTTTTTTATTTGCTTCCTAATTTTCATCCATTACTTCAGTGAGTGTGTGTGCGTGTGTTTATATATATTAGGAGGAAGTTTCCTTGGAGATGATTGTCCTATTTAACACTTCTTTCTTTGTGTGGGCTACTGCTTTTAGCAAGTGTGTGTGTGTGTGTGTAAGACTCACCTTTTCTTTTACGCTCAACCTACTTATCTTTGTATTAATAATAGGTTTCTGTATGTCCCTATTGTGCTGGGAATGGTGAAGTTATATCTGAATACTGTCGGAAATGTTCTGGTGAAGGACGTATACGTGTTAAGAAAAATATAAAAGTTAAAGTTCCTCCGGGAGTTAGCGCAGGCAGTATTCTTAGAGTTGCTGGAGAGGGAGACTCTGGACCAAGAGGGTATGTAGTTGAATCTTAATAGTTGGTAGTTTTAACCTTTATTTGAAAAGTTCTTTGGTAAATCATTGAAAACAATACACAATTTTTTACCTTATTACATTTGCAAGAGTGATATTTTCCATTTATGACATAAATGAATTTTATATGACATGAAAACATTTGCCATTAGCCATCAAAGTGGCCTCCTTTTCTTGCTTGTATCTAAGGTTTTATGCTGGCTTTTTAAAAAAAAAAAAAAAAATTCTTTTCTATTTTTAATGATATGTGAAGAACCCTGGCACCTTCAAGTTGCAGCTTTCTCTTATCTTACTCTCTTTTCCTCTAGAAGAAATATGTGATGTGTGAATATATATTCATCCTTATAGAAATATATAGTGGTTAAATTTGAGATTTAATCATTTTTAATTTTTTTTTATCTATGCATATGATTTTACAGAAGCCTTAGCATGCAGGGTACATACACAGTAATTGATCTATTGTTTCAGCAGGGGCCCTCCTGGAGATCTTTTTGTCTATCTTGACGTTGAAGAGATACCAGGAATTCAAAGAGATGGCATAAATCTCTCCTCGACCGTATCAATCAGTTATCTAGATGCCATATTGGGGGCTTTTATTCAGGTGAATTTTTGGATTAAATCCTAGGGACAGATTTTTTTTTAATAACAAGAATCAGAAAAGGAGAAAAAAAAATAAGAAAAAGGACTGATTACACAGAAGCAGTGGGATTTCTGCGTATTTTGCAAACCTAAGACTGCTACTAGCAATTTTTTTCTTGATGAGTTTGTAGATAATGATTATTACTTAAAAAGTCAATGATATTGCAGCCTCTATTGGACAGCCTTTTCCATTGCTTTAGATGCAATTGACTTTCAATTCAATAAGACCACTGGGAAAAAAGTATGTCAAATATCGATCAATTTTTTCCACACCATCCAATGATGATGTAGCTGAATCAAGGTTCAATCTGGAATGTTTTTGTAGCTCTCTTGGTTGTTGTTGATCAATTCACGATGACATAAAAATGCCTCGTGTCTCTGCCGAACCTCTCTAGTGGTTTAAGATGGCAGCCGACTTAATTTTTGTGATTAAACTGTACTAATTTCATGTCCAACCAGATTGGCAGAAGACTCGCTAATAGCCATATTAACCACCAATGACACTCTTTAATCTGATTTAACTTTCTATTTCCCAACCAGCTTCTTGTAAGGATCTTCCGACTGCTGTTTCAGTCCACAGGTTTAGTTCAACTGAGTTCTGTTTGGGTATATATGGATAATAGGCAAGAATCTGGAAGCTGAACATTGTTTTCTGATGTGTTGCACAATTTTAATGAAACTTATGGTGGGTATATAGAGTGCAGCCATTTTGCATCAATAACTCTCAGTCCACTGCTATTCCACAATCATATTGTGGTTCTTTTGTCATTGCATTCTGAAATTTATTGACCTTTGGAGTCTTTTTTTTGTAATCCTCTCAATTTCTTCTTGTTATATTGTATGCAATCTATTAATTGAATTTCTAACATCTAAACAGGTAGAGACGGTTGAAGGCAGAACTGAACTACAAATTCCACCTGGCACTCAACCTGGGGACGTGCTTGTTCTGGCAAAAAAGGGCGCACCAAAACTGAACAAACCATCAATACGTGGGGACCACTTATTTACAGTTAAAGTAACTATACCAAAACGTATCAGGTACAGAGTTATTTTGTTCATTTATTCTGGTTGTCATGGTTCTATATGGCCGATACTATCTCCCTTCTGTAGTTTCTGCATGCTTCCTATGGTATGCTTTTAGTTCCTATCTTTATGCATTATTCTAATCTAACTCAACTAATTCTTAGTCCAAACAAGGTTGGTGTTGGCTCTGTGGACCTATTTTCAACTAATTAGGGGTTATAAAGATTTTAATGAACTTTTTTTTTTGTAAGTAAGAAGAGATTTTATTAATCCACGTAATTAGGCGTGGCCCAGGTACATAAAGATTTTAAAAATAAAGATTTAATGAACTTATGGCTGGATACTTGGTTAGTGGCTTCTTCTGTGGGGTTTTGGTTTTGTCTTCACTCATATGTTTGTGGGTTTAAAATGGGTGCATGTAAAAGGATTAATCTCTTCAGGGAGAAAAGAAATTCTGCATTTGGTATGAATTTTATGTTTTCTTTCAATTTCTTGATCAGAGCTTCAATATTAAGCCCTGTAGCTTGTGAATTCAAGTCAACCTCACCGGCAATTTTAGCATGTCATTTTAACATTTGATCCTGTATCTTTTGGGTCCTCAAGATTGTAGTTGTTGGAACCCTTATGGTTATGTTAGCTTGCCACCAGAGTATCTCCACCCAGATTGAAAACATGTTTAGTGCTTCATCAACGTGCTCCCTGTGCCAAGAGTAATTGAAAAAAAGTCAACTATAGCCTTGCCAAATTGTAACATCCGAGTAATAGACTTCCAGTTTCTCCTTATCAATTTTGACTTTGAATAAAAATTTAATTCCACTTTTCCACCTATACTTGCAGTGCCAAGGAGCGTGAATTACTTGAAGAGCTTGCTTTTCTGAATAGCACCACCAGCAGCCGTTCACGAACTCGTCTGAAAACTCAGCCAGCTCGTAAGTAATTGCATGTGTATATTACTGAATGCATTTTTCTCTTTTTTCCCATCTTTGTTTCTTTTAATTACTGGGTATCCGTGTTTAACATATCTGATTTTGCTTCCACAGCTAAAAGCACAGTTAATCAAGGGGGAAATGTTGCAGGAAAAACAGAAGAGTCAGCAGACCAAGATGACCCGTGGAAAAAGTTACAAGAGTTTGCTGGGTAAATTCTTCACTCTGTCTCAAAATTTGATTCACTTAATTACTCTCTATGATCCTAAACTGGGGGTGATCTTTTTCAACTCTAATTTAAATAATTCCTTGAGCTGTTCTATTTTAATACTTGAGACCATCTCACCTATGATTATGAGATCTTGGAAGGATATTCACGCTGTCCTCCTAATTGATAAAATGTATTTTAAGTAAAAGCTTGGGGTCTTAAGCTCTATATCCACAATGGGTATGGTAGTGGTTCAAGATCCATTAAACATGGGTCTGATTTGAAAGATTATATCTGTGTTAATGGGAATCAGATGATGCAAATTCTACTGTCTTTCCAAATACCTTACCATGTAAACTATGTGCATTCAGGTTGTTTGTCTCGTCATGATCCAAATATTCTATCTCTAGGAATCTTAGATGACATCCATCAATCATCGTTTTTTTTTTATTGACCCTGACCTGATTGGTGTTGTGTTACCAAGTTACTGGATTGCAAAAACTTGGGGGAATTCAATCCTTGCAACCACCTTCTGATAATTTTTCAAGCAGATATCATTGGACACCACCACTATGATTTTCTATACTCAACTAAGTCATGAACATAGTCAGGTGTTGTGAGTATTGCGCTCGTTTCAGTGATGATAATTGGCACAATTAGCCAGACATACTGCTTAAATTGTAGTGGCACACTATGACACTGCTAACTTTTAAGGCTGTTTTGAGAACAGCAATGTCGTCTACTCAATCATATGATGAAAGTGTTGATGCAGACTTTACTCTGGTTGATTTCCATACATCTTAACTCAAGTATGGGTGACCCTCTCAGACCATAAAACTTTTGCTCTAGATTAAACAGACCAATATGCTTGAGAGGTATCTTGCACAGACAGTTATTGCATGCCTATTTCTTGGTGCCAGTCTCCACTGGCCACTGAAGAAATTATGTACCCTAGGCAATGCACTTTGGTGTCCTTCTCGTGCTTTTTTTTCTCTGTAAAGGTTTCTGGTCTTGTAAAGAATGCTTATCCAATAATTTTTTGTCTTCATTGTTTGAGTTGTATGGCATTGATTGAAAAGTTATCAAAACATGCAGGTCTGTTGCAAATGGAGCTCTAAAATGGCTGAAAGACAATCTTTAGACTTGATACATTTATTAAGAGTGATGAAAACTCACTGACACTTACCCTGTGCACCAACCAAGTTAGCTCTGGATTTGTCTACTTCCAAAAAACTCGTAGTCATTTGCTTCATAGATTACAAAAGTTCTCAGCATTGTACCCTATATAGATGGAATTGCAGTCTAGTGGATATTCTTTATTTATTTTACTTGTAAATTTTTGTTACTTGGAAAACTAACAGGAATTTTACCTCTGGCGTATATTCTATTATATTCTTTGAGCTAGCAAGTGTTGCAAAACTGGGAATCGTAGTTAAAGATTTTAATATATATATATATATATATATATTGAAATTATCTTGAAAGTTCATATTCACTCTAAGAGTTTGCATCAACTTCAATTCAGAAACTTCCACGCAAGAAAGTTGTTATTATCTGCTCAAATCTAAGATCGAGGCCTGCAATCAATCTCCTTGTTGACTGACTTAGCTTGTAAGTGGAGTTTCAGGGGCCTTCCTCTACATCACTTGCAAAGTAGGCAACCATATGAAATCACCTAACTAGTTCCCATATAACAAATCATAACAATCCTTTACACAATAGAATCCCAGTCGATGAGCATGATACACGACTGGGTTCCTAGCTTCATCTCTCTGCACGACTCTGCTTGATCAAAAGGAAAACAGCAACAATGACAGGAGCTGATATCATAATCAGAGCTTGTGCAATGTTCGGTCTGGTTATCTCTGGAAAAACAGCGCTTCCATACTTGAGTACAGCTGCACCTACAACTGACCCAGCTACCAATTTCCACAAATATTCCAAATCTTCCTGTTAACACCAAAGAAATAGATATTAACCAAGTAAAACATCATAAAATCTAAGGCAAAATTATTTTTAACTATGTAAACCCTCATGTATGTGGCTGTGTTTTCTGTTATAGTTTTCAGTTTGCCTGACTAGACTTTCCTCCATTTTACAGAAAAAACATCGCAAACCCAAAACAAGGGGCATGCAATTATGCAAGATTCATTCCTAAAATTCACTGTCAAACTAGTGAAATTCCGGAATTTGCATCACAAAAATCTACACAAAGGATGAAGAAAAACAAATAAAAATTTTGCCCACAAAAATAAAGTTGATAAATCGGAAAAAGAGGGAGACAAAGAGGTAACCTGAGAGGTAATAGCACCGGTTTTGTTATTCTTGCTTGAATCCTCCTGCTCTTCTTCTTCCCCTCTTTGCGGGTCGAGAGCTCGGATGGGAAAAGACCATTGGGCACTTCTCCTTGGGAAGTTAACGTTGTTCTGAATGTAGAACTGGATGGTACCCATTGCTATCTTTGTAGCAGGCTTCGAATGGCCGTATTGGGAAGCTGAGTAGTAGAGCTTGGGAGCTCCGCTCGCTGTGGCAGACGCTGCCATATCTATCTCTATATCTGCTGCCAGCTGAAAGTATTGTGGAACTCTCAAAATTATTTTTCTGAACTTAAGGTCTACAATGCACTAAAATAATCTCCAATTTATGTTTTATTTTTGTATAATTCCCTTTCGATCATGAGCAAATGGTTCTAACTGGCTTTTATGAATCAATTAGTTGGAATATTCTTCGCTTAAGAATTTTAGACCAAAATATTTCTGTCTTAGAGCATCTTCATTAGCTTGGCCAAAATTTAATAATAGCTAAACTTTAATCAATATGTGCCAAAAAACCACCACATTGGATTGGACATTTCTATAAAATTTTAGACTTCTGCTACAGTAATTCTCCAAATTTATAGGTGAATTGTAAGTTAGCCAAATATTAAAATATTCAATTCTCACTCATCTCACAAAATATGTAGGTATTTTTTATAATTAAGAAATTTGGTGCAATTTATTATTATTAAATATAAAATGTGATAAAAATAAATTAATTATTTAATATTAATTAGAATATTAATTATTAAGTTAATTATAATGATAAGTTAATTATAATATAATTATTATTAATATTAATATTTAATATTAATTTAATTAGAATATAATTATTATTAATATTAAATTGGTAGATTTATAAAATGTAATACAAATAAATTATATAAAAAATTATTAAATTAATAATATTTTATTATTATATAGAGAGTAAATAGATAATTCAATGTAAAGATTGAATTTAAATAGAATAGACAAATGTAAAAAAATGTGATATTGGCTAAATTTTGAAGATGAATTTGGCCAAGTCAATACGAATGCTCTTACTGAAATATTTTATAATTTTAAAGGTAAAATACCGATAATTTTGCCGCCGTTTAGATGTTGTGCTAGGTTAAGAAGAATTAAGTTCTTTGTGAATATTAGTGAGTTGAGATGATAATGTGAGTTTTGTAGGGTTCACCTAAAATGAATTTAGATGTTTTTTAATGTTAAGATGACTTTAGATGTATTTATATATAAAAAATGTTAAATGTACTTAAAAAAAACTTACTTCTCTATATGTTATTATTAATATGTTAGAAATTATAAAATTTAAAATTCAAAATCTGAATTTCAAAAGAAAACTAACAAAATGAATCTTGTAATTAAAATAGTAAGAAAAATTGTAAAACCTTTATGTAAAGTTGAAGAGTAGTGCTACTTTGCCGCTCAGAGTGCACTCTCCATTTTACCGCTAGTTGAAAATTTCCTTTTTATTTGTTTTTCAATTTTTTTATTCATTTTTTTAAAATTTTTAAGCATTTTTAAAAAATATAAAAAACTATCAATATACTAATAGTCATTTCTTTAACTATTAAATAAAAAAAAATTAAAATACATGTGGTGTCAAAATGATGAGGCAAATAGAGTGGGCAAAATAACATTTTTTAAAGTTGAAAAAAGTTGTGGGTCTCATATGTAAAAATATTGAATTGAAAAAGGTTTTGAGTAACATGTGTAGAGGAATTTTGAGTTAAAATGAATTTAGTGATTTGAGAATTAAGTGTTTAAATATTATATTTAGTTTAAAATTAGACTAAAGTTGATCTCAATTCTAAGTTACAAATGGGGCCTAAAAATTATTCATATTAAGAAAATTATCAGGAAATTCTTTCCTAAAATTCAGATTATTTGAAAACTCAAAATTAAAAAAAAAACTAATATTATTTATATATCACGTTAACTTCTAGTAAAATAATTATATTCATATTACTATTTAAAAAAGCCCTCTCTCTTTTAAATTATGATAATAGAGTAATAAATATTAAGCTTTTATTATAACACTAGCCCTTATTTGGATTGGAAACTCATTTCAATCCATCTTAATTTATCTCATCTCATAATTATAATTTTTTTAAATTATCACACAAAATATAATAAATAATTTAACTTTTTCAAATATTAAAATAATAATAATATTAAAAAATAATATTTTATTCAACTCATATAAAATCATATCAACTGATATAAACCCATCTTTAAATTCAAATGGACAAATTTTACAGAATTTTTTAAGTATTTAAAAATATTTAAATAATTCATTTTATATTTCCATCTATTTTCCGTTGGGCTAACAAAGCCCATATCATATGATATATTTCCGTTTCACTGCTACCATCACCAAATTCGGTTTCCTACGTCTTCATCCACTCTTTGATCCCAAAAAGTTCCCCAACCCTAACCCTAAAATTTCCCTTTCTTCCCAATCGGAATCGAATTTCTTAGTTCCTTGTCGTTTTTCAGGCAGCGAAGATGGTGTTGGCGCAGTTAGGGGGCAGCATTTCGCGTGCTCTCCAGCAGATGAGCAATGCGACCATAATCGACGAGAAGGTCCTCAACGAGTGCCTGAACGAGATCACGCGGGCCCTTCTTCAGTCCGATGTGCAATTCAAGCTCGTCCGCGACATGCAGACCAATATCAAGAAGATCGTAAACCTCGACGACCTCGCCGCCGGCCACAACAAGCGCAGGATCATCCAGCAAGTACGCAATGTCAATTTATTTTTATATTGATTGATAGTGGTTAATTCTATCATCTATGTTAATTACGATGAAACGGATTGTCTGCCATCATTAGAGTTTAGGATTTGCTCTGGAAAGCTAGCTAAACTTGGGAATTTCCGCGCGTTAATAACCTTTCAAATCCACGCGTTAATCGTATTGGTGGTAAGACGTACGTATTAATATTTCTGTAGATATAGTTTTCTATGATTTCTATCGAAAATTTTCAATTCAAATGTGGTTTGTATCCAATACCGTTCATGGGGAAAAATATGAAGGATAGCCTGTTTTTAGTGACTAGATAATAGTTATGTGTTGAGATTTTTGACCCACAATAATATCAAGGCCTAGATGCCCTAGACTTGGGCTGTTCAGATTTCACAAGGTTCGTGCAAAGAGATTGCTGGTAGTGGAAGATGGTGGTGATTGTTGATGTAAATCTTGATAGACCTGTAGCATCCTCATGCTCTGTGCGCTAAAATAATTATGCATATTCTGTGCTGTTTTAGTTTCTTTCTTTCACATCAGATCATTTTTCCTCATGTGACTAATCTGCACTTGGTGTTAGAAACTTGATTGTGCTACCGAGCTGCTACTTTATGTTGGGGGCTCTACAGGGTCAACCTTCATATCTTTTGTGTTCTTATAAAAAGGTTGCATTCACTGTAGGCTATATTTAACGAACTCTGCAAGATTTTGGATCCCGGGAAGCCTTCTTTTACTCCAAAGAAAGGAAAGACGAGTGTTGTTATGTTTGTAGGTTTACAAGGTATGTTGTTTATCAGATTAATTTCATGTTGGATCACCCAGTATTTTCATGTGGAAGCTCAGATGTATAGTCAATGAGAATGTCTTTTGGGAAGATGGAATGTGAACTAGTTAGTAGCTATATGGGTGTTATGTTTGTTGTTGATTTATGGGTCCAAAACTATTTTGTACTCTTCTAATTTGACGTTTTCTGTATACTTTTTCCAATGTGTATCTCTTATTATCGGTTTTTACACAAGTTCAGGGTCGGGAAAAACCACAACATGTACAAAATATGCATATTATCATCAGAAAAAGGGCTGGAGGCCTGCTCTCGTTTGTGCGGATACATTTAGAGCTGGTGCTTTTGATCAACTGAAACAGAATGCCACTAAAGCTAAGATTCCATTTTATGGAAGGTACTTCTTTACTCTTTACTGGTTATCAACATTTTTTTTTTGATAAGTTAGAACTTTATTAAGCATAATGAAATAGGCGAAGCCCGAGTACACAGGAAGTATACACAAGAAACACCTAGTTACATTCTAAAACTTAGAGAAACGACGACAAGAACTCATTTACAGCCCCACCCTTGAGTACAATAGCAGAGAACCAGCAAAGTAGAGTGCTTATAAAAAACTTTCATAATGCATCACTATTGCGTTCCCGATCATTAAAGCACCTCTCATTTCTCTCCAACCAAATACACCACATAATACACAAGGGTATCATTTTCCATGCAGCTGCCACTTGGGAACAAGTATGCATTTGAAAGTTGGTCCAGCTTTTTAGGAAATCAACCACTGCTTCTGGCATAACCTAGCACAACCCAACCCTTCCAAACACACCATCCCACAGCACTTTAGCCATTTCACAATGAAGTAGTTGATGGTTCACTGATTCCGCTTCTTTCTTGCACATAAAGCACCAATCCAAAACAATCATTCCGTGCTTTCTCAAATTATCTATATTCTGAATATTCCCTATTGCTGCTGTCCAAACAAAAAAAGCCACCCTTGACGGAACATGAGCCTTCCAAATCCGCTTCCAAGGAAAGCCAATATGGTGCTGATTAAGTATCACCTTATAAAATGACCGAACTGTAAATTTTTTAGAGGCTGTTTGTCTCCAACATAGTTGGTCCCTGCCCTGTCTTCTTATCTCCACTGAATACAACTGTCTAAAAAAATCAGTGACCTCCTCTACTTCCCAATCTTGGACAGATCTAGAGAAGCCTACATCCCAAAGCACCATTCCATTGGAAAAACCCATCACCTCGGAAACCGCAGCTTGCTTATTAGTCGCCAATCTGAAAACAATCGGGAATGCTCGAGACGATACAATATCCCCACACCAAACATCAGACCAAAATCTGATTTTTGAACCATCACCAACCGAGAAGTAAATTTGTTTTAGGAAACAACCCCAACCTTTCCTAATAAACTTCCACAGACTCACTCCATACGAATTCCTGCTCTCCTTGGTACACCATCCTCCCCAATCACTACCATACTTACAATCAATCACCCCCCTCCACAACGCTTCCTCTTCCCCTTGGTATCTCCATAGCCACTTCTCCAACAATGCCTTGTTAAAACTACGTAGCCTATGAATACCCAGTCCTCCATCAGCAATTGGGCAACAAATTTTTTTCCAACTCACTAAGGGAGTTTTAGACACCTCTCCCAGGCCACCCCATAAAAAATCTCTATACAATTTTTCAATACGGTTGGCCACACCAACTGGTAAAGGGAATAAAGACAGGAAGTAGGTAGGAATATTAGAGAGTGTGCTCTTTATAAGAGTAATCCTACCCCCTTTAGATAAATAAGTCCTTTTCCATGCTGCCAACTTCCTCTCTATCTTCTCGATCACCCCGTCCCAAATGTGTTTGGCCTTAAAAGATGCCCCTAGCGGTAGTCCCAAATATTTTATGGGCAGAAATGCAACTTTACACCCCAGAAATTCAGCTAAGTGATGAATATTATGGACTTCTCCCACCGGTACCAACTCCGATTTACTTAAGTTCACTTTTAATCCCGAGACGGCTTGAAAACAAAGCAGGATAGCCCTCAAAATTTGAATTTGTTCCCCAACAGCCTCACAAAAAATGAGGGTATCATCAGCGAAAAGCAAGTGTGATATAGTAGAAGGGCCACTAGAATTAGTACCCACTGAAAAACCCGAAATAAAACCTGCTCCTACCACTGCCTCCACCATGCGACTTAATGCTTCCATAACAATATCAAATAAGAAGGGAGATGAGGGATCCCCCTGCCTCAAACCTCTAGAACTCGGAAAATACCCACAAGGCTGTCCATTAACAAGCACTGAGAAGCGGGCGGTGGAAATGCAATGACTTATCCAGTCACACCACTTATCACCAAAACCGCATCTTCTAAGCATATACAAGAGAAAATTTCAGTTTACATGATCATACGCTTTTTCCATGTCCAACTTACAAAGGACCCCCCGAGCGCCTTCCCTCATACGACTATCTACACATTCATTTGCAATCAACACCGAATCTATAATTTGCCATCCTTTAACAAATGCGTTTTGAGATTTGGAAATGATCTTCCCCATTACTTTGCTCATTCTATTTGCTAACACCTTTGAAATAATCTTATAGACACTACTTACCAAACTAATTGGGCGAAAATCCTTCAACACCGTAGCACCCACTCTCTTTGGAATCAAGGCAATAAAAGTGGCATTCAAACTCTTCTCAAACTTTTGAAACTCATAAAATTCATGAAGGACCTTCATCACATCCTCCCGCACAATCTCCCAACAATCCTGAAAAAATGCCATAGAAAAGCCATCCGGCCCGGGAGCTTTGTCTCTCCTCATTCCACACACCACCCGATGCACCTCAAGTTCTTCGAACGGCCTTTCCAGCCAACTTGTTGAAGAAGCATCTATCGCTGCAAAGTTCAATCCATCTAACTTAGGTCTCCAATCTTCCATCTCACTAAGGAGGGAACTATAATACTGCACAGCATGCTCTTGGATTTCAGCAGGTAAGGTAAGTGGATTATTTTCAGTTCTTAACATCTCAATGGCGTTGTTACGTATATGAGAATTGGCCATTTTGTGGAAGAAGCTAGTACACTTATCACCCTCTTTAAGCCAAAGAACTCTTGACTTTTGCCTCCATGAAATTTCTTCCCTCAAAAGAACCCTCTCAAGTTCTATTTTTACTTCATTTATCCTAGACAAGCTCTCCTTGCTGTCCCCATCAGCTTCCAAGGATTGAAGTTCTTCTTAAAGGGCTTTTTTCTGCTGCTCAACATTCCCAAAGACCTCCTTATTCCAAATCTTCAAATCAGCTTTTAAAGCTTTGAGTTTCCTAGCCAGAACGAAACTAGGGGTCCCCTCAAACTGGTATGACAGCCACCAACTTTTTACTTGATCAACGAAGCCCTCTACTTCTAGCCACATATTTTCGAACTTAAAGTACCGTTTACCCTCATGAATACCCCCACACTCAAGAATAATGGGGAAATGGTCCGATCCTATCCTTGGAAAACGTTTTTGGCACAGCTTCGGATAATGGGCTTCTCACGACGAAGACACTAAAAATCTGTCCAATCTAGAACTGCCTCTAGAATTGGACCACGTATACTCACCCCCCACCAACGGCAAATCCAGCAGTTCTAAGTCGAAAATCAGCAGTGAGAAAACCTTCATTGCTGAAGTTATTGAAGAAGAACCCACCCGCTCACTTGGGAATCGAACCATGTTGAAGTCCCCACATATGCACCAAGGAAGATCTCACATAGAATACAACCCTGAAACTTCATCCCACAGCAGGTTCCTATCCCGATCCCTATTAGGACCATAGACACTTGCTAATGCCCACAACCACCCATCTTCCACATTCCTCAATACACATGCCACCAAGTAATTTCCAATGCACTCTTCTACCATCTCAACAACTCTACTATCCCACAAGACTAGTACTCCACCAGAAGCACCGGAAGAGGCTAAATATGTCCAGCCTACAAACGAACCTCTCCACAAGCTACTAATAACATTCCTGTCACCACTTTCCAATTTTGTTTCTTGGAGGCATACAACATCGATCTTTCAATTATGAATTATGGACCTAATACGAAGGCGTTTATTGACATTATTAATCCTCCTTACATTCCAAGACATAATTTTAGGCTTCATTAATAGAAATAAGTTCCCTCCCCTTAGATCTGTTCCTCCCCGAAGTCCCCTCCTTATTGTCATAATTAATAGAGCAATGCAATCTTCTTAACTCCCGCTTCTTTTTCACAGATGACTGCTCGACCGTGGATCGACCAGCTTCAATAGCCACTAAAAGTGCCCTCAATTGTTCTTCATAACCATCATAAAATAGCCCCACACAGCTTTGAATTTTTTCGGCTTGTTTAAAAACCCAATCTGAGGTTTCCTCGACACAATCTGAAGAGGAGTCATCTGTAACAGAGATGAACTAGCCATCTCCTCCTCATAAACAGTTACTTCAAGCTCTGGATCCGAGACCATCATATCCTGATCTTCCATTTCAGACCGTGCCAACTCAGTCTGCTTGCTTCCTTCTAAGTTTAAGAATTGAGACAATAAACAATTACCCCCTGCTTCATCTTGACCCTCAACAGCCTCGACAATTTCCCCTACCTCCCTCGTGTGATTGATCAAAGATGTCAGACCTTCATTATGACCTCTCAACAACCTCAACAATTTCCCCTGTCTCCCTTTCTGAAGCTTCCATTATGCCTATCGGCTCTTTCTGTGCTATTGGTGGAAGCGTCTGTGTAGATATCGGCTCCGATACATTGTCTCGGAACTGCGCCGAAGCTGTCTTGCCTTTGCTCACGAGAAAATCACCTAAACTCCTCGCGATTGACGTCGGGATTTCCTTATCTACTACCGTCGACCAAGTCTGTACAGGAGCCGAGACGTTTGTTTCTGGTCTTACGGCAAAACTGCCTGAGTTCATCCCTCCATGCTTCACGGACTCTGCTGCCGGCTGCTGTTCTTTGCGATTGATGTCGAGAACCTTCGACGTCACCTTTTGAGACTTCGTCGACGACGGTGGCACTGACCCACCCACCTCTGAGTCCGCCCCGACCTGCGTCTTCCTCCTCCACGCCAAACCTTTCATCTGGTAGGGGTCGGTTCCAAAATGCTGTTTGGATTGGGCCTCACCTATTGGTCCCCTTTCCTGACCCACACCCAAAGCCTCCGAACCCATAACATCTTTACCCAAAACGCACCGTATCATCCCTTTGACTTTAATAGCCATCTCTTCCAAAGCCGCTTGCATATCCCGCAAATCCTTCAAGAAACTTACATCATTTTGCCCAGCCATGCCTCTGCCATCACCCACCTGCCTCTGTGTACCTACCAAACCAGGAACTTCACCTACTCTATACAAGTCTGCCGAAGCAAACTTTCTCCCAACACGAGGTGTCTGCACAGCCTCCAAGTACGACCGAGCCAATGGGGGTGCTACTGTCGACGGATGTGGTAAACCTCTCCCCTGAGCACACTTGTTACACACTTCCCTCATGACTACTGCAAGTTTCCTCCACCCTGTTCCATCCCTTTCCCCAGGAATATAGATGAAACTCCGGCGCCCCCCTCCACTATACTCCACTAAGGCCAAGAAGCTGCCACGGGAGTTGGAACTCTTTTGCACAATGTATCCCCTGTTACCATCCCTATAAGTAGAGTAGTACACCTTACTTCCATGCTTAGAACATTCCTCCAAGGTTCTTAAGACCCAGCAAGCTGTACCCCAACCCAACCTCAAAGTATGCGATCCTTTCCAACCCCTTTCCGTGATAAGCACTTCACACGCCTCCACCCGTAACTCAAACACCTTCGATTCAATGGCTAAGCTACTCATGGAAGACATAATCTTCCAATGATACAACAAACACCCCACCGTCAAGAGCCCACAAACACCATGGACTACAAGAACTTACTAAAAGGAAATTTGTGTACGGAGAGAAAAGACAGAGTCAAAGTTCAGTTAAGAATTTGACTCTTAACTGACAAAGTTCATCTATGACATGATACTGTAATTGTACTTCTAAATTATTTCTGCTTGTTTCCCTTACTTTGACCTAGATAGGTCTTGTCTCTTGTATATCATCTTTTGTACTTGGATTTTGCCTATCTCTATTTATATAATATCGATTACTTATAAAAAAAAAAAATTATTTCTGCTTGTTACTTATAAATATATATATATTTATATATTTCTGCTTGTTTCTCTTTTCATTATTACTCTCATTGATGCCTTCATTAGTCACGTTCAATCAGATAATGTATTCCTCTGAATTTAAGTAATAATTGGGATTTTCACCCCTACAGCTATACAGAATCAGATCCTGTGAAAATTGCAGTGGATGGTGTGGAAAGATTTAAGAAAGAAAATTGTGATCTAATAATTGTTGACACCAGCGGGCGTCACAAACAAGAAGCTGCTCTTTTTGAAGAAATGCGTCAAGTTTCGGAAGCCACGGTATTTTCCTGATATCACTTTGTTCCTCCCATAAAATTGTAGCTGATTGACCACAATTGCTGATATATTTTTTTTTTTTGCATCTTTCAGAAACCGGATCTTGTTATATTTGTTATGGATAGCAGTATTGGTCAGGCTGCATTTGATCAAGCTCAAGCTTTCAAGCAAAGTGTTTCAGTTGGAGCTGTAATTGTTACCAAAATGGATGGGCATGCAAAGGGAGGTGGTGCTCTCAGTGCGTAAGTCCTATTTCAAACAATTACAGCCTACAGCTCATGATTTTAGTTGGATGTAAATGTAATATTAAAGCTTCCATGAATGTGTTTCCTGAAGTTGGGCTGGTGCTTCTCAAAATTATTGGGTTACTTGAATAGATAATAAATTCCATTCATTCCATAATGGGAGTCTGAGATACTCATTCTTGAAGGGAGGGAGTATTATCTCTCTTATATATAGTAAAGAACACCATTGAGCTGTATGTACTTGAATATACTCTTGACTACAGTTTTAGGCCTGCATTAGGTTGATTAATTTAGTACCTCTTACCATTTGCATACTGCACAGTTCTTCCTTTTAAGACATTACACCTTTCAGTAGAGGTTTGCAACCATGAATTTCTCAGCCAGTGGTGAAAGCATTAGGTTTAAGGTTTTGGTAATTTATTCGGCACTGATGCTCTCATTTCACTGCTTCTGGCATATTCTATGGTATCTCTTATTGCTTGTATGTCCAGTAAAAGCTTGGGTCATTTCTACAGTGTGATCTGTAAATGGCCCAAAATTCTCAATTTTAGGTGGACTTAAAAATATTATTTAGATGTACTGAACATCTATTCTAAACCGAAATTTTTATAAATTATGGAATTTTTATTCACCTTCAAGTTTGATTCAATCTCCTAAGAAATGTAAATTTATTGCTCATTCTGATAAAAGCATTATATAGTTTAAACCATGTATCCTTTGTATGCTTTGACAACTAAATGCTATACTACTCTTATGTTTAGTGTTGCGGCAACAAAGAGTCCCGTCATATTTATTGGAACTGGAGAGCATATGGATGAGTTTGAAGTTTTCGATGTTAAACCATTTGTCAGCCGTCTCTTAGGTGTGCACTGCTTTTTACAGTCTTGGCACTCGACTTCTGTGGCCTTAAATATTTTGTGAATATTTCAAGTCCTTACATATCAATTATCTTTCCAACTAGGTATGGGTGATTGGTCTGGCTTTATGGACAAAATTCATGAAGTTGTTCCTATGGATCAGCAGCCTGAGCTTCTACAAAAGCTCTCGGAAGGGAATTTTACATTAAGGATTATGTATGAGCAATTTCAGAACATACTTAAAATGGGCCCAATTAGCCAGGTTATTACTTTACTATTTAATTGAAAAACTCACAAAATTGTGCTTTTCACTTTATCGTGCATCCTCGGTTATGTAGGGCGTGCAAAAAATAATTAGTGACCTCTTGGTTCTTGCGTTAAGGCAACTAATTGAAAAATAATTAGTGACCTCTTGGTTCTTGCGTTAAGGCAACTAATTGAGAAATATCAACAATTGATTAACAACATTTTATGTTCACATCTTTAATGGGGGGAAATTTTGTTTCAGTTCTTTGCAGATAGCTCTTCGTGAGATTTTGTAATTAAGGCAACTAATCAAGAAATATCAACAATTGATTAACAACATTTTATGTCCACATCTTTAATGGGGGAAAGTTTTGTCTTGGTTCTTTGCAGATAAGCTCTTCGTGAGATTTTGTAGTTACCCTTTGAAAATGTTCACCTGTTCTATTCAGAAAGAGATCTTATTCGTGTTTTGCAACTGCTATTGAGTTTTTTATTCATTGCACTACATTGTGTGCAACATGTTGAATTGTTGATAGGCATTGTCACTAGGCTTCAGGGTCTACCCCCCATAAGTCTATTCAGTGTAAAAACAGAGCATTTGACAGTGTAAACTTTGCTGCTGAATACTAGTGTATTCAGAATATTTCTTATGAAAAATTCATTAGCAAATGCAATGTAAAAATATTGAACTCGACAAAGGAGGCCAGGATTGGCATAAAAACATCTTTAGCACTAACACCATCTTGGTCTATAGTTATGCCATATTTTCATGCTATTGAATGATTTGTTTTGCGTAGGTTTTCTCAATGCTTCCAGGTTTTAGTGCTGAGCTAATGCCAAAAGGTCGTGAAAAGGAAAGTTCAGCGAAGATCAAGAGATACATGACCATGATGGACTCAATGACAGATGAAGGCAAGTCAAGGCCATTTTATGTCGTTTTGCTATTTATCCAAACACATGGTTATGGGATTAATTTTATGATTTGACTTCATTTTCTGATCATAGTAGCTAATTGCTAAAATGTTGCAGAGTTGGATAGTACGAATCCAAAACTCATGAATGAGTCTCGAATGATGCGGATAGCACGAGGATCGGGTCGTCATGTTAGAGAAGTATCGGAGATGTTGGAAGAGTACAAGCGCCTTGCTAAAGTATGGAGCAAAATGAAAGGTCTTAAGATTCCTAAGAAGGGTGAAATGAGTGCATTATCACGGAATATGAATGCACAACACATGAGCAAAGTCCTTCCCCCGCAGATGCTGAAGCAGATTGGTGGCATGGGTGGCTTACAAAACTTGATGAAGCAAATGGGATCTACGAAAGATATGATGGGGATGTTTGGAGGTGGAGACAAGTAGAAACTGCCCCCAAATCTAATGGTGAGTTTTAGCTTGCTTCCTACGGCTATAAGCATTGCCTTGTCAGACAAAATGGCAGAGATGCATCTCTACGCTAGTTGATGCTACCGACCAACCTGTTCTCCCAGATACTTGTTTATATTTAGAGGGCCACTTCCGGTTTAATCATCAGCTTCAAGCATAGTGGAATTTTGTTTTCATATGGAGTCGTCAGCCTTGAAAGTTTCCTTTCTGTATGAATGTATGTGTGTATTTACTTAAGAGAGGCCAGTCATGCAATTGAAAAGGAACTGATTTTCTGAAAAAGAGAGAATCCGCACCCCAAGCAGGATTCATTAGGAAAATCCTGCTTGGAGGGACAGCTACGTATCACGATAAAATTTTTTGAGAGTTACGACTCCAGATTATCTTCCAACCACAGCAACTTACCCTTGATTCAGCTAAAACACCAAAGCACCAGCAACAAATTGGCTTGCGAGATCTGTTAAAAAGTTGATTTCCTTGAGAAATTGTGGGGACGGGCTCTATACCGCTTTCCATGAGAGAAGCTCCAGCTGCTTCTCTTAACAAACTAACCCATTAGACTCCAATACAAAGATGAAGAGCAATGGGCTTTGGTAGAGGTCAAGATGAAGTTTTTTGAGCGTTTGCTTGCTCACTGATGGATGAAATTTAATAGGCTCCTGTCAGCTTCTTAAAATAATTTATTTGACAAAACAATAAGATACAGCAATGTGATTTAGGTGCAGAACACCCATATATTTACGGAACTACAAAATTCAATGGGTTTCTATTGCTTTTAGAGGGATGATACCATTTGCCATGCATACAAGTATTAATCTACAAGATCGACCATGTCATCGTTCTAAGAACTTGCTTAGAACAGTTTTCCTCGAAGGAACTTCCTCTTCTTCCTCATCATCTTTCTCAGTTGTAGCATTTGCTAAAGCACAACGGAGAACTGAGTTGACCTGTATCCTTAATCTTGCATTGTCCACAAATACATCAGTCAACATCTTCCTCAACTCATCATCTTTTGTCCTTATATTACTGCCATTTGCACGACTAGTCTCATCCACTGCTGCAACTGCATTTTCTACATCCTGTGCAAGGAGCTGTGCCTGTCCCAATTTCATGAACCACGTGTAATTAAGTCAAGGTTCAGATACACAAAAGATGATAGGAAAAACATCAAAGCAATTTAAAAATAAATTTTAGAGTTTTAAATTTCCATACATATCTAAAATTATAACGTGTCTTTGTTAGATATGAAAGATGGGGGAAAATAGGTGGTCTTTTGGTACATGAATAACTTTCTCAATTCTTATCAGTCTAAACTGCAATCCACGTGCTACAAACAAATCCAAAACATTTTAAAACATGATGCTAGAACTGTATATAGTATTCACAATCATGGGGCTGTTCTGATTTTGTGTGATTTCTATCAATTTCACCCTTCTACTTTTCATGCCCATGGCACACAAATCCATGGGATGAGCACCATTTAGGTTTTCACTCGAGAGGAGAAAAGAGAAAAAACAGATGATCGAAAACTGACATTACACTTCCAAGACAACATCATGGACAAACAAATCAAAGTAGCATAAATTGAAAACTAGTCCTTTCCCTTTTTCACAAGGAGTTATATGAAGATAGTGCCGTCAGTACACTGGCTTTTTTATTACAAGTAAACGAAGATGTTATTAAAAGAAAAACGCAAGTGACATCAGTACACTAGCAAAAGCAGTAAATCGTGTGTATGGCTCGGGGGCCCAGGATACCATCAAATAGAAGCCAGTGAACATGTAAACCTGTAGTGCACCCAAGTAATCATGCGTATATTGAACCTAGGCTGAACCTGAAATACATCTACTTCACAACTGACAGAGTGAACCACTAGATGACAGAGCAGATGGACTTTAACACTTACCCAAACACAATACATTTTTCTTTCCATTGTGGCTTGGTAAGTAAGATTGGTGTACTGATGAATGGTCCAAAAAAATAGGCCACAAGCAACCAATCAAGCTTGTGACCTTGTATCTAGGCCATTAAAATTTTATACCCCAAAGGAACTGGTATTGAAATTAGTGTTCAAAATTGAGATTGCCAAGGGCATAGGACAACAAACAGTAGTACATTGATTCAAGATGTAAAGATACCTCTGCAAGCAGGAGACCAATTCTATTGTCGGATGTTGTCAACAGATCTATTGCATCAGATGGTGATGAAGTGTCCACAGTTAATTTATCTTCCTCTTCAACCAGAAAATTAACACTACACTCCCGAAGCCTTTCACGAAGAATTCCACACTCATGCAGCAACTTTGCATTGGCAGTATTTGCGTTGTCTGTTCTTTGCTTTTCCCTTTGAAGACTCCTCTGGAAGATGCAAGAAACAACAGCATGAAATAGATGGGCACTGCAAATGATCTAAAACAGCATGGAAAATCTAAATACAAACCAAGTAAGATAAGTTATTATAAAGAAATATAGCACCTTTTAATAGGAGTTAGTTAGAAATAATGGGCACAATGAGAGCCCGTACACTAGAACATCCATTAGACTTGGTTGTCTGGTCTTATTCAGTGTTTTTGGTGTGACTAGCACAAATGAGAAGTAATGATGTTGCTTTATAGCACTAATTATTATTTATTAATAGTATAGTAAAATTATAGATGATGTGGCTTAATGACAGCAAAACTTTTGCTTTGAAATTATGTAGTATAAAAATCTGTGAGGGTGTGTGCAAGCTCACATATGCCTAGCCCATTCGATTGGTTGTCTTCTATTCTCAGAAACTAGAATTTCTCCATGACTAACGGTTTGAGACACATAAAGCTTCCAAGACCAAAGCAATTGATATGTACTGATGCTCTAGATAGATAAGTTTGACAGTTCAAACAATATTTAAATATTTATTTTTTCATTCACCTCTACCAAAAGCCACTTCAGATACAACCAACAGTCATTAAAACAACTGACATGTATTGTTTCATGGAAATATGGCCATAAATTTGAGACCATGACTCTGGCCCTACATTTTTTTTTTTTTGTTTTGCACGCAGCAAACTATTCTTCCTTTCATTGGTTATATGTATAAAAATTAGCAAACCCCTAAGAAATGCAGTAAAATCTATCCATAAAGAAAGAACGAGAGACTTCATTAAAAACAAAGTACATAAAAGAAAAGGGCACCTCTACTTCTAGTTTTTCTTTCATTAATCGGCTGAGCTCCTGCTTCAATTCTAACTGAGAACTTCGAAGGGATTTGACCTCTTTAACGAGCAGCTTTACATCTGCCTTTGATTTCACCTCAAATTCTTCTTGATGTTTCTTCAAGTCTTCAAGCTGTTCTCTACCTACATCTAACTCCTGCAGCAGCATTTTGTTCTCCTGAATGATTGCTATTTTTGTTGACTCTGCACGAATTCTTTCATCCTGGAATATTATCGCACATCATTCATCAAAGCTTCAAAAATTGAATAACAAGGAGATCCCAATGAATAATAATGGTAGGAAAGACCAAACCTGTTCAGACTTCAATTTTAGTTCCATCTCCAAGCACTTCCCACGAAGCTCCTCCATATCCCACTGCATTTGTGTAAATCTTTCCCTTTCAGTCAAAACAGCCTGCTCCATGTTATCTTTACAATTCTGTCTAGTAGTTTCAAGTTCCCCTTCCAAATCTTTGACCTATAAAGAACATCCCCATAGATGAATTAAATGGACAGTACGTTACCTAAAATTGATCTTGAAAACATAAAGTACGTCAAGGCCGTCATAAGTAACTTTCTTTTCTCTCTTCTACGCATTAGAATTAAAAGATTTCTATTGTAATTGTGACAGAGAACTTCCCAATTTATAATTATTAATGCATTTTAATTTCCAGATTTTTTGGATGGATTGTCCAAGGCAATATCTGACACATCACCTTTAGCATAATTCCTCTTAATACTAGATTCATAACAATTTATACTCAATTGAAAAATAAGTATGAAATTGAGAAAGGGAAAACCTTATGCTATGAAATAAATGTGCAGAAAGAGTTTGTGGAAGGAAAAGAGCTGAGAGAGGGTGGAGTTGGAACCTCAACTTTTTTCTATAAAGAAAGGGCAAACCTTGGTCTCCATCCAGCGTATATATTGACTGATTCGCAGTCATTATTACGAACCTCAAAATCAAATTACAGTTCTAAACTGAGAAATTGTTTTGGGATGTGCCACTTATAATTTCAAACTTGCTCGACAAGGAGTAGATGCCATACATAATAACAGTCTACTTTCTTTCAAAAAACAACCCCAATCAACACAATTTGAAACGTGGACATTGTTTTTTTTTTTATAAGTAAAAACGTGGACATTTTAAATGTGACATACATCCCTAAGCTCTCTAGTTCTCCAATACCATAGTGGAATTCATTGTGTTCAAGGGGAGAAACTGAGGATATGGCACTTCAAACTCATTCGTGCACAAAAAAGTACATTTCACAATTACAAAAAATAAAAAATCAATTCGAGTAACTGCCTGATGACTAGATCCTGGGGAGTTTAATGTTCAGTGCATTAACATGAGTTTGATCCATGTCCACCAATTCTAATTCTGTATGCACAGACAATATATTTTAAGCATAAAATAACACATCAACAGTTTGTGCCGTATGTCCATTTGGCTTCAATTGATAGTTCTAGTAAGGTAAAAAATAAGACAAAAAGATTACATCAAAAAACAAAAAGGCTCATTTAATCGATCAAACATGTTTAATCCTAGAACAAGTTTTCACGCTCATCTAAAAGAAATCTATCTGCTACTTTCCTCCATTCTCATTGCAATAGAACAAAAAATTTGAATTCAACCATTGAATAAATAATGCTACTAATGTGAGTTTTTTTTAATTAATAATGCTCCTTATGTGAACTGGAAAGGAAAAAATGACCGGGAAACACAGTTAAGAAATAGAATAATGTCAAGAAAAAATGCTTATAACTGTTACAGAATATACCTTTGTCGTGAGGAATTGTCTAACAGCAACTTCTTGATTCAATCTTGCTATAAGGTCCTCCAGGTCAGCTTTTGCTGTGGCTAGTCTCCGCTGCATTGTTACAAGTACCCTGTTCAGTTTATGGCGTTCATCAGATGGAAGAGCAACCAGTACGTGCCTTGGAAGCTGTGAATCTTGATTTGCAAAAGAATCCATGTTTCTCAGAGCTTCAGGACCTTCAGAAGGGTCAAGGTAATCACCAAACAAATTGGCTGCCCCTATATTCAATATTTCACTGGCTCTTGCAGAACTCAAGTCACTTCCAACACTCTCTGTTGAGAGTCTACGAACATGACCATCCAGCTTGCAATCCCCTAGTTCGGAAACAAACTCCGTTCCGTCCATGCGGAGAGTTTTGGCATTAGACGTATTCTCATATACTTCATCCCTGCCTATATTATTGCCCTCATTTCCCATCTGCCTTCTACGCCTTGAAAATCTTTGGAGGCTCTGCTGAATAAACTTTCTGTTAAACATGCCATACTTGACAGTCCCATCGACTGGATCGATTATGTCTTGTTCAGATATGGAACTCTCCAGGCCAAGATCCGCATGACTAGAATTTTCATGCGTTGGTGTTCCAACCTCAGATATTTCATAAGGTGTATCATTACCATGGTCTGATACAATGAATGAACTACCAGCAAGCGCAGAAACATCTGAGTTGGAATGGAACAGAGATAATGGAACCACACCACTGGTTGAAGAATTAACATCTGGTGTTTGCTGGTTCTCATCATAGAATGCTGAAAGTAAAAACCCAAACACAATTAGTTTGGTAGAGTATTATCTGTAAAGTACCTATATTCTACAATTTAATACCAGCACTTGGTTCAATTAAGAATTAAGAAACCAATATGACTAGGTGTAAACTCTTGTATACCCCCTGTTTACTTGGGCTAAACCCATTCTCATTAATAAAATTTGTTACTTATCAAAAAAAGAAAAAGAATTAAGAAACCAATACAATGTTGATTTCAAGATGCATCAAGGAAACACCTACAAGACCTCGCAGCGGCTTCTAGCTCAAGAAAGGTCGCCACCAGAGCACTCCTTGATACATCAATGTCTGACAATAGTTTCTCCATCCAATCCTCCAAGAAACACCTTCTCTGCAACAAACTAACCAATTTGAGGATATTATTGCTGTTATTTTGTGGGGGAAATATGCTTGGTTTTTAAATTCTCATGTAGGGAAATACGCAAAAAATATTTCTTATAAGTAGTTAGCAAATATATCAATTGAAAGAAAAAATAAGGGATGCACACAATCAATGAATGCAGCCAATTTTATACGAGTGAGCCATTGCCCCCCCCCCCCCCCCCAAAAAATTGACATTATTAATTTTTTTTTTATATAATTAGTAAGAGCTTTTATTACCATGAATAGGCACAGCCAAACTACACAGGAAGTAGACAAAGGAAATACCTACTACACTCTAGTAAGCAGGAAAAAGACTAACACAGATTCAGTACATTATCATCATTCCTTACAAAAATCTTAGCCCACAAACACAAAGTAGAAAAGAAAAAATTTCAAAGTCCTCCGAAAGAACACTCTGTCTTCAAAACATCTCACATTCCTTTCCAGCCAAAGACACCACATTACACACAAAGGAATCATTTCTATCTGGTAGCTACACATTTCCTTCCCTCAAAACCTCTCCAAAATGCAAGAAGATCCACAACTTCCTTTGGCATCACCCAATATATACCTGTCCGACCAAGAACCTCATTCCACAAAGACTTTGCCACCTCACCATGAAGAAAGAGATGATTTACAGATTCACCATCCTTCTTGCACATAACACAAAAATCAACAATACACAAACCACGTTTTCTAAGGTTATCCGTGGTCAATACTTTCCCTAGAGCAACCACCCAACTGAAAAACGCCACTTTAGAAGGTACCTTCACTCTCCAAGTGCTTTTCCAAGGAAAAGCACAACCAGGCTGACAAGTCAGCACCTTATAAAAAGAACTAACTGAAAACCTGGAATTTCCAGCATGGTCCCACAGTAAACTGTCCTCTCTTTCCTGCATCACTTTTGAAATTATAAATTCTTCCCAAAAAATCAGAAACAACATTCACTTCCCAGTCATTTACATCTCTGATAAAATCAACATTCCACAGAATACTATTATCCGTACGTTGGAAATAATCTGCCACAGCAGCATTTTGATCCCTTGCAATCCTAAAAAGAGAGGGAAAATCAGATTTGAGAGCTGATTCCCCACACCAAATATCATGCCAAAAAAGAATCATATTCCCTTCCCCCACCTTAAATTTAATATGTTTCAAAGGTTCGAACCTTTCCTAATGAACTTCCATAAACTCACCCCATACGTTCCTCTAACTTCATTAGAACACCAATCCCCCCCACCCACTCCCATATTTATCAGCAACAACATTCTTCCAAAAAGCATCTCTCTACATGATATCTCCAAATCCATTTCCCAAGAAGTGCTTTGTTAAACATCCTCAAATTTCTCACCCTCAATCTTCCACAAGAGATTGGTTGAAAAACCTTATTCCAACTAACCAAATGAAACTTTTTCTCCTCTCCTATACCTCCCCATAAGAAATTACGATAAATTTTCTCAATTCTTTTTGCAACCCCTGCTGGCAAAGGGAAAAGTGAAAGAAAATACGTGGGAAGATTAGACAATGTACTCTTTATCAAGGTAATTCGTCCCCCTTTAGACAAGTATAGCTTTTTCCATCCAGTCAACCTTCTCTCAATCTTCTCAATCACCCCATCCCATATCAAAACAGATTTGTGAGAAGCACCCAACGGAAGACCAAGATACTTCAGCGGCAATGAGGAAATCTTACACTCCAAAATATTAGCCAAATCTGAAATATGGCTACTGCACCCACTGGAACAATTTCAGGCTTGTTAAGGTTAATCCATAGACCCAAGACAGCTTCAAAACATAACAACAAGGCTCTCAAAGATCAAAGATGTTCTTGGTTGGGCTCACAGAAAATTAAAGTGTCATCAGCAAAAAGAAGATGAGATAATTTAATGCTATTCCGATTCTCATTTCCCACCTCAAAACCCGACAAGAACCTTCCTTCTACCACCACTTCAATCATTCTACTCAACGCATCCATGACAAGAACAAAAAGAAAATGAGATAGCGGATCTCCTTGTCTCAAACCACATAAGCTATTAAAAAATCCAACCAGGGTACCATTCACCAAAATAGAAAATCTCGACGTCGAAATGCAATGCTTGATCCACATACACCATTTCTCTCCAAAACTATACATCCCAAGTAAGTACAAGAGGATATCCCAACTAACATGGTCATATGCCTTTTCCATTGACATAAACCCAACGCATATCCTTAGGCATTGTTTTCTTCTTTCCTTCTTTAGTTTTCAGGCCCATATTGGATAAATATTTCCATAAAATTCATGAACTTCAGCAGAAAAATTCAACTCCAAAAACCCATTCACTCCTATTACCAAGGTTAGAGCAAAAAAGAGGAAACCTAAGGGAAAACTCAAAACATTCCTTCAGTTGATCGGGAATTTTTTCGTAAAGAGATTATGAGAATCGGTATCACAATTCCCATAATGAATTTCTATTATAATGCGTCTCAAAGAGTATAGTTAAATATAGAATTCATAAATCACTTCTGAATTCACAAAATCATTAAAGAAAATAGAGTTTCTAAAGAGACTATGATAGAAAAACTTGTAATCTACCTCTTCCAACAGAGTTCGGCTTTTTATTTTCAACATCTTCTTTGGAGGAGCTGGAGGCAGATATTTTGAAGGAAATGCCTTTTTGACCTACAAAGCAAAAGAATGATTATGTCTTCCAACCACAATATCCAAATGATATGATGTGTTAAGCACAGCAGAGGGTAACAAAACAAAAAAATAAAAAAACATAGGAAATGCCACTCACTTCAGAATAAAGCTTTAAAAAATCGTTAAATCTTCTTAATATCCCTCGAATAGTGGTGATCCCTTCTGGCGATTGTATACCAACTTGAATCCTGTAAAACTGTTCTCTATGAATGTTAAAATAGAAAATAAGTGGTGTTTATTAACCACAAAGTATGCAGAACCAGACCAAATACTACTAAAACACCTCCAATGGCAGATTTACTGATAATATAACTTATTTTTTAAAAAAATTAGTTGAATGTACTAGGAGACAGGTAGCACAGTGCAATAACAAAAAGCATACACTGCACTGTTTAATACTGAGAAAGAAATAATTTATTTCCAATAACTATTAAAAAACCTCATTGGTCTTGCAAATGAGATAAGTCAGCTATGAGTAACTACAGAAACAAACCATTCTCTGAAATCATGTAATTGCCAAAGCATAACTTATGAAACTATTTGTAATAAGGAACACAAAGGAGTGAAGAAAACGTATGATACATATTACAGCCATGCATTCATATTAGAGGCCTAATAAAAATGAAGGGTAAAACTAGACAGCTTCAAGTCCAACAACTCGGTTATAAACAAAAGAAAAAAAAACGAAATTTATTTTCTTATGGAACATATTTTTACTTGCTTTATATAGACAAGTCAGCATAAAGATGACACAAAACAGGCACAAAAGTTCCTTGAAACTCAAGTTGCATTACCAGTAGCTACTACCCTAAATTATAATACCAGATACTTTTTGGGTCATTTTGGGCAAGGTGTTTTCTTGCATACATTCAGTGCACTTGGTTTCTCCTTTTGATATATATAATTTTTACTTATCAAAAAAAAAAAAAAAAAAAAAAGACAAGATTGAAGACCTTCCAAGAAATCAAAATTGAAACAATGAACGGGGAGAAAAAGAAGATGGATAACTATAATAACACTAGAAACCTGCAACAACATCAGAAAGTAACTGCCAGAACGAACACTTAAAGACACACACCTCTAAAATTAATAACCAACACTAATCAAACTTGAAAATAGCTAAGTGTTTCAATTTAAAATGATAAATTAACAATAGATATACCACCACAGGATCTGAACCTCTTGATTTGGAGAGGAAAATCCAAGAGGGAATTGAGATGCAGTAACTCCAACCAGTATGGAAATCAAGTGGCCAGACAGTGTCACGGCCATCCTACATTCAAAGAGTGGAAATATCATCACAAACCGAAAAATTTATATAACAGGCTAACAGCCTCAATTCTAAGCACGGAGAAAGCAACAATTCTCCAAACCAGGTGATCTAAGCTACCGTATAAATCAGTGATGTAAATCAAATTCAATAATTTCAAAGAAATCAACAACTTCACCGGATCAAATGTTCAGCTCAAAAAAAACTTACCAGATTAACCTAACCAGCTGATTACAATTCAACCCCATAAGAAAGAAAAATAAAAAAGGGTCGATCAAACATGAAAAAGAAGAGTACCCATTTGCGAGGAGGGGGGCTCCAATCCATGCCTAAAGGAAGCGGCGACTTGCCGTCGTGGCGGTGCTTGGGAGGGCTGCGATTGGGCATCAAGCGGTTACCCGAATCGCCCTTGTTGGTGTCCAGATGATCGTCGTCGTCGTCGTAACGGTTAGTCGTGGAATTGGAAGAGGAATAAGACCGGCGATGAGAGAAGGGTTGAAAGATAGGATCGGAGAAATCGAGGTCATAGTCCAAAGGGGAAAGGCCGTGCGTGTACATATCCATTTCGATCCGTACGTTGTGATTGTACTTGCGTCTCTTTTCTTCACCGAGTTGCTTACTCTGATAAATCTTGAAGAGAGAGAGAGCGAAAGAGAATCGAAGCCTTTCGAAACTGAACGATTCGTTCAAAATTGGGGTTCCACGGAGTTCGGTGGTCTTTCTGAGCTTTTCTCGCCTGGTAAAGACCGCATTCTTGTCTCTGGAGTAGTTAGATTTTCAGATTTTCACTTATTTATAGCAAAACGAAAAATAATTTTTAAAAAATAAATTATCTCAAAATCTTGTTTTAAGAAATATCTTATTAAATCAAATTAATTAAAAACTTATTATAATCAAAATAATTAAATTTTAACTTTCAATTTTTTTTTTTATGTTTTTTATTATTAATTTATTTTGATTATTTTAATTCTTAGAGAAATTTGTTATTAAAATTGGAGTGATAATTTAAAAGAGTAGGCGTGGAGTAACGTGTATTTTCTCTAATCATATTCTAAATATCCTCTTATTTTTATTTAAATAAGGTCTATTGAGAGGTATATTCCATCTAATAGGCCATCGTGGCTAACAAGTGATAAGTATAAAATTTGATCTACCAATTACAAACGCACACATGCGCATATATTTAAAGTGATTATCGTTGAATAAGAAAGAACAATTCCGGTGTTGGCATTGGGAAGCTTTGAGAAATTTCTCAAGGAAGTCTTATACGTGTATCATCACTTAATGATTCGTTAATTTTATAATTTTATTTAAATATTTAAATATGCCTGCATTTAAATACAATGATAAAAATAATAAATAATATGTTAATTAAAATTTCCCTATAACATTTATCTTTTAGAATTATTATCAAGATTTCTTCACCAAGCGTTATAAGATCTTTTTCGCTTTTATTTCTATAAATTAAAATGACTGAAACAAACAATAAAGCAATAGTATCGCGGAAAGTGGTGAGCTTATGAGTAGAGGAACCCCACACAAAATGCTTCCAAATTTCCAATGCCAATGAAGTTTCCTAAGCGACTACAAAGTACAAGAGGACAAAAAAAAATCTCATGTGCCTTGTTTGGCAGAGTAGGCTTTCGGCTTTGTTTAGATTTAGAATTCAATTTATCTCAATTTATCTTATCTCATATAATTATTATAATTTTTTAAATAAAATATAATAAATAATTTAATTTTTTTAAATCTCAAAATAAAAATAATATTTTAACAATATTTTATTTAATTTTTAACTTTCATATTAACTCAATATCCAAACCTCCTCCACCGTAAAGGTTTCTTTCCGGAGTTTTAATTTTTTTCCGATTTATCTCCACCAACTTCATGATCAAAAGTAGCAAGAGTTGTTTTCCTTTCGATGTTCCCGACTCTCCCATTGATTTCTTTTCTCTCATTTCATTTTCCTTTTGACTAATACAATAGGAAAGTATTAGGCATACAGATAAATTTCAAATCAAATTTGTTAATTTATAAATTTACTTCATATTTATTTTATAAACAGACTATTTTTATTAATTTATTATATTTGGGTCTTGGATCCAACCCATATTGCACACCCTGCATTAAGGGTGATACCGCCCCCGCATATGCGGGGGTGGGGAATTTCTCCCCGGACCCCACCCCCACATGGCGGGGCGGGGTCCCTCGTCTGCTGGGGCGGGGTGCAGGGGTGGATCCCCACCCGTCAGCACCCCCCGTACCCCATACTGGGCCTTTGGCCCAGTACATTTTTCTGGGCCCTAAATGGCCCAGAATCAGTTTTTGGGCCACTTTGAGCCCAGAATTCGTTTTTGGGCCATTTGAGCCCATTATTTAGATTAAAAAGTATATAGATTTAAAAATAGGAAAATATATATATATATATAGAATCATAGATTGAACTATTACGTTATTAACTAATTAAGTAGTAATCATCACTAAGGCAGTAAGGTACTATGCTAAAATATTTTGTTTACAATTATACAAATTAAGAGAACTAATAAACTATTACACTATTAAAAAGTAAAAACTCCTCTAAAAGAAATAAATATTACAAATTGTACAATTAACTATTGTAGCAACATTACAATTAATTATAAATTAACAAAATCATAATTTTTCAATTTGATCAATTTGATTTTGGGGTGGAGCCGTAGCGGTGAGTTCACTGAGTGGTGAGTTATGTCGATTGCTGTGAGACTGAAAATCAAGATCATAAAAGTCAATAAGTTATAAAACCTGAAATATTAATAAGTTAAAAATAAAACAAATTAGAATTAAAAAGTTATAAAGATGAAACAAAATTTTAAATGCAAAAAACAATTATGGAAGAAATTGTGCAAACCATGACAATGGTGGGTCCAATTCAAAGTCATACTGCATCGAAGGTAGCCGTAGACGTCGTCTCATGTATCACTATAAGTATTAAATTTGAAATCAAATTAATGAATACCAATTAAATGAAAATAAATAAATTAAAATAAGAAATTAGAAAATGAAATTAAAATAAATACCAGATCCAGACTGATCATCACTATCCTCTTCGACGTCGGCCTTCTCATACTCAAAAACATCTGAAACATGAATTGGAGTTCCCTTGATCCAATTCTGCGTGCAAATCAAAGCCTCCACAGTGACATGAGCTAATGAACTCCGAAATGAATTTAATACACGTCCTCCTGTGCTAAAGGCCGACTTTGAGGCTACTGTGCTAACAGGGATGGCCAAAAGTGTGCGGGCTATCTCTCAAAGGATGAGATACTTCACGGCATTCACCTTCCACCAACTTAATATATCGAAATCTCGTGAAAATGGTAGAATCTCTGCTGCTAAGTATCTGTCTATCTCTGGCTGAGCCTCTACGGAACTCCGAAGGAAGGGGGTCTGCTCATACCTCTCACCCCACTCCAATCTACGTCTTTTCCCAACCTCGACTTCAGGAAACTGTGAGCTTGAGGCTGAGGAGGTAGGTGTAGGTGCCGCAATATTACCACCCCGCAGGGTGGAAAACTCATCAAATAATCTAGTAAGGGTTTCTCGAACCCTTGCTGCAATAAGCTCTGCCCATACTTGCCCGTACGCAAGGCCCAATCCAAATATCATGCCATCCAACTTATACCTCGGGTCAAAGACGACAGCTACATATAACAAAATATTAGCATTCGTTAAATCTCCCCAATACTTGTCGTACTTTGTCCTCATAATCAATGACATCTCCTGCATCCTAATGTGACCACCTGCGACCATGTCATCTAATTCTTCTTTTACCCTACATATTTGCTGACATACAACATTGGATGTAGGGTACAAAGTTCCAGATAGCCTCGTGGTGACATCGTAAAAAAGCTTCAAAAACTCTACAAAATTAGTTACAATTTCCCAATCATCCTCTACGGGTTTCCCCAATCCCCCGTGATCATCAAAATATTTAACATATTGGATGTCTTCGTCACCCAATAATGTAAATGCCAGCTTATATTCTTGGGCCGCCTCCAACATCAGAAATGTTGAGTTCCATCGTGTAGGCATATCAGTACAAAGGCCCATCTTAGATGTTAGGCCCGCAGATCTCGCAGTAACCTTGAATTTGTCCAACCTTGAAGGAGAAGATCTCACCCATCTCACAGCAGTCCTAACCAGAGCAATCGAGTCATGAAGATCCCTCAAACCATCAGTGACAATCAGATTCAGAATATGTGCCGCACATCTCACATGCAGACACTCACCACCCATGAGTGTCTTATTTGCCTCTCTAAGATAGGTCTTTAGATGTCCCAATGCAACATCGTTAGACGAGGCATTATCGACTGTGACTGTAACCACTCGGGTCAACCCTCATTCCTTTATTGCGGCCTCCAAGGCCTTTCCAATTGTCTCACCTTTATGATCGGTGATTTTACAAAATTTTATAATTTTCTTTTGCAATGTCCAATGACAATCAATAAAATGCACAGTCAAAGACATATAATTAAAATTTTGGATCGATGTCCAAGTGTCAGTGGTGAGACAAACAAATTGATCCGCCAATTGACCCCTCAACTTCTCCTTTTCAATGTAATAATATTTTTTTACATCATTTGTCACCGTGTGGCGAGAAGGAATATTAAACCTTGGTTCCAAGTAGCGAGAATACGCTTGGAACCCTTTCCCATCAACAATTTGAAAATGTAGCTCATCCATTATGATCATACGAGCTAGGTGTCTTCTACACTCATCGGGATCATACTCAGTATACCATCTCAAAGTTGCACCCCCACTAGTCCCATCTGCCATTTTTTAAAGTCCAATTTCTAGCCTAGATTGACTTTTGTCTTGTAATGATCTTAATATTGGACTTTTTTTGCATTGCTCTTCTAAGTGCACCTTTAATTGTGAGGTGCCATGTTTCCTATAGTGACATCCATAAATTTTCCCATAATAGTTACACTTGGCTTGGGGGTTACTTGAGTCACCACCCTCTAGTTTGGTGAAATGACTCCAAACTATTGAAGCAGGTTTCTTGCTGGGCTTGGGGGTGGGGGTGGGGCAAGGTGCCGTAGGGCTAGGGGTAGGGGTTTGAGTAGGAGGGGTAGGTGTAGATGTAGGTGTAGGTGTAGGTGTAGGTGTAGGTGTAGGGGTAGGGGTAGGGGTGCCCTAGGCCTGGAAATGAGAGCTCGCACTAGAATCTGCTAGCATATCCATGAATTCAAGCAAACAACAAATCTGAAATTATAGAAAACATAACAAATATATAATGAACATAAAAAAAAAGTAGAATAAAAAATTAGACCATATAATTCATCAAACAATTGTAAAAAATTTAAAGTCATAAATTTTAGGCATTAAAAAGACACATGAATTATTCAAGTTATAAAAAGACTTATAGTGGTTTTAGTTATTTTTTATTGTACTATTTTAATTATTTTCCCGAACTCAAAACAGACAAATTTGAACCAACATATTAAGAAAAATGATCACATCCAAGCATATTAAGTTAAATAAATAAATTAAATACAATACAATAAAAATGAAACGTCTAGAAATAAACTCGAAATAAGGGATGTGATGTTGATATGAATGAATAATAATGATTATGGTCGCTTTACAAAAGGATGGATGTCCATATCGATAATGGGCATGCACCATAATTATTGTGTTAGTATGAATGTTCCAAATTTGTTGAGGGCTTTGTCTTGTCACCCTAAATGCTTTCTTTTTACTAAAACGACATGTTTATGCAAATTCTCTTTTGTGTTCAAATGAATTTGACATTCATAATATATATATATATATATATATATATATATATATATATATAACTTGAAAGACTAAAGCATAGCAACTATATAAATTATAATGAACATAAAAAAAAAGTAGAATAAAAAAAAGTACCACTTGACATTCATAATTTCATATATATATATATAAATATATATATATATATATATTTCATCTTAATTCATTATATTGAATTTCGAAATACCCTAGTGCATTTTTTTTTTTTTTTTTGTTCAATTTGGTAGGAAACATGAAATTCTGTTTTTAAACCCCTAAATTAATTTTTTAAACCCCTAGTGCATAGCAATTTTAAAGATTAAACCCCTAAATTAATTTAGGGTTTCGGATTGGAGCCCTAAAATCCGAAACCCTAAATTAATTTAGGGCTCCAATCCGAATTAATTAGACACAATAATATTGAAATTCAGTGATTTACACACATTATATAATGCAAAAAAAAAAAAAAAAAACAATTCACAGCACACAATTCACGGGTCATAGGAGTCATTCAAAATTTCAAAGTTCAAACCACATGCACAATCTAAACTCCACAGCACACAATTCACAAAATCCCATCCTCCATCTCCGATAAACCCCATCCTTCCTCCAATCTCCATTAAATATGTAAATCACAAAAAAATTAAAGTGTCGAATTTGGGTTTCTTACCTTCGGAGATGAAGAGAGAGGAACCGGGTGAGAGTCCGAGTCGTGCGACGGGGATGGCAATGCAGATAGTCGGACCGGGCGGCGGCTGCGAGAAGTAACTCAGAGAGAGAGAGAGGCGAGAGCGACTGAGAGTGAGCGAGGCTGCGAGGGAGAAGAAGAAATCGGGGGGCAGAGGCGAGAAAGGGGGGGCTGGGTTTCAGTTTTAAGTCTGGGAATTTTAAACCCAGGCATGAAACGACGTCGTTTCATGCCTGGGTTTTTTTTTTTTTTTAATATATATGTAAATAACGTATATAATATAATTATATATAATTATAATTATATCTATATATCCGGGGCGGGGCGGGGATCACCCCAGCCCGCCCCCCTGGATGTTGCCCCAGATACGGGCGGGTGGCCCCGCCGCCTGCATCTGACGGGCGGGGTGATCCGCCCCGCCTAACGGATGCGGGGCGGAAGCGGGGCGGGGCAGCAGGGGCGGGGACCCGCTGCCCACCTCTACCCTGCATTGAGCTTTTAAGCCCCAACATTATTGGTTATGTTGGGTTTTTTCTCAACTATTTACGTGTGAAATTATTAATTATTCTAAAAGTTTAAGTTGATTGAAATAGATAGATTTTATTATTTATATTTATATCTTAACACTCTCTCTTATACAGAAGTCAGACTTCCCTTCAACGAATGGGTCCAACAACAATCATGCATGCTAGGGATTTTCTCACTTGTCGAGCCCTCTAGTGCTCTCATAGGCCCCATGGTGATTGGGTCCATTTGTTAAGATGCTTTCTTTGCAACATACTTTGTGTATAATAGATGGTGTTATGGCACTCAACGCTATGCATATTATTGCTATTGGTGGTATCCAGATGATGTTGGTATTGCTTTCATGGGTTTGAATATTTAATAACATGAGATAAAATGTGGAGTTGGAATTCGAATTCAACATTTATTTTTTGATATTATGTAAAATGATAATTTATTTCAACAAATTTAAACGGATGAAATAATTAAATTTTATTATTCATATATCTATCTTAACCTTACGTATTAGATTTTATCCACGTCAAATTAAATATTTGTTAAAAAAGAAGAAGAAAGTAAGAAAGGCACAGAATTTCCCTGTAGGATGCAGCATTCTTCTGGCAACGGCAGAGTGCCCGTGCCACGAATCCAACCGCCCGTGACTCGTTAAAATCGACCTCGTGAATAACAAGCAGCCATCATTACTTTACTTTTTGCGAGTACAATCTACCATTATCAACTCTCAAATCCGAGGCCATTAAATTATCCTTATCCTCATTTGCATAAATCGGCTTCAATTTTTGCCATTTCCATGCTATTTCCTTTCAAATGGTTAATTTAGAAGCATCTAAGGGTACGTTGGCTTCGTCAATCCATATCAATTTATTTTAATTTATTATTATAATTTTTTTAAATTTTAATATAAAATATAATAAACAATTCAACTTTTTTAAATTTTAAAATAATAATAATATTAAAAAATAATATTCTAACAATATTTTATTATATCAACTCAACTCAGTTTAACATCTAAATACAGCCTAAATATTCTAAATTGCTCCAACTAGTGAAACAAAGTATCATGTATCTTAAATCCACCCCCAAAAAAAAAAAATAGAATTTCAAATAAAGAAATACTCTAACCACAACATGATTATATAAAAATAATTTCATAAATTGACGTAATTTGATATGGTTTGTTAGACTGTAAATTTAATTTTATTGTAAAGCATATATGATGGATCCCATAAAGTCACGTCAATTTGTATAATTATTTTTGTGTAATCCCTTTATGACTGTAGCACTCTTTGTCCAAATAATGATTGTTAATTGTGTGTAATGACCGTAGCTATTAATATGGGCATAGTTTCAAGAGGAATGTTTTATGCATTAATTAACAAATGGATTCCCTAGCCAGAATTATAATTTTTGATACACAATAAATACAATTATCAATCCTAGCTAAGTGCTTGGTTAGCTCTAAGGCATGATCTGTTGTGCTATGGGCATAGTTTCTAGGGGGGGAGAATGCTTTGTTTTAGTTCCAAATCTAATGTAATTGCAAACACTAATGTTGGGGGACCATACAAGGTCGAGGAATAATAATATCCAGCCTCTGCATAAAATAAAATAAAAACAAAAAAAAATTGATAATGAGCACGTGTTTGCATGTGATGGGATGGGTTATTTTTATAGTTTTCTACAGTACTTAATGTCTTTGTCCTTTGTTTTTTCTTTGGTTTGTACATTACATAAAATGCTCTACTTTTTTTGTTGGTTTTCCTCTCAACCCATGTCGCATGCGCATACAATCTACTGAGAGGTGGGGCACTCGCAAACAAATGGTGGCATGCACCAACCATGGTAGTTTCTGTTCATATGGTACGCCTTCGTGAATGAACTCTGCAGTCCACTAGTCTTCCACATCTCCTATATATATGCTAGGGATCCTCAAAGACAATCTCTCTCTCTCTCTGTTCTCCATCTAACTAAATGTTAAAGATGGGTGAAGGTCATCATGAAGGTGTCCCAAGTCCTTTCATGCTTTTCCACGGCTTTCTTGAACTTCATCTCCTTGACTCTCCCTTCCAGCATCTAGATGGAGCGTACGTACAAGTTCAAGAAAGCTGTGGGAGAACATGGCAAGCCTGGACTTAATTGCTCTGCATCTGGTTTTACCCTAATACGATTTCTCTTTAGAGTTAACTACTTATCAAGACAGACGTTCTTGTATATATATAAATATGGTTTGTATCTTCCTCCTCCTTCTTCTTCTTTTTTCTTTCTCTCTTTGATAAGTTCTCAATTTATTCTCTTCAAATTCCACACCCACTGTGCATTTCTTCTGTTGCAATCCATGTTTTGTTTCAAAAAACGAGTTCATTCGCTTCCATCTTGCGCAAGTGAATACAATTCAATGAATTGTCAGGTACTTCACACAAAACGTATGTAAGATCGGTGGTATTCTTATGGTTCCATGCTAATTCATGTGATAACTTCGATAATTCCAGACCCACTTTAACTATTATTCTCTCTCTTACTTCATTTATGCTTACACTTCGCGAATATATTTATTCTTTGTTTCATTTTCTTTTTTCCCCTCCCAAAATGTATTGGAAGTCGGTAGACGCATTAGGAAATTCTGAATCAAACGATGATGGATGCGTGTGTTTATCCGTGGATTGGATTGCGATTGTAGTTAATTTTATTTTTAAATTTTCTTAAATTTATAATAATATTCTTATTAAAATTGTACTTTTTTCTATTTAATGAAAGGTTTGCACATACATTCTCTATTAAAATTTTTCTTATCTATTTGTATCTTCTTTTTGTTTATCATCAGACAATTAGGACTCGTTTGTTTTGAGATGAAATTATATGAGTTGAGATAATAATTGAAAATTGAATAAAATATTATTACAATATATATTTTTAATATTATTTTTGTTTTAAAATTTAAAAAAATTGTAATAATTAGATGATATGAGATGATAATAATTTGTAAAAACAAACGAGGTCTTCATTTTCGTCTGCATCATGTTTCTCTTTCCGAGAAAGAGTATATTCTGGTCCATTAATGTTTTGTTGCACCAACAAAAAAGAAGAGCTAATTAAATTAGTTGCATGTGCAAAGTAGCTAATAAAATGTTAAAAACTGAGTTCCATAAGATGGTGAAAAAAGAAAGATGATTTGCATTTGAGTCAAACCAACCTTATCTCTATATTTAGCTTCAACTATTAATCAATCTAATCATTTTTTATTCTTTATTTCTCCCTCCTTCTCTCTTTCCTTATTATTTTTACAAATTTATTTTCATTTGCCTATATATATATATATATATATTGCTTTGTTTTTAGTGATAAAAAAAATCACCCTTAATTCTCAACTCCCTTAATTATAAGGGGACGGTTGGACACATAATTCTCAAAATTTTTAAATTTATTATAATTTTATTCCTAAATATTACTCAAATACAAAATATTTTTAATTTTTAAAATTTTCATATAATCATTACCTAATCATTGTCAAAACACAAAAACTAATTCAACTTTTACAAATTTAAAAAAAAATCAATACAAATTTTACAAATTTTAAAACAGCAGTTATATTAAAATTAAAATTATACCCAAACAATTTGTTAACTTTATAATATTTTTATTAATTTTATTTTCTCTCTCATTTCTCAAAACCTAATAAAGCATCTTAACTCAAATAATTTTATTACTATTAACATAATTCTAAGAACTCCAAGTGTGATAAAAACAAACCCATAGTAAATATAAAAATATTTTCATAACATACTTATTTTGATTTTATTTTGAATTTTAATTTTTTATAGTTTATTTTTGTCATATTAAACGTGGATAGACACAATGCAATCACCTTTTTTTTTTTTTTTTTAACAATTGCAATCACCTTAATATATGACATAACATTGCAAATATTGAAATATACGAGATATTACAAATTTTTTGTAGTCAGAAGAAATAATTATAATTTTTTTAATATAAATAAAAGTTATATTTAAATAATATGGACAATAAATAGATAAATTAATATAGAACGTATTATAACAGCCGTTAATTAAAATAGATAAAGTAACTTTTTCTTAGCTAAATAGATAAGATCGAATTTAGATAACAATTGGGAATGCCCTTAAAGCTCGACAACCAACACAAATATTTAAAGAAAAAACACTGAAACTTGTTTTAGAGATTTAGAGAACTTCTTGGTACCGTATAATTTATTTATTTTTAAACTGTTTTAATTTAATTAAGTGCAACTTTTGGTGATAAAATGCGATACAGTATTACAGTTACCCTTGGGACTAAATTCCACGAAACCCGGCACCGCCGTTAAAACGAATCAAGTGGGCTCCACAAAAGAAATCGAACGGTCCAAAATCCCCACCTTGAAGGTGGGTGGGTTCTAAATAATAATAAGATGGGTTCGGTGGTCCATCAAACAATAATAATAATAATAATTTATTATTATTATAAATATATATTCCATAACATAGAGATGGACCCCTAGAACTAGAAGAAGTCCAAAATCCAAAAATCCAGCTTTTTATTTTTATTTTTATACCTCGTCGAGAGTTACTTCATTCACCACCTACCATTGTCCTTCCCATTCACGACAACTCCCACCCAATACAAAGAAAAATAAAGAAATAAAAGAAGGCCTAGCCCCTTTAGGGTCCATTAGGGTTTTTTTTTTTTTTTTTGTTCTCAAAGCTCTGAACCTTCCATCCGTTCAAAAAAAGCTCAAGCCCATCAACTTCGTCTTCTACCTCCCTCTACTCCCTATTATTTGAAAATTTTCATTTTTCTAAATATTTATTTATCTTGAAAATTTTAACAAAACAAGATAAAAAATAACGAAATTTCAAAACCCTAGACTCGGAGTTGCATCGAGGAGTTAATTTACGCGTCCTCGTTTCATTGTAAGAATTCCTTATCTTTTTTCTTTAATTTGTCTTTTCTTTCATTGTTGATTGATTATGTTGAGTTTTTTTTGTTTCCTCTTCGTGTTTCTGTGATTATTGTGGCTATTTTTGGTTCTTCAATTTGGTTTTTGGCCGTGTGGCGGTTTTGATAGTTAGAACTTAGGTTTCTGGGTTTTTCCAACTTATTGTTTCTAATCCATGTTTTGAGCTCTTGGTTCAGTTTCTGTAGCTTGTGTTGGGGAGTTTTAGGCCGATATATCCCTGTGTATGTATGTGTGTATTGCACTTATAGGTTAGACTGATTGCATAGGGTAAGATTATGCCCTTTTAGGGTTTAGAGGTTTTAAGTTTGGGTTGAAGCTCGTGGCCGATCTGAGTTGCGAACGCTTAGAACAAGCGTTTCTATTGGAAGATGTTTGTAAACGTCCTTGAAATTACTCTCTCTGGGGTCTAAAGATAGAAGTTTCTCCATAAGGGTCTTGAGATTCCATGGTTCGAGTAAATTAAAATTTATGTCCAATGGGCTCCTTTTGATGGCCCAAAATGTTCGTCGTGTCCAAAAAACGGGATGAGTACATATTTTGCTAAGCATCAATCTCCTCTACTGTTAAACCAATGAAAAAGGGGGCTTCTTTTATTTTTAAGTGTATTTAATGACCAATCTGCCCCTGAGCTGTAGCTCAGGTGGTTATGGCGTGAGATAGTGTTACAGACAGAAGGCTCTGAATATTTTCGTCCCTTAAAAAAAAAAATAATGAGAAGAAGAATGGAACTATCAAGTATCAACTTGCATGGAAAGTGCTGAAATTGTTATTATCGTGCCCATGTATGCGTTAAAGTTTTATAATTCTATCCTAACTAGTGTCTCCTAACTAGTGTGCTCATTAGACCTTTCTCTCAACAGCCAAACTCATTGTGATGTTTCTCTGCCCTGGCCACATCTGTGTCGGGCTCAAATTGCAAGAATGAATTATCTATCCTTCTTTTAATTGTAAATGACTCATTCACATCAACAATCACCCATTCTACTAATATGGACATGTTGATTATGCTATATTTATGACTATCTCTTCTTTTCTTTTCTTTTTATAAGTATTTATGAGTAATCTTTTCTTGACATGCATTCATGCATGGTTATTCTGTCTACTTGGACTGGTATTTGACATCTTAACATATTGGTCATCTATTCCTGAAGATTTGTGTCGCTTTTTATTTCTTAATCCAGGCATTGTTATACATATTTGCAGTGCTATAGATTGAGAAAAGTTATAAATAAATTGTTGAGAAAACTTACTTTTAAATTTGGATTATTGTCTTAGAAAAAAATATATTGGTGGTTTATTGCTATGGCATTTTTTTCCCTTTTTTTCCTTTTCCTTCTATAGTTTATTTTATTCCCTTTTCTTTATTTTCTCTTGCATCTGGATTATCAGCATGTTATGTTGAAGTGCAACAGACTGGTCTTGAGCATCCCACTTCTCTGGGTTGTCCCCGTAGATATTCTCACATCAACCATCTTTCTCAGACTTCTTGGTGTCAAATGTTATATGTAACTTGTTGTACACGAGTACATATGTCACCTTAACTAATTATTTGAGAAAATATTTGTGTTCTATACCTTTCAAACTTTTTTTATTTTTCATTTTGGATTAATGTGTTGATTCATCTTTCTAGATGCTAAAATTATGTTGGAGCCTTCAGTTTTTTTCCCTTTCTGGAAATTACAATTTGCTCCTCCAAGCTACCTTTGCTTTTGCATTCTGTATCATATACTACCAAAACTGCCAAATTGCACCATAAATGACCAGATTTTGGAAATTTGTCTCATCGATCAAGATTTGATTGCTAAGATCAATAAAAATGGGACACGTAGCACAATAATAACAGTCGTGCGAGGGTGCAAATTGCCAAAATCTGGTAGTTTATGGTGCAAATTGACAAGTTTAGTGTCCCTCAAATCATTGGAGGGAGTTGTAATTTTTTTTTCTTGCTAGGCAATTTGGAGGGCACAATAGAGCCCTAGTAGGGGGATTGAACCCCAGCATTGTACCCCCATCGCTCCCAAAGACCGAGAGTAGTGCCATTTGGCCCATAGGCAATTGGCTAAAGCTACTTGTAATTGAAACATCACTCATGTTCCCTAAGTGGGAACTGTGGGCCACATGGAACTCAGGTCATAGCTTCTTCGTTTTAAGTGTGACAAATTTGATTTGTGGTTATCATTGTTTAAGAGGATGTAATAATTGGAATCAATAGCAAATTAGTGGGATTGGTTTGAATATTGAATCCGGTTGATGTACGTGGGATCATCTTTCAAAGCCTTACCACTTGTTATCTACTGCAGGATTGCAGCTAATCCTTTGATCCCTTTTCTTTACAAAGAAATTAATTTCTTCCAATTATATGCTTTCTCACGTTCAAGGGTATAACTCATTTTGATATGTTCATGCGGGAGGCTAGAGGATGAATCCTTTGATTGTGTATACCGTATATCTTCAGTACACAGAATGCACATTGTCCTTTTGTTTTAAAATGTTGCGCAATCGGTTGGGTACTTTGTAAAATATGGCCGTTGAATGCCAAATTATGATAATTATCCTCTTTTTACCTATGATAGAAGTGCATATTTTACACCAAATATATTATTCTTGAATATCCACTATTCATGCCCTTTCTAATGCTGCGCTCTTACTTTTTAGGACACCACCTTCCATGGAGATAGATTACCCAATTACGCCTACTGAGAACTATGAGCCACTGTGTTTAGAAGCTCCACCTAATAAGCGTAGGAGAAAGAAGTCTATTGTCTGGGAACACTTCACAATAGAAACTGTTGGACCTGGATGCACAAGGGCATGCTGTAAGCTGTGCAAAAAGTCTTTTGCATACATTACTGGTTCAAAGCTAGCAGGCACTAGCCACCTTAAACGACATATTGCCTTGGGAATCTGTCCAGTATTCCGCCAGAAAAATCAGCAATCTCCGTATACTCCAGGCTCCAGAACTGGGGGTACTGGAAGTGGTACTGATCCACCAAAAAAACGTCACCGAGCAACTCATGGATTGGCAAGCATTTCTTTTGATCAAGACCGTTGCAGCAATGAGATTGCTAAGATGATCATTCTGCATGACTATCCACTTCACATTGTGGAACATGCCGGTTTCAATGACTTTATACGGACTCTTCAGCCTCAGTTTAATAATCTGAGCTTCAACACTGTTCAGGAGGATTGTGTGGCTGTGTACCTAAAGGAGAAACAAAGCCTACGGAATCTTATAAGTGGAATTCCTGGATATGTCAGCCTTACATTGGATTTATGGACTTCAAATCAAACTTTAGGCTATGTTTTCCTAACAGGGTATTTCATTGATGGTGATTGGAATCTACAGCGTCGGATCCTTAATGTCGTTATGGTACCTTCTCCTGAATCAGACTATGCTTTCAATCAAGCGGTTGTGGCCTGCCTATCTGATTGGCATTTGAAGGGTCGGCTGTTTGCCCTTGCAGTGGATCAATCCTTCTCAAATGAAACTTCAATGGGAAATTTAAGAGGCCTTCTTTCTGTTAGGAATCCACTCATGCTCAATGGTCAGTTACTGATAGGAAATTGCTATGCTCGTGTCCTTAGTCGTCTAGCACAGGATGCTCTGGGGGCAATGAGGGAGACAATCCAAAAACTTCGGGAGAGTGTTAAGTACGTGAATACTTCAGAATCACATAAAGAGAAGTTTATTGAGCTGAAGCAACAACTTCAAGTCCCTAGCTCAAAGGACCTTTCAATTGACGACCAAACTAAATGGAACACAACTTACCATATGCTAGTAGCTGCCTGTGAATTAAAGGAAGTCTTCAATTGCTTGGATACCGCTGATCCTGATTACAAGATATCTCCATCAATGGATGAGTGGAAACAGATAGAAACTCTCTGCACATACTTGAAGCATTTGTTTGATGCAGCTAACATCTTAACTAGCCCAAGCTACCCGGCTACCAATACATTTTTCCTTGAAGTTTCTAAACTTCAAATAGAGCTGACACATGCAGCCACGAGCCAGGATCCCTTTGTTAGCAACTTAATCAAACCTTTGCAAGAGAAATTTGATAAATATTGGAAAGATTGCTACCTGGTTTTAGCGATAGCTGTAGTTTTGGATCCAAGGTTCAAAATGAAGCTGGTGGAGTTCACCTTGTCCAAGATCTACGGTGAGAATGCTGACTCATGGATAAGGGCTGTTAAGGACAGTGTTCATGAACTCTTTCTAGAGCACATTGCGCAAGCACATCCTCTACCGGCAATTGAAGAAGGTAATGAGGGTATCACCAAAACAGAGACACAGCAAGAAGGATCTCAAGAAGGAAGCCATGTTTCTACTGTGGACGGGCTTTCAGATTTTGAAACCTATATCAATGAGATCACTAGTAGCCAGCACATGAAGTCAGAACTAGATCAGTACCTGGAAGAGTCTCTTTTGCCTCGTGCACGAGAATTTGACATTTTAGATTGGTGGAAATTAAACAAACTGAAGTACCCAACCTTATCAAAAATGGCTTCTGATGTTTTGTCGATACCGGTATGTACTGTTTCCCCCGACTGTGTTTTTGACACTGAAGTAAGAAAGATGGATAACTACAGGAGTTCATTGCATCCTGTGACACTAGAGGCCCTTGTTTGTACCAAGGATTGGTTTCAGTCTGGATCATCATCATCACAGTCATCAATTCAGGTTTCTAATGCGATTGTGAAAATGGAATTTTAGGTTTGGGTCCCGTGGCCTTGCTTTTTTATGGTATTTAGGTCTTTAACAATCGTATCTCCCTGTCCCTCTATGCATGAGATTTTTACATTTCAGGATTTTATAGTGTCACTCTAGGCCTCGCTTGTATAATTCTTGGAATTAACTGAATTACGTGCAAGATGTCTCTTTCGTTTCAACGTTATATGATTCTTTTGACGCTTTGTCCATGTTTGGTTAGATTTGTATATATGGGTATGCATGTATTCAAACAGCCTCTCAATAATTTCGTTAGATTTTTTCCTCTTTGCTAATGGCGCAGAGAGGCCAATAGAATTAGGCGCAGCCTCTCCACCGCTGCAGAGTCCCTTGCCACTTTCTTTCTTCTGAACATAACGGCGAGGAAGATGTATGAGCAAGCCACTCTTTCATGAAGAGGGATCGGTGGTGGTAGGTGGGTGATATTGTTGGCAGGAGCGGAATCAATGCTCAGCCTGTTTTATGTCAAAGAAGCACGATACATGCACAGCATTTCTGTATGCCAAATATGCAATGTTCGAGACAACCCGAATCCTTTATAAGATGAATAGTACTAGAATGCCCGGAACGGGACAGGTAGAACGGAAATTATGGAATCAACGTTTTAGCAAAAACCTGGCAATCTGCAAACTGTACAGATAATACTTTTACATCTATATCTTGACACACGTTGACATCTTCTCGTCATTTTCCTGTCACATAAATCGTAATTAGGACTTACAAAACCCGGCATGAAAAAGAAGTAATATTGACAAAAGAGAAAAGCAGGCAGACACAAAATGATGGTGTACTACAGAGCCCCCTGCAACTGTGAATCGCAATCGGTCGATATATATCATACTGACCATTATAGCCAAAAGCCATAGAGCCTATTATCCGTAGTCGGTGATCTCATTTGCCTTCAACTAGAACCTGGGTCGAGTACGGGAAGCCTACAATGCAAACTGATTGATTTATCAGTCTGACGGGAACCAGCAATGAAGAACTGAAATATCACCGTCAAGCAAGCACCCTGTGGAGCAATCCCATAGAAAGCACAGTCTGGCTTGGCCAAGTGACAATGGAGACTCTTAGCAAAATGCTTCACATTCACTTGCACAGATTGGGCATCTCCCCTTGAAATTGCTCTAACTGACCGAGTCTGAGCACTCAGATTTCTATCTTCAGCTGGTTCATCCGATTGCTCTCCTATGACCAACAGTTTCCGAAACTCAGCACCAAGCGTGATTAATGTTGTGGAAATCTGCACGTAGAGATCCCCATATTTGCTAATAGAGACGTCTAGCAAATCACCAACATGCTTCAACCGATCCACAAAGTTCTGCAACTGATTCAAATCTTGAACTTGAACCAGCGTCTGAGGCAAATCTTGAGCCATATCAAGGGCAGTTTGAAGTTCAAGAACTTGATCTCTAGATAAGGGTTTTGATATAGGTACATCTTGAATGACGGCAGATTTATAACCCTTGGTTTCAAAGGTCAGGAAAGGCATTGGTTGAGTACAATTCGGAGGTAGCTTTTTCACCAGTTTAATCTGGAGACGGTTCTTAGTGGGCCCACTTCCAAATTCAGTACAAATACTGACACTACTACGAATGGCACGGTGGAGAAGTGAAATGTCTACAGTAAAGGCAATGCGATTCTCATTCTGGCTGGAGATGCGGTAGTCATCAAAGAGAGCTTCTTTGCGGAACTGGGCAATGGATTGAACTTCGTCACCGTTGAGGAGGTTGTGAAGGAACATTGTGTGGTCTCTGGTGAGGTAGAGATGGCATATCTTCCCCATCTTGTCTAGGGCTGGTAGGAACCTCTTCTCTAAGAGATTCACACCATTTTCTGTGAGGTACGCCTTGAACTTCATACCTCTATAAAAATAATAATAATAATAATAATGACAAAAAGAACTTCTACTTCAAAGAACTATCATCAAAAGCAGAAAGATATAAGTTTGCATGCAATAACCAAATTCTCCGTATAATTCAACCACCTAGACATGTAATTATATTCTCTGCTACGTGCATAAGATAAAATTTTAATCCACAGATAATACAATCACAGCATATGAGTGAAAAGAATTTCATCTTTGAAAGTCTAACACAATAAATGGCGTTTCAACCATGGAGCATGGCTCATAAAAATGCAAGCGCCTTGCTTGGAAAGACAATAAGTAAATAAACAAAGTAAAAAAAGCAACATGGTCCAAAAACACCCATCTATTAGCATTCATGATCCTTAGCCATGATTCCTATTCCTCGAGAGTACTAAAAACACTAATTTCTATTGAAAACTCCAGCATAATATATGACAAGACTAATTTACAACTACTAATCTTGTATTGATATCTGTTTCGTAAATCGCCCCAACTAGACCAACCAAACAAAACCGGATGGTTCGAGTGCTTGTTTTTTCAATTACCAAATTGTTAAAGAAATGCATATTCCTCGAATAAGCAAAATATAGAATTCTATTAACATAGTTGAAGACCAGATTAGACTTTCCTTGGGACCCAAAAAATAGTTAGATCTGAAAACTCCTTCTATTCACAATTTGGTCCCATTTTTCTTGTCCTTATAACGACAATTTTGTCAGCAACCCAACGTAGTATATTATTTGAACTCTGTTTGGCTGCCAAGAAAGTATAAAGAAAACTTGAAAAGAAAGCAGGACAAATAGAACACTTTAAGAAAAGCGAAACTGTCGAGTGAAGAGTTCAAAAGAAAGGAAGATAAAATTTGCGAAAAAAACACAATAATCGGTTTTGGAGATCTTCAGTTTTCCCTATATTTTCTCGGGAATCAAACAGGACTGGGAGAAAAGGAGAACGAGAGTCAGTAAGCTCACCTTGGGCGGGTTTGGGAGCGTACAGGAAGCTGAAATTTTGAGGGTTTGGGAGAAATATATCGCGCCAACTAAACTCGGTTTTTTTATTTTGAAATGTCAACTCGGCTTTATTGAAGCAGAACATGAAGTGGAAGAAGTGCCGCGGAATCGGCATTTTGAGATCGTCCGGACTTTTGACTCGTACATGTTACATGCAACAGTAATGTGGGATCACTCATTTTGAAATTTATTTATTTATTATTAAAAAAATTAATTTTTTTTTTATATGAATCTTATATTTATTCATTTTTTTTTTAAATTGAGTGTGCACCGTGTGGTATTTATATACTCTACGATTGTAAATATTATTTCTATATCTTCTATATTAACTTGTGAATAGTATTTTACTTTTATTTCACTATTAAAAGCTTGCTCGTCAACTTCTTATTTTTCATTTTAAATACGAGGGTCTAGTTTAGGTAGTTTATGAAAATATCTCACTATTATTTATTATTTTATACTTAATTTTTATTAATATTCACTATTATTCAATATTCTATCATTACTTTTTTACTAATATTCACAAAATACATTAAAATATATCATTATCCAAACGCAACATAAGAGTAATAAAAACTATCGTATTTGTATTTATAAAGAGAAATTATATTTGCAATCTTAGAATATATAAGTCACGTATATTCCATTAAAAAAAAAAGATAAATATGAGATTTACATAAAAAAAAAATCATTTTTTCAATTATGGATCTCAATTTTTCTCAAAATGAATGCATGGAAGTTGCATACCCTAAAATCATATTTAGCATTACTCATTTATAAAATGAGATAGTAGCAAGACCAACCCATCATTGGTTAGGTTGAGTAGACTCGAATTGAAGCACTAACATTTATAGATAGTATCTATTTCACAAACTGAAGTCTTTTTATGCGGTTGATTATATCTACTTTATAATAAAAGTAAATTTATAATTTGATGTACCATATTTAGACACGTTAGTTTGTGAATATACTTTTATAAAATTATTTTGTAGCTGAATCATTTACCGTTATTTAGTTGTCTGGCATAATCAAATAACATAATTTAAAAAATTAGATATATCATATAAAACCTATAATATTAAATGCTGGCAATGTGGACCTATTTAATATTGTTTTTAGTTTTTTTCGTACTAGACTATCCAATTTAATAAAAAAAAATTAAAGATCAAATATGTATATCACGGCAATCATAAAATAACCACTTAGATTACCTTTTATATTAGCGATATCACACGAATATTATATTGAAAGTATTGAGTATAATATTTCCAATTATTTAGGCCTGAATTGATCTTGAAAGGCCACACATTAAAAAGAGGTATTTTCTTATTTTTTAATTATCATTCTCGCACGTGGCTTGTTATGTTTTGGGTTTTTTTTTTTTTTTTTTCAATTTTCGTTTTGCACAAGACTGGTTTCCATAATCCCATTTAACGAAAGTTTTGGATAGTGAATTGAAATAAGATGAAAATTGAATATAATATTATTTTTTATATTATTATTATTTTAAAATTTTAAAAAATTAAATTATTTATTATATAAGATGAGTTGAATGACTTTTGTATCCAAATCGGGCGTTATTATTCTTTAACCACCATCTTTTCATCAAAGTTCTCATCCATGTTTTGGCCCATCATGCATGTTAAATTGGCAAAGTCAAATCAGTGAGACTCCGGGATCAGGCATTGCTATGAACTAAGCCTGGGTTTCCTTGGCCTACAAGTCACAAGGAGTTCCAAACATGTGTTTGTTTTGATCCAACAATTTTCTTGTGGATCGACACAATACATTTGTGAACAGTAGATTGAATGAAGCACCAGCAATCAATACGCTAAAGAAAAATCAAATACAAGCTAGAATTATAACTTTAGTAAGAGAAACGGCAGTGTTTTAATACTATCTGCAAAATTGTTCTAGGATGGTGGAAGTACCAATCATGAACTCAAGCAAGAACAGAGGGTGCTGAGAATGTACAATTAAAACATTCAATCACTTTCCATGTTTAATTAATGGCTAGTCAGACATCATCAGCATCACTTCCACCAACAAGGGCTTCCTGATCTGACAAGTAGTTGCTTCCATCAGGACCCAACACCTTAAACCTGCTCAATAATAATAATAATAATATCAACGTCACTCAAAACGTTATCTTGCAACCACCACAAACACTAATAGGCTACCTCTCAAGGATAAACTTTCCTTCCTTGTATTTCTGGCTTTTCTCATGTGCAGCCTCCTGAACGTGTGTTTCAAAATTAAAGAGCAACCTTTGAAAAACTGAATCGAAGAATTTTAAAAGCAGATCTTACATATTTCCATCCCACAATCGAGCCACATCCAACACAAAAAATGTCAACCACAGTGTGCATTCCAGTAATCATCAAGCGCTCTTCTTTCTCTCCAACTGTGACATTCACACTGTCATGCATTGGGACAGCAAAATGTTACTTGAAGCATTCATATGAATAGTTGCAAAATGAGATTATCTATGTATGAGCATTCCTAGGATACAATGGTTGATGAGATTAGCCATCTACAAGTTAACATGCCAACCAGTGGGAAGCTTGTGATATCCTAGATTGAGTATAGGAAAGTGGTGAATGGGATCTCACATTCAAGAGGAGGGTGAAGTTCCTGCATTATATAATGATTTTCATGAGCTAAAATTACAACAATAGTTAGTCTTATAGAGTATAAACCCAGATGTAGCTTGGATTTTTCTTGCGTAGTTACAAAATCTGGCTAGCTCAATTGCAAAGGTTCTCTATTCTTTCCACAGGCAGGCTTTTCAACTCATGGGTAGGAATGAAGTCCAATTTTTGGCTATTTCATGGCATGCTGGTTTCGCAGCGTTACATTTCCCATATCACTAAGAGGAATGCTTATTGAGAAACAGCATCTTGGAATATGGAATGACTAAGTAAATAATATGGGGGTAATGATTTATCCTCTGCCAATAACAAATTCCCATTCAAGCAGGCTCTTGCACCAAGTTCCAACATTGAGAATGGTTAAACGAAACGAGCTCATGACTCGCATGAATCATGCAACCATGCATAATTTTGGTTGATATCATGCCACTGTAGAGACACACTTATATCCAATAATGGTAGAATTGTACGCATCAAAATAATTGCTACTGCCTGCACTTATGTGCTCAATACTAATAGTAACAGATGCCAAAATCAATGGACTCTTACACATTATCAAAGAGATAAGCCTTCCCATGCTTGCAGTGAAAAGTCTGGGATACAGGAAAACAAAGGGTTAGAGCATCTGCATGCTGCTCATCATTTCAGATCCAGTAGGAAACATAACAAGGAAGAGGAGACTAAACACACCAAGACAAAGAAAAGACGACACAAAGCGCAGTATCACCTAAAGGTCATTTCACATCTTCATATGTTGATTAAACTGATTGCTTAAAACATGAAAAACGAGTTCTAAATTGGGGCAAAAACGCCCGGCTCTCTGATGCCCTGAGTAATCAGAAGACAATAATATAGCCTTTAATAAAAATAAAAAAAGACTTGTATGCTGATAGTTATGTTCTTATACAGATAGACAGAGTAGTTAAAGCGAAACAAAATATAACAGCATAATAAAGGCTTTAGCTTTACGGTCAGAAGCTATCCAATGAAGAGCTAAAAAATTCGTGATTAATTTGAAGTTCAATATGGCGATGCCAAAGGCAAAGCAAACAAAATACGGAGTTTTTAAACCAAACATCTTTAAAATTGAAGGGACCTGTCTCCATTTTCCAGGTCTGGAAGTAAAATGGATCAGAAGGTTAAACTCTAAACATAAGAAATATGCCATGCAACGCACACAAAAAAATGACCGGGGGTATCTTCCAATTCTTCAGGTATAAAACAGCGATAGCAAACAAATAAGACAGAAACTTCAAGATCAACACAAAAATGGGGAATCGAAACAAAACCTTAGAAATAATGTCATCAGAAAGAGCGAGGTGTGTCCGGCAGTGCTTGCAGCTATAGATGCTTCCTTCAAGAGAGATCACAAACAGCCTTCCCATTTCTCCCCCCAACTTCTAACCACTCCAACGCAGAATCACACTTTTTTTCCCTCTCTATCCCTTCAAAACCACCAAAAACGGATCAACAAGTTAAGAAAACAAAGACGGGAGTTAACGATACAAAACTGACAATTTTTTTTTTTTTTAAAAAAAGAAAAATCAAATCGAACCTAGAGAATGAAAATGATCCAAAACAAAAATCAGATAGATTAGCTATCACAATGCAGACTTAATGACTTATATTGGACGCAGAAAATGTGCTAGGACGATCAAAAGGCAGAAGATTGGGTTTTATTTATGAACCTTGCCAGCAATCAGAGATAGAGAGAGAACGCACTCGAATCGTATGATTCGGACGAGGTTGTGTGCCCCTCAGTGTCCATGATAAAGAGAGTGGCCATTAGCTGGTATCAACTTCAATTCCATTTTTTTTTTTTTTTTTTTTTTTTTTTTCAACTAAACGTAAATTATCGAATTAACTTGGATTATATAAAATTAAATTATCTTATCTTATCTTATTTTATATAATTATTATAATTTTTTTAAATTTTTCTTCAAAATATAATAAATAATTTAATATTTTTAAATCTCAAAATAAAAATAATATTATAAAAATATTTTATTCAATTTTTAACAAAATATCTTATCTCATACCATCTGAAACGAGATGATTAGGGTTAAAACAGTAATTACGAAAGTCCAATTTAGGTGTTTTTCTCCGTCTAAAAAATGGCAGTATAGCTTTCGAAACGAATGTATTTTAAAAAAATAATGTTATGATCATTGTAATTGTTTTGAAAAATTATATTTAATTTAAAACAGAATTAGAAATTAATTGTGTTATTATTATTATTGAAAACAAACACCTTAGGTGGGTACCATCTTTAATAACGACACAAGGGAAATGTGACTTAACAGTTTAACTACATAAAAAATCCATCTAAATTAGATAGTACCGATAAGTTAATAAATTGGAAAATATTATTCATCATATCATCTTCCTCCAATTTGCTATTAAATCTCAACAAAAATTATACTTACTTAAATTATATTATTTACAAAATTTTTTTGGAGACTTTTTAATTTGAATAATTCTATTTGCAAATCAGAATCAATGACACATCATCTAAAACTGCAAAAATTCTATGTGCAGCCACTTTTGTGCACTGCATTGATGTGATTGGCTGCATCACTTTTTTAATATAAAATAACTAATTTGGTTAATCACATTAGTAGAGTGAGCAATGAATATATAAAATTGGTTGTATGTAGCAGAACTCAATTAACTATTGACTTTATATGATTTGATTTGCAATAGAAATTTAAAAATTAAATCTCTTATAAATCAAAACTTACTATATAAGCGATATGGAATGTATATTATTAACACCAACTTATAAATATAATAACTCAATTCATTCATGTTAGAATTGGATTCTCGACATGGAACAGAACACACATCTTTTGTGGTTTATAATAAAGCATTGTTCATTTGTCAACTGATCCAGTTTTTAACAAGAACTACACTCAAGTAAGATCTATTATTTGTAAATTTGTTATAATGTTTTAGAATTATACGGTAAAATACCATGAGGGGGTGTCACGAAGAGAACACGTATTACACATTTCTTGCACGAATATCATAATTTGATCAGCAAGATGGAGATTAGCAAATCTCTATTTTCTTCCTTCTTTCTGGTTGGCTGTTCCTTCCTCCTTATTCCTTCATTTTTCTCTTTTGAAAAGACCAAGCTGATTGATATTTTTCAGAATATTTCGATCCAGTTATAATATTGGAGATACAAAAGACACCAAGCAATGCAGCCAGCATGAACACAAGGACTATATGCCACATGAAAGAAAACGGCTGAGACAGAGAATTATGCACATTAATATTGAGGTAATTATTGTAATTTACACATGCTTATCTGCTACAAGCCGAACCTTATTCAAGGACTCTTTAAATGCTTGCCAAGCAACCATATAATGATCTTGGGATATCATGCCCTCCTCAACAACCTGCATGGCTCGTCTGTACAAATGATCAAACCACTGTACTGGGTTTGTGATATCAACATTATTGGAGCTAAGATCTGGTACATAGAGACGCTTAAAATCCTTCCTCCATCTAGACAAAATATACTGAAACGGGATTTCCTCTATGCCATTATAGTTAAGGACGCATAACGCATGTCGGCAAAGATAGCCTTTGAAGTTAAAGCAACTGCAAATGCAACGGACTTCTGCTGCTGCTTTATCATATATAACTTCTAAATTCTTGACGCCTTGCAGAATCTCCTCCCCCTCACGTTCTTTAACCATGTATGTTACAATTGGCCCATTTGCATGAACTTGTGTTAGTCCAAAACAAGAAGACATCATTGCTACCTCATCTTGGAACTTCTGGAATATTCCTTTTGTACACATCTTAGAAAGCTGCAACTCATAATAGGAGCTTGTTTTCAAAATAGGGCTTGAATCTCTTGACTCAAGATCATCAAGAGCTTCTTTCTGATGCTTCTTTTGTAGAACTAATTCGTACATGTAAAAAAACTCTTTCAAAGAAGTTTGTTGATACACATAACCCTCAAAAAAAGGGCTCATGGACTCACCCTTTTCAAAGTTGGACATTCCAGCAAAGAATGTGTCTTTCGAATATACTGGTGCCCATCGCTCTCGATCTTCATACAAAAGTTGAAGCCACTCATGTTCTCTCATTCCGAAGTGCTGGATCATGTCTTCCCAAGCCATTTCAAATTCATCCACTTTTAAAGAATCATACACTATCCTCCTAAATTCGTTTTGAAATGCATCGTATTCCAGCAACTCTCCCAAATTGTCAAGAATGCTCTGCATGACATGTGACAAACAAAATCGATGGTGAGCCCTGGGGAACACCTCCGCAATTGCACTTTGCATGGTCCTGCACTGGTTTGTTAAGATGGTTTGTGGAGGTCGACCAGACATGCACGTCAGCCATGCCCTAAAAAACCAAATATATGTTTCTAATGTCTCATCTGCAAGCAAACCACAACCCAACAGAACAGACTGCCCATGGTGATTCACACCAACGAATGTAAAGAGTGGAATATCATAATTGTTTGACAAGCATGTTGTGTCAAATGCAACCACATCACCAAAATAACCGTATGCAGCCCTAGCCCTAGAATTAATCCAAAATACATTCCTCAAATTCCCTTCATCATTGATATCCATCACATAGAAAAAATTTGGATCGGTTAACTGAACCCGACAGAAGTAATCATAAATGACTTGTGCATCTCCTGTTTTAAGCTTCAAGCACTTGGAACGATCAACATGGTTGTTAGGTTCTCCTTCGTTGGAATTAGAGCTTCCATGACCAATTGCATCTACCACAGGTGTTCGATACAACTTGATTGTCCGTACTTCAACATCAACAGGTGGCTCCAACTTCCTTTTATCACCAGTCACCATCTTCTTGTGTGACTTGGAGTTTTGTGCTCTTTCGGGATCAAATGAATGATTGTGCTCAAGCTTGACTTCATCAACTCTCCACCTGTTAGATTCCACTAACCTCAACCTTATCATTGCTAGACAACCTGTTCTAGTTTCTTTCCTGCGACTATTTGCTTCTTTTATTGTTTTGAAACCCTCACAGTTGCAACAGAGCACTGCACCGCGCTTTTCTTTGCTGTTGCGTTTTGTCCAAGAAGATTTCACCCTGATAGCAAACCCAAGTTCTTTGGCATAGCAATTGTAAAAATTGTAAGCATCATCATATGATTCAAATTCCATCCCCGCAACTGGTGGGGGATACTCCTTTCTCTCAGATATGCCATTTTGACCATCAACTATGGCTGTATCATCCCTGTCAGTTTCAAGGTCGTTGCCTTCAATCTCAAACAATTGCTCGCACTCATTCTCGAAACCATTACCTTCATGATCATTGTCTTCAGTCTCAAACAACTGCTCAGTTTCATGGTCATTTTCAAGGTCAACATCATTCTCGAGCAGTTGCTTGCTGTTTTGAGAACCATCTTCTATCTGGTATAAGAAACAAGCCATCACTCAATGCTGCTTCAAAAGATAACATCTATAAAACAGAGAAAACAACATCAATCTTGTTCTGTATATTGTTAATCTTTCAGATTGACCTTGTTCAAATTTCTATCATAATTCAATTCTCTTGAACCTTTTGTATTCATATCCAACGTGTAGAATAGTGGCAATATATTTCCAATTCATATAACTAATTTAGATGAAGTACAGAGATATTAAAAAATATTATGTACATACAATTAAAACTCCAGGAATGATGCGGCTAAGATGGGTTCATTACAGGCCAACAAGTCAAACATGACACTCACCATCATTGGTATATCATCCAATATCTGTGATAGAAACGGCAACATTTTCATCTCTTCCGTCTCGTAATGCTATTTATTGTGCAACCTGAAACTCGTTATTCACTATTTTTCTATATTTTCCAACTCTGACAATTCAGTTCCAGCCAACCTCAACTCTAACTCGCCGAGGCTCTGATACTTAAAAAAATAGTGAGTTTGAGCTAATTCCTATCAGTTAAGAAATTACAAGGTTCTTTAATGGAAAAAGTTGGTTCAAGGATTCTACTCAGGCCTATCATCACTGGGAATGCGGCTAACTACCATATAAAAAACTTCCACATTGTAATAATATCCTAGGAAACGAGACGTGTTTCCGTACTACTTTTATTTGCAGATGACATCTTACTAAACAGTGATAATACCACTGCACTTAATCACAAACATATCTCATCTCAGCAATTAGTCTAATATGAATATATTTCAACATAGAAATCTTGTAGCACTACGTTGACTGCATTCTCTTTCACATACCGATATTACAGAAGAATACACTCAATTGTAAACTAGCACTACATTGACTGTATGTTTGCATAAAACATTGTTTAGAACTACAAGATTTCAGAGATTACTTGGTAATTCTAAAAGTAAACATCATTATATACCCAAGATCATTCACAACTATCTTTGCAGCACACGACCAAACCATCTCAGTCATAATTAGCATCCCCAACAAAACAAAACAAAAAACTCCATATATGGCGCGCGCGCACACATATGTATGTATGTAGAATTTCACTCGAGTGAGCTAATTAAACTAACTCCTGGGCTATATTTGAGAAGTAAATTCAAAACCTAAATTTAGCAGTAAAGAGAACTCGGTGTAATAGTCTCAAGTTGCCTCAAAAGTGTGTAAAAGTGGGGGGCCATGTGAAGAGAAAATGAAACCAAGGTCCAGACTGACTTTGGGCGGGGAGATACTAATCACACAAGAGAGAGCACTGAATCAACAAAGAACACGGCGGAATTGGAAGGGATGAGTGGAGTGCTTACGGTGGTTCCGATGTTGGGTTGCGGTGATAAGGCGTCGATGGCCGGAGAAAACGAGCTATCGTCGGTCATGGTTGACGGAGAGGGTCACACGCGTTGTGTCAAAGTATGAGAGGTTAGTTTTGCCCTAAGGCTTCTCTCAGGCCTCGGGTTTTTTTTTTTTTTTTATTATTATTTTGTTTTGTTTTTTTTTTTTTTTTTTTTAAGATGGGATTTGTTTGAAGTCCTTGCGGTTTGGCGAAACTATGTTTTGAGTTGAGTTTTGGGTAGTTTTAACAATTAGTTGGAAATGCAGGGGTTAAAGGAAATATATTAATCCATATAAATCCTGAATTAGCTCTTGATTTAGATCTTTTATAATTCGTTATTAGCGTAGATTTTAAAGAGATAGAATTTTTAATATTAAATATAAATTATTTTTTTTAAAGGAAAGCTCAACTATTGATTCCTTAAGAAACACTTACGAAAAAATAAAATAAAATAAAGAAAAATTATTTATACGGTTATACTGTATAAATTTTGTACATTCTTTTTTAAAAATTTAGGAGAAATATGTGATCCAAAAAACATAATTTTTTTAATGGATTTCATTATTTTCAAAAGAAGTGCACATAATTTACACATATAAAGATTATATATAATATTATTCATAAATAAATATATTAATATAGAATAATATTAGTTGGTCTTCTGAAACTTATCACTTAGATGACCTTTTTAACGTGGTACCACCATGTGATGTCATGTGATTTATTTAAAAAAGTAAAAAAAAAAAAAGTGGTAGAATCAACCTAAGATTTCAATTTCAATTTTTATTTTTATATTTTCGAACTACATTTTATTTTAAATATATATATTTTTATTTTTTTTAATAAATTAGGTAGCATGTGATATGAGCGGTAGCTTGAGATGCCTAATAGCAATACTCATAAATATATTAACAAAATAAAGAGAGACGCTGAGGCAAAAAGAAGAGGATAAATGTAAAATTGTTAGACATAATACCACCCAACATTTCTGATCCACGAGAATATTCAAAATGGTAGCATTGCCAACGTTTTCTGATCCACGAGAAAATGCGATAGGAGCTGGTGGCTGGTGCGCCATAACGTTTCCAGCTCTCTCTCTCCACCTCCAGCACCCAATATGGCTTGGACCCTCTTCTCTTCCCCTCTCAACCTCCCACTCTCTCACTCCGCCATCATTGCCAAGACCAGCTCCGACAGACTGAGGAGCAGCACTGGAAGAAGTAGAGCAACGCCACCACCAACAAGAAGAACTATCAGAGTCAATGCTGCAGAGCAAGACCAAGCCGAAGGCAATGACAAAGACAAAGATACGCAAGCTTTCAATCCCTTCGGCTTTGTAACGGACAACCCATCTAGCCGCAGTGCCATCCAGCTCCCGGAGAGCCCTGCTGAGGACGGCAATGTCGGACAAATGATTTATGTAAGTTCAATGAGCTGGCGATGTTAGTTCAAATTTGTTATCATCTATTATTCAATTGGTTTGAGAGAGTATGTTCGTTGAGTTCATGGAGTTTCATACTCGTTTCCAAGCTCTTATCAGCTAGCAAATTCTTTAAGTTGAGGACTTTGTGGGAGGCCTCCTCAAGCTTAGAAAATTTTAATTATGTTAAGTAATCTATTTCTTGGATCCTGTGAAATCCATTTTAGAAGTACCTTTTAAAATTTCAATGAAAATTCCCAAAATTTAGAACGATTCAGTCATGGAAAATGGTTAGTTTTTTTTTTATCTTCTTTTGGGTTTCCATCAGATTAATATTCTAATCAGTAATTGTATACGGTACTCCCAATAATATTAGCTTCTTAGTAAAGAAATGGCTAATCCAGATTGACTACTCATTCGCTTTATAATCTACCCGTCTGTGATTTGTCATTTGTTGAAGGTTCTTAATACATGCTATATTCATTACTATCTTGCAACTTTCTTGTTTTCCAATTTTAGAGGATAGAAGACAAGGGAAGGGAGTATGGCTCATCCATCAAGTCTGGGAAGTTTAGATGGTTTGTGAGGGAAACTGGTAAAATTATCTGCAGCTGCATTAATTCCCTTTTTTTTTTCAACTTAGAATTTTGAAAAGTTTATTCTATCCTTGCAGGATTGGCTAAGGGCCGACGTGGAACAATCATCTTCCTTCATGGGGCTCCAACACAATCTTACAGCTATCGAGTTGTCATGTCTCAGGTTGCCTTGCCAAATTTTGTTGTTGATGCTAAACATACTTTCGCTTCTTATCAGATTACCTACTCTGACTTTCTTGCTTCTTCCAGAAACATTGGGATTTAAAAAATTCTCGTCTAAAGAAAGGATTTAAGTCTAATACATCCCTATAATTTGGAACTTGGCCTTCCAGCTTGTCAAAAGCTGGTATACTATTAGCCAGAGACCTGCAATCTGGCCTCCATTTTTCTTTGCTTGGTTTACTTTCATTGTTGCTTTATATCAGCAACAAAAGAAATCATATAAGAGTTCGTCCACACTTCATTTTTCCGACCATCTACTTGCCTTTGTATGTCTCAATTGACCATGTCTCAAAATGTCATTTTTCTGTCCTTTCACTTGGCCCATTCATTTGTTGTGATTGTGCCTCTCTCAGCTGTCCTCAACTGATTTGATCTTGTGTATTGCTTTAAGAGATATTTACCTTTGCTTTCATCCTACATAGATGTCAGATTTTGGGTTCCGCTGTATCGCACCTGATTGGATAGGATTTGGGTTCAGTGACAAGCCACAGCCGGGATATGGTTTTGATTACACAGGTTTAAATATTTGGTAAATAAAACATTCATATCATATTTTCTTCCTCAATAAGCTCATATTTCTAAGTGTGGATGTTTCCACTTTTACAGAAAAGGAGTTCCATGAGGAATTTGATAGATTACTTGATGTGCTGGGGGTCGAATCTCCTTTCTTTCTCGTTGTTCAGGTTTGAACATAATTGTGGGGGAAAAACTATAAGATTGTTATTTGTGATAAAACTATCTAAAACCCTTTAACAGAATTGACTATATTACATTATTTTGTTTGACAACTTCCAAGGCATCCTAAATTTGCAATGGGATATGCACGTTGGAAAGAGTTAAGTAAAAGTATAATCATGTTAGACCTATATTAACGCTAAAGTTTGCAGTTGCACTTAAGTTTTGTGTCTGACGTGTCGTCTCACTTTCCCCGTGAAGGGGTTTCTTGTAGGTTCATATGGGTTGACTTGGGCCTTGAAAAACCCTAGCAAGATAACGAAGCTCGCAATTTTGAACAGTCCATTGACAGTTTCATCTCCCATTCCTGGACTGTTTCTGAAACTAAGGTTCAGTAATATGACCCATTAGTGGAATGATTTCACTCATAACCTTGCTGAAAGAATTAGCAATTGATGAATGGCTTATATTTGATAATAATCTTGCAGCTTATATGTTGTTCAGCCAACATTGAGGCTACATTCAAAATACTGACCTTACAAAGGCTTTAGTGCTTTACTGCCAATGAGATTTGATGATAATCTTGCAGCTCATGTGTTGTTCAGCCAACAGCCAACATTGAGGCTACATTCAAAATACTGACCATACAATGGATTTAGTGCTTTAATGCCAACATTTTTAAAAATTGCATCCTTTTATTTGTTTTTTTATCATATTACTAGTAGGACACCACATAAGTTCTTCTGTCCTTTAACTCCATATTTTCCCATTGCTTTTGGTACTCTTCCTGTGGCATATTCCATATATGCAAGGTTTTAACAACTGGTTATGCTAGTGTTTGATGATTTATTAATGCCATGCTTGGGAAAAATGTTGTTTTTATGATGTAATGTTATACACTACTGCCAAATAATAAAAAGAGTGAGTTGATAAGTTATGAGCCTTAAAAGTCATAAGAAGATTTATGTTCTCATTATCATTTTCTTGCTTCTTTCTAGAATTCCTCTCTTTGGTGAATTTACATGCCAGAATGCGATTATGGCTGAGCGCTTTATTGAAGCAGGTAGCCCGTATGTATCCAAAGTATTCTAGCTCTTTGATACTACTTTAAACTTAACCTCTGATTGCAGTCAGTAACATCTTCTGTCTCATGTATGTTAGGTCTTTTAATAAATATTAGAGCTTCAGTGAAGCTTTTGGTCAATTCGTCCGGTATTGCCATTTTTGAATTTCTGAGATGAAGTGTATTTGAGCCCGGTTACTGATCTGGAATATAGCCCACTAGTGTTTATTTTTGTAGTTATGCTTAATGATTCCTTGTTTAAGGTGGGAACAATTCCATTTATTAGTAAAATTGAAACAGTATTTCTCATTACTTAAATACTGAAAAGGTTGTTAAGTAGTAAAGGAACAAGCTAAATTTTTCTGGGAACAGGAGCATTTCATTCCTTTATTAGAGATATCCTGTCAAGATTTTAAGGAAATGCTAATAATCTTCCAAGCAAAGCTAATTGTATATATGTGCCAGAGGAGCAGTGGAAACAGTTTCCCTAATTCTTACATTGTACCATAATAACTACTCTTGATGCATGCATTGCTCTTACAAAAGAATCTATTCTCTTGGCAGTTATGTCTTGAAGCTGGAAAAGGCTGAAGTGTATCGATTACCATATTTGGCAAGTGGTGGACCTGGATTTGGTATGTAATTCATCTATGCTTTTGACCATTTTTGGACGGGAAAATTCTGGGTATTTAAGTTTTCTGTGTTGGTGTTTCAGCTCTTCTTGAAGCTGCAAGAAAGATTAATTTCACAGATACCTTAAGCCAAATAGCAGCTGGCTTTGCATCTGAAAGGTACAATGCTCTTGGGGAATTGAATATCTTGACATATGTTTCTTCTTTATGTGTTTATGGCACAGGTTTCTAAGGTTTCGCATAGAAGTTGTATACATTCCGTAATCTTAATCTTAGAAGTCAAAATCCAGATCCAGAACATTGTACACCGGACATAAATAAATAGTTTTTAATGCCTAACCATATTAAAAACTAGTTGATATGGTGTGTTAAGAACTATACTGCAGTTTCAGCTTTTAATTATTTTATGTATCTTATGTGGTAGAAACCTGCAAGATTCAATGTCATTGCAAAGTCCAAAACATGATTCCTCATTTTCAAGAATCATTGACAATAAGCATGCTGCTGGTTGCAAAATGGGGATAGCATCTTTTTTCCCCCCCTCCAGGTTCCTGTTTCAGGGTTTGAAAAGGTGTAAAACAGTCGCAGCAAGAGTATACAAAGATAATCGCCTTAAAAAAATGATCGATAAAAGTAAAGTATAAGATAGAATCAAACCCTGAAGTTTGGAGCATCAATAAAACCCAAAATGAATTCAAAAGAAGCTAGCAAAGGAATAATGGAAACCCAAGAAAATGAAGTACTTAGAAATCACATCCTTATAGCTTACCCTTACCCGTAAACACAGGCTTCTTCCTTTGTGGTCAAATGCTCAATATAGAGCAAGAAGAAACTGCTCCAAATGGATTAAAGCCCCCAGCCTCCAAGCTCAAGTGCCTGTGTCTTCTAGCTGCCTTTTTTGTTTGTGTATGCTCACTAGTCTTGCATTCTAGTTCCTAATTTATGTTTGAGTTGCACTAGAGGTTCAATGTGCCATTCGTTGTGCAATGCTAGGACTCATAGCCTTATGGGTATTTTGATGGTGAAAATATCCAAGTTTTTCCATCCCCTTCATGAAGTTTGATGTGCTCAAATTTTTATTTGAAGATTAGTTATTAGTTGTACGTATATATATTTGAAATATGATACACAAATGAAGTTAAGGTTTTGTGGACAAAAAGTAAGTGGACTAATTTAGACAAACTCCTAGAATTAAGGTGGCTAGTTTTGTGGAGCTCCTAGAATTAAGGTGCCTTGTTTTGTGGAGCTCCTAGAATTAAGGTAGCTAGTTTTATGGAAAATTTGTCTATATAGTAGCTATCAATACTCCCCCTCAAGTTGACGCATGTAGATCCGTAATGCTCAACTTGCGTGCAAAATGATGAAAAAGTTCCCGTCCTAAGGCTTTGGTGAAGATATCTGCAACTTGTTCAGTCGAGGAAGTGTGAACGGCTGTAAGAAGGCCCGTACGAATTTTATCACAAACAATATGACAGTCAATCTCAATGTGTTTGGTACGTTCATGGAACACGGGATTGTGCGCAATGTAGAGAACGAATTGGTTGTCACAATGTAAGGTGAAGGACTCGGGATGAGGAATGCCAAGATCAGTGAGAAGTTGCTTCAACCATGTGGTGACGGCCATAGCTCAACAATGTAAGGTGAAGGACTGTAGTCTGTTTCTTTGTACGCCATGAAATTGGACTGGTCCCTAACTGAATGAAGTATCCGGTGGTGGAGCGGCGGGTGGTGGGATAGCTGGCACAATCAGAATCAGTGTATGTTGTGACATGCATACTGCTAGAGGAAGAGAAGAAGATGCCTTAGCTTGGGCAGCCTTTGATGTAGCGAAGAACACGAGTAGCGGTAGTCATGTGAGGAACCCGACGAGCATGCATGAACTGACTGAGAATGTTGACTGCATAGACGATATCAGGTCGGGTGATGGTCAAATAGATGAGTTGGCCAACTAAGCATCTGTAACTGCAGGAATCAGGGAGGAGATCGCCGTCTTCAGTGCCGAGTTTCAAGTGTTGTTCCATAGGAAAATGAGCAGTGCGGGCATCGAGTTGTGGTGGAGGTGACAAAAGTAAATAAAAAATTATCGGCCTGAGACTGATGGAAACCTGCATCCAGAAGCACAGATGTTAGTTTAAAAAATCAGTTGTGGGAGGCTTGTTTGAGGCAATAGAGAGATTTTCTAAGCCGACAGGCACGGATCTCCCCCTTTATGCAATATCCGGAAGTAGTGTCATGTAGACTTATTCATCAAGGTCGTAGTATAACAAGGCATTGTTACATGGAAGAAAGGGTTTGTTTTAGGTGGTATATGCGGGCATTGTTGCCATGGCAGAATCGAAAAGAAAGATTGACCCAAACAGAACGTGGATCGGTATGATATTCGAGAGAATTGGCAATGGATGGGTTGATGGAGTTGATAATCCAGGTAAGGACCATGTCTTTGGTTTGGCTCCAATGTGGGTAGTTTGGTGAGTCGGGATCAGGGGGATGAGTGTACCATCGACAAAACTCAACTTATTTTTGGTGTTCAAACTCGAGTCATCGCTTTCTGCCATTTGGAAAAATTGTCTCCGGTGAGGAGACTAGTGACAAAAATTAGGCTAGGTGAATCTGATGGGTGAAGGAGATAGGGAGAAGGGACAGGTGGGTTGGAGGCGTTAGTTATTTGTGGCTGAGGTGGGTCGGAGGGTTTAGCCATTTGTGGCTGGGGCTGGGATCGGTTTAGTTTAATACCATGTTAAAAACTAAGAGAGAGTAATTTGTATGCAAAACCTTAACTTCATTTGTGTATTATATTTCAAATATATATACGTACAACTAAGTGTGAAGACATAGACAAAAAGTAAGTGGACTAATTTAGACAAACTCCTAGAATTAAGGGGGCTTGTTTTGTGGAGCTCCTAGAATTAAGATGGCTGGTTTTATGGAAAATTTGTCTATATGGTAGCTATCAATAGAGCTTAGAGAGTTGTCTATATGGTATCTTGTCTATGTGGTAGTTGTCCAGCCCATTGCAGCTGGACTATCGTCTTCTTCATCTGACAAATCCTTCCTCAGACACCCATGCAGACATGGGTGTCTGAGGAACCATGTATTGGCATTTATTGGCTTGTCTGAGATAGCCAAGAAAAATGCATTTAGTAGCACGGTGGAAAAATTTGTTTCAGTGAGCACTAAGGGTTTGTGCATAGCAAAGACACATGAAGACACGAAGATGATCATAGCTGAGTGTTTTATTAAAAAGAACTTCAAAATGTGACTTATTCTGGAGTATGCGACTCGGGATATGATTAATGAGATATGCAGCGGTGAGGACACAATTGCCTCAAAATTTTAAAGGGAGATGTGCTTGGAAACGAAGACTATGGGCAACATTTAGAAGGTGCCTATGTTTACGCTCTGCAACTCCATTTTGTTATGGAGTTTCAACACAGGTACGTTCATGAATAACGCCATGATTCTGAAGATAAGTTAAAATTGGTGAGAAAGAAATTATTGACCATTATTAGTGCGAATAATTTTAACAGTAGTTTCAAATTGATTTTGGACAAGGGTAAAAAAATGCATTAAATGAGTATAAACTTCAAATTTAAAACGCATTAGGTAGATCCAAGTAGTGCGTGAAAAATTATCAACAATGGTGAGAAAATAGTGGGCCCCACTCAGAGAAGAAATATGGTAGCCATCCCAAATATCACAAAAAATGCGATTAAAAGGAAAATTACTTTTATTTTCATTAATAAAAAAATGTAATTTGGTGTGCTTAGATCGAACACAAACATCAGAATCAAAGAGAATACATGGAGAATTAAAAAGACTGTGAATAATGAAACGGGAAGGATGGCCTAGACGTTGATGCCATAAGGTCTAATTGACAGTAGATTGGGTAGCTAAAGCAAGAGAAGGTTCAGGCCGGTACACATAGACCCCATTGCAGAGATGGGTGTCTGAGGAACCATGTATGGGGCTCCAGCCCCATACCGATCACTGGGTGGTGGACAGTGGCGCAAGACCCCCGTGCTACTAAATGCATTTTTCTTGGGTGTCAGACAATAGTCCAGGTATGGGGTTGGTGGCGGTATGGGGCTGGTGGCTTGTTTAAGGTTAGCTATATGGAGAATTCAAGGAGCTCCACAAAACAAGCCACCTTAATTCTAGGAGCTCCACAAAACAAGCCATCTTAATTCTAGGAATTTGTCTATATGGTAGTTGTCAATATGTTAAAAACTAAGAGAGAGTAATTTGTATGCAAAACCTTAACTTCATTTGTGTATCATATTTCAAATATATATACCATATAAACAATTTTTCCATAAAACCAGCCACCGTAATTCTAGGAGCTCCACAAAACAAGCCACCTTAGTTCTAGGAGCTCCACAAAATCAGGCACCTTAATGCTAGGAGTTTGTCTAAATTAGTCCACTTACTTTTTGTCCATGTCTTCACACTTAGATAGTTGTACATATATATATATATATATTTAAAATATGATACACAAATGAAGTTAAGGTTTTGCATACAAATTACTCTATCTTAGTTTTTAACATGGTATCAGACTAAACCGATCTCAACCCCAGCCGCAAATGGCTAAACCCTCCGACCCACCTCAGCCACAAATAGCTAACTCCTCCAACCCACCTGTCCCTTCCCTTTATCTCCTTCACCTAGCTTAATTTTTGTCACCGGTCTCCTCACCGGAGACAATTTTTCCAGATGGCAGAAAGCGATGACTCAAGCTTTGAACACCAAAAACAAGTTGAGTTTTGTCGATGGTACACTCACCCCCTGATCCCGACTCACCAAACTGCCCACACTGAAACCAAACCAAAGACATGTTCTTTACCTGAATTCTCAACTCTATTAGCCCATCCATCTCCAATTATCTCGAATATCATATCGATCCACGTTCCGTTTGGGTCGATCTTTCTTCTCAATTTTGCCATGGCAACAATGCCCACAAATACCACCTAAAACGAACAGTTTCTTCTCTACAACAATGCCTTCTTACACGGCGATCTTGATAAAGAAGTCTATATGACATCACCTCCTGGATATTGCATAAAGGGGGAGACCTGTGTCTGTAGGCTCAGAAAATCTCTCTATGGCCTTAAACAAGCCTCCTGCTACTGGTTTTTTAAACTAACAACTGTGCTTCTGGATGCAAGTTTCCATCAGTCTCAGGCCGATCATTATTTATTTACTTTTGTCACCTCCACCAGCATTATTCTTATTCTTGTTTACGTTGATGATATATTGGTTGCTGGTAACGATATCTCTCAGATCGAGTTTTTCAAATGACTCATTTCCACCCATTTCAAAACCAAAGATCTTGGTACTTTAAAATATTTTCTCGGACTTGAAGTTGCTCGCTCACACAAAGGAATCTTCCTCAATCAGTGCAAATATGGCCTTGATATTATTTCCGATAGTGGACAACTTGGTGCCCGCACTGCTCCTTTTCCTATGAAACAACACTTGAAACTCAGCACTGAAGACGACAATCTCCTCCCTGATTCCTGCACTTACAGACGTTTAGTTGGCCAACTCATCTATTTGACCATCACCTGACCTAATATCGTCTATGCAGTCAACATTTTCAGTCAGTTCATGCATGCTCCTTAGGTTCCTCACATGACTGCTGCTACTCGTGTTCTTCGCTACATCAAAGGCAGTTCAGGCCAAGGCATCTTCTTCTTTTCCTCTAGCAGTATGCATGTCACAGCATGCACTGATTCTGATTGGGCCAGTTGTCCTACCACCAGTTACTTCATTCAGTTAGGGACTAGTCCAATCTCATGGCTTACAAAGAAACAGACTACAGTAGCAAAGTTTTCAGCTGAAGCAAAATATCGAGTAATGGCCGTCACCACCTATGAACTCACCTGGTTGAAGCAACTTCTTACTGATCTTGGCATTCCTCATCCCGAGTCCTTCACCTTACATTGTGACAATCAATCTGCTCTGTACATTACGCACAATCCCGTGTTCCATGAACGTACCAAATACATCGAGATTGACTGTCACATTGTTCTTGATAAAATTTGCTTGGGCCTTCTTATAGTCGTTCACACTTCCTCGACTGAATAAGTTGCAGATATCTTCACCAAAGCCTTTGGACAGAAACTTTTTCATCATTTTGCACGCAAGTTGGACATTACGGATTTACATGTGCCAACTTAAGGGGGAGCATTGACAGCTACCATATAGACAAATTTTCCATAAAACCAGCCACCTTAATTCTTGGAGCTGTACAAAACAAGCCACCTTAATTTTAGGAGGTTGTCTAAATTAGTCTAACCTTAACTTCATTCGTGTATCATATTTCAAATATATATATGTACAACTAACTAAGTGTGAAGACATGGACAAAAAGTAAGTAGACTAATTTAGACAAACTACTAGAATTAAGGTTGCTTGTTTTGTGGAAAATTTATCACATTGTGTCTCAAAGTTTGCTTCTTTACTCGACTCTGCACCTTGACGTGTGCATCATACTTTTCAAGGGCTTGACTGTAATAGAACATGGGTTTGACTACAATGAGTAGCGTGTCAACTCAGCAAACTGAAGGCAAGGAATCTTCTTAATAGATACTGTGTACATGCACAGGTTGTAGTATTATTATCAAGATTTAGATCCTCTAGAGTTTATGTCCAAACTCTAGAGTTTAGAGTGGAAGAGAGATAGACATATAAAATAGGTCCAACACTACTTATAGCTACCCGAGTGAATTCCTCAAGTAGCATTAAATGCTCAATAAATGTTGTGGGACCTACTTTATGTATTTATCTCTTTCCTACTCTTAAGTCCTAGAGTTTGGGCAAGAATGCTCTAGGGGATCTAAATCCATGTTATGAAACCCGTGGCCATATGCAACATGCATTGCAGGTGGTTTCCTATCAAACTAATAATTGCCAATTCTTCCAAAGTTTAAGAGGGATGTTTTCATGCATTTCATCAATTACATGTATTAACCATTGTTCATTCTACTAAGATACTGTTCAACTGTCTGCTAATAAAGTATGAATTAGTGGATTCTGGGCTTACAGATGGGATAAGCCGGTACTTCTTGTTTGGGGGATATCAGACAAGTATTTGCCTCAATCTCTGGCCGAAGAGTTTCAGAAAGGAAATCCCAATACCATCAAGCTGAAGTTAATAGAAGGTGCTGGTCATATGCCACAGGAGGATTGGTGAGTCACTTTGGTACAGCATTCATGTGCAGTTCAACTTCTTTTTCGAAAAGTTGACCTTTATCTTATTTTGACAGGCCCGAGAAAGTTACCGATGCTCTGAAAGTATTTTTTTGAATCCAGCGCATGGATCAAAACTATAACCCAAAGAATAGCCTCTAGAAAGTGTTAATATCCAAATGTACTGCCACTTGTTTGAAGGTAAGACAGCCTTCTCCCCTGTAAAAATGTCTCGCCCTAAAGTGTCCTTCCTCTATCATTTTTTATTTCCTTCTAAATGAAAACGATGTTGTAGACAAATCAATTTTGTCAACAAGATAATTCTCAAATTAAAGAGCCCAAAAGGCTCCAAGTTTCATTTCAATAGAGTAAAGCTCAATAGACCAACCGAAGCAAAAATGGCCTGAAGTCTATGGTCAGCTTCCATCTGCCGATCCGTCGGTTTAAACAAGGAGTTTCAATTGACCATCATTTGATCTTGTTATAAATTACCATTTTGTAAAGGAAATCCCAATACCATCTTGTCTGGGGGATATCAGACAAGTATTTGAGGTGCGTTACGGTAGTTTTAAAGGTAATTTGTTGAAGTTGTCTTCAGAGATCAAACATTTCTCCAATTATTTATTTTTAATCCTCATACTTGAAGTTCGCATTTTGAGCTTTTTAACGCAAATATTATTATTTATGAAAAAGTACTATAAAATGGGAAAGGCAGTAAGAGTTGATGAATTTCCCAGAATGAATGTATTGTGCAATTTCTGCAGTTGAACTCAAAACCAAGATGAAATTTTTGCAGTCTGATTAAACTGGCCCATTCTTGTGAAAGACGGAGCAATATCTTAGGTACAATGGTGTGCAGTAATGCCATACTTTCATATAACATATAGAAGTGAGTGAATACATAACGGAAGATGATCAGAAAGAAAGCCACATAATCACGTGTGTCCAAATTTCATGACAAAAAGGATCCAGTACTAACAATTGCTACAGACACAGAATGTAATGGTCATCCCAATCTTTCCAAAACAGGTAACAAGATGACATCCTTCTACATATCTATAGATATACCTACTTCGCTTTCTTCTCTGCCTTGTTACTTTTTTGACGGGTGGTTACCGCCTTTTTCTTGGATGTCTTCTCTGTCTTAGCTCGTTTATTAGTGGTTGCCTTTTCCATATTCTTCCTTTGAACTTCAGCATCGACACTATCATCGGCGGCAGCAGCACCACCACCACCACCATCAGCATTATTATCATCACTCTCGTTGTCATCATTGTCATTAGGTTTTGTCTTGACTGTAGGCTTTTTACCTCGACCTCTAGGCTTTGGTCCTTTCTTCAGTTTCTCACTTCCAATAATTTCTTTTTCATCTGCTGGTTCATCAATATTGTTGTCGTCACCATTTCCACCACCTTTTCTCTTAGTAGTTCGCTTTTTTGGTTCACCCAAGGCTTTTGCAGCTTGGTTTCCAATTAGCTTTTGCAACTCTGGTACATAGGCTGTTGTCTACGACCAAAACCATGCTCAACATATGAATTCCAAATAAAAAACAGTAACCATAAAGGGGTCCTGTTTGAGAAAGACATACCCTGCCTCCAGCATTGATAAAATCAATTTTCTTCCTTGTCATAACACAGAATTTCATAATTATTTGCAACTCAATTCGTATAAGAAATCCAGCCACACAAATAATTTATATGCAATTTTGTTTAGGAAAATAAATGTAGTAAAGAAAATGAATTGATATTTTTTTTTTTAACATGAATTGATAATAATTTGGGTCCTTCGAATCTGGCGCTGGTCTCAAGACATCATCGAATTGGCTAGAAATCCCCAAGAGGCATATGAGATCTAATAGTAATAAAACCTTGACAACCACTGGCTTGAAATGGATACGCTATTGCCATGGCTTTGAAGCAGAAATGATCGTGAAGACGCAAAAAGAAAAATTAGATTTATAATCTTGCAGTATTAAATAGCAAAATAATCAAGTGACATCAATGAAAAACTATCAGGACCATGTGAAAGAGAGAGAAAAACCAAGACTATAATCTCGCAGTATCAAAGAGCAAAGTAAGTAACATCATTGAAAACCTATCATGACCATTTGAAAGAATATTTCAGCATGTGCTACAAGGCGCTAGCTTGAGTTTCTATGGTGTGATCATATACTTTCATCATGAGATGAATGACAAGTTCACATGATTAAGATAGCAGTCAATGATCGTTGTTTGGAGATAACCATATAAAAAATATTATCCAGGTATCCAAAAAAATTACTGTAGATCATATAAGATTTCACATAAGACAGGGCCAAACCATCAACAGAAGCCTTAGATTTCTTTTCGCGGGAATGAAATATCCAGTTTTTAGGAAACTGACTACTATCTGCTCCAACTTGAATTGCTTTCTCAATGACCTGTAAAATTAATTCTTTTGTCAAAATGATCACCTATAAAAGAAGTATCTTACCATTAACTTTTCCAGGCCTTCTGCCCCATCGAAAATGAAATAACCACTCAAGAGGAAAGTGACTGCATTCAGCATCAACTCTAACGGCATATTGAATAACCTACATGTATTGTCCTCTATGTATTCCATGAAGAATGTATGTTCCACATTTTGAAATAGCCAAAATTTAAACGAAATACTCTGAAACCAGGTACTATCTCCCACCTCATTTATGCACTTGTGTAAAGTAGCACAGTTTTCTTTGGACAGGCTGGCAGCAATTTGCAGTGGATGGATTCTTGCCTGTGAGGAAATAAATTAGTAATTAAATCCCTAAATTGAATTGTAGAAAAAATTTTGTGAAGAAGCAACCAAAATTTTATTAGTCTCAAAACTTCACCATATATCCTTAGGTTTCCAAGAACAGAAAAGAAAAAATAGTAGCGTTAAAACCTAAGTGATTTTCCCCATAGGAGTACAAACTTTTTTTGATCAGGAGTACAAACTTACTCTCAAGTTGGCGATCAGAGAACAGGTTGATATTTATTATGTCAAAACATATTCATCTCTAAGGAGTCAAACTACATACATCGAACTGAAGAAAACATACACAGAAACATCAGTTTTTTTCCGCACAGGAAACATCAAACTCAAAAGCATAAATGGTCACAATGATATCCAAACTAAATCTACATATTTGAAGCAAAATCCTTTGTTGAAAATAAAACTTAAGTGATGTCAGATATAAAGGATGTACTGACTTGGTATAGCACTTCATCTGCAATCCAATTGCCAATACCTGCCATGTAACTCTGCAAACATTTAGAAAAGAAGAAAAAAATTACAGAAAGAAATAATAACCATTGAAAACATAAAATACTTGCACAGAACTGATAACTCTTGAAAACCGCTATGGTTCTAAACAAACAACTATCAAGGGTTAGAATCCTCCTGTCCTCTTTTTGCTCAGCAAATAGATATTTTTTATTGGTTTTGTCAGACTCAACAACTTAAAAAGGAATTGCTCGGCTATGACAAAACTAATTTTCAAAAAGCAAACTGGTCTGAAAGCATTAAAACGTAAACCAACAAAGAACCATTTTATAGCTGCTTCCCTATCTTGGGCTAAGGACAAGGAACAAAGGATTTACACTCTCTTTCACCACTTATTTTTTTTAAAAAAATTATAAATTATGATTATATATCATGACTATTACACTCTCTTTCACCAGTTCTTTTTAAAAAAATATATATAAATTATGATTATATATCGTGACTATTGCATAACCCTTGTTCAAACACTGATTGACAGTAGTTCATTGAAGATCCGTGTACCTGCAAATATTCCAGCCTATGTCCCTATGATAAAGCCTCCCAAAATTTAACAAGAAGCTAGTAGCATTTCACATTGGCAGAAAGTGGACGTCGGCGTCTAAACTCAACCAAGTCTCAACCCAACTATTTGGGATCGGGGTGTCAGCTAGGAGTTACCTCAATTGGTAAACTCTCTTGATGCCGTACAAGAGACATGGATTGAACCCAAACCAAGTAAAAGAGTTCAAGGCCTATTCTCAATAAGATTTCGTTTACCTATAAAAAAAACAAAAAAGAATGATATTTGTAGTCATAGAGTGCACAACACTCCTTTTAAAAAAAAGTGAGTAAATATGGAACCCACATGAAAAAATTAATTTTTTAATAGTGGATCTCTCTCTTTTTCAAAAGGAGTGTGCATCGCTTGCGCAACCCGTAGTTGTATCTAGCATTACTCTTAATGTAGAAAATCATAAGTTAAAAAGCTTTCATAGCACAAACGAGTGAGTCAAATAATTATTATCTACTCTTACAGATCTACTTTGTCCTCAAATCAATCTACAAAATAAAAAATTTAGAGTTGTTTTATGAAGATTACTAAATAGGACTGGTTTACTTACACCTAGTGACGGAACCAGGAATTTGTTGTAGGGGGCCGAGCAAAGTTAAAATTATAATAAAATATTTTTTGTTCTATTTCTAGGTCAAAATAATCTGTAAGATCAAAATAATTTTGTAGAGGGGGGCCCAAGATAATTTTTTAGAGAGGGGGCCAACACAAGATGAGATTAATAGATCCCCTCCCCCCCCCCCCCCCCCCCCCCCCCCCCCCCCCCCCCCCCCCCCCCCCCCCCCCCCCCCCCCAGCCCCTTCAAAGGTCCGCCCCTGCCTACACCATTTAAAAAACCTCATTGACATGGAATCCTAGAAACTTCAAGGAGCCCCAACAAAGAGAGGGGCATAGATCTCAGATTCTTAGTAGCCAAGTGCCAACTCATCAATTAAAATTGTCTAATTTGGAGCCAAAGGAAATGGGCAGAAATACACAGGGCAAGCAATGCCAAGTGCATGACAGCTTCTTCCATTCCAAATAGTTTAAACCATCAAGCATAACGAAGAATGAAGCATTATGTAATGAATATCCAGCCATATAGAGTCTGAACTAGGCACTATATGCATATAGAATATGAAATCATTACAATCAACTCAAACGCATGGACAGTCTAGCAATTTTAATAGCAAATACTTAATTCTATTCTAAGCCATTTCATAATCCATATGTCAGCTCTCAGTTACTTCACACAAGTAACAACACTGCACGCAAGCAAAAAACCTCATCCGAATACATAATTTAGCACAACAGATTGTTCACAAGTCACATCATATCAGATAATTTTAATGATGAAAAATTTTTGCAGACATCTAAATTTGTTGGGGAAACATAGAAGAGAATTTGTCTAAATGCCTAGATCACATAATCCCAAGCAAGCATGATAGAGAGATATGGCATCTGTTTATTCCCAAACAAGCATGATACATAGATTACTTCAGCACAATGATCTTGGGAACAGCCAGAAAAGTGAGTGAAGCGGCACCAACCTGGTCGAGTAGTAAAGCCTTAATCGCAATTTTCTTCTTGCTCAAGGAGTCAATAAATTCATCAATTGTCATAGGCTCCAATAGAGCATCTGGTCCAAGCTCAGATATGGGAGGTACTGCAGCTGGCTGTATTGTGACAAAACCATTGGGAAGGCTTAATAAAATCCCTCCCGAGTATCATAATAAAAATACAAAAATATCATGGAGAATTTCCAGTTGATTAGCAGGTAACGTTACAATACATCTGGGAGGAAGCGGACTTTAGCAAATCGCCTTTTGTCGGTGAAAGACAGCTCCAAACCATCATCTAGCTGCACAAGAGCATTTGATGAATTAGAAATTTATAATCCTGACTAAGTGTTTGAGTATAATTCTTATAATGATGAAAGTAACTTCTCATTGCTTCTAGTGTATGGTATGGAACATTAAATCAGATCAAATGTGAATAAACATTAAAAATGCAGTCCATACATTAGTGAGGAAATGGAGAGTAATAGCCATATGTGAGAACAAAATATTATAAAGGTCCACTCATTCAAACCAACCGTATGGAGAATACAACTAGATGGAACAAGCACAATCACCAGCTCCATGAGAACTTTTTCACCTTCTTAGACTCAATTACAAAGAGTATCCACAACAAACTAATAAGGTTTTTGAACTTTCATTGTCAAATATAGATGCAATGCAACTAATGCAAGAATTGAGAATAGGCAAGTATGCATCGTAGATATGATTTTTAATTAAAAAAAAAAAAGCTGGTCTGAATGAGAAAAGACCATGAACTTTAATATAAATGACCTGAACCACACTATAGCTTGTGTGGAAGTACAGTATTCTCACAACTGCAATAATGTAAGATCCCGACATCATTAATTGAAAGGGGAAAACAAATTCATACAAGCATAAACGTTCCCACTAATGGAAAGAGCAAAAAAAATCTTACTTCTACAAAAAACTTTGAATATTTGGAAGGCCATTCATCAGTGTCCTTTACAGCAGACCTGTTCGCACAACACTGTTATAGCATTTAACAATATGAAACCAACATACAAATTGTGAACATCAAACAGGCACAACACCGGAACAAAATTTCCAAATAAATAATTTCAGTGTCAGCCCTGAAAATCTGACTCTAAAATTGCAAAAAAACTAGTATTCTTCTGGGCATGAAACTTTACATTCATAATCTGGAAGTTGCCTTTTAAGAGAAGCATGTCATGATCCATGCATTTTTTTTTTTTTTTTATCAGTAAAAGATAGATATTATATATATGAATGAAAAAGGTATAGCCCTTGTACACAGGAAGTATACATAAGTGCTCCTAAATTCATTCTAAGAACGATAAATTAAAGACAAGAAAACCCGAATATTGTCCCCATGCAAAACAATAGTGGAAAACCAACACATTAGAGTGTGGAGAAAAAAATTCTTCAACTCGGTCATTGTGCGTTCCTTATCTTCAAAGCACCTCGCATTCCTTTCCGTCCAGGTACACCACATAATGCACAATGGAATCATCTTCCACACTGCTGCCACTTGTTGACAGCCTTGCAAATTTGTCCAACAACCCAACAAATCCACCACCCTCAAAGGCATAACCCAAGCAACATCAACCCTTTGAAAGATCTCATTCCACAACACCCTTGTTACCTCGCAGTGTAATAAGAGATGGTCCACGGATTCTCCATTCTTTTTACACATGTAGCACCAATCCACTAATACACAACCTCTCTTCCTCAAATTGTCCGCGGTCAATATCTTCCCAAGAGCAGCATTCCAAACAAAAAAAACTACTTTAGAAGGCACACGAGCTCTCCAAATATTCTTCCATGGGAACGGAGTATTGTCAAGATGTGTAGTCAAGATGCTATAATACGCCTTGACTGTACATATCTTGTGATTATTAGACATCCACTTCAAGCTATCTCGTTGTGCCATACGAATCTCCGTGGAATATAATAAGCTGAAAAAAACTGAGACACTAGGTAATCCTCAATCATGGAAATCCCTATTAAACAGAATATTCCACTGGTGCGTACCATGAGAAAATAACCGCACATCCGCCACTGAAGTCTCCCTATTAGCTGCAATACGGTATAGAGCCGGAAAAACCCTGTCCAATGCCTGTTCTCCACACCACACATCTCGCCAAAATCTTAGTCGATTGCCCTCACCAACTACAAAACGAATTTGATTTGCAAAGCATGGCCACCCCTTCCTTATAAACTTCCATAATCCTACACCATACCCCCCTCTCACTTCATTAGAGCACCAACCACCCAACTCAATACTATATCTAGCGTCAATAATATCCTTCCACAATGATCCCCCCTCCAAATGATATCTCCAAAGCCATTTTCCTAGTAAAGCTTTATTAAAGGTTCTCAAGTTACACACACTCAACCCCTCATTCACAACTGAGCCACATACAGTCTTCCAACTCACCAAATGAAATTTTTTCTCCTCCCCCATGCCTCCCCATAAGAATGCCCTAAAGAGTTTCTCCATTCTGTTCACCACCTCTACAGGCATAGGAAACAAAGATAAAAAATAAGTGAGGAGGTTAGTGAGAGTACTCTTGATAAGAGTGAGACGGCCCCCTTTTGATAAATACACTCGTTTCCAGCCAGCCAACCTATTCTCTATTTTCTCCACTACCCCATCTCATATAACTCTACTCTTGAAAGTTGCTCCCAACGGAAGGCCCAGATATTTCATTGGGAAAGAAGAAACCTTACAATCCAGAAGGCTTGCTAAACTATAGATATTAGGGACCACACCCACAGGAACCATCTCAGACTTGCCCAGATTCACCTTTAGCCCTGACATTGCTTCAAAGCAGAGTAACAGTGCCCGTAGAGTTTGGATTTGGCTTTTATTCGCTTCACAAAAAACTAGAGTATCATCTGCAAAAAGAAGGTGTGAAATGATAGCAGAACTACTAGAATCATTGCCCACCTGAAAGCCAGATAAAAACCCTCCCCCAACAGCAGCCTGCACCATCCTACTTAAAGCCTCCATAACTATAACAAAATGAAGAGGAGATAGAGGATCTCCCTGCCGCAGACCCCGTGCACTGTCAAAGAATCCAGCCGGTGTGCCGTTAACCAGAACTGAGAATCGGGCGGTTGAAATACAATGCCGCATCCATGAAATCCACCTATCCCCAAAACCACATCTCTCAAGTGAGTATAATAGAAACTCTCAGTTCACGTGATCATAAGCCTTCTCCATATCAAGCTTGCACAGCACACCTGAACCTCCCTCCTGTAATCTGTGGTCCAAACACTCATTTGCAATGAGTACTAAGTCAAGAATTTGTCTCCCACGAATAAATGTATTCTGAGACTTGGAGATAATTTGTTCTAACACCAGACTAAGCCGGTTAGCAAGAACCTTCGAGATAATCTTATAAACACTACTAACCAGGCTTATAGGCCGAAAGTCTTCAATAGTCAAAGCCCCGTGTTTCTTAGGAATGAGAGCAATAAAGGTCGCATTTAAGGATTTTTCAAACTTTTGAAAAGAGTAAAATTCATTGAAAACCTGCATAACATCACATTTCACAATGTCCCAACAAGTTTGAAAAAAACCTATTGAAAAACCATTCGGCCCTGGCGCTTTATCTTTAGCCATTCCAGATAAGACCTTGTAAATCTCCTCTTCAACAAAAGGTCTCTCCAAAACACTCACACTCTGCAAATCAATTGCCTCAAAGTTCAAGGCATCAAGCTTCAGCCTCCAAGGAAACGATTCTGTGAAGAGAATCTCATAATAATGTACTATATGGTTTTCTAACTCGGGAGGAGAAGAAAACACCTGAGAACCTGATTGGAGTGACTCGATAGCATTATTACGCCGATGTGAATTAACCACTTTGTGAAAGAACTTCGTACACCTATCACCTTTCAACCAAAGGGCTCTGGATTTTTGACGCCATGAAGTTTTCTCTGACAACAAAACCCTCTCCAAATTTGCCATAACCATGCCCTTCCTCAATAACATCTCCTCTTAATTATTTCCCAATAACTCTTTATCCTCTAGCTCTTGCAGTTCCTCCAACAATGTAGCCTTCTGATTGTCAATGTGACCAAAAACCTCCAAATCCCACTTCTTCAAATCTTGTTTCAATGCCTTCAACTTAGGCCTCATTTGTTTTTAGAAAACATCTCATCTCATCTCATCTAATCTAATCATTACAACTTTCTCAACTTCTAATACAAAAATAAAATAAACAATTTATCTTTTTTAAATCCTAAAACAAAAATAATATTAAAAAATATATTCTAACAATATTTTATTCAACTTTTTAACTTTAATCTCAACTCATCTCATCTCTGAAAACAAACGGGCCCTTACTTGCAAGAATGTAATTTGGGGTACCAATGAACTGATATGAAGACCACCAAGCACGCACCATCTCTACAAACCCATCCACTTTTAGCCACATGTTTTCAAACTTGAAATACCGACACCCCCTATGTATACCCCCACAATCCAAAAGGATAGGAAAATGATCAGAACTAACTCGAGCTAGTCGTTTCTGACTAACTTCCGGACATTGAGCTTCCCATGCAGGAGATAGAAGGAATCTATCCAATCTCGACCACACCCTCCCATTTGACCAAGTGTATTCACCCCCTAATAGGGGAAGATCCATGAGGTCAAGATCGAAGATGAACTCGCAGAATTCATCCATGGCCAGAGAATTCCGACAATGCCCTGAACACTCACTAGGAAAGCGAATAGTATTAAAATCGCCCCCCATACACCACGGCACATCCCATAATGAGTATAGACCCGCCAACTTCTCCCACAACCTTCTCCTATCCATATCCACGTTAGGGCCATATAAGCCTGCAAATGCCCATTCCCAACCATCCACCACATTTTAAAATCTAATCGCGACCAAGAATTCTCCGATACACTCCTCGATCGACTCAACAACTCTTTTGTTCCACATAAGTAACACTCCACCTGAGGCTCCCAAAGAAGCCAAATAAGTCCATCCCACATACGAGCACCCCCATACACTTCGCACAATTTTCCTATCAATAAAACGTATCTTTGTTTCTTGAAAACACACCATATCACCCTTCCACATCCGCAATAATGATTTGATACGGAGGCGTTTATTGCGATTATTAAGCCCCCGTACATTCCATGATATAATCTTAGGCTTCATAAGAAACTATGTTGCCCCTCCCTTTCGATCTGTCCCTTCCACCGCTCCCTTCTTTCACATCATAATTAATGGAACAAGTTAGCCTTTTAAGCTCCCTATCCCGCTTTGTGGCCAACTTCAAATGACTAGCCTCAAGTGCTATAAGAAGAGCCTTAAATTGTTTTTCATAACCTCCAAAAGAAATCCCAATAACATCTTGAATCTCCTCTACCTTCTTAAACACCCAATTTGACGAACAACTCCCATAAGTAGAGCTAGGAGGGAGTATACACAAAGGAGTTAGGATGGCCCCCTCCTCACCTGTGCCAACGGGAGAAAATAAAGCCAGTTCTGATCCACACACTGAATCTGACTCCCCACTGGAAGGAGCAAGACCCATCGGAGACCCCAATGATGAAAAGCCATGTTCCGAAATGACTGACTGCACTAGATTCACCACTGGGCCTCCATCCACCACGCACGAACTTGTTTGTGTATTTTCCAGCAATAGCCCAGAAGGCAGCGACGTGAAACCCACCAAAAACCCCTCCTCTGCCGTCGGTACCTGCACAGGAGCAACATCTACTCCTTCGACCACCACTTGCGGCTGAGACTGAACACTCTCCAACAAAAACTAGCTGACGGCGACGGGAAAACAGCCCTCGAACTGAGTAGCTCCTCTATTACCTCGCCGTTGTCCCCATCTTCCTGTCGAAATGGCCCTACCGGCACACCATGGTGGTCGACCGCCACCGACAATACTTTCTGTGCCAATGTGGGAGCCGGCAAGACACTTACCGGCACCGCCACAGTTTGACTCGGGCCAAGGGCCGAAATCTCGGGCGTCACCCGATTCCTTTGTTTCCAACGTTGTTTGGGGCCTATGACCTGGCCCACACCAGAGCCCATGCCAAAACCCATCATAGGCTTCCCCTTTCCAGCACCCAAGCCCAAGCCCAACCCATCTCCTTCACGGCCCATCCCAAACTGCAGCACCTCCTTCCCCTTAACACTACATTTCAACCAGAGAATTTCATCCAATAAAAACCCAACTTTTTCCTCCATATTACTCAGCACCCCTAGTATACTTTCCTCATTTGACCCCAACCATACGTTGCCAACTACCCCACGATTCTGCACGATCTCTGGATAGGCCACGGCTGGCACCACAGCACTCACATCATGCGACTGAACCTTCTGTGTTTGAAGCACCTCACTGTACGACCGTGAACCACCTGCTATTAACGATGGAGCACCACCTTCTTACCTTAACAGCTTCAAGTTTCCTGCCTGAAAAGCACTACGTGCTCTGTTTCTCACCTTCGAGACAAAGGAAGAGAATGGAGGACTGAGCTCCTTCACTGTATCTCCAAAATTTCTCCAACCCTCCCCCTTCCTTTCTTCCGACACAACAATCATACCTCTTCTCTTGTCATGCCCAAATTCCGAGATGGCAATAAAACTCCCATAATAACTACTACCCCTCCGTAACATCAATACCATATTTCCTTTTCTACGAGTTCTCAAGAACTCTGCAGAACCCAGTGATGCTGCACATTCCTTCACCATAGAGCCCAACCATGCCATGGTTTCATGATCCAAAGAAATGTATTTCACCACACGACGACTGCTCTATGTGATTCTCCACCACCTTTCATTCTCCTTTCTGAACTCAAAAACCTTCTGATCAATAACAATCTCCCTGCACAGCCCCATCAAGACCAACCAATACGGTGCCTAGACTGGACTAAAAACTCAAAACTCTCAAGTAACATGTTATCCATGCATATAACAAGCTATAGTTTAAAAAGAAAACTAGGGTAATTATATTTTGCACTCCTAAATTTTCCTGCTCTAGATTATGGCTTCCAACGGGGTGGATTTGTGGAACTATTATATTATGGAGCATTGCTATACGGCAACCGCTACACCGCACACCCGATACGAGCTTGCCAGCATGGCTTTTTTGTTAAAAAAAAAAATGCAAAACACAAGGGTCTTAGAACTTCTCCCCTCCCCCTCCATGCGAATCTCCTCCCCTGAGTCTCTCCTCGAAAATGCAGCTACGGTCGCGTTTCCCCTCGTTACGGCAGTGCGTCCAGTCTACTTCTTCAATGCAGTCACCAATTATGGGCAGGAATCACTGCAATTTGTGCAGGTTCGTTGGGCAGAGAAAGATTTCAACCAAATCGCAGGCCGTACCAAATCCATCTATGTGACCTTCGCTTGAGAACGTGAAGGAATAATCAGATTGGGAGTCATTAGCACTGGTGAAGCACGTACAGGAGAAGAAGAAGGTATGACCAAAAGCACATACACTCTATTTTCTTCTTCCCACAGATCCATCGGCGCCGGTTCAGAATTTTTTTTTTTATTCTGGGGCTTCGGTCTTTTATATTTGCAGGGCATTTCCGTGATTGAGTTGGGCCCATAGCAACGGAGTACTTCCTAAGAGTCCTAGGCGTGTTGTCTCTTGTTTCTTCTTCCTTCTTTTGATAAGTAAGAATGATTTCTTCTTTCTTCTCACCTAATCCAAAATTTACTGCAGCTGAACATTCAGTTATGGAAATTGTAAGCTTTGCAATTTGATCCATTTACGTAGAAGTATGGATCAATTTCTGTGATGTAATCTGAAGACTAAAACCAAGACTTAAATGGAAGGAATAGACAGAAAGTAGAATCTCGTATTCATCGAAGAGAGAGAAGTCTGAAGCTGAGAGAGCAAGAGAGCAGAACGGGGAGGGAGGGGAGAAAATCTAACGTTTAGGGAGAGGAGAAAAGCTCGTGAATTTTCATTCGAAGGAGAGAACCGTGACCTGGCATTTAGACCTGGTTTTTTCGTTTGGTGTGCGGTGTGCTGTTTTTGAAACAGCTGAGCAGAATTTTTCTATATTATAACCTTAAAAAATTCTACCTATCATCCCCACCCACCACACACCATATATAATTTTTTATTTTTTATTTTTTTCTCTTACTAAATATGTGGTGTATGGATGATGAGTAGAAGAACTCAATTAGTTTAGGAATAATAAAATTTAAAAATTTAAAAAAAAAAAATGTGGTGTGTGGTGTGTGGGGATGATGACTAGCAAATCTCTATAACCTTAATGTGGTTCGTGATCATCTAAGAGTACCAACTAGAACATCTTCTATGCCATAATTTTACCACAGAAAAGACTAGGCATAACATACTACACGAACGGCAAGCAGATATATCCAAACATGCCTGACCTCTTATATGTTGTAACTGCAACGCCCTTAATATATATGGCACCCGCCATCCCTGAAAACATGAGACACTTAAGTGATGGACACCGAGCATCAGTCATATGATCATATTTGTACAACTTTTCAGGAGCTGTTTTTCTATTAGGATTAAGAAAGTCAATTTTGAACATAATCCAAAGTTTCCAAAGAATATAAAACAATTAAAAAACCCTTTTAACAATTTAAGAAAGAATAGCCTACAACCCACAATCCACCATGCAAGTCCCCGTTTGGTAATTCCACATTTCTAAACATTTTCTATCTTTGTTCATTCTCAAAAAGCAGAAACTATTTTTTAAAACGCAACACAGACCAAACACGCCCTCGGAAGAGAAAAAGAGTGCATTTTGTTGACTTAAAAAAGAAAAACGAATCTGTTCTTCCTACAATATTTTTGGGGTTTTTAAAGAGCAACGTACCAAATTGGAATGAAGGAAAGGGAGGCGAATCGAGCTGGAGCCAGAGGTTCTTGCCCTTGCGGTGAGCAGCAATGACGGTTTTACCCAGAAGAGCGGCCTCGAAGTCGGAGGGGGTGACTCCATCGACGACCTTGGGGTCGTTAGCTATGACCGCCTTTTTTATCTTCTTACCGAGGCAGTTCTCCTCCACGGCCCGCCTCGCCGCCTCCACCTCCGGGAGCTCCGGCATTCAGCTCGGTCGTACGGACTGGTATCGAGTTTTCGCGCGCTTTTAGAGAGTGAGAGTAGGGCTTTGGTTGTGCGACTTTTTGTGCGGTGTTCAGGACGTCTTCTTTATGTAAACTCCGAAACGAGATCTACGAGTGCGAAGCAATATGTTGCGGCCCATGCAGTGGCCCATATAACTTCTGTCTATCTTCTTTTGGGCTTTCTGGGTGAGAAAAAGGCCCAGGGCCCCTTGTAAAAGCATCTGGCTAAACCGCCTCAGTCGCATTAGAAAAACAAATATAAAAATAATAAAAATATTGTATGAATTATAAAAATAAATGATTTAAAAACCCAATTTTAATAGAGGTGGCCTAAATATTTCTAAATATTTTATTTTTATAATATTCTTATATAGATATTTTAATACCAAAATGATCGGCATCTTCGTCTCTAAACCTAAGTTCTTTATAGTTTATATTGTAAGGCCTTATTTGGATTCAAATAAACTTTCATCCCATCTCATCTAATATAATTATTATAAGTTTTCTAAACTTTCAAATAAAATATAATAAATAATTCAACTTTTCAAATTTCAAAATAAAAATTATATTCTGATAATATTTTATTCAACTTTCATATCATCTTAACTCAACTATCTATCCAAACTTCTCTCAAATCTGTTCAAGGCCAAGTTTGGACATGCAAAAAAGGTTGTGCCTCATTTCATTTATGATAATACATTTTAACTGTAAAAATAAATTTACAAACTAACGTAACTTAATGTAATATGTTAAATTTATGTAAAATTACTTTTATTATAAAGTAGATTTAATATATTATATAAAATCATATCAACTTATAAATTTACTTTTATAAAATCTATTTATAGCTATAACACTTCTTTCGATTTATTAACGTGAATTGAAATCTTGCATAACCTTGATGCATGCATATGTGGGGGTAACAGAGGTGACTGACTAGTTTATCATTTCCTTTGTATCTTTGTTCAAGCCAAGAAGGCTGCCGGGAGTATCCACATCACGTCCTCGTGCACGCAGGTTATTTAGAAAGTGTGCCGGCCAGATTCCAGACAGATGCCGGAGTAATCAACACAAGTAAAACAAAATCAAAGTTGTCATTTCAGCCCTTCCACCAACTCTCAACCCAAAAAAAAATGATATATATATGGAAATATATACTATAATATTAGCTCAAAACGTTAAAGATGCCCGCTCAGATTCTTTGGACTACAGCCCCAATATGGCTGTTGGATATTCGTATAATCGTTTATTTATGGAAAAATCTAACTGTAATCTATTATTCATATTAATATATGAATATATTCAATATGATTGGTTATAAAATAAATTTTATTAAAAATAATATTAATTTAAATTTAAAATATAAAAATAATAATATTAACATGTAGATTGATACTTAAATTTATTTGTACATAATAAAACTCTTTATTTATTTATGAGCTAAAATTGTGTACGTGTGTGTGTGGTGGATGCAATGGACGGGTTTCGATTCCCTAAGGATTTTGACAGCTCTCTGAGATGTCAATAATAATTGCTCTAGGTTTTATGGAAGGTCGATCTCTAGGTGCGTGCGTGCGTGCTCTTTCCCTAGACTCTTATATCATATACATGTCTTAATGCATCCCAACTCTTGTTTGATTGCATTAGTTTTCAGCTAATCATGAATATTGGCTTTTGTCCTGATCTTCATGTAATACATACAAAAATTTGCAGGCTCCTCGATTATTTATGTCGTCCCCTTCGACGGATCTTTCCAGGGAAGTTCATCTAGCACTAGTAACCTCCCCCTGCCTTCCCTTGACTAGGGAAGAAACAGACAAAAGTTGAAAACTTATAACAGTCAATTTATAATTGTTTTCTCTCTTTTACTCATATATTTTGAGGTTTGTTTATCCGGATTCTGGCATGAAAATCCGGATTTTAAACCCAGGTTAGAACTCAGATGAATCCAAGTAATAAACTCGATATTTCAATTTTTTTTTTCTCCAATTTGAATCTTTTTATGTTTTATTATTATTATCAATATTATAATTATGAAATTTGGCCGAATATTTTACGTTATCTAAGAATAGCCTTTCTGGATTGTGTTCAAGCAGGACACGGTAATACAATTAAAGCAAGAGCTCCTCATGAACGGCTTCAATTAAGACCATTGATGGTTGTGGGAACAATGTCCACATTGTGAATGGAGTATGCATCACCATCTAGTTTGTTACCAATGCCATCATTCACAGCTTGCACATTCATGACTGCAAGCCTATTGGGAATGCTACGGTGAGGAGCTCCTCGAGTCACTTTGGGTGGAGGACTATGGCTGATGGCGATGCCATTTCCATCTTCGACTCGAGTCACCTTTGGGTGGATCATAATTCCCTCTCCAATTGTGCTGATGGCCTTGTTGATGCTGTCATGGGCTCAACTGTCATTGCCATTTCCAACAACCACTTCAACCACTACAATGAAGTATTAATATTAAATTATTAATGATAAATATTCTGTCAAAACTCATAATTATGATATGAATAATAATATTAAAAAAATCAAAACATTTAAACTGGAATTAAGGAAAAAAAAAGTGGACAGAAGTTCTTAAAGTGTGTAAGTTCTACGCATTTTCTTTGAAAAAAAAGTGGGGTCTACAATTAATAAATGATTTTTTTTTTTTTATGTGGGTCATAGACTTACCTATTTTTTTAAAAGAAAGTGGATGGAGCTTGCACATGATCATAGGACTACAAATATTATTTTTCTGATGTAAATTAAAAAGAGATTGAAAAATCATAAAAACATAACTACAAACTATTTTTCGTATAGATTATTGACTTTAAATCATTTTTTTTGTATTTTCACTTTGAATTCCATGTTAAGAAACTTAATATCGTATAACAATAAACTTTAGGATCTATATTAATAAGTTTATTATTTCTCTTAAACTTAATTTTAATTTTAATTTTGGAGAAGCCACATTCTTGAAAATAGATAATATATAAAAATTAAACAAAATTTTGGGACTATAAAAAAAAATTAGAGACATTTCTAGGTATATTGAAATTTAAAAAAAAAATTAAAAGTATATGGAAATTATAAATTGTTTTGGGGTCACTTTCTATACGTGTAGAATTATGTATAAAACCTATGAGGTATTCAATAAGTTTTTTTTTTTTTTTGGGTGGGGGGGACACTACCTTAGTACAACGTGGGTCCGCCATTGCATGTGCATCCGAGTTTTACAACCCGAATTACGGACCGAGCTGGGATCCGGATAAATAGTCTAATATATTTTGTGGTCAACCTAGAGAGAGAGACCCAAATAGGTTAACAAAGATCAGTTGGTGAATCCTCTCAAAAAGAATGCTGCAGGCAGCTCTATTATCTATACATATTAATGTTAGGGCACAGGCCACCCCACGCTCAAGCGGCAGCTTGCCCCTAGCTAAATATTGATATAGCAGTTGTACAGTGTACTACTAATCAAGAATCAATGTGCTTTGAAATTTTTTATGTCATGCATGGTGATCCCAACTCTATAAAATTAAACCAATTTGCATTGGTCGGAACCCATTAAAAATTTGAGGCAAAGATGAACAATTTACAGCCAGAAATTGCATGCCAATGCAATATTGGAATGAACATTGCCCAATATTTAACCCTTACACCTTTGTTTTTTTGTTTCTTTCTATGCTTGCTAATTAATAACATTTTTAAACAATTCGTAAACCGCCAAATTAATGAAACCCAGTCAATCAACCAAACAAATTGAAAACCAGTACTGATCTGGTCTCCAAATCATCATCGGTAACATCGATTTGCTTTTGGAGATTTTTATCGACATCTAGCATTCATGCGTTGTTTTCACGCATTTATGACTTGCAATTATATTAAAAAAAAAAGCTGCCTCTACATTTACACGCATTTTTCCAGATTTTTCTATACAAGGAGTGTTTTTATAATTATATAGATATTAAAAGAGAAATTTCGTTATTTATCATAAACAAATATTAATAGCCGCGGTTTTATGAGTGACCGCTGCTATATTAGCGGCGGTGCATCAATTGCAACCGCTACTACATATTGGTTATATATAGGGCCTAAAAACTGTGATTATTTGGTTGATCGGCAAAGAGGGTAAGAATATTTTTATATTAAAAAACAAATTAATCTGATCTGTACCAATCCCTTTCGGCTGCTCAAGGTATATACTTATAATGTCAGGGAGTGCCACGTCCACCGCCCGGAGCTACAGTTAGATACGATTGTTCTTCTTCTTTTTGTTATCTTTTTTTACATGTATTTTTTTATATTTTTAAATATTTTTTAAAAAAATAAAAAATCACATTATTAGTAAAAAATATTTTCTTAATCACTAAGTAAAAAGAAAAATAAAAAATTAAAATAAAAAATTTTAACAGTAACATCGAATTGTAAGAATCAGTAGTGAGAGTATCATTTTCCTTAATCTCGCTAATTATTTTCATTTTTTTTTGCTTTTTTTACATATATTTTGTTAACACTTTTAAATATATATTTTAAAAAATTATAATATTATTAAAAAATATTTCCTTAATCACGAAATACAGACAAAAATAAACAAAATGAAAAAAAATAAAAAATAAAAACAATGTAAGCAGTACCTCCCAGTGGAAGCTGGGAGCGAGTCGCTTAGCATTTTCCTACGTAGATACAGAGGATTTGATCTTTTTTTAATAATTTATTTCCCGAGTTACCAATAATTTAAATATTTTACAACATATTTCATAACACATATTTGAGTTATCAATAAATTAAACCTGATATCTAAATTCAACAATCAAACCAGTTGATATTTTCTCCAAAGTAATGATATACATTTTACAATATATTTCATAACACATATTTTAAAGTGAAAATATTTTTATAAAATAATGTTATTTTTATAAAATATTTTATTAAATTATCATTTATTTTAAAATATAATGGTGTAATGTGTAGTAAAATAATGAGATGTGTTTATGATTTTTCTTCCTAATATAAATGTAATCATCGGTTTTGATGCTCTTGTACCTAGTAATATGCTCGGGATAGTGATAGACTTACTACCTTATTACTGTTCATTTACTATCTAAGTACATTTTAAAACTTTTTATTTTTTTATCATTTTTTAAAGTATTTTTTTAACATCCTTAATCATTAAGAAAAAATTAAAAAAATATATAACTTTACTAATACTCACATCTTTAATCATTAAGTAAAGTAAAAAATTAAAAAAAAAATCAAATATAAAAAGAGTAGTAGATGGGTAGTAATATAACCCTATCATTATTCATATACTCGCAGCTTGACCGAGAGAGAGAGAGAAGTGATTGAGGGGTAGTGATAAGTTTACTACTCTATTACTACTCATTTATTATTCAAGTATATTTCAATTTTTTTTTTATCATTTTCTTTTAAATATTTTTTTGACATCCTTAATCATTAAAAAAATAATTTAAAAAAATATATAATTTTATTAATACTCACTTCTTTAATTATTAAGAAATAAAAAATTTAAATATAAAAAAAATAATAGAGGATAGTAATAAAGTCATACCTCTATCATTATTCGATTGAGGGCCATGACACTGTGACAGTATTTTGAAGGGCATCTCTGGTTCCCGAGGTGAAAAAAGGGTCGATGCAGACTCGTGGGGCCTAAACTTGCGTTTTTTATGCTAATGGAATTGAAGGCAACGTTAATTAATTTACGTGTCCCCACCAAACATTGGTCGATTGATGCAATTATAAATCAGACAAAAAATGCTCATGACCAAAAGGGAAAAATCATTTACTTCATGCGTGCCTCCTTTCTTCGTTTACTGCACGATATCGATATTTCTAATAACACAATGCTCTTCTACGATCCACATGCATCACATGTATTTATTGATATTTGTTTTTTTAATTACATGATTTGCATTGTTAAGTGTGTTTAGTTTATAGATAATGATATACTTTTAATATTTTTCCCTTTTTCAAGATCATATATTAAAAGAAGAATGGCAGGTGGTGCCTATGAGGTAGGCCAGGTTCGTGTATATTGCACCGTCGAAATTGACATATGGGTTACCTGATGAATTTTTAAGTTAGCCTAAATATAAGGAAACAAAATGGTAGAAAATGTAGCTTTTCGTTATTTGGAAAAAGTAAATGAAAAAGATTACTCTAATATATCTTTTTTCCATAACATGCACAATGTAGCCATGTAGGTCGAGTACAAAACATTTAAATTATTTAAATGCTCTTAATCTCGAGTGGCTTGGTTGTTTTAATTTATTTTCTATAAATCCATGACACTGGTTGATGTTTGGACTTTTTATTTTTTAGATTTTGTAGAAGTAATAAGCCAATATTTTTCTATTTTGAAATTCCGTTACAAAAAAAAAAAGTATTTGTGATCAATTATTTGTAACGAGAAATACTATTTACGATAAAAATAGACTTATTTTAATAATAAATAGTCATTTCGTTAGAAATAACTAATTATAAATAAACAGTTTTATTATAGTACGTGTGTGAGACAAGTAAAGTAGGAACTTCTCATGAATTCTCAAGGAATAATTTTATGACAATCAATTCAAAAATTAAAACCTATAAATTTATAGAGAACTCAATAAAATAGATAAAAAGCATTGATTTTAATGTTGAATTGATATGCGTATTCAACTCGAAATAAAAGCAAACTAGAATTAAATCTTCACTAAGAGCGTTTCTATTTTATTTAAATGTAATAATATATATTATAGTGCAATTTGCAAATTAGATTGGTGAGTAAAAAGAAATGGAATGCATATAATTTTTTGCCATTCACGATACTGTTTACACGATACTTAAGATTATCAACACTCGAATTAAAAGATAAAAAATATCTCGTATTAATGATTTAACGCGAGTACTATTAAAAACTATATTACTTTATACTATTATCTTACTTTATTAGCGTATTAATATTTATTAACTATGAAATTTTTATCTTTTTAATAGCGATAAACTTTACGGCTAGATCGTATCACATCAACATAACAAGACAATGAAAAAATAATGAGATTCATGACAAATTAACGTTTATAATTAGTCTGATAAAGAAAAATTATCAAGAAAATCATGTCGAATTTAGAAGTCAATAATGGAGTTGCCAAAAGAAGATATTATTGTAGGGAGCTTGTAATGCCAAATTAACAGTCCATTAAAATGAACGGTCCTCAGTGATGAGAGGATCTTAGGCCCCAACACGTGAAAAAACAAAAAGGAGCGGCCACATCATCTTGTGCCACGTGTCAGTAACTCAGGGGGTCACCGTTACCCTCACAAACCCCACCAATCTTGTTTCTGTTCTGTGCATGGGCTCCCTCTGTTGCTATAAGACGCACCACATGCGTCGGGGGGAGAGAGAGAGAGAGGGTAGAGCGTATTAGCGAGAAGGAGAGGTCAGGATTCCTCGCAAATCCATAAAGAGGTTATCCTATCTTCTTCAACATCTTTCACAAGATTTTCCTCACACAACACACTCACACACATACTCTGTGTCTCGCTCTTTAAAAAACTCCGCAAATCCTTCTCTCTCCTCTCTCTCTCTCTCTTCCCCCTTCTTCTTCCTCTGTTTTTCATTGGTTTTCAACGCGGAAGCTGCAATCTGAGATGAGTTTCTGAAACTGGGTCCAAATACAGATTTTTGTTTTCTTTTTTAGAATTAGTAAGAAGAGGAGGAGGGAAAATGGCTCCCAGATCAGGCAGAGGCAAGGCAAACAAAGCCAAGGCTGAAAAGAAGAAGAAAGAAGAAAAAGGTCAGATTCCTATTTAAATTACTTAATAAAAAAAAAAACCTGATTTTTTGATTCTTCAACAGGAAATTTGATTATTAATTCATTTCTGTCTCTCACTTTTCTTTTTTCACTTGAGTTTGTGCAGTAGCACTGCCCAGTGTTCTTGACATTACTGTCATCACCCCGTATGATAAACAAGTCATTCTCAAGGTACTCAGTTTTCCGTTCTCTCCTAAAATATATATATATATATATATCTTCAGATTTTTTCCCCCTAAATTTCTTAATATAATTAATTTAGAATGAAAATCTTTGAAGGGTATCTCCACTGACAAGATACTGGATGTAAGGAGGCTATTGGCGGCGAACGCAGAGACATGCGACCTCACAAACTATTCTTTGTCTCATGAGGTGAGCATGAGCTTCTATCTTTTGTTTTATTTATTTATTTTGTTCATGAACTTCTTGTTTCGAATTTATTGCATTTTGCCTTTCGGGAAAAGATAAATCTCGCATTGATCGTACAGAAAACTGCTTTGATTTCAATTTAATCTTCCTAATTAATTTGCAGGTCAAAGGAAAGAGATTGGATGACAGGGTAGAAGTGGTGAGTCTGAAACCATGCAGCTTGAGAATGGTTGAAGGTAGGTGAAGCTCCCACACTAGTAATTCAGCATCAACCATTAGTTTGGTCACGTTTTATCACTCATTTATTAATTAAAAAGTCATCAATCATGTTCTACGATATATGTTGTGCCAAGAAAATCACAGAAACCGAAAAGTTGGTGGGGTTCCAAATTATTATTACTGACACTCTTTTCTTGAATAAGAAATAAAGAGTATAGCTACATGTATAGTATTATTTTACGGTTTTTCTTTTAAAGACTCATTTTATTATTTTTATTTTAAAATTTATAATTTTCAACGTATTTATAATTAATATGTAGATAAATAAATTATTTATAAATTTTTCTTAAATACATTTAATATTTTTCAAAAACAAAAGCATTAACTTGTAGTGTACATGATGAGTAGCATGCAAATTAGAATTAAAGAGCATATTTGAGAAGATAATTGTTTTTAAATATTCTTAAATTATTTTATTATTATTTATAAATTATTTATTATCATTCATTATTATTTACAAATCATGTACTATTATTTTCATATATTATGAGATTTTTAGTATCGAAAGGAACCCAACTCCGGCGACCATTTTTCATCTGAAGCGAAAACAGTTCCCGTCCTTCTCAGCAAATGAAGTACGGCATTAACCTTTTGCTTTCATGCCCACAAAAAAGGTTACATGTTACTGATGTTAGTCTTATGCTGAAAATCTATATTTTTCAGAAAAAGGGAAAAAAGACTAATGTCCAAGATAGCATATTAGCATTAGCAGCCAAGAATAAGTCTTCTCTGTCTATTTTGCCAGCGCACTGCACTATTTTTTATTTATAGTAAATAAAACATAACGATTTTCAAATTCATATGCCAAAGCAAAATCATAGATGAAAGGAATAATCATTGGTTTTGTCGTCATCGAGCACAGGGCATAAATTATCGTATACGGTGGCCGCTCTAGACAGTGCAATGCCACCCATATTCTTAATTTAGGTATAATTTAAGTTAAGATGAGATAAAATGAGATGAGATAATTTTAGATGAATTGAATAAAATATTATTTTTTATTGTTATTATTGTTTTATAATTTTAAAAAAATTAAATTATTTATTATATTTTATTAAAAATTTTAGAAAAAATTATAAGGATAAAAATGAGATGAGACGACAACTTCTCAATTTAAACGCGCCTTACTTATCTTTGATTTGCTGGAAAAAGGTTGGACACTTTTCCGTAAGCAGCGGACCTTGCACTCTTTTACCATTCTTCTTGTTTTTATTCTATTATATTCCTAAAGAATCGTGAACTTCCATCGCCCCCAGTAACCGAAATAATTACATCCATGTCATAATCTGACAGAGGACTACACTGAGGAAGCCCTGGCCTTTGCGCACGTGCGGAGGCTACTGGACATCGTGGCCTGCACTTCGAGGTTTGCCAAGCCCCGACGAAGCCCGCCAACACCGGATTCCAGGTCCAAGAAGAGTAGGGCCCAGCAGGCCAAGAGTCACTCTGGCCCACCCACACCGTCCGATGGACTGGCCCGATCATCGTCGTCGTCGTCATCAGATCCCTCCGTTTCTGCGGACAACCTCGGGATGGTCGCCGTCCACCCAACGCCGAAGCTCTCCGACTTCTACGAGTTCTTCTCGATCTCTCACCTCTCTCCTCCTATCCTACGTGAGTATCCTTTCTTTGTTCTTTTTGGGCTTTCGATTGATTTTCTCGGTGGTCAATCTGATTTCTCATAGATGGGAAAAAAAGTATGACTGTATAAAGAAAAATTATATTTTCGAGAGCACACTGATAACTCTTGCATGAAAAGGGAAGTGCTACGACTATTAAAGTGGTTTTACAAAATAAACTCACAAATTACATAAGATAAGTTACATATACTCTATAATAAAAATAACTTTACAATTTAATATATCACATCAAATTATATCAATTTATAAATTTATTTTTGTGAAATTTTGGTTGCGACTTTGTTATTTGATTAAAAAAATATTTTCAATCCTATTAGGTTATAATTAAGTATATCTCTCTTTTATACTTGTATACTTGGACCTTGTCTAATTACGAGGATGAATAAAATTTTCTTACTTATAAAAAAAAAATATATATATATATATATATATATATTTTCAATTACACGTCAAATAGTGAGAAAATTTACCAGAGTATAAAAAGATGCTTATGTTTTGAATGATTTATTGTAACTCAAATAGTTTAGAGTAAGTGACGTTTAACCGACTTGTAAGTAGTTACGGTCACGTCTTAATAATAATAGGCTAGTGGGAAAGTGGATAATGATTTAAAGTTTATTATTTTTGTTTTGCAGATTTGAAGAGATGTGACCAGAAGAATGTTGAAGAAAAGCGAGATGGGGATTATTTCGAAATGGAGGTGCTAATTGCTACTATTCACCTTTTTTTTTCCTTTTCTTTTTCAATTTTTTTGGGACTTTGGTACAATTGTTTGTCTGACCCTGAACATCTTTTATCCCGAGTGAAACTCCTAATATCTTTTAATAAATCACCAATGAGTCAATTTAAGCGTGGTTAAATTTTCCTTTTATAGCATTGGATGGCACTTTTCTCAAGTTGATAAGTTGAGTTAGATGACATTATTTTCTACACAAGATCTAAGTAAAAGTTGTTGAACATTGCCTACTGATGTAGTCGCTTATCAACTTGATCTTGAGTTGAATAGGGCGTGTTTTACAGTCTAGCTGCCACCTTTTAACTTACAATGGCTTTACAACATGCCATATTCTAACCCACACCGTCACCATTAGTAATCTACTTGAAATTGTTCTTGATAAAGTTGTCATTTAGGATGATGCATTACGACTACATGCACTTCAAGACATATAGTATGATATCTTTCTTCCCTTAACACTTTTTCTCCTTTATGCCTGCCTTTTTTTAATAATTTTGAATTGTGACTGCTCCCACCTACAAGTTAAGGTCTTTGAGCCTCAAAATAAAAATTCTTTGGAATAATGAAGCTTCAAATGCATGCAGGTTAAGATCTGCAATGGGAAGTTAATACGAGTGGTTGCATCAGTGAAAGGGTTCTATACCATGGGGAGGCGGTTTTTACAAAGCCACTCACTGGTGGATCTTCTACAACAGCTTAGCAGAGCTTTTGCCAACGTGGGTACTTTTATGTGTTAAAATTCATTGTATTTTGCTTGTTTTAATTCTATACACTTGTCTACCTACATTGCATATGAATTGCTCTAACATATAAGATGTTGGAAATTTATCTCCTTGGAATCAACTCAGAGTATGCCAATTGCATAGCTTATGCCAACTTGAGAAATTAGGTTGGGAATGGTATACAAATTGGCAAGAAATATCGGCTTAGAAGGCATGGTTTAGAAGAAATATTTTGAGAAACCTCATAACTTTGTCGGTATATAGCGAACTGAATCACCACATGTTGTAACTTATTTGGTATGATATACTTAGTTTCACCATAATCTTGAAAGCCCTACCAAAAACCAGGTTACAATTTTCTAATTCAATTTCTTTTCTGGAATAAATAGCTGAATTGTCATGGGAGAAGTTTAATTTTCTTCCATCAGTATTAATGTTCAAATTTGTGTAGGGTTGCATATCAACCAAATTTGTTGATTTCTGCTGAATAACCTTTGCCTGGTGAAGTTACCCATGTTTCTTTCTAATAGGATTCTGCTGAGTTTTGTTTCAGTTGGTTGAGATTTGACTCAAGTGGCATATTTTTCATCTGCTATACTATGTTGCTAATCTGTTTTGAATTAACCTGCCTAGTCTGTAACTGACAGATATGTGATTGATGCAGGCATATGAATCTTTAATGAAAGCTTTTGTAGAACACAACAAGGTCAGTTTCCCATCATAATTACCATTTTACACGTAAATGTTGTGAAAAGAAAAAATGTATAAGCTTTTAAATAATTCATCATGTTGTTTTTATTCCCTCCCTTTTCAGTTTGGTAATCTTCCATATGGATTTCGAGCAAATACCTGGCTTGTTCCTCCATCCGTTGCTGATTCTACGTCAGACTTCCTAATTCTACCAACAGAAGATGAAAGTTGGGGTGGCAATGGCGGCGGCCAGGGAAGAAATGGTGAATATAATCTTCGACCATGGGCAACAGATTTTTCAATATTGGCTCGCCTACCTTGCCAAACTGAAGAGGAGAGGGTGGTCCGAGACCGGAAAGCTTTTTTGCTTCATAGTCAATTTGTTGATGTCTCTGTCTTTAAAGCTGTTGCAACAATACGTTGTCTTGTAGATTCCACTATGCAAGCAAACAATTCACACAGTTGTCGGCCAGGCTCAGTCCTTCACGAGGATCGCATGGGAGATTTATCCATTATAGTGAAACGTGATACAACTGATGCAAGCACAAAATCTGAAGTAAAAATGAGTGGCAGTTGGTTTTCCAATATGTCCGACAAGGAAGTTGCTCAAAGGAATTTGCTCAAAGGGTTGACTGCAGATGAGAGTGTAGTGGTTCATGTAAGTACCTGTCTTCTGTGCTGGAAGGTTGGAAGTATGTGTGTTGAAAATATGAGGAATATGAATCCAAGTTTATGAATCTGATTAACAGCTGCCTCTACGTCATGCTACTTATTGAATTATTCATTTGCCCTTGAGTGTCACTGATTTCTCAGCTGCTCTCTCTCTCTCTCTGCATATAAGCCTAGTTTTATTTAAGCATTTTCAGTTTAATTTCTTTCCTTTGCAAATGCATGACTACCTTTTCCAAATTAGTTACCGTAAGCCGCATATGTTCTATGTCCAACCTTCTTCATTGAGGATAATATTTTTCATTGATATAAAGTCAGAGATGTCTATTCTACTACTGAATAATAATTTTTTTTGGTCGTCCTTGTCCTTGTAATGTCTCTTAACATCTAAACTTCATCATCCCTCACGACGTTGCTGGCTGATCTTTGTTTCATGGGTCAAAATTGTCTTAAGCGGTTGAAACTTTTGCAGGATACTCCTTCCTTGGGTGTTGTTGTAGTAAGACATTGTGGATACACTGCAACTATAAAAGTGATTGGTAATGTGAAGAAGGCAAAGTTTGAGACCCAAGAAATTGAAATTGACGATCAGCCAGATGGAGGAGCGAATGCTCTTAATATTAACAGGTTTGAACTATAATCTAATTGCCTCATTACTCAACAGTTTGGTTTTGACCTTTTGCAATTACATGCATGTATTGCCACACAATACTGTGGCAGGGATTAATAGTATACCATGCATGTCAGCCGCATCAGATCATTCTCCTGTCCTAGTTGTTACTAAGAAACCTGAGAAGCAGAAATTGATTGCTTATCCTCTCCTAACCACATGTTTGAATATTCAGATAGATTTGGTTGTCCTCATGAAAAGATGGCAAGTTGAGAAAAAATAGGGACTTAGTTCAGTTCCCTGACACTGTTATCCAGTCTTAGTTTTTAGCTTGTTTTTGAATCTACCGACTGTATTGCTTTTGAGAGTTAAGATATTGTTGTAAAGACTTTACTGTTGCATAATGTATATTACCCTACAGACTGATTGAATACAAAATTCTTTTACAGCTTGAGGCTTCTACTTCATAAGTTTAGTGCTGAGTCATACAGAGGAGGTTGCTCACCTCAGTCTACCTTGGATGGTTTAGAAACGTCTAGATGTCTCGTAAGAAGAGTAATTAAAGAGAACTTGAAAATGTTAAAGGGGAAACCAATTGATTCTGAGAGGTCTATCAGATGGGAACTTGGCTCTTGTTGGATACAACATCTACAAAAGAAGGAAACACTATTAGAAAAGAGTTCTATAGGCCCTGATGATGTTAATGAGGCTGAACCTGCTGTCAAAGGGCTTGGAAAGCAATTTAAGTTTTTGAAGAGAAGGGAAAAGAAACAAAGTACTGTAAATAGCACGTGGGATAAGGAAGAAAATGATTCTAGACCTGGCAATCTGCATGTGGAAACTGATTCGGGAGAGCTATGCAATGGGGAACTTAGCAGCACAGCAGGACTGGAGAAACTACTTCCTGAAGATGCGTTTTTGCGCCTCAAAGAAACTGGAACTGGTTTTCATTTAAAGGTTCCCTTGACATCTTTGTGATAAATTTTACATTATTGACATTCTTAATTTGGTTTCTAAGCCATTTATGCTATCGGGCGTTCTCATTTTGACTGGAATACTTTACAAACTAAATTTTGTTCTTTCTTTCCTCTTATATTTCACTGTTATTGTATTTTTTGTTCCTGTGTTGTTTTTTTGGAACTCGTATTGCTACTTGTCTACTGATATTGTTTCTTATTATCTTTTTGGCTAATTGATTTGATTTGCTTCTTCCAACAGTCAGTAGATGAGCTAATCATGCTGGCACATCAATACTATGATGAAGTTGCATTACCAAAACTGGTAACGTTCTTTTTATTAACTTTTTCTGTGTACTGAAGTTTACAAGGATCTTATGCAGGGTTATGAACTAAATCTCTTACTTTGTTAGGTAACGGACTTTGGATCACTTGAACTTTCTCCAGTAGATGGCCGTACACTAACTGACTTCATGCATTTAAGGGGACTGCAGATGCACTCTTTGGGTCGAGTGGTGAGAAAACAATCTCTCTATTTCTTTCTCCCAGGCCCACCACCCTGCCTCCCCTAACAACATTCTAGTCAAAGTTCCTCTGGTTTTGGTCCTTTGAAATTCTGTAGGATTTTGGAATAGCTAAATGTACAATTATTGTAGTGGGCTCTAATCTTATTGTGCAAATCAGGTTGAACTTGCAGAGAAACTTCCCCATATACAATCACTTTGTATCCATGAGATGATTACTCGAGCTTTCAAGCATGTCCTTAAAGCAGTTGTTGCCTCTGTTGACAACATTGAGGACTTACCTGCAGCAATTGCTTCATCCCTAAACTTTTTACTTGGATGCTGTGAGATGGAAGATGACCAAGAATTGAATGATGATCATCTTCTCAGATTTGAGTGGTTAAAAATGGTTTTAGCCAAAAAATTTGGTTGGACACTAAAAGATGAGTTTCTCCATGTGAGAAAGTTATCAATTCTCCGCGGGCTTTGCCATAAGGTATTTATCCCTTTGACTGCTCTTGTTGCTGAAGTTTAGTCAATGCATGATTTTCATTTGTATTTGTGATTCTTTTCACAGATTGGATTAGAGTTGATTTCAAGAGATTATGACATGGAATGCCCTTACCCCTTCAGGAAATATGATATCATCAGCATGGTTCCTGTGTGTAAGGTGTTAATTGGTCTCACTCTCCAATTCTGTTTTTGATTCATTTACCGACTCATTGGGCCAGCTAATAGTGGCCTGAAAATATCCTAAATATTTTGATAATCCTGTTTTTGATTTGATGGTGTTATCATCTCATTTAGGCAGCTAAAATTGGCTCCAACATATATTTGATTTTTGAATTTTTTTCAACAGCATGTTGGATGCTCTTCTGCTGATGGACGGAATCTGTTGGAGTCATCAAAAGTTGCTCTTGATAAAGGAAAGTTAGAGGATGCTGTTAACTATGGAACAAAGGTACTTTTCCACTCTCCTACTCAACCCATATCTTCTTTTCCTAGATAGAAAACAGTAATTTATCTCAGGATGTATTACTTTCATTTGAAGGCACTAGCAAAGATGATAGCTGTATGCGGTCCCTACCATCGAACTACTGCAAGTGCTTACAGTCTTCTGGCCGTAGTACTTTACCACACAGGAGACTTTAATCAGGTAACAAAATCTTTATTTTTTTGGCTTTATTTATGGGAAATAGAGCTAAGCATCCGTCTTACATTTTTTGAAGTGGAGTACTAATTGTCATAATGTGCGTTTTTGTTTTAAATGGAGATAATCTTCTTGATTTGCTCGAGTCATTTTCAGTTTCTAGAGTGTATGTAGGTTTTTCCTCTTGTATACTTCTCGTGTACTTGGGCTATGTCTATTCTTGGTAATAAAATCTCTTATTAATTATAAAAAAAAAAAACTAATCGTCATCGTTTAAGGGGCTCGTTTGAGAGTATTTTAAAATTCTGTGAATAATAGTGAAATAGTATGTGAATAGTACTGAAATTGTTTAAATTAAGATGCTTTATTGGGTTTTGGGAAATAAGAGAAAAATTTGAATAAAAATATTATAAAGTTAAAAAATTGTTTGAATATAATTTTTTGTTTTGAAGTTTGAAAAAGTTGTATTGATTTTTTTGTTTTGTTTTGAAGTTTGAATAAAAATTGTGAGAAGTTTTTTTTTTTGTTTTTTATAATTAATAAGAGAAATTTTATTCCAAGTAAAAGTAAATAGGCATAGCCCAAGTACATAGGATGTATACAAACGGGAACACCTACTTACAAGCTAAAACAGAATACAACTAAAGCAAAGCATTACAATCATTCCCATTCCTTGCAAGATTCTTCACCCAAAAACTTAAATTACCAAGGAAAAACTCCCTAACTTCTCCTAAAGAACGTTCACAATTTTGAGAAGTTTTGAGAATTTCTCATCTCATCTCATTACCCAAACATACTTAAATTAAAGAATCTAGATTCTTTTGTTTAGGGCAACAAAATGCAAAATTCTTGAGTTTGATATATAGCTGATGTAGGATTAAAGTATCTATACAAGTAAGTCAAGCCTAAGTATGCTTTACAATCTTTGGAATTTGCATTCAAATAATGACACACTTTTAAGATTTTTATTTTGAAGAATGAACAATTTCTCAGACCTACGCCATTGCGCAACCATTTTATAATTGATGTTACTGCCAATGGTCTTGTGGGCTGTCTTTAAATTTTGTTGTCACCAAGTCTCACCATGTGTGAGTGGTTGCATTTTTTTTGTTCTCTAAATTAAAGTTCTTTTCCCTTTCCTAGGCAACTATATATCAGCAAAAGGCTTTGGAGATCAATGAGAAAGAACTTGGGCTTGACCATCCAGATACAATGAAAAGCTACGGGGATCTTTCTGTTTTCTACTACAGACTTCAACACATGGAATTGGCTTTGAAGTAAGTCTAAGCTGTTTCGAACTTCTGCATTTAGCAAAAATAAGGATCTTTGCATTTAGTCATTCTAGACTAATGATGCTGTATACTACTAAATACAGAGATTCTGGTAAATCTGAATTTCCTATTAAATCTATCCATGGTTTCAGTATACTTGTAATTGATTCATTTCACGCCCTTTGGTTCTCTTGATTAAACCTATAGTGTAATTGGCAGGTACGTAAATCGTGCTCTGTTCCTTCTTCATTTTACATGTGGACTGTCACACCCAAACACAGCTGCAACATATATAAATGTAGCTATGATGGAAGAGGGCATGGGAAATGTTCATGTTGCTCTAAGATACCTACACGAAGCTCTAAAATGCAACCAAAGATTATTAGGAGCAGAACATATACAGGTCTCTCTCTCTCTCTCTCTCTCTCTCTCTCTCTCTGCATGCATATATGTAGATGTATTTATATGTATAACTGCATCACATGCAATCTTCTCCCGTGTAAAATGTTTTGTTTTACCTTACAGACAGCTGCAAGCTATCATGCCATAGCCATAGCTCTTTCATTAATGGAAGCATATTCCCTGAGTGTGCAACATGAGCAAACTACTCTTAAAATACTTCAAGCCAAACTTGGACCAGAAGATCTTCGTACTCAGGTCACAGCTTTGATATTCCCTGTGTTTATTGATTTTACTATCAGGCAGTATTTTCTACCTTAGTGTCTCTATTGCAATCTGTTCAATAAGATAACTTTGCAATATTTCAGATCAAACTGAAGGAATGGTTTCAGCCATTTCACCTTCGCTTTGGGAGGTCCAAATTTTTGTAGTTGATGTATCGATGCTGTTTGTTTATTAATACAGGATGCTGCAGCATGGCTTGAATACTTTGAATCAAAGTCCCTGGAGCAGCAAGAAGCAGCAAGAACTGGAACTCCAAAGCCAGACACATCAATTGCAAGCAAAGGTCACCTTAGGTATTGATATGGTATTCCCAAATTACTTAGTTTCAAATCGAATTATCATGTTTCGGGGCGCCAAAACCCTTGATCCTTTCTTGCAGTGTATCGGATCTCCTGGATTACATAAGTCCTGATCAAGATTCAAAAGGGAGTGATGCACAGAAGAAACAGCGGCGTGCAAAGGTAGGCAGATATTTTTTCTTGCTTTATCAGGATTTAGGAACATCGTGTCGATACTAATGTTCTTTCATGATCAGTATATAACCTCCTTGCCCCAACATAATCACCTACTTGTCATAGAGAGTAGGTTCAACTAAACTGTCTTGATGCCATTTTTGTTTGTTCTGGTCAGTGTTGGTGAAAGCGCTAGGTACACTGGCACCCTCTTTTATGGTGTTCTTTAGGAGTTTGTTTGTTAATGAGAGCAGTCTTGTTGAACTTCAGACATTCTGGGAACCTCTTTTGTCACATCTCAAGCTTTTAAGGTTGTTCTCAGAACATGCTAGAAATTATCTACCAAATATCTGCATATCTAGAGTCAGTCATCTAATAGATCCCCTAAATAAAGAAATTTACAATATTTCCTTTATGGAATTTAACATGCTTCTCATGATTTCATCTATAATTTCCCGGGGTTTTCAGTCAAGTGATAAAACCCATCAAGCACAAAATGATGCTACGGCGGATTGTGACATGTTCTGTAATGGCTCAGAAGATACTAAAGATACAACAGATAGAAATACAGAAGTAAGTATGGTTGACAAAGTTAAACCTGAAGAACCTGAAGAAAGTGGTGATATTACAAGAAGTGGACCAAAAACTGTAATTGGAATTGTTCAAGAATCTACTTCAGATGAAGGGTGGCAAGAAGCCATTTCGAAAGGGCGGTCAGGGAATACTACAGGCTGGAAATTTGGGCGGAGGCGACCAGTTCTTGCAAAGCTCAATGTTAACAATTCTGAATATTCGAATTTTAAAGAAAGCGGCTATAGGCGGGACCTCATTTCACCAGGGCAAAAAACAACTCCAAATACTATCTCAACTGAGTTGTCTTCATTGAAGCAGTCAAAGGCTATTAGCTTGAGTTCTAGAGATGATTCAATTAATCCCCAGGCAAAAGCTCCTGCTTCCAAGGTTCCCTCCAGTCCAGCAACTCTTACTTCCTTGGCTTCAAAATCTCTTTCTTACAAAGAAGTAGCTCTGGCACCTCCAGGTACCATTCGAAAACCATTACTGGAGAAAGTAGAGGAGTTAAACGAGGAAAAAACTGAAATCCAGATGCTCAACATTCCACATGAGATATCAAAGGATGAAGAAAGCAGCAATAGCTCTCTAGTTGAAGCAATCCCAAAAGATGTTGAGGTTGAAGAAGATCATGGAAAAAGCGATCAAATGGAACATACCACCCCAAAACTTGAAGAGGTTTCATGTTCGTCAGATCAAGTAAAGCTGGTAGAAACAAATGGGAGTAAGCTTTCTGCTGCAGCTGAACCATTTAATCCAGGATCACTCCCCATGCCTAACCATGCTGCAACAAGTATATATGATGTAAACATCAGTCAAGGCATGCTTGCAGAACCTGCTCTTACTCCAGTTATCCACAGGATTCCTTGCGGACCTAGATCACCTCTGTATCTGAGAAACAATTATTCTTTCCGCATGAAACATGGCTTTCCGAGATATCATACCCGTGGCAAGGAAAGAAGTGGATTTGGGCCACCAAGAATCATGAACCCACATGCACCCGAGTTTGTACCTGGGAGAGCTTGGCAAACAAATCCTGGTAATGCTAATCCTAACATTTCAGCCGAGTCAAATTCTATGTTTGAAACATTTAGGGCGGAAGAGGAAAAGCTGGATGATAAATCCAATAATGAAGTTAAACATAGTGATTCAAAAAAGAGCTTCACCGAGTCTGAGAAGTCGGAGCTTGTAAGTCAGATATTGCTTAGTTTGTTTGTACAGTCAGCTCAGCAAAATTCGGATCCTGTGGAGGAGCCTGCAGTTAGCGAGAAGAATTTTGGGTGTTCAGGGAATTCTTCCGATGCAGTAGCAAACGACAGTGCAATTATAGAAATTCTCGACGGGAATGAGGGAAAGGATTTGGTTTCTCAAACAGGTGATGGTAAGCAGCTGGAAATAATAGACGTTAATAAGAAGACTAATGGGGATGATGAAGGGTTTATAGTTGTCCCAAAGAGGAGAAGAAACAGGCAGCAGTTTAGGGATGGTGTAACTGGGTTGTACAATCAGCAATCTATCTGTGCTTCTGTTCGTTAAAGAGTGAGGAAGACCCGAAATGGCATTGCCTATTCCCGGATTGCCTCTTCCTCTTCCTCTATAAGTGCTGGTCTAGTGAATTTGTTTGCATCACAGCACATATTATATTAAGGGAAGTTTTGGTCATACTCGATTTCATTCTATTGGTTTATAAGTTCACTTGGGACGTTATAATAACCCTTGTAGAAATTTCTCTCTTCTTTAGAGATTTTAGCTGATCAATAAAAGCTAATTGGCTAATACCATGATTTCCTTCTACCTTCCACCTTCTACCTACTACATGATCCGTTTCCTTCAACTTATTCTTTCTATATTCTCTGCTAATCCGATGCTTTGATGAATTGAAAAATGACTATTGTACACGTATCTTGAGGTGTTGTTGTTCCTGGTAATTAACAACCTTGGTAATGATGCATTTGAAGTTTTGGTGCTGCGCTCAACAACCCTCCCCCCCCCCCCCCCCCCCCCCCCCCCCCCCCCCCCCCCCCCCCCCCCCCCCCCCCCCCGTTTCCAGTTTTTTTAGATCAAAACCCACTCATAATAAATTAATACTTCCTTGGGATCAATCTCTGCAGATTTTAGATTTCTGCAATGAAAACTGAAAAAGCAAGACACAATTCAATTCAATATACTCAGTCCAGAGTGTGTTTTATTATTTCTGGAAATTCTTGTATAATATATGGTCCATTATGATACGGATGTTTGCCTGGGGCCCTTTACCCTACCCGGTATTAAAATCAGAACTGATCTCTGGTTATTTCTGACCTGTTTAACTGGAGTAATTAAGAAGATTGAAAGTAGTTTAGGACAAAATGACTGTACATATATATATCTCAACAAGACAATTATATATTATCTTGGGCAGAAATCACATTAAAAATTATATGATTATGGTATCGTGTGTTGCAAAAGCTGCAGAATATTTTGAATTTGTCACAATAATGTTCGTGGACAATAAAAGACCTATATATTATATGCTCATGCAAAACTGCAGTTATAAGTGATGCATTTACTCGAGGCAGTGCCTACAGTGCTTGACCTCAATCTTGTATTTCACTTTTCTTTTCCTTTTTTGACAAAGTTAAACCAGTTACTACTAAATATTATTAATTATCTATCTGCAAAGCCAGTGTAATACGGTGGTTATTAATCCCAAGCAGTAGAATCACAAACATGTCAGAGGCTGCAACGACCAAGATTCTTTGCCATTGATGAATAACTGCATGCGATTTAGCATTCATAGATCAGTTGGCTACCTTCCTGGCATATTTATGTCTTCATCAATCTCTCTCACCCCCCATGTCGTGTTCTATTCACATATTCTATATTGACCTGCAATCCAAAGATAATTATGAAAATGGGCAACATTAACTTCAACAGAATACGACAGGGGCGGAACTAGGATTTGGTGTGTGGAGGGGGAGGGCGATTAGTAAAGTGTGTCGTATGTATGGGTGAACAGTAATCGACATTTAAAGTAGAAAGTATGTCACTGACATTTAACATTAACCATATAAGATTGTTATATAGGGACAAACTAAATTATTAAAATCACACATCTAAACCTCTTACTTGAGCTTCATCGAACTCAAGTGAAAGATAAAAATTAAGATAGAAATAATCATATAAGATTTTTTGAAACAAATGATAAAAATTAAGTAAACAAAGATAAACTTTTTTGTTGAATCTAAGATTGAATATTGTAAAGCCTCTATAATCTAGATAGAAATAACTATGTGAGATTTGTTGCATTCACTCCTAAATAGTAGTTATATATATAATATATGTACTTATTAACAAAACTAATTCAAACAAGTTAGCTAATGGAAGACTTAAAAGGAAAAGTGTAAATAAATAGGAAAAATGAGGTTGTAAATTTACCAAATAGCTTGTAAAAAGAGACCAAGATATTTTATTGCCAATTATGAGATGTAAAAAAAAAAAAAAAATGAGAATGTGAGATTTTATTAATAACAACAAATAGGTGTAATTATGAAAAAATTATTAAAAAACTAAAAGAAACCTAGACAACTAAGTACTAAATGAGATTTTTGAAAATGTTTTGGGAGGACGAATTATCTTTATATTAGGATATCTTTGAAAAAACCATATACTAAACCATATTTTTGAAAAATTTTGAGAGGGACTATCATAGGTTCGCCCCTGGAATACGATATATAGTCCAAATGCAACATCTTGACAATTAATTCTTTTGTTGCATGGCTAAAGACTTTTTTTTTTATACGTTTGGGGAGGGGGGGTTTCGAATCCAATACCTCCATTTTGAAGGCTAGGGTTTATGTCAATTAAGCCACAGGCTCCTTTTAGTGCATGGCTAAAGACTTGAATGCATGTGTTTATTTCCGTCTTCAGTTTTGTGTTCTCTAAAGTAGGAATTAAGCTTGATTAGTTCATTGTATTATGCTAAGCCAAGTCATAATTTGCTACGCACATTCATTAAGCAAAGAGTTCAACATTCCACTTTTTTTATTGACAAAAACCTCACATTCACACAAAATTTCTGTGTTTTTTTTCCCAGACTCCTAAACAAAACGGGCAAGTTTCTCTTAAGTCGTGTTTTCTTTTCTCCTCCATGTACTCCCTCCCCTACATATATACATGTATCTTTGCAACTATAAGGCTTATCGAGAAAGCATGCAGTTGCCAATATATTCACGCCAATCCACAAATAAAGAACACAGTTTTCCACAAGAAGGATAGCTTGGTCCATTGGAAGAAAGAGAGGACGTTGGAGAGTGGAAGATGGTTCTCATATTGAAGGATATCGATCCTTTTTTTATTTTTTTTTTTCCCTTTCCTTTTATGGCCAAAAAAAATAAAAGCTTATTATTTATTAATACAAAAGATATATAAAAGCAGTGGGGACATGTCACATCTGAGTGGGTTATAACCACAAGAAGGATAAATGGCTACCTAGCTAGAAGGGTAAAAATTTAGAGGTGGTGGTGATGATTACTCTCATATTGGATTTTGATTTGAGATGCCATATTCTTCAACAGACGAAGGTTTCTCGATTACGCAAAGATAATGGAGTGGACCCAAAATGATTGGGGAAATGATGTTGTTCCCATTTTGTATGTTTACTTCATATGAGTCCCAAAAAGTGCTGATGCCTCTCTTCCGAGTGGAAAGTTTTACTTTAGGTTCAATTTATGGAGAGGAAGGGAGTGGGGTAATTTGGGAGAGAGGGCTACCAAAATACCATAGCTAATTATGTCAAGCCAACGTACGTATAACTGTATAAGGTGTTACCAAGTCAAAGACCAAAGGAAAGTGATCGCTGCATGATCAATAGGAGTACGTACTAATTTGAAACCAATTAAGATCCTTGAATTAGTTGCATTATGTTTGCACTAATTGGTCTCTTCTCGATGAAGAACAATCCTTTACTAATTAGTTTTAATTAGTTTATGTAATATGTGTTGGTTTCTCGCCACATAATCTGATTTTGTTCATATATAAAAGTCTATATTAATTGAACAAAGTTAGGTATCGTTTGATTATACAAATCATCTCATTTCATTTTATCTGAGTAACAAAACGAGACCTAATCTAATTATTTAAAATGTTCATAAGAAAGTTGTTTGCATATTGCAATCTAGGATAGAGGTCCCTAAATTATCATTAATTATCACTATTATATAGAAAATAAAAATGAAAATACAAGACTTGTGTTTAAAGTGCCCGTATTCTCAATATGAAAAATAAGATAGAACCATGGTAGTGGTAAATTATAGATAGGATGTATTTGTTTGATCTTGCCTTCTGGTTAAACTTAAAAAGGTCAATCTTTCAAGTAGTCCTTTGATATCCAAACACCCATGACTTTGGTACCACTTGTAACGGACACCCAACACTTGTCCCCAAAGCAAAAGTCATCCACTAAAGAACATTACAAAGCCTAAGCTCCTTACTTTGAATGATTATCCACATGATCTAATACCCACTTTTTTTTCTTTTTTCTTTTTTTAACTTAGTGGGTTGTTTGTTGAGTTTCAGAATATTGAGTTTAATTTGTTAGTTTGTTAAAACCCCACTCCAGCAAGCATTTTTCTTTGAACCATAGTCTATTTTCCAATCATGTTGTCCTCCATAGATGCCTCGTATGATTGAGTGTTCCCTTGGCATCTTCCATGGTTTTCATGGGATCCAAACAGATGACATCTTATGAGTGACTTTTGACTATAGAAAAGGAGATGGAAAAAAAAAAGAGTATTACTAGGTACAAGCGAGTTCGCGCACCAAACCGCATGCCGATGCTGACATAACTTTTTTTATTGAAAATAAAAATAAGAAAAGAAAAATTTTGAGAAAAGAAAAAGTCATTTGTCTCGTAAAAATTATTTTCGTCTTCAATTCGTACAATTTCATTAAATGAATGTCTTACATGTCAGCATAGGTAATAATTTGGTGTCCGAACTCACTTGCAATACGACTTTTCAAAAAAAAAAAAAAAATACCAATATGTTTGTGTTTCTGAATATTGAAAAGCATAGCTCATAGTGGGCATATATTTATTAATCACATGGATATCATTAAGGCACGTGGTCGATGCTTAATAATTTTATAGGTTGACTCTTTACAAGTATGATGATAATTCTTTATTGGGAATTTTAGGCAAAACATGACAGATTATTCTCATTGCTGTATTACATTCATTCCATCCCACGTCATATATTATTTTAGATCTTAATGTACCAAAAAATGTTATCCATTTTTTAATAAATTCATAGGTTAATTATTTGAACTTAGTTTTTGTTTTCATAAAAAAAAAATAACACAACTCTTTCATTCGTTGTATTTAAGTTAAATTAAGGCTATATTTGGAACACAAACTCATGTCAACCCATATTGTTGAATCTATTACTTTTTAAATTTTTTTATAAAAATTTAAACTCATCTCAAACTATTTTATACATTTAAACACATATATCAATCTATTTAAATTCAAACATATTTATATAAGACTGATAAAATATTATTATTTACAAATTAATTCAAATCATTTAAAATTATCTCAATATTTAAACGTAGACTAAGCTGAAGATTCCATATCAAAATCGATTTTTCTTTCTTTTTATTGAACATAAAAACATAAAAGAAAAAAAACGAATTAAAAAAAGGTTGTAGCACAAGCACCGGAGAACAAAGGTAATAGTGCCCTGTTACAAATCTTCATCCCTTTCTAGCATTAATTAATTAAAATTGCTTGCCCTCTAATCCAACCGCTAATTTCTTTCATCTAATGGGAACGTTGAAATGGGAAAAAAACCGAAAGAAGCAGCAAAGAAAAGTAGCTGAAATTGTAAGGAACCCTCCTGCAAAAGTAAAGGAACAACAAATGTCAAGATATCCAGAAAAAACAGACCCCAAAAGCAATACAAAAACACGAAGAGTAAAGCAAAGAAATTACGAGGAACCAAGCTAAAGTGGACCTAAAACAAGGCAGGAGAAGCCTTTGTCCATAATGTCAAAGTACAATCCCTCACGCAAACAAAGGGGGGAAAAGCCAGAGAAAAATATGGGAAAAAGAGAACGAAATTTTTCCCCCATTGATTCAACTCTCCACCGCCACAATGGCACACAAGTAAACAACAGCACAGAAGAAAGAAGAGAAAGACAAACATTAAGGCAGAGATGACAAGGAAGAAGAGAGAGAGAGAGGTGTCCTCTGACGAGAGTCTGACTAAGCAGACTCTGTGGTTCCTGTCTGTGTAGTCTTTCACATCGGTTCTTGTTTCAATGCCCCGCTGACCCCGCGTGAATCATCATTGAATGCCAGCTCATTCTTCATTCATTGCTCCATTTGTTTTCATTCTCTGTTTTTTATCAAAGTTTCAAACTAATGTTTCATTTCCACTACTTCCACTCTTATTTAGCTTATGAAAGGAAGCAAATCCCTGCCATAAATGTATCCACAATTTCATTATTCATTTCTAGCGGATTTGCTTGCTATTATTGAAGCAAATACTTGTAGGGCCACATTAATATGGACCTTGTTAAGAGTCCAAGATATGAGTTTAAGACAAGAGGATCGATCTGCAAGAAAATAAGTCTTATACAAATATATATATATATATATAATATATAACATGAAGATGATGGGTACTCGGGGGTTGCCTGGTGCTTTCTATGAAACTCAAGCGCAGGAACACATTGACTTCAATGCCACTATTTTTTTTTTTTTAGCCTAACATGAATGAGAATAAAAAAAAAAAAAAATGGCACCAACTCCATGTTTTAGACCGAGTGGAAGTAGTAATAAAACACGTCCACAGTACAAGGTAATTATATTACATGCTTCTCATCTGAGCTCCTGATGATCTACCCGTATGCCTCAGTCTGACATTTCCACCACACAGTACCCCCAATAAATCAGAGCACCCCAAAGGGCCAAAACTCGAGGTTGAAAAAAAATAAAGCAAGTACGTGAAAGTGAAAGATAAAATATATGTATTTATATGTTTTAAAGCAACCCTTTTTCTCTCTTATAGCAGGTATAAAACCTCACGTTTCAGCCTCCCTTCCCGCTTTCTTTCTGACCAGACACTAATCTTTCTCTCTCTCCGTGATGGCTTCCAATACCAGCAACTGCAACGCCATCATGCACTTACCAACCTATGCATCCGACCCAACCTCACCCAACACCACCTTCGTCCAAGCCGATCCTTCAAATTTCCGGGCTGTGGTTCAGAAACTAACCGGAGCCCCTGACGACCCTTCTGCTTTAAAGCTCCCTCTCACCCTCAAACCTGCTCACCACCACACCACCCCTAAACCCACCAACACAACCGCCGCCGCCGCCGCAGAGATGGGTCCCAGAAAACCCACCTTCAAGCTCCATGAGCGCCGGCACGCCACCAAAAAGCTTGAACTCAACATCGAACACGCTGCCACCTTCAACAAGCACTGCATGGCCAAGCCCAGCTTCAACTCCGGACCATCATCGGCACCATCGGCTTCTTCTTCTGGGTCTCACGTAAGGCCGATGATCTTCTCCCCAGTGTCTCCTTTGGAGTTATATATATACGGTCGTGGCAGCCCGAGGACGCCGCGTGAGGTGGAGGAGGAAGAAGAGAGGGCCATTGCCGAAAAAGGTTTCTATTTGCACCCGAGTCCACTCAATACCCCAAGAGGGTCTGACCCTCCTGAGCTTCTGCCTTTGTTCCCCCTGCATTCTCCTAGAGATCTGAATCACAATTCGTATTCTCATTAATAATCTTGTATCAAAGTAATTATAGTTTTATGGATTTAATTTTCTAATATCAATTGAAATATATGTTTCGTTAATTATTACTCATTCGAGTATTGATTAATTAGTTTTATTTATTTCTTTATTCATGTCATTCCATTCCATGCAATTTGCATTGCAGCTCTGAACGAAGAAGACGAAGAAGAAGAAGAACATTTCTTTTAAGAAACAAAACAATTATTATTTTACGTTTAAGTTATCGACAAGGCTAGCTGAAAATTGAGGCCGTCGGATTTAGTGACTGGCAGAGATTTAGGGAAAGGCAACGAGGCACTATATTTGACGAAACAAACGGCTAGGATTTGTAGTTGGGTAGTTAATACGATGTTGTCACGAGTATGATGACATTTAGTGTAAAGTGGCTGCTCTAAATGCATGGGTCTGATTCCTCTGACGCAGGGTTATTAGTTCAAAATTTGAAGGATATAGCCCAATCTTTCACCGTCGAGATATGGACGGTCAGGATGGGTGATTTCCAAGTGACGAAAATGAGAGTTTACTTGGAGTGTCGAGTCATGGTGGTAATTTGCAAAAGGATTGATACACAGCATATTTTCATAACATATTTTATAATAATATTGTAATATGATGGTATTTTTTAAAATAATATTATTTTTAAAAATTATTTTATAAAATTATCTCACATTTAACATATTATAAAATGTGTTATATATAAATCATTTTTCAATTTGTAAAGGATTGAAAAAGCGGCAGTCTTTAGCCGTTGTTGACCTTTTGCCTAAACAAAACAAAATAAAAATGCTTTATGAATTTTCATGAGAAAGACATTTTGTAGCCTTGAACAAAATATATGAAAAGAATACAAGAAAAAAAGACATCCTCTAATTCCATGCTATTGCGTATAGAATTTTTGAAAAAAAGAAAGAAGAAAAAAACAATGCTATTGCGGTTTCTCTTTTTGTTTGTACTCGATTTTCTTTTTGGAATTTGTCGCAACAACTTCTCCTCCTTTAACCAGTAATGCTATTATAAAATCTCTACACTACACATCATATAAAGAATGAATACATGTTAAGAAGATGAGATTGGTATTTATTATTGTATAATTTAGATCTTAATTGTTCTTTTTTTTTAAGGGGGGGGCGCAACTCGCAAGCTTGCCGGAGGTGGCTTTGGGCCTTTAGAGCACTAGTAGCGGTCTAGTTAAAGTTTGGCTAAATTTAGACTAGAAAATTCACTTTTATAAATTTAACTATCAACTTTTCAATAACACTAAATAACAAATTCTCTAAATCTATTACAATTCTATAAAAATATTGACTCTAGGACAACTGAATAGTATAAGATCAGAATCCGCATTACTAAATGAACGAGGACACAAAAAAAAAAAAAAAAAATACCCAAATCAGATAACACTTCCTTCTGTCTTTTCATTTTACATATAAAGGCTTGTACGTTCTACATCACCCGCAATTGGAAACCAATAAAACCTCAACTCAACAACTGAAAACCAAAATATAGTATTATCTTGCTAAACCAAAATGACCAAAATCTAGAACTTCAAGTACTGCCTGTACTGGACCCAAAATGGAGAAAGAAATGGGAATAAATGGAAAATAACTTGAAGTACTGCAACCAAACAATGGAATGGAAAAGGAAAAAAGAGTAAGGTATATAAATCCGGGTCTTGATGCAAACGAATCGGCAAAGAAAAAAAAAACAGTGTTCGGCAACAATGGGCCTTACCAAAAGGCGTTCGGCGGCGACGATAGTAGAAGAAAGGATCCCGCTTGACTTTGTGCAAAGTTGGTTTTGTGTTCAACTCGTAACCTTGGGCAACGATGGTGTAGTGTATTCATAGAACAAGGAACCCGTTTTGTGACAAAGGAGACTTCGCACGGGAGTGAGTGAATTCTAACGAGAATAATATTTTATGGCCAAAAAATAATTTGACCAAGGATTTGGGCTAGCCAGATTTGGCCAGCCAAAATCATGATGACTTAAATTATTTTACACTTGCCTAGGTTGATGTAGAAGTTTTTTTTAAGTAAACTAGCTAAAATTTGACTATACCTAGTTCACTACTAATGCTATTATAAGGAAAATATTCTAGTAAACCTTGAGGAAGTCACACTTTTTTATGACCGAGGTTTACGTGAAATTTGAAATTCAGATAAAAAATTAAAAATTTTCAAAAATAAAGAGTAATGATATTGGCAGTCGTGAGTGTTAAGCACTGCGCAATCATTTTGAAAATAATGAATAAATATGAGACCCACATAAAAAAAATCTAATTTTTTAATAGTAGACTATACTCTTTTTCAAAACACTTACACACTCCACTATTATATCTAGCATTACTCATAAATAAATTATAAATAGCTAGTAAAAATGTCTAAGGCAAACTGCCAGGTCACCTGTAATGAAATGCCCACTACCAGATCAAGAATCCGAATTCCCAAGGCAGATCAATCCCTCCGCAGCATAATTTACAGCAGTCCTCTAATCAAATCTCGAATGCTAGAATCTCTTAGAAGCCAAACCTCCAAAAAGAGGTACCAATTTTCAAAACAAGAGAATTCAGAATTCTAAAAATCTAGGTTACCTTACTGTTATTACACTGATTGAACAGAGGGGGACGCACCAATATGTGAGCAACGAGACAACACTTCAATCATTTGCTGTTTGAGGTATAAAAAGTCAGAAATCAGTTTTATTCAAATATTATTCATTGTTTCAAACAATTCTGGCTACCATCATATTCCAATAACAGAAAAATAAAAGTTAAGGGTTGCAGGATTCGACACGGCTCACACGGGTATATCAAAGAGAAAGATCAGCCAAGTCAAAAGTTCTGGAAACAGCCTTGCACCAAGACTCCACCTTTTTCTTCCTCAACTCCTCACCCAAATTTGGACGGAATATGGTGGCACTTTTAAGCTTTTCTTCAGAAGCGAAAATCTCATCTTCTGTCCAAACGCCAACAGCTAATCCAGCAGCATAGGCTGCTCCAAGAGCAGTTGTTTCTATGTCAGCTGGTCTCAACACTGGACTTCCCAACAAGTCTCCCTACAAATAGTGGTAATAAATACAATTTACATTTATTGGACCAAATACATTATATCCATATATACATATGCACATGCATACATGTATCCATATACATGTATATAGATAGATGGTCATAGATGAGACATTCAGAAAGTAAAGCATAAGATCTGATATCTAATAAATTAATATCTACTCAAATGGCCATAGCAATTTAAACAGCCCAATAGGATCTCACACAATATTTATCCTCCCCTATAAGAACAGATAAGGATCCTCTCCATTTCATGTCAAACCGATGGTATCTATATAGTGCAAAATATTAAGTACTTTTTAGAAACACAATGAGTTCGTGGATACAAATACTTATTAGAGACTGATGCTAACGTGCAATAAAATAACTCTACATTTTCAATTTTTCTTCAATAATTTTGATTTCTTGTCGAGACTCAGAGAGCCAAATACATTCTGTGGCACCAAAAATTTGTTCTGTGAAGCTTCCACATAGTATGACATATATGAAATACAGTGCAGCAAATCCGAACATAACTCTTCATAAAAACTATTTTTTTGTAAGTATAACTCTTCATAAAAAAATTCTGATATTCAACAACTAAGAGACCTACATTCTGGCATAAGAACAAAAGTCAACAGAATTATCAAGGAAAGGACAGTTTTTACAGCCATAGAAAGGGTGACAAAATCGTATTTACAAAGGAAGAAACACTGAGTAGAGAAGAATTTAGCAAAGATTTATGAGAACTGTGTCAATAAAAAAGTGAAACAAAAAGAGGCTGGATTTGGTAATGTTCAACAATAAGCTGCTACGGGGAAAAAAAATCATAATAAAAGAGACAGAAATCTCAAACCTGAATTTGCATCAGAAGATTATTAACAGTAGCGCCACCATCAACCCTAAGCAAGAACTCCCCCTTCTCATTCTTAACCTCACCCTTCTCCCCAGCATCTTTGTGCATTGAATCCAGCACATCTTTGACTTGGAAACACATACTCTCAAGAACAGCTCGAGCAATATGAGCCTTGCTTGTAAACCTTGTGATCCCAATACAAACTCCACGAGCGTCATCACGCCACCAAGGAGCAAACAATCCATTAAAAGCAGGAACAAAATAAACCCCGCCTGTGGATTCAACCTGTGATGCCAATTTCTCGATCTCACTCGCACTACTAATAATCCCAAGACCATCTCTCAGCCACTGAACTGCAGCACCAGCAATAGCAATCGATCCCTCCAGAGCATAATTTGCTGGAGCTTTGGGGCCAAGCTTGAATGCTACAGTAGTTAGAAGCCCATGCTTTGACTGGATTATCTCTTCACCTGTGTTGAGAAGTATGAAAGCACCAGTTCCATAAGTGCTTTTAGCCTCACCTCTCCTACAAGCTTGCCCCACCATCGCGGCATGTTGGTCACCTAAACATCCTGAAATTGGGACACCAGTAACTGCCCATCCTTTGGATATTTTTCCAATAAGCTCAGAATTACTGACAATTTTGGGCAGAATTTCAGCTGGGATCCCTAGGGTTTCTAAAGTGGGTTTATCCCAATTAAGTGTTTTGAGATTCATGAGCATTGTTCTTGATGCATTTGAGATATCAGTGACGTGTATTCCTCCAGCTAGCCCACCAGTTAAGTTCCAGATCAACCAAGTGTCTATAGTTCCAAACAGAGCATCCCCTGCTTTCACTGCCTCCTTGACAGCATCCACATTTTCCATCAACCAGAGGAGCTTCAGTGCACTGAAATAGGTGCTTATTGGCAGACCACAAACTTCCACAAAATGAGTTCTCCCGCCTGACAATTCCTTCTCCAATTTTCTGTATATATCAAAACAAAAACAAAAAGCCCTAATAAAGAATTCAATTCACCCAGAAAAAGGCAAGCATGTATTCCTAGATTGCCTGAAACTTGAAAGATATATGAAAAACAACATCCGGAACCATATTAAAAAAAAAAAACCCATGATCCGAGATCATTAATACTGGACATCAACCTAATTATAGCCCAATCCCAATTCTTGAAGGACATTAAACTGATTCATAAATATAATTGAATCCACTCATGAGTAGAGATTTCAAGAAGTGAGTATCAAACGAAGTTCATAAATAGATCAAACCCAATTCAGAAAAATATTAGAACCCGATAGATGAACAACAAATTTTCAGGAATGAAAACCAATAAAAATCGTGAATAACAATCAGTCTGACACCTAGTTTATAAACAGATTTTCCAAGGAAAGGGTATTTATCAAATTTTCTAGAAAAAAAATAGCGACAGCCCAATTCCATAGATGGATATTGCCGAAATTTAAACGCAATTACTAACCAGTTCGGAACCAGATTAACCAAGTATCGAAGATAAAGAAATTGCAAGACTAAAACTAACACCAAATAATAATAAAATCAAGCTTCAAATAGACAGACGAGTACCTGCAAATAGAACTAGTTCGAACATCCATCCAAACAATGGCGTTGTAAAGCGGACAACCCGTGGATTTGCTCCACAGCAGAGTTGTTTCCCTCTGATTGGTCAAACCAATAGCCTTCAACCCACTGTCCACGTTGTATCCATCCGCTGTTGCCTTGTCCACTGCCTTGGCAATGCAAATCCTCACACTCTCCAGAATCTCCATGGGATCATGCTCCACCCATCTGTAAAATACAAATTCGAGAGGATATTTTCAGAAAGAAGGAGAGAGACAAAGAAAGTAGGGTGTGGATGATACTTGATGGATTACCCGGCTTCTGGGTAGAACTGAGTGAACTCGACCTGGTGAGATCCCACTGGGCGAGCTAAGCGGTCATAGATTATGAATCTGGTACTGCTGGTTCCTTGGTCGATTGAGCCAACAAACACAGCCTCCTCCTTTGACATTTTTCTTCTTCTTTTTCTTCCGCTACGTCTTCTCGCTCTTATTTTTAAAGCTTTTTCTTTTGGGCTTATTGAGGAAGAAAAAGTCTATGAAAACAGAGATGGGTGAGTTTGAGGAGCTTACGCCGTGATAAACAAGTGGAGAGGGTATCGGTTTTACCGCCAAGTCTTTCTTGGAAAGGTACACGATCCAAGGTACACCATGTCTATCCTGTCAATTTATATATTATTTATATATTTTAACTAATAATTATGCCTTAAAAATATTTGATAATTATTTCCATACTGCCTATTAATTAGGGGGTTGAAACATTTGATAAGTTTCTGAAAAAACTATGCGGATTATGATGACAATATATTTATATAAAAAAAAAAGTTACAAATTTAGTAAAAAAAATGTGATTCCTACTGAAATTAAATTAAAATGCATCGCATCATATCTACAAAATGAATAAATAAATAATAAATATGATATATTTTAACATTAGTTTTTTTTTTCTTTTTTAGAAATAAACATTAGTTAGATATTGAGGACTCACCAAATATGGCACGCACTTATTTCTATTTATCATTTACAGTTGTATTTTACTAAAATAAGTTCCATATAAGACAGGGCTAGATATGAATTGATAATCCTTACAAATATATATATATATATATATGTGTGTGTGTGTGTTTGTTTGTGTGTAAAATACTATCTATACTTATAGTTTAAGCTATATAAATGATATTTACAATTGTGAAGTATGTGAGTATCGTTTAATTTTATTAAAAAAAATTAAATAAATACGGAACTCACATTAAAAAAAAATTAAATTTTTTAATAGTAGATCCTATTCTTTTTCAAAATCATTATGCAGCACTTGCGCACTTTATAACTGTATTTAGTATTTCTTTTAAAATATTGAAGATCTTGAAATTTAAAATTTAAATTAAAAAAATAATATGATTACTCAATATGTATAATATTAGCATTACTTTATATATATGCACATAGATATATAAATTTAGAGTAATACTACATACAGTCGTGAAGTACTCAAGTGTCATGTCTTTTAAAAAAGAGTAGGATCTATTATTAAAAAATTAATTTTCTTTTTATGTAAATCTCATATTTATTTATTTTTTTAAAGTAATTACATAATATTTACACACTCATAATTATAATTGTCATTTCTCATAAATTTATAAGTTACATTTCTTTTAATATTTCTTTATTTTGGCATTAAAAATTAAGATAATTATTCAAATAAAAATGTAACGAGAATAAAATGGTGAAGTTTTGTTTATTCCGTTGGAAAAAAATAACCTCACTTTCTTTTCAAAACAAAACAAAAAGGATGCCGTGTTATTGGACGGGAAGTACGAAATCCTCGTAAAAGATTTATGACTCCGGAGTTGTTGGTTTGCTCAACGATATTCGATCCGCATTTTCTTGCCACGTGGCCATATTGCGTATCATAATATCATTGACCTGGATGCCCAACGTGATAGGTGGAAGAATTAGGATTTTTTTTGTTTTTTGGGATTTGGTCATACCATCACCGGAATTTTTGGCACTGCAAAATTATACAGAAAAAGTGCCGGTTTATAATTTTTTCAAAATTTTATATTAAATAATTTAATTTTTTAATTTTTTTAATTTTTAAAATGATATTATTATTAAAAATAATATTTTAATAAACTTTTAGGCTTCCATCAGTTACTAAACTAATCTCAATTCATCATTACAATTTTTTTAAATTTTAATACAAAATATAATAAATAATTCAACTTTTTCAAATCTCAAAATAATAATAATATTAAAAAATAATATATTCTAACAATATTTTATCATTTCAACTTAACTCAACTCAACCCAGTTCAACATCTAAATGCAGTCTTAACTTTTATCTCAACTTATCTCATCTCAATTCATTATTAAACGACGTATAAGTAATTCTTATAAAATGGTGTAAGAACGTATCATCATTTTATAAAAATATTTTCATGTTTAAGTTATTATTATTTATAAAATTGTGAAAAATGTGGTGTATCTATTATTATTATTTATTACTCTTTTATAGATTAAACTTGCATTAAATTATAAATATCTTTTGGAAAACAGTTGAAACATCTCTTTTAAATTAAAGAAATAATAATTGCAGTCGTGAATGCGCAAGTTTAACGCAATCACTTTAAAAAATACGAATATATACGAAATTTACGTAGAAAAAAATATAATTTTTTAATAATAGATCCCACTTTGAAGTACTCTATAATTTTATGTAGTATTATTCTTCAAATTAAACTATAAATCTCTTTCAAAATATTTTAAAACTTTTTTCTTGAAAAATCACATTACAATAAATAGAATTAACGTGTTACGTCAATATTAATTTGTAAAATAGTTTTTTTTAAAATTCTAATTCTCTTATATTAAATAGGAATTGCATTTTTTTATTCAAATGAGTTATATCCAATTTGACGTGTGTCCTTTGTATCAGAGCAATCCTGCTGCAATGCTGCATGCAATTGTTGTTGAATTTTAACATTGTATTGAGATAAATAATGTTTTTTTTTTTTTTTTTATTCAGAGAGAAATAATGATATTTATTGGCTACATTCAGAAGCCACTTGCATCGTTGACGAGTTATAATAGGACTGCCATATTATTTTTTTCCCCTCTATCGGATAAGGGACGGGAAAGTCAAGGGAACGAAACGATCCATTAAAGAAGTCGGTGAGTGATGTGTGAATTTTAGAGGTTCCCATCGTTTAGGGTGTGTTTGGCAAGTAAAATATTTTCATTATTATTTTTTATCTATTTTTTTACTATTTATTATTTTTTACTTATTTTTTAATATTTTATTATTATTATTTACAAATATTCTTAATATTTCTCAAATATACACACTATCCAAACTAAGGAATGGCAGCAAACTTTGAAGGCATTTAAAAGATGGTGGGTTTTATAAGATATTAGTTGGCTAACAACCAAAGATAAATCATCAACAACACATTAAATGCCGGAGAAGCTTACTAAGAAGGATAGCGACAATGGAAACAGGGTATCATTGCTGCTGAATACTGTTGTACCAATAATTGAAAAGTGAAAGGCATGGTAAATCATCAATGGCTTAAAAAAAAAAAAAAATTAATATTATACACTACATTCATATCTTATTTTAATTATATTAAATAATATATGACACATTTATTATTATTAAATAAAAAAAATATGTAATAAATGATCATTTAGTAGTGATAAATATATCACATCATACTTAATATGATAAAAGTAAGATGATAGTATGATGCATATAATTTAACTTAATAAGAATATATAACTTTACCAATTAATTTAAAATAATATTACGTACAGTCGTGGAGTGCGTAAGTATTGTGCAATCGTTTTGAATAAAAGTGAAATCTATTATTAAAAAATTAATTTTTTTATCATGTAAATCTTGTATTTACTCATTTAAAAAAAAAAAAAAAACTAGAGCACCCACGACTACTAATATAATTTCTCATTAATTTACGATCTCAAATATGCCAATTTTCTACGTACGAAATTGCACGCATGTTTTCTCTTAGGACATAGTCATGGCCTACATTGAAGAAAAAAAAAAATCCGTTTAAATGCCGCGCTAGTTGACTTATAGTTTAACGGTATGTCCTAATTTTATAATAATTACGAAAGAAAATGCGAGCTTGTTGGTTATAATTCTATGAAGATGGCCTCTCTTTATAGTTTTCAAATAAACAAATGCGATTACAAATAATATTGTTTTTCTTGTTTAATCGTAATGATGGTGGGACGCACAATTGGTGTGACGTCCTCTATCCAATCGCTTTTCTCCATCCTATATATTCAAGATCAAGCCATTTACATTAGTATGTTGCGTAAATGGCTTCAAATAAAATTATAATATTTCATAAACACTCAAAAAAAAAAAAAAAAATTGGATGCATACGTAAAAGGAAAAAAAGTACATACCTGATGTCGAACACGTGGATAATAAGAATCTGCTAGGAGTCTCACCCTCACACACTCTTGGATAGGACTGGAGTCACACCAGCAACTAAACAGTATTCAAACTTTTGCAATCAACTCTGTTTTTATTTCATTCAATCATCCCCTTTTATAATTAAGAAGATTATAGTTTGAAATTCAAATAAGCTTATATAACCAACAGAAATTTAAAAATTCAAACCAGCTAAAACCAACTTACATAACCAACAGAAATTTAAATTACAAAAATAAACTTGAAATTTAAAAGGTAAGACTAATAGACCAAGTCTTTAGCCTTGACAGAGTGCTCTCTTAAAGAAAAGGAAACCAAACACTTGTTTCTAATTGGTATAGATGTGTCATCGATCCAGCTGACTCGATAAGATTTGAAATGAGGCTCCTGCTTCAACTTCATTTTCTCGACCAAATCAAGGGACACAATGTTCATCTCGCTCCCATTGTCTATGATCAAGTTCATCGCCTTGCCTTAATGCTTGACTCTGGTAGGGAAGATATTCGTACGTAGCCAGGACTCATCCTCATCAACTCCCTGTTTGTGGCCCGTTAAAATCTTTCGGACTACACATACTGGTAGATCCGACTCTTCTAGCTCAACCTCGAGCACCTCTTCTTCATCATCCCCTTGCATGGCTACTACCTCGACCTCCTTTGAATTTTCTGCAGGTTGCTTCGTTAATTCTTCTTCACACACAAGTGCAAAGCGTTGGTTCTTCGTGGGATATACTACAACAAAATGTCTTCTTCCCCCACACTTAGAACACTCAACTGGCCCTTTATTTGCAGTGACTATTTCTTTTCCCTTCGCAGCATCGTACTCCTCATTCTGCTCAACCATTTTTGCACGGTTTGTCGTAACTTCACTTCTAGTATTCATTCTTCCAGCAAATGAGATTCCCTAAGCACTGTCGTCACTGCGTCCAAATATATTGTTACCTCGCCTCAAATTGGACCATTTTTGTTGGGCCTCGACGCAAAGAGCAAGTTGGTACGCCTTTTCAAAACTAAACAGGCGAGCTATAGTTAGCTCCTTCAGAATGTCCTCTCGTAGCCCAGCTTTATAAAAAGTTAAAGCTTGCCTATCTATCTCTGTCACATGACTGCGTATTGTAAGCTCATGGAACTTGGTAGTATAATTTTCTACTATCAAGTTTCCTTGTTTAAGAGCCAACAATTCTTCAAAAATGGTCTCTTCATAATCCAACAGTAAGAACTTCTCTTCCAGGCAAAACTTCATCTCATCCCAATCAGTTATGGGTGGTTGTCTACGCTAATGCAGTTGTTCTTCAACGCTTTGCCACCATACTCTCGCTTGTCTTTTCAGCTTCATCTTTACAAACCAAACCTTCTTTTAGGTTGCCATATTGAACCATTCAAAGTAATCTTCCAGTGACATTAACCGATCATGAAAGCTATTTGGATCCAAGCTCCCATGATAGTCAGGTATATCCACTCTAATCCGCTTCAACGCCTCATCAAATTGCTCATGGTCCCTTGGCCGTTGGTACTGCCAAGGAAAATGGCCAAAGTTGCCTCCCCTCCGAGGTGCATTTGGTGGTTGATAATGACCCACCTGTGGTCGATGGTTATCACCATCATTCTCTCCTCCCGCGCCTATTTCTTGGTCTTCATTGTTGCTTTGGTTCTCTCCTTCATCACAATTATTTTGGGTAGGAAAAACTCAATTCCATATGACCTCCATATGTTGGGTAAGGGCGGTGAGTTGGTTGGTCAGCAACGTCATCTCATCACATTGTTCTTGCATGAGTCGGCCACCGTTGTTGTAGGATCGTCCGCTTCTCGTACTCATACTGGTTGGTCACCGAAAGAACCTGGGACTGATGCCAAAATTGATGTCAAACACGTGGATAATAAGAATCTGCTAGGGAGTCTCACCCTCACACACTCTTGGATGGGACTGGAGTCACACGACTCACACCAGCAACTAAACAGTATTCAAACTTTTGCAATCAACTTTGCCTTTATTTCATTTAATCATCCCCTTTTATAATCAAATAGATTATAGTTTGAAATTCAAACAAGCTTACATAACCAATAGAAATTTAAAAATTCAAACTAGCTGAAAACTAGCTTACATAACCAACTGAAATTTAAATTACGAAAATAAACTCGAAATTTAAAAGGCAAAACTAATAGACCGAGTCTTTAGCCTTGGCAAAGTGTTCTCCTACGGGCAATATTTTTTCTTTCTTCCTTTTTTTCTTTTTTTTTTTCTTTTTTATGTCGGATCTCTCCAAGGCAGGGCCTTTCGGACCTACTTTTGCAGAGTAAATTTCGATTCCATGCACTACACTCTCTAAAGTTTTCTTATACGGAACTATTTAAATCGTTGACTTTTCACTAGGGTGTGTGATCCCAAATGATTGTTTGCACTTAAAAGATGTTAAACCTTAGATTTTGAATAGAGTGATGCACCCAAAATCAAAGTCTTCACCACTTAAGCTAACCCCTTGGATTATTGGCATCTTCTAAGAAAAGGCAAAGAGATTTTACAATGCATGAGTCACTTGATTTGTAGATGGGTTAAATTGTTATTCACGTGTATTTTATAATTTTTTTTTTTTTCAAATTTCTCCAACCCAAGATGGGGATGCCAATTGCCCAATGCTATTAACCAGTAGGTCAAAAGCTCTCACGGACTCACCCACCACCTGATTCACACATCAGGATTCATGTGATTTCACAAAATCTCTCTCTCTCTCTCTGGGTGAAATCTATCTAAACACGATGAGGGGAACATAAACTCACGTTGACATTATAGTTGACACAAATGCCTTCCAAGTTCCCGCTCCCAATGCAATGCTCTATGCCAGCATAACCAATGTCTTACTGTCCTTTGTTTGTAGTTTGGTTTTAACTTAAAGCCCGATAATTGTGGCGTCCATGAACCCCACGTACAATATATCATCACTGTCGACTTTCCCAAAAACCTTGCTTAGAAAAGCTCGTATGCCGCCATAGTTGACAATTACAGTACATCGCTTTGATTTTATTTTTAGATTAAGTAAGCGATTTCAAATATATTTACGTATTTTTTTATTTTTTAAAAATATTTTAAAATATTAAAAAAATGTGAAAAAATGAAAAAAATATATATAAAAAATAACTAGCGGTGCTATTCAGCGCGCTCAAAAAAAATCTATTCAACAGTTTTATATTATACACGTTTATTTTATCCTTTAATAAATATGTGATGTAACGTTACTGAATATAAAAATTCACTGATGTCAATCAAAAACCTTGTTGGATGGTGACGAGGAAAATATCCTCAAATTCGAGGTGTTTCACCTCTCACGTCAATTTATAGAAGAATGCTGCTTCTAGTGCCTTCTTTCGTTATGTGGTCTTTTACCGTTATCTTGAATAATTCTTTCTAAGACCATTTCTGCAACCTCCTCTCTTTTATTCACGTGCTTGTTATATGGGATGTTATCCTGTGCAGTGTGCTGCTTCCGCTCTATCCTTCTTATCCTACAACTACAAGGTTATCCTCTCGGACTTCTTTTTTGGCCTTTCTATCTTTTCCTTAAGATCCCTTTCGCGTTGTCGGCTTGGCTTCCCCTTCTCATCATGATTGGGCGATTATCCATCAGCTGTGCGCAAAGAGGGCTTAATATATAATGGGCTTGTTTTGAAGATTAATATGACCCAGATGGGCCAGCTCCTCGAGACTTTTATTTTCGGGCCACCGATGAAAATGAAATGGGTAATGCAAAGAGTCTTCGATCCAGGTAAAATATAAATAGTTTTCCCGTATCAATGTTCTATTGTTTAACCTTGAAGAAACATAAAAAGCAACACGCTTCATTGAACCAAATTATAATACCGGCGAACCGGTTCAAGTTCCACTTCCACCACCCCCCCCCCCCCCTCTCTCTCTCTCACTTCTATCTAATCACGTGATTTATTTTATTTAAATACACATTTTTAATCAAATCACATATTGATTGATTAGAACGTGTGATGAAAGGCTTAGAATTTCTCTTTGCAGAATTTGCAAATTGACCCAAATATTAATCGGAATTGATTCAAATTTATCTGTTGAATTCAATTATGCCTACACTTAATTGTAATTACAGGTCACTTCAAAGATTATAAAGATTAACATACACCGTGAAATGGATGCTAATAAATCGTAATTGTGGTTTTGAATAATGCTACATATAATCGTAGAATATATAAGGTTGTGCAATCGTTTTAAAAAATAATAGAGTTCACTATTAAAAGATTAATTTTTTTATATATAAATCTCATATTTATTTATTTATTAAAAGAGATTACATGATATTTGTAGACTTTACTGCTCTAAATATCATTTCAATGCAATTCCAGAGCCCTTTGAAGCGGATTTGCCTGCCTGAACGAGCTGTCCCGACTCCCTCTTATTCATACAATCAATTTCAAATAATTATAAACTAACTCTGGATGTTAACCAATATATTGATATGTTTTTTTAATGACTACTAGTTTCTTTATTTTTTTAATCAGAAAGTATACTTCTTTTTTTTTTTTTTTTTTTTTTTTGGTCAGCGATCAGAAAGTATTCAGACGCACACATGTTTGAATATTTTTCAATCAGAAATAATAAATTTTTTTCTCGGCAATCAGCAAGTATTCAGAGTTACACATATTAATTTGAATATGTGAGGATTAAAATAAAAAAAGTTAAATAAACGTCACAAATAGATGAAAATAAGAGGGATAAAAATTGGTGAATGAAACGTCACAAACAGATAAAAACTAAATAATCTTGAGACAACATCATCATCGGATATTTGTGAGAAACTCTAGATTTTTAAATTGACATCCTAAATTAAAAATGAATTATAAAAAATTGTGATAACTAACATGTTTAGATCATTTAGACTGAGTTTGGTTCTTTCTAACATCTAAATAACTAACCCTCAAATTACTAAACACATTTTAATTCAAAACATCTTTACACGTAGAACCAATAATCTTTTTCAACTCAACGCTTCTTTACACACATAATTCACAACCTTTTTAAACTTCTCATAAATATATTTAAATTCATTTTAATATCCAAACGTATATAAACTTATCTTAAGTGGGTCTCACAGAACTCTCTCTATCATCTCAATTCACTACTATTTGTAAAGAATTCAACTCAACTCAACATCTAAACGTAATCTTAAATTTAAAATGAACTATTCACATAAAGTCAGGGCACGTGAACATAAGTTGCTTCAAATGAACCGACAGTAGGCATATATGGTTTGGTGGAACTGAAATAATCATGGAGGAATTAAAATATAGTCTATGAATGATTCGCATATACTCAGTGATCACATGCCCGCTTTCATTCCCCACCAATAAATTTCTAATTATTAATGGAGCTAACGTTGTGAGCCATCATGGTCTAAGTGACAAAACATATAATGCCAAACTTATAACTTCTTTAATTGGTAAAATATTATTATTATTATTATTTACTTCTCATTTTTGCAGGGGTAGAGATGTAAAATCACCAAATAAGGTGTTGAAATTCTATCTAGTTCTTTTTTTTTTTTTTTAATAAATGATATGCTGTAGTGATAGCGTGTAATAGACACTATTAGCATAAAAGGAAAAGCCTGTAAGAATCTCGCAGCAAAAGACGAAAAGGAAGGAATACCCAAAAAGAAACAAAAAGGGTTAAAGTTAAAGGGAAAGGGAAACCGAAGCATGCAAGGCAAGGACCCGAGGGAAATGCGTTCTCCTCCTTCTTTTATTCATTCTGTACTTGTCTTCCTTCCGTTATCAAGATCTTGCAATACTCTACTTGATTTTGTAATGACATATGATATTTACGGTTTTAATAAGATCTATATGGAAAATTTTATATTTTAAATTTTAATGGTTGATCCTACTTTTTTCTTTTTAATGAAAATGTGCAGAACTTGTATATCTTAAAACGATATCCCACACACCACATTTTTTTATTAATTTTTGTTAGTTTTATTATTCATAAATTGATTAAGTTATTCTACTCATTATCCACACACTATACATTTGGTAATAAAAAAAAATTAAAAAAATTATGTATCGTGTGTAGACTTGTAGCATGAGAATAATGAGTATAATTTTTCTATATATATATAGACATTAATACATTTATATATAATACAAGAAAAATCTGTTTCTTAAAAAAAGAAAATCAATAAATACGGTATTCCTTGTTTTATATGTTTATTCAACTAAGGCCTTGTTTGTTTTCGAAAAACATCTCATCTTATCTCATCTCATCTCACCTCATCATTACAACTTTCTCAAATCTCCACAAAAAATAAAATAAAAAATTCAACTTTTTCAAATCCCAAAACAAAAATAATATTAAAAAATATATTCTAACATTATTTTATTCAACTTTTTAACTTTAATCTCATCTCATCTTATCTCATCTCTGAAAACAAACAGGCCCTAAAACAATCGAATAAATATTAATGTCTATATCATATATATATATATATATATATATTATTCACACGATCCCATGCATGCGGTTGGAAAGTAACAGAATAGTGACATATTGCCAATACCTAAGGTTAAATATGATTTTAACTCTGCTTTTAATTGATAGACATAATCATCTCACTTATACTATTTTTTACTTTTAAAATTGTTAAAAAAAAATGAGATTTTTATGGAGAATATACTCAAATTACAATCTTTAATTAACACATTGTGAAAAGTAAAACCTCATCCTTTGAGAAGAGACTTAAAAGTGTTGTCATTGGACTAACGTGTGAAGTTCATTCGCCATCCAAAATTATACCTAATCTTACACGTGTGGCATAGTGGCCTTGTATCTTCGAATAATTTATTCCCAATTATTCTATCACGTGTCTTGTTTTCCCTGAACGTAATGCGTAAAAACACTATTTTTACGATCCCTTTTCAAGTGGTACCCACGTCTTTTGCACCATTACAATGCATGTAATGCTTAAAGAAAATTAGTTAGAAAGGCAATGTACCAAAATGCACGTTCATATGTCTCGATCACCCAAAAAAAAAAAAAAAAAAACTGTAGAGAAAAGGGAAAACTCTTAAGCCGAGCAAGATTGTGTACCGAAGTGCACCCAGATGCTCATATAGATTAATTGAATGAAATGAACCATTTTTTATTGTAATTAAATGAGCTAGAGGTTTTGGGTGAGATCTAAAGTAAAATGAAAATATAAGACAAAACACATAGTTTTGACAAAACGGGATCTTCATGCCCCTCTTCTCTCCTTGCCATCTCTCTTCTCTGGTTTGACAAAAAATAGAATTTGTTTTCAAAATTTTATGTGATTGAAATGAAAATATTGAAGAGATAACGTGAATATTGTAGATTTCCTTAAATCTTTGTGGAGGGACATAGAAATGAACAAGCTTCACCATGACCATTCCCATGACTTGAGTCTCGTAATTATATCACACGGGCTAACCTCATGTGTCTTTCTCATGAAGTGGTTCAAGTGGACGGTTAAGCAATTTGAGCTCTTAAATAATTCTAGGAATTGTGAACTCCGAGTGCTGGAATTAGGAAGTGGTGGAGAATACAACCTAGGAATCTATCACACAGAGGAGGAAATGAGAGAATGGGAATTGGATTATGAGATGACAACTGACAAAAAATGGCAAGCCCTTGGTAATAGGGGTGCTTGGAATGTCAATTGTCTCTGTTATCTTGATACTTTTTTTTGACTATCCAGCTGACTCTGATGAAAACGAATATAAAGACAATGACGACAAAACTCCAAGTGATGCTTCAAGTATATATTCAAAAGTTACCCAACATTTTATCTGGAGATCATTTTTTTTTCATTTACCTGGTTGCTGTTTTTGTATAGTGAATCAAATATTAGAAAAGGGAATTTTCAAGGATGATTTGGTTGTCTAGTCATATTGTAAAAATCATAAGTTTGGCTTCTAATTTGAGAATAGGGAAGATGACAATAGATTAGAAACTCTTAGAAGAACTGTTGTTGTAACCCTTAGCTTCCATGTTGGAGATTGAAAAAAATAGAGAACTATTTTGATATTTTAACTTGGATTTTTTCTGCGAGCAGCTCTAAAGCTTGATCTGGATAGTGAGAATACTTAAGAAGTGTTAAGAATGTTTATGAATAGTAATAAAAAAATAATAAAAAATATTAAAAAGTAAATAAAAAGTAATAAATAATAACAAAATAAATAAAAAATAATAATAAAAATATCCTCCCACTTGCCATACACACTCCATCTTATCGTGTATGTCTTCTTCTTTTTTTGATTTCGTGTTTTTTTTTATTATAATAAAAGCCTAGTCAGCCATCGGTACAGAATTAATACCCAAAACTGCTTGTACGAAGAATAACTGAGAGAAAAGAGTTTAAAAAAAAAATTGATAAAATGGATCGGAGTGTTTGGTGTTGGGGTGGGATTGATTGTCCCAGCCCCCAGCCCAACGAGGTAAAGATTAAAGTTAACTGTTAAAGGGAAAGGGAAAACGAAGCATGCAAGGCAAGGACCCGAGGGAAATGCGTTATCCTCCTACTTGTATTCATTCTGTACTTGTCTTCCTTCCGTTATCAAGATCTTGCAATAGTCTACTTGATTTTGTCGTGACATATGATATTTACAGTTTTAATAAGATCTATATGGAAAATTTTATATTTAAAATTTTAATGATTGATCTTACTTTTTTTCTTTTTAATAAAAATGTGTAGGATTTGTATATCTTAAAACGATATCCCAAACACCACATTTTTTTATTAATTTTTGTTAGTTTTATTATTCATAAATTAATTAAGTTATTATACTTATTATCCAGACACCACACATTTGATAATATAAAAAAATTAAAAAAATCAATAAATACGGTATTCCTTGTTTTATATGTTTATTCAACTAAAACAATCGAAGAAATATTAATGTCTACATCATATATATATATATATATATATATATATATAATTCACACGATCCCATGCATGCGGTTGAAAAGTAACAGAATCGTGACATATTGCCAATACCTACGGTTAAACATGATTTTAACTCTGCTTTTAATTGATAGACATAATCATCTCACTTATACTATTTTTTACTTTTAAAATTGTTAAAAAAAAAAAGAGATTTTTATGGAGAATATACTCAAATTACAAACTTTAATTAACACATTGTGAAAAGTAAAACCTCGTCCTTTGAGAAGAGACTTAAAAGTGTTGTCATTGGACTAACGTGTGAAGTTCATACGCCATCCAAAATTATACCTAATCTTACACGTGTGGCATAGTGGCCTTGTATCTTCGAATAATTTATTCCCAATTATTCTATCACGTGTCTTGTTATCCCTGAACGTAATGCGTAAAAAAAAACACTATTTTTACGATCCCTTTTCAAGTTGTACCCGCGTCTTTTGCACCATTACAATGCATGTAATGCTTAAAGAAAATTAGTTAGAAAGGCAATGTACCAAAATGCATGTTCATATGTCTCGATCACCCAAAAAAAAAACTGTAGAGAAAAGGGAAAACACTTCAGCCAAGCGAGATTGTGTACCGAAGTGCCCCCAGATGCTCATTTAGATTAATTGAATGAAACGAACCATTTTTTTTATTGTAATTAAATGAGCTAGAGGTTTTGGGTGAGATCTAAAGTAAAATGAAAATATAAGACAAAACACCTAGTTTTGACAAAACGGGATCTTCATGCCCTCTCTTCTCTCCTTGCCATCTCTCTTCTTTGGTTTGACAAAAAATAGAATTTGTTTTTAAAATTTTATATGATTGAAATGAAAATGTTGAAGAGATAACATGAATATTGTCGATTTTCCTAAATCTTTGTGGAGGGACATAGAAATGAACAAGCTTCACCATGACCATTCCCATGACTTGAGTCTCGTAATTATATCACATGGGTTAACCTCACGTGTCTTCCTCATGAAGTGGTTCAAGTGGACGGTTAAGCAATTTGAGCTCTTAAATAATTCTAGGAATTGTGAACTCCGAGTGCTGGAATTAAGAAGTGGTGGAGAATACAACTTAGCAATCTATCACACAGAGGAGGAAATGAGAGAATGAGAATTGGATTATGAGATGACAATTGACAAAAAATGGCGAGCCCTTGGTAATAGGGGTGCTTGGAATGTCAATTGTCTCTGTTATCTTGATACTTTTTTTTTACTATCCAGCTGACTCTGATGAAAACGAATATAAAGACAATGACGACAAAACTCCAAGTGATGCTTCAAGTATATATTCAAAAGTTACCCAACATTTTATCTGGAGATCATTTTTTTTTTCATTTACCTGGTTGCTGTTTTTGTATAGTGAATCAAATATTAGAAAAGGGAATTTTCAAGGATGATTTGGTTATCTAGTCATATTGTAAAAATCATAAGTTTGGCTTCTAATTTAAGAATAGGGAAGATGACAATAGATTAGAAACTCTTAGAAGAACTGTTGTTGTAACCCTTAGCTTCCATGTTGGAGATTGAAAAAATAGAGATAACTATTTTGATATTTTAACTTGGATTTTTTCTGCGAGCAGCTCTAAAGCTTGATCTGGATAGTGAGAATACTTAAGAAGTGTTAAGAATGTTTATGAATAGTAATAAAAAAATAATAAAAAATATTAAAAAGTAAATAAAAAGTAATAAATAATAACAAAATAAATGAAAAATAATAATAAAATAAAAAATAATAATAAAAATATCCTCCCACTTGCCATACACACTCCATCTTATCGTGTATGTCTTCTTCTTTTTTTGATTTCGTGTTTTTTTTTTTTATTATAATAAAAGCCTAGTCAGCCATCGGTACAGAATTAATACCCAAAACTGCTTGTACGAAGAATAACTGAGAGAAAAGAGTTTAAAAAAAAAATTGATAAAATGGATCGGAGTGTTTGGTGTTGGGGTGGGATTGATTGTCCCAGCCCCCAGCCCAACGAGGTAAAGATTAAGGTGGGACGTCTTGGTTACGTTAGGTTTAAAAAAAAAAAAAAAAATTGCAATCTGCTTAGGTGGTCCCCACCATCTCCTCCGTCCTTGGGGTTGGTCGTCGTGGGGACCACCCTCGACAGTCCAGTCTTAACCAATTCTCTCGCTTGGCCCACACCACACTTTCCCTTGCACACACTTTCTCTCCCTGTCTTCATGATAAAGCAAACAAAACCCACTATGTGCATCCTTACAAAAACCTCACCGCGCAGTTTGGTCTCTACGCCCGCTTTCCAGTACGTTTGCTGCTCCCACTCCACTCCGCATCACAAATATAATGTATAATAAGTGATTTATTTCATATATTTATTACTTAAAATGAAATTCATTTCTCATAAATAAACATTATTAAAAATAACAAAATTTTATATAAAAGTATAAATTCCTTATTTTCTGATATGAAATGACAATAATTAAAGGGATGCCAAATAATTTGATAAAATGAACGCCAATGAGATGCAACATAAAGCCAACTGGGATTCCTTTTTTTTTTTTTTTCTGGTTTTTTTATTAAATCAACAGAACCTATAAACCCATTTTGTTTTGGATGATCTCCAATCTTATAACAGCACTCTTAATATATTATTCGTCCTATCTTTTAAAAAATATCATTAATATTTATTTATTTTTATTTTATATATTAATTTTTACAATATACCATACATCGACTTATTTATTTTTTCTTTATATCATTTAAATATTATACTTTTTAATATATTTTATTCATTTCAAACAAAGTTAAAAGTTAAAAATAAAAAGTAGATAAAGAAATTGATAAATGGTAAAAAATAGACAAGTAAATGAATTAAATATTTATATAAGTGTGAATAGTGTTCCATAGAAGTAGAGATGATATTGTAACAAAGTGTATATTAATTATAAAATATATAATCAATTAGATAGGTTATATTAAATTATTTCTTTCAAATTTTACAAAAACATGTTTTATATAAGAGTAGTGATAGAGTTATTACTTATTTACTACTTACAGTATTTTTATTTTTTTCTTTTAAGTACTTTTTTAACATATTTAATCATTAAGAAAAAATAATAAAAAAAATAATTTTACTAATAATAACTTTCTTAACTATTAAATAAAATTAAAAATTAAAAAAACTTAAATAAAAAAAATAATAAATAAATAATACTATCATTTTACCTTATATAACCCATTCGGAATACTCTTACAGGACAGGAGACTACTGGAGCGAAGACAGAGGGAGTGGACATGGAGACAAACACATATTCGGAAATAATATGAAAAGAAAAAAAAAAACAAAAAAAGAGCAAAAGAAACGGAGAATTTATCCGATGAGCGGTGATACCGAAAATGTGTCCGGAATAGCGCCACTGAATAGTATATTTTAAATTTTTTTTTTATATATTTTTTTAATCATTAGAAATATTTTTTAAAAAAATAATTTATAATATTATTAAAAAATAATTTCTTAATCATTAAATAAAAATAAAAAATAAAAAAAACTCATTCGGGACCAAATTATTTCTGTTATCCGATAGGAGGGATTTGCACACCATTCAACACAAGCTACGTCACCATTGTCTGCAACCGATCCAAAATACACACCCGCACACATTATCCTCAACTACAATATTATAGTACCATACCCCAGTAATCATACTCTGCTCCGCTGCACACCCAAAACACCCCTGCTCCTCTCCTAACCAACGAATATTATCCCTTCGCTTCACATATTTAGTTCTCCTGCAGTAATAAATAGATTTATTTTACATTTTTTTATTTGAGATTCTTAAATTTAAATGATCTAAAAATACAGATCATATACTTTCATTCGATCTCAATATATTAGTTATTAAAAATTAGTAACTACGCAAATATGTTGTGACAAAATAAAAATGTCACGGCATTCATAATATGTAGTTTTTTATTATTATTATTATTTTTTTATAAATTGATGAGATTTAAAATAATACGGTAAATAGTAATATTATTTTTATTATATAATAAATCTAATGTTTAATTTTTATAAATTAGTCTCTTTTTATAAATATTTTTAATTTATTTTTATAGATAAGATGAATTAAATTGAGATGAATTGTGAAAAAAAAAAAAAAAAGGTCTGCGCTGGTTATTTTGTCCTCATCAACCCAGCTTCGCCACGTAACCCGGTCCCACATCTTCATTCTCAATCAGCACCACTTCACCGTCCATCACCAATCGAACGCATAATCCAACGGTGAGAGTTATAGAATCGTCGTAATACCAAAAATAAGGATCTACACGCTAGCGTTTCTCCTTAATTATCGGATATTTAATATTTTTATTTTTTATTTGTTTATAATTTTTATGAAGTAGGTACGTTCAGTTCCTAATATAAATCCACCCGAGCCGCACCTATACAGCTCCGCTCTGTGTGACTCTCCCACTCTTTTTACCTCTTCCGTAGTCTCTTCATTTCTGTTCTGTGTTTAGCCGAGGCTCTGCATTTTCCGGCGTTTAAGTTCACCAGAGAGGGGCTGTGAGAATGGCATTGCTCTCTGAGCTTGCAACGGAGATCGTGATCCCGGTCTGCGCCTTGGTCGGAATCGCGTTCTCACTCGTGCAGTGGCTTTTTGTCTCGCGCGTGAAACTCACTCCTGAGCGCAACGCTTCCTCGTCCGCAAACAAGAACGGCTACGGCGACTACCTGATCGAAGAGGAGGAAGGGATCAACGACCAGAATGTCGTCCTCAAGTGCGCAGAGATTCAGAGCGCCATCTCTGAAGGTAAGCGTAACGTGTAGATCGTGAGGATTTACTTAGATCTGGCGCCTCTTGCTGCTGTCGTCCGTTTTTTGTTTCTAGGCTCTTTACATGTTTACGTTTCTACTATTCGAGAAAAACTTGTGATTTGGACATTGTTTGGCTGCTAGGGAAATGGAGGAGAGTAAAAGAAAGTACCATTTAAATTTCTAGTATCCACTTATTTTCTCGTCTCAAGAGAACATCAAACTTTTGCGCCCGTTTGTCTGCCGAGAAAACAAGCTAAACAGTGAACTTTTTTTTGTCCTTTCTCAAAATATGTTTCCGTTCAAATTGTAATTTTCGGATTTCAAGAAGTTGAAAATAATGCTTAAAAATTAATGTTTTACGGACACCAAATGAGTGTTAAGGTTCATTAAGGCAAAGAAATCCCTCCTGAAAACATCTTCTTTCTATGTTTTTTTTAATAACGTATAGATAGATGATGGACTTCTCATCTTTTTCTGCCTGTTATTGCGCTGGCGCTTCTCATAGATCTGCTTTTTCGCCTTTTGGTTTGACACATTCTTATTATTATTTTCGTAAGTCGTAAACAGCAATCTCTTGCCAAGTTTAGATCTACGCGTCGATGTATACCTTATTTATTAGCATGTTAATGGTTTTTGTCCTTATCTAAATAAGTTTATTTGGCTTTTAGGGTATCACTGTTATTATTGATATTACCATGAGTGTGTGGTGCACGTGCATCGCACTTGAATAATGTCATCCACGATATGTGGCTTTTGTGCTGTAGGCGTGTGCAACTTTGGGCATCGAAGACAACGATTTGTTTATCGTAAAAATAATATATTACCTGTAAAATGAGTTTCCTCTTCAAAATTTTATTCCTTGGATTTTCTTATTTTTTTAGGAGTGTAGAAGGTCATTCGTTCTTACCGTGTTTTGGTAGCTGAGAGTTTAACTTTCTTGTCCCATCTCTTAATAAAGTTTGGTTTTGAATCTGTTGCCACAGAGGTACTTATTTTGTTAAAAAGAACGCCATTGGCATGTGGAAACGGATCTATGTTCGGATTTTATTTATTTAATAAAGTAGTTCCAGCTGTGGCAGTGCATGGAAACAAGGATTATTATATGAGAAGTGGTTGGACCGCAAAAAAAAAAAATATAAAAAAGGTTCTGCGGGGATAATGATGGAATAGAAAGAAGAGAAGACACGGGATTGAACGTCCTTTATTTTTACAAGAAAATATGGGCGTGCAGTTCTCAATTAATGCTAATATGCTCTAGTTTTCTGAAAATTGGATTTAGTCTTATGTCTCTCTGATGACATCCCTAGTACTCCCACTGGTAAATATTTTGCATACGCAGTCGATTGACGTTACCTTAATTATGGTTAAACTCTTGCACCACAATGTGTTATTTTTCCCAAAGCCTCGGAGGACAATGTTTGCAAACAGTTTCTTAATGGGACTTTTGTTCTCTAGATTGGAGGATAGAAGTTTGTGGCCCAAAGTGGTCTTCTGTAGCCACAAAGAATCTTAAGAGATGCAACAGAAAAGCACACCAGATTTGACTTGATCTTGGAAGTTGTTGAAGATCTCTGCTCTCATTACGTAGTAGGAGCATGCGCTGGTTTGCGTTCCTTACGATATTGAGAAGGTAAAAAAGATCCGTCTTGATGAATGGGATTCACGCGTGTCGGCTTGTGGTTTGCACACTGAGGAGATGGAGGCTGAAAAGGAGATGGTGGAGGAAGGCGTGGGAAAGGCATTAGAAGTGTGCACGGTGGACAACATGCGGCGACCGTGTGGGGTTTTCTCACACAGCTTTACTGCTTAATTCTGGGTAGCACTGGCTATCCATTTGTAACTTGATATATGGCTAACTTTGCTGCGTGATCCTGTGCAATGCATTGCTTTTATCGGTGCCATCTTTTATTATTTTTTAGTTAATTTTAATTTATAAACAATGCGTACAATCTCAGGCGATTCGGGATTTTTGCAATTAAGCTAAGTTTATGTACATATTGCATGCAACACTTTTTCTTCATATCTATATTTCATTAAAGTTGTGGCATGCATTACTGTAACAGGAGCGACATCCTTTCTCTTCACTGAATATCAGTATGTTGGGATCTTCATGATTGCATTTGCAATTTTGATCTTCCTCTTCCTTGGCTCTGTGGAGGGCTTCAGCATGAAGAACCGTCCCTGCACTTATGATTCTCAAAAACTGTGCAAGCCAGCACTTGCAACTGCAATTTTCAGCACTGTCTCTTTTTTGCTTGGTGGTTTCACCTCAGTTCTGTCCGGTTACCTTGGTATGAAAATTGCTACTTATGCCAATGCAAGGACTACATTGGAAGCAAGAAAGGGCGTAGGGAAAGCCTTCATTACTGCATTCAGATCTGGTGCAGTGATGGGCTTTCTCCTTGCCGCAAATGGTCTTTTGTTTCTATACATTGCCATTAATCTTTTTAAGCTTTACTATGGTGATGATTGGGAAGGCCTTTTTGAGGCTATCACTGGTTATGGCCTTGGTGGATCTTCCATGGCACTCTTTGGAAGAGTTGGCGGCGGTATTTATACCAAGGCTGCAGATGTTGGTGCTGACCTTGTAGGGAAGGTTGAGAGGAATATTCCAGAAGATGATCCGAGAAACCCAGCTGTAAGCCATATCCATTCACTAAAATTAATTGTTATAGCTGATGTCCTTGTGTTTGTAATGATCAAGTTTTGTCATTCATTTAGGTGATCGCGGACAATGTTGGTGATAATGTGGGTGATATAGCTGGAATGGGATCTGATCTTTTTGGCTCATATGCTGAATCATCTTGTGCTGCCCTTGTTGTTGCTTCCATCTCCTCTTTTGGAATCAACCACGATTTCACTGCAATGTGTTATCCACTTCTCATCAGTTCAATGGGTATCCTTGTCTGTTTGGTCACGACCCTCTTTGCAACTGATTTCTTTGAGATCAAGGCTGTCAAGGAAATTGAACCAGCACTGAAAAAGCAACTCATTATCTCCACTGTTCTCATGACTGTGGGAATTGCGATTGTTAGCTGGATTGCTCTACCATCATCCTTCACAATTTACAATTTTGGTGTTCAAAAAGTCGTGAAAAATTGGTAAGGTTTACTTGATACTCCTTTAACTTATGTAGTGTATAAAGGTGCTGTATTTAAGTACTGATAAAATTGTATAAAGGTGCTGTATGACTTGCCCACTGATTTAATCATGGACTAAGAATTGTTTCAACTCATACTGCTTTAAACCTGCTCAAATTGCATAAGTTGGTTCCTTGAGTTTGTAGAACATTATTGATATGCAACTACTGAAATCATTTGTGTGTGCAGGGAGCTCTTCTTGTGCGTGTGTGTTGGTCTTTGGGCTGGACTTATTATTGGGTTTGTAACAGAATATTATACTAGCAATGCATACAGGTATTTTAAAACACGAACCTGCTTTTTGGTTTTATCTTTTTGCTTTTAATTTTTGGGTATTAAACCTATGAACTTCCTTGCAGCCCGGTGCAAGATGTTGCTGATTCCTGCAGGACTGGAGCGGCCACCAATGTTATATTTGGCCTTGCTTTGGGATACAAATCTGTCATCATTCCAATTTTTGCCATTGCAGTTGGCATTTTTGTTAGTTTTAGCTTTGCTGCAATGTATGGTATAGCAGTGGCTGCCCTTGGAATGCTGAGCACCATTGCTACTGGATTGGCCATTGATGCTTATGGACCCATCAGTGACAATGCTGGAGGCATTGCTGAGATGGCAGGCATGAGCCATCGAATCCGTGAGAGAACCGATGCCCTTGATGCTGCTGGGAACACCACTGCTGCGATTGGCAAGGTACATGTTATAGTTTCATAGAATGCGCTTTGGCCTTGAGTCTATAAGTAGCTCATGTTCTTGCTGTAAATGTGCAGATGATTTTTTTGGGGGTTAAGTGTAAATTTGCAAATGATGAAGTTTTAGTATCAATTCTTCAGTCAAACCTAAAGTCTTGCACCATCCTCTCTTGCTTCCATTTATGCTCAATGTATGAAGGATGAAAATGTCAATTCTTTTTGGTAAAATTACAGTAGTTGAGTCATAGGGCCTAAAATACTCCCAAACAACTAAGAGCTTTTTACAGCTTAATTTTAATTGAACTAGTCTTGTATTGTCTGGGAAGATTGCCCTGGTGTGACTTCCATCATGACTGGACAGGATCATTTAAGCTGCTTGTTGCCTCTCACAGGCCTTAAACTCCTTTTTTTTGCATAAGCTAGGCTGAAGACTCTTGCGATTGCTGTTACTGTTTATCTTTTTACCTTTATTTGCGATTTGTAATCTGTTTTGATCTTCAGGTAACAATTGTTTCCTTTTCCCATGCTTTTCTCTTTATGGATACCACTGAGCTTCTTCAATTCTCATTTGTTTACAGGGATTTGCTATTGGATCTGCTGCGCTTGTGTCTTTGGCTCTATTTGGTGCCTTTGTGAGTCGTGCTGCAATTTCAACTGTTGACGTACTAACCCCCAAGGTCTTCATTGGACTGATTGTGGGTGCCATGCTTCCTTACTGGTTCTCTGCCATGACCATGAAGAGTGTAGGAAGTGCAGCCTTGAAAATGGTTGAGGAAGTTCGCAGACAATTCAACACTATTCCAGGTCTCCTGGAGGGTCATGCCAAGCCTGACTATGCTACCTGCGTCAAGATTTCTACGGATGCATCCATCAAGGAGATGATTCCTCCGGGTGCCCTTGTCATGCTTACACCTCTTATTGTTGGAACCTTCTTTGGTGTTGAAACGCTATCTGGTGTTCTGGCTGGTTCACTTGTTTCCGGTGTTCAGGTAATGCTAGCATATTGAAGCATATTGTTTGTGCTTGGTGAATTTGCTTGCTGACTATATGTTACTTTTTGGTTGTCGTGTTACAGATAGCAATATCTGCATCTAACACTGGTGGTGCATGGGATAATGCAAAGAAGTATATTGAGGTAAACACAAAGTCATGATGGTTAAAGCAGGCTAGTGTTGTTATGTATAGGTCAGGTCCTGTTTATTCCATGTTTGAACTAATAAGGTTTCTCTGGGATCTTGTTGTCAGGCTGGTGCCTCGGAGCATGCAAGGAGCCTTGGCCCAAAGGGTTCTGAGCCACACAAGGCAGCTGTGATTGGTGACACCATTGGAGACCCGCTCAAGGACACCTCCGGCCCATCACTAAACATCCTCATTAAGCTCATGGCAGTCGAGTCTCTGGTGTTTGCTCCTTTCTTTGCCACACACGGTGGCCTGCTTTTCAAGATCTTCTGAGAGGGTGGGATCATGGATGCGGTGGTTTCCCCGTTTGGAGGGGGGAGTTTATTTCCATTTTGCCTTTTTTTTGGGTCTGACTGAAGAGGCTTATTAACTTGCAGTGTTTGGATTCAATTATGAACTCTTGAGAATTAATTTTGGGAAATGATTCTTCCGGATATATGGTAGTTTCGTTCTGAAAATCGAGCTTGATATGCAAAATTCAGTTTTTGGTAAGTTAGACTAAAACAGTATCATTAAAAAAGAATTTATTTCTTGGCTGTTCACATCATGCGAAAGGTTCACATGAACTGATAAATATCATAGTATGTGCACTTGATAAACCATGATGTCTTACCTCTGCCCATCAAGTTATCTTCTGAAAACACAACTGGTTCAAGAAGCTTTTTGGGAAAAGGCTTTCAACGTTGCTCTTCAAACTAAAATCGCAGTTTTAGAGGTTGGAGGAGGAGCCTATTATGCATGGTAACTTGTTGGACAACTCGAGATGGCGCAGTGGTCTCTTGGTTTCTGCTCTTGGAGCTACACTCACTTGGAAGGATGCGAAGCAGCGAAAGAGTTTTGGTCAAAACAAAACAATAATTTGATTCATGGAAATAAGTTATCTATATTATATTTTCTGTACCATCATTGTACAAAGAACCAACAGCAGGCGGCTCCATACTAGTTGAAACTTATTCAGATCAGACGTTCTTGAGTATATTTACATAAAGCATCTTCAAACGTGCAGCAAGACCACCTCGGTTTTTCTTTTTATTTTCTACAAAGGGGCAGAGGTTATAGGAGAAGTAACATGTAAGCAAACTGCCTTATCAGTTTATTATTAAGAGGGCAAAATCCTAGACTTTTGCAACATGAAGTGCTCTCATTCCTCTCTGGTAGAATTCCCAGTGTGTATCAGCATAGTCTTTCACCTTCTTAAATAACTTTGGTCTTTCCTCGCAGACCAACCCTTCTTCTGGTCCAATCTCTTTGTTTGGTTCAGGCGAATAGAACACAGCCACAGAAATCCTCTCCCTCTCCGAGTTGGTCACTACCCTATGCACTGGGCTCTTGAACATCCCATTGGTCATTATCTGTTAATATCACATAGAACCAGTTATAAAATAGCATTTAGACCACACAACATTTTAGCTAGATATTAAAAAAGTACCTCCATTTGATCGCCCATGAGGACTAGGAGAGCATGAGAAATTGTAGGAACTGTAATCCATTGTCCATCTTTGAGGATTTGAAGACCTTCTACATCATCTTGCAAGATAACTGTGTATCCTGATCCATCTGCATGAGGCTTGAGTCCGAGAACAAGATCTGGCCTTTGACAACATGAGTAGTAGTTAAAACGCACTTGAAGTGGTCCTCGTTCACCAAACTGATTCAAGAAGCAATTTTCTTCTAAACTCAATGACTTTGCCATGGCTTTGGAAACGATCTCTGTAAACATCTTCATCTTTACAGTGTATTCTTCTAGAACAACTCTGCACAATTGCAAGTATCTCAAACATATTTCTGTTGTCAATTAGTCAATGACATTTGATGATTTATGAATAGTATGGCAAAACAGAATGATGCAAGTTGCAGGATTTGATTTCTGTTACAACTTTTTATGTTTCTTCGACAATATCTAATTGGTTTTTTGTTTCCAGTAAAAGGGTCAAGGTGGAAGCGCACCTGAAGGATGCCAGGTTTTCTGGCCAGAATTTGGTCTTCCTTCGATCTTCTGGGTACACGTCAAGAAACAAGCGATCGGACCAGTCAAGGGGCTGACCTTCTTCAGGGACCGGATCCCCTCCGTACCCTTCAAACTCTTCAACCCCTTTAGCTTGCTTCTTCTTCTCTTTCATCGGCTGCTGAAAGAATTCCCTTCCCACTTGACGCAACTCCTCCAGAAATGAACTTGAAATGTTATGACCTACTGCCTGCAAAACCAGAACAAAAACTATAATTACTGTTGAAAGAATTTCAAATTCATATCATGAAACACAAACAACTCGCATCAAACATTTCAAAATAGGTCTTATGAATCATCATGGCACATCTAGTCATCACTGAGTACAAACTGGCTATCAGTTTACTTGCTTTCTGCCACAATGAACATAGAAAATGGAGAAGTAAAATGGAAACCATAATTGAAAAGTTGAAATCTTTTTTTCTTTTTGGTATCACCTTTTCGGTTTCAGGGTATGTCCTAGCATCTATTGCATGACCATCAAAACAAGAGCAAATCTAATTACATAACCGATTTCAGAATTGCAGGTCAACATAGTATTTTGTCCTAACTGCAGAAAACTGCGTTTCTCTTGATATGAACACAACATATATACTTTCACAACGTTGAATAATTAGTACATACCTGAAAGCAGCCCCATGAACAGAGTGCTGACCGAAGATTCTCTAGTTCCTCTTCTTGTTTATTGCTTGGTGCGGAAGATGAGAGGAGACTGAGGTCGATGATGGGAATCGAAGATGATGCAGAAGAAACATCTTCGTTTGCATCACCATCTCTACAAATATATAGCGGTGGGGGTTCTTCACCATTGAGGACCATATCCTGGACGCGCTTTGATAGCAGTACCCCCGCCGAGAGAAAGGAAACTTCGGCCATGTTTTCAGTTCCTGACTAGGACTCAGGCTCAGAGGATTCTTCCGAAAACTTGATTGACGGCGTTATTTACAGTTTGCAGTGACATGTGTTGTTAGAACATGTTTGAACTCTTTTACTGCTTGTAAGTTAGGAAAATTCTACACATAGCACTCGCGCACCGCCTACCGTTCATAATCTTTGTATATACGCCACACCATCTTCGTACTTTCTATTAGTTAAGATATGATCATCACTAGATTATAAAAAATTATTTAATAAATAATCGTTTATTATGAAATTAAAATGAGATAGTTGTATAAAATTTTCCGATTGTACTGAACAAGATTTTGGCAGCGATTGTTGTTGGTTTACTTCCCGATACAGGTACGAGTCACTATGCAAATCCGAAAAATGATTTGCACAAGCCGACAAGTTTTATACAAATTTTTGTAAAAAGTTAGATTTCATTTAAAAAAATTATAAAAAAATTATTTTTTATTAATAAGATTCACCTTTTTTATAAAAAATTTATACGAGATTTATCTATCTAAGACTTATACCTAATATTATTTATTGCAACTTATATCTAGACTTCAAGAGCTAAATTTGCCCTGGCTAAGTGATTGTCTGTGCTTCAAAATAGACTTTAGAATGTGTTTGGTTATTAAAATTAACTGAACTCTTCTCAAATCATTTATTGATATAGCTCGTTATTTTTTTAACTTATTATAAAAGTGTTAAATTCATCTAAATTTATTTTATACATTCAAACATATATTTCAATTTATTTATTTAAACACATTTTAATAAAATTTATAAAATATTATTATTTACGTATAAATTCAGACCATCTAAAATCATATTAACATTCAAAATGAAACTTTATTTAGAACTAGAGATAAAAAGTAAAATCAGCTAGATTGAGTAGTTAGTAGTTGGAGCTCAACTTCATAGATTTTGGACTCAGTTCCAGTTTAAATTCATCCGGTAGATCATGCTCAAGTTGGACTAGGCTCTGTTTTGTAGCCTGAGGTATAAGCCTGTAATTAATGAGCTAGACAAGCCTAAATAATACACCACCTCAGGACACAAATTTGTTCTGTATTTTTTTTTTTTTTTTTTTCAGTTAATGTGAGACGGAGATTAATTAAAGACCAAGTCTTTTATTGTTGGGAAATGCTTATTGAACCGATAGTTTACCGATAATTTGACCGATGATTTTTTTTTAATTTTTTTTAATTTTTGTTTTTTATCTTAATGATTAAGAAAGTGAATATTATTTAATTTATGTATTTTTTATATAAAAAAATTATTTAAAAATATAAAAAAATACTTGAAAGAAATGAAAAAAAAATATATATTTTATAATACACTGCATCAGTTCACCATCGGCTGAGATCATCGGTCCCAATAGCACTATCCTTTATTGTTTTGGCCACGTTCTTTACAAATGTGGCAGAGACTGCCTAACGTGATAAGATGTGATGTAATACCCAAATGGCCAAATGCATCTTGCGCTCTTCAGAGCTGTTGCTTTTTTGCTTAACCCAAAACAAAGGAAAATGTCGGCTTTATAATACTTCCTCTGCATCAACTCATGCTCATGTGCTGAAACTAATAGAACGAAGGTCGGATATGATGAGAATTGGCAATGTTTTGAAACTCATGGCTTATTCAAGATAAGCTGGTGGCTGAGCTAAAACAAGCAAGCAAATGTTTTAATGGAAAGCAACATCACAAAGTTCAAAGTCTTATATATTAAAGAGTCAAGACAAGCCAACGGAAAGTTGGTCGTGATATCTGACTCAGCAATCCATTAGAAGACAAACATCATCTCCTCTTATAAGTAATTGCTGGCAAATTTTGTCCAGAAACTCGAGATTCTCTTTGGAGATCATTGGTTAAGAGTTGCGGAAGCCTATCTTCTTCGGACGCATCTCATTAATTTTGTGATGGGAGAGAGGTGTTCGCTCCTTCGGTGCGATATGGACCATGGTGACGACGAGGAGGTCATGAATTTAAACAACGGGAGAGATTGTAACGTCAGCTTAGAACAAAAACATTTTATCCAAACTTTACACAACAAAAATACTGAAAATCTTCTACTTTTCTCGCGAATATCTAGTACGACAGGACTAAAATGTCATTAATGTGTGAAGAGAGAGGACTCAATTTATTTATCACAATTATCTTTTTCGCTTTTTCATTGTAATGCCCCGCACTCGAAAGTCTGGAGAGTTAACTTTTGTAACATAACGTCTTCTTTTATGACAGATTTATATACTCTAGTATTTCATCAAAATACAAAATCCCTTTATTCAAACTAGAATTATATGTTCAGTCATCAAGACATTGATTAATTACCTCAAATGAATAAATTAGGATTCCACACCGTCTCAAGATTTTCACGATTTATAGTACCAAAAATAACATAAAATCATAAATCAATTAAGGAGACTCTCAAAATAAACACTTGTAACCTCGGATACTTATTCTTTATGAACTTCACAACTTCTCCAACACAACCCACTCTCACTAGCTAGCAAGACCATCATAATCATCTGAAAAATATTGTGAAAATAAGGGATGAGTTATCAACAACTCAGTAAGTAAAGAACATATACTAGTATGCAAATATGAACACTTACAGAGTTCAGAATGCAGAACAAAATATTTTTTTTTCAGAATGCAAAATCAAAACATATTATCAAAAATATCAAATATCAGAGCGAAAGTTTAAAAATATTCTTATTCAAAATCCCTTTGGAATAACATGACTGAAACATCATATCAGAACATAATTACATGTTTAACCCCCGTAGTAGGGTTGTGCAAGCCTCGGCGGCCAATCGAGTAGAAACAGAATGTGAATTTTTTCTTTATTATTCTCCGAACCCCGAGTGTACACATAGGAAAGACCATGCAGAGTCGTTTCCAAAGTAGGTGCACCAGAAACAGAAAAGTTGGTACCAACCCGAACAGAGGCCATAGTTTTACACCCGTGGTAAGGTCAGAATGGAATAAAAACAAAATGTCATACTAGAGGTTTCAGAAATCACATCATATCATATAAGAATACAATACATTTTCAGAACAAAACAGAATAGAATCAGATCACAAAAATATAATTTATGTACAATTTTTCATATTCGCTCTTTTGCATAGTTCAGAAACAGAATGTCAAAACTTTATTCATGTCTACACTAGTCATGACAAAAAATATTTTATTCTTATACAGAATTTCATGAGTCATATAGAACAAATAATTGGGGTCGTTTCAAATTTCTTTTCATAACAAAACATGCATATTTTTCTAAAAATCAACATCAATCAATTTTATTTATTTTTATGTAAAGTCTAGTATATGAACTCCGCTTACCTAGACTCTTTAGTCTTTCAAAAATTTCCTCAACAATACCGAACAAATACTAATCGTCACCTATAAAATAATCACGTAATCCCTTTAAATTTCAATTGAACACGTATTTTAATATTTAAGTATAAGCTTCTAAAATAACATATTTTAATCTCTTAAAACCTAAAATTCTCATAACCTCTAAATATATCATCATTTTTTAAAATCATCAATGTCCATTTAATAACTTCGACTAAAACATTAAAAATCTAACTTATTTATTATTGTAGTGTAACTATAAAATCTAGATAATATAATTATAAAAAATTGAGTCTAGTTGCCCATATTTATAAAAGTGAAACTTTAGCTTGATAAAATCTCAGCCCAATAAAACAAGTCCATGAAAACACAAACTCATTAAACTACTCACCCGAAATAATAAATCTGAAGGCATAGACTAAAGGGGCAAAAATGGTAATAGAACTTCTCCTCTGTTAGGTTAACAAAATTACACACACCCACATACACACACATGTATATAAAATGAGACTTTTTCGTTTGGTAAATAAACTCATCTCAACTCATCATTATAACTTTTTCAAATCCTAACACAATATAATAAACAATTCAACTTTTTCAAATTCTAAAATAATAATAATATTAAAAAATAATATTCTAACAATATTTTATCATCTCAACCCAACTTTACAAATAAAAATCGTGGTACGCGTGGAGGGGCAAGGCGCGACGGGGCTGGGCTAGAGGAACCGTGGTGGCACGACTGAAGATGACTGAGGGCGTGCGGCTGGACACTGGTTGAGAGAGAGAGAGGGTTATGAGCGAGAGAGTGAGCGGAGAAAGAAATAAGCCGAGAGAAGGAGGGAGTAACCTTGAGAGGGACTCACCGAGAGGAGTAGCGACGAGCTGGGGTGGCTTGGGGTGTTCGGCAATGATCTCTATGCAGGTGGTAATGGCGTGGAGGAGCCGGTTGTGCGGAGGAGTTGTGCCAAACAGAAGAGCTAGGCTCTACTTTCGGGGGTCAAAACATAGATGTTTCATTGCTGGTTCCTCGTGGGGTGGGGTGGAGGTGCAGTGGCACGGGTCGTGCATGATGGTGGCTGGCTACGGGTGCTATGGTGGTGGCGGTAGTTTACGACTGGGCAGCTTGCGAAGGGATGAGCCGTGCTCTGTTTTGGCTAGTAGTGCAACAGGGCTTCTCTACGTGGTTTCTCGGTTCGGTTGCTGCTACGAGTGGATGCTAGTGGTTGTTGGTGCGTGCATGCAAGAGCAGAGTCGTGGATCGGTTGTGGTCGATGGCGGATTTGCCGTGATCGCTGCTACATGAAGCTTGTTGTGCATGCATGTGGACGTGGGTTGCAAGTGTTCAGTTAGCAAGGGGTGTTGGTGGGTTTCCCGTGAGGAAGAATTCAAATGAGGGAGAAGGAGTGAAGGAAATCCGTATGGCTGTAGTTTCACGTGAGCAGTGCACTGTCCTCAACGGTCTAATAAAAGAGCAATCCTACACAACCTTCCCAACCTCCACACATTATATTTTTAAAAATTTTTAATGTTTTTTTGAGTTTATTCTTTTTAAAATAATTCAATTATTCTATTTATTATTCATATATTAAATATTTGATAAAAGAAAAAAATAATAAAAATTAAAAAAGTGTGGTGTGTGAAGGTTGTGTGAATAGTAGGAGGTTGTGTATATTTTTTTCCTAATAAAATGATGATGCACTGAAAGAGGAAACAAACAAAAGGGTCATGAGTGTTTGACATGATGAAAAACTTAGTGAGATGGTGGCGGTGGAACCGAGTATTACATTCACAATATTCTTATTCAAAATCCCTTTGAAACAACATAACTGAAATATCATATCAGAATAGAATTCCATGTTTAACCTCCGTAGTAGGGTTGTGCAAACCTCGGCGGCCAACTGAGCAGAAATAGAATGTGAATCTTCTTCTTATTATTCTCGGAGCTCCGAGTGTATACATAGGAAAAACTACGCAGAAAACTACTTCGTTTCCAAAGTGGCTGCACTAAAAACAGAAAAGTTGGTACCAACCCAAACAGAGGCCACATTTTTACACACGTGGTAAGTTCAGAAAGGAACAAAAACAGAATGTCATACGAGAGGTTTCAGAAATCACATCATATCATAGAAGAGTATAGAACATTTTCAGAATAAAACAAAATATAATCAGATCACAAAAATATAATTTATGTACAATTTTTCATATTCGCTTTTTGCATAATTCAGAAACAGAATGCCAAAACTTTGCTCATGTCTACGCCAGTCATGACAAAAAATACTTTATTCTTATACAGAATTTCATAAGTCATGTATAACAAATAGTTGGAGTCGTTCCAAATTTCTTTTCATAACAAAACATGTATATTTTTCTAAAAATCAACATCAGCCAATTTTATTTATTTTTATGTAAAGTCTAGCATATGAACTTCGCTTACTTAAACTCCTTAGTCTTTCAAAAATTTCCTCAACAATACCGAACAAATATTAATCGGGATATGCGTGGAGGGGCAAGACACGATGGGGCTGGGTTGGAGGAACCGTGGTGGCACGGCTGAGGATGGCTGAGGGCGCGCAACTAGACATTGGTTGAGAGAGAAAGAGAGGGTGATGAACAAGAAAGTGAGCGGAGAAAGAAATAAGTCGAAAGAATGAAGGAGTAACCCTGAGAGAGACTCACCGAGAGGAGTAGCGACGGGCTGGGGTGGCTTGGGGTGTTCGGCAATAATCTATGTGCAGGTGGTAGTGGCGTGGAGGAGCTGGCTGTGTGGAGGAGTCGTGCCAAACATAAGAGCTGGGCTATGCTTTCCGGGATCAAAACAGAGATGTTTAGTTGCTGGTTCCTCATGGGGTGGGGTGGAGGTGCAGTGGCGCGGGTCGTGCACGATGGTGGCTGGCTACGGGTGCTATGGTGGTGGCGGTAGTTAACAGTTGGGCAGCTTGCGAACGGAAGAGCTGTGCTCTATTTTGGCTAGCAGTGCGACGAGGCTTCTCCACGTGGTTTCTCGGTTCGATTGCTACTACGAGTAGATGATAGGGTGGCAGCGGCTGTTGGTGCGTGCATGCAAGAGTGAAGCCGTGGATCGGTTGTGGTCGATGGTGGATTTGCCGTGATCGCTGCTATGTGAAGGTTGATGTGCATGCATGCGGATGTGGGTTGCAAGTGCTCAGTTAGCAAGGGGTGTAGATGGGTTTCCCATGATGAAGAATTCAAATGAGGGAGAGGAGTGAAGGAAATCTGTATGGCTGTAGTTTGACATGAGCAGTGCATTGTCCTCAACAATCTAATAAAAGAGCAATCCTCTACAACGTTCTCAACCTCACATATTATATTTTTTAAAATTTTTAAAATTTTTAAAATTTTTTTTGAGTTTATTCTTTTTAAACCAATTCAATTATTCTATTCATTATTTATATATTAAATATTTGATAAAAAAAATAAAAATTAAAAAATTGTGATGTGTGAAGGTTGTATAAATAGTAAGAGGGTGTATAGATTTTTTCCTAATAAAATGACGACGCTTTGAAAGAGGAAACAAACAAAAAGGTCAGGAGTGTTTGACATGATGAAAAACTTAGTCGGATGGGGGCGGTGGAAACAGGTATTACATTCACAATTGATCTATGCAGATCAGGAAGCTTATTTATCGCTTGATTGTATTTTTTTTTTTATTTAATAGTTAAGAAAATGATAATTACTTAATTAGTTTTTTTTTAATTATTTAAAAAATAATTGAAAGAAGAAAAAATAGATTTACACTTATCATAAGGCAGGACACCATTTTGGATCCCCTAGCATTATCCTTTGATCTTATTCGTCGATTGATTTAATAGCCACTTCGTTGAATTTAAACTAAATTCCAATTCGATTTGGGGGCAACGAGAAAAATACAGCATCGAATCAGCCCAGCCCATGGAATTATATCGATAAATTCAAAATGGCTTGGGCCCATTGGTAATGAGATCCAGGGAAATGTCAACTTATTTAGGCAATTCTGTACCTCTTGCCTCTTGGTATCAAGCCCAAACTTTGAGGCTTATCATTGTCAAATGAGTAATGTTATTATTTATTTTCTCACCCATCTTCTTACTATTTTATAATATTTACTATTTTATAATATATTAATAGATAATTAAAAATTATTTATTATATTTTAATTATGAATTTATTATTTAATATCACATCATAAAATAATTAGAAAATAAAAAAAAAATAGACCATCAAATAATCTAGGTTTTTTACATACATTTTTTTTTTTATTAATTTCATGAGTGATATGACGATGTTTTTGCATAATATAGTGAACTACTTATTAGTATTCATACGAAAAGCCATTGTCTCAATAAGTAATTCCTTTAGGTTCCCCCAACGCATTTGTATTGGCCTCTGTTGCAATACTTGTCTAATTTTTATGATAAATAATATTTGCATTTTTAAATATATAAATCTTGTACATTCATTTAAAAATAAATAAATAAATAAATAAAGATTCGTATGAAAAATTTATTTATTTTTAAATAATAAACCTCCAAATACGAACATGTTAACAGCGGAGGAAACCGTGACAGCAAACAGCACAGTACTGCGGAGACACGTGCAATCGATTGAACTCTTCCGTCGCGTCCTATGACCAAACAATGTCTGCACTTCAATGCGTCGATGATGACAACGTCAGCTAATCTCTATATCATCCTCTGCTTTCTAACCGGCCACGTAACAGCTCGAATTCTCAGGTTCCTTTATCCTTCTTTCTTTTTCTTTCCTTCCCATGTTTTTTTTTTTTTTTTTGCTGAAATGAATACTTAACTTTGCCATATGGCTGTGATGAATTCACTTGAACTAAGAGTTTTCTTTCCGTATCATAGTTTCTCTACAATCAAACAGCAGTGTTCTTCCAACATTCTGGAGTGAAAATTTTGTGCACTTCTGATTTCTGAATTACAGTTTGTTTGGAATTTTTGTTATACAGTAAGATCCAATGGGGCAGGCTCCATCTATGCTAACGCAATATGATATCGAGGAAGTGCAGGAACACTGCAATAATCTATGTGGGTTCCCTTTATCCTTGTCTTTAATTTGTGGGTTTCTTTTATTTTGTTGTTTAATTCTCTGTTGGAAGTTTTTTATCTGTGAAATGTAGTTTCTCAGCAAGAAATAGTCTCTTTATATCAAAGATTTTGCCAACTTGATCGGAATGCAAAGGGTTTTATCTCGGCTGATGAATTCTTATCGGTTCCTGAGTTTGCCATGAATCCGCTTTCTCAGGTAGTCCAGCGGGATGTCTAAGAGAATACGTATTTGAGTCTTTGTGATGCCTAATTCTGTTGTTTCTTGCTGATGCATGATAAATTGTATCTTAATTTGAGAGCTTGACTTGGTAATCATTTTCAGAGGCTGCTTAAGATGGTGGATGGCTTGAATTTCAAGGACTTCGTGGCTTTCTTGTCGGCCTTCAGTGCTAAAGCTACTATACAACATAAAATTGAGTGTAAGTGCCGATTACCTCATGATTTATCATATCATTATTCGTGCTTCTGATGCAATTTCATAAAAAGGGTATTTGATATTATAAGGATCGTGTTAATTGCATGATAACTACATGTGAGAGCAATGCCTACGTTCATTCAGATGCATTATATATGTTGTTCCTTCTGGTTTGTAGCCTGTTTCAAGTATGGGATTGGAGAATTTGGATTTGGGAACAATTTCAAACGTTATCTATCTTTCAACATCTAAAAAAGCGAAGGAGAGAAAAGCAGTATTTGTTAGTTAGAGTAGTAAAAAAATCTCAACAAATAAACTTAAGAGGCGGGTGTTTTTAGTCTAAATAGGTTTAGAATTTTGATGCTATAAAATTTTGTGAATTTTTTAAGAAGTGTGGCAATTCTTAATAGGAATGTCTAGTGAGGTCAATAAACCTGGTAATGAATGTACATTTAAAATTAAAGTTATAAATTGTGTGGTACCTGATTTGAAAGCGTATAAAGATCAGATTGAATTTTTTATTGCCAGCCAGGGATAAAAGAAAGGGCTAAATAGATTGAATAAAATTGTTTTGATAGCAGAAAATACTGTCTAGGATTGAAGTTAACTAATTGAGCTGGTATAGTCATACATGAACAGCAGATGTCATTTAAGAAAGCACTCTTTTTTTTCTTTTATTTATTTATTTATTTATTTATGTTTGATGTCGCTTTTGTTGTTGTCATCATTGTTATTCTATTAATTTTTTGTGCTTTCCTACTTTTAAAAAAAAATGCTCTCTTATCATAAATTATATCTGGTAGTTTTTCTAAGAAGTGACTGGTCTTGAGCTGTGAAGGAGTGAAAATGTTTGGGTGTTATATTAATATTACTGGTTTTTTTATTGTCCAGTTATTTTCAGAGTATATGATTCAGACAGTAATGGAAAGGTGTCTTTCAATGACATATTAGAAGTGCTTCGGGATTTGTCAGGTTCATTCCTGTCTGATAAGCATAGAGAGGTATTAAAAAGGATGCAACATTATAAGTTTTGTTTCATCCTTTACTCATACCATAAAGGATAAAGGTTGTTACACAGTGAGTTTTATGACATCATCATGAATATTAATATTTCTCTTGGTTTTTTGTTAGGAGTTAATTTCCAGATCACTTACCAAACCTTGTCGTTGTTTGGTATGGTACATTGAACTGGGGGGGGGGGGGGGGGGGTGTCTCTCTCTCTCTCTCTGTGGGTGCATTGCCTTGATGTGGGATACATCTGATCCTATAAAGTTTTTGAGACAGATGGATAAAGTAGTGTTGCCTGATTTTCTACTGTACCAATCTCGTGAAAACCTTTTTCTCTTAGCTTGATTTATGTGGATTGACATAATAGAGAACTGGATGAATAGCTCACAGTAAACTGGGTGATCGCATTTTTTGAGTTCGCATTCTGCATTGGGGTATTAAGGAGACTTGTATCATACCAATATCAATGTCGCAATGAACATTATCAGAACTGGTTTCAACGCATTTCGAATCCTGTATACCCTTTTGTTGCTTTCAAACTAAAACCAAATTGTTTGCATATTTCACCATGCACGGTTTGTTCGTGGAAGAGATGAATAGCCTGGACAGAACACTATCTTTATATTGGAAAATTTGGGGAAGAATGGAGAGGTGTATCATTGATTGACACGATTGTCGCTTTGATTAGTTGAATTGGTTAAGGTGTACAAAGATAATCACAAAGATTGAAAATGTTAATGGATGGGGATTTTAATGCCAAATCAAAGACTAGTGGAACTGTTCCACTTCTTGCATTGAAACGGCTGCCTCTATTTTCTCCCCTATGGAGTCTAATATCAAATTGGCATTCTTCTTGATTTATGTGATCGATGAAATTGGGTGGTTCCTTGGAATCATTTCAGTCCTCTTAGATAAGAGAAATACTAGGTTTACAAAGAGAATAACAAAAATTAAGCTTACAAACTGATGTGGTTGTATGTGATACATTAAGGCTTCGTTTGCTTTCTAAACCCATCTCAACTCATCATTATAACTTTTTCAAATTCCAATACAAAATATAATAAACAATTCAACTTTTTCAAATCCCAAAATAATAATAATATTAAAAAATAATATTCTAACAATATTTTATTATCTCAACTCAATTCAGTTCAATATCCACACGCAACCTAAATCTATTTACAAGAATAGAGCTTTACACTTTGATGTACCACATTAAGCCACGTAAGTTTGTAAAGTAGTTTTTTCTACTTCTTTTTGTAGGCATGTCAATTCTCTTTTGATAATAAGATACCTTTTGAAAAACCTGATGAAATCCTAGTATCTTACTTATTATCATGAGAAAAGAACACCTGCAATTCCTTCATGAAGGTAGTATTTTTTATATTGCTTCATTTTCCTCTTTCTTTCTAAATTCAAATGCTTACTGTTTTTGTTTGTGGCATAACCCAAAAGTTTTTAATTTTCTATTTGGTTAGATTTTACTGAAGCCTAACATGACTTCCACACACCGCTCTTTGGTTCACAGCAAGTATTGAACCAAGTCTTGGCAGAAACGGGTTTCACAGAGGAATCTTATTTAATGTTGGATGACTTCATTAAGGTACTTAATTCTTTCCATATATCTAGCAACAATTCAAACATTGTAAAAGAAGGGTAGAAGAAAGTGGAGAGAAAAAGGGATAAATTGGAGTTACATGATCCTGGGTACTGCTCACCATATTTAATTGTCTTGTTAAAAACCAGTGAATCAGATAGATGCCCTGGCTTGGATCATTTGAAGTAACCTGTTGTTCACATGCAAAGGCACACTTTATCATCTTCAGCTTGACCATTTATAACCCTGGCTAACTTGCATTTAAAGAAACATCACTAAAGGAATGTATACCTTAAAAAACTGCCATGGATTTGCATGACTATGCTTGTTCTTTGGAGTTTGCATTACTTTCTTCTTCTTCTTCTTCTTCTTCTTCTTCTTTTTCAATGTTTACCATCATTGCTTCACATCTGTTACAGGTTCTTGGCAGTTCTGGCTTAAAAATAGAGGTTGAAGTACCAGTTGACTAATACAGCCAGCCCCGCTATCTTTTGCCATGTAGTTCAAGACGAAATGTAAACTCAACTCTATCCTTGTAGAAAATTCATGTCAATAACACCTGTATTAATACATCCTTTTGCTCACTACAAATGTTTGATCGATGAGAAATATAAAATAAACAACCTGTGTAATTATTACTATAAAAAACAAAATGGTCGATCATTATTATTGCTTCATTCCAAAGATCTCGAGCCTGTTTTCAGGTTCTGAAATGCTAGCGTCTGGGTTTTTTCTGATTTCCTCAATTGAAAGCAATCTATGATTCACTAAATTCTGTTGGATAGTTGATTTGGTACATATTAATGAGTGCAGCAAATTTAAGCTTTCGAATAAATGGTTTCTGATCAATTGAAAATGCCATTGGAAAATCTCTCTCTCTCTCTCTCTCTCTCTCTCTCTCTCTCTCTCATACCGCAAAGACAGCAGACATGGAGCCAAAATTTGCATATTAAAAACATCAAATTCAATAACCCATATCATATCCCTTCTCTCCAGAACCAAATGCTTTTAATTTACGGTTAGATCACGCTGAAACAGCCTTCCAATATCAATGCTGATTTTAAAAAAACAAGAAGAAAATAACTACAATATGAATGCAGACAAATTTAAACGTAAAGACAGGGTCTATGCAAGTGCTCAGCAATTTCCTAGCTAGGACTCGCACTCTCTCACTGATGTCAAAGTTGGATTATGCAGTGAACACCCACAAACACACGAGCAAAGAAACTTGTTCTCCACATCTCTTGCCTTAAAATAACTTCATTTTCCATAGCCCCTCCTCTTTCTTTCAAGAAAACAAATGATGGATAATCTTTAAGACTGCAACTTTTGCAGGCAAGCAACTGTCATTCACAATTACTAATACGTTCTATAGCCAACTTTTCATGTATTGTTTGCATCTGCATTTTTTTCAACAGAATCTTCAGTATTTTGGTTTGTATACATGCATGAAATGAACGCCTGCTCATTTACAAAGTTTCTTTGATGTCTTCACATCTAATTAACACTGGTATGTTGATGTTATGCTAGCTTCTGCACAGTAGTTGGGCCAGAAGTTGATCTGTATCTCTCACAAACACGTACGTGTACATACTTTGTGCAAGAGGAAAATAAACATGTCGAACTCGCTTGAATTACAAATTCATTCGTCACTAGAATTTATGAGGGATTTCATCGTTAAGATTGACAAGTTGTGTCTTGAGGCAGATGCAATGACTGGAAAGGAGAAACAACTAGATCAATGCAATTTGGAAGTGAATAGTTCAAGTGGTATAAAACTGTTAACAGGTCCAATGGATTCAGCTCCAAAGAAAATTTTGAAGCCGCTGAGTTGTTCAGGGAACAAAGTTTGCATCAGTTCTTGCAACAAGGGGAAGGCAGTGATCATGCAGACTGGTATGGTTGAACAGCTTAACGAACGATTGGAGATCCTTGAAGAAGAAACTGAAACTATGAAGAAAGATATTTTAGGGGTCCTGGAAGAAAGGAGAACGCTGGTGAATGAGATATATGAGCAGTTTCAGATTATACAGCATTGCCTTTGCCTCCGAAAATCAAGCTATAGGAGAAACATGTCCCGATGATCATACTCTGATCGCAGAACACGCCCTTCACATGATAAGATGTGATTTGTAAGAGGATTTAATTCTAAACTTGCAAACCACATTCTTCTCCTCCATATATATCGGCTTGCAAAATATAATTTTTTCCAATTGATCTTTACTTGGTGCTGGAAAATAGTAAGCTAGCTGTTTGCAGTTAGTTAATTATGGTGTGAAGAGTACTGAGCTCAAGCTTCTAGAAAGACTTGCTTGGATCACTTGGTTTTGATGGAGTAGATATTCCAAAGCTGAGGAGACAAGTAACGTTGAGTGCATAATTATTTTAAAAATAGTGGAATTTATTATTATAAAATTATTATTTTTTTATATAAATTTTATATTTATTAAATTATTTTAAAAAAATTACACGGCACTTATACATTCTACGATTGCAAATATCATTTTTTTTTAACTTAATCCGACTTGTTGGATGTCTTGTTTCTGTTTTCTCAAATTACCGCTGTCCCTCTACCTCTTATCGCCTTCTCCATTCTACTCAACAAAATATTACCGATGACGATTACGATTATGATTACGAACGCTATAACGAATGTACTAAAAAAAAAGTTGCTCGAGGAAACAAAATCTCAGGAGGGTTGTGAATTTTCTGGCACAATACAAGGAAGCTTGCTCTGAAATAGAACCCAACACATCATGCTCGTTCTAATCTCATGATTGGATATTAATGATTAGTGGAAGGGCGGGTCAATACAAATTGAGACCTAATACGAAATTTAAGTGAGTTATGAAGAGTAATCCTATATTCAATTATAGAGTGCCAAATGCCGTATATTCTTTTTAAAAAATAATAGAGCTTATTATTAAAATGTTAATTTTTTCATATGGATTATATATTTACTCACTTTTCAAGAGAAATTGTGTACTTCATGACTGCAAATATCACTTATCTATTATAATTATAGTACAATAAAATATAAATTATTAAATGAAATATTTTCAAAATTTTCAATAAAACTATATTTTATTTAAAATCTTTAGATAAAAATTCTTTGAATTTATATTTAATACAACAATTTAAATTAAGGCATCAATGCAAATTTTGTGCCTAAAATTAGCTAGATCTTAAAAAAGTTATTTGAAAATATAAATAATTCATTATATTAAATATTAAATTTAATATTATGGGACCTTGCACACATTAAAAAATATAAAACAAAAATTAAATTTTATTTAATTAAATAATTTTTTATTTTTTATATTTAAAAAACCGTATTTTTATTTTTTGGACCTTGCATAAGATGGGCTTTAAGCAATAACCTAAATGGCCTTACTACCTCTTGCTAGAAGATTGTCATTTTGGCTAATAAGTTAAGAAACTCTTTGTTATTATTTTTATATGAAAATTCTACGTGAAAACTTTACGCGACATACTTTTATCTAATCAATATATATTTATATTATTTTTATCATTCTATCTTAATACTTAAATATGTATATGTTTAAATAATAATGATAAAAATGACAAATTACATGCTAGTTTGATGGATGTGTATAGTGTAAGTTTTTTTTTTTTTTTTTTTAAGTTTTTATTGGTGTAGATGACATATGTTGATAATTTTAATGATGGGTACGTAAATAACTACTACGCTGCGAGAGGAACTATCATCTCCATTCGTACGAGGACCAGAATATTTTTGAAAATCTTCGTATAGGTAGATCATTAAAATGGAACTATTATCTACCCAAAACCGATGTAGCTCATCAGAATGCCATACATTATTCCACTGGAGTTTTGCTACATAACCTCTATCATACTTTACATTCCACTTTTTTAAAATTTTTAATATTTTAATATATTTTTTTAAATTTATTCTTTTTAAATTATTTCAAATTTTATATTTATTACTCATATAATAAATATTTGATAAAAGAAAAAAATAATAAAAATTAAAAAAATATGGAGTGTGGACTATGAGAAAGTTGTGAATATTTATTCATTTCACTGCACTAACATTGTTGAAGATAAATGTTAGTTGAGCATTGCTATTCATCATCATACACCACAAACCACCCTTTGTTTATTTTTTATTTTTTAAATTTTTTTTAATTTATTCTTTTTAAACTAATTGAGTTATTGTACTCATCATCTATACATTACATGTTTGGTAAGAGAAGAAAATAAACAATAAAAAAAAATAATATGTGATATGTGGTGTAAAGATAATGAGTAGAATTTTTCATATTATATAAACTTATACACGTATTGAGAAAATGAGCTAAATCAACTAAAAAATAAACATTAAGGTCTCGTTTGTTTTCAGAAAATATCTCATCTCATCTCACCTCATCATTACAATTTTCTCAAATTTCTGTATAAAATAAAATAAACAATTCAACTTTTTCAAATCTCAAAATAAAAACAATATTAAAAAATATATTCTAATAATATTTTATTTAACTTTTCAACTTGAATCTCAACTCATCTCATCTCATATCTGAAAATAAACGAGCCCTAAATACATATCTGCCTGTATTTAAATATCAAAATTATGATTAAAATGACCTTTAAAACCTCTTAATCCAATAAAAATAGTTGTTTAAAATAATTTGTTATGTCAAATATCTAAATAAATAGTCAGCTAAAAATATGTAGTGCTAACTAATATAATTATCAATGTCCAAATTGTAGAAAAAGAAAGAGATATTCAAACTATGTTTAGATGTTAAATTGAATTGAGTTAAATTAAATTGAGATGATAAAATATTATTAGAATATTATTTTTTAATATTATTATTTTAGAATTTAAAAATATTAAATTATTTATTATATTTTATATTGAAATTTGAAAAAATTGTAATGATGAGTTGAGATGGATTAATTAACCAAACAAACCTGAATAAGTTGGAGATGAGATTAGAAAGTAAAGAAAATTCCTAGCATTCTCATACTCACCTACTCTAACAATAATAATAATAATAATAGAAAAATTATTTACAACATACTATTACAACTGTCTCACTTTTATTTGAAATAATATTATATATTATATTCTTATCTTATTTTGATTATATTAAATAATATGTGGTACATTTATTATTATTAGATGGTAAAAAAATATATAATAAATGATTATTTAATAATAATAAATATGTAATATCTTTTTTAATTAAATAAAAATAAAATAATAGTATAGTATATAGAATTTTATTAATAATAATAATTAACAATGAATAATTAATGATGCCTCCATTAGATTGCAAAAATGATTAAGATTGGAATGTTAATTAATTTTAATTAAGAAAACGTTGCGTACACAATCGTCCAAAGTCCCCCGGTGGGGCCATTCTCCCAATGGATAAACCCCAGAGAAAAACAAAGGCCCAAAACGGGACCCACTATTTCCTCTCTCTTATCTCATCCTCCCGAGGCAGCAAACCTAACTCCGAACCATCTCGTATCTGACCAATAAACTCGACCTGTCACTCATCTGTTGCTTTGGACTCCGCCTCGGTCTTACGCAACCCGGCACTTTTTCAGTCTCCTCCTCACTCTTTCTCCTGCTTCTCTCTTCTCCCATCTCTCTCTCTCCAGAACGAAAACCACCCAGAGACGTGTTGATCATCGGTTATTGATCGTGATGAGGTATATTCGGTTGATCGGCGTTTTTTTTTTTTGGTTTTGGCCTTGTTTCTTTCCGTGGAAACTTTTCCCGGAAAGTTTTTTGGTTGGGAAACGATCGCTTTTTTTTTGTCTTTTGACTCCCTCCCTGTTCATGTTAATGGATTTATCGAGTGGTTTTTGTTGTGATGGTCGGGTAAAATCTCTGTAAAAGAGAGTTTAATCTTTACGCTAAATCTGTTTCCTCTCTCTCTCTCTCTCGGGTAAAATTTCGGTGGAAAGGCACTATCGGGAATCGAACGGCGTAATGGTTCGCGTGCTATGCGATCTTAGTGTCCTTGCGTTCGATTTGTATGATGTTGTTATGTCTTGAGGTGTTTTACTTTTTGGTGAATTCCTGTTACAGTTGAAGGGATGATTTTGAGGTGCTTTCCTTTCGTACTTATTTTTTATATCGATGATGGGCTCGTGTTTGGTTGCTGAAAAAGTTTTAGAAAGGAAAATAATCTAAACGTTTGTTATTTTTGTGAGTGATATTATTCATCTGGGGGCAAAAAGAGAGAGGAGAAAACCACGCACACACTGCTTTGAGCTAAATTTAACCAATAGGGCTTATTCAGTTTATGCTTGGTGAGTGCGTAGCCACATGGTGGAAGGAAGGAAATCGTAGAGTTTATAAAGGTGTTCCATAGCAGTCGAACGGGTTGGGTTGATAAATTATATGAATTTTCCGTAGCAGTTTTCTTAGTTACTTACCTTACCGTATCAGTGTGGCCACCTAGGAAGAAATACAAAATACGATACTGAAGTGATATTGTGTAGCTGTTTGGAGTGTGATATACATGCCTGTGCGAACACATATACCGATACACGCTTTAGTTGTATATTTGTGCACTCTGCGCATTTCTGGTATTGTTGGAAAATTTGATGCAGGACTTACATAGGCATGACTTATGTTTACGTGATTCGGCGTCTCTAGGTTGCCATTATATGGACTGTATTTGTTAGGATTATTATTTTTCCCCAAACAAAAATGTAGGAACAACTAACCCTTAGGGGTTGGCTCAAATGGTAAAATGCTTTGGTCATTTGACTTAGGATTAGTTAGTACTATTTCTCGATGGGGGGCAAGGGGTATAACTCAGCAGTAGACTGTCACCTTGACGTGGTGGAAGTCATCAGTTTGATCTTGATTATCATCTTGGTGGTATGCTCTCTCCAGGTCTAAGATTCGAATCTTCTTGGGTGCACACAATTCCTAGGAGCCATCGGATTGGGGGATTTTCCCCTTGAATTACCCGAGGTGCACTTGAGAAAAACTTTTTACCGAGGGACTGTGCACCCCCGGGATTAGTCGAGACGTTGTTTTTGGACACCCGGTGCCTATTAAAACAAGTGCAGGAACAAGATGTAATAAATGTGTAGGCAAGCGACCCTTTTTTTAATGAATGCACAAGGAGTCTGATAAATGGAGGGTGGGGCAGGTACGAGTATTGTAAACCAACAGGTCTTCAGCATAGGGCTGGGTTGTACTTTGTACAGGGGTACAGACCCTATCCCAACTAATTTATCTCTGTCTCTCCAGCTCATGCAGAGCAGTAACCATCATTTTAACCCCTAGGGGTTGGCTCAAGTGGTAAAGGCCTTGGGCTTGGGGGTATGTTCCCCCCAAGTCTAAGGTTCAAATCCCCTTGGGTGCAAACAATCTCTAGGCAGTTGCGGAAACTCCTTTTCGAGGGCCTGTGCACCCCCGGGATTAGTCGGGATGCTGTTTCGGGACACCCAGTGCCAATAAAAGAAAAGTAACCATCATTTTTATCTCCTTCTCCCTCATATTTTTTTTCCATAAGAATCAAAGTTTTTGTTATAAAAATCAAAGGCATAGCCCAGGTACCAGGAAGTATACAATAGGGGATCTTTTTATCTAATTCAATATTGTTTTCTTTTCCAAATAAGTTGCATGTGGGCATAGAAGACTTCATCTGGTGGGGTGATGGGGATCAACGTTTTGCCCCCACCCTGATTGTGGCAAGAATGGAGAGAAACTTGTAAATTGTGAGCGTAATGAGGAGATTTGGATAATCGGATGGAAAACCTTTCCGTAGTGCATCCCATCGCCATTCCAGTGGTAAAACCGTGTTGGTGATAAAATCTAATCCTAAGTTTTAAAACATTCTAAGTATATAGGTCAGAGCATTCTTGTTAATAATACGCACACAAATATACTTGGAAGATGAATGCTTGCAGGGGCACCTGGTGTAGAAAATCACATTTTCGCATTATCTCCATGGTCCTGTTAGCATTTTCAAATGTCTACTCTTCTTAGTCTTGTTATCACACAAATCTGGCTATGTGCATGTGTTCTGTTTTTCATAAAAACATATTCTTTAAAGGTATTTTTTAGATGATTTACTGTTCACTTGTGCTGAATACTTATTCTGATATGCTTTGTTTGCTTTACAGGATGAAGATGAATGCATGCTTTCATTTTTTATAATTCAATGGATTAAGTAGTGTTCTGCCGCAGTTTTTGTGACTTGTATTGATTACGAGACATTTTCTCAATGGGGGAGCTTGTTCTAGGAAGAGAGACCAGGTAGACAATGAAGATGGTTTACTTAGAGGTCCAACTGGAAGATATTGTAAAAGTGGGAGCTCGAAGTGGTTGGCAACTTCATTTTTGCGGCCTGCTATAGATATTCAACTGGGTAGAGGAAAATGCCCATCACTTATGGACTTGTGTATACGTAAAATATGTGAGGTACTTGTTGTATATATCATGCTTGGTTCAGGATCCCAACTCCTTGTCTGATCTCTTTTGCTCCTTTCTCTCACAGGACATTGATAGGTATGGAACCTTTTCTTTGCTCCCAAGGGATATTAGTCAGCAGATCTTTAATAAATTGGTGTATTGCCAACTTCTAACTGATGTTTCTCTGGAAGCTTTTCGAGATTGTGCTCTTCAGGTAATTCAGGGCAAATTATTTCGAAAGTTGGCTTTAGTTCATTTGCTGGTGTTAAATTTCCCATTAGTTCTCAGTCTGCCATGCTTTAGTGTTCCTTCATGTGCTTGACAGGATCTTTACTTGGGAGAATACCCTGGGGTGAATGATAATTGGATGGATGTGATCTCTTCACAGGGGTCATCTTTGCTTTCTGTTGATCTATCTGGTTCTGAAGTTACCGATACCGGGTTGCTTCATCTCAAAGATTGCACAAATCTTCAAGCCTTATATTTTAATTGTTGTGACCAAATTTCCAACCGTGGGCTGGAATACCTTAGTGGTAGTATTTCCTGTGCTTTCTATGTTAATGTGTTGGTTTTGGTCATTTTCTATTTTCAGTCAGTAATTTAATTTTTCTAGATGAGATAGTGAAAGTACTGTAATAAGAGGAGTTATATCTACAAAAAGAAGGTATCACTTACAGAAGGATCAAGAAAAGAATGAAAATTGGATGCAAGATAAAGGGGAAGTGCTGGGTAGAGTGTAGAAAAAGAGAATCAGACTAATGATGCTCCCTTAATAGAAAAATACATCACGTGTACATGGGCTATGGCTAATATTCTCATCAATAAAACCCTTTATTACATCAAAAAAAGAATAACAGGAGACTTTTTTTTTTAATAGGTAATCAAGAAGTCTACGGTGCCATTTGGATAGTGAGTTGAGATGAGATGAGATGAGTTGAAAGTTGAATAAAATATTGTTAGAATATTATTTTTTAATATTATTATTGTTTTGGGATTTGAAAAAGTTGAATTGTTTATTATATTTTTTGTGAAAATTTAGAAAAATTGTAATGATGAGATGAGATAAAATACTTTTACTATCTAAATGGGCCCTAAAAGTATCTAAAAATCAAACTCAGACATAGGTGTCTCAGATCTTCAGAGCCAAAAGGGCTCTTAACTGTATGCTCAACCTTTACATTTGCTGAGAGGAAAGGAAGCCAGATGTTCCTAATCAAATAAGATTGGTTTCATGTCATTGGTGTGCTAAATTCTGGGTAACGTGTTGGAAATTGGAGTTTTATGACATGCATTTTGTCTACCATATGTTACTGCAAGATTAATTCTTCCCTTATTTTCCCAGTTTTGTCAGAAGTTCTCTTAAAATCATTTATTTTTTGGGCATAACTCTACATGAATTAACTTTATCTTCCTCCGTGCTTTTGAATTTTTCCTCAAACTTGAAATGGATGTGAATTGCCATTGTGCCTTCTCTGTATTCTTGAATTGGGTGGTTTATGTATGTTGTGTATGACAATTACTAAACGTTTCAGGTCTTTCAAACTTGACAAGTCTGAGTTTTAGAAGAAACAATGCGATTACTGCTGAGGGAATGAGTGCCTTTTCTGGTTTAGTTAACTTGGTCAAGTTGGACCTGGAGAGATGTCTTGAGATTCATGGTGGTCTTGTTCATCTCAAAGGTATTTAGTATCTGCATGTACTTTCATCTGGGACACACCCCCAAAAAGAGAGAAGATAAAACACCAATGCTTTCATGAATTATGATGAGTTAGGCGATTGGTTAAATAAATGATATTGTTAGCTGATACTATTTTAGATTAAATGCTAATTGAGGGATACATAATGTGGGTAGCTCTCTCATTTTACAAATCTATTCCCTCCCAAAGGTTGAACCCAAGACCTCCCCAATCTGAAGGGATGAGTACTACCTGGTTAAGCTTATTTTAATTTAGAAGAAATTATGGTAGAGTTTCTTTTCGTAAAGATGATCAAAGCCGATCATAGAGTGGAAATAAAAATCCAATGGAAATATTGTTGAAAGTATCCGTTTTCAAACAAAATGAGTACTTGATAGAGGTGTCATTGGACATTTGTAAAAATGAATGACACTAGTTTTCCCTTGACAACCGGAACATCACATGCAACAGCCAATTTTTGCTTTCTTACTGTTGGTGTGGTATATATCTTTTTGCAGGTTTAAAAAAGTTGGAGTCTCTCAATCTCAAGTGCTGTAATTGCATTACAGATGATGACATGAAGCCTCTCTCTGGTAACTTACAATTTGGGATCTTTTAGTTTATTTTTTTCTCTTAGCGGTGGTATGAACCTTAATTCTGCAGTCTTTTTGTATGACTATTGTCACTCGCTGTCTGTCTGTCTGTCTTTCTGTCTCTGAAGAATTGTTTGATAAGACTATAAATGGGGTGCATTGACGCATGAAAAAAAGACTGGGAATAAAAGAAAGTGCTCCTTCGGTCATTGTGGCAGTGTTTTAACAGTTATGACTGTGTTAGTCTAGCTAGGGTCTTTAAGGGTTTTATTTTGTATTATTATTTTTCTAAGCTGATGTGTGGCTAGTAGTGTTTCAAATTATGGACCAGATCAAGGTTTTAGGATTTCGTCTGATTGCAATAAAACTTTAGCATTTGGCTTTACCCAAGAGGTTTTTCCCGTGTTTTCCTAAAAAACTTATTCTGCTAAGCTCCTGCATCATCTTGACTGTGAAGTTAAACAGATTGTGGAATTACAGCAAATGCATATTGCTAATTTCATTTAAAGCTTTTGTTGTGTTGGCATGTGCTTTGAGTTAAGATGTGTGCTTAGTGATTGAGATGGTCTATTGCGGAACTGTGTGAATCACTCATTAGTAAAATGTCAGGGCTACTTATAAAAAAAAAAGTAAAATGTCAGGGCTTATCAACTTGAAAGGACTGGAGATTTCATGCAGCAAGGTGACTGATCTCGGCATTACTTTCTTGAAAGGTACCATTGCTATATTTTTCTAATAAGTTATGTTTTCTATATTTGTTGTTATATTTTATTTAGCCTTCATGTATGAGGATAACCCTGTAATGGTCATGGGCCCATGCCTTGGGCTTATCCCTGTTACCTTGGGGTGTTCTGTTTTTACTAAATGGGAAAAAAAAATGAAAAGAAAGAAAATTAATGTGGAAGGTTCTCTTTCTGTTTTAAAAAAGGTACGAAGCTGTCAGGCTGGAACCAGCTTACCAAGAAAATAATGGTAGCTGAACCAGACATTCTAATTATGTGCCACCTTTTCCTTGAATCCTGGTGACATCTGTTTGCACTTAACTTGGATTTGTTTTGTATTTGGTAATTATGTTTCAGTTAGAAAACTTGGTTGTTAACAAATATTTTATGAGTAGCTGTAAGTCTCTTTATGTAATACTCATAAAAGAAAGATGTCGCCTCTCCTTCTGTAGCGTAGATTGTGAATCAGGCCGCAGGAGACCCTCTGGGCTGAAGCCTTTCATCTTCTTCATATCTAGGATTTCTTTTTTGTATTCTTCTAAGTTAATGAAGGAAATGACTTATAAAAAAAACTGAAATGAAGGAAATGATACTTATATTCTCATGATTGTTTGGCTTTTTGGTTTTGAATTATTTCCATGTATTCTAAACAGGGTCTCTTTTTTAAACAACTTGTAGGAAAAGATTTTGGGTCTCTCTTATCCTAACATTGTATTCTCTTCTTCCTTTATTATAATTTCTGTCATATCATTTCTCTGTGTTGTAGGGCTGTGCAAGCTTTCTATGTTGAACTTGGAGAGATGCCCGGTTTCTACTGCATGCTTGGACTCTCTTTCAGGTTTTAATTCTTTTCAAGGGCTTGGCTTTCCTGCCAATCTGTTTATTCTCATTCCAATATGAATAAGGCTTGTAATTACACAATGTTATTTATATGATGTAATTGCAGCTCTAGGATAGCAATCTCGAACGTTCTCATGTTCTCTGCATCTCTGTGTGTAAATTGTTATCATGAAAGGCAATGAACACTGATAAAAAGAAAAAGGAAAATGATAAGACATACAACCTTTTTCACCATCCTTTATACTATGTTTTAAATGATGGGCATTTTTGTAAAATAACTTATAAAATTAAAATCACTTTACATAAATACCCTCATTTTAAAACATGGTTGTATAAAGGGTTGTAAAAAGGGTTGTACATGTATCATTACTCTTATCCAATCTGTATTGATTTGAGATATCGTAACTTATTTTCTAAACCAACTTACCTTTCTCCAGTCTCTCTTCATTCTTTCTTCCCTGCCCCTCAACCACACTTACACACCCAAACTACTAGGATCTTTTTCACTTTATTTTTGAGAAAATATTGCCAATAAATCTTTATTTTGTTGTAGATATTTTTAATGTTTATGTGCACTCGAAGTTTCTTCTCAATGTGTATACGAATGAAGTTTTAGTTTGTGGAAATATATATGGCCCTAAAGGACAGGGAGCTTGGGCATGATATGCTTCTGAAGGTGAAGTATCTTTGATTTCTTTTGACCCCTAGAAATGTTTTTGCTGGGTGAAGAAGAGATTTTTATGACTGATTGGATGCTTTAAGTATGTAATGCAAATTCGCTATAATATGTTTATTCACATTTTCTGGTGACACGGAGTGAAAATTAAAGAAAATTAAGTTCTTGATGGCATGGTGAATTAGACTACATTAGATAATTTGAACCAGGCATGTTAAATTGATAATGATTGAAGCAGTATCTCATGAAATTATACACTTCATCGTCAATTAAAAGTTCAGAACAAGTGTTCATTTTCTAGACTATATCTTCTCCATCTTTTGTTCAGGAATTGTTTTGGCCTGATATCTAACTTGCATCTTTGTTTTGGTGCCAGCTCTTTCTGCCCTGTTATATTTGAATCTTAATGGATGTAAACTGCCTGATGATGGGTGTGAGAAGTTTTCCCGTGAGTAGCATTAAGACTGATATATTGCGCAGTTTATTGAGAATATTTCTATTATGGTGGTTTTCTTTACTATTTATTGAAAGAAGAACCTTGCATTGAACTTTTAGCATACCCTTTTTTTGTAGGATTTAGGAACTTAAAAGTGTTAAACTTGGGGTTCAATGACATCTCGGATGGGTGCTTGGTGTTCTTGAAAGGTTGGTGTTTTTCACTCCCCTACACAAGTTCAAAAACATTGATCTTTAATTTCCGTTTTGTCTTCATTTTCTATCAATGGAAGAGTTGGTTTGAGTGTTAAGGGTTGAGCCTTATATTATATGGAAGCATTCCGTGTCCGTTAAAATTTATTAACTGCAGTCTCCATGATTTATTTAGGTATTTGGGATGTGAGATCTTCCTCATCCTTCTATGCACAAGATAGAAATGATTAATTTCTTGTTTTATTACTGTATTAATGTTCTTGTTGACAATTAAGCTTGAGCAATATTATTTGTTGACTAAGAATTTAATTGTTCCTACAATGTTCACTTCTGCAACTGCTTTGAGCATTGGGATTTCATGGCTAGTTCATGAAATTGTGTAAAAGAAGTTTGAGAGTGCATGCATGTGATGTCTTGAATAAGTTATCACGTATCTTGGTCTTGCTGCTTGTGTTTACGTTACATTTTGAATAAATGGTTTCTATACATAATTATTGATCTTGCTTCAAGCAGGTCTGACAACTTTGGAAAGCTTGAACTTGGACTCATGTAGGATTGGTGATGAAGGGCTGGTTAACTTGACAGGTTGGTGTTCAAATGGTTTCCCTTATTATCTATGAAATTTCTATTCTGTCTCTTGATTTTGCAGCCGTTCTGCTTCCAACCAAATTGGTCTGGTAAAAGATTTCTTTTATGTAATACTTGCACAAAATACTTTATTTTTTGTGTTTCTTTCCTTTGCATTTAGAGACGGCATGATTGCTGCTTGCTTTTGTGCCATGTGATTTAATACCGGAGCTGCTCTGATGGCTATATTTGCCTTTAAAACCTCACCCAACACATGCAATGAACTTCCCTTAGTTTGGCTTGTGGGTCCCTCATGTTTACGAACCGTGTGGGTTGCATGCTCTTTTGAAGGTGCTTTTGATACACATTTTTTTGCTTGATATACATTTTTGTGGACTTTGCTGGCTCTAATTTGCATTGTTTCAGAATAGTTTGAGGTGTGATGTAGATGTCTAGGCATGCAAACCATATTTTGCATCTGGATCCTTGTTTTTCTCAACATTCATCACGCGATAAGTAGGAAGTTTTTGAAAGCGTTGTGACTGCATTGCACAAAGACTCGCTTAGCAATCTTGCAAATTCTGCGTGGTTTATTCTTTTCATTTGCATATAAGATTCTAGGTTTCTTTCGTTCCCTTTGTATTATTATTTCTCCATTTTTTCTCCTCTATTTGTTTCCCCCTTCATATGTAAATAATACTGAAATTTTCAATATGCAATGCTTTGATGTTTAGGCCTTCGACATCTGAAATGCTTGGTGTTATCTGATACTGAAGTTGGAAGTAATGGACTTCGCCATCTATCTGGTTAGATGTTCACCTTCTATTTATTTACAGATTATGAAGTATAAACAAATTATATGCAGATTATGGGGAATATGGCTGGTTTCCATATGTATATTTTTTCAATAAATTCAGTGTGGCATATTCACTTGGGTTATTGATGTATATTGCATTCTGTTGATAAATTCCATGCTTGTTTGTTTGGTTGCACTATTGTTGTTGAAGATTTTTTCGCACCAAGGGAATCTTATCTGGGAGCCTTGTCAAGCTTATCTGGCTGTTCTTTGTTATCTAGGATTAATGGGTTCTAGGGCCTTTTGGATTCAATTTATGTTTTATATGGTTATTTTTTTACTTTTGCTTCTGGAGCAAGTTGTTTGAATGATACAATTTATCAAAACACCAAAAAATAAATAAATTAAGTTGTTTGGATGATATCATGGACTGGAGAAAAGTGGTTTATTTGAATTTGATTAATTTCTTTAGCCAAATGTTGGTTTGGATAGAGATGGGTGGTACATTAGACAGAATCGGCATATCTAGATTAAAGTGGTGTTTTTTTTCCTCTCTTTTGGTTTGCATAGTGATGGTGTGAACTCTTTGGTGCGTGCATAGCACTGTGGACCATATTCATCACATAACTCTCTTTGCCGAGTTTGCTCTTATAGCCAACTTGTGCATGCTATATATTTGGTTGTGTCTCTCGGCTTATGAAGCCCCAACAAGAGATCAAAGCAGAAAGAAAAGCTTTTTGTGCTATCCCTTGTCATCTTTTGCAGATTTTTTTAAATTTATCTTATGTGTATCTCCTTTGTATGCTTCCTGTGTACTTGGGTTGCGGCCCTAGTGCTCATCTTAATAAAACTGTCTTTTCCAAAAGATTTTTCTGGTAACCTGAAATTTTGTTGGTTGATTTCCTGTTAGGTTTGACCAACCTGGAGAGTTTAAATTTATCATTCACTGTCATTACTGATGGAGGTTTAAGAAAATTGGCTGGACTCTCATCACTTAAATCACTCAATTTGGATGTTCGCCATATCACAGATGCTGGACTTGCAGCTCTTACCAGTAAGTGATTTAGTGGACCCTGTGTTTGAATGGGAACATAATGGAATTGTTATGATCAACATTAGCAAGAATGCATGCGGTGGGAGCAATCTATATTTTTATTTTTTATTGTTGTAATTTGAACCATTTCCTTAAAAAAAATTGTTTGCTTTTGGTTCAGTAGATACTGAACAATTCGTTTCTGTTCCTACTCATTATAAATGTTTCAATAACCTAGAACAAACGTGTATATTTGGGCTACTGAGCCTCGTAATGATCATAACAGAGTTATGATATGAATGCGAGTCCTCAAGCCTCATAAAATTCAATTCTTTGTGTTACACTGCAAAAACAGCTTATTGTGGATTGCATGATTATGCTTTTAGTTCTACAGAAATGTTCGATTTTTTTTATCTAAACTTAGTGATGCACTTTCATGCTTTTTTGTAAGCAGGTTTGACTGGATTAACTCATCTTGATCTTTTTGGAGCTCGTATTACAGATGCTGGAACAAACCATCTGCGAAGTATGTTAGTTAGCACACTACTGCGGTTGCTAATCTTAACAAATTTCTTTATCATACACAGCGTTTGTGGGCTCACTGAATTATGTCTGAGGGAACAATGCTGAGTACTATGTTAATTACACCTATGTTATTGCATACTGATATCTAATTAAACACAAAAGAGACCTGGAATACTATCAGTCACAAGATACTAATATTATAAAATATGGAAACAAATTACTTACAAAAAATATATACAAATTGTTCCTCTGTTGGTGATTGAATATGAGAGAGCACTAGTTTAGAACTATGAATAACAACAGGCCTTATCCAACTTAACAAGCAACATTCTTGAAAAGATTTGAACTTTGGTTTTGCAAATGATTGGCAAGTTCTGATTTAGATTAATTCTCATCTGTTTCCTTCCCTTTGTTTGATGAATCAGACTTCAAGAACCTGAGGTCCCTCGAAATATGTGGTGGTGGACTGACAGATACTGGTGTCAAGAATATCAAGGATCTTTCGTCCCTGATGGTGCTCAATCTTTCACAAAACTCCAACCTGACAGATAAAACCTTGGAGTTGATTTCTGGTAGCTCCATGAACTTTTTTTTTATTATTATTATTTAATTTATGCGGTAGAAAGAAATGCATTCTCTGTGTGGCTCATGATAGAAATATCCTGAAATTTATGTGGCCAATATTATCTCTAGCATCTATTGAACCGACCACCAATATCTCTGCATGGATTACCTCTATGGCTCTGTTCTTTAAAATAAGTTGGGGCACTTGTATTAGAAGGTTACTTATAGATCATTTACTGCAAATGGAAAACATGGAGTGCCTAAACAGTATATTATGGCGCACTATCATTCAACCAGAAGTGGAGTGGACAACTTGACTTACAAGAAAATGCTGATTCAACCAGAAGTGGAGTGGACAACTTGACTTACAAGAAAATGCTGTTCTTCTTTTTTAAATGAATATGCTTTTCTTTATAATGGGAACCAAAGCTAAATTTGCAAGACTTTGTGGCTCCAGCCTTAAAATTATATTGGTTACACTGTTGGCATGCTGCGGCCTGTTTAAGAATCTACAGGCCCACCGGTTATATTCTTAAACACTGTTTGGGGACGAACTTCTCATGAACAATATTTTGACCCACTATCTACATCTTATAGGGATTTTGTTGGGGTTTCTTTCTGTTCATCTTCTCACATCCTTCCATGTGAATGCAGGCTTGACAGGATTGGTCTCTTTGAATGTTTCAAATTCTCGCATCACCAGTACAGGACTGCGCCATTTGAAAACTCTGAAGAATTTGAAATCACTGACAATGGAGGCCTGCAAGGTGACAGCAAATGATATTAAGAAGCTACAGTCAACTGATCTGCCTAATCTGGTGAGCTTCCGTCCAGAGTAACCATGGCGAACTTCGGTGTTGGGGGTGTAGCTATGTATATAAAAATAACATTTGAGGTAAGAGGAGACGATTGAGGTAAAGTACATATGGTTAAACATGAAGGGGATTAAGGAAGTAAGCAATCTAGGAATTATCCCAATGCTTTGTGTGAAGGCATTCTTTTGAATCAAATGTGGTGCAAAAGAAAATGTAGATAAAAAGCTTCCTTGGCATGGGTCTCAGGCGCTATTTTCATCCGTGGTTTGGTTTTTGTACATATCATGTGCCTGGTATCGTATCGCACCAACTTTATTGACATATATAAATAAAAATATCTATTAAAATCTCTGATCTGCTCCCTTCTCCTCCTCTCCTCTTCTCTTCCTTCCTTCAGTTACTGCTGGTTGACTTGGTCCCACCCGAACCCTAATTATTGCTGAAGGTAACAGTCGTTATATTGCTGCAGAATATAATATGCGTGTTCTGGGCAAAGGCTTTAAAGATGAATCTAGTTCTATTCTGGTCACTGATAGCGTTAGGCATGGAAAGAAGGCTTGCTGGGCATCGTTAACGTTTTTAAGTGGGTACAACAAGCTTTCAAATAGTTAGATTGTTTTCCATGAACGAATCTGTTTTCAATTTTTTGCAAGCACGCAAAATTGCAGATAGTGCTTATAATCGTTTAAATAATATTGGGTGCTAGAATTTTAATACAAATAGCATTTAGAAATATACAAGATTTTGGGAGGAAGGGGTGTGATCGGTCGGAGTGGGGGGTCACAGATCGAAAATTTCGGTCTATGATTTTTACCAGATCAAATTGTTAACTATCAGTTCGGTCGGTTCATGAGTATATTTTTTTTTTTCAATTTTCTTTGTTTGACAGAATTAAATTCATAAAATTAAAATTAAGTGATATTTTTAATATTTTACATAAAATTATTATATATCTATTGAATAAAAATTACATAATTAACTAATACAATTATTATATAAAATAATATATAATATATAAAAAAAATATTTATATATTTACATACATTCGGTCGGTTTCGCTCTGATCTAAAAAAAATACACCAACCGACTAATAAAACTATTCAGTCTCAGTCCAGTTCTAGATATGAACGATCTCTGAAGTCGTACGGGTTAGAATCGGTTCAGAGAACGAATTCGAATAAACCAACCGCCTTTGCTTGGGAAATTTTGCAGCCTAGCTCGGCCCCAATGCTCCTTTTTGGACCATTTTTCAGATTTTGTTTTGGTTTTTTTCAATAACTCGGGTCCAGATGTAGTTTCACCGATTGATGGATAGTATTACACACATTTGAAAAATAAAAATAAAAATTATTTTCCTGTTGAACTACTTGCTCCGCTTCCGAGGACCCGATATGAGTAGAAATACAGAGAAATGTTGTGCACTCAAAACAGGCAGGCACTCTCCGGAATCTGATATTTGCGGGTTGGAGCAGTGTGAGAAACACAAAGGTGGCGACTACTGTTTGCTAAAGGGTTCAAAAGTGAGTTTTAAATTGTCGCAAGTTTCCCGGGAAGGGAAAAGTCCAATCGTTGATTTCATATATATATATATATATATATATATATATATATTCATTGTGCAATTGGGCATTTCAAGATAAGTAAATAATGACCAATTAGACTGCACTGATATTTGATACCCTATCACATAATTTATACTTAATGATTCGTAGCAGAGATTGAGAGGTAAAGACATCCTTTTTCGAAGAATTTCCTTCCAAAAACTAAATTGACCTTCAACTATTAATACTACTACAGCATTTACCTTAGAATCTGATTAAAAATGTCAACTCTACACATTTTGCAGCGTCCTTCCTTGAGTAAATTACATGTCGTGACCCGCAAACTGCATAACAAGCAAATACACAAGCAGATAATATCTTAAAGTTGAAGTCTTGAGATTCGATAGACCTACATTTTGCTTATATATAAGCAAAAAAAGTCATGTACAGCATACCTGAATTCGAGACGGGCCAGCAAGCAAGCATGTAAAAGAACTTCTCACTGGCAGCTGCTTGATCATCTCTGGGCTTGGTCCGAACCCGAAGCTCCAACTGGAGAAGTAGCTGGCACACTGCTTGCTGACCCATTCTCAACAGGTGCGGGGACACCCCATTTGCCTTCAGATTCAAGGGGTTCAAAGACATGAACCCCCCCATCTGACAGCCCTAATGCAAATTGATTTGGTTCTTGTGGATGTGCCGCAATCACGAGTGGTTGTACATTAGAACTGCTGCATTGAGTAAACATTAAACAAAGGCTCGTAATCTACCACTCACATAGGTAAGTAAGTGCAGTCAAGTTTCCCCAGCCAAACTAGCAATTTCTACCTATCAAATAAAGTGAGTAATTGCAGAAAAAGACGCATATTGAACTGACAAATTATTTGGCATTGGACAAGCAATTTACCAGGTCAAAGATAGGCTTGATCAAAATTTAGATGTCAACGTCAAGAATTTGACATATTTTGGAGCCTCAGCTTCAGCAGTCTAGTAAATTATCTAGGGTTAAAAATATTGAGGGAATTAAACTTTTTACCACAACTACCACTTGTTCTTCACTTCAACTTGTAAACCTTATTATGACTGTCAATCCTCGGTTGTCCGCGGATTCAATTATCAAGAAGTATATTCACAGCTTCTTGTACCTAAGTTTCAGCTTGCACCCCAAAACACCTATTCTTTTCAATGTGTACTATCGCTTTAGATCCGACAGTTAAAATTATGCCACGGAGGCAATTTTTTGTTCATATGAATGGTGGGGGTGCAAATTGAAAAATATGCATAGTTTAGGGTCCAACTTGAGACTTTTGATGGTTTGGGATGCAAATTCAAAAACAAGTGGTAGTTTGTGAGTTTTCAACCAAAAAAAAAAAAATTATTCTGAAAAAACCAATGGAATGTTTAGATTAAAGTTTCCAATGTCTATGAATTACTACTTGCATAATTCCTAATATATTAAGAGACATTAAAGAACAAAAACTTAATCTTTAATGTAAAAGAAGGAATTTGCAAGAGGAGATGAATTCTTCTGAAGGATGAAAGTTTCCGCTGAACACATAATGCATGGAATAGTTGAGTTTTGATAGAGATATGCAGGACTTCATTAAGGAATATTTTAGTGCATAGGGCTCAAAGAAGTTTTTGACCAATATTTTTTGGGTCTCGCAAAAGTAGGACCCAATTATCTAACATGACCAAGATTGGTTGGGCGGTGGTATGGTGAGAAGGTTATGTCCATTATTATTACCATTAGCAGTATATTTTTAGTATGAAGAAAATATCTGCACAATATTTCAAATTGTTATGGATATCCTTTTTTTTTTATAAGTAAATTGTTATGGATATCCTACACAGTTGAGGAATTGATCCAAGTGTAAGATGCTGAGAAAGTTTAATTCCACCATTCAGATACACCAAGGAAGTCAACAATAGCAGCAACAAAAAGATGAATCCAATCTAAGCAAAGCTGGAATTTATCTGAAATGAACCTGAGTTAGCTTGGCCTAGGTCAAGTACCTGACACTAGAAGGAAGATAAGCAGAAGGATTGATTCGACATCGTAGTCTGAGATTTGCAGCACCAAACACACACACTGTCGCATCTAAGAAGCTGGCATATATCAACTGGCTATCACAAGAGAATGTTGCATGAGAGATGGGGGCAGATTCACGTGGGACCCACTACAGATAGAAGAATTCATATTAGAACAAAAAGAAGAGGGAGGGTAGAAAAATGTTATTTCCAAAATATAAAACACTTTGGATATTAAAATACCTGCTTGACACATTCGAGTTTTGTTGTTTCATATATGGCAAGCTGAGTTTCATGTGAAACCAGAAAATGTATCTGATCCTGATGGAACTGTACACGAGTGTCTGACTGTGCAGGAGTCCTTCCAGCTGGAAGCTGCAGAAATCTAGTCTTCTGCTTTTCCCATCCATCAGAGCTCCATACACAGAGCTGGAGAAAGTATCGTACCATTTATGTGAACCAACATAAACATCCTTCTAGAATTGAGAATTATTGATCATGCCCAATTCAAAATTAGGAGTAATTTGTTGATAATAGTACCTCGAACTTTAATGATTGTTTGGAAAAATCGATGATACGGTTAATTACAGAAAAAAATCAATAATGCATGAGTTAGTTAAAGCATTGCATCTCAGACAAGAAATAATCATGGTTGTTATCTTGAAATTATTTAAAGATGCCACACAAATAAGTTGAAACATTGATTAATCCTTTAATCATATAAAGGGTGAATTGGCAGGTCTTTTAGAGAGCAGTAGAATCAACCTTTAGCTCTGCCTAGCTGAAATCGAATGATGCTTGCAGATTCATTACAGAATGAGATTGGGGACTTTGATTAGGTTGAGTCAAAGTCCCCAAGTGATCTGAAACGCAAGACCAAATTACAAAACACATCTGAATAAAAAAATTATTACCTGAGCATCTGCTCCAGATGAAACTAGAACATTCAGTACATGAGAAAAGCCAAGGCCAGTTATTCTTTTAGAGTGCCCTTTAAGCTTGCTCTTAACCTGCATCAAGAAAATGTAGGTCAATAACATTTCAAACCATGAGTTCTATTGATTGTGATAATATGCTGCATCATACTTCATCTACGCGAACATTGTATATCTGAATTGTGGAATCATCCATGCCAATGGCAATAATGTTGTTATCTTGAGGATGGAAAGCAAGAAATGTTGCTGCAGGTGGTGGCGGCATGAAAGTTGTCATTGTCTGCAGTAACCAAAAGAAAATGAAATTGGTCAGAATGAAACAAGAAAATAAACTAAAATGCTACACAGGACTTATGGCTTACCTTAAATGTCATCATATTGAACAAGGAAATCTTTCCTCCAGATGCCGACATGACATAAGAATCATTCTTGGACAAAGCAAAGCAGGGCACAGCCTCTTCAGGACTAGTGTCAGAAACATCATTGGTCATTAAAATTCCACTTGGTGGTTGCCATAATTGAGGTGACACACTAGCAGTTGCCTGCAAGATAAAGCACCATTTTCATAGATAAAACGTAATGAGTTTCGTTAGGTCTATGATGAAAGAACTACCAAGGGTTGACACCTCATACCTTTCCAGAAGTATTACGATCACTTCGTTGCCATTTCCAGAGCAGATGAATGGCATTTGATGCTAATGCCAGAACGGCATTACCTGAATTCGTATATATTAACCTTGATATCTGTAATAATCATGGAGGAAGCTAATGAGGATATTTTGTTGGAGACAGGATGGAATATGATAAAAATTTATGAGTCAAAATGAAGTTGATAGCTCATGGGTTGATCTAATACAGGATGGCCCAATATACAAAAACGAAAGGCCAGGTATATTTAGCAATCACATTGGTACAAAAGGAAATTTTTTACTGTTTAAGATGAGGAGACAATAGCAAAATGAGAGTTCAATAGAATATGTCTATATATCCTGAAATAACCATTATAAATTACAGCAGGCTAAAAGTTGAAGAAAAATTAAAACAGCTACATAACATTTAAATACTAGACAGCTTGAGATCCCATTTTACGCTTCTTGAATTCAAATTCCCTTCTAATTTCTAGTAATAAACAAATGCCGAAGAGCACCATAACCTACTATAGATGTTTTACAGTTCATGAGCCTTTAGTTAATATGAATGTCGACTTTCTTTTTAATTTAATACTTGTTTGTGCCAACTTATCATCTTCAAATTAGCGCAAGTAGATTTAGCGCAATATGCTGACTTCCTTAGTTGGAAGTATATTAAAATTTACAAATTCAATCCCCCTTAGTTAATTAATCCTCTTGATCCTGTTATCATGCATGGCATCAAATTAAAAGATCAAAACTACATCAATTTTTTCATCAATAAATATAGTGCTTCATCACTGCTCTGTCCACCCCCTCTTTTTTATTTTATTTTTTTTTACCCCCTCTTGCTTGTAGATCATTCTCTCTAGTAGGTTTCCTCTCCTAGTTCTTATTTCAGTATCTACAGTTTCATATTGTACCAATCACATTTTTCTTCTTTTATACTACATCAAACAACTCTTCTTTTTGCAAATGTTATATCATTCCTATTGAATTTTTTTCTCCACAAATCCACCTATTTTGTGCCATAACCTTCTTACTATAGTTCGACCTCTCGTGGTACGATACACCTGAACAAGGCAAGGACAATCTCTGTGCTAACTGGATCTTAACACTCGGTTGTTTCTACCTAAAGGTATTGAGAAAAGTAAATGAGGGATTTGGCTCCTCTCCTGCCTTTGAGATGGAGTCTGATAGGTGAATTGCTGGTGTCTAATCAAGACCGATGGCAGTGACTCACTTGCCAGCCCACTCCGTTTTCAAGGCAAAGGGAGATGAAGCAAACTGTAAATGATCCATTGAGTTTGAAGCAGATGAAGCAGCTTTTGCAAGGCAAGATGGCTTGAAAGTGAACTTATGTGTATGCTAGGCTAAACTGGCTAAACTGGCCAATCACAAAGCATTCATCAATTGAAAAGTACCAACTTTATTCTACTAATCTTATGTTATTGCATGCCAGGTATGCTTAGATACATTGGGGTAAAAGTAATATTTATGTATTATAAAGATCAGAATTCCCATGACTGGCATGGAGCTAGCTTGATTAATTATTCGAGTCTTTGGGTAATTACACCTACAGATTCATCATCAGTTGCAATCACAAAGTTTATTCTCACTAACAAGAAGATTACCATGCTATCCAACTAATATTTATGTACTTTAAGGAGTTTTGATTAATGAAAAGAGCAAGAGTAATGTAGCTAAGTGCACAGAAAGAGACACCACCAAAAAGTTCAGCACCAGTTTGAAATAAGCACCAGTTTGTGCGCAGGAAAGAATGTAGTAAGCACAGCACATATCAATAAATTGTAGAAGAGGAATACATTGTTGCTGAACTAGAGGAAGTGCCTTAGGAAGAAGAAAGCCAGATTGCAAACATAATCAAACCACTGTTATGTAAAAGAATCTCCCAAGAATAAAGCCAGTTAGCAAATATCACACCTTGGTTACTCTCAGGTTTTCAGGAAGCCTTAAAGATCTGCATTGAGATGGTTCATTGATTTCAGTGAGCTTCCAAACCTTGGATTTGTCGTTAGATTCTTCTGTTATTCTAGGTTTCACATCCCCCAAGTTCCGGACATCCCCATTCTGGCAAGATTAATGTCAATTTAATCTGTATTAGAAGAATAATATTTCATGATACAAAATGCATTTAAACATAGATGAGAAAAATATGATATCGATATTTTCTGTGATTGAATAGTAATTTCTATCCAAACCATGACAAGCAGAAAAACTCTGACGGTCCAACTTATATAAATTTTATATATGAAGTGGGAAAAGTAAGTGCCACAAACCATTCCAGCAATAGCAACCATAGAGGCACCTCTGTCTGCAAGTCCGGCACTAGTCGCAGCAGCTGCTGCTGCCGCCGCCGCTGCAGCTGAAATTGGGTTTATTGTCGGCTGTAAGAGATGTCACGCATGGACACAAGATTAGTTCATGCTGAGGTGAGGTGTCACAACAACTAATGATCTGATAAAAAGCTACCTTCGTCACAGCTTCAGATGCTCTTGAGGCATCATAAGAAAGATTTTCTAAGTTGCGTAATGACCTACTGCCCTCTGTATTTGCCAAAATCTTAATTCCATTTTCATTGGCAGAAACAGCCAAGAGATTGCCATCCCTGTTGAAGCGGATACGTGGGCTTGCCTAGGAAGCAGAAAATACAAAATTGAGCAACTATTATTTCAAAGGGACACTTTCAATTAATACTTTAACTTAATGGACTTACTGGGAGGCCTCCATCGGCATCAACAGTAGTCAAAAGTTGAACGTTGTCCATATCCCAGAATTTGATAGAGAAATCATCACCAGCAGCTAAAAACCGGTTTTTAGTTGTATCAAATTGCACAACACCCAAAGAACGCTTACGGAATCCTTGATAGGTCCTTTTCACAGCCCCTTCACTTTCATTCCATTCAACAATAAACGATTCCCCCTCTTTACTTGTCCCACATGAAAAGAGCCTGAAATTCACACAAACCACCCACAAAAAAATAAATAAATACAAACAAACAGACAAAAACAAAGGTTAAAAAAATAAAACCCTATTTAGTTGACCATGCCCCCACCAAAGAGCAAAGGACAAGCAGCACCAACACAACAGGTCCATTTTATTACCTAGTACCATCGGCACTGTAAGCCATTGTCGTGCACCAGCGACCAGGAGCATCATAATCAACTCGAGATCCCAAGTTGTCATACAACCATGCTTTTATCTTTCCATCCAGTGCAGTTGAAAAGATAAACTAAGCATAAAGGCACAAAACGGATGTTAGGAACAAAAATACTGGGACTTAAGGAAGAATCCATGAAAGGAAGGCCAAACCAATAACCACAATAAGCTCAAAGCATTCAACTAAAACAATCAGAACAAAAATAATCACAAATGAAAATGATACCTGAATGTTTTCCTTATAGTGAGGACAGACAGAATAAACAGGAGCCTCATGACCTTCAAAAGTATACTGCCTTGAACCAGTAGTAGCATCCCACACCTACAATTACCAAACAAGATTAGGAAGGAATGGCGAACTTACCTCCACTCAAAACATCAAAACGACCAAACATGCAACAAAACCAACTGACCTTGATGGTCTTATCGTCACCACAGGTTATCACACAAAGTTGCTTGTTTGGGTGGGAGAATGCAATGTCATTTACTCCACCAACATGAGCCTCAATCTATATCAGCAAATTTAAAGCAACTTTCAGTATAGCATCTCAAATACCACAGAAGTTAAAGTGCAAAAAGAATGAATCAGAAAAATTCATATTAGATATACCTCCAGGTGCTGCTGTATATTATCATTCCCATGATAAGAATATATTTGAACGATGTGCCTGGAGTATGCAACTCCTGTAATTGGAATAGAAAGAAGACATCATCTAATTGTCCAGTTCACCATTAAGATATATATTGGTTGTGTACATAGAGTGAAAAACTCCAATGTATTAAGCATACCAAACAAAGAACCGTCAGGGCTCCAAATCACACGGTTAACAGATACACCAGGATCTTTAACCAGAGCTGCCTGAAATCCATCAATATCAGTTCCAATTACTCTACAATTTTTTTATTGGTAAACAAGTTCCAATTACTCTACTATTATAGGCATTAAGGATATAGCACTAACATTAACTTGTATCATTAATGAAAGAAAAAAAAAAGGGGACACACCTGCAGAGGCATTGTACGTGCACTAAGATCCCAAACTTTGAAATTCCTCAAAACCAACTGCTCCCTAGAACCAACTTCCCACAACCCAATGTCCCCAACATTGGTACCAACTGAAGCACAACATGCAAAATATTCAATTGACCTAAAACACCAAACATTTGTAGGAAGGAAATATAACATTTACAACACTTGGTAGCAAGCTTAAATATTTATAGATAAAATCAAGAGGCTTTAAAAGAGAGCCAACCAAGAAGTAAGGTTTGTTGAACAGGATGAAAATCCATGCTCATGGGAGATGATCCTTGATTTAAGGTCCGAGCAACAGTTTTTGGCAAGTCATCTGGCGCATTGAATGGCTGACTATGACCATGACCCTGGAATGTTACTGGCAACACATTAACGGGCAGATTAACCTGCACACATGAACAGTAATAAAAAAATGATGAGACTTGGAAAGAAAAATATGCTTCTGATCCGGCCATCCGATAATTTTAGACCACTCTGAAACATCAGACTATTTTACTGTAGTCCATCATATGAATGCACACCGATTGATTGTATTCTAGCATTCCAATTTTCTCCTCATTGTAATTTTATTAGAGAAACCTTTTTTATCAGTAGTAATTTTATTCGAGAAATCATAATTATCTCGATGTGGAATTATTACAATGAGAACCATAATGTTGAAAATACGATTAAAGTTAATTTTTCACTTGTAATCATGGACAATTTTTTAACATCCAAAAAAAAATGTGGAAAATAATTTAGGGACATGAGGAGTTACGTGAAAACATGATTTCACAACCCAATGAACAAAAATACGAGGATAATACCTCATCAGTAATCCCCATTGGTCTAGCTCTTTTAGAAACATGATCAGACTCCCCAGATGGGTAGTCTAGAGAAGGGTTAGTAGGAGGAGTCCTTGGATGCTTCAAAGCAGCTGTTCACGTCAAAGAAGCACTTCCATGGTTAAAATTGGAACTATAAACAACATCTTATATCTGGAAAAAAATTGCAGATGTACTCAGTAGCCAATACCTAAACAAATGAATATAATACCTGGGATTGATGGAGCACCAAGACCAATAGCTCCTCCAGAAACTGCTGGATGAGTTACAGTGGAAGGATTGGACATCCAACCTGCAAGGGGCGTTGGCACAGGTGCTGGTGCAGGTTGAAAAGGCTGAAAACATATGTTCAAGAAAATTAACGAAAGGCTGTAAAAATCCAACTAAGTTGACATTGCAACCAATCAATCTGTAACCTACCCCATGTGCACCTAGGTTAGGGAAACCCCCAGCTTTTGGTAAGGATCCAAGCAGTGGATTGTTTGCAGGTGATGGAGCACGTGCACCATTTGGTTGTGCACAAGAGTGATCCACGAATAGAGTTTTTATATCTGGATTTGGCCTAGGGTTTTTACATAGTTGGTGCTGCCAATTCAAGCTGCAATTTACAATAACAAATCAGATTGTAGAACTTAACTAACATGAGTGTAAACTTATGACGAGCAGTAATGTTAATTAAGTTTCTCTGAAACTGATATAATTCCGAGCACCCTAGACTGTGAAGCATATATTTCATGCTGATATTCAGAGACAAACGACTCTTGGCATCACTGGAAAGTTGATTATTGTTGCATTGTTTATCCCAGCATTCATGGCACGGTCCCAACTTACAGGGTAGGATCAATCATGAAAGAAATGGTCAAAATATCATGATCATTAGCTAAAATTATAAAATACTCATTTCAAATGCCATTCAAGAGAAATGAAGACACCAAAATAAGTTCAGTACCAAGTAAAACCACCACAAAGTCAATTTGAAGCTAGTATAGAGGAAGACTAAAGCATCTTTAAATGAGTTACCTTTGGTTGATGAGAGTCCGTAACCTTGAATTTTTAAGGTTTGGGAATTGCAATTTATCACGGAATAAAGGATTTGCTTCGATTAGTTTCTTAAGCTCCACCAACATGATTGCTCTAGCAGATTTGGTATCTCCATATTTGGAAAGTTGCTCATTTTCCCTGTGATACAACAAACCCATTTTGACAACATTTTCTATAGTTGATTTCAAATGTAAGGTGGAAGACTTGAACACAAATTCATCATACCTGAAATTCTCCAATGTCAAGAGCTGAGTGATTTCCTTGAAAAGCTCTTCATTAAATGTGGCAAAAACTTTCAAATCCTTTACTAATATATCCACAGCCTTGGAACGATCATGCCTATCAAAATTTAAACAGTCTCATTCACATGCTATATGCCACAGAATCACCAAAGACAAACAATCACTTCTAATAAAACCGACACTTAGATAATTAATAACCTAAAACTTGAAAGCTTACTTATCCAATGCCTCGAGATACTTTTGCTTCCTTATCTCAAAAAAGATTTTCATTGAGTACCGATTGTCGTCCACTTTTGTGAACCCGGAAAGGTACTTCTCAACCTCCTCCCAATTCCCATTTTGCACCTCATCCTCAAAATACTTCATATTAAAGAAAAACCCAGATTCCTGCTCAAGCCTATTTCATAAACAAAGCAACTGATGAGACAAAAGTACATAATCAATTGTTCAAAATGACTTAACAATAAAAATAAAAATAAAAACAAAGAAGAAAGCTAAATTCTTAGTAGCTTACTTGTGAACAGTCTCTTTGAACTTTTCCTCATCAAGGAATTGTAAAATCAAGAACACAAGCTCTCTACTAAGCGACGACATGGTAGTCGCCCCGTCTTCTTCGATTCAAAAATACGAATCACCAAGAACGGCACTAGATCTGAAAAAATATCATAAGCGACAGATAAATCTGTAAAGGGGCCATCTCTGACTAGCTTAATTATTGGAAAAGCAATAAAAAATAGCACATAGATTCAAATCTATCCCCTGAGATAGATCAGTCAACTACCACCCATCGGACAAAAAAGAAACCCATTTTTGCACCCAAAAATATCGCATGTACTCGGAAAATACCGACATGGGTGAAGCTTAACATCGGGTTAAAAATCTTTGAAAAAATCAAGGGTGATATTTTTCACGGAAGAGAAGGCTGCTTTCAGACCATATGGGCATCAAAGATGCAAAAGCAAACCCCCCATCCCACGGGAAAAAATAAAAAGGGTTAAAAAACTGCAGACTTTAAAGCAAAAGATTCTGAATTTCAGAGAGAGGTTGAGAGAATTGAAGGAAGCCCTTACCTTGAAAACCAACGAACACGAGCGCACAGAAGAGAGAGCTAAGAGAAGCTTTTCCCCCTCTAGAAATGGAATGGTATTACTCTCTCTCTCTCTCTCTCTCTCTCTCCCCCTCTCTCTTCCTTTCTCTAAAAACTCGCTCTCTCTGTCTCTGTCTAGACAATTATATAATGAGACATTGAGCTTTCAGAAATGGGGATTTTATAGGAGGCAGACAGATAAAGCACTGATAAGTAGATGTACATATCAACTGATACTTCAATCCACATATCCAAGTTATGGTGAAATGTAGTACTCGTTATCAATAAGTCCAATCAAGACGGGTCCCACTTAGCCGGCTAGACTTTGTTGAGGTCATCGGCTCGGAATCTCTAGCTGACAGCTGTCCTTCAGCTTGATTTGGACCTAGAGTTAAAGATGAAATAATAGACTACATAAAGTACGTACGACTATCCTTCACTTGCTGCGGTAGATTTCAACCACTTTAATTTTATCTCCTTACCCGAAATCCATCCAACGGTACATTAACAAGGTAGAGGAACACTCGAGAAAATGTTGAAAATGTCCGAGAAAGCGATTTTTACTCTGTCTCAGATCCCTCGTGAAACGACAAGCTTTCTCGGACGAGTCCCATAAACTTCGACCCCCGGAGCAGCCACAATATTACTTTCGTTGCCATTGTTCCACTCATGGTAGTTGTACTAAACTACACAGTATTATTATCATATATCACGTGATACAGTAATACCGTTCATGATTGCGATACTAAACGAGAGATACTCGGCGGTAAAGAATAAGATATATACTTTTATCGTGGCTCAAAATTTTTAATATTTTTTTTAAGATTATTGGGAATGATTTAGATTGTATTATTGTTGGAAAAATGTTATTGTGGGCAGATTATATGCAATAAAATGTTTAAATGACATCATTTAATTTTAAATATAAATTTTAAATCTTAGATCTTAACAAATTAAAACTTATTATTTTAGTTATGTGAATGATTTACTTTACACACCAACTCGATAGTAAGATATTCTTATATATTCTGTGAATAGTAATGAAAAATTAATGATAGAATATTAAATAGTAGTGATAGGCTTATAATAACAAAAATTCTACGTGCAGTTACTTTTATATATTTTTTGTGTACTCTATTAATGTGATTAGTTACATCATTTTTTTTAATATAAAATAATTGTTTTACTCAATCACATCAGTAGAATACGTAAAAATAACTATATGTAACATAACTCTTATAATAAATACCACCATTATATCTTAAAATATTTAAACATCAATCACAACGTAATAAATAAAAAATAATTGGTCTTATTATTTATCATGTCAATACTATCACTATGCAGATGTTACATTCAAGATGATATGATATAGAATTTGCGGTTTAAATAGTGGAAAGGCAAGGAAATTAATAGTATGGTGTTGAGTAAGATGATTGATGATCTCTTTCATCTCACCTAATGTATTTATGTGGAGGTCCCACTTGTCACTCCGCAACATGAATGCAACTCAAACCTTTTATTTTAAATAAACAACTACCTACTACCAATAATGCACGCATATTACACGTGAGTGTAACTTTTGTGTTTTCTTTTTTGGCATGTACTCGCGGTACTATTATAAATTGTCCGTATGTATATATATTATAAGCAAGGGAAATGGATTACGGAGCGTGTCATGTTGATCAACGAGTGAAATGGGGGAGGTGGTGTGAGATAGGTATTCGACAATGATATCAATAAGCGTCTAGTGAACCAAGAAAAAAAAATTCTTAGAGATCATTTATGTAAGAAAATTAATTTTCATCATTATTTTTTATACGATATTAAATAATTGATTTATAAATAAAATACAACAAATAATCTCAAATCATTTAACATTATATCATAGAACAATGGGTGAATCGAGTGATTTGTTATTAGAACTCATTAGGATGATTATAGCTTATTAATACAAAGTCACGGATTTGAGTTCTTGTTGATTTAATGCTAAAGGAATAAGGTAATTCATGCAATTATCACTATTCATCGATTTTCTACTAAATTATTGTTATCATTACGTTTGTATTTAGAGACGAGTTGAGATAGTTATAGATGAGTTGAATAAAATATTGTTAGAATATTATTTTTAATATTATTATTTATTTTAAAATTTAAAAAATTGAATTATTATATTTTATATAAGATTTTAAAAAATTTATAATAATAAAATGAGATGAGTTAAAATGAATTGAATTTAAAGTAGGCTTAGAAACTTCTAGATTTCAAAAAAAAAAAAAAAAAAAAAAAAAAAAAAAAAAAAAAAGAGAGAGAGAAAGATTTTGATAAACGTGATCGGAAAGAATAAGTAAAGGTATATATATTCCTCAATATATATAAATATATATATTATATTGGTTGCCAAAAAGGTGAAGGTTTTTAGTGCAAGTGTAAAGGGCAACAAAGTTCGGTACAAGACTGGATGCTCACGCGCTATCCAGCAAGAGCCACTGAAAAGGAAACAGAGTGGGCGTGCGAGTTGTGTCCGGAAAATGGTCCCCACGCATGTTCCTGCGATTGAACTTATTGTTTTTACGAGAGAGAGAGAGAGACATGGTGGGGAGGGCCAGGCGTTGTAGGCTGCCGTGTGTCCGTAAGGAAATGTTTGGATATTCAATTAAATTGTGATGAAATAAAAATTTAAAATTTAAAAAAATATTATTATAATATATTTTTTTTAAATTATTTTATTTTGAAATTAAAAAAATTAAATTATTTATTATATTTTATTTAAAAATTTAAAAAAATAATAATAATTAAATAAGATGAATTAAGATTGACTTTATTGAATATAAAAAATATTTTATCGCAATTCGTTTTATTTTATTTAATTATTATAATTTTTTAAATTTTTATATAAAATATAATTTAAATTTTTTAAATTTTAAAATAATAATAATTAAAAAATTATTTCAACAACATTTTATTTAATTTTTAAATTTAATCTCATACTATCAAAGGCCCGAGTAATGTCCAACAGCCAACAGAGTTTGAAACTGTCAGTAAGCGCGTGCGCGTCACAGCTGTAGACTTTCTAGTTGTGGAAATTAATCTCTCTCTTTTTCTTTTTCTTTTTTACAATATTTTTGCATTTTTCTCAGCTGGTCGTGGAATTCAAACGGTGGGGCCATTTGATGTATCGACCGTACGTAGTTTTAAAAGCTTTTTATTTCCCTTCCTATTCAATTTCTTTTCTTATACGTTTGAAATTTAAAATCATTTTAATTTATTTTAATTTATTATTATAATTTTTTAAAATTTTAATATAAAATATAATAAATAATTTAATTTTTTCAAATTTTAAAATAATAATAATATTAAAAAATAATATTCTAAAAATATTTTATTAATTCAATTCAATTTAACATTTAAATGTAATTTTAATTAATTTTTATAAAAATAATTATACGAGAAAAACTCTTTCCCGAAACCCGATACGATAGACCAACCAAATTACAAGCATTTGGGAGATTTCTTTCTTTTTCTTTTGCGAGTTGTATGATTGAAGCCTTTACTGATGAAGAAGTCGCAAGATAGGACGTAGGACATGATCATTTACACATTGCTAATACGTGTAAAGCTAGGTTTGTTTTCTAGATAAGTCATGAGGATCAAGTCATTGATTTATTAATTATCCTCAATTATGCATCAAATTCCTGGTTACTTTGTACAAGTTGCAGAGTATCACGTACCCATTTTGTTCTTTTGTCTTTTCTTGTTTTGTGATCAATTGGAAAGTAATCATAGGTAATTAAGCAGTGCTCAAATATAATGAAGGTTCCACCAGCATCCTTGGGGATTGGTTAATGCTTTCTCTTGAATATTAGCTTTCATTTGGATATGAAGGATATTTCAAATAGTATATGAATGATGTTGAAATAGTTTGTGAATAACAGTAAATAATTTATTAATAATAATGTAGTAATTTGAGAATATCTAATAACATTTTGGTCACCAAACAAATTTATAAGTCTCGTTTAATTATACAATTTATATAAGATAAGATGAAATAAAATGTTATGTTAAAAGTTAAATAAAATATTATTATAATATAATTTTTATATTAAAATTAAAAAAAATTATAATAATTATATAAAATAAAATAAAATAATTTGATTTTATGTAATCAAATCAGTCCTTACTCTTTTGTATTTATGGTGACTTGACAACTAAAGTAGAAAACCAAAATAGACGGATAGAAAGGATTTAGACGGGGACCACTTTTCAAAACAAAAATAGAGCTAGGGTTGAAAACCTTAGATTTGAGCCCTATGGTCAAGCGACGCTGTATACAGCTAGATGAGAAATACTTTAATTAAGTAATTTCATGAGATATATTAAAATTATATAATTATTTTTATTATAGAATAATTTTAATATATTATATATAACTATATCAATTTATAAAATTATTTTTACGAAACATCGTTGTAATTGTAACATTATATATATATATATATGAAGGGCTAGCTTTGCGAGTTTGAAATATGATTTAGAACAAAATAATGATATTGCTCTATATATTAGAAAAAGAAAAAACTCTACAAAACTTCATAGACATTGATTCTTTATAATCAAAACATCGATCTTGTCATCTATATATTCGAATATACGTGATCCGTTTAACGTAGAATTACTACCGTTACACATATTTAGCTACCGTATTAATGTCGTTATTTATTTGTCGTTTCCGTTGTATGCAATGTGGGGTATGGCACATGAATGCATGGGAATCATCTGATCGATCGATGCACGACTGACTCTGTAAGATCGGTGGGTTCTAAGGCGATAATAGGGATGCGTAAGTACGTAGAGCTAACATCCAAAACCTATTAATTAATGTTCCGACTGATCTTATCCAAGGATCGCTGCCCCATTGCATGGCCAATGGCCTCTCGAGGAGGCACTTTTCTAGATAATCATTAGCCCCTCGCTCTACTGACATGAAAAATTTTCATCATCAATGCGCGCAGTGACGCATTTCTTGTTTTATTTAGTTTTATGTTTTGTACGTGCGTTTTATTTGACATCTTCTGTACGTATAGGGGACCCATTTATATATTTGGCTGCAAATTCAGCCATTCATTGGATTGATGTCATGTGATCTGTCCTGTTCGTGAAATTCATAAAGGATCACAATCAAAGGCCCAGAATCGAGTACAATTGCACTGCGTTTTCATACTTATTTTTTAATTTTTTTTAATGTATTTCATTTCATCTCACACCCAACCCTATCAAGCACTTAAAACAAAAAAATTTAGATAAATTATTTACGACGATAATAATTATTTAAGTTAAAAATAAATTTATTTTTATAGAAAATAATTATTTTCACAAGAAATAACTGACAACAAATAAACAGCTTTCTTATAGTGAAATAGAATCTACCACTGTCACTACAAGAAAATCGAGTTTTTGTGACCAATTTATTGCAACCAAAAGACTATTCGCAACCAATTTTAGTTGCAAATAGTTATTTCTCTAGAATTAACTAGTTGCAAATAAGCAGTTTTCTTGTAGTGCGTCTAGTCTAGCACTATCGAGATTTGAGATTTCGGATCTCTTAGATCCGACCTTTACCTTCCTTCAAAGAGTGGTGCACTAACCATACGCGCTTCCACAGTCAGTAATGATCGATTGCCAATGAATTGACTCATCTTCTGGTTGTTATTTTCTTATCTTTTCGTTTTCTTTAACTAAGAACCAAGATAAAGTAGTGAATAATAATAAACTATTTGTGAATAAAAGTAAATTGCTTGTAAATGATAATAAAATAGTTTGAGATAATATCAGAAAACAAACACATCTATATATATGAACCCATAAATATATCATAATCGCCTGGTTGCATGCAATTCTTTCTTTGGCCAATGTACATGAGCTAGCAGCCATCTCACTACGACTATATATACTCACCTTATCAACCTTATCACAACCCAAGACCCCAGGACCACATGATGATCAACATTCTTTCGTGCATGCTTTTACACCCAAATAATAATAATAATAATATATAGTAATAACAGAAAAGAAGAAAGGCATTTTTGTTCGATTGAGACACCTTAAATTAAGGATATTCAGGAAAGGTGTTGATGATGCCAGCCATTGACAGAGAGAAGTTTCATGGAAACGCATTTTGAAAGGGACTATTTATCTAATTCAGAGCTTGTCTAATTATTATTTTATCCATTTCATGGTAATAATTAAATATTATGATTTCACTTGAAGCAAGCAAGATAGCTAGGAGTGAAAAAGGAAAGCTTTTAATTGGTTGCTCAAGGACATTCTTATCAATTCCCTAAATGAATGATCTAGAGATATATCATGTTATATGATGTATCTCAATATAACTTGTCATTTTCCTAATTTTGTTCTTTCCATCCCCTACGTACCCTTCCTCTTTTCTTTTCAATCGATGTTCATAAATCTTAGATGCGTCGCTGTCGTTTTTCTTTTTTGACGTCATGCATGGGATCGATAGCTCTATTTGGATGATTATTTATCAAACCCCACTTGCCCACTAGTAAACTGATCCGTGCGATTGAAACCATATATGTACATGAAGTTTTAGGCCGTAACCTCCTACTTTCAACCCCCGAAACTATCAAAGTAGGAGGTAAAATGAGCGCAAATGTAAAGTCTATGGAACATCTATAGAAGATGAAAACTCGTTATGATTGGAATGAAGGGAGAAATGGAGGGCCTGACAATAACAAAACTCCATCAAACATAAAAGAAAGATAAGACATAAAGTTTGAGGATATGACATAAAGTAATAGAAAGCTTTGACCTAAAGAGGTGTGAGAGGTAAAAAAGAGATAGATAGTTTCATTCCAGATCTGAAGAGACAATGGGAAGAATGGGAAAACCATGGAGCTTCGAAGCTTTTTTTTTTTTTTTTTTTACCTCAGCAAGTAAGTATTTAAAGATAAATTAACAGATACAAGACATAAGTTTGATGGGGGTGGGAGTCCCTTACAGTCTTTCTAAAGCCAACATATATTACAACACAAAAGTAAAAATACAAAGAAGGTGATTGGAGCAAAAAAATTGACTTCCACCCAATTCTCACAAGGGAAGATCACTTGGTGACATTTTTATATAGTCTGATGAACAGAATATTAAACTGCAACTAGAAGCTGCAGTACAAAAGGGTGTGCTGCAACATGTTGGTTTGGACTGGCTGGAAGGAACTGTCACATCCACTTTCACTCGATCTTCAGTTAGGGAAAACGGGAACATAGTGTAGCAACAAAAAACTGAGACGAATCTCTGGCAAGGGGCCACCACTGACTGTGCAGTACACGCGCCACACCTGGAGAGGGTTGAAGGGACAAAATAGGAAGATCCGACACCGCTGATCTCGATGATGCCATGTGTGGCGGTAGGAAGCTTTCGTAGGCATGGTTTTGCGTGAAACTTGCGCACGGCATAGACCGCGCATGAGGTTTATGCACCACTCGAATGGGCAGATTTCTTCTATCGTCTTGAAGATCGACGCCTGGGGAGGTTGATGGCGGGGTGCGTGTTGGACTTTGCTCACCATAAAGCACCATATATAAAGCTTTGAAGCTAATCTCATAGAGCTAAGTAAGAATTGAGACCTTGTATTCAACCATATTTGTAGTGGATTTTACATCAAATCTCGTGGATGTAAGTTTTAGTATTGAACCACGTAAATATTTGTCTTTTTTATTTTCGGTCATTTATTACTGAGCAAGTCATCTAACCCTATTACTGATGTCGAAAAATGCATCAATATATATACACACACGCACGTATAACATGGTACCGTTATATAAAAACGTACGTTTTCATTGTATAACCTTTTTTTTTTTTTTGTCAATCAGGGATCAAAAGATCACTCATACAAGTAAACATCTTGCTTTCATACGTGGATAGGTTTACTGATTAATTTGGCTTTGTGTATAGAAGACACGGGAATTACAATATTATAGTTATTTCAAAATAATTTCATATTTTACTCTATGTGCCCACCATTCTAGCGGGCTATGGAATCGTACGTTATTGTATTGATAATTATTGAGATTATAGTACGTATTAAGGGTATATGGTTAATATAATATATACTATAAGAAAAACAGACTTTTGTTACTAATTTATTACAACCAAAAGATTATTCACAATCAATTTTAGATGTAAATAGTCATTTCACTAGAATTAACTGATCACAAAAGTCATTTTTTCTATATATAATTCGGGTTTAACTCAAATTTTGTAGGGAAAATATATGTGTCTTATGTTTTACAAATTCAATACACCGTGGATGTCAATCAAATTTTTTACATCACTAGCTATATTAAAACATAATTGATGTTTTTATTTTTGATTTTTTAAAGTTTTAACGAGTCTCGTTATAAATAGTGTGTTAATACATCAATTTATATGTAACAAAACTCTAAACTTTTTAAGGCGTAAGCTATAATTTTTAGGTATAATCAATACGGCTACTGCCCTTTAGATGATGACTTTGTTAAAACTTAAAAGTAAAGATAATTGCTTAGTATGCATTTAGATATTGAGTTGAGTTTAACTCTATGTGAATAGTAGTGAGTTGAGATGGTGTAATAACTTATATGGAACCCGTCTAAGATAAGTTTAGATGTATTTGGATGCTACGATAAGTTTAGAGGCATTTATGAAAAGTTAAAAAATGTTATAGGTTTCGCGTGTAAAAATGTGTTGAGTTGAAAAATGTTGTGGGTTCTACATATAAAAAGGTTTTGAGTTGAAATGAGTTTAGTGATTGAAAAATTATTCTTGCAAGCGAGTTCGTGCTCCAAACTGCACATCAATACTGATATGTAAGACATCCATTTAATAAAAAAACTATGTCAGCATTGGTACGCACTTGTACCTAGTAAGACTCTTAGTGATTTGAAAATTGAGTATTTAGATGTTAAAAAATGTCTAAATCTGAATCGAAATCAGATCAAAGAACCAAACGCAGCTTAATGTATTATTATCTTATGGGCAGAGGAGAGAGCTTAATTGCTTAAGGAAATGAATTTACTGTTTCTTAAAAAAATATTTTATACACATTTTTATTTTATTATATTATATTGTGTCATATCGTCCATGTGTCATGTGATGATGAGGAGTGAGAAGTGCATTATATATTGTGCTTATAGACTGAATCTTGATCCTTGGTGGGGAAAGAAAAATATTCAGAGATGGGTTGAGATGGTTTATAAATAGTAGAATAAAAGTTGAATTATTTATTATATTTTATGTGGAAATTTGAAAAACTTGTTTTGAGATTTGAAAAAGTTGAATTGTTTATTATATTTTGTGTGAGAATTTGAAAAAATTCTAATGATGAGATGAGTTGAGGTGGATTTTGAATGCAAACGAGGCCGATGGCCAAAAGACAGCATGTCGCGAGAAAGTCTGTGTAATATTTCTATTCAAATCTTCTATCAAAATCTTTTTTAATTTGTTTTACTTAATAATTAAGTAAGTATTTTAAAATAAATATATGATTTTTTATTTTTAAAAAATATCTAAATAATTTTAAAAAATGGTGAAAGAAAAAGTTAAAACAAAAAAAAAAAAAAGATTTTTAAATGTTCGTAGAGAATTTCTCTGTGGATGTTGGGAAATTACTCAAAAAGTAAAGGGGGTGGGGCTAACCTGTCCTTAGTTTCATAAACAATAATTTTCAGGACATGTCACTTTCCCCACATATTATATATTATTATTATTAGTTTTTGGGGGGAAAAACAGTATTGAACGGCGAAAAAAAGTCAAGCCAGCCAGTCACCAGATCCGAGATAATGAAACTACTTTAAATTTATTTTAATCCCATACCATATCGCGATAATCGTAATCAACAAAATATCTCGAGCTTAAAGACAGCATGTCGCGAGAAAGTCTGTGTTTTTTAGAAATTGGAAGAATAAATGAGTTAATGGCTAAAATAATAAATAAAATAAAATAAAAAGATAAGAAAGAAAGAAAAAAGTTTCCTTATATAAATAGCAATCTCACTTTCGAAGACATTACTTGTTAATTTGTCTGTGGTCGTTCGGCCAAGTTGCCAACAAAGAAACTTATCTGTTTCTTCTTCTGTTTTTTCTTTTTTTATGAAAAGAAAGAAAGTTATCAGTTGTCAGACAGTATTTTTTTATTAAAAAATAATAATAATAATTTGGAAAGTGGATGCCCTCTCTCTATAGATGACTCGACGTAACTTTTATATTTATGTAAAGCATAAGAATAAATCTTTACAATCTTCTAATACTTCATATTTTATATTTTTTCTAATTTTTATTATTTTTTTATCAAATATTTATTATATAAATAATGAATAAAAAATTTGAAATAATTTAAAAAAAATAAAATAAAAAAAATTCAAAAAAATATTAAAAATTTAAAAAATTGTAGAATGTGGAGTATGGTGAAGGTTGTGTAACGAGACTCAAAATATAAAAGTTATTCTATTTTCCATATAGAGCATGTCATTCCAAGATTTTATTTATAATATTTATATTTTAAATTAAATTATATCACCCTTTATTAATTAGATGCTAATTTTTTATTAATTAAACTCATACAATGGATGTAAAGTTAATGAATTCAAATGACTAATCTTGTCTCTTCTCATAAAATAAAATAAAATAAAATATTAAAGGAGGTTTTGATAGTAAGTTGAGATAAAAATTTAAAATTGAATAAAATATTATTATTATTTTAATATTTGAAAAATATTAAAATATTTATTATATTTTATGTGAAAATCTGAAAAAAATTGAAATGATTAAATGAGATATGTTGAGATGAATTGAGAATACCTTTATATCCAAACCCACAAGCTTGAAATTAGATGTATACAATTAGCACTTAAAATATTTACATATAAAATAGTAATTTTGCTTCTATCTACTACTTTATACGTAACGATAGATTAAAAACTACTTATCTCGTCACGTATTCAAGGCCGCATGAATAAGAAAGTCGTGACCATACATGGTCACATTCTTTCTCATCTAGTTCAAGCCCGAGATTTATGGGCACAAGGAGGCCTTGCAACGCCTATGCCACTGCATGCTGAACTATATGAACGGAAACTAATTAGTTAGGATTTGGAGTACTTAAGAGCAAAAACCAAGGTGAAGATCTTATTCTCTATTTGAGTATGGTTATTTAAATATTTTTATGCTACACATTATTAACATGATATGATTTAATTTGTAAAATTAAAAATTAAAAATAAAAATTAAAAAATATATAGATAGAATATGGTGTAATAATCTACAAATAAAATGATTTCGTCTATTTTCTAAGTCAACAAAAGCTGTTATTCAAAATTAATTGTTTGTACTCACGTATATTTGAAACTGTCAAGCCCATGATTGCAACGTTTTATGGGAATTGAAATACAGAATAAGGTGTAGTTTAGATTCGAAGATAAATTGAGATAAATTGAGATGAATTGTAAATAATAATAAAATAGGTTGTGAATAATAATAAGATTTATAAGTTAAAATTGATGAATGGTAATAAATAATATTGAGATGAGTTGAGATAGATTATGATGAGTTGAGATAGATTGTGAATCCAAACAGAACCTTAGTTAATTCCCGAATGTCCTATAATAATTCATAAAATTGGACCATTGATTTTTAAGCTTAGAGTTATTTATTTGAAAATTTATTTTCATAAATTACTATTTATCACTACACCTTATAAAAAAATATTTACACATTTCATAAAAAATTATAAATATTATATATGAGAATAAATAGTGATTAATAGATAATAAATTTTATTTTTCTATTTATCTTGCCTTAGATTTGTGATAAGAGTGACATGTGACGGTGACATATTTGTGGGGTGCATAAATCAGAGATCACGTTCTTAGTGGGGCCTGTAAAGGAGGGATCTTCTTCAATGCCACTGCTGCTAAATAGTTAGTAGCACAGAGAGCCACGTCATTGATATCCACTGACACGAAAAGGTCAAGATATAATACATTGCATAATATATTATATAATAATATTATAAAATAATATATTTTTATAAAATAATATTATTTTTATAAGATATTTCTCATTTAAAAAATTATTATATAAATTGTTGTAAAAAATATTTTCTGTAAATTATTTTCCGGTAAAATTACCCACGGTTTTCCCTGAAATTACGGATCGTTCGTACCCTCCCAGCGAAAGTGACAGGTGCATGTGAAACTTTAAGGTCTTGGAAATTAACCCGTGCACCAAAGTGGGGCCACGTCTTACTATGGCAGCCACGTATTGTTAGGAGATTATAGTTTATGGGTGGGTTGCTCTGCCGCCCCGCCTTTACCCTGGCTGTGCTTACTGTTGAATTTTTTTTTTAATACATTTAAATATTTTTAAAAAATAAAAAAATATATTAATATATTTAAAATTATTTTTTTAATTATTAAATTAAAAAAAAATCAAACGATCATTTTGAACCGTCAAATTAGGAGATAAAATAATATTTTCTATAGTTTATTTACACATATCAAAAACTGGAAATTATCTTTTTTTTAGATTTTGTTATTTTCATATTAAAAAAAAATTATAAATCCTTTTGACTATCCAAGTTCAAATTAATTCAATAGAATATTAGTAGAGTTCTTGATATAGAAATATTTCGGCATGAATGTATACGATAAATATAAATAAATAAATAAATAAAGGGAGGTACTTTTAAAAATTGACAGACACTGTTTGAGAGGATGGATGAGGATGGCCTGCCGACCATCATTTCCAATAAATGTCCCTCTACCGATTGGCTCATAACTTACGCGTATACGATATTTACGTACTCATCACGTCGTCCTTCGCGACCTTTTCAATTGAGTTTTACGTTGAGAATGAGAATAGATAAAAAAATATATATATATCGATAATAGTGAATTAATATGTGAATAATAATAAAATTATTTAAAATAAAATGTTTTATATAATCTCGATAAATAACAAAATATTAAATTAAAACTAAAATATTATTTTTGTTTTGATATTAAAAAATTTAAATTATTTTTTATATTTTATTTGAAAGTTTGTGGTAGTTGTAATTATTAGATAAAAAAGTTTAAAATTTAAAAATTAGAAAATATGTGTGTTTAAGTGATTTTTAGATATTAAGATAGGAGGAGATAATGTGAGATAAGTTGAGATTATATATTTAATTGGTCGGTTCAGCAAATTTAAACTGGGAGCGAACTGGCCAACGTCGATTTTCTTATTTTTTTGTTGTTGGCATACTGATTCTTTGTCGGTTTCGGTCGGTTCCAAACTTCAGCAACTAGATTGCGTTGGTGACAGCCGGTGTGGTCGTCTTTTTACAATCATAATGTAAAGCTGGCACACTTTAAGACTATATCTAATATTATTTATTGTAAAATTTCTTGTATTGATATATTACTCTTTCATATGCTTATCACTCTCGTTGAACACTCAATAAGCTCTTTTTTTTTTTTTTTTGTAATTTTAATCTACTATTGTTAGGTTATCAATAAAGATATCAAAAGAAAAATAATCGTGAAATAAAATTATTTAAAAATGAAATAGAATAAGATTTTTATATTTGGTAAATGGTAAAGATAAATAATATTTATAATAATAAAATTCATACTCATTTTGAATAAATATGAGATTCATATAAAAAATTAAATTTTTAATATTAGACTCCACTCTTTTTTTATAAAAAATTTAATCATATCCCTAAATTATTTTGAATCAAATGATGGAGTTTCAATAAGGTTTTAATAACTATTGACAGATCGACTTTATATGATGAAAATATTAAATTAAACTGATTAAAAGCGTTGTAACAAATTTCATATTTTCTCACCTAGAACTATTAAATAACATATTCATTCAATTACACATAAGAAGATATAAAAAATGAATTAATTTTTAAAAAGAATGTGGAATACTTGAACAATTCATAACTTTATTTAAATTATATATATATATATATTTTAATTAAATTCGATAGGTGGAAACTTGGAAGCCAATCCAATCGTTACTAGATGATCTGGCTGCCTCCACGTGTGTCAGTCCTTGTTTAGATGGAGTCTTGGAAATAAAAAGAGGATTGAAAAAAAAAAAAAATTGGACATTCTGAAATAGTTTTGGATGGTGGTGGTTCAGTCATCTCGGGTTACTTCTACCAGATTCGGTGGCCTATGCTATGAGTTTGATGTTTGATAGTTACATCCACTGTATTATATATTCTGAGGTCACTGCTTAGAACATCCTCGTTGCTTTGATCAAATTTATTTTTAAAATTGAGTGAATATCACACTTTTTATATTTATTTATTTTATTTAAATTTAATCTTCACATTAGATTATTTATTCATTCTTTATATAATAATAAAATATTATTAATTTAATAAATTTTTTTATTTATTTTTATCATATTTTATAATTCTACCAATTAAATATTAATAATAATTATATTCTAATTAAATTAATATTAAAAAATCATATTTTCAAAAATCATTTAATGCTAATAATAAAAAATATTTGATTAAACTTATCTAAATTTCTATCTAAATTTCTTAATTACAAACCAAATCGTATTTTTGCTCTGAGTGATAAACTAAAATTTTAATGTTTGATTGGAGCGATAAATTAGTATTTTAATGTTTGGTGAATCAATTGTAGTTCTCTATCTCTAGCCAATCACGATAGTAAAAGTCTAAATTATTTTAGATTTGTCCAATTCAACGTGGGATATTTTTTATATCAATTATATAAATTTTAACCAACTTTCTTATTTGACAAAGTCAATGAGGATGCTCTTACATGCTTATAATACACCTGGTTATGATTATGTATGAGTTTTTTTAATCTTTTATAATAATATTAAATATAAATTTAGAATGTATAAATCTCGCATATATGATTTTTTTTTTTTAAATATTGTTTTCATATAATTTTTAAATTTATATATTTAAAAAAATATATGTAAAATATACACACTTTAAAATTGTAAATTTTTATTTTCATGATACAGGGAGAACAAAAGAAGACGTATAGAACAATGAGATAGATTTGATGGATATGAGGTTTCAACTTTCTCTAAGGTAGATATTAGATTGGAATCAAGCCACATGGCTTTATTTAAATGACCAAACGTTTAATGCGGAAAACAATATTTCTAGTACCATGTTTGCACAGCCATAACATACACCATTCAATGCAACCCGCTTTGTATTTGGTCAACTAAACCCGTGGCCTTAACTTATAAAATATAATATCAATTGATATTTATCATTGCTGTGTGTCTCCTATTTTACCGACTTGTTTAGAAATAGATCTCATCTATTTTTAATATATTATAATAATATATTCGAACGAACTTATAATACGTTCCCGATCCAATTCGACAAATTACCCTTCATGAGCATATATATATATATATATATATGTATATATTAATTGCAAATGAATTTCACCTCTTAAAATTAAAGTTTAGACATATATAGAGATCGCTGGTATAAAGGTCCAGAGGTATTCCTTCAATCAAGAGATATATAATAGCCTGTCAACTCTGTCAAAGGGTAAAAATTATCGAAAATATGCCAATTATATATAAATGTAATTCCCTCTTTAATTAACTTATTATCTTACAAAGTTGGGCGTTTGAATTTTGAAGCATTTATATATTTTGATCACGTGGGAAAGAAAAGCTTTTCATGTTTAATAATGTGAAAGAATTGGACAAGATTGATCTAATGGTGATAGTTGCCCCACTTTATTATTATTCTTTATCTAAAAGTTAGACATTTTGGTCCAGTTTGGATAGAATAAGTATTTCATCTTATCATTATAACTTTTTTAAATTCTCACGTAAAATATAATAAATAATTCAATTTTTTCAAATCTCAAAATAATTATAATATTAAAAAGTAATATTATAATAATATTTTATTTAACTTTCAACTTTTATCTTAACTCAACTCATCTCATCTCAATTTATTATTCAAACGACATCTAAAATAACGGATCCAGTAATATATTATGAAAATTAATTTATTATACAGTATTAATTAATGCACAATAAATAATGTGCAACATAGTTTATGGGTTTGGATGCTAAGAGTATTTAAAATGATCTATAAATAATAGTAAAATAATTTGTGGATAGTAATAAATATTTTGTGAATAATATTGAATTATAGTTTGCGAATATTAATGAATAATAGGCTGAGAATAACTTAAAATAATTGTATAATCAAACAGGTCAGCTTAGAGTTTGAATAAAAATCATTGAAGACTAGGGGTGACAATATGTGATACGACCCGTTAATTCAATACGAACACGACACGATAAAAGTAGATTAAGGTTTAGTTTTAACGGGTTCGGGTCAAAACGGGTTGACCCGTTAAGACACGATTTCTTAATGGGTTGATAATGGGTCAACCCGTTATGACCCGTTAAGAAATTTAAAGTTACAATTATACCTTTATACCTAAAAATAAAATTGTTGAAATTTTAATTTTAATATTTTAATTATTTGGATTGTAATTTTGGACTTATAGTTTGTTTTATATATATATATATATATATTTTTATAGATTGAGATTTTAAAATTTATATAAAATTATGTTAAACTAAACTAGATCAAACAAGTTAATTTCGGGTCTGTTCAACCGATTTATATAAACGGGTTGACACGACACGATCCGTTATGTTAACGGATCGTGTCAGGATTTGAAATTTTGACACGATAAGCTTAACGGGTCGAGTTAGGGTTGACCTATATAGTATAATATACATGTTTTGACACGATACGAACACGACCCGTTAACACGATTTGACACCCTTATTGAAGACGTATACATGAAATGAAAGTCGTGAGAATTATGAATATATGGATGAGAAATCGTAAAACTGATGGCCAAGTTTATAGAATTTTGCTACATAACCTCAACCACACCCCACACTCCATATTTTTTTAAAATTTTTAATATTTTTTTTAAATATTTGTTGAGTTTATTCTTTTTAAATTATTTCAAATTTTCTATTCATTATTCATATAATAAATATTTGATAAAAGAAAAAAAATAAAAATTTAAAAAAATGTGAGATGTAGAATGTGAGGAGGTTGCAGATATTTATTCAAATTTATGTGTCAAGAAGTGCATGCATATAAGTATTTTAAAGCGGAGGAAAACTCATAATATTCCATGTAAAAGATAAAAATAAAATAAAATAAGTAAAAAGGCCAGGCTTATATATAGCCTATGGAAAATGTTAAATATACTTAAAAGAAATTTATAAAAAATTTACTTTTCTACATGTTAATTATTAATACGCTAAAAATCATGAATTTTAAAATTCAAAATTTAAATCTAAAAATAAAACTAACGAAATAAATTTTGTAAATAAAATTATAAGTAAAAATATAAATATATGTAACATTACTAATCATCTTTAAATTTAAAAAAACAGTCGTCAAAATCCTTTGAATCAATTGGTAACACATTTATTTCTAACTAAAGAATCAATGATCGAATTTTCCTCTTCCTGTATAAAAAAATAATAATAAAAAATAAAAATAAACATAAAAACAAAAATAAAAGGACAGATCTAACCAATTACATACGCATGTACACTGAAAGCAAGCGACTATATATAATCTCACACGCCTTCGCCACCCTTAACTGAAGTGATCTGAAAGTAGGCCGGATGAACGTAGAAATATGACCCAAAGTTATTAATGTTTATTGTCGTTTTTTCTCAATACCATACGGTAGTAGTACTCTTACCGTACTACTGCATTTATTAATGTAACATTATTCATAATTTTGTATAGTTTATTATTCTAAAAAAATTAGAGTTGATCTACCATTAATTAGGTAATGCCAAATCAATACATGCAATATTACACTAATGAAAGCATACGTGATATATATCTATATATATATATATAGAAAAACATTACTCTGCCGCCCCAAACATACCGCTCGGTTTGACTGCTCGGTATATTTTTTTATTTTTAAAAAATATTTAAATACATTAAAAAATGTGAATAGAAAAAAAAAATATTTTTACAACTAGCGGTAACACTGAACGATACTACTCAGGTAGCATAGTAGCACCGCTCATATATATATATATATATATATATATATATATATAGCATGACTGATCTTCTCGAAGGTATTAAAAGGCTACTGTAATTATTTATAAACCAACGTGTGAGGTTGCTTAATTAAGAGTGTTCCATCATAAAACGGCCATTATTCCTTTATTCAATACCCATACCTTATCCACCCATATATAGCGACAGATATATATATATATATATATATACATGTCAACAATCAATTAGCTTATAATTAAACAGATATATATATATATATATAATAGGCCATAGAGTCCAACGCATGAACTCATGAAGATCATGATCCTAGCTTTCACAAAGTTGGTATCGGGTCATGAGACACCCCACCTAACTTGGATAGCTAGGTCATGATCAGCTGGGTTGTTAATTTGAACATCTGTTCCAAGTTCCAATCCATGATGCGTGAATCTTTTTGGTTTCATTCAGGCAAACATGTATAAATATATTTATACGCCCTTGGGAATTATTTTTTGAATAATGCTAAATACAGTCACGAATTATGTAAGCGTCTTGCACTCATTTTGAAAAAAAATTAAGATGTACTATTAAAAAATTAATTTTTTTATATAAGTCTCATATTTATGTATATTTTTCAAAAAGAGTATATATGCTGCACTTGAACACTTTATAACTGTAAATATCATTTCTCTTATTTCCTTAAAAAACATGATAATATCTTTGTAGTACATGATTTCTCAAGTAGTGCATGTTCACGAGGGAAATATATACCAATAATCCTACTGAGCGATATAATTGATAGCCCTTTTCAATTATTTAACCCTATTTTGGACCGATCAATCTCTATTAATATCTTAATTTCTTTCATTTTCTAAACTAAAAATGCACAGTTGGGGAGGTATATATTTAATGAATAATGTTATATACAGTCATTTTTACGTATTCTATTAATGTAATTGACTACATCACATTTCTTTTAATACACAGCCAATGACATAATAGAGTGCACAAAAAAAATATATATATATAAAAATAACTGTACATAAAATTTTTAATATTTAATTATTATGCATCCATTCCAAGTCAGAAACCATAATATTTGATGGCGTAGATCTAGTACTCCATACTATCGATGATAATGCCAAGTGGCTGAGGCTCTTTTGAATCTGATGCACCCAATTCCTATCACAAACGTCGTTTGTCCTTTCTTTTCCACGTCCATTCATTTGCCATATATATACAACGCACACTTATCCAATTATAATATTGTTTGGACTTTGATGCAACTTGAATTAACGCACTATAAATTTTGCAATAAATTAAAAAGACCACAAGATCTCTTTTCATGTACGTACTCGAGACGATGAACTTAATTTCAAGTTTCTTTATTTTCTCGAGTTTAAATTGATCTACTGCATGCGAGATATTGACGGTGGAAATATATATATATATATAATAATATTGACATTGTGATATGATTCCAAAGGTGAGGTGGGGACAAAGAAAAAGATAAAAGACAAAGGAGAGAGAGTGAGAGATAAATTGTTGCCCACTACGAAAGATATGTCGAGTAAAATATTAGACCCCATTTTTGTTTTTTAGCCTTTACCCAACTCAATTTCTTACACGTTGAAGGCTAAATGCATCACGACTATACTCATGATATAATATTCTTAGATGAGAGGAGCGTATTTCTTGAATACGTAATAATATTAAATATAGTTATAGAATATGTAAGTTTTATTTATTTTTTTTAAAAAAAAATAAGATTATCATTAAAAAAATTATTTATTTCATATAAAAAAAGTATGTGAGATCTTAAAACTGTAAATATTATATCTTAATTCTTTTATTTCTATAATTTTATAACTTACAAATCTTACGTGACAACGCGGACAACAGTTATTGAGATATTTATTATTTTTCTTTGAAAGAGAGATATTTATTATAATTATAAAAAAAAATTTAAAATTGATAATTATTTGTTGTTGGGTTATTGAATAAATAATATGTTGGATGTGATACTTGTAATATATTAAGTAAGGATAACTCCAAAATTCATGATTTAATTATAAATAACAAACAAAGAATTGAAAGAAAACGATCGTTGCCGACATGACGTATAAATTCTGTCGTGGTGGGTGATTGTCATTATCAATTTTTTTAATGTTTCTTAGCATATAAAACAGGCGATTCACCTATCATTCAACTTTTGACAAGGCCATCCAACACAGGCATTTTAGCATCATGCATGGGTACTGTCACCCAACTTTTTAATTTCATGCCCTGCCACCGCGACTGCTCTAAAAATAAGTATTTGGATTATTTACGATAATAATAAATTTAATTTAATAAAAAATAATTATTTTTATAAAAAAAATAATTAGTTAAAAGTAAATATATACATATATTTTTTATAATACCCCCGTTAACATTCTATTTTTTAAAAAAGTTAAGGGAAATTTCAACCACGTTTTATCATAAGAAAAAAGCACATAGGCTGTCTAGATTTGATAAGTGGGATGAGACACAAAATTCTCATCTCATCTTATCATTACAATTTTTTCAAAATTTTATATAAAATATAATAAATAATTTAACTTTTTTAAATCTCAAAATAATAATAATATTAAAAAATAATATTTTAAACTTTTATCTAAAATTAAAAATCATCATCTCCCTATCCAAACCTATCCGACAGGTGTTAATTAAGAAAATGTCAATCCTCGTCAAACCTAATTTGTTCATCCTCCGCAATATGTTTGACTAACGAGTATTAATTAATTAAGGTAATTTGATAGAGACGTCACCAATTAATTTATATTATCTGTTAATTAGGGCTCCCCCATAAAAATGGTCATCATCCATTCCTCCTACTTGCTTGACTTGCTACTCCGAAATTCGAATTACCCTGAAGACACTCTTTGTAAAAACCATGGAAGAAATGATGACCAGAAATCACAGAAAAAATGGGTTTAGATAATGATAGAAACCCCCGTCCTTAGAGATCACATATATATTTTAAAAATATTTTCTTGAGTAGTCGTTAAGAGTTCTACGTTTTAATCACGTAAACCGAAAAGGAAATCACGTCAATATGATTATAATATGATGGTAACGTGTCTAATTTTATAGACACCTATAATTAAACATAAGGCCAAAAAAGGGTATACTTTTTAAAAGCATAGTTTAACAAATTCGTTTGACCCATGCCCCAAAAAAATAAGAAATAATTTATTGAACCATATATATATATATATATATATATATATATATATATATATATATAAAGTAGACAAACAAAGAACAAACTATGGTTATATGTTTTTTTAGCTATGTGGGCTGGGCTAAAGCTATCAAGGTGGCCCAAACATATATTTTAGCAGATCTACGGCCTGCAGTCAGTGAGTGACCCAACCAACTTTATTATCCACATCTATATAAAATAGGGAAAATTATTATTTTTTTTTTTTTGCATGGGTACGGTGATGTAGTTGGATTGTACTTTACATTTACCTATTGGGGTCCATATATAAATATATTTATTAATTTTATTTGTAGGAATTCTTTTAAAATATGATGGCTTGGCTGCTGTTGTGGACAGTGGAATGACATATTAATATGATCAAGAAGTTTAGTTTCTTTAACATTTTAAAAATGTGGTAAAAGCAATATATTTTTTGGGGTTATTTAGTGGCTTTTTTACTGGATCTTAAATACTAACCAATTTTGATAGGGATTTGTTTCAGTTCAGCATTGAACTATATCGTCCGGGTTGGATACATTCTTCATTTAGTTCTTGTTTTCCCAGTTGTTCATTTTTCCCTACGGCAAACAGTGGATACTTTGCTGTTTGAGGGATCTGCTCCACTCTTAGAGAGTAGGAAGAGGTCATTAGGGTTGACAGCAATTTTATTGGTACTTATTTATTTTTGATCCACTATTCCCAACATTTGGACTGCTTTCAAGTTTACAGGGGCAACTACGGCAGTGTCATTGGGGTTTATATTTCCGTCTCTTATAGCATTAAGGTTAGGTCCGCTAGGGGGTGGTTTGAACTTTGGTGAAAAGTTCTTGTCCTGGCTGATGTTAACGTTGGCCATAGTAGTTGGCATTGTTGGAGTGATCGGAAATATTTATGGCATCAAAAGCCAATCCGAATGACTTTTTCATGGTGATGATGGGATTGGCTTTTGCTGGTGTTGATTTGGAAAATTTATGCAGTAATGGGCGCAGCTTCTCTGTTCAATGTTGCTTAATTTTCCACGCAAGTTCGAAGGATCAAATGAAATTGGGTGACCTTTTTCATGACGGATGGGTCTTTGGCCAGGGACTTTTAATAATGCATTGCTTCAACATGTGACGATTGAAAGGTCAAACCATCATGGTAATGTTCCAAATACGATGTCTATTATGCTGTAGAAGAACTGTAACAGGTTGAATTGACATGTCAAGAATGTTGAGAGGAGAATCTTCTTCGACGTAGCCTCCACGTAAACTTTTCCTTGGATTGACATGCCATACTTTTCCTCAGTTCCACGATGTTTATTTCTTATTGGGAGATGCTCTTGTAAGTTGTAACTGTATACTTCAGAAACAAAACAGCTTCTCTAATGAATACTGAAAAACTTGCATTACCAAGCATCATTTTCTGTTTCTTGGCCCAAGATTTGTCTTCTCGTGCTCTTGGTATCATGTCATAGTAATCCTTCATCAATGTTAACTAACTGGTCCCAGTCCATGTATATATGAAGAGAGCTCCAGAACATTTCTCCTTGGTTTTTGAACATTATTCGGTACCTCACTTTTGTTTTGGTACCTAAAGGGTGTCCAGAAAGGATAAGCATGAGGGCTATTGTTAAGACAGCCCAATTTTAGACTGTTGGGATCAGTGCTGCTCAGTAATAAACCGTTTCAAAACGATCGTCGTCGTTGACTCGTGTGTGGCCGATGCGCTTAAAATGGAGGTCGGTCAGCCAAAACAGTGGAGCTGGACTCCAGGAACCCACCGACTGAGCGAGTGCACTGGATGTGTGGATGTTTTTATGCAGCTCAACCACCCTAGGAAGATATTGAAAACAAAAAACTTTGAAAAAGTTATCGTCCATCTAGGATCACGAGTGCATGACCGTTAGTAACAAAACCCTTCTCAAACTGGCATAATTTGGAGATTGATATGGTTTCGTCCTATAAAGCAGGACATTTCATCTCCTAATCCATTAGGACATAAGAAGTGAAGGTAATCTGTTCAGCAACTGAGCTAATTTATAATGACCAATAATCCCCACAAGAACACAGCCAGGCCACAAAAAATGGAGGAATCTACTCCCGCAGTAAACATTTGAAACAAATTTCACAAAACTCGGAGATTATATATCCACGATCTGAATTGGTGATCCATTTGGCATGCAAGCGCAAGATCCCATTAGGCCGATGGCAAGTTTCTCACCATGCATGGTACAGAAGCTCGTATCATCCTGTTTTGTCCAAATTTCATTAGGGCCGTTTTAGCTTTCCTTATGATCTATGGCTATGACCTACAAACACAAGAAAACCCTTTCCCTAACCTGTAATATTAGAGTCAACAGTGCAAGCTGCCTGCCGCCCGTAGATCTGTATATGACTTATATTAGCATATATTAATGTTTTTTTTTTTCCTTCTAGTCAATGTATTTGTTTCTTATGACACATTTTCTTTAATTATTCTGTTATGAGGTCAACTATTTCTGCTATTAAGGGTATGGCTTTACATTTTTTTTTTTTCAGAGAAAAAAGAAATTGTCACACTTATTGGGCTGAGCTAATCGTGGGCCAAGGACACGGGAAGTTTGGGCCAGACGTGAGGGAAGCATACAGATGGGCTTGAGTCCAGTTATTTACCTTTAGGCCTTAAACGGCATACTTTTGTTGTCATTTACTGTTTCACTCTTTTATGTTTGTTATTCAGACTTTTGTTTGATTGGTTAAAGGCTCTGTCAAAACTGTTAGCAATAGTGGGCGCTATAAGTCACTGAGGCGAGTAATAGCTAGGTATCGAATATTCAAAACATAAATATATTCTCTGAGGTTTCCCTTCTCTTTCGTCTACCTTTTCTTACCAAGTTTTTGGAGGATTCTCACCCTCTAAGTGAGCTCAAAATCTATTTACAGTTCTTATTACATTGAGAGTGTTACAATCTGGTATCAGAGATTTCGATCTCACTGTGCTTACAAGAAACAAATGGCAGATGGTATAAGGATGAGTCAATCGCAAGAAGGTCTGGAAAATCTCAACAAATCCACTGATTCCCAGTTTAAGACAGTAGACACCGAGATGTTGACCTTGAAGCGTCAATCTAATGCTATTATGCAGTAACTGGCAGCCATGAATGTTGAGTTGCAAAAGTTGTCCCACAACTCTGGTCACGCAGAGTCTTCAAACCACCACCACCACCGCCGTGAGGATCACCAAGAATCTGGAGGAGAAATGATACCAAGGTCAGTACGTATTGATTTTCCAAGTTTCAAGGGGGAGGATCCCACTGGTTGGCTTTATAAGGCCAACCATTTCTTTAATTTTTACAATACACTGCCACAACACAAATTGAGACTGGCCTCCTTTCATATGGAGGGACAAGCCCTCATCTGGTTTCAGGATTTGGAGGAATCGGGTGGTTTGGATCATTGGGAAGGATTCACCCAAGCTTTACTAACTAGGTTTGGTCCTAGTTCATATGATGATCCCATGGAATTATTGACCCGTTTGAAGCAAGTGGGAATTGTTGAGGATTATAAATCCAGATTTGAAGCCTTATCTAATAGGTTGGGTGGCCTATCTGAGTTTTACAAACTCAGTTGTTTTTTGAGTGGCTCGAGGGATGATATAAGATTGTCTGTTAAAATGTTCAAACCAGATAAATTGCTTACTGCCTATGGTCTAGCAAGGATATAGGAGGAACTGTTGGGAGCTATAAGGAAGAATTCCAAAGGCTTATTGCCCCTACCCGAACCCAAAATCCCAAAATACCCTATCATAGTCCATCCACATCACCAAAAGGACCTCTTAAAGCCCTAGTTCCTATCCAAAAAATAAACCAGACCCAAATGAAGGATCGCAGGGATAAAGGCCTATGTTATTACTGCGATTCAAAATGGAACCCGAACCACAAATGCTCCAACCCAAAACTATTCCTTATTGAGGGGATAAAGGAGGACTCGGGGAGGAAATGGGGGAGGAAGAACCCTTATAGAGCCCAACATCCAATACACAACTAGAAATTTCTCTACATGCCTTGTTAGGATCCCAAAATCTGAAAACAATGAGACTAAGAGGTAGGGTGGGAGACCAGGAGGTGGTCATACTTGTTGACTCGGGGAGTACCCATAACTTTCTAGACCCCTTGGTAGTAAGAAAAGGGAATTTGACAGTAAAAGGGGAGGAAAGGGTTAATGTAAAAGTAGCTAATGGGGAGTTGCTCACTAGTGAAGGAAGATGTCCTGAACTAAGGTTTTGAGTGCAGGGAAATAGCTTTTCCACAGAAGTTCAAGTGTTGGTATTGGCAGGTTGTGACATGGTGTTAGGGGTGCAATGGCTAAGGGAATTGGGGCCAATACTCTGGAACTTTGCTGAGCTGACCATGGAATTCCAGCAAGATAGTAAGTCCATCAAGTTAAAGGGTTTAAGCTCTACAAACAGAATTGAGTTGGGGGATTAAATAAACATAATAAATTGGAAAAAAGGGGATTAGTACTGCAGTTATTGGAGAATGTTTCAGTATCAACAAAGGAAAAAGTTCCTGAGCAAATACAGGACTTACTAAATCAATTTCATGATGTGTTTGGGGAACCACAAGGGTTGCCACCTAACAGGACTCATGACCACTCTGTTACCTAGCTGCCAAACATCACACCTGTTTCGGTCAGACCATATAGATACCCTTATTTTTAGAAAGAGGAGATAGAGAAGATTATTAAGGAATTGCTTAAAGATGGGGTGATTCAGCCCTCCCAAAGTCCCTATTCATCCCCTGTTTTACTTGTGAGGAAGGTCGATGGTTCATGGAGGATGTGTGTCGATTATAGGGCACTCAATAAGGCTACAGTCAAGGACAAATTTCCCATACCAGTAATAGAGGAGCTGCTGGATGAGTTGTGTGGGGCCCAGGTTTTCTCAAAGCTAGATTTATGATCTGGTCATCACCAGATCAGAGTAAGAGAAGAAGACATTCCTAAAATAGCCTTTAGAACACATGAGGGCCACTACGAATTTTTAGTTATGCCTTTTGGGCTAACTAATGCCCCCTCTACATTCCAAAGTCTCATGAATGACATATTCAGGCCATACTTAAGGAAATTCATCCTAGTGTTCTTTGATGATATCTTAGTCTATAGTAAGACAGCAGAAGAGCATGTTCAGCACTTACAGCTGACCTTAGAGACTTTAAGAGGGCATAGCTTATTTGCTAAACCATCAAAGTGTTGTTTTTCTTGTTATGAAGTGACTTATTTGGGGCATTTGATTTCGGCAGAAGGGGTGAGGGCAGATCCTGAAAAATTAGAGCCATGGAAGAGTGGCCTTTTCCCACTACACTCAAGGCCTTGAAGGGCTTCATTGGACTTACAGGTTACTATAAAAGATTTATAAAAGGATATGGTGGTATTGCTGGTCCCCTAACTAGTTTGTTGAAGAAAAATCAGTTTTGCTGGACAGTAGAAGCGGAGGAGGCTTTTATTAAGCTAAAAACAGCAGTGAGCAAACCCACTGTACTGGCTCTACCAGATTTCACACTACCCTTTGTTATTGAGTGTAATGCCTCGGGAAAGGCCATTGGAGCTGTACTGATGCAAAGGAATAGACCCATTGCTTATTTTAGTCAAGCCCTTAAGGGAAGAATTTTGGCTTGGTCAACCTATAAGAAGAAATTGTATGCCTTGGTGGCTGCTATACAGAAGTGGAGACCGTATTTAATTGGACAGATTTTTACTGTTAAAACAGATCACCAGAATCTCAAATTCCTCCTAGAACAGAAGATAGGGACTCCGATGCAACAAAAATAGGTCTCAAAACTTTTGGGGTATGACATAAAAGTGGAGACAAGAAGGGGACTGAAAATAGGATGGTTGATGCGTTGTCTAGAAGGGATGAGGACATTAAACAGGAGTTAGAAATCAGCATTTCTGCCTTGTTAGTACGTACTGCAGAATGGTGGGAAGATATTAAGGATGGGTACACTAAGGATCCTTTCACTAAAAACCTACTAAGTTTAAACAAGAAAAAGTAATTACTTATGAACTTTACAGCAAGGGAAGCCCTGCTTTATTACAAACATAGGTTATGTGTGGCGAACCATGGGGATTCTAGACTGAAGATACTGCAAACACTCCATAGTGGACCCTTAGGGGGGCATTCGGGTTATGACAAGACTCTATAGAGGATAAAGAGAGAATTTTATTGGCCCGGGCTCAAAACTGATCTTAAGAAGTTTATAAGGGAGTGTGAGGTTTGTCAAGAGGTGAAGGTTGATTAGTCCAAACCCAGTGGACTATTGCAGCCCCTTCCAATTCCCTCACAACCATGGATCCACATAACTATGGATTTTGTGAAAGGACTACCAAGTTCACAGGGTTTCAACAGTGTGTGGGTGGTAGTGGATAGACTCACTAAGTACTCTCATTTTGTTCCTCTGAAACACCCCTTCTATGCCAAAACAGTGGCACAATTATTTGTTAAGCATGTCCTTAAACTACATGGAATGCCCCAATCCATCGTCTCGGACAGAGGAAGTGTTTTTACAAGCATGTTTTGGCAGGAACTTTTCAAGATCCAAGGCATCCAATTAGCCTTCAGCACCTCATATCACCCTCAAACTGACAGCCAGACAGAGGCCGTCAACAAATGCCTAGAAAACTACCTCAGGTGTTTTGTGGGTGACCAACCGAAAACATGGGCACACTGGGTTCCCCTAACCGAATGGTGGTACAATACCAACCACCACTCCTCTACCCGTACCACTCCTTTTGAGGCCCTCTACAGGTATTCCCCATCCAAACTTATCCAATACATCCCTGGAACTACAAGGTTAAAGGCCGTGGATGAAGATCTCAGATCAAGGGAAAAAATTTTACAACTACTCAAGCATAATTTGCACAGAGCACAGAGCAGGATGAAAAAGTACGCAGATTTAAAAAGAAAGGAACAAAATTTCGAAGTAGGAGAATGGGTCTACCTTCGGCTTCAACCTTATCGACAAATGTCTTTGGTGCAGAGGCAAAGTTTGAAGCTTTCTCCTAGGTTTTTCGGGCCTTATCAGGTAGTGCAGAGGGTCGGCAAGGTAGCCTACAGACTAAATCTTCCACCCTCTTCTTCGATTCACCTAGTATTTCACATATCCCAACTCAAAAGGAAGTTAGGGCAGCAGGCAATAGCAGTTCCGGTTTTACCTCCTGTAGATGCTGACGGCGTGATTAAACCAGAACCAGCCGAGGTGTTGGCCAGAAGGATGCGAAAGGCAGGGAATCAGACGGTCGTAGACTTGCTAGTCCGTTGGCAGGGGCAGACGGTGAGGACGCATCGTGGGAGCCCTTCCATAAAATGAAGAAAACCTACCCACACCTTGTGGGCAAGGTGTTCTAAGGAGGGGGGCTTTGTCACACGTATCGGGCTGAGGGGCTAAGCTAATCGTGGGCCAGGGACACGGGAAGTTTGGGCCAGACGTGAGGGAAGCATACAGATGGGCTTGAGTCTAGTTATTTACCTTTAGGCCTTAAACGGCATACTTTTGTTGTCATTTACTGTTTTACCCTTTTATGTTTGTTATTCAGACTCTTGTTTGGTTAAAGGCTCTGTCAAAGCCGTTAGCAGTAGTGGGTGCTATAAGTTACTGAGGCGTGTAATAGATAGGTATCAGATATTCAAAACAGAAATATATTCTCTGAGGTTTCCCTTCTCTTTCGTCTACCTTTTCTTACCAAGTTTTTGGAAAATTCTCACCCTCTAAGTGAGCTCAAAATCTATTTACAGTTCTTATTGTATTGAGAGTGTTACAGAAATAACCCAATTTCCCCGGTCAACGATCGTTTCTTATGTATAGGGTTTTCCTAATTTTGTTCTGACTTAAGAGGTCAACTATTTCTGACATTTTTAATTTTGAGGCTATATATGCTTGAATTAGAACGTACGGGATCTTAAATTTATAATATTTAAAGGTAATTGGAGTCTATCTATTAATCTATCTATTTTGATTAAAACAACTGCTTGATGGAATTAAGAAGGCCAGTGCGCATCTGACATAATTAATTTTTAGCAATATCCTTGCAAGTTGCAACACCCTTGTTATGGTGTGCACGTATGATTTTATATATATATATATATATATATATATATATATATATATAAATTAGCATATCCAAAGAAATATTTAATATGTTAATGCAATTTGCTAGTTGTCAGCGTGAATTTAAGGTACTCTAGCAACAGAAACGTCTAACTAGCTGGCTATAGTGAAAGATAGCATGACCCGATCCCACTTGATCAAAAGCTCCTACGTACCTCATGATCAGCACGTGAATTACAAGGTCCCACATCACGTGAAGATTATTCTCGACATACATGCATATATATGAGATCTGAATTAATAATTGAAAACTTCTATTTGCAACTGGCTCGGAAAATCCCCTCGTAACCGGTAGATAAAAAATTTTATTTTTTCTACCTTCATTCCTTCCCTCTATATCAATTTTTTTCTCACTTCTTCGTTTTGTTCCTTCTCTCTCTCTATTATTTTTTTCCTAATTTTGCTGAAAAGTCTAATGCAAAGCTGAAATTTAAGGCTTCCGAAGACCATGAAGATGATGGGAGACCCATGAAGACAAGAGACTCAAAAATGATCTTGAAAACGTGCCAAAATGGTTGAACCGGAAGTGTTTGAAAGGTGAAATCAGTACCAAGTATTTCACCATAATTTCTCTGCTCATTTTAAAATCCCTCTAGTTTTCTTTTCCTTAGACTAAAATTGAGTAGGGAAAAGAAAAGAGATGACGATCTCAGGAATTTTAAGGGAGATGTTAGAATGCTTTAGAAGGGAAGCAAATATATAGACCAATGTGAGAAAGCTTCCGGTTTTTTTGCAATTACTGTTAAGATCTGAAGAGAGTCAATATTCTAGATCAACATGATAATATTTCCATTTCAAACTGCAAAAAAAGTAAAAAAAAAGGGTTGAACTGATTATGGAGTCATCTGTTCTCTCTATGGCCTTTCCGTGTAGTGTTGGATTTGACCCATCGCTACCTTGAAGATCCGCCCAGTATAACCTATCATTTATCGGGTTGAATTTATTTTGAAGGAGGAGAGTGAGGAGGTTGCTTGTTTCTTGGGAATTTAATTTTCCTTTGACTACAGTTTCTTTGGATACTATCATTCTCAATTTCAAGCTAATGAATCATGCAGTCCTCTTTCTTATAGATTTCAGTACTTCTTTCTTCTTCTTCTTTTTTTTTTAAAAAAAAAAAGAATCTGTTAGAGCCACGTCATCTGGTTACACACGGTTTCGCAAGGGCGGTTGTACATAGCAAAATTGTTAATAATTACAAGTACCAAACCTAGTGCAAGTTAATTAGCCCCTTCACTAACTAATTAATTAATGATCGTGATCATGATATTGTTTGCAGTTAGTAGTTTGGGTTGGTGTATTCCCTCCATGATCAATGTATATCAGTTCTTATATATATACATATATATTCTACTTTTGTTGATCTATAGATGACATGAATATTAGTTTAAATGACAATTAATGTTTCAATTCACAAGCAGGCCGGTCATCGGACCATCCATGTTATTTGATATTGATATCATGATCATGATTTGTAATTACCTTACTGATTCATGATCTGCGCAGAAAATGATGACAATGCCACTCGCATGCATGCAGTCATGCACTTTTATCGCGAATAAATAAAGAAATCAATGAAAATGTTTATTTGCGACGATTTTTTATATTTTTTGCAACGAATTTTTTTGCTATAAAAAATCTATTTTCTTGTAGTGCGATAAAGATTCTTGTGATCAAAACAAAAAAGAGCGAGCTAGGTGATTCACGGGCGTGTAATTAAAAATTGCGTTATCCTCCGTAAACATGCATGCATGCTGATTAGATTCGATTCATGATGTGGATTTGAAACTAAAGTACTAGGTCTAGGTCGTACTCATCATGATCTTTGTCTATATAATGATCAAAAAGTCCAAACCTCATTATTAAGAAAAAAGTAACAAGAGAACACCTCTTATAATTCACAAGGTAATAGTATTGATCTCTAGCTACCAAACTCAATTAATTATTAGGGCTTGCATGTGAAGTAAGTTACAAGTACCTGCAGATCTCTTTATACAAAATAAAGTTCAAAAAGTAACTATAATAAGGCCGCGCGCATGTGAAAAAGTTGGGAGACAAACAAAACTATATATGCATATATGCAAGTAAGCACTAGCTACTAGTAGTAGTAGTACTACGTGCCTTCTGAGACAAGTGTTAGTACTGATCAGCTAGCTAGCTATAAGGGATCCATGATCTATTAAATGTCAAGACAAATCGTGTTGATGAGGAGACAAATTTTCAAACAAAATGTTGCATGCATTAGTACTAGCAGATCATGCTCTTGAAATTTTCAGTTTCTTTTTATAAGTTGCCTTACTCTATATATATGAACTATAAAAGAAAGGAAAAAATAAAAAATAGAACAGTACCATACTGCAAGTTTATAAGTCTACATGAAAATGTACGTACGTACGTAGTTTTTTTCCCCAGATAATTACAGTTGCAGGAAGCTTTTACTTGCGGAAAATTAACTAAAAAAGGCCCTTGGATTCTTTACGAGATCAAATCATTTGGTAGGAAATTTCTTAGCGCATGCATGTTTGGTAAATGCTAAACAGTACTATCAAAAGTATGCACAAAGGCTCTTGATCACGACAACAGTTCAAACGTCTAACTAATCGAGATCATATATATATTATCCTGTTCTAAGTGGCCCATTAATTAGATATGAAAAAATCTATTCATCATCTCAACTCTCATTATCCTCCCATCATCTCATGATGTGGCATTAAATGATAGGTTTACAAGTGAAATATAATAAATAATTTCCAATCACCTATTGCCACATTATAAGATGATGAGAAGATGATAAAAATTGAGATGATGAATAACATTACTCATTAGATATAATATAGGTATAAGTTAGTTAGTGATGGGAGACAAAACCTAATTTAATGAATTAATCAAGTAAAACCCGGCCTCTAGTCTACAAATAAAATATTCTTTGAGCGTTCTTACTTTTTGACTAGTCGAAAGAAAGCAGATTCTCATAAAGATATGACACACTGAACATATTAGCTTTTATACATTATGAATACTGTAACAATATTATTAAGTAATCAGTCCATTGTATTGTTGCCAATTTCTTTGTACATTTTTTAAAAGAAAAGTTTTTCTTTTTTTTCTTTACTGTCAATGTCAAGGACCAGATATACTTCGAAAAATCTCTTTGAAGTTCAAGCATTGAATGAATCGAATTCTGGAGTGGGTTTTGAGGTATTAATGATAAGTTGAAATATTGGTGCATCTAGAATTCATCAAATCCTAGAAATTATAAATTTGGGGAATGGAATTGTAGTGCATGCCTATACACATGTGTGCCCATGATACGGGTAGCCTAAAAAAAGGAAGAAAAACCATGACATGATGGGTCAGTAATGTAGGCCAACTAATTATGGGAATTCCATCAATCATGTATTTCATAAAAGTTTGGTAGAAATGAACAGAAACTGCTTGGTTTTTGTCTAACCGAACCTTTGTCTGTTTTACGCTATACAAAAACCGCTTCAAGTGCCATCTTCTAATGGAACATAGGTGTGAGCCATTTACTTGATTTGTAGAGCCTTTTTTGTTTTTATGTATTTGTTAGTTTTAGAATGACTGTAAGAGACTTCAAATTTGTATTCTGTAATGTTTTAATTTACCTATAAACAGTAAACTACTAAACTTGCCTAGAAAAAAAAAAAAAAAAGCCAAACCCTTGTCTCCATCTTTGGCCAAATGGATTTCCGAGTTTTAAATTGGAGTGTATTTTTCCACTTTCCTCGCAACTTCACACTGGAAAAAAACAGGTAGTGCGTGTCCCACGGATTACTCTTTCGGCCAAGCCGTGATTGATGGCAAAAACTTGCACAAGGGAGAAGGAACTCTCAAAGTTTCATCACGCGTCTAGCTTATTTTCATAATTTTTTTCAATTCATCTTATCTAATTATTATAATTTTTTTAAAATTTAACATTTTTCAAATATTAAAATAAAAATAATATTAAAAAAATATATTTTAATAATATTTTATTTAATTTTTAATTTTAATTTCAACTGATCTCGTCGAATAAACAAAGAAAAAAAACGAGAGAACGGAACATGGCCATGCAGACCCCACACCACTTTCTCTTGCTCTTTCTTTTTCTTTAGTCACTCTCAAGCTTCAACTAACATCAAATTTACAAGAGAAAACCAGACCGCCCAAAAATAGTCCAAGTCACCCTCAACTTGATGATCACCCTCTTTTTTTTACAATATCTCCAACCCTCAAGGCTTCAACTATATATATATATACACATCTCTCAAATTATCACAGACAAAATTAACACACATTCGCATCATTCCTAGATAGCCATGGATTGGTTCTCATGGCTATCTAAAACAGGCCTCGAGCCGTCTCTAGTTTACGAGTACGGTCTCGCTTTTGCTCACAATGAGCTTGAAGAAGAAGACATACTTTATTTCAACCATGAGTTTCTCCAAAGCATGGGGATTTCCATAGCCAAGCACAGGCTAGAAATCCTCAAGCTTGCTAGAAAGGAGAAGGGAGGAAGACCGCGTTCCTTATCAAGGCTTCTCGTCGCCATGAGGAAGACAAAAAGGTGCTTGGCTAACTGCATCCGCACATGGATTCGCCGTGAGGAGTCGGCTCTGGTGCTTGTGCCGAGGCCTAGTTATGGAACAAGATGGAAGGGAGCAATGTTGAAGAGGAACAAAACATTGACGACGGTAAAACAAGAGAGGTTGTTGCTCACAAATGGGAGTCCTATGGTGTTTGCTTCAGGGCCTCTTCGGTTAGATAGTTTTTCGAGCCCTTTGGGGTATGATCTCCGTAAGGAGGAAAAGATGGACGGCAACGATGACGGGTACTGGTCCGCCGGTGCTGAAGAGATCAGGTGGGATACCATGTTTCAGGATTTGAAACCCACCTGAGTTTTCCCTCTCTGTTCTGTTTTTTCCTCTTGTATTTCGCATTTGATCTCTCTTTCTTTTCGTTCTTTTGGGGGGTGTTTGTGGAGTTAATTCAATGGTGAGAGATGGGTTTTTGGGTTCTTCCACCAGAGAGTTTTGGTTGTGTTTCAGAAGAGAGCTGTTTTGTCTTTTTAGATTATTTTTTTTTTCATTAATGGTGGGATCATCCAGATGACAGACTTTAGCACCCAAGGGTCTGCTTCAGTAATGAGATTGTCTCCCCCTGCTTTTGTATTTTCAATGACTTTATTGAAAGATAGGGGAAAAAAAAAAAAAGAGCACTAGTATCTTTAATGTGTTCGTGAATCATGAGCTGAGCAGAATGATAACGTGCAATGTCCGGTACTTTCACCCCATCCTGCTGAGATTCAAGAATGGTTAAATGCATCGATTTTTATTTTTTTATGACGACGACCGACACAACTTATTCATATGAGTTGGTGAAATTACTCTGTACGACTTTTAGTTTCTTTTACCTTCGACAAATTCACTTCAGTTGATAATTTTGACCCATCGAGTATATACGAAACATGTATGAATGAGTTTTCTGAGTCTGACAAAAACTGGATTGACCCAAATGTAATTCGATTGTCATAAAAGAAAGGTACACAGGTTGATCCATCCGGGATCTGTCTCGTCTTCGGTCGTTTTAGTCGGGAAATATTTACCAAACGGGCTGGATTGCAATGAGTAAAAAATTTCGTTGAAAGCATTCTAGCATGGTTTTCCCTTGAGAATGGAAGAGAGCAAGAGGATACCAAGAGCATTTATATAAAGTGTAATTTCAGAATTCTATGGAGTCTCACAGGGTACGTGAGCTGATAGCAGACTAACTAAGCTAAAGATGTAGCAGCTGGATTTATGTCAAAATTATGAAGATTTCTCCTCAAAAATGAAATGTGATTGTGTTTATACATAATAAGTACAGTTCCTCAAAAGGCCAATGTAGCAAATGTCGATATGAATGTGAGGCATCTACTCTAAGCCCCCAAACTTTGTAATAACAACAAATGACTTCGATTGAAGCTTCCCCGAATAAATCATCTCCTTGGGGGTGAGGGAGGCTCAACAGATTTTCACACAAGTAATAGTAGTACATTTGCAAAGGCACACCTCGGATATTCCCTTGGTAGTTAACTTATGGAAGCATACCTGTACAACATTGGAACACCTCAATCATCTCAGCTCGGGAACTAGGAACCCACATTGTCAGTAATTTGTATTTTGAAGAAGTCGAAAAGAACCACCAGCATAAAGCAGTTGGTAGACCGGTTGCACTCTAATGGTCAGAATTGTGCTCAAGATGGTGCCCAGCCCACAAACTCCAGCCAGAACCAGGAAAGTGAGCCTGAAGCAATTGGAACCTAAACAGGTAGACCCTCCTTGTGTAGCAGCTTCAGCATCATATAAATAACCAGCAAGCAGAGCTGAGAAAAGGATTGCACCAATAGGATTGCCTAATGCCATGGTGCTGTATATTATGCCAAAATGCTTTAAGCCGAAAATCTCAGAGGCGGTTGGGACCATCGTAGAATACTGAACACCATAGCAGATTCCAAGTAGAGCAGTAGCAATATAGAGAGTAGAAGTGAGGGATAATGCAAATAGAAGGAAAGATACGGTCATTACAATATGTGCACATATCATCCAAAACGTGCGAGGAAGTGTTCTCGACCTGCAAGAAACATAGTCTCATATCTAGTGAAAATCATGGCCTTACAAAGTAGCAAGAAAATATCCCCTTTCAAAACACACAGGAATCAAAGGTTCACTTGAGTAAGAGAAAATCAAGTTTTATTGCGAAAAACAAGTAACCAATTGGAAAGAGAGAGAGGAATCATATTCCGAACTAGTTTACGACCAATTAAATCAAAGGCAACAAATAATGACCTGACAAAGTGTTCAGAAACAGCACCCGCACCAAGACGACCCACAAAATTGCAAAAGCTGAAGAGAGACAACAACAAGGTTGTATCATCAACACCTAATGCAACCCCAATCTGAGCCAGATTATTTAGAACTGTTATTCCTGGACCAACCGCAAGAAAGTATGAAAACCAAAGAAGCCAAAAATCAGCCTTGATTAGAGCTTCACGGAACTTGAAATCTTCCCCCCTACGGGGGCCTCTCCTTTTCTTCTTCACTGCCCCCTCCCCAACAGCAAGAAGTGTTTCCACATCTGAAGCATCCTCTCTCTCATGGAAATTTCCAAGATGTGTAGATGATGAAGTTGGTGTTAACAAAGGATCTGTTTGGGTTGAACCAACTAAATCATCTGAAGAATAAACAGGGGCACCCAGTTTCTTTGCAGGAAAAAATGTCATTTTCGCAGGAATTACGAGGGGGGACATCAGAAGTATAACCATTATGGCAACTAAAATGTAGGAAACAGTGCCACTTAGAGAAACTGTGTCACTTGTCACTGTGGTCGCGAGAAGATAGATGGCAAGCAAAACACTAGAAGCTTGTGTGAAAATAAAATGAACATGCTCTGAAGAGTCTTCTCCAGATGCCGGAGTACAAGCCCGAATAAGGTACATCATGGCTAAACATAAAAAAGGAAGCCCAAGTGCAAGGAATAACAATAGTTTTGAAGCTGAGTCATTTAGCACCATACTGCATATTACTGTATACACTGCAGCACTGATCCCGATATAACCTTTGAGAATGCCAGCAACTGTGCCCCTACTGAGAGGGAAGTTTCTCATGTTGGTTACAAGCACAGCTGTGCCAAACCATGCACAGCTGTTGGCTCCAATACATAGCGCAAGCCATAACTGCCATTGGAGATGCACATTATAACTACATATTCTTTAGTGGGCAGGGATATGTATATAACAATAACAGGATTCTAAATGCAAAGTGCACCACAAAAATTTAAGGCATGAGATGTTATGATGGAAACAAATGAAATTAGCAGTGACTGCAAACAGCTCAAGGGGGTAAATGAACTATGTAGCTCTGTAGTTTGCATGCAGATAACAGGATTATAAAATCGACTAAAACCAAATATACATACATACATATATATATATATATATATATATCCACGATATTCCTCCGCCATAAGTGAGGGCTATTAATAAAATTGGTGCTACGTCCTCTTTCAATATATATATATATATATAGAGAGAGAGAGAGAGAGAGAGAGAGCACCCAAAAATAGGGGAATACATTAACTTGAAAAGAAGCAATTAAAATTCAAAATTATCAATATGTAAAAGATTCCATCAATCGCGAGCAGTCAATGGATGAGCTTTGGTCCCCATTTGTCTATGGTGGTGTCTTTGAAGGAAGAGGAAAGAAAGAAGCTTTGTAGAACCAAGCGATCACAAATCAATGGATGAGCTTATAGTACTCTTTTATAACACTTTACTCCATTGGTCAATTGTAATAGATTCCAATGGTTTGAATATTCATGAATTCCTTGTGTCCTTAGTCCTATTCCTCACTGATAAAATCCTTATTTACTGATTAAAAGAAAAGAAGAAAAAAAAAAAAAAACAGATTTCATCCATCACTAGGTATATGTGGCCGTTTGGAACACTCCTGAAGTGATATTTTGCAATACCCAAGAATCAAACAGAAGGTGTAGATGTTTGCAGTATCCAGACACATGAAGTGCTATGATCAAGCAATCATCAACGAAACTTCATGCATAAACCACCAAACCTCTATATTCATACAAACCCGGTTCAGGAAATAACTACAATCTGTTGGACGATCAAGTTCAAAAATGGGTATGTAAAGATTTATGCTTTTTTTTTCAAACCAGAATATAGAAAAGAAAAATATGTATGCTCAAAGACAGTTATTGCAGACAAATCAAGCCCTAAGCAGTAAAACAATTGAATCCATCCAGCAATATTTTCAAAACAAACAAATGCACGAACAGGTTAAAAACTAATGTTTTGATTAATCTCATTTACGAGACAGTTCTTTCATGCAATTAAATTTTGACGGTGCGAATTCAACCCACCGCAACAACAAAAAAAGGAATACACGAGGTTATGTAAGAAATACAAATAAAAAAAGTATTGGAAAAACTAAACTCAACAGTCAGTTGTCTCAGATAATAGATTTCAAAAAGGCTTGCATAAAGACAAATTAACCTGTTGAGCAATAATGCCAAAACAGTTGAATCCTAAATCGGGTACCCAAAAAGCTTCAATTCTGGACAAAACTAACTCAACAGCTAGTGGTTTTAGGCAATCGAGTTCATATAGTATCCGAAAAGATTTTTCTTTTCTTGAAATTAAATAATGAATAATCAGATCGGAATAGAGTGATGAAATGATCGCTTACCAGCCAATAAGGCAGGTTCTGAACAGTCTGGGAAACAGCGAGCCATAGAACACCATATCCTAAGAAACACAGCAAGGCACCAACCAAAAGCAGAGCCCAAGGAGGGAACTTATTGCAGGCAATACCAGGGAGAATACTCACGCTCTCTCCAATATCGTTAGCCACTCCAAGCAACGTCACCTGCTGCTGGTTGTAGTCCATTACGGATTTGAGTGTTGAGGAGTAGAGTGGGAAGTTGTAGGAATTTCCAGCCGCGATTTGGACCCAGACCGCGGCTGCCAAACCCACCCATGGCGGTCTGCTTCCTACTTTCAGAACTAGTTTTGGCATTGGGTTCACTATTATTCACTTGTGTACCAAGTGAAAACACACGGAGTATGACAGTATGTTGGAAAGCAGAAGTGTCAGAAATGGAAAAGAGAGAGCTTTGCTATGGATTCTGATCGAAAGAAAGAGATCATATGGGTAATTTGACTAACAAGATGATCAGAGAATCATTCTGATGGGAAAAAGAAAGAATTTAAAGGGCCGGAAAGATCTCGTGGAAGAAGAAGCTGTATCGAGTGAAATTATTTTAGAGCTGTTGCTACGGATCAGTTACTGTTCACGGCTGATCCGTAGCACCCCTTACGTGTCCCTTACACGTTTAGTTGGATTTCATTATTTTAATATGAACGGCAAATGTACATCCTACAATTGCAGCCCTCAGTCAAAGATGAAGTTTAAGGCCCCCACAGTTACAGTAAGGCTGCGTGATGTTAAAATGAATTGAGATGAATTAAATTTTTTATAAATAGTAATGAGTTGAGATTATTGAATAAATTTAATAGGATTTATTTAAAATGAATTTAAAATATGTTTAGATGTTAAAATGAATTTATATATATTTATAAAAAATTGTAAAAGAAGTGGATCATACCATTATTTTATACTGTTCACGTCAGTACTAAAAACGGAAATCATTCCGTGATCTGGCGCCAAATGCAGCGCTAAAAAAATATCATCAGATTTTAATACTGTAGCAAAACGGGCGAAGTCACGCGGGTTTTATGGAAATAAGTTGATGGTCAATGTTAATATTCACTATTCACATATCCGTACATTTTGTGAATGTTATCTTTCATATTATTTTTTCTTTAATTTTTTTATCTGTTTCCTTTATTTCTCATATTATCATTTCACTATAACGAAATGGGGAAAAAAAAAAAAAAAAATCAAGTGGAGAGAGGAGTCAAGAATCTCTACAAAGTAGAGAAATGTTGCGTTTATGTACAGTGTAGAAATGAGTTGCAGATTGAAACTCGGCTCAAAAGTACGTTTAGATGGCAGACGAAGTTTAAAAAAGAACTAACCTGAGTTGCTTTCAGCACTCAAACGAAGTCAAAGATATGTTGAATCTAGATAAAAATTAAAAGTAAATAAAATATAAAATATTATTTGAATAAAAATTAGCAATTGACTTTTTAATTTTTAATTATTTTATTTAATGACTAATGAAGTAATTATTAGTAAATTTGTTTTTTTAAATATTTAAATATATATATATATATATAAAATGATTGAAACAAAAGAGAGAAAAAAAAGTGCATTTGCACATATGTTTTATTGGTCCTTCGTGGATTCCAGTAGCAGTGTTTGAATAAAATATTGTTAAAATATTATTTTTTAATATTATTATTATTTTGAAATTTAAAAAAATATGAATTGTTTATTATATTTTGTATGAAAATTTAAAAAAATTATAATAATAAAATGAGATAAAATAAAATTATTTTTGTATCTAAACAGAACCTAAACCAGAATTCGAAACTTAAGTTTGATCTAACTTAAATTTACATTACTATTTTTCATGCTTATAAAAATAAACGTGAGGACGTGAGGGTTTGGAATTAACGGATTTTTTTTAATATATATTTTCCACACCAATCTATTAAAATTGATATTCTATTTTTTGTGGCACGAAATTATCTTGAAAATAAGATATTAACATAACAAAATAACTTACATTTTAATTCTTCGCATCATTTTTTTTTTTAAATTAGTTCTTTCGATATTTTGAATCAGACTTTTGATGTTATAATATTTCTAGCTTTGATAATTTAGGTTAAAAATGTAAGGGTGTTTTTGTTAAGAGAAATGATTCGGACCGGTATCTCCTACAAGTGCTTATTAACGGAGACCAATGGGAATATGCCATGTAAAGGGTTGATAAGATACTGCCCTCTCTGCGCTATAGGAGATCCCTTGTGCATACCCTCACCCCCTCTCTCTGCTTGCTCTCTCTCTCTCTCTCGCAAACCTTCCATCACCAGAAATCCCTCTCTCCCTTTCAGTTCCGTTTCTCTCCTTCCCTCTCCTTCACAAAAACCCTAACATGAAATTTGATAGCAAATGATGAGGACTGTGAAGGATAATGCATTTCAGAATTTGCGAAATGGGTATCAGTGGTAAACATGGAGACGAAACAGATTCAGAAATTTCTTCCATTTTCGAAACTATCTCGATCTCTTTCTGAATTGCTTGCTGATTGGGTTGAGCGTCTTTCTGTGAATTCTCTGTGTGATCTGAGCTCAATGGCATGACCTTTTTTTATCTAAATCAATTTTTTTTTAAAAGATAGTAAAATATTATTAGACAAATTAACTTGGATGTATTGTGTACGAAACGAAATACACACATACACACGAAAGAACTAGAGGTTCGATCCACGAACAAGATGATCACCAGACACCAGGCACAGTGATTGGTTTAGCATTTGTAGATAATGATAATGACAAAACACCATCGAATTCATAGCGTTAGAAGACTGCAATCCGGAAGAAATCAGAGCAAGGAAATTTGACTCCAAGCAGCAATTCCGACCACCCTTCGCCACGATTATACGACTCCGAGGGCGGAGTTTGGCTTTGACATCAACTGTTCATGTTCGTGGGAAAATTGTAAAAATGCTATTATAATTAGTTGGATTAGTAGCAAGTATGTGTTTAAGAGAGAGACGATTACCGCAAGAAAAAGAAGAAGAAGAAGGTGGTAATGTTCCAGGGACGAAGGAGTTCGAGTCGGCCATGGCCTGAAAGCTGGTGATTACAGAGAAAAAGAGAGGGAAGGAGAGAGTGAGAGAGAGATTTTTGCAGATGGAAGGATCGGGAGAGAGAGAGCAGAGAGAAAGGGGATGAGGGAATGCACAAAGGATTCCCTGCAGCGCTGAGAGGCCGGTGTTTTCATAATTCCTTACGTGGCATATCCTCATTGGTCTCCGATAATAAACACTTATAAGAGACACTGGTTATAAGTTATTCTCTTTTGTTAAATGGTTGTAGTATATATTTTTCAATACTTAGGCATGGTTTCGTTTGTGAAACTAATTTATTTAATCATTACAATTTTTTTAAATTTATAAATAAAATACAATAAACAATTTAATTTTTTCAAATTATAAAATACAAAATATATTCTGACAATATTTTATTTAACATTTATCTCGCCTCATCTTATTATCCAAACCAAATTTTAATAATCACATCCCATCTTAATTATAACGACTTAAAATGAATTTCAAATCACGTTAATTTATAAAATTAAAATAAATATTTGTTATTACGATTGAAGCAAAAAGAAAAAGTTACTCTGTATCGTTTATTCATATATAGTTGTCTAATAACAAAGTATTAAAGAGAGAACCTTATAACCCATGCTAATTCCTCAATGACCAGGTTGTGATGCAGGGAATATGAGCATTTGGGGGAGTGGGCAAGATGCATTGGAATGCACTTCAATCTAGGGTGTTGAGTCTTGACCTATGGATGTAGGGAGAAGACAGGGATTTGCTTAGAGGACCACACCTATAATTAATCGTTGTCGTTTTACTTTGATGGGATGGTCGTATCAATAACCGTGCAGCAGGATTCCCACTTCTTGCGGTGTATGTCTTATCCATGAACAAGTTTATTTTAGTTTATTGGCTGGGATTTATGGAATTAGCTCTATAATTGTCCCATTTTATGGAGTAATTATTAATATAGTTCTTCTATATACAATCGGTAGATACAATCGACATGCAGTCGTTCATATCACATCATATTTAAAATGAATTATTCATCTCTCATCAGTTCGGTCTCTCTCGTTTCAGCTCTTTTCATCTCTCTCTCATCAGCTCGGTCTCTTTCTTATCAAGTGTCTCCACGTCAGCCACGTTTACACGCCGTTTGCACTAAACGCTTGCAAGAAAGCGTTTTTCTTATTAATATGATACGTGAGAGTTGACAGCTCAAACAATTAAGATCACACGTTAAGGCTACGTTTAGATGTTGAGTTGAATTAAATTCTTTATGAATAATAGTGAGTTAGAATGATAGAGTGAGTTTTATAGAATTTATCTAATATGAGTTATATATTTAAACGTTAAGATAAGAAGTTAAAAAAGATTATGGATCCTACGTGTAAATAATTATTAAATTAAAAAAATATTGTAAATTTTATGTGTAAATAGATTTTGAGTTAAAATAAATTTAATAATTTTAAAATTTAATGTTTAGATATTAAATTCAATTAATTTCAAATGATTCTGTCAACCACACGAAGCCTAAAACTAGATAAATGTGGGCTCTAGACGTGACAGAGGCCACGTTGCGGGGAAAGGAGAGGAAGAGTTCAAATTGAGTACGTGATTCCATGAAACCGACTTTGAAATGCCGAATTTTAATTATTTTTTCATAAATGTTTGGTTTGCAAGCTGTTTATGGGTTTATGGCCGAGGAGGTCCGGTCCGACAGAAATTTTACTTTGGGCCATAAAGGTTTAGTAGAGAAGTAAGGCCCAGTCTGCTCTACTGGATTTGTCAGCAGAAGAGCACGCTACTAATCTTAACCTATGTTCCAGATTGCCTAAACAATTTCCACAATCCCATGCACATGTCTCCTCCCTTGAAACATGGGCTCATGCATACTTATTGATTATCATTGTATGTGTTTTTTTTTTGTAGTTTTTGTTTGGGGGCAGGGAACAATTACCAAAATTTCTCATTATTATTGTCGATGTTTGTCAATTGTTGCTATTGGTGCAGGCAGCAGGCCATTGTTAATTAGTATGTTTTTCTCTTTGGACCAAAAACAACTGAAAGGGAATCTTTAACATGTTATATAATTGAGTATAGTGAGGATGTAATTACTGTGCAATTTTATTAAAAAAGAATAAGATTTATTAATTAAAAATTTAATTTTTTTTATGTGAGTTATGTATATATTATTATTTTTTCAAATTAATTATATGATGCTTGCTACCCTACAACTATAAATATTATTTATCTATATAATTGTTTAGAAAAATAGAGAACTTGGAATTTGGGTTCAGAAATACAAATATCGTAAATGGATGCCTACCTACGAAACGTTCTTCACGGCAACTTCACTACCCCAGTTCAATCCTTCTTGTTGCCTGGGAAAAAATAAAAATAAAGTCGCGATTTTTTGGGAAGAAAAATTATATTTATAATTTTAGAATATGCAACTCCTATATTATGCCTTTTAAAAAAGTAAGAGTGTCAATATATAACACAATATGTGGATTCAACATGAACACGATATAAAATTAGCGGGTTTTGATTATATGTTAACGGATTTTGATCAAAATTAACGAGTTGATCCGGTAAGACGCGATTTATATATGGGTCAACTCATTTAATACTAAACCAACTTGTTATGACCCGTTTAGATTTTATTCACAATCACAATTTTATTATTGTTAAATTGTAATATTAGTATTTTTCAATATGCTTATGTTTTTGTTATTGAGATTGTAATTCAGAACCTATACTCATATTTGCTAATATCCATATTGTAATATTGGTTTTATTGTAAGTTAAAATTTAAAAAATATCTATATTTTTTGTTAATGGGTAGTCTAATTGGTTTTTTAGATATTGTGATTACTAATAAATATAGATTTTAACTTTTACAATAAATTATATTAATTAGGTCAAATGGATTATGCAGATTAGTTCAATCCATTGACCTGAAATGAGTTGAAATGTCATGTTGATCTATTTATAATTAATTATTAAATGAGTTAAAATGGGTGACACGACACTATCTATTATTTAAATGGGTCGTATTAGAGTTTGAAGTTATAACACATTTAACTTAATGGGTTGTGTTCGAGTTGAGCCATATAGTCGAGTGCCCATGAGTTGACACAACACGAATACGAATTGCCATTCCTAAAAAAAAATAAGGTCCACTATTAAAAAAATGAAAAGTGAGTAACCGCATAAAAATAATAATAATAATTTTTTTAATTATGAACCCTAATTTTTTTAAAGGAAATGTGCAAAGCTTGAACAATCTAAAACTGTATATAACATTATTTTTTAATAAATAATATAACAAAAAATGATAATGCTAAATATAGCCTTTTGGTATGTAAGTGTCGCATGCATATTCTATTTTAAAAAAAACATGATTCGCTATTAAAAATATATATTTTTTCATACAAATTCTATATTTACTCAATTTTTTCAAAGAGTGTGGAGTACTTGCACATCCTCTAACCATATATAATATTATTCAATAAGAAAATATACGCGGTAAAAGTAAGTAAATTATAAAATCACTATTTTTAATTTTATTATTATTTTTATGTTAATGATAATAAATATGTCACATTTTATTCCACGAATGAATGAAAGATGGTAACCTAGTGTTTAGGATTTTCCAATTTAATTACCTTCTCATTTTCAAATGCTATATGAATCTAATTACCATCAACCCACGAGACTATGCATCACTCAACAAGCGGCTCATAAGATTGTTCTGCCAACTCCAACCATTCCCAAGACCAACCCAACCTGTCCTTGATTCGTAGTGGGATCTATAGACTTCGAATATATGGATGCAAATGATTGTGATTAAGAAAAAAAAAAAAAAACTGACAATTTGGTCGATTCCGAATGCTCCATTGCAAGTCTAATACGCAATCCAAAAATAAAGAATGCTCCATTGCTGATATTCTTTTATCTCTGATGATTGAGAACAATAAAATAAAGAATAATAATAGCGTTCTCTTTCTAAATTAGATAAACTCAAGATCATCTCAACCATTCCCACCACAACAATCTAAATGTATACATCCAAATTTAAGAAAAATTGTTTACACGAAAATTCGAAATAATGAAAAATTGAATTCATATATACGCATTCACATCCACGAATTTGCCCGCCAAATTCGAAATCCCATCACGCAGTTCACGATGAAAAGCTACTTCCTAACGTCTAACAATTTCAAGAATGAAAAGCTTGATCTCTGAGTCTCTGACTAAAATTTAAAAAAACAAAACAAAGATTCACTCGATCTGTCCTGTTTAACCAAAAAGAACTCTGTTAAATTCTTTGAAATTCTTCGTGGAGAGTTTTTGATTGTACCAACTACCCCTCAAATCTTTACAGAAAATTCCTCATCTGTCCTACCTGCTACTTAGGAAAGTAACAAAAAGCTCCAGAGTGATTCCCCAGTGAACTCAGCGACTGAATTCAAGAATCCTCGGCTGTGGACATGGCCGAGAGGCGGCTCGGCCTCGGCTGGAACGCGGCTCGGCGCCGCTGCTGGTGCGAGGAGGGCCTAATCAGGGCCGACAAGGCCCTCCTCACCAAGTCACCACCTTCAACTCCTCCGATCCTGACCAGCGAATTCGTCATAGCCGACCTCCGAAAATTCAGGTGATACGTCGCCGTTCCATGGTGATGGCCATGCCGCGTGGCCGAAGTCCTATGCAGAGAGCACCGGAAGGAGCCCGGATGCGTCGTTGGGGAACACATGCACGCCTTCTTCTTGCTGGAAGACACCGCATTGTTGTTCGCTTGCTTACTCACGGAGATCGAAGAACGGCCCGGAGAGGTCGGCCGCTCTATCGAAAACCGTACGGACGGAGACGACGAGGGAGAGCATGGGCTGACTCCGTGGAGATTGACGGGCTTGGGGATGGTGGAGTAGCGCGAGAAGAATGTCGACGAGCGGGAGGCGAAGGTCGAAGTCGAGGAAGCAAAGGCCGACGAGGATGAGTATATCGACGGAAACGATCTCTGAAAGGCATCAGAATCTTGAACGATGGATTTGGACCTTGAAGACGAAGACATTTGGTGCATACGGCTCAACAGAATTGAATTTTCTATCCCTCACAATGTCACGGCGCCGTTTGGCTGATTGATCCGGCAAACCTAGTGCAAGGCAATAGTGGGTATATAAAGGAGGCTGGGTGAGTATGGGCTAATTGTAATTTATGATTTTATTTGTGGACAAATTATAGTACTGCCGTTGGTTAGTCTGTAGAAACCGGACGTGGATTAGGGTTGACTGTGGGCTCCGACGGAAAAAGCCATGGGCAGCTTAAAATTTTCCATTCACGCGCCACGTAAGAGCGTGTGATCTGCTGATAGAGAAATTCAAAGATTTGTATCAACACTTACGTCCACATATTTCTCTTCTTTATTTTATTTAAACATTACTCTACTCTACTTTAATAGTATTAAGAAATAGCAATTAATGGGAAATCTTTCATGGTGCAAATTTTCTTCTTCTAACCTTGGGACTTGTGACTGAATTTGAAGTGATTAGTAAGGTGTTTAGCCCACATTTTGAGTAGTAAAAATGTACCATATTTATCATCATTAGATGATATTTTATTAAATGATTATTTATCATCTAATAGTGATAAATATATAATATCTTATATAATAGGATGGAAGTAAAATAAGAATATGATATATAATATTACGCTTTTTCGAATATAAGTTTTGTATTGAAGTTTGTGATGGTAAGTTGGTAGATATTTGAATATGTTTTTTTAAAAGTAATTCTTATTATAATATTTATAAAAATATTTTTAATTTTTGTATTTGAATAATAATTAGATAATGATAAGATAAAAAGTTTAAAAAGTTGAAATAAAGTATTTTTTATAATTTGAAAAATGCTTATTCAAAAATTCAAGATTTATTGAAAACGAAGGAGAATCTTGAAAAATTGTTGCTTACGTCTTATTATTATTATTTAAGTGTGCATTATCGCCGATTGTGCGGGTGGGGATGAGACTGAGAATGATTTTAAGATTGAATAAAGCGCCGGAGTTGGCGCCTTTGGTTTTAACGGATTGGATTTGATTCGAAGGTGCCACGTGTTGGACTTTTGGTTCGTTGTCAGAATCTTCCAACTGTCTTTGCCATCTACTCTCCTTTTAAACTGATCAATGTTATTCATAGGCATTTGTCATCTAATGATACTAAATAGAATTATTAGAATAAAAAATAATTTGATCCAAATGGGTTACAATTTACTTCAGTATTAAATATTATTCTAATAAAATTTCACATCTTCTTCCTCTTGGACGATAAAAACAATAAGTAATATAAAATTAAATGACTAATGACATTACACTTTTCTAATAGGAATTATTGTTTTTTTCCACGAAATAATTTATGCATAAAAAAAAGTCTTGATAAAGTGAAAAAAAGTCCGCCAAAAAAATGAAAGTCTAAATTTTGACTAAATTTTTCCAAAATAAAGACTAGCCAAATCACTTCAAATCAAATTATAACTTACAATAAATGAAAAACTAAAGTCATATTTAGTGAGTTATTGTTCACCAACAAAATAAATATTTTATTAAAAAGTATTCTCACTTACTCTCACGTCTCCTCTTTGTCATTCATTCTCTTTTTTTTTATTTCTTCTTTATATTAAATAATTTGTTTAGACAATAAAAATTAAATTATTAATTAATATATAAAAAAAATTATTAAAATATGTAAAATTATATTATTATTTTTTACTTTGAAATGACTAGTTTAATGTAAATTAACTTTTTCAAAAATTTTGACTTTAATAAAAATCTCAAATTTTAGTCAAAATTTTCAGGCAATTGCCAATGCTCTTATTGATTGGAGTAATAAAACCAAACCGATTGCTGGGTATCTCTGGTACTTTGCATAACCAATGAGAATACTTGAAAAAGATTACACAAAAATTTAATTGTCTTCCAAGCTCATAAATGTTTTTGTAGCCTTTTTTTTTTTTTAAGTAATAAATATATTTATGATACTGTATCTATTTACTATTTCATCAATCGGTCTAAAAGGCACTTTGACTAGATTAATACAAAGCAATCTAACGAAATCGAAAAACGTCCGAGCAACAAAATAATAATATAAATAATAATAAAGAGATTTAAAATCATGCAAAAAATAAACTCCCGGGGAGAGTTTCTTAGATGAACTAGAACTGGCATAAATTACAACATTCAACTTACAACACAAAACCTAGTAAAAGTAGACGTTTCTGTAAGCAATATAAATTATTTTAGACTGATACACGGTGGAATATCACTACTCCACTAGTGTTGAAGTTGAAAAACTTCTCTCTCTCCCTCGATAAACATGTCAGCTAGCACAAGTCTTATTTCCAAAAACTGTGCCAGGTAGTCAAGACAGAAGCATATGCAGCAAATTCTACACCAAGGCTGATTAATTACAACAACTTATGCAATACTAACTCTGTGGGTCGTCTGCAACAGTGATCATGCGGCACTCAAGCAGTTCTCCCAAGTTCCATATTTTGAGCTGAAACTACCTCCGCCACCCTGCTGTGCATGCTCAGAAATAATCGCTCGAGCACAAACATCCCAAGTTCTTGCTATCTGGCCAAGTGACATGGGTTGTGAAAGATTTCGTAGAGATATGCTAAACCTTGACTTTGCCTTTACCGAAAGATCTTCATAATCCTTACTGTCAAAGCAGAACAACATACCCAATTTTGGTACGTTAGATGTGAAGTATTTCTAAACCACCAGACATTTCTCTTCAACTTCAAGAAGTACAGATCATACATGGTGATCAAAGATTTCATAATAAATAACAATATTGAGGAAAGGTAGGAGTTATTTTACAAGACAACTTTTTAGCATGAGTCTTTCCAGTCCTTAAACCACGTATGTTATCCATTTGAACTAACCCCTATAGGTTTGTTCCATGTCCATTTACCCACTAACAGTCAGGAAAAAAGTAAAGGAAAATTTCAAGATGAAAACCATTAGATGAAGAGAATGAGGAAGATAACTGAAATTATTAGTTTCATGGTAAAACCAGCAAAATATAAACGGTTTTTTTCCCATAAAGCTTTTATAAATAAATAAATAAGAGACTCTATTTCATATAATGTTTATTTTGTCACAAGGATCGAAGAAGTTGTTTCCTGCAGTAAGAAACAGGCAGTACCATTCATACTTTTTACTTATGAATAATGATACATACAGTCGTGGAGTACGTAAGCATCGTACAGTCGCTTTGAAAAAGAGTGGGGTCCACTATTAAAAAATTAATTTCTTTTCATGTGGATCCCGTATTTATTCACTTTTTTCAAAGTGATTGCACGGCGCTTGAGCACTCACGACTGCAACTATCATTTCTCTTTACTTTATATAATAAAGCAACATATAAAAGGGAGGCATGATGCAAAACTCCATCACCTGACTTCAACTGGAAACTTGTCTAAGAGAATGGGGGAGCAATTTGGATAATTTGATGGAACAAGCAATCTTAATGGCTGAATTGGAGACTGCATACAAGTGAAGCACATATAATTACAGACGAGATTTTCACAATAAAAAATAACTTCATGTTACAAGGTCTGAAAGCCCACCATTTGTGCAGAAGTGTACTGAGATTTCAAGTTTGGGCTGAGAGCCACAGCATTGAAAGAGCACTTGACAATGGTTCCTTCACCCCCTTCAGCAGCAGCAGCAGCTGCAGTTGGATCGACATCTTCATCACTTATATCAACGACCGTGTCTATGAGTCCTTGATTTATATCCCTTATTTCTTCCAAAAGGGCATGATTAACCTGCAATGAGTACTACATGATTTAATTATCCTGACTTATAGAAGTAGCACTACATGCTGAGATTTATACCTCAATCCTAGGCCTCTTGACACTAGAAGTTGCAGTCGACTCCAGGTCAGATGTCTCTGAACCTGACAGCTGCTTGAAACTATCATTCATGCTGCCAGCTGATGAAACAACATTTAAGGGCATGGCACTCGTGTAGCGCCTCATTTTCCTCGTCCCATTGGATCCATCTTGTATGATGAAATTTCTTGCTTGGAGCCGGCATTTTGTCATGGCAACCAAATCCTCACCAACAGCAGCCCTGGATCCATTACCTGGTGCTGAACCTGCTATCCGATCGATCATGCTCACAACTGAACCAATGTCACTGACAGAGGCACTTAATGATTTAGGTGACATTGATTTTACCTGAAAATTCATTAAGCTATAACCAATGTGAATAGAATGGGGAAAAAGAAGAAGATAAAAGCAAGTACCAAATAAAGTTTTTCTATTTTTGAGTGAGGAAATATTATTAAGCACCATAAAAGATCATAGTGGGTGAAAAAAATTTAACCAACCGCTTTAATTAAACGTTCAAGAGGCTGCTCAGTAATGCTCGACTTTCCAGAAACATTCATCAAAGCATTAGCATGAGTGCCTTCTTGACCGGTAAACTCAGCAAGCAAAGGTGAGGCTGATATCCCAGGAGTCCCAATGGCAAGGGATGGAGCTGGAGCGGCCACTCCACTTGTCTGTTGATGTGCAATGTTTCCAGCATTTGAGAGCGAGGAAACACTAGAGATAGGTTTCTCAGAATCCCCTGGCATAGGAGAAGGAGCTAAAGGAGTTGAAGGAGATGGGACAACAAAAGGTGAGTTTGCTGATTGCAGTGGCGTTCCAGCTTTTGTGATAGATGATAAAACATTTTGCTGGTCCACCTGTGGAGAAGAGTGTTGGAGAATCTGTGGGGACGTGGCCTGAAGAAGTTGGGGTGATGAAGTAGGAAATGATGCTCCTGGTTTTAACTGTTGATGAGGATAAGCAGCACGCTGGCCTGCTGGTAGATGTTGCTGAAAGACCCCTGGCTTAACACCCAAACCCTGTCGTATTTTCAGGTCATTTGCATCATTGATTTGATGAAGCTGCGGGATTTGTTGTGACTGCAACTGTGCAGACATCTGCTGCTTTGGTTGTTGGTGTAACTGTTGCTGCTGCTGTTGCTGCTGATGTTGCATTAGCTGCTGCTTCTGCATCAGTTGCTGCATCTGGCGCTGCTGATATTGTTGTTTGAGTTGCTGTGTCTGCTGCATCATTTGCTGTTCCTGATGTTGTTTCAAATGTTGTTGTTGAAGCATATTAGAACTTGACTGAAGAGAATTGATGGTTGGCTGTAGCGCATTCACTCCACTCTGTGAGGACAAGTTGTTGACGTTTGCCTGTTGGGGAGCACTCACAGGATTTTGTTGTAGAGATCCCATGGCCACTGGCTGCAATGAACTCAGCGCATTGCCTTGTCCTGAGTCCAAATTAGAACCGGGCTGCAATGAGTTCATCATGTTTTGCTGAGCTGTTGAAACCCCAGATAAGGACAGAGAATTATGCTGCAAGCTCGTCATATTGTTCTGCTGCATTGTTGCTACAGAACCTTGTAAATTCATTGATTGCAACTGAGGGTTCATTTGACTTTCATGAGACTGCATTTGGGTAATTTGAGATTGTGGTTGCTGCATGGAGTGCATATGAGGCAGGGGAAGCTGTCCTTGCTGCAGCGAAGAAACAGGCTTCCTGGGCCTGTTTGTGTTTATAAAACTTAATATCTGCTTCTCGTATAATCCCAACTTCTCCTTGTAGTACGGTAATATATTATTTTTGGAAACCTGTAAGAATGTAATAAGCCGCTCCAACATAGTCTTAAATGTTTTTAACTTGTCAAGCTGATCTGACTTCGGTTGTTGTGATAGAGAATCTTGCTGGAGAACAAAGCAAAACCAAACATGATAAGAACAAGAAAACTAGTAATGTTCAAAGATCAATTTAGAATCACAACAAAGCTATTTCTAAACTTTTCATGTTATTTGTCTTTGGGTGTTTGGGAAGTGGGGCTGCAGATTCTGATCATGGAGGGTGTTAACATCCCCATGTAGACAGCCCACACTAGTTTAAAGCACTTTTCCCATCCAAAGCACTTCTTAACACTAACATAATTATTGGATGACATTCCCGTATACTCGGGCTTTTGTCTATTCCATGATCAATAAAATTTTTGTTTAACGATTAAAAAGAAATTATTGGATGCCATTACCACATAAGTATAATAGGAAAGGCTGAATAATGAGTAAACTTAAGTCAATGAGTCGCACAAGGAAAGTTTTGAAGAATAACATACCTGCTGCACTTTTGCAGCAATTTTCTGGTACATTTCATTTAATTCAGGCAAGTGCATCTCCTTCATGGCTTTGATCTGTCATATAGTAATTAGCAAGACACATTATTTAAACTCTTCATTGCTTCACGTTCAATATCTATAAAAGAAATTTGTTGCAACAAACTCTTTATTTCAACTCAAGTACATCATGCCACAAACACTTCTTCCAATCATGGACTAAAAGAAAAGGAAACTTCCAGTACTGCATAAAATAATCTTTGCCCAGTCCAATATGCAAGAGCCAGGCAAAACTTAATATCAGACAATTTTTTTTATTAGTAACTTAATATCAGACAGTTGGCAACAACTTGAATATCCAATCCAAATATCATAATGAAGAATTCCTAAAATTTGACACCAGATACTTAGTTGTAACAACTCCAATATCCCATCCAGATATCATAATGAAAAAGCTCCCACAGGGAAGAGATAATGGTGTGTAGGTCTGACCGTAACACTAAGCTCAAAACCGCACATCAGTATTTCTTTTCAAAAATAAAATTGTACAGTTCATATATCCTCTAGTCATGGGATAATTCTTCACATCCTATAAAGTTGGCAAGCTTGTTCTCTCTTCAATATGTATATAGTTTTTTATTGTTAACTTGCTACTGTTCAGCAAATAAGGTTAATGCAATCAAGTCCAAACTACACCTCCACCCAAATTCAAGAACTCCCACAAGGATTTTTTCCTTCAGAAATATATATATATATATAAGAACTCCCACAAGGATTTTTTCCTTCAGAAATATATATATATATATATATATATATATATGATAAGTGAGCTCTGACCAATAAGTCATGGCATGTTACCTTTTGATAGACCTCCTCTTGCCAATCACCCCCATTTCCATGTCCTGTCTGAGCCGTAGAATCTAGAGATGCTACAAAAGTATAAACATACGTAAATATGAGCAAATGTAATCAAATCAATATTTGCTTAAAAGGGAAACAATTTAGAGAAGCCTAATACAGGCAAAACAGAAATTATCCGTGATAAGCCATACTCTTGATGCAAAAAAACAAAAAACAAACAAAGAAAACAATAATTCATTCAAATAACATAGCGTGACTATGAAAACAACTCTAACATAAAGGCGATCCACTTTCACCACTCTTATTTGTCCTCGTGATGGAGGCCCTTAGTAGAATGGTGTCGGCTGCTGTAGAGGGGGGGGGGGGTTTAGGATTTTTAGCGGGGGCTTTTAACCATGGCTCCATCACTATTTCTCATCTTTTGTTTATAGATGATACGTTGCTATTTTGTGAGGATAATGCAGGACATATTCAATTTTTAAAGGCTATCTTACTCTGTTTTGAAGCGGTATCCGGGTTAAAGATCAATCTTGCTAAAACGGAGATGGCTCTGGTGGGTGCGGTGAAAAATCTTAATGGGTTGCCAGCTTATTGGGATGTGTGGTCTCCTCACTGCCACTAAAGTATCTTGGTCTCCCGTTGGGTACAATTTTAAAGCCAAGACAATTTGGGAGGATGTGTTAGATAAATTAGAGCGTAGACTAGCCAGGTGGAAAATGTTATACTTATCAAAAGGGGGGAAGATCACATTTATCAAGAGCACTCTATCTAACCTTCCTACATATTTCTTGTCTTTATTTCCCATCCCGGCAAGCATTGCATCCCGAATTGAGAAACTCCAACGTGACTTTTTGTGGAGTGGACTAGGGGATGAGTTTAAATTTCACTTAGTTGGATGGGATAAAGTGTGTACCCCCACTTGAGCGCTGGTGGGTTGGGGGTTCTTAATGTTAGATCCATTAATAAGGGTCTATTAGGAAAATGATTGTGGCGTTATAATCGTGAGAGAGAAACCTTATGGAAAGGGGTAATTGATGCGAAGTATGGGTGTGCAAGGGGGGTTGGTGTTCTAATGAGGGGAGGGGGGCTTATGGTGTTGGGTTGTGGAAGCACGTAAGGTAAGGGTGGGGGGCCTTTTCGAGTAACTACGTTCTGTTTGGGGGTGGGCAATAGAATTAGTTTTTGGAATGATGTGTGGGTGGGAGATATGGCTGTTACAAATGCTTATCCTAACATTTTCAGAATTGCAAGAGAAAATGAAGCTATGGCGGCTGATGTGAGGGTAGTTAGACATGGTTCACAAGAGTGGAACATTAATCTCACTAGGGAGGCACAAGATTGGGAAGTGAGTGTTCTGGTGGATTTTTCCAGCTTACTATATAACATCGCTGTCACGGTTCCAGCTGAAGGCAGGATGAAATGGAGGCCCTCCAAGAAAAGGAAATTTTCGGTAAGCACTTTCTATGACGTTCTTGCAGCTCAAGATAGGCCCTATTTTCCTTGGAAGAACGTATGGAGGAGTAAAGCACCTCCCAAGGCTGCGTTCTTCGTTTGGACAGCAGCTTTAGAGAAGATACTAACCATGGACAACCTAAGAAGGCGTGGACTCATAATTACGGACTGGTGCTGTATGTGCAGAAATAGTGGAGAAACGGTAGATCATTTACTCTTACATTGTGATTTTGCAAGGGACATATGGACTTACTTCTTCAGCAGATTGGGAGTAGCATGGGTCATGCCGGGAACGGTGGTGGAACTACTAGCTAGCTGGAGAGGGATCACAGGGACACCACAGATTGCAGTTGTGTGGAAGATGACTCCTATTTGTATTTTCTAGTGTATTTGGAGTGAAGGAATGATAGATTCTTTGAGGATCATGAATGCTCCTTCGAGGAGTTTAGGAGTTTCTTTTGGAAGACTTTATTTATGTGGGCCATTGCTTTAGAGTTAAATGGTCTCAGCTTCCCTGATTTCCTTGTAACAATTTCTAGTTCTTAATTTGGTGTACTCATATCTATACCTCCGGTGTACTTGGGCTATACCTATCTTTATCAATACAATTGCTTCTTACTTATAAAAAAAAAACATAAAACCCCAAGTTAAAGAAAATTTTGTCCACTGACAATCTATGTGGCTCTCAGAATCTCTTCATGCCATTGGGCCCAGAACATTTTGAAACAAGAAATCCTACCTGGGACAGTTTATAAGCCAGAATCAGAAAATTGACAGCATCATGAGGATCAAATATATATTTTCCAAAGTCAACCAATCGGTCAATATTGGAATACTTTCAGGAAAAAGACAATGACAGATACACTCACATGCTTTTCATATGGAGAAAAAATGCTAGGCAAATATTATAAATATTCTGTCTTGCAAGGCAAACAAGAAAATGGTAAGCACTATTTGCCCCAACAAAAAGATTATCAAATCTAAAAATGAATAACTATTATAAGAGGGTTACAGATTTTACACATGATGATAACCATTTGCTTGCAGAAGTGTGAGGAATTAAGGGACCCATAAAAGTTTCAAAAATTATGAGGTTGATAGAGTGGTACAGGTAACTAAGGGGCCAATAATGGTCTGAAAATTAACTCGAAGGGCGATCAAAGTGCAATGATGAAAACAACAAGTGTATCAGTGATCAAAATGCTTTGGCAGTGGAGACCTCACCCATGGCAAAAGTCCATGGAGGTGCTTGTGGATAAATGATTATATAACTTGCAGCAAAGCGAAACAACACGGTGAAAGTGGTGATGGCTGTGTAGTGGATAAAGTGGTGCTGGCACTGGGCAGGGACATTTTTGGCAAGAGCTTAGTTGTTTGGCCCACAAGTTAGATTTTGAGATATGGAAGCTTTCTCCTTAGTAGCACATAATGAATGATATCATTCTCAAAATTTCCAGCCATGCATCTACTAAACAAATGCAATTTTACACCAAAAAAAATTTGGACCACAATGCATTTTGAGAACATAAAACCGTAGTTGGAACCTTGGACAGAAACAGGAAGAGAGAGAGAGAGACAGAGAGAGAGATGCGAAACCTTGAGGATGATAGTCTTACAAAGTGAATGATGATGATCTAAATAAGTCAAAGGCACCAAAAAGCAAAAGAGACTTGGGAACAAGAAACTAAACCACATAATAGCAATGACGTACTTGACGATGTATCTGGAACGGGTCTTTGGTAAAACTGCTTCTGCTGATCAATTACATTCTGTGGTTGAAGCAAGGAGCCCGACGCTTGACCTGATGCTTGAAGCCTTTGTTGCATATCCCTTTGCAATGTATTCGGCTGCTGTTGCAAACCCAACTGCTGCTGCAACTGTGAAGGTTGTGACTGAATCTGAGACATCAATTGCTGCTGTGGTGGTTGTGGCTGTGATTGTGACAGCTGCCCTTGAGTTGGTAAGAAATTAGCTGCGCTCTGTTGTGATTGTTGCTGCACTGGAACCTTGGACTGTTGTAACATGTGCACTGAGTGCTGAGAAGTTTGCATACTTGAGTTAACAGACTGAGCTCCGAGCAACTGCTGCTGCTGTAACCCAGAAACATTATTTTGAGAGCCCAACTGTTGATGCATATTAGAGAGGTTGCTTTGCTGAGCCATTAGCTGATGTTGTTGCTGTTGCTGTTGCTGTTGCTGCTGCTGCATATTTTGAAGATTATTCTGCTGGCCAAGCAGCCTCTGTTGCTGCTGCTGCAAGTCCCCAACACTGCTTGGTTGTGCAATTAATTGGTTCTGTTGCATATTTGTAGCATTTGGCTGCTGACCCATCAGCTGCTGCTGCTGCTGCTGCTGTTGCTGTGTTGGCAATATAGGCTGCTGTTGCATTGGTGTTTGCTGCGGATGAATAACAGCTGCCTGTTGTGGCTGTTGCTGCTGCCTGAGAACTGATTGCGAATGTTGCTGAAGCATATTCTGTGTTGCCTGTTGAATAGATGGCTGCTGATTCTGCTGAAGAACAGAAAGAGACGACGACTGCATCACAGAAGGCTGCATGACAGATGATGATTGCATGATTGATTGCTGAGAAGATTGTAACTGATTGGTTTGTAATAGATTCTGCTGCTGCTGCTGCTGTTGCTGAATATGGGATTGCATGAGTGTGTGCGGGATATTTCCCTGCTGGATCTTCTGCTTTAAAAGCTTTTGTTGCAATTGCTGCTGGTACATATACTGCTGCGGATTCTGTGACTGTTGTTGCTGCTGCAGTGGAACAACCTGTTGCCTTCCTTGCATTTGCCGCTGATTATTTGTAAACATATTAGAGGGAACCCCTTGCCCCATTGAATTACCAACTGGGTTCTGGGAATTTCCAGATATATTCTGCATATTGGTATTCTGGCCAACAACATTCGAGATAGGAGCCTGGTTCAAACCAGATACAGGAGGCAGTGTAGATGGTAAACTGGTAGAGCTTTGAACTCCAGCAGATGGAACATTATTCTGAATGTTATGGGATAACAGTTGTTGTCGTGCTTGAGACTGCAATGGAATAGGAAGCGATTGCCCTTGATTGTGAACTTGGGTTTGCATACCAAGCACCCCTATTCAATATGAAAGAATTAATATGAAGGTAAAATCATGCACATCACTCGTTGATGGTTTTACCTGAATCTGGGGGCTTATTGCTATTGCCAGAAGAGTTGGACGGCAAAGAATTGGTTGTAGGATTCTGAGACTTGGTTTCCATTGTAAGCATCTTCAGAGATATTTTCCGCAGATAATCTCCCTGACATAAGGGATCAGCAAAAAATTAAATCTCACCACACTGCAAGATGCAAAATAAAAATATTCCTCCCATTATATCCTGTAACCTGCATGTATATCTACCCACAACTATGCATTCACATCATGCCAATGATGGCACCCATCACGATGGAAGTACCTGATTTGTGGCAGCAGTATAAATCTTTTCCTCAAACCGTATAGCTATTTTCCGGAGCTCATGTAAACCTTCTTGACCAGAAACAGGAAGATGCCTCTTCAATGTATCCATTCTACAAACATAAGAGATGCCCTTAATAAGTTGCTTGCCATACAGGCACAAAGAAGCTACTTATAAAACAGAAACCCAAATTGGTAAACCATATGCTGATAGTACAGAACCAGCGCCACAAAAAATATCAAGAGAAACTACACATAAAATTTCCTTAAATTTTAAATGTGTGAAGAACAGGCAACAGCAACAGCAGCAGCATGTGACTGTTTAATCTTCACTTTAGCACACCGCTGCCACTTTAGCATCGAAGTCATATTGTCAGTGCCACACTGTAGATGCATTTTGCAAACTTCCATGGATTTATCTTACCACAGAGGTTTCTTCATTGTTTTAGCAAACACGGGTTCTTGGTCTTGATGTTCTTAGGCCACCAAACTTAAGCAGATATCTACCCATGTAAGTTGATTCAATAATTAAACAGTTATATGAGCATTCGTGTATATGCCAATAGTGGAATCTATGAAAATATGAATTCACGGTTATTTGTCCATTAATTTCGTTGTTGCCACAAAAAAATCCCTCTATTTCTTAACATTTTCCGATGTTGATAAATTAAACAACCTTGCTTGATTTCGTATTGCAATATTTTTATTCTCAAGCTCACCATATGCCATTCTGACCCAATTTTCAAGAATTGTTTCTTTTTAGTGATGCCCTTGGCTTTTCTTTGTAATTAGCAGTAATATTTAAAACCAAACATGGAAGGAAAATTATGCATGTAGAAAAATTCAAATGGAAGAAAATGAGAAACCAAGCATAGAACCATCTCCAATCAATTCCCAAGATTCGAATTTGCAACAATACAAAGACATGGCCTTCAGCCAGTGGTGCATGCACCATGCCCTTCACTTCTGATGCCACAAACCAACGGAGACATGGTCAATCTAGCAACTATTCCAAACTTCAAACAAACACTCTTTTTTTTGGGGAAGAGAAATACTTTTAGTTTCATGAAACTAATAAAGGGCAATGGTGGAACCCATTTATCATGTGAAATAGGAGTCGTTATTTCCTCCAATGGATCGAATATATTGGGGAGTTAAGCTAAATTACTAATGAATACGTTAAGATGTCATGTATGGCAGTTGAAGTAGTTGAAGGAGATGGGATTCGAGGGAAAGAAGGAGAGTCCAGTGGGCAAAACGGCGCATGGTATTAGTGAAACGATCCATATTGTAATAAGAAATAAAATAGGCTTGTGTAATAAGTAAAACATGGTGTTTTGTATAATGAGAGAAACGGTGCATATTGTAAAAGGTTAGTTGTATAAAACTGGAATTGAGGAAAGGGAAATGATATCTGAATACTTATATGAAATTCTATTCTTGAAGGTGTGAGTTTTTCCTCGAAATAAAACTCAGTTGTTGAGGTTCTTGTAGCATTCTTGTTCTTGTTCTTGAAGTTCTTGAATTCCAGAATATACGTAAGTCCATAACATAAGAGGCTCCGACAAGGAAAAGAAATTACAGCGCTAGAGTTGTAAACACGAATATAGCATACTTCGTTCTACATGATGTCACAATCCAGGAACAGTATAGATGGGCCAGGGGCCAGTTTGGGCCTATTACTTTACTTGTTGTTTTCCTTTATGTTATGTAAGGAAGTGGGCCATAGAGTAGCTGGGCCATTAGCTTTTTATTTCTTTTTATCCAGCCCATTAGTGTTATTAGCTTTGGGTCATATTTTATCAAGGCTGAGGCCTTTTCCAGATGTTTGGCAAGAATTCTAGCATATATGTTCATTGTAGCTACCGAAAGGAGGAATCCAGAACTTTAATGAGATATTTCCCTACCTTGCTTTCTCTCTCTTTTTTCTTGGAGGCTAGGTCAACCTCAAATGTGATCAATTTTCTTGTATTTTCTCTTATATTTTCTAGTCATCCAAACACCTACTATCAAGTGTGTTACAAGTGGTATCCAAAGCCAGGTTTTTCCTTGGCATCGGCTTCATTAATCCATGAGAATAGAAAACATCATCTCATCCTTACTCAATATCAAAGAGCTAATGGAACAAAATCTTCAACGCTTTGATGTTCTTCAACAACATCTGAATGATTTTCGAGCAAGCCACAATAAAATGCACCAATTATTTCAATTGTCTCTTGACAAATTTGCCAGCAACTTTCAAGAAAGCTGCAACCAATTGGAGGATTGAGTCTGTGAAATACAAGAGAAGTAATCACGCTCGATCAGATCGAACAGATTGTTCTTTCTCAAGTTTCCATAAATTCCGTTAGAGATCCGAAAACATTTCCATCATCAGATTGCCCTTTCCTCCTTCCATCTATTTCTACAATCTCTATGTTTACGGATTTTGATCACAATCAGGAAATTTCAAAAGGTTTCCTTATTACGTCGAATCTGGATTGTTTGGCTTCAGCAATCAGGAAGGATCTGACGAGGAAATGTGCGTCATGAAAGGAGGCCCAAACGAATGGCCTCGTCTCACAAGGCATCCCCCATGGGAGACCTATAGGGCAAAGAAACCAGACTTTTCCCTATTCAGAGTGCATCAACCAAAATCGACACCCACCCTTATTTCCCAACATAAATCAAAACAGACTCCACCCTCCTAAACACTCAGCCGAATCCCTACTCGAAACACCAATCCTCTCATATTTTTTTTCCATCAATGGGTTCAAGTTTTGCTCCAATCTCCTTCGGGAGGGTCACCTTTGTCAACAGATTCACATTTCCAAATTCTCAAATCGAAATCAAGTGAACAAGTCAATGATTCCACCCAGCTTCAGAAGCCGATCCAACTTCTTTGACCCATTCTCAATTGAGCTCAATTCGTATTTGTTGTCTTTCGGTGGCTCGATAGCGCAGCAGAAGGCCCATAACAGAGGAGCTGCTAAGGGCCTTTTCCAGATGTTTGGCAAGATTCTAGCATATATGTTCACTGTAGCTACCGAAAGGAGGAATCCAGAACTTTAATGAGAATATTTCCCTATTTTGCTTTCTCTCTCTTTTCTCTTAGAGGCTAGGTCAACCTCGAATGGGACCAATTTTCTTGTATTTTCTCCTCTACTTTCTAGTCATCCAAACACCTATTATCAGGTGTGTTACACATGATGATTTTTATCCTCGTTAATGACACTTGATTACCAACCATTGCCAGTTTTTTTTTCTTTATTTGATTCGGTAAGAAGAACAAAATTGCCGCTTATAAACCATGAAAAATTCTAAATATAAACTCACACCCCTGCACACCCACTTAAAAATATGTCATTTTATTTTTTTATCTACATAATGAAAATCATTCCAGACATGTTTATAACTAAAATATGATAAAAATGTAAAATGACATGTTTTTAAATGGGTGTGTAGGATGTGGAGTTTATTGGTAGCACTGCTAATAAACCATACATAAAAACCAAATCAAATACAAGCCCTAAAAAAGTTTAAACAGTTTATTTTTCTAAGAAAAGGAAGGTAGAGAGAGAGAGAGAGAGATACATTTTATTGACAATTCTCTGACGAGAATCGGGCGGCAATTGGGTCCTCCAATCGCCGGTGTCCATGGTGGGTTCTCCTGCTCCTCCTCCTACTCCACCTACTGCTCCTCCTACGGAGACTTGATTTGGGGTGGGCCTCCAATTATTGTTATCCATCAAAACTCCCCAATAATCTAACGAAACCGAACACAAACTTTTAAGTTATGATCATATTCAGATCAAATCGCTCAACCTAGATAAAGGGCTACAAAAGCAAACACCGATAGCAAAGGTGTAGCTTTCTGGGGAAAGAGGCTGATTGCAGCTCAGGAGGTGGATGGAGGGTTGAAAGAGAGAGATTGGAGTTTCAAATCGGGAAAGGAATACGATGGTATGGATCGAGAAGGACTGTACCTATCATCTATCTATGGCTTACTTTGCTTTATCGTTCCTGACGCTGGTGTTCCAAAAAAACAAAAAGAAAACTTAAGCACCGTTGAATTGAATTAAGAGGATTATTATTATTTAAAAATTTAAATTATTTATTATATTTTATATTAAAATTTAAAAAGTTTATTTTCTAAACGAACTTTCAAATTGGTAGCTTTCTTTTCTGCAGGTGCCATTCATCTACTAATCTCGCTCTTTATAATAATTAATAATAAAATAATATAAATAAATAAATTTGATCGACAACATTATAGCCTTTTTATAGTTAAATTATTTTACCTTATCATTATAATTTTTTTAATATTTTATATAAAATATAATAAATAATTTAATTTTTTAATTTTTAAAATAAAATATTTTATTCAACTTTCTTTTCCCACCTCAACTTAATATCTAAACGGTAACTATATATTTTCGAATGAACATGAAATCAGCTGATCACTTTGGGCCATTTTTTTATTTCTCGGCAAACATTACAAACTATAATATTTAGAAACATGATTGGAACTATGATAGTGCTACCATCCCGCCAGGCGCCAAGTTTGACTAGTGAACGTTCTCCCAAGTCCAAATTGTACATATTTAAAAAAAAAAAAAAAGTCCAAATTGTACTTTTTTGTTTTATTTTTTAGTTAAAATATGTTTAAGCCTTTTTTAAAAATAAAAAAATATTAATACATTAATAGTCACATTTTTATCCATTAAATAAAATATATTAAAAAATAGAATAAAATATATGAACGGTCAAATTGAGAGACAAACTCAAGGGCCATAAGCTCATTTTCCTTGGAAATTATTAAAAAAAAAATAATTCGGGTTTAGGAGTTGAGGCAAATTTGCTTCAATAAGGATGATTCATTCCATCGCAGCATTGCGGTCCATTCGATTAATACGTTAAATTAGTTAAAATTAGGGGTGAACATGAACTGGCCGAACAGACTGTCATCGATAAGAACCGGCTGTCGAAGTCAGGAATTGGCCAAAACCGACGGATAACCGGTGGCTGACAATATAAAATAGATAAAACTGACGTCAGCCAGTTCGGAAGTTCAAACCGCCAAACCATACGATTAAATAAATATATATTTTTATATATTGTAGCTAAAACGATGTCTTTTCATACCTAAAGTATACAAAAAAAATATAAGTGAAACGATGATGTATGGTCTTAAACCAAACAAAATCGTTTTATACATAATATATTAAAAAAATATGAGTGAAACGATGCCATTTGATTTTAAACCAAACGACGTCATTTCAATTTGAGATCATCTTCTTCTCCTCCTCTCTTCTTCTCCAATTTCTTAGTTTATCTCATTCTTTCTCTCCATGCAATACTTTCTCTCTCTACTCTCTCAGAAAAACCTCGCCACTTGGGAGATTAAGAATTGTCAAAGATCCGCCGTAGTCGATACGGTCGGTATGTCTCCTCCCCATCAGTCAATATGGTCGGTTGTCCATGCAAATTTCCTTCATCGGTCAGCGTCGATTTTGGTCAAAAACTACGCCAATAGGGTCAGTTTTCACCCGTAGTTAAAATGTATCACCTCACTAAAAATAATAAAATTTAAGTGAAAATTGTATAGCTTATATAAGAAATAATAATTTCTTATTTCCTTTAAACGCGGTTACCTTTTTCCTTTTTTTTCTAAGCACACTTTTTGATCAACACGAATTGAATTAGATTGGATCACAAGTTTTTGGTACCAATAATCCTAGTTGTACAATAATATCTCTTTAGATTTATCCTGATAATGAAATTATCATAAATGTTTATAAGGGCTTAGTTGTAGATATCTTTTATATTGTACAACCACAACAACTTTGATGCATTATTTTCACATGAAGAATTCTATGCATTACTATTATTTACTTTCACACCCCACACATATAATTTTTTTTATAAGATGCAAGGTTGTTTTTCATATAATGTAAGGTGTAAGATAGTGAATAGTAATTGATGTATATAATTTTCATTTTTGCATAGGAAAAACAAGCAGGACAGGCCGAATGGAAACATCGATCCAGCCCAAAATATTGGGTTCCAATTATAGTTCAAATTCGAAAGGACAATTAGGCCAGCCTTAGTCCATGGATCGGCCGCCCATTACTCCCAGAGCTCTGCAAAGGACAACCAACGTGCAGAACGGAAAGATAATTGGTCGTACGTGAAACTTACGTGGAATTATAAAAGAAAAGAAAAAAATAGAAAAACAAAACGTAAGAGACATATTTCTCTTCATCTTCTTCACCTCAAATCTCTATCTTCCCTCCATTCTCTCTTCATGCTGCTGTTTTGTTTCTCCCAACGCAACATGAACGATGTCATAGTTCTATACCCCTGTGCAAGTATAAGCCACCTGACCACGGTAGAGCTTGGCAAGCTCATACTCCAACATTACCCTCGTCTTTGGTGGTGGATTTCTTACCACCCACAAGAACCTCTGGCCACTGTTTTCTATTCCTACTGCCATTTCTTTCAACTACTCTGTCGAAAACAATCTCTTGCTTCCAAATGAAAGAAACACAACACTTTGCCTCGATTGCAAGTTTAGCCAAGTCAAACACTCATGTTGTCCACCTCCACCTCGATTGATTCATGATACCAGAGGTCCAATGCAGAATATTGGCAGAGTCGGTCCATCTAGAACACATAGTCTAGTTGATATTGCCTTGATAGCTTTTGTTTCGAGCTGTTCGAAAGAGTTTGCGATCAGTCCATTTGATTTGGCCATGTTGGTTGTCGCGGTTAAAAAATACCCATACAATTTGGAACTACGATCAAACATATTTTTTTTAGAGATTTGACGCCAAGATGCTAGGTAAGCCAAGAATATCAAGAAGCGAATCCATGAGATTTTCCTTTATTTTACCATAGCATTTATGCAGGGTGGGCAGTGGGGCAGCAAAGGAATAGGGCTAGAGTGCTTGCGCTAGATGTGTATTTATAGTATGTGGGTATGCTAAGGTTTGTAGCCACTTGGAAAGTAACATCACAGAAGAAATCGATTATCAAGGCTTTGAATTTGGAGGTTTGAAAGATGTTTGGAGGGCTTGGTGAAGATCAGGGTTGTTGAGAGATGAGAGTAGGAAGAGAAACTCTACATAGGAAATATTGAAAGGAATGTCAGAGATTGGGGGGAGCTCGAGGAAGTTGATGTATGGGGTAAGGATAAGGGTTTCATGGTGAAACAATGGACTCCGCAGGTGGAGGTTTTAAGTCACGCCTCAATAGGGGGACTCGTGAGGCACTACGCGTGGAGCTTGACGCTTGAAGCGGTGAGTGTCGAAGTGCCAATGGTTGGGTAGCCTCTATTTGCGAAGCAAAGGATGAACATAATGGTGATGGTGAAGGAATTGAAGGTGGCGTTGGTACTGAAGGATTCGAAAGAGGGGTGAGTGAGTGGGGAGGAGTTGGGAAAGTGAATGAGGGAGTTAATGGAGGGGGGAGAAGGGAAAACGGTGAAAGAGAGGGTAACGACTATGAGAGATGCGACTATGGAATCCTGGAGAGAGGGCGGGTCCACTTTCTCATTTTCCATGCGGCACTGGTTACGTTAGGGTTCCCCACGCAGTTGCAAGCAAAATTTCTCTTATTCTAAAATCTTTTACCCATAAAAGAAAATAAAATGTTTTATTCTATTAGAGAATTAGAAATGATGTGTACAAATTTTAAATAAACAGTAAAAAAATTTGTTTTAAAAAGGTATAAATATAATTATTATTTTTTAAAAGAACCTACTATTTAAAAATAATAGCTAGCACTACTCGTATAGATCAATTAAGAAGATAGAAATCAGTACTATCGATCTAGCAACTGCGACCCCATCACGAGCACAAGTACTGCCATTAATCATGGAACAGAATCTGGAGGGCCTGGGCCGAAAGTTCCTTTTGCGTTGATCAAGATGATGGCGGGGGGGGGCTTGATGATCTGCATGAGAAACACTTTGATAACCATTCGTTTTGGAGTCTAGCTTTGATCGATTCATTACATAGACTGTGGAGTTGCCGGAAAGTCTCCGGGAACCTCGGTGCATGCTGCAACGGAAAGAGCCGGGATGGGTGGCGAGGGAGCACATGCATGTTCTTGTTGGAGAACATGTAGCTTTGGTTGCGATGGCTGATGTTTGTGCTCTTGTTCCTGGTTAATATCACTCCATTGGTGCTAAGCTATAAACTGATCAATGCCCCATAATAATTAAAAAATAAAAAATAAAAAATAAAAATTCAAGGTATTATTACCCATCTTTATGCGTAAAACACTTTTTTCTTGCTTGGTTATTTTGGATTGATTATTGTTACATTCATAAAAAATTATAAAAAATAATTTTATAAATTGATGTAATTTTATCCAATCTATTAAATCTATTTTATAATAAAAATAATTTTATAATTTGACAAATTATATCCAATTACTTCGATTTATAAAATTATTTTTATATAATTTTTATAATTAGAATATTTACCTTTTAGATTTGACCTATCTTGCCATATACGTAGCTTTAAAAGGCGAGCCAAAAATATGTGATCCAAATTAACAAAAGGTGGTACTAGGGCAAGAGAGCTTCGACCATCGTCTGTTACGCAAGATATTTTATTAAAAGTTAGATAAAATATTATTATAATATAAAATTTTAATTTTATTTTATTTTAAAATTTAAAAAAATTAAATTATTTATTATATTTTATGTAAAAATTTAAAAAAATTATAATAATTATATGGAAAGAAATGAACACTGATACAACGTGCTAATGATCATGATAAAGCAACTTAGATCTTCAAACGCACCTTTTTTTTATTTTTATTTTTCAAGAAATTGAGAGCAAAACAATTTGAGCACTCATCATTACAGTCTTTAACAAGCTACCAATAACACAATATATTGTCATCATGACATTCCCACAACCTTCGAAAGAACAAGAAAGAAAAGTAAGAAATTGCATCAAACCATGCAACTTTCCTAGAGAAGCGTAGAAACTCACAGAAACTATATATATTATATATTGCTCGTGTCCTAGCGAGAAAAAACAAATTATGCAAACTATTTCCCGAGAAATCTCAACCCCGAAAGAGAAATTAGTTACCAATCTCAATTCTTAATAACGATAGAGTAAAGTCGATCTAGGCACCTCCGATCGAGCTAGCTACATCGATCGATCTCTATCATGTTCTAGTAATGGTCTTGACTGGAAGAACGCGAGTGCAGCCATAAACTGAACAAAACGCTTGCAATGACATCAAGACCATAAGGCAAATTGCGGCAAGAAATGTGAGAAATTGCCAAGAACCAAACACGTAAATATTGAAATAATTGCCAGCTTTAACAATCCATCTGCGGCTGTGATGCTTGTTCACATCTTCAATCACCTTGTCTAAGAATGGCACTTTTGTCAATCTGATCGACTTGCTCATTCCGTTGCATAGGTTTGTCACCTCTTCATCGCTCTTCAAACGGTTCAAAATGATACCTCTTGCTCTAAGTGCTTTCACATCCTCCTCAGTGTCAATAATTCCATTCATCAGTTCAGTGTAACGCGTAAAAACCAATGGACCTGATGCAATCGAAGCTTCATATGCTACTAAGTTTCTCAAAGTCACCTCCGAGTTAACATCTAAGCTAACGGTGGGGAGGTAAAATGTGACTGTCTTTGCGTCAAAAGCAATGCTTGAAATGCTGCCATTTGTGGGTGAGAAACGGATCCCTGATTTTATAAGTTCTGTCACAGAGGGGATTGTGATTTCCTCTACCGATGGTGGTTTGCTTATGCTGTCCTCTGAGCTTGAAGACTTATTTTCTGGCTTGACTGCTTCTTTATTTTGGGAAAAAAGCAACTCCACGGGTTGTTTTAAGATGCTGAATCCAGGAAGGTTAGAGAGGATAGTCCAAGGCAATTTTATGATGACTTTTACGGGTCTAGACACGAGTACCTTCTTGATAAGATGTATAGGGCCGACGTCTAATTTCGAAAGCAGCTTCCAAACCTCATCTAGGAGTTGTTTCACGTAACCTCGGTCTGCAGAAGAGTTTTCATCCCCTTGCATGCCTTCATTATGTTCCCCTGCAGCTTCGGTGATTTCCGGTACTGGGTCCTCCAACTTGGGCACGATCGTCTCGTACAAAAAGTCTAGCAAATGGGCGCTCTGGGAGAGTTGAACCTTTGGCAGGTTTCCCCCCACCTTAAAAGGTGAAACAGCTCTGCATAACCCCATTAGCATTGAAAGCAACAGATCATCGGCAGACTCTAGGGATGATAGCTGGAATTCTAGCATCTTCCTCAATACAAACAAAGGGATTTGATTCTCGAGCATTACCACGTCTCTGAGAATTGCGTTATGCGCTGACTTCATTCCTGCTGGTCAACCAAGTGTGACATCCTGGAAGAAATTCTTGCTAGCACCTTTCCTTCGTGGGTGGCGTAAGTTTGAAGGAACTCGAGCAGGAATGACCCATCTACAGCCATCAGCCTTGCTAACGTCTCACTATTGCAATCCAAATACTTGTGATAGCACGCTCGGATCTTGTGGTCAAGCCGCATCAATTGATCAACAAGATTTTGGAACTTAAGGTCTTTGAGTTGCTTTTGAATTCTCTTTGCTGCCGCCAGCTTATACCTCCGCATCTCATACAGCTCTGGACGCCAGGAGTGGTAAGGACCGAGAGCAACTTCCTGTGGAATATAATAATCTGGATCAGTGGCCAGAAGAGCTTTGGGGACATTGAAAATGCAAACGAGGATTTCCTCATCATCCTCGAGGTCTGATTCAAGGGTTCGACGGATCTGAATGATCCATTGCACCTCATCAATTTTGGGATCAGATTGAGAATATGGCACGGTGGATTGGGAAGAAGACATTATGTTGACTGTTGTGAAGGAGATCGAAGCTTTTGACTGTTTTGATGCATTCAGTGATGATGGGAGTTAGAAAATATCAGAACAGGTTTTTTATTGGCATAATTTCCCACATGCCTCTATATTTAAATAATACCAAATGCGTTGCTCACGCTCATAACATTGCACAGCTCTCAGGAGTAACTTTCATGTCTGGCCCGGACTGGCCATTTGTGTTGTGATATTCTCATTCTATTGGAAAAAAAGTTGCAGGGTAACAGGTTTGTTTTGCTTTAGAACAGGGCTCATGGATTAAACGTGGAATGCTTATGATTGGATGTTGGGGGTCAAAAGGGAAGTCATCGTTTTCTGACGTTTGCCTAAAATACGGAGAGCGATAATACATTAATATGAAAAATATTTCTACTCCGACACATTATTTTTTTATTAAATATATGATATATAAATAATGAGTAGAAGAATTCGATTAATTTAAAAATAAAATAAATAAATAAATATAATATGTAGCGTATAAGATTATACGTAACAAAACTCTATTAACATAATATTCTCTTGGTTCTCCCACGCTGTTGAGAAACCCCTCGATCGAGGAATATGTGTTTTGACATGACTTTGGTATTTAAAAACGGTACGAGTTAATACATATCGATAATGGCTTTTAAAATGCAATGATTGTTCAGAATATTATGGAGGTTTTGTAAGAAAGCCTAGATTTAATTATATTTAACAGCTTCGGCCATATTGAAAAAGTACAAAGAGGGAGACGGCCACTAAAGGGATTTTCCGTTCAATTTGTAATATAAGCGAAGTATGTATTATTTTTATTCATCAAGAGTTTGGTCATACGTTACCCTTATACGATGAGTCTTGCAGCAAGAGACATTGACATGTTGGAGACAAGAACCATCACTAACAGAAAAAGGGCAAAAATTTCTGTCTGTTATACGTTTGTTTTTGGTGCAAACCTATAGTGTTTTTTTCTTTTTTTAAATTAAAAATGTTTTTCATTTCACGTAAAATTTTAGGACTATGCAGTCACCTTTTCTTTGGACTTTAACACAAAGGAACAACAATGCTGTAACCTGTCTAACTTGCCTTGCAAACTTATGCAAACCATGGTCAATGATGAGTAATGCCACCATATTTGACAATTTCACATTTTGCACGCTTCCTTTGGTTGGCAAGTGATCAACTTATCCTGGGTTGCATATGATAATTCCCAAGCATGCGACCCTTTTGTTGCTGTTGGAAGCGAGCCACAATTGTTTGGAAAACTGCATTCCTGATGGTTGCCAAAGAGCCTCTTCTAATGGTTAAAAGGTTGCGCACTAAAATAGCAGATGGATACAGGTTTAAAAATGTAAAGATCTCATCTCACTGACCTTAGAATCAAATGTCTTCTCTGCTTTATGGCTCCAACTTTCTGCATGAAAACAGAAACCAGCTTCTGAGCATCATAAGCTACTTGCACTGTGTGAGAGTATTTTTGCTGAAAAAAAAAACCTTCTTGTTAACCAAATACTCCAACATCTTACAGCTGGGACCATATTGTAGCTGCCTCCAAAATAGCAGAAAATTCAAGAAACATAGTTTGATTACTCAAACTTGCAGAGAAGAGACCGGCCACCCTGATTTTATGAAGGCACGTGAGGAATGGTTTCAGATGCTCGCAAAAGTGCACAAGCTTCACCGAACATGCCTGCCCTACACCCCCAGTGCATTTGCTCATCTGGTGCACTGCAGTCTACCCCAGAGGTTCATCTGTACAAACTGAAGGCAAGCATTAATTTAGGAGGCCATTGTTACAAGCTGGTTCGGGAGCTATAGTGCTATACTGAATCATTTAAGTGTAAGAAAAGAAACCACGGGGGAGGAATAAATAGATTCCCCCCCCCCCAAAAAAAAAACCAAACAAAAAAAAAAGAAAAGAAAAGCTCACTGTCAATTATGAGAACGGAACTTGTTCATACCCAAAAAGTAGCAATATATTCTTCATCAGGATTCAGAACTCTGAAGTAAACTTGTTCCACTTTTCTGAAAAACAAATTTCTCAAATTTCATTCATTTTCTTCCATGTCACAGATTCTGGATCAGAGCAAGCTCACTGTCAGATTCATTTTCTGCCAATTATGTATCAACACCGCCCTCATAAATTCTGCTTCTTAAAAGCTGCTGTCAAGAGATTCTCCACCTGCAAGCTTTCTCCCAAGCTCAACCCTTGGTTTAGCTGAAAACCCTTTGGCTAACATCTCTTCATCATACTTGCGGGCCATATCTACCATTCCTTTCTCCACCAAAGCATCAATCAGAGCCTTGTAAGCAGACCCATCCGGACTACAACCAAGTTCCTCCATCTTCTTCCACACAATAAAAACCGGTCGAAGAAACCCCCATCTCCCAAATTTTCTCAGAAGCATCACGTAAGTGTCCATCCCAGGACGAATCCCACTTTCAATCATCTTATCAAACAGTAGAAGAATCTCTCTAGGCTTCTCAAGACACCTGAAAATGCAATTGTATGTAATGACATTCGGAAAGCAACCTGTCTCATGCATTTGATTGAGCCACCCAGAAGCCTCCTTATACCTCCCATTTTCACAGAGGAGCTTTATAATTGTATTATAAGTCACAACATTAGGCTTACAACCCAAGTCCCTCATTTCCCTAAACACCCGAACCGAAAAATCCACACCGTCCGAAAGACCAATAGCATGAATTATCGTATTATATGCCACCACATCCAACCTTAGCCCCTTAGTCTTCATCTCCTTGTACAGCTTCACAGCCTTCCATGGTTTTCCGCTCTTGCACATTATATCCATATATATAGTATATGAATGCAAATCTTTAGAAACACCCTTTTTATCCATCTCTTCCCAAAACTCTCTACACTTTCCCCACCACCCCATCTTCAACCACCCGCGAAGAATCATATTATGAATCTTCGTACTGTTTACAATGATATTGAACTTCTTGTCCTTCCCAAAACACAGTTCTTGGGCCTCAATTACATGCTTATACTCGCATAAAGCATCAATAAGATTAGAAAATGACATCTCATCCCTCAAATCAAAGTCTTCTAATGAATCATACATGTCGATAGCTTCTTTAACCAAATGTGCACATATATAGCGCTTAAACAGTATGCGAAACGTGGTATGGTTTGGCCTCGATAATGGGTTTGTTTTCATTCGTCGAATTAAATCCCAAGAGAGCTCGAATTCGAAGAACTTACCAAGAATGTCAAGCATACGGTTGTAAGTAGCAGCGTTGTGTTGGAAACGGAAATGGGTTTCGACCCAGTTGAAAAACTCGAAAGCGCGCTTCCAATCGTTGCAGTAGGAGGAGAGGGTCTCACAGACAGTGGTGGGGTCTGAGTAGGGTTCTGGGAGGTTGGGGTGGGAAGAAGAAATGGGTTCGGTGGAGAAACATTGAGGAAAGGGAAAAACGAGGGATTGAGTGCGGGAGAGAAGAGGGAAGAGCTTAAAGCGTCTAGAGAAGATTGAAGGAAGCATTCTTGTCCGTGAGTTTCGCTCAGTTCTGAAAGCCAGGAGCAGCGTGGTTTGGGACCTTTGGGTTTTGGTCAATTGGCTCTGCAGCTCCAAAATTTATGAGAAATTGTTTGCTTAGTTTGAAGAGTGAGATTATAATTTTTATTTTCATATGAAAGTTTAAAATATTAATTTAAAATATTATTATTATTTTAAGATTTAGATTTCATTTAGATCATCAACTCATTTCAATTTATCTCAACTCATTATTATAATTTTTTCAGATTTTAATATAAAATATAATAAACAATTCAATTTTTTCAAATTTCAAAATAATAATAATATTAAAAAATAATATTCTAAAAATATTTTATTATTTCAATTCAACTCACTTCAATATCTAAACGCAATCTTAAAAAAATTGAATTAGAATTTAAAAAAAATTAAATTATTTATTATATTTTATATAAGAATTTAAAAAAGTTGTTAAATCTCATCTTGTCTTTGCTCCCAAACCCGCTAAATAAATTTGTTTAGATGAGTTGAGATGAATTGAGATGGTTTATAAATAGTATAATAAAATTTAAATTATTTATTATATTTATGTAAAAATTTAAAAAAAATTATAATAATAAAATAATATAAATTAAATTGAATTTTGAATACAAACGCCACCTAATATTATTTCTGGGTTGGGCTTAGCCGCTTAGGTGTCCTAAAGAGGCATAATTTATGAAAGTATTGATATACACAGTATATTTTTAAAATATATTTAAAATTATTATAAAAAATATTGTATATAAATAATTTTTCTTTATCAAATCAAGACTGCGTGTTAACTTGCTGTATCAGAGGCCGCATTAGTTTGGTAAATTAGAATGGCTCTTTCTGAAAGTTAATAAAGCAATAAATTCATTGCGATTGTACCGCCACGGCAGCCATTTTTCGATTGAAAGTCACTTGTTGGTAGGTCTGTGCAAGAAACCGATTGACCCGGCCCGTCCGTTAATCTCGATCCGACCTGACCTGACAAATCAATTTTAACTAATGTTCAAGTTCGACCCGTACAACCCGACGACCCACCTCTTTAAAAACTCAAGCTCACATTTTTATCCTCTATGAATGAAACCCTAGCCAGTTCTCTTCCTCACGATACAATTCACCATCGCCTCTGTTTGTTCCCCTTCACGGTTTCAACGGCACACGGTATTTCTTTTACCACTCTCGTTGATTCTCTTCTTCCATGTCTTTACCCATTTCAACTTTCTCTCATTTTGCAGACTCCAACCGTTTGAATAAGTGCGAAATCACCGACGCGAAGAGTACGAAACCTTAGCTAGAGCTTTAGATCTGGGTGAAGAAGTTGTTGATGCGATTCCATAATAAGCGAATATGGGCTATCTACAACACTCGGCAATTGGGTAAGAAAGTATAGGGATGTTCTGGTCAAAGATCCCGTGTGCTATCGAAACCGTGAAGCTCTGCAACAGATCTCCATCCCGCTAGTCCTTCTCGATCTCTCTCTCTCTCTGCTGCTTTTCTCCGTTGCTTTCTTCCGCAACTCTAGGTGAAGTATTCCACAAAACCCGACGGAAATCACCAGCGCAAAGAGGTGGTGTTGTAGGGTTCAGCAGCCAATTCTAGTTGGCTTGGGCGTGTACCCGGTAACGAAAAAAAAAACTAACAAACAACAAGAAGACGGGTTGAATCTTCGGGTCTGGTCGGCTCGGCTTGACACACTCAGAAACACGGGTCAAATTGGATCGGGCTCAAATGTTGAACGGATTGCTCGGGTTGCAGCCTTACTTGTTGGTTTAGATAATGAGATGAAATAAAATAATTTTAAATAAATTCAATAAAATATTATTTTTAATATTATTATTATTTTAAAATTTGAAAATATTGAATTGTTTATTATATTTTATGTGAAAAGTTAAAAAAATCATAATGATGAAATGAGTTGAGATAATTTCTGTATCCAAACGATAAATTTCTTCTAAAATTTAATCATTCTCCTGGCTTGGCATACTTAGGGGTGTACACAAACTGAAGAAACCGACTGTAACCTCCTCAAATCGATTGTCGGAGCATGAAACCAGCGTGGAACCGGTTGGCTGGCAGCAGAATTATGTCAAAATCGTCGTCGACCGATTCGATTCCTGTTTGAAACTGGACCGAACCGCTAAACCGACTGATTATATAAATTATATATACTTTTTTAAATTATACATATATAAAACGACGTTGTTTCACTCAAATAAGTGAAAATGTCGTTGTATTTAGGTGAAACGACATTCTTTTGAAACGTCAGTTTGTAAAAAAATATATAATTGAAAAGTTGTCTTTTGATTTTAAACCAAAGGACGTCGTTTCGAATTGAGATAATTTCTTCCCCTCCCTCATTCTTCTTCAATTCTCAATCAATCACTCACTCACTCACTCACTCACTCTCTCTCTATTCTCTAAAATAAACATTGCCATTAGGGCGATCAAGAACCGATTGAGAACCTTCAGAGAATCATCGGAGTCAATACAATCAGTATCTCTCCTCTCCATCGACCAGTACAATCAGTTGTTCTGTACAAATCCCTTCCATTGGTCGGAGTCAATTTTGGTCAAAAAGCACGCGGATCCGTTTTTACCTCTAGGCATACATATTTCATCAAAAGCTCTTTCAGTTTTTTTTTTTTAATATTTTTGTAGGGGAACTTGTTTGCAGAGCTCGTAGGTAATCAGAAATAATTAATAAAAAAGAAGTTTATCGAAAAGCCGACACTTCGATGATTAAGGAATGCACAAACAATTCTTAGCATAAAAAAGAACATAGCTCTCTCCTATTATACATAAATGTCTTCCATTTATTTTTGAAGTAGATCGTAGCAGTTATTCAACTTAAAGAACGATGCCTAGTTTAATATGTTGGTCCTTTGGAATTACTCTTTAATTTCTTAATCGAATTAGATAATTTAATTATAAAAAATTAAATATATTTATCATTTTTTACAACTATATTTTGAACAAAAACTTTATTTAGAATTTTTGTGTACAGACTAAAATTTGCCCATTCCGTAATAATCCCATAAAAAACACCGATTGGTTAATTTTTTTTTTCTATTTAGTATTTACACATTGAGACGTGTTAGATTAGTGAGTAAAGAGGAGAAAAGAAGGGAAAATTCCGTCACTACTCCGCCAGAAATCGGTCGACTCACGATTACGAACGCCCGCAGAAACTCAAGAGTTAAAGAAACGAATGGCGGCTTGTCTGCAACTCAACGCCAAGGCTTTCCGGTCCTATTTCCCACTAAACCCTGTTTCCCGGTCTGTGTCCAAACAATCACCCAAATCGGGTCGGATCAGGTGCGCCGCAACTACACAGTCCAAACGCTACACCATCACTCTGCTTCCCGGCGATGGCATTGGCCCCGAGGTCATCTCCGTCGCCACCAACGTCCTCAAGCTCGCCGGCTCTCTCGAAGGTCCTTCAGTTCACTCTAATATACTTTGTTTTATGTATTTTATTTTATTTTATTTTTGTGGTTCTCTCAATGTTTGTTTTCCGATAAAAAAAAAAAGACAAGGGAAGAAAAATCTGGGTTTCTGTTCTTCATGTTTCGCGAGTTAAATGAGGTTCAGTTCTTTTTTACAGCATTGGAAACTTTAGGAGGCAGAAATTTTCGTTTGTGTTCATTTTCATTGAAGAAATTTATTTTTTTGCGAATAAAAAACGAAAATAATTGTTCTGGGCTCAATGAAGTGGACTTATTTTAACACAGTCTTTACGTTTAGGGGATTAGGACTACGATTATATTTTTGTAAGAAAAGTAGGCGTAGCCCAAATGCACGAGACATATACACGAGCAGCACATTATCAATACGATTATATTTAAAAAACTCTGATAAAGATAAATACGTATTTTCATATATTAGGGATTGAATTTAAGTTCCAAGAAATGCCTGTGGGTGGAGCTGCGTTGGATCTGACTGGAGTACCATTGCCGGAGGAGACGCTTTCAGCTGCAAAGAAATCGGATGCAGTTTTGCTCGGGGCAATTGGAGGGTAGTTTTGCTCTCCAATTTTGTTCCATCACTTTCTTTTTTGTATATATGTAACTATGCTTGTGTGTATGCACTTACGTTCCTGTCTATGTGTATACTGCATATAAATGTTTTTGCAGGGGGGTGTAATTTAATTGATGTAATGTTGTTTCTTATGTTAAGGTATAAATGGGATAAAAATGAAAAGCACTTGAAGCCAGAGACTGGGTTACTACAACTTCGGGCTGGCCTGAAAGTTTTTGCAAATTTGAGGCCGGCAACTGTTTTACCACAGGTAATGTTTGTTATGATGCAAAGTTTACAGGATATACTCATAGTTCATTTATGAAATTTGGCATTTTAAATTAAGGGGGTGGAGTGCAGAGAAGAAGAAGTTATTCAAGACCATGTGGTCGATTTCTTTGAAAAGCTCCTCACTTAGCAGATGGGGTGGAGGCCTACTCTCGATGGATTGGTTTTTGACACTATTGAGCCGGGGACGTAGCTAGGATGGAGAGGGCTTTCGAAGAGGAAGAGGTCTATGATGTGGTAAGGAAAATGGTAAAAGATAAGGCCCTCGGCCCTGATGGGTTCTCTTTGGAATTCTTTCAAGAATGTTGAGAGGTGATTAAAGAAGATCTTTTGAAGGTCTTTTAGGAGTTTTTTTCGGTAGGGAAATTTGAGAAAAGTCTCAACACCACTTTTCTTGCATTAATCCCTAAAAAGGTAGGGACATATGAGATCACAGATTTTTGGCCTATTAGCTTAGTGAATGGTGCATACAAGATTATTGCAAAAGTGCTTGCTAATCAGTTAAGTGAGGTCTTGGAGAAGATTGTTACTAAGCCTCAAAATGCTTTTGTTAAGGGTAGACAAATCCTTGATGCGACTCTAATTGCTAATGAATGTTTGGACAGTAGATTGAAGGCTGGCAGCTCAGGGATTATGTGTAAGTTAGATATGGAAAAAGCATATGTTCATGTTAATTGGGATTTCCTTCTATATTTACTGGGTAGGTGTGGGTTTGGAGAAAGGTGGAGATCTTGGATTAGTTGATGTATATCCACGATTAGGTTCTTTGTGTTGATCAATGACAGCCCAGAGGGTTTATTCCCGAGCTCTCGTGGTTTGAGATAAGGGGATCCGTTATCTCAATTACTTTTTGTTATTGTTATGGAAGCACTAAGCAGGATGATCTCGGCTTTGGTGACTAATGAGTTTGTTAGTAGATTCTAGATTGGATCACCGAGTAGGGGTATTACTACTATTTCTCATTTGCTGTTTGTAGACGATACGCTTATTATGTGCAATCATAAATCCGAGTTGGTGTCGATTGGAGAAGTTCAAAATATATGGGAGTTGGCTGGCATTGGGTTGCAAGATAGCATCTCTTCCCATGACTTATCTGGGACTACCGTTTGGTATAGCTTCGAGGGCGCGCTCGATTTGAGATACAATGATTGAAAAAGTAGAGAGGAGACTGGCAGGGTGGAAGAGAATGTACTTGTCGAAAGGGGGCCGGATTACGTTAATCAAAAGTACACTTTCAAATCTACCCACCTATTTCTTATTCTTATTCCCTATACCGACAAGCGTGGCGGGTCGACTTGAGAAGCTACAGAGAGATTTTTTGTTGGGGGGCTTAGGAGAAGAGTTTAAATTCCATCTAGTCAAGTGGGAGATGGTGTGTCGTCCTATCTCTAATGGTGGTTTGGGTATTAGAAATTTGAGGTTGTTCAATCGGGCGTTACTTGGGCAAATGATTGTGGCGATATATCAAGGAACCAGAAGCCGTATGGAAAACCGTGATTGAGAACAAATATGGTGTTTTAGAGGAGGGATGGTGTACTAGAGAAGTTAGAGGGGCCTATGGAATGGGGCTATGGAAACATATTAGAAGAGGGTGGGAGGTCTTCCATCATCACACTAGATTGCAGTTGGGTACAGGCTCCAAGATCAGATTTTGGAAGGATGCTTGGTGTAGCAACATTGCTTTTCAAGATTTGTTTCCTACACTTTTCTCGATCGCAAGTGCCAAAGATGCCACAGTGGCGGAGGTTATGGAAGTCTCAGGAAGGAGCATTCACTGGAACATCAACTTCAACCGGGCGGCACAAGATTGAGAGATGAGGAGTTTTGTAGATTTTTATAGTCTCTTGTATTCGTGTCGTCCGAATATCCAGCATGAAGATGATTTGTGGTGGAGTCCTGCAGGGAAAGGGGTGTTCATTGTTCGTTCCTTTTATAAGGTCCTCACACAGGTTTATGAGATACAGTTTCCCTGGAAAAGGCTTTGGCGTCATAAGGCTCCTCCCAAAGCTTCATTCTTTGTGTGGACAACGTCCTTAGGCAAGATTTTCACTATGGATAATCTGAGAAAGAGGAGGATAATCATTGCAGACTGGTGTTGTATGTGTAAAAGAGGGGGTGAGTCGATGAATCATTTACTTTTACATTGCGAGGTAGCCAGGACTCTATGGGATGAGGTGTTTAAAAGAACGAACCTAGCGTGGGTTATGCCGAAAACCGTGTTGGATATATTGGCTTACTGGACCTCAATTCGAGGTGTGCGACAGATCAAAGCGGTTTGGAAGATGATCTCCATCTGTATTATGTGGTGTTTGTGGCAGGAGCGCAATGAGAGGACTTTTGAAGACAAAGAGAGATCTATGGCGGAGCTAAAAATTTTATTTTTTAGGACTCTTTGTACTTGGGTCATTGTTGTGGACTTTAATGGCATGGACCTTCATGACTTCTTAGTTTCTAATGTACCTACATAAATAGGGCATATTTAACTTTGTAATTGACAGTTGTTGAATTAGTAAATACTTGTTTTACTTATAAAAAAAACATGGCGTTTCTTTTAATGCACATTAGGCTTTAAATATGGATAAATCCATAATAAAATTTCAATTGGCTTTAAAAATAATCCAAAAGTATCGAATGACTAATGGATATACTTGCTTTAGTTTATAAGTATGTCAGGTACTCGTATATCTTTTAACTCGTGGAGGTGCTTCTCTCTGGGTTTTTTTTTTTTTCCTGTGTAATGTACCTTTCCAAGTTCTATTACCTTTTTCCCTTTTTTACGTAAATGTGTCATATCAGACACCTGTTTTAGGATACAATATGCGATGGCCAAGTCTGGAAGAGGTAATGTTATGCCTTTGCCAGAAGTGCACCCCAAATTTGGGGTTTGTTTTTCCTTGATTAGTCCGCTGGAGTAGCAACTTCTGTTTTCAAGATATCATTTTTATGCATAGTAAAATAGTTTTAACACAACAGTTTTCTCCGTTGTCATACACATCTGCAAAAATCCTACGGATAAATCATACATTTCTTTTATTTAAGTTGGATCCAGACGTCTGTGGGGCGTATGACATGCTGAAAAATAAATGATTTAGGACGAACAGGATGAAACTGGATTTCTTTGTATGTTTAGTTTGTTTCAAACCTCTTTAAATTATTTTTAGAATTTTAAAAAATAGAATATTAAATGTTGAATTAGTATCTCAGTGCTGACTTGCTGGAGTTGTGATTGCCACATGCTGGTAATGATGGTTTATTATCTCAACGGTGTAAAAATATATACAATAGTTCACTGAAAGAAAACTTGGACCCTTGCTTGATACTGGAGAAGCCAGTCGTTCATGTAGAATCTTGGAATCACTTTAAATCTTAACTTTTTAAAATGATGGCTTATACTTGTTAAATTATTTTATGATTTCTACATCAGTGCTCTGTCTCAGATGTGTACCTGATAAATGTATCATTTTATGTGATTTACTCATTTCAGTTAGTGGATGCTTCAACTTTGAAAAAAGAGGTTGCAGTAGGTGTTGACCTAATGGTTGTAAGAGAGCTTACTGGAGGTCAGTGTGCAAAAAATTCTACTACAGTTGCATAGATTGGGTTTTCTTCTGTGAGTGGCTTTCCTTGTAAGCATGTATTGAAATTTTCCTCTTGACATAGGTATTTATTTCGGAAAGCCCAGGGGTTTCAGCACCAATGAGAATGGTGAGGAGATTGGCTTCAATACTGAGGTGTATACCACTCATGAGGTAGTTAAATGATACAAGTTTGTTTACTAACAATCTTGTGTGTTAATTGACTTTGTATCCCATCAGTTTTTACCTACTCTAGCCAACTTTTTTTTATTGGCACCGGGTGTCTGGGAACAGCATCCCGACTAATCCCAGGGGTGCATAGGCCCTCGAAAAGGAGTTTCCTGCAAGTGCACCTTGGGTAATTTAAGGGAAAAATCTCCCAGTCCAATGGCCCTTAGAGATTGTTTGCACCCAATGGGATTTGAACCTTGGACCTTGGAGGGAGCATACCACCAAGATCAAGGCCTTTACCACTTAAGCCAACCCCTAGGGTTTTCTAGCCAAAATAAGTCCTTGCAAGATTGACTATCATTTTAATCATTCTCCTTTGACTTAATTTTAAGCTACTGCATTCTGGTTATTACATTTGTAGAACAATTCCTTTACGCCAACTGGAGATATTGTTCTAATTTTTTCTCTGACTTTTGAACACATTCATTTCCTTTTTTGTTTATCATCTTAGATGGCAATAGGTTTACTTGGTAAGGAAGATCTAGGATATAGAGATATCTCTGTTGCGGTGAACTGGCTGTCTTAGCATGTGAGGGGACATGAAACCCATAAGATTATTTTGGCACATGACGTTTTTAAGCATAAGTCTAAGCTAATTTGGATGAACAAAAACTTTATCGAAGCGCACGCTTGCCATGGGATATCTAGTTTCGAAAAAGAGACATATTTGTCCCAAGTCTTGCATGTTTAAGTCCTGCGAGTTGAGACTACTCAATTTTCAAGATTTTCTGCTCTAAAAAAATAACAGCACGTGTGGGATTTGTATCATTGACTGTATATGGCATTCGAAGCTGCATTCTATATTTGCAGTGGTCTGGTAGTGCTAAAGGGAAATCCAAGTTAGTTTCTGAAATGTACTGCTCCCTATTGTGTTGTATACTCGTAGATGAAAATAAGTGGTTGTTAAATATAAAGAATTTACCTGCCAGATTGATCGCATTGCTCGTGTGGCATTTGAGACTGCTCGGAAGCGGCATGGAAAACTTTGCTCTGTTGACAAAGCGAATGTATTGGAGGTACTTTGTGCCAATATACTTCTGGTTTTGTTCCTTGTAATGCAGTTTAAGGAGTTCTATGGACAAGCTGTATTTGTTTTTCTTTCTGTTATAATTTATGTCCTAGACTATTGTATGAAAAATGAGTGTGGCTCCCTGTAGAAGTACTCAAGCCAATACACCAAAAAACATCATTTTTCTTATAGATGTGGCTGTTGTAAGTTCTCACTTTAAAGAGGTAATTTACATGTCCTACGACAGTCGTCTGATGCAATGTTAGTGTGCATATGGGGAACGTTTCTTGTTTTATAGATTGATCTTATATCAGAGGTCTTGGTGTCTTTTCCTCACTTTCTCAATCAATTTTTAATTCATTCTTAATTGAAACTAAATATTTTGAAAAAACTGAAGATGCATTTTTTATGGTTCACCATTTTATGAACATTTTCTGTGAAACTCAACTGCAAAACTGTTAGGTTGAACTGCAATATATGATAAAATAAATAATTAGATGGTATCTTATATGAGGAATAGTTGAATAATAAGGTGTCATTGGCTGACTTAGCAGTAAGATTTGTCGTATCTTATACATGTAAATGGATGAGATTACTGTGAAACATGCTACAAGATTATTAATGTCATTATTTCAGGCATCGATCCTTTGGAGGAAAAGAGTAACAGCTATAGCCTCAGAATATCCTGATGTTGAACTTTCACACATGTATGTTGATAATGCCGCAATGCAGCTTGTTCGGAACCCAAAACAGGTTTGCCTTCAAAATGCCCGCATCATCTTTCTCTTCATCTTACACCCAGCTTATGAAAGTTTTACTTGGGAAGGTAAGTGAACTTCCAAAGCCACATTTTTTTATAAATGCAAGCCTTAAAATGTCTGGTATGAAAATTGCAGTTTGATACAATTGTAACGAACAACATATTCGGGGACATTTTGTCTGATGAGGCTTCAATGATTACTGGAAGTATTGGGATGCTTCCATCTGCTAGTCTAGGTGAATCGGTATGGTTAATCATTTAGTTTCTCTTTGTTGAAGTTTTTGGTTTTATTTGGAAACAAGTTCTTGTAGTGCCTGTATATCTGTTTGATGAAGTTCAAATCATCTTTGTTTTAAATAAAAAATGTTTGAATAATCTTTCGTACTGAAATTGAACTTGTCATTGGCTCAGGGACCTGGACTCTTTGAACCTATTCATGGTTCTGCTCCTGATATTGCTAGACAGGTTGGTTTGCTTACAAATCAAGTTTTTAGTCTTGAATAATTATATGCCTGTTTTGATAGAGAATCTAATGATTGAATATGCAGGATAAGGCAAATCCATTAGCAACGGTGCTCAGTGCTGCCATGCTTTTGAAGTACGGTCTAGGGGAAGAAAATGCTGCCAAGAGAATTGAGACTGCGGTGCTGGACACTTTGAGTAGAGGTTATCGAACTGGTGACATATACTCGGATGGAAATGTATGTGCATTTTGTATCCTGCAAAATTTTGGCAGACCATTATCATTTTCACTGGTGGAAAGATATTTACCTACTTAAGATATATTAATATTCTGTTTGGTTTTGGTGAGGGCAACAGAATAAAATAGAATAAACTCACTCATAAAAAAAAAAAAAAAAAAAAAAAAAAAAAAAAAAAAGAATAAACTCCAACAGTTGTTTAAGCCGCTCACCATGTCAAACCAGGAAAAAACAAAAGAAAAGAACTAGCACACCATGTCATTTATAGTTTGATTCGTGATATGATAATGTGGAGATTCTTCTAAAACTCTTAATGGAGCTTCATGTAAACATGATTGGTGCGTCTAGTAGTTAGTCATATCAATCTAAGGTAGTTGATACGGTTATAATTTATTGATTTTTGGCTGACATTTGCTTATGCAGAAGTTGGTGGATGCAAGGAAATGGGGAAGAGGTACTGAAGTCAGTAGATTCCCAAGTTCCTTCTCCAGTATGAATGGAAACTGGATGAAAGAAGGGCTAATATGCATGGACCATTTGTTTTTGTATTCAAACAGTCTCCACAATGAGGAAGCCATTGTTCTAAGTTCAGGCACTGCTACTTCTAGCTCATCTAGTTTTGCGATTCTTCGGACTGAATATGGTTGTCCTTGTAACAGTTAAGGAGGATTTTGAAGTTAGGATTTTGAATTGGTGTTTTTCAATTATCGCTTTAGTTTCCAACTAACTTATCAAAATCACTCTAGTTTCCAACTACAATCTCCATGTTATGCAATTATCTAGGAATCCTAATGGACTTGCTCCGTTGTATGTATTGTGCTCAGTAATGTTTCTTTATGGGCAGTTGAAAGCCTAAATCATTGATTAATTGGGCAAGGGATAAAATATATCAGGCCCACAGTGTTTTCTAAGCCCAACCTAAGGAGGGGGACTCATCAGAAGAAAGAGAGAGGGAATGAGGAGACAATGCTGAAAAAGGTGTTGGAGGAAAATATGGGAGTGGACATAAAGAATGTGTGAAGTGACATAAAGCAAAGGAGAAGCAAAAGAAAAAAGGAATAGGCACATATGACTGTAGAGATTTTTGGTCAGGCTTATGGGAGATTTCACCTTATTCAACCTTACCATAGAGACTCCAGCAAGAGGAGGAAAACCAGAGGATATAACTTAGATATCCATTGTACAGTAAGGATAAAAGATCATGAGAGATCATAAATAAGTATATTATAGTGAATTCTCTTCTCCCTGAACCCTAGTGGACATAAGCCCAGTGTTGAACCATATAAATTTTTGTGTGTCTATTTATTTTTTCTGCATTTATTTACTATTCACCGCTATGGACGTACACATGGATATCGTACAGCCGTATCGGGCTACTGCCAGGAGCTCCACTCAACGCCAATTGAGGCCCAGAACAACCTCAACAGAGTCGGGAATGGATCTTTCTTTCATTCTGAACTGTTATACCGATTTTAGGCATTCATACATTACTTCACATTTTTGTCTAAAAACCCGATGGAAAAAAAATAATGACACTTCTATTAGATGGCTTAATATACAAAAACATGATTTGAAATTAGGAGATTTTACTAACCGAGGTAGTTTCTTTAATTGTAAAATATCTTCAATAATTTTTTAATTCTTATATTTTTTATGTATTTATATAAATAATTATAATGATATTATATTTTTAATAAGATTAGAGTGTCAAGGTCATATATACACTATTCACTTGAATATATAATTAATTTGATTTATGTTATATTCTATATTTATTTTATTTTTATCAAATATTACCCATCGGTCTTTATCAAGTATTTATCTTTTTAAAATAATAAATTTAAATATTGATTAACGACATCTCATCATTGCAAAGTATTTTCGTAAGATATTAAAGTTTTCTTTAGCTAGAAATGAGGTGCCATTTTTTGTAGAGAAATAATTTGTATAAGTTCTAAATAGATAAGTTCTATATAAATCTTTATAAAAATGTAAATTTTATTTTAAAAAAGTATAAAAAAAATTATTATTTATTAATAAAATCTATTATTTTATAAAAAACTTGTATAAAACTTTTCTATTTCGAACTTGTATGCGTTACCCTTTCTTGCATAACTGCGGACCTGCGGTTATAACGTATACTCGTATGCCTATACTGTGAACTTTCTTTACCTTCCGTCAGACGTGCACCCAAAAAACTTATCCATGTCTACGAGTTCCAGCGTAGGACCAGCCGGACCCTCGAGCGACGATGTCTTCCGATCACCACCGGCGATGATCTCAGGCGATTCCACCTCATCTTCCTCTTCCTCTTCCTCTTCCTCTTCCTCGTCCTTCTCGCTCTCCGCTCTAACTCAGGCCTTTCCTTTCTCCTCCGGAAACCCTAGGATCGAGGAGACTCGCGGCGTCATGCACCTCTATCGCGACGACGCCGTTTCCTCCTCCTCCTCCGATCTCCCCGTAAGCTCGTACTTCTGCATGGAGTTTGGTTTCAAATTCTCGCCGAGAAAAACAGATTCGCATAGGATTTTAGTATGTAAAAAGGAAAGGCTAAGAATCAGTGAATTTTGTTTGCTTGTGTTATAACTAAAGAATTATTGTTCTTTTGTATATCAGCTGTAAATCACAGTTAAAAAGAAATAGATCTTTAAAATATTTCGGGCCAGCATTTTTGGAAATATCGATGGAAAACTTTAGACCTTTATATTGAAAGCTTCAAATGGAATATATTGGAAACTTTCAAATATTAAAATAGAGTCCGTTTCTATGCAACATTTTCTTGAGAGTCGGAAAAAACCATGGTAGAAGCTCAACTTGAGTGATTTGCGTTTCGAAGACTGGAGTTTGAATTTTTAGTTAAAACTGAACTTCCAGATTTGTTGAGGTTGATGTTCATCTTGCTTTTTAGGTTGGAAGGAAGCCTCTTGTTTGCGTTCTCGGAGTTCCAAATTATATGACATATGCAGATTTCTGCCAGTTCTGTGGTTCATTCATTAATCATATCTTAGAGATGAGAATTGTCAGGTTCAAATTCTGAACTGCAAATTATTTTCCTTTGTTGTTTTATTTATTTATGTCATTGGATTTCCTCTTTATTCTGTGTCTATTTTGTTTGAGGTTCAGAAATGATGGAATGGAGGATCGATACAGTATTTTGATTAGGTTTGATAGTCAGGAGTCCACCGATAATTTCTACAGGCATTTCAATGGGAGGCGATTTTCATCCCTAGAGGTTTGGTTTGCTTTCAATAAATATCTTTGCGTCTAGTGAGTTGGCGAATTATATATAATTGTTTACAAATGATGGGTCAAGGATACCATCTTAATCGTAATAATGATGTTATTATTTGTTGTTTTACATTTAATTCAAATTTAGGCAGAGGTTTGCCGTGTGCTTTTCACAGTGGATGTCCAGTACACAGGCTCTATTGAACATGAGCAGGCAACCCCTGCAAGCTCAACTGATCAGCCTGCTTGTCCAGTTTGTCTTGGTACATAACGCTTTTTACTTCTGTAATTTTATTCCTTTGTGTAGTGTGTGCATGGAATCATAGGTTTAATCTTCATTCAGCACTTCATGAGCACACAGCTGGTAAAAGCTTTTTAGATGAGAGACAAAATGCTTGTAGAAAAGCAACGGTTTAAAGTTCCTTATTATATTTCTACTATCCCTTTTAAGGAATAACGGGAAGAGTTTTTAGTGTGACATATCGTGGCTATTACTTTGTACCGAATCTAAGTGGCTTCATTTAGAAACGTGTTGCACAAGTTGTCAGTGCAAGAGCAAAATGAAGAATAGCCATTATCTATCCTAGAAATTAATTTTCATTAATTTTGGGGTGCTTGTTTAAGTATGATATTTATATTCTCATTTATTTTGGGATGATGCACCAGAACGTACATCTTTGATAGATGCCTAGTTGAAATAGTTTTTTTTTTTTGGCAGATATTCTATTGAACAATGAAAGTGAGACTTATTTTGTAGAATGTTCTGGAGACAAGGATATATACTCCACTCTAAGAAAACATGAGGTGTTGTGAACATAAAATGTTCTAGTTTTTTAGCATGATTTTCAAATTTGGGAAAGTTTAAATGGATTTTTAGTCATGGAGTTCAAAATTGCAAACTGCTGGACTCTTCTTGTCTTTGTTTTTTCCTGGGATTCAAGATTCAAAACATACCTGGTTGTACACTATGACTGAGGCATTGCACTGAATTGCCAGGACCTAAGTCTGGCTGCAGCTATAGCTTTCCTTCTCAATTTTATTTTTAAGTTTTGGAGATAATGTGCCATGTTAGCCTTGTTGACGTTTAACCTGGTAGCCCAGTTATTGTTCTTGATCATCGTTTTCATCCTTAATTCTTTTCCTTGTTTCCACTTCTTTTATTTTTTATTTTCAATTTTTAAGTACACGTTTTTTTACATTTTTACCTTGGCAGTCACCGGAAACATTGTGTTTATAATAAGTGAAAATTGCTTGCACAGGATTATGGCCTATTTTTTACATCTGCTTTTGTGATTGTATACTTCTTATCTGTGCCTCATTTTGCAGAGAGATTAGACCAAGACATGAATGGCATTCTCACAACCATCTGCAATCATTCTTTTCACTGCTCTTGTATCTCAATGTGGACGGATTCTTCTTGTCCGGTAAGTTTTTCATTTGTGGTTCTATATTCTCTGTATGGGCGTGTACATTTGTCCTGTATATACTTGTAAAAAAAAATATATGGGTCTTGCTAAGTTAATCCAGATTAGGGAAGGTTAACTTCCTAATTTATTAGCACATAATTAGTTGAGTCCAAAAGATGTTTGCACTGCTGCTATAGTTTTTCTGTTGACTGGAGATGGGAGCAACGCTGCAAGATTTCCATTGGCACTACCATACACAATCATCTCCAAATCAGTTTTCATGTCCACCACAACCTATAAAAAGTATGCAAGAACTCACTCCCAATTGCTAACCCCATTCCAAAGCTCCTGGTCAACTACTTTTTTCTCATTTTATTTACCCCACCTGATGCATCCATGGGTCGAGAGTCAAGTTGCTGTATTTAGCGCAATTTTCAATTTCTACAACTTGAACTTTTCATATGTGGCGCCAACATGTGAAGTCTGATTAAAGCAAGAGTCATAAAATTGTAGTTTTAGATTATTTTTTAGTTTGGATTTGTATTTTATAAATTATTGCTATTTTTAAGTGAGGGGTGGATGAGTAATTTTCTTCAACTCATGAATAGAGGGTAGTTTGGTAACTGAATTGAATCTAGAATTTTCTAACAGATCCCAAGTGTCTTGCTTTTTTTAGTCCAAGCTTGTCTTATTTATATCCTAATTATGCGTTCCTCTTGTATACTTTTTGTGTACTGAGGCTATGCATTGTGAGTTTTTTAATAAAATCTGCACTTAAAAAAAATAGTTTGTAGCTTTTATTGCAAATAATATTTTTTACGTTTTTATGTCTTTTATTCATCTGGCTACAGTAGTAACGTTATTGGTTATTTATAAGGACTGCTCTGTCAAAAATTTGCATTGTCAACTTTTGGGAGTAATTGGCTTCCACTTTTTATTTCAGGTTTGCCGGTATTGTCAGCAGCAGCCTGAAAAATCAATATGTTCTGTTTGTCAAACTTCTGAGAATCTCTGGATTTGTGTTATCTGTGGCTTTGTTGGCTGTGGGAGGTAATTATATTCTTCCCTTCAATGCTTTCTGTCCTGAAAAAAAAAAAAAAAATAACTTGAACAGTGTGATTTCCCCTTATTGTCAGTTTCATGTGTTTCTGCAATTCCTTACCCAAAATTTTAATGAAGGTATGAAGGAGGGCATGCCATAGTACATTGGAAAGAAACACAGCATTGCTATTCTCTCGAAGTGGAAACACAACGAGTGTGGGATTATGTGGGTGACAACTATGTTCACCGACTGATTCAGTCCAAAACTGATGGAAAGTTGGTTGAGTTGAATGCCCACTGCACCCTTGATAGTGATGCGTGTGGAAGTTGTGAATCCACAGATTCTGGACTTAGTGAGGCCCTTTTGAACAGTAGAGTGGAAGCTGTAAAGGAATTCTTTGATATTAAAATGTTCTTTTGTTTTCAGTCCCACTTTGTTTCTTATTATTTGAAATACTCATTATGAAATGTTATGTGCAGATTGTTAATGAATACAACGAATTGCTTGCCACTCAACTTGAGAATCAAAAATTAGTAAGTGCATCCGCTTTACCCTGAAAAGGAAAATGAGTTTTTCTGCTGCGCCCAATATTGTATTTTAAAAACCATTCAGTTCTTACTTCGATGGAGTTTGACATTCATTTTATCATCTGGCGAATCTCTTCTGATTCTTTGGTTTAGTCCATTATAGGGAATTGGCAGTGTAAACAGTCTTAGGCCTGGTTAGGATAGCAACAGCCTCCCATCTCATCTCATCTCAATATTCAAACACCACAAACACAAACACTTTTCAACTTTTTCATCTAATCATTTATCTAATCAATGCAATTTTTCCAAACTTTCAAACAAAACACAAAAAACAATTCAACTTTTTCAAATCTTAAAACATAAATAATATTAAAAAAATTATATTCTAAGAATGTTTTAATTTTATAATATTTTTATTCAACTTTTTCTTTCTCCTTTTCCAAAACTCCATAAAACATCTTAATTCAAACCATTTCACTACTATTCACAGATCATCTCATCTCACTATCCAAACCAAGCCTTAAGCGTTTAGGATTTTTTTAGGCTGCTTATTCGAGATCAGTAACCCCTGTTTTCGTCACAGTACTTTGAGTCCCTACTGCAAGATATCAAAGAAGAAACTGAAAGAGAAATTTCTAAAGCTGTGGACAAGGCTGTCGGTCAAAAACTTCAGAAGATGCAGGCTAAGCTGGATAGATGTGTTAAAGAAAAGGAAATTCTTGATGATGTAAGTATTAATGTCTCGTTAATTGATTTGTCATTGGATGCAGAAATAATTTATCATTCGATTTACTACACATGGCTTTGCCTATTCTTTTATTAATATACTTTGATTACATATAAAAAAAAAAAAAAATTATCATTCGATGATATAACTGCTCTTATGCTTAGTTTTGCCTCCTGGCTAGCAACTTTTTTTTTTTTGTCATAAGTTAAATATTTGTGTTTGGATGCAGCTTAATGAGAGTCTTTTGAAAAATCAGGAGATTTGGAAAGCAAAGATACTTGAAATAGAAGAAAGGTAAATGACTCGATAGACTATTTTGCTAAGATACTTTAATCTCATCATCCCAACTATTTAGTGGCTCAAAATGATGCTAAGTTGTTCTAGTTTAATATTTTACCCATACAAAAAGTCATTTTAGTCAAATAAATAAACGATTGAGTGGCATGAAGTGATGCTAAGCTAATCTATTGTTAACTAGATTTAAGCATGCATGTATAGTTGTATGCTTAGGAGTTCATGTTATGCTTATTGGTTTGATCATGGGTATGGATATGCTGAATTTACTTTTGTGTTATTTCTCAGTAAGAATAAGGTTAGAATGCTTGACATTACATTTGTATGTGTTTTCTCCATGCATGTATGCTTGGCTGTACCACGTTGTGCGTATTGGTTAATATGGAGTTTTTAATTTTATGCGTAACTATATTTTGTTGTGATTAAGATTATGAAGACTGTCATTATGGATATCAGTATGGGAGTGCCATATAAAATGATTTGGACTTGACTAGTTTCAAGGACCATTGTATTTTGCATCCATGTCCTCTGCCCCGTAACTTCGTTGGAGCTTTAGCATTACTGCTTCACTTCTTTCTTCCCGTGGAATTAGATTGCCTCCAAGTTTAAGATACCTTACTAAATATGACCCGAAAGATGCTTAAATTTAGCTCTAATACGAGTTTGTTACTTTACAGAGGGAAAAAGGCTTTGAAACTGAAAGATGATAAAATACGAGACTCGGAAGAACAGGTAATATACCGTTTCCAAATCAGTTTATTTTTCCCTGGACACACCACTTTTTGAAACTTTGACATATTTGTCCTCAAGCTGGTTTCCCAGCTCCTAAATCTTGGGCCGAACAAAAGATCTGAAGACAAAAACATGCATATAAATTAATGGGAATCGTTTGATTTTCCACATATTTGCAGCTTAGAGATCTGATGGTATTCCTTGAAGCTGGGAAGACGATGGAGGAGTTATCATTGTCAAGTGAAATTAAGGATGGCACTGTTTTGTCAATACCAATGGAGGAGACCTCTTCGAGCAGCAGCACTAAGGAGGGAAAGAAGGTTAATAACAGCCGAAAAAGCTGAGGATCTTCGGAAACTATACGGGGAGTAAAGGAAAGAAAGATGAGCTAGTGGAATCCACTTTTATTTTTCTTCTAGGAGGGAAAAAAAAAACACGAAAATATGAGCAGTGGCTCACACATGTGTATCCTTTCTGGATGTGCTTTTATCAAGTTTCCAAACTAGATTTTGTAAATACATTATTTTAATGTGAGCTTTGAGCATGTGTCAATATCCTAATGTGGAGGATATGTAGTAATACATGGTAATTTTAATAGTGGATTGGAGGAGGGATTTTCTCGTACGTTGTTGTTAGTAGACTACCAAAAGAGGACTCTTTGCCACATGGCTGATCAGCCAGCCACGAAGAAACGTTATGCATAATAATATAACAGACAAAGTCATCAAAATAAAAACCCTCCCCCTTTATGATTCCTTGGGATCATTTTAACAACGTTAGTTCATTTTTCATAATAAACAGGCCTCAACATGAAATGGATACCATTTTTTTTTTTTTTTTTCTCCTTGTGCTCGCGAAAAAAGCAATAGGGAAGGAAAGCAGCACTCAAAGATGCTTGTTTTTCCTACGAAGATGGGCCACGCATCTGATGCAATTAATTCTGCACAATTCAATTTACAAAGTTACTCCATATTATCTCATCTCAGGTCATTAATTTTTTTTACCTTTTGATTTATTTTTAATATTATTATTTGTTGCTGAATTTATTAGCATTAGATCCAGGTTAAAAATAAATAAATGCTCCTACAAGTTAGCAGTGTCTGTTCCTGCACAAGGCTTTTAAAGTTTAAACTCCAAAAGAGGAGCTAGAAAAACAAGTATAATAAGCATCATGATAGTCAGCATAGGCAAACTCACTGCACAACCAATTTTATACAAATATTGTGTAAAATGACTCACTTTTACAGAAACTATATATTTTACATTCACAGACCAAACACACTGGGTTAAATAATGTTTGAGAGCACAGAACAGGATCAGTACATCCATGCAAGGTCCTGCCTGAAAGATATAGATTTTGCAGCTCCCTGAACACCTCTTTCAGAAATATAAGGACAATCTTCCACAACCAACAATTCCAATTTGTATGACCCCACAAGTGGCTTTAAGCCATCATCAGAAATCCCCAAACATTTCTTTAATCGTAGAACGGATAATCGAGGAAACTGACCCACAAGCTGCAGTCCCTCATCACTAATCTCTTGGCATCTTACAAGCTCCAGGGTTTCAAGATACTGAGCTGAGGAAAGAGCCTCCATTCCAACATCATTGAATGAATAAACATGGTCAAGAGCAAGTTCACGAACAGGGCACATTTGTATCAAGGTAAGCATTCCATTTAATGTAAATGAAGAAAATGAAGGAAACTCTCCATCTGAAAAAGATATCCTCACTGATTCAAGCATCGAACAGCTCTGAGCCACAGCTTTTAAACTCTCATCTGTCAGTCTCAAAGGATTGTTCAACAAAAGAGGCAGTGAGAAATCAGACGGAACTCGCAATGAAATGAATCGAAGATTACTAGATCTTTGGGCTAAGCCAATAATGTCACAGTCCCTTACCCCAACACACATATCCAAGTGAATCTTCTCCAAGTTCTTACACTTCCCCAGCACGCAAGCAAGACCTCTCCCAGGGCTGATGATGCAATTCACCATGCTAAGCTCCAGCAGGTTTTCACATGGGTACCCCAGCTTTTGCCATCGAACCACAGCTAAGTTATCAGAAACCTTCATATATCTGTAATTAGCATCCACCTCAAATTGCAACCTTTTTAGTTTCTGCCAGCCAGGACCTAGCTTAATCAAGTCATCCTCCCCAATTGCTCTGCAGTTCTTAATTGAAAGGTCCTCAAGTCTTTCAAGCTTGCCTAGATATTCAAGCCACTCAACACTGGTAATATTCAGGCATCTGACAAGGTGGAGAATGGTTAGATTTCTGCAGCCCACGACAAGAGATAAAATGCCACAACCTGTGATTCTGGGAGTGAAATTCAACTTCAATGCGGAAAGCTTGGAGCAAGAAGCCAAGAAACGAAGACCCAAATCAGTGATAAACGTACAGTAGCTTAAGGTGAGATCAGACAGAGAAGGGCAGCAACTGGAAAGGATGAGAAGCCCTTGGTCATCCAATTGCTTTCCTAGTTTGGACATCCAACCAGAGTAAGTTATCTCCACTCTTGCCAAGTTCAGAAACCTACTGCATAGGGAAGTCAAAGCTTCATTTGCAGGGTCTAATCGACAGCCAACTCGAATAGATTGCCTCTGTTCATTATCCAATTCGTTAAGGCGTTTACATGCTAAAGACACAGAGTTTCTATCATTGGTTTTCTTGATCCTGCTCAAAATATTCCAAACTAACTCATCTGGTAAATCATCCATCACAACCTTACTTTTTCCTTCCGGCTCTACAGGACACAATCACAACCACCTGGAAATATGGCGAAAAAAATTATGCAGGGAAGAGACCTTACTAAAATGCAAATAATAAAGGCCTTAGGAGATGGTTGCAGACATTTTTGCCCCTGATTTTTTAATAAACATCAGATTTGACTGTTGAAACTTATTTGAATTTTAATGGAACAACCGCATTTGAGGATTTCAGCCACGATTTTTCCACCCTTTTGACATTACTCAAAAACAGATTGCACGTTGTTCAGAGGAGCATCAATTAAGAGATTATAAATATATCAAACGGCCACGATAACAAGTGGAGCATCCAAATGCCACGAGAAAGAATTGTTCGTATTTTCAATTGACACTCTCCAGATATTTTTTGGATAAGTAAAAGTTACATATCCAACCTAAACGCTCCAGATATCATTAGGCAGAAAAAAATTTTGAAATTATGTCCTTAAACTCCAATCAATAAAATTGTGTAATATGATTGGAGTTTAGGGACATATTTTCTTCGATGAATTCATGAGAATATAAATTCACAATTTTGCATTTTTTTTTTTAAATGCCTTCGTCCCAAAAGTTCAGACAAATTCACGCATAATTTTCACATAGCACATTTGAAGCAGCTAATTTACGCTTCAGAAGTCAGTAAAGCGTAAACGTTAAAGGCAGTAAGCAATAAATAGGCAAGAAACAATAGGACCAATCACTATACAAAAAATTAGAGTTCAGATGAGGACACAACTTCCTACGAATATATGATATCAAACAGATTATTCTTTTAAAAACAACCCAACAAAAATCCTATTTCATGTAATAACTCAAATATTATTCCACAAACAACAACAACAACTACCACTACTGCCAGAACAAAACGCAATAAAGATGCAATTCGACGGGCGCATAATCACAGGTTTAGAAAGATATATAAAATTTGAACCGGTTTAACAGGGTCAGAACATAATGATTCAGATTTCTCTCTGGAGAATTCCATTGATGATAGTAACAGAAGGCCTAGATCTGAAACCACGTTGCCTCGTGACATTAGAGAATAACAGAAGCCGAAACCCGATGAAATTGTTACCTGAAACGGACAGGACCAGAAAAAGGGAAAACGAAACCTTATTCAGACATTGACGATCCCAGAGGAAAAAAAAAATGTAATTGAAGGAAGATATTTTGAGGTGACCCTTTTTACATTCCCAAGTTGTAAAACTCGCCGGTTACTTGTCGCTGTTGGAACTCTAGAAGATTGAAGAAATGCAAACTGCATCTCGAATTCTGACAGGGAAGGGCCCATCTATTTCAATATGCATAACGTAATAATATAAAATGCCAAAAAAAAATTAAATACCCAACAAAGAGGGAGATTACGTAAACTTATACTTTTTTTTTAAACGTAAACTTATACTGTTATTATAATTTATAAGAGTAATCTTACTCGACATCTTAATTTTTATCATCTATTTATCATCTTATAATATAACATTATATGATTGTGACTATTTATTCTATCTCATTTGTGAACCTATCATCTAATATCATATTATAAGATAATGAGATAATTATAAAAAAAATAGATGATGAATAGATTTTCTCAATTTATAATAGTTATATGGTTACCTATACTTATAGTTAGTATATTATTTCTCATAGTTAGTATACTTATATTATACTTCTAATAGTAACTATATAGTATATGTTATCTTATTATATAACTTAGGAGAAAGAATTTTCAGAAAATAATATTCTAACTAAAATTAGACTAATTCAAATGAATAATGAATTATTATAATTAGTTTTCAATATTAATAATTTCATAATCAGATAATACAGGAGAATTTGTTTTACTTAATACATTGATATGGGATTGTTTTGAGGTAGATGCAGTATTACTAATAGTTAATTTTTCTAATTTATTAGAGATTAGTTATAATAAATCATTTTTATTTTTAGAAAAAATAGTTTTTAGATGAGATGAGATCTCATAGAGAACAAATAATAAGGTTTATTTTACTTCTTTAATAGTATGATTAATAGGAGATATTTAGATTCTAATTGTTTACTCATAGTAACTATCATATGTGAAGATAGTTACTTATTTCTTATCATAACTTTAGTTATAAATACATATTTATATCAACAAAAATCAGATAATTGAGGACATTTTAAATTAATCAACAAATCATTGGTTATTTCTTTGAATTGAATAGGATCACAACAAAGTATTTGGTTAATATATATATTAAAGTATTTACATCATCTTTTAATGGTAAACTATTATCTGTTTTAATCACTTGCATGTTTTCATTATGTTTATATGCCATTAATATGTGGTGTATAGATGATGAATAAAAAATATCGATTAGTTTATAAAACAAACAAAAAATAAAAACAAGTGTAGTGTATAGGATGATGAATAGCAAAACTCTATATTCCAAAATTATTTTTATTATAAAGCAAAACAAATTATTTATATTATTTATGTTACTTATCATCCCCACACCACACATCAACATGTGATTTGTTATTTTTGTCCTTTTATTTGAACACACATTTTTTTACACATTAATATGTGTGTTTAAATAGAAGGGTAAAAATGACAAATCACATGATGTGTAATATATGGATGATAAGTAGATTTTTTTATTGTTATTATAAAGTACAAAAAATCATGTGTCAATTTGAGTTTATTTTAAAACTCGTCTGGTTACACAGATGAGATGAGATGAAAGTTGAATAAAATCTTATTAGAATAAATTTTTTAATATGATTTTTGTTTTGTGATTTGAAAAAATTAAAATGATCAGATAAGAGATGAGATAGAGATAAAGAACAAACCATTTATACCATAAGTCTGGAGGACAGATCATGTCTGCCCTCATGGAATCAGTATCCTTCGTATTGTTCTCTTTGCCAGAGTTCTTTAATACGGCATGGTTTTGTAACAACGTCATTAATGTGGCGTGTAGCTCAGGTAATAGTGCCATTAATGCGGCGTAATTTTCCGATTTCTCCCTCCTCGCTAGTATCCTTAGTGGTCCGTTGATATCCCTCCTGTTAAAGGATTGAGAATTCTTAGTACATTACACCCACTATAAGGGCAAACACTCAAGAGTTGGACACTACTCGTGAGATTTTCAAGTCGATAAGTCACATCCCCTGTAGCACGTTCCCTCATACAAGTTGCGTCTAAAGGAGCCCACTCATGGGCCGGGTTGGAGACTTTATTCATTCTGAGCTGGGCCTTTGATTTTAGTTCTCTTAATTGCTATTTTTAAGCCCGCTAGGATTTAGGGAGAGAAAATACCCTTACATGAAACATTCAAGAAATAAAAGTATAAAATATTAAAATCCTTATTTTGTCTTGTTGATCCTCTTTTTATATTTTTAGGGAAGGCGTATTAATTCTTAATTCTAGAAAAATATTAAATGCGTTGAAAAAAATTTTATAAAACACTTACTTCTCTACCTATTAATTATTAATATGTTGAAAATTATGAAATTAAAATTAATAAAATGAGTATTATAAATAAAATTATATATATAATAACATATATCACTACTCAAATATAAAATAAGGTAAGACACGACGTTATTACGTGGAATTACGTGTGATTAATAGTTACAAGTGAAAACACAAAACAAGGGGTACCCCTTATGAAGCATAAACGCTGCGAGCAAAAAGGTCATCCAAAAAATGAAAGAAAATAAAGGCTTACAAATTTGATTTAAATCTATTCAATTATTTCAACTTTCAATCCTGATTCCAATAATTTCGTGTTCTCTATTATTGTACTCTTTTTTTTTTTTTTTTTTGCTACAAAACTCGAATTAATTCATCGATCCCATTCTCTTAAATCAAATCGTATTCGTATTCATATTCATCACTGAGAATTTTGACTATTTTTGTAGTCCCCGTTCACGTACTTTCATTTTACGACACCAACCACGATATACAATGAGTTCCCTCCAATTTTCTCTCAGCCGTTCGATATCTCCGGCAATGCACCCACACCGTCAGTATCGTCGGGTGGAGGCGTGCGGAAACGTGGAGGTTCACGCGCCGAATTCTGTGAAGAAGGCCGTAGGGGTGAGCAAGGAGGTAATGGAGGCCGAGGGTAGGGTACTTGTTGGGACGTATGCCAGAGCGCCGGCGGTGATCTTCAGTGACAAAGGTTGTAAATTGTACGACCCCGAGGGGCGGGAGTATCTGGACTTGACGTCTGGACTCTGGGATAGGCGTCAACGCGCTCGGACATAGCGACCCGGACTGGGTGCGGGCGGTCACGGAGCAGGCCGGTATGCTCACCCACGTCAGCAATGCCTATTACTCGATCCTACAGGTAAGAACCATGAAGCAAGAAATGTTTGGTTTTTCTTTCCTGAAATTTGCCAACTTTAAATGCAAAATGCCATCGTTTCTTAAGGTGGAGCTCGCGAAACGCCTTGTGGATTGTACGACGTTTGCTGATCGTGTATTTTTCTACAACACTGGAACCGAAGCCAACGAAGCTGCTATTAAATTCGCGAGAAAGTTTCAAAGATTTATGCATCCAGAAGAGGAACAGCCCCAGATAGAGTTCATTTCCTACAGGAATAGCTTCCATGGGAGAACAATGGGATCCCTTGCATTGACAGCAAAGAGCATTACCGATCACCCTTTGAACCCCTCATGCCAGGAGTCACTTTCCTGGAGTATGGGAATATAGAGGCTGCAACACAACTGATTCAACGTAGAAAAGTCGCCGCTGTGTTTTTGGACTTGGAGCCCATCCAGGGCGAGGGCGGCACATATACTGCACGAAAGGAATTTTTATATTCCTTGCGCAGAGCTCGTGATGATTCTGGCTCTCTTCTGGTCTTTGACGAGGTAGGTGGGTAGGCAGCTGTTCATTTTGGAAGCATATTCTATATAATTTATAAAGAAAAATAATAAATACTATTCACTTTTCATAACATTTTACACAATAATATTTTAAAATGAATGTTATTTTTGTGAACTTGTAAAAGTAATATCATTTTATAAAAATATTCATATTTACATTATATGTTGTAATGTTGTGAAATGTGTTACGTGGATATTATTACTCAATATCTAAATACTTGGCATATATATAGAGTAATTTTACATATAATTGTGAAGTGAATAAACGTTGCGTAATCGTTTTAAAAAAATGTAGGATCTACTGTTAAAAAATTAATTTTTTTCATGTGAGTCTCATGTTTACTCACTTGTTACAAAGTAATTACGAGTCAGTTGCATAATTCACGGTTGCAAATATATATATATATATATATATATATATATATATATATATATATATATATATATATATATATATATATACACACACACTGCTTCAGTTTAATTAGCCAAGTTTCTTGTCGATTTGGAGGTTGGTTTGGTGATCCAACACCTAAACCCACAACTGCACGCAAGCCTACCTAGCTCATGGAAATGGCCATGTCCATGTAATTTTGATGGAAAATGTTGGATGCGGGCTTTTGAACAAATTGATTTTATATATGTTCATTAATTTCGTTGTGCCAATTCAGCATTTAGTTGATAATTTTTGCTTGGATTTATGAAGTATCAGGCACCAATCCTTGCAAAAGTACTGTAGAAGAGCCTTCAAGTAGTTGCATTTCTTTGCGAGTGATCTGTCTCTTTATTCGAATTGGACGTTTTCTTGTTTGTGTAAGCTAGTGGGCATATATATGTACAATGGGTGTTTTGATAAACAGACAAAAAAAATATAATTTTATTTCTTGCATTTTTCTTTCTATCCATAGGTCGACAATGACATTAATCTTGCATTAATGAACTACTCACGGTCTTCATCTCATTTGTCATTTGAGCTGGAATATAGGAAACCCAGAGATATTGGTACATAAAACCTGGTGATCATGCATGCATTTAGGTGAAGGTTTTGGTCCCATGCATCCCTTTTTATCTTAGATCCAAAGTTTGATACGAATACATATATTATAGCTTGTGTCTTTGGAGATATCTTGTACATCCATGAGTCATGTACTACTGCTTTTAATTTGCTTTCAATTACATGACAATGGGCCACAAGTGGAATTCAAACTTCTTTAACATTCCTTTGAAAGCAAATTAAGAACATTAATGCTGATGAAACTAGCAGATCAAGATAAAACATATTCTATGAAAAAACTTTTCGCTAGCCCACTGTTCGACTGATTGTTATAGATTTTGATATGGTAGGTGCAATGTGGATTGGGTCGTACCGATACGTTTATCTATGGGCACATGAAGCGTATGGTATAGTCCCAGATATTATGACACTTGCAAAGCCTCTTGCCGGAGGCCTTCCCCTAGGACCTGTGCTGGTGACTGAAAGAGTTGCCGCCGCCATTCGTTTTGGAGATCACGGCAGCACGTTTGCAGGTGGCCCACTTGTTTGTACTGCTGCTCTAGCCGTTTTGGAGAAAGTCTCAAGACCTGGTTTTCTGGCCAGTGTCTCAAACAAAGGTCAGTACTTCAAAGAACTGCTGATTAAAAAGCTAGGAGGCAACTCTCATGTGCGAGAAGTACGAGGCCTAGGGCTTATAGATCACTGGGATAGAACTGGATGCATCCGCTTCACCATTAGTAGATGCCTGCCGAAACTCTGGCCTTCTGGTGTTAACTGCGGGAAAAGGAAACGTTATTAGACTTCTGCCGCCATTGATCATCACAGAGCAGGAATTGGAGCATGCAGCTGAGATTCTGCTTGGAGGTTTACCGGCACTGGACAAGGGTAACTGAAACTATGAAAATGTTGATTTCAGTTTCGAGTTGCACGTGAGATTTGTAATGTGAACATGATATAGATAATATCATGATCTGCTAGAGTTTGATCATGACATTGTGCCATATATTTCATCAATCTCAGTCTATCCTTCTGCAAGCATGCATAGAATGATCTATTGCTCAACCATAAGTACCTCCTTTTGGCTGTCCCCAAGATTTTATTTTATATAGGAGCGGTGCTAATATAGTACCCAACCAAATTACGTATAAGATCACTGCCAATTGGGATAATTGTAATTATGTTTAACGTGAGATCATATCTAGCTATGCATTTTTACTTCCGCTATGGGATTCTGATGAAATTGCAGTTTAATTAGAATAACGTGACAAATATAATGCATCAGTTATGAGAACGATTTGTTCTAGATCACTTTGGTCCATGTTTCGAACCCAAATATAGCCCAGTAGACTCTGCCCAGCCCAATGCCTTTTCCAGACTCCCTAGCTCATGTGATGATAAAACATCCTCCATGTTTTACTGCTGTTTACTCTGCCTGCTCAGTACCATTCTCACAAAAGATGTAGATAAAGAGATGGAAGGATATTTAAAAGTGACAAAAACAATGTGACCTAAAAGGGGATGCGCAAAACGATAGTTGCATTGGGGCAATTCACATTTCCCACAAAGCCATAATAAAGAATTACTTGCAACATGTAATTGAAACTTGAACAAATGTGTACACGACCGAGATTCGAGAAACATAAAGCTATCATAATAACATACTTTCTTTGTCATCTATCTTCTTGGGATTTTCCCACCAATTCTCTCTCTCTTTCTTTCTCAAAGCTCCATATGAAATTTTAATCCATTTCTCTCCAAGCAAGAGAGAGTCTCTCGGTCCAAAGTGTGTGTGTAAAACAACACTAAAAACTTCGCGTGCTTCAGTCCTCTCTCTTTCTCTCTGGGGAACACCATCTTTTTCTCTCTTTTTTGGCAACTCCTCTGTCTTCCTCTTTCTTAGAAGGTGTATAGGGTGTTATAGACCGACATTCTTTTTTGTTTGTATCGAATGATTCTTTCTAGTATCAAAACGAGAGTAGGCCACTTCCGGCACCGCCTTGAAATATGCCCAAAACAAGCCAACACCATGGTTTCCTCTCGTGGATGTCTGTCTCTGTATGTGTGTGTGTGTGTAAGAGAGAGAGAGAGAGAGAGAATAATTGTTTGAGGTTGGTGCATGGACCACCATTTCGAAGATTGACTTCCGACTACTAAAAGATGGCCATCGATCGTCGGATAATGTCATGGATCACCCCAACAGTTTCTTGGGCGATACTCACTTTGTCTTGAATGCGTACCTTGTCAAGTGATTTTTAACGCATGAATGTTCTCCCCAGTCGTAAAAAGGACGTATTAGATAGATCAGAATATTAGTTCTGTTCGAAATAAGCCGGCCCGGGCTTGGCTTCAATTCTTCATTTTCGAAATGCTTTTAAATTAAGCACCATAAATTACAAGAAGAGATCAGGAACCCTTCTCATGTACATAAAGATCACACGATGATCATGACATATATCACGCAGACTTGCAAACCAGGATTGGTCCTAATTTACTCGTATGCACTCTGCGGTTTTGGACCCTTCTGAGTCATCAACTAATTGAAATTCGACAAAAAAAGAGTTGCGTCCGAGGTTGCAAATTCATGCACAGTCAGGTGTACATATCCATTTGACGTTATAATAAACTACTTTCTTTAAAATGCTAAGAAAATTAGAACCGCGATTCTGAAGAACTGACCATAAACACTCACTGACCGACCAATATATTGAACTTAATTATATCAGAGTATTTAATGCTATCCAGATATTCTCGTTACGTTCATCGATGATTTCATCTTAAGTAGTACTGAGTCATGTAATTAATTGACAAGAACAGTTCACTAACATATTAATGTTTTCTAAGTAAAAGGGGAGGAGGCAATCAGTGTAGTAATCATCCATGAGCGTGATCATAGAGCTCCTCTCTACAACACTAATATATTAATGTTACTACAACAATTTAGCATATTGCTATATACATATTTGAAGGTTGTATTGTTTTTTTAAAAAATAGGCCGGCTTACTGGACTTCTCGTTTGATAAATAATTCAAATTTTCATATAAAATATAATAAATAATTTAATTTTTTTTAATTTCAAAATAATAATAATATAAAAAAATAATATTATAATAATATTTTATTTAATTTTTAATTTTTATCTCAAATCATCTCATCTCAATTCAATGTCCACTTATAAATAGAAGAAGAGTTTTGCTATAAATTAGTAATTATTCACATCACACACCACACACATGATGTGAAATTCTATTTATTTATTTTTTTCATAGGATATGATAATATTTTTCATAGGGGTAGGAATTTTTTCATAAAGTGTAAGGATATTTTGTAGAAAAATGATACACAACACATTTTTACAACACTGTTGCAAGATAAATGTATTTTTGTAAAGTAATGCTATTTTTATAAAGTGTTTTATAAAATTATTCCTTATTTAACATATTGTTGTGAAATGTGTTGTAAAAAATGTTATATATAAATTATTTTTTTATTTTGTATAGAATGTATGATGTGAGATAATGAATAGTGAGTGATAAAAAAAATTTTGAATAAAAAATAGATAACTATTGATTAAAAACGGATGGGATACTCATGATTTGCCAACCCTAGAAAACTCCACAAGATCTAAGGAAACTTTTGCCCTTTTATCTGCGTATTCAAGACAAGTAGACAAAGCAGACAACTATCCCTTTCCCTCTGTATCTCCCAAAAGATTACACAGTCATGATCATCCATTTTCCAAAGATTTTTTTGCCCCCCAAAGCCAACACTCTCTGTGGACCCAAAATCTCCGTGATTGATAAGATCCTGACCTTTCGTGTGGCAATTCCACCCCCCCCCCCCCCTTCTTTTCTCCAGATCAATGGCTGACATTCCCTCCTATCTTCACCAATTCGATCACACCATCTTCTTACTTAACGGTCTCTCACTTGACTCCGCACGGTTATTCCCACGTACCTCCGTTACACTCGATCACCCGATCTTCCCTGTGTCTAAAGCCAAAGCAACGCAATCGAAACGTATTTAATAGCTATCACCAATGGCAAAAAGCTAAGCAGTCAAACAGTCTTTTCCCTTGACGGAACCGTGACGCCCTCTCATCATCGTCACGTTACATAATCCAACGGCTATGAATCCACCCCACGTTCCCATCAAATCCTCGAGATGGTGCACTCCCTTAATTGCCCATCAAATCGTCTTGTTCCCCGATTAGCCTTCATTTATTCCTTAATGCCATTTTTGGCCCCATCTGAAATGCCCATGATCGGGGTATGTTGGACATTTTGTGTATAAATAATGATATCACAAAACATTATATACATCCATCTATGATGCATGCTAGAAGGGTCTGATTTGTAGTTGGCTTGAAACATTCGCAATTGCTCATGCATGAAAGCTAACAATGAAACCCATATGTAAAATTCAACACATATTGGGGATATTTTAGTCAATAACTATCGTACATCCCTCCTCTCAAAATAAAATTATCCTATCTCATCTACTATTATTTATATTTCACATTCCACAACATATAAAAAACGTCTCATATCTAATGAAAAATACTTTATATCTTATAAAAATTATAAATATAAAATATAAAATATAAATAATGACTAACACATATAATTTTTTTTATCGTATATCCCTACTTCAAGACAAGACAATTAGGTAAGATATAAGAGATGTGTTATATAGAAACTTCACACTTTATATACTATTTAAAAATATGTGATTTTTTTTTTATTTTTATATTTCTATTCAATATTTCAAGATAAAAAAATAAAATTATATATTTTTAAATTGTGTACGTATAGAAATGTGAAGTTTATGATTTAAATTTTTCAAAATATAAGTCGGGAATATGGTCTTCATCGTTATTGAGCCATGGACAGCAATATCTTTTAAATCTTCGTAAAAAAATAAAAAACCCTAATCTTAATGGTTTTTTTTTTTAAATAATAAATAGTAATTTTATTTGGCATTATATAAACTGTTCCATGCAAATTCATGAGTCTCCAGGAATATTCAATATTGGTTGTTCACCTCCTGCGTTCAAGGTAGAGGCGGTGACAGTAACACCATGAACTGCAAAGCCTTGCAAACAGTTCCCTTCCTGAAGTCGGCGCATTTTCGTGAACACGAGACGCTAGGGTTTCTCACCGAAACACCGTGCTCTGATGGGCCTTCCTGCGGTACCCACTTACCAATTACTCCAAGCTCGGCCCCTAATCACCTCAACCTCCTCCACCCTCTCAGTCAGCTTCCCCTACTTTCGACCGGTGTTTCAGCCACTGTTTCTTCTTGTGGTGTCGACAGCAAAGAAGCCGAACCCGAAATTGAAACGCCTCAGGTTCTTGATGGAATCGCCGCTGTTGTGGGCCAACACGTCCTCTTTGGCAGTGATAACACCAAGAGAAGTGTAAACAGCAGCAACAGGCCAGAAAACTCGGGTTTTATTTCCATTTCACAGTGTTTTGGTACCGAAACGTTGAAGACGGTGGACGATAAGAAGGGCACGGGAAGCGTTTCGGTGCAGAAAAACTACAGAGGGGTGAGGAAGAGGCCATGGGGAAGGTGGTCCGCGGAGATACGCGACCGTGTCGGGCGGTGCAGGCACTGGCTCGGCACGTACGACACTGCGGAGGAAGCAGCCCGTGCCTACGACGCAGCGGCGAGGAGGCTGAGAGGCTCAAAAGCCCGTACTAACTTTGAAATTCCTTCGGTACTACCCGTACTTGCCTCGCCCTCAACATCTTCGTCTTCATCTTCGGATGCTAAGAAGGCGAGTGCCAAAGCCAAGGCAGCGCGCAATGCCAAGAAGTGTACAGTGGTCACTTCTGTGGCTCAGTTGTTCAGTTCGAATTCTACTGCAAGTGTCACGGCTAGGGAAGCGAATGCTTATGGAAATGGTAATGTTGAGCTTGAGCTGAAGCTGGGTGTGAATTTCCTGAGTAGAAGTGCTACTCCATCTGTAGTTATTTAGATTAGCATATCCTGTAGGGTTTTCTTTCTTTGTTTTTGTTTTTTATTTTTGTTGTCTTTTTGGGAGGGATGGGGCGGGCTGGCTCGTTTTTTGTGTGGCTCTTGTTGTCATGCATGTGCATGAAAGCAGGTGCTTTTATTGTACTAGGATGAAGAATCCGGCAGGTCCTTTTGAGGTCGTGGGCGACGAAGATGAATATAATATATATCGATACTAAAAACCAACTACTGTAGTAAGTCTTGATTCTACTCTCTCCGTCAGTTTTTATTTACTTGTTTGTGGGATTGAGAACTAGCTAGCCTGCGATGTTCCAGTTCATATTTCTCTGCAATATATATGAATGTGTTCGTTTCAAGTCTGCAATATTTGTTCAAGTGACCTAACCTGCAGAGATCTGCCAGTGATTTAATTTTCTTAATTTAGTATTTTTTTGGCTTTTATAAGTCGACCGCGCGTCTTCCAATAACGAACGAAGTTTACTGATATTTCATATATAATATTGTTAGCGGCAATGGCTATTGAGATTATTCTCTGGGGAGTGAAACTGCAGAAAATCTTTGCGTTGTGTATGGAATATATTTTTAGTTGGATAGCGTTCGTGGGTGACTGATCTGTTCATGCATGTAGACGATGAGATCACCAAGACCCCCATCTCCCAGCTCCCAAGACCTTGACCATCAAGTACAAAGCAGCAGAGAAAAGATGTGTCAACATTTTCGTAAGCAATACAAAAGGGAAAATCTTGGATCTTTTTTCGCTGTGATAACTAAATTCTTAATTAAAAGCAAGTACAACCAAGTAGTTCGCCTATATATTTGGCCTTTTCGCAACGTATACGTCCCTGTGCATTAATCAGTTCAGATATTTGAAATGATGAAGATTTAAGTCTAGAACACTGTTAAACGTGTGTGGAGGCCAGACCCCTACTATGAACTTAAAAATCGCCCATTATGGTCGGGTGTGGCAGACTTGAAACGGAGAGATCCGCCGAGGGTTTTCTAGGCCTGAACAAGGAGCTGGAAACAAACAGATTGATACTTTTCACAAGTTTGTACCGATTAAGAGCAATGTGATTGAATTAGTTAAATATCTTTTTATCTTTAAATTTAATAAATATTATCTATATTTATTTCATATTGAATTAGTTAAATTATTTTTATCTAAATTATAAGTTACAGTAAATCTATTCTTTTTTTTAAATATGAAAAGAACTATAACAAGTCTAAAAGTATTTTTTAAAATTATTATATTATAGATATTAGATTTTTATTCATGTGAGATTTTATCATCTATATATATATAAGATTATTATATTATAAATTATTAGATTGTGAAAATAAAAATGAATATGAATATGATTGTTGGAAGTTATTGAAATTATAAAAATAAAATATAAATTAATTAAAAAAATAAATAATAAAAAATAATAAAATTTTATTATTATAAAGAGTGTGATGACTAATGTAATATAGATTTTAAATTTTATATGATTAATTAAAAGTAAAGAAGTTACGTATTAATTAAAATTTGAAAAATAAGATGAGTCCGATACTAACTCTCACTGTACTGAAAACTGAGCACTGGAGCTAGCTGCTGACATAGTTGAGCAGGGAGAGGTACAGTCGCAGTGAAGATCTTCTGCAGTTGATGTTGAAAATCCAAAAACAAATCATTTTGCCCTTATTAAACAGTGCGTCAGAGACAGTAAAATCTTAGATGGTAATAAATGGAGATGCTGTTTCTTTATTACGATAGATAGACTGATGGCGAACACAATATAATGGAATTTAATTAAATTAACAAGCTGTAGTCCGGTGGATTTGCCCCCAGGAAATTATTATTTTTACCCTAGTTGGCCGTCTAATTAATAAATCGTTTTATTATTAATTTCAAGTGATGGATTTGCATCTTTCAAATAAAAAATTTATGAAGCTTTTAAAATATAAAAAATAAAGATTTGATGAAAAGCTGGTGCAAGGGCAAAGCTACCTGGGTTGAAAGCATTTATTACTATTTTCTTTGTAATTTGTATATTTTTTTTATAATGGAGAGAGACAAAGAAATTAAATAAAATAAACACACAAATTGTGTATTCATGAAATTCATTAGATCTATTTTATAATAAAAATAACTTTATAATATGATATACTACATTAAATCACATCAATTTATAAATTTATTTTTAAATAATTCTTTTGTGACAAAAATATTTTTTTTATAAGAAAATTTTTTTTATGAGAGAGACTGTACACTATCAAATAAAAAGTTTCAGTTTAGAGAACTTCTCGGTCTCGGTCCATACAGTTTAACTGCTGGGCCAGTCCCGGCCCAATAACTATGCCGAATTGCCAATCCTTGCGTTTACCCCGGGTGTGGGCCTATCTTTGTTTTTTCCTTTTTTTTAATGTTTTTTTTTTTTTTTAAATATCATATTGTTTCTTGCATTGTATTACTGCCTACATTTTGACCAAGAGAAATTTTACATAAAGATTTACATCATTCAGCTCCACCTAAATAATATGTAATCTATCATTTTTATCTTTCTATCTTAATATTTAAATGTATTTAAATAAAATAATAAAAATAACAAATCACATATTAATCAGGTGGAAATATATAGTGTAAGATTTTCTTGTAACATTTTTCTTTAACCAAACAAAAAAGGGAACAAGTCCAAACTCTTCAATAAGCTGCGGATATAAGAGTCCAAACTCCTCGAATTACCACCAATGTTCCAAAATTTCAAATATTCTTGGCCAAAATTGGAAGAAAATAGAAAAAATATTTTGGGGATGACTTGAGACCATCTTTGTCAGATACGATTGCAACCACGCTGAAGTTTGGTTCGGTTCACTGTAGTGCCAAGGAAACTTTCCAATTTGAAGCTCCAAACTACAGCAAATATTTGCTGCATACTATATATATATAACATGGGACTGCACACACAATGAGGTTAAAGAGGCACTCTTAACTATCTTGAGCAGCTTCAATGTCTTGTCCTACTAGATTTTTGTCTCGTGGCCCACAAACCACAGTTTCCTTCACATTTTCCTCGAAATTTCCAGGAATAGTGTACTAATCAATCTAGCATGATGACATAACTCATTCGTAATTCGCATATCTGTCCTCATGTTAAGGTTATAGCCCCTCAAAAAAAAAAAAAAAAAAAAAAAAAAAAAAAAAGGCCCCCAAATTTTCTTACCCCAAAACTGTGAGGTAATGGTAAAGAGCATACCATCCCAAACCCAAGGCAATTTTCAAGCAGATTGACTTGTCTTTGTGTTTTTTTTTTTTTTTTTTGAATGGCATTAATATGAGTTCTGTTACATACAATTAATTTTACATACTCTACTGATGTGATTGGTTAAACCAATTATTTTATATTAAAAAAAAGTAACGCAACCAATCACATTAGTAAAGTGCACAAAGTGAGGCAAACCTACTTTTTTGCATTAATATATGTATGCCTAGAGAGTGTCTGAAAAGTAAGGTATACCAACTAGGAAGACTAGCAGTAATATGTGAGCCTTTTTCAGCGAACCAGACAAAAGCATCAACAAGAAACTTTTGACTATCTTATATATGGGGTTGGTTTTGCACAATTGCTTTTCCACTCAGTTTGTGTAAAGTCGAAGAAACTTTTGACGCTCTCATAGACTGATGCCATCCAAATTATGTAAAGTTGCTGCTTTTGATATCTTTCTACAATGTACGGGATTCGACTTCATAAAACCTCTTAAGCAGAAGAAGCTTTATTTCCTTCTTTTGCAGTTTAGACTGTAAAAACTCCACGCCTTTTGTTAGCAGTACTCAAATCTGTATCAAACACCAGTCATCTTTTGAAGAATCTGTGTAAAGTTGCGGTTCACATAATTTAAATGCTACATAATCAATCGTAGGCTCTATTCAAGCACCCCTCCGGCTTTCATCATTTGTAATAATGGAGAAGAAAAATGCAACAACGAATCATACAAACACTTTGATTGTCTGTAGAATAATTACACCTTGTCTGTGAGGATTTCCTAAACTGAAAGGAAACAGAAGGAATGAGGGTTGGCCCCAAAGAATTTTGGACGCTTGTAGAAACAGCGAGGAAAGAATGTTATAAATGTAACGAATGCGTTACGATCTCTACAGTACAACTACCCTCTGTACCTTCGTGTCTAAATGACAAATCCACACCTTTGTGTCAGGATGCTGTGAGGGAATTTCTTTTTCACTTCAGTTATAATAACTCGACCTACCGCGCGCATATATGGTTAGACTAAAGCATTATCTCTTATTAAGCATAGATGCAGTTGATGAACTCGATCAGCTTAATAACGAAAACAGAAGATCAGTAGACATCCCGGTTCTCTTTCTTATTAGCTCATTCCATATAAAATTTTTGATGTGTAATCCTCCTCGAGTGGCAGATTTAGATCAGGCAACATCGACGGAGTTTCACAGTCTCTAACCTCCTGTACTGTCGGAGAACTTTTCGATTGGCATGGGGATTGGGCAGCATCAAGATTAGCGCATGACACGTCTGATGGAAAGATCAAAGCAGGGTCACAAACTTCTTCCATTTTCTGGGGTCGGTCAGAGAGGGCTTCCTTGGATGCCATAGAGGTTGTAGCTTTCATCATCTGCTGTGACTGCAAATCAAGCTGTAACAAACATATAGATATGTTTAGACTGCATTGTTTATTCATTGTATTGTACAACCACCTCTTGGCTTTGCATCATAAACAGTCATAGAAGCAAACTGGCATGCACTTGATTCCTAACTAGGAAACAAAAGAAATTAAGAATCATGTATGCCTTTTCCGTTCTCTCATTTTATGTAGCCAATCGTTACAAAATGAGATTCTCTATATTAGTGTAGTGTAGAGTGTAGAACATCTGCTAGAATGACCACTTCATAAAAGCTGTCTTCCTATAAACAGCGGATTATTAGAAACATACAGATATGCATGCATATACACTAATGTGCGCAGGCATCGATTTACACATGACCACACTATAATTACCATTAGGAGATAACTGTTAACCAAGACGATTTAATTCATATACCATGATTTGATAAAAGATTTGCCTCTGAGAGAGAAAGAGAGAGAGCGCAAACTGACCTTCATTTTCTTGAAGCTTTCATTTGCATCTCTTTGTTTCTTGACAGTGAGACGTAAGGCTGCCAGTTCCTGACCAATGAATAGATTGAAATATTAATATTTATTACTCAGATATCACCAAAGAAGTCACAGAAACATAGGGGAACAAGATATCTCAAGAAAAGAGGTCGCAAGAACATACACTTTTCAAAGTTCTCCTTTCCTTTAAGAGAAAACTTTCCTCCTCTCTAAGTTCAGCTAATGACTGCCAAAAAGAGGAAATATTTAAGAGATGCGACTCCAACTATTATTTTACTCATCATCAAAAGTTAAACAAATAAAGGACCAAAGCAAGGTGGTGGCACACGTCAGTTCATGACTTCATTTCAAGCTTGGATTGAAAGGAAAAAAAATAATTCCCACCTGATATTCCAATGACATTTGTTCACTAATCGTTGATCGACATACAATTAGAGTTCTAAGATGACTGCGGCTCATCCATTTGGAAAGTAATTAATGATTGAGATACCATGTCTAGAACACTATTAACAGCCGGTAACCACAAAGTTTTTAGATTTTTCTTCTATTAAAAATTTATGCACAATAATATCATGACAACATGGAACATTGGCACCTGTTCTTGTTCCATCATGAAAATCTTCATTGATGGGGCCATATCGTGAAAGTTTAGAGGTAGGTTACCTTTTTCTTCCTCGACCTCTTGTTGGTGGTAGTTTCACCCCTAACAGCTACCTGTACATGCGCGATATAGGTTACAATCATGTAAACAGAAGTTATAGATTTACATCCAAGAACTCATAGGTGAAAGCTTTGCAGAATATGCATTGGAGACGCCCAGAGATACCCGTTTGGCTCTCTTTTTTCTCGAATATAAAAAATAAAAATAAAAAATAAAAACACGTGAAAGTCTCTTGTGCATACAAAATGCTAGACCGTATAAACGGACCTTTTATGCTCAAAGTCAAAGAAAGACCCACATAATTGTTATGAAATTTCTAGTGCACTTTTTCGTCGGAGACATTGCAAGGGCTTTCCTTCTTTGTCGTTATTATCTGTTGGCCAGAAGCAAGAGCGAAGCATAGCATGGACACACGCATTTGGCTTGGTTATTCAAAAGCACCACACCACAATTTTCTTTTACCCAAATGTATATGGAAAATTCTATGCATATTAATATTATTAAAAGAAAAATGTTGTTGTGCGGAAATCACTAGCATGTCCAAGGTTTACGTCGTTTATTTTTTAAAAGGAAGTCATGCGACTTGCTCTTGAATCTACACGCGCGTGTATGAACTACACGCCTTGACCTTTTCTCAATTTGTAGACCCCACACCCTCAAAGCAATCCCTTGTCGACCCAACTCTGTGGCTTTTATTATTTGCATCTTTTAAAAATCCTTACCTGAAATTCTAATGCGGTGTGTTGAGACGATTTCATATGATTTAAATTCTTTCTAATATTTGAATATATAAAATAGACTGATACATATATTTAAATATATAAAATAAGTTAAAATATATTTAATTTTTATGAGAAGTTATAAAAATGGTATATTCCATCAATAATTAGCTTTACATATATTAAAATGTGTTTGTCATCTAAACACAACCTAAATTTTAGAGAAATAATTGGTACAAGTATCAAATAAATAAAATTCATATAAGTTCTAGTAAAAAAATAGACTCCATTTAAAAAAATATAAAAAAACTATATTTTAATAGCAAGATTATTTTTTTTACAAATAACTAATATAAAATTTATAATTATATTTAGCATTGCTCTAAAAATTTTATATCGATGATGTCTTTGGGTCCGGTGTTATTACCAATAACCAACAAAGTCAGCTTCTCTATTATATATATCCCGATTCTCCCCACACATACACTTTTATCCATAATTACGTGACAAGGTGGTCCCCACCAAAAAGGCCAATATTTTGAGTCGGACTATTTTACCGTATAGAGTTATTCCCTCTATTTGACCGACTGTACTTTTTAAATTTTTTTTTCTAATTTTCTTTTTCTAATTTTTTAATATATTTAAATATTTTAAAAAATAAAAATAAAAATTTCAATACGCTTAAAATCACTTTTTTAAAAACTAAATAAAAAAAAATTCGGTTACGCGGTGAAATGGAGCGGTAGATTAGGGAGGTAAAGTAATTTTATTCTAATAATTTTTAGAAAACAAATAATAAAAATCGAGTTTTCAACTTCTGGACACCATACAAATGCAAACTTCTATTTGACCCAAATTTCCAAGCCTCCTGTACGGAAAGGTCGGAACCGATCAACGGTTGCGATCTCAGAGGTTAGTCTTTAATAAGAAAGAGCGTCTGAAAAGGGCAAAAAAAGAGTCGTCCGACGGAGTCGCAGTGAGATGCGCGGTTCATCATCTAGATTTTACCGTGCGCCCACAGGAAAAGCCAATCTGCGGCGACAACAGGGAATCATTTGGCCACCCGCAGCAAACATAAAGTGCACAACCACTACCAACACTACACCAAACTATACGCAGACCTATTTGCCACGAAAACACGCCACCGATCGAGATTACAAAAAACAAAAAAAAAAGACAAAAGCGGCTTAAAACACTTCTCTCCACATTTACATAAATGGCCCCTCGAGTTGACACAGAGAGACACAGAGGAGTTTGGAAAAGTAGTTACATGACCAATGGAGGAGTATTGACTCCGACAAGGGAATTAGGGGGTGGCAGGCAGCAAGGACTTTTTAGTAGAAGGGTGTTTTGGTCAATTCGAATGTGGCCATGACACGGATGGCAGTAGTGTGAGGAGGAGGAAAAAAAACGTGATAAGAGACTCGATCAGAGCCCTCCGTACTCCAATGCGTTGAATCAAAGTTATGAATCTTCTGTGAAATAATAAATAAAGATCTTCAGAAAAAAAAAAATATGGGAAATGGAAATGGAACTTCATTTATCGAAATTGGGAGGGCAGTTTGGTCAAGGACTTTTGCAACACGGCCAGTCCGACCACCGGCGAACGCACCGATCTAGTTTTGGAAAAACCAAAGAACAAAAAAAAAGAATAATGGAAGCTCCTAAAAAGATTGAAAAGAACGGAAAATCTGACAGGTGCTGATGATGCCTAGATTCCATCCCCTGATAAACGCAATCCACGTAAATATCTAACTTTTAGATGGGTGTTACCGTCAATTCATTAAAGCGTTAAATCATGAGAAACTCAAAAATCCAGTCATCCTTCGTCCTAACCTCGCCATCACCAACCTACCGACTAAGGTTCGGAAGAGAGAGAGGGAGAGGTGAGAGAGAGAATCAGAGCAACTAACCTTAGATCTGGAAACGCCCGTCCTTTTTACCGACCGGCTGGACTCCTCGAAACCTTCGAGTCCTCCACCGCTGACGGAGGTGGCGCCGCTCCAGGAGAGTGGCGTGGTGGGACTAGCTCTCGCTAGTTCGGCCTTCTTCTTCCCGTCGCCGGTCCTCGGTACCGATTTCGAACGCCGCTGGCGTACAGTCCAGTCAAGATGGAGAGCCGGCGGGCCCCGCGGTGGCGGTAGCTGTGTCGGAGGCTGCTCTTGGTTGAGCCGTAGCAGCACGTACGCAACCAACGAGTCGTCGGTCATGGCATCCTTAGCCCACTCTTCGTCGCTCATGTTCCGGTCACTACGTGGTTTCTTACAAAGAAAGAGAGGGAGCCCGGAAGGGGTTGGTGGATATGGTGGTGGCGAAGGAGGAAAATCTTGCTTGACTAGTATGGACGTATGTGCGCGCGCGCGTGTTAGTTAACTAATGGGAGGGTTAAAGGTAGAGGCTTTTATATATGTGGTTTGGGGAACGGGCAGGATGGATGCTTGCTCATTCGGCCTGTTCTCTCTCTTTTTTTCAACTTTTATTTTATTTCTCGTGTCCGGGTCCACCATTCGTACACGTGGCACCAATCCTTTCATGTCACCCTTTTTATGTGCTCTCACAGTTTTGTTTGCTTTTGATAGGGATGTGGCCGTTAACGCGCCGATCTGAAGGTGGACATATGCATACGGATTGTGAGGATGTTACACAGTGATGGATGTTTCAGCGGTTGGACTGTTGGAGTAGAGGGACGCAGATCAATCTTGTGAATATCGTATCGGAAGTTATATCGGTAAAAATATTAAAATAAAATATTTTTATATTAATATCGTCGTGTATAGTTTTAAAATAATTAATATATAAATAAATTATATATATAAATTATATTTTAAAATAATAATTTATATATAAATAAATTATATATAAATATATATATAATTATAAATAGCCTAATCTGAATTAAAAATAAAAAAATAAATTTGTAGTTTAAAAAAATGAAAAAAAAAACAAAATTGAAGACCAAAATATCGGCCGGTACAGGCCGAAATCGAAATTGAAGCCAGTATCAGCCGGTATTTGGGCCGATACGAAACGTATATAGTATCTGTACTGGCCAATACAGTACGAAACTTAAAACAATGATAAAGATATCCGAATTTGATACAGTGGATACAGAAGATAGAACAATATAAATTTATTAGAAACTCTAAGAGCATTCTCATTAGATTGGCCAAATGCATCTTCAAATTTTAGTTAACATCACATGAATTTATATTTGCCTATTCTATTTAAATTTAATCCCCACATTAGATTATCCATTTACTCTCTATATAATAATAAAATATTATTATTTTAATAATTAATTAATAAAATTTATTTTTACCACATTTTATAGTTCTACCAATTAAATGTTAATAATAATTATATTCTAATTAAATTAATATTAAAAAAAAGTATTATTAAATGTTAATAATAATTATACTCTAATTGAATTAATATTAAAAAAAGTATTATTAAATGTTAATAAAAATTATATTCTAATTAAATTAATATTAAAAAAGGTATTATTAAATGTTAATAAAAATTATATTCTAATTAAATTAATAGTAAAAAAGTATTAGTAAATGTTAATAATAATTATATTCTAATTAAATTAATATTAAAAAGTATTATTAAATGTTAATAATAATCATATTCTAAATGTTAAATGTTAATTATATTCTAATTAATTTAATTTGTTTGCTTTGAGCGAGAAACTAATATTTTAATGTTTGATGAAGTAATTGTAGTTAGCTATATTTGGTGAAGCACTGTAGTTGAAATCTAAATTGTTTTATAAATATCTGATCCAATGTGGAGTCTTTTTGATACAGATTATCTAAATTTTAGTCATCCTTCAACTTTGGCTAAGTCAATGAGGATGCTCTTACAACCATCCTTGCAGAACCTCGTGCAATCGACACTATGTTTCATGTATTTTTATTTTTATTTTTAGTCCTTCGTTCCCTCTCTCTTTCTCTACTAATTGCTTTTTGACCTTCTTCATCCTCCTTCTACAATATATTCTTTCTAGATGATTCCCACGAGACCGTCGGTCCGCTCAAACTTGCGTCCTCAACTCAAAATTGTCAGTAGTTGGGAAGCTAGAAATAACGAAACCCCCTTACACTAGCCCATCTGCATCTGAGATCTTGGAAAAGCACAAGGAGTACCTCAGCCCTTCTATATTGCACTTATACAAGAACCCAACAAGTTTTTTTATATAGACAAATATCTAGACACCTCATTCATTCATTTCTATATTCTTTTATCTTTATCGGATATGTAGAAATCAATGCAAAATCTTATCTTTTTTCGAGCCTTAAACAAATGTGTGATCTTGAGTGCGAATGATATTTGGTAATGAAAAAGTTTGACTCTTGCTTTACAGCTAAATTTGGTAGATGAGAAAATGTAGTATTTGTATGATGAAAATGGCCGTAGATATTTGGATGCCTTCGGTGGGATAGCCACTATTTGTTGCGGTCACTGTCACTCGGATGTGGTGGAAGCAATTGTTAACTAGACAAGGCGCTTGCAGCACTCTACAATTCTGTATGTGCATCATGTCATTGCAGACTTTGCGGAGAAATGGGGTATTTTGGGCACAAGAAAATCATATTCTTCTTCGAGTGGGTATGGTTATGGGCTAGCTAGGAGAGGCAGTGAGGCTGCCGCAGCTAGAAATTTCTTTGAGATACTGTGCTTTGGAAGATCCTCTGCATCTTCTTCAGTTCTATTGCAAAAGAGAAGACAGAGAGCATCTGAAATGAACAAGTCGTGCATGAAACATAAACATGCGCAGATGAGAGAAATGTAGAGGAAGGAAGAAGAAGGTCAAAAAGCAATAGATAGAGAAAGAGAGAGGGAACAGAGGACTAAAAAAATAAATTTTGTCATGAAAAGTATCGCCGGTTGCATAGAGTTCCGCAAGGGTGGTTGTAAGTAGAGTTTCTATAAATTTATTTGATGAATAATTTTTCTCATCCATTATTATTTATCTTTACACATCATATCTTGTATAAAATCGAAAAAGGTAAAACTGAAAGTACTGGTTTAGAGGTCTAATTGGTGTAGTATCAGTTCTTCAAATCTCAAAATCAGTATATACCAGTTCAATTCTAAAATATGTCTAAAACCGAATTGGTTAAATCCTACCTTTTATATGAGTATATATGATCAAATGTGTAAAAATGTATTTACAAAAAGAATATATATTATAATTTATTATGCCAAAAATATGTTTATCATATATATATCAAAAATAAATTTATATTAATAATTTAATATAAATATTTATATTTACAAGTAAAATTTATATATTATATCAAATGCTTTATTAAAAATTAATTTTATGTTATATCATATGTTATATTGATCTTTTAATAGATTTGAATAAAAAGATTAGAATTTCATGTTATATTAGTTACCAATTTAAAATAGAATATTAAATTAAATTAATATATAATATAAAAAATTATAAATATATATACCGGTCCGGTTATGTTTAAATCGGTTTTCAAAATACGAAAAATTAGTACCGCAATAGTTTATGACCAGCTTTGATTCCTAAGAACCTGTACCTCACCGAACTGCTTATAAACCGGAATGAATTTACCTGTTCGGTCAAGTCCCCCTATTTTTTTACACTCCTAATTCTATACATTTATTTGATATTTAATATTATTTAAAAAAGTTATATAATAATAATAAATAATATAGATCTCCTTTTATATAACAATTATATTTTAAAGCCTCTACACCACATATTATTTATATGCCATATTTTTATTTAGAAGATAAATTTTAAATTTTAAATTTTATAAATGATTTTTTTTTTTTTTTACATTTTTCATAGTGGAGTTTATTTTTATTTTTATTTTTTTTAAATGAACTACTAGATACTTGTCGATTTGAGACTTTTAAATATGTCCAGAGTAATGTTAAAAATGAAGTATTTCGAAAACTAATATTAATTGAAATAATAGATAGATCAAACTTTAAAGATAAGTAATTAGTTTATTTATTCTTTTTGTTTTCCTGATCTAAAAAGGTAGTGCTATTATGCTGCTCAGATTTGACCATGACATGTCTTTTGTGCAAATTATACTTTTTTTTTAAAATTTTTTTATTCAATTTTTTTTAAATATATTTATCAATACATTAATAGTCACATCTCTAACCATTAAATAAAAGAAAAAAAACTAAAAGTCTGTGGCCTGATTGACATAACTCATAACCTCCAAAATGGAGATATGTAGTTCGAAACCCCCTACTCCAAATGTATAAAAAAAAAGTAAAAAAAAAAATAAATATATAAATAAGCGATAAAATTTGAGAGAACAAACTTAGACAGAATTGTATCATTTTTTTTAATCTAAAATATGATGCCCTGTAATCTTTCAACTGTTATAAGGTGTTTCGCACGTGGATGGGCCATATAATGATAGGCTTAGCTGCTGCGTGTGGGATGGGCCACTTTTCACAAGTTTCTACTGGGTCACTTTATGTATTCGCGGTAAAGCTCGTTTGCTCAGATTTCCTTTCAAAGAGTTTTTCCCCTTTCTATTGGGCCTAAAAGAAAAGAAGCTGCTTTCTTTAAAGAAATAATATTGGAAGCAACCACTGTTTTGGGACATTCGGATCACACCTTACGTGTCCCAAAGTTAAATGACCAAAAAACTTCACAACAAAATCCACTTCCCTCTCATTTCTCGTTTCATTTTTTTTGCTCGTCTACCCCGTGTCGCCCAAGCCCCCCGTCCTCGCCGCTCGCCCATCCTCTCCCCTGACCCCCACCACCCGCCGGCGTCGGCATTCTCTCCCCCACCCCACCTGACATCACCATCATTTCCCCCACCCGCAACCTGCATTGCATTCTCTCACCCACTCGTACCCCCCAAGGCCAAATGAGAGGCATGGTTGAGCATAGAGGGTTAAGGGAGGTGCGGTAGAACTGGTGGTGGCTGAGGGAGGCTCGAGGTGGCGGCTAGAGTCGTGGGTGGCGGCGTACGACTTGGTAAAGGGCAGAACCCGTATGGGTGAAACCCATTTCGGGAAAGAGAGGGGGAGGGCTGTCGTGCTCGATGGGGTTAGGGGGAGGTCAAGGGGCTCAATGGTGCTCGATGGTGGGGCTGGTGGCTGACGACGGTGGCAATAGCAACGACAAGCCGTGTAGGAGAATCCATTTATGGTTTCGCATGAGAGCACTACACGTGAGGGCTTTCATGGTGAATTGAAGGTAGTTGGAAGTTGCCGGCGCGAGGGGGAGCTTATAGTGGTGGGTGATGGCACTATAGATGATGCACAGCGGGACTAGATGAGGCAGTGAGCTGAGAGAGGGAATCAAGTGGAAAAGAGGGAACTGGGTGCAGAGGGAAAAACAAGATTTTAATTTTGAAAAAATAATAAAAATAAAAAATAAAATAATGGACATATCATGTGTCCTACGGATCAAATGTAAATGGTGGCTAATTCGTAGCACGACTCTTCTTTAAATTACTAGTATAAAACCTGCCTCAGGTGGCCCAAGCCCTAAACCCGGCCCCGACGATTTCTCAGAGTCATCGTCTTCAACCCCCAAAACACCAAAATCCCTACCTGGTTCGCACACTAAATCCTCACTCTCTTTTTCTTCACCTCCCAAACCCTACATCCCTTAACGAGCTCACTCTTCGCCTCCTATGGCTGCTCTCCAACTCAGACCCAAACACAGAACCCTCCACAACCCCTCCCTCGTTCACCTCTTCTCTACCTCCTCGACCCTCCTGAGCCCACCTCTGCCGAGCAATCCCCGCCATCCGCCTCATCCGACCCCTCCGAATCTCAATCATCCTTATCCTCCTATTTCTCTGATGTCAAACAACAACAACAGCAACAACATAGACCCGCTTCCCCATTTTCACAAAGGAATCCCACAATCCCAGCACTCTCCGAGTTCCGCCCCCGATCCTCTGTGCCACCTCTCTCCAGACCCAACTCCGCACATTTGACGACACCGTCCTCCGAATCTTCATCCCAGCTCATCTCGTTTCAAGAGCTTTACAAACGGAATGTGACCGAGAAGGCCGACGAGAACGGTACCAACACAGCTTCGGCCCCCGGAAAATTTGGCGGCACTGGCGGAAAGCACTGGTTCGAAGCAATTCGAGAGGATGTACGGCGGCGACGTTCGTTGGCCGGGATGGCACAGAATGAGTGGAGTGGGGCTGAGCTGATGTTTTTGGAATCTAAGAATAAGTTGAAATTGAAGCCGTCTACTGATCCGGTTCCGGTGATTGGCGGGACTGGTACGCTGCCGGTTTCAGTGTTTGGGAAGGAAAGGGAGCGGAAGGATACGGAGGGGAGAAAATGGCAATGAAGACGGAGTTTGTGAAGATGGAGGATAAGGAGACAGAGTCGAGGATTGGCGGGGTTACGCATAAGGATTTGAGGGAGAGCTTGTTGAGACTGAGGATGTCAGACGATGAGAAGGCGAAGAAAATTTCCAGTAAGTAACATGGTTTTGCATGGTGTTCAATAAAATAGATTCTAAGCATGTTCTATCATTTGGATAGTAGATCATGGAAGAATGTACATTCTGTTTTGGGTCTGAGGAAGTTTTATGGAATTGATAATTTGCATGCTAGTCTTGGAATAGAATATGAAAAATAGTAGAAAATTGTTATGGTTGGTAGAGGATGGGAAACTTCGTTTCTTTGTTTGGTATTTTTATTGTGAACGAAGAAACGGGTTGTTTGGATTGCATGATTTTATGTTAATATGTAACCTGCTTTCATCAATAAAATTCTTGATTACGTATTAAAAAAATGTTAATATGCTACCACACCCCCCTTGCTAAAACTCCCTAAAAAAGTGAACGAGGCAAAACATTTCTGCATTCGATTATGGCACATTGAGAGGGGGTCAAAGCTTTCAATCCAGTGATTTCTCTATGCACGTCTAAATTGTGCTTATTATGATGTTATATTTTAATGTTTCATTGGGATTTAACCTCTGTTTTCGGTTGCTGAGATTGGAGATAAGTGAAAGGAGTGGAAGTTTCGAAGAGTAGTATTTTATTATTTTGGATCGGTTAAGACATTAAAGATGAAAAATGCATTTAGGCAGTTATCTTTTGGACTACTTTGTTTGAGTGGTACTGTTTTTTTCTTTACTCCAGAACAAAACATTATTTGACTCTGCTGAACTCAGTTATCATCCGGAAGCTAATCAAATTCCAAGAGTTTAAAGATGCTAGATGGTAGATTGTGCTCCATTTTTGGCTTTATAACTACAATTTAGATTCTCTTTCCATGGTTTCTGTAAAATTTTAGAAAAAATGACAGATATCGTGCTGCTACATTCTAGGACTTGGCTTGATTGGGGGTAAAATTTTGTTTCTTGTATCATAAATAGTGAAAATATTTAATTTCTATGGTTTTCCACCTTTTTATTCCCCTCAAAGTGTTGAGAATGAAATCAATCTCGCTGCTCCACAATACCAATCTTGTTCCATCAACTGGATAATTCTAGAGTCCGGACTTACCTTTATAGTAGATCATGAGCGGACCTGGTTTAGTTCTTCCTTTCTTCTTATCCCTGTTAGATTAACCTTCCAGTATGACAAAAGGATTTCTTGAACTCCTTAGTGTGCGTTAGCAGGATCCAAAGAAAATTTTGCGTTATCACTACTCGTTTTCATTTTGTTTTATTTTTTATTAACATTTTTCATATAATGCTGGTTAGAATGTTTGTTCACTTGTGGAATAACACTTACAAAATTTTGTGGCTTTTTATAATTATTTAGCTTAAAGTTTTCCTGCTGTTGGATATGATATCTAGAAACTCATATAATTCACTGATTCAGATTTATTTTTTCAGTCCAGAGACTGGATGTTTTTGGGTCCGGTCCTATTACCATTAACCAACCAACAAAGTCAGCTTCTCTATTATATATATCCCGATTCTCCCTACACATACACTTTTATCCACAATTAGGTGACAAGGTTGTCCCCACCAAAAAGGCCAATATTTTTAGAAAACAAATAATAAAAATCAAGTTTTCAACTTTTGGACACCATACAAATGCAAACTTCTATTTAACCCAAATTTCCAAGCCTCCTGTACGGAAAGGTCGGAACCGATCAACGGTTGCGATCTTAGAGTATTTCTATTGGATTTTCTATATGGGATCTATCCCTATAATTTAGAGATAAATTTAAGATTTTGGAGAAAAACTCCTCCCCATTGGATTCTCCATTTTGCGGTTTAAGTTTACGGGATCTACAGTCGTTCTCCATATATGGGGAACGACTGTAGATCCCCATCGTGTTGACTCCTCCCTCGAAACACCAACGATCGTAGCCCCTCTCTAACAGCAAATTTTGTAAGTTTTGATTTCGGTTTTTTTCAAAATTTTGTGACTTTGATTTCACAACACCAAATTTCGCAGCCCCTCTCCCTCATTTTCGAAAAAAATTTCTCACTGCATACCTCTCTCCTTCTCTATTTCTCTCTTCCCATTTTTCTTCCTCCTGAGGCCATGATCAAGGTAAGTATGCGATGAAGAGCCTACAATTTGGTGCTCTGCTTTGTCGATCTCTTCATTGTTTGGCTGCCGAGAATGTTCCTTTACTTTCAGATTGGTTCAATTTTTTTTTTTTTAATTTTTTGTCACTCATGTAGTCATTCTCATTTTGGGCTTTGTTTGAGGAAACTGGTTCTCATTTTGACATTGTGTTGCCATTGATTTATCTGCATTTTGGTTGGTTGTGTTGAGTGTTTGGCTGCCGAGAAAGTAATGATATTTCGTAGATGTTTTTTTTTTTTAAATTACTCTGTATAGATGTTTTTTCTTTCACTTTTTATAAGATGTGAGTTTCAGACTTATGTGGTTGTGAAATTTGTTTTGTATTGCGGTCGAAGCTGATATTTCTAATTTTGCTCTCATTTTTTTCACCATTGTTTGGTTGCTCCGAAATCTAGTTAGATTTATTGAATTAAAATTGTGTTTTACGTTGTGCTTGTGTGTGATCGTTTTTATTTTGCTCTCATTTTTCTTCATGGACTGTTTGCTTATTGTGGAAATCTCCAGTTGCAGGAAGAAGAAGAAACTGAATAGCTGATTTATTTTTTTTCCCTTTTGCTTTATAATGATTTCTCTTTTTCTTCATGTATTGGTTTATGATGCTTTATATCATACAATATATGTCTCTTGGTTTGCTTGAAACTTAAAATATGTACCCTTTTTGTGTATCTTATGCTTGGCTACTGTGTAAATTAGGAGAAAGAAAAGGAAATTTGGGTCTTGACATTGTATGTGCTTTTGAATGCGTTAAAAGTAGGGGTGTAATTTCAAACCGGAAAACCGGTTCGGACCGGTTTTATCGGTTTTAAACCGGTCCGGTCCGGGACCGGTTTTTATAATGGGAAAACCGGTTGGTTCCGGTCCGATTCCGGTTTTGGGATTTTCCGGACCGGACCGGTTGATTAAAAATATATATAAAAAAATAATATTTATATTATTGTATATATAAGTTTTATACAAAATATTCTATATATATATATTAATAATTAATATATATAAGTTTTATATATTATGTATAATTATAAATTTTTATGTGAAATTTTTATATATAATATATATAATTATATATATGAAATAATATCATATATGAAATAATTTCTTATTATAATTTATAAATTATTACATAAAATTTTAATACTAAATCACTAAAAGTTTATAACTAATACTAATATTAAATATATAGTTTATAACTAATACTAATATATAACTTATAACTTATAACTATACCAATAGTCTAATATTAATACTATTATATAGTCTGATATATTATTTAGCTATACTAAATTACTAATATATAAGTCTATAACTAATACTAATACTAATATATAACTATATTAGTATTATAGTTATATAACTATTTAACTAATACCAATAGTAATAGTCTAATATAAATTATAGATTATAGTTATACTTATAATTAACACTAAAAGTTTATAACTAATACTAATATATAACTATACTAATAGGCTAATATTAATACTATTATATAGTCTAATATATTATATAGATATACTAATATACAAGTCTATAACTATTTAACTAATAGTTTAATATATACTATAGACAATAGTTATAGTTATACTAATACTAATATAGTTATACTAAATCACTATAATTAGTACTGATATATAACTATACCAATATGCTAATATTAATATTATTATATAGTCTAATATATTATATAGCTATATTAATATATAAGTCTATAACTATTTAACTAATATTAATAGTTTAATATAGACTATAGTTATAACTTATACTAATACTAATATAGTTCTACTAAATCACTATAACTATTACTAATATATAACTATACTAATATGCTAATATTAATATTATTATATAGTCTAATATATTATATAGCTATACTAATATATAAGTCTATAACTATTTAACTAATATTAATAGTTTAATATAGACTATAGTTATAGTTATACTAATAAAGTTATACTAAATCACTATAACTAATACTAATAGGCTGATATTAATACTATTATATAGTCTAATATATTATATAGATATACTAATATACAAGTCTATAACTATTTAACTAATACTAATAGTTTGATGTAGACTATAAACTATAGTTATAGTTATACTAATATAGTTATATTAATCTTTATAACTAATACTAATATATAACTATACTAATAGGCTAATATTAATACTATTAGACTATGGTATATTAAATGTATTACAAATATATATATATATATATTATATAGTCTAATATATAAAATATTTGACTTTAGTATATTAAATGTATTACAAATATATATAGTTAATAAATAATAATTATATTAAATCACTATAATCACTATAGTCTATAGTCTATTAAATGTATTAGAAATATATAAAAATTTTAATTATCATTTAAAAAAAACAAATTAAAAAGATTCAAAGAATTAAATTTTAATTAAATAGTAAAGGGCAAATGTCAAACGGCGCTGTTTTAATATGTTTGAAAAACCTAAAGTGAACTCATCACTATCACTCGACACTCATCTCCTTCCGTCCTTCGCAGAGTTCTGAACTCAGCAGCAGCGGCGCCATTCATCTCTTTCGTCTCTCACTTCTCAGTCACTCACTCTGCTCTCGCCTCTAGCCGCAAGCTCTCTCCGTCGCCGCTCTGTGGCTCACTCTCTTGCAGTCGCAGACTTGCAGCTCTCTCTCTCTCTCTCTCTCTCTCTCTCTCTCTCCGTCTCTCACTCTCAAGTTCTCAACTCTCCCGCTTCTCACTCTCTCGTCTCTCAACTCTTTCGTAATCGTCTCTCACTCTCAACTGTCCCGTATCTCACTCTCTCGTCTCTCAACTCTCTCGTGAGTCCGTGACCTCGTCGCTCACAATCTCTCTTCTCTCAACTCTCTGCCGATCTGCCCCCAGCCCACGGTAAGGTTTTTTTTTTTTTTTTTTTTAAATTACATACTAGCAGTAGCCTATTTTGATTTTTGTGATTGGATTTTGTGATATTATGATTTTTGTGATTAGGTTTTGTGATTTTGAGATTTTTGTGAATCTTGATTGCCGATTGGGTTGATTGGGTTTTGTGATATTAGGGTTTTTTTTTTTTTAATCCGAAATTTATTAGTGTTTGTTATTGCCGATTGGGTTGTTGTTGGTTGTGGCCTAGGCTTTGTCGTTGAATTGGTTGTAGAACTTGTGGCCGATTGGGTTTTGTTGCTGGTAACAGTCAGTCCATGTATGTGTAGTATTTAATGTTAACAACCGATTGGGTTTTGTTGTTGCGAGTAAGCTTTCATTGTGAACCATCAAAGGCTGTACATGTGCTTTTTATTTTCCCTGTTTGCCTACTATGACATGTCCAGCCTACTCTTCAATAAAGTGTGTCTCGTGAGTTCCAACATGTGGCATGCCCTGCTAGTGCTAAGGCTTCCAGTTTATCATTTTGCCTGATTGTTATACCATCAGGCCATTGGCCTTTGACAAATAAAGTTTCTGTTAATTAAAGACTTTTGCATGGTGATTATTTTTATTTATGTTTTAGAGTATATAATGTTATGCTGTTGCAGTGCAAACATATAGCAAAGTTACAAATGCATTACAAAATAAAAGATCCCATCCACTAAACAAAACTAGTTAGATGAATGAATAGAACCTGCCTGTGAACAGCACTAAATCTGGCTGTAAACAAATTTTTTTATAAACAAACTAGTTAAATTAGTTTTTTTTTTTTTTTTTATAAACATTTTAAAAAAATGGGAAAACCGGACCAGAAACCGGTAAAACCGGAAGTACCGGTTTAGAAGGATAACCGGTGCGTAATCGGTTTTAGAAAATACAAAACCGATACATACCGATTCGGTCTTAGATTTTGTCTAAAACCGGACCGGACCGGACCGGTTACACCCCTAGTTAAAAGTGAGAATCCTTCATCATTAAATGAAATACTCAATGAAGCTCATATTTATGGAATATGAGACCTATTGTTTTATTTTTCTCAGTTTTGGAATTATTTATTTTTTAATGTGTGATTCAACTTGTGGTTTATCTTCTTTCAACATGTACTGTGTAATTATTTGTAGTATTTGATTTCATGGAAGGAGAATTATTGAAAGTAATTGAACGATGTTGGCCAATTTGTTAAGCAATGGGTTTTTGGTATTTGTAAGTTTATGCAGAATTGCTCTTGTATAACATTGCTATAGAGGCAGTAGCACTATCTCAAAAACTTCTAGCAGATAATGTAGTTTTCATTTTATCCTTGCAATGCAAATTAGGCTTCAAAGTGTTTTGAGTTTTACTACTTATATATGGTAGCAAGCTGTAAGGAGTGGCAGTGAGGTCCTTTATTCAGGAAACCATATCTTGCTTGTGATTTATTCAAAAGGGCATGGGAAGATCTTGCTTGTCATTGGTGTCTCTGTTCGGGAAACCATATCCTTATGCACATGTTTTCTTACTAGTTAGCACCCTTTATTGAAAACAGAGACACCACAAACTTTCAATATTGATTCTTTTAATGTGCATACATTTTACCCCCGAAGTTGAAAAAAGGGAATGATAGGTAAATTTCATAGGTTCCTTAAACCAATTATGTAAATTTCATGTTATCCAAAAAATATAATTTCTGGTTCCTTAAACCAATTATGTTTCATTGCTCTTTTTATGGGTAATTTGTTTTGTGTTGGGTTTCTTTGCAGTGTTTCGTATCTCTCGAAGGAGAGGGGTTGTTATTAGGCTGTGATGATGGTATTATAATTCGGGTTAATTCACAAGTGTTAATAGGGCCCCATCGATATGGTGGAGTAATCCTCACCCGAATTGCCATATTGCAGTTTGTGGTACTTTATAGAAAAGGCAATGGACGTTCGGGTGGGGTTTTGCAGCCATTCAATGTGAATGGCTCATTGCTTACGCATACTGTCAATATTACCACCATTATGAGCTCCATTTATTTCTTTATTTTCAGAATTTTATGGGGAATCCAATGGGAATGCTCTCATTTTGCATTATTGTGATTTACATGCTATTTAGTTGTTGGTTTGTGTGAATATGTGAATTGGTAGATGTAAACATTTGGTTTCTGAGCCAGCGATGGAAAAACCCTAAACTTCATAGTTACGTATCTAACATTTCAATGCATTTTTAGATATGGATTCACAAGACCCAGGTCTTATGTACTTTACCAACCTCCTAAGTCAAAATTCTCAACTAGACCCCACTTACAGTGGGCAAAGTAGAAACTCTCCTATGATTGTTGGTAACTCCCTACCCCTATACCATAACGAGTGTACCAGAGTTAGGAAATCAGTAAGGGGTGCAAACTTCACCCCCGAAGAAGACAAGTTACTTGTCTCCTCATGGCTTAATTGTAGTATTGATGCCGTCCAGAGAACAGACTAAAAACACTTCCAACTTTGGAAAAAAAATTTTGAATACTTCGAGCAATTTAAAGAAATCACAAATGACCAGACAATGAAGTCTTTAATACATAGGTGGTCTGTTATTCAAAAGGAGACAAACAAATTTTGTGCGAAACTAGCCCAGGTTGAAGGGTTGAATCAAAGTGGCATGACTGAGCAAGATAAGGTAAATATCCATACTCTTACTTGAGTTATGAATAATTAGATTTTTTTTTCACATTGGTTTAACATGTCGTTATTTTGTTTACATGCTAGTATGACAAGGCCAAGGTTATGTACCAATCGCTAGAAAAAAGCTCATTCCAGTTCGAGCATTGTTGGCACCTGTTGAAAGACCAACCTAAATGGATTTGGCGTTCCACAAAGGATGATCTAAAGCGAATGAAGATGATGTCCCCTACCTCGACTCGATGTTCGGGCGCTAAGATGGTAGATTCAGTTTATTATCTCGACCCAGATAATGACACGATCGAATTGGATCGACCAATAGAAAGGAAAGCTGAGAAAGGAAAACGAAAGGCCAAAGGCATGACAGGATAAGAGATTGTTGTGCTCAGCAGGCTGAAGTATACGCTTTTGAAGGAGTCATGTGCTCATGAGAAAGAGTTTTATCGCCTCAAGACCGAGAAGATGGAATATGACAAGGAAAAAGAGGTAAATAAAATCCGTCAAGAGGATGAAAGACTGAGGTTGGAGGCCGAGAAAATGGAAATTAACAAGGAAAAGAAAGCTAAATAAAATCCATTAAGAGGACGAAAGACTGAGGTTGGAGACGGAGAAAGTAGAGCTCGCCAAGAAGGAAGCGGATCAGAGCATTATGATGATGGACGTCAGGGTCATGCCAGCACTGCAACGGTTATATTTCGAAGAATTGCAGAGGAAAATCATGACGAGACGCAATGATCTTGCACATTTGGATTGATAAAAAATTAAGAATTTTTTCACAGTTTATTTCTTTATTTTCTGTTTCAAACAAAAATGTATGACAATATTATTGATAGAGAAAATATATTTGCAACCGTGAATTGTGTAACTACCGCGTAATCGCTTTGAAGAAAGTGAATAAAATATGAGACCCACATGAAAAAAATTAATTTTTTAATAGTAGACCTCACTCTTTTTCAAAGCGATTACGCGGCGTTTACGCACTTCACGGTTGTATGTAGCATTACTTTTTCAGAAACTATTACAGATGCACGCTCAAATATAGCCACTACTAACATGAAGGTAATACGAAACTACCATAATTAACTCAAATATTATCACTACTAAAATGGCGGAAAAAAAATCATAGATTATGCGACATGTCTATTGTTGGGAAAATAATAACCATTGATGCTTAATTACATCTGCTTGGAGCTGATGATGTGTCGAGTTGTCTCTAATATGATGATGACATCGGATGAAGTCCGTAAGCTCAGTTGTATGATTGCACGACAGTTCCGGAACTTCATCATCAAGTTGATCATACTCAACATCATGACCCTCACTATCATCACGCTCGTCTTCAATGATCATATTATGTAGAATAATACATGCTTTCATTATATTTTTTAGTTTCTTGACTTTGAACATTCGGGAAGGTCCACGAATGATTGTAAATCGTTGTTGAAGTACTTCGAATGCACGCTCGACATCTTTTCTTATGAATTCTTGTGCTTTCATAAAATTTTTCTTCTTATTCCTTTGTGGTAATGGAATCGTCTTCACAAAAGTTCGCCACTTGGGATAAATACCATCCGCAAGGTAATATCACATAATGTAGTCGTTGCCATTGATTGTGTAATTGACTGGAGGAGCACGCCCTTAGGCAAGTTTCGTAAAAATAGAAGATATCGCTAGCACATTAATGTCGTTATGTGAATCGGACATACGAAAAAATTCATGCCATATCCAGAGATCACATGAAGCAACTGCTTCTAAAATAATAGTTAGTTCACGAATGTGGCCGGAGTACATACATTTCAAGGCTACGGGACAATTTTTTCACTTCCAATGCATGCAGTCAATGCTTCCCAGCATTCCTGGAAATCCTCGTTGTTCACCAACCGCAAGTAATCAAGCAATATCATTGGCATTTGGTGACCACAAGTATGATTATGAAAAAACACTTACTATTGTCTCAGAGAATTTTTTAAGACTCTCCATTGTGGTGCTTTCACTAATACGTATGTATTCATCCATAAAATCTCTAATAACCCCATACGTCAGCATTCTAAGTGATACGGTTATCTTTTGTATAGAAGATAAACCAAGTCTTCCGGCACTGTCTCTTTTTTGGACGAAGTACGATTCGTAAGATTCTACCTCATTTAGAATATGAAGAAATAGGAGACGGCTCATCCGAAATCTCATTCGAAATAGATTCGAGGGATATACTGGATTTTCTACAAAATAATCACGAGATAGGTGCTCATGCTCTTGACGATTGCCACGATGCCTCGATGATTGTCCATCAGCCTCGTCATTAAGAACAACATCCAACTCATCTTCAGAGGATAAGTATGTGAGCAATTTATGAAAGAATGTACGAGCCATTTGATGAAGGGAGTGAGATATCAGGGGAGACTGTTGAATTTCAGTGTTTTAGATCAAATGAGACTTGAGTTTGTGAGAATGTGAATGCAAGCAGAATGTCTATTTATAGAGTAAAAAGTTACCGTTACATATAGGACAACAAATGTTACCGTTTGAGAGAAGACAAAAAAAGTTATTGTTGGAGAAAAAATAAAAAATATTACTGTTGGAGATAGGAGTTCAAAATGTTACCATTGGAAGTAGGAGTTCAAAATGTTACAGTTAGAAAATGCACATATTAAAAAAAAATTACTATTTTTATAATACAAATTTCGGTTTGAAAAATAATACTGTATTCGGTAGTCAAAATCGTATAAGTATTTAGTAGAATGTGATATTTGAAAAGAAGATAATAAGACAAAAGAGTTAGAGTTAAAATTGTAAATGGAAGTGAGAGAAAAAATAATAAAGAAATATTAGAGAAATATTATTTAATAGAATAGAGATAGGGATGAGGAACGAGATGTAGAAGGTTTTTTAAAGATGAATAAAATTTAGGAAAAAATTTTAGAAAATGTACTTTTTTAGTTAAATTATATAGAATTTTATGGGGAATCCAAAGGGGATGCTCTCAGAAGTTAGGGCTCGTTTGTTTTCAGAGATGAGATGAGATTAAAGTTAAAAAGTTAAATAAAATATTGTTAGAATATATTTTTTAATATTATTTTTGTTTTAGGATTTGAAAAAGTTGAATTGTTTATTTTATTTTGTGTGGGTATTTGAGAAAGTTGTAATAATGAAGTGAGATGAGATGAGATGTTTCCTGAAAACAAACGAGGCCTTAGTCTTTAATAAGAAAGTGCATGTGAAAAGTGAAAAAAAATGAGGAGTCTGACGGAGTCGCAGTGAGATGGGCGGCACATCATCTAGATTCTACCATGCGCCCAAAGGTAGGGGTGGGCAACAGGGGCCCGACCCCGCTTCCCCATTTTCACAAAGGAATCCCACAATCCCAAGTTTATTAGTTTAAGTTTATTAGTTCTCTTAGAGTCTTAATTTGTATAATTGTAAATTGTAATTTGTAATAGTTTAGTAGTTAATAGTTGAAATTTAGTATATAGTTCTATCTATATATATGTATATACTATATATTTTTTCAATTTTTAAATATATTTAATTTTTTTAGTTAAATTCTGGGTCCAGAAAAATGTACTGGGCCTTTAGCCTAGTAGGGGGGCGGCGGACGGATTGGGGTGCACCCAATATAAAAAATATAATATTAAATTAAATTAATATATAATATAAAAAATTATAAATATATATACCGGGCTAGTTCAGTTTAAACGATTTTCAAAATACTAAAATTCGTTACTACACTGGTTTATGACCAGTTTTGATTCCTAAGAACTTGTACCGCACCAAACCGCTTATAAAATCGGAACAAATCTACCTGTTCGGTCTAGTCCCCCTATTTTTGTACACTCGTAACTTAATACATTTATTTGATATTTAATATTATTTAAAAAATTTATCTAATAATAATAAATAATATACACCACATATTATTTATATGTCATATTTTGATTTATAAGATAAATTTTAAAATTTAAATTTTACAAATGAAAATATTTTTTTTACAATTTTATAATGGAGTTTACCTTTTCTTTTTTTTCTTTTTTATAATTTTATAAATGAACTACTACATACTTGTCTATTTGAGACTTTTAAACTTGCCCAGAATAATGTTAAAACTGAACTATTTTGAAAACTAATATTAATTGAAATAATAGATAGATAGATCAAACTTTAAAGATAAGTAATTAGTTTCTTTATTCTTTTTATTTTTCTAATCTAAAAGGATAACGCTACTATGCCGCTCAGGTTTTACTATTAGGTGTGTCATTAGTGCAAATTGTCACATCTCTAACTATGAAGTTAAAAAAAAAAAGCCAAAGACTTGTAATCTGATTGGCATAACCCCTAGCTTCCAAAATAGAGGTATGGAGTTCCAAACCCCCTCCCCCAAATGTATTTAAAAAAAATAAAAAATAAATAAATAAGCGATAAAATTGAGAGAACAAACTCAAACAGTATTGTATAATTTTTTATCTAAAATATGATGCCTTGTAATCTTTCAACTGATATAAGGTGGTTCTTACGTGATTGGGCCATATAATGATAGGCTCGGCCGCTGCTTATAGGATGGGCCACTTTTCACAAATATCTACTGGGTCACTTTATGTATTCGCGGTAAAGTTCGTAAGCTCGGATTTCCTTTTGAAGAGTTTTCCCCCTTCTATTGGGCCTAGAAGAAAAGAGGCTGCATTCTTTAAATTTCTAGTATATAACCTGTCTCAGGTGGCCCAAGCCCTAAACCTGGCCCCAACCATTCCTCAGCGTCTTCGTCTTCAACCCCAAAAACACCAAAATCCCTACCTGGTTCGCACACTAAACCCTCACTCCCCTTTTCTTCACCTCCCAAACCCTACATCCCTTAACAAGCTCACTCCTCTTCGCCTCCTATGGCTGCTCTCCAACTCAGACCCAAACACAGAACCCTCCACAACCCCTCCCTCGTTCACCTCTTTTCTACCTCCTCGACCCCTCCTGAGCCCACCTCTGCCGACCAATCCCCGCCATCCGCCTCATCCGACCCCTCCGAATCTCAATCATCCTTATCCTCCTATTTCTCTGATGTCAAAGCCAGTCTCAAACAACAACAACAGCGACAACATAGACCCGCTTCCCCATTTTCACAAAGGAATCCCACAATCCCAGCGAAACCTTTGAGCCCTTCAGACTCATCTTTCTCCAAGCCTTCCAAAATCGCTTCCCTCGAAGAAATCCGCAGGAACCTCTCCGAGTTCCGCCTCCGATCCTCTGTGCCACCTCTCTCCAGACCCAACTCCGCACATGCGACGACACCGTCCTCCGAATCTTCATCCCAGCACATCTCGTTTCAAGAGCTTTACAAACGGAATGTGACGGAGAAGGCCGACGAGAACGTTACCAACACAGCTTCGGGCCCCGGAAAATTTGGCGGCAGTGGCGGAAATCATTCGTTCGAAGCAATTCGTTTGAGTTTACGGCAGCTACGTTCGTCGCCCGGTATGGCACAGAATGAGAGGAGGAGGGCTGACCCGATGTCGTTATCGGAATTTAAGAATAATTTGAAATTGAAGCCGTCTACGGATCCGGTTCCGGTGATTGGCGGGACTGATACGCTGCCGGTTTCAGTGTTTGGGAAGGAAAGGGAGCGGAAGGATACGGAGGGGGAGAAAATGGCAATGAAGACGGAGTTTGTGAAGATGTATAGCTATGGGGAGTTGGGGGAGAAACTGAGGAAGCTGAGGTCGGATGGGAACAAAGAAGGGAAGGCGTGGTTTTCACTTGGGGAACTGAACGAGAGGTTGGTGAAACTGAGGGAGATGGAGGATAAGGAGACAGAGTCGAGGATTGGCGGGGTTTCGTTTAAGGATTTGAGGGAGAGCTTGTTGAGAATGAAGATATCAGACGATGAGAAGGCGAAGAAAAGTTCCAGTAAGTAACATGGTTTTGCATGTAGTTCAATAAAATAGATTCTAAGCATGTTCTATCATTTGGATAGTAGATCATGGAAGAATGTACATTCTGTTTTGGGTCTGAGGAAGTTTTATGGAATTGATAATTTGCATGCTAGTCTTGGAATAGAATATGAAAAATAATAGAAAATTGTTATGGTTGGTAGAGGATGGGAAACTATGTTTCTTTGTTTGGTATTTTTATTGTGAATGAAGAAAGGGGTAGTTTGGATTGCTTGATTTTATGTTAATTTGTAACCTGCTTTCATCAATAAAATTCTTGATTACGTATTAAAAAAATGTTAATATGCTACCACACCCCCTTGCTAAAACTCCCTAAAAAGGTGAACGATTGTGAGAGGCAAAACATTTCTGCATTCGATAATGGCACATCGAGAGGGGGTCAAGGTTTTCAATCTAGTGATGTCTCTATGCACGTCTAAATTGTGCTTATTATGATGTTATATTTTAATGTTTCATGGTATGCGGATTTAACCTCTGTTTTCGGTTGCTGAGATTGAAGATAAGTGAGAGGAGTGGAAGTTTCGAAGAGTAGTATTTTATTATTTTGGACCGGTTAAGACATTAAAGATGAAAAATGCATTTAGGCAGGTATCTTTTGGACTACTTGTTTGAGTGGTACTGTTTTTTTCTTTACTCCAGAACAAAACATTATTTGACTGTGCTGAACTCAGTTATCATCCGGAAGCTAATCAACCTGAAATTATCAAATTCCAAGAGTTAAAAGATGCTAGATGGTAGATTGTGCTCCATTTTGGCTTTATAACTACAATTTAGATTCTCTTTCCATGGTTTCTGTAAAATTTTAGAAAAAATGACAGATATCGTGCTGCTACATTCTAGGACTTGGCTTGATTGGGGGTAAAATTTTGTTTCTTGTTTCATAAATAGTGAAAATATTTAATTTCTATGGTTTTCCACCCTTTTATTCCCCTTAAAGTGTTGAGAATGAAATCAATCTCGCTGCTCCACAATACTAATCTTGTTCCATCAATTGGATAATTTCTAGAATCCGGACTTACCTATATAGTAGATCATGAGCGGGCCTGGTTTAGTTCTTCCTTTCTTCTTATCCCTGTTAGATTAACCTTTAAATGTGACAAAAGGATTTCTTGAACTCCTTTGTGTGTGTTAGCAGGGTCCAAAGAAAATTTTGCAATATCACTACTTGTTTTCATTTTGTTTTATTTTTTATTAACATTTTCATATAATGCTGGTTAGAATGTTTGTTCAGTTGTGGAATAACACTTAAAAATTTTGTAGCTTTTTATAATTATTTAGCTTAAAGTTTTCCTGCTGTTCGATATGATATCTATAAACTCATATAATTTACTGATTCAGATTTATTTTTTCAGTCCAGAGAATGGATATTCTGGGTCAGTTAGGCAGAACTCCAAACTTTATGCTCCAACCTCCAAAGGAGCATCTTGTTGAAAAGGCAAGTATCCTACTCGCTTTTTTACATTCTTGTTATTCATTCAATTGGATGAGATTGTTGCAAGGGCTTTTCGTGAAGTGTATTTTTTTAATTCATATAATCTTGCGAAAGAGCTAATTTGAAATCTTCATCTATTTGTGATCCTATTTTTGCATTCTTTTATTTAGGATTTAGTATATGTCCAGTATTACTCTTAGCATCCTGTCCTTCTTACATTGAGCATTTTTACCTGAAAGACAAATTCAGTATATGCTGATGACGGAACTGGCATAAATCTCAGATGAAATAAGTGAACCTTACATTGTCGCCATCACTTCTAGAATTGGCATTTTCACTAGAACATCACTCGTAGGCGCTGCTCTTGTATATGACCCGTGTACTTGGGCTTTGCCTATTCTTATGATCAATAAAATCTTATTTACCGATAAAAAAAAATGTGCACACAAGATATTTATTTTTGGGTAGCTCATTCTTTGGAAAGTGCATGTCCTTAAACTGTACCCAGTATGAACTTATTGATTGCCTACATTTCAATCATTCCACATGAAGTTACTCTACTTTCTAATATTGGAGGAGATTTGTTGCTCTAATTGTTCTTTTTTGAAATATGTTTAATGCAGTATTTCCATCCGGATAATATGTCTTCTGCAGAAAAACTGAAAATTGAGCTTGCAAAAGTAAGAGATGAATTTAAAATGTCAGAGTCAGATTGCGGATCTGCACGTGTTCAAGGTAAAGGGGTTCATTTTATACTTCCATTACCCTTTTCCATACTGATTGATTACTTTGTTTCTCATTTTATGGTTTATGGTACTTGTGTAAAGCCTTTATCTTCACATGCTCATCTTTTGATTGATGTGTCCAGGCTTATCTTCTTAGTTCTCTTTCTGTTTGTAACACAAAAAGAAGGCTGTTTTTTTTTTTTTTTTTCATTTTTTTCCATTTTCTGTTTTTGACATTTGTAGAATGTGTCTTAGTCTGAGGAGAGTAGTGACTGTATATGTATGGTTTGGCCAATTTGATCTAGAAAGCAAAAAGACAACTTTTGGGGACTTTGCCTTTTTTCTATGCAATCTGGTTGTTTTGTACTTTCATTGGAGAGTGGGTGCTATTAAAATCCCTACTGCGACATAAAATTGGGTAGCTAGTAGTTCCCTTTTGATAAATATAGGCAAAAGGGTATCTCATATTTTGTGATTTTTTTTATACGTAAAAAAAACCGGTTAACGTAAAATTTTTGATCTAATTTCCTCTATTCATTTTTTGCAAATGTATGATGATAATGGATTTGATGATGGGAGGGAAGCAGAGATGTTTAGCAGTATAATCATCTACTTAATGATGTAGAATTCTTTTTGAGACATTCAAATCCATGACATATCTGGGTGGATGTGTATGCCCCGGCTCCCCACACCGTTTTCCCCAAGGGGAAGGTATTATATTCCTTTTGAACCTACGGTTGAGAAATCGGAGAAGTGAGCATTTCAGTTTTATCCTTGAAGTCTTTCCATACATATCATATTTTCAACTAGTGGTGTTTTTTTTTAACTGGCCAAGGATTATTGAGGTCCTTCCTTTGATTTCTTTGCAGTGGCACAACTCACAACTAAGATCAAGCATCTATCTTCTGTTTTACACAAGAAGGTGACAATCGAACTAAGTATCTCTTTAATACAGTCTACTATATTACATGGTGTTCATTGTATCACTGCTCATTTCTCTACTGTTTAGTTTGATGAACTATATTTAGCATTTTATAGTATTACTTGAGGTTAATACCAATCCTTTTATTTGAACAAGAAATTGCATCCGCTCCTGATAAAGAGGTGGTTAGCCAACTATATTTAGTTTCTAAATTATTGGGCATGTTTAGTGAGAATTTACTTATAACATGATATCTGAACCGTGCCTGCCCATTAGCGCCCCGAAAAATGGAAAAAGAAAATAATAGTATGACTGCCAACAAGTCTACCTATTAATCGATTGCATAGATGGAAATCCTAGAGGTGTCATTACTTCCCCCTTTTTCCTAATTTGATTAACTTGTCATAATGTTGTAGGATAAGCATTCTCGGAAGGGTCTTATAGGAATGGTGCAGATGAGGAAGAGGTTATTGAAGTATCTCCGAAGAACCGACTGGGATTCCTACTGCTTGGTTCTCTCTAAGCTCGGTCTCCGGGACAATCCTAATTACAAGAACTAGATTAGTCAACAATGCCAACCTTGTGTTTTCTTTGTAAGATAATTACTTGTAGTCTTTGGCACAACCTTGATTACGAGAAAATTAGACTAGTCAACAATTTTACCATCGCTGTGTTTCTCTTTCCTTTTTTCTTCTTTTCCTCTGCAAGATTACTATTCTAGTTGGTCTACCTGAGGTTTCCATAATTCCATTTGTCGAGGGAGCTAAAAGACATTACAATGATTTTTTGTTTAACCATTTTATGATTCATATTTCTTTGTTACCTTTTTTTTCCCCTTTTTCTTGAACAGGTATGTTCTTAATGCATGTCTCTCCGAAGATACGGTTTTTCTTTTTTAGGCCTCATTTGAATAGTGACATGAGATGAGATGAGATAGTTTAAGATAAAAGTTGAAAATTAAATAAAATATTGTTAGAATATTATTTTTTTAATATTATTATTATTATAGAATTTGAAAATTTTGAATTGTTTATTATATTGTGTGGGAATTTAGAAAAGTTGTAATGATGAAATGAAACTGTTTCTGTATCCCAACCGTTAATGTTGCTAATGGTTGGAAGATTTGAAGGCATGGTTGTTTAAATTTCAATACATTATCATTTTTCGTTAGAAAAAATCTAGACATAAGTCTCATATTCTTGCATACTATTTAAAAATATTTGATTTATTTTTTTACTCTCATACTTCATATTTCTTATTTCTTAACATGTAAAATATGAAATATGAAGTATGAAGGTAAAAAAGTAAAATCACATATTTTTAAATAATGTGCACTTCTGTGTAGCATGTCCCAATTTCCTTTTCTATTTTCTCTGTGCCATCACATCACAACTTCAGCTAGCATAGAGTGGAATAAGAACTTAGAAGAATTAACACAAATGAAATACAATGTCATTATGCTAAGTTTTGTAATTCTTTGCTTATCAAACCAAAAAAAAAAAAAAAAAAACTTGTAAATCTTGAATGCCAAAGTCACCGTAGGAGACAAAGATTCTGGTGGACGGTGATGATTCTCAGTAGTCAAGACACTGCACCAATGCCTAATTATGCTGTAGAAAATTTAACAATTGGAATGTGATGTTATCTGGAATAATTTTGAAGTGCAACAAGTTATTCAAACGAGTTGTGGTACACGCACTAACAAAGCAAAATACCAAAATGGGCAAAATATTATACTGTTTATGTATTATTTGTATAAACAAAATATCAAAATGGGCAAAATATTATACTGTTTATGTATTATTTATATAAATAATACGGTATTCTCTACATAATTCATAAAAAAATTTATTATGCATCAGTCACTATTTACTCTCAAATTCCACATCTATAACTTTTTTATATGGTGTATGAATATTTTTTATAAGGTATGAGGGTGTTTCATACTGTATGGGGTGGTGAATAGTGACTAATAAGAATAATTTCTTATCTATAAAAATGTTTTTATATGGTATCCAGTTACTTTATAAATGGTTTACATTACCCTACTCATTTTATGTTTGCAATTGTAACATATATACTTTTATCTTTAGACATATTGAAAAGGTTTGATTTAACTATATTTTACTTTAGATAGGAATCATTTATGAGACTATAATCAATTAAGAAAATGATTTATATTCCTATGTTTATAAAATATAATTAATGCATTGTTGATTTAAGGCGTTAATTTATGTTATAAAGTGATTAGGATCTTCTAAAATTTATCCGAATTTCAAGGTAAAACTCATACTTGAGATTTTGCTCATAGTTTGTATGAAAAATTTTATTTATCATCTTTTATATCTTATACTAATATGTGATTTGTCAGTTTTATTATTTTATTTAAACAAACATGATAGTATGAAAATGATGTGTAGCATTTATCTCGCTTCTATAATACTAAATTTCAACACTAATTAAGCACCAATAGGGGGATCCGTCTTTGATGAATAAAAGAAGTAGAAAACGAAACATGTGCTGACATATGCAAGCGACATTCAGGGCCTCCACGTAGACATTCCAAAAGGAGGACAAATGGCACTTTTCCGGAAAATGCCAATTGCAATGATCAAGTTAAAAAAGCATCATAATTGCTTAATGACCGTTTTAATCCCCAAGTCTAAGGAAAAATATTATCCAATTAATTAAAGAGAATTCTACATGACGGTGCCGTTCAACCAGTGAGAGGCAAGTTCCGCTCCCTCATCGCCACGCCACATCAGCCGACCATATCTCTCCACTCTCGAGTCTTGACGCAATCTAGAAGCCATATACTCTCACAAAAAAAGAGGGAATGTTGGGCGAAAATCTAAAGGGACCTTGTCTTTATCTTTTGTGTTTAAAAGGAAGCTCTTGGCCATGTTTGGTTGGTTAGTTATCTAAATCTATTTCAAATTAATTATTGATATAATTTATTATTTTTTTAAAATTTTTACGTAAAAATTAAATTCATATCAATCTATTTTATATATTTACACACATATCTCAATTTATTTACATTATATTTTAATGGTATTCAAAAAATATTATTATTCACAAATCAACTTCTCAATATCAAAAAATGTAGCTTAAAACTCAAAGCAATACTACACAACCTCCTCTTAATTTTCATACATCACATTTTTTTAAATTTTTAATTTTTTAAATTTTTTTTTGAGTTTAGTCTTTTTAAACTAATTCAATTCTTTTATTCATTATTTATATATTAAATATTTGATAAAACAAAAAAAATAATAAAAATTAAAAAAAATGTGAAGTGTGAAGGTTGTGTGAATAATATGAGATTGTGTAAATTTTTTCTAAAACTCAAGACTTAATATGATTGAGAGAAGACAAAGGAGTCCAGTGTGAGCAGTAGTTGCATTTCCATTTTGAGTTATTCGAAGGACACCATAGTCCAATATTGAAAAAAAGAAAAAGAAAAAGGGTAACGATTCTTGCTTCGAGAAACAGGTCGGATATCAACAGCAACATGACGAAAAATCATGCTTACTGTTTCAACACCCCAGTTTGAACTGATCGTCCTTAGTTACCTTCAAAACAAAACTTCGCCGTTTGATCAAGTTTTCTCATTTTTCGTGCTTTGGGGAAAAGAAAAGAAAAGAAAAGCGTGTGCAGTTTGCAACGGTCTTGCCACTTTTACAATTATATGCATTGAATGCAATGTACTTCAACATAATTACAGGTCTCTTTCTGGGCCTAAAAGAAAGTTTCATGTGAATTTTCTTCTTTTTCTTTCTTTCTTTTGCCTTCTCTTTTTATTTGTTTTCAAACACACATTACAGATAGGCGTATTCATCATGCTGACACAATCGCTCACACCATCTCAATCCTCCTTAGATCCCAAAAACAAGTCAAAAAAAAAAAAAATCTCATTATTATTTATTATTTTATTATTATTTTTCACATATTTTTCAATATTATTTAATATTCTATCATTATTTTTTCATTACTATTCACAAAATATTTGAGAATACCTTATCATCCAAACGCAACCTTAACAGTTCTATTCTTGAAAGATTTTGAGGAAGTGTGTGTACATATATCATATATGAAGGCCATGCCTGGATAGTCATCCAATATAACTCGGCATGCCTGGATAATCATCGTTAATTTCTCCACCCAACCATCCAACGATTTGTTTTTAACAAAATAAGTTCTGATTATGATGATACTTCAATGTCAAAATCCGAATGCTATGACTATGATGAAGCATTTAGCCCAGACGCCCCCCCCTCCAGATGAAACAAAGTTCATGGTCCCTTTCTGTTTCCATTGGAAATTATAGTGAAGGGAACTATTTCCTACCTCCACTAGTTAAAAGAATTACACCACGAGAGTGTTATTATATCAAGCTTGCGTATTGGTAACATCACTCAGCACTAAGCCCACCTTTTCTGCACTACTCTCCAATCCGCACAATTCACGCGCCAACCGCCTCTCAATCGTTTTCATGGCTTACACTCAAAACTTCCCCTGCCATTTCCTTCAACTTGGCCAGACTCTGTTTCAATATTTCAACTCTTGCATTACACTTTTACCATGGCTGTCTTCGTCCTTTTGACAACTCGGCTCATCCCTTTCGGTTTTTTACGATACAAATAATAAAATCTAACTATTTTTATCAATTTAAACTTTTGAGACAAGTAATAATTTTACATGGTATCAAAGCAGAGGTCTTAAGTTCGAATCCTGACTCTACACTCTATCCATTTAATTAAATATTTCATGTGTTGGGCCTAATCATTAAGAGTATCATCATTGGCTTGGCCAAATTCATTTTTAAAATTTAGCCAATATCACACTTTTTTGCATTTGACTATTCCATTTAAATTCAATCTCCACACTGGATTAGCTATTTACTCTCTATATAATAATAAAATATTATTAATTTAATAATTTTTTTATTTAATTTATTTGTATCACATTTTATAATTCTATTAATTTAATATTAATAATAATTATATTCTAATTAAATTTATATTTATATTTATCACATTTATTAAATATTAAATATTAATATTAATATTAATAATTATTATATTATAATTAACTTATCATTATAATTAACTTAATAATTAATATTCTAATTAATATTAACTAATTAATTTATTTTTATCACATTTTATACTTAATAATAATAAATTGAACCAATTTTCTTAATTACAAAAAATACCTATTTTGTGAAAGGAGTGAGAATTGAATATTTTAATATCTGGCTAACCTACTGTTCACCTACAAATTTGAAGAATTACTGTAGTTGAAGTCTAAAATTTTATAGCAATGTCTAATCCATTGTGGTGGTTTTTTGGCACATGCTAAAGTTTAGTTATTATTGGATTTTGGCCAAACCATAAGAGACTATTCCACATATAAGGGGGAATGTTAAGAATATAATATAAATAATAAAATCTACATCTTCCCACTACACAATGGCACCCAAAATAGATCATTAGAATTGGATAGTAAAAGTGTGATCTTGAACTCTTGATCTCTTCCTCAAATGAAGTCCTTCAAATTATTTTATAATGGGAAGAAATACAATTTGTCGTTTTTTTCTTATCTTTTCCCCTGCCATTTCCTTCAACTTGGCCAGACTTTGTTTTAATATTTCAACTCTTGCATTACACTTTTACCATGGCTGTCTTCATCCTTTTGACAACTCGGTTCATCCCTTTCGATTTTTTTATGCATATCTTGTTAAGAATATAATAAAATCTAGTTCTTTCCATCAGTTTAAGATTTTGAGACAAATGATAATCACATAGTATCAGAGTAAAAGTTCTGAATTTGAACCTTGACTCTACACTCTATCTATTTAATTAAATATTTCATATATTGGGCCTAATCATTAAAAATAGACTATCTCACACGTGAAGGGAAGTATTAAGAATATAATACAAATAATAAAATCTACATCTTTCCATCAGTTACATAATGACACCCAAAACGGATCATTGGAATTAGATAGTAAAAGTGTGATCTTGAACTCTTGATCTCTTTCTCAAATGAAGTAATTCAAATTATTTTATAATGGGAAGAAATACAATTTGTCGTTTTTTTCTTATCTTTTCCCCTGCCATTTCCTTCAACTTGGCCAGGATCTGTTTTAATATTTCAACTCTTGCATTACACTTTTACCATGGTTGTCTTCATCCTTTTGACAACTCGGCTCATCCCTTTCGGTTTTTTTATGCATATCCTGTTAAGAATATAATAAAATCTAGTTCTTTCCATCAGTTTAAGATTTTGGAACAAATGATGATCACATGGTATCAGAGTAGAAGTTCTGAGTTCGAACCTTGACTCTACACTCTACCTATTTAATTAAATATTTTATGTGTTGGGCCTAATCATTAAAAATAGACAATCTCACACGTAAATGGGAGTATTAAGAATATAATACAAATAATAAAATCTACATCTTCCTATCAGCTACATAATGGCACCCAAAACGGATCATTGGAATTGGATAGTAAAAGTGTGATCTTGAACTCTTGATCTCTTCCTCAAATGAAGTACTTCAAATTATTTTATAATGGGAAGAAATACAATTTGTCGTTTTTTTCTTATCTTTTCCCAAGTAAGGAGGGTCGGTATCTTCAAAAATGATTTTAATTTGGCATCCAAACACTTGAAGAGAAGAGAAGTGTAACTTGCTCAAATACCTAGCCAACCTCAACAAGCATATGGGTGATGTTACTGCTGAAAAGAGCAGGGCAAGATGTCAGTGTTGCATTAGAAATAATCAATCACAATGTGCACAGTGGTCAACCACCAAGTCGCAGCTCTACTGGATCTTGATTGATCTTTCACTGTAAAAATGGGTTTTGGTGAGAATCCACTTGGTGGTCCTAACTCTGTGTAATGCCATACACGACACATACTTGATTTGACTCATTGCCCTTTACACTTTATGAATGATTCTACTAGTAAAATTACCATGAGGTTGGCAACAAACTCGTGTTTGGCAAATGTTTTTTTTTCCAGATCTGAAGCATGTAAAAACCTCACTTTACGTGATTAATTCTCTGTGTGATTCACAAATAACAGACTTGTTCTGATATTGTTATTCTGACTTACTATTATTCATTGATATTTTTGCAGTTTTTTTGTTTTCATCCTTTCTGTCATACTTCAATTGTCAAATCTGTGCTTGATCTTCAAACAAATTTGTTAAAGATGTAAACCAGTCCAAGATTTATGACTAAGAGTTACTGAGGTAGCAATATCATGATCAACTGTTTAATGAAAGCAAAGCTAATCATAATTATGTGGTGAGGGTTTATGATCTTACTTGCATGTTATAAATTCCAACAATCGCCAACCTGTTTTGACTCCCACAACTCTGCACGAGTCGACCCTCTTAAGTTTGTAGAAGGCTATGATTACTTCAATTAGGAGGCCATGACCCAGTAGTCGTGAACTCAGTCCAGCTGAGACAACAAAAATAAACTGAATGGGGTTCGAAGAGAGAGAGAGAGAAAGGCCACTTTCTGTAATATCTGAAACATAACGAGGGTATTTTCTACAACCTTTTCCTTTAAATATAACACATTTTGCTCCTAGAACTCTCCACTTGGAAATCCTCCATTAAACCAGGATTTGGTTCAATAAACAAACCATGGGAAATAGCTTCGTTCTGCAAACAAAAGCTATCAAGATCATGAAAACAGATGGGAAAGTTCTCAGATACAAAGCCCCCATGAAAGTCCACCAAGTCTTGTTGGAGTTTCCTGGCCATGCAATATCTGACACCCTTCCTGTCCTCCGGCATCTCAAACCAGAAACCAAACTGCTCAGAGGTCATGTATACCATCTAGTACCTCTTCCCTTGCCATCACCAAAAGTTGGGAAGAAGAAAACGGTGAGGTTTGCAAATCCAGAGGGGGAAGCAGTGCAAGAAAGTGGGGTGGTCAGGATTAAACTGATCATTACCAAGAAAGAGCTGCTAGAGATACTAGAGAAAGGAGTCGATTCTGTTGGTGAGAAGGTTTCTCAACTTCAGAGTAAAAGCTGCATAGGCGGGGCAGGTGAATACACGGGTGATGAAAACTGTAGAGGGTGGATGCCTGACTTAGAAAGCATACCTGAAGCAAGCTAGCCAGCAAATATATATAAATATATATATATATATATTACCTCACCACTGAAAAAAGAAGAAAAAAGACTTCTATTTTTTGTTTAACATACAAAATTAAACATGTAACCATGAAAGAAATAGTTTAGTTCTTCTCATCAGCTGTGCTTGTCATATACTTCAGTTTTTTTTTTCCTGCACACTGATCATCAAAAAAACCTGCAGCTAATATATAAGCAAACAAGAGTAGAGTCCATCTACTTCAACACCTTCTCCTATCCCTGTGTTGATCACATACCAGGTCACAAATATGGTGTAGCAAGGAAGGCGTATCAAAATCGCATAGCAATTAAGATTATGATTAGCACAAGGATGCTAATCTCGGATTAAAGCTTCACATAAAAACCCCACAAAATATTTTGCCAACAAGCATGACAGCATCACAACGTTCATTTTAGTACGTATTAGCCTTGTTATAAATACCAAATTGGGGCATGCCATATGAGAAGAGGGCGATGTGGCAACACTTGCGAGCCCCTTCAGCTCACGACGTCCTCACTTTTGCCATTCACTAAAATAGGTGTAAAGAAAGCACCATATGTTTCTGCTATCAATTAAGGAAGCTGGTCCAAGTTCTATTTTCTGAATTAAGAGAGATCCTGTTTTTCCAAGCTTTATTTTTTTTATTAATCTCATTTATCTCAAGAATCTGCTAATTTATCCAATGTCACGATTGATATCTACCGGATTGTAAAGATTCACTGGAAGAGAGATTTTCATTCAAGATAATATCAAGTGTACATAGTGTGTAATATTTATATACAAACTCTCCATAACCTCCTCCTAGGGGTGCTATCCGCATGCCCTGCACCATGCGGGTGGGAGGGTTTCATACCCGCCCCCGGATCGAAAGCAGGGCGGACGGGGGTAGAGTAGCTGAGGGTGGGGCCCTGCTGCCCACCCCTACCTCCTCCTATATATAAGCTATTCAAAAATAAAAATAAAATATTACAACGTTAACAAATTTGCTAGCCCGAAATATCAGTAGCAATATCCTCAAGTGTGACTCGGCATAATTGTTCCCTTGGCTTGTGGTGTGGCGTTAGGATCATTTTGAATTTTATCTCCAATACGGATAATGCCCTATCAAGAAATGAGCACTTTCTTCTTATATGTTTGAGGTGGAGCCTCAGCCCTACATCAATAAGTAATGACTACTTACGTTTATGATTCGCACCCATAATTATTCTCATTACGGTGGTGCTGACATTGTTCTCATCATGACAGCGTGGTGCATTTACCATGATTACCAGGCACTTGATATCTAAATGGATGGGAGTAGACTTATACAGTAAAAGTGCGTATTTTTTTTGTCTATACGAATGCAGTCTTTGTTGTGTTCTATGTATGCATCATGGTGGCTCGATCCACACTGCCGTTTCACATTATCTTTTAAAAGGCACTAAACTCTGTACTGTTTTGCAGTATTCAGTAAGAGATATTTTGTAAATCTTATGAACACAAGAAACAAATTCAGTAAGAGATATTTAAGATGGGTATTAAATAAAATAGTATTATAATAAATTAGAGAGTTTCTGATTGCATAAATAAACCGCTATGAATCAACTGGATTCTTCAAGAAGAAAATCTTCATTTATTTTTACTTTTTGCAGTCTCCACGCGGTTGTGCAGTGTCAACAAAATTACGTGGAACACAACTCGAACAAGTTGCTGGTTTAATATTGCAGTGACACGACTTCCGGGAATCCCACTCAATGGCTCTTCCCAATTAGTTTATACTTAGTGCTTTCATCCAAGCAATGGTGCTTTCTCCCAAAAAAAAAAAAAAAAAAAAAAAAAAAAAAACATGATGCTTTCCGCGGAATGAAGATCATTCGTTTGGGAAATGAAGTGGGCCGACATATTTTATAAACTTCATTTCTTCTGGTTTCATACTAGGGCACTAGAGCCCTTGCTTTTGGGAATAGAGTCTATCAATGGATATCTAACAGGATACTCCATTACAGGAAATAGAAAACTCGATTAGATTTAGCAGAAAACCTGACGTTCAACATTATATTATTGGTTTTTTCTCCTTGCTTGCTGCGTGCCGCTGCTTGATTGGTTGTCATTGTGTTCTGTCAGGGGTTGTAATTTCCATTTAATGCTGTTGCCTCTGCACTAAACCAGCTGTTATAACTCTAGCTTATCTTATCCTATGATCTATCACCCACTAACAACAGGGACAGACGCTCTTAAAAATCTGTGGAAAGATCGGAGAAAAGCAAAAGGAGAACTAGAAGGACAAAGCTTTCCTATGATCTATGGGTGGGAGAATTAGGAGGACAAAGCATTAATTTAACAGTGCTCCGTAGATTTCAATGGGTGGTTAATATATATTCAAAGTAGTCCACTATGTTTAACATGCCCACCATGAATGTAGTGGTTGACTGGGGGTACCATTGTTTCGTGTATTGCCTTGGGACTTCTTGCTTTCACTATTCACCCATTAAAATTCTTTGTTTTAACCCACATTTATTTGATTACTCAAGTGATAAAAGGTAGCAAAAGAAAGGGAAAATGTAAGCATGTGAACCATGACTTGGTTGCTTTCTCTCATCTTTAATTCATCAACGTTTTTACAGTTGATATCCCAATTTTATGTAGATTACTACATTCCCTATTGAACAGAAGACCACTCAGCACTGAATTACTTCAAAACATTCTTTAACATTGGCTATAAACAGCGAGTGTTGTATTGACAAAATTAGAGCAGTGGGATAACAAAATCTAGCATGAAGAATGACATTTCTCTTAAAATTAAGAGTCTGCTGATACAAAAACAAATGAAAATTCACACAACGTCTATCTTCAACTAATTATGTGCAGAAGTTAACTGAAGGGAGCTGTAAAATGATTGAGTATCCGAGGGACACTTTCGGGGTCCTTTTTGCTAGCCCTCCCCAACAAAACAGCCATGACGCAAGAACAGGTTCCTTAGCCTTTCAGTAGAAAGAAAACCAGCAGAAGGCAGGGTGATTTTTCTTAATGATGGCCTTGAAAACACCATCCACGCAATCTCTATATTCACATTATCGCACCATTTCAGATTTATCTCCCTTAATCCTCTGCAGTTCTTCATTACTTCCTTCACCCCTTTATCCGTCACATTCAGGCAGCCCGCCAATTCCAAACGTCGTAGCCTGCAACTTCTCTTTCCGATTATAGACAAAGCATTATCATTAATCCCTGATCCTTTTGCACTCAGTTCCTCCAATTCGGAGAGTTCGAAGTCTATCATGAACTCCTTGATCCCTCTACATTGGTTTATCTCCAAATGCCTGATCTCCCTGCAACTCTTAAAAATTTCTGAAATGCTTTCTCCTGTGATTTCCCAACAAGAACTTAGGTCGAGGAGTTGTAAACCGGGGCAAACAGTAACCAAAGTTTTGATACTCTCATTTCCCATTTTACCATTTTGAGCCAAGTTTAGAGCCTTGACGCGATGGTTCACCACAAAATCCGTAGTAAGATCTTCCTTCCCTAGATTTGTTCTCTCCATTTTGACTTCATTCAGTAGATGACACATTTTCATGATGGTAAAGAAGGTCGAACTTGTGAGCTTAGAACATTTACTGAGATTTATTGAGGTTAACTTGGAGAAAGAGTCGGATAACTCCATTATGTTCTGGTCTGTGAGAAAACTTACTCCTTCAAGGTTTAACAAACAAAGACTCCGGTACTTGTTCAACAGCAAAGAGAAGCCGGCAAACGTGAAACCGTGGCAATGGGCAAGAGTGAGCTTATTTAGTGGGAGACATGCTTCTACAATTGAATAAAGCAGTTCATCCGCAACAAATGAGTTTGACAGATCAATATCTCCCAAGGCTTTAGCGTATAGAAAAGATTCTACGAAACCAACCTCCATTGAAGGCAACCCGATTTCATTTACAGATATGGACCTCAATTCACGACTATAACGAATCGCGAAAGCAATAGCATTTGGGGTTATGCAAGAGCAGTCTCGGACCGCGATTTCTCTGATTAAGGTACAATTGGATGACAGAGCGATTAGTGATTGATTGGTAATGAACTGGTTGCCTGAAAGGTCGATCTTGATCAGGTTTTTAAGCTTCAATGTCAACGCAGAAACCCCCAAGTCAGTCACAGGCCCCGAAAATCTCCCCAAATTATCCAACCCATTTGAGGAGTAGCAATCTTTATGCTCAGGATAGCTGATATCAAGTTCTTCCAGATTTGGAAACGATGATGCTATAGTAAACAGATGGATGTCCTGCAATAAGCCTATCTTGGAGCAATTCAGGCTTCTCAAGTTCTTCATATTCGAACCCAATTCTCTCAACCCATCGAGGTGAAGACTCTTCTGGTTGGAAAGATGGAGAGCTTCGAGGTCTAACCCAGACATTGCAATCTGATTAAGAAGGCCTTCGAGGTCTCCATGAAAGTCACGGAGTTCTATCTTGCGGAGACGACGAAATCTTCGGAGGAGTCGAGGAAGGAAAAGAATTGTCTGGTCGGTGACAGTGAGGAAAACTCGAAGTTGATTGGAGATGGCGAGGAACTGCCTGCAGACCAAAGATAGCGATTCGAAGTGACGATGGTGGTCGACGAAAGAGAACACGAGTTCCCAACATTCTTCGGGAAGATGTACAGGGGGTTTCTCTGACATTGATTTCAGTTGGAGGAACTGGAAGGAATGAAAGGGAGAGATGGGTAAAGTTGTTTTGGTAGAGCAGATCTTGAGATCCGTGGATATATCCGCGTTTTGAAATAAAGGAGAAAGAAAAGAGTTCATTTTACCTTTCTTGTTGGTTCAATTTTAAATTTTGAATTTTAAATTTTAAAACTATTCGAATAATATATATCTATATATTTAAATTTTAAGGCTACTCGAATCAAATATATATATATAATATATATTTTATCTTTTTAACATAATTATAAATAGATTGGGACGGTGATAAATATGGAATTTTCATGTATAATGTGAAATGATATGTACACGTACACTTTCATGTAAAATTCTATCTAAATCGACTGCATTATCAATCATTACGGATAAGTTTTGGAAGCGAGATGAAATAAAAATTTTATAAATAGTAGAAAATTAGTTTGTATATAGTAATGAAATAGTTTAAATAAAGTTTTATAGAGTTTTGAGAAATGAGAGATAAAAAGTTGAATAAAAAATATTATAAAGTTTAAATATTATTATAATATTTTTTTAATAATATAATTTTTTTTAGATTAAAAAGTTGAATTATTTTTTATTTTTTGTCTGAAAGTTTGGAAAAATTATAATGATTAGTTTGAAAGTATTTATGTTTGAGTAATATTTAAGAAGGGGATGAGATGAAAATTTTGAAATTAAATTTTTTTCAAAACAAGCCCTCAGTCTTTAGGATAATATCTCTCATCCCTTCTACTTTTTTCTTTTATTTTTTTGACTAAGTGTTCTTTCAAGATGATACCATCTTTAACAACTTCATTGCAATTCTCGAGTCATCATCTAACATTTTTTTTTTCCTCATGATCATCTTTGTACTTTAGAATATTGGAAGTTGAGGAAAGCTCAATATGTGAGGAGAGATGCTTGAAAATATATCCCAAGTGGAGGCTATTTCATGGAAAATGTATGAGTGGCCTTTCGCTGTTATTGTGTCACTAATTATTCAGTAATGACTGTTTCTTACAGCTTTTTTACAATTTAGTTAATAAAGTTGTAAGAGTGTTATTATTTTATAAACATATATTTTATTTAAAACTGTTAGAATGCATAGCGGAAAAGTATCTCAAGCTCAATTTAAAGAATTGTTTCACAAGTTTTTCCAGATTAATAAACTCCAAGCGTTTTCTCTTAGTGGCGAAAGTGTACTACGTAGTATGGAACTACAGTAACACTTAATCAATCCACAGCCTAAGTATTTTTATCAAGAGAGAACAAAAAGAGAGAGAGTATTTTTCTATTTTTCAGATGGTGCCAAAAACACAATTGGGGAGGACTATATATAGTCCTCCTCTGCACGGCTGGCCTTAAAGGCCAGCCTTCAATTGTATCATGTAACAGCAGTAACGCATGGCTTTAAGCCATGCATTACAAGCAGGAGGGGGTCAGCTCCACGTGGGAGCCCCTCCATCTAATATCTCCCACTCGCACACAGTGGGCATGACCCCAAGTCAGCATCTCTCTAATGTTCTCAATCTTGTTCATACAAATAAATAGGTCGTGCGATCACCAAGCACATCTATAGAAAGGAGGGAGTACATACACCAAATCTCTCCCAGAGAAGACCAGCATAGTAACATCCCTAACGTGTCTGGTCATGTCCTAGACTTATTTGATCACATCAAGATCAAGCATTTTCGAACCCTCTTGAATTTAAAAAACTCAGAACAATGTTTGACTACCTCCAAATATTTCAATGTGTTCACAACCTTTAGCCGCTACCAAGATGTAGCGTCATTCGTATGACGTCAGCAAACATTATCGAAGATACAATATCGAATAGTCTTCCCTCTACACTCATATCACTCAATTTTGGTCGAACTGCTTTCCCAACAATGCCTCTTTAGACCGTATCTATCATGGCCATAGACAGCATGCCAAAGTAGCAAACATCACAACCTCCATCTCGTGACATAGTCAAAAGTAAAGGATATTTTTTAAGAAATGAGACTCACACAGTGAGAAAGAGGGAAACATTTTACTCACTTACTCATATGGTCGTATAAGCACATATAGTATGAAACACATGCTACGGTGGATTTCTCTTTCTTAAAGAGCATATGTCTATATCAACACCGTACAGATCTTAGTCTAGCCGCTCCTTAAGCGTCCAACCCGAATTCCTCTATTTGCACGTCTCCAAGGCATCAAAGAGGAACTCGCATCTGGCTTACTACAGGCTACATGGACAAGTACCTAGGGACACAATGTCTCATCTCTACTCGCCACTTAAGCACTAGAGGCGATCGCTCGTGTGAGTGAGCCGATCCAAGCCTGTTGACATATCTTGTGTGTGTGTATTAAAAACAATACGATAAAGACAAAAACTGAATCATATTGTATTAATATCCCAAAGGAAATGTTACATCTTTATGTCATTTGAAACACAAATTACATTTATAGTCTACGCAGTCCTAGATTCCTAACATGAGCCTCGAAGACATCTCTTGCTATAGGCTTCGTTAAGGGATCAGCAACCATGCGACTCGTAGAAAGATGTTTCAGAACCACTTCTTTTTGCACTATCATGTCTCTGATGTAGTGATATCTGATATCTATGTGTTTGGTTCTTCCATGATACTTTGAGTCCTTAGCATATGCGAGGGCTGCCATGCTATCGCAGAATATTGTCACCGGATTTGATGTATCCGTGCCAATGTCTAAATGCTTGAGGAACCTCCGCAACCAAACAGCTTCTTGAACTGCTGCAGAACATGCTATGTATTCTGCCTCCATGGTGGATAAAGCTATACAGGGTTGTTTCTTGCTGCTCCATGTAATGGCGCCTTGGTTGAGCAGAAAGACATACCCAGTGGTTGATTTGCGCTCATCTAGGTCGCTGCCCCAATCGGCATCACTGTAACCTTTTAGCAGTAAATCTGAACCCTGATAGTACAACACATAGTCTGCAGTTCCCTTGAGATATCGCATAATCCTTTTGACCGCTTTCCAGTGAGCTAGTCCGGGGTTTGATTGGAATCTACTCATTAAGCCAACTGCATAGCATATGTCAGGCCGAGTACACATCATTGCGTACATCAGACTACCCACAACATTAGCATAAGGGACACGGGTCATCTTTTCCTTTTCTTTTTGAGTCTTAGGACACATCACTTTAGACAAGTTCTCGCTCCTTGCAACAGGGGTGTCAATGGGTTTACATCCATTCATTAGGAAGCGCTCGAGGACTTTCTTTATGTAAGTCTGTTGAGACAAACACAAAAGTCTCTTTGAGCGATCTCTGTAGATCTTAACTCCCAGAATGTATTCTGCCTCACCCATATCCTTCATCTCAAAATTGAAGGATAACCACTCTTTTGTGGCGACTATCAACCCTTTATTATTTCCAGCTAGTAGTATGTCGTCAACATATAATGACAACATAATGAAACTCTTCTTAGACCTTTTGACATAAACACAATGATCATCTGTGATCATCGTAAACCCATTCGAGAGAATGACTCGATGAAATCTGAGGTATCATTGTCTAGATGATTGCTTTAGGCCATATATAGATCGTTTGAGCTTGCACACTTTGCGCTCTTGACCTTTGACCACAAAACCAGTTGGTTGATCCATATAGATCTCCTCATCTAGTTCTCCATTGAGAAATGTTGTCTTAACGTCCATCTGGTAGAGTTCCAAATCCATATTTGCTACTATAGCTAGAATTAGGCGAATTGAGGCAAACCTCACCACTGGTGAAAAAGTCTCCTCATAGTCTATACCTTCCTGTTGGGTATATCCTTTCGCCACTAAGCGAGCTTTGTACTTATCTATTGATCCATCCGACTTGCGTTTGACCTTAAGAACCCATTTGTTCCCAATAGTCTTACGTCCTATTGGTAGATCAACCAGATCCCAGACCTGGTTAGTCTTCATAGAATCAATCTCATCATTAAGAGCTTTCATCCACTCATCTTTTGTAGAAGATGAGAGAGCCTCATAAATTGTCCTAGGCTCGTCATCATCATGTGGAGCTACCATAAAAGCTTCCCCTTCAATCTCAAAACGACAACGGGGAATACTTTCACGTGTGCTTCTACGCGGCTGAGGTTGTTGTGATTGATTGACAAGTGATGTGCTCCCACTCGGATTCAAATAATTTGTAGGAGCTTAAAGAATTTCTTCCTCATTCTCAACTAAATTCCTTGGAGCACTTTCCTCTTGTTCTACAATCTCATGAAGTTCTAAACTCCTATCAACCTCACATCTACTTGGAAACTCATCTTCAATAAAATCCACATCTCGTGACTCAATCTCAGTCACACTTCCATCAGATTGTTCACCTATTAATACATACCATTTAGAGTGTTCTGAGTACCTTATAAAGATACACTTCTTCCATCTAGGGCCTAACTTCCCATACTTATGAGAAAGATTGTGAACAAAATCCGTTGAACCCCATGGCCGCAAGTTACTCAAATTGGGTTTCTCGCCGGTTCATAGTTCATATGGGGTGGAAGTTACTGATTTGGAGGGCACTCGGTTAAGAATGTAGGCAGCAGTCAAAAGTGCATCCCCCCAAAAAGAAATTGGTAGGTTTGCTTGCGCCATCATTGACCTAACCATCTCAAGCAGTGTTCTATTTCTCCTTTCCACCACGCCATTTTGCTGCGGCGTATTCGATATCGTCAACTGTCTTTTGATTCCTTTTTCATCACAGAGCCTTTTAAATTGCTCAGAGAGATATTCTCGTCCTCGGTCAGTTCTTAGAGCTTTTAAACTCTTGTCTAACTGATTCTCAACCATTCTTAGATATCGACTAAACCATTCCAATGCTTCAAACTTATGGGAGATTAAGTAGACATGACCGTAACGTGAAAAATTATCTATAAATGTGATGAAGTAGACATCTCCGTGTCTTGCCATCACACTCATTGGACCACAGATGTCTGAGTGGACTAATTGCAGTGGAAAAGATGCCCTTGTGGCTTTTCCAAACGGTTTTCTCTTAGCTTTTCCCATTAGACAATGTTCACATGTGGACAAGATGACCTTAGCGAGATTGCCTATAAGGCCTTCTCTAGCTAACCTAGTCATTCTATCTTGCCCTATATGGCCAAGCCTAGCATGCCATTTATATGAATCCAAATTATCAAATGTAGAAAGAAAAGCAATTGACTCATTTATATTTGAATAATCTAAATTCAATATCATAAAACCGTCTTGTAGAAAAGCATTACCATAAAACACATGGCCCAAATAAAAGGAAACATAATTGTTTTCAAATACAATACGAAAACCAAGTCTTAATAGAGTGACTACAGAAAGTAAGTTTCGTCGGATCTCGGGAGCGTATAGTACATTGTGAAGGAAAAGGGTGCGGCCACCCCGCAAGTCCAGCTTGTAGGTACCAAGTCCCAGTACCTCAACGCTAGCTCCATTCCCCACCTTGATATCATGACTCCCAGCTGGAATCCAGCGATACTCAACAAATCCAACTCTATCTCGCGCTATGTGTTCGGTCGCTCCTGAATCAACAGTCCACACAGGATAGGAGTGAGCAACCATCACATGGCTAGTAACAAAAACAATGCGAGAAAAGTTAGAGTGTACCTTCTTCGGCTCAGTGCAGTCACGAGCGAAGTGGCCATTCTTTCCACAGTTGAAGCACTCTAATTTCGACTTGTTCTTCCTGCGCTTGCCCCTCTTGCTGCGTTGAGAAGTTCCTGACACATTCTTAATTTGTCCAGCAGCTACCCCATTCTTGGACTTCTTGCGCTTAGGCCTTGATGCCTTACGCGAACCAGAATCAGCCACATAGGCCGTGTGATTGGGCTTGGCAGCCTCTAGGCGCTCAGCCTCCAATTCCAAGTGACGCGAGACATCATCAAAGTCTTTGATATTCTCGTTATGCGTCAGGTTCTGGCTCATATTCTCCCAAGAATTCGGCAGTGATCTTATCACTGCCTGGACTTGCTGTTCATCAGTCAGGTTGTTTCCTGCCGACTTAAGTTCGCGGATCATAGTTGACATAGCCCTAAGATGCTGCTTCATAGTGTGGTCAGAGCGCATCTTATAGGAGTAAAACCTCATGGTTAACCCACGCAACCTAGTGGCTGAAGTTCCACCAAACTTCAACTTCAAAGCCTCCCACATGCTTTGGGTAGTGTCATAGATCTCGAACTCACACATTAGATCATTGTGCATGCTGCTTAACATTATTATGCGCGCGCACCAACTTTTCTTAGCCCATTGAGTATAGGCTAGTTGATCTATTTTGTGTTGTTCCGAGGTCCCTTCCCCGGGCTCAGTAAGGGAGTGAGATAAGGCCTCCAAGACCTCTTGCTCATCTAAAACATATTGAATCTTACGATGCCAAATGTCGTAGTTCTCCCCATCCAATTTCTCCCCTTTGTTTAAATCGGCAACTATACTCTTAGATGTCATTTCACTACAATACGCAAAGAAGGGATATTACACACACACCTAAGAAATCTGCTGCATCCATCCAAGTTAGAAAAAAAATAATTTAGACATGTCGCAAGATCGAAAAATCGCTAGGCTTCAGAATCATCTCTTGCGCCACAATATCCAATTATTAAATTTCTAACCTAATTCCCGCGTAAATTCAAAAAAAAATGGGAGAATTAATCATAAATCTCAACCATACTCCCACTATCTTAAGTAGTCATCTAGTCCTAGTCACATGTAAAGACATAACCTACTAAAATTGTAGTAACCTTTTGGGCCAGTCTACAAGGACAGCTACTCCAACCACAGTAACCTGTTGGGCCAGTCTACAAAGATGGTTCATATAAGACCATTACAATCTATTTTTCTTGTTCCATCAGTGCATTTACAGTTCTTACTAGGGTCACTGTGGTCTTTTGGCTATACAGTGCATTTACAGTTCTTACTGGGGTCACTGTAATTTTTTTTTCAGTCTATCATTTACACTAACAATTCTAACTAAGACTACTTAGTGGGAATTTTTTCTATGTTATCAATAAAGACTAATGTATAAACATTCAAGCCTAACATTCATAGATGATAAAATAATCACATATCCACATGTTCAATTCACATATACATGTAATCACATTTAATATAACAAATTAAATAAAAGATCATATGTAATTTAAAATAATGGAATGAAAAAAAAAATAGCATGAATATAACTATATATTCACATGTGATCAAATTTAATCTAAAACATTAAATAAACAATCACATGTAATATAACAATATATCTTAGCATATATTAAGTCATGCAAATTTCATCCCCTCCTTTTATTTTCTGTTAAAAAAAAATGGGCTTGATAAAGTTGGGCTTTTAAAAAAAAAATTTCCCAGTTTTTTTTTTTTATTAAATACTGAAAGGCCGAATGGCCCAAAAACAAATTGGGCCAAGCCCAGCCCGAGTCATAAAAAAAAAAAAACGTTTAAGCTGGGCCTCACGGCCCAAGCCCATGGAAGTCAAATGACCTAATGGTCATCTTCTTCCTCCATCGGCTACTGTTCACGTGAACAGTAGCCGCTCCACAACAGCACGCCGCTGCACCGCGGTGGTGCTCGCTGCACCTCGCTGGTGCTCGCTGCACTGCGGTGGTGCACGCTGCACCACTGTGGTGCGAGCAGCGCCTTGCGGTGGTGCTCGCAGCACCACCTGGTGCGCATTTTTTTTTAAACAGATAAAAAAAAGAGAGGATAAAAAAAACACCATACAAATCTCAAGCATATGCGAGAAAATATTATAAACTGGAAGTATATGCCAAAATTATAAACAAGTAGTAAAAATAATTCTGTTTCTATCACTACTCATTTAAATAAAAAAATATAGCTACTTGTTATACATACGTATTGTTAATATATGTATAATCATAAGAAAAATATTTTATCCATCAAAAGACTTTGCAAAAGTAAATTTATAAATTGACGTAACTTGACATGGTATGTTAGATTATAAAATTATTTTTATTGTAAAGTATATTTAATATATCATATAAACTCATGATAGTTTGTGAGTTTATTTTTGTGAGATCTTTTTATATTTGTTTTGATGTAGCACTTCACTAATCATAATTGTCGAAACAAGGAGCAATGCTTTTTTTTTTTTAACAAAAGGAGCAATACTTTCTAAATATAGTATAGAATAATTCTTCTCATCAGTTACTATTTACTATCTCATACTCTATATTTTATAAAATAAAAAAAAATATCAAGTATGAATATAAATAATGACTGATGCATAACAAAATCCTATAATATATGGCAGCCATTTGCCATGGAGATGAGATATATATAGATGGAAACCTCAAGATTATAGAAAGTTGATAGTTCTTGTCGTTTGTTTCGCACGTAATACAAAGTTTTATGCATAAATTAATAAACACACTGTGTGATCTTTTCCACTAGGAATTATATATTTATTTTGTCAATTTTCAGGCTCAAAAGGTTCACATGAGAATTGTGATTTTGTCCCGTACGATACAGAATAGGTTTTCTTAGATCTTTACCCAAAGATGAAAGAACAGCCAAGCTATTTTTGTCAGCCATATTAATTAGGCGCCGTACGTCGTATGCATTGCATGCTAGTTTCAACTTTCAACAGAATATACTCGTGTCACTAATTAATTCCCACCAAGTTTGCATTTTTACGATTTCCATTTTTCATTTTTCTCCGACGCTTTACAATTTGGGTTTGTTTAATAAATTTTTAAAAAAATAAATATATTATTTCTCCAAATATTATTTTTTCTAAGTTGTATTTGAGTTGTGAAGTATTTTCAAGAATTATGTAAATAGTAATAAAAAAATAATAATAAAACAATAATTAATAGTGAAATATTACAATAATATCTCAACCTACGAACTGGGCATAAATTTATCACAGATAACGGTCACGGACTCGGAACTCCAGCACACTCTCCTTCTTTCACAGTTCGTCTCTACCCATGACGACCCACGCGTCTCAGTCGCCCAAAAACGCTCTCTACTTTTTTTTTTTTTTTTATCAAAGAAAAGATGGTACGGCTGTGTTTGGCCCACGCGATGCACGTCCCCTTCCGCCCTTCGGCCCCCTCAGGTATCAATAGTTATTATACACACACCCACTCTCCACCGGATAGATAGATAAAGTGCTTTCTTGGTTTCCCTCCAGCAGTTTCTTTGTCTTCTTCTGCCAGCAGATAACAAAGATTTTTACATACATAGATAACTCGACACAAGCAACAAAGGAAGTTTCTCAGAGTCCCAACACAACTTGACACACTCTTGCACGCATTCTCTCTCCCCTCTCTGAGGAGAAAAAGTGGCATGATGAATCTTCTTGGTCTTCTGCTTCCCATGTGGGTATCGAGCGCCATTTTGTCTACAATCATCATTGATGCCAGATCAGAGCCTGCTATATCTGCAATTTCGGAGCCTGCTTCTGTTGCCCAGAGAGAGCCTACTTCTCAATTTTCTCTAAAAATGGAAGCTGAATCTCCAGGTACTTCAACAATGCACAGGGATTTCTGTTTTTGGTCTTTGTTCCACCTCAGGGACTTGTGTGGCCTGTTGGGTATTTGCTTGTCTACTGGGTTTTCATTGGTTCCAATTTTCGAATTCATTCAAACCCCAACTAGAGTGGATATGTTTTCAGTCTAGATTTATTCGATATTTGGGGTTTTGATTTTTGGTTTTAGATATTATATTTTCGCACAGTTTGGTTTCTGACAATGCCGTGAAAGGATGAAGTATCTCCTGTAAATTTGTATTCTAGCGGGTTTAATCTCTTCTCGTTTTCTTGTGCTCTGTTTGATTTCTGAGAAAATGTATCGTAAGCAAAAGTTAAATTGGTTAGAAAAAGGCTGTTTGTTGTTTGATTTTCCCAAAAACCAGAAGTTTCACTCAATTGTATAATTGTACTTGAAAAAAAAAAAACTATCTTGCTTTGCTGTGGTTACATGGGTGTTTCATACAAAGAAAAAAATGGAAAGAAAATCAGGACATGGAGTTTAAGAGCTAAGTACCCAGTTTCCTCGGGAACGAAACGGAATCATGCTACAGTAAGCTAATGTTGTTCTCTAATATTTCAGTACTTATTTCATGGCAGTTATTTATTGGGTTTGGACTAAAATATCACATTCACATTTCGCTTCCTTTTCTGATCTCATAATCCCCATGATTGTCTAAACAGAAAACGATATCTTTCCCATGTTTATATATGCATATGCACATTTTATATTTTTATATTTCCCTTTTGCGCGTTCTAATAAAATTTCTGCTTATCAAAAAAACCATTTTGCTGTATTTCTAAATTAGCATGTTTAGTCATGGTTTTCTCATGCTAATACCAGGAGTACCAAAGGTTAGAGTAATGCACCACCAAGATTTGAACAAGAGAATTCTTATAGCGCTCATTGTTGCTTCCATTCTCCTTGGTGGGATTTTGCTGTTTTCAATATGTTTTTGGATCTATAGATGGAAAAACTCGAAGAACTCCAATGAAAAAGGTCAAAAAAGCTTAGGTATCATCTATTTAATGAAAATTGCATTTGTTTTTTTTTTCCTTTGAGATCAATGTTCACATTTTTTCCATTTACCTTGTCTTTCTAATATGATCTGAAGAGGCTGGAAAAGGGATGTCGCAAAGTCCAATGATGGTTAGATTTAATTCCTTGATGATGGTCGATAAGAAAAGTGCGGTAGCTATATTTGATTATCAATCATTAGAAGCTGCGACAAACAATTTCCATGAAAGTAATGTTTTAGGTGAGGGTAGTTCTGGACGTATCTACAAAGCTCGTTTTGACGAAAAATCCCTTGCAGCAGTGAGGAGAATTGATGGTTTCAGGCTAGGCGTGGAAAGAGAATTTGAAGTAATATTCTCGCTGAAATTGATTTGGATATCCATTTGTTGGTTCCTGAACTTTTTCTTTACAGGTTTCCTCTTAATTGATTACTTGGAATTGCAGAATGAGGTAAATTGCTTGAGCAAAATTCGGCATCAGAATATTATTGAACTACTTGGTTACTGCATCAATGGAGAATCAAGGTTTCTTGTTTATGAAATGGTTGAGAAAGCTTCTTTGGAAACTCAACTGCATGGTATATCTTTTTTTCTTCATTATTAATTAAAGCAAAGAATTAAAAAGGACAATAGCCAAAGAACTTTGTAGGTCTGCTTGTATTGTATCTGTTTTTTCTCGATGTTGTAGGATCTACTCGGGGATCAGGTTTAACGTGGCATTTGCGGATGAAAATAGCTGTTGATGTTGCTAGGTAAGTCCACTATGCTCATAACTTGTTTTACTTTATTTTTTCTCCATTTTTTATGCTAACACGGTTGTTGTTGTTGTTATAAATGGTGATAGGGGTTAGAATATCTTCATGAGCATTCCAATCCTCCCGTGGTTCATAGAGACATAAAATCCTCTAACATTCTTCTGGATTCTAATTACAATGCTAAGGTAAGATCTATAGGTTGTCTGTTGAAACTGGCATGCACGATATTTTGGCTGTATGTGATATTCAATAGAATGCTTTCTCCTTTAATGAGATTTTCTTGAATCAGCTGTCAGACTTTCTCCTTGCCGTAACTTCTGACACTGAAAACAAGAACATAAAGCTTTCAGGAACATCAGGTTATCTGGCACCGGAGTATCTTTCAGATGGTATGGAGAATTTTATATGATGTTTAAACTGCATACTAATAAGCATTCGTTTGAATGATCTGTGTGTTTGTTGCATTTGTCTTCCTTTGAGAGCTCTTCTTTCTGTGAAACCTTTCGAATTTCTGTTCTTGCACTCGAATGCTCCATGTTCTCTTAAGCATAGTGTCTTTATGTTTTGCCTTAAAAGAACTAGTTTTAGCTTTTTCTTTGTAATTGCCTTGCGTATGCATCTATTCGCTGCTAACAGACATCATGATCTGAGTAGCGTATAAAATGCTTAGAATGATCAAGTTAATCGCACAGTGTGAATAATCTGTGATGATACGAAGGGTAATAATAATTCATAAATTCAGGTATTTGGATTAGGGCACTCAGTGTTCTTTTATTTGTATTTCGATATGCCTATTCTTTGATCAGTAAAGTTTTGTTTACCTATAAAAAAAAAAAAAATTCAGGTAGATGATTCTTTTAAATAACATGAACCCCGTCTTTCACCATCAAGATAGTGTAGAAGTTCCTTAGTGCATCCATATGCTTAGAATGTATTATTTCCTATGGTTCTATGTCCAACTTCCAAGGGTAAAAGTAACGTTGAAAATAACGGTTTCAATGTTAATGTTGTAGGATGGGCTACTGATAAAAAAGATGTTGTAGGATGGGCCATGTATCATTACGAGTCAATTATATATTGTTTCTGTAATCCCGTTGATGAAGAAAATGGATGACTTATTTTCACTCATTAATCATATAGTTGTAGTCAAGAAGGCATTACAATTAGTTGTCTTAAGTTGTCCCTATGTTTGGTTTTCTAATGCCACAAAGAACCAAAATTCCAAGTAGAGGGTTTTCTTCCATATAAACGATGTGAGATTATTTCTTACAGGTAAACTAACAGATAAAAGTGATGTCTATGCTTTTGGAGTTGTCCTTCTTGAACTTCTTATGGGAAGAAAGCCATTGGAAAATGATGCTCTGCCCCAATGCCAATCTATTGTTACATGGGTAGGTCGTCTTTCAAAAGTCACGAAGCTGCCTTTGATGAAGTGAATTTTGAGTTTCTGGTGCTTGATGTCTGAATCAATTTTTGATTTGCAGGCTATTCCCCAGCTTACGGACAGATCAAAGCTTCCAAACATTGTTGATCCTGTAATAAAAAACACCATGGACCTAAAGCACTTATATCAGGTTCCTAAACACTAATATTTGGTACCTAATGAATTGTTATGTGTTGGGATTTGCAGCTAAATTATAATCGTATTACCATTGGACAGGTTGCTGCTGTGGCTGTGCTATGTGTACAACCAGAACCATGTTACAGGCCGTTGATAACGGATGTCCTGCACTCACTCATCCCTCTTGTCCCTTGTGAGCTTGGAGGGTCACTCAGAGTTACAGAACCTGCAAAGCCAGGCCGTCACTCAGAGTTACAGAACCTGTGAAGCCAGGCCGCCCAGAACCCTCCGGCTGACTGGAGAACCTAGCTTGTGACTATTACACATTGTCATGCTCCAGATCAACACATTCTAGGCAATCACTCAAAACACCCGATTCGTTTTCTCGTGCTCATGATCATTCTTTGCAGATTACCTTTTCTGTGAGATTTGGACAGCAGTAAACTTATGGTACGAAGAGTTTTTTTTTTCCTTAATTAAAGATGTAAATTGTAGTAAATTTTATGTAATTTTTCCATTACAGTCTGGGAACCAATTTCAAACCAGTAAGAGAACCAAAAAAAGAGAGGCGCGGGGATCCAAAAATCTGTGAAATAAACTTTTCTCATCCTACGGATGAATAAGTCGATAATTTGTTGGTCATTCTATGGCAATTTCATTTTGCTACATCATGGTTTATCTTATCAACGACTAGAAAATCATATTGACTCTGCTTTTTACAACGAATTCATTTTTCCAACTTTTGGCCTCGTGCGTATCAACACGTTTATACCTGCTCGAAGAAACAAGGCTTGAGAACAACAATCACAACATCTGTGAATCACCATTGTTACTTGTCACCGTCCAAGTTAGTTATGTTCTTCATGATTAAAAAGAACACGTACAGATTTTGAGCAATAGGCAAGCAACTTGATCCTGTTTTTTGTTTTTCCTTTTCCACCTAGTTTGTTTCGTAGCCTATATTTTATTCCCCTCTTTATTTATTGCCATCTTCGTTCAGTAACATATGTTAACCACTGCTACAGAGAAGGAAAAAGACGCACAAGAAGACAAAGATGTTGAGACGCTTGATGGAAAATGAGAGGTTTGTCTCCAGCTGTAAGCTTAATCTACAACCCAGGAAAAAGAAACATGAATAAATAGCTCGAAAGACAGAAGCTTGATTGGTCAAATTTCGACAATTTTCATCTTCCAACTCTTTTATTCAAGCCTTTGCATCGATTGGAGTTATCACACATATACACATGATAAATGGATTTTGACTTCCATATCTTAGAGCGTAGTTAGTTCAAAGACAAACACACAGAGAATTTCAATGCAGATCTTCATACCAACAACTTGAACTTGAAGGCTAAGCCAAATCAGTTAAAGCTAAATCTTATAAGATAAAAAATATCATTGGTATGAATTCAATCGAGGAGGAAGCTGTTTCTCACTGTATGAGCTGCATACGAATTACGGCTCCCTCTCTGCTCTTGAGGGTGACGGGGAAGCCTCATACTCCGCAGCTCTAGAGATGTGAGGCTAGCTCAACCATTCGTGCGTATCTTGGGATACTCACTACTTACCTCTGCTCCTGAAGCTAACTGCCAATATTTCAAAGCCAATTCCTAATTGTCAATTGCTTCATCGATTGTGGCTTACTTAAACTAAACTGTAACTTTTAAGCTACAATCAACAAAAGCAAGAAATTGAGAGCTTGTTTGCTTGAAGAGGGCCAAAAAACATGAGAGGCTAGCGCGAGCCTTATTGAAAGAAAATACCCCTTACTATAGAACAAAGCAAGGGATTGAGCTTTAGAAAGCCGTTGCGCGTTTGAAGAAGCAATGAACATTGGACCCGAGAATTTTGCATGTAAAAAGATTCTCTGCAGCTAGAGTCTGCATCTGCTAACTAGGAGAAAGAGAGAATGAAATAACATTGCATTAAAACAATTGAATTGGAAAGAGGAAATCAAAATAAGTTACTTCCGAGCATTCAATAACCGGAAGACTATTCACAGATAACTACAAATTGTTTTTTTTTTTTTTTTTTTGCCTTATCTTCCATGATTTTTCATCTTATTCTCCAACAAAATAAGACTATTCCGCGGCAACATATTTTTACTAGAGAGCTTGTTTAAATCAAAATAAATCTATCTACAAACTTCGAATACCTCTCTACTCGAAAGACCGGTCAACGCCCACTCGACTAGAGGGACTGAGAAATTAATAGAGTACAAAACTTATCTTCAAGCTTTACCTTATTTTGATCGTTCAGAGGGCGATCATGAAGTTACTGAATGAAGTCCTTCTTTCTTTCAGAGATGTTGACCCGCAGCGAGGCAGAGATGGCTAAGTGACATATGGAATATGGCGCCAAACATCGTCATCTCATAGAGAGGCTTTCCTCAGTGCCCTTCCCTTCAAAGTAGGTGATAGGCAATAGATGGCATTGGCTTAAATGTGATATCTGTTAGAAGGCACTTGCTTAGCAGCTTTAGAAAATGAGAGGCACAAATTTCTCAATCTTTCTCGCCAGTTTGGGACTCTCCATGCGTATGGTGCTCTCGTCAAAATCGGAAAAGGTCTTCTTTTTTTAATTACCCAATGCGATTGCACCATTTTCGGGACCTCTAATGTTGGAAAGGACTATATGTACGACATCACCTTCAGGTATTGAAAAGGTCACTCTTGATGCAAGATTCCTCCACCGATCAATGAAGACAACATTACTCTCTTTGATCCCCCGCCTCTAAGAAAGGTTAATCAACTCGATCAAGCACGGCGGACGATCTGCTTGGTGCAACTACTTTATTATGAATAAGTCCACCACATCCTCAAAACATTCGGATTGCATGACAGGGGAGAGAGAAGAACTATCATGCGACACCTCCTTCCAAGGACTTATGAAAAAGGTAGATTAGCATTCTCTCCTTTTTTTCGTACCCTCGACAATCATTGCAGAAATGGCTAGATAATCCTTGGGACTACCAACTCCGTTATACATTCAAAAGGTGAAGAAAATTTCTTTAGGAGCCTTTAATCATGAACTTTGAACTTTGAGTCTTTTTTCATTATATAAATGACCACTGCAAGTGGGCTGGAGAGTATCATGGAAAGGCCTGGTGATGGTGCTGCCAAGGCTATGACCGCGACCTCAGAAGGGTTGGAGGAAACCATTGTTGAGTTGATTGAGACTGCTACCACCATGAATGCAGTACATGTGAAAGGGATGAATGACCAGGAGTTAGAGCAGCATATGAGGCAGAAGGTTATTGATAGCATTCTTGAGGGGATTCCCGTCCTTCATTGTCTCTTAGTTGCCTATGGTCTTTAGCTTTCCCGTTCCTAGATGGGTATGAAGGTGAGCTCTGAAGTCTTTTATTTCTTCCTAAAGTGAGGACTAGTCCCCTGTGTTTCCTATCCTTTCTTTGAGGAATTCCCCCCAGTTTGTTCAATTCAATAAGAAAAACCTTCAGTGCGCTCTTAGCTTGATAAGTGAGTTGGCTTCCGAATCTAGGGGATAGTAGGAAGGGCGTCTATGGAACTCAGAGAGTCAGTCAGAAGACCAGTAGGAGGTGGGTTGCCCTTTACTTCATTCCAAAGTAATGGGCGAGTGGCTTGCCGAATACTACCTATTGTTTATTACATGTCTAATTCTTCTGAGCTAACAGCTGTAGACTCGGATAAAACTCTAGACCTGGAAAACTAGGACTTGCAAATGGCACGAGAAGAAAACCACCTTGTCGAGCTGGAAGAATAGCAGAGGCAGCTAATCGGATGGCCGTCCTCACATATACTTGAATCTTAGAACCTGGGGTTGGCGATCTTCCCTTTATCACTGAGGTGCGGTTAGATTCTAGGGTTGGATCGGGTCCCACATTGGGCTTGGCCTCTGTAACAAATCTAGCCACTTCTCTCAAGTGGTACCCCTCTTCTCTCAATGGTTGGACTCCTCTGCCCTAGGCATGCTCCACCAAAAACCATTTATGGGCAGCTTAGGAACCGGCCTTTGACTTCTTATTATTTATCAAAATCTTCTCTCTCTTCGTAAAAGCCCCTGCCTGTGAAAATCTTGCGTGGACAAGATAGAATGTAAATAAACATTACAGATACGTATTTTTTGGTTCAATTCAAAGATTTTCTTGGCCCAAATACATTTTCATTGGCTAGCTGAATTATACAATGCCAACTATATAAAGCCTGAAGTGCGGACGATATTATCAATGCATCAAACAAAACAAATAATGAAGAAGAATACAACTCCAAGTTTCTTGAGCAGCACTACAATTCTTTAATCTATATTCTCGATCATCCCGAGAAAAGAAACTCTACTTAATTCCCCCAAACTTCAAGCCCAATTGCTTTTTTCTGTCTCTGTCTCTGTCTATGACAAAGAATCGATGGCCATTTCAAGCTGGCTGTGCACTAGCAGCACAAAGAACATGCTTGTTAAAATTGTTCATCCTGGTGGCCATGTCGAGCTCCATGACAGGCCAATCCTTGCAGCGGAGGTCATGACTCGGAACCCAAAATGTTGCGTCGCCCACCCACATGTATTCCAGCAGCCATGGGCGATTATCAAACCAGAGACGACGCTGATGCCCGGCAAGAAGTTTTATGTCGTGCCCATAGGCACAATACGGAAGCTTCAGCGCAACGCTTTGAAGAATTCTCCGTCTTTAGTTCGTCAAATCCGAAGCGCTCAATCTAGCAAAGGAGAGGAAGAAGATAATGGCGCTGTTTCTTCTCCAAACCTAACATATGCCAGCAGCATGAAACCTAATGCAGACAAGCAGTGTTGCTTTTCTGATGACAGTTGCTTCATGGGCTTGCTAAAGGGTATCAAGACTCAAGAGACTCATGGCGAGGAGTACTCAAGTCAGGAAACAGGATCACCAAGCAGCAGTAACAGTTCTTCTGAGGTCAAACTGCTTACAAGAAAGAGGCGTAGTGATTTTACGAGGCCTGGGATGAAAGGGTCTCCCGAGAAACTTGCATCTCTTGATCATTGGCAACCGAGTCTAGAAAGCATCAAGGAAGAATAATAATTGTAATTATCCATGCATGTTATTTTAACCCCTATTTAAGGCTATAACAAGTATATATACACATAAAGAGGGTCAAAGTAAGCATATATACTTCATTTCTCTGTAATACTCCATGCATGAGATCAGAATTCAGAAGGCTTCAGAAAATTCTTAATTCCGCTATTTCTCTGTATCAGTATTAGAAATAGTATAGTAATATCAGAATTATATTTTTTTGGGAACAGTACAGGAATTAATGAAGAAAAAACTATACACTTTTTATGGAAGTAGCATTGAATATCGTCTGATGTGCTTAAAAATAAGGATATTTCTCCATTTTACTTGAAATGAAAAATATATTTCCAATAAAAAATATGATATATACATATATATATTTTTTAATTTCATTGGATCGTCCCAACCTATTGCTATTAATTTGTACTAATGAGATACTTTTTCATTTCAAGTGAAAATTTTCTAATATGTTTGCATATTTTTTATTTAAAAACTATTTTGAAAAAATAAAAAAGCTTTTAAAAATTTTCTTTCCCAACAACCCATGAGGAATAAATATTCATCATTTTGAGGGCCGACTATTTTACAGAGAAGAGCCATTCCTTGTCATAAAATTCAAACGAATTGTGAAATAATTATTTTGCAAGAACTAATCGTATTCTAAAGAAAATAAATACTATTACGTCGGTAGAGCGAAATAATAATGATGATTTATATGGAAGAGTGACGTTTTAAATTCAATTATTAAATGCAAGCACAAGACATGAGCAAAAAAGTAGTTGATGGTTCATTACCTAATTATCTGGACAGATCTGCTGCTTGATGCTGCTCTACATCTAGCAGCTATACCTGGGTGATAATGTCATTTCGGTGTAAAACGTACGAGTTTCGGCAAACCTGTCTCTCTGGTTAGTTGCGTAACCGCTTAGACCCATTAGTTCCTGCAGTGGGTATATAGGAAACAGCAATATGGAAATGAATTCCTCGAACCCAGAAAAATTCTTTGTTGATCTCAAGCTTCTTCCCCCCATAAATCCACACGCCCCTCCCACTTCCCACTCCCAGGTAGACAGAAACGCCAATCCCTCTCTCTCTCTCTCTCTCTCTCTCTCTCTCTCCCTGTATGTGGCTGTTTGCAATTGGGTATTTCAGGTTTTTTTTTTTCCTTGTCTGGTGTGTGTGGGGTTTTCCAGGTTAATTCAAAGAAACCCAAAACCAGGGCATTAGGAAAAGTAGTAAAGCCAAGCGCCAAACAGGGCCTAAAGCTGGTTGAATATGATGGGCGACCCACAAAAGCGAATCAAGCTTACACCATTCAAGCACAGAACTTGATGGTTGAAGAAGATGCTTCTCTTTGTCCCAGAGAGTGCAGAGAATTCACCTCCAATGGAGTGATGGAGACTAGGGGCAGGGGAAACATAGCCTTTCAGAATGAATCTACAGATGGTACAGATCTAAACCCAAGATTGTTTGTGCTATACATTACTGCTATGTCTTTTGGCATTGTTGGGCTTCTTTACCCAAAATTAGAGATTACATATTTACAAAAAATAAGGTCAGCAGAGTAGCGAGGCTGTCCCCTTTTAAGAGGAAAATGAGATGTTTGGGAAATTGGTGCTTTACATTTCTATCTATATGTTTGTCCCTTTTCATATCATACTTCTTTTTGAAAGGTTTTAAGCCACACCCATCAGTATTGTTATTTGCTCCCTACCAATTTTATAAATAATAAATATTTCGGTGAAATGTTTAGTATGATAAATAAGTTTAACGCTAACTTAAAACAACTTAATAAGATCTTTCTTGTAAATCTCCGTATTTTATTCCAAGAACCCGCCATCTATTATTAGATGTAAACAGAGAAAATGTTAGTTGCCTCTCGATTTTGTCCTTTGGATTTGAGTATTTTATTTTTTTTCTTAATGTTTAAAAAGTGACTACTAGAAAATTTGTAGATATTTTTTAAATATCTTTAATATTTAAAAGAAAAAAAAAATTTCCAATTATACTAGAGACGCCCGTACGTTAGAATAGCGAATGGGCTTCCTAAAATCACTATGTTACAAACCAGAGTATGGATAGGTTAGTCACGGGATGAAGGAAAGGCGCAGGGGAACTGAACTAAGGAGACGTTGTTGGTCGTCGATCTAAAGGACGGCTGGGATTGAAGTTAGGTTAAAGAATGAGTACAAAGGAAGGGTACACGTGGAAATAGCATTGGCAGTCTTATTTTACTATTTTAATAAGTGTCGTGAATTTCTATTGGTTATGATTGTCACTTTACCTTTATTGTCCAGTTTTTTAGAAGAATGATGATAGGCTTACTATTTTTTTATTTTTTTAAATTTTTTTAGATTTTTTTTTATTTAATAGTTAAGGAAGTGATTATTAATGAAATTATATATTTTTTTAATTTTTTCTTAATGATTAAGGATGTTAAAAAAATACTTAAAAGAAAATAATAAAAAAATAAAAATTTTAAATACACTATATAGTAGTAAAATGGTAGTAAGCTGTTGCGTTTGGATAGTGAGGTATTCTCAGGCATTCTATAAACAGTAGTAAAAAAGTAATGATAGAATAGTGAGCAGTAAAAAGTAAATAAAAAATGATAATAAAATTATGAATAGTAATGACTACCCAAACTAGGTCTTCTTCTTATGGAGGTTTCTCACTCTTTAAGTGAGACGTCTTAAATCCCTATCCCTATTATACTGTTACACACTAGGAGGTTAGGCAAGGTGTAAAGAGAGAACTCAGCATCAACTCCAGGTAAATTGTAGTAGATTCTCACTGTCTTTCTCATAAGAAAAATCCTCTAGTCACAAATCAATTATATAAAAGTAATCTTATAAATTGATGTGGTTTGATATAGTTTGTCCGATTGTAAAGTTATTTTTATTGTAAAACAAATCTAATAGATCACATAAAGTCACGTCAGCTTGTGAGTTCATTTTTGTGCAATTCCTTTCTAGCCTGAACACTCATCTTCTCATAAGCACTACTCAAGTTGCCTCCAAAAAAGTTTTTTTTTTCAGATTATGTTGGATTGGAATTTGCGAAGAATTTACCTTTACAAATGACGTAGGCGCTTCAAAGAAGGGATTGGCGAAATCAAATCTGTTCGAGATCTGCGCTGCAAAGTATTGGAAGCCCCCTTTATTTGAATGCTGCAAAGAGGAAGGGCCAAGCCATGCAAAAATGTATGTTCAACACACACACACACACACACACACACATATATATATATATATATATATATATATATATATTATGTTACTCAAACACCCAACTCTCCAAAGATGTAAGAATCTATAATTTGATATTACCTCCATGGATGCTACATTGTGAGTGACTATTTCGTAGTTCTAAACAGGTTCACCTTCAAGGTTATTGTCGTGATGGAGGAAGCCTCAACCACGGTTTTGGAGTGCTTTGGTGCTCCCCAATTGAAAAAGAAAACAGCAGCAGAGCAAGCAGCTGAAGGGGCCTTATGGTACTTGAAACATATTGGTTAAAACATTTAGCATGCAACTGAGCTTTCTTCTTCCTGAGCAATACATGATGTTTGCTTGTTCCAACTACTTACTGGAAATTAATTTACGGTTTTCGATCGTATATCTTGCAATGACATAGAAAGTAATTTACGGTTTTCGATTGTTTGTGTGTGAAGTCAGGATTTATAGAAAATCTTTCTACTCGATAAACAGGAATAGTTGACAAGCTTGAAGCACAACGAAAGGAATTATCGTTGAAAATGAATCAGACTATATGCATAAAAAGCTAATTAATATCAGAGTTAGCCATCCTACAAAAATCACACGAGAGGAAAGGACAAACGTTAAACAAAGAACTTCTGTCGCTTGTATGCCCCGCCCCAGCTCATTTGCCAAACTATTTCCTCCCTCAAACAGTGTAGTGTTGCTGAATGGTTTCAATATCAAGCCCCTTCAGTTTCACTACAGACTCAACGTGACCCTTGAGCGTGTGGAGCTCCCTCAACCTGGAAACAAAACAAAATGGTTGATTTAACTTCTAATTACACACGCACGCACACATATATTCCTTTATATGTCAGCAAACCCTGAAAATTACCTGGCAACTTCAGCACGCCTCTTGGCCTGTTCGGCGATTTCAGACAACTCCCCATGGTTGTTCTTATCAGTGAAAGGTTCTGATGTCTCGGGAGGATGAAGCCCGTGCAGCGACCGTTGAGCTGCAGCCCATTGCGCTTCCCTCTCTCCCCTTCCATAATCCTTCTTCGTCGTGAAAGCAGTCTGGATAATGGGTTGCAAAAAAAGAATGGTCAAAGATTGGTGAAAAGATGTTTACTAAACACATATTCCTTGAATCAAGAAAAAAATCTGTTGCCTTATTCTCGAGCAGATTATTCCAGGCCTTGCCACTCAACACATATCGGATAATGAATTTAAGAATATCCAAAGGGATGTAAAAGACGACGCTGTAGATCCAAATAACGCCAGCCCATCCCCACCCAATTCCGTGTATCCTCGCAAAGCCCCAGTTTCCATACACAGCAATAATGGTAGCCACCTTCATTGATCCATCAGAAAAACAAATCACTACTTGGGTCATTTATATGCGCCTTTGTAAGGGAACCATATGGGAAACCAGAAACTTGAGTTTCCTATAACACTCACCAGCTGTGCTATAAGAAAGGCAACCACAAGCAAGAGACCAGGGCGTTCAACATAAGACAAGCTCCGGGACCGAGTAACAAAGATGAGTGCCTGACTTACAATGCTCACTTGAAGGTAGACAGCTGCAGTAAGCTCTTCATTGTTGTTCCTTATAGATCTTACACGAAACTTATCCTGTCGATGTCATGTAAGAATAATCATGAATTTGCTATTAGATTGATTTTGTATTAATGACCAACTAACATCAATAAAATATTTCTGAAAGTCTATACAAATGCCACGAATTTGCAATTAGCTGGGATATTGATATTTTCTTACCGAGAAGAAGTCAGTTTCGTGAGCAGCCCAAAAGAAAACAACGGTCATGACAGCTAGATAGGTGCCAAGAACGATGCCAGTGGCAAAGATCTCCTTAAGCTTCCATGAATCAGGAAGAGGAGAAGGCTTCACCCTGTCTTTCGAGATGGTCATGATAGTTCCATCATTGAGTATGGCAATTACCAGAACCATGAAAGGTGAGAAATCGAATTTCCATATCAGTGCCAGAAGCATAAAACCCAGCACGATACGGATAGTTATAGAAACTGCATAGATGGTGTAGTTCTTCATTCTCTGGAAAATGGCTCTGCTAGTCAAGACCGCACTAATAATTACACTTAATCCGGGCTCTGTCAGGACTATGTCAGATGCACCTCGGGCTGCGTCAGTAGCATCAGCAACTGCAATCCCAATATCTGCCTTCTTTAGAGCTGGGGCATCATTTACACCATCTCCAGTCATCCCACATATATGCTTCCTCTCTTGCAGCCTCTTCACGATTTCATATTTGTGTTCTGTAGGCTTCCACTAGTTAGTTCCCGCTTGAAAAATCTTACAATCATTCAAACTTCACTTTAAACCATCTCACATTAACAACAAATTCTTGCATTTAGGAAACAAAACTCTTGCACTCCTTTTTCCCTCTTAATTTAATCATTAGAATTTTTTCGTATTTCACCAATTCATTCCCCCATGGAGTTATTCATTTCATATAATGATTCTCCCAAAGTCACAATGTTGAGATGGCTACAGGTGAACGCCGCATAGATCTCAATCAAAATGAAGAATGCAGTCCAATTACCAGGGAAGACGCCAGCAAAGCCATCAGCCTTCTCAATAAGCTCATCAACAGGAAGGGCAGCAATGGACTCGTCTTTATGATCACCAAGGAGGGAGGAGGAAGGATACATGTTTGTTCCCATGCCAAGCCTGCGACCAGTCTCCTTCCCAATGGCGAGCTGATCACCTGTGATCATTTTAACATTGACGCCAAGGTTGAGGGCTCGGCGAATGGTCTCTGCACTGTCATGTCTCGGAGGATCAAAGAGAGGCAATAGACCCACAAATTGCCATGGTCCTCCTGCGCTCTCCTTGGTTTTTTCTGGCACCGCCTGAAAGTAGACAATCAATGACAACTCAAGTTTGGTTAACAATAGCCTCACCGTCCAAGGAGAGCTCTGAGAAGAATACAACACAAACTCACTTGTCTAGCAACAGCAAGAGAGCGAAGACCACGATCAGCAAACTTGGCAATGATTGCATGGGCTTTCTCTTTTACATCTTCCCGGAGGTTACAGAGCTCAATGATCTGGCAGAGATTGAGGTCTTAGCTTTATAGATAAAAGATGAACACGGTACAAAGATAGTTGTAACGAAAAAACTCAGTAATGACTAATGATGAGTCGAATAATAATGTAGCACCTGCTCTGGGGCGCCTTTGCTAACTCGGTGCCAATTGCCTTCAGAGTCGATGTATGTTATGGCCGTACGCTTGTCAACTGGGTTAAAGGGAAAGAAATGCACCTCATTGATACCGTCTCGCGCCTGCCATGCAAAAATAGCCAAAACAAGGTGTGGAATTTTAATAGTCAACCATACAAAAATCTAGCAAGATTACTACTATGGTAGAATATTAAGCTGGTCACAACTATCAATTGAGGTTCAATGTGACCACTCATCTCATCGCCAACAAGGAAAAAAAATTAAGAACCAAAAACTTCCAAATCTTTTAAACAAATGTGATTACATCCAAAACCTTCCCAATTCTCCATACCCACCAGTTTTGCATTACCTGTCAACTTTAGGCTTCATCTGGATCTTAGGAAGTTGATTGCACCTTATACTGAGCAATTGCACCTTATACTGAGCAATTGCAAACATATCCTTCTCCTTTCCTTTCTAATATCAAGATCCAAATAATTTTTTGTTTCTTTCGTTTGAAAATTATAGCCTTTTTAAGGTTGGGGTATATAAGAAACGGCTGCACAAACGTCTTAAATATTATCAAAAGACTGAATAAACCAATCAGCCGGCCAAGAAAGTAAAGCACGGTGCTCCAATTGCGTGGAGAGAGTATGGTAGCAGCAAGATCAGTGAGCTGATCACAGCCACACATGCATACATAACTTTGAAAAGAAAAACAGAATTTAGGAGTAAGTTGAAATGATTACGTATTTGGTGTATAACGTACCTCCTTGGGGTCACCCAACATACCAACAATACAAGCGTCAATTGCATCCTGATTCTCAATCCTGGAAGCCCTAGCCCCAAGTAAAATCAGAGCGTCCTGGTTCACATCCTTCACAAATACCTGTTAATCAACATTCCACGATTAATAAATCACCGAGTATTATGATTGTTGATTCACTCAACAATTAGATCACAGTATATGTTCTTCTGTATTTACCTTTTCTCCTACCTCATGCATAGTTAGGCATACTTTTATACGTACTCATCTACAATTTAACCACTAACCTCTATCATGGTCTTGTCTACAGTAAGCTTGTTAAGAGTAAGAGTCCCGGTCTTGTCACTACAGAGAACATCCATTCCAGCCATCTCTTCAATGGCAGTCATCCTCTTGGTGATAGCACCCTGTTTTGACAGCCGGTGGGAACCAATAGCCATTGTCACGGACAAAACAGTAGGCATAGCTATTGGGATACCTCCAATGAGAAGCACCAATAGATTGTCGATCCCATTCCTGTAATCACGTTTCTGAACTGGGTACATAACAACTATCTCTATTATCATCCCCAAAGCGATCGAGCATATGCAGAAGTTTCCAATGGCAGTCAACACCTGATCAAACAATCAGCATCCACTGCACATTAGACAGAGCAAAAGACTGTGCAAAATGAGATGGCCTAGTTGTTCAAACTTGGCACAACTCTTTATTCAGAATTTATTGAAGCCTGCCCTTCACCAAAGCTCATGAAACCCAATTCTGTATCGTAGTATTCAGAACGGATCAGGTTTGCCAGTAATTATTTAACGAGTTCCCGAGTTATCATAAAATTATATCACAATTTCACAAAATAGCCCCCACTTTTCCTCTGTTCATTCATAGCTCTTTCGAGCTTCATTCAAAAATTTTCACACTGGACCCTAGGGATGGTACCTTTTGGAAGTGTCCTTCTTGGTTGGTGCTGTCGACCAGGTGAGCAGCCTTGCCAAAGAAGGTGTGCACCCCGGTGGCAATCACAACGGCCTCTAGCTCACCTTGTTTGACAGTGGACCCAGAGAAGACTTCATGACCCGGATTCTTTGTAACCGGCAGAGACTCACCAGTTAGGGCAGACTGGTCGATCTTGAGCGGGTCTCCCTCCAAGAGACGAGCATCAGCTGGGATAATATCTCCTAACTTAATACTAATCACATCTCCCGGTACTAAGATTGCAGCCTCTTGCTCTGTCCATCTTCCATCTCTCAGAACCTACAATCAACAAAGCAAGAACGCAGACTTAGACTACATCACACATGGCTCAAGTATTGTTGTAGCCGTGACATCATGTATAATAATTACCTTGGTTTTTGGCGCAAGACCTGCCATAAGTGCTGCAGCAGCGTTGCCTGCATTGTTTTCCTCAATGAAGCTTATAGTGGAGTTAATTAGAAGCAAAGCCACTATCCCTACAAAATCCTGCCAGTCTGGGGGCTTGCCCTACATTTGTTTAGTTTAAACAAGAAAATCATTTCAAAGTGAGATTAAGAATTTTTCATTGTTTTAATGGTGTGTGCATGCGTGTCCTGTATGCGCGGGTGAGAGAGAGAGACGTTACCCCTCCATTTGCCAAAGCTATTGCCATGATAGCCGCAGCCTCCATCACCCAGGATAGAGGATTCCACATAAAACCCAAGAATTTCAGAAACTTACTTTCCTGTTTCAGGATCGTTCGTAACAGATCTGTTAATATTTATAGAAACTAGAGGGAAATACACACAAAAGTTTTATGGATATTACCTTCTTTTCTTCTAGCTTGTTCGGCCCAAAGATTTGAAGTCTCTTCTGCCCCTCCTCGGTTGACAAACCATCTCTTGAGCATTGTAATTGTTCAAATACTTCCTGAACTGGTATGCGCTCCTGCATACACATGCACGTTGCATATCATTGGAGTAATGAATCAACAAAAAAATAACAACTTAGCACAGTAAACAATCAAATTCCTTTTCTTTTTTGGCGTTCGCTAAAACAAGACTTCAAAACCATCCCTTCTGGCAATCTAACTCAAATTCCAAGATTTCAAAAACTGTGTAACAATACTTTTAACTAAGCTTAATCATAACACCAGTGTGCCACTAAGCCAAAAGAAGGGAGATAAATACTTCAACTAAGCTCAACGGCAAGAGGTTCCAGACTTTCCAGGGTCCTAAAGAAAAATTCAAATTCGTGATATTTTACTCGGCCACCAAACAGAGATTTTTTTAAGAAGTGATCTAGAACTAACACATCGAAAAGATAAGAAAAGCAAATAGCCTAACAACTCAGAGAATAAGTTTACAGCATTGAAACCAGTAGCTGAGATTTTGTGACGAGGAATAGCATAAAACAAGAGAATTAACAGGGGGGAAAAAAAAAAGAAAAACCAGGGAGAACAAAAAACATACGCAGAAATCAAGAAAGCAGAAACGCGATCGAAGGACATAAGAAAAACAAGAAACAGATATTACAGAAACGAAATACTATATGAATGCACAGAAATAGAGTTCAGAAACCAGGAGACGAACGTCACTATTATGAGAACATAAAAATGATGGCCTACCGTAACAAGTAACAACTACAAGAACGCATTGGACGCAGAAACAAAAACAGAGTCGCCAGAAACGAAAAGACTCCCTCCCAAAACAGTAATAGATAATGCAGAAAACAGGGAGAACGTAAAACAAAAACACACTCGGGAAAAAAGAAGAACAAAAGAAAAGAGGAACATACAAGATCGACGTTCTCCTTCTTGATCTCATCCAAGCTAATGGTCTTGTTTTCAGCCATTTTCTTTTTGCTTTTCCGTCACACCAACCGGAAGAAGCTATCTCACAGTCCAACGACACTGGGAGCTGCGTGTGAAGAATAGAAGCCCACTGAGAGTCTTTGCGAAAAACAGAAGTATCTTTCGTCTTCTTTCTGAAGCCACAGTGAGAGAGAGAGAGAGAGAGAGAGAGAGAGTCAAAAAGAGAATGGCTTGTAACGAACTTTTTGGCGAGTTTGGGGTTCCTACGTCTTTCTATGGGAAATTCCCTATTCCTGTTCTCGGTACGAGTGAACCAGCGTATCTCTTGCTCCTATTTTAGCCCCGGTCTTCCGGTTTTCTTAAAATGCAAAATTAAAATTGGTTTGGTTCCTGCTATTCTCACTCTGCTTCTTCGTCTTTTTCCACATCAATCTTTAATTCCATACTGTCGTTTATGATCGCAGTTATATTCTTTCCGAGTTCAGATTGATTATGTGGCGGCTTATTATTGCGCTGCCACGGGGAAATTTGTCACTGTGCTGTGACTCCCGCGTTTGAGCTCCGAGGCCATGGAAAGCATGGTGGGCTGGGCATGTAGTGGAACAGATTCAGTCCTTTTGAAGACAAAATAAAAACTTAAAAATAACACTTTCTAGCCCGTCTCTACTGTACCCAACCGGGCCATGTAATCGGGCCCAATATAGCCCACTCAACTTCACCTTTTTTTTTTTTTTAAACCTTTCTCAGAAGTCCTCGTTGTTCGGCCCAATAAGAGTGACACATAGATAAACATTGCAAATTGGCCTGGCTATCGGATGTTGAAATATAATTAACATAAAAAATTATTCTCTTCAGTCACTATTCATCACTCTTCATCTTAAGAAAAATACTCACATACTTTATAAAAAATACTCTCACATTCTATGAAAAAATTATAAATATAGGATATAAGAGTAAATAGTAACTTATGCATAGTAAATCTCAATCAACAATAACACCATGATAGCCCACCATCATAAAGTAATATATATAGGCTGCCAAAATATTATATATATATATTTTCCTGGTATGCAATATTTTTTTTTTTAAATCTTCTTAAATAATTTTTTAAAAATAACAAAAATATGAATTTATTTCTCCATATGTTTTTGACAGTGCATACCTGTCATGACCCCAGGTATGCACTGTGCATCCTGGGGCTCTTTGATCTCTACAGATGTTTTGGCTATTTGCAGGGATGCCAGGTGACATTTGTGTAGCTTGGCTTTCAAAGTTGCTGAGAGAAGCTGCTTAGATGAATTTGATTGAGACTGATCATTGGGATTATATGGGAAATTGGTTCGTGCTTTTGGCCCGCAAATGAGCTTTGCTGCTTCATCGTATGCGCGTGCTGCATCCTCTGCTGTCTCAAATGTGCCTAGCCATATTCTGGTCTTCCTGCGCATAACATTACCAACACGAACGTTACTTCAGTTAAAATAAATAAAAAACTACAAAAGTCAAGATATTTAACACAAAAACTCCATCCAAATTTTTCTCTGCTAAAAGAAAAATGCATCTATCAGTACTACGGATGCCTCAAAAAATAAAAGAAGGAAAATAGATCACAATTAATCAAGAAGTTTAAGTTTATTTTACTAACAAAGGAAAGAATAAAGACGTTAATTTCTAGCTATTGATGAAAAAGAAAAAGATAGAAATATTGTTTGCTAGAGGTGCCAAGCTAGCAAATTAAAGAGAATTTAATTACAGTAGAGGGTGGCGAATTTCGGAGACCCAAGAACCCCAATGCCTCTGGCGGACACCTCGATATCGTTTTTGTGGCCTAGCCATGGTGATCAGTAGAGAAACGATTCAAAAGCTTACAAAGCTGAACGACGTGTGTTTGATATATGCAGTAATATTGCAAGGGGTGTGTCTGTGTGTGTGTGTGTCCTAGTTAGCACCACCCAGAAAATTAAATGGGCAGGCGACTGAAGTAGTGGAGCAGAGGTACTGGTTTATATAAGCCTCTTTTGAGGCCTTCATCAAAGCTCTAGGCTCTAACAATCAATTGAGCTAGCTAGATACCCCTACCACGAAGAGTTCTAGTCCTACGTACCTAGCAGCCCTCCTTTTCGTTTATGTTTTTTTTCCTCTTTTCCCACCGTTCCAGTACTACAAGGCGATAAACGATTTTTTTAAGGAGTATAGTACTACAAGCTGAACACTGTCTTTGTTTGTTTGTTTTAAGGCTAAGATCATGGTGATCAGCTTCTTAATTTGTATATGGTAATACATGATATTTTGGATATGATAATCTAACAATTACATCACTTTATAATTGCACACTACATTAAAACTACTTATTTATTGTAAATTATTTTCTATAAAAATAATTATTTTCTATTAAAATAAGTCTATTTTTATTTAAAACAATCATTCTCGTCACAAATAATATGTCCCAAATGTTTTTTTTTTTTTTTTGTAGTGTTGATGAATTGATAATCTCATGTTTCCTTCACTAATGAAGATGCATGGTTGCAAGTACTACTTAATTATTTGCAACCAAAGCAAGTTGTAAATACAATAATCAAATCAATTTTATAAGTAATCTTTATATATATGTGTAAGTCGGCAACGAAGATTTGAAAGAGACGAGCTAGAAATTAACCTTTATATAATACGAATTAAATTAATTAAGAAGTTTCTACACAAGTGGCCAGGCCAGCATACTAGCATAGATAGAAGTATCGTCGTCGAGAAAGAAGTAAATATTAATTCTAGTCCTCCTCGATCGATCTAGAGATGTTTTGTATTAAGTGTAGTAGTAATGAGTAGACACAAGAAAAGAGTACGTGGCTCACATCATTGTTAGGAAACCTACCCATATGACACAGTACTAGTAGTGTAGTACATGAGTTTGAACACATTGTATATAGATCCCCACGTTTTGTGTAATTCTCACACTCTCTCTCTCTCTCTCTCTCTCTCTCTCTCTCTCGGGCTTGTACGTAGGGTTGTAGCTGTTATTATAGAGCATTTCAAATAACTTATGTATAATATAAAATATATAAATTATTTAAAAAATTATTCATAAAATGAATTCCAACCGATTATATAAAAAAAAATATGTAAAATATCAATTGCTACAGTAACCCCGAGATACTGTTTATCATTCAAACAATTTTTTATTATTTATATTTCATTTACTCCATCATTTCCTTTTACTTTTGCATTTCAATACAAATTTCTTTTTCTGTTCATCATTAAAATACTTCTATTTTATTTTTTTTCAAAAAAATATCTTGGAAATATTATTTAACCAATTTTTTCATATTTTGATTTTATTTTTAATTTTAATTTGGCTTATATATTTTTATTTTGTATGTATAAGACTGTATTATATTACATTGTATATAATAGTATATTGCAAATATAAAAAAAATATATGGATATTACAAATTTATTGCTAGAAGTAAGATGTTTAAAAAGAATAAAAAATTATTATTTAAATAATATGAAGAAAAAATAGATAAGCTAATGTATGATATATTAATGTAAAAGTTAGTATATAAAATAGAAAAAAAGTTTAATGATATATTTTAAAAAATAAGATAAAAGAACTATTGTGAATGCTCTTTAGACAATCCAAGAGTATGAACAAATATATATATATATATATATATATATAGATATTAAGACACATCCACTTCACACCATTTTCGTTTCCTTCATTAATCGGTCTAGGTAGGAATAGGTCACCTGATTAATATTAAATGCAGTCATGAAGTGTGCAAGTATGCAGTCATTTTGAAAAAAAATGGAGTTTATTATTAAGAAATTAATTAATTTTTTCATGAAAATCTTGTATATATTTATTTTTTTAAATCATTGTGCATCACTTATATTCACGACTGTAACTATCATTTCTCATATTTATATTACACATGTACGCATATTAATAATTAGACTCTTTGAAGTAATCTAATGTATTCATGTCATGTGTGTTAATGTGCAGTTTTTAATAAGTTACATACTGTAGATATTGCAAAATTTTTGTGCAGTTTGTTTCTTTATTGCACATACGGTCGAGCGACCAAGAGATCATCAATACTTTTCAAAAGAATTTTAGTTAAAGAAATGGTTTAAGATCAGGATAGGTACGTAAAAGAAAAACACTAATGACCCGTTTAATTTTAAATATGAGTTAGGATAAATATAGGTAGTTTTAAATGAATTAAATAAAATATTATTAGAATATTATTTTTTAATATTATTATTATTTAAAAATTTTAAAAAAATTAAATTATTTATTATATTTTATATAAAATTTAAAAATATTATAATGATAAGATAAAATAATTTAATATAAATTAATAAAAATTTTCAATCCAAATCAAAACTAAAAAGGAATGAAGGGACGTACGTGGATGGCAGATTATATATAAATAGAGCTGCACTATTGTGCCAAGTGACTGTAAAAGTAATATTTTTTTATTCAATTTTTCATTTACATTTTTTATAATTTTTAAATATTTTAAAAATATATAAAAAATATATCAATACATTAAAATTTATTTTTTAATTATTAAATAAAAAAAAAATGAGCAGTCAAATGCAACGGAAACTATTGGATAACATGACAGTTTTTTTCATATAAACAATATAAGCGGACAGAATACAGAGGGAATCTTAAGTAGTAGCTAGCTAGGTAGCTGTTTATTGAAGCAGATTATGGTTTGTAACTCATAATTAGCTAGGGTAATTTCTCAGTTATCTGAAGTTTCCGAGGTCAAAAGCTAGCAGAACATGTACTACTGGAGGAGAAAATTATATATCGGCGATGATCATCGATCACATTATATATCTCCTTATACTTAAAATCAATTATAAACGTGAATAATAATAAATACTATAAATAATATATTTATTTTACATTTTTTTTCTTCTCTCTTACGTCCTTCTCTACATCCTCACAGTAAAATTACAAAATCACCACATAAATTTTCACACAAATCACAAATCAAGAATTGTCAGCTGGAGGAAAGGAAGAAGTTAAGGAGTCGTCGGCGAAAGACGAGAGTGGTGGTGGTGGTGTACTGTAGGGGTGGCTAATGACGGCGCTATGGGAAGAAACCCATACGTGTAGAGAGGCTGCGTGCGTGGGTCTAGAGAAGAGCTATAAGTGGTGGGTTTCACGGAAGTGCTCCACGACTTGAGGGGAACTCGATGGTGTTGCTTGGTGGAGCTGGGGCTGAGCCGTGAAGGGTGGAGAACTTGTGCGTTGAGACCGATTTCGGGTTGCTCGCATGCAGTTGAGGGACGACCTGCCAAGGGGCTTCGATGATGGGATTTGCTCACCGGCGTGAGGGGAAGCCAGTGAGATGATCCATTACGTTGCAGGGTGGCACACACACGGCGGCGTTGGGCTGCTTGAGGGGGGAGATCGGGTGAGAAAGATGGAAGACGTGCATGGAGAGGAGAGAGAGAGAGAGAGAGAAGAAAAGTGAGAAAAAATGTTGAGTTTGAAGTTTTAAATCTCAACCTTTCATCTTGAATATTCAGATTTAATTTAACGGTAAAAATTTAAATATTGATTTAAACTAACATAAAATATATAATTAAAATATAAATATTATATCATACATTTAAAATCAACTTTAATTTATAAAATACTGATTTTTCATCATTAAATAAATGATGAAGTTTTACTGAACATTTTTAAGAGAATAAAACTATCTAATTAATTTGAATTTTTAATATAATTTAAATTCCATAATAAATTATGAACATGAATAAATAGTAATTCACTCTTATGCATTAGACTATTTTAATATTTGAAGTCACACTTTATTTTTTTCTTCAATTAGGCAGATGTGGCAAACGTGCTTTTATATATATATATATATATATATATATATGTATGTAGCCACTACTAGTATGTGTATATATATATATATATACATATATATATATGTATGTATATGTACAGTTAAACATGTAGTTACTAACATTTGATAAAATATGAAAAGAGTTTCATTCTCATACATTACATTTATAATTAACTTCTAATGTGATATATATATATATGTATAGGGACAAATTGACAATCAGGTTCCACTGGCATCACCATATAAAATCTTCCAGTGTGATGCCAATTAATCTAGTTTGAACTTCGAGAAGAAAAGGGCGGGCGTTCGTTACAATTCTGAAATGTGATATTGGAACTTGTATACAAAAATAATATATAATTAAATAGATAAACATGTGGATGAAATTTTTTCAAAACATAAATAAATAAATAAATCTAATGAAAAAAAAAATTAAAAACCATTATTGTAATATTTCTCATGCACTTTATTAATTATCAAATCACAAATATGGCGTACAAATGATTAATGGGCGCTTTAGGTACTATTTTTTGGATAAAAAGATTGAATTAGATTATTTCTAATTAGATAATTTAATGTAGAAGGAGATTGACAAAGCATTAAATGTTTATACGGGCCTCATACTATTTTGAGAATCCAAGCGTAACATTAAAATGTTCCTAAGATATTATAAATGATATATATGTCTTTCTACAAGAATATTAAAACATCTAATTTAATTCGATCATACAATTAGAGAGATCTATGTTCTAAAAAAGCTAGAGCTTGTTGAAGGGCATGCACGGTTTGTCAGGGACATTATTAGCCTAGATTATATGCATGCATGTTTCAATAATCACTCTTTTAATATCGCTTTTTCTTTAGGCGTGCTTTTCAGAATTAGCCTGATCTTGTGATATAAAATCATTTGGATCAAATCCATCCGTCAGAATTTTTGTCCATGTCAATTAACGGATGACATGGGTAAGACTTTAATTTTGGGCATCTTTCACTGATAAAAATTAAAAACTAATAATGCAAGCGATCAAGTGCAGAAACTCTTCAAATTTTAACAATGAAATGAAATATGGGTAAGATCAATGGAATTGTTAGGTTTGAATAGTGAGCTGAAATGAAAGTTAAAAGTTGAATAAAATGTTGTTAAAATATTATATTTTAATATTATTATTATTTTGAAATTTAAAAAAGTTGAATTGTTTATTGTATATTATGTAAAAATTTGTAAAAATTATAATGATGAGATAAAATAAGATGAGATGGATTGAGAGTATTTCTAAATATAAACTTAACCTCTAAAGTTGACTATAAGAATTTGACTATACGACTCTAAAGTATGAAAACTTAACGTTTCCAACTTACAAGTCAATTAAAGACACAAAAAGAGAATCTATTTCTAAATGAGCAATGATATCTATATAATATATTTCACAATATATTTTACAAATACATGTTTTAAAATGTGTATATTTGTAAAATAATGTTATTTTTATATAATATTTTACTAACCTATCATTCATTTTAAAATATAGTTATGTGATATATTGTGAAAAGATACATGATCTTGCCTATGCAATACTGACAACGACTTGTGGCAGAGCTTGTACCTGGTGGTGATAATGCCCCTTCCCATTCGCGTCTGCTCGGATGCAAAACACACTACTACTCAAAACTAGTGGTGGCAGAGCTTGGACCCGATTTATATATAAATATATATTATTTTTTATACTACATATGATTTTTTATATATTATATTATATATATTATGCTAAATTGTTAATTAATATAATATGAAATTTTCAAATCTTATTATTCATATATAATAATCTAATAATATAAAATTAATCTTATAAATCTTAATATAACATTTGATATAACATAGAAATTTTAATTTTATAACATAAAATTAATATAACATAAAATCTTAATCTTAAACATGAACAATAATATTAGATTATTAATATAATCCTACTTTTGATATGTATATATATATTATATCAAGAATAAATATATTTTATGGCATAATAAATTATAATAAAATTTTTATATAAATACATTTCTACATATTTGATCATATGTACTCATATAAAAGTTTAAAGTGTAACTTATATAGAGTATAATAATATAGTTAGATTCACTATTATACTAGTATATGTTGATTAATATAATTATTATAAAATAACATAGGTATACTACAATATAAATAGTTTAATATATATATATAACTATCATAATATCACCAACATATATGATAATATGATTCTTATAAATATTGTACACAACTATAATAGTTTTACTATAATTCTTATTTTTTATTGCATATCATTTTTATATGTAGACAATTTTGTTTTTAATTTATCGGTTTGTTCCAGGCTTGACTTCCTAAATGCCTGACCTTGTTAATAAAACAGAAAAGCTGGTAAAACCATACTGAATTGGACCAGAATGTCGGTAAAATCGAAGTATTGGTTTCGAAGATAAATTGGTCCGATATCGCTTCTTTAATTCTCAAAACCGATGTATACTAGTTTAATTCTAAAATACGTCCAAAATGGGAACCATTACATCCCTAAAGAAAATGAAGAAAGTAATCAGGTTAGGCTCAGGTAACCATACATCTGAACCATCTAAAAGTGATCTCACACGGATCTTGGACGACAAACTACCACTCTAAGAAGGACAATCGATAAAATATCCTTCCAAGTATCCTTCCCACACGACCAGAACCAAACACCCCGGAATCTTGTAAAATAGGTAATGCAAAACAAGGCATAAAGCATCATACATACCCTTTCATGATAGAGAATCAACAGCTGAGGAACAAAGTTCTAACCTACAACACACAGAAAACGCAAAACTAAAAAAACTAAATGCCCTCTCAGGATACAGAAAACCACCACCTGGTGAACCTCATTATAACCTACGACAGTAAGCTGCCTGCATACAGCAGTAATTGAGGAAGGGGAGGGAGGAGCAAAAAGAGATCAGACGATCAAATCTCCAATCAGCTGTAGTGATTCAAGTAAATGAGCACCTTCACTTTCTACCAGTTGTATTGCGTGGCTTGCTTTTAACCTCAGACTCCTGAACCATAGAAAAATAAAATAGATGTTTCACCTTTCACCAGGGTGTTCTGAAGGACAGATTGGCATTTCATTTAATAATTTTATCTATGCTTCAAACCATACAAAGGAATGTACCTGTGGCAGATGCAGGAAAATGTGGGACTTTGCAGTTGCTGGATTGTGATTCTCGGCACCCTTACTCCAGTCGTAGCATGACTAAAGCCAGTTAAAAGTAAAAATTTCGTGCCCACATAAATATATGTCCAAGATAATTTCAAACAAGACAGATTTAGCCTTAAATTAAGCGTCCCTCCTTTAGTTGAATAAAATATTGTAGCTACGAAAATATGGAGCAAGAAGCAACCCTAGCAGCCAGATCTGATTGATTTGATCACGTCTGGACTTGGAAAGGTTCGCAAACATATCATGGTATGGTTAGCTGAATAGTTCACTCCAAGGAACTGATTTCCTATTCTAAAAACAGGAATCATACTGGTGGGAAAAAAAAAAAATGAAACAAGTCATACCGAGTAGGCGAAGAGTGAACCATCGTTGTTGAATGTACTGCATGGTATTGGTTGACTGCACCTAGCCATGGCCTGAACCAAAAAATGGTGTTACACGTGTACTTCAGCCAGAAAATATAACTACTCTAATGACAATAGACAAAAGATATCTCGCATACTAGGAACCCTTTGGGGTTTGGCTGAATATTGCATATTAGATTTGAGATATAATGAGCCAGCAAGAATGTGTGCATGTGTCTAATACCAACCCAGGCATTTTAATTGTGGAAAGATGAAGCAATAAAATTAATTGAATATGATTTGAGCTTAAAAAAGACATCTGTGCACACCTTGAGTCTCTGCTTGCTGTCTTTGTCCCAGAAGTTAAAAGCACCATCAGACCCCGCAGTTGCAAAAGTGTGATGCACCTGACACAGAGGGTAAGCAGATGGGATCTTATGCAGTAACAGATCAAAAAACATAAAGCACTGAACAGTTCACATTCTGAGTTCAAATACTTGTATCTTCACGTAACTTGAGGAAATAAAGCTACTACTAGTGAAAGATTTGAGTCTACTATAAAAGCGTAAGCTATCAAACAAATAACTTATAAAGAGATCAAATGGCAATACAGAATCTTACAGGGTGGAAATTTAGAGAGTTGACAGAGTATATCTCATTGCCATCCCGGTGGCATTTAAAAGTGAAGTTTTTACTTTGCTGTGAATCGTCAAGGTGGTGCACACCAACCCTTCCCTCTATTGAGCCAACCTGGATAAAAAACAACAAATTCAACGATCACAACCACCCATTACAGTAAAAAACATGAAGTGACGGCAAATTCAAGCAAAACACTTGACCAAGAGATATATAACTGGTAAAAACCAAAAAAATATGTGAAATGAAAAAGATTATTTGCCATCTGTTCTTCCTCGTGCAGTCTGTGACCAAATAGCTGTGTCTTAGGGATAACTTTCTTCCATCAAGAAAGTGGATTTTGTTCTAATCACTCACTAGTATGAAAACCATGTCGGTGGTTTCTATATCTTGTGCTTTATCATTGCTTTGGGTTCCTCACCTGTTTCTAGGGTAACCTTGGAGACTAAACATACTGAACGTTGTGAAAAAGCTTTTGCTAGAGCTTATCAAGGGAAATTAATAACAGATATATGTATACTTTAGTGCAGAACAAATAGATGAGCAGTTATCATTTGAGAATTATTGTTTTGTATTATGTTTAATAATATAGGACGTGCTGCACTATTTAAAAGGTCGTCTTCCTTAATATTTTCCACCAGCTGACAGAACATAGTTGGAATGAAGATCTAAACGTCTACAGATGATACAGTAATAAGACATGGAAGTCCCAATAAATTTTCTCATGAACATATGAATATAAAATACTTTGTTTATCAACCATTGGAGAAATTTGAAAAAGTAAGGAGCATGCCAACAGAGGCAACCCAAAAAAAGTGGGCAGGGGCAGCACTGCCAAAAGTCAACAATAAAAAAATCTAGAGAATAATCATAGATAAATGATGTGAAATAATGTATCAAGAAGCAGATTCATACCAAGAAACCTTGCTGATCAGGGAAGGCAGTGACGCATCTTGTCTGATACTTTAAAGGTGAAGTGATTCTCTTGAACTCGGTCTGTTGGCATGTGGAACATGAGTAGACTTAAAAAATTTAAAGGAAAATAAAGCTAAATATGGATATCTAAATTCTCACACACAATTTAAAACTGAAACATCAATGCATCTCAGGCATTTTTTCATTATTGCGGAAATATATAATATCAAATAACAATACACGTACAGAAAAAGCTTTTTCTTTAGAAGTAAAAATTTATTGATATTAGTAGGCATAACCACGTACACAGAAAAAGCTTTAACTCCCATGGAGAGGCATTAGAGGTTATATTTTTAAATTTAACTCCTCCATGACAGCAACCGCACATACTGTTGCTTCAAAAAGCCGAAAGAAGGAGATAGGTGCACTAAGTTCTTTCACAAAGTGGCTAATTCACATCGGCGTAATAATGCTATTGAGGCACTTCAATTAGGCTCTCAGGTGATTTCTTCTCCTCTCGAGCTAGAAAACCATATAGTACGCTATTATGAGACCCTTCTCATAGAATCGGCTTCTTGGAGGCCGAAGCTTGATGCCTTGCCTTTTGAGGCAATTGACTCGCAGAGTGCGAGTGTTCTGGAAAGACCTTTTGCTGAAGAAGAGATTTACAAGGTCATCTCTGGTATGGCTAAGGATAAAGCACCGGGTCCGGATTGTTTCTCTATGGGTTTCTTTCAAACTTTTTAGGACATTGTGAAAGTTGCTGTAATGCAAGTTTTTAGTGAATTTCACTCTTTCCAAAAGTTTGAAAGATCCCTTAATGCGACCTTTATTGCTCTCATTCCTAAGTAACACGGGGCTTCGACTATTGAGGACTTTCGTCCAATAAGCCTGGTTAGTAGCGTGTACAAGATTATTGCTAAGATCCTTGCCAACCGGCTTAGCCCGGTGTTGGAGCATATTATTTCCAAGTCCCAGAACGCCTTTATTCGGGGTAGACAAATTCTTGATTCGGTACTCATTGCAAATGAGTGCTTGGACCACAAACTTCGGGAGGGAGGCTCAAGTGTTCTTTGCAAGCTTGACATGGAGAAGGCGTATGATCATGTGAACTGGAAATTCCTCTTATACAAACTTAAGAGGTGTGGCTTTGGGGTTAGGTGGATTTCATGGATGCGTTATTGTATTTCAACAGCCCGGTTCTCAGTTCTAGTCAACGGCACACCTGCTGGATTTTTTGATAGTTCGCGGGGATTGCGGCAGGGAGATCCTCTATCTCCACTTTTATTTGTTATAGTCATGGAGGCTCTAAGTAGGATGGTGCAGACTGCTGTTGGGGGAGGGTTTTTAGCTGGTTTTCAGGTGGACAATAGCTCTGGTGGCCCTACTAATCATCTCACATCTTCTTTTTGCAGATGATACTTTAGCCTTTTGCGAAGCAGATAATAGCCAAATCCAAACTCTACGAGCATTGCTACTTTGCTTTGAAGCAGTGTCAGGGCTCAAGGTGAACCTTGGCAAGTCTGAGATGGTTCCTATGGGTGCGGTTCCTAATATTCTTAGGTTAGCAAACCTTCTGGATTGTAAGGTGTCTTCTTTCCCTATGGAATATCTGGGCCTTCCATTGGGAGCAACTTTTAATAATAGAGCTATTTGGGATGGGGTGGTGGAGAAGATAGAGAAAAGGTTGACTGGTTGGAAACGGGTGTATTTATCAAAAGGGGGCCGTCTCACTCTTATTAAGAGTACTCTCACTAACCTCCCCACATACTTTTTATCTTTGTTTTCTATGCCAGCATAGGTGGTAAACAGGATGGAGAAATTATTTAGGGCTTTCTTATGGGGAGGCATGGGGGAGGAGAAGAAATTTCATTTGGTTAGATGGAAAACAGTTTGTGCCTTAGTTGTGAATGGGGGATTGGGAGTGTGTAACTTGAGAACTTTTAATAAAGCTCTATTGGGAAAATGGCTTTGGAGATATCACTTGGAAGAGAGATCATTGTGGAAGGAAATTATTGACGCTAGATATGGTGTCGCTAAGGGTGGTTGGTGTTCCAACGAAGTGAGAGGGGGGTATGGTGTGGGTTTATGGAAGTTTATAAAGAAGGGGTGGCCATACTTTGCAAATCAAATCCGTTTTGTAGTTGGTGAGGGCAATCGAATAAGTTTTGGACATGTGGTGTGGAGATCAAGCTTTGGAAAGGGCTTTTCCGGCTCTATATCGTATTGCAGTTAACAGGGAGGCGTCAGTTGCGGATGTGCGGTTATTGGCGGATGTGCGGTTATTTACTCATGGCTCGTATCAGTGGAACATTCTCTTTAGTAGGGATTTTCATGACTGGAAATTATCTATTGTTGCAGAATTTTTCAGCTCACTATACTCTACGGGGACCCTACAGCCCAGGGAGATCGATTGAAGTGGAGGGCTAATAATCATAAGTTATGCACAATGAAGGCGTACTATAACATCTTGAAAACACGAGCATACTCCGTTTCCCTAGAAGAATATTTGGAGGTCTCGTGTGCCTTCTAAAGTAGCCTTTTTTGTTTGGAGTGCCGCTCTTGGGAAGATCTTGACCACAGACAATTTGAGGAAGAGAGAATGTGTAATCATGGATTAGTGTTACATGTGTAAAAAGAATGGAGAATTGGTGGACCATCTCTTACTACACTGTGAGGTAACAAGGGTGTTGTGGGATGAGATCTTTCAAAGGGTTAAGGTTGCTTGGGTTATGCCTATGAGGGTGGTGGATCTGTTGGGTTGTTGGAGGAAGATGCAAGGCTGTCAACAAGTGACAGCGGTGTGGAAGATGATTCCGTTGTGCATCATGTGGTGTATTTGGACAGAAAGGAATGCACGTTGTTTTGTCTTGGCTTTCAGCTATTGTATTGCAAGGGGGCAATGCTCATGATTTCTTGTTCTTAAATTATCGCATGTAGATTGTATTTAGGTGTTCTTCTGTATACATTCTGTGTACATGGGCTATGCCTATTTCATTCATATATATAATATTTATCTCTTATAAAAAAAAAAGCACAAAAACTTCTTTTTTGATAATTAATAAGAGATTTAATACCAGGAATAGGCATAGCCCAAGTATACAGGAGGTATTCAAGAGGAAATACCTACATACACTAACTAAAAATGACAGAAAAGACTAAAGTATATCCAGAAATTCTTCACCATTCATTACAATAGCCTTAGCCCACAAACATAAAGTAATAAAGAAAAATTCCCTAATTTCTCCCATTGAAGGTTCTCTATCTTCAAAACTCCTCCCATTCCTCTCCAGCATAAACACCACATCTAAAAAATTTAAAGGAAAATAAAGCTAAATATGGATATCTAATTCTCAGACTCAATTTATAACTGAAACATCAATGCATCTCAGGCATTTTTTCATTATTGTGGAAATATATGCTATCAAATAACAATACACGTACAGAAAAAGCTTTTTCTTCATAAGTAAAAATTTATTGATATCAGTAGGCATAACCACGTACATAGAAAAAGCTTTAACTCCCATGGAGAGGCATTAGAGGTTATATTTTTAAATTTAACTCCTCCATGACAGCAACCGCATACTATTGCTTCAAAAAGCACAAAAACTTCTATAAGAGATTTAATACCAAGAATAGGCATAGCCCAAGTATACAGAAGGTATACAAGAGGAAATACCTACATACACTAACTAAAAATGACAGAAAAGACTAAAGTATATCCAGAAATTCTTCACCATTCATTACAATAGCCTTAGCCCACAAACATAAAGTAATAAAGAAAAATTCCCTAATTTCTCCCATTGAAGGTTCTCTATCTTCAAAACTCCTCCCATTCCTCTCCAGCATAAACACCACATCTAAAAAATTTAAAGGAAAATAAAGCTAAATATGGATATCTAATTCTCAGACTCAATTTATAACTGAAACATCAATGCATCTCAGGCATTTTTTCATTATTGTGGAAATATATGCTATCAAATAACAATACACGTACAGAAAAAGCTTTTTCTTCATAAGTAAAAATTTATTGATATCAGTAGGCATAACCACGTACATAGAAAAGCTTTAACTCCCATGGAGAGGCATTAGAGGTTATATTTTTAAATTTAACTCCTCCATGACAGCAACCGCATACTATTGCTTCAAAAAGCACAAAAACTTCTATAAGAGATTTAATACCAAGAATAGGCATAGCCCAAGTATACAGAAGGTATACAAGAGGAAATACCTACATACACTAACTAAAAATGACAGAAAAGACTAAAGTATATCCAGAAATTCTTCACCATTCATTACAATAGCCTTAGCCCACAAACATAAAGTATTAAAGAAAAATTCCCTAATTTCTCCCATTGAACGTTCTCTATCTTCAAAACACCTCCCATTCCTCTCCAGCCATAAACACCACATCAAACACAAAGGAATCATTTTCCAAATGGCAGCAATACATCGTCTCCCCTCTACACCTCTCCAACAAGCAAGTAGATCCACCACCTGCTTAGGCATCACCCAAGCTATACCCATCCTACCAAAAATCTCGTTCCACAAACTCTTAGCCACCTCGCAATGAAGAAACAGGTGGTTTACTAATTCACCATCTTTCTTGCACATGGAACACCAATCTACGACGCAAAGTCCACGCTTACGTAAATTTTCCGTGGTCAGAATTTTATCAAGAGACACCAGCCAACAGAAGAAAGCCACCTTAACTTTTCAAATGCTTTTCCAAGGGTAGTCACAAACACCTTGACAGGTTAACACCTTGTAATAGGAACAAACCGAAAATCTGAAATTTCCTTCATGAATCCACAGCAAGCTATCCTCCTGAACAATCTTCAACTCATATAATCTACCAAAAAAAATCAGAGATACATTCACTTCCCTGTCATGCACATTTCTCACAAAATCAATATTCCATTGAGGACTATTATTCAAAAAAGAAAAGCAATCAGCCACTGCTGCTCTTGGTGCCTTGTGATCCTAAAAAGTGAAGGGATGACATTTTTAAGTGCTGAATTGCCACACCAAATGTCATGCCAAAAATGAATCCTTGATCCATCCCCCACCTTAAATTTGACATGATTAACAAACTCCCCCCAACCCATTCGAATGGACTTCCACAATCCCAACTTAACATCTATCACATTTTTCCATAATGCATCCCTCTCTATATGATATCTCCATAACCATTTCCCAAGAAGAGCTTTGTTAAAGAGCCTCAAATTTCGCACTCCCACACCTCCACTTGAAACCGGTTGACATACCTTATCCCAACTCACCAAGTGAAACTTCCTTTCCTCACCTTTAACCCCCACAACACCCCCCCCCCCCCCCCCCCCCCCCCCCCCCCCCCCCCCCCCCCCCCCCCCCCAACACACACACACACACAAAAACTTCAATTACTAAAAGGGAAACATACAAGAAAACTTAATAAAGACAAACCAATATCAAGTGAAAGTATATAGAGCAACAGCATATACTAAGGTTTTCACAATCAAGTTCATCCACAGATTAAATAATAGACCCCGCATTTATTAAACCGTACAAGCAAACAAAGAAAAACACTAACCTAAACAATGGAACGACCCTCTATCTGAAGGCCTCATAAGGACCCTCCAAAATAATAAAAATGAGGAAGCACTGAAGCTGTTAAGCTTCAGTAAAGAATATTTTGGAAAAATAAGTTAATGAAATTTTCAGGAAATCCATAAGTGGAAATTTTCAAAGAAATAGCAAACCGTCTTTCAAATACCCAGACAATCTTACCCAATCAACTAAAGATAGATGTCCATATATTGCTGTATAAATTAAACTTGAAGATAGCCTCACATGCTCAATTGTTAGAAGTCTAGATGTGATAATATATGCTCAATTGCTAGAGGTCCAGATGAGATAATATATGCTCAATTGTTAGAAGTCTAGACGAGATAATTAATATAAAAAATGGCATAATGAGTAGCTTCGATTTTATGAAACTAAGTTTGAAATATCACCCAGAGTTTTTTTTTTTTTTTTTATTATTATTGGTAATCAATAAGTTTTATTCATAATAATAGGCAAAGCCCAACTACCAGACAGTTACCGTATATTGTTTTGAGATATTGAAGATCTATTTGTTGAAAGACTACAAAATCATGTCAGAGGCATATTTCATTAATTTCTTTCAGAACATTACCTGGGGGTTCTGCAAGTTGAAGACTATCAGATTTCGATCTGCAGTGCCAACAACCATCAAAGGATGCCTCACTGTCAGCGCATAACAACGATCAGGGAGTTGTTGAGTATGCACTGGATTTGACTGTCTAGTATCCCAATACCTAAGAAATGTTAGGAAACAATAGAAATATTTAATCAAATATAAGAATCTTAGTAGTCAAGTGCACAAGAAGACCAGACTGCAAAGCATGGTAGAGCATGTAAAACAATTAGTAGTGCACAATTAACCATCCGATGGACGAAAATGCTATAAATAGCGAGTGCCCAAACATGAAGAAGGATATAAAATTACAAAGCCTCAATCAGTGATCCAATTTGTAAAAATTGCAGATAAAAACGTCATACTTATATCCCATAACATAAGAGAACACCGTGTTTATAAAAATTCTTCCACAATGCAAAAGAAATATTGTCCAGTAGAATAATTCAAGAAACACTTTCATCACATCCTCCCTCACAATGTCCCAACAATCCTGAAAGAAAGCTATGGTAAAACCATCCGGACCAGGAACCTTATCTCTGACCATCCCTCTCACCACAGTAAGAACTTCATTCTCATCGAAAGGTTGCTCAACCCATTGAGCACTCAAAGGATCAATAGTATCAAACTCTAAGCCAAACAGTATTTCTTTTGCAACGTACGCACTGGCCACAAAGATTAAGTATGATAGCTTCCATAATACTCTTGAAACACTAAAATGTTAGCATCAGATACAAATCATGAAAACAGAATCCACAATAACGCTACTGGTCATAACTTTCAGTTAAGTATTCCAATTGAACTAGTAGACAAAAACAACATAACTACACAATAATGAGGATATCTAAGGAATGTAGATGAAGATATGAATCAATGTTTTACTTGAGGGTCTTGTCCCAACTTCCTGTAACTAAGAGGTTCATCTCTGGGATCCACGCAATCTCTTTGATAGGTGCATCATGCATGGCCACAGTCATTGGCTGCCCACCAGACAAAGGCCACATTTTAGCTTGCTTATCACAACCTCCAGAAAATACAGTTGTTCCGTCATCTTTCCAAGTCGAGCACAACACCTTAAAAAAAAAAGTTTTTGAAAAAAGGTCAACCAAGAAAATTTGTAGATTCAGCAACAGCAAGAAAATTTGTATAAGTCATGAACTTCAGTTTTACCGGTTGGTCATGAGATATTGAAGCCTTGGGTGTACTGCCTACAACAGCCCCACTATGCATTATCTCCCAACATCTTACCTACAAAAAAAAAAAAGCCAATAGGATTGAAGAAAGGATAAAAGGAAAGACAAGTTAGCACGAGAATAAAAAATTTAGTTTAGTAAACAAGAAAATAAAAAACAACCGAACAAACCTGGTTATCCCACGAAGTAGCAACCAGGTAATTGGCCTTGGGACTAAAACTAAGGCTTGAAACTGAATCGCTGGGAGGTTGAGCCACCTAGAATTATATTTCCAAGTCATTTCAACTCAAGGAACGTTTTAAAAACAAAAACAAAAACGAAAAAACAAAATTACATTACTGCAGAGAAAATTCTGGAAGCAAACAAGCCCAGAAAGCAAGAATCGTAAGTACGTTGAATACATAATGGGAAAAGCTATGCTCCACATCAAGTGAAGCTGAATTCAAGAATGAGAGAACAACTTTGCTATGTACAACCGTCATTTGCAACCGTGGTGCAACCGACTGACACAGTTGGTCCCATTTTTCTTTTTCTTTTTTCCCGTCTTTCTTCCTCCCTCTTTGTTTCCCCTTCATTTTTCTGTTCAATGAAAAACTCAGAAACTGTTCTCTATACCTCCATTTATTTCTCTATCAGTTTCACTGTACCCCAGGCCTCCTCTTCTTGTTGCCATCCCAGCAGCTTCTGTTGCAGCATCAACCCAACCACGATCCTCACAACAAACCCGAAGAAGATTTATCGACTTCCCAGGCCGAGTTGATATGTTTTTGGGTTCATTGGAACTTCCTACGAATCCCACGTCAAAGCCAGCAGCGAGAACTTCCTTCAGTGCATCGCGCCACTCGCAAACACGAGTAATATCTAAGTTTCTTCAAGCTGCAGCCCATGGAACCCCATGCACGACAGCTCAACCAGTCCCACCTCCAGGCCGTGTCCTCACCGCTGCACGTGAACCTAGCAAACCGTGAACCAAGCACCTCCACGCCATCACTCCTGCACCATCAACACACACATACGGCCTCCACCTCACGGCACAACAGCCGAGCAACATGAAGAAACTTCCCTCATACAGCAGAAGCCACCAACGCCACCACCGTTCGCCACTCTCTTCGCAAACTCATCACGGTAAGCCCCTGTTTCAGCCCCCCAAAAACAGAGGATTTTCGTGAGCCACAGCCAACCAGCCACAGCGCCAGCTCTCTCTCTCCCCGTCGTCGTTACCTGCCCAGAAAACACCGGCCATCGCACCCACTCCCTCAGGTTAGCTGCTGCCGTCGCACCCTACCTCCACGTAAAACATGCAAACCGTAGGCCCACGCCTTTTTCTTGGTTCTCCGCAGTAATGTAAGAACATTTTTGTGTGTTTTACTTGATAAAAGTGTCATGAACTCAGAGCTTGTCTTCCGGGAGATACTTTTACTGTTTTTTTGGCAAAAAAAAAAAAACGTCTTTTAATATCATATTATGGTGTTATGGTGCGATAGAGTGTGGGTGCTCTGTGTTTTGGTGCAGGAAACAAAGGCTTATGGTGGCTTGGGTGCAGTTGGCGTCGGTTTTAAGTGGGTGGTCGTGCATGGGAGGTATCTGGACTGAGAGCACAAAATTACTCTGTTTTGGTGCTTTAAAACAGAGGAGTAATGGCAACGGGGAGGTTTTCTAGGCTGTTTTCATGTAGTCTCCGACGTAAAGTAATGCCTTGCGAGATGGTTGGAGTTGCCTTGCTTGAAGGGATTCACGAGTGGTGACGGCAGCTACGAGGTGGAGATGCTTCACTAAAGCCTAAAGATTTGCAGTAGTGGTGGTTTCTTTGCTCAAAAAGGGGGGCATACCTGTTTGGTTTCCTAAAGGAGACGGACGTGCATGGGGCACTAGGCGTCTTCAGGAGAGGGAGTGGTCCGATGGAGAAGGAGATGGAGGGAGGAAGAAATGAAATTTCGAGCGGGAGAGAGAGAACGAAATGGAGAGGGAGAGGGAGGGAAAAAATAAAGTGGGTGACGTGGACACGCCGATTGTACGCCGGTTCCACTAGGCGGTTGTATCTATCATTTTTGAAAACGCCATTTGATACAAAATGGTACAGCAACTGGATATGTCAAAAGCCATTAAGGATTCTGCATAATCATGATCAATTCAAAGAAAAAAATCACAGATACTTTTCCAAGAACAAGATAACTCCAGGGAATAACTCAAGAATAAAAAATAAATAAAAAGATATTTATTGTCAAAATTTGTACGCAAAATACTTTGAGAAACAATTAAAGAAACAAAGGGAAAAACAAAACGTTGCCATTAATATCGTCCATGACAACACAATTCAAGCTCGATAATAGTAGAAATACAGGAATTCAGATAAGAACTCAGATGCAATAGTAGAAGTCGGACATTCGGCCACATAAGTAGGGTTTTAATCATGGCATTAAGCTAAAGAATAAACAAAAAGTTACAAAAACAAAAAAACTAAACACTCAAATCACAACGCCTACCTCAAAGGATTTATTCGGATTAGGGTTCGGGGCCGTAGGGGTTCCGAAAGCAGACATTGGAACTGCAAAATTCTAACACCACAAAATGGAAGACCAAATCTCATAAGAGTTAAAGTTCGCAAGAAACACAAAATTAGAACTAGAACAAGGATATGCAACACTAGGAATGAATATGAAAGTTACCCTCAGAAACTACAACTACTAGTAGGTTTGAGAGAGAGAGAGAGAGAGAGAGAGAGAGGCCTCCAGAAACTCCAAATCCGTGAGAGAGAGAGAGAGAGAGAGGGAATTTTGCTTCAAAGTTGGAGCCAGATATAAGCTGTGAAACAGTGAAAGGCGCAGGCATAGGTTAAGAAGGCATGGCACCCGGAGCGTAGCGTCAGAATGACGCTGCACGGAAACGGACTTTTTTTTCCCTTACTATTTTTAAAGGGCAATAATGTAATATAGTCTGACCAACCGGAAGAACCGGTGGATCTGTTCTAGCAAAACCCTAAAAACCCCAGTCACTCAAACTTTCGTTGCTCCTCCTCCCGCGACCATGGCATCCCCTTCTCTGCTCCCGGTTTCCGGTAAGTAGTCAAGTCTGTGGTCGCCACTGTCAAGTTCTCTTTGATTCTGTTTGTTTGCTCTGAAAATTTAGGATAAGAAAAGAAAAGAAAATTACTACTTAATTTTCAGCCTTCTTCATTATTTGGGACCTGCGAACGATAAAATTACTAGCTAATCAGCCAGCGACGTTCTGTAGTTTTAAGATGCGACAACTAGGAGAGCAATATGAAAGCACAGCTTTCTGGGTGTCGAAGGGTCGAAGGTTGTCATTTTCGGGTTAGATATGAGGAGATCTAGCTTCTTTTAGGGGTTAATTTTTAGTGTTTGTTGCTTGATGTTTATAAAATGTGGAATTTAGGTAATTAATCAACGCAGATGAAGGTTGCTTTTGAATGATTCAAGACCTTTTTTTTTTTTTTTTTCCCCTAAATGCAAGTGAAAAAGTGTGTTCTGTCGTCATGGTTTCAATCGGAGAAATTCTGTTTGTTCTAGTTTAGTTGCTTGGAAATTACGATTCTGTTACTCCACGTATGAAAATTAGTGTAGTGTGTTTTCAGCGAACTAATTCAGTATTTTTATGCTACTAGGGATTTCCAGTGAACTTCAGACTAGAAGAAATGTATCATTTAGTAGTTCTTGTGAAGTGGACTCTGATGTGGGAAGTAGTTCAGAAGTTGTATCTCATTACAAGAAAAGAAGGACATCTCAAAACAATGATTTTTCTTCGTGCGGGAATTTGAGTGAGGTTGAAGCTATCTTACCTACTTTAAGGTCAGCTGATTATTACATGAGACCCTGTTTGAAGGAATTGGCTACCTGGGAACTTGAGGACCCTGGTTATTGTAGCCGAGTTTTGGACTTCACAATTGGGAGGGTGGGTTATGGGTCGGTCAAGTTTCTTGGGAAGACTGACATTAGATGGTTGGATCTAGATGACATTTTGAAGTTCCATAGGCATGAGATAGTTGTTTATGAAGATGAAAATGCTAAGCCTGGAGTTGGACAGGGACTTAACAAGGCTGCTGAGGTGACTTTGGTGCTACAAGTGAGATCTCTGGGTTTTGAAGAGGGAAAACTAGAGATGATCGTGGACAAATTAAGAATCATTGCAGAAAGACAGGGGGCTTGCTTCATTTCGTTTGACCCAGCAAATGGTGAATGGAAATTCTTGGTTCAACATTTCAGCAGATTTGGATTGAATGAAGATGATGAGGAAGATATTGTAATGGATGATGCAACTGTAGTTCAGAATCCCATGGGTATGAATGGTGGTGAGGCTGCTGATATTGATGAAGAAACACACATGGGAGCCACTAGTGTTGTGCTCTCTCACTCTCTTCCTGCCCATCTTGGGCTTGACCCTGTAAGAATGAGAGAGATGAAAATGTTAATGTTTCCTGATGAGGAAGAGGAGGCAGAGGATACCAGTGAAATACCAACATACCAGAAGCCATCCTTTGGTAAAGATAGCGTAAGATCTCCCTTCCGCAACTCTGCTCAAATGATGAGCCATAGATCTAGTCCACCCGTTGCTCGAAAAGCCCCATTACCGTTGCTCGAGTACGACCATGGTAGTTTTGACTCAAACTCTCCTGGAGCCATTCTGATGGCCCAACAAAATAAGGGTCTGTCTCTGAGGCCTTTAAAACCTGAAGGTTCAGGTTTTAAGCTGGACCTCAAGAAAGAAACACCAGTAACTGGAAGCCATTCTCGCAACATAGTGGATGCAGGCTTGTTCATGGGTAGGTCATTTCGGGTTGGGTGGGGCCCAAATGGGATTCTTGTTCACACTGGGACACCAGTAGGCAGTAACGATTCTCAGAGGGTGTTATCATCTGTCGTCACTTTAGCAAAGGTTGCTACAGATGAAGTGGTTAGAGATGAAAATAACAAGGTCAGAGAAGAACTTTTTGACCTTGCATTTGATTCTCCATTAAATCTCCACAAGGAGATAAGTCATGAAACAAAAGAAGTTGAAGTTGGTTCCTTCAAGCTGAGACTTCGGAAACTTGTCTCAGATCGCTTAATGCTTTCAGAGATTTGTAGGAGTTATGGAGATATTATTGAGAGGAGGTTGGAAGTTCCTGGGCTATCTTCCTCTAGTCGTGTGGTTTTGTCTCATCAAGTAATGGTGTGGGAATTGATAAAAGTTCTTTTTTCTGATAGGGAAAATAGTTCACAGTTGAAGTCCTTGGTTGCTGACAATGAGGAAGACATGATGCAGGATATGAAGGAAGCTTCTTCAGATGTAGACATAGAAGCACTTCCTCTTATTCGAAGGGCAGAGTTCAGCTTATGGTTGCAAGAGAGTGTCTGTCCTCGGGTACAAGATACAATAAGCTCCTTGAACGAATCAAGTTATCTGGAACATGTATTCTTACTCTTGACGGGGCGACAGCTTGATGCAGCTGTGGAGCTCGCTGCTTCTACTGGGGATGTGAGACTGGCTTGCTTATTAAGCCAGGCTGGTGGGTCGATGGTGAATCGTGCTGATGTTGCACAGCAACTTTATCTTTGGAGAATCAATAGCCTGGATTTCAGTTTCATTGAGGAGGACCGGTTAAGGCTTTATGAATTGCTTGCTGGTAATATTCATGGTTCTTTGCATGGTATGAAAGTTGATTGGAAGCGATTTCTAGGTTTATTGATGTGGTATCAACTACCACCTGACACTTCCTTGCCCATTGTTTTCCACACTTATCAACAACTTGTTGATGATGGAAAAGCTCCATATCCTGTTCCAGTATACATTGATGAAGGACCAGTAGAAGAGGCTGTTAAATGGAGTACAGAGGAACGTTTTGACTTCTCGTATTATCTTATGCTTCTTCATGCAAGTGGAGAGGGAGAGTTTGACCTTTTGAAGGCAATGTTCACTGCATTATCTTCAACAAATGATCCACTTGATTACCATATGATTTGGCATCAGCGTGCAGTGTTGGAGGCAATTGGTGCTATCACTTCTAATGATCTTCATGTTCTTGACATGGGACTTGTCTCGCAGCTGTTATGTCTTGGGAAATGTCATTGGGCCATCTATGTGGTCCTTCATATGCCCTACCATGAAGATTTTCCATATCTACATGCAAGTCTCATTCGAGAAATCTTGTTCCAGTACTGTGAATGTTGGAGTTCAGATGAGTCGCAACGCCAGTTTATTGAAAACTTGGGGGTTCCAGTCGTGTGGCTTCATGAGGCTATGGTATGCCATTATTTTAAATTTGGTTGACCTAACATTTCTCAAACCATTTCACCCTGCCCTTTATTTGATGGTGTAACTAGTACTCAAGTTTCCGATACTGCAAACTAAGGTAGCAATGATTTTGGCACCTTGATTGAAATTCTTGCCTAGCTGGTGGTGGTGTTTGAGACTACCATGGGATTTCAATTGTGAAAGGTTTTTGGAAGATTGTGTTGTCCTGGTTTGCAGTTGCTTCCACTACAAAAGGCTTGGATACTATTATATTAAACATTTTTTCTGGTTTTTTTTTTTTTTTTTTTAGTATCTTTGTTTGAATTATATCATTCCTGATCAATGCAGGCTATTTACTGTGGTTACTATGGAGATTTCTCAAATGCACTTGAGAACTTTCTTCAATGTGAACATTGGCAAAAAGCTCATACTATTTTGATAACGACGGTTGCTCATAAATTGTTCTTGTCAGGTAAAATTTATCTTTGCTTGGTTTGAGATATTACTGTGCTACATTAGTTCATTATATCTAGTTATAAAAAAAAACATTAGTTCATTATCTAATATCTATAGCCATTGCTGGGAGTGCTCAGAAGGTAGTCAATCATGTGAAGAATTCCTTTGCGACAGCCATGCTTTGTTTTGCAGAACTGACTAATACTAGAATTGTATGGCTACGGTGGACGTTATGTTCTCACTTAAAAGAAAAGGGAAAATAGCAGGCAACGTTCTTGTTTGTTTTTCTTTTTATATAAGTAATTCTTGTTTGATGTTCACATAATTAGACAAAGGGTTGACACTCAAAAGTATATTTGGTGTGGCCATTTTGCATAAGTAGCTTATACTCTTGTGATACAGCCCGATGTTCATATGGTACCTATATGTATTTTTGCATTTTTTTTCTTATGGAGAATGAATTCATAACTATTCGTGAATCAAATCATTGGTCATCCACTAAAGAAAACCACAAGTATGTATTCAGAAAATTAGTGGTTAATAGTTCTCTCCATTCTCATGCCCGTACTTGTATTTGCAGTTGTCAATACAAGAAAGATATCTGGTTTTGAGTAATGTTCGATTGCTTGAGATCTGGCAAATGCATATGAAAAAGGTTCCTGCCTTTGGATATTGTACTGCTGATTTTTTTTCTTGTTTTGGCTGAACTTTGTTAATATCTTTAACTACTCTTCTATTAGCAGAGAGAATGGGTGAACTTGTATTCTATAGTCAGCAGCATGCTTCAGTTAAGGTCACCTTTTGAACATTTTTCTCATTTTTTGCAGCCAAACACTCGGAGATATGGAGGCTTGCTACTTGTATGGAGGACCATAAGTCAGAAATTGAGAATTGGGACTTGGGAGCTGGAATTTATATTTCATTTTATCTATTGAGAAGTTCACTGCAAGAAGATAACAATGCTATGAGTGAACTGGTATGAAGCTTACCCTAAATACTGAGGTGGTTAATTTGAATAGTACAACTTGCTTTCTGCACGAGTCTCTGTGTGTAAAACACCAAAGCAAGCTTGCTTAAATTGTGAGGTTATTATCATAAAGCAGTTTAAAGACATGCATATTCGTAATGCATATGTCCTGTGTAGGCGTTGCCATGAATGCCGGATGACATTCCGGGTTACATGACATGTATTATTGGACAAGGTCCTCTTTCATTTTGTTGCTTTTCGCCTTGCTGGGCTAATATTAGAACTTATCCTTACCCTCAAAGGGCAAAACAGCCATGTCCCAGAACCTGTTGCTAGTAGGCCAATAGAACGGAAATAAATGATGGCAAGGAATAACTTAAACCCTATCACTATAAGAAAAAGATAAGGTCAACATTAATATTTCTGGGAACTTGTTTCCAGAAATTATTCTTGTATCACTAAACTAGCACGCTTAGGCATTGCTCTTGTATATGTCCTGTATACTTGTGCTCTTGTGTACTCTCTTTTGATCAATAAAAATTTGTTTACCGATAAAAAAAAAATTATTGTAAAATTCCTGCTGAATAATGATGAAAATGTGAGAATGATGGTTATATAAATATGGGGATGTTATGATGTATGGATTCATTCAAAGGAGAGTGGAAGCTCAAACTATAGGCCCTAATTTATATATGCTCAAAATGCATTGTAATAATGACTTGTCTTTCTTTCTCTAATGGGCACTTAAGTAAACTGTAATGTCCTTGTAGGGTTCTCTTGAGAGCAAAAATGCTGCTTGTAGAGACTTTCTGGGTCGGTTAAATGAGTCTCTAGCAGTTTTTGGTGGTAGATTACAAGTTGATGCAAGGTATGAATACCAATACTTCGGCTCAATTACTCAGAAAACCAAAATTCCTTGACTCAATTACCCGGTCGAAACAATTTTGATTGTGTATTGCATATTTCTTTTCTATTAATTTTTTGTTACCAATCTTTGTGCTTGTAGGTCTGAACTATTGAGTTTGAATGTTGTTTACTGTGGGTTTGCAGGGTAGCTTATTCAAAAATGGCAGAGGAGATATGTGGCTTGCTTCTTTCTGACATTGGTGAAGGCTCAACATACGATGGTCAGTTAAGCTGCTTTGACACTGTTTTTAGAGCTCCGATCCCTGAAGACCTTCGCTCAAGTTATTTGCAGGGTGCAGTGTCTGTTTTTACATGCTTTCTTTCGGAGGTGCCCTCATAGTATATGTAAACTTGTCTCCTCTTTACATTCTGAAAAGGAAATTGGGCCAATGCTCTCTTCGCCTCCCCCACCCTCACAAAAAAAGCTCTGACCCTATAATCTTTGATTTGAGAGTCGTATTATGTAGCATTGGTGGATGGACCTTTGAGATGCATCATGCAAGGCGCGTGGATCATGGATGTTTTTGCATTAAAAGATGATTTTACTAAAGTTTTGAAAATGATTGAAATATCATATATATATAATATATATATGTGTTCTGGAAAGATTTTGTACCATTATCTTTGTTAAAACCCAACAAAGAATTAATTTTTTTGCATATATTTTACTATTAACAAATTAATTTTTTTCACGTGTATTTCATATTTACATATTTTTTTTCAAAAAGAATTGTACCGCACTTTACAAATACAAATGTCATTTCTCTAAATTTTTCAATTTCTAACTTTACTAATCTGGAAAAACGGGCGAACAGTTTTTTCTTTTTTTTTTTTTTTAAATCTTATCTTGGGAGTAATTAGAGTAAGGCCTTTCATTTGGGGTTTCGCAAGTAATTTTTTGTGGAAAATGCGACAAAAGTCATCAATTCATATTTTATTTTATTTTTTTATATTTTTTTCTTTAATTGTTAAGAAATTATTTTTAAACGAATTTTTAAATTTTTTAAATTTTATAATATTTAATAAAACATAGACGAGCGCGTGTAATTTTTTTTTTAAGGACCGCGCGTGTAGATCTGAATTGACTGAAACCTTCGAATCTAACGAACCAATCCATCCACCCATCAGTCAGTCAAAACCCAGCAGCCGTCTTCGCGTTTCTGACGCACGGTGCCCGCTGAAACACTACGCACCCCCATCTCCTTCCCATCTCTCCGACAGACAAGGATATTTTTACATAGTTGTATAAAATATTGTGAATAGTGTTATGCGTAAATTATTTTTTAACATAATTTTAACGTCAATTTAAAGGTAAATTAAAATAATTTTAGATGAGTTAAATAAAATATTATTTTTAATATTATTATTATTTAAAAATTTAAAAAATTTGAATTATTTATTATATTTTATATAAAAATTTAAAAAAATTTATAATGATGATATAAGATAAATTAAAATGAATTGAAGTAAATTCTAAATCCAAACAAAATTCAATTATATAGAATAAATTATTTGATCATCTCATTTAATCCTTATATATTTTATAAATTTTTATATAAATAATGTACAATTAAATTCTTTTAAATTATAAAATAAAAATTTTATTATAAAACTTTATTATAAATTTTATTATCTTTCAAGTTTCAAGTTTCCATTCACAAGTAACTCCTAATCAATCTCTCTCTCTCTCATTATCTGGCTCTTGGCGTAGCAGAGCTTCCGAGTTCACTCGAGGTTGGTCTTGATTCTCCCATTCTTTGCCGCTGGAATTCCTGAAGATGCGCCGCTCTGCATCCAGGAAAACGGGTCAACCAAATTCAACATCGTCTGTCAATTCTTCGCCCGCGGATTTCTTCCGCTCCGGTATTTGATCTCTCTCTCTCTCTCTCTGTGAAAGCTTTCCTCTGGCTCGACTTTGTTTCGTTGAATTCCGTTTTTAAGTATTTTGTTCTTCTGGAATTTAGTTTAATCTTCTTTGTTAAATGCATTATCTGTATAATATTGAGGACAACTCTTTTTTTTTTTTTAGTTTTTTTTTTTTTTGTAAGTTTTAATGAATACTTCATCCTATAGAAAAGCTCAAGTGGAATAATTGTGCAAATATAAAATAAAAACTTTCCGTGTACTCAGGCTACAGTTGCAAAGAAAAATTCGATTAATCATCCTTACATTAAACATCACACATAATTTTTTTTATTTTTTTCTCTTACCAAATTTGTGGTGAATAGATAAAAAGTAGAAGAAATCAGTTTAGGAGAATAAAACTAAAATAATAATAATAAAAATAAAAATAAATGTGGTGTGTGTGGTATATGGGGATGATGAGTAGCAAAGCTAGAGTTGCAAGGCAAGATGGTATAATAATGCCCAATCCGGGTTTTTGATGGTATAAATAACTGAGCGATGTCATGTATTCTACTGAATTTATGGCCATGCAAAACCAAAAGCTCATTTGTCAGGAGTCCTGTTTTCCTGGCGCAAGGCAAGATCCGCAAGAAGGATTTGACTTTGAAAAAACCAGAGGGTGATCAAACCTCATTTTCCAAAGAGAATTTGGATTTCTAAATTTCAAATATCTTGCAAAAGTCCTCTCTGGCTAGGGATTAATGGATTCAACGAAAAAGGAAGTAGAGTTATTACGGAAAACAGAAAAACAGAGCGCAGAGAAGACAATAAAACATTGCAATTCTGCGAGACTTACCTCAACTCATCTTATCTCATCATTATAACTTTTCCAAATTTTCATACAAAATATAATAAACAATTCAACTTTTTCAAATTCCAAAATAATAATAATATTAAAAATAATATTCTAACAATATTTTATTCAACTCATCTAAAACCATTTCAACTCATCTCTGAATCCAAACGGGGCGTCGCGAGTGCTTGGCAATTCCTCTCTGCCAACCAAAATTCCCTCTGAAATAAATGAAGTTTGGAGAGAATGTCAAGTGCAAGGAAGAGAACCTTCGAAAGCTTTTTTTTTTTTTTTTTTCACTTTTCTTCTCACTCCACTTCTTCAATATAACCAAAAATGAAGTGATAAGTGTCCATTATTCAGTGATATGCTGGGGGAATTTCAAATTTTCATTTTTCTGATAATTCATTTGGAGATTTCATCGTGAAAATAATGGGTTAAATTATTGAGCAAATGAGAAGGCTTGCAAACAGCTTACTTTTATATGGTAGGCAGTTAAAATTTAGATGTGGTTGCTCCGTCTTAAGGCCCGATTAATGGATAAAGATCGACAGAGCCCAATTATGGCTGAGTTGAGCTGACTAACATCCATTATGCATATGTTGAAATAAAAATTATTATGTAATAATTTGTGCATATGGTTTCCAAATTCTTTCATTAGTCATTTATGGATTTTAACACTCTGTTGTCAGTTAATATAATGATATGAATCTCATTTGTTCAGCCTCAAGTAAAGCAACTTCAAAAGAGTTGGAACGAGTTGATAACCTATTTTATTCTTATGCAAATGGGTCTTCTGGTATGATTGAGTAAGTCTACTCTATCACAATTCAGATAAGAAATATGTGGCTATAGTCTTTGGTATTTGCCTTTTGAATTGTGTAATGTAAGCTTTCTTTGATTATTTGGCTTAATTAAATTGTGCATTTTTCTACTGATAATGTAAGCTTTCCTTTTTTCAATCCAACTGTGTCAATTTTGTGTGTACAACTTGCATCACCCCATGTTGATATCAATTCTGAGTTCTCCAAGGCTGATGTTTGCATTCAAAGGCATGCTAGGCTGATGTTTGCTATGCTTAAAGGTAGTTTTGGTTATCATGGCTTGAATTGGGGGAAATTCTTTTTCTTTTTTATAAGTAAAAGTATATTAATAAAAGAATAGGCAAAGCCATGTTCAGTACAAAGAAAGCCCTAAACTACGTAGGGGCGAAAGATACAAGGAACTCATGAAAATCTTGGCCATTAAAATTAACGGCCATGGCCCAAGTACAAAGAGTTCGAAAAAAGAAAGCTTTTAGTTCCTCCAACGATCTCTCTTTGTCCTCAAACGTCCGTTCATTGCGCTCCTGCCACACGCACCACATGATGCAAATAGGCAGCATCTTCCATAAAGCCTTGATCTGTTGATTGCCTCTTAGATCTGTCCAACTAGCCAACATCGCCACTACTGTCTTAGGCATGACCCAACCCAAGTCTAGTCTACTAAATACCCGTTCCATAACCCTCGAGCTACCTCACAATGTAGTAGAAGATGGGGGAAATTCTTGTTGATAATTTGTCCGGAAGAGAATATCATAAATTTTACAATGTAGAGGTCACTAGAGCCAACTAGTGAAACTTGCTGAAAAGCATATTCCTCCGTCCATTTTTATGGCTGCACTTTGTGCTGTATATATTGCATCTGGGAAGTTGCTGAAAATAATTTTTCTTCATTCATTGTTTGTCTGGCTTCACTTTGGCCTGTATATTTTGCAATTCTTTATTGGATTCCACTATTCTTTTGAATTTTCAGTTTTGATCTTGAAGATGTAGCATGTTCATCCTATGTGCTACTTATATATAATTGAAATGTAATATATTTCACCTGAATTTTATGATAACCAACTTTTGCGCCAAACTCTGCCATGCTAATTCTCATGTGAGAAGTTATCCTTTCACGTGGAAAATCTAAGTATAATTGTAATATACTTGGTATTTTGTAAACAGCCCAGAGGGAATTGAAACTCTTTGTTCAGACATGGAAGTGGATCATACTGATGTGAGGATCTTAATGCTTGCTTGGTAAGTTCTGTTTAGCATTATTGGATATTTCAGTTCTTAGATTTCACTCTCTAGCTCATTGGCTAAAACTGATGGCTACGCATTCCAGGAGAATGAAATCAGAAAAACAGGGGTATTTTAGCCTGGTAAGGAAATTTTATCCACATTATTTTCCTTTATGTTCTGTTTTATCATTGTTTTCTAATTATATTTTGTCATATGAACATAGTAAAAAAAAAAATTGCATTCTTCTTCTTATTCCTGTTCAATTCTTCATGTTTGTCCCACTCTTAAGCTCAAGAAATCATGTTGCCTAATGATTTAAGGGCTGTAGTTTTTGGTCGCTCTTACTCTAAAAGCCCATTCCTATGCTGAGATGACACTACTACTCTTACAGGAAGAGTGGCGAAGAGGCCTCAAAGCACTAAGGGCAGACACTGTACATAAAATAAAAAAGGCACTCCCGGAGCTGGAGAAAGAGGTAAAATATTTGAATAGGCTTTCTTTCGGAAAACATGCTGGTAATTAGATATGTTTTTAACATGCATAAGATGCTACCGATGATGGAAAAAAGGTTGAAAGTGTACTTATTTCTGCATTTTTTCAAATATACACTGAGAAGGTTAGGAGGCCATCGACCTTTGTGGAGTTCTATTCCTATGCATTCCAATATTGTTTAACAGGTACAAATAGTTTAGCGTGCCTTGCAACTCAATCTTGGAACATAGTATTGTCTTCTCTTTTCTTATTTTAGTTTCATATTGCTTTTACTTTCAACCATCTGTTACTTATTCTGTCAGAGGAGAAACAAAAGAGCATAGATATAGAGAGCATATGCGAATTATTGGATCTTGTTCCAGGCACCCAATTCCGGGCACAGGTTGACTTGTTTGTTGAGTATTTAAAGGTGAGTGAGCATGTATTGCTCTCTCTCTCTCTCTCTCTCTCACTATTATAGTTGTTCAGTTATGTTATTTTTAACGGGTGCAGTTGATAGCCCTGCATCTCTCATGTATCACTGTGAAGGAAGGTTTCGTGTCAATTTAAGCTGCTAAATATGTATTGTCCCAGCCCCACCCTAGTTTGCCAGCTTAGTGACACAGTGCTTAGCATTGTTGTACCAATGAACTCTGCCATATTCTGTGAAAAAGGGATTGTGTTGCTACTAGAAAGCTAATATCTTTTGTAATTACTGATCGTACATAACCTTCTCCTCTCTCTCTCTCTCTCTCTCAGACAAGCCAAAAAGTAAAAAAAAAAAAAAACCAATGACTCGTTGCTTATATGTTTGTGTTCCAAATGCAGGCTCAGAATGATTACAAGGTCATAAATATGGATCAATGGATGGGCTTCTACCGGTTTTGCAATGAGGTACTATTACAGTTTGGTTACTGTTTACAAGGTCATAAACATGGATCGATGGATGGCTTCACTGTTCTTTTACCAATTATTTATGCTGCATTGGACACTTTATTACATTGTTTCTGAGAGGGGGGAGGGGGAGAAATTCCACGTCTTATGTTACTTCTTTAGGTGTCTGTCTTTTTTCACTTTGGCATTAGAACCCTAGGATTAATGCTATGAGAAGGACTTTTCTCTGAAGGGAGCCTGCCCCATAGGGGTGGGGGGTTTGTTCTCATAGGGGGAGAAATTTTATATTCACTTGAAACCATATCAGTCGCAACATATGGGTGAAATTGCTTGAAGGTCTATCCATCGATGTTAGTTCCCCATGGGGCCTCCCCATTTTGACTTATCATTTTAAACTCTTAACTAGCAGTGATACTTTCATGCAGATAAGTTTTCCAGACCTTAGTAATTATGATCCTAACCTTGCTTGGCCCTTGATCCTGGACAATTTTGTTGAATGGCTGGAAGCAAAGCAGAGCTAATTGATCTATTTCTGTCCAGCTTGGCTCTCTGCTGTAAACCACAATTATTTTTTGAAGTATGTAAACTTGAAATCCCCTTCCGTAATGGTCTATTCATTAATATTTCAAAGTGTGTCATTTTTTTTATCAAGTTCACTGTTATTTATCTGTTTGCAGGGCCCCTTAGACTACACAAGTCAAATGCCCCAGGATTTCTTTCTTCTTTTCTGTCTCGCCATTTCCTTTTAGACATGAAATTCGTGCCCAAGGTCCTTACATTTAGAAGTTACTTGTTTGTATTAGGTATGATGCTTAAGAAAGTGTATTGTTCACTGTTTATGCGGTTCCATCATTTTTTTTCGATACTCAGATACCACCCAAGTAGTTGTTGCAAGTTGCTGATCTTTTAAGCCTGCTTATATTATGCTCTTTTTATGTTCAAGTAACCAAATTATGGATGTGATCCTGGCAGTTGGACAGCAATTTTTTAAGCACTTTCTGCAATTGTTAGTACTGTTTCCTGGCAGTTGTTTCAGTTGGACGACTATCCTAATGTCTACCTTTAATGTAAGCTGTCGTGACTCCGCAAGCGCCCTCTCTCGGGCTACCCTAATTATGGGAGATCCGGAATCATTCTCACCTCTTTACAAGAGACATCTTGAATTCTTTGTTCTTGTTTTTCTTTTTCCTGTTATCATTGGAAATTTTGAATTAATATATTCAGCTTAAACTTTCTAAGGAACCCGGAACCCCTATCACCTAGTGGAGTAATAGCGGGATCCACCCATATTATTATCATTATTATTTTATGTAACATGTTTTAAGGACCTCGTGCTTTGCCAAAGGTCAAGGTAGTAGTTCCAAATCTGTTGACAGAAAAGAGTAATACAGTGAATAAAAGTAAAAGATTTGGAGAAGATGAGAAAATCGACAGCCTTCGTGGAAAATGACAGCTATATCTTTCCTTAAATCGTGGCTCCATGATTAGCACTAGATTTCTATATTTTTGCCAAAAAAAAAAAAATGCACATGATGCTCCCCCACATTACTTACCAATACATAAAGAAGATCATAAAGGCAAAATCCCTGCGACATACATATTTCTTTCCAAACTTACTTAAACTGTATTGGATGTTGAGTTGAGTTCTTTATAAATAGTAGTGAGTTGAGATTGTACATTAAGTTTTGTGGACCTAAGATGAATTTATATGTATTTGAATATTAATATGAATTTAGATGTATTTATAAGAAGTTGAAAAAAGTTATGAAATCCATGTGTAAATAGTTGTTGACTTGAAATAGATTTTAGATGAGTTTAGTGATTTGAGAGTTAATTATTTAAATATTGGAAACGGTATAAATCTGAATCGAACTCAATTGAACTGAGTGTAGTCAAATAACCAAACGAGCCCAGGACCATCACCACGTCATCAAGTCCAACATCTGTTTTACTGCAATCTGAATCGTTAAAACGAAGGTTTGTTTCTTTATTCAATTGAGTTCAAGTTGACAAAAAACCAGACAGCCTTTACTTTCCCCTTTTCCATTCCTTTTTTTTTTTAATAGAAAACTATTCCTTAGATGTTGAACCTGTTTACTCTTTCAAAATCATTTCGTTAGCGTACTTTTCAGAGTTTGGGACTGCACCAGAGGAGAATATGCCCACAAGGCAATTGTTATGAAGTTATCCAAAAAAACATACAAAATGAGGTTGTAATGTTGCAGAGACATTTCATAACTTGCCCCCAAAAAGCATGCACTCGTACAGTAATTTGCTGCATGCCTCCAGGGTTTCCCTCGGGGGAAGACCTCATGAAAAGAATGGACGAAAAATATAAAATTTTGATTTTGCTTCCTTTCATTGAGTTTTTTTTTTTTTTTTTAATTTTAAAAAAAAAACATCAGTTTTCAAACATTGACCATCAGGATGAAGAACCCATAATCAAAGGCGAAGTTGGAGGAAGGGTACGTCTGCTTCTGCTTCTACCCCTGCGAATTGTAGAGCTAGAAGGAGAAGATGAAGAAGAAGATGAATTAGAACAAGTGAGTCTGTTTGAGTCACTAGTGATTTTCTTCTTTTCTTCTTCACATGGCTTATCTTCGATTCGATGATGCCCAACTTTGGTTGTATTTAGAGTCACCGGAAGGACACAATTGCATAGAAATCCTACAAAGACAAATCTCATTAATTTCTGGACCTGAAAATAAGAATAAACTCAAAGCATGTTCCTCTTAAAATCAGTTTGCTTCTGCAGGAATGGTATTAAATTTAAACGCTAAAAATATGGAATGCTATCCAAGAGAACCCAAATCCAGATCCAAAAATTTATTGACAGAGACAAAAATCCAAAACAAAAAATGGCTCTTACCGATTCTAGCAAGCCGATTAACCCAACTCGGGATTGGATTTCCAGTGAGTCTAAGACAAGCATCATTGCAAAAATGGTTGCAGTTTTTGGTAATCAAATTATATGCATTCCCTCGGTACTCCCCTGCCAACTCCTCCATGACTGCCCTCACTTCCGTCTGCCCCATATCCGTCTTCCCAATCAAAATTGTCTTCCTAAATGTAAATCCATCACATTGTTTTGGCTCCCCTTCAAATATTCCAGTTGTTGGGTACTCATGAGCTCCGAATGCATACTCAATACCATGGACTGAAATATATCCAACATAAAAGCCTTAATTGATAGATAGAAGATACAATATTTTAGCCCAGCAAAAACCCATAAAAGAAAACCGAGGAAATATGTAAAGAATGCGCAAAACATTAACAAGAAGAGAAAATAAATTCTCTGTTTTTTTTTTTTTTTCCCCCGAGAGATCTATACAAAGAAAAGTAAAAAAGAAGTGACTTTATTCGTTATGTTGTTGCAGATTAAGCAAATCACAGAAGTCACATCAACCATGTCATATGTTTTATCCTTGTTGAGTAGACATTTTAATGTGTACTCAACTCTGTAACACCTTCGATTTTCTTGAACTTTCTCGTCATCCAAACAAAACACAGCAGACTTCCCCCTCTATCCTCAAAGCTATAAATCCAATCAGCAACAGATAATGAACTAAATAACCAAAAACATTGCACAAAGACATAAGGTAAAGATAAAAGTCCCTTGCAGATTTGATCAGAGAGGCAATCTGAACTGGGGAAGCTAACCGAAGCATAGATCTAATATACAATGCCCAGCACCAACTTCATCCAAAATTCAAAATCATGAAAAACAAACTCAAAGAAGACCCAACAACGGATGAGGAGAAACAAAAACACAACCACCACTAACCTTGTACGCCAGAATGGTAAACTCCGAGGCCAAACCAATAGGCATACCCATTAATGGGTGTCAGATCGTACACATTAAGGTAGACCGGCACCGTTCCCGCTTCACTATTCCTCGAACCTTTCCTACACAACATGGTTTTCAGGATCTCACTGCATCAACATTCATCTTCTGATGCACCCCACTTTTCTTCTTCCCCCTCTCTCAGTTACATATCAACCTCATATCTATAAATTCTACCAACAATACAAAATCTTTTCTTTTCTAGGGGAATCAGAACTTTCTGCTGATGGTACCACCGGCGGCAAATAGTGCCGAACCCCGTGAATTAAATCTTACAAAATGGTTGTTGATATATAAAACTGAGTTCGGAAATAAATGGCCTTGATGTTGGGTTGAAATTACGTGAATGGATGGGGTTGAACAAACAGTGAGCTGGGTCTGATTCAATTTAAAAAAGTTTGAAATCATGGGAGAAAGTAACGTTTAGTGGTTTACTCATTATGTTGCCAAGTGGGCTGTCTTTTATAATTATAATTATATTCTGATCTCTGATTAGTGGTGTTTTAGTTTTATTTTATTTTATTTTATTGTTATTTTTTAAAGGAAAGGAATATCATGATTCATCATTGTAGGGTGAAGACTGCACGGAAAAGGGGTGTGGGGACTTCCAGATGGAAGATAATTCAATTTTATTTAATTTTGGAATAAATCAAACTCCTATATTATATTATCATAATGGGTCTTCAGAATTCCATGATTAAATCTAAAACAAGTCTAAAATGCTGTTGCCCAAAGTCAAAACATCGCACGGTTAAGACTGAAACTTGACCTGAGAAGGATTTAGGTAAGAGGTGAGTGAAGTTGGTCGACGTTTTGAAGGGGTTAAGACTGCCTCGTTTGTTTCAGGTGGTGACAATGATAGCTATGCTTATGACATCTGCAATTTATCTTAAACCTAAGCAGCTTCATACCATTAAACGTGAATGTTCTTCAGAGACTCGGAGTCTATATTGCTTGAAATATATAGGTCATCCACTTGGATACTTTCTGTTCAAACGAAGAAAAAATTGTAACGCTACTAAGTCCTTTCGAAAGACTTTAAGGTGCGATTCGGATAGCTTCTCTATTGCTTGATCAAATTTATCTTTAAAATTTAGTTAATATCACATTTTTTTATATTTATTTATTCTATTTAAATTCAATCTCCACATTGAATTATCCATTCACTCTCTATATAATAAAAAAATATTTTTAATTTAATATTTTTTAATTTAATTTAATTTATTTTTATCACATTTTGTAACTCTACCAATTAAATATTAATAATAATTATATTATAATTAAATTAATATTAAAAAAACATATTTTCAAAAGTTATTTAATGTTCATAACAAAAAATAGCTGATTAAACTCATCTAAATTTATTAATTACAAACCAAATAGTATTTTTACTTTGAGTGAGAAATTAATATTTTAATGTTTACTTAGAGTGAAAAATTAGTATTTTAATATTTGGTGAATCAATTGTAGTTTTCCATCTTTGACCAACAACTATAGCAAGAATCTAAATTATTTTAGATTTATCCAATTCAATGGAGGATATTTTTTACATCAATTATGCAAATTTTAGCCAATATTCTCATTTAACCAAGTCAATGAGGATGTGAGAATATGATGTGGTTTCATCTCACTTTGTACCGAGAAACTAATTTTTATCTAGATGGTCATCGCATGTTGATTTGAAAATGGTTTTTGATGTCTTTGCAAGACGAGAAAATTTCAAATAGTAACTTTTCATAAGGCCAACAGAGAAAGAGAAAAACGTTTAGCCTTTCTTTCAAATCAATAACAATATAAAAACATAGCTCATGTCTTCAGCTTTCACAACAAATAAATATATTTATAAATAAAACAAAATATTAAAAATACTATGTAATTATTTGTGGGACCCAAGACTATTTCCTCTCTAACAACTTAAAGCATCTCATCTCACTTCCAATCCAAACACACAAAATTTTCAAAAACCATCTCATCCTATCTTAACTCACAAATCTCACTATTATTTACAAATCATCTTAACTCATCTTTAAAGTCAAACAAGACCTAAATGTATTACAACGAGCATACAATTATTTTTACAACTCTTTATACAACTATATTTTAAATTAAGAATATTACTATAAAAGAATTTATAAAAATTATATAATTTTACATAAATGTCGTCATTTTAAAACATAATTATGAAAATGGTTGCGTGTATACCATCGTTCAATAATATTAGTTCCTATCTTCTCTTTCTAGATTCAAATTTCTTAAAGTTTTTATTTCAACTCTAAATTATTGTGTTTTTACTTGAACGATAAAATGTGCCCGTAACATTTTATAATTGTCTAGAATTTATGAGCCTTGCTATTCATAAGCCCATACATCACACACCATAATTTTTTTAATTTTTTTTAATTTTTTTTGAAGTTTTTTTTGGTTTTATTACTCTTAAAATAATTGAATTATTTTACTTATAATCCATATACCACACATTTTGTAAGAGAATAAAATTAAAAAAATCATAAAAAAGATGGTATGTGGTGTATGAGACTTAGGAATAGAATTTTTCTTTTCAATAACCCATTGGCTATTTGAGCTTCTTAGGTCCGGTTTAAATAGTGTGATGGGATGAGATGTGAAGGTTTTTAGATAAAAATTGAAATTGAATAAAATATTATTAAAATATTATTTTTTAATATTGTTATTATTTTATAATTTGAAAAAATTGAATTGTTTATTATATTTTATGTAAAAAATTAAAAAAATTATAATAATAAGATGAGATAAGATGAAACAATTTCTATATTTAAATGGAACCTAAATTTGCCTATTTTATATTTCACCTCTTTAAATAAAATGGATTTTCGTGCTTTCTACGGAAGGCAAATTGTTACGTTGAGAGAGAACTTTGTTATAGAATTCTAAACAATAAATTTTTGTGGAAAATTTTCAAATTTAAATTCAATTTTAAAATCATGAAACTTTAGGGACCTGTATGATAATTATTTTTCTTATTTTTTTAATTGGGTTCAATTGCGCCTGAACCTTGAAAGTTACACGAGCCTAGACGTGTACTTACAATGCGAAAACACAATGTTTCGCGCCAGTGCCTCTTGGGTCCGATTCGCTACGCGATCGAAAGATTCGAAACCCGTCCCAGCCAGACCATTTTGCACCCCCACCACCAGCGGCAGCAACACCACCAAACCCCCAAGCAATAACAACAGCAGTATCAGTGAAAACAATGCTGTTGAATCGAGTCCAGGTAATTATGACGAAGCGTATAAACAGCTGGACAAGCTCGACTTCGCGACTGCCTCTAAGATCCTCTTCACCGATCCTCCCAAGAGAAAGAAATTTGGGTATTACTTTGCTTGCAAATTCAGGCTCTTTTTGCATTGTTAGTCGTTTCGTTTCGTTTCGTGACTTCTTATTGGTATTTCGTCAAACATGTCTGCTTCATTGGTCTTCGGCATGTATGAAGTGGATCGCGGTTATTTTCTGCATAAATTTAAGCACTGCGATAGTCTTTAATACAATGCAAGAGAATGTAGGTAGCGTACAGCTGAGCAGGAATGTGGGTTTCCTTTTTGTTTGATTTTTGGCGCTGGGCAATTGAGAAGGAACGGGGATAATATGCTGGACAAGTGAAAGAAAAGGTAGTGAAATTAGAGAGGGTATTATGGGTACCATTAAATTGAGGAATAAATTCATATGCTTGTTTGATATTTTCAACCGACCTCATGCTTGTATAATAGAATCCACCTTTGCATCCTAGTGTCCACATCTCTTCATATGGGGTTTTATTTCCATGCGTCTAATGGTTTATAGCTAATTCATACAAGTATATTTGTGTTATATATATGGTACATTCAGATTGCAGCCTAGCATTCATGTGAGTTTTTATCAGGGGTGAAATAAAATAAATCTAACATGGTTATGATGGGTAATCTACTCATTTTGGGGTATTCGTGCAATTGAGAAATAAATCGAGAATGTTTATTGAGGAAACTGCCCAATTTATGCCTAACAGGAATGTCACGTTGAATAATGATAGCCTTCCAACTAAATAACAACTCGTATACAACTATGTAATAGAATAATATTTTTTTAAATTTTATTTTGACTTTTACTTTTGATTTAATGTGATTAAATCTAATAAAATATATTATTTTATTTAAAGTTGTCTATAAGTTGTGAATAGGTTGTTAGCCTATCACTACTCATGTCATGTTTGTCACGTTTGTGTCGATGTTTGTATATTGCGAACCATTCTCAAAGGAATTATGTACTATTCACGCCATCTATAAGACTATATCTGGTTATCCTCTTTTCATGTTCATCATCTCCAATATCAATTCATATTCTTACTTGCCCCTCTTCCATGGTCAGGGTTGATTTCCATCTGGTACAACTCTTCTTTGCCTGTATGCCTTCCTTGGGTATGTTAATTTACACATCATGTTTTTTCTTTTGAAATGTTCCTAGGTTTGATGCTACTATCTAAAAAGCTTGCTTCCTGTGACAGCTGTATATTTGGTGGCTCAATATGCTCGCTATGAAATGAGAAGAATGGAAGCTGTAAGTAAATTTCCTTCTTCTTTATAAGCCTGCAATGAAGTATATTAGATATTAATGTTTGTCAGATTGTTTTGTCATTTCTTCTCTCTTCATTTAGAGACTGTTGATCTTTCTTTCTTTCTTCACTTTATTTCCTCAATACTTTGTTTGAGGGATGGAATTTACTTTCAATAACTCAAGGATTCTCATGGTGAATCTATATTCACTTCAACTGACATGTGGAATATCTAAAAAGCATACATATTGTCTCATGCATCATACTTTGTTATTGGCAATGATATAACTTAATTAAGTACGAGATCTCATAGATGTATGACATGTCTGTAGTTTGATAGAAATGCGAAAACTTTGTAAAGGATAGTTATGTTTTGCTTGGCTTTTTTTTGGTTTTCTTGTTATGATCGGTTTTTCCACCAAAATTTTAGGAATTGGAGCAAAAAAAAAAAGCAAGAAGAAGAGAAGGAAAAAGAAATGGAATTAAGTGTTATAGAAGGAAAAGAACCGATATCTGATCCAGAGCTTTTGGAGATGAAAGTGAGACTGGACAAACTTGAGGAGGCAGTAAAAGGAATTGCTGTTGAAACAAAGAAACAGACCATCAGCAGCGTATCCAAAAACGGGGGAGACGGTAGTGAGGAAAGGAATCTTGCGACAACTGGGCCACCTGACACCAAAAGTGGATCAGAACCAAGCAAGATTGTAGAGAGCGATCATCTCAATAAACAGGATCGACCTTGGTTGGGCCGAGAGAGGGTGAGTGGGTCAGCACCAGTTCCTGATGCTTCCTTGCAGGATCAGAAGGGCAAGACCCAAAATTAATGGAGGACCTTCTCAAGATGCTTGGACATGAATAAAAAAGCTTCTTCAGCTAGTGTAGATATAAAAGCGCAGAGGTTTTGTTGTGTCTTAGACATAGCATGCACCTGACTCAGTATGAGTATATTCTTGAAAAGCCACTAATTTATTGGCATGAAAGTGGGATGAGGATCAGGACTGATGGGTGACACAGAGGTATGTTGATCAACAAATTCAATTGCTTGTTAGTTGAAATTTGTAGGCGGCTGAATGTTCTCTTGTTGGGGGCTTTCTCTGCTGGCAATATGGAAGAAATATTTGATTTGTGAATGCCATGGGGAGTTCAATTTAGATGCATTACATTGCCTACAAATGTGTCTTCTTGTTTTCAGAGTGTGGTATCTATTTGCTTCGTTTGCATTTCTCATCGCACCGTGATTGTTTTCGGTGACTTATACGACAAACTGAGTGTTGTTCCACCGATCTTCTAATCCATCTTTGTCCATGCCAAGTTAAATTTGGTATCGAAAGTATTAGCTCTGATATGTCATACATAGCGCAAAAGGAGAGGCACACACTAACCAACTTCTTATACAGGAGGGTCACCGATATCAGATTCCACCTGTGGCTTCAACATCACTGGTATCACTTAGCTTGTGTGGGAATATGGGTGGGCGCCCGCACTTGGATGGAATGGCGAGGGCACAATGTGATAATTATTTGCATACAAGATCACGTCCAATATATAAAGTTAAAAGCGCAATTTTTATTTTATTTTATTCTCTGATTCCAGGTGGACGGAAGACTATCTTTCAACCCTTACCCGTATAGTTTCAATCAGATTGGAGTATCCATGCAATCCGTACACAAAAATTGAAAAACAAATCTTTAAGTGGTGAAAACAAAACCCATGCAAATTCTAAAAATGTCATCTTTAAATAAATGATCTTGAAACTTGAGCCCGTTGATCCATCTAGTGGGAGATCCGATGATGTGCATACGGCATCGAGCACCTCCTTTGTCGGCGCCCGGGGTTCGGATGAAGATGGGGAGATCAATAGGAGGGAAATCCAAGTAAGTTACACTACAAACTACAAGCCACCAAACTACAATCCGGTTTATATTCGCAACCCATCTCAATTCATCTCAACTCATTTCAACTCATCTCATTACAATTCATCAATTTTAACTCACAAATCTTACTATTATTTACAACTCATCTCAACTTATCTCAATTCACCTTATCGATCTATATTTACACACATGGAGAGAAACACCTGGGACAGAAGAAACACGAGATCTTAGGAATCCGCGGTAAAAAGAGGAAAACTATACTCAATAGTTCCAGATTTCGTCACTGTCTATGCCCACCTCGCTCTGTCCCATTTGTGTTTTGCCTTCCTTGCCTCGAAATCCACTGTGAGTTTGTTTTTAATTCTTGTTTCGCATCTCTCTCTCTCTCTCTGATTAGTGTAATCTATATTCGTTCCATCCTATTTTGACATTTAATTCCCAGATTTTAGGTCATCTTGAATTCCAAAAACTCGGTCAGATTAGATTGATCAAGAGAAAGTCATTCGCGATACCTTTGCTTGATGGCGGTTGTTCTATCCCTGTTGTATGTACTTTTTATTTTCTTTTGTCCAAAATTCATCTGGGCCATATTCAACCTGAAATGACAGGTACATAAACCCTAACCTGTGAACACTCCATCTCCCACCATTTCATTCCCTTTGTCACACCAAAAAGAATCCTCCAATGGCGCGCCTAATCCAACCCCTTTTCAGAAATATCCTTTATTCTTCGTCTTCTTTTTCCTCATGTTCCAGAATCCTCCCAATCCACCTTCTCCAACAGCAACTACAAGAACCCGTTTTCAAAATCACACGAAACTCTCGCTTTCAAACAACCCAAAAAAGAGTTTACATCTCCGAAATGCGCATCCTCAAACTCCTCCGCAACGAGATCCAGTACGAGCTTGAACGTTGCCCTGCCGCACAGGTCTTTTTACATTCTCTTTTTTATTGTTCTCTTCTTTCCAGAATGTAAATGGTTCTGAAGAAAAAGTAAAAAAACTGCAATTGTTTTGTTTGGTTCTCTGGAATGATAGTCTCGAATAATATTTTTAACCGAATCTTGTTTCTATTATCAGTTTGGAAAGTGTGCAATCGATGAAAAATTCTAGACTTATGGACTTAGCTGAATTGTTGCTTGTTAGAATCTAAACTCACATTACCATAACAGTCATATTTATTTGGTCTGTCTTTGTTTCAGCAATCAAATAGAATATAAGAATCCATTTATGTAGTTTGAAATTTCGTTACTAAGGTTGTGCTTTGGTTGGTTAATGAGATCTTTCTTGGAAAAAAAAAAACCTTTTGATTGATGGGCCTGGGAGGGACTAAGCAAAATCCCTTGCCCAACTGAGTCCAGAAACACCCTTATTACCTGAATTCCACGAGTTAAGTTATGTTCTTCAAAAGCAACAAAAATTGAATATAGTCGTATTTTACTATTTAGTCGTGTTTTCTGCTATTTTTCTCTCTACTAGTAGGGGTTTGCAACTGGATCCGGATTCTTAAAGCCGGGCGGTTATCCGCTTGGATTTATCCGGAAATGATCCGAGCGGATAACCGGATTCAATCTGGATATCCGGGTTGTAACTAGATATCCGGATTTTTTTCCTTTTTCGGCTATAAATCTAGATTTAGATATCTAGATTTTAACCGGATTTATTAGTACTCTTTTTTTAAAAAATATATATATATTTAAAACTTTAAAAATATTTTTATAGCACTTTTTAAAAAAAAAATATGATATCATATTTAAATTGCCCGTATTTTTTTAAAAAATAAAATAAAGGACAAAATAAATATTAATGCAATATAAATAATATTATTGTTACATCACAAATTCACAATGCAAAATATTAATTTACAAAAAATAAAATAAATAATAATACATCATAACTAATTAAACTAATACAATCTACTACTCTTCACATCTTAAGTCTGGAATTGAAGAGGATGTCATTGGATAGCCAGGAATATGAAAGTAGTGAATATGGAGCCACAAGCAAATATGGGCTCAACCCATCCTCCACGAGCAGTAGTGATGATAATTCTCGGGAGTGGGGCAGGAAATCGAAGTAAGGTCCCTGAGCAAATTAACTCAGTAATACCTCTCCAAAATATGGCTCAACTGGGTAAGAAAAACAAAATGATGAAATCGAATGGGTAAGAGAAGATGAGAGGATTTGCCCATTTTGGACTCGAGAGACTAGAGAGTAGAAGCCAAAAGAGACGAAATATAATGAGTCAGAAAAAAAAAAAATGTTACAAATAACGGGGTTACAAAACCGGATCCGGATATATTTCACCCGCCCGGATGTAATCTGGGCGGATAACCGCCCAAATGCATCCGGTTTCCAGGTTTCAGACCAGATCAGAAAAAAATCTGGCCTGGTTCTACACCCCTATCTACTAGTTCTTCTTAGCGTCCATACAGGGAGTTAATATATATATATATATATTTATCTCTTTTCTATCTCCTGTAACTAGTCTTTGTTTTTCAAAAATTTTGTCCCTGAACAGTTCCACCTAAGTCAATAGTCATTTCATTATCTAGACTGTAGTAGTTAAATATATTCTCATGTTACAGCCTGTGGCAAAATTTTATTGATTCACAGTTGATGACCGGCCTGGAGAGTAGTGGATTGTATTGAAAATAAAATTTGGAGATGAAGACTTTAAAGTCGAGGTCGCCATGTTTGATGAAGCCATTCCTGCTTCAAAATCAGGTGGTGGTGGCAGCACTGTGGTTGGGGGTCCAGCTTCACATTACCTTGATTGTCAATATCACTAAATGGGAAGGTGGTGATGTATTGGAGATCGTGTGCTCGGCTTGGTCAGATAGTATAGAGATTAACAGGCTTTATCAAGTCAAGTTGATAAGATGCCAGTTCAGCCTTATTCAGACCCTGAATTCAAGTATATGAATCTTTCAGTTCATTTAATTATTAAGGAAATGGAGGGCAGTAAAAGAAGAGTTTTGAATCATACTAGCTGGGTAGAACAGAATGACCTACTCAATTGAATTGAACAAAATGACCAGAACACTGCCACGCTTATGATCATTAAATATTATATACTTTATTCTTTGTTTTCACATCATCTAAAAGTTGGATTATTGAGCTTTGGTCTGATAATGCTATTTTTGTGATTGGTTTGTTGCAGGGAATTGGATGATGAGTTACAAGACTCGCTTTATGATTTTTGGAAGCAAGGGGTATAAATGATGAACTTGCTGCTTTCTTACATGAATACATGAAGAACAAAGATATAACTGAATTTATTAGATGGATGGGAACTGTGAAATCTTTCACTGAATGTCAAGGGAAGTGATTGGTTTTTTAGTGTTGTGGATGATATTATTAGGATCATTTGCATTTCCCAATGCCCATTTTGTTTGGCTAAGCTTTGTATATGAATTCTTTGAGTAACAATTGTCTCCATGGAAGTATTTACTTGATTTATTAATTTTTTCTTAACTAAGAACTCTTTAAGGTTTCACTTGATTTCCTTTATATTCGGAAGCGTGCCTTTTAAATCTTGGTGAATTTGATCCATGATCTCTGCTTTTATTTCAAAATAAGATCACTCGGCTAGACAGGTGCTCCCTGCAAATTGACGACAAACCGGGTAAAGGCCTTAAAAATCTAAACTTTATGCAAGAATCACTCTCGATGTTTTTTATGTGACGAAGTTTGTAGGGCAGGGGCGTAATGTTTTGGTTCGTCCTCCCTCTTATAATTTCCCAATTCTGATGGTAATTTCCATGCTAAGAAACGCAGAAAGTTTTGTGTTTGGAAAGAGAGAAAACGCAAAGGAAAATGACAAATTGAGCTATCTTCTTTTAACGACCGGAAGCCTATTGCATTTAATTATATATTTGTTACATAAATTGCATTCAAGTTTTTACCTACGAATATCATGGAAATATTGCAATTCTATTAAATGAGATGACATTGCATGCATATTGGCTATTGTATCCATTTCTTCAGAAGAACTCAGTGATGTGAGGTCCTCCATTATTACTGTCTTATTATGCAGCAAACTGTTGGGAGTCTTGACCGCTTCTGTTGTTCATCATCAAACCAAATAATTATGACAACTTAGTTCATGAAATTAGTGATCTGTCATCGATCAAATCAAATCAACATCTAAGTAGGACAACGTTTGCTGCCCATGTTGGAGCAATTAGCAAGGCTTTTTTTTTTTTTTTTTAATCTGATACAGAGATTTTTCCAAAGGGTGGTCCAGCGTTTTGCAAGTGAAAAGATGTTTAAAATCTCAGTAAATCTCCACCATATTATATGATCATTATTGTGAATGGTGTCAATTGGTCAAAACTTGCATGGGGTCCTCTTTATTTTGAGCATTTTTTTGGCCGCTCTGCATCAGGTTCTGCCACCTCTAGCTAGTACTAGGATTTGCAAAGGCTACTACACTTTCTTTTTCTTTTCTATATATGATGGCTGAGCAAAGAACGTACAGGAACATACGAGGAAAGTAATTGAGCAGTAGGGGTCCCCCTTTTGTTTGAAGCAAATTGAGTTGATATGTAAAGAGACTTTTTGAGTAAATGGATTGGTCTTCGAGCAATAAAAGCATTTGTGCCATGAAATTAACGAGTGGACTTACGTTGCCCGATTGTGCCAAAAGACTCATGTCTCTAAGCTTTTTATGTTTATCACGATCGAAAATGATTTGCATATAATATTTTTTATAATATTTTATATATATAATTATATTTTAAATAAGAGATATTTTTATAAAATATCTTATAAAAATAATATTATTTTATAAAAATATTCTCATTTTATAATATTATTATATAATGTATTGTGTGTAGATCATTATTTATCCCGTAGAAATATATTAAACAGATTAGTACTGCATCTTTTAGCTGAGAGCACGCTTATCACTACTGGGATATATGGATCACCTTGTTTGGAGTTCTAGTGATCATTAGAAAAGGAAAGGCACGTAACAATCATGTAAACGTACAATAATTAATTATTTAAATTGAGTCATCTACTTGTATATCTTACATGATAGTTTTCATATTTTATTGTATCAATCTTTATTTTTTTTTAAAATTCATATATACACAAATTGATGGAGATCTAATGCCACATCAATTAAGTGGAATAAAAATGTACTATATACTATATATATACCAAGCATTTTTCAAAACAAAGTATTATTCCATTTTTAATTATTAAAAAATTTATAGAGTAATGATATATACACCACCCTTTATATAACTAAAATTATAAGTTAATTTACAAAAATTTTTCTTATTTAAAACATAATTGTATAAAAAATTATAAAAAGAATTGTATGTTTATCATTTTCTAAATTTTTATTTCAGTCTTTGAAACTAATGCTATAATCATTAATTGTTAAATCTAAAACTCAGGTATTTTGAATTATTTGCTTCTCGAATTATTTGCCTAATTAATCTCTCTAATTTCTCTCCCTCGATCGATGTTGTGGATTCTTATTATTGGATGACCATGCATTATCATGCATGAATAATTATTTTCGTCAGTCACTATTTACTACCCTATATTTCATACTCTATGAAAAATATTTCTCTATAAAAAAAATAAAACTGTCAAGTGTGGGGTGTGAAAGTGAATAGTGATGGATATATAACAAAACCCTATCACACATATATGATCCAAGAATAATTTTTCTCATCAACTACTATTTACTACCTCATACTTCACATCCTATATAAAAAAAAAAAAATTACCAGTATAAAATGTAGAGGTGAGTAGTGGCTGATGTATAGCAAATAACATAATCCAATACACAAAAAGAAGTTTTCAAAGTTCAAATGCAGCAGTGTATTTATTTTAAGAAAGTTTTCATAAAAATATGAGAGCTGGGGACAAAAATAATAATAAATAAATCTCGTCTTTAATTATCATAGGATGGTAAAGTGAGAAGATCCCTTGTTGGTTTAATTTCCCACCTAATCCTCGCAAAGTGATAGCTCCACATGCATCTTTGGAGCGTCTCTTTCCAACTGGAAATTTTGAGTTGTTTCTTAATTCAAAGGCAAAATGGAAGGCACGGAATATTTTAATTGAAATATGGTAAGGACTAAGGCAGTATAACACGAAAAAAGTTGACAGCCCAACTGATTCACAGTAAGTGCTACTGGCAAAGCAAAAGCATGATGCAGTACCACAACTTCTTCATATATATGACAAGACTTGTGCTTGCGACTTTCCTTCCTCACAGCCCCATCTTAGTGTGAGATTATTATGATAATTAACCGTCACATAACAAGATTTCGGTTACTTTACATCTTAATTTTAGGAGATATTAACGTTGAATTATGATTGCTAATATCATATTAGGTTTGTACAAATCACAAGGATCTGGACCCACCATTAGGTGGGCTCCACCCAGAAATATTCTTCTAGGTAAGAAATTAATTAAGACAATCAAGATTAACCCAAAGCTAGCTAGCTAGCTTAGGAAAAAATAAAGATTTACCCATATAACATGATCTATCTTATATTAAAAAAAAAATATATATATATATATATGCATATATCCTGATGTGATAGGATAGCTGAGGGTCATTAATGTGCCTTATTTTCACATGGCTTGCTACACCTACCTCTTTGATCCCAATAGGGATGGTCTATTAATTCAACTGCAAGTGGGTCAAAGATGTTGTCACACAGAGAAACCACAACCCTTCGATTAGTATAATTTTGGTGGGCCATCTTATTAAATCACAATTTCTTTTTAGAAAAATGAATGACAACCGTAAGCTTCCAAACACGAGCACATCTCTTGGACCATTCCTCACATGATAGTAATTAGAATATGGATCGATGAGCTAGCTAGCCAGCCTTTGATCAAAGAGTCAGTCACAGAACGTCACCTGGTTCAGGCGCCGTACATCCCATGATATTCATACCTGGCCATTAGGATCAACCCCACCTTCCTCCAAGCCCCAATTAATTCACATTCGAATCCTTCATATGAAAAAAATGGCAAAGGCAAGACTAGTATTCGAAGAGATCATAAAATTTAATTTCTTTTTTATTTAAATTAGGAAAAGATAGAATTTAATCTCAGGCCATGAGATTATAGACTTTTTCTTGCATGTATTGTTGAGAAATCAAATGCTAATTCATTAATGGCTAAAAGCATTGAGGAATTATTGCCCCCCAAAATTAAAGAATGTTAGCTGATCATTTTACAGGTCGATCGAGTTTTAATTTTACAGCTATAACAGCTGTTAATATTTAATGCGTGTGGTATCACATGAGATCAGCAACTTCCAAAATAATTCCACTCTCTCTCTCTCTATATATATATATATAGACCTGGTAATTAAGGCTACCAAATCACTTGTTCTTTAGACAAAAAGCATTTACAAAAGTTCCATAGACCATGGGCATGATCATTAATTTCCAAGTTATGAATTGCGAAGCCAAAGCTACACAGAATGATCTCTTGTTCTTTAGCCAAAAAGCATTTATAAAAGTTGAAACTGAACATAAAATTGAAAAATCACCTCTAAAAAAAAAAAAAAAAAAAACCAACTAACAAGATCAGAGAGAGAGTGGTCATGTATGTAGTTAGAGTTTAAGGGACAAGTCGAGCTTCTGCAACTCATCTTGTTTAGTCCTCAAACGGCCAACCCTATCCCACCAAAACCCTCCGTCAGTAGCCGGAGTGAACTTCCGGCTGCTATCGAATCTTACAGCCCCACCAGTCCCGGACGACGCCACTGCCATTCCCGTGTGAAAATTCTCCGGTGCAAGCCGCCCAATGGCTGGTTGTTGATCAATAGACTGTCTTGACCACCCATTTTGTCCGTACAGATTAGGGGAGCCAAAGTTAGATGACTGGTAGGAGGGCTTATGAATCATGGAGTGTACCTGAATGCCAAGAGACCTATTGAAAGAACCATGCAAAGGTAAAGAAGCCATGATAGGATATCGGTTTCCAAAAGCTGCACCTATTTTCTGACTTCTTTTTGCCAGTGTCCGCTCTCGTTTATGCGCATTTTGATGCCCTCCGAGTGCCTGTGAGCTATAGAATTTTCTTTGGCAATAGTTGCATGAGAAAACCCGGGGCTCGGTTTCATAACCTTGACCTGGAGGAGTGTCCGAAGAGGTTCTCGATGAGTTTACATCGACTGAATCGATGAGATTGAGTTCTGGCTTCGAACCGTGATTGGGATCCTTGCTGAAGAGGCTTAGATCCAACACAAGATCAGGATTTGAGCCTGGCGGGTTTTTCTGATCTTGTTCTTGTTGTCCTCCCCCCTTTGGGATTCCCGAAAAGGGTTTTTGGCATGGTTGAGCATCTGAAAATGAGATGATGGTTGAAGTATCAGGGGAACGTGGTTCTGTAATTGGAAGGCCCATATGGAGAAAGTGGTGCGTGAGAACAGCTTCCTCCTTGTACTGGGCGTGATGAAAGTTTGGGTTTTCAAGCAAGGAAGGTGAAATATTTATTGTTGTAGAGATCGATAGATGTTCTGTACTATGTAAAGAAGGACGATGTATCACTGTTTTACAGTTACAAGGTCTTAATATATCCCAACACTTGGAGTAATCGTGAGTGTGTGGGCGCGTGCGCATTTGAGAGAGAGAGAGAGAGAGAGAGTTTGTGTGCCATAAAGCAACCTTTTGATCGACACTGATGAGGAACACCCATGTACCACCTTTCCTAGCCATATACCCCATTCAGTGTTTTTTTAATCTTCTGTTGTCTTCCCACTCTTGTCTCCTTACATTTTCTTGTCTTTCGGTCCCCTTTTTTGGATATAGTAAAGGGTAGTATAACTCATGACAGACTAAAAATCCAAGGTACGACATATAATAATCTGCTTTTCTGGATTCCATCCAGAATTATATATGTAGGTGTATAGAATGGACGTGTCTTAAAAAAGGTGTGGTTTTTGTATAGTTTCAACAGGGTTGGAGGATTTTCAAAATCTTCCCACAGACTATTCTGTCCTTATCCTGCATAATGGCTTATATCCGTCAAACAAACAATGACATCTCTAATGAATCGTCCCTTGATATGGCAGTATTTTGTTATATACTTAATTAATGGCATATATATATACCTGATCATCACGTACAATATTTAGTGAATATATATATATATATATATATATATAAGAGTAGTACTACATGCAGCGTCGTTCATGATCAGTCGTCATCATCTCCACATTATTGCAACTCCATCAGAGAACTTTGTGTAAATTTTGATGATCAATCTAGGTTTGTCTATAAATGCCAAACTGATTATGAAGCGCGGATGCATTAATATCAAAGTATAATGTATGATGATCAGTACCATATATATCATCATGACGATATATAGCAGCATTAATATATATATATATATATATATATATATATTATGATTAAAATATGACAATGAGAGAATGCATGATGATTGAAGTTAATGCTTGGAAGGATCATCTGGCCTCATGGGAATTATTTGAAGTGGGGTACTTTCTGTTCAGCTTGATCTTCACTTTCATCTGATGGATGGAATCAGCTATTATATATACGGACGAAATATCTACCTTTTCTTGCTCTATCTCATCCAGCTAGATCAGAGAACACATGAGCTAGCTTTTTTAACACTTTGATCAATTAATTAATATTAGAACCTGCAATCAGACCTCCCTCCCGGCCGGCTGTTCACCCAAAAAAGGAAAGAGGATTTGCACGTACATGAGTCCAACAAGCTAGTGACTAGAACTCAAGATCTATTAAAATACTCGATTAGTTATTTACTACAAAATGATATTTTTTATTAAGACAAATCAATTCTCATTTTAAATAACTCATCATAAATACTATTTTTTTTCCCGGCAGCAAAAGCTAGTGACTAGAACTCATGACCTGTTAAAATACAGTGTGTATATATATATATATATATATACAGATAGATAGATAGCATTAATATACGCATGCAGTAGTGGTGCAAAAATCCAAAAAGTAAATTAAGCATCATGAAACACACACACATATATATATATATATATATATATATTTATATATACACATATGTCAATTGGTTGATTATGAAAAATTGTTTGTTTATTTAATTACTACGTATGAACATGATGATAACCTAGCTACTTTGCTTTTTATTTGACTTTGGTCTTTGAATTTGAGGTTATATATAATATAATAATAATAATTTACTTTAATTATAAGATTCATTAAATCTGGCGGGCGGGCGGGCGGGCGGCGTGATCTCATAAGCTTGCATGTTGAATATTAGTGCACTACTTGATGTTGCAAATTATGGGGAATTTGAAACTTTAGGACAAGTAAAACTTCATTGACGACGTTGCATGTCTAATATTCTTTTAAATTTGTTCAATGGGTTTTTTTTCTTCACATTCATCATTGAGCTGATCACTTTCTCTCATCTGCAGGAAGTTAGAATGTAATTATTTTATTCCTGTTTTACTAATTTGGTACATCTTCACCACGATAGCTTAGCTATATCTAGGCAGTACTACTTTCATATTATAGGTTTGGAGACGGGAACCTCTCACACACCATCCTAATTTAGATCCATCTTAGGGACTGATCAGTGAGATCATCAGACTGCATGCGAACGTTAGCTAAGAAGATTAGGTAAAATGTTAGTAGTTCATGATCAAGGCCTGCAGATATATATATATACCTGGATTGATGATAAGATCATGACATGACAACAAGCTGAAAATTGTTTATTTATAGTTTGTTATTTTATAAAAATGATATATAATTTGAGAAGAGCAACAAGAATATATATATATATATAGTATAGTACTGTCGATTATTTAATTTCTCGAATGAACAATATATTCATGAATATTGTCATGACAATGTCATGATCAGTACGCACTAATATTAATAGTCTTCATGAGGCTATCATGTATTCATGAATGTCCAATTGTCTTAATGTATATGCCATGTTTTTTTCGAGAGATATATAACACATGAGTTATTTCTTGATCGATCGTTTGTCTTTTCCATCCTCGAGTGATCTCTTTTCCCACCTTCTACCTCTTTTAGCTCCTTTTTTTTTCTTCAAGACAAGTATTGTCTTGATTATATGATCTCACGTACGTCAGAAAATAAAATAAAATAAAATAATTGAGGCCGAATCTAAAGAAATCCTAAAAGGCAACGTACGTAGATCATTTTTAACGTCAAAAGCTAGCATGACGAGCTAGAATTATCCCCGTGAGGATTCTATATATATATAGACCAATCAGCCACTAATATATATTTATGTTAATCCTTAAATTATACATTCTGTCTGATCAGGTCAAATTTTGCAGTCATTTCAATAATTATCCAATTCCTTAAACACCCATACTCTCTAATCAGCTCTCTCTCTCTCTCTCTGCCACCCAGATCATCGATCGAGTGACATTATATTCAGATCAGAGTGTCATATCAAGTTGATTTAAGTGATCAGATATAGTTGAATGTTTGGTAAAATGTTAGGTAAGCCTCCACATGACTTTGCAATGCCTATTACTCATCTAATTTACATAAGTTTAGGAATCTGTTAAGCGATGGACTATAGACTTATATAGTCAATATCTAATCATCAATAACACGAAGTCGAACAGAACAAAAGTTTCAACAGGAGCTTGCTTTTAATTTCTTTCTCTCTCTTTTTTTTTTTTTAAAAGAAAAATATTCACGTTGCCTTAGGAAGTAATTCTTTGACATTTGATGGATAAGTGAGAACCATCTTTCAAGATCACACAAGGCTGATAATCTTTTGTTCGTGTTTTCTGGGGTTATTTTTTTCTTCATGAGCAAGGAAAATGACAAGGAAAAAGCAAGTTCTGTCGGTATGGTATAATTTAAAAAAGTCATAGGGTGGAAGGTAGCAATATTATATATTATTGCATTAAAAAAAGACCCAACATATGTAGGGAAAAATATTATTTGTTCTGATTTAGATGTGTGAACTCGATCTCCAGGTCGGAAGTTGTGTTTGAATGTTGAATTCATAAATTGAGTTGAGTTGAGATAAGATGATAAAATATTGTTAGAATATTATTTTTTAGTATTATTATTATTTTAAAATTTAAAAAAATTAAATTATTTATTATATTTTATATTGAAATTTTAAAAAGTTGTAATGATGAATTGAAATGAGTTTAAGAATCAAACTGTGGAGGAGTACTATTACTTTTAATTGATCATATAATTATTTATAAATTTAGAAATAAAAGTAATGACTTATAAGAGCTGGTGCACAAATATTCTGACTGGTTACAAATAAGTAATTTTCTTATAGTGATGATCACCATGCAAGGAATCACGTACCTAGACAAGTACAACTTCAAACTGTAGTACGTACGTTGGCTTCATTTGATTGCAATAACCTTGAATTTCGGCTCCTAGCGGAGGCAGGGGGACGGAGGGAGCCTAGCCCCGCTATATATATATATTTAAAAAAAACCTAGACGAAACCACGTCGTTTTGTCATTATAGAAAAACGACATCGTTTGGTATGAGTTAATTTATCCCCCACGACTCCCCTTCCCCCTTCCCATTCTCAAAATCGAATCACTTTCTTTCAGTTCTCTCTCTGTCGCTCGTCTCTGCACTGTGTCCGGCCTCTGCTCATCTTCATCGCTATCTGTGTCCATCACCGTCATCATCTCTCTCTGTGTCTGTCGCATCATCGTTGTCGAAGGTAAGCTCCAAATCCGAACCTCTTAGTTTTAGTATTTTATTTTATTTTATTTTATTTTTGTTGAGTTATGGAGATTGGAGGAAGATTAAGATTAAATGGAGATGGAGGATGAGATTTGTGAACTGTGTTATGGAGAATCTTTATTGTGCATGTGATTTGTGAATGTAAACTATCGTGATTCGTGAATCTGTGATTTTATGCATGGGTTTTAGATTAGAACCCTAAATTAATTTACTAATTTAGGATTCCAATCCAAATAAATACAGGCGCCTCTTTTATATGGTATGTCTTTTTATTCTAATGTTGTCTATTAATTCATGTTAATCTGGCTTTTTTCCCACCATTAAAGCTAATTAAACGTAAATATTGACGGATTATAGTTGATTTTAGTTACTTAATAAAGAAATCAGCATCATAACCATAGATTTGAAGATGCATTTGTTACTAAAGTTTTGTTGGGCTTATTAATTATTGGTTTTCCATAGATTGTGTAATAGTTTTTATTTTATTTTTTCTTGTACAAGGGTTATAATGTCTTTTAATATCTTTTAATTGTGCTTTTGGGCTCGTGCGTGCTACTATTGGAAATAAATATATTTACTAATTAATCAGTTAAAAAATATTTCAAAAATTTGCACTAATTAGAAATGAGACTAATAATATGGAATTAATCATGTTATTGATTTTGGGCAGCATTGTTTTTATATATGATACTCCTTACAATATTGGCCGGCCATTATATATTTGAGTTTTGTAGTGAGACTATCCATACAAGAAAAAAAAATAACAACAAATGGACAATATCTTACTAGAAAAAAATATTGGTTTACTAGAGATATGATTATAAACTTTTCGTTACATTAAATGATTATATACAAATTTATATTCTAATTGAGTATTAAAATTAATGTTATTTTTCACTATTTTCAATCCAAATGAAACGTCAGTGTTTTGTTGACTGAAACATCACAATTTCGAGGTATATTCATCAACCCACGAGGCAATGCCATCGGGTATACATTTTTATTCCTTTTTTTTTTTTTTTTACGTTGTAGCCACCCCTAGAAACATAAAAGGATAAAAACTCAAACAACTCCTATGAACTGAGAGCTAGAAAAATTAAAACAAAATAACATATAAAATATAGTTTGACAACATTTAAATTGGTATTGGTCCTTAAATATTCTCTGGTATATCAATGCATCAGGGGTCTGCATATAAATCTGGACCTACAGAGAACGTGAGATCCAAGTTCCAAAGAAGAAATGTTAGAGAGTTGTGCTCCTTGTGATGCATATAGAAATATAGAAAAAAAATTCTTAAAAATTCAGAGTTGATAGTGCAGGCTTATAATATGATGTCTATTTTGATTTTGTATGCTTATTTTATAAAATGAATTATAATAATGAAAAGGTTAGTAGCATGTTGAAATTTGACTATGCATGCTTATTTTATAAAACAAATTATAATAACAAAAATGTTAGTGGCATGTTTTGATTGTTGATCCCTATGTGTTGATTGTTGATATTAGTGGCATATTTTTGTTTTAATTTCATACTTGTTGCTTGTTTTGGAGAATGACTTCCTCTACTCCATCAGATTTCAGTGATAGTTGTCTTACCCATACCGGGCCTACCCCAACACCTATATACCCAGCACTAACCCTACGAACCCTAGTCCTAACCCCACAGAACTTTTCCCTGCCTCCAAACCCACACAAAGCAAGAAACATGTTTTCATAGTTTGATCTCACTTTATCAAACTAGAGAGTGGTGAACCCAATAACCTCCAAGTAAAGTGTAACAACTATGATAAACTCTATGGATGTCACTATAAGAAATATGGTACATCATAGTTAAATGTGCACTTAGAAGAACAATGCAAGAATAGTCAAATATTGAAATCCTTACAAGAGAAGAGTTAATTTAGACTAGAGATTAGACTAAAACAAATTGTGGTTGGGAGTAGTAGGGATTCTATGTTGAAAGGGTATACTAAGTATGACCCCCTGATGAGTGTAGAAGAAAGTTAGTTCGTATGGTTATCATGGATGAACTACCTTTTCAGTTTGTGGAGGGGAGATGGTTCCAAGAATATTCCAATTACTCGGAACCTAAGTTTGTCTAATTTTTTATCACAAGGGCGAGACGATTGGGAAGGTCTTGGAGACCGCAATAAAGGAGCGGGGGTTGGCACTGGTGTTTCAACAGTTACAGTTGATAATGTCTCGTCTAATGATGTCGCATTGAGATATCTTAAGACCTATATTGGAGAGGTAAATAAGACAATCTTGAGTGGTGATTGTTTACATGTTAGATGCGCTACACATATTTTGAATTTAATTGTGTCTGATGGCTTGAGAGATGTTGATGACTCAGTTGCACGAGTTAGAATGGTTGTGAGATTTGTGAGATATTCTCCTACTAGATTGGAGAAATTTAAAACCGTTGCAAGGAATGCAGGCATAATATCTAAGAAGAGTCTTTGTACTGATGTTCTTACAAGATGGAACTCAACATTCTTGATGTTGGAAGCTGCCCAAGAATATAAGACAACTTTTGAATTATTGGGTAATAAAGACATCCAATATATCTAATATTTTGATAAGCACGGGGAATTAAGAGAACCTATTAATGATGATTGGGAGGTGGTTGATATCTTTGAAGATTTGTTAAGACTTTTCTATGAGGTAACATTGAAAATATATGGTTTTTTGTACCCTACATCCAATGAGTTTACTCAACAACTATGTAAGGTGAAAAAAGAATTGGATAACATGTGTATGAGTGACCATACTAGGATGTGGGAGATGACATTGATGATAAGGGTCAAATATATCAAGTATTGGAGGGATTTGAGTAGGCAAAATATTTTGTTATATTTGGTTGTTATTTTTTACCCCAGCTCAAGATTGATGGCATGATATATGGTTTGAGACTTGTGCACGAGGCCGCATGGGCTGAACTTATTGGGGGCGTGGTTAGAGACACCATCGATAGATTATTTGATGAGTTTATTGTGATCAGGAGTGGTAGCGCACGTACACTTATACCTACCCTAGTACCTCCTCCACAAGTTGGGGCGGGGAAAAAACGTAGGTTGGTATGGGCCCAAAACCTCTCACAGAACTCCTAACTAGTCCGTCAATCTATAGAGGCGAAGTTAGAGGTAGACTGATATTTGGCAGGGGATCTTCTCCCATATACGGAAGGGTTTGATATATTAGTTTGTTGGAAGATCAATGCCATGAAGTATCTCATTCTTAGAAAGAGAGCCCACAATATTTTGGTCATCCTTATTAGCACCATAGCTTCAAAGTCAGCCTTTAGTACCAGAGGGCGCATATTGGATCCATTATGAAGTTCTTTGTCCCTTGCCACATTTGAGGCATTGATTTGCACGTAAAATTAGATCAAAATGATTCAAATTCATGTTTCGAATGTTCTTGACTTTAATGAGGCCAACGAGGAGGAGAGTGGTGATCAATCTGGATCTGGCAATCGTTGATTTCATTTTATTATTTTTATTTATTTTATTTATATTCATTTCATCGGTATTAATTTCAAATATAATTGTTGTAGCCATACATGATATGACGTCTACCTCCACTGCGGTATTTCACCATATTGGACCCCGACCCACCATTGCCATTATTTCATAGGTTTGTACAATTTGTATTGTCCCTTATTTTTTTTTTTCGTATTTATATAATTTTTTGGTATCTAATTGTTTTTATAATTTTACTATCATATGCACACCTCAAGCATCAATCTTAATTCCAAGTCGAAATTCAAATGATATATTCTCAATGTCGTATCTTGATCCCCATCTCATCTTGATTAGTCAGATTTTAATTTTAATTTTTTCATTTGTTTCTTGTTTATAATTCTAATTTATCTTCTTATTAAATTGTTAATGTTTCAGATTTTTTGATCCCATGACTCAGGCAACACTAAATTCTATTTCCATCATTGGCCACCCGCCCCAAATGTGAAAATCAAAGTTCAAAGTTCTTCATTGTCACTCGTATCATTTATGTTTAATTGATAATTGTATTTAGATTTTACATATTCAATTCTTCATAATGTTGATACAATCATAATGTCCATTTTATGTTTGTAATTTTATAATTGTTTTATCTTAATTTGTATTATTCTAATAGTTTAGTTATTATAGTTTTATTATAAATTCTATCATTGTAAATTATATTAACTTAGGAGTTAGGAGTTAGGACTAGAGTATTAGTAGTACTTCTTTAATATTTTTTTTCTCTTAATTTATATTTTTTTAATTATAAATTCAATTTATTGCTATTTAAAAAATTATATATATTTTTATTGCTGGGTCTAAAATGATCCAAAAATAGCTTCTGAGCCCATGACCTATTTGGGGATACAGGAAGCGAACGGATAGGATATCTGCACCCGCACCCTGATATCCAGATGAGATACCCTGCCTCCGCACCATGAGGACAAGTATTGGGGGAGAAAACCTCACTCCCATCCCATGCAGGACGGGGGGTGGGGAGGGGGTTCCCCACACTGTTTATAGTGCGGATAACATTTTAATTTCTTGCAAACACGTATTTTTTTTTTTTTTTTGAGTTGGGAGAGGGGATTTTAAACTCCAGACCTCCATTTTAAATACTGAAAATTATGTCAATCAAATCACATATTTTTAACCTCTCGCATTCACGTACGTATGGACGGGATAGAATAGAAAATAAAGAAAGACTGAGCACGCCCTTTCCTCAAATTTGCTCTTTCCACCGTATGAAGTTGATCATGCTAGCTTTCTCTTTCATTCTTTCAGGGAAATGAAATGGAAGTTGAGAAAGTACAGTTTCCCTCTCCACAAACAAGGTCTGGATGTGCCTGTACAGAACAGAACAGAACAGACTTAGGGATGAGTCCAAATGTAGTCCCACGTGCAGAAATGAAACTCAGGCAAGAAGCCAACGGGACATTCCCACATGTCAATAGGAGAGGCAGTTTTGTCGTTACATGTTGATAAAAGGCGTACGTGGGGACGGCCAGCATGACAAATGGCCGACAAGTAGATGGGGGTAAGGATTCAAGAAGTTGATTTATGGAGCCTCTAAATTGCTTTCTTATGGGTGCCGTCCCATTCTATTTGCTAAAACAACTCTGCATCTTTTTCATAAAACAAAAACTACCAAAGTAAAAAGGAGCCCAGACCCCCACCACCCCCACACCCCTCTCTCCCCCAATCGAGATAAGCATCAGGTCTTTTTTTTTTTTTTTTTTTTTTTTTTTTTTTTTTTTTATGTTTTTGTTTTTTTCTCTAAATAAATTAGTGAAACACAAAAAGAAAGAGATACTGATGATAGATGAAGATCTAGCAAGATTAATAGAAAGTCATTGGCTTTTGAGTGCACTTACTTTTGAAAATGTATTTTTTGCTTGTCCTAGTCAGTGAATACCAAATATGATTCCTTGTGTTGTCTTTTGCTTGCTTTGTCCAATCAATCTGGACCCAAAATCAAAGGTAGAGATTTTCTGTCTGGCTACGTATGTGGGTGTGAATGAGTAGTTTGGAGAGAAAGTTAGGGACTTCCCATCACTGTCTCATCCGCATAAGAAAGATCTGAGGATATGCATTACTACTCAAAAAGGACAATTGTAGTCTTCTGATCTCTTCTTCAAAAGTCACAGTAGAACTCATGAACACCTCTCTCTCTCTCTCTCTCTCTCTCTGCCTCTCTCTCTCTCTATATATAGGTAGCTAGGTTTGGCTGCCCTCCATTGTTACGCAAGCAAGGGAATTGAGACATCATATCAGTAGAGTAATCATGGTATGAACATTTCTGGCCAGATTCTCTGACCCAAATTCCCATCTACACGTTTTTTATTTTTTATTTGTGGTCGAGCTCTGGAGTGTGTATATGTCTGTGTATATATATCTCTTAATTAAATACATCATATCTTAAAGTTTCAACAATATTCTGAGGCTACTCCTACCTTTCCAAAATTTAACATTATTTACCAGCTATTGGTTTAAATCCATTTTCAAACCTGCACTGCCATTCCTACGGCTAGCAGTAGTACTAGAAATATTATCAGGATATATAAACGTAGTATCATAATTTCATTTTACATATCTATAGGTCGAGCAAACTTGCGCAGAACCTCCATTCTTGTACTGTCTTATATAACAATCATAACAAAAATACAAATAATAATATTATTACCATTTTTTTATATAAAAAAAACTCACTAATTAATAAGAATAATCTCAATTAACAAGACTGTTGAAATTATGGACCATTTAGTAATTTAAATTAGAGAGAGTTTATGGTTATAACCATTATCTCTCGTGAGGAAAGCTATTCGGCCCCCTAATGGTACCGCCCGGAAAAATTTTTTTTTTATTTAATAATTAAGGAAGTGATTTTAAGAGTATTGATATATTTTTTTATTTTTTAAAAATATTTAAGTATATTAAAAAATGTAAATAAAAAATTAAAAAAAAAAAAAAAAAACTCAAATATAGGTGCGGTCAAATAGAGCGGCAGAATAGCCCGGCTTTATCTCACTTTCATCCCACTTTCACCCCCACCCCTCTCTCTCTAGTGAGAATTAACAAATGCTGTCTATTTGGGTGATCGACAAAGTTACCTATAAATACCATAATTGAATGGTTACTTGAGAAAGAAGTTTCCTTGAGAAATTGCTTCCCGTAATTTTTCTTAAGGTTTTTTGGCTTTTTTTTTTTTTTCATGGGGGAGTTGTTCTCATTTAATTTATTTATGGCACAAATAAATTGAAAAAAAAAAAAGAGAGGATTGAGTAACGACGAAATTATGAACTTCACTGCAGCATGCAATTTGTTACAGATACAAAGAGAATATAATGCACTGCCCACCAAAAAACAAAAACCCCATCTCAAAAACAGAAGAGGATGCCCTCAACCAGAAAAAAGAGTATCAATGTAAGAATACACTGTTCACCACAAGCACCGGCCAGGAAAAAGAACACTAATATTATCCTCATTTACTCAACCAGTAGATAAAAATGAGAAATGTGCACACGGATGCAACAAGTGAAAGTATAATGGTATCCATAGACTTTTTCCTCTTTATTGATGAGAGTATGCTATTAACCTGCATCATCATGTCAAAGTAGAATGTCAATCAACCAGACGAGTATAAACAGTTTATATCTTTTTTCTTTTTTTTCTCAGGTTTTCCATGGCACGCGTGGGTGTAATATTAGCCAGAAGCTGATGGAGATTCAAGTATCCCATGAAATATGAATTTTGATCCCAACATGTTTCAAATTGTGCATGAGATGAAAAAATCCTACTACTATTCGTAGGACAGTAGAAGAATTCTATCTCAGCTCAGCAATACCAGCTGGAAGACTTTCAAGATTTTATGTTATTAACAGAACATAGTAGAAGTATCTATGAGGACAACAAAATCCACCTACCGTTGGGAGGCGGCTGCTAACATTGCTGAGCTTTGAATTGATGCCACCAAAAGTGGAACGTTGGATGACAAGTGCACCAAGTGTTGCTTGAGCTTGCGAAATCACAGTATCCACCTGCAGAATCATAGCAAGAGCTGAGAGCAGGCAATTCATTAAAAGCAGAAGTCGAAAACTAACAGTTCTTCGTATATGTTTTTCCCCTCAAGTAAAAGTACTCACCAATATAGAATCACTTCATGAAAAACTTGGTAAATGTGTCCATGATATATAATCCACACAACAGAAACCATTAAAATACAAACAACCTTCAACTCAAGGGTTCATATTATTCAGCCACTTAAACCACAAGGCTACAAGGTCAGAGAGCCAGACTAAGATTGTCACCACTCCAACATAACATTTTCAGAACGACATACTTGACCAATAAATCTTGACCATCGAATTTGATTAAGCAGTACTGGCCAGGATAATAGGAAAGAAACTTTTCACTCCCGGGATTAGTTGGGATGCTGTTCCTGGACACCCGGTGAAAAAAAAAAAGGGGGGGGGGGGGGGAAGAGACTTTTCAGTTCCCACGCTAGAACAGAAGTAGCAATGAATCCACCCCCTCCCTTCCAATTCTTTGTTTTTAATTTTTTTACTTCAAACAACAAGAAACTCATTCCATCAGAAGTGCCTTTATTTAATAGCATGGATGCCGTAGGGAGAAGGATGGCAGTCAGTATAGTCAAACTCTTCACACAACCACTCCCATATGTTTAAGATCCAAGCAGGTGTGGAAGTTTCTGTTTTTTAACACATGGATTATTTTTTGTGGGATTCGTACTTCACCAAGCCTACTACTGACTTATGATGTGTTTAAAATGCTTAATATGCCAAAATATCAAATTTAGACATTACAAATATTCATTTGTTACAAACAGGGGGAAAACAGAAATTGCAAAAGCAATCAGGTGACCATCCTTCTGTCTAGTCTTTGACAAGAAAAGAACAAGATATATATTGTTAGATTAAGATTTAAGGCTACAACTTAATCAACACATAAACATCGGGTGTGAGTTTGACGCATACAAATAACAACTGCTACAAACAGGAAAACAAATATTGCATTATTGAAGTAATCAGAGTAACAACCCCGCTTCATTGGTAATAAGCCAGATATATGGTTAGGTCCAAATAGGCACAAGGCAGGTTCACCATAATAAAAATCAACCCATCCTACACCTATTCAATACCCCCCATATTGAGTATAGAAGGTGGTGAATGAGACCCTGCATTGTCGGGAACGGAGAAGTTTTTGCCTTTTACAATAATTTCAAGGAGCTCGAATTGTAACCATGACTAGTCCTTTGGGAGTATAGGCCAGATATGGCTTAGACTTTCCTTGAATCATTACAACTATTATAAAACCTAATCCCAGACATAAGTGTGAGACTTGAACCATGATACTTACAATAGAATGACCTGAAGAGGATATTAGAAATTTAAGAAAAATAAATACTCCACGCTGACTATAGGAGGTGGTGAATGAGATACCTCGTTGATTAGTTTGTCGCCCTTTATAATGATTCCAAGGGCCTCGAATTATAATTTTGACTAGTCCTTTTAAAATATAAACCCAGATGTGATTTCCATGGGTCGTTATGACATGTCCCATCAAATTTCTTACCAAAGAAAGATTATGTCAAACCTAAACTAGGGCACGGATCGCTAGATCATTTCCATATTCCCTTACAAGATCTTGAACGAGTATTACTAATGGAAAAGGCCTCTTGGAAACAGAGATCTAGGGCTTTATGGCTTAAGGAGGGAGATAAAAATTCTTTCACAGGGTGGCTAATTCGCGTCAGAGGATCAATGTTATAGATACTTTAATGGTTGATGGTGTAGTTTTTTCGGATCAGCCAAGTATTGAGGAGCACATGGGACAATTTTATGAACATCTCCTAACCGAACAACAATCTTGGAGACTGTTAGCAGATGGGTTGACTTTCTCAGCTTTAGATCAACAGGGTGCAGGGTGTTTGGAGAGGCCATTTGAAGATGAATAAGTATGCAAAGTTGTCCGTGGCATGGCTAGTGATAAGGCCCTTGGCCCTGATGGTTTTACCATGGGTTTCTTCCAAACTTGTTGGGAAGTGATCAAGGGTGATCTTAATGCGAGTTTTTCAAGAGTTCCATTATTATGCTAGTTTCGAAAGAAGCCTCAATGCCACCTTCTTGGCACTTATACCAAAAAAGGTGGGGTCAGTGGATGTTCGTGATTATCGTCATATTAGCCTTGTGACCGGCGTCTATAAGATTCTTTCTAAAGTGCTAGCAAACCGATTGAGTACGGTGATGGAGAAGTTAATCTCGAAGCCACAAAAGGCATTTGATAAATGTAGACAAATCTTAAACTCGATTCTAATTGCAAATGAGGTGTTGGATGGACGTCTCAAATCTCGGGAACCTGGGTTAATCTGCAAATTAGACATGAAAAAAGCATATGATCATGTAAACTGGAAATTTCTGCTCTATTTAATTAAAAGGTGCGGTTTTGGGGAGAGATGGATGAAATGGATAGAGTTTTGTATCTCAACAGCTCGATTCTCTATCTTGGTGAACGGTTCTCCAGCGGGCTTCTTTAACTCCTCTCGTGGGTTGAGACAGGGAGATCCGCTATCGCCATTACTCTTCCTATTTGTCATGGAAGCTCTCAGTATGATGATTGTAGGTCTTGTGGAAGGCGACTCTCTCCACGGTTTCCCGATGGGGAATGGTTCTCTTAATATTTCTCATTTGTTGTTTGTTGATGACACTCTTATATTCTGTGGAGCAAATTTAGGGCATATTCAATCTTTGAGGGCTCTACTTCTTTATTTCGAAGTCGTTTCAGGTTTGAAAGTTAATCTGTCAAAATTTGAGATGGTGCCAGTGGGTAATGTTCCTGATGTGGCAACTCTAGCTTCTCTCTTGGGATGTAAGGTATCTTCTCTACCCCTTCAATATCTTGGATTACAATTGGGTGTCTCCTTCAAATCAAAGCAAATTTGGAATCCTGTGGTTGAAAAGGTGGAGCGTAGGTTGGCATCTTGGAAGAAGTTGTATTTATCGAAAGGTGGTAGGCTTACATTGATTAAAAGTACTCTCTCTAACCTACCCACCTATTTTTTGTCGTTGTTCCCACTCCCAGCAAAGATTGCCAACCGTATTGAGAAGTTACAACGTAATTTCTTGTGGAGTGGTTTGGAGGATGAGTTCAAGTTCCATCTAGTCAATTGGAACACGGTATGCATTCCAGTTTCTGGGGGTGGTTTGGGTATTCATAATATGACGAAATTCAACCAAGCTTTATTGGATAAATGGTTGTGGCGGTACCAACAAGAACCGGGGGTTTTGTGGAAGTTTGTCATTGATGCACAGGTTGGGGAAGCATGGGGTGGTTAGTGCTCGAATGAGGTACGTGGTTCCCATGGGGTAGGGTTGTGGAAAAACATTAGGAAGGGTTGGGAGACTTTTAGGAGACAGACAAATACTGTTGTGGGTGATAGCTCTCGCATCAGATTTTGGCATGATAAATAGTGTGGTGAACGTTGTCTCAAAGACACCTTTCCCGCTATTTTTGAGTTAGCACGAGTAAAGGATGCAGCGAAAGCAGACCTTTTGGCTTTTTCTAATGGCTCCCCCTCAATGGAATGTGGACTTCACTAGGGCAGCCCAAGATTGGGAGTTGGAGGTTATTTCAGACTTCTACGCAGCTTTGTATTCAGTACGTATGACCGAGGGTATGATGGATAGGATGTTTTGGAGCCCTTCCAAAAAAGGTAAATTTACGGTCCGATCATTTCACAAAGTTTGATTGAACCGAGGTAGGCTCTCATTCCCATGGAAGAGCATCTGGTAGACCAAAACTCCTTCAAAAGCAGTTTTTTTTGTTTGGACAACAGCTTTGGACAAAATTCTCACCATGAATAATCTCAGGAGACGTCGATTAATGGTATTAGATTGGTGTTATATGTGTAAGAAAGATGGTAAATCTATTGATCATTTGTTTCTACATTACGAGGTGGCTAGGACCCTGTGGGATGATTTTTTTACAGGACTTGGTTTATCATGGGTTATGCCCGGCAGATTGTTGGACTTTCTAGCATGCTATAGAGGCCTTCGAGGAAATACACAAGTTGCAGCAATATGGAAAATGGTCTCTATATGTATTTGTTGGTGTATTTGGCGGGAGCGAAATGACAGAAGCTTTGAAAACCAAGAGAGAACAATAGAGGAGCTGAAAGTTTTTTTTTTTTTAAAACATTGTTTTCTTGGGTGGGGGCTATTGTTTGTAATGGACTCAATGTCCATGACTTTCTTCTTTCAATTGTACATTATAGATAGGTATTTCTCATGTATACTTCCTGTGTACTTGGGCTTTGCCTATCATTATGAATAAAACTTCTTGATTACTTAAAAATATTTATATATATATATATATATATATATTCCCTTACAAGCATAGGCAAAACTAAAATAAAATCACTTCATTACAAATTCAGGAACCCATCCACACATACATGAGCTGCAACACTAAAGTCTAAAATAAAGAATATACGTGTAAATTCTAGTGTGAATCCATTCAAAGGAATGAATGCAATCATTAATTGCTTTGTTAATTTCTCATTCTCAGAGAACTACTAAATTACAAAATTGATTAAATCTAATCTCACACTTCATACAAAACTTAAAATTCATCCAATAGAGGACAAGCACACACACAAATAAGAGAGAGGTACCATTTGAAGTTAACAATACCTGTCCTGTATTTCGGCTAATAGATGCATGCTCTTTTAGGAGTGCTTGCTCACCAGAACCAACACCCTCTTCCAAGTCTAGTCTTGTGCGATCAAACTCTCTAAAATCCTCAAGAAGTGAAGCGTGTTCCTTCTTAGCTCTAAGGCTGGAGCGAAGACGATAAAACTCCTGCACTTCAATCATGTCTAACTAAAAGTTGGTGTCTGATAGGTTAAATCTAAGTAAATAAACACTATAACGTATAGCAAACAGAATTCCCAATTGATTAATAACATTTACAGAAAAACTAATAATGAGAAATAGATAAGCTGCTTCTGTGTCCCCTACAGCATGAGGCCAAGCTCAAAAACAAAATTCTTCTTAATATAGGGGGTTTTATGAAGCTTAAGAAGGTGCAATTGGTCAACCATAATAGTTAAATTAAATAGCCACCAATCTTCACTTTCCAGTAAACTCAGAACAAATACTGTTTAAGTTATTCTCTCTCCTTCTTTCAAACAGAGATCCAGGGCAGAATAGATGCATGTGTTACAACAACATAAGAACAGGCCCTACGAGTTCTTAATCCTCTTGCTGTTGATTTTGGTGAGGAGGGTGCTTATAGCCCTATGATTTACCCCTCAAGACAGCAGAAAGCACATGAAAGACAAAAAGGACAAAAGAAAAAGATAGTGTAACCTTTTTGAAGCAATGCAAAAAAACTTCAAGACCCCTTACACAACAGCAAAAGCCCCTACTACAAAGTTTGATTCAAATTCATTTTAAATGATCCAGCTAAACATCAAATAAGAAGCCACGCTACCTGAGTGAGATCTTGCAGAATCTCCTGATGCCTAGTCAACGTGTGAGAAACCATTTCTGTTCCCCCTGATGATACCCAAGCTTGCATCTGTGAATTAACTTGCTGTAGCTGTTTTAACAGTCGATCTATCCCAGATTCAAGATCATTCTCTGAAGTATCATTTTTTGCAGGGACCTTTGTAGAAACTGCTTTACGATATGAATTCATTTGCTCATCCAACTGAGCTTCAAGCTTCCGAGCCTACAATTACATATGAATAAAATATTCAGTGGAGGAAATTGCATTTACTACCTAGCATGAATTAGGTGAGACCGGAAAGTGTACACAAAAAAACCGTAAAGTATTCCCTGTTCAATAGATGTAAATATTTTAAATGGCATGTCCAATGACAAATGGAGAACAGGCTGAAGGAACAGTTGTACAGAAAAGTGCTCGCAGAAACCCCTCCATAAGCTTATGCAATCAAAACAAAGCGTCTTCTGAAGTTTGCATGTTCTGTGATTGCATTTTTTTTTTTTTTATAATCGATTGCATTTCATATTGGAATCAGATACCATCTCTCATGGTCTACATATTCAACCATCAAAGACAATCTTCTACGCACCATCTAAACCTAACCGTTACCTATAAATTTCTAATACATCTGCAACTAGCAATTCATTTATTTTCAAACCGACCCATTTACTATGTATTATTTGATTGACTAATCCTTATATTGGAATGATGTTTTGGCAATTCCTCACGGGGGATGGACCAAGATAATTTTGAATCGGAGCTCTAGACGCTTCATTCCCTGCAAATAACTAAAACTAATGCGACTCATAAATTATCTGCCTCGCGATTTTATTAAAATAACTACATCATCCCTTGAAGAAAAATATATAATTTCTTCGTTATATGCTTCATCTCACAAACTTAAAAATAAATAATAAAAAAAAATGAGTCGTAAAATAAGGTATAACAAGTTGGTTTCAAACATGCATATTTCCCGATCAGAAGAACCTCCAATTCCGGCTGCCGACAAACCGAAGGAAACAAAAGCAAACGTTTTAAGATAAATTTTTCTTATCATCACATAATTCCGATTTTTCTTATCGTCTACGATGATCTTTCAACAAGCAAACATGATTTTAAGAGAAATTTGAAAGGATGAGAACCGATCGGACCTGTTTGCGAAGGGCATCCCATGAGCTCGGCACATCCATCATTCCTCCAAATTCTCTTATCTGTGGAAAATTCTGGAACGTACTCCGGTTCCTCCTCCTCGTCCTCTTTCTTCTCCGGAGGGATTTGGTCTTGAAGGGGTTGTTTGGCGACAATTGACAAGGACAGATCCTCTGCTTTTCTTAACGGCAATTTGGCACTCAGATCGGCAGATCCTAACCAACAGAGTGATTGCGTGTTCCTAAATTTTCAGAATAAATACTATTTCCCTTTTAATCGTTATAGTTTCGTGACTTCGTCGTTTTCTAATCGGATAGCTAATCCAGAAAAATGCAATATAACAAACGAAAATGCTCACGACACGGGTGATTTCACGGACGCCTGGCAACGAACAAACAGTATCATTTAAAAAATTAAAATTAAAATTGCAAATAGTATTTAATTTTGTTCGTAAATTTATTCTGTTTTTCTTAAATGTATTGATCTTGTAAATTTTAAAATCGTAAATATAATTTTTCTAATAGTTATAATTTTAAATTTTAATGGCAATTTGGCACTTAGATATTGATTAAATTTTTTTGGAACCAAAACTTCATTTCATAAAAACTTTTACATAACTTTTCTTTCAAGATAATAGAAATAATCTCGAAAGGACCCTCCTCTAACTACACTCTCTCCCAATCTATTTTCATAGCTAACTATGCTACCATATGAGCAGCCTTATTATTAGATTTATAGATAAAAGAAAGCCGCCGTCGAGGAAACAAATCCATCGTCTGTTTTATATCATCTTATATCATCTATTCCCCTCCCCCCTCCCAAAAATCCAGAACTATCATCTATATTAGAGTTAACAGCATCAAAGTAGTATGCTCTTTCAATTGTCAAAGTAATATTCATTCTAATAAATGTTGGTAATGTTCCTTCTGACACTGTCAAACCAGTAAATATATAGTGTTACGTTAATGTTGAGCATAAAATATTTGATTATTTATGCATGTCTGTGTCTGCCCGTAAAATTGGCAAAGTTACAAATTACAACGTTATTGCATTTTATATCCAAAGTATTAAAATTTATAGATTACATTCTTAATTTATTAAAAACGAAACTTTATGAATTTTGTCTCCCAGCTTCCAAAAAAGGAGAGGTATTTTGAAATACCTCATGTTTTTAATTCTTCTTCTTCACTTCTTCTCCTCCTTACCAGCCTTCGAACCACGGTTCTAGTGGAAGAAGCTACGCAAATACGTGCCAGTTACCACCGTAGTACGAGTAAGGCTGGTGCCAGCACATTGGTTATTTCATTATTTGTACGGTAAGTATATTCTAACTCAGCCTGCTAGTTCTATTCTCTGTAACCATTGAGAATGTGGGCTAGTCATGGGCTTTTGTTCTTCCTATTGGTTGGTTTAAATATACAAATACAAAGCCCATGAAACTTCTATTCGAATTTAATTTATCAGTATAAATCATCGCATTTTTTTAATGTACATGATTCAATATAGATTCAATATTGAGGGTGAAAATATATGGAATATATTGATGGATTAAAGTGTAAATTATAAATTTTTGTACTTTTAAAAAAATGGTAGTGTGTGAATGAAAAATAAATATTTTTCCAAATTAATTTTGATAATTCTACTAACCTATTTATACTGGATTATGTACAAAACAAATTTAGTTCGACTTTAAACTTTAAAAACAGATAATGTGAATTATGAGGCTGTTGTTGGTAGGGCTGAGCACTGATCCTTTCGGAGTTGGAGGGCCCATCCTCCGACTCTGACTCCGACTATATTGGAGGTCGAATTCGACCTCCGACTTCGACTCCAAACTGTGCTGAATCCGCTCCGACTCCGACTCCGACTCCGACTCCGACTTGTCGGAGCGGAGTCGGATTTTTGGACTTTTTTTTTTGTCTTTTCTAACTTCATATTTGACCCACTTTTTAAAAATAAAAAATAAAAAATTGTGGGCTTTCAAATTTCAATTTTCTCAAAATTACAATCTAAACTTATTAAACTTTTGATTATAACAAAAAATACAACTAAATAAAACAAGTAATATATATTAATACTATATATTATACTAATAGTGATATTAATACTATATATAGTTATAGTGATTAGTATAACTATATTAGTATTAGTTCTAGTGATTTAGTATAACTATATAAATTTAATATAGGTTATTAATATAAGTTATAGTGATTTAGTATAGGTATCATACTATAAGTTATAACTATAGTCCATATTAGTATTAGTATTAGTTATAGTGATTAGCATAATTGTATATTAGTATTTGCTATAGTGATTTTAATTTAGTATAACTATATAATAGTATTAATATAAATATTATACTAACTATATCACTGATATTATTAGTATACTAGTAGTCTAATACTAGTATATCACTGATTCACTATAGTTAATAGTATCATATAGTAATATAGTATTAGTAATTAATACTATAGTGATTTATATAGTAGTTTATATATAGACTTAAAGTGGATTACTAATAGTATTAGTATTAGGCCATAAATCTAATTATTATACTAATGTATAGTGTGTATTAGTATTACTAATATAGTATTACTAATATATTTATCAAAAGGAATATATTGAGAATTTATTAGGTCAAAAAAATAATTAATACAATATATTGTTATATAAAATTTATATGAATATTAGTATTACTAATATAGTATTACTAATATATTTATCAAAAGGAATATATTGAGAATTTATTAGGTCAAAAAAATAATTAATACAAGATATTGTTATATAAAATTTATATGAATAATACTTTAGTTATTATAATTTATACATTAGTATTATATGTTATTATAAATTTATAGATTAGTGTTTATCCATTAGTATTACATGTTGATGTTATTATGCATCTTAGTGTTTATAGTATATTATATATACATTAGTATTACATGCTATTATATTTGTACGTTAGTAATTTAGTGTTACATGGTAGTAAATTAGTAATATTGTAAATTTGTAAAAGTATGATATTTACATATAGTCATATACTAAACTATTATTAGTCAATTTAGTCGATATATTATAGTATAAATATATTATTTAACTAGTATATTATTGAGTTTAACTAACTATATAAGATACAGTTGTATAAAATTTAAATGATTAATATATAGAAAAACACATTTTTTTTTATAAAATATGTATAAAATCGGAGGCGGAGGCGGAGTCGGAGGGCCAAGTCAGAGGGTCAGAGTCGGATCGGAGCGGAGTCGGAGTCAGTTCATCAATGACTCCGACTCCGACTTCCAAGAGAAAAAAAACTGTGACTCCGACTCCGACTAGAGCGGAGGCAGTGCGGAGCCGGATTCGGAGTCAAATTGTCAAATTTTTGCTCAGCCCTTATTGTTGGGAAGGAAAGAGAAATATGAGAATTTCATGATAGCTCACTTGGGACAAATTCAAATTATAAAGATAGAGATCGATTGCTTTTTTCATTTAATTATTCAACTTATAATATAAAATATTACAATTAATCTTTACTTCATCATTTATATTCACAATGACTTGTATTACACTTTTTAAATTATTTTACAAATAAATCATTTAAATAAAAAGATTTACTTAACAAATATGATACATTAGAGACAATTTAAGATGCATACGAAAACAATATAATATTAAGATAAATTTTATTTACAATCCCCAAATAAGGATGGTATGTGCAAGCCTTTCATTAAATGGAAAAAAATGTCATTTTGATAAGGATATTATTGTAATTTTTAAAAAAATTAAAGATAAAATTAACTAGACTTACAATGTAGTCTCCATTTGGAGATTGTACATGGCATTGCTCTAAAATTAAATACCTACTTGAATATTAATATAGCGTATGTGAATAATAGTAAAAAATAATAACAAAATATTGAATAGATATCCAAACACGACCTTGTCCTCTCTAATCCTACCCAAACACAACCTTATCCTCTTTAATCCTAGAGAAAAAGAGATATCCATGTTTTAAGTTGGACTAAAATGAATTATTTTCAGAGTAAAACGCTGAAGAACAATAATTACTAAAACCAACTTGACCCTGATGAATACTTAGTTAAGATCTATGCCTCCACTTTCCATCTTGATCTTGACTATTTCAACTTGAAGTAGTGCCCATAATCATAAGTGCGATGATAGGTAATAAAGTGGAGAACCATTTTGCACAAGTATTTTATAGTGATCTCTGCAAACTCTTTTCCGATGGAACGTACTAAGCATGTCAAATTAAATTTGTGTTTCTTATGAGTCAAACTTAAGCCAACCCATTTAATTAAACAGTCCATCCTGTAACTATTAAGACTTATGAGTCGTGTCAAAAAATTATAGTTGTGAATATCACATGTTGAGTCAACTCGCTCAACACTAATAGACATTTTTGTTTTTTAGATTCACGCAAATAAAAAAAAAAGAGTAATGATATTTACGTAATATATTTTACAAAATATTTCACATTATATGTTTTAAAATAAAGGTAATTTTATAAAGTGATGTTATTTTTGTAAGATATTTTATAAAAATAATCACTATTTTAAAATATAATCAATAATTATACATACAACTGTAAAATACGTAAACATCGTGTAATCGTTTTGAAAAAGAGAGAGATCTACTATTAAAAAATTAATTTTTTTTTATGTCAGTTTCATATTTTATTAATTTTTTTTAAAATGATTACACGACGATTGTATAATTCACAATTACAAATATATCTTCTCAAATATAATTAGGTAAAATATTGTAAAAGGTTATGTATTTATCATTTTTTTGTAAAAAATTTCAACCTTTCTGCCTGCAATTAATAAACCCGATCATTACGGTCTAGTTAATCGTACAAAAGGCCCATATGTGGTCTCTTTGGGTCTATATGTAAGCCAAGAGCCCAACCTGAGATGATCTTCGGGTCTTTTGTGGCGCATAAGCAGCCTCTCCTCAATTGTCTAGGGCTTTGACGCACACGTCCTCCGTTCCTCTTTTCTCGTCATTTTCTCTCCCTTCCTCTAATCTGCCTCCTCTCATCTACCAATCTGCTGGCTGCTGCGACATTCACCAGGTAAGCTTCGCATCTGCACCTCTTCTACTTCGGCGTCGGCCTATTCATCTTTGCTTCCCTGAACCGAAGATTTGGGTTTTAGTGGGTTTCGTTTCAGTTTTGCTTAGCATTTCCCGTGGACACCGACCAAAGTTCCGCCGCAACGCTCTTGAGATATCTTCTTATCCAGTTGTCGGTAAGCCTTCGTATTCTTCTTATATGGGATTTCAATTTGGGTTGTTTTTCATTTTGTTATTAGGAAAGTTTGAAAAAACTAAGCAGAGAAGAATTGAACAACTTCGAATAAATCGTATACAGGACAGGAAAAAAAAAAAAAAAAAAAACACGATGGCGGAAGAGGAGTCGAAGCCGTTGGCTTACATACCAGAGATAATATTAAAGAAAAGAAAGAGCAATGAAGAATGGGCACTCAAGAGGAAAGCCCAATATGAGGAGAGAAACTCTATCAGGAAGAAAGCCAAGCATGACTTCATCAGAATGCCCGAGGACTTCATCAAAGAGTACCGCACTAGGGTAACTGTTTCTATCTGTATATGCTTGCGTTCCTGTATATCCGTTTGCTTGCGTGCCCTTTATTTTAATTTATCACAAGGTTTAAGATTGTATTGTTATTGGGAAATACTGATGTTTTTTTTATAAGTAAAAAAAAAAAACTGATGTAATGTTTCTTTATTTCCTTTTAAGCAGTGGGAATTGGTAGAATGTTTTTCTAAGATTTTTGTTGGTTGCTGTAACTTTTTGTTCCATACGCCAGAATGTAAAAGTTTTAGAATTGGGCATTATTTTGATGGGGGGCCATTATTATGTACCCATCATGGGGTTTGAGAGAGTTGGGACTGTTTTTTCTTTACAGACTATCTGTTAGGAGATTGGTATGTTAGAAAAGTTGGAATAAGGGAATTTGAAGCTCTCTTTGTAGTGTTCTTTGGAAGAGTGAAAACCAGGGTTTCATTTATTTGAGGCGTGAGTTCTTGGGTTAGGCAGTATATAAAAAACTTAGAAAAGTAGTAAATGAGAATATGGCATGAGTTAGTGATTAGTTGGAAATGCTCCGTGGCTAAAATATAAGGATGGACTGGAGTTTATGAGACTATGTTGTTAGATGACTAAAATGTCAGGAAGGACTGGAGTATATAAAACTATGTTAAATGGACTCAGATCGTGTTCGTTTAGTTCTATAATGGATAAAAAAAAAATTTAGTTCTGTTGTATCAAGAAATGGAAACGCATCTTGATTGTTGAAATTGTGATGCTTACACCCTCAAGAATAATGAGGTGTTTAGGTATCTACCATGTCTGAATACTATATAGGCGCTTTCCCTGTACTTTTCTTCCAAAGTTTGGTATGTTAGACAGGCATGTTGTGCAATATCCCGATAGTAGATGTGATGGAGTTTTTTATGGTAACTGAGTGAGAAGCATGCAATATTCATTAAAATGTGTATGCTCATCCAGGTGGTCAGTTTATCAGACTGGAAAGATAGTCATGTGTGAGATTCATTTTAAGCTTAATGTCGTTTTCTGCTATTTAATAATACATTCACTTACCTAGTTGCCTGTCGAAACTCTGGTACGGTTCATATTGAAAACTGTTGATAAGTCTTATCATTTGTTTTCATGCAGGAACTGGACCTCATCAAGATGAAACATAGGGTAAAGAGGAAAAGACTGACATCAGTGACAACAAAATCAAAACTGCTTTTTGTCATTCGCATCCATGGGTGAGATTACTATTGTTTTGTGGTGATTTTGTGTGGCCTGTGCACCTTGTTTTCCCCTAATGTATCTGCATTTGTTTCCCAGGAAAAGAGAAATGCATCAAAAAACAAGGAAGGTCTTGTACAATATGAGATTGAGGTCAACGTTCAGTGGTATATTTGTGAAGGCAAATGAAGGGATTATGGAAAAGCTGCAAAGAGTGGAGCCATACGTCACATATGGGTAGGATACACAAGCTTCCTTTTCTAATTCCGATGCAATAAATATAATATACCGAATAAGCTGTAGGATAAATGTACAATATCTAGAGGGCACTTGAACAAAAATGCAAATAAAGCTTTTACCTTACATTAAGGACTAGGAGTAACTACTTATAAAAAAAAATAAAAAAAGACTAGGAGTAACTAGCTTTTAGCTTTGCGTTTCTGTTGGTGTTTGCTTGTTTTTCTATATCTTGGGTTCTTTTTATAGACTATTATTCCTTAATACTCTTCCCAAAGTAACTAATCCTTTTCCAGGCAGCGTGGACAACTTTTTGTTTATAATTTTGGATCAAACCATCAACATTGTCTTGGGGTTTCTACTTTGTTTATTTAAGCTCTATGTGACCAACTTCTTGGATCAGGGATGCTAATAAGCCACAGAAATCCGAGTATCAGGCTCTTTTAAGTTGATTTTCTCCTTTTATACGTGAATTTCCTTGGATTTTGAAATTCAACTGAGGAAGATTATTCTTATGATGCTCTTGCTTGCTGTGCCCCTTATAGTGTTTTGTTATTCTAATGAGATTGCTTGATTGTAAAGATACCCAAATCTAAAGAACATTAAGGAGCTGATTTACAAGAAGGGTTATGCAATGATAGACAAGCAGCGGGTTCCCCTCACCGACAATAACATCATTGAACAGGTGTAGATATAGTTGCTGAATCCTGGAGTTTAAACATCTTTTCGGCCTTAAGTTTCTAATCCTCTTTCTGCCTGTCTTTTGCTGCAGGCATTGGGGAAGTTTGGCATCATATGCATCGAAGATATTGTGCATGAAATCGCTAATGTTGGTCCACATTTCAAGGAGGTTACTAGCTTTTTATATCCTTTTAAACTCAATAAGCCAGAAGGATTGCAAGGAAGCAAAATGTTATACAAGCAAGGGGGAGACACTGGGAATCGTGAAGATCACATCAATGAACTAATCAGTAAGATGAATTAGCTTTAAGAAAGCATGCACTACATACTCTAAAACATCAGTAATGTAGTTTATCAACTGCCCCTCAATGTCCTGCTGTTGGACTGATACAATTTTGAAGCTGTTAATTTGGTCTGCCGATTGATATTTATCGTTTACGCAACTTTCAGTTGTTCCTTTGGTGAACAGTATTAATCTTTTTTCTTCATTCCAACTTCTAATGAACTTGCTGGGAAGGGAGTTCTGGAAATGCATGTATTAGGATTGATGACGAGAATTTTTCTTGATGACGGCATGCTTGTTTGATTATGATTTCCGAGACCTCACACATCTGAGTGAGGCTACTGTGTTCCTGGTAACTGAATCTTGATAAGAATTGATGTCTGCCTGTTTCGTGTTCTCTGTTGATTTAATCGCCATTCATTGCGCAGGCTCACCGGTTTATATCATGTTCTTTTAAGAATGAGTCGTGATAGCGTGCTGCTCAGCTTTGACCGCTGGGAGTGCTTGCTAGCACAAAGTTATTTTTTTTATTTTTATCATCTTTTATTTTTTACATTTTTTAAAATATATTTAAGTATTTTTAAAAAATAAAAAAATATACCAATATATTGTAAAAAAATTTAAATATATGAGCAGTCAAAATAAGAAAGAAACTCATATTAGCATTTTCTTTTAAGAATACCAGCTGAGATGGATTGGTGTACGAGTGTTGTGATCTCTCTGATCTGGACAACCGAAGAGGTCCAAGAGTGATTCATCTCGTACTATATACATTGCTCTCTGTCTTTCAAAATAATATTGAAACCAAGGGTCTTTTAAGTTACTATGATGGAAAGCCAAGCTAAACAAAAGACCATGACACAGGCAAGATAGTTCGAGGTGTTTTTTTATTTTTTCAAAAATGCTATATACAACCGCGCAGGGAAACCCCTGTGGCATCGTCTCCCACGTGGCAATAAAAACGGCGTTGTTTTATTTTTGCTTCATTTTCCTTCATTCATTCTCCCCTTTCCCATTTGATGTGGCTTACGGGAGGAGCCATCGTGCGACCCGGGGCAAAACTCCACCACTCACCAAGAGCGAAGGAGCCACGACAGGCTAGGTGTGGTGGACGATGGTGCTTGCGACAGTGGAGCACTCAGAGAGAGAGAGTGATTAGAGAGAGAGCACTGCGTGAAGGAGAGAGACGAAGAGCGACAATGGGGGAGTTTGGTGTGGGCTTATCGAGAGGGAAGGAGGCGTGCAGGGGCACTCAGGTGGAGCTGGGCGGTTGAGGTGAATACACCGGTGAGCTGGACTTCACCGTGCCGAGGTTGGTGGCACCTAACAGAATCGGGAGCTTGGTGCAAGGTGGCAAAGGTGTGGAGGAGCTAGGTTGCGACTTGGTTTCTGGAGCCCCTGAACGTGGATTGCTGGACTCCACATAGAGGCGGTGATGACCTTGAGGAGGTATGGCAGCTCCAAGACAGTTTTCACGTGGGCTGAGGAGGAGTGGTTTCTATGGTTTTTAGCTTCCAACGATGCAAAGTCGTGAGACGTGGGTCTTCATGGTGGGAGATGATGCCGCGGTGGGGATGGACGGGTCGAGGCGAAGGGGAGAAGGGAAATGGCAGGCAAGGTGATGAATTATTCAGATTTGATCCACGAATTTTTGGAGGAACATGAAGACGAAGAAGAAGAGGAGGACGAAAGAGATAGTGAAGAAGAAGAAAAGAAAAGATCGAAGAAAGAGAGTACGATCCCTTCTGTCTTCAAGCTCGTGGCAAACGACGACATTCCAATAATGCTACATCGTATATGATACTGCAGTTGTATATAACATTTCTGTGTTTTTTTTTTTTTTTCCTTCCTTTGTACTCTCACGGTGCCATAAATCGAATCAGCTGATATTTTGGTTAATGTTTTCTATAGTAACACAAGGTGAATGTTTTTTCCTTTCTTTCTAAAAGCTGTGATACGATTATGTTTGATATTAAAAATTAGAAAATTCTTATTAATTATATTTATATATTACACACCACATTATTTTTTATTTTTTTCTTATTAATTGTGTATTTTTATATATATATTTTGTGTTATATAAATGTAGAGTAAAAGAATTTAATTAATTTAAAAAAAAATAACGTGGCGTGTGATACGTGGAGTCGCAGAGAACGCTCGATCCCACACGGCACTCCTTCGTTTTCCCCCTTTCTCCCATATCCAAGGACGCCAAAAATGCCGAACAACGATGAAGACCCCTGGTGGGCTCCTGACAAGCTTTACCACCTTCTCTTCTGCTTCTCCCTCACCATCCTCTTCTCCTCCCTTTCGGCCCGTTCCCGCTACCCGTTCCTCCGCCGCCACTCCATCTCTGTCGGATCCATACTCTCCCTACTCGCCGGTGTCGCCAAGGAGGCAGCTGATCACCTCGGCTTCTTCCAGTCCTCAGGAGCCTCAGTCAAGGACGCTGTCGCTGATCTAATCGGCGTTTTGATCGCTTATCTCATGCTATTGGTGCTCGGGTTTTCGGGTCGACCCGAACACGATACAGTCAAGGTCCGAGAAGTCTCGATTGTTTGAGTGGGTTTTTGGGTCCAGATAGTTCGTGTGGTGGAGTATTTTTTCCGAATGTGTTTGAACGGTGAGTTTGGTTTTGTTCGTGCTTTTGCTGCTCGGCTTCTCGTTCAATCCGATCACAACCCGCGTCTGGTCCGAGACGCGGGTATTTTGTAGAGGTTGTTCGGGTTATTGAAGAGATGAAGACTTGTTTGGTTGCGACTAAGTCTGGGAAAAGGAGAGGAAAAATATGAGAGAGTTGAATTTGGACTTTCGCGATGTCCGTATATTTGAAATTTAGATAGAACAAAAGGCTTCATTTTTAAGTGAAGGATTTACGAGTGTTGGACATAATTCAGATTCCAAGTTTCTGTTTTTGCTATGTTTGGTTGCTGAGAGACGCAGAAATACTAAAAAAGAATAATTTTTGGATTTTGCATAATTTGGGACATGATAGAGAGCAATGAGAAAAATGCAGCTATTGGGATTAATTGAGGTATTTTTTTTTTTTTTCCAGTATATTCCGATTCTTTTGTTGTATTCGAAATCCAGCAATATCATTTCTTTAGCCTTTCCACATTTGCTCATATACCAAGCTGATAGTAATAATTTTGATGGCCTCTTTCTGCCTTTCCCTGTCCGTTTGTTTGATTTTGTGAAATCTGCTTAGCACTGCCTAATGGGCTAATAATCGTGTGATGATATTTTGATACCGTCGTGATGAACTAATGATGCTTATTGAAATGTGGGGTTTTGTTGCTGATTCAGTACTGTAACGTAAGAACTTTAATCTCCGAGTAAGTTATTACATAACTTGTCTTTTGATAGTTTGTGAAGATGTAAATAAATATAGATTTGGTATGTATTTGTAATATTTGTCAGCGTAGTCCGAATATGGTGATTATGTGAGCAATTTCAATGAGTTGTCATCTAATGATAATGTGAAAGTATCACCTCATCCGGATTCTAGGACTATCTACTAATTAGCCCTTTTTGGTTTGTGTTTCTTGGGGTACTCAATGTGGATAGCCCTCGGTGTCTCGAATCCCTCCTCTCCTATGGGCTAAACCCCACATGTCACCCTTTTCAAGCGGGAGAGGAAACTATTGGCTACGGATGCTAGTTAAAAGAATAGGAATTTTCATTTGCAGATCAAACTTTTAACGTGTAGAGGCTTAACTGAGTCTAAATTAGATACCAATGCCCCTAAGATTTTGAAATTGTTATGTAGGAACTCAATGTCAGACTTCCTAAAGCCTCAAATTATGAGATTTCAAAAGCCTAAATCAATTGGCATCTGCCAATAAGTATGAGCCATGAGATCGGTGAATTCGTAGGTTTATGACTTACCGGGTGCATTTGTAAATTACCAAGCAAAAAGGAAAATTTCTGTAATATTATTGCTAAACCATCTTTGGATTGTCGTACTTTTACTCAATGACTCAAGATTCATAGAGGAAGAAATATTACAATAAGATAGATAAGATCAGAATTGTCTATGCGCTTTACATGATCAGAAAGAGCTATAAACCGTGTGTAAAGAGAAGATGCTTAAAAGCCCTGAACTTTGTTTTCCGCTGTTTTAGACTGCTATATCTCCACTAACCAGTTCCAATATGTACCTGTTCATGAAAGTGAGTTCTCTATCTTCTCATACTCTGTAATTGTCTTTCCCATTATAAGGGAAATTTATTTATACATATGTATCATTGATTCGAAGCTGATTTATGAAATTTTAATGTTTTAATTTGTATATGCCCATCTGTATCTGATTGGAGTTTCTACATTATTAATGCAGGTCTGATGACTGTATTGTTGATTAGTCACCTTCTGAAGCTCCTTGTTGTGGAAGGCTTTTCATGATTATCCCCATCTTCTTCTGGCAGCTTGACAGCAGAGTAGGTCCCTGCCCCACACAGCGCCCCGAGGATAGGAGCACTGAGGTACACCCATATGGCTTTGTAGTTGTTTGCCGCAATCGCTGGCCCTAGCGTTCTCACTGGATTCATCGAACCTCCTGTTGTTGGCCTATAAGATACCACGAAAGAAAAGATCTCAATAGATCATCCGAAGTATTGTGCTTGAAATTTTGATACCACAAAAGAAAAGATCTCAATAGATCATCCGAAGTATTGTGCTTGAAATTTTTAGGCAATCAACATCCCTTTAAATTGCATTACTGAATCCTGTTTTTATTTTAGATCAGAAAAAAAAAAAAGAAAAAAAAAAGGATCTTGTGTTTGTGACATTGAGGGTAGCTAAATAAGATGTTTTCCTCTTACGTAATAATGATGGTGTTTTTCCTTCATTGCCAAGTCTTTTAGGCATTTTCTTTAATGAATGGACACACGGGTCGTCCTTTATGCCATTTTTATAGGAAGGGAAGAAAGTATCATTTGAGTCAGAGCTAAATAGCACAATTTTTTAGCCGTTGAATTTCTGTTAAACCTATGAGTCCAAAAGACACATGCAATGCAGTCGGGGTTGTTAATTATGATTTGTTGCAAGGAAATCGTCCAGCTTAGTTCAAAGAGCTAGAGATCTGACATACCCGGCCACGAGTATGTTGAGCATGACAGTAGCTCCTGCCGCGATTCCCGCCAACTCTCCCACCTGTTGAATCATGATGCAGAATAAGTATATTTGATCAATATTGTCACCCCCAACAAGTTGGCTAAAGTTAATTTCTTTTTACCTCTCCTTATCCTGAGCTTGAAGATAAACCCCAAAAAAGAAACAATTGTTGAAGATATAAATATTCAAACTAGCAAATTCCTGAAAGAACAGATCCTGGAAGCATTTAATTAAGTTTTTTTTTTTTCTCTCGCAAACTTGTTTCGATACGAAAAGAAATAGCTGAATCCACAAAACATGTTGGATGATTTACAGTGACACCTCATGAATTTCGCAAGTGAAGTGGTGCGGGGATCTTGCAAAGGTATATGATGAGTTATCTGCTTAATTAAGAGCTATGAGCTAGTGTGAACTTTTACACACATACATATACATATATATAATTGAAATATCAGATGTGAATATGACTATATATATATATAGTACCTTATCTTGTCATGTCTCGGAACGTGTTCTATCTTGGCCTTGATTTTAGTGAAATCGACAACTAGTACTAGGATATTATATTTATTGGGAGGTGGAACTTGCATGGTGCCTACCATTATATATTGACTCTTGTCTTTTGGGCTATTCAGAAAAACATATTTTAAAGGAGAGGCTTGCGTCTATTGGAAGTTTTCTCAGCAGCCTAGCTAGCAAGCAGGATCCGTCTAGGCAGTGAGCTGAAAATAATTAAAAAAAAGTAGAAATAATTATGGTTTTTAAATTACAGCATCACAATCGTACGTTTGATTGAAAGATTTTTTTTATTTATTTATTTTGCAAATACATTTCAATAATCGTAGCTGGTGAGAAGAAATGACTTTATTTTGTCGTTAATCCCTCCACTTCTCGATACACGGACGTTTGTCGTGGTGAAAAAAAATGGGAGGTTTCTAATTTCTGTAGAAAATATCTGAAATTATTTCAAGGAAAATAAATTTGAATTGCCAAACATATGTACACATGATAATCAATGAAACGCCACATACAGAAATTAACTATTTGTGCGCCTCAAGATGCTTTTCTTGCACATATATATGTATAAACTTATAGAAGTGTACCAAAAATGATGATTTAGAAAAGGTAATTCCATTAATATTACTTCATGGCAGAAGAAATTTGTATAATATAGAAAGGAGTTTCTTACAGCTCTTGTGTCGGTGGCTACGGCGGTAATAACGAACATGAGGTTGAAGCTGATTACGAACTCCAAGGCAAAAGCTTGACCATATGTCCCTGAAGGAACAGTGACTCCCCCTCCCATTGTGGGGTGGAAAATCCCTTTTAGTGCAAATGCAGCACATATAGATGCCACTAACTGCGCTCCAATGTATATGGGCACCTGCCAAAGTAATAAAACCTAGTGTTAGTCAAAGAGACTTTTTAGAGATGCAATGAAAGCGCATTGGCTAGCTTTGAAAGGAATTTTGTCACTACTTGTTTCCAAGGGAAGTGTTTTAGGGCAGCAAAGGCAATGGTGACGGCTGGGTTGAGATGAGCTCCTGAGATGTGTCCCGTTGAGAGAATGACAATCATAACCGCAAGGCCGGCGGAAACAGCGCAGCCAAGCAGGGTTTCTGAGCCTTGTGTCTTTTGGTTCACAATGGGCGTGGCTGTCGAAGCAAGGATTAGTATGAGAGTGCCTATGAACTCTGCTCCAATCTGCAGGTTTTGGCATCAACACACCAACAATAACGCGCAATTGAAATACGGGCTAGTTTGTCTCTCACTAACCTATGAAAATAAACGCGATATGAACTTGTAGAGCAGTTTTGATTTTGAGCTCGACATATATAGAAAGTTCTGCGTGTGTGTGTGATATACTGCCTTTTCTGCAAATACTACGTGCGTACCTTTTTTGCAAGTGGGATAGAAGGGGGTGGCAATGAGCAAGAAACTTTGGGTAAGGTGCCTTCTTCCATGCCCCATTGCTCAACGTTGAAGCACTTGCAGCCCTTGAGAAGGGATCTCCTTCCATTCCCACTTCTCTCTGACTTAAACCCGCCAAAGAGCGGAGCACCTGGAGTCCCTGGTGTCGCAGGCGTTGAAGGTGCCGATGGAACTTCCTCATTATCCATCACTCCAAAACAAAACAAAAAATAGTTAAATTAATACTAACAACCAAAGCTAGAGAGAGAGAGAGAGAGAGAGAGATCTCGGAGCGAGGGAGGAAAAAGTTTGCCTCTCAGTACCCTTGGTTTTGAAGAGCGTACCGAGCGTATGATATTTATAGTGGGAGGGGAGTTGACTTGGGGAATCCCAAGAAAACAAAAAAATAGAAAAAGAGAACAGAAATTAGTGGTTGCAAGTGCTGGAGATGGGGAGAGGAAGTGGCTGTACCTGTGGAAGTGGATGGTGGGACATTGCATGGAGTCATGAATTTGGGACTTTGGAAAGAGGCCGCTTTGAACATGGGACATGAATTGTGGATTTCCTGTCTCTGACACAGAAGGATTCTTATTTTCTTATTTTCGTCTTTTCTACTATTCAATTTCTACACACAAATAATAGAGCCCGGCCTCATTAAAGCGCGAGATAGATCGCGTGCATGCAATCTGCATGGTAGGTAGGTAAATTAGTTATAACATTTTTAACCTTTTCTTCTAGATGTAAATGCAATCTTTGGATGAGCGTTTATCGTGTGGTTCTTAAATTGATTTAAGGAGGAAGAAAGGCCATACCTTTTGTGACTGATCATGCATATTATATAGATCATGTATAGATGGATGTTTTACCTTCACTTAATTTCCGGGGTATTAGTTGTGCACTCCACGCGTCTTTTGTTTTTTTAAAAAGTTTTTTAGTCGAATAACCTAAAGAGAAGTACAACTATACCTACAAAAAGATAATACAAAAATAATCACACAAACTAACATTAATTATATCATACGTTAGATCTAATTTATAATAAAATTAATTTTACAATTTAACATACAACATCAAATCATACCATCAATTTATAGATTTAATTTTGTGGGATCTCTATCTTTGTGGCTAAAACATTTCTCTAACCTCAATATCATTCTGATTGAACAATGGTATGATCATTATCAATTTTATTACACAACTTCATAGATTATGATGACATATGTAAACCACGACACACACACACACACATATAGCTCTCACATGCAGCATCTCTCTATAATTAATTTAGAGACACAATATGCATGCAGTTGGAGAGGGAAATTTTGGGTCCGGCAAACTTGGATGAGTCATCGATCGTTTATAAAACAGCTTATAATTAATTGACATGCTTCGTTGGCTCAGTCCATTAGTAAATGATCAGCACTATGTAGCATGGTCGTATGTCAGATAATTACATGATCATTACATGAATAATATATACTAGTACGTACTTGGTTAATTATATATGTATCGTATATATAATATTGATGCATGCAGGGAATCTGTGATGTTGGACAATAAAATACGTATAAATTTGGAAGTCATGTATATATGCCCATCTGCATGCAGTACTGCTTCAATCATAATTCTAGACATGTTAAACGTGCTTCAAAGTGGCAGCTAGCTTGTTTGTCTCATAATATTAATTAACGCTGTTGATCTACTTCTTGGTGAAACTTTCAAACTACTCCAAAATTAATTAACAGCTAGCTAGCTGATATTATCTTGCGCTCATGCATGCATCGATCATATATACTGCATACAAGCTGCATGCATGCAGCATGTAATTAGTGGAAAATGTAATTTTATATATATATAGGGAAGTGCTCATTATTAATTCTTACTGCAAGCATGCAAATCATGTTTTATTAAAAAAATTAAGTTTCTTATTATTGCCAAACGCGCGTCTTGTTATATGTTTGCTTTTTCATCATTATATATATTATATTATAATATTGCACTATTTACAGCTTTATATATAAATGAGAGCTAATTAAAAGACGGTACTTATTCTTTTCAGCAAATGGATATTGATGGACTTGTTGGGAATACTCATCCTCACCTTCTCCTAGCTAGAATATGTTCTTCACTGTGGAGGTTATATTTGGTTAGTGGCGAAAAATTCGTGGATCGTTTCAAATATTTTCTTCGAGTAAATGAAACCTAGCTAAGCTAGCGAGCTGCAAGTCTAGTACAACGTACAACGAGAAATATGTAGTTGTTAAGGACGCGTAGCAGTACTATAGATCGATATATATATATATATATATATATATATAATCGAAAAGATTAATGAATAATAAAAAAAAAAAAACAAAAGAATATAACTTACACTAGCGATCGATCGTGGATGTATGTACAGTGGTGGGTACCTGCAAATTAATTAGGATCAATGGTTGCCCATGTATCATGATGTGCTGAGGGTAACAGTGGTTATAGATCGAATCAAAGTTGGTGGTGCGAATATGGTAAGGTTATGGCTTTGCACTGCATGCTTTTTGGATTCAAGAACGAACTGCTTTTGGTTGGATACCTTTGAACAATTTCAGAATAACGTACGTATAAGCTAGCTAGGCCGAATTCTAATTTAGAAAAAATAACAAAAAAAATAAAACACCCTAAAGGTTCCGTCAAAGAAGAATATTAAATATTATATATAGGTGCATGGCATATATACTGCTAGTGCTAGTACTTCTTTTAATGTCCGAATGTTTTTTCTTTTAAAAATATCCCAATGTCCTCTCCCTCCTCCTCTCCTTTTTGGCCTCCCATTTCAGATTCGTTTCTTTCCTTTTGCTTGATCGATACTACTGCAGCTTGATGGATCATTTGATTTCGATAGGTCATGACAAACATTGTAATCAGTATAGCTTCTTTGAGACTACGTACTTCTACTTTGGGAAGTTAGGAATCCATCAGAGTCTTAAATTACTGCAATATAGATGCTCAAAGAGTACTTGATCTGTTAATTAATAATTTATAAGGAGCTCATGCATGTACTTGACAAATCTTTGATATATAGTCTAGGCCATGCAATCACCATGCCAAGAAGATCATCAGTACTATATTTCAATATTGCCCCCATAAAGTACTACTAGTTCTAAATAATAAGAAAAAGGTTTTTAATTAGAGAGATAAATACTAATTCGATGCAGTCTTTAGTGTTTAATATAATTATATATCGATCATTCAGCACGGCATATATGCAATATATTATAGGTATTAATCAAACAGCAGCGATTACTAGATTATATAATTAAGTACGTACATCGATCATTATCATCGAAGTTACTGCTCTTAATTTGCCTCACAAATTCACAATTTGAAGGGAATATCAAAAAGCTAGGGATCGGAATTAGAGTTGCTGTACGTTGTATAATCTTGCATGCTTTTATTGTGAAGAAAAAAAGGAAATTGTGAAGGCCGGAGTAAAATACACCAAGTCCAACACTAAGCCCAGCCCACTAAGCCGCCACTAGTAGACAACATAAGAGAGGACAAAAAGGGATAATGGGATGATGCCGGTGTCAGGAGAAGGTGGAAAAGGGAGAAGGGGTCAGACACTCAAAGCGGATATCCATCACCACTACCAAAGCGCACGTGGGATGATGATAAGATAAAATAGAAGGTCCAGACGACTTCAAACAGTTTTTCTTTAATTTCTTCTTCAACCTCTCAAGAAAGAGCTATAGCGAGAACATCTTCTCAAACTAGGGGTGTAAATTCAAACCGAAAAATCGGACCGGACAGGACCGGTTTTACTGGTTTTGAACCGGTCCGGTCCAGAACCGGTTCTTAGAATGTGAAAACGGGCTGGTTCCAGTTTTAGGATTTTTCAGACTGGACCGGACCGGTTGATAAAAAATATATATATATAAAATAATATTTGTATTATTGTATATATAAGTTTTATACAAAATATTATATATATTATTTATAATTATAAATTTTTCTGTGAAATTTTTATATATAATATATATAATTATATATATTCATATATGAAATAATTTCTTATTATAATTTATAAATTATTACGTAAAATGTTAATAGTAAATCACTAAAAATTTATAACTAATACTAATAGTCTAATATAGACTAATGACTATAGTTATACTTATAATTAATACTACAAGTTTTTACTAAAAGTTTATAACTAATACTAATATTAAATATATAGTTTATAACTAATACTAATATATAACTTATAACTATTCCAATAGTCTAATATTAATACTGTTATATAGTCTAATATATTAATAAAAGTATAAAACATATTTTTTTAAATCATTTTTTTAAACAAATTTTTAATGACAAATTATGAAATTTACATTTCAAAAAAAGGGGACTGGACCAGACCGAAAACCGGAAGTACTGCTTTAGGAGGGTAACCGGTGCGTAATTGGTTTTGAAAAATATAAAACCGATACATACCGGTTCGGTCCTAGATTTTGTCCAAAATCGAACCGGACCGGACTGGTTACACCCCTATCTCCAACAAATAGATCTCTAGCTCCCATTGTATGGTGAGAAATTAGAGGCTATAAGAGACTCTAAACAATCATATTATAATAGATTTTTCCTTTCCAAACACCTGTGGATGTAAGCAATATACCGAACTATATAAATCTGTGTTCATTTCTTTTTATTTTCTCTACACTTGTTTTCCATTCACCGTCATGGATGTACGCATTAATATTGTACTACCACACCAGACTACTGTCAGGGGCTTCAAATAATACCGATCGAGGTCCAAATCATCTCAGCAAGTCAAGAATGACTCTTTTTTCTATTCCGGTATGTTGTGCGATTTTTCATGCGCCAACGCAAATGGTTTGTGACTTGAAACAAATGAAGAAGGACAAGAACTGGATGCTATGCATCTGGATGTTTCAAAGCAAATTAGATTAACCAGCTGCCAAATGATGAAGCTCTCGGCCGGGTCAAACCTTCGGTGGAGTTTTGTATCATTTTGTCCAGCACTGAGCTTGCACTGCATGCCACATGATATAAAACTGTTCAACTCAATGGAAGAATCTGGATTCGACTCCAGAAGTTCCCATGTACATTGTTTTGATGTTTCTGTTCTCCATCTATCTTTTCTAATCCTAGAAAAAAGAGTTATCCATGTTTTAAGTTGGATTAAATAAATTATTTTCAGATTCCAACGCAGTAGAACAATATATAACGAGTGGTATTACTCTGCCGGTCAGAGTAGCTCACTGCAAGTTACTAGTAGGCCAAAATCATATTTTAATTTTTTTTTTCAATTTTTTTCTCATTTTAAAAAAAATAAAAAATATATTAATATACTAATAATCACTTCTTTATAAACTATCAAGTAAATAAAAAAAATATTAAAAAAATTAAAATACATGAGGTATCAAAATGAAGTGTCAAAATAAGGTGTCAAAATAGCATTATTCGTATATAATTACTAAAACCAATTTCATGGCCATGATGAATACTTTGTGAGAGAAACATAAACTTTCGTGAATAATGCCTATATATATTATATATACGAACATGCAACCTAGCTCATCATTAAATTTTATTTTCCAAATTAATTAATGCAAGTCCCTTTAAAATTAATGGAAACGAATAAAATTAAAAGTATATATCATGTCATAACTTTAATTATTATGAGTTCGAAGCTTAGAGAAAGCATGACAAAACTTTAATTTCCACTCACATACCCAAAGGGTAAATACTGGCATTAGGCTGTCCGCCCATGTTGCCCGGGCCAGCAATGCTCCCACGACTCATATACATATATATATATATATTATATGCATGCTTGGAAGAATTAATGTAGCTACATTTTCTTCTTTGAGTACTCCATATTGCATGTTTCATATTTTACATTATATATATATATATATTTATATATATATATATTTTTTTTTTTTTGCAAATCTCTCTTCGGCTCCATGATGTATATGTTTGTTGATCGGAGCAGCGATCCAATGTTAAGATCTCTGCAATCACTTTCCATTTTGAATATTTCAGCTTGGATTAGTGACCAAAAATCATAAGTACTGCCATGATAGGTAATAAAGTGGAGAACCATTATTGTGAAGTATGCGAGCTTTTTCCGACTGAATATTGTACGTAAGCAAATGATAAAATTGGATGTTAGACTTGGGACGGATTCAGGTCATATTAAGTTAAATTTGTGTAGTATATAAATTAAACTTAATCTAACTCATTTAATTAACAATTCAGATCTTTTAACTTTAACTCATTAATTTCGTATTATTTTGTATATATGACTGATCAGGAGTTGTAACTAAAACTTATCCGTTCTAATATGTCATGTTGCTAATTTTTATTTTATTGGATCCACGTCGAAGTTAGATTTCGAGGCTTGTTTGGAAAAATATTTCATCTCAAAATTTTCATTTCTTTCCATCTTCTTCTCAAACATCACTCAAATACAAATATTTTCAAATTAATCATTACAATTTTTTCAAACTTTCAAACAAAAAATAATTCAACTTTTCTAAATTCCTAAACAAAAATAATATTAAAAAATTATATTCTAACAATATTTTAATTTTATAATATTTTTTATTCAATATTTTCTCTCTCATTTTTCAAATCCTATAAAACACTCAAACTATCTCATTATTATTTACAAAAATCTTACTACTATTCACAAAATTATCATCTCATCTCATTTTCCAAACTTATCAAGCCCGGTTTGGATATACAAAATCATCTCATCTCATCATTATAATTTTTTCAAACTCTCACGTAAAATATAATAAACAATTCAATTTTTTTTAAATCCTAAAATAAAAATTATATTAAAAAATTATATTCTAATAATATTTTATTCAACTTTCAACAAAACATCTCATCTCATTTCATCTAAATTACGTAACCAAACGAAATCTAAATTTCCAACCGTTCTGCTTGCAATTATTAAAGTTTTAAATCCAATCATTACAGTCTAGTTAATCATACAAAAAGCCTGTGTGTGGTCTCTTAGGACACCGCCCAAATCTAAACCCAAGAGCCCAACCTAAGATGATCTTTGGGTCTTTTGTGGCCCATTAACAACCTTTGCTCAATTCTCTAGGGCTTCAACGCATACATCCTCTGTCTAAGTCTTCTCTTGTCATTTTCTCTCCCTTTCCCCAAAGGTAAAAGCTCCCAATAGGACGGGTGTAAAATCACTTTTAACATAGGCCAATAAAATTCATTACGGAAGACATACAATAAATTTCTATTTACACTCGGGTATACCAAGATTACTCAGGTATACCAAGATTACTTACTTCTCTTCCCTCTCCTCTATTTTTCTCCCTCCCCCACCCAATTGTAACTTCCCCTCTCTCTATGTAAAATATACCCCTCTCTCTAAATTAAACAAATTAAGAACAAAATTCAGCATAGGGGTTGAGAAATAATAAAATTAATAACCACTCACCTACCTTAATATCATTCCCAGGCGAAAGAGGAATTGAATAAACTACTGCAAGGAACTCCTCGACAAAATGAAATCACTTTCAGACTCGTTCAAAGTGAGAAAGAACGAACAGGTAGCTAGAGAGAATGTATTTAAAAGCAAGATAGAGGGGAGGTTGCAGTTGGGTGGGGGAGGGAGAAAGAACGCATTAAAAATGGGTTGAAAATGAATTTTGTGCTTAATTTGTTTAATTTAGAGAGAGAATAGTGTATTGTAGAGAGAGAATATTTTAGAGAGAGAGAGAGGGGAAGTTGTAGTTAGGTAGGGAGGGAGAAAAGAGAAAAGGGAGGAGAGGGAAGAGAATCAAGTAATCTAGTATACCTGAGTGTATATAGAAATTTATTAGATGTCTTACATGACTGAATTTTATTGACCTGTGTTAAAAATAATTTTTCACCCGTCCTGTTGGGAGCTTTTCCCTTCTATGAACCAACCTCCTCTCTCTTCTACCCTTCATAGACGGGAACCGTTAATCTATCGATCTGCTGCGACATTCACCAGGTAAGCTTCACCTCTGCACCTCTTCTGCTTTGGCGTCGGCTTAACCATATTTGCTCCCTTAAATCGACGATTTGGGTTTAAGTGGATTTCATTTCAATCTTTTTGAGCATTTCTTGAAACAGATTAGGTCACTCTTGTATTTCCTTGATTTACTCCTTTCTCCAATACTCTAGAAGGAAAAAGGAACATATATTTAGGTTTAATGTTTGGAAGGGTCTCTGTAAATTAACCACTGAATATATCCATTTTCATCTAAAAATTTCCCTATAGTTTGGAGCTAACTTAATTTTTAGAAAAATGCTATTTGGAAGCCCTTATATTAACACATCCCCGCACACCCTAGATGAAAGCATATATAAAATGTTTATTTTGCCCTCATTTAAATGGAATCCCCTTTGCTCTCTAGTTCATTCTTTCTCCAACGAAAACCAAAGCTCCTAGAGAGAGAATGTGAGGCTTCCAAATGCATTCCTAGGGCTCGACGGAAACCACCTCTTCAAGGTCAACGGTAGCCAACTCGATGGAAACTTTGCTAACCAATTATTCACCTGGGGTTCTTCACATTCAACGAAAACTAGTTTCAGAATCTTCACCTAGGGATTCTCTCTCACCACACTATCTCTCTCTCATAGCTTGTCTCTCTGTTCTTTTTTTTTTTGTCTGAAATCAGGCTTATGATTATGAAGGCCAATGGTGATGTGATTTAAAGTTGGTTTTTGTTTAGGTATGTGATAATGAATTTTTGGTAGATTATTATGAATTGGGGCTGTGTTTTAGAGTTGGTTTGTGAAAAATTCCCAGTCCATAGTGTCGATGCTCTAGTTTTGTGTTGGATGCCAATGGTGGTGTGATTTATAGCTAATTTTTGTTTGGGTCTATGATTATGAATTTTTAGTAGATTATTATGAATCGGGTCTGTGAAGTTGGTGTCTTGTGTAGAGGAATGTCTAGAGTTGGGAGTGCAATTGGATACTGTGTTTGGGGATAATGTTGCCCCTGGTCTCTCTTCCTTTGATAGCAGATTGAATTCTGCCTAAAGTTAACGAAATTTAGCAGCTTGTGAGAACTTTACATGGAGGATGTGAAGACCAATTTAAAGAACTCATCACTGCGCTTAAGGCAAGCCACGCACTTGAAACCAAATCAAGTTTCCAGAAAAGCAGGAAATTACAACGTTTTTCTTAGGCAATTAACTACGACGCTAAGAGTGGTAGCTCAAATAGAGAGAAATCTAAATGGAGGGCATTGTGAAGGCGGGAAACAAGGGGTTGGGGTTGGGTTTTTGGGTAGAGTTTGAGTTTTAAGGGAAACAGAAGGGGTTGTGGTTGGGCTTGATATATTTTGGGTTGTTTTTCATGGGTTTCTTGGGTCATTAGGGGCTTTCTAATATGGGCAAGGTATTTTCTTGTATACATTTAGTGTACTTGGTTACTACTATTGATATTCATATATATATATATATATAATATTTTTACTTATAAAAAAAAATTGGGTCTGTTATTATAATGAATTGGGGTTGTGTTTTAGAGCTAGTTTGTGAAACAATCCAATTCCATAGTGTTGTTGCTCTGGTTTTGTGTTGAGAGAGAGAGAGAACAAAGAGAGAAAGGAGATTACCTTCGTTGCGAGGGAGGAATGTGCTTTGCTGACGGAGGAAAATGAGAGTATGCTCTATTTGTAAAAAGGAAGAAGGGCGAACAAAATAACGAATGGGGCTTCTGTACGATTTCTTGCAGTGGGTTTTGTACGAGAAAAGGGCTAAGTAGCTTAATTTTCAATTTTTAATTTTTTTAATCCAGGATAGCTGGGAGAAGTAACTTCCATCTTTTCATCAACTCGCATAGGTAATTGATAAGAGAGAGGGAGAAGAGAGGCTCAACTTAAAAGTAATCAACAAAGTCACTTAACCTCTTTCAATCAGGAAAACCAAAAATAAATCATCAAACAAAGTATGTTAACCTCTATAAAATGTTGTTCCAACCAAATGGAGTTGGTCGGGATGTCCTATCTAGTCAAGGGAACCAATCAGAGCTTATAGCTATCGAGTCGCAGAATGTTAAGGAAACAATCGAACTGGTTGTCCTGCATATAAAAAGAACAGTTCTGCTATAGGCAACTGAGCTGCCAAATTGTCAGGGAATCGTCTGCCGATATATTAAAAAAAGAAAAAAAGAAGAGAAAACATAACACAGACGAAATGGGAAGGAAGGAAGGATTCAAATTTCAAAAGCCAAATAAGAAGAGATCACGTCTAGATCTAGAAGAAAAGTATGTGATTTTGGGTCTAGAAGAAAGAAGAGATCGTCGACGTCATCATCTTCGAGTCTAGAAGAGCTTTGCGTCGTCGTCTTCGTGTGGGTGTCTCATTCATCTCTGCTTGTCTTTGCATAAACAACTGGTAGATCTCGTCCATCTTTGTTTGTCTGCTTCATGTGGGTATCTTTGTGGCTAGCTTCAGGCAAGATCTTGACTGTTAATAATACATTATGTGTTGTGGTGGTGCATGTGGCTAGTTGGGATCTGGGATTTTTACGTTCCTTGGATGAAATATGTTTATTTTGGGCCTTTATTGAAGCAGATTTTAATAACTTGCAATTATTATAGACCGCATTATAATGGGGGAGGGAGGGGGGGAGAAGTACTTTAATCTTGATCACAATCTTGGTATCAATGCAACTATCAAAGAATTATCTAGCAGGCCATAAAAGGAAAAAAAAAAAAAAGGTTGCTGTTTGGCACAAAAGTGATTAGCTTTGCTGAGTTTTGTCGATCATCAGTCGGGGCATGCTTTTCAAGGGATCCATCCACCTATGCAACCTTGCAGATGTTAACATCTTGCCAAGAGAAATGAAACTGAGAGCAGTGCATTTGCATAGATTTGTGTTCGTAATTTGACTTTTGAAAACAACAGTTGGGCAGGAAAGAAGCTTCGTAATTAAAGGCTCTTGAACTTAATTATATAGGAAAAAATGATGAGGTTAAAAAATCAGTCAGCTTGTTGGAATTTTGGGGTTTTGTTTTAAGCGGTAATTCACACTTGAAACCCATTGCATGATTTGGTTTTATTTACACTTTAGCAAATGTGGGAATGTTATTGACCCATTTAGATTCTAAATGTGAGATTGCTATTGTGTTATGATTTTGTTTTTTATACTTCAACCTTTCTTATTCATTGTCTTTCCCAATATTGCAAGTACATGCATTGAAATCCATTCATGCTTGGTTGCACATCTAAAAGACATCTTAATGTGCATTAAGCTATTGCCTGCCCAAAGTGTGCACGTATTCCAAAACAACCTCCAATAATTTTGTTTTGGCGAACGATAATTTGGGCACTAGCATACATTTTTCAAACATTTAACATTAAATATTTTGTCCGTAGAGTTTTCTTGAAAAAAGTAATCATTTTGAGATCTAATTTTTACATCAAATCACTAATTGATTGCTGGTCATTCTAGGAATCATTCTAAGAATCATCCCCACCTAGTTCCATATCTTCTCCATTGCAAGATTAACACCAAAGTATTCAGAAATTGAATAACATGGGTTGTTTTACTGAAGCGTGTATATATAGCTATCATTGGAATTGTCAGCATGAAAAAAGGAGAAGAACACTCATCTCCGCTAACACGACCTAATTCAAATCCTCCAAACATGGTATGTTATATTATTTTAAAATTTTGTTGAAATATGTTGAGTTGATGTTTATTGGCTGAATACATTAACCTTGTGCTTGCTAATTATCATTATTATTTTTTATATTAGGACATACCAAAAACTGCTCCAAACCTTTCAAATTACATGCACAGTTGTCATGGACCAGTGCTTGCATGCTCACCGACTTTTATGTCATATCTAGATGGTAACCAATATCCAAACAACATTCAGGTGGTGATGCAACTTTGTTCGTGTCTTTATATATATATATATATATATATATATATATAACTTTGCTTTTTCTAGAAGTTTAATTGCTTTCATTTTTGTGCTTTAAGCAGAATGTTAGTTACCAATTTCAGTATGGGATGGGATCTCCGATTCCTCTCATCACTACAAGCTCTGTAACTAGGTCAAAAATTCATACAGAGAATACACCCAATTGTAGGGAAACTGAAGCGCCATGTACTTCCTCTAGAGTCGATGAGGAAAGTAAAGAGAATAGACCAGATTCACGGGAAACCGAGGATGACAGTGCTAGGATACTTGAGTGTGTCCAAATGGATGGTGGTGACATGATTGATGAGCCAAAATCGGGAATGAAGTTGAATTCTTTTGAAGAATTAATGAGCTCTTACAAGCAATATGCTAAGAAATGCGGCTTTGGGGTGATGACAAAAAGGAGTGAGAGGGGAGATGATGAGATTGTTAGATATGTCACTCTTGATTATGCCCGTGGTGGGAAGGCCTGGAATAGGACTTTGAATGTCGTCAAACCACGTCCGACAGGAAAAATGAAATGTAAGGCAAAGATTAATGCCTTAAAAGTTAAGGGACATGTGCGGTTGACAACAGTTCATAATATCTATAATCACGACCTTAGTCTACAGAAATCTCGCTTCTTTCGATGTAATTGAGAAGTGAGTAAGACCGTAAAAAGAGTTCTAGATACGAACAATTTGGCTGGCATCTGAATGAATAAAAGTTTTGGATCTCTTGTCATTGGGACAAGTGGATTCAAGAACCTCCCGTATTCAAAAAATGATTGTCGTAATTACATCAATAAGACAAAACATCTACGACTTGGGAAAGGTGGTGCTGGAGCTCTTCGAGAGTATTTTGTTAGGATGCAGGGCAGCCTACCAATGTTTCGATGATATGGTCACATTCGATACCACATACCTGATGAATATATATGGGATGCCCTTTACACTATTTGTTAGTGTAAACTACCATGGGCAGTCAATTTTATTGGGAGTAGGATTGATTTTCAGTGAGGATACAGAGACCTTTGTGTGGTTATTTCAGACCTGGTTGCAGTGTATGGATGGTATAGCTTTAAAAGCTATTATCACATATCAGGACAAAGCAATGAAAAATGCAATTGTTATTGGCTTTCCAAAAAATCAACATAGATTTTGTCTATGACATATACTGAAGAAAGTTTCTAAAAAATTTGGCTCCCCAGGTTCCTATGAAAGTGGTCTGAAAAATGTATTGATGAAATGTGTGTAAGATACCCAAATTGTTGAAGAGTTTGAGAAATGTTAGGACTAGTTAATCACCACATATAACTGGCATGAGAATGCTTGGCTGCAAAGTTTATTCATTAAGCGTGAGCATTGGGTTCCGACATTCTTGAAAGAATTTTTTTCAGCTGGAATGAGTACAACCTAGCAGAGCGAGAGCATAAATGCCTTTTTTGACGGTTATGGGCATTCTAAGACAAACTTGAAAGAGTTTGTCGACCAATTTGACAACACGTTGAAAAAGAAAACTGAAAATGAAAATAGTGCAGACTTCTACTCATTCAACGTCACAATTCATTACATATTTAGATCTCCAATTGAAAAAAGATTTCAAGATTTGTACATGAATACAAAATTCTGGGAAGTTCAGCAACAATTTATTGGCATTATCAATATGGATCCGACTTTACTCAAGATGGATGGTGCAGTAAAGACCCATCTGGTAGAGGATGAAGTTCATGTGAAACAGCTCACTAAGCTGGTTACACATTATGTGGACTTTAGAGGACTGTAGGCACATTTTGGTCGTATTTAAGTGTAACGGAATAAAATCATTGTTAGATAGGTACATTTTAGATCGATGGAGAAATGACATCAAAGGAGATACACGTTAATCCACAACAACTATGATGTAGGGGATCAGCAGGCAGATGCTAACAGATATTCAAGTCTATTGAATATCTATTATCAGATGATTACTCATACAGCGGGTTCAAAAGAGTATACTGAGGATACAACTAATAAGTTATATGCAATAATTGACTTATATCGTGAGAACCAACCAAGTACTTGAGTGTAACCGGAAGAAAACTCTTCTCAACAACAAATGTTTATGCCACATGCTTTCTTTTTACTCATGAGTTATTTTTTTTTTAAGTAAGAATTATTGTGTACTTGGGCAATGCCTATCATTATTTAATAAAATCGTTTCAGTTCTTCTAGATACAGGTGTTTTGGCATACCAATCAGTGCATGAAGATGACATAGAATGAGCTTTATTTTTAAAAAATGAAGTTCCTCTCTCTCTCTCTCTCCCCTCCGCCTCCTTCTTAGAGGTTCCTTCGTCTCTCTCTCACCGCTTTATTAGCTTGTTGAGTTCCGTCGTCACCTTAGTTAGAAGCTCCCTACTCCTCGGTGTCAAATTTGGCAGTTCTGGTGGGTAAGAAGTTTTCCCCCACTGTAGCATCATCCTTCAAATAATTTTCTACACAAGATTACTATTGTAAATGAGAAATGACTTTAAATGAAAAAAATCGTTGAAGCTTGTTGCAGTGAACAAATGTAAATGTGAAAGTCAAGACGCGGAGAGGGAGATCGAGCTGAATTTTGTTTTTAAAACATATGGGTTAATTTCTCCTTGGATTTGTTTATGACCCTATTCTTCCGATCTGAAACTATCATTTGGATTTGCACAATGAGGTTGATTTGTTAAGTCATATTTAACATCCAAATATAATTTCTCTACTAGGTTGCTACATTCATACTAGATTTATTGTCTATACATATTACAAAATGAGTTTTTTGCAAGACAAGATTTATGGTAAAATGGGTTGTTGCATTCATTGGACTAGATTTTCTACAACACTGGATTTTTTGCAAGACTCTCATGCCTCAAGTAATTTAGGACTGTTCATTCAGGTTCCGACTCGAGAACCCGGGTATACCTGGATCGGAACCAGGGTTTCAAACCCGGGCCAGAACCCAAATCAGTTATCCCGGGTCAGGCCCAGGCCAGAACCCAGATGGATCCGAGTTTTTAAAACTCAGAAATCCAGGTTGTACCCGGTTTTTTTTTTTCTTTTCAAAAGCTAATTTATCGTTAGTTAGACTTCAAAGATTTTGTCTCCATTTACCTGAGAATTAAAATCAGTTAATGGCCTTTAAAGGAACAGAGAAAACTCAACTCAGCATAAGCCTATAAAAAATTAATTAATTTTATAACTAAATGCATGTATAAAAAAAATCAATATTCATCATGTAAAATGCACGCGACATACACAATGCAATCCACTATATATTACATTGTTTGAACTAATTTGCTAAAAATATTACAAAACACATACATTGTTTTAATCAAACTCTAATACACAACAAATTGTATGCAAAAAATAGAAATTTTTCCATCGATTAGCTCTTCTTTCAACAATCACAGGATAGTGGTTTTGAGTCTTGACAAGCTCTCTTGGCTGAATCGGGATCCTTAAATGTTACCTAATTACAAACATAATGAAATCAAAAATCAAAACTACAAAAATCAGAAATAAAAATGTCATATAGGTGAGAAGTGGCATCGTTATTGTTTCTATCAAAAGAATAACAACTTTAATTTGAAAATTCTAAATCTGGTAATCTATATGTGCAAAGAAAATTGTCTCATGGGGGCAGGCATGAGAGAGGATAATTTCCAGTTCAATGAAGCCGTATCATTTAAGACTGCCTTTTGCAATATACATACTGATCCTAAACTATAAAAAGTTGCAGTATGACGTCTCAACTTTGTAATTTTTGGTGCATATTCAAATTTCTCAGTAATTTATGATGCACATTACAAAAATGATATGTACTATCCTATCGTTCATGCTATGTTATGAAATGCAAACCACTAATTTGGAAATTTAGACTCTTATCTACAAAAGTTAAGGCATTACCACTTACCATATCCGAAAATTATTAGAAGTTCCTGGTTTCTTCCCATCGCCGTAGACAGTCAATGGCTCATTCCTTAATACCTTTTCAATTAATGTAAACATAAAGAATCCCCAGATATAAATTGTTAGCACTCTCTTAAACTCTTTAATTATTGTGAATAATTAGAATAGAGAAAACAGAGACAAAGAAATATAAAAGAAAACAGAGACAAATCCAGATCTAACCCATAAAAACACTACACAAAGATTACTCCATTCAAACATTCACATCAAAATAAACCTAAAATCAACAGAGAGAAAAAAAAAACTCAGTTGAAAAGAGGCCATTTTACTAGCAAAATAACCAAAAAAAAAATCCAGATATATCAAACTAACAGCATATATTTTATACCCATGTTTAACAAAATAACAAAAAAACCCAGATCTAGTATAGAATGTCATAGCCATAGCAGAAGAAAAAGGACGCTAGCACAAAATGTCGTAGCACATATCTTGCCTGAACAAAAGCTACACAAGCCGTAGCATTTCATCATCGTCATTCCAAAGTATCTGACGACGCGAGATAGAGAGGGTGAGAAGAGAGAGAGATCGAGGGTGAGAAGAAAAATCAGCAGATATCATTATCTTATCGTGTAACAAAACATACCCAAATCAAAATAAAATGGACCCAAATTGCAGAGAACAAACATTGGGTCACGAGGATGAGGTGAGTCTGCAACGACGATGATGGGTTCACGAGGATGATGGGGTTTCTTCATCGGCACTGAGGGAGGGAGGCTAGCAACTTGAAACTTTAGGTTATGAGATAAAAAAGAAACTGGGTACAACCCAGATTTTAAGCCTGGTAATATACAGGTTTGGTCATCCGGTTCGGATTAAAATTCGGGCATAACTCGTAACCGAAATTCGGTTATCCGGGTTCTGGACAGGACCAGGAAAAAATGGGCCTGGATGAATAGTCATACCAAGTATCCCATCAATATTATCTCATTTTCAGCTTTTTTGTATTGCCTTCCCCATCTGATTTGGGAGTTTAGTGGAACCCTATTTGGTTAACCAGTAATTGAGACTCAAGAAAGTGTACAGTCTGATGTTAACTATGTCAAGCTGAAATATTGACTTTGTTTTACTTCGCGTGATGTTATTTAACATTTTATGGTCTACTATTGTCACATATGCAACTTGACCTAGGTAGGACACAATTGGAGGGCGCAAATGGGACACAGCCAAAGCGCTTATTGTAGTTCCGGACTTGGTGTTACAGTCTTGTTGTTGAAGCACTTGAGAAGCTTTGTTGTAATGCTTGAACTTTGTTAGTAAAGTGGTTCAGATTTGGTATTGGGGACTTTGTTAAATTGGGTTGATTACTGTTGGTGTTGTTTGGTTATTGAAATTCTAGATTTGGTGTTATTAGGTATTTTTGTTGTTATTTTCTTTAAGATTTGGTGTATTTTTGTTGTCATTGAAGCTCCAGATTTGTTATTATAGACTTTGTTATTGACGTTTGAGAGGTTGTGGTGACAAATATTTTGGTTATTTGAAGTTACAGTGTTTGTGTTATTAGTGACTTTAGCACTAATGGATTTGGTCCTACTCTCTCAATTAGTTCCAGATTTGGTCCGGCTCAATTACAATATGTTTTCGTCAGTGATGTATTTTAAGATTTTTTTCGAAAGACTGAATCTAATAGTATGCATCTCACGTGTCCCTCCCATGTATGTCCCCTTGTGTTTTTAGTTTTAGCTCGTAGATCAAGCAATATGGGAACAAACAGAGTAATGAGAAATACACAATATTTGCTTAGATAATAATGTCGAACAATTTCAATTGTTTAGATGTCATAGAAAAAGTAATCATAGTTTAAATTTTGCTAGTTGGGACGCGGTGTCCTAGCGGTTCCCCTAACCGGTTGCCTACAGACTTTTTCATAAAAGAAACCAAGAAGAAACATGAATAAATGGATATCTTGCAAAACAACTTCTTAAACATAGCCCGCATAGAAATATACATGATACCGATAGATATGGACAATTAAACAACTCTCATTTCAAAACCTCCTCAAGTTATTTCTCTCTTTTTGGTCAAATCCTCGAGTTATTTCTTAATTTGTCATATTGAGTGGATATTCTGTCCATACTCAATGCCTGGTTTCCGAGAACAGTAGCATGTTAATTCCACTTGTTCTCTCTTTTTAATTTTTCCTTAATTATAGAATATGAGCAAACTATTCATAGCTCAATATAAGCAATACCTGCTTTCTCCACTTCCAACAATTGCAGAAGCTTGTTCAATTCACCGTCAAAGCAATTGCACAACCTCATTAGATACTTCATGCTTGATATTACAAAGGATCAAGAGGTAAAGTTAAAAGCAAAAGTTCGTGAAGCTATTAAGAAAGCATTTAATTATAGATATCATGATACATAACAATTGGAGATCGCCATGTCCCAACAATCATGTTGCACTTGCTGAAACATGCCCCGTTCAAAGTAACAACAAAAACCAAAGCACGACAGCAGCTGGTTAGCTGGGTCTGCACATCCCATGATATATGTAAAATCAGAATCCATATCCATGTTGAGCAAACATAAATGAGAATGGTAAACAAGAGTGTAAAACCAAAATAAAACGTTGAAATAAGTACACTCACAAAAAAGTCCGCCTCCAATTACAGAAAAAAGTCAGAATGCATGAAGGAAAACCCCAATAACACCACTAGAATGTGCTGCATCTATAATGTTCCGAAGCACAAAACTCAGTAATTGCTATAATCTAAAGCAGTGGAGAATACAAGAGAAATATCCACAAAAATATATCCAAAGAAGTGTACAATAGAAATGTGGGTATACGAGGCACAAACATACAGCTAGAACAACATGATTTCTTATCTCTTTATCTTCTTCTTCTTCTTTTTGTATTTAAACTCTCTCTTTTCAATTTGTACTCTGTCCACTGTCAACACCTAAACCGTACAGCACGCCGGCATACTTCTCCAACGAGCCACTAAAGAAATTTTCCTTCAACTTCCTGAAGGCACACGACGTGAGCAAACTATCTGATCCAGCCTGGTGGCAAACCCCAACTCGCTCCACCTCCAACAATTCCGCCAACTTGTTCAACCCACCGTGCAAACTATTGCAAAACTTCATCAAATGCTTGATATCATACACCGTCGGAAAATACGTGTTGATCAAATTAAAGAACTCCACCTGGGTATCCGGTAGATTCTGACACGTCAGAAGCTTGAGCAAGTACCCGAAGTCGTAGCCGCTGTGGAAGGTCACCCAGTGGACGCTGTTGTTCAAAACGACACCAGAGGACATGAGCAACTCCCCGAAGCGCACCGCATCGACGCCTCTCTCGTTGTTCTTCCGGAAATCTATGTCGCTCTGGCGCAGGAGCTCGATCGACTCGTTGGCGAAGACGTCCGAGTTGGGATCGAACTCACGAAAATTGAACTGCCAGATGAAGTGCTGCCCGGTCCCGCAGGTGGGGAGGTTGCCTCGCTCGTCGGAGAAGGTGAGCCCCAGCTGGATCAGCTTGAGCACATCCACGTTGGCTTTTAGGGTCTGGTAATGGTACTCGTAGCTGGACCCGAAGTTCCCGACGGGCCGTAGAACGATCCCGGGGAACTCCGTGTCCATCGCAACATACGGGAAGTCGTCGACGATCTCACGGATCAGGGAAAACTCCGATTCGAGATTATCGGCCCATACCTCGCGGATCTGGATCGTCTCGCTCTTGGGTAACAGCGGCATTCCTTTTCAGAAGAAATCCTAAACTTCGATCGGAACCGCCGATATCTCGATTCCACAAAAAAATTCAAGTAAGATGAATAGCTATACCCGATAAGAAGTAGTGCACTTCTCAGCTCCAAGCGACAACGATCGAATCAGCTCATAATTTCTACAGGTCAAAGTGAAGTTAAGCGCAAAATTAATGAAGTTACGCAAGATCGTACGAACGATTCAGAGGAATGGCTGGCTATATATTGGATCTGACCCTCGAATAAGGAAACTTGAGGGATTGAGATGCAGATTCGAGGGAGAGAAAGAAGACCAAATGGCCTTTTTCGGCCTGTTTTGGTATTATTGAATTTGGCCTCTCTCTCTCGGTGTCGAGTTTGTTTGCAATGTATGGATGATGAAGGCGGCGGAGAAGGAACGAGACAGAGATGTTTATTAGGTTAGAAACGGTGGTTCCAACTTCCTTCTTTTCCGGCTTTTATTTTATTTTTGTTTAAGAAAGATAATAAATAGCATAAAAATAAAATACAAGAAAGAGATGGACCTAACAAACTGTCCAAACTTCAAAGCCCGGAAAGGATATCATATCAAATCAACTGTTCGGCCCATAGGAACAGGTCGTTGTTCCAAATACCAGAAAATGACGGTTATTAACTGTATTGAGACCATAACAGAACATCCTCGTATTAACATCTTTTTCTTAATATATCCTTTTTTTTTTTCTTTTTTTTGGGATAAAGGGAATGGAGGGTTTCGAATCCAGATTTTTTATTTGGATAACTGGATTATATGTCATCAGACTATCAGGTTCTTGACAAAGTTTTATTTCTAATAGATAAACAAAAATCACTGCAAATTAGTCCGTGACCTCTCAAACATCCAAAAAATCTTGGCATATTATAGTTTATTGGAAGTTGGAACTTATCCGTTAGAATACATTAGATTATATCCTATTATATCTTGAGCTTCATATATGAATTTAAATTATAAAATTTAAATAATCAAATTATTTTTTAAATTTTGTTAGTAGACTTATGCCCTTCTTCAAGTAAAAATAAAACTAATGAGCTATGGATTATTATTATTATTTGGTCTTGGGTTGGAAAATCTGAAGAAGAGCTCAATATTGGGTTTAAGTTGTAGTGTCCAGAATATAAAATGTGGCGAGCCCATTATCTGGGCTGGATCATAACACGACCCAACGTACTCTTGATATTCTAAAACTAGGGACAGATTCGTAAATTAGGATCAATGAGTAGGGTTTTAGGGTTTGCATCATAAAACCCGTTGTTTCGTTCGTCATTTCGTTTAGCTTCGCTTAACGCAGACACCTTTGTGCGCTTCGGCCGCTCATCTTCCAGGTCTTCTTTATATTTGGCATTATAGATTGTTCTTATTTGTTTTTTTATTTTTGGAACTTAATCAAAAGAGGTACCAACAATTAGCTGTTATTATTTGGAATATGTTTTTCTTTAATCAATTTATACCTTTATCTTTTTCAGGAACGAGAAAGGAAGTAATTTTCAAGCATCAAGAATGTCGGGGTAAGTAATCATTTTCTGTTAAGAATGATTACTAAGACGGATTTTCCTTTACCTGGTTTGCTCATATGCTTGTATGATAAGAAAGCAAATTCGCTTTGAATGTGATTTTTGTAAAAATAATAGTTTCAGATACGTAATGGTTAATGATAATGTTTATTTTTTTTTCGTTATAATTTTGAGCTGGTTCTCTATTGGGATTTGCTTGCATCATAAACATCTGAAAAGAGTTAATATTTTTTTTATTTCTTTAATAAATTTCGCCAGTGATGAGTAATTTGGGGGCGGTTCAATCTTTGGAGATCAGTGCACCAGAAATTGAAAAGGGGTAACAGACAACTGAAGTGTAGGGGAGGATTTAAAGATTTGCATTAGACTACTGGTTGATAAGAATTTATAATTTCAAAGTGAAGTCAGTGTTAGAAATCTGGATTTTTTTTTTCTACAGATGGTTGTGGATTCAATTTATTTATACCCAGAGATCCACATGAAATAACTTGCAGTTAATTTTGTTTATAGTTGTCTGGTTTGGAAATGAACCCATATTTGAGATGGGTAGTACCGGGTTATATGCTCTGTGGCTTACACACTGGTATCAATCTATATCTTGTACAGTGAAGAGGCTGCTGTTGTGGTGGAGACACCTGCCCCTCTTCTAGGGGAGGCCATGGACATCATGACAGCCTTGCAGCTCGTGCTGAGAAAATCGCTTGCTCATGGTGGGCTTGCCCGTGGCCTTCACGAAGGTGCGAAAGTAATTGAGAAGCACGCCGCCCAGCTTTGTGTTCTGGCAGAGGACTGTGACCAGCCCGATTATGTTAAACTGGTTAAAGCTCTCTGCGCTGACCACAATGTAAATTTGATGACAGTTCCTAATGCAAAGTCCCTAGGCGAGTGGGCTGGTGTAAGTATATTCCATTTCAAAAATTTTTTTGCCTTTATTTATTTAGAAAGTTAAAAGATTGTTTATTGTTTTCCTTATTTAAGATTTTCCAAGAAATTTATAGCTATGATCAAAGTTTATCTTAGCTGGACATTGAAAAACAAACAATATATTCTGCTAATTGTTCTTGTAGAGTTTAACATAGAGAGTACCCCCTTCTTTAAGCATTAAATCACCATGGGTAGCAAAGCTGTATAAGTGTTGTTGCAGCATGTTCCGACTTCATTTTCCTGACATACGCCTGTAATTGAAATGCTCCAATTTTGTAAGAGAACGTATCTAAGGGAGAAAAAAAGAAAAAAAAATTATTATTATGAAAAATTTTACATCTTGTACGATTGAATAAAGAAACTTCACTTATCAGACACGGAACCTCGTCAAGTTGGAACCCTTCGGACCCACCCCTGAGGAAGTAAGCCCTGGATATGCAACCTCGCCCACTAGAACCATGTATTATGTATCAGGTTATCCAAGGGAACTCCTAGTGTGGAGTCGAACCTAAGATGCCTGAACCTACAGTTCATCTCAGGCTCATCCTTTGACCATTAGGTTGCACCAGGTAATGGTCCCACTATAGGTGTATAAGTAATAATTAATAGCTAGTGAAGTAGTAATAGCTGTTCATGCATTTGGTTTCTACTTTTCACTGTTTAACCCACCAACTCTCTGGTGGTTAACACCAAGATGATATTTAAGGCTACGTTTGAGAACAAAACTGTTCAAAGATATTCCGATATTATTTCACTATTATTTACAAACTACTTCACTGACATTCATAGATATTCTGAGATATTCTTAGGATTCAAACGACCCTTAGTACTCGCTTTTAGTTTTTACTTGTAACAAAATGCTCATCGCTTTGGATTTTGGCTTTTATTTTAAATTATTGTACGTTATCTTGAAGTGATCACTAGATCTGATTGGTTCATTGATCAGCTAACTCTATTGTCGTTCTATGTGCTCTCTACTGTGGATTGGTTTCTCATCTAGTTGTGCAAGATTGATTCTGAGGGGAAAGCCAGAAAGGTAGTTGGTTGCTCCTGTGTTGTTGTGAAGGTAAGAATCCAAGTAGTTTTACATTTATCGGTGTCACACAAGCTTAGCTGTCTATCAAATGGCGTCAATTAATTTTTCCTACTGCCTTGCAGGATTTTGGCGAGGATCATGAAGCTCTTCATATTGTTAGGGAGCATGTCAAGTCTAACTGAGTGGTAATGGATCTAGATTTAATGGGATCTGATCCAATGGTGATGTTTTGCCCCTGGAGACCGACCCTTTTCTTCTTTTGGCGGAATCGAGTATTTAGTAGTTACTATAACAAGCTCTATGGTTCTCTCCTTGTTCGTTCTTTTGAAATTGTATTTTAATCCATGCCTCTTTAACAGGATTTTGCTCTCGTTTTGTTTTATTTCATGATACTCGAGAAATATATTCGTATTCGTATATGATGCAAGAATTCAAATTAAGCAACCCAAGAGAGAGGGATGGCGATGGACAATCTAAAATTCTAAATAATGGGTCTTTGCTATTGGAAAGTTTTTTTATTTTCAGCTTTTGGCATCATTTCTTTTTAATGAGAGGATAGAGGATATGTTTGATTTGAAAACTTGTCACACCAATTAAGATGAAAAAAACATTTGTATTTTGATTGCATTTTACATCGAAATACTAAATTAATGTGTTCAGGTATAGGTTAAATTGTGTCGTTGAGTGCATTTTATCTTGGAAAACATAAAGGTTTCTCGTGAGAAAGATGATATGAGGTGTTGAGGTTGAGGATTCCTCGCGTGAAAGATTCAACCCTTTAAAAGCGTCATGGAAAAAGTCACAGCAGTTTTAAGCATTATTGCTTTCACTGTGCTCGAGATCAATGCCCTGCCAATGAACACCACTAAAAATGCACGATGCACTATTTAGTTGGCACATTTTCCGAATCAATTGCATACAATAGTTATAGCATTCTGTCCGATTTCTTATAATTTTCTCTAAATTTTAGTTGGAAATCACACTTTCTATAATTTTCTTCCAAATTTTATTCATTTTAAAAAACCTCCTATATCACATTCCTTATCATTTCTCTATTATATTAAAATAATCTTTTTTTATTCTTTATTTATTATTCTTTCTACTATTTTATTTCTATATATTTAATTATTCCTTATAAAATATATACATGTATAAAAAGTGATTTAGGGTGAATAGTAACTTTCTAAATATAGTAAGCTACTGTTCACATCCTAAGACTTTTACTTAAAATGGGGAACCGGATAGAGCGTGTATTTGGAAAAAATCTCAAATACAAACCCTATAATTTAGGAAAAAATATGTTTTAGAGAATCGGATGAAAATGCTCTTATAAAGAATGTGATATTATCATAATTTTTATTGTTTTTTGAAAGATAAGAGCCTCCGTCAAATTTAGTAGATGTTTGGGAGAAACTCCATTGTAGAGGGAGGACTTGAGAGCTCTATTTGCAATCTTCTCGTTTTAAATAGATCTATCATTTCTGGACTGTCTATAAACGTGACTTTGGTGCAAAACCACAACCAACACAATCTCATTTAACTCTCCCTATTCTCTTGAATTTACAATATTCACTTTCTATTTTTTCCACCTTCCACCTCCGAGCCATCCAATCATCACTGACTATTGCGATGGAAAAATGACATCAAGATATGTTAGATTATTATTTGCTATGATTCTGTTCAAAATTCTGTATATCTGATAAGAAGCAATAGGTTGAAAATTGAATACCTCCTCCCTCAGTCCCCTCCCTATTTATGTATGAGATGGGTTTGCAAACTTGGCGTTGAACTAGTAATTATTGCTTTAAAAATTGCTTCTAGAGGAAATTGGACCATGGTTTCACTATTTAGTTGTCAGTTGATGGTCCAATCAACCACATTTTTATAGGAGTTTTAGTATAGAAAAATTCTCTTTGTCAGTTATTATTTACTACCTTATACCTCAAACTCTATGAAAAATATCTCCACACCATATGATAAAAAACTGTAGACATGGGATGTGGGAGTGAATAGTAACTGGTGTATAACATTCATCTTAGTTATATATTAGTTTAAAAGAAAATAAAACAGAAAATTTTTATAAATTTATTTTAAATGAACTTTCTATTTTATTACATAATTATAAAATATTATTATTAATAAAAATGTACCCGTTTGAAATAGAAATGTAAAAAAAGTTGTAAAAATGCTTTTATCTTAAAATCCAGAATGCCAAACCTTTATCAAATTTATGGTTAAATACGTCCTTTTATTCCACAAAAATTATTAAATAAAAATGTCTAAATTATTATTATTATTATTATTTGAAATTAAAAAGCATCGGAATTCTTACATACACGAGACGGAAAGTATGTGTTGAAAGGGAATTACGAAAATTTATTCAATGTAGTAAATAGGATTTAAAAGTTGGATGACGCATTCAAAAAAAGAAAAAGGAAGGGCAGCACTGTAATTCGTAGAGAAGACAAGCACAAACATAACAACTTGTAGGGGGTGGGCAGAGGGGCCCCGCACCCTGCTGACCCGCCCCCGCCCATGCGAGGCGGGAGAAAAGCAAATTATATAATATATATATATATATATATATATATAAAATCCATAAGTAAAGTGAAACGGCGCCGTTTTGTCATGTGTCGTTTCACTTAAGGACTTGGTAAGCCTCAACTAAAAGTGAAACAATGCCGTTTCACTTTTAGTTAAGGTTTTCCCCCTCCCGCGTCTGTTTCCCTTCCCATTCCATACCTTCTCTCACTCTCCTCTCTCACTCTCTTTGAGTCTCTCGCGCTCTCTCACTTCTTAGTCTCGCAGTGCCAGCCTCTCTCTCTCATTCGAATCTCCGTCTCGCACGAGTCCACGACTGCACGAGCAGCACCACCGCCACCACTTCTCCGTCTCCGTCTCTCGCTTCGAATTCGCCGTCACTCAAAGGTAAGAAATCCGAAACCCATTCTTTTTTTTTTTTTTTTTAGTTTTGGATTGGAGATTGGATGAAGGTTGGGTTGAATCGGAGATGGAGGATGGAAAAATTGTGAATTTGTGTGCTGTGGAGAAATTTTTGCATGTGTTTGATTCGTGTGTTTGTTTGTACTTTATGTGTTTGTTTGTTTGTTTTTGTTTGTAGATTGGAACCCTAAATCAATTTAGGGGTTCAATCCGAAACCCATTATTGAAATTTAGGGGTTTCAATTAAATTTTAGGGTTTGGATTGAACCCCTAAATCAATTTAGGGGTTCAATCTGAAACCCTAAATTGAGTTAGAAACCCCTAAAATTTTAGGGTTTCGGATTGAACCCCTAAATCAATCCCTAAATTGATTTAGGGGTTCAATCCGAAACCCTAAATTGAGTTAGGGGTTTCAATTGAAACCCCTTAATTTTCAATTTAGGGGTTTCAATTGAAACCCTTATGTTTTTTTTTTTAAAAAACAAATAGATAAATTTGAAATTCACATTAAAAGATCTATAAACTAATATGATTGATTACTTATAAAAAAAAAAAAAAAAAAACTAATATGATTGTAGCACTTCATTAAAAAGTATTTTCAATCTTACATAATTATTTTATTATTTAAACATAATAATACACCTACAGCTTTTTTATAATTATTTTACTATTTAAAGGTCCATAAACTAATATGGTTGATATGCACACAGAGTTGGACGATGGGAAATGATATTTATGTTCCGAATGTTTTAGATTTTAAAGAGACCGACGAAGAGGGTGGTGATCAGTCTGGATCTGGAACATCTGGTAATTATTGTTTTTATTTTATTATTTTGATTTATTTATATTCATTTTAATTTCATAAATATTAATTTTAGTATTAATTGTTGTAGCAACACATGAGAAGACTCAGACGATGTCTACCTCCACTGCAATATGAATATGTGCTCAAGCCTCAAAAGAATAAAAAACTACCCATCCGGCCGCCCCAAATGTCACAGTCAAAGACCCAAACAGCTCGCCTCTTTTTTTTAGATTATTAATTTCTTAGAATATTGAATTTTGAATCAGATGTATGTATTATGTATTTGATTTGTAATTTTGTAATGTTGATACAATGTCCCTTGGACACTTTTTTCTTTGTAATTTTGTAATTGTTTAGACTTTCCATTTTATTTTTGTAATAGCTTAGTTATTATTATTATTTATTAGTTTATTAGATAGTAGACTTGTAGTCTATAGTAATATTTCATTAGTCTTAATTATATAAAATTGTGTATGTATTTATTATTTTCATTCATGATTCATGTAACTTTTTTTTTTAAACTTTTTTTTTTTTTCTAAAAAAAAAAAGAAAAATTTCTATTTTTATGGGCCCAAAATGGCCCAGAAGCTGTTTCTGGGCCATTTCAAACCCATTTCAACGGTTTCTGAGCCATTTGGCCCAGTAGGATGCCGGGGGGGGGGGGGGGGGGCGGATGAAAGACCCCCTCCACCCGCACCCTGTCATTCGGGACAGGGTCTTCCGCCCCCGCCCGAGACAGGGGTGGATTACCAAATTGACCCTTGTCCATGTTGGAGGGGGAGGCGGGGGCAGGTAGCACCCATGACAACTTGGGCAGTCTCAAAACAGCAATAAAGCGCCAATGAGAGAGCAACAAAATGAAATCAAAATGCGAAAAAAGGGAAAATCCTGTGCCGGAACTGAGACCCAAAATTCAGCCAGAATTTATAAGATGGGCGGAATACGAAACTGCCCCATTCGTAAGGCTCTGCTTGACTGCTTGCATGATCAACACTTAGCTTAAAGCCCCTAAACTCGCAGTACTGAGTTGTTAGCACTCTTGGCCATTTCCTCTGGTCATTCAATTCCCCTCTAGGGCTTTATATGGTGTCAGTTTTAGTGAAATTCTGCAAGAGCCTTCTGGGGTTCTTTCTGGGGTTCTGAGCTGAAAATGACTTCCTTTGAGGGAGACCTCGAGGAGCAGCTTAAGGAGGCTGGGAATGAGCTCATTAACCCTCCTTCCTCCATTGATGAGCTCCTCAATCTTCTTGATGTAATGACCCTTTCCCTTATACGTATATAATGCATTTACCTTTTGGGTTCTTATGAGTAAATTAATTTATTGGAATGCTGGTCTGATTATGAGTAGTAGTATGGGTTTAGAAGCAGTTGCTTCGTCAATTTGTGGGTGGTGTTAGATTGGTTTTCGCTTCACAAGTGTCCATCTTATTATTTACTCTTTCAACTGGGCATATGCAAACCTGGATAAAGATCTATTTTTGCTAATTTGTAGTGAAGGAGGAAGAGTTTCATCATTGCAATATCGAGTAAGTGATGACTTGACATGGTTTAATTATGGCTTGTCTAATCAATATTATGGTTTTCTCGGTTAGGTGCCTATTGGCGTTGGTACGGGTTTTCTTTTTCTCAATTGCTTATTGTAATGTTCTAAATGAGTACATATACAAAAAAAGAAAAGAAAAGAACATTGATTCAATTTTCTTTGTTGATGATGGACATAAAGCTATTCAATTTTCTATTTCTTTTCTTTTTCAATTTAATTATGGATTTTTTCTGTCCTGTGTGCTTGGGGCTACGCCTATTTCATCAATGAGTATAAATAAAATTCTGTTTCTTTATAGTTCTTTTTCTTGACTTTATAAATCTGTTGAGTGCTAATTTGAGCTTCTAATGCATGCAACAAAATTGTTAATGTGTTAACTTGGAAATGTTCAGCCTTTGTCTTGACATTTTATTCCTTCTGGTTCTGAAGATTTTTCTGGTAATAGTCATTGGTTTTCCCTCAATTGCTTTTAGAAAGTTGAGAATTTGTTAGCAAACGTGGAACAAGCGCCGTCAGAATCTATGAAAGATGCACTTTTACCCTCGATGAAGGCACTGATCACTGTTGAGCTTTTGAGGCATTCTGAAATGGACGTGAAGGTTTCAGTTGCATCTTGCATTACCGAGATTACAAGGATAACAGCGCCAGATGCCCCTTACAATGACGAGCAAATGAAGGTACTCATAACAGTTCAAAACATTCTCAAATCAAACTCAAGTTTTATTATTAAAACAGCGTTGAAGGCAATAAAATCTCATAAATACTTGGTTTATTTTTTCTGGGATCTTAAATCGACTGCTTATCCAATTCATTGATGCGCAGGAAATCTTTCAGCTGACTGTTGCAGCATTTGAAAATTTGTCTCATGCGTCCACTCGCTGTTATACAAAGACGATTTCAATTCTTGAGACTGTTGCAAGGGTCAGGTCATGCTTGGTGATGCTGGACCTTGAATGTGATACATTGATTGTTGAAATGTTTCAAAATTTCTTAAAACGCACCAGGTAAGAGCAATATCAATGGTGTTTATTATTCTCCTAACCCTCCACACTTGCTAATACTTAGGTGGAAAGAAGATTTTTGTTTGTCTTGACGCTTGAAAATATCTTGAACTTCCACAAACTCTTGTAATGTCATATCATGTCCAGAGTGATTTAATTTGAGTAGAGTTTCTTTTCACACATAACTAACTTAAACTTGCACGAACTTATGGAAAGAAATAAGTTTAGCATGCAAATAATGGTGATGTGTAAACTTAATTGCATAGAAGTTATCTTATAACATATTTACTCGTCGAGCATTACATGAACAATCATATTGTTTTCCTTGTATGTTTTGGTATATTATTGTGCTTAGGTCCTGTAAGTGTTGATCTTTGTTTTTTTTCTCGATGCCGCAAGAGATTACTTTTTGATGCCTTAGAATGTTTACATTTTTGTGTAACTTCATTCACCTTCTGCAAGTAACTAATAACTGTGGGTTTGTTCTCGTGCAACTCAAGGTCCAACCATCCACTCTCTATATTTTCAGCCATGGAAACAATTATGACCATGGTCATAGAGGAAAGCGAAGAAATTTCCTTAGATCTTCTCATTCCACTCCTATCTAGTGTAAAAAAGGAAAATCAGGTAACCTCGTCTGCTTAACATTTGCTTCATATAATTTTCCTTATCAAATGGGATCTTATGTATCTTTTATTCATTTGTTTCAGACTGATTCGCCTATTGCATGGCAATTGGGAGAGAAAGTTATTACTAATTGTGCTGTTAAGCTTAAACATTATCTTAAGGAAACAGTGCAGTCTATGGGTATTGCTTTGGATGACTATTCTCAAATTGTCACTTCTATATGCCAAAGTGGACCCAACCTCCTCGAACATGAACAAGTCAATGGCTACAGGGAGCATTCGGTGTGTTTCAAAATTCTCATTTATGATATGATCTCAAGCTGGCCATTAATTCGTCACCTAGTTAATCTATAGTGATAGTCCTTTTGAATTTTGACTCAACTGCTAGAGCTCACTTTCCTTGCAGTTTTTACCTGCAGTAAGTTCATGACTATTCTGTAAACGGTGTGGATAGGTGTCTTTAACGGCATGCATGGAGTTAGAAATTGGCTAGCAGCGAAAGATTCCACCAAAGTGAGGATCAAAAACAAATGAAAACACACAATTGTATGAAGAACAATATATTCAAGAGAAAATCACATGCCAGCTCTATTGTACTAATGATTAACATCTTCTATGCCTCTAATGCATAAAAATGCGCAAAAAACCTTTGGTCATATTTCTTGGAAGAGGAAAATATCTCGCACCCAGTAATGTGCTTACAAAAATCTAGAAAAAAATATAGACAAAACATCAACCGGTAGTATTCCACATCACCATTACTGTAACAAGGTGAATTATTTTATTGTATTTTTCTTTTATCTGGCATTGTAAGCATGAGTTTATTCTCCTGTTCAAATTTCTGCATGAAAATGATCTATATTGGATTGTGAGTTGTACTACAAAGCTGCCTTGAAAATTTTGCAGATTTGACAGACGATTGAGTGGTCGGCCATATTTATGTCCAATCTAGTTATGAATTCTTCTTCTTTTTTCACTCTTTCTCGTCCTGGGTGTATTGACTGAAATGCTGTCAGCCCTTTTTTTTATGCATGTTCATGCAACATTCTTCTTCCAATTGTATGTGGTCTATAATTTGGTATTGGGATCAAGCTGAATGAGTTTTTTGTCTGTAAATATTATTAAGATCTTAGAGTGGTAGTTCTGATTAATTGCATTTATGTGCTTCAGGCCCATGAGAATAAGTTAGGGAAACAGCCAGGATCAAGTGAGCCACCCCAGGTATGTAATTTTTCACATCCCCAGTTCATTTTCTATTGAGTTTTGTTTTGTGTTTCCTGTTATTTGATTTGATTACTTAATACTTTACAAAATTTAGATTTTTGTCAACCAGGTGATCAAGGGTCTTGCTCCAGATACTGTGTGCTGTACCAAAATTGGCCAATCTGTGGATAGTAATTTGAAGTCAATGATGAGTAATTTCGCTAAGAATGATAATAATTTCAAAAAAGAAAAAATTTCAAAATCATTACAGCGTCTTCTTACTAGACATTCCAAAAGCATCAGTGCAAGAAGCAATGCTGAACCTGGCAGCGTAGACTCTAAGAAGACAACCAAATCAGAAATTCAGCGAGTCTCTCTTCCAAAGAAAAGGGGTAGGAAACCGAATTTTGTAATGAATCCTGAGGAAGGCTACGACCATATTTTGATTTCTACAGGAAGAAAAACTACAAATGTGCATCGCAGAAAGTCTCATGATGGGGGAGTTGATGATTCACCTTCTGAAAACCTAGATCCAGGGAAGGTCACTTCATCACTTGAAGATGTGACTGAACTTTCTGATTTTCAACCTAAAATTAACAAGATAGTGATTGCTGCTGCACCATTCACAGATCATTCGCTTCCTGATGCCAACCAGCCTAAAAGGGACCGGCCAAAGAAAAAAGGGAACACGGTTAATCAAGATGCCAACCCTAATTCCCTATCAAGGTCAAAGGGAAGGTTTTTGAATTCTCGGGTTGGGGAGAAAGCACCACAATCTGCAGATCTCAGTTTGAAAAAGGAATCTGAAGTTTTGCATAACTCTAACACAAAGCCACAGGGACACACGAGAAAGATTAGAATTGCTACAAAGACCAAAGAAGAGACAACTCTGGCTCTTGGATATGTAGTGTCGGAGAAGGAAGTTGCTGTCCCTTATGTTCCCGAGGAGAAACTGGTTTCGCGGCCATCAGCTATGAATAGTAGGTCATCAATCCGAATGTTTATCAAGAAAAGAAAGAGGGATAATGCTACTTATGAAAAAGATAATACTGAAGCATCTAATAGAAAGGTACTGCTACTCCTTTCTAATTCTACCAATTGAGATGTATGTTCAACTCCCCTATTAGCTCTCTTTTTCACAAGCGCACACTTTATTTTTCTCCTTTTCCTTTTAGTATTTTGTCGATTGGTTTTACTCCCTTTTGTCACCACTTTATAGACGATTTCTAAGTCTGCAAGTAAGTCAACCAATAGAGATGCCAGTTGCTTGGAAGAAACCTCAAAAACAAAACTCAGGAGGAAGCATACTGCCACAAAGGAAAAGGTGTGAATATGTAATCAGCTTTATGACATAACTTGTGTCTGGTTAGTGAAACATTGACATATTCCATTTAATCATTACAACTTTCCCAAACTCCCACACAAAATATAATAAATCATTCAACTTTTTCAAATCCCAAAACAAAAATAATATTCTAACAATATTTTATTCAACTTTCATCTCATCTCATCTGAGTAACCAAACGAGGCCCTATTCATATGTCAAAGTTCTGGAGTTATACTGAAAGGCCTAGGGATATGCAACACAATAGGTTAATATGCTCCTCCTCCCCCCCCCCCCCCCCCCAACTTTGTCATTTAAGTTATATGTTATATATTACAACTTCTGGTCTTTTTAACTTATCTGTGGTTAATTTTTCTAGTGCAGTCTTCTAAAAAGTCTGATCTTGGTGAGCGATTGGTTGGTAGCAGTATAAAAGTTTGGTGGCCGTTGGACAAGATGTAAGTACGTAAGGACTGATAATAGAACATTCCGCTTTGTAATATTCTTGTTATAACTTTATCATTCAATCTTTCCAAGTTGGTTGTGTTTACTGGATTCCAATTATTACCGGTCTTTTTAGACGTTGATAAAAATTCAGGCTCAATTGTAAGATACTTATAAGAAAAAAATATAAGTTGTGTGTATTTTGATAAATAAGACTGCAGGTTGCAATGCTTTATATTTCTTTACTAATATTCTAATCTTTAGTTGAGTTAGTTCAACAGTGATAATACCCTCTTCAGTTAATAGTTCTCCAAATGGTGGTGATCTGGTATTTGTTGAACCTTGTTATGGGTTTCAACTAAAAAATTCAACTACAAGAGGGGATTAATTGTTGAAGAAGTCAAAACCAAAGCTATAAGCAACAATAAGGACCTAAGAGGGATATAGCACAAGATGAAACCATCGGCCATTCATCAGATGATGACTAATCGTGGGAAGGAATCTAAAGAAGAGACACTGTTGCACATGATGTGGAATTTGGTAAAGATGTACGTGGAGGAATGATTGAGTGGGAGAATGATTTTGATTGAGATATGCAGGAGCTAGTAACTTACTATTCGGCAGTTGACTTATGAAATGTATTTAGGCATGCGGAAAGAGAGGGAATATGATGATGATATGGTGACATTTTGAGACTGGTGAGACCGGCAGTCAAGAGATCCTCTTGTACTTTTACTTTGCCAAAACATTTGTAGGGGCGGGGCTGTGGTAGTCTGGAAGAATTTTGGAGTCTGGTGTTTCCTTATAGAGTTGTTAAAATGAGGTTGAGATCAAAGTTAATGCTACTTTTGAGTCTGTTTCTGCCTATGGGCAGAGGCTATCAAATAGGAAGCATTTATGGGCCTATTTGGATTCCCAAGATAAATGAGCAAGATCATACCTATTTGAACTACTCGCAGTAGTAGCAGTGTAAAGGCCATAAGTTGTGGGGCTGCCTTAATATAATCTTTATATTTCAAATCATTCTCTCTCTATCTAGAGATATATTGAGAGAGAGGTATTTTCTGCGTTGTCCCAAGGACCCTAAATATGTGATTGTTGAATTTATGACCATCTTTTCTGCATGATTTTTTGTAGTCATTGAGCCTTTAGACCTTAAAAAAATGCACCAGTGACATTCCTGGCACTTAATTAAAAGGTCTTCTTTTGTTTTCTTACATGATAGTTCTTATTTTTCAGGTTCTATGAAGGTGTTGTAAATTTTTATGATCCTGTGAAAAAGAAGCACCAGGTGGGATATCTCTCACTAATCCCGACATGCAATTTTCTGCCTCTCTCTCTCTCCTCGTTGCATGATGTCTTCCAATTACTTGGGCTTCGCTCTGTGTATTCAAACCTACGTGTTTGGCTCCTCTTATGCAATCACAGTCCATTTTTGTGTTCTCTCAGCCTTGGGTGACCATGCTCTGTTTCATGCTCCTCTTGTCCTTGCTGCCGGATCAAGGATAAGAGGATCATTTTAATGTGTTTTTCTCTGCATATCATTTCTTTTCTGCTTGATATAGTTCTTAAATTTTTCTCTACTGCATAGGTGTTATATGCTGATGGAGATGAAGAAATCTTAAACCTCAAAAAGGAACGCTGGGAACTAGTTGGGGATAATGTTTTGCGAGGAGTGGGTTTTTTTGGTTGCATTTACTTTTGTTTTTCTCATTCTTAACTTATTTTAGAAAAACAAAAATGAAGTAATTCTCGTATACTGTTATTATGCCGAGATTATTAACAGGGCCAAGGGACTGATCTTCCAGAACTATATGCTTCTTGTGATCTGTAAGTATTAATATCTTATGGCTTTTTTCCTTTCAAAATAGTCTCTTATTTTGCATAGGGATACATGGCAACCAAATTTGTTATTTGTGCTTCTAAGTTGTAACTATACTGCCACGCAAAATTGACACCCTTTGGCCATTATTTAATAGTAATGCGAAGCAAGTGAATAGTTTACCTTTAATTTACTTTATTAACCTTGTGCAGTCCATTCCTGAATGCCATGGAAATGAAAATAGATAAATTAAAATGCAAAAACACACATAATTTGCATGCTGTGTAAAGATTCCGCATCAATCATTTTCCTTGATCCACAAGAGTTGTTGATATGGTGATTGAGGTGTACGTTGTTTCATTATACTCGTTAGATCTCTCATATATATATATATCTCTGGGTTGTGCATTTTGAGCAGACTTGAAAAGAGTAAAGGGAAAGTAAAGTCGCAGTCAGCCAAACGACAAAAGGTTGATGCTTCTTCAAAAAGGTTGATATACATTCTATCGAAAACATATGAATGTATCCTTTGGTTTATTTGTCCCTAGATTGAATTCTGATGGCTTTACAGGATTCAAGCTTCGGATGGTATATTCAAAGTCGTCAAACCTACAAAATCTGTGGATGACCCTTCAAAGGCAGATGATGGTCATAAAAAATTTACTGGCAAGTTGAGGATTGAGAAGCTAAAGGCCGGTACCAGATTGAAACAGAACATGCCTAAGACCATAACGTTGCCCAAGGGATTCCTCTAAGTTACAGGTAAATATTAGAAAGTGGCCAAAGAAATGGAGGTAGTTATTTGACCTGTTTTAGACAAGGGTATGTATAGAGTGAGTAGTGACACGAGCTCGAAGGCTTATAATTTTGAGTTTAGCCAGAGGGTAAGAATAGTTATAGTCTCTTTTTGTTTTGTTTCTAATGTAATTGCAGAAGTAAGCATGGGGATGGTTTTTGCATTCAAATGCTGGGTTATGCATTTGAACTCGACTACAACTTGTTCAAGTCATTTCCCCGATCTGGGTTCGGCTCATCTCCAGTTAGAAATTCTCAAGTTTGCTCCAAATTCAGTCTCATCAAACCTGACTTGTCGGACTTTTGTTAGTTTAACGATTGACATTTAACGATAAATAGCTCGTCTTAGACCATGTGGTGCGGTAAGGTTAGATCTACATCACACCATAGAAGCCTGCCTGTCTTTTGCTTCCATGACTGAAAAGCGGTCGTTGAAAGCCACACGGTTCAAGTCCTGTGCAATGACAATGTCAGTCTTGGTTTAAAAAATTATTCAAAATTTTAATTTCGGATAAAACTGACATTTTGAGCTTATAAATTATTATTTATTTACCAAACGAAAGAAAACCCCAAGTCACAAAAGCTGCCCTCCAGGAAATAGTCTACTGCTGAATAAATAAATGGGCTTTGAGATGATTTCTCTTTGGAAACTTAACGAATTTGAAAAAACGTGTTCAGAATTTAAGCCCAATAGTCTCCGATTAAAAAAAGTGCATGCATTTTGAGCTTTGGGGGAGTCAACGCCCTATAGTTTGTCTTCAACATATGTCCGAAGAATTTCTCAACAAAGCGTCCAAATTATATTAGAAAAGGTAAAAGACGCGTGTATGGCTGGAAACACGGAGTTTCAAGGATCTGAAGTTTGACCGTCGTTGACTTGGGAAGCGGCTTTGAAAGGTTGAGATTCGGAATCAACGACGAATGCGCGGTACTTTATTTTCCTTCAACGTTGGTGACATGCCAAGTGGATTCTGATGTAATAAGGTTTGCTTGTCTGGTTCCTGCCCTGATCTGATTGATGATCTTCTGGATGCCTGACGACAATAACATGTCACACTCACCTCATCGATCGGCCTGCCCTAAATGAATGGCTATCCTACACACATGATACGTATATCGCTTAAATTAATGGATACTTTTTGGTGAGCAATGCCATATACAATCTTAGAGTGTGTGTTCATATTCTGTCCACTCTCTTTAAAAAAAAAAAGTTTATTATTAAAAAATTAATTTTTTTATATAAATTCTATATTTAATTTTTTTTTTAAAAAAAGTACATAAGGTTAACACACTTTAGGATTACAAATATTATTTGTCATTTTTTTCTATGAAAAGATACACACATGTAGCTTTTTCCGACACTTTAAGCAACAATATTTTAAAATAAATGATCTTTTTAAATTGATATTACTTTTATAAGATATTGTAAAAGTGACATATATGTTATGTATTATCAAATAACATCATTTTATAAAAATATCTTTATTTTAAAATATGTATTGTTAAATATGTTGCGTGGATATCATTACTTATTTTTTTTCTTTTTTCCAAAACAATAATGCTAAACCCACCGATAAATTGTCCCGAGGATGTTCACCGATTTTTTTTTTTTTTTACTTAATGATTAAGAAAGTGTTTTATTAATTATGTTAGGACTGTTCATTTGGACTGAGTTTTTTTCTGGCCCTATCCGGAACTCGAGATTCAGGTTCTTGGTTCTGGCTCAGAACAAATCCGGGCCAGAACCTGAGTTACAAAATCCTGGTACACTCGGTCAAGGTATCGAGTTTTAAACCCGGAATTTTTTTTTTTTATTTTTTTTCTTCTTCTTCTCAATCCAGTCTAAGACTACGTACTATGATCTACTTTGCCAACTCTGTTGTACTTTTTAAATCTAAATTCGAAATTCAAAAGCAATAGAAGAAAAATGAAACAGAATAAATACGATAACAACCTTCAAACCAGCAGGTCCTCCACCATAGGTCCATAGCCAAAGTATTGAACCACATGCATATAAGCTTTCCTGCCATACTCACAGACTACCTTCAAACCAGCATGTTCTCGTCTTTATTCCGTTTCATTTTTCTTTTATTGTCTTTGAATTTTGTATTTAGATTTAAAAAGTACAACGGAGTTAACAAAGCATATCATAATATGTAGTTTGGATTGAGGAAAAAATATCAGGTTTCAGGTTCTGGATTTAAAATTTGGATTCATCCAGGTTTCGCCCCTGGTCTGATCCTGACTAACCCGTTTCGAGTTTCGGCCCGGGTTTGAAACTCGGATTCTGATTTGGATATACCAGAGTTTCTGGATCGGAACCCGAATGAATAGTCCTAAATAATGTTGTGATTTTTTTTTAAATGTTTAAGAATATAAAGAAAAAAAAAATGATGAGAAAAAAAGGTGTAGCACGACTCTTCCCCAAAATCCACATGCCATGTACTTTGATCTTTTCCAGCTTCTCCCACAAACTAAAATGGCACCTTTTTTTCTCTTAAGTACCGCTAAGTTAGATTAATGAGTTGTATCTAGTACTGCTCACAATTGACCGGACGAGAGAGACCGCCTAGACCTATCCTATTAATTTAGTCAAAGTATTGTTCATAAAATCAAGAGCCTTGCAAACAAATCCTTTAGATAAAATTCAATTAATGGAAAATTCAACTTGTTCGCAAGGCTGCATAGGCGATTATATTGCACTCTGAATTTATTTTTCCTATAGAAATAATATGGAGGGAAGTCACTGTTTGGGAGCAGCTACTTTTACATATATTATGTGGTATCATCCAAACATCACATCTCTTAAATTCGAAATTAGTGGATTGAGAGAGAACTAATGAGAGAGAGAAACAAGAAAAGAGAGCGGAGATGAGAGAGAGAGTGGAGATGAGAGAGAGAGAAGGTAAGAGAGAGACTGAGATGAGTGAGAGAGACCAAGATGAGGGATGAGAGAGAGAGTCGAGGAGAGAGATGATGAGAGAGATAGTTGAGGAAAGAGACGATGAGAGAGAGAGAGTTAAGGAGAGAGAGTCGAGATGATGAGAGAGAGAGAGGGGTCTGGAACGTTTTGCACCAAAAAAAAAAAAACCAAAGGACAAGAAGTATCCACGTACTGTATGTACCGCTACAGTAGATGCTATATAGAAGAACTCTTTCCTATAATATTATTGAAGAGAAATGGTCCAGACTCCAGAGTCTATGCATACTTGGATTTTCTGAACCCATAGCAGTCAACTACTTTAAAGTTCATTAATGTCCGTATTTAGATAAGCATTTTGACAAGTAAACCCTAATTATAATTTTCTGTGTTTCTAGAGTAGTACTACACACATTGTTTTTAATTTCATACTGTATTGGCCGGTACGGTCGATATTTTTCGTACCGGTCCAATGGCCAGTACAGGTGTCATATATGTTTCGTACCGGCCTATATTTCGGCCTGTACTTACCGATATTTCAGCCTTTAATTTTTTTTTTCATTTTTTCAAACTACAAGTTTATTTTTTGACCTCCAATTCAGACTAAACTATTTATAATTTATATACATATATATTTATATATAATTTATTCAAATATAGACTATTATTTTATAATATAATTTACATATATATATTTATATATATAATTTATTTATATATCGACTATCCTGAAACGATACATAAAACAGTACCGGTATCGAAATATTTCATTCCAATGCCTTGACCGATACGTCATCCAGTACAATATTCAAAACATTAACTACGCATGCATGCCTGATCAGAACGGCGTAGTTGAAGATAGACTAGTTTGGTCTTATGTCATTTAATTGCTTAAGAATATTTTTATACTAGTCCAGGTCCTATTTTTGACGTTAATATAGTTATAACTTATGGGAAACCATCTTATATACGCTAATACCTGTTTTTATTGTTTATTATTAATACATTTTTCATGGAGGGTTACGTGATATTATCTGAATCTTCAAAAATAATTTAGTGTTGAAGTTTTTAAGCTTATTTTTTTAGAGTTCTTCTATATAGCATCCATTGTAGTGGTGCACACAATGCACACACTACGTGGATGCTTCTGGTCCATGTGTTTTTTTTTTTTGTACACCAGACGGCTTCTCTCTTCGTCTCTCTCTCATCCCATCGTCTCTCTGTCTCATCGTTTCTCTCATCTTGATTCTCTCTCTCATCGTCTCTCTTTCCTCGACTCTCTCTCTCATCTCGAGCTCTCTCACTCATCTTGTCTCTCTCATCGTCACTCTCTCTCTCATCAGCTCTCTCTCTCATCTCAATCTCTCTCTCTCGTCGACTCTCTCTCTCATCCCTCATGCTCTCTCTCTCTCTCTCTCTCTTCTCGGCTCTCTCTCTCATCTCGGTTCTCTCTCTCATTTTTGCCCTCTCTCTCATCGTCACTCTCTCAGTCCATAGTAATTTCGAATTTGGGAAATGAATATTGTAGTGTGTTTTTCATCATTTTACTTATGCCACGTAGGGTGTGCAGCGGCTGCTCCCAGTGGCTGCTCTTCAGATTTTTTTTATTTTTTTATTGGGATATCTCTAATAATTCATGTAATCTGAATCAAAACAACTTCTGTTTAATTAATTTCTGATGATCTATGAAAGATTTTCATTGTCGCTTATGAAATTTTAAACATTCATGTACTAACGCAAATAATAGATTAATTAATTCCTTAGAAAATTTACAAGTCATCCATCCAAATATGTAAGCTGCATATATAGTCAGTTTCCTTTCAAGTACGTACATATATACAGATCTGTACGTGGGACAAGTTGACTTTGAAACTAATGCCAAGATAACATTAACCAATGCAATGATATCATATGATTAGAAAGGCACAAAGTAATTAAGCTGTTTAATTTATTTGAATTTTTCGGTCTAAGGTTAATTTAGTGGATTCCACGAGAAATTCCTTTAATTAGTTGGATGTATCATATATATGGTGGAGAGAAATTCTGATGATCTCTAGCTAGGTCGATCGAACTATATACCTTAATTACATGCACTAAGAGCTGGCATATTGATAGTCCAACTATTGGAAGTTTTCCTGGGACTTCGATCTCTACATGAAACATAAATATATCTTGTTTAGGGAGAAAAGTTGGTAAATATTGTCACATATATGATGATATTGATCACTCACCTACCCAAAATTAACATGCAGATATATATATATATATATATATATAGATATCAATCTTAATAATATTAATATTAATATACAATTAATTAAATTAGTTTGGACGATAAATGGGCAAATTAAGCAAAAGTCAAGCTGGGATCGACATATGCCCAACTTCCATGAAATGAAGAAAAAGATCAGCCACATATATAGATTATATGACGTGCAAGAACAGGTTAATTAATTAATTACACGAATAACTGGTAAGCATATGTATGTTGGAGTTAGTTGGGGACCTATTTCCTTCTGACAACGTCTTTGCTTATGATCACAATCCATCTGATCTGATCTGCATGTGAGGGTGGGTTAGGTAGCATGCATCATTATCCTTAATTGCGCAAATTAATATGCACGTGAAAAATGTAATTGCTTGAAATCGTATCAATCTTTTTCATTTATTATAATATATATATATATATATATAGATATATACGCTAAATTAAATATTAATTAATTCTTATCTATTTAAATACATACATATATATATATATATATAACACGAATCTTTCTATTTTCTACTACTTGCTAACTAATTTCGATATATTCCTCCTGATCCCGGCGGCCACTAGATACGTACCCACTTCACAGATCTCTAATTAGGGGATGGTAGTAAATATTGTTGATCAGCTAGCTTAAAGTATTATCCTTAATTCCCTGTTCGTGTGAAGGAAAAATACGACAACGTCGTATTCATTAAGACTTATAAGGCCTATATATGAGGTGACCGGGGTTTGAATTTGTAAATGTTGGAAGAAATTATATCGGATGTTGTATAAATTATTCTTTATCGTGTCATGTCGGATTAAGTAGAAAAGAGAAACTCCGATAAGATTTGGTGTTTGAATATAGGCTGCATGCAGGAAAACTCTAGAGATCGATCAGGGTTACTATTATAAATTAATGGATCATGAATATTCCATATTAACTTTGTTTGTTTATTTAATTTTCTTCCTTGTCAATTCTTTTAATAAAATTGCTTAATTTGTCTTTTGCAACCTACAACTAATACGTGCCCGTCACCAGTGTACACTAAGGTCTTGTTTGTTTTTAAAAAACATCTTATTTCATCTTATCTAATCATTATAATTTTTTCAACTTTCAATACAAAATAAAATAAACAATTTAACTTTTTTAAATCTCAAAATAAAATAATATTAAAAAATATATTCTAACAATATTTTATTCAACTTTTTAACTTTAATCTCAACTCATCTCATCTCTAAAAATAAACAAATCCTAATTTAAGGTGGCTGCATTCTACTAATTAATAAGTATTGTGAGGAATAAGACATGAGCTTCAAATGCACAAATTAAGCTTTTTGTTAAAATATGGATTCTATTTACATTTTTTTTTTATCGAGGTCTACTTTTTTATAAAAAGCTTGTGAAAAGCTTGTGTATCATCTGATCTCATGATACCATGCATATTAGGTATATACGTAATTAGCGAATCGGCACTCGCAGGCAGCAGCTTCCCATTAACACTTTTGGAAGGTAATGTTACCGAAATGACATGTGTGACGTGGCGCTGACATTTGCTCTGTTCACACTAAGATGAAATTTGAATAATGAGTTGAAATGAGATAAATTGAGATAAAAATTAAAATTTAAATAAAATAATATTATAATAATATTTTTTAATATTATTATTATTTTAAAATTTGAAAAAATTAAATTATTTATTATATTTTATATTAGAATTTGAAAAATTTATAATAATTAGATAAGATAATATTAACTCTAAATCCAAACAGGTTTATAGACACATGAACAGTGCATGTTTATAAGTCTATTAATTACTGAATACGGATGCTCGTGTCATTTATCAGCGGGCTATCATATGATCTACGTTGTTTAATTACTAATTTGGCAGGTGTGAGTTTATTGGTGTAATTACACGATTAGGTCATTAAGCATAGGTCACTTTTAATTTAAAGATTTGTCTTTCAAAGTTTTCAAACATTTTTTTGTATGCTTTCCAAAAATTTCCAAACGCATGCATGACTTTTCTCAGATTTCTTAGCTAGGGATACAATACAACATTTGAAGTTTATAAATTATCAGAGTATTCGATTTATAGATGATTTTTAAGAGGGTAAGTGCTAAGTTTATAAAATAGTTTTATAAAAGTAAAATTAATAAATTGATTTTCTTTACAATAAAACAATATTTCCAATTTTATGTATTACAGAAAAATATATTAATTTATAAATTTATTTATATAACACCATTTTGTAGATTTAACATTTTATCTTTTAAAAATAGACATTTTTTTTAAAAAAATGGTAAATACTCTAACCATAAAGGAATTGCATAAAAATAATTTCATAAACTAACGTGGCTTGATATAGTTTATCAGATTATAAAATTATTTTAATTATAAAATAGATTTAACAGATTAAATGAAGATATATCAGTTTATAAATTTATTTTTATGTAATTTTTTTTTTATAGATATAACAGTACTCATTAGAGATTAAAGAGAGTGCTCAACCCGTAGTTTATATAAAGAGCCCTAATTAAATACTATATAAATCATTTCCAATCGACGAGCACAGAGAAAATAAGGTATAAAAATATTAATATAAATAATTAAAAGCAAAAAGTAAAAAAGTAACTGATTGGATGGGCAGTGAATAAAATAATGTGTACGTTTCATGTCACCATCTACGGTGAGGCAGAACTGCATATTTAAGCATCTCTATGAAAAAAGCAATTTACTAAAATTACTTAATTGCTGTTTAAATATATCGAAAAGATAAAACATAATGATATTAATAACTTGATTGTTTTCCGCTTCTTCTTCTTCTTCTTCTTGGGGACTTTGAAGTTAATCTGTGTTAATTATTACTAATTAGATCAATGCAATAATAAACATGTTAATTATTTGGACCATTAAATTAAGGTGTGATAATCATGTTAATTCGATCATTAACAATCCAATAAAGTTCACAAATTACAATCCCTTGTATTTTTGGAAATGATTGGTCACTTCACAATTCATTAAAAAAAAAAATCCACAACCTTTTCAAGTTGTATTGCAAAGATAAATTATATTTGTAGTTTAAAAATATGTATATTTCGTTTACTCTTTTTAAAAAAAATTAAATAAATTTAGAATCTGTATAAAAAAATAATTTTTTGATAATAATTTTTATTTATTTTAAAAAATATATACAATATTTATAGAAAAAAACACAAAAAGAAATTAAATTAAATGCCGCACTATCAGCTGGAGGCAGATGATAGTGACGAGAGAGTCATTTAGATGTGAGCAGCACTGCACTTCTCGAAAAACTGTTCCAAATAATTGTTCCGAACAGTATATTTTATTTTTTATATATTTTTTTAATTATTATAAATATTTTTAAAAAAATAAAAACTTCACAATATCAAATACTTATTTAATCATTAAGTAAAAAAAAAAAAACTCATTGGCGACACTTTTTAAAGCATTTCTCTTTATAAGTTGAAGTTTTTTTTTTTTTGCCCCGTAGGCTGTTTATCCGTGGTAGGTGAATACGGTAATTAATTACAGGGTTTTGTTTTTGGTTTTTATTTTTTTTTTCGCCTATAAAAGGCAAACACACTTGTTCATAGTTTCCTCGTGCCTAGCCCTCGTGATCTCTTCCATTCGAAACGCAAGTTGTTTTTCGTACTCTCCCTTTTCTAACCAACTCAAAACAGTACTGAACACGAAACGGACGACACAAGAATCTCTCTCCAAAGAAGCCCCAAGATGCCAATTGATTCATCGTCAGTTTCCGGCCAAACCATATGCGTCACGGGCGCCGGCGGCTTTATTGCCTCGTGGATCGTAAAGCTTCTTTTGGACAGAGGCTACACCGTCAAAGGGACTGTGAGAAATCCAGGTAATTAATTAAGTTGGAAAAAGGATTTACGTCAATGGTTTTCTATCAAACGAATGATATCTCCTCCATATCTGCCCGTCGAGATAAATTTACTTGCAATATGAAGTCCAGATAATCTCCTCGGTTAACTTAATTGTTCTTTCATTAAATAGCATGTAATTTTTTTATAATATTGATTGATGCATATTGATAATTGTGTGTATTCGACTGGCTCGATCTGGCTGTACGTATACGTACACAGACGACCCAAAGAATGCTCATCTGAAAGAGCTGGAAGGAGCGAAGGAGAGGTTAACTCTATGGAAAGCTGATCTTCTTGATTATGAGAGCCTGAAGGCAGCCATTAATGGTTGCGATGGAGTTTTTCACACCGCTTCACCTGTGACTGACGATCCCGTGAGTTCCTTAAATATTCACCCCCTTTTTCAATATTAATTATTTCCTGTTCATTCGTTGCTATATATCTACAAATTAAGTGCCTGGAACGAACGCTCGAGAAATAGAAAAGAAAAGAAAGTTGAAAGTAGAAGCACTCACGGTATATTCTTCATTTTATCTTTTAAAATACATTATTAAAATCTAATTTCTTTTATTGTACATACTAATTTTTATAATATATTAAATATCAACTTATCTATTTTTTTCTTCATATTATTTAAATATTATATTTTTTAATATTTTTTTATTTATTTCAAATATTTTTTCTAACTATTAATAATACTTTCAAATCTTTTGATATTTGTAATATCTTTTTATATACAATATCCTATAATTATGATTTATTTTAAATTGATCTAAATTTATAAACTAAACAAAATATAAATTAATTTAAAAAATAAAAAAATAGATTATATAATGAAAATAAGAGATCAATTCAGTTTCAGATTTTGTCTCTAGTGCCAAGTAAAGAATAAAATATAGAGATTTTGTCTCTAGTGCCAAGTAAAGAATAAAATATAGAAATGAGAGAGGAGATGTGAAATAAAAATAAATGACTTTTGAAAAAATGAGGAAAATTAAACAAAAGGAAAGAGAGAAACTAATTTAAAATGTTTATAATAATGATTAATAGTTTCCTTTACATCTAGAATGTTAGTGTAGCATAATGTAAAATAAAGGATAGAACACAAAATTCATTGGAGGCACTTTTAAGAAAATTTCTTTATATTTTAAAGAAAAATACACTCTCAATAGCAAGGATTCGTTAGGTCGACTCAACGAGTCAACGACTCAACTGCACCATACATTCTCATGGAATGTGACACTCCATTGAAAAACATTTTGTGGTGGTGAGTCCCCGTCAACTTTAAATATGGTAAAATGATGGAATTAACGGGCCCCTCAATTGGAAAGTGGAAATGACGTAAAGACTAATTAATTAGTAGAGTGAAATGGATTTCTCTTCGAAATCTATCACCATTTCTGATTTATGAGATCATATTTCGTGATTTTTCTTTACATGATCGCTGGAAAATATGTAATTTTAGGATGCTGATGTTAATTAGATGAGAACTTTTAACTTTTTAGAGTACTTCGTGATTTAATAATAACATTATAAAGTTTGGTATATTCTCGATCTACTACTCTTTAGCAATTTTATTGCTCAAAATCTTTTCAATATTCTATTAGAAATCCCTTTTATTCGATTTGTTGTTGGTTTTTGTGGAGCAAAATAATTAGCACGGCTTGTTTAATTATTAGGAAAAGGGAAATTAAATTATTAATGGTTTGTGGCTGTGATTTATAAAGGAACAAATGGTGAAACCGGCTGTGGATGGAACGAAGAACGTAATTATTGCAGCGGCAGAGGCCAAAGTTCGGCGAGTGGTGTTCACATCATCAATCGGTGCGGTATACATGGACCCCAACAGGAGTCCAGATGTTGTGGTTGACGAGTCTTGTTGGAGTGACCTCGACTTTTGCAAGAATACCAAGGTTTCATATGCCATTTAATTTCATAAATTAAACTTGCTTCTTTAATTTCTTCTGATTGGTTTAAACTCTCTTTTAAAATGTCTGAATATTCAAAGACACAACAGTAGTTTACCGTATAGGACAAGTTTCCTACAGTACTGAAACAAATTTAAAAGTTTGGAGAGCGACTATGTTGACATTTGAGATGAGAAAAAAAAAAATTAAAAAATTTTGAGGCCTAGAAATTTCAACCAAAAGTCCTAACAAATACGAAAACTATTTTAAAGAAAATTAAATTATACATCATCAACAAAAGTGACTATGATTTTTTATGTGACATGATATTGACTGTTCTGTTACATATGATGTTGCTGTTGGAACTTAAAATAAAAAAAAATGCCGCAATCGAATCACATAGAAAAAGGAGAAAAATTACCGTATCAAAGTAGTAATTTTGCTAGATCTAGTGTCAACTTACAGAGGAATCGTGGTGAATATATTAATATGATGGAAAATATGAATTTGACTTGCAGAATTGGTACTGCTATGGAAAGGCTGTTGCTGAGCAGGCGGCATGGGAGGTGTCCAAAGAAAAAGGGGTAGATCTAGTGGTGGTGAACCCAGTTCTGGTGCTTGGACCATTGTTGCAACCCTCTGTGAATGCCAGCATCGTTCATATCCTCAAATACCTAACTGGCTCTGCTAAAACATATGCCAACTCCGTCCAAGCTTATGTCCATGTGAGGGACGTGGCACTCGCCCACATCCTCGTTTTCGAGGCCCCCTCTGCGTCAGGCCGCTACCTTTGTGCCGAGAGCGTGCTTCACCGTGGAGATGTGGTCGACATTCTTGCCAAATTCTTCCCGGAGTACCCGATTCCAACCAAGTTAGTTTTTCCAACTATTCATCGTTATATATGGTCATTAATATTGTTGTTGATGTTCCTCCCTCTTCACCTGCGAAAAATTCAGGTTGCCTACTGTTTCGTAATTAATGAATATATTATATATCTGAAATATTTTAGTTATAAAACAAATTTATAAATTAATGTTTTTTAATGTGATAAAAAAAAACTTATTATAAAATAAATATAACTCATTAAAATTTGACCTTTTATTCATATTTTTTTATTATTTTAAAATATTTTTAAAAAATATAAAAAAAATCAATATATTATTAATTATTAAGAAAAAAATTAAAATAAATGAGGTATAAAAATGAAGTGGCAGTTTAAAGGTCAAAGTAATATTTTTCTTAAAATTATATTAATTTATATATATTTTTTATAAAATTTCTTTATTAGGTATCATTTCGATTTCTATTATATATTCCTCTATATAATCACGGCTGTATAACTAAAAAAATAAAAAATAAAAAATCACGGCTGTATAACTAAGTCAATCGAATGTCATCCGGTCTTATCTTATCATGTTATCGATGCATTCGTATGAGCAGGCCTCATCATTAAAGGATTGCATGAGACATATATTGGCCGCAGCTTTGTGACTGATTACAGTGAAATTAATTTCTGACGTTGACATCTTCTAGAAATAACAAGTTTTGCTAGCCTGAAACTTTTTGTAAGAACCCTGATCCAAGTTCATTTGCTTGCAAAATTTTGTAGTGTATTCTTGGACTTTTGCTTCTTGCTGGTTTTTTTTTTTTTTTTTTTAAACTATTTTATTCTCTCGACACGTTGATTAGATAAAGAAAAATGATGATCATACAATTACTTTACCACTTTATTTAAAATATAAAGTAGTTATGTAAGATTGGAATTTTTTTTTTCTAATCAAGTGTCATAATTACATTAATTATTTTAAAATAAAATAATAATGAAGGAATTGTAGTATATCATTTCCTTTAGATAAATACCTGCTTTAGAAAATTTGTCACCAAATCACTGTCCAAGACATGGTCCCTGGAAGAAACGAAACAGAAAAGTAAACAAGAAAAACATGAGAGCCTAGGTCTGACGTGTTGCTGACGGAAACATGACATAAGTATTGCTATCAAGTGCATGCTTATCTTTAATTTTGATGCACATAATTCTCACACCGACACAGTACATTTTTTTTTATTTTTTGAAAATTAATTGAATTATTCTATTCATCTTTCATACAATACACACAATATTTTTTACAATACATGATATAAAATGAGGATATTTTTATAAAATTAAGTTATTTCTATATGATATTTTATAATAATATATTTCATATGATTATGAAATATTTTGTTAAAAGTATATAATGTGGATATCATTTTTAATGTGAAAACCACCCCGGGGCAGTAGGTGTACCAACTTGACTTCTTTACGTAACTGCTGAAAAAGAGTGTAAGAATGATTGAATCCACTACTTTACCTAACCCAATGTCACTGTCGGACTAGGCCTTCCCCTGTAAGATTGATTGAACCCTACTCATTGAATATGTGATTAAATAAATAAAAAACTCGTGGAACTGGAAAATCTCTTTACGTATCACGATATCTTCGTCTGATATGGACCTCGAAGTGGATGACATCCTTTTGTTTTGAGATACATGACCTGCATCTTAAGGAGGGTACTTGTCAAATTTATAAAGTTCAGAACTTGAGATGCTTTTTTGGTGCACGTACGTGTGACTTTTAAGACAAATTAAAGATGGATTGAGAATGTGTACTTAGACATGAACAAATCTGTGCTAAATAGGGTTTAAAATTGGATAATAATAAGTTTACTACTTTCTACTATTTCTTTATTATTTTATAATGTATTTAAAATTTTTATTTTTATTATTTTTATTTTTGAAGTATTTTTTTAATATCCTTAATCATTAATAGTTAATAATTTTCTTGACATTTTCTTTCTTTTTTCGGAAAATCAAATAGATTCGCTGATAAATTTAGTTTTTTTTTTTTTTTTTTGTTGTTTTGAAAATACAAATTTTCTTGTTTTCAAAGCTAACGAAGTGTCTCAAAATTGAATTGCGATGTAGGTGCTCAGATGAAAAGAACCCAAGGGCAAAACCCTACAAGTTCTCGAACCAGAAGCTGAGGGACTTGGGCTTGGAGTTTACGCCGGTGAAGCAATGCCTTTACGAGTCCGTCAACAGCTTGCAGGAGAAGGGTGTCCTTCCAGTCCCTACACGGCAGGATCAAGATTCAGTTCGAATTCAGTCTTCTTGATTGTCTTTTCTTTTGGGTGTTAATTACTCGATCGTCGAAATATGAAGTGCTGGCATATATATATATATATATATATATATTGAAGACTGTATAATATTTATTTTAATGCTGATGGACAATTTGGGTTAAAAACATGCCTGTTAAAAGAAATCATATATCTAGATCACAGTGCATGGTTTTTGTATCGGAGAGTCCAAATTAAAGCTACAGAAAACAGCACATGATTCGAAAATAAAAAACAAAAACTCTCAAATTAAGAAGAAAATAACAACATTAATGACAAAAGATCGATCGGCAATTGATTTTTATTGTTGTTCTTATTCTTGTTGTATTTAGATAAATGTTAGGATGTCCGTCCATTTCTCAACCATATTTCCTCACTTAGAAGGTGAGATATCGACGTCGTTCACACCTTGCCACCTTTCCTTCCATGTTCTCGACTGGAAGTGGTGTCTTTCTTTACGTTATCTTCTCCTCGTCTTTAGGTCTCAATTACCTTCTTGTTAGGCATTCTCTCTCTCTCTCTCATCAAAAGAGTCTAAGACCTCCCTCATTTTAAGTTTTTTATTTTTTGTTTCTTATTGCTACCCAAAGATTCGCACATGCAGAATATTTTCGAGTGTTATAACCCTTACTGATCACGTGACTTCAAATTATTATTATTATACATTAAATAATCCATACTCGTGCCCATGTTTGCATACTCGTCCACCTGCAACATGAGCAATAGGCGCTGCAGCTAATTAGGAACATATGAAAAATGTCAGATTTATTACAAAAACTATTCTAGCTAACATGTCTCCATCTCTAGACATTAATTAGCTTAAAACTACAAGTCCTAGAGTTTGTCTTTTAGTACTACTCTAGCTTACCAACTAACCATCAGTCAAGACCCCCTGCATCTCTTCTTTGAGGCAACTGCATGCTGACTATATCCTCTCTTGGTAGAGAATACATGATTGATCCACTACCCGTATCATTGCTCGTTTGTCCATTTTCAGTTGTCATTAATGCCAGAAGGTGCGTAGCCTTCTTGTTGCTGCGGAAAACCAGATATGCAATCCCAGCTAAATAAATTGCCATTCCTGAAAATCCAAATATTCCAAGAAACACAGCAGCTGCAAGTTTCATGTGGTTATGGAAAAGCAACTTGACGAAGCCCGTCAGGAGATAGTATATATTTATGGCCATAATAAGGGAACCAATTATCCAAGTCACAGCTGCAATCTGCAATAGAAAATGACACTAATCAAGGACCGAAAACTGATAAGACGCACAAACGTAGGACTAGGCCCTCCCACTCTTTATTACTTTCTAGGTACACGTCACAGTCTCACTGGTCAGAAATTTCTACCCTTTTTCCGAACATCATCAAATGCATTAGTATCAAGTTATCAACCAGCGAAAACTGATAAGACGCACAATCGTAGGCCTAGGCCCTCCCACTGTTAATTACTCTTTAGCTACACGTCACAGTCTCACTGGTCAGAAATCTCTGCCCTTTTTCCGAACATCATCAAATGCATTAAAGCAGTATCAACCGCACGAGACCCGTGCCGAGAAGAATCTCAAAAAAAAAAAAAAAAAATACAATATTATTAAAAAATAAATTTTTAATCACTAAATAAAAATAAATAAATAAAATAATTGAGACTCAATCCGGACCCAAATTTCGAAGATTAGCGTTTTTCAATGCGTTATTTGGAAAATGCTCAGGCCACCTACAATTTCTACCTCTACCGATAAATTATTCCGATTTTTTTTTTCTTTTTAAGGATTTGTATTTATTTATATTGTCTTGTGTTTTCTTATTTATTTTATTGTAAACAAATATCATATCAATCACTCAGTTCTTGATATGGCATTATAAGGTCTAACTCTACTAACTCAAACTTTTGAATTAGTGTTGTATAAAAAATGTTTGTCAAGCGCCACAGATAAAGCCCACAAGTGTTAGCACCCTCACAAAGAACCCAAATGTCCCAATAATTTCAAATTTCTGGTAGCCGCATTGATTTCATGACTTCCAGACCAGTAAATATGGTACGCCCAGGTTGTACGTACCCCAAGCTGAGCTAAAAGAAAGATTAAACCTTCGTCCAGGCCTAACTGTAGTGAGTCCTATACAAGGGTTCAAGTTTCGATCGATATTTGCGGAGTTATTATCCCTCTCGAAATGAAGATTTGAAGGGGTCTGTAATTTACTGAGTAAGGGATAGAGACTTTGTCCTCTGACGCCAATGAAGAAGTCAAATTTTCATTATACTTCTAAACTCATTTTATCACTTCTCAATTTATTTCATATCATTTTATTTAATCATTACAAATTTTTTAAATTTTCACACAAAATAAAATAAACAATTCAAAATTTTCAAATTCTAAAACAAAAATCATATTAAAAAAAATATATTCTAACAATATTTTATTCAATTTTTAACTCTCATCCCATCTTATATCATCTTAACTATATATATATATATTATTAATATATATATATATATATATATATATATATATATAGATAGAAGATGCTACACCCACAAAAGATTATTACAGAGAATCCTCACCGAAAAGCAATTTTGTTTTTGTTTTTTGCTTTTTTTCTATCATTTTTTTAAACACTTTAAACATTTTAAAAAAAAATACAAATTCATTTAAAAACAATTCAAACAAAATAAAATGAAATTCGGTACAAGATTTCGGTAGAAATCTTATGTGGAAATAATATTTTCCTATATATATATATATAGCAAGCAGAAAATCCACTGATGTGAATTTGGTTAGCTAGGCAGCCATGCATTTTTTTAAACAACTCAAATATGTAAGGGAATAGAATAGGAAGATGAGTTGCTACTCATAATAAACCTTACCGCTCTGGAGTTTGCATGAATCCCATCTTATTCTTACTGCTGGTGAATTTGAGGAGTGGAATGAGAGCAAAAGGAAGCTCAAATGATAAAATCATCTGAAAACACATATCAAAGTTAAGTTGCAGCACAAACGAGAAAGAAAAGAACATCCAATTTTGCGAAGCATTGCATGTTGAAAAATGAGATCACGAATTTCATTTTAAACCACAAATTAAGCCTGTCAATGATGTATATTATAATCATTTAGCATACAGTGAGGAATTTCTATATGGTGTGCGGTATAGGTGCTGTTTGGATATAGCCAAGGGACCATAATGGTGAATTAAACAATGGTAATTGGTAAAATCAATTTATTTTTCTTCAGAGAGTTTTGTTCAAGCAGAAAGAGACTGCTTTCCCTTCCAAAATGTAATTTTCCAATACTAAGATCATTGAAACATTTGGGAAAATGTGAAAACCTAGGGAACATTTGGAAGTTTTATTGCTGTAGGGGATCCAATGTCTTTTACATTCCATTCAAAGGCAAAAATAAAGTCATAACAGATCAGGCTATTTTACTAGCAATCATGAATTATTCCTTTGAAACTAACTTGAAAATAAATCTAATTCAACTGCATTGATTTGTGAATATAAACATGCATTTTAGTACTAATATAGGGTTCAGATCTATACAAAGCTCAGGGCATCTCAGTATATTCAATTAAGTTTGGAATAGCGATCACATATTCTGGAAGAAAAAGGTAATTGACAGGCAAGAATATCTTTATCTTACTGATGCAATGATGATCAGCTTTCCAGCCCCAGCAGAGCCACCAATAAGTGAAACAATTAAACTAGGGACTATAGCCAAGCAACGAGTTAAAAAGTTTCGAAGCCATGGCTTCAGTCGTAAATCAAGAAATCCCTACCAAAAAACAAAAATATAAGATGAGTCAGGTCAAAATAATTAGTGTGATGGTCTTGTAATTCAACCAAGTTAGACAAAAGATGATATGAGACTTCCAAAAAGTAATTGCTTAAAAGCATCCAAGTAATTCAGGCATTACTGCGAAGTTGAACCAGTAACAAAAACAATTCAGTTAGAATATGAATTCCCAATCACTGATCAAGGCTGTCATGAAGCAAATATCCATAAATTAATTTACAAATACTTTATGATTAGAAATATAATTTTTCTATTCCCTGGTTTTTCATTCTATAAGAGGAAACCGACATAACTTATCTGTATCCTTTGAGATTCGGAGACAAGGCTAGATATAATAGATTATTCTTAACTTTAAATTTCAAATCTGAAAGCTTTCAAAGGTAGAAGTTTAATACTGCCCTTTGGATAAAAAGAAGAATTGGGAAATGCTAAGACCTGAAAATATATATGGTCAATTAGCAGAGTACCTGCATAACATATTGTCCTGCATACGTTCCTGTTATGGTAGAACTCTGACCTGATGCCAGCAAAGCAATTGCAAAAAGTTTTGAACTCCAACTACCTAAGACATTCTGTAAACAATAAATTAAAACCAAGATTACAAAGCATCTGGATTAATAACCATTGCCATTTTCTGTGAGAAAACAAGTGCCAGGGCCAAGAAAAAGATGGGAACATTAACAAGTTTGGATGAATAGCATACTCTTAATAAAAATGAGGCCTTATTCAAGTCCAAATCCTCACAGCTCTTCTGATCTTCCGCATTCAAATTTGTGGAATTACAAACTGCACCACTTACGGAAATAACGGACACATTAATGAGGAAAGCCACCATTAGTGCAAAGGCACTCTCTATTAGATAGAATCTGCAGGCCTCCTGTGAGATAGTATGCCATCAGATGTTCTTCTTACAAAATTTCCAGAATCTACTTGCAGGAACCAAAATTATCTATTGTTGCAAACAACACCATTAACTAAATAATTGTTCTTTAAACAAGCCATAAAGGAGCTGTTTTCATTCAAGTAACATTCAAGTATGATTTACTAATTGAAGTTGTATGGCTTCTAGCCTTCTAACCAAAAGAGGCAGAGAGAAGGGAAAAAAAAAAAGTTATAGCAGAGTATTATGTGATTGAAACACATTTACTTTTTATGATGAGGACTCCCAGCGACTGTATAAATGCAGCATGTCTTTAACCAGTTAAACCCCAGGTGCGTGTAACGTGCACACATCACACAGATCAAGTAAATCATCGGCACTGATGGGAGATGTGGCCTCCAAAAATCATTTGCACCCAAGGTTCGAACCTTAAATATGGAGGGAGCATACCCCTAAAAGACAAAGGCTGTTACCACTTGAGCTGACCTGACCCCTAGGGTTTGAAACACATTTCTATCTGTATAAAGTAAAATGGTAGAAAACTTGAAAGAAGGAAGAGCAGTTTCAGCATTACACATACTTATTATACAATACAAAGTTTTTTGAGGATATTACCCAGGTGGCCACTGTATCATTCGAGTCACTACAATAAGAACATGCACAACAGAACAGAAAAATTTACCTCCTAAATTTTCCAACCATCAAATCTCTTTATACAGAGACTAGATGGTAAGGAAATACAGAACTCTTATTTATTTGGCTAAATGCTCGATTAAATTTTGGAATTAATGTGCAGAACAGTGATATTTTGAACATGGTTTAAAGTTCAAAACTTGTCCGCCAAAGGTAAAATATTTACTTGGATGCCTCGAACGGATCGTGGTATCTTCCTAGAGAGCACCAAGGCTGAATGGAGGAAGAGATTGTGTCTGCGGCAAGTAAACAAAATTCAATGAAAATAAGCTAAATACTCAATGGAAGCTTATGTAATCTTTGGAAGACACGAAAAACGTACGGCATAACCATAGCACCAAGAAGAGAAATCGCAAGGCCAGTAGCACCATTTCCTTTGAGTTGGGGAACAAAAAGACCATTTAAAACCTCAGTAGCAGCAGGCTTTGCGTAGCCAAGCTCCGCAAAAAAACATGCAGCAATTGTAAGTACAAGAAAGGTAATCAAGAATTCAAGTTTCCTGACCTGTGAACAAAGAAAAAAAGGAGGTAATAATCTTGAAGCATTACTAGCTTTTATCTAAAGGTTATCTACATCAAAAACTGTTCACTACCCTCAATCTATTTTTATCAAATAGATAAGAAATAGTCTTCCAAATATACTCCAAAGCATAAAAAAAAGGTCGTCAAACAGGAATCAAAGACTATTGAAAATATATCTGGATACCCCATATTGCTGCAAGGCTAGAAGAACCAATGTACTAAGCCCTGTCAGAAGAACACCGCACCATAGAGGAATACTGAAGAGCATATTCAATGCAAAGGCTGTACCAATAACTGGAAATAGGAAGAAGCAGAGTCAGAATAACATGTACATCTATAAAGTGAACAAAATTAACACATTTCTGCTTTCTAAAAAGATTAAATAAAGTATTTTTGTTTTCTGACGAGTAGAAAAAATCAAGTGTGAATGACTAAAGAAGCATACATAAAGATTTGTATAAATCATTAAATTATAAATTGGAAGCCTGCTGCCACAAAGTCAATCTCTAACGAAAAATATTATCCAACCAAATTTCAGGATAGGTAGATGCATTGATGTTGGTGTTGTGCCATGAATTGTTCTGATATTGATAGGTTACACTAGGGTAAAAACATATGGCATGAGACTAATATGAACACTATGCACAGCATGGAAACCAACTAAGAAAAATAATCAAAAGAGAGAATTCTCTTTCTTCTAAAAATCCTACAGCTCTGTAAACCAAAGAAATCACCAGTAAGAAATTTATCGTCTCAGAATTCTTACTGCCAGATTTTTCTATTATCACTTACTATTACTATCTCCCTCAAAAAGAAAACCCAAAAAAGAATTATCATATACTAAGAGTGTATATATGGATGGTGAATATTTAATAACAGTTAATCCAAGTTGAAATTCCTCAAAACTCTTAATAGTCTAGAATGATTACTAACTCCTTAGGAAACCTTGAAATCTTATTTAAGCATCTTACTGTTTTTGGGTCTTTACCATAAGTTGTAAACAATGACATTTTTTTTTTAATTAGTACTCAAAGATTTTATTAAAAGACACAAAAGGTGTATGACATCTTTTCAATCTTACTGGTTCAAGCTACATTCCTTTTGCCCATCCCTTGCCCTTTAGAGTCATCAACTTTGACAAATTTCCAATTTGACAATATATGCACCCAACTTAGCCAGCAAGCGGTCCTCGTGATAAAATGACCTGCTAAACCCAGTCTTCCAACCTATACATTTTCCCGACGCTTTCATTCCAAACTTCTAATTCCTCTTGCTCATGAATGCTTCAACTAAAATTTGTCCAATACTAAAAAAATCCTAGAATATCCACATGATCCCTTAATTCGAGTTCAATCTTCTATTTTCACCAAAATTGGAAGCATATTATTCTCAGTAGAGCTAAAAAATTGATCGAAAAACAGGAAAGGATATGGAGCTCCTCATTTATGCCAGTCACCTCATCCCTAAGAACTTCAAAGCCAAAATTTTGTAAGCAACTCCCCTTATAGAAACAAGGTGGAGGGAAACTTACCAATACAAAAATATTGTCATAATATTGACATGAGAATTAAAAAAATAATAACAGAAAAGAGAAGTTAATATTCAGATGGCAGAGGTTAGGTCCTCAAAAGTTCAGTACACGAGGCTGAATGCTCTTCCAATAGTAGAAAACGAATTTGGTGGTGAAAGTCAAAGCCATTCATTATGAGCCATTCAAGTGCCCGGGCTCATGATATATATATATATATATAAACTTTGTAAGAGACCTGGTTAGAGGTCACGAACAGCATTCGTGATGCTATAGAAATATATCGTCCTTAGTTATTTGATACACATACAGCTTAGTCAGTGTCTTCTACTATAGCTGCTTTTAATTTGTATGGTTCAATAGCAACACCACTTTCTGCATCCTGTATTCAATTTCAAAGTAACAAGCACTCATACCTTCAGGAATGTCACACGCAACAACAGCAATTTCAGCAAGAACCCAGAGGATGAAGTTTGGGACCCTAGGGTATTCAGCTCTACAATGCTCTGCTAAATGCTTTCCTAAAATTACAAAGCAGCTTTTAGAAGAAGAAAAGAAAAAATCAGATAGCAGGGGAGTATAGATAAGCAGGGAGGACACATCTAGCAAAAAGTATGCAAACAAATCACTCGCCTGTGACAACCCCAAGATTGGCTGCTAGGGACTGAATAACGAGAGCAGCACAAGAAGCCATTAATATGATCCAAAGTAGCTGAGTAGAAAAATAAGAATGATTAACAAATGATAATGAAAGAATAGAAAAATCAACCCACTTAAAAAAAAACGCGTGCACATACACACGCAGAGAGAGGGGAGGTCCCTGGAAAAGAGTAGATGCTGTGATCTTATGGTCAAAAGTACGTAAGGCTAGAGTGACTATTCTTCATGCCATGCATAAGTCATTTAATTAAATGTACCATCACCAACTTCATGTCCTGATTTCTATTTCCCAGAAAAAGATATGGACAAAAAGTCCCATTGTTTTTCGTGAATGGCATCTATAAGGAGGCAAATCTAAAATGATTGAGCTCCTAAGAGTAATTGGCACACAATGTTAAAAAGTACCAAGTTCTACTGAATTTCAATGGGTAATAACTGCATTAGAAGATGACATACGCACCTCGTACTTGAATTGTGCTCCTGCCTGAAGATCTGTTTCAACTGTGAGAAAAAAAATATATAGAATGATATATGTGTTAGTAAGCACGTGATTCATGGTGGCACCTAAGGAAATGAGATATTAAAATCTTACAATTTCCAGGATCAATATATGCAATAGAAACAAGAAACCCGGGACCCATGTATGCAAATAAATTTTTCCAGCTTGTCCTCTGCCAAAAAGAGATATAAATAGGCACAAATCAATAAATTTCCCATTAGATGTGCTAACATCAATGGGACCTCCTACTGTAAAGCCCACAATCTAATCATCAGGCATATTCACACATAAACAGCCTTCGACAATGAAAGAAAAAAATGGACACCAGCTGGGACAATTTATGTGCTGCAGAAAAGAACACCAGCTGGAATTCAAGGCACATTTTGCTTGAAGCTAAATGAATCAAAGATTTTCTCGCAAGCAACATTCACAACAAGCAGCTATGTAGAAGAAGTGCATTAGGTTTAAAGGTCTAAACACTCACTAATTCATTCACATCACAAAGTGTAAATAATCAATCTGTGCAGTACATTGGCCAGCTCCTAGTTTAGATGAGCCACAGACCAAATCGGACTCCAAGCACCAATCATATAGTGATGATCTGTATATTCATTACAGTGCTTTGTTTGACATAAAAGGAACAATCCTTGCAATCCTTGAATAATCCGCCTAAGTGATGCAGCATGATTGACTGTATTAGGCTGTGACGAATTATGCTTACAAGTTATTTTCAGTTTTTATTTTGTCCATTTTTTATCATAGGATTGAGTAAACCGAAGCAAATCCTTAGAAAGACCTGGATGGTGAAACTGAAATACGGTCACATTGGGTTTCTTTGATAACTCTATCTTACTACTAAGTTGTCGTCGAAATGCTGTTGGAAAAGTGATTGAAATGCTCCATAGATTGGTGAAATCAGTGGGAAATATCTTCAAATTCCTGATGATGATAATTCCGAGAAAAACAAAACCTATCTGGCCAAACATATTGCATAATTCAAGGGAAGATTGCATAATTCGTCAATAACTTGTAAGCATAATTCGTCACAGCCTAATACAGTCAAACGGTTGCTTTCAGGGAAGATTGTGTGAATGGTAGATATGACATATCTGAGCCCAAATCCATAGATTTATGCATATGGTTTAACGTGTTTATAACTTTATATCAAGACCTTGCCTCATCCGGAGACTTTCCAAGGATATACTTCTTCCAGTATTATGCAAAAAAAGTATCGTATAAGTCCAAGCTCTCGATGATTATTTGACAAGTAATATAATTAAACTCACATCAGGAACAACAATCTGATCATAATCCGAGTTCTCAATCAGCGGCGCATTTGAAAAACTCCGGCTTCCAGTGCTCGCAATGAACTGTGGCTGTCCAGATGTCGTACCTGTCGCAGCCATCTCTCCCTGTATATAACACTGTCACGACGAGAAAGAAAAGCTTCAATTAGTTAATCATGTTAACAGTAACAGTTCAACCAGTGCACATCATTTGTAGTGAAACTGGAAACAGGTTTTTGAAATTTGAATTTAAAAAAATAAATAAAATCAAAGGGCCAAAGAAGAAAAAACAGGTCCAGTTACTGTTTGATTGGCAAAAAGTGAAACAAAAACCGCATGGATACCATAAACCGAAATCCTAAAACACTTTTTACAGCGAGAACAAGAAAACCGGGCGTGAAAAAGATAACGGAGAGCCCACATCTGCACCAATGAGCCAAAAAGGATTTCTAATTTTGTCTGTTTTCTACGTTTTATGGGGAAGCAAACAGAGGGTTTGGAGGATGAGTCGGCGATGGGACAGAAATCGAGAGCAGGCATATAAAAATTGAAATTTCAGACGTGCTTACAGAAGAGAACGGTTCACGAAGGAGAACACACTACAGAGTCCCTTCTCTCTCTCTCTCTCTCTCTCTCTGCCTTTCTGTCTAAAGCTAATCTCACTAGGAATCTGTTTCCAAGCCGTCCTTTTATAGCCTCTATCCAACCTAATGCTTTTTGACAAAATGAACAAAGATTTCCTGTATCAGTAACCACCTGTACAGGGGACTCGGGAGGGTCCCTCTCGCAGCCCTAGTAGCCGTTTAGAGGTCAGATTAGCAAAGCTCATTAACCAAGACAACCAGCAGTAAATCCTAATTCTTTGATTAAAGGAAAGGAAAACAAAATATTTTTAGCCAATAATGAGGGTGCTTAAGCATATTGATAAAATCGTGATCAAATTTCTCATATCAGCATTAAGAAAAGGTCGTATTTATCACTATTCTTGACGTGTTTTGAAAATTTTGTGCAGGATTAAACATGCATGCGTGTAGTTGTTACTCATTGACGGTTGAAATTATCATGGCGGGCCTTAGATTACTAGCTAGCTTGCTGCTATATGTTGATTTTTACATGCTGACTTTGTGAGTCATAATGTCATCCAATCCAATACATATCATCTAACATAGATTGTTATGTTGATACGTAAAAATATTCATCAGTCCATCTTCAAACAAAAGGATTGCATCCCTTGGGTCAATTATATTAAGTATAATACAATATATATTACATAAAATACGATAATTATATGCAGAACAAATTTTATTTGTTTGTAGAGAGTTACAGTAATAGATTAAACTATATCAATCACAAATAAATTTGTATATTGAAAGCCTTAAAAAAGTAATTGGCTTGTATTCTATATGTCTCAGGTTAAAGTTGTAATGTCCTATTATGAATGAATAAAATTTGTTCTATCTTTAAAAAAAATTAATTTATTTAGTTTTGATTCGATGGAAAAATAAAATAACTACAATATTAAATACTCGAAAGCAATTAATACTACTTGTAATATTTATATATGAATTACAACCCTTTAAATACTCGAAAGTAAGACTCAGTTGAGTTCAGTTTAATTTTAAATTAAGTCTAACATCTAAACACTCAATTCTCAAATTACTAAATTCATTCCAATCTAAAATTTTATTACAGGTAAAACTCACAATATTTTTCAATTTAAAATATTTTTATACTTGAGACGTATAAACTTTTTGAATTTTTCATAAAAAGTATTAAACTTATTTTAACATCTAAATACATTTTAAATTTAATTTAAATAAGTCTCACATAACTCTCTCCATAGTTTAACTCATTATTATTTATAAAGAATTCAATTAAATATAATTGAGCTTAACATTCAAAGCAACTTAAATATAGCGTTTTTTCTCAAATTGTAAAGTCTGTAAGATTAGAAAATGATTGAATCGTGATCGTTCATTTCAAGATAAATATATGTCACGATAAGAGGCGGGCGTAAATAAAACGCCATTTGTGCGCCACGTCAGAAAAAAGATTGTTGTGGGACCCTAAAAGTAGCACTGAAAAGACAAGTGGGCCGGTGAGACTATTGTGTGAGTCTGAGGTTTCACTGGAGACAGCAGCGACAAATACGGACTCTAGAGAGGAACCTTTGACCAGGTGTGGGGTCTGGGCATCTGTACTTCGTTCGGACGGTTGAGCTTCTGCAATGTGGCTGCTCGGGGACTGGAGCTGACTGGACGGCTGAGAATTCGCCTTGGGAGTTTCAGATTGTGTCAGTAGAATCAAAATATTCTTCTACCTTCTTATGTAGGACCCATCTCTTCAAATTGTGTTCGATTTTCCTCGTAATATTTTATTTAAGAATAAATTGATCAGTTAGATGCTCCGTTAAGAATTATTATTAATAATTTTTTTATTCTTTTGTCTATTCGAGTTGATATGAAATAATAAACAGATAAATATAATATAATAAATAATATTTTAATTATTTAGGATCGGTTAGTAACTAGAATTATTTTCAAATATTTTAAAACTATTCAATACAATTTATAAATAATTTACTACTATTCACAAACTATTAATTACTATTATTATTATTAGTTAGGAATTATCTGATACTAAAGAGTAGTTTAGATTTAGAAATGAGTTGAGATAGTTTGTGAATAGTAGAATAAAAGTTAAATTATTTATTATATTTTGTGTGAGAATTTGAAAAAGTTGTTTTGTAATTTGAAAAAGTTGAATTATTGATTATATTTTGTGTGAAAATTTAAAAAAGTTGTAATGATAAGATGAGATGAGTTGAGGTGGGTTTTGAATGCAAATGAGGTATTTGGTTGTTGAATTAAACTCAACTCATCTCAAACTAATTATTGATGAGATCTATTATTTTTTCAATTTCTCATAAAAATGTTAAATCAAGAAAAACTCTAAGTAGAAGCCACTGTTTGCTGCATCCAATTTGTACACATGACGTGTCATCCAATTTCCTCTCCCCCCAAACGGAAGAAGCCACTTTCATTTTGAATTTTCGTCCCTTTCATCCCTTTCGTGCGTTTCGTTCCTCTCCCCCAACCCCCCGTGTTTCCTCCCTCCCTGTTTCTTTCTTCCTCGTCTCCCTTCCCGTTTCTTTCCTTATTCTCCCCCCACCCCCCGAGCTCCCAAACTCCTTAGCCCTAAGCATTTCCTGGGAAGCCCTGCACTGCAATTTTGAGTTCCTCCCCTGAAGCCCCGAGCTCCTCTGCAATGCAATTTCGAGTTCGCAGGTGATTTCTTATTCTTCTTCTTCTTCTTCTCTGAGACTTCTTCTTCTTCTTCTCCTCCTCCTCCTCATCCTCTAAGGTTTTTTCTTCTTCTCTAAGGCTTCTTCTTCTTCTCTGCAAGTTCGACACACTCAGATTGAAGCCCTCAATCCACTGACGCGAAGCCCTCAGATCTGCGGGAGGGGTAATGTATAGTTTCTTGTAAATAATCTTCTTCAAGTTTTTCCATGTATTACTCATTTTTTCTCTGTGATTCTAGGGTTTAGTCATACATTTATTTTTTTCTCTGTATTTACAGCATCTTTTTTCCTCTAGGGTTTAGTTATATGAGCTATAAGTTAATGGTATTTTGCTAGAAATTAATGGGGTTGTTTCTGGATGCATATCTAGTATTAGGTAAAGATTAGAGGTTGCATTCTATCCTGACTAGTTTTAGTTTATTATTGAAGGTGGAACTAGCTAAAGCTAAAACGAATCAGATTTTAGTGGAAGGGTGGTGCAATGTAACCTCTTGGGTATGTTGTATATCTTGATTTTGGTCATGTATATAGATATGTGCCGTACTGGACATATATTGCTTTGAATCACAAACATAGGCGATGGATGGTGCATCACCATGGGACTTTAGTCGGGTTTGTTCAAAACTGTGTGTAGATGACATTACTTTGGTTCTCCCTTGTCATGACAGAAATGATGGATCCCCCCATACTTGTTTTTATTTCTCACTTGTGGCGGTGAGGAAGACAACAGTGCGTACAAAAGTTGAAGTACCTTGAAACATTCAAGGTGCACCTAACCTATACATCCTTCCTTTACACCTTCTTCTTCTTCTTATATATATATATATTTTTTTCTTTCAAACTATGAGATCTTCATTCAAAAATTGTATTTTTTTTTTCAGTTACAGAAAAATAATCTAGACTATTACAACCATTCAAAGCAAAACCAGAAAATTAAACCTAGGTTATTACAGAAGTTGATGGTGGGTCTTTCCCACTGTGAAGCTGATTTTGTTTGAAATTAGTAACCAAAATCAGCTATTTCCACCTTTAATAATAAACTAAAACTAGCCAGGATAGAATGCACCCAATATTTCCAACTCTCATTAGAATAAAATGCATGTTCTCTTCACTTACCTAGGTTAGGTTTGATTACTTTGAAATAGACCATGCATGTGATTGTACTTTATTCACACTAGTTAATAGAAAATTAGACTATGGCTTTCTATTATTAGTTAAACCCCCTGGTTTGACTAGCAATGCCAAATTTTCTGCTATTGCAGTGAAAGCAACCTAGAAATGAGATATGAGTAAAACTCTTCTTCTTAAATTTTGTCTCTTTAACCAAATTTATTAAGTGGCACATTTTAAATGCATGTCTATTTATGTGGTTGGCATATGAAACTATTTAAAAAGGTAGACAGATATCAGTTGGTGACAATGATTGGAGTATGATTGTGTTAAATATTTTTTTTAATCTTGGTTTGTGTACTAATTTAATTGCATTGGGTGAAGCATTTGTAACCTAGGCTATAAATAAGCTTGCACTAAAGTGGGTTGCGGATGAAAATCAAGTGCAGTTCGACTACTGTCAATCGGGTTTACTTTTATTATTCAATCAGCAAATTACTCGTAAGTTTTAAAGCATATATATATATATATATATATATATATATATATACATGAAATATGGTCAAGTTTTGGTATTCATACATGGAGAGGACTACGGTCTTGGACACTGAACTTAGGGTCACCTGATGAGATCAAAACTCTTGCTACATATATGTGGTGGGAATCAAAAGAGAGAAAATGGATGTAGTTTGAAATGCAGTCTTCCACCAAATGAAAAGCTTTCTAATGCATACAGAGCCACAACCCTATTGATGCAAATGCCCTATCTCTCTCTCTCTCTCTCTTTGGTTTAGTCATGAGTGGACCAAATAGTCAATATTATATGAGGACAGACTTAGACTCACCTTTCTTTTATTGTCTTGTGATTATTCTTTTCCTGTAACTTTCTTTTTTCTTCATTACCCAAAATTAATTTTCGCTTGTGGTTGGAGGCTTACATGATACTTGTTCTTCTCTACTTGTACTTGTATATAGAACCATACAAATAAATCATAATAAATGGCCAATCATGTTGCAATTAACTAGATTTTCCAAGCTGAAAACTGACCCTTACAACTTGAATATCCAAATCTGTATTCTTTTTGGCATCTTTATCCATTTGGGAACACTAATGTGTACTTAGATATACATTTACCATGACTAACTACATCATTAATTATTTTAACTTTATAAGTATTGTATCCTTTAATGGAAGCGTGTGGTTATTGTCATAAACATGATTGATGGAATGATACATTGTTAGGTTAACTTGTACATTTGAAGTCTGAATACACTAAATACCATCTACAAATTAATGGTTAGTAAAGATTGAGATGCTAAAGATTTTTTCAGTGAGCTTACAGAGGTGGCATGATAATGAGCTGCTAGTGTTGGGTTACTTGAAATCAAGTTATGTTTAAATTTGATGATGGTCTTAGTTAATCGGACATTCACTAGGCAATATTACTATGTATTCAATTCTGTAAATGGGACAGACTCTTGTGTTTGAAGTTGTCTTTCCTTTGACAGAATCACCATGGCATCTTCTCAATCATCATCTTTAGTTAATGATTTTGTGATGGAGTCACCAACTTGTTGGTGTGGTTTGAAAACGCCACTAAAGACGTCCTATACTAGGAAAAATTCTAGAAGGAGATTTTTTGCCTGCCCCAAGTATAATACGGTAAAAGCAACTTTATATTTGTCATATTAAACTAATCGATTTGCTGTTGCGGGTTGTACTTTTTATCATATTAATTTAGGAGTTTGTACTATGTGCAGGGAGATGCGAGGTGTGAATTATTCGTATGGGTGGATATTTTTCAGTTGTTAGAGGAAAACATGTTATTAAAAGAGAATAAGACCTGGAAGACGTGGGATGATGTATTACAGTGCGAGTATGCCGTTCGAAAAAATGAAGAAAAAGTGAGAGAGATAGCGAAGAATCTGAAAAAGGAAAAGTGAAAGTTATTGTGTTTGTACTTGATTATCACCTTTGTAATATTGTTTGCTTGGATCGGATAAATATAATGTAAAAAGCACGTTGTATGGATTATGTAATTTTTGAGCAGAAACAGCTTGTGCAGGAATGGTTGAAAGTGGAAACCATGTTTGCAAGTTGTATTTTGTTAAATCAACCTCTGTAATGAAAAGGTCTTATAATGGTGCCTATTCTCGTGAATGATTTCAGTTTTGATTCCATTGTTGCTGATGGTGCAAAGTGAACCTAACTTCACTTGCTTTCTCAGGTTGATGGCTACATCAAGATTGCACGTATCTGATCTTCGAATTCATGCAAAGCGAATAATAAAAAAACATAAATTGTAAATAAGTAAAATATAACGTTGTGTTGCAATCCATTGTACTACTCATGCAAACGGAATAATATGCAAACTCACTACATTGTAGTCTACACTTTAAAGGAACAAATTGTGAATCAATAAATTGACATACATTCTGTCTTGACATTGCAATAACATTGTAATAACACTATCATAATTCTTTTACATTCCCCCCTTAAAATACATCAGCAGATGTTCCATCTTCTGGATGAGTAGCATGGTGAAACCCATCAACATGGCTCCCACATTTCGCAACAGTCTTTATATACGGCAGATGATAACCCGTGCACACGTATACAAGTCATCCAACCTGGGAAAAAAATCATCCTACACAAAATAAGACCTTATACCCATGCAGGAAAAAATAAACCTCAATTACAAAAATTATTCCAACAAATACAAACCTTGCAATATGTGAGTGTGTGATTTCTGTGAAAAGTTATTGGCGTGTCAAGTGAGAGGTCCAGCTTTAAAGCCGGAGATCCATCCATCTCATATTTCTGAATCAACCCCCCAAAGTCTCCAACTCTATCCACAACTTTGATTGCTTCTTCAGTATGTGGGGTAGCAAGAGTTCCCATACATTCATTCTTTATTTTCATTCCCAACACAAAAGCAGATTTTTTCTCCATAAATCGATTCCTCATTTTCTAATATTTTATTATTTTACACAAGCATGCATGCATTTATTTTTTCTGGAGAAGCATACATCCTTTGAATGTCACTGAAGACATTCAATACCTTTAATTGAATGTAATGATACTATAAAACTTCCTGTGTACTTTCAAGTTCCTTTGTTACAATTAGGTATGTTCTTGTATATACTTTTTGAGTAATTGGGCAACCTTTTCATTATGTTTCAACAAACTTTACTTTTGCCAATTAAAAAAGTGAGACCATAAAAATTTTACTGATGTTTCAAGACCACCGGTAGCAAGAGTATTCTTTAGAAAAAAAAAAAAATTTGAAATTCCAATGAGAATGAATCACTTCTTGAAAGAAAAAAATGATAAAAGGATGGATACCTTTATCATCATATGGGGATGGGAAGCATGATGAAGAGGAAAAAGTGGGTATATGTATGATGAAGAGGAAAAAATTGGCATATGCCTCATTCAATTCGTTGAAAAAGTTACATTAAAGTGGTTGTTGAGGATGTGACATACAATGCTAACAGTGTTAGGAAACCATATGGAAATTTTAAGAGAAAAACACTGGCACATATAACTAAAACAAAGAGGTAAAAAATTTGGAGGAAAGTGGGAGCCTACCAACTGCATTCTTTATTGAATCCGTAATAACTGCAGTAATAAGTACAGCAAATAAGAGACCTGATCTTCAAAAGAGACGTAAGTACTTTCTTTTCTAACAATGCAACTTCATTCTAAAAGAATAAATATGATTACACTATTATTCTAAGGCTTACATAAGGTATTACAGAATAAGATAGAGATAGGGATTCAGTAAAGGAGATGTAAGCCATTTCCTTAGATAAATAAGAACATATATGCTCTTAAAAACTTAAAAAAATGTTCTAGCTGAATAATGACTGCGAACTAAGATTACCAAGAATGCTGTGGTGCAGAACGTAGATATCTTTCCTGTGAATATAGAAGAGAAGGAAAATGGCAATAGGAGATTTCTAAAATAAATCTTACAGGAACTTGCATTGCAAAGTTGATGAAAACAGAATACTAATTGTTACTTTTAGTGACTAAACAGAATCAAGCCAATTCAGTTTAATGAAAATTAAGCTAAAAGTTTTTTTATTCAGGTAGTTCTTATATGATTCATAGCGCTTAAATCGAAGCCAAAACCAATTAAGGCAACAAGAGTGGGTCTGTTGCAAAAGAATTCCAGTTTGGACATTCGAATACTCATCTGAAAATATTCAATTCAAAAGATTAGCGTTACAAACTGATGTTGTCAAGTCTAACTCAAAGTCCAAACGCTCAGCTCAGGTACCTGTGCTGAGCTGAACAAATTCTATATTCTGGCCATCTTCAGGTCTGGCCAATCTATATTCTACACAATAGATGGTCTCCTCAACAAATTTACTTTTACGTAAAAAAAAAAAAAAATTAATAATGAAAAAATCAAACACATTGTAGCAGACAAGAATCTCAAAAAATGTACTAACAAAAAAATACCTTCTCAACAATGGATGTGAGCTTCTTTCTAAGATACAACCCTGTCATTAGTTATGAAAAGAGGCTTCCATATTCTTTGTCCAATGTTTGGTTGATATTTTTTAAAGAGCTCCAAACTTGCTGCATGAGTGTACCATTCCATACAAAAGTACTAACTCCAGAGTATCTACGTCCATCGGGCTCTTTCGATCTAAGAGATTCGTAAAAAAAGTAGGATCTGAAAATTAGTATATACACAAGTAACAAGTTCAAATTTCAAAGGAAATATGCACATTGAATAATAACCATCTTCAGATCTTTTGCCCTTAACCAAGAGACTTCGATGAATAACCAACCTGGGCAAGTAAGATATAATTATAAAATATTTGCATACCAGCAAGGACATATTTACATACTTAAAATTAGGAACATAAATGAAATAAGATATATCTATAAAATATATAGATATATTTTACAAAAATACTTACGCTTCTTCACTCATGTTCATGAAAAAGTAAATCTTGAAATGAGAATGGAAAGAAACCAAACCTTAGCATGTTGCCCGCCATCAAAGACACAAAAACAGCAACGTACGAAATCAGCCTATCAAAAACCAGCCGCTTGGCATACTTGTTGGCTTATGGTACCAAAACACCTTTAATCTCCAAGAGGTACAAAAAATTACCCGTTGCATCCTTACAAAAAACCTTACCATTGGCATATTCACCAAGTATACCAAAACTACACTAAGAGGTACAAAAATACATTGTGACTAATGACTACCTTTCCCTCTCAAAGAGATAAAAAAATTATACCGGAAGCATATTGACAAACTACACCCAACCCTCTCTATTTGGAACAAAAAAGAAACACTTTTCATATTTTCAAACTATACCCAACCCTCTACAAGAGGAAAAAAAAATGAAACACATTGTTAAGACACAAACTACACCATGGCCATTGCCAACAGACACAAAAACAACAACTCAATCATGGTGGCACATCTGAGAAATACAATCATACAATATTAGAGGATATAAAGCCAAATCAATGAGAAATACAAATATCTATAAAGAAGGCTTTTAAGTCATAAAAGGAAAAAATAAATATGAAAGAAATGAAATGATGACAAGACATTTGAAACTGATGAGCAATATGATTTGTATATTGGGACAGGAACGTCATTACATTATTTTTAAGGAAAATGGCAAAAACAAAAACAAGAAAAGTTACTTGCAAATTAAAGTACACCATACCCTCTCCAAGAGCTTCAAAAAATGTGGCTTCTCATCATCATGGAATTACAAGTGTGCATCAATATGGTCACACATCTGAAATAAAACAATATTAGGTTACAAGTGTGCATCACGATGTCATACATGGTTTTCAGTTATTTAAAAGACACAATTAACCTCATTTATCCCTAGAGTTGATCGTGTAAGAATGTTGTTTTGTGTTCTAACATCAACCCCGTCATCAAATTGGTCTTGTTGAGATTCCAGTGTGTCACCCAATTGTGTTTCATCTACCAATATTTTCCTGTAAGTCTGAGGTCCAAAACATAAATAAACACATATTAGATTCATAATACTAATTTAAAACAATGTAAATTTAGACTATTATTACCGGTTTCTTTTTCTTTGTTGTCATCTTTTCAACTGGTGGAACCTTCCTCTTACTTGGGGGTCGCCCTTTCCCTCGGACCACGTTGGGGTTTAATATTTTCTTGCCCTTATCCAATACGACCTTTGCTTTGGCCTTCGTTTGTTCAAATATCGACTCTAGTGTTGAACCTTCGCATTTTTCTCAAACTCATCAACAACACGCAAGAATGCACCAACTTTGTCATTATCTGAGGATATTTTGGTTGCTAATTTTTGGCATCTTTTAACTACTCGCTCATAATTCTTTGCGTCTAATCTGTCCCGCTGGTCATCGAAACTACTTCTGAGTAATGTGTATCTCCTCTTTAAGTCATTTTTCCAATGATCCAACACATATACATCTGGCAATACATTAATCTTTTTCAACTAATAAACTCTAAGTGCATGCCTATATAGAATCCCTCTCATCTCAAACAGTGCACACGTGCATTTGACCTCCACCTCCTATTCATTATAGTAAACTGAGAAATTGAGTATTTTGATGTGGTCATCAGTAGATATTTCATTCAACACATTGTATTTTAAAATGCACCCTTCTGTGCTTACCAACAAACAATTATAACACATTGAGGCCCAGTAACTCTCTTTGGACCTCTTTGAACTTTGCATTTGTATATAACTTTTGAAACTGCTTCTCAATATTAAAATGGGACACGCAGGGAATAGTTTGGTTGTTAGAATTAAAATCAACCATTGTCTCTACCTCCACCTTCTTTCTAGGAGCATTATCAAATTGGTCGACGAATTTCTTCAATGTGGTACCGGAATGGACATACCCATTGAAAAATGCATTCATGCTTTATGACCTTTGTGTTGTGCTCATTCCAGCCTAGAATACACTTTTCAAGTAAGCTGGAGCCCAAAAAGACCTTTCCTCATATAAGGATTGAAGTCATTTATTGCCGACTAGATCATACTTTGCAAGTAGTTGACCCCAGCTCTCCTCAAATTCATCACTGGTCTATGAGTCATATAATGCAGTCTGAATGTGAGTCTTCAACCCCGCATTGAATTGCGCATGAGATCCTAACTATTTTGGAAGTTTGCCCATTATATGCCATAAACAATATCTATGACAAGTTTCGGGGAATACAATGGTAATAGCACTCTTCATTACCCGAGCTTGGTCAGTTATCATGGCTTTAGGCGCCCAACCATTCATGCAATCCAACCACATTCGGAACAAGCACACAAAAGTTTGTGTGTCCTCGTTTGAAAGCAATCCCGCTCTTAATAATATGGACTGACCATGATGATTAACACCAACGAATGGAGCAAAAGGCATCCCGTACCTATTTGTTAAGTTCATGTTAAATCTTTGCAACATGAAGTTGGAAAATAAAACTGAAAGCAGCAAGTTTTAACATTGTGATATAACTGATCTGTGTTGACAACAGCAAACGCCACTGTAACTCCAATGTACCAAGTTTTACAGCCAGATGGAGGAGCTCGCGGGACAGTGGAGGCACTAGGTAGATGGAGGAGCGCCGCTTGGTGGCACTGATGAGAGAGACGGTGTCGCTAGGAGGTGCTGGGTTGTGGAAGAAGATGCGGGTTGCGATGGAGCAGGGTGTTTCGCAGGGGGATGAAATTGAAAATACATTCAGATTTTCAAATTGATTCCTTTTGATTTTTTTTTTTTTTAAAAAGGAGCATCCATGTAGTGTGTGCATTGTGTGCACAAACTACAATGGATGCTATTATAGAAGAACTCATGTCAGATAGAATCTCTCTATTCAATAGTTCATGAATCTCTAACATATGAAAACACCATAATGTTTGTATGCTCTATGTGCTTAGAAAAATCAGATTTGGTTTTGGTTAAGCCACCCAGTGCGCCGACAGATGCCCTAGACAACCTAAGGCTTGGTTTCAATCTTTTACTACAAAAGCTGCCCACCTGGTTTTATGAGCAGGACCAGGAGTAATGTAAGTTCCTTCCTAGCATATGCAAACACCTGTTGTATACTAATTTCGTTGTCGTACCTCATCCAAACAGATGCTAAAGCCTTACCCTATCTATATTCCTAGGGAGAATTGGGTGGGGGGAAGATCATAACCTGTTTATCATATTCCGATTCCATTATCTTAACAAGCGTAAAAGCAATCACACAAGAATTACCATATCACATAACACTATTTGTTGCTTGTACCGCGGGGCACAATGTCCCGAATAACATCAAATACAAAGCAATCAATGCCAATTCAATAGTATCACCATACATCCCAAACATCATAGAATACAAAAGGATCACCACCAATTCAGCAGCATCACGATTCATGAGTCACGACACCATAAAGCAACTCAAGAAACCTCAATTGTGACTTGTTTTATCATCGTGCGTTTACACTCGCAATGTAACATGTATATATGTGTATATATAAACACTCATACATGCACGCATAGTACTCAAATTGCAATATCAAATCTCACTAGTTTCCACCAAACTCATCAATAACCTATGCAAAGTATAATTAAACCGCATTCTCAGAAACGTCAATTTTAAGATCCAATAAATAGAATATAACAAGAAGAAATCATACGGTTTGCTAAAAATAAAAATCCCAGATTTAGTTAAATCAACCAATGCAATAAATTACATTAGCACTTGATAGAAAAAAACAACAAAAACAAATGCAGGCTATTAGCGATACCTCAAAATGGATTCGAAGAAGGTATTCTAGAGAGAGAGAGAGAGAGAGAGAGAGAGAGAGGTTTGGAGGCAATTACGTTTATTTCTTTTTTTCTCTTTTGGTTTACAAAATGCTCGTGCCCCTCATACGGACAGACATTTGGGTTGGGGGCTTTTTATAATGGATTCACAGAGATGAGGGGGGGACCCTAATTTTCTGGAAAATTATCCATGCCCTAAGCATACCCATCTCAGAAACACACAAAAATCATATCTCAATGTACACATGAAGAACATAGCATGTATGGACGGGAAAATGGTAGTACAATATTTACCTAGCAAACCATTTGGCGAAACAGAGCACTCGGTCCCATCGCTGGTTTCGTCCATTCAATCAGCTCGCGAGGAGCGGCGGCGCTGGGCAGACTAACGAGCGTCACGAGTTGGCCCTGAACCGAGAGATGCTGTCGCGAGGTGGTGCTGGCAAGTGGAAACCGACAGACATGGGTTTGTGGCGAGGAATGAGGTTCTCGGGATTGAAACATTGTTTGCTCCATTCAACGTGCTCGCGGGACAGTGGAGGCATTGGGTAGACGGAGGAGCGCCGCTCGGTGGCACTGACGAGAAAGACGGAGTCGCCAGGAGGAGCTGGGTTGCGGGAGCAGACGCTGGTTGTGATGGAGAAGAGCTTTCGCGGGATGAATTCAAATGGGACGAAAATGCTACAGATTTGCAAATTCGATCAAAACGTGCGTTTTGATTTTTAAAAAAAAAATACAAAAACCACAAGCATCCACGTAGTGAGTGCATTGTGTGCACCCACTACAGTGGAAGCTATATAGAATGACTCTTAAATCAATCTCAATCTACTTTATACATTTCAACTTTAAACTCATCTCAATCTAAAAAAGTTAAACTCAACTCAATAGGACCACAAAATACTAACATTCATAACTCAATTTAATTCATATCAACATCTAAGCGCACCCTTAACATCTAAATGGAGTCTTAGTACCATATGAAAATAATAACGATTAATAAAATGAATAATATTATTAGTCGTTGTACTCTTTTTTTTTTATATATAACAAATATAACTATAGAAATTACATGACTAAAACCTGGACTCAAATCCAAAACAACTTTATCCTCATCAAATTGAAGAGAAGATTTTGCTAAACTATGAGCTAGATGGTTAGCACTTCCTTTAACAAACAAAAACTTCCAACTAGAAAAAAGTAATAAGCTGCATACGAGTTTCAGTTAACACCATCCCTACTCTATCCCATCTCTCAACATGAGAATTAAGGCCCTTTACAAGTTGGGATGAATCTCCTTCAAAAAAGACATAGTCCAATCCTAAGTCAGTTGACATCATAACTGCTTGAAAGGCACCAAGTGCTTCTGCCAGTAGGGGATCATTAAAACCAGAATGATTAATTCTTTTTGTAGCTACAATGTTACCTCCATGGTCTCGAACTACTATTCCCAGTCCAATCCTACCCTTCACCTCATAAATTGTTGCATCCCAATTGATCTTCAAGAAACCTGGAGGTGGAGGATTCCAATTGATATTCATGAACCTTTAATATTAGTTCTAGGACTGTCATGCTCAGTTTTGAACTCTTCCAATAATATTTTTGATTGGCTAGCTATCTGAGTTGAGTGTTGGAAGTAATTCTCAAAGATCAACTTGTTTCTTCTATGCCATATACTTCTTGTTGTTATAATGAAAAACTTCAGGACTTGCTGATCACATATTGCACTTAGGCTCTCGAATATGTCCTTGAATTTCTCTACTCTGAGTGAACTCTTGTGAAGTACAATAGGTCCTTGACTCCAAACATCCATAGCTGATTTACAGCTCCATAAAACATGTTCTGCAGATTCTTCCTCATTAAGGCAGATCGAGCACATTGGGGAATTTACAATTTTCTTTTTATGCAAATTCACTCTAGTAGGTTGTGACTCTAAACATGCTCTCCACATGAAAACTTTAGCAGCCTGAGAAATCTTAAGTTGCCAACAACATGTCCATCTTTCTTGTAATTGCACATTATTCGATGTCTGCCTCTGTAATCTGTTCTGTCTCTCTTTGAGAAAATGATATCCACTTCTTACAGAATAGATACCATCCTTAGTGCCCAACCATATCAACCTGTCTGTTGCCCTAGTCTGACTTAGTGGAATTTTTTGAATAATAGCTGCAGTCTCAGACCTCATAATGTCTTCTACCATCTCTTTCCTCCACTGCTTATTCTCGAGATCAATAAGCTCCGCTACAATTGCATCCTCTTGCAAGGTTTTAACAGGAACTTGAACTCTATAGGATGATGGTTGTGGCACCCATATGTTTTTCCATATTTTTGTGCTCATTCCATTCCCTATCCTCCATAAAGAACCCTCTTCAATTAAAAACCTAGTAGCATAAATACTTCTCCATACAAATGAAGGCCTAACTCTCAGCTTTGCATCAAAAAATGTTGTAGAAAGGAAATATTTGCATCTAAGGATCTAAGAAGCCAAAGATTCAGGGTGTTGATAGATTCTCCACCCTTGTTTAGCTAACAAAGCTAGATTAAAAAATTCTAGGTCTCTGGAACCTAAACCTCCAACTTTGTTAGTTTTCCCCATTTGACTCCAAGAAACCCAATGCACTTTACTTTCTTGTTGTTGTTGTCCCCGGCAAAACTGATTCATCACTCTATTAATCTCCCTTAGTAAAGACTTAGGCAATTTGAAACTCCCATACAATACGTGGGAAGTGCTTATATGACAGCCTTCAATAGAGTTTCCTTTCCTGCTTGAGAAAGCAGTTTTGTTTTCCATCCACTAATCTTGCTTCTAACTCTATCCAATATATTGTTGAAAGCATTGTACCTAGATCTACCAATGAGAAAAGATAGTCCTGGGTATTTTTCATAGCACATTGTAGATCTGATTCCAGCAATAGCCAACACATATTCCCTAGTTTCCTTTCTAGTATTAGAATTGAAAAAAATTTATGTTTTTCTCCATATTAAGCTTCTGCCCCGAGGACTTTTCATAGAGATCAAGCAGACAATGAAGCTTGGGCCACTTTACTGCATTTGCTCTACAAAAGAGCAAGCTGTCATCTGCAAAGAATCAATGGTTTATACTGACATTGCCTCTTCCCATAAGAAAACCATGAATCCCCTTTAAAATCTCAGAAACCAATGTAAAGAGATAAAGGGACAAAGGGTCTCGTTGTCTAATACCTCGAGATGGTTGAAGAAACCCTGAGAAGAACCATTTAGAAGAATTGAGTAGGAGACTGAAGAAACACACTCCATTATCAACTTTATCTATCTCTCACTAAAACCCATTTTCTCCATCACCCTTTCTAAAAAACTCCATTCAATCTTATCATATGCCCTGCTCATGTCTAACTTTAATGCCATATACCCATGCTACCCTCTTTTCCTGATAGACATCGAGTGCATTGCTTCAAAAGCTACAATAACATTATCAAGAATCATTGTTCTTGGTACAAAAGCACTTTGGTTGGAGGAGATGATCTTAGGTAATATTTTCTTCAACCTATTAGCAAGCACTTTGGAAACCACGTTGTACAGAACATTACACAGTGAAATAGGCCTATAATCCATCACTTGTCTTAGGAGATTTTATTTTAGGAATGAGAACAATGTAGGTTTCATTCGTGTGGCTAACCTCCCTAGCTGAATTAAGAACCTCGAGGACAACTTTGGTCACCTCACTTCTTACAATGCCTTAATGTTCTTGATATAAAATTGCAGAAAAACCATCTAGACCAACAGAACCTAGTGGTTTCATTTGGAACAAAGCCTTTTGAACCTCTTATGCTGTGAATTCGATAGAAAAATCTCTACTCATGCAATCATCAATCTTCTTCACCATATGATTAAGAAAATTTGTAATTCCCTCGGAATTGGAAGTAGTAACATAACTTCTGAAAAAACTGCCTAAAAGTCTCTGAAACTTCCTCCATATTACTCACCACTATTCCATCCTCTTTCATAATTTTTCTAATCTCATTTGTCTTCTTTCTTTGGCTTGCACATTGATGGAAATACTTTGTATTTTTATCCCCATCTTAGAGCCAAGATTGTTTGGCTCTTTGTTTCCATCGAGTGTTCTCATCTTCCAATAGAAGGTCCACATCCTTTTGCAACTGTTTTAAAGCTATTGTATGGGAACCCATACTCATACACTGCAACTTTTCAATTTGATACATTTTGCCTTGTATTTCCTTCTTGTGTTGTCTTAAAGTAGTTTTACTCCATTGTAACAAAGCATCCTTGCAAATCAACAGATTTTGTTGTATTGACCTCAACTGAGAGCCCTCCTTTCCTTGCTGTGTAGACCAGGATTCATTTATCAGACTACTACATTCATGCCTTTGGCTCCAGCTTTCTTTATACCTAAGATCTTTTCCCTTCCCCTCCCTGCAAATGCAAGTTGCCTTCCTTTATTTTCTAAGCACAACACCAACGGACAATGGTCAGAAGAGCAAACAGCTTGAACACAAATCTTGCAATTAGAAAGTAAGTTTTTTAATAATATATTCTCCATGGCACGATCTAGTCTTTCCTTAGTGAACTGAGTGCATTTTCGATAATCAAAGATGGAAGAGTTCATAGATTGGAGCCTAAGCCAAGAGCCAAATTCTAAGTCTATCAGTTTCTCCTCTTGACTATTAACTCTCGAGTTATAGCATACTCTTTCCTTATGAGCCAGAATTCCACATTAAAAACAAAAGTTTTGTAATATTTCATATTTGAAAGATATCCAATACTTTTGGTTCTCTACTTGCAATCACTTCTCCCTTACAAGAGGCCTTTGTAAATCCACTGCTATTCTTATTTGAAGACATTTTCCCCATGCCAATCCTTTTGAATCTACATCAACTCTTATCACATTTCCAATAGAAGAACCAAATTGCTCTTCCATCTCTTCATTCATTACTGAAATAGGTAGGTTATGCATTTGAACCCAAAAAGGTTCAAACTTAAATTGTACTGCACTAATTGGAACTTCTTCATTCACTTCTTGTAAAGACAACAAGTTTCTGTCAAAAAACTAAGGTCGACCCGCAAGAACTCTTTCCTTTTCAAGGAAATTTTGAAACTCAATTAAGAACATGTTATCTCTCATTTCCTTAAACTTCACTCAGCCTTCCAACCTCCAAACTTATGACATAGTTTACTCTAAAAGCTTCTTGATTACTACCCTTGTCTGTCATCACCCCTCCAATAATACAGAATTTCCCTCGATTCCCCATATCTTTCAATCCCTTAGTAGAGACTAGGAAGATCACTCTCCTCCCTTGACAGTTTAAGTCTCTCCCACCTTTTTGCAAGCTCCTACTCCTCCATGACCATAGTACTACTCTGGTTTTGCAAGAAAAAACAGTAACACTGCACCTTACACTATCTTGAAGAGAAATAAAGGACCACCGACTTAGAAGCCGACTATAACTCCACCTCAGGAGACTCCTCCTTATTCGTCGCGTTGCTGTATTGTGTTGCTAACAACTTGATAAGATGAATAATATTAGGTTTTTAACAATATGATCTCCTTTGCGGCCAGTTTTGGATCATGGGTCACAGCTACACGGGCTTAGATCACCTAATATCATTTTGGATGGACAGTTAATTTTGGCTGAGGCCTTTCGATGTTATTTTGGTCCATTTGAATGGGCTCAGATCCTTCTTTAGAAAGATTAAAAAACAAAAAAAGGCCCACGACACCAAGATCCCAACGGGCAAAGATGATCCAAGGAGGATCTAAAAGTCTCAAAACCACTAAACTTGTCGAGCTACAGTCAAGAGAATAGATGTGGGGTTCTTGGGTGTTAGATTTATCTTCTCCTTTTTTTTTTTTTTTTTTTGAAAAGTTATATTCTCAAACAGGAATTTGAGAAATGCATTCCTTATCCTCTCATGCAACTCAAAAAAAAAAAAAAAAAAAAAAAAAAAGAAGAATAAAGAAAAAAAGAAAAAGAAAAAGAAAAAGAAGATCAGAATGATACTAATAAATAATAAGGATAATCATCAAGGCAGGGACATAATTTTGGAGGACTCGAATGGTACTTTTAGTTCTAAAATAAATAGTTGAATTGAAAACTTTTAGGAACACATTTAACAAATTGATAAAAAAATCGAGTAAAAGATAAGAAAGAAAAATATAAATTTTAAACTTGCATTCTTCTTGAAATAAAATAGAAAAAAAATGTAGTTATCAAAAAATTTGAAATGAGACCAAATTCTAATCGAACGAAATATAAGAAAGATTTATAAAAAATTGTTGACAATTTACAAAGACACTCCTTAAAACTGGCCATTTAAGAGCATTGATCAGTGTCAGTTATGAGTTGCGGATAAGAATAAGAACAAAAGTATGAAAATCTAAAAAAAATTAAAAAGATTATAATATATACATATCTCCTTATACCTTCTTATATTTATATTTATTTTATTTTATTTTATACATTTAGAGATGGAGGTTTCAAACTCCAGACCTCCATTTTGGAAGTTGTGCCAATCAGGTCAAAGGCCTTTGGCATCTCTTTATACTTAAAAGAGTATGATGGATGAACAATACTTTTGTTTGACACTTTCTTATTCCATTTATGTCCCTCTATACAACTTCACAGCAATTATCTTTTTCACAAAATCACCGTAAATCATCACAAAATCACCATACAACAGAGCAAGGGAGAGGTAAAGGCTTGACTAGGCATTGAGGAGCAGGGGAGGTGCCGTGCAGGGTTGGTGGTGACATCGTGGGCTGTAGGCGTGGATCTAGGTTGTGTGACGGCAAGAACCCATGAGATAGAAAAAGGCTTTATGAGAGAGGGGGGCAGATCGGGGAGTTGCGTCATGGGTGGCTGCTAAAGGCAAAATACGGTGGCATCACGGTGGTCCTATGGTGGTGGATTTGGGATCATGTGAAGAGAAAAGGCATGAGAGGAGCTGGGGCTTCAGCTGAAGGAAAGGGATGGATCTTCGGCGAGGGAGAAGGCTGGTGGTGGTGGTGCGGTGGAGTGGAGGTGGCTAACAGCGGTGCTACGGGGAGAAACTCATGGGTGTAGAGGGGATGCGTGCATGGGGCTTGAGATGAGCTACAAGTGGTGGATTCTATGGAAGTGGTCCACAGCGTGAAGGGAACTCGATGGTGGTGCTTGGTGGAGCTGGGGTTGAGCCGTGGTGGTGCAAGGGTGGAGAACCTATGCATCGAGACCCATTTCGGGTTGCTAGCGTGCAGCTGAAGGAGGAGCTGCCATGGGGCTTCGACAGTGGGGTTTGGTCGCCAATGTGAGGAGAACCAATGAGTGGTCGGTGACGCTGCAGGGTGACGCACAACGGCACTGGGTTGCTTGAGGGAGGAGATCAGGTGAGAGAGATTGAGAAATGGAAAATGAGGGGAAAATACTAGGGTTTAGGGTTTTAAATCTCAACCCTTAATCTTTGGTTCCCATATTTGATCCAACGATAGAAATTTAAATACTGATTTAAACTAATTTAAAATAGATAATTAAAATATAAATACCATATATACATTTAAAATCAACTTTAATTTATAATAAAATACTAATCTTTCATCTTTCATCATATCATTAAATAAATGATGAAGTTTTGCTAAGCATTTTTAAAAGAATAAAACCATCTAATTAATTAGAGTTTTCAACATAATTTAAATCTCATAATTAATGATGAACGGTAGTTTTGTTTGACACTTCCTTCTTCCATTTATGTCTCTCTATACAAATAATTAAATGATGAAATTTTGTTAAATCTATTTTTAAGAAAGTAAAATCATATAAACAATTAGAGTTTTTAACATAATTTAAATCTCATAATATTCTTAATTAACTCAAATCATTTAAATAAAATGACATTCTACTATTATAATATTTTTTGGGCTTTCAAAATATAAGAGGCTTACTTTAATGATGAAAGAACGTTAGAGTAGGAACAAGGAGGGTGGATTTGCTTCATACGAGCTCACTTTTTTTTTTTTTTTTATGAGCTCACTACATCTTCTATATGGTTGGAGTAACATGACATGCATTCATTGATTTCTACCGTCAAATATGGTTAATTTATAGAGCTGAAACTTTCATGCAAAGCTTTAAAACGTGATTGTAATTGATATTTCACGTACGTAAGATTAACCCAAAGGAAATGTTTAGAGATATTGCGATTGGAACAAACTCTTCTTATTAAAGTAGAGAAAGATAGAAATTTATAGATACTTGCTTATATTAGATTTTATGCTCATATGCATTAGATTATTTACTAATCAATCTTATGTAATCTTTCAATCTTGATGATTGTGAACTAACAACTAATTCAATTATTCAATATTCCGTGTTGCATGTAAGGAGTCACACTTTATTTGCAGTTTAGACGCATTATTTTCAAGAATTTTATTTTTTCTTTCAATTAGGCAAATGTGGCAAACGTGCTTTGCATGTTAAACCACTGCTAGTACTTAAAATCATTTATCTCCATATAAAGAGTAATGAACAATGCTTTACGTTTGACAATTTTTTTCCATCAATGCCCCCGATAGTTGGGTCTTATTACAGTCTTTTTCTTGCTTTTATGTTATATATATATATATATATATATATATATATATATATTTATATTTATATCCTTATCCCTTATATTTTAAAAGTGTCTACATGAGATGAACATGAATGAATAATAATTCGTGTTTGAAACTTTTTACCCACTTATTTCATTTATGCCTCTATCTTACTTGGTCAGGGTTTGATACTTTAAATCCCAACCCTTCATCTTGAGTCTCTAGATTTGATCCAACGGTGAAAGTTAAAACATTGAAAAGAAACTAACTTAAAATAGATAATTAAAATATAAATGAGAAGCGCTTCAGACCAGTCTGGCTGTTAATCCCACAAAAACAGCATTCCATTCAACTCAAGACACATAAGAAAAAATACTGAAAGAGAAATATGCTAGACCACAAAGAATCAAGCTAGCCCCTTTCTCATATGTTCTTCTTCCCTCTTCCACCAAAGCCCCCAACCCCAGGAATTCCCCTACCGAACCTATGCGACGGAGATCGACCATGAGCCGCAACGGAGCTCGACTTCACGGTGTGGTAGGAACTCGACCTCGAGCGTGTTTCTCACAGTGCGACGTTTCTCATGGTGCAGCAGGTCATCCCCTTTTCTTCTTCCCTCTTCAACAGAAGCCCCATCCTTAGAAACTCCCCTACCCAACCCGTGCGATAGAGATCCACTGTCTGCGCCTCCACCATCGATTCAGTTCCAAATTCAGCAGTCCAAGACCTTTATACCAATGATTCTCATTCTTCATCTTTGGTTTGTTCAATCTACTTTTGTAAGATTTTATCTCAAACGAATCGATTATTCACAACAACAACAATGAAAAATTATTTTCTTAAAATCAAATACATTTGACAGATTGTGATTTGAGGATAAGGGTCAACGTGGACTACTAGATGGGCTCTGGGTTTTGTGAGGGCACAAGGAGAAGAGATCCAGGGGAGTTCTCTTTCGGATTGAGATTCGATGGAGTCAACGCGATTCTTGGAGAGTTCATTCGGGTTGAGATTCGACCAAGGGGGGTGTGAGGGGAGTTCCTTCAGGTTGAAATCGCGCAGAAGAGAGATTGCCCTTTTCTGATGTTTGCTGGTTTAGGATAAGTGTGGTAGAAGTTATACGTATAACTATATGATTGGCAGGCTGTTATTTGGCTAATAACAGCCAGACTGATCGTTAGAAATTCTCAATATAAATAATATATATACATTTAAAATCATCTTTAATTTATAAAATACTAATCTTTCATCATTAAATAAATGATGAAGTTTTGCTAAATATCTTTAAGAAAGTAAAACCATCTAAATAATTAAGTTTTTTTTTTTAAATCTCATAATATTCTTAATTAACTAAAATCATTTAGACAAAATGATTTTCTACAGTTATAATATTTTTGTGACTTCCAAAATATAAGAGGCTTACTTTAATGATGAAATAATGTGAGAGCAACATAGGAATCAAGGACTTTGTATTTTTTCAGTGCTCCATGGGTTATCGAGTAATGTGGTTGCATTTTTATTAATCGTGAGATAATTTTTTGTTCATGCGATCAAATTTTGCAAAGTATATTCTCTTACCATAATTTGAGTATATTTTCGTATTCTTGAAATGCAGAAACAGAGAGGGTGGATTTGCTTCATACGAGCTCACTATATCTTCTGCATGGTTGGATATAACATGACATGCATGCATTGATCTCTACCGTCAAATATGTTTAATTTATAGAACTAAAACTTCCATGCAAACTCTTATTATTAAAGTTTGCATGGAAATGTTTGAAGATATTGCAGTTGGAACAAACTCTTCTTGTTAAAGTAGAGAAGATTGGAAATTCATTGATGCTTGCTTATATTAGGGTTTATGCTCCTATGTAGTAGTCTATTTACTTATCAATCTTATGTACTCTTTCAATCTTGATGATTGTGATCTAACAATTAATTCAATTATTTAAGATTATGTGTTGCATGTAAGGAGTCACATTTTATTTACTATTTTAACACATTATTTTTAAGAATTTTATTTTTCTTCCAATTAATCAAATGTAGAAAACATGCTTTGCAGGTTAAATCACTGCTAATATACATATATATTTATATTAGCAGTGGAGTTACGTGCGAGGCACGTTTGTCCTGTATTACTATAAAATAAATTATTCAAAAATATAAACATTTAGTGTACAAGAAAAAAACTCAGGTAAATGAGGATAATATAGCTCATTCAAGTTGCAACCTATAGTTACATGGTGTACTACATGTATTTTTAATGGAAAATGCTAGTATGCCGTCTGAGTTTACCCTTTCATTTTGACTGCTCATGTATTTAAATTTTTTTTACTATGATTGAGGAAGTGGCTTTTAATGTATTGATGTATTTTTTCTATTTTTTAAAAATATTTAAATATATATGAAAAAATATGAAAAGAAAAAGAAAAAGAAATATAAATACAAATTTGTGTTAGGCGGCACGCTCAGCAGTCATTATTGGGTAGCAGCCTAGTATGACTCAATTTTAATATGCCAAAGACATATTTTCATTACAAAACCAGCATGCTTATTGTTGTTTTATTCACATTTCTTCACTCCTACAGTCTCCCAGTACTTGAATCAAATGAACAATTTTTCTCTCCTTTTATGTTGTGTAATAAAATAATTTCTTCTCATTTGCATAGTTAAGCACTTATTTGCTTTCTTTGGCTGTTTGTGTATATGATATGCTAATTGAAAGTAATAACACTCTTTTTTCTATCTAAAACTCAATTATGGAAAAATATTTATCTATTCAAAGTTCATCTGAAATGTCATATTGAACTCAAACCTGGGTCACCAATTATGTGTCTGGTTTAGGCTTCATAATATGTATGCTTAAATATTTTTGTTTTTGTTTTAATTAATATTGGATTTCAATGATTCACATTTGTCTTGTTAGCCTAATCCATTTTCCTTTTAGCCCTTAGCCGTGCGCAACTTAGCGCTCCCATCTCTCTCTCTCTCTCTCTCTCTCTCTCTCTCTCTCTTAGCCGTGCGCAACTCCCACTTTAGTCGAATCTTCCTTTCCAAGCAACCCAGCCATCGTCGGCCACCAGCAGCTCCCTCTTACGTCGGCGACCACTCCCATGGACCCAAGCCACCGTCGAAACCCCCACGGCAACCCTATTCTCATCGCAACTCCCTTTGCCAAATGGGTCTCACACGTTTTCTAAATTAAGGCATAAAATTGCATTGAAGACTCATTTTAAGATGTTGTTGTAAATATAAATTCACAAAAATTATATTTAAAGATTTTAAATAAAATCTTATTTTATTGTAAAGTTTGAAAATATTTCATATAAAAATTTATATTTTATTATATTATAATTACGAATAATTCACTTAAATCTCGTTTTAGTTCTAAATTTATTTTGAGCAGGCCGCATATATGTCAGCCGAATTGTCTCGAATGAAATTTTTTTATTTTTTTATTTAGTGATTAATAAAATATTTTTTAACGATATTGTGAATTTTTTATTTTTTTAAAAATGTTTATGATGATTAAAAAAATATATAAAATAAAATAAAATAAAATAATAAAATATACTATTCGGTGAAGTGATTGGACTATTTTTTGATACATGTAACAGTACTCTATATATATACGTATGTATTATTATTATTATTATTTTAAATAAGAGTCTCGAGATGATGATAATAATGTTAATAATGATAATAATAATAATAATAATAGAAAAGTAACGTATTCAGAGTCCAAACGCATCGTTGACAAATGAGAAGTTGGATGGATTGAATAATTATGGAAGATCTTTCTACTGTGACCGATACACTATTTTGGAGACAACTGATTGAGATAAGGTAAATTTGCGTGTTGGGATTAGTAGAGTAGAATCCTGGATAATGTTGACACCTTTACAGCAAATCACCTCTATCCTTATCTTCTGGTTGTCAATTGAACTCTCGGACAATTCTCCATTCATTCAGGTTTGACTCGTAAGCTTTTGATTGGAACAATCCACCTTCATTCATTCATTGTGAAATTTACATTGAGGACATATTTTCTTAAAAAAGTGAAATTAATTGGATCGCATTCTTGTCTCTATCATGGGCATCCATGTCAAACAGTGGAGGCTCCTTGGGGCCCCCCCATCTTGATACCCACACCAATTAGATATGGTACCAGCAATCCAACCTCCACACAAATTAGATAAGATAAAGCTTGGCAACAATGACCCAATAAAAAAAAAAAACCAACCAGTCCTCGTGATTTTTTGAATCTCAAAATTAATTGAATAGTAATAGACTTATTACTCCCTCACTCATTTATTACTCTTTTAATTTTTTATTTAATAATTAAGAAAATAATTATTAGTAAAGTTGTATATTTTTTTTAATTTTTTTTATGTTAAAAAATACTTAAAAAAATAATAAGAAAATGATAATTTCGAATATTTTATAGAATAGTAAAAAGATGAAATGAGGATAGTATACTAATTTACAAAGAAATTCTCATCCCCTCACCTACTATTCTTCACTAATCACACCATACATTCAGATTATATACATATGCCACTGTTGCACAGGAGCTTTTGCCACACAGATTACAAAAAACTGTGTTACAATCTGCAAGCCCAAAAAACAAAAAATAATGGATTACAACTCTACTAATCTAATTGGATTAAGAAGTCTTAATTAGTGACAGGTACTCTCCCCCTGCCAGCTCCAAATAATGTCTTTGAGTGCAGGCCTCACATCCTCCTCACAAAATTTCTTGTACTCGAGAGTGTCTCCAGCAGACTTGGACAACTCTACCACCGCCACCTCCGGTGCCACCTCGAACACCTCCGCTGTCACAGCCAACTTTCCTTTCCTACCATCCACTTCACCCTGCATTTTCATCTTGAAATCCTTCAAACTCGTCACCCCGAAATTCAGCCTCTTCGCAACAGCCGCCAGCTTCGCCAGGATCCCCTCTGCCGAGCACTTAGACGTGAACATGGACCCGGATTTCCTCTTGCTCTCAAACAAGCTTGACAAGTCGAACCCGGAAGACATCGACGAAATGAATTCAAAAGCGTTATAAAAAGGCGGTGACAAAGATTTGGTTTTTACCGATTCCATGAACGCCTCTTCGTTATTATCGTCCTTCTCATCTTTCTGATCTCCCACCGGTTCTTGGATTGAGAACGCAATTGGCTTTGTAAATCCCTTTTGAAACCAAGGACTCTGCATTATCTCCGGGATTGAAATTCTCTTCGCCGGATCAGGAACAAGGAGCTTGGATATCAACAGCTTTGCATCGGTGGAAAACCATGGAGGAAACTCATATTCGGCCTTGAAAACCTTCCGATACATTTTCATGACGTTGTCGGCTCGAAATGGCAAATACCCAGCAAGCAAAACGAATAGAACTACCCCACAAGACCAGATGTCAGCCTTAGCTCCATCGTACCCTTTCTTCCTCAACACCTCGGGCGCCACGTATGCCGGGGTGCCACACTGGGTATGGAGTAACCCGTCATTCCAGAGCTGCTCCGGCAGAGCGGACAAGCCGAAATCGGACACTTTCAAGTCCTCGTTATCATCCAGAAGGAGATTTTCGGGCTTCAAGTCTCGATGCGAAACTCCCCGGCTGTGACAGAAATCGACCGCACTCACCAACTGTTGGAAATACTTTCGTGCCAAGTCCTCCTTCAGCTTTCCTTTTGCTACTTTAGCAAACAACTCGCCGCCTTTCACGTACTCCATCACGAAGAATATCTTCCCCTTGGTGGCCATGACTTCCTTCAGCTCAACAATATTTGGATGGCGAACCAAGCGCATGACCGAGATCTCGCGTTTGATTTGCTCCATCAGGTCTTCTTTCTTGACGTGGTCTTTGTTGATGACCTTGATGGCAACGCTCTCGTTGGTGATGAGGTTCTTGCCATGGTAGACTTTGGCAAAAGTGCCTTGGCCTAACACCCTCCCCATCTCGTACTTTCCGAAGAGAATGTTTCTTTGCGGACTGAGCAGCTGCTTGCAGTTTTGTTGCAAACTCGGTTCCTCTTCCATCGCACTCAAAAAGGAGGGAACAGTTTCGGGACTGTTGAATTATTAAGAAATTGGATCGAAATAGGCCGCGAAACTTTTTGATCTGGTAAAATTATCAACGACCACGATGGGGAAAAGGGGATTTTCCAGGAAAACTGAAAACTGTATCAAATATCTGAGAAGCATGTTGGGAGGCTAAAGGTAGTCATGCCCGCATATGGGAAAAAATATGATTTTTTTTTTTTTTTTTGTGGGAGAGAAGTAATTAGGGGATTGGAGGTTGATGATTACAAAGTCGACCGGTGGTAGTGAAATGGGTGAGATTTAATGAGAAAAAGCACTGATTGGGGGGGGCAGGAAAATAAAGGGCATTGGAGGAAGTAGTGATGACAGGAGAGTGGGTTGTCCCATAACCATTGGAGGACATAGTTTTGGGCTTCTTTTAGGATTTGGATTGATCTGGAAGGAGGGGCAACTGGCAAGCACACAGAAATACTAGAACAGTAACAGAAATATCTTCCTGTTTCAATAATCGTAAAATTTTGGTCAATTGGGTTAAGCCACGTTGAAAATATTGGGTCCAGACTATATTGACCAGTCACTGGTCTCCACCGCTCCAGTGGCTTGCTTTTTCAAGTAAAGCTTCGTAGAATCGTTATTTTTCTTTCTGCATACAGCATACCTCAAATCGTTGGAAAAATTATATTTCTGAAACGATGTAAATCATAATTTAATTTTAAATATTGTTTTATTCAGAGTATACGTTGCAAGCAGGACTCTTGTCGTTTAGGGTTACACACACAATAAGCCAGAAGGGACAATAGGCCATGGTGAAGCTTCCGGTTCGGTGCAGTTTGTATTTTGCCAAAGTGTCGCGAGGGTTGGTCACGGATAAGGCTTAACAGCCCTTTTATTTTTCCATACATTTTTTTATTTTATATTCTTAAAATTTTTTTAAAAAATTCAAATTCATTTAAAAATATTTTTTAACAATTAAATAAAAAAATAAAATAGTAATCGGTGAATTTTGTAGTGCATCCACGATGCAGCATTTTCCTTTGCCAAATTTGTACTTGCCCCCAAGGTTCAGAAGCATGCAGACAATGAGCTTTGACTGACGATGTCGGCAAATACCAATCTCTAATTTTGAGAAGCTGACCCAAATTCAGCTCGAAAAGGGTCAGAGCACAAGAGTTTAAAATCCAACATTTTTGTCTTTTCTAATCGCGTGGATGCCGTGTCCGTCTAGAGATGCCACTCCCCTTATGTGTTTGAAGCAATGTTTTGAATGCCATTTTAACGACTCTTTTGATTGAGGTACTGAATCAAGATATTTTGATATCGATATGATTTTGAAATCGTTTATATATACATATAAATAAATTATATATAAAAAAATATAAAAATTATATTTTAAAATAATAGTTTATATATAAATAAATTATATATAAATTATAAATAATTTAGTTTGAATTAGAGTCTAAAAATAAGCTTACAATTTGAAAAATAAAAAAAAAAAATCGAAATTTATATATAGACAAAAATCTGAAATATTGATTAGACCAGTCGAAATATCTATCAGTACGAACCGAAACGATTGAAATTATATTCAGTATGAAACTATATCCTTTTTCATACTGACCATCCAGCCCGTATGATATATTTTGGCCAAATCGGCCGGTACAAAACAAAATTCAAAAGTTTGAAGTGTGGACTCAATTATCCCAGATGGGGGAAATTGCAATTTAGGGGGCAGCATAACTTGAATAGATAAGCTTAGCTGTTGCAAAATAAATCCTAACCCTCATTGTGCGGTCGAATATGATTGAAAATCACAACCGATCAACGAAACCGGAGTGGGCTGGACAACTGGACTGGATTTAGGTTATATTTAGATGCTGAATATTTGTAGATATTATTATTTAACATTTTATTATATACAATCATTTTTATGCACTTTATGAATGTAATTAGTTGTATCAATTTTTTTAATATGCATCCAATTACATCAATAAAGTACTTAAATAGGGCACGCCGCACTATTACATCCACGAGGGTGGATCTCAAGAAAAGCTATCTACAAGTGTAATTTTTTTCAAACATTTTTTAAAATATTTAAAAAAAAATTACAAACTTATTAAAAACTACTTTCTTAATAATTAAATAAAAAAAAATCACTATTGGTATTTTTGTCAAAATTTACCCTTGAGAGTAGCTATCGAACACAGCCTTAGCCTTAGGCCATGCGGGTTGAGAATTATGTGGACCTAACGCCTTTTGTGCCGGCCCTCTTATAGCATTTTCAGTGGCTTCTTGGTCCTATATTTAAAAATATATCATTAAATTAATTTTTATTTTATTTTATATATTCTTTTACAGTATATTATAGATCACTTTTTTTTTTATATCATTTTTATATTTTTTATTTATTTCAAATATTTTTTATAATTACTAATGATATTCTCATATTTTTTTATATTTACGATATCTCTCTAAATATAATATTATATAATTATGTCTTATTTTAAATTAATTCAAATTTATAAGCTAGAACAAAATATAAATAAATTCAAAAAATAAAAAAAAGATTATATAATAAAAATATTCTCAAAGAATATTATTAAAATATTGAGAGAGACTGAAGCATGCCCAAAACCCACTCGGAAAAGGAGGAGCTATGGGGAGAATTTTTTCAGAAATTTTACCATAGCCAGACAACGAGATGCTTGAACTTTGTTGTCGATTTGAAGCCCCCTTCGCAAATCGTAATCGAAGAAAATCAACGAGCAGCAGAACCAGTCTTATGAAGAAGAGAAGATGGCGCGAAATAAACTTCCGGGGCTGAAACAAAATAAAGTGGCTTTACGACGATGAAGAAAAATGTAAACAAAATAGAGAGAATTGAATTACAAATTTATATATTTGTGTACAGTGTCCACTAGATATAGAGAATGTGCTGAAGCAAATTGGAAATTAATTATAAAATACATAATCTGTTGGATCGGTGTTTTGAGCTATTTTCTTCAAATTTTACATTTCTAATGGGTTTTACATAAGAACAGTGTTACACCCACTGAGGGTGTAGCCTAAGAATAAGAATGGGTTCCGATAAGGATATTTAACCTTTTTTATTTTTATTATTTTATATCCTTACATATTTAAAAAAAAAAATTCATGACATCATTTAAAAATACCTTTTTAATCACTAAATTAAAAAATAAAAAAAATTTCGAGACCCATGTCGGCACAAGTAGCATTATTCTTTACCTAATCTAACGGAAATGCTCTTAGTATTAGTATTAGTTTCTTTATATGCATATGTAAAATTACATTTTTTAGAGATTTATTTTACATATAAAAAAAAACTATCACATTGAATTATGTATTTTTTAGCCAAATATTATTATTTACTTTTTTCCTAATTTGTTTTTTATATTTTGCAATTAGCATCATTGCAAATTCTATCATTTAGCACTTAATATATTTTTTTTCCTCAAATTCTATCCGCTGGTGGAGAGAGAGAGAGAGAGGAGAGGGAAAAAAAGTAATAAAATAAAATTTAAAAAGTGAACAGTATATCTTCAAATTTATAAAAATATTATTTACAGCTATACAAATTTTTAGATGTATATAATCTAATGCAGCCTAATTTAAAGTTATATTATGCAAATACATACAATGATAGTGCTTGTCGCTGGTCTCTACTCATAGCAACAGCGTGTTGTCACTTTCACGTAGTTGTCGTATGGCTGATTTTTAGCATTGCGAGATTTTGTATACTCTTTTAAAATAGGAATGATCTATTATTAAAAAAATGTTTGGAATGAAAACCAAGAGAATAACGCTCAATACTCTTTTTAGTGAGCGTAAATTTTGTATACTCTTTTAAAATAGGAATGATCTATTATTAAAAAAATGTTTTCTTTTTTTATTTGCTTTTTTTTGTTAAAAGGAATATATTGATATTGTACATTTTAAGACTACAAATATCATAAACAAACTAAAAATTGTGACTCCCTTTTAGATTGAATGATTCAATTTTAAAGAGAAAGAAGATGCAAAATATAAGAATATTATGCCTATATTAATTTTCAGACAATATAGATCCACACTCTCTGGAATTAGACTATCTAACTTGATTGTAAAACTAAAGACACTTGTTAGTAGATATAAAGTAAACTTCGTCTTAAAACGGATGTATTTGTAATTGTGGCTACTTTTTTTTTTTTTTTTAATCCGAGATTTGGTTTTTTCTTGGATGAGGCCGTGGCCTGTGGGCAGAAACCAGGGTTGCCGGCTGGTTTTATGGTTCTTTTCTTTTGAGAGGCTACATTACTACTATTCAATCATGGACTAGGCTTCTGGATTTAGGTTTCTGTTTTGGGCCTCTCTTTTTGTAAGGTTTCCTTTTTTTTTTTTTTTTAACTCCTGATTCAGGCCCTATCACGTAGTGGAAGTGGAGAATCTACTGATCCATTCAATTAGTAAATTACTATATCCTCGTTTACAGTTTAATACTAGGTCACAGTATGTTTTGATAAGGATAAAAATATGAAATGATATCATTCTTCTTGAAAATCCGAATATACTTGTTTCGGCACTTTACGAGGGTTATATTTAGCTATGACCCAGGTTTTTTCTAACGCTCAAAATCGATGCAAATATCCATAATAATCACTGCATTTAATCATTTTAGGCTATTTATAAATTGCTGCAAGTTCGCCAAAATCCTAAAACCGCTTTTGATCAATTTCAGAGATAGGCAAAAATCGTCACAAAACTACTATTTTCGGCGATTTTAATCTGTCGTAAATGTTTCAAAAATCGACGGAATGACCTTTCTGTTTATCATTAAAATCGCTGAGAAAAGTTATTTATAGCGATATGTATCATCACAAAAGGTTACTAAATCGCCGCAAATAATTTTATTTTTTTGGCAATTTTAAATTATCGTCGCTATTATATAGTTCCATTGGTTATTGTTGTCGAAATAGATTATTTCCGGCGAGTAAAATTCGCCGCATATGATAAATAGATTATTTATTCGCCGAAAATGATTTTCCAAAAAAGTAAAAAAAATGCACAAAAATAGAGATGAACTATACCCAAACCATACTTCATAGTGTATGGTTTGGGTATAGTTCACCTAAATAGTGTAGCAACCCCTCTCACATATATTATTCTCACATATATATAATACTAGTGGAGGCATAATGTGCAATGCACGTTTGCCTAGTTCGGTTTTTTTAACTGTTTTGTAGAAATTTGTACAAAGAAATATTAAACAAAGTTAAACAACAAGATAAATTATAAACTTGTTTTTTTCCTATCATCATTGTAGTTCTGGACCATATTGGACAGGACCAATTGAGACAACATTGAAATTTTTATGTTGTTGTTGGTTGAATTTGTCTGGATCTGTTGTAAGTTGAATCATCCATTGTTTTTCTGTAAATGGTAAATGCTCTTGTATATTAAATATTTAATGAGATTAAATAATCAATAAATGTATGAATAATTTGCACATAGAACAAAATTGAAAACTGCAAAAATAACACTGTTTTTTATAAGTAATTTAATTATATTATTAGACTTTTTAAGTTTAGAGATTCAAGTTATTATTTATGATTTAACTCTTGCATTATAATGTATAACTAATATAACCGTCTTACAAATAATAAAATAGATATTTCTTCTAAAATCTGCTTAGTAAAAAACATTATCAAGCATATTTTTTACAGATTGATAACATATTAATTTGAAACACCCTAAATTTCTACAGTTGCAACCAGGTTTTCTTCTATGCAACCCAATCCTTTACATAAAAATATCAAATAAACAATCTCTCATCCAGCATAAAAGTCAGATTGTTTATCCAGAATGCCATAAATTAGTATATCACAATTTAAAGACCCCATTAACGGGAAGATTAGTAAAATCACAATTATATTACTGAGGCATAAATAACAATGCCTAAAACTGATTTTACCTACCCAAGAACGCAGAGGATCAATGATAGGAAAACAAAATGGACAAAAGCTCAAAAATTAGTATTCACTTCTTTCATGCCTTTTTTGAACTTTTGGACATATATAAAAAATTTTAGGATATGGTTTTTTAGCAGTATAGATGATAAAATAAAAAGGAAAAGCTGAGCAATTAATTTCACTATTATATAAAAATCTCTCATTGAACCCAACATCATTGGGCAGATATGATTTTTTTGACATCATTTATTTCTTACCCCAGTTAAATAATTATGATTTTTATAAACAATTCAGTCAGAACCTTAAACCATAACGTTGTCTTTTCTCATAGGTTTAATGAAAAAGTACACAAAGGCATGGAACGTCATGACTGGATATTAGCAAGTTAAAGATGTAAAGTAAAGAAAAGTACGCAAAGGCAATGCCTTCTAGATAACATAATCTTTTGTAACCATTGATAATAAAATGTCATAAAACAAAGAAAAACTATATAATATGTTAAAACATATTTGCATCATATAACTATAGATACAAAATTAAAGAAAATAATATAAAAGATTTTAATATTTTGAAAGTATCTAAGATGGAAGCAATTGTTTGTTCTCAACAAACAAACCCAACAACATACAATCTTGGGAGCAGTGAGTATCAAAAAATTAAAAACATTGAGATTCAGCAATACAAAACTTCCAACCATGCTAGACAAAAAAAAAAAAAAAAAAACTTAAATTCAGAAAACCAACGAATGAAACTTAAATATATATACAAACAGAAAAATCATTTCAACATTAAACCAGAAAGTAACAAACAAAATAGTTAAAAATTAGGAATAACTACAATATATACATTTACAATAAAAACATAATATTCACTGTAGGATTTGAAGTATATTCAAATTGAAACATCTACATCAAAAAACACCAACATCAACATAACAACAACATCTAATTTGTTTAAATATCAAACCAAAATTAAGTTCAATTAAAGAAACATCTAATGTAACACAAACCTTAAATGAACCGACCACATAAATAGTACTTCAATCTTGCTTGCACCAAAGATAAACAAATTAGAATAATTAAAAGCAAATAAGAAAGGAAGCAAATTTCAAAACCAAGTCAACACGAGCCAAAAAGAACAACACAAAGATGCCAAACAACAAAAATGTATAGAAACATCCACAAAGATCTTCAGCCAATAAAAACACAAGAAATGTTGAAAGATGTTACAAATCTGAATGGAACAGCATAACTAAATGTTTAAAACATGAAAAAAAAATTCAAATGCAAAAATGTAAGAAATGAAAAACACAACAAAACTACCATGTGGTCTCAGACAGAAGCTGTATCACAAAAGAAGAGATAAACTGTGGCCTAACATATAAATAATGGAATGCTAAAAAAAAAAAAACTGAATAAAACCTAAATTTTCAAACCTGCAAGTATTTAGAAATGAACTATACACAACAGAGAAACAACAAAAAATATTGAAGAACTTTAACAACAAAAAGTGTACACACAACACAAATAACTTTTTCCTATCATGAGTAGATAACAAGGGAGAATGATCTTAAATAAATCTCTAAATTTTAGCCGAATTACTTAACTGTCACAAACTCCCCGACCTTGACAATTCTCAAAGCCGGAGAGATTTTGAGAGTCAAGCAATTTGACAGACATTTCTTCAAGATAATTCTCTCCTACTGTCTACAAGACAGGAAGTTTCAAACATTGTTTGACAAAAGAAGAGATAAAAAGTGGCCTCAGATATAAATAAAAAAACGTTTAAAAAAAACTGAACAAAACTTCATTTTTCAAAACTGCAAGAAGTCATCCGGAACTATTCACAACAGACAAACGATAAAAAATATCGAGGAACTTTAACAACAGAAGGTACAAACACATAACATAAATAACCAGATTAACAAATGTGAACAGAACAACGTAACCAAACATTAAACCAAGAAAAAAAAAATTCAAATGCAAAAATATAACAAATAAAAAACACAACAAAAATTCCCCGTGGTCTTAGATTGAAGCTATATCACAAAAGAAACAGATAAACCGTGATCTCAGACAACAAATAGAATATAAAAAAAAATGAATAAAACTTCGTTTTTGAAAACTTCAAGTATTTAGAAATGGACTGTACACAAACACTACAAAAATAACCTGTGGTCTCAAACAGAAGTTATATCACAAAAGAAAAGAGATAAACTATGATCTCAGCAAACAATGGAATGCAAAAAAAACAAAAAACAAAAAGGATAAAACTTCGTTTTTCAAAATTGTAAGTATTTACAAACAGACTTTACACAACAAAGAAATGTTAGAAAAAATTGAGCAACTTTAACGACAGAAGAGAGAAACATAACACAAATGACCAGTGGTCTTAGACAAAAGTAACATAAAAAAAGGACATGGATAAATCGTGGTCTTACATATAGAGAATGGAAAGTAAGGAAAAAATAGATGAATAAAACTTGTTTCTTAAAACTGCAAGTATTTACAAATGAACTCTACACAACAGATACATCACAACAAAATGGAGGTACATTTAACAACACAAGGTATTGTAATGAATGTCAAGATTGTACTGCGAAAAAAATATATAAATATCACCGAAAGGCAATTTCATATACAGTTTTTCACGAAAAGGGAGTACATCATCGATCTCACAATGAAACTGAAAATATGAAACGGTAATAAAGACAATCTGCAACGCACAAAAACAAACCGTAATAAATTCAATGGCAAAAAAACATAGCACAAATTGCACTGAAACATAAAACGGAGGGGGGGCGGGAAATTACTGTGGCGACAGTGTACTTCAGAACTCCAAATCCAATCTTGGTTTTTTAATACAAAACCCTTGACCAAAAACAAAACATTAAGAGAATAGAAGAGCGACGTTATGTTTGGTATACTCGATCAAAAAGAAAACAACAAGAGAGAATAGAAAGCGAGGTAGTGTTTGATAAAGGATATATAACAGTTTATAGAAGTGTGGCCATAAAGTAAGAATCCAGAAGGAATGACGCATAAAAACAAAAGTAATAAAACAAGAAAAGACTTTTGCACAGAAAATACAAATCAAATTATTCAAATCTCCTTGTTGCCATCCTCAATACAGTGACGACACAAAAACCCAAACAATCAACCCATACTCTAAAGCTGACAAACAGTTCAAACAGATCTAGAAAAGGACAAAAAGATATTTCAGAAGCTTCCTCGGGAACTCAAATTCAGAAACTGAATGTCACATACATATAACAATGAAACGAGAATGTACCAACCAAACCAAAAAAGAACAGTAGAACCAACAAAACAAAAGGAACCAAGAAACTAAAAACTCTGAAGCTGACAAACAGTTTAGACAGATCAAGAAAATGACAAAAAGATATTTCAGAAGCTTCTTCGGGAACTCAAATTCAGAAACTGAATGTCACATACATATAAAAATGAAACGAGAATGCACTAACCAAACCAAAAAAGAACAGTAAAACCAACAAAACAAAAGGAATGAAGAAAATAAAAAGCTGTCAAATCGAATATTAAAAAAAAAAAACCTTCAAAATCAGAATGTAGCAAAAAAACCAAAAAACAACAACAAAACCTACAAAAGAAAATGAAACCAAAAAACAACAGCAGAACCAACAAAAGAAAAGGAACCAAGAAACTAACAAGCTATCAAATCGAATATAAAAAAAAAAAAAAAAATCTTGAAAACTGCATAAAAAATATCTACATGATTATTGAGGTGAAATCTCAAAAATACAATTCTCGAAGCCACCAACAGTAACCAGTGGACTCATCAGAGCATCATTAATGCACTGACCAAAAGATGCCACATCCATTTAAAATAGAACCCCCACTCTATATATGTAATAGGTAAACATATAACCATAAAAAAACAAAAAACCAAAATTAAAACAATTACTTAAAATGTACAAACAACAATACTAACAAAAGGCATAACTTTATTAAAAATCCTGAAAAAAAAAATTACATCATTGACCACGGAATCAATACTCAGAGCCATAAGCAAATCCAGCAAATTCGCAAACAATATTGAACCACCACCATAATAATAGGACGGACAAAATACAGAAAGAACACGAATTGCTCTTCACCAAAACAAAGTGCATCATCGACCACAGAATCAAACTGAAAATAACAAAAAATGTAAATTTACTGAAACTAAAACAAACCAAACGAAGCGTATCATTGACCACGTGATCAAAACAAAAAAAACTTCAAACCCTTCCAAAACCAGTAAAAAACTTCAATGCACAACCAAAAACCCAAAAAAAAAACACAAGTCACACCCAAAAAAAGCCGAAAACGTTCAAACTCTTCCAAAACCAGCAAAAAAACCTTAACTTTGAACTCGCAACAACATCCCCACAAAAAAAAAAAAAAAAACTGCAACTTTCAACTCACAAAAAAATCGCAACTTTCAACCCGCAAAAAATAGCAACTTTCGTAAAAACCCTTCCTCTTCAACAAGCACCACCAAAAGCGCAACCCAAACATTCCAAACAAACCAACACAGCACCAAGAGCCATACACATAAAAAGGAAAGGCAAAATGAAAAGCAAGGTAAACGTTCAGAACCGACGAAAATGCACCACCCAAAACCCCAAAAAAACACACAAGATACACCCAAAAAAATCCCAAACCCTTCAAGTTTGAACCCAAACCAACAAAAAAACCTCAACTTTGAACCCACAACATCCCATAGAAACAAAACTGCAACTTTAAACCTACAAAAAAGCACAACTTTCAACCCTGAAAAATACCAAACTTTCAGAAAAACCCTTCTTTTCAACAAGCACCACCGAAATGGCAAAATGAATAAAAATCCAGACGTCCGAAACAAACCCACACAACACCAAGATCCATAAGCAGAAAACGGAAAGAGAAAATGAGAAGCAAGAGAAACGTTCCAAACACCTTCAAACCGACCAAAATGCATCAACAAAAACCCAAAAAAAACATACAAAACACACCCAAGAAAATCCAAAACCGTTCAAACTCTTCCAAAATCAGAAAAAAAAACCTCAACTTTGAACCCAAACAAGCAAAAACACCTCAATTTTAAACCCATAATAACATTCCCACCGAAACAAACAAACCCACACAGAGCAAACCAAAGGTCTCAAACAAACCTACACAAAAAACCACACGGAAAGAACAACAAATAAGGAGAAGACAAAACCTAGAGAAAGAGACACAGAAGACCAAATACAATGAACAGACGAAACGCCAAAATCAAAAGCCACCCAAGCGTCCAAACAAACCCACGACAGAGAGGGAGGAGGCGAGAGAAAGAAAGAGAGAAGACCAAATGGAGAAAATGAAAAGCACCCGTATAACGCACCTAAATATCTACCCAAGGAAAAGACAAAAAAATCCCCCCCATACACTGAAACAAAGGGCAGAAATAGAACTGCAAAAAAGACAAAACACACACACGGGAGAAAAAAAGGGAATGGAAAATCACTGTAGCACTGTAGTACGCCAATTCCCACTTATATAATAACTATAGATATATGAGGGGTTGTTGCATTATATATAGTTACACTTATATATAATATATGTATATATAACTATAAGATATAATTAATTCACCTAAGTAGTGCAGCAATCCCTCACATTGACTGTTGTTTTAATACTACATACACACATAGATATATATATATATATATATATATATTTATGCATTTCAATGAAATGAGAGATTTTGCTAGAAAATGATAAAAGCTCACTACCTATTTATTATTTACTCGTCCTCATAACCAATTTTCAAATCAATTTTTTCCTTAAGTAATCACTATATATAGTGTGATTCCAACGAGTATGAAGCTCATGTGTATACAGTTAGTGTTGCATATCAAAGTGATCACAATTGCCCTATGATACATGTTCTAAATAGAACAGAACATTAGTATTAAATGCAAGAAAGAAGTTCTATTTCCTTAAGTTTATATTTAAATGTTAGAACCAAAACAATAGGTAACCAAATATATGTCAACTGCTATCGAGGTATTTATTTGGTTAAACCATTATTCCATAATACAAGTACTTTCCAAGTACCAATCTTCTTCAATTTGTCCATTGAGGGGGAAATGGGATAGTCCTTCATAAATTTTTCAGTTCAGTTAAAACAGTAAAAGAAAGTAAAACAACCATAAAAATATTCAAACTTTTTCAATCATTTGGAGTTTGCCAAGGATTTCTACTTATTCCGTTAATGATGCCATCGATAATGAACTAATGAAGCAGAACATTTTGGTGAATGCTGCATATATGGAAGCCATCTCTCTAATCTCACCGACTATGCTAATTAATTAATCTGCATAAAAAGTAGCAGTGATTGGCAAAGTTTCAATACTGGAGAAATCAAGCCTAATATCTCTTTGGCCAGCCAAAGCTGTTAATGATCATTACCATATCATATTTGATACTTCATGTTTCATATAATGAATTTAAAGCTTAGAACTTGGAAGACGTTGGATAAACCAAGATGATGCCATGGGCACTGGTAAAAATACTATACAGGTTGGTTGTCACCTTGATGATGTCGCTTCAGTCATTAACCCAAATGGAAACCGGATGACTTGTAAGAGCCGCTGGAAATATTTGGCAGCCTGCGGATTGCAATAACACCAGCCACAAAGCCAGAGACGGAAGCCAAAACAAAAGCAGGAATGTTTCCTCCTCCAAATAAAGCATCGCATGGCCCCGCGCCAAGTGATACGATCATCTAAGTAAAGTAATAACACAGTTGACATCAACATTGACTAAATTAATAAGTAAAAAATGGGAGCAAGACTATAAGTGTTTTCCATAATCAAACAAGAATAAAAAGGAAATGTATATATTTTTATAAACCGCTCATCAATCAATAAGCCCAACATTATCAATAACATATTACAAGCTAGGCTAGGTACCTCTGAACTCGACCCCCAAATAATAAGTAACAGGAGAAAAATAACTAGAGACAGGAGACTATAGAACATTCTCACTAAGATATGTACCAAAGATGCTTTGGAAATGAATGCTGAACTTTCTCAAGCATTGTAACTGCAATTATGAAAATACACACAAAAGAGTAAAAAAAAGGTTGGGATGAAGGTTAACGGAACCAAAGAAATATATAAGTTAGCTGTTCATTTGCAAAAACAAAAAAAATGCTAATCTATTTCAAAGTTTGAAAGCCATGTCCTCATCAAAGCCAAATAGGAGTAAAAGGAAACAATTATCACACTTAACTAGTTAACTAAAACTAAAAAACGATATGAAAACTTAGATGAAGGGATTCTGTCAATATTCCCCCTCCCTTTCCTTAATACATGTAGACAAGAAGTCTACATGAGAATGTTCTAGTTCGATTTATAAAGCAAAAACCACAGGGTGGAATAATTAGTGTAAGACTCTATTGAGTGTAGACCTCTCTATGTTGCCACGTTTCCCTTCTTGTTCTAGTTCGATTTCACTCACACTAATTTTGAAACTAATAACATTAGTCTACAAGAACAATAGTGATGCTTGTGTGAGTGACAAGAGTGAATAAGGAGTGATCAGCCTGATATTGACGAAAACCTGTATCAAGAAGCACATTAGTTAGTTTGAAAAACCAGTTGCGGGAGGCTTGCTTGAGACCATATAGGGATTTTTTGAGTCGACAAACACGGGTCTCCCCCTTAGTGCAATAGCCGGGAGGTGGGTTCATGTAGACTTCTTCAAATAGATCGTCATGCAAGAAGGTATTGTTCACATCGAGTTGATGAATGATCTAATTTTTTGTAGCAGCAACGACCACTAAGCAGCAGACAATGGTCATTTTGGCTACCGGAGCAAAAGTCTCATGGTAGTCAAGTCTTTCAACTTGAGTGTAGCCCTTGGCAACCAGTCGGGTTTTGTGTCTCTCAATGGATCCATCAACTTTGAGTTTGGTTTTGAAAACCCATTTATAGCCAATGGGTTTCTTACCAGGTGGAAGGGGGTCAAGAGTCCAAGTGGAGTTAGCTTCGAGAGCCTAGAGATCAGCAGACATTGCCTCGCGCCAATGAGGATGTTTGAGGGCATCAGAATAGCATGAGAGTTCAACACAAGGGGTGAGAGCATTTAAATAAGTAATATGTGAGGGAGAAAAGTGAGAATAGGAAAGAAAAACAGATAAAGAATGAGCAGTACCTGAAGCCGTTGTAGCAGGTGAAGACACCGTGGGCTTTGTATGTAAGGTGGGGCATATGTAGTCATGGAGATAGAGAGGCCGTGTAGTGTGACGGTGAGGAGGTGAAGATGAGGAGGGTGGAGTTTGAGGAGGGTTTATAGGTGTTTGAGAAGTAGGTAAAATGAGTTCAGGGACGAGGAGAGGAATGATTGGAGATGAAGAAGGGGAGGGTGGGGGAGTCTGAAATATCCTGAAAAGGCAATTGTAGTTCATGGAAGGTGACATCACGAGAATAAAAAATGGACTGTGTATCAAGATTATAGAGTTTGTATGCTTTGTGAGTGCTGGGTAGTCGAGAAAAACACATTTAGTAGCACGGGGAGAAAATTTATCACGGTGAGCATAAAAAGTTTGTGCATAACAGAGACACCCAAACACACAAAGGTGATCGTAGTTAGGTATTTTGTTGAAGAGAACCTCAAAGGGTGATTTATTTTAAAGAGTACGATTGGGAGTGCGATTGATGAGGTATGTAGCAGTGAGAACACAATCACCTCAAAAAGGAAGGGAACGTAGACTGCGAGCAACATTAAGAAGGTGCCGGTATTTACGCTCCGCAATGCCATTTTGTTGAGGAATTTCGACACAGGTACGTTCATGAATAATGCCGTGGTCAAGAAGATAAGTTTGAAATTGATGAGAGAGAAATTCTTGTCCATTATCAATTCTAATGATTTTAACATTGGTGTTAAATTGATTTTTGACAAGAGGAAAAAATTGCGTTAAATGAGTGTAAGCTTCAGATTTAAAACGCATTAAATATATCCAAGTAGTACGGAAAAAATCATCCACTATTGTAAGGAAATAATGTGCTCTAGATAAGGAAGAAGTATGATATCCACCCCAAATATCACAAAAAATTCAATTAAAAGCAAAAACACTTTTAGTAGCAAAAGTTGGAAAGGATAATCTTGTGTGTTTAGAACGAGTACAAACATCACAATCAGAAAGAATACAAGGGGAATCTAAAATATTAGGAATAATAAAATTGGAGGGATGACCTAGACGTTGATGTCATAGAGTCTTATTAGTAGTGGATTAAGCAGCAAAAACCATAGGGGGATCAGGACTGTACACGTAAAGCCCATTGCATAGTTCACCCACTCCAATCGGCTTCATCGATTGTGGGTCTTGAAATAAGCAATTATTAGAAGAGAAAGTAATAATGCAAGAATTGTGAAGGGCAATTTGGAAAACAGATAATAAATTAAAGGTTAAAAGAGGAACGAAATAGACTTGAGTTAGGGTTAGAAATGAAGATAGAACACATGTGCCGAGACCCTCGGCAGGAATATCTTGACCCGTGGGAAGCCGAATGGAGTGGGAGGTTGCTAGAGGTTGAAGATCGGTGAAAGCATCCTTGTGGTGGCAGATATGGTGGTTGGCGCCACTGTCTACCACCCAATGGAGGCGCCGATTGAGTGGAAAATCGAGTTGAGAGGAGAAGAGATTACCAATGAAGTTGACAGAGGACTTAATCGGAGAGGAAGATGGTGCGAGCAAGCCAAAAAGCTTCTGGTAGAGCTCCAGTGACAAGCCAGGAATCGGGCTTGAGGCCGACGGAGTAACGGCGGTCTGGTATATTCTGGATGGGGGCTGACCAAGAATGGAAGGCTGGGTCTTGGGTCTCGGGTTACGGCTAGGGGGATAACCCACGAGGGTCCAACAACGATCTCGAGTGTTTCCGTCTTTGTCGCAAGCCATGCACTTGAAGGGGGTTTTGGGCGCCCACTAGATCTGATTGCCATGGCCATGGTTTCCGATGAAAATGGTCGAATGTTGAGCAGCCTTTGTTACTTTTCTTGAAACAAAATAGAGAAGACTTTGCTTGTGGGTGGGAGTGGATCCATGGCCAAGATTTGAGTGCGGAGGGAGGCGAAGGAATCGTTGAGGCCGAGGAGGAACTGAAACACCTGTTCATTATCAGTTTATTGTTGTAAAGCTTTGAGGTCAGTGCTTTGTTAGAGATGACTGAGTTCATCCCAAATTTGTTTGATTGGTTGTAGTAATCATGGACTGAATTTGTGGTCTGGTGTAGAAAAGAGAGAGTCCGTTTTGAGTTGGTAAATTCTGGCATTATTGCCATGACAAAACCGATAGGAAAGATCAACCCAAACATCACGTGGGTTGGTATGATATTCAAGAGAATTGGCAAGAGAGCGGCTGATAGAATTGAGGATCCAGATAAGAACCATATCCTTCATTTGGTTCCATTGTGTGTATTCTGGTGTGTTAGGTTCAGGAGGTTTGAGGGTACCATCAACAAAACTAAGTTTGTTTTTGGCATTGAGGGTTCGGGTCATGGCTTTTTGCCATTTGGGATAGTTGTCACCAGTTAGAAGTCCATTGACAAGGGTTAAGCTTGGTGAATCTGATGGATGAAAAGATAAGGGGAAATGAGGGAAGGGAGGGTTGGGTTGGATGATTCAGCCATGGTGTTGCAAGACCTTGTTCTAGTCTGATACCGTGTTAAGAGAGAACAAGGTCTTGCATAAGGGATACCATGTTAAGAAGATGAGGGGGACGTGTTTGAATAATTCTGTTTATTGTTTTGGTATTCAGCTTTACAAAATATATAAGTGTTCAATGAAACTAATTATGGAAATTTACATATAATGAAAGGTGCTATTGTAACAAATGCCTAAAAATAAGAAATCCCCGATTTTGTGCAATCCATAATTATGGGAAGAGATGATTTTGTCAATATTCCCCCTCAAGTTGGCACATGAAGATCCGTAATGCCCAACTTGCAGGAGAAATGATGAAAAAGGTCCTGGCCTAAAGCTTTGGTGAAGATATTTGCAATTTGCTCATGTGAAGGAGTGTGAATTGCTTTGAGGAGGCCGGAGCGAATTTTGTTGCGAATGATGTGGCAATCGATCCCAATGTGTTTAGTACGTCATGGAATACTAGATTGTGAGCAATGTGAAGTGCAGACTAATTGTCACAGTATAGATGGAAAGGCTCGGGATGAGGGATGCCAAGATCAGTGAGAAGTTGCTTTAGCTAGGTGAGCTCACAGGTGGTGACAGCAATGGCGCGGTATTCAGCTTCCAGCGGAAGAGTGGGCAACGGTAGTTTGTTTTTTTGTACGCCACGAGATCAGACTAGTACCGAGCTGGATGAAGTAATTTGTGGTGGAACGACGGGTGGTGGGGCAGCTGGCCTAATCAGAATTAGTATAAGCTGTAACCTAAGAGGTGCTGGAAGAGGAGAAAAAAATGCCTTGGCCGGGGCTCCCTTTGATGTAACGGAGAACACGCGTAGTAGCAGTCATATGAGGAACACGAGGGGCATGCATGAACTAACTAAGAATGTTGATGGCATAAACAATGTCAGGTCGAGTGATGGTCAAGTAAATGAGACGACCAACTAGACGACGATAAATGCTAGGATAAGGAAGTACAGATCCATCTTCATTGGAAAGCTTCAAATGTTGTTCTATCGGAAAAGAGGCGGTCCAGGCACCAAGTTGACTACTGTCAGAAAGGATATCAAAAGCATATTTTTGCTGATTCAGGAAAATACCTGCAGAAGAACTTGCAACTTTGATTAAGCTATGTTTATTACCAATGATTATACTAGTCATGATAAAGTAATTGCTAAATAAATTTTTGAATTACCATAGTCTTCAAAAGCAAGAACAACTTTGCCAAGACAATAAGCTGCTAAATAAATTTGCAACAACATGGGTGTTTTACATAAAATACCATTAACTTTGCATCAAAGTACAAATTAATACAAAAGATCACTAATCATAACCTCAATACAAGAATTAGTACCAGATTCTGATACATAAAATAAAACCGTAATCCCTGAAAACATTAATGATATATGATTAAGATATAATACGAATAACTACGGATGCACAACCATTATGATAAATAAAGAAAATCATGGAAATATTGTTTGGATTAGATCGGTATATAAGTCTGAGTAGCCATAAGGATCTCATTATACTAGAAAATTATCTCATTGAATTATTAACTCACAGTGTTTTCAACTTTGTTAAATCCTTTAGTGGTGGAAACGAGCCAAAAGAACCATCCAAGTCACTACTTCTCTTGCATATCAAAATCCAAAAAAAAATCCACTCAAACCCATGCCAAATTCATGTAGCAAACAAAACCCTAGAGCTGCCAGTATAACACCTACATCATTCACACAAAAATTGAAACAAAATCCTAACTTCATGTTCATAACCCAGATCCATTTTTGGTAGCAATCCAGTTCTAATTACCTCCATCACAAAGCACCTCACAACTCTAAGATAAGAGCATGGTGGTTGTCGTGGCAGAGCAGGACCGAGGAGGCGTAGAGATGAGAGAGAGACCAGGAGGTGCTCGGTGCCATGGAGTGGTTCCTGAGTGATGTAGCAGAGAGAGAAACAAAGAGACTTTTGCCCTTGAGCTGCTGGGCTAGGCATATAGGAGAAGGGGACTCCGACGGAGGACTGGCGATGGCGTCGAGGTGTGAATAGTGGAGAACGACGCCCCTAGCGGCGGTGATTTCCAGAGATATCCGAGAGAGAGAGGTGATGCCAGATTTAGGGAGGCAAGAGATTGAGCGGGGGTTGGGGGAGAAGGAGCTGGTGGCCTTCGAGGTGAGGTGGCAACAGCATGGTGGGAACGTTGGCAACATGCTGTGCACGGTGGCTTGAGTTGTGTGCGACTAAGGGATTGAAGAGAGACAGGGGGATAGAGGGGAGAGACGGATGGAGGGAAATGACTAGAAACTGAGCAGAGATTTTAATTTTATTAGTTTTTTTGCGGCGAGTTCATATCGCCACTCATAATATTTTAAGTGGCCGTAAACCCTTTTATGGCGACAATTTTCGCTGCAAAATTATCCATTATGGCGATTTTTGCATTTGACGGAAAGAAATAACCGCTACAGTAAAAAAAAAAATATTTATAACAGTGGAAAAAATCGCCTCAATAGTATATAAAAATCGCCGTAAAAAATTGACAGTTAATTTTTCCATCAGCATTTTCCAAACTTGTGTTTTAATTCACTGGCGAAAGTTAAATTGTTGAAAATACGTATTATATAGCTACAATTTTTTGCACCGATCAAAAAATCGTTGGAAATAGTTTTTTTTCGACAATTTTGAAAGTTAAAAAATCGCTGCAAAAAAAACCACTTTCACAATTGTAGCGATTCACGAACCATCGTAACAAGTATTTTAATATATTGGCAAATTTTTTTGTCGCAAAAAGTGAAAAATCGCTACAAAAATTAGAAAAATCACCACAAAAGACCAGTTTCAAAATTTTATGTAAAAAATACGGTGACAATGTAAAATCGCTGCAATTAAAAGCTTTTTGCGACGATTTATTTTCAACTGACAAAAAATGATCGGAAAATGCCCTATTTCTTCTAGTGGAAAGGGGAAGGCACTCCAGTTATTCTAATCCAATGGCAGATTAAGATGATGGAGATATCATTTTAATAAGCAATGAAAGATATAACTTACGAATGTATAAGTTTCGCTTTACTCTTTTTTAAGAGTGAGACCTATCATAAAAAAAAAATTGAATATTTTTATTTATGTATTACTTTTTTTCAAGGAGTTATTATGAGATTTGTATACTTTTAAATCTGTATAAATTATTTTTCTTTATTCCAATGACATGACTATATATTCATAGTATCCAGATGGAGACAGACTTGGTAATATTTGGCGTGCAAATCCAGTTTGGTGAAATAATTGAACTAGCCTCGTATCTTTCGTCTAATATGCCATCCGCACGAGAGTCGATGTGAAAACGAGCCTTGATCTTTACAACATTCAAATTTCTGTAGATCATGATATGAGTAATGTTATATATTTATTTTTATTTTATTTTCGTCTCATTATTTGATGATTTTTTATTATCTAATAATAATAAATATATTACATTTTACTTAATAAAATGATAATATGATATATATAATTTTTCAGAAGAAAGTAGCCTAGCGCTTGGTGTTGGATCCGGTGTATGACCAATGAAGCAACATCTATGAAACTTGTTCCAATATCTTGTTCTTCTAGAAGTACTGTGCGATAAGGTATAACATTTAGAGTATTGGCATTGGCTTCATCAAAAACCTAATTAAATATAAAATTTGATGAATTTCATCAAAATAGGACTGCATTAGATTAGTCAAATAGATAAATGTGAAACTTTGAGCTACAGTAAATCTATAGGTTTCTTCAAATTTAAAGGTCTACTATTCATTTATCAAATCTATTTTTTATTTACTTTTAATCTCCAAATGTCTTTTTTATTCACATTTAATCTCCAACCGTCTTGTAATAATAATGTAAGAATCAAATTAAATTATTAATCAATATATGATTAGTGTAATTGTAAAATATGAAAAAAAATAAAAATATTTTTATTAAAAAAATAATATTATATTATTATTTTGATGAATTTAATAGCTAATTCAATGTGGAGTTATGACTAGAGAAGACTAGAGAAGTTTTAGATTTATAGAAATTATGTACTTTTCATCAAATTTTAGAGATAATTTTGATGAAGCCAATGCCAATACTCTTATAGGAGAAGTTTCCTTTTGTCGAAGATATTATATTGATTTGATATAATATCAATATAATATAATAAGTATTGATTTGATATTATATTCATTTGATTTTCATAATTATCAAATCACTTTGATTTGATATTATTTTAATTTAATTTTATAATATTTATTTATCTCAATGTAATTTTTTTTTTATAAATAGGAATGTATACCTTATATTCAATAAAAATCGAGAAAGTAAAAATTTAGCCCTCAAAAGTCTTTTGCCCTCATTCTCTTTTCCATATTCTTTTATATTATATTTTATTTTCTATCGTGGTATCAGAATCTTTGACTAACATTAAACTTGATCTTGTGGAATATTTATTCTTCCGCTAGGTTTACCTCTCACAAATTTTTTTATCGTCGTTCAATTACGTATCGTCTTAAATTAATACATTTGAAATATTTCTATTAGTTGTGAAACTTTTTTATTGGATTTTGATCCGTTGTGAGCATTGTTTGAAGCCTCAAATCCAACTTTGGCCTTCTGATTTTGATCCAATAGTTGACCAAGGCCATATATAGTTCATTGTTGGCTACAACTCTAGATATGATGGTCCAGTTGCCAGCCACTTCATCATCAACACCATCGTCTTATCGACGATCAATTAATGAATATGAAACCTACTTTTAAATTTCAAACTCAATATCTCAAAATTCTTCGACTTGAGTTTGAGGGAGAATGTTGAAGATAATATTTGATTTGATATTATATTATATTGATTTGATTTTCATAATTATCAAATCACTTTGATTTGATATTATTTTAATTTGATTTTTATAATGTTTATTTTATCTTATCTCAATATAAGATTATAAATATTGCATGTTAATAAATATTAAGATAAATTTAAATATATTTATAAAAAATTAAAAAAAATTATAAATATTACATGTAAAAAAATGTTGAATTGAAAAATATTATATTACAAAAGTGTAAAAATGACTCGAAGGAGGCGGCCTAAGATTGATACCGCACGTACTACGTAAGCAGTTGCATTTCTGGTCCAATCTCTCAACTTCTATCGCACGAAAAGGACCCCGCTAGCTAGCTAGCTAGGTTCAGCCATATTTGAAAGTCTAGCTTCAAGCCTAACCTGCAGTGAGCTTCAAAACAAGGTTGTCGATCGCCAAATCAAGCAAGCTGGAATAATGATTTTTCCTCAAACACGTGCTGAGAAGTAAGACCACATGAGCATCTGAATTCCAAGGTTTTTGTCTTGGATTAGAATATTTCGTAATTCTGGTCCCGTAATTAATTGGATGTGGACACGAAAAAAACCAGTTCATGAATGTGAACATGCATAGACTCTATATCCCTTACAGGTTCGGTGGACTGACTCGCAGACGTGTACTAATTATTAAGTCGGTCAAGGTCCGTGGCCGGTATGGCAAGGTTACTATTGTTTTACTTCAATTTTGGATTAGGTTGTTGACTTTTAAATGGCTATGAGTATGTGACGTCGTCCGTGACCTAACCACCACCCCCCATCCAGTTTAATTTGAGCCATCTCTTTTAACATTCACGGAGGATTGAGATTATAATTTGCACATAATTAGATCGTTTCCCAATCATTATATAATTAACGAACAATGGCAACATCCATTAATATTGCTTATGGTTCTCATTTTTGTTCGAGTTGAGGGTGGAATTATCACTTATTTTAAAATTTTAAATTAATTAAAATTTATAAATTTAATTATTTATATTATATCACGACAACATAATTTCACCTAAAAAATAAGTGAATACATTATGGTGTGTTTGGTTAAAAAAAAATACTGAGAAATGTTTGGAATTTTTTTAGATTTTTTAAAAAAATTTATTTGAATATAAATTTTCTAGGTTAATTAATTTTTATTTTTATAAAGTCATTTTAATTTTTTTTTATATTTTATTAAAACTTAAATAAATAGTTAGATGAAAAGTTGAAAAATTAAAAAAAGAAGTAGTGATAACCACATGCCTCTGAACCTAGTATATGTATTTAAAGTTTTATATACTAATACAGTGGTTTGTATACGAGTAGAAAACACGTGACGAAGACAAAACAAAAAGAAACTGTTGTCAAGCCAAACCAGGACGTGAACATGACCACACGTGCTCTTATCCAGACAAAAACACACCACGTGTGACACTCCTTTCACGCTGTCAAATAAAGTGCGCGTCGTTTACTTACTACTTTTTTGTTTTTCAGCTCCCACTTCTACAAATCTAGTAATTTTCAGACCAATAATAATAATAATAATAATTATTATTATTATTATTAAGAAAAATGATAAATATATAATATTTTTCACAATATATTTCACAATTATATTTTAAAATAAACAGTATTATTATAAAATATCATATAAAAATAATATTATTTTTTAAAAATATCATATTTTACATAAGAGAAATAATTTATATAAGCTCCAAATAAACAAGCTTCATACAAATTTTTGTAAAAAAATAGACCTCACTTTAAAAAAGTGTAAAAAAAATTATTATTTATTAGTGAGACTCTTTATTTTATAAAAAGACTTGTATGTAATTTATCTATTTAAGACTTCTATGTAACATTACTCTTTACATAGTGTATTATAAAAAGTATTGTGTGTATTATTATTCAGTAAGAAAATCCAAACCAGACAATTGTACTGGTGCTACTGTTCTGATTTCGGCTGAATTGTAGTGGGTATTCATCCAACATACTTTAAGCAATTCAAACGTTCTGGGATTTGTCCCTATTTTGAAAAGAAAAAAAAAAAAAAATTCTCTACCCAAAAAAGAAAAATGAATAATAAAACAAAAATGTCACTACCAATTTTTATTTTTATTTTTTTTTAAAACAATGATTACTTGTTAGATTGGAATAAGAGTAGAAGAGAAGAGATGAAGACCAAAGAGTATGATGCCAATCATATACTTCCAAAAGAACATGAAAAGCACAAGGAATTGATGATGTGGATGTTTGTACAACACGAGCCATTACAAAACTAATGCGTTAAGTTTGTGCCGCTTATCTCATTCATGGCGTCAAGAAGAGGGCTGTGATCTGTATTTGTGCCCAGAAAAGGGGGATATAATTAATTAGGTGAAGAATGCAAGTGCGTAAATCAAAGGGAAGGGGCCGGCCGGGCAGTTGGGATTTTTGGGTATTGGCCGGGTTCTTATGCTTGATCGATCTCATGTAGTAGTACTACACGTCCTGAGTGGCTCAGAGGTGGCTTCTAGATGCGGAGGGCTCTTGTTGTTTGCTTAAATTCAACTAATATTTCACTGTTTAACTCTCGTGGCCATCTCCATCAGAAAAAGAAAGCCATTACAACCTAATATATGGAAAACCAGTTTTGCACGCCGAGTTTGCCTCGCGTGGTGTGATGTAAAATTTTATCCATCACATTATTATCTTACTTTTTATTCGTGAGATGTGAGAAAATTTTTTATAATTAGATGATTATTTATCATTCAATGATAATAAATATGTCATATCTTACATAATTAAATAAAAATATAATGTAAAACATTACTCGTACACAGTGACAGAATTACGTTGGACTTTGTGGGGTCACTCCCAACTTTTTGAAAACACAAAATACCCTTAGATTTTATACATAATTCTATAAATATAGAAAATGTCCCTGCAAAAAATATATATATAATTTCCATATGCTCTCTAATTTTTTTTTTTTAATTTTCAATATACCTAGAAATACCTCTCTCTAATTTTCTTTTCCTTATAATTCCAAAATTTTGTTTAATTTCTGCATATTATCTATTTTCAAGGATATGGCTTCTCCAAAATTAAAAATAAAACTAAGTTTAGGAAAAATAATAAATTTATTAATATGGATCCTAAAGTTTTTTGTTATATAATATTGAGCTTCCTAATATGGAATCTAAAGTGAAAATATAAGAAAAATAATTTAAGGTTGATGATCTATGTGAAAAATAGTTGAGAGATTTTATCCTCTAGACTTCATTGAGCAAAAAAAAAAAACATTTTTTAAACTCTCAATTATAACATTATATGTTTAATGTGATACAAAAATATATAGATTTTGCATGAAATGTAGCTTACATACTATAATAAAATATTAAATTCTAAATGATCTATAGTTTATATGAAGAAAATAAATTTTAAATATTTTATTACAAAAATAATAATAGATGAATATTATTTCATTAAATATTATTGCCAGAAATTTGATATATATATTAATTTATGTTTTTAGAATTTTATTTCTACATATATGTAGCAAATTACGAAGATATAATTTTATATTTATAATTTTTTAATCTCATTTTTAGTTTACATAAGAGAAATGATGTTTGTAGTCTTAAGATATGCAAGTTCTGTCATTCCCTTTAAAAAATTAGCTAAATTTATGATCCATATGAAAAAATTATTTTTTAATAGTGATTTTACTTTTTTTTTCAAATAGAGTGTGTAGAGATTGAACAATATAAGAATGTATTTAATATTAGTCTTTATATAAATGTGTTATATAATAGAAAAGTTGGACCCACGAACGCCATTGTATCAGAAACCTCGTGTCATTCCCAATTAATTTAAAATGAAAAAGGAATAGTGGATTAAGGAGCCGGCGTGCTGAAGATCATTACATTGTTGTCGAGTATATATATAGAGATGGATTTCAATGTGGCAATAAAGTTTCGGAAATAAAGAAAAATGCGAAGGAAATGAAAGAAACATCAAGGAAGAGTTATAACTTCTGCTTCCATGTCCAATCGAATGAAAATGCAAATATATATAATTGAGTTTTGCTACTCATAATTTTTACACACTATACATCTTTTTTTTTTTTTAATTTTATTCTTTTTAAAATAATTAAATTATTCTACTCGTAATTTATATACTATATATTTAATAAGAGAGAAAAAAGTATAATTTATAGTGTCTGGAAATAATAAATAAAATTTTTCTACATAGCTCGCTTGACACTCCCTTATCGAGACTTGATCAGGTTCACAATTTGACAAACTTTATGTATGGGTAATTACTTCTTGGTAAAATATTAAACTGTAACTTGACTCTACATGCATTAAGAAGAAAAAAAAAAAAAAAGTAAGCTACGTGCATGCATATTGAAAATAAATATGGTGTGAAAATCGAGAAAAATATTAATTCTTAAGTAATTCTAAATACAAAAAGCTGCCGAATTTGATTTAGGTCTATTTAATATGATTTCCAAATTATAATGCAGTCAAATTAATATTATTTAATTGTTAAAATGAATTTCAATCTAAAAAGGTAGAGGAGGGCCGAAGCTGGTGGCCGGTAATCGAGAGAGAGAGAGAGAGAGAAGAGAAGAAGAAAAGATGTTCAGTTAACGATAAAAAAGATGTTAAACGTCTATACTTTTTATATTCCAGCAAGATTTCTTCCACTGGTACAACTAAATTTTGAATTGACTTGCCACTAATCAAATTAACTATTAATTAAAGTTGATTGGAAATGATCTTCAATCGCATCGTGAATTTCAATTAATACCTTTGTCATGATTGTTCTCACCATCCTAAACTTGTTTGATTTGAAAACTAACTAGCAGCTTTCCCGTACGTCGTGTGTGATTTGATCAAACGTCATTATTTAATCGATCATTTCATAAATCTTGAGATAATTACAAATTAATACTCCATTGATTCTATATTAATATTATTACTATCATTAATATTATCATTATTTTACCCTTTTTTTTTTTCATTGTCGTCTTGTAGTGGACATAGGAACGCCCTTTGTCAAACTTAATTTGGTCCATCGTATTATTCCTTCTGATGTCCTAATACTAGATCATCATAGTAATATAGGGACCTTTGAAGTTATAAAAGACATTAATCTTAACTTGTTTCTTTCTTCTTTTTTTCCACATCATGACGTAATTAGGTAATGAGAGGAGGAGGCGGCAAATGTTAAGTTTGATGAAATGAGAGATCAATATTTTATGATCAAGGAACTGACTTAAATGATTTACTTGATCATACTATATATATTTCTTAATTATGATATTTCTTAATAAAATATTTAGGGACTGCAATAAAATATTTCTTAATTATGATATAAGATAGATGAAGAAAATTTGATGACATTTGAAAGCGGACAGCTTATAGTTCTCCATTTTCATGATTTACAAAGATCTTCAAATTCTAATTTTGTACATATTTAAGATCCCGTTTAGATTCGAAAAGTGTTTTATCTCATTTTATTATTATAATTTTTCTAAATTTTAACATAAAATATAATAAACAAGTTAATTTTTTCAAATACCAATTCAATTTTTTAAATCTACAAATAATAATAATAATAATATTTTTTTAAACTTTCATCTTTTATCTAAAATCATTTCATATCATCTCTTCTCTAAATTCAAATCAACTATAAAACGACTCATCATAGAATTTTTCAAAATTATGATCTTGAAAATAGAATCGCACGTTGTCATGACAGATTGTTGACATGTGAAATATCCCAATCTTTTACTCTCCAAGATTCATTTTCGCCGACTCATGAGCCTTAATAGTCAATATGGAAGGAATCTTAGAAAACCATACTGTTCATAACTTCATATATATGCTTGGTTGAATATTTTGGAAATGGAAGGGAATTATTATAACACCAAAAAAAGCATCAAAATTCTTTACACGACAATTTTATCAGGCCGACATAAGATGACAAAGAATCCCGGCCCGTAGACCATAATTCACGTTTTGTCGCTTTTGTTGCAAGTACCCAAATCTTTTTCTCTTTCTTTTTTTTTTTTTTTTTTTTTAATTTATTTTTCCGTAAAGTCATTGCCCAAACAACCTTTTAAATTTTTTAATTAGTTGAACTGGACAAACGTTCTCAGTACACGTGCTGAGAAATACGACCACGAGAAAAAAATATCCATGACAACTTTTTTCGTAATGGGTCATGCAACTAATTAAAATTAATTGGACGTACGTGGACACAAATAAAACTCATCCATGAATGTAAACATGCGCGCGTGGACATTTTTTCTGGTTCCGATTCAATGGACTCAAAGACTAGGAGTACTTAACATTAAAAATTTGGTCATGGTCCAAATGGTTGAGTCTTGTTTTTCTTTTTGTGTTTTGGTTTCTTATAAATTTATAATAATATAAATGGTTTTTTTTTTTTTTTTTTTTTAACCAACGATTAGGTATTTGATGTTTTTTGGGTTAGGTGACCTCAATATTGTGACGCACGGGGGTCACCGTCCAAATCAATGTATATAAGATAATGTCTTTGTACGTCGACTAAAGCTTTTTAACTACCAGCTAGCAATATATCTCAAGTGCCCCATAAAATACATTTTTAAAACATGTCTGTTGCCAACCTATTATTGCTTCAAAGTGTGCTTGGCATGTCTTCGATTTTCTTCCATGCCAAACATGTGCTAGAGCTACGTACAGCTCCTACAGGAAAGCAATGTGATATCAAAACGATCGAGCAAACGTTTCCATTTTCGTGATGATTTTTGTAAATCGAGACCCGGTTAATCACGTGTGATATTTTAAGAAACTTTACTTAAGTTTGAGGGAGGATTAATACTGTTTTGTCTTGCCTTGTGGGCAGCTCAAAATAAATTGAGGTTTAAGGAAAATTTTAAGTGACTCATTCATAATTATATTACAATAAAATATAAATTATTATATAGAATATTTTTAAACTTTTCTTTAAATATAATTTTTGTGAATTAATATTTACAACAATTTAAAATAAGGTTTCATGCAGATTTTATGTCTCAATTTAACAAGACCTTTAAAAAAATTATTTAAAATATAAATAATTCATTATATTACTTATCCAAAAAATAAATCATTGTATTAAATATTAAATTTAATATTATGTGGCCTTGCATAAAAACTATAAAAATTATTTAAAATTTTATTTAATGAAATGGTTTTTATTTTTTTTTCAAAAAAAAATAAAAAAAAAAAACAGCTAAATTTTATTTTTGAAAATCTTAGACAATGACCTAAATAACCTTACCGAGTCGGCCCAGAAAAAGATCACGTTCGAAAAAGGAGAAAAAAGGGTACCAACTACCAAGTCGTCTGCGACTACCCGTACTGACGAGGTATTAATTTGGTTCAAGAGATCATCACCCAATATACACGCATTGTCCGTAAATTTAAATTCGTAGGAAATAATAGTGATCATTGGGATTATATTTAATGCTAGACGTTATCTCCGATTTAATATAAGTTGAAAGTCCAAAGAGTCACACCAAAAATGATATATACTATAGAGTGATCCAAGGCTTAATTGTCAACAAAGTAAAACCAAATGAGTTTATTAAATGTGCCCAAGTCATCATATATTGTAGAGCTAGATTTCGTTCCGTTCATTATCTGACTAATCCTAACGCCGCGCCCCATGCATGCACCAGGCAGGGCATCTTTTAGAAATAAAAGGAAAATGTTAAATTTACTTATAAAAAATTACTTGATTTCTGCGTGTCAGTATTAATATGCTGAAAATCTTAAAATTTAAAATTTAAATTTAAAAAAAAAATTAACAAAATGAATTTTATAAGTAAAATTATAAGTACATGTAATACTACTCATAAATAAATAATATAATATATTAATAAAACTGGACATTTGAAAATATTCAGCACAAGGATAATCAGACGCGGGTTTCTATAATTGAAGGTCCAAAATTTAAACATATGATATTAACGTGACTGAACAATATTCATATATTATCCTTCCTCGATCGATCGGCATACAAAAGAAATATGCAACAAACTCAGATGCACGTAATTAAATATTCTCATTAAAATATTTCGTTGGGCTCCCAGCAGTGAAAAGACTATTATTTTTATAGTCTTCGGATTTAATAGAAATAGACCCATTAATGGAATTCTATCCAGATTACCGTTAATTGGGTTTCTATAATTAATAATCCCCCCACCCCCCCAAAAAAAAAAAAAAAAAAAAAAAGCGAAAACCTTCCGGTCGGTCATGAAAGATAGTGTCGACATCCACTTTTTTTTTCATTTTAATTAGTATTTCTCATAAATAAATTTTGTAGAATTTAAGTTCTCGTTTGGATATTGAAGTAAAATAATTTTAAATAAAATAATTTTAAAATATTTTTTTACTATTATTATTATTTTAAAATTTAAAATTAAAATTAAATTATTTATTATATTTTATATAAAAATTTAAAAAAATTATAATAATGAGATAAGATAAGATAAAACTGTTTCTATATTTAAATAGTGCTTCAATGTTAATTTGTAAGTATCTAAATTAATATGGAAACTTAGTATACCCATGAGAATTTACATAAATCTTAAAAAAGCATATATAAGTGAACATTGGGAGTTAAATTCGCATTATATAAAGGAGATGGCACGCATGTGTTTAATTAAGGAACCATATAAGAAAATTAAGAAGAAAAAAAAACCACGCGGTGAAAATATAATAACAATTTCAAACATTTTCATACCCAGAGAGGAAATTACTTACAAATTATAAAAAGAATAAAAAAAAAAAAAACAGTGAAGCAGGCAATCTGTCTGTGAAACGCGTTGGACTGCAGGCATGAGAAGCCCCGTGCAAAAATTAAAAAAAAAAAAAATAACAAATTAATATAAAAAGAATAAAATAATGCATGGAACGTGGAAAATGCTCTAAACAAATTTAACAAAGTAAAGGAGCATACATGCCCCCCGTTATAAAAAAGTAGATAAGATGGAAAGGTTCAGCAACGGGTCAACATAGAACTTCTTTTTTGTGTCTTCCCAATTCCTATTTGAACAGTCCGCCAAAATACCATACACAACCCATTGTTTATTTCTCTTTATTCCATGGTGTGCTTGACTTTGAATCTTTGCTGGAAGAATTTCAACGCAACCGCCACCTTCCACCTATCGCATTCTTTTCTTATTTACCAATATTTGATTATTTAAACTAAAGCACAACCAAACCCAAATTAACCCCATGCACTCTTACACACTAGTACTATATATATATGTTTGTATATTGAACTTAAAGCTCATGCCAGCTCTTCTTCTTGTCTATCTTTGCTGGATCTCTTCCCAGTTTCCACCAACCTTCCTTTCCTTTGCAACTTGGTTGATCCTGTTTAAGCCGTCCTCTATATATATGCTTTGGTTAACTTGGCCAATTTAACAAGTTCTGTACAGCTTGAAAATTGAAACCTTGGGATTGATTGCAGCTTTTTGATTGGTCAAACGGAGACTGCTAGCTAGCTTCTGGTTGTGGAAACTTTTGTTTTGGGTTTCGCTGGAAGCTCGATCTAGAAGGAGAAGATCATTATACACAGGGCGTACGCGCGTGTTCGATCGAGTTAATTTGACGGCTATGGATTATTCTTCATGGACAAGTACACGTTTGGATCTTAATTCTAATCCTACAGGCCATGTTCTTGACGAGGCTTCGGTACGTGAAAAACTAATCTGGAAAAATGCCCAGAAGTTCTTTCTTATGGTATTATTCACTTAAATCGATGAACTTAGAATTAAGTTTTTCTTTTTCTTTTTCTGTTTTTGGTTTCAGAACAAAGAGGTGGAAAGCAATTTTATAGACTTTGAAAGGAAGCTTTCAGTAAAACATGAAGAGGTCGGTTCCTCTTCTCTCTTTATATTCATGATTGAGTATTGATTAATCCCTTTTCTTGGCTGTCAATTGAAGTCCAAGGATTAGTACGTTTTAAGCCAAATAAAAAGAAGAAAGTGAAGTTAGAGTTATTATAGTGTGAAATATATTTCCAGGATGAATGCATGTTCTTAACTATGTATACGGTGCTAAAGTTTATTGTGTATTAATTTGTTCAGACTGGTGCTTTAATGGAGGAAATGAACCGTGTGAGCGCGGAAAACAAGAAGCTAACCGAAATGTTGACGGTGATGTGCGAGAACTACAATGCTTTGCGAAGCCAATTGACGGATTATATGAGCAAGAACGTCCTCGAAAAGGAGCCCAGCCCAACAAGGAAAAGAAAGTCCGAAAGCAGCAATAATGTCACCGGAATTCATGGAAATTCCGAGAGCAGCTCAACTGACGAGGAATCGTGCAAGAAACCCAGAGAGGAAGCCATCAAGGCAAAAATATCAAGGGTTTATGTCAGGACTGAAGCATCCGATACAAGCCTTGTAAGTACTTGGGGTGAACTCTACAAGTCTTATACATACGTACATATACAGATGTTTTCCTGACTGTTTTCTTTACTATATATATTGGGCATAAATTGACATGATTTTCCTTTACATGTATTTGCAGACTGTAAAGGACGGATATCATTGGAGGAAATATGGACAGAAGGTCACCAGAGACAATCCCTGTCCTAGAGCTTACTTCAAATGCTCATTTGCTCCAAGCTGCCCTGTTAAGAAGAAGGTGAGTGAAATTCGGTTATTAACTGTATATATTTCCAACCTCAAACCTCATAAATTAGCATATTTCATCCAACTCTCAGAGAATAATAATAATAATAATAATTATCATGAACCACTTGGGACTTTGAGATGTTTTATTGTGACTAGCATACTTGAAAGTCTTTCTGAATTGAATCTGCCAAGTGCGTTCTGCATTTTGTCTTTCACCGGCTGGTTCAATTTCTCTGAGACGTACAAATACGGCCACAAAATCTGTTTTGACTCAAATCCCACCATCCATTCTGTTTTAGTAAGAATATCCGGTAGCAAGCTAAGGTCTTTATGCTCCTATTTTGGATCTTTCAGGTACAAAGAAGCGTGGAAGACCAATCTGTTTTGGTTGCAACATATGAAGGCGAGCACAACCATCCCCATTCTTCTCAACTCGAGGCAACAACAGGCTCGTCTCGCTGCGTGACCCTTGGTTCGCATCCCGGCTCAGCCTCTCTCAGCTTGTCTGGACCAACCGTGGCTCTTGGCTTGGCAAAATCCAGGTCCAGTAGTATTGATACAAAGCAATCAAAACCCAGAATTGATTCGCCGGAAGTCAGAAAATTCTTGGTGGAACAGATGGCTTCTTCCTTGACCAAAGATCCCAATTTCACAGCAGCACTTGCCGCGGCCATTTCGGGGAGAATTTTACCCCAGAATCCAACGGGAAAATGGTGAATTCCAACATAGAAAATGAATACCGAGTGTTTTATTCTTCGTGAACCTAGTTTGACGTTTAGGATGCTTGTGTAAATATAACGTTGGATAGGAGGAGAAAGGAGTTTGGAACCTATGCTATTGAACTTCCTCAACTGGGAGGAATATTGAATCTTGCAAACTGCACTGTTATCTGGGAAGGTTAAATGCTAAGCAAGCCTTCAACTGAGCCAGAGGCATAGGTTTCCGTAGTTTCATGTTTGAGCATTAAAATCTTTAGAGCAAATGGAAACTCCTGGTCACAGTTCTGAAATCTTTTTGATCCTTCCACTTCTTGAATGCAATAATCATAATAATAATGATAACCTATTGTGAAAATTGGAGATAAAAGAAGGTTGGCAACCAAACGCTTTCTTTTTCAATGGTTTATAATCATATAGATGATACAAGCTGTAAGACGGGGACGTACAACCACCAGGAAAGGAAGCATATAATATATGTACAACTCTCAAATAACCTTGATTATTATTTCTTGGTGAAACTCGAATAATCCATAGCCCTTGCTAGTCCCGAGTGAGTTGTGCCCTTGTGTAATTTAGGTCCCGTTTGGATTGAGAAGTGATATCAACTCATCTCATCTTATCATTATAATTTTTTTCAATTCTCACGTAAAAATATGATAAACAATTCAATTTTTTTAAATTTAAAAATAATAATAATATTAAAAAATAATATTCTAACAAATTTTATTCAATTTATTTAAAATAATTTCACATCCAAACGGATGTTCTTCGTCCATTTCTTAATCGCACCACTAATTTTATTAAAAAAAAAATTACTTACAAACTCCTTTTTTGGGATATTAAATACACAATTGAGGTAGAAAGTTTGCCATATCAGATGTCATTTATTAGTCCAGCTACCTAGATGAAGGACTAGATCTAACACATTGCGGAACTCTCTCCCTGGCTAGGTCTTTGGCTATCAATTGATCTGCTTTGAGAAATTATAAATTTACACTACATACTTCTAACATATAATTTTTTTATTTTTGTCATTTAATTTTAATACTTAAATATGTGTATTTAAATAAAAGAATTTTGCTACACAACCTCCACCACACTCTACACTCCACATTTTTTTAAATTTTTAAATTTTTTAATATTTTTTTTAATTTTTTTTGAGTTTATTCTTTTTAAATTATTTTAAATTTTCTATTCATTATTCATATAATAAATATTTGATAAAAAAATAATAAAAATTAAAAAAAATATAAAATATGGAGTGTGAGGAGGTTGTGAATATTTATTCTAAATAAAATGATAAAAATAATAAATCACGCGTTAATTAAGTAAAGATATGTAGTGCAAGTCTTCTCTATAGAATAAGTCGTTTTGCTTTGGCGTCGTCAATTGAACCAAGCGAGGGTACCGGAATTGACAAACTATACGCTCGTGTTTCACAAAGTTCCATGTGAAATTGCTGAAGGACCCAAAGTACTATTCGATTACCTGCATGATAACAAAAAGCAACAGGAATGTTGTCAAGTTATTCATAAACGTTGAATTTATGTGTTGCCTCTCTCTCTCTCTCTCTCTCTCTCTCATTGCTTATCAGGGGTGACTATAAGGTTTGAAATTAATGTGAGAAGAGAGTTTTTCTACGGCACCACATTGTGGCCAACACCTCTCAGCACAGATACAGGGAATGCCAAACGAGGCAAAGTTAAAACTCAGAAAACACTAAAACCCATTTCAAGAAGAATAATGGTTGTAGATTTTCAAAGGTAGCATGGCAGGCAGGAGAATATTCTGTTGAATTTTAGCTTACGGCAGGAGATTTGATGGAATATTATGCTGACAAGAAACATAGTACATAGTACATAAGACAGATCATCACTTGAAGAGTACGACTAATACCTAAACATGTTCATTTTATCAGGACTTCCAGGCCATGTAAGTTTAGCCAAAGCACCTGATACGCTGAGCAATTGAGAGTCTGAGACAGTCTCCAGCAAGTGTCAAGAATACATGGGGACTGATAAAGCTATCTGATAATGTGAACATTATTGCAATGATACATACTTGTCATCATGGACCATGACTTCCCATTCCTCATCATGAAAAGCAGCATGATAACGTGGATCTCTTTAAGAAAGGAAAACGACTTATCACTTATCAATTGGTATTTTAGAGGGTGAACATCAAAACAAGTGCGTAAAATGATTGTAATTGTTATATAGAATACATATATATAAAGACAATGGCAACCACAGGTGAAAAGAAGCATTTGTGTTTGTAAAGAGTCAAGCCTCAAGTCACTTGTTTAAAAAAAATGAGATTCACAGTTATAGATTCCGCAAAACTATGTTTATTTTTCTCATTTTTTTCCTTCTTGTTTCTCTTTTTCCGTTATTATTTTTTTAAATCTCTCCCTTTCTTCTCGAAATTTGAAGCCAAAACTATGACAGAATCCAAAAGAGGAATATTTATTATTTGCGATACTTTGTTTCATGTACTATTGTGGTGTGTGTTGTAGAAATGATAAGTGAATTTTTTCTTTAAAAAAAAAATTAATAACAGAAGACAGAAATGTTACTGCAAGGTAAACAATCCGAAGTAGACGAGTACATAGAAGGACCAAGTGCTGATGCACAACACCCTTATTTTGGTGAAAAGTATGAATTAACTTGACCCCTTCGGTCAAGAACAACATCCTGGTTCATGAATCAGCTGATTATTCTCCAATAATTGCATAGGAACGAGGATTTGAGAAATCTAGCCACAATGGTATGATAGAACAGATCCACCATTTCCACCCGAACAAGACGACAGAATATTGTGGAAAGCCTCACAAGGCGAATTGATTCATGAAACTTAATCTAGGTGCAAGTAGCATAATGCTACGAGGATATTATGTTGGTGTTAGATCAAAAACAAAGTTTCTTTTAGGAAAATAATGTGATTAGTAGCAACATGCAAAGCAAGCCCCTTGAAGGTTGTGCGCATACAAGTAGATGGATCCTAGGACTATCTTAGCAGTTGGTGTGATCACGAGATTATCTTTGCACGAGTCGATAAATCTTCCTTCGATTCCAGATGAATCATGAAGATATAGCCCAGTGACCAGAGGAGAATGTACTGAAAGGGCACCAAAGAAATACATGCGAGAAGACTCATAAGGCTTCCTACATACTGAGGATCTTTGATATACCCAAAAGGGAATTCGGTCACCCAGGGAATGTTCTTTCCAAAGCGAACTCCATAGTAAGTGCCAGATTCCCCAAGCAACTGATACACCCTGTAATTCGGCTGTTTCAGTACGACAAATAAGAGAGAGAAAATGACAAACACATAGCACCACAACATCTACTCAATCCCAACATACGAAATACAGACCAACCAAAATGTGTTCATGGAATGCGCATATGTTGCCAGCTAAATTTGTTGCATCTATGAAATTTAAAAAATGAAGGTAGTTACCATTGGAGCATAAGCGATTGAGATTTTATCTTGAACATCAACGGTAAAATCCTCCAAGATGAAGATAACATTCACTTGCCCACTATATTTGTGGGTATGAGTTTCTAGAACATAGACATCATGCATGCTCTGGCCATTCCATGGTATGCATCTCTTTGTTATGGCTGCAAAACTAAGTATTATATTGTTTCTTGTTTTTGTTGTTGTTGGTTTTTAAAGGGTAATTATCCTTTTCACCCCAAACTGCTACCTATTTTTCATTTTGCACTCTAAACTACGAGAAGTTTCAATTGGCACCTTTAATTAAGACCTAACCATTAAGACGAATGAACAACTTGCGACACAATCTTAATGATCAAATTTGAATGAAGGGTGAAAAGTGAAATCTATTGGTAGATTATGGTGCAAATGGAAACTTTTTTGTAGTTTAGGATGCAAAATAAAAATTGTGTGGTAGTTTGCAGATAAAAAGCGTAATTTTCTCCTGTCAATATCCTTAGTCGACTTACAAGCATGATATAACAGCTCACACGGTTTCTTGGCTAGTTCTGATTTTGGTTGAGACGAATTAAGCATCAGAGATACAGATCAACAAACAACAACAGTAGCCTGAGAAATTGTGGAGTCTACAAGGTTCAGGTAGACTTATTGGTCATCTCTGTTAAGATTAATTCCACAGATTTTCTCAGATAATAAGACTATTTTTATATGCTACCAATTAAACAACTCATTCTGCAAGTTCCTAAAACCACAACGCAAAAGACTTGTACAAAACACATCCGAAATTTTTTTATCCAAAATACATCCCATTCTACCCACCCACTTTCACAAAATCTAATACAAAACACATCTCAAGCCTTTTTTTTTCCCCAAAAAATTACATAAATTCTTTTTTTTATAAGTAAGAAATTTATTAAAAAATCACATAATTAGGCATAGCCCAAGTACACATGAAGTATACAAGAGAAAAAACCTAATTACAAACTAAAGCTGAAAGACAGCACGAAAGTCATTGGAACTAAATCCATCCATTACAATAATTGAAGCCCAAAGCAACAAAGTATGAAAAAAGAAAGCCCTAATCCCATCCACTAAGCGTTCTCTATTATCAAAACAGCGACCATTCCTCTCATTCAGTGGCAGAACCATGTTGAGGCTAGAGGCCATGGCCCCCCCAACCTCCCAAAAAAAAATCATCATTATTATTTAAATCCAAATAAAATTTGATAAAAAATAATATTGATCTCAAAAATTTAAAAATTTCTTAAAATATTTTAAAAATATGAAAATCTTCTTCTAATCCCATCTAAAATTCTTGAGTCTTCTTATAAGTATGAAAACAATAGTTTCTATATTTTCTTAAATTTCATAATTTTTTATCAGTAAACATTAAACAAGATTTTATTGGTCAAAAGAATAATTTTAGCATTCAAAATATAAAAAATGAGTATACATACATAAAAAATACTAAAAATATCACTGAAAATTTAAAAACTTGAAAATATGAGTTAAAAAATATACAATCCAAAAAATATTTCTTATAAATTGAATGGATATGAAATTAAATTATGTCTATTATGTATTTTCTTATAATTATAAACAACAAAGTGTATAATATATACACATACACGTAGGCATGTATGTAAGCATTGTCGTCATGCATAGATCAATATGCCCCCATCCCCCCCCCCCCCCCACGTAGAATTTCTGGTTCTGCCACTGCTCTCATTCCAAATACACCACATAAGACAAAGAGCATCTTCCAAACAGTCGCTATTTGACATTTTCCTTGAATCCCTGTCCAACAGGCCAAAAGATTCCCCACACTCTTAGGCATCATCCAAGAAATGCCAAACTTGAAAAAGACCTCATCCCACAAAGCCCTCGACACATCACAATAAAGAAGAAGGTGATCTGCCGCTTCTCCACACCTTTTGCACATAAAGCACCAATCCATTACAATGATTCCACGCTTTCTCAGCTTATCAATAATAAGTATTTTCCCATGAGCAGCCAACCACCCGAAGAATCGGGCCTTGAGAGGCACTTTGCATCTCCAAATATTTTTCCAGGGGAAAAATCACTAGAAGAATGGGGCACCAAGAATTCGCACAAAGATCTAACCAAAAATTTCTTATTACCAAGCTGATTCCAGATTAATCTATCCTCCCCTCCAGATTCTAAATTTAAGGCATAGAGCAAGCTTTAAAAATCAGTTATAGCCCCCACCTCCCAATCTTGGGCATCTCTAATAAAACTTACTGACCACTGAATAAGACCAGCAGTGTTGCTCATACAATCAGCTACAGAAGCACCTTTATCCGAAGCAATTCTAAAGAGGGAAGGGAAAGCAATCTTCAAGGCCACGTCTCCACACCATAAATCATGCCAAAAACTGATCCGATTACCCCTACCCACTTCAAATCTGAAATTTCTGAAGAACTCCCCGCATCCATTGCGAATGAATTTCCACACTCCCACTCCATAAATTCTTACATACCAAACATGCCCTAAATGCTCCGAGGTAAGAAGATAGGAAATACCAATAGTCAACAGTTATTTGACCGTTGCCAATTTCCTTTTGCAATCTTGAAAGAGATTACTCTACCCTAAGATATCATAGTATGTTTACAACTGATACGAAAAAAGTTGATATTCTTACATTGAACGGTAGTTAATCTCCCATCACAGTGCTCTCTCTCTCTCTCTCTCTCTCTCTCTCGTAACAAAATATTTTTAAAGCTTTAAAATTCACATTCACAGTGATCACTTACACTGAGAACGCCATCAATAAAGTACGGAATCATAAATAAACACGCATATGATGTATTATCGATAAAGAGAGAAATAGACAGACCTGAAGTTGAGGAACTGGCCAAAGGCAAGGAGGGCCAGAAGTAGAAAGGGGGAGGCCAAGAGAGTGATGACACGGAGAAGAGTGACACCAACTGAACCAGCTTCAGGAGATGCGAGACGTGGGCCATCACTTTCGATGGATCCCGACCCTTCCCACACAGGTCCACCCATGACTGTGGCTTCGTCCATAGCCAGTAGTAAAATGGGAACGGCACCAAAACCCCTACCGCTGCCACCATCCCCATTTCCTTCGCGCCCTCACTTCCCTTCCACTTTCTCGTACCTGCGTTTGCGTCCGGGAAGGGCGAGACAGAGAAGAGTGTTGTGCTTTCAGATGTTGGGCCCCAATAGAGTGGCTTAAGATAATCTAATTTGACCCATAGTTGAGAAAGCTTTCTGGCCTGGCCATATAGTGGGCCAGATCTTAGAAGTGGCTAGACATCCGGCCCAATACATAAATTTGAGCAATGCTATTTTTCTTTCTTAATTTTATCATCTTGATAATATTATTGATTTAATACATTTTATAAGTGTTTTTCAGCATCAATTAAAATTTATGTGACGAAATACGACAAAATTCAAGATGATTAATATTTTTCTACGAATTTTGATAGTTGCATGTGCAATATTTGCAAGCTGTGAGAAAAACTATAGTACTGATGAAAGGATAAACAACCTAAGATAGTGAAGTACACATCTTTTGTCGGATGTCCAATCCAGAGAGAGAAAGGATAATGTATTTAACTGTATGATGCTAATTAATGCTATATATATATATATATGTCGCATACACACACATATACGTGCATGCATGTGTGCATTAAAAGATATATTTGGGCTTCTAATAATTACTTACAAAAACAAGTAGTAGTAGTAAAGGTTGACAATGATTGAACTAAGCATTTAGACCATCTAATTGTATAATGTAATTAAAGTTGTGTTTCTAAGGCAACTTGCATAAATTCCTGTTCTAATTTTGTCCTTTTCCTTTTTCCAATTTAATATTTAATAATAGTCCCATCACACCAAACTTCATTCGCTAATTAATTATATGAAGGATCGTATAATATATATATATATATATATATATATATATATATATATTATCTTGTGTGCGTACCATTCTGTATCTTTTCTGTTTGCTTCTAATTTGGAATATGGACGTCATGGAATATAGTCAAAATAATCTCTGATAATAAACCTCAGAACCGAATATTTACTTGTTTTTGAAGAAGTGGCAATGCAAATTGCAGGGACAAAAAGACAGTAAATTTAAGAGTGGCGCTGCAATAGGAATTATGAAGATAACACCATGCATGCAGGTTCGTTCTATGTCGAACTTTATACCATTATGAATGCAGGCAATAAATAAATATACACATTTCCAGAAGAAATCTCAAAAGTGAGAAGAAAAAGACGAGGATGATCATCGAATCGTATTTTCCCAAGATCTAAGATCATCTTTCTCACGAAAACAATATATTATAGAAAGAGAATATGCTTCACCATATATATATATGTTTTAAGTTTTCTTAAACAATATATATTTAATTATATTTGCCCATCATTGCACCATAAAGCACCCTTCACTTTAAGAAAAAAAGCTAGAATTAACTACATCCACAATTCTTCCAAACGGTTCAAGCTCCCCCAAAATAAAATAAAATAAAATAAAATAAAATAAATATTATAATATGAAAAATAATATTTACAATCGTGAAGTGCGCAAGCGTCACATAATCTCTTTAAAATAAAGTAAAAAAATAGTAGACTCCACTCTTTTACAAAATAATTACGCGGTACTTATGTACTCTTTGAATATTACTTTTATAATATTTAGCCTAAGAAAAAAGCTACTCAGCTGTCGGTTTAACTATCCTACACAGCACACCTGACGTGTACAACCCGGTTTAATCCAAGTCATGATTTTTGCTCACGGTTCAACGAGTCCCTCTTCTCTCCTGTTTCGTCTCTGTTTCCTCACTTCTGAACAGAAATCGTTATGGCTTAAGAGACTCTTCATCGACATCTTCCTTCGCAAGTTCAACTAATTCAAGTTTCTGAAACTTCAAATTTCTATGTGTGCCCATCAACTGTTTTTTGTTTCTTATGGTTCATTTAACAGGAAGAATAACCAGATCAGGAAGAAGAACCAATGTAGCAGTCGATGGAGGAGGAGACCCACACCGACATCGAGAGGTTGGATCCAGAGATGGAGCTTTTTCTCTCGAAGAGTCAGACTGGGAACGAGTGGGAGCTTTTCAAGGACAACGTGAGGCCCTTGAAGAGAGGCCATAAAGTTGGCATCCTAAATGACGCCCTCAAATCCCACAACGACAATCATCTCAAGAAATCTCTTCTTGAAGACCAAAGGTTCATTTTTCATTCTTTAGGAGGTTGATCCAGGATGAGTATAATGGAGATGACCCACTTCAGCCATGGCTCAAGTGAGCACTCTCAACTTTGGTTTGACTGGATTTTGTTATTTCATTTCTAGAGAAATTATTCTTATATTCGGATTTTTATTTCTTTGTTTGGATAGACGGAAATTCTAGCTGCTTAACTTTATGGAGTTGGATAGCTTAGTAGAACCACTTGGTTCTTTATTCCGAATGGCAGGGGATGCAGAATCTTTCAAATAGAGGGGCGCTGGAGAGCCTTTTAACAATTTCATCAAAACGCACGTTTTAGTAATCAGGAAAAAAAAATCTACCTAAGGTGTGTTGTGTAGGCAGACATATAGAAGTACTCTTAGCCTAATAGGTACATTGACGATCGACTATGAATCATGATATATGTATCTACTTGTTGCACTGAGGACAATTAATGCACATCGTACGGTACCCTAACGGATAAATTACTTGACCTGAAACATCCATACAAATTTTCTCATTTTTTTTTCTTGATGGGTCATTATGTTGTTCTCATTTTTTACAATGTGGCCCGACCTCTTACGTATTCATTTCTATTGTACGTAGGATTTTTAAAAAATAATAAGTATAAGTTTTAAATAGATAAATTTTATATAAATCTTTTATATTTTTTTAAGATAGAAACTATTTTTTTATAAAGACTTCATCTACAAAATTTGTCTATTTAAGACTTGTAGGAAACATTTCTCAATTTTTTATAAATATTGTAGCTAGCTAGCCAGAGTGTAGCTCTTAGGGTAAGGAAAGTAAAGAACCAAAGTGATAAGTATAATCCAACTTTTTAAGGTAGTCATGTAGTTCATCCCAAAAATCTTCTAGGTACCAAGTATGACAATCGTCCTTATTGATCCAATTTACCAACAATTGAGAATCAGTCTCAATTTGAACACGGTGAAATTCAAGAGTATAACATCTGCGAACACCTTCCAAAAAGCTTCTGAGTTCGACAAAGTTATTAGTACCCAGACCCAGAGAGACAGAATAAGCCCGATGTAGCCTGCTATTAGCATCCCGAATAACATCCCCAGCACCATATGGGCCTGGGTTCCCAAGACAACTACCATCAGTATTCAACTTAACCCAACCCTGATGAGGCCGAGTCCATCTAACCACCCTAACCCTCTTTGGCGTTGGAGGCAACACCGGGATTATCAGTCTATGCAAAATATCAATATCCTTGTTGGAGATCGATGAAACTTTCTTAATCTGGTCCATGATACCACGGAGCCATAATTTAGAAGCGTGCCAAACCACCTGAGCTGTGTGGCCCTTGTCCTCATACCGCGCTTTACAACGTCTTTCTCAAAGTTTCCAAGAAATAACAGAAGGAAGAAGGCCAAGGATTATATGCACCTAAGAAAACGTATTTGCATGGTGAAACCAGAAATTAGTTTGTTCTTTCCAAGTGAGGAAAGAAGGCATGTGGACCCCTACTTGAGTAGCCACTAGGCGCCAGACATGTCTGGCTAGATCCCCCGTGCAGAGGACATGATTCAAATTCTCGGTATGACCCACTTGACAGCAATTACATTTGGAAGCCATCAAAATGCCCACCATCTTAATCTTCTCATCAACACTCAGGCAGTTATTAATGGCCTTCCATATCATGATAGAAATCTTTTTGGGAAGATTGGTATGCCAAATCCATTGGGCCCAAGGCACTGGGGGCGCCCGAACCCTGATGCAATCCCAGGCACTCTTAGTAGCAAATTTTCCGTCCTTCTCTCTCAACCATACCAGCACATCTTGACCCTCCTTCCGTCTAGCCAAAAAATCATACAGGTCTCTCACTTTCTGACTGCCTACTAAGCTCTGCAGGAAGGACATATCCCATTCACTCTCAATACGGTAGTCCTTAATTTTGAGTAAAGGATGAGCAGTCACAGGGAAGTGACTATTGAGAGGACCTTCCGTATCCCAGTTGTCATACTAGAATGAGAGGTTTCCCTCTCTCACTACCCATTTGGAGCCATTTAAAATCGACAGGATACTACAGACAATATATTTCCAAAATCGGGTTCCTTTTGAAGGCTTCATAAGAGATAAGTGATTTCCTTTAACATATTTGCCTCTGAAAAATGGCTCCCAGAGCGACTTTCCCTTAATAAGATTCCAAGCAAGTTTCATGTGTAAAGTTTTCTGAATTTCACCAAAGTCCTTGAACCCCAGCCCACCCTCTTCAGTGGGGGTGCAAATTTTCTTCCAAGCGATCCATTTCCTACAACCTTTGCCTTCAGACTCACCCCAAAAAAAGGAACTAAGAAGCTTGTTGAGACTAAGGATCACCACTTTGGGGACATCTAACACAACAAGGAGATGAGTGTCCATACTAGCTAAAACATGACGCAAAAGAATAGTACGACCACCAGTAGAGAGCAATTTCATCTTCCAACCTGCGATCTTGTTTTTAACTTTACCTAACAAGTCACCAAAATCACTCGCCTTCAACCTACCATCCACAATGGGCACTCCCAGGTACTTAAAAGGAAATTTTCCTTCAGTGAAGCCAGTGAGGCGAAGGAGTGAACGTTTCCTAGAAAACGAAATTCTTTTTTAGAAAAGGCAGCGCTTTTCTCTTTGTTGAGGACCTGACCAGTCCAGGCCTCATACTTTTTCAAGACCTCCATCAAACCTCTCATGGATCTATTGCCACCATTAGCAAATATAACAATATCGTCGGCATACATAAGGTGGGAAATCAGGGGGGTCCCTCTAGCTTGAGTAAAATGGCCAATTTTCCTAACCTTAAAAGCTTTTCTAATGAGACGTGAAAGCACTTCTTGCATAACTATGAAAAGCTAAGGAGATAGAGAGTCACCTTGTCTAATCTTGTCTAAGGCCCCTCCCCCTTTAAAGAAGCCCATGGTGGAGAGGGGAGGATTTGGAAAGAAGAGCGCTTTGGGCGGATTTGGAGACTATGGGGAGTGTTACTTTCCCGTGGCTTCTTTGTGAAGACTTCAATATTATCAAAGACGACTCAGAGAGAAGAGGTGGCCTCCCACAACCTTTCCCAGCCATGGGAGAATTCAACCAGTGGGTCCAATCCTGCAGTCTTATAGATATGTGCTCCAAAGGCACAAAAATGACTTGGTGCAATGGTCAAGGTGGATTAGCTCGCAGCTGGGCTAGGTTAGATAGATGTTTTGTTGATACTAATTTTCTCAAATTTTTCCTAATATTTTTTACCAAGTACTAGCGTGCACCACTTCAGACCACTCTCCTCTGGTTATCCAGATGGGGGAGGACCCCTTCAAATATGGTCCTAGTCCATTTCACTTTCAGTATATGTGGACTGATCACTCTGATTTTTATAAATTTATGGAGGGGGTGTGGAAGAGTGAGGGGTTTGGTCATGGGTTAGTTAATCTTTCTTCTAAATTGAAAATGATCAATGTAGCTCTTAAAAATTGGAATAAAAGAGTCTTTGGTAAAACTGATGTTATTATAAAAGACCTAGAAGACCGTATTGACAAGCTGGATAAAAGTCTTCAAGTCTCTTTTAACGCCGAGGATGATAAGGATCTTTTAAAAGCCAAATTGGACCTTTTAACTTGGATGGGTAGAGAGAATACTAGGCTTGCCCACATGACCAAGAAGAGCTGGCTCAAAGATGGGGACCAGGATTCTAAATTCTTTCGTGCTTACTTAAATACTACGAATCACAAAAGAGTGCAGAATATGTGTTTATCAGATGGTACTGTCTTACAGACCCCTCTTGACATTCACACTTATGCGGTAGATTATTTTAAAAAAAATTTGGGTCAGAGTAGCCCCTGTGATTTTTCGGATCTAACTGATTTGATCTCTCCTATTATCACAAATGAGGAGAACCTGGCCATAGGCAGAGCTCCCACCATTGACGATGTCAAGGATGCCCTCTTTACCATTCCCATTGAAAGTAGTCCTGAGCCAGATGGTTTCGGTTCTGGTTTTTTTAGAGCTTGTTGGGACCTGGTTAAAGATGATCTCCTTGCAGCCACTCAGGATTTCTTCCAGAGCCATTTATTCCGTAGGAGTTATACTGCCTCTTCCATTGTTGTAATCCCTAAAGTGGAAAAGCTTTTGGGCTTTGACAAATTTTGGCCTATTAGCCTCTGCTCCGTAGTTTATAAGATTTGCTCTAAAATTATTGTGGCCCACTTGAGCAGTTTGCTTCCTAAAATGATTTCGCAAGAACAAAGGACTTTTATTCCTGGTCGCAGTATCTTTGAGAATATTAGCTTAACCCAGAAAATGGTCAAATCCATCCATAGAAAATCGACGGGGGGTAATGTTCTGATAAAACTTGATATGTCTAAGGCTTACGACCGAGTGGATTGGAAGTTTTTATTACATGTCCTGGATAACTTTGGTTTCTCTCCTCATGTTTGTGACTTGATCAATGCTTGTATCTCCTCCGCGTGGTACTCGGTGAAGAAAAACCTAACCATTTTCCTCAACCTTCACAATGATATACTGATTAGAGCCTGCCACCCATTGTACTGAGACCTCCGAATTCCATAGAAGCCAGATTTTGCCTCCATACCTCTCGTTAGTGATAAAGGAGATGCATCTAAATTTACCCAGGAGGGGCGGGATTCTATCCTCTAAGAAGAAAGGCTCAACCAAAGCTATTATATTAGGATTAAAATTTTTTATGATTTTCTTCAACCTCATATGAGAAGTACCAACTCCCCTAATATTCCAAAAAATAATTGGTTTAGTCATAAATTAAATTTGGAAGGGCGATTTACCACCCTGATGGAGCTCATTTTCTGAAACTTTTCTATTGGATTTCTATCCTCAGCCTCCGTAAAATAATCCTTGCACATATCATCATTCAATTTGTCCCTCTCACTTTCTTGATCTGAAAAGGAGCCACATATCCCATGTGTTCTTTGACCCACCAGGATTTGTCCCTTTTCCACATGATCCACCGTGCACATTAAATCATCTCTCTCACATTCTAGATTCTTCTTCTTGCCGACACTAACCCACCCTCCTTTTTCACTTTCTTTTTCTTTTTGCAGGTTATGGGTGTCATGCAGGGAGATCACCAACTCTCTCCTTCTCATCTTCTCCAAAATTTCATCTTTTTCCGAGGCTTCGTTTGCACCACCCCGATGCTCTTCGTCCTACACGTTGATAGGGATTGAACTGGTACTACCCACCAATTTCCTCTTCGATTTCTTCTTCCCAGAGCTCTTCGATTTCTTCTTCAATATTCTTAGAGTATTTTCCCATTCTTCACTTGATTCCTTCTCTTCAAAATAATTTATTAACCCTGTCTCTTTATCTTGTGATTTCTGCAAGAGTATGTGGATTTTACAAGTTGTGGGCTCTCCATTTGAGCTTCGGGATCTTCCATTGAGGGGGAAGGTTACTATCATGTGTCTTCGACGAAAGAGGCTATTGGATCAGATTTTGAAGAGGAAAACGGCTTCTCTAGCTGGCCCTGTTCATGGTCTTCGGCTAGCCCCTCTACTTCCTCTGTAAAAATTAGTTGGCAGCGTTCATGGATTTCTTTACTTTGTTCAATAGCTCTCAACCCGCAGCTATCTTCTAATGCGGTGCCTGTTCCTTTTGTCAACGAGGTTGATGGGCTCAAGTTTAATTTCTCTTCTTCATCAGCTTTAGTCTTGGTCACCAATTCCTTTTCATCCTCTGAAATCTTCACCAATGCCCATTCGTTTTCCGTAGGTTGCTCTTCCAGCTGGATCTTTTGCTCCCCGGTTTTTTCCTCTGGCAAGATGATTGGTTGTTTGACTCGATATTCTTGTCGGGTTCGTTTTCGAGAGTCCCCGTCCTCCATCGTAATTAGTTTTTTTTTTCCATTTTGCCTGCAAGTGTTGTGATTATGGCCCTGTTGGTTGCATGTTGTGCAATAAGCAGGCAAGGTCTCATAGACCACTTCTTGTTGTCAGCTCGAAGGCCTACCTGGGTGACCAATCCAAAAGGTTTGGGGTCGTGTCTTAGAGGCATCCATTTCCACACAAATTCTTGCTCCATCAGTGTGTGTAACACATCTTGTCACGTTATCACGTCTGATAAACTTTCCAATCCCTGCCGTGAGAATCTTGAGCATCAATTTGTGGTAAAAGTGCAGAGGCAGTCCTGGTAGAAATACCCAAACTGGTACCAAAGGGGGTTCGGTCTCCTCGTTGAAATCGGGAGACCATTGAAAAGCACAGTATGAGACCCATTCCATTTCACAAGATTCTCTCGAAAAAGCCTTGTTAAAATCTTCTTCGTTTGTCATTCTAACAAAAATATTTCGAAATTTCCTCATCGAGGATACCAGACAAGTACCAGATAGTCCCCATCTTGCTCGGGTGAAGGCTCTTATCCTATCTAAGGAAGGCCTCTTATGCAAGAACTTGATGACCATAGAGAACCTAAATGAGAGAGCAGCTTTATCAATTTCTTCCCGGGAGAAGAGAAAACAAAGCTCTTCGTCTATGATTTTCGGAGGTCTCATCGCGATATCCACTTCTAGGAGAGGCTATGGTGATGCTTGGAAAAGATCTACAAAGGAAGGGGGACCTGCAGGGGGACCACCTGTACAAGGGGGCCTCGACGACCATTGTTCGAAACCCTAGCAGAGCAGAAAATTTTCTTTTGCCACATCACACTTGATCTCAACAGATTTTTTTTTTTTCACTAAAGTCTCATGGGCTACCTTACTTTATCTGGTATTTATGGGAACCACATCTATCGTGAAGGAAATGTTGTGGCAGATTTTCTAGCTAAGTGTGAGGCTGAGGGTTTGAACTATGATTGGTCTGATAATCACATCTGGCCTAGTCGGTTAAGAGGTCTTCTTCGCATGGACAAACTGGGCCTGCCCCATCTGCGGATCCTGTAAAGTTTGTATCCGGTAAGTCGTTTTTGTCCTGTTTATGCTCATTATGCTTTGCGTTGTTTCTTGTTTTCCATTGCAGGTTACCATGTACTTAGCTAGTTTTGTTTTGTTGTGTTTTCCATTGCAGGTTATCAAAAGTGTTGTCCTTTTATTTAATGTTGTTCATTTAGTCTGGTTTTTTATGCTTGGATTCTGGAATTATGTACCCACCAGGTGTTGTGTTGTAACTATAGTTTTCTTCTGTCACAAGTGAAAATAATCAATAAATTTGAGGTATTGTCTTCTTCTTAAAAAAAAAAAAAATTAGATAAAATTCTCCAAATTTTCCGTTTACCAAAATAGATAGTACATGTATTCTTACATCATGTCCAGAATTTTAAAGGCAAAAGTCATTCCAATAAAGGAAAGCAAGCACGTCAGCTTAGAAATTTTAATCAAGGGAATCGAAGATTTTAGGAACTTAAACATCATGATGCTGTTCATGTTCTTTCATTAAAAGAGCACATTAATGCTAGTTTTTTTTAAGCATAAACAAACAAACAGATAGTACAAACACTTATCTGCAGACGATGATAGTAATGATCATCATTATTAGACCATCCACATGCTCATAAAAAACACGTAGCGTACCCGTACACCATGATCTAGCTAGCTACCTTAATAATTGGTGAAGAGAAAGTAATATAATATAGGAATACATGCATGCCTTTTTCTGAGATTAAGGAATTATGCTACATACACTGGGTATCATTTTGCAAACATGGCACATCATGATTGTGGGTGTACGTCGGACCAAAATACCATCCACATGAAGTTATACTAAGATCGATCCCACTCAAGCTAGGAGGGGGAAATAAAACTTCAGCTCCATTTAATAACACTCCCATATATAATGTTTGTGTTTTAGATTTAAAGACAGGTTTGTATTCACAATTAATCTCAACTTATTTCAATTCATCTCATTATTATTTATTATTATTTATCAATTTTAACTCATAAATCTTACTATTATTTACAACTCATCTCACTACTATTCACAATTCATCTCAACTCATCTAAATTTATCTTCGAATCTAAACGACACTTAGTTCACTTTATTTTGATTCTTTCTAATTATAATTAGTACCTCAAAAGCTCAGAAATTTTATGATTAAATCATCAATCTAAAGCAATTTTGTACAACTACCGGCCGGCATCTTACCATCATATGGTTTATGGCATAAATATTCACTTCTCTCTCTCTCTCATACTCTCTGTGTGTGTGTATATATATATATATATATATATATATATATATATTCAAGCGATCGATGGAGTTTGTCACAGATGTCATTCCTGGCCTAGCTGTTGATAAACATGAATTGTCAGTACAAAAAGGAACAAAAGAAAAGACACGTTGTGTCCAACACTCCCAACCACAAGATGCATGGATACATTAATAGTACTACGCAATTAAGCACTTGCTCTAAGTATTTGGCACTTATACAAAGAGTGCTGTGATTTATGACTAGTTTGTTTTTACAATTTTTCTTAATTTATTTTATCTAATCATTACAATTTTTTCAAATTTTTATACAAAATAAAATAAATAATTTAATTTTTTTAAATTTTACAATAAAAATAATATTAAAAAAATATATTCTAATAATATTTTATTCAACTTTTAACTTTAATCTCAACTCATCTCATCTCGTCTATAAAAATATATTCGAACAATGTCATCATTATCATCGTTATATACGCATAATAATCACCTCGACACTACACATGTTAAAACTATACATAACTTTGTTTTTTTTAACATTTTCTAGATACATATGGACCATACTACTAATAAAATCAAGCAATAATTGAAAGAATATCTGCTAATTCTGGCTAGTGATAAGAGTACTATTTTCAGCCTTTCATCGACAATTCAAATGCATGGAGAGAATGTTTATACATATATCATAAAATACATGATCAGTACATTTTAATAAAAAAGTCCACTGAAAACTGGTGGAGTTGCCACGTTGGCATCCCACCTGTTATATATAAGGAGATGGAGATCATTGCAGCTAGCTATAGCTAGCTCAGAGAGCACAAACAAATTAAAGATATTCATCCCCGGCCCTCTATCTAGTACTCCATCATTTTTTGTCTTTTTTTGTGATATGTCGGTGAAGATAGCGTCCGAGTTCTTGCCAGAGCTGCCACTTACAGCAGTGGGGAACTTGGTGGCGGTGAGAGAGTATGAAGGGAGAGATAAGGTGGCGGTGGAAGTGTTGGAAAGACAGTGTGAAGTGGGGCAGCAGGAGCAGGGCAAGGCCTCGCTTGTCACTGACTTAATGGGCGACCCCTTGTGCCGAGCCCGCAACTTGCCATTACACATCATGCTGGTATATGATCTCATCATTTCATCATTAATTTCGACCGAAAGTTGGTTGTATTTTATGAACTACTATATTGGGGAAAAAAAAAAAAAAAACTGTGTGATGTAGACGTGACTGATCGATCTTTTGTTGTGCTGTTTACATTTGACGCTGTCTGTACTCAAGTTTGGAAAAGTACAGTACTCTGTTGTGACGTATAATATATATATGGAAGAAAGTTACCGTTAATCTTATATTTTGAATTCTAAAACGGACAAGAAAGTTAATTGCAGAGTTGGATATATAGTAGTATTGTATCTTTTTGACTATTTTGTAGTTATGTTATTTTAGATCTAATTATTGTTTTCTGTTCTCTGATATGAACATGCAGGTCGCGGAGTATGGAGAAGCAGAGATTGTGGGGGTGATAAGAGGGTGTGTAAAAACCGTGACAAGAGAGAATTCAGTGTACGTAAAGTTGGCTTATATTATGGGGCTACGGGTCTCCCCCACCCACAGGTTCTCTCTCTCTCTCTCTCTCTCTCTCTCTCTCTCATCTGCGTGCTTTCTAGATTCTAATGGCATTGCCATCCCATAATAAAAAGACTAAAAGAAGGGAAAAGATTAGATTCGACAATAAAGAGATCAGCGTAATCTTAATTCCTAGTATCAAGGAAACGATCGAAAGCAGATCAGAAAATGCAGCTGGCTAGCATGTCATTATTCATAGAAGAAGAATACGAGAATTCGAAAAAAAGAAGAAGAAGAAGAAGAAATAGAAAAGAAAACCCGAAACAAAACAAAACATTGGTGGACCGTACCGTGTCTCTGATCTCCCTCTTTGTGCGACCATAGCCCTGGCGAACCAATTTAGCACAAGTACGAACAAGAAGACAGAGACAATACAATATCTTATTGTTTGATCTTTGTTATTAATGTAGTATTGTTATCAAAGTCATCATATTTTGAAGGAAAAAAAAAAAAAAAAGAGAGAGAGAAGACAATCCTTTATCTAGCACAGGGCACAACAAATGATTTAAAACCCCGCGTCTAGTGGGGTGTGTCCTAAATAATTGGGCTTTCTTAAAATTCTCCATTGAGTGTGGACTGAGATCATGAAATATATACTGTTTTTTCCATAGTACTCTGCAAATTAAATGTTATTTTATAGAAAATGTTTTCTGTTTCTCCAAAGTAAAAAGCCCCTCGAAAATGCCTCACATTTTAGTCATTTAAATATGTTTTTCTCGACATGCTCCAGATAATGGCAACCATTTTCTAATCAAATTCAGCATTAGAAGGAACCTTGAGATGACCAACATTCTTCAGTTCTCTCAAGCACTTTCTCTAAGAACTCAACCACAATTAATACTTCTAACTCATGATTTGCAACTTATTTGCTTACAGGAAGCTTGGAATTGGCACAAAACTGGTTCGAAAATTAGAAGAATGGTGCAAGCTAAATGGTGCAGAGTATGCATACATGGCCACCGACTGCACCAACGAGGCCTCTATCAATCTATTTACCAAAAAATGTGCATACATGAAATTTCGCACGCCCACCATGCTAGTGCAGCCTGTCCATGCTCACAAGAAAGCAATTGAGTCAGGCCATGCAATAGTTAAACTCACACAACAAGTTGCTGAATCAATTTATCGTGCCATCTTTGCGAATTCAGAGTTCTTTCCTAGAGATATAGACAACATATTACGGAACAAGCTCAATCTGGGCACATTCATGGCTCTCCCAAAGAAGTTCCTTCCTAAATGGGATCCAAAAACAGGCAGTCTTCCCCCAAGTTTCGCAATCCTAAGTGTGTGGAACACCAAGGAAGTGTTCAAGCTGCAAGTGAAGGGCGTGTCGGCCTTAACGTACTTGTGCTGCATGGGGACTAGGTTGTTGGATGCATGTATGCCATGGCTAAAGTTGCCTTCATTTCCCGACGTTTTCAGACAATTTGGGGTGTACTTTTTGTACGGGCTACACATGAGAGGTCAATATGCATCACGTCTCATGAAGTCCCTATGTGCGTTTGCACATAACATGGCTAGGGATGATGTTGGATGTGGGGCCGTGGTGGCCGAGGTGGGCCAGCGGGACCCAGTTCGGGAGGCAATCCCTCATTGGAAGAGATTTTCTTGGGCTGAAGATATGTGGTGCATTAAGAAGCTTGTAGATGCGAAGCAAGATGCAAGTGATCATGAAAAATGTGAGCCATCTGATAATTGGATCAAATCCCAATCGTCTTCATCAGTGATTTTCGTTGATCCACGTGACTTTTGACGACTTTTTTTTTTCCTTTTGGCTTGATCATTGACTCTTGTATCTTGCATATATGTTTCCTCAAAAGGAGAAAAAAGAATGTCCGTACGTAGTACTGTTGGAACATGTTTTCCAGTTGTATGGTGGAAGCATCTAATCAAAGATTTAACGTTCTTAATTACGTACTTGTGACTAAGTTGTGACATGTTGTCCAGTTGTAAGGTGCAAGCATCTAATCAAAGATTAATAAAAACAGGTTCCCGATATTGGTAATTATAATTAATCATGGTTCTGTTTGTTTGATATTTTTGTGAGAAATATATCAATGATTCCTTGATCAGGCTTTTGATCAGTTTAATCTCACCCCTCGCCCTTTTGTGAAAAGAATATGGTATAAACCGATCGATGAGTATAATAATTTAGATACCATATTATATATATATATATATCTCCCCAAATCTATTCTTCGAAATTCTAATTAATGAGTAGAATATCCAAATAACTTGCAGTAACCGTACCAATTAATAATTATGGGAATATATATATATATATATATATATATATATATATGGTGGCCGGCGCATGGGATTAATATTATTGGTTCAAATACATTTTTTTTTCGGTTTCATGGGTTCCGATCTTGAGAGAGAGAGAGAGAGAGTGTAACACCCCGTATTTCAGTGTATTTTTACTGAAGGATTATTTTTGATTGTTCAAAAATTTATCCTCTTATTTTAAAATTGGTTGAATTTTTAATAAGTTTATTTCTATGATTTTAATTTGGTGAAAATTAATTTTATGTGCTTTCTAAATATTTATTTATTGTTATGCATTTAAATTGCTTTTAATATTTAAATTAATTACTGTGGGATTTAATTATTTCAATTTGACTTTACCATTACGTTTAAATTATTTTATTTAACTTGTGGTTTTAAAATCGTCTCCGTTGGATCTTTTTTGTGACCCAAGTTATGAGGATTGGACCTCATTTCTTTTCCTCCATTTTTTCTTTCCTTCCTTTTTCTTTTCTTTCTTTTCTTTTTTCCTTATTTCCTCTCCTCTCCCGCGCGACCTCTCTCTCTCCTCTCCTCCGCCCGTTTCCTTCGTCTCCTCCCAGCGCCGCCGTCGCGCCGCCGTGCGCGACACCGCCCAGCCGACCAGCTCCCCCTCCCTCCGGCGACCTCACCTCCCAAACCTCAGCCCCTACCTCGCCGCCGGTAGCCCACACGCCCCCCACGAAGTCGCGGGCCACCTTCACGCCAGCGCCGCCGTGAGCCGGCGGTGGCCCTCACCGCCCAGCCCATTAGCTTCCCCAGCCGCCGGCGACCTCACCCCACCAATCTCACCTCCATCCGTGCCGCCGTTAACCACCAGTAGCTCTTCGAAGCCGCGGCACTCCTTCCGCCGTTGCGCCGCCGTCGCACCACCATTGGCCACCATCTTCCTACCACTTCATCCCCGACCTCTTGGCAACCCATTGGACCCAACCCCACCTCCGATCCGTCACCGGTGAAGCTCCACCAACTACATTTCCGATTTGGACATTTTGGTCTTCTACCGCCCATTCCGCCGCCACCCACGGCAAACCACCGCCACCATTGGCTTCACCGACCTCCCTAGGCCCTACCCTATCAATCTTGGGTCTTCGTTTGTCCTCGTTGAAAAGTTGGTAATTGTGACCCACGGCCACAGTGTATTTTACACTGTGGTGTTGCTCAGAAATCACCACTTGCAACTTCGAGATCCTCCGGAAATTATTATATTGCACTGTAAGTATTTTCCTTAAAGAACTTTCGTGATTTAAATATATTTTTGCACTAACGCATATTATCTGTGAATTGGGTTGTTTTGCCGGACTGAGTCCGAGGAGTTTCGGGGGTTGGATGGATTGTGGACGGAGTTGTGTTTGTTTGCATTGTGAATTGTGGTTGTTGGTTATGACTTGTTCACGTACATCGCATATTGCATGCATGATCATGTTTGTAAAGAAAACTGGGTTTTCGTGTATTGCATACATGTTTATGCATTTATTGGATTTGGATTTTCATGTGAGTAAAAGGAAAGAGACTGTAGGGATGGTGGTAAGCAGGGATGGTGGTTGTGTCCCGCCTGTGATTCCCGCCTACAGTGCTCTGTTAAGTATTTATTGTGTGTAAAGGAACTGTAGGGATGGTGGTAAGCAGGGATGGTGGTAGAGTCCCGCCTGTGATTCCCGCCTACGGTGCACGCGTTAGGGATGGTGGTAAGCAGGGATGGTGGTTGTGTCCCGCCTGTGATTCCCGCCTACGGTGCACGCGGTAGGGATGGTGGTAAGCAGGGACGGTGGTAGAGTCCCGCCTGCGATTCCCGCCTACAGTGTCCGATAACTGGATTGTTTGTGTGAATCATTTTATGGGAAAATGTGTTACGGATATTTTGGGCCAAAATGGGATTTTTGGCGTGTGTTGGAAATAATCATTTTTCTGGGAAAAAATGGTATTTTATGGTTAACTGTATTTTGCTATATTGTTGGTTGCATTAATGTATTTTTATCTCGAGAGTTGTTTGGTTTATACTTACCTGTGGTACCATTTTATGGTATCGCAGATTTTGATGCAGATGATGATGACGAGCCTTAGCTTGGCTCCGTTGGAGGAGTGATCTGGGATTGCTCCTGTTTAGTGAGTTATGTGTTTTTATCAGTTTATGTATTCACCTTTTGTATTATATTTGGGATGACTGTATAATTTTTAAAGATAAATTGTTTTAAATATTTGTATTTAAATTCTGGTACTTAGTTTACTATCCGCTGCGTTATTATATTTGTACACTGTTGCATGTACACACACTGGCACTTCGTTGGGATGTGTGACCGTGTTGTCACCATTCTGGCGTCTCGATCCCTGTGTATTTATATAAGGGGGATTGGGGGCGCCACAGAGAGAGCCCATGACTAGTTGCAATTCATGTCTAATTAAGCTATATATTAATTTGACTAGCCAACAGAAGTGAACATGTTAACACAAAAATGGTGGATGTGGTCAATGCATGTGCGAGCACTTTTACTTACGGGTTGTTTTTAATACTTATATATATAGTTGAACGTAGTGTACGTAATATATATATATATATATATATATATATATATATATATATATATATATAAAGCTTGATTAAGTATGTACTTCGGAAAGGTAATTTTCTTGGTATCAACTATATATAAAGACATTTTCTGACTTTCGGACAAGTACTTGCAACCCTCACACACAAACACATATACTTCATGAGGACATGACGATCCACTTGCAATAAATACATCTCGGGAAGAATATACATGTTCTAGCCATAAAAGAGATATCATAAAAGTAAATTCATATATTGATATAGTTTGAGGTGGTACATTAAATTGTAAAATTATTTTTATTGTATAGTACATCTAACGTACGTATCATATAAAATGATCATGTCAATTAATTTATGAATTTATTTTTATGAAATCTCTTTGTAATTATAGTATTTATTTAAAAAGAACATTAAAGGATCAAAGAATTAGGAAGAGAAACACGAAGGAAAATATGCACGTGTTGGCTACTAAGCTATAGATCAGGCAAGCTGATTTTTTGAATTCTATAATAATATCACGATACAGATCACGCATGACCGCGAGCTAGACATATATATATATATTTATATATATATGTATCTCCACTAACTAAAGTAATAGAATATTGTAAACCAGATTACTAACTAGAAACTTATAATAATTATATTATGTTAAGTACTAGAGCCTTAAATATATAATCATAAACGTACGTGCGTGTCATGATAGAATCACTCAGTCTTTAGCCCCCACCTACTCAACAAAAACCCTTTCGGCAAAAGAAGATCAATACGAACCCAATTGTGATGAATTAGAATCAAATTAATAAAACAATTAGGTACACTGATTAATAATAAAATCAATATTCTAAGACAATTTATTATTATTATTTTACGAAGAATAATATTAATATTAATATTAATGTGGCTGGCTGGCTGGCTAGGTGTCAACTTTAAACTCCACTAGGAATGCTCTAGGCCTAGTAGCAAACAAGTGTCAAAATGTCATCCGAGAAACTGGGACCAAGCTTGCACTAAGGCAGGTCCAGCGCCTAGTTGGAAAAGGCAACCCATTTTCCCTCATTCGTGCTTATTTTAGGCGTTGATGATCGATCTCTATGATCAGTGTCTTTCTTTTCATGCATGCAAACTAATGCACCGCAAAAGCTGGCAAATTCACATGCACCATCGAGTAAAATAGTTGAAGTTGGCCGAGAATATTGTCCGGGTTTTTGATATATGGTTGCGTCCGGAACAACATGAGCTAGCAGCCTTCCCATTTGCCAGAGGGAATTAGCTGCATTGGGGTGAATGGTATCTTGCTATTATATATTTATTCATTGGCATACATTATATAATATATAGGATTCTAGCCCCCAGGCCAATATTTATTTTACTTATATCTCCTAAGAAAGGAGTGAAACTGAATGCATGGAGAATGGACAGGTGGACGTTGTTTGATGACTAGCATGTGTAGGTATAGCTATGATAGACTAAGATCTCGTTTGGATGTTGAGATGAGATGATACATATGTGCATGAATACTAGTGCATTATTTGAATTAAGATGTTTTATTAAGTTTTGAGAAATGAGAGGAAAAAAAATCGAATAAAAATATTATAAAGTTAAAATATTGTTAGAATATAATGTTTTTAACAATATTTTTGTTTTGAGATTTATAAAAGTTGAGTTATTTTTTGTGTTTTGTTTAAAAGTCTGGAAAAGTTGTAATAATTAGATAATGAGATGAAAAGGTTTAAATTAATTTGAAATTAAAAAATGTTTGTATTTAAATGATGTTTGAAAAGAAAATAAGATGAGATGGGTAATTCTCTTTTCTGCGAGCCAAGCTCAAAGTGCTTTTGAGATCATGTAGAGTAGCATACATTTCAAGATAGTTTGAAGAATGAAATGAATTTAGTTGAAAAAGAAATAGAAGGAAATGACCTCGATTCTTGTGAGAATGTGGATGAGAACTGAGATCAGTTCATAAAAGGCGCATGTTGGTTAAGGTTCCGCTTTGAAGAACTTAGCAGAAGTAGTGATAGGTAAACAAATTGCGATTCTGATTCCTTACCATCTTTATAAAGAGTTATTAATTGGAGCAAATAGATGATTCGTAACATAAACAATATATAGCGTTTTGTGTTTTTAACTATTACACTAAGCGTTTGATGTTGATCTCAAAATCTGAATCCATGCATCTTCTAAATTTCATTAACTACTCCCACGAAAGTAGAGGTGGTGTGGTTTTCTTCTTGATGCTAGTGAAATATCGCATAAATACTCTACCTAAGGTTTAAGGACCACTCTATAATTTGAGAATGTTACCTAAAAGCTCCTATTCTACCAATTTATGCTAAGATACGGGTCAAAAAGCCTGAATTTCATCAAAAAAACTATATGCTCTTGATAATGCAATCTTAATTTCTAATGGATGTTCGATTCGTCTTTTGGGGTAAGCAATGGGAAGATAATTTGTTTTTTAAGAACATTCTGTTTATTCGGCTCAAATAAAATCGGGTAAATACATCTCCCTAAATCAATGAGATCAACATAATTAAACTTCAGTGGAAGACACGACAATGATGCATCTTTTTCATGTTTTTTGTTCTATAGGTTGATTGCTTTTTAAGCTACCATTTTTTGTGATTCCTCGTTAGTCCCCTCAACATCAGATTCTACAATGTAACTAAAAAGTTGTTCCTAGCATTCAACCACAAGGTTTCTTTAGGTCTTTTATAACACAATCGTAAAAAGTCGACTACCATCTCGATGATTGATTTCACAAAATCATTTGTGACTTCATAGGAAGAAAACCGTTAAAAGGTTAAACTCGGAATCTCAATATAATATTCAATTCATTTCAAAGGTTGCACCTTTTTACAATTATGAATTGACACTGAATCCCCCTTCATCAATACGGTAACAATATTAGCGCATGGCACCTGACGTGCTGGAGACATCAGATTTGCAGTTATGTACAGTTAAAAGAGAGGACACCAATGGGGTGACACGTAGGCACGCCAGAGGTGGTACGTGCGGCTCTCACAGCATGTCAATGGAGGAATAACGAGTTGCTGGGGGCAAATGAGAGGATTGGGAAAAGGAGAAGAAATTGGAGGGGAGGAAAGGGAGAGAACCCACCCGATACAGGCTGCATACGTAGTACCCTGTTAATATGTTACGATCACTTGTATAAGAGGAGCCAGTTTCACGCACTAATTTTAATGCAACACTTTCAATTTATTATTGTTTATTTAATAGAAAATGGTAGAGAAATGGAACGAGAAAGCATGAAATGAAAAAAAAAAAAAAAGTGGCAATTTTGACGCAATTCGAGGATGGTTAACCTCCAAGATAAATATTCGCAGATGAGATGAGATGAATTGAGATAAAAGTTTAAAGTTAAATAAAATATTATTAGAATATTTTTTTTAATATTTTTTTTTATTTTAAGATTTGAAAAAATTGAATTGCTTATTTTATTTTGTATTAAAATTTGAAAAAATTATAATAATTATATAAGATGAGATGAAATGAGTTAAGATATTTCTTGAAAACAAATGAGGCCTAAACTTTTCCGAATGAGAATTCATTACAAAGAAATTGGGTATTCATACATGAAATGGGCCACTGATTCTTACGAAAATTCTAACTTCCCTCCCCAGTACTGTATAAGTAATCAGAGTTTTGGAACGAACAAACCTGTTTTATTTACCAGAGTAGGCTCATGATCAGGCGGAGACCCCACCATGGTTGTGATGAATCTGATGATATAAGCTTCTAACGGTCACAATTGAAATGATTTAGCACGTTATAGAAATTTAATATAATTGTCAACAAGTTACGCTTGGTTTCAGGTACAAGTTCAGCAAGAAGCAGACCAGCTTAAGACACCATATCCTAAATTTCAACAATGCTGTTGCCTATTCCAGGTTGCAAATGAGAAGGGATTGGAAATCCCTTGATAATTTACCTAAGTTATGATTACAGATCCGATCTGCGTTGCATGTCTCAAGGTGAGTGCAGTAGTGCTTGCTGTATTACTCACATTGTAGAAGCCTTAGCAAAACCTGAAAATCTGGAGAACTCGTCTTGTAGTAGAGCCTGGGGGTTACCCTGTTCGACCTATTCAAGGGCAGAGAACAAGGAATATGATTTTAAGAGGTTTATGCGATATAAAGTGGCAAGGAGGCATTTCGCCAATGCTACCAATTAGAGACATTTCATCAAATTCACAAATGATTGAGACGTGCCCCTTTTTTATACTTATTTTACTAACGTTAAGAGCATACTGAAACTGGATATATCAGCCCTCAAATGTGTGGAGGAACAAAGGGACCTGTTCATAAACTTGATCACCAATTTGGTTGGAAGAGCAGTTGACATTCATTTCAGGCCAGTTTATTCTTATCAAATAAAGCTGGATAGTAGTGGTAGTCCCGCATTGTGCATCAAGAGACTACCCAATATGGTGAAGGTCGAAATTGTTAAGTTATTATGATTTATTAGGCTCATCCTCCGCATTTGGTAGCTGCTATCAGAGTCCACTTAACAAGATATCGATGTTAGCTAAAATTCGAACAGATTTCTTCTCATTTGGGAAATCTAATGGATGGGGAAAAACAAATGAATCAACAACAGCAGCAGCAGCAATAATAATAAATGCACAGAAGCAAGTTGCACACTGATGCATGCTAAGGCACACCAAGATAAAGCATACCAGGATCCCATTGTCAAGAATCAGAATGTTGTCCACGTTCACAACCATTGAAATGCGGTGAGCAATTGTAATCACTGTCACACCTCTGCATTCAGTGGAGATCGCATTTTGTATTGCTGATGCTGTTTGGGTGTCAATATTAGCCGTGCACTCATCCAAACACAATACCTGAAAATCTTGATAGTGTCAGTAATTTACATATTTCTCTACATATGATCTCCCCACCCCTTTTCCCTACGTATGATAGTCCCTTCCCCATCCTAAGAAAATTAAAAACAATCAACCACCCATCCACCCACGCAAACATATATAAATGCTACTTCAAGCGTACAAAAAACATTATGGCCCTCTATTCCTTATGTTTCCCACTATTCTATTTTCATCTATTGTTTTGCTAGAAAAAAACTGATCTGTTCAATTTCTCACGGATCACAGAGAGAATGAACATGTCAAATTATAAAATAGATAATTAAATGAACTTCTTCCTATCAGTATAGGCTTTTGGAACAATTGGTAATTTAGCATGGTATCACAATACAGTTCCTGAGTTTTGATTCCATATTTTGCATCCATTTTAAACAAATATTTCATGTGTTGGGCCCACGTGCTAAGGGATGATTTAGCTGACACGTGAGGTGAATTTTTAATATATAAGTAAATAATTAAATTCACATCTTACCATTAGCTTAAGTTCATGGTACAAATGATGCTTTGTAAGAAACATAGATGATGCGAAAGTAATGCAGTCTGTGAACTCAAAACGCACCACAGTAGGAGAGCTGATAGGAAGTACTAATGATGAAAACTCATGTAAGTTTAACATGACCCGCAAGGAAACAGAAATTTCTCTGAGCAGAATGTTTTCAAAAGAAGAGCCAAAATCTCTGGAATATAATGATTCAGCTCAAACTATCATTCTTACCATGCTAGATGGACATGCTGGATTTCTGTTGCAAACCTAAGGAGTAGGGTTAGACATCTAAGATCCATGGAAAGGAATCTAGTTCTTTATATTAATTTAAATCATGAAAAAGCAAATGTAATGCTTGGAAGATTTATAAGAGATTTATTTCCCTAAATCATTTATAAGTGCCTTTCAATCTTAAATTAATTCACCCTAGGACTTTCTGCTTGTAACTGAAGTATTTGGTGTTGCTTCTCAATCAGGAAAATATGACCTTTGTAGACTTGAGAAGTGCACGAGCAAGGCAAAGCAGCTGCCGTTGCCCGACAGAAAAGGACATCCCAGCTTCCTTTATGCAAACATCCAGCCCTCCCGCTGCTTCTACTTCATCCTTGACATGGCATTTCTCCAAAACCTTCCAAATTTTGAAGTCTTCATTCACCCGGAATGGATCTATATTATCCCTAGAGATTTGCAAGAAAAACATTAGTTGGTGTGACCAAATGATAATGGAACCAGAACATAGATCATACATATATATCTGAAAGAAAACACAACAGCAAATATCATGTGAACATAAGACATAAAATTGTATGGAACATATAGCATTTCCATACATTACCTTATTGATCCGTCAAATAAGAATGGACTCTGAGGAACAACAGAGAAATGTGAACGGAGGTCTCTAACAGGAACGTCAGCTATGTTTATTCTGTCCACCAGAATACATCCACCACAAATTGGAGTAAGGCGGAAAAGGGCATTCAAGACACTGGATTTTCCAGCACCTGTTCTGCCAATGATTCCAACCTGAAAAGGGATCAAGGGAAAATGTCAATGATATGGTAAGAATAAATCAAGTGAAGTCTGAGGATCAAGGGAAAAACGACAACGATGTAGTAGAAATGATCAATCAAAGGGTTTTAAATACAGTACAAGATTGAATAATCTACACCCAGCAGAGCAAATGAACTGACCTGCATCCCTTCCCCAATTGTAAAAGTAATATCACAAAGTGCAGCAGGCAAAGATGGCATGTATCTCAAAGTAACCTTTTTAAATTCAATCAGTCCTCGACATGGCCAATCAGGATTGAGAGATTGGGATCCATGCAGTTCTTCTTGAGGAATGTCCATATACTGGAGAGAATATAATCAAAGTATGTCATCAGAAGGAAAGTATCTATGGAAGGAGGTATATTGTAGTACCTGAAGAGTTCTTTCAACAGAAACCATTTCCTTCTCTGTTTCAGTAAAACTTGTTAAAAAGCTCCCCAACAAAGACACTATTGGAGCTGCATAGGAGAGAGCCAATCCTACCTGTAAAAGAACACATCACTTTCCATTCTCTTCAGGTTTTCACAATGTACGAAGTACTCAGTACAACACTTAAAGCGTCTAGTTGTTTGAATGTTAAAGGTAGACAGAATTGGAATGTAAAAGGATGGTTTGAAGATATATGAGGAGCAGAACATACCAGCCCTGGGGTGCCAAAACTAACAGGTAAACCACCATGAGATCCAATAACAGCCATCAGGGCAATAAATGAGATGATAACTGCTGCTAACAACTGGAAGAATATGACTGGTTACCATAATCGTCACAACAGGTTATAGATATTATCTTACAACAATAAGCATACGGTATAAAAGGTGTGCTTTCCATTTTAAATGTTCCCATTTCTCCATTTTGAAAAGTTAACACCAAATTATAACTGTCATTCTACACCACAAACATAAATTTCTCTCAAGTATTCCTCGCTATAATGTTTAACCACCCTTAAGCTAAGCACTAAAAGGCTAATATTTAAAAAAGGTGGTAGGATTAACCAGTTTCAAGACATTGATTACAATCAGATAATTATTGACTTTCTCAAGAGGATAATCGCTGTGGGACACAGAGGGGTGTTTCAGATCCTGGATGCAGCCTAATTAATAGAACATCAGAGTAAACTAGCTTTTAACTGCACAATATCAGATGTCAGTAAACGAACTGTCCTTGAGTCATTTAAACTCTAGTGATGTACCTGAAGCCGTAGGGAAAGCCACAAACTTGCTGTCAATTCTGTGTAAGAAGTTTGCTGATACAAGGCAACATGTCGAGTGAAGGTGGCCAAGAAAAAGTCCTACTCAAAACCAGCAATGATTGATTTCGTTAGGATATCAATAAAATAACTAAAGCCAACTCTTTCCATGAATTCAAACTTTTGGGAAAAAAAAATAATAATTTAGCATGGTATAAAAGTAGTAATCTTGACTTTGAACCTTGATTCCACTATAATCCTCATTTCATTTAAATATTCCACATGTTATACAAACATATTAAGAGAGTGTGATCCACTCGTGAGAGAAATGTAAATTAATTATGACTAATTCATCTTTTTTCATAAGATAAACTTTTTAGGACAATTGATAATGTGACTTCCAAAATTTTATCCATTGTGACTGTCAACAAGAATTGTACATCATACTCAATACAAATGAATGTGAAAACAAGATTGGCAGAGTAAATCAATTAAAAAGGACCACTGCCTGCTTAAATAAGAAGAATAAAAAAAAGAAAATAACATTGTAGCAGTACAATAAATTTACCATACCTATGACAACTATATTTTCTATAATATTGAAATTTTACAAATTCCATAACATATGAACAGAGAAGGAAACTACTCAAGGGTTGGGTTCTCGCAATCTTTTCATATTCTCTCTCTAGTTATCAATGACTCATGGTATCAAAGCACCGATGCAAAACCAACCCTCAGTTCATAATTTTTTTCATCTTTCATTCTTTCCATTTCTCTTCACCTTTCTCATTAATCTCTCTTCCAAATGCTAAGAAACTTCAATTACAATGATTCGAAGAGATTCCATTTGTAGCATTGACCAACCTTTTGTAATATAAACTTAGATGAGACTTGTGTTTTCCTCAAGTTGTTACAAATTGCATGAAAGCCAATCTCAGCTAGAAGTGTGGGGCTTGAGTTATGTTACTTGCAATGGAATAGCTTGATAAAGACATCATGGTTTTAAGGAGGGAGATTGGCTTGTCCTTTTTTTGTACAAACCCAGATGCTGCTTGAGTTTTCCTTAGGTCTTTACAGTATAGCTCCCTCACACCAAGGCACAACAATATTTTATTTGCACGAGCATCATACAGAGTAGTTTTCCCAAGGCAAGGTTGCACCTAATATTGCAATCATAAGGCCAGTATTAGTTGTCGGTCTTTCTTCACATGTTCGTTGAGAAGTTCCACCAAACCTTTATATTTTAGAATTTGTGTTTAAATTACTAAACTTTATAAGGCTAAGGTACCATCATTAGATCTAACAAATATAAAGCTTACAGAACTATAAAACATATAAGTAGTCCAAACACATATCTACCTCAGACTTGAATCCCCTTATAGTTGACGACCCATCAAGTGTCTCTGTGAAGGATGCATATATGGGAGATCGAGAAACACTGTCCAGCCTTCGCAGTTCCCGTGATGTTGACCTGTAGAAAAACTGAATAATTTCTACTAAGTTGACAGCTTGGTAGTCTAAGACTAATTCTTTCCTTGTATAGAATGAGTTGTACCATAAAATTCACTACAGTCATTCCCATGAATTAAAGTATATTTGAACAATGAACATCATTCCCATGAATTAAAAATATGATACAAATAATTCTCATCCCCAATTATTTCTCATCCTTGAATAAGCAACTGCCGTAATTACATAAGAAGCAACTTTAGAATGCAGCACCTAATGTCTTAATCTCATACATTGAAAAGTTGCTATGTAATTAGCATTACACGGAGTGAACTACCAAATAAGATGGTTACATGGAGCACTGGAATTTGTACAGACATTTTTTGGAACTACTTTCTGCCAAGGTACACACTTTGTCCCCCCCGTTGATAGATTGTTAAAAAGCAAGCTCAAATAAATTCTAGTTTCCAAAACTTAATTGAGCTTCCTTTTCCGCCTATCTAAGATATTTCAATGCCCATTCAACAATATGTAGGCTATATCTTCATCATTAATTCTAAGCAGTCCCAAATACATTCTTGTAAAACTTACATCAACCACGGATGTATATAACCTAAGTGGTGATTTAATACGGCATCAGAGCAAAGGTCTTTAATTCGAATCCTGACTCGACACTTTACCCCATTCCAATTGAATATTCACGTGTTGAACCCATTTATTAAGAAAGAGCCCGCTCATATGTGAGGGAAGTGTTCGAATATAAATTAAATGATAAATTTACCTCTTCCCATTACTACCAAAAAAAAAAAAAAAACTTCCCATCAACATGAGCTTTTAGGATAAGTAGTGATTTTTAAAATATCAACGTACTAAATGATATAGAGAAGTACCTGAAGCTTGCTGTAGATATACCAAAATGGCAACAGCAAGAGCAAGAAGAGAACCTACATATATACAAAAAGCGTTCAATAACATTTTTTAAGATAGTTAAAAGTGGATTTCTGGAAGAGCATACCAGCAAAGTGGACAAACTTGTTGGATACCTGTACATATGACAAAACTATAGCAATTCCCAGCAGGCCAACAAAATTGGCTAGGAGAATGTTGAGAATGAATGGAAGGGAGTCATCAATTGTGTAGAGATCAGAAGAGAACCTACAAAAATAAAAATAAAAAGCCTGGGGGTATATATAAAATACTAAAACAATCTCCTGAAGGTATGTTATTCTAACCTGTTGAGTATCCTTCCGCCTGGTGTCTGATCAAAGAATTGGACAGGCGCATTGATAAGCTTATAAAGCAGTGTGTCATGCACCTTCACCGCGGCTTGTAAGCCCCCAAATGCAAATGAGAATGCCCTCACCAATGTAAGAAAGGAATTTATCATACAAAAGATGAAGAGTATGACCTGCACAATCAATTACAAACATGTCAAGACCAAGTTCCCCAGGATTCTCTCATGCTTCGCCTCTTCAAAAATGAAATGATGTACTGCAAGAAAAAAGCAGAGATGTGTAGCAATATACATATATTGCCAAATTTGTCCACACTGTTATCTCAGCAACTTCATTGTCTGTTAAGTTACCACAGCCTAAGGCTTTGTTGGCTGAGCTTAGCATCCTTTTTTTTTTCTTGACAGGTGACCAAAAATTCTATTCGTAAGGAAGAATAGGCATAACCCAAGTACACAGGTTGGCTGAGCTCAGCATCTTCAGCCATATAGTGCATTATTTCGAGAAAATCAGTCGCATTTATTACTTCATAGTTTTCCCCCTAAACTCTATTCATGCTTCAGTTCTGACATTTACTTGTAGAATAAAAGTTAGCGTCGTTTATAATTTCAACAGTTGCGTAGAAAAATGCCAAGTTAAAAATTTTACACATGATATACAACTACTTCGTTTAAAAAAGGGGATTCAAAATCTTGTCTGTTTTGTAGCTAGGGGAGATATTATGCACTTAAAGAACTTGGTTTCCCTTTGCAGTTCATAATCTATATTGGCTAGCCTAAAATATTTCTATTTTCACCCATGGATTGTATTGCTTTCAAAAAAGTCTGTCTCCCATTAACTTCTTCATTCACTAGCCCTTGTATAGTAACTGACATGATTGTACATCATACTTGCAACTAAGTCATGCATATACGGACCTGAAGAAAACTATGGAAATCTCATGTGCGCTTGTGATTTTGAATGTGTTTATGAGAGAGAATATATATCTTTGCCACGATTCACATATTTCTAGTGCCAGTCCTCATAGTAATGTTTTTTTTTTCTTTGTTGTTGATAAGTAAACAAATTTTATTGATCAAAGAATAGGCAAAGCCATATACATAGTTCTAGAACAGAAAAAATACCTTAAGCTATGTAGGCCCATATAGACAAGGCCTCATAGTAATGTTATGTAAAGATAGAAAGAGAAATATAATTATTTTTAGTAGTTACCCTGTCTTTCTAATATAATTATTGACTTAGGATCTAGATAGTATTGACAAGGACAAGATATAACAAATTGTCAGAGCATCTGTGAAATACATCCACATAGACAGCAGACAGATTGATCCTAAGACCACTTGCTGTTTATATTGAAAAGAGGAGAAGCTGAATACCAGATAAAAGGAGGTTGAGTATTCTGTCTGACTACTTCCTGTCGTTGTATCAACCCAAAATGACAGCCATAGATCATTTCCATTACGAGAAGCTTGCATTAAAATTGCTGACAAGCATATTACAACAGTAATAAGCCAACCAGAAAATGCAGCATAATTCCTGCAAAAGATAATAACACCAAACTGAATGTTACTGATAAATATCCCTAAACAACTACAGTTTAAATATATTGTTATCTCATATATGCAGCAAGAATAGAACAGTAAATATTCTCTCTCACTTGTATACATCAAGTTCAACACTGCCCTCTTTTCGTAGCTCAGTTTCAATGATCTTTTGTGCTTCCTCTGAAACATGGGCGGCATCTTTTTCAAGGAGATCTTGTTCGATTTCATTGTTTGTAGCCATGCTGCCTTCTTGTCTTTGAATGTACAAATATGTGTCACATTCATTTAGCGGAGAGAATGCTGAATATGAAGAGACAGACAAGTCTGCTGAACTTCCCACCCACTTCACGTGTCCTTTTTCCATTTCAACAACCAAATCCGCAGATGATATTGCCTGGGTGTGTCATATGAAACTCGTTTAAGTTATTGGAAGCTAAAGTATGCCTCTCTCACCCCATTAACTTGTTTCTTACTCGTCAAAAAATGGAAGCTAAAGTATATATTAAACTGTTTTCTTATGCTGATATGCAATGTTGAGTGAAGTCATGCATTGCTATGATGAATTTCACATACAACAAATACTCAACTGGGTTATTTCCTGAAAAACTAAAATAAGAGAAACTCAACACTGATCGCTGAAGTGACATTGAAGATTATTTTCCAAAGGTCGAAATCTACTCCAGTATGTGTGCCGACCAAATCTATGAATTTCATGCATCACAACTTTAAAATTATAAAATCGACGAACTTCAGTAAACTGCGAAACAAGTGCATCCAAGTACACAAGGACCTAGTCTTTCTTCATTTCCTTGCACATATAATTTAGCAAAGGTTGGTTTTATTAAAGGTGACTGTCAGAATGTAAATTAAATGATTAAATTCACTTCTTTCATTAGCTTAAACTTTTGGTATAATTGATGACTTACATAATATCAAAGCAGAGATATTGAATGAGAACTACTTATTAAGTGAGAGTTTGGCCTACATTTGAGAGAGAGTGATGTAAATTAAATTAGTGATTATTTTCGTCTATTCCCATTAGCTCAAACTTTTAGGACAAACAGAAATTTAACAACAACAAGAGATACTCAAAAATGAATTCCATTGTGTATGCAGTCTGTGCTAATAATAAAGCTTCAATTGATGACAGTAAGTGTTGATTCCAACTTCAGTTAGGGAGGAAGAAAGTCAGAACTTAAAGTTTCAGATCAGACGGACTATGACCACACTTACCAAGAGAAAAAGGAGTAAGTCTACAAATGTAAAGTATGTTTAAGGAATATAGGAATAGACATGGAATATGATGCGAACGGAAAGCCCGAAGCCACCAAAAAGTGATACTTTCATCATATGGGTACAGATGGTCTGGAAAGAAATGCCAACATAGGACTCCATAAAGCAGAATGGAGTCAAAGAACTAGTTCAACTGAATCCAATAACTGGATCAAGGCTCAGTGGGACCCGAGATGCGTTAATTTTTATACCATTCGTTAGTTTAGCTCTTTATCGTTGCCTTCATTAGATAATCACTCCCTTCAATCAGTTGCTATCTAACCACAGTGATAGCAAATATTCCCTTGATCCAATGATCCCGTGGCCATAGTGTCAATTTAAGTCAAATGTTTACTTAACTCATGTAAAACCCTAAAAAAACATAAGAATTTGAGGGAATCACCTGAACGTTATGGGTACAAAGTACACGCGTATGTTGCTTCATAAGAGGACCCAAGATAGCATTATGTAAAATGCATTGAGCAACCTGAGCATCAACGGCACTGAGGATGTCATCAAGCATAAAAATATCAGAGCCATGATAAATAGCCCTGTTCATAGCACAAAGTTACAAGTCAGTTTGATATTAATCCCTTCAAAAATATGAAGGGCCAGAAAAACATGGTAATTTTTAAAGATGCTATAACCTGGCCAAAGCAAGACGAGCTCTCTGTCCACCTGATATGTTCACTCCTTTTTCTCCAATATAAGCCATGTCTCCTCCAACCATTAATGAAACATCAACATCCAGCGTGCATGCCTGTAAAGTATCTGAGTATCTGCTCAAGGATAGTAAAATATTGTTCATTTGGGGAATACACCTTTCAAGACTTCTACCTTTTTCACTTGTCCAAAAAATATTTCTAAACCTTGAGGACTTAGAACAGTCAAGGATAAATAAAATTTGTAAATAACGACCTTGAGATTTTAAGGGTCGTTTGGGAAGTTAGATGAGATCATCTCATCTCAAAACTTCTCATAATTTCCTTCCCTCAAACACAAAACATTTTTCAATTTCAAATCTTCAACTTTTTCATCTAATCATTACCCAATCATTACAACTTTCCCAAACTTCCAAAAAAACACAAAAAACAATACAAATTTTTCAAATTTCAAAACAAAAATTATATTCAAACAATTTTTTAACTTTATAATATTTATATTCAACTTTTTCTCTCTCCTTTTCCAAAACCCAATAAAAATCTTAACTCAAATCATTTCACTACTATTTAGAGAATTCTCATCTCATCTCATTACCCAAACATGCCAAATTGCAGATGAACAGAAACTCTTTACTGCTGATAGAATTATAAAATCATAATAGAGTCAATGAAGTCAATAGGTCAGGAAAAGATGAATCAGACTTTTTATTGTTGATATATTACACCTTCTGGGATCATAATTCTCTCCAAACAAAATATTATCACGTATAGTTCCAGATAGAATCCATGGTACCTACAGTTTCAAACAGCAAAGGCCAACATAAGAAACTTTCATTTTGACAGTACGTAGGGAAAACCATCATGCAGAAAAGCTTTGAACCTGTGGTACATATGCTATAGATCCACATGACTGTATTGATCCATGGAGAAGCCGCATCTCTCCCAAAATCGAATTTAATAAGGACGATTTACCTGAACCAACCTGATTACATGATCTTAGCTGGGAGAAGAATAATACACTAAATCTCATTATAGAATTTTTTTTTTTTATAAGTAAACAGTAAAATTATATTAATATGAATAGGCATAGCCCTAGTACATGGGGTATACAAGAGATAGCACCTATTTAGGAGGAAGAACTAGAAACAAGAAAATCATGATAGAATTTTTAACAGTGAATGATGGTCAAGTCAGCGATTTATACTAATCAAAGTGCTAATCTCCATTTCATTATCTGCATATACAACAGGTAGAAAAGCATTATGTTTATATTAATAATTTACTATTCCATATGCTGCACTGGAAGATCATGGGCAAGAAATTTCAGACAAGTAGTTGTAAAGCAACTTCTTGAGTTTTCCAAAACCATCATTTTCCAGCACTATTAGCAGCAGCCCCCAGGTCACAAAATGAAATGTAAAAATTGCCTGAAAGTATTATGCTACTCCAGATATTTTGTAGTTGAAGATTTGAACAATATGTCACAAGCTGAGGAAAAAGGTTATGGATTGCAATGCAAACAATTGACAGACGGTGCAAAACATTCACAGACCTTGGATTCAGCACTATGGTGACAGGCATATGGAATCATATCATTTAGAATCATATGCAGCACCAGTAGCACGGCAGATTTCAAGAAAAACGTTGTTACTCAGAGATGGCATCCACAAGCACACGCACACAGGTGTTACTAAAATACTACTAGATATGAAGTAATAATGGAAAAATAGAATTTTGAAAAACTTCAAGCACAGGTCTGACCTCTCCAATAACTGCAACAAAGCAACCCTTCGGGAGGTTTAGAGTCACATGATTCAACACCATATTCCATTCCTTTTCATCGCTACTTGACCAAGTGCAACAAGCATCATGCATCGCAATAGCCGCATCTTTAGAAGTAGCTTCAGACTGTTCATTCAGAAAACTTGGTGAAGGTGAATCTGCTGTCTGTTCCAACCTAGGTTTGAACTCAGAGCAAGAGAGGAACCTGCTCAACCGCCTGGTAGAAATAATTGCCTGGCATAACATATATAAAAGTCAATAATAATTATTGAATTTAAAAAGGTGTCTGCTTCAAAACTCGTGGTATTTGGAGAGCTCACATCAATGAGTCCATTAATGACCCATGGGAATGAATTTAGAGGAGAGATCAAGGTATTAAACAGAGCAAGACAAGTGAAGACCTGCATTTAAGGTTGTCAGGGAAATCAACTTTATTGGCAATAACCACATTGATCAAATGAAATGCACAGCGAATGAAGGCAAAAAAAAAAGCACAGATACTTGAGAAACAGTTGGTATACCGTTGCAGCATCGAGTGGATGCCCCATGAGTGTAAAGAGTCCGAATGTGAACAGTGAGAAAAGAGTGGGTGTTGTGGCCCAAAAGAATACGCACCATGCATCCAAGTACTTCCGCGTCTAATTAAAGAAGGAACAAAATATTAAAATTCCAAAATACTCTAGATATGGGCAAATGAAGTCGACTAATCAAATGCATAAATTTTGGGTACTCAAAGAACACAAGTCATACAGTTAGGTGTTTCACTTCTGAAGATCTTGTATCCATCAACCGGCTAGAAAAAAGCAGCTCCCAGCCATACATCTTCAATGTGCGAATATATGTCAAAACTTCACCCGTCCTCCTTATCCTATTGAGGATAAAAATAATTGAATTTAGAAATTTTTTTAATCGTGAGATTTACTGCAAAACACACTGCATTCAATTATATTATTGCAACAACTAATGCTAATGGTTGTAATTTTTCATGTTCTCATTGTTACTGCCAACTCAACCCAGCTACTTGAGGCTGACAGCCCAAATCAAGCTATAAATCCATGTCCTGAATATAGCCTTATGTTATTAATCAAGCACCAGCTTTCTGTTGATTATGCACGTAAAAGGCCAAGCGCTGGACAATCATTGAATCATTCGAGATATATAACCATTATGTTGCAGGAAAAGAATAAGAGAAACTAGGTTTTGCTAAAGTAGCCATAAGATCACATGCTGGCCTTTCCTTGTAGCTAATATGATAGAGTGAACCAGAAAAGAAAAATTAAAAAAATGTTAGAAACAAAAGCCAATTGTATGATTAGCCTAATATGGAAGAGTTTAAGGCTGTGTTTGGTTGCAAGACTCAATTGAGCTCAGCCTAATTTTAAGTTGAGTCTAACATCCAAACACTCAACTCTCAAATTACTAAACTCATCTCAACTCAAAACCTTCTTACACGTGGGACCCACATCCTTTTTCAATTTAACACATTTTTATACGTGGGACCCACAACCTTTTTCAACTTCCCATAAAAAGTACTAAACTCATCTTAACATCCAAACACACTTTAAACTCAGTTTAGATGGGCTCCACATAACTCTCTCCACTACTTAATTCACTACTATTCATAAAGAGTTGAGCTCAGCTCAACATCCAAACGCAGCCTAAGAGTTTTTTTTCTAGAAGACTTTATTTATGTGGACCACTGTTATAGACTTTAATGGTCTCAACTTTCATGATTTCTTTGTAACCGTTTCTAATTCCTAACTAGGTGTAATCACATGTATACTTCCTGTGTACTTGGGCTATACCTATTTCTATATCAATAAAATATCTTCTTATTTATAAAAAAAAAAATGATTAGCCTGCTCCTATACTATGTCATTAAGTAAGAGTTATGAACAAACGGGAGAGAATATTTGATTACTAAAAAGTAAGATAACATTTTGAACAGCCAAATGTCGTTGGTATGACATCTATTTATGGACAACAAATCTCTATTGAAAAAACAAGGCACCTCTAGGATAAATACAGAAAAAATAGGCATATGAATTGACTTCAAAGGAGGAATTCTTAAAGGGGATATATGCATATCTTCGTGCAATAAATACATTCACATGGAGAGAAAAATCATTATGATAAGGAAAAAATAAAAAATAATAATGATAAATATATAGCTAAAACAGAAAGCAGAGCCACAAGCAAGCCTTCACCTCATTATTTCCAAATCTCTATAGATATACTATACCTACTTCTGATCAATTGTAAACCACCTTAACTCTAATCCATCAAGCAACTTTTAAGGATATATTTATAGTGCCATAGAGAATCAGAGATAAAAGATATATCTACCTCTCATCCTTTTGCTTCATCATTTTTTCAGTAGCACTTGCAATCAATTTAGAGATCCATTTATTGACTGCACAACATGAAGAGATGTAAGCAGCAAGATACCAGTGCACAGTATCATAATAGCAGCATATCAACACCACAGAGTTCAATCGTTCATTCAATGTTTTCAATAGGCCACTGGAAAAGAAGGAGACTTCATCACAAAGAAACAAAACTACAAAATGGTCACAAAATTAACCAACATAAACTGGTATAATACTATAATTTCCACTAAACAGGTCACATGATAGCACAAAGGAATCAGAATATTAATCTTGTTAAGAGAGAAGCGTAAGCGTAATGATGCAACAAGAAGAAGCCTAATCTCTCAAAGTCTGAATTGGTACCAGTGGGGAATGTTCCCGAAGCAGCGGTACTAGCCTCTCTCTTGGGATGTAAGGTTTCTTCTCTACCTCTTCAGTATCTTGCTTTACCCTTAGGTGCTTCCTTCAAATCAAGGCAGATTTGGAATGCTGTGATTGAAAAGGTGGAGTGCAGGTTGGCATCTTGGAAGAGGTTGTATTTATCGAAAGGTGGTAGGCTCACGTTGATTAAAAGTACTCTCTCTAACCTCCCCACCTATTTCTTGTCTCTGTTCCCGCTCCCTGCAAAGATTGCCAACCATATTGAGAAGCTACAACACGATTTCTTGTGAAGTGGTTTGGGGGACGAGTTCAAGTTCCATTTGGTCAATTGGTCCATGGTGTGCACTCCATTTTTTAGGGGTGGATTGGGGATTCGTAACTTGATAAAGTTCAACCAAGCCCTATTGGGTAAATGGTTGTGGTGGTACCAAGTACCAACAAGAAAGGGGGGCCCTGTGGAAGTCTGTCATAGTTGCGCAAGTTGGGGAAGCATGGGGTGGTTAGTGCTCGAATGAGGTAGGCAGCTCACATGGGGTGGGTTTGCGGAAAAACATTAGGAAGGATTGGGAGAGCTTCAGGAGACATACACATATTGTAGTGGGTGATGGCTCTCACGTTAGATTTTGGCATGATAAATGGTGCGGTGAACGATGTCTCAAAGACACTTTCCTCGCCAAATTTGAGTTAGCACGAGTAAAGGATATGGCGATAGCGGATCTTTTGGATTTTTCTAGTGGCTCCCCTCAATGGAATGTGGACTTCACTAGGGCAACCCAAGACTGGGAGTTGGAGGTTATCACAGACTTCTATGCAACACTGTATTCCGTACGTATGACCGAGAGTACTATGGACAGGATGTTTTGGAGCCCTTCCAAGAAAGGTAAATTCACAGTCATATCATTTCACAAAGTTTTATCGAGCCCAAGCATGCCCATGGGCCACATTCCCATGGAATAGCATCTGGCTGACGAAAGCTCCTTTAAAAGTAGCTTTTTTTGTTTGGACAACAGCATTGAGCAAAATCTTCACCACAGATAACCTAAGGAGACATCGGTTAATGATGTTGGACAAGTGTTGCATGTGTAAGAAAGATGGTGAATCAGTTGACCATTTGTTTCTACATTACGAGGTGGCCAGGACCATTTGGGCTGATTTTTTTATAGGACTTGGATTATCATGGGTCATGCCCCATAGATTGGTGGATTTTCTAGCATGTTGAAGAGGTCTCCGAGAAAATTCACAAGTTGCAGCAATCTGGAAAATGGTCTCCATATGTATGTGTTGGTGTATTTGGTGGGAGCAAAATGATAGAAGCTTCGAAAACCATGAGAGAACAATGGAGGAGCTGAAAGTTCTTTTCTTTAAAACATTGTTTTCTTGGGTGGGAGCCATTGTTTGTAACGGACTAAATGTCCATGACTTTCTACTTTCAATTGTAAACTCTAGTTAGGTACTTCTCATATATACTCCCTGTGTACTTGGGCTTTGCCTATTATTATGAATAAAATTTCTTGATTACCGATCAAAAAGAAAAAAACAAGAAGAAGCAGAGTTAAATGGACAAAGTTGACGTAGAAAAATGTATCAAGATCCAAATTTCCATCTACATATTGAATAGGCTAGGGTTGCAACGTTAATCCCACAACATTGAGCTCTTTATTGACATATCACAAAAACATGTTCCAATGCATTGAGATGTTTGGAGCTATGTTGATAAATCTTAAGTACTCTCTATTATCAAACTTAATGAAGTGTACCATTAAAGTGGAAGAAAAAAAAATATACTCTAAGAACCCCTATTACTGATTGAAAAAGAAAAAGAAAACTCAAAAAACCAGCAGCCAACTCAAGAGGTTATGTAACAACCCAAAAAAAACACATCATATCTGGGATTATACTCCAAAGTACTAGTCAAGAATCAATCAGAGCTAATTTGAATCACTATAAAGCTCAATTCCACCAAGGTAGGAATCAATATTTGACTTGACACTTCTTTTATAAGTAATAAGAAATTTTAATAATGTATACAAGAAAGAAAACTATCTAGAAATCAAAAGTAGTGCAAGAAAATATGAATTTGAGCACATTGAAGTCTGTAGAGGCTGTTCACGGGATAATAGTACACCCTGTGTACTTGTATTGCACCCTTTGTGCTCTTATTAAAAAAAACAAAGAGGTATCATAGAGTAAGTTATTCAAACTTGCACTGAATGTGTTGTTGACAACACGAGAATAAAACAATGCCATTTCAGAATTTGGACACTGCATATACAAACCTGGTATCAATAAGATGGTTATTGCAATTCCTGAGACAAAAGCGAATCTCACTTGTGTATACAAAAGACACAAAGCCACTCCTATTTGCAAAGGCAAGCTGAAACAGTCATCAAAGTAGAGTTGTTCCAAAAATTAAATGAGCTTAAAATCTTGATTATATGAGATAGGCACAATTATAAGCATAAGGAAAATGGGATCACAAGCTGCATTGATAGATAACAAAAACAAAAGCAATGACATGATGAAATAAAAAGAATTCCAGAAAAACAAAAGCACTAAATGGATCTATGCTGCATTGGCATAGTTTAAATAGACAGTACAATCAGATCTTCTAATACTCTCTGAAATGGTTTAGTAGTTATTCTCCACCTAAAACATTTCGCTGCAAAAGAAAGATAAAATAAAAAATAGACATTGAGAGATGTAAATCTGCAAGCAAGAAAAAAATTAAATCTACTCCATTCTTACTGCAGGTAGCCAATAGCACTTATATTGCCTATTATCATTTCACAGATATTCTTGGCCGTGTCTCAACTGTAACAAGCTTTTTTAACATTTTCGTTTTTAGCTTCTAGCATGGTATTGGAGGCCCGCAGAAATATTATTGGAACTTTTGAGCACCTCTGCTAATAAATTGAGTGCATTACAGGTCTATTGGACGGACCCAAGTGTCTCAGCCCAATTTTGCAGTCAATGCTAACATCAACTATCAAGTCACTAGAGGTTTCCTAAACCAGTGTTTAGATTTATATTATATATATTCTCAATACAAAGGAACTCGTGTTCTTTCTTTCCTCGGCTGTGAATATGGACACACGATGGAAAAGCTTAATTTTCTTTTTCAATACTCTCCATTAGGCAGCTGCTAGAGACTTTAATAAGCTTTTCATGCCTTTTGCTCTTGTATACTTCCTGTTTGACTTATTTGAAAAGGAATATGGACACTCTTGGCTGGCCCTTTTCTTTTCCCCAGGGGAAAGGAAAACGGCCATGATGGTGACAGCACACAATGTTAAACTTTATATCTCTACTTTATGCTCAAAGATTATCAGATTTTGTAATAAAAAGAGGAAAGCTGCAACAATACATTCTTTTGAGAGAGGAACAAAAAAACAAGAGGCATTACCTCCACATGTCATGGAAACTGTTACACAAGTTGACAGTTCTATCAGCATCTATTGACATGAATGTCTGAATTTCCCCCTCAGAAAATTTTGATCGCTCTGCTAGGCCGATGCATAGACACTGTAAGAAAGTATAAAACTTCAAATAAATCAATCGTGTAAGTTTTACCTAGTAAACTACGGGCCCAGAAATAGGAGGGAAGATAGGAGGGACAGGAACAAAAAATAAATAATCATGAAACAACCAGAAATCAACACTAGCAACACGCACGATCTATATGAAACTTAAGTGAGAGAAAAAAGAGGGGGGCAAAGAGACAACAGCAATAATACTAAATGAAAAGTATTATCATGGATTTGATTTGACAGCAAGCAATCCATTACCACATAAAAGAGAACGGGCTGAGCCCGGAAATGAATCATTTTTTTTTCTTTTCACGAGATCCGGTAGTATCAAAATGGCAATCAAGTTATTATTAAACATCGTAACTCAATTGAGTACCAGGAAAGAGTACAAACAATTTTATATCGTGAATATAAAAAGAATATAAGTTTCAAACACAATGCTATTTACCTGATTTACATTTGGGTAGTCCAAGTGGAATTATAGGTCTTCGTTAGCCAGACATTTTAACTAGTTCTTCTCATCTTACGTTCAATACATAAACCTACATGGAGACCATGAACATATGGAAACTGGATTGAAACTGAACTAAAGCGCCATGTTAAAGCATCCAACCCAAGAGCGTATGCTTTTAGATGGAGAGGCAAAACTAATACATAGCTTTGGGATTTTCTCAAGGTTGAACATACCTATAATTTGATAAATAAAAAAACCTATAGCAGGCAGGCCATACCAGTCAATCTTTCCATTATCACCCCCTCTCCTCCGGCATGATTAACAACCATTAGAATCAACATTCATCGTCTAATCCCTGAGATTATGTACAGCACATTTTCCTATTCAACTATTTCCTCGTCAAGCTTCACAATCAGTTGACCTTCATCGAGTTGGTTTTATGTTCCAAGCAGAACTCTTTTCAGCAAGCCTACGGACATGCTATCAAAGTGCAGAAGCTTCCATAATCCATAAGTTTTTATAAATCTAACGAATCTAAGTCTCACTGATACTTAAAAAATCTGGTACAAAACCTACTCATAATTACATGTCAAAATAGATATCATCAGTCAATGCTTTCCAACCAAAGAATTTTAATGAAAATATAATGTGTTAAAATGAAGGCCATCTTTACAGGAGTGATAAAAGTCAATCGTTTGAGAGAATAAATACCTTTCGGTAGATAACAATCATAATACTGGATCTCATCTTTAGCTTCAGATTGGAAAGATGGAAAGTGTATTGTGTATCAAAAAAGGATCTGCACAATTGGGACAAGAAATCTACCTATATCACTGTTACTTATCAAAAAAAAAAAATTCTACCTATATCACTGTCAATAGTAAATAGCATTGAGAGCACAACATTTGACAGCATAAGATATGTATTTAAGAGAGAGAGAGAGAGAGAGAGAGAGAGATTGCATGATATTAATCTAGTATACAGTAGTGAAGGTGAAAGGAGCTACATGCTTGTCCCATGCACACATATCATGTCTGCCACAAACCTAAATAGAAACGTAAAACTAAATCTCAAAGGAAAACAATATAGTACTTCTCACATTGCAACATATTAAGAAAAAATACTTTTCACATTGTTGATATTGTGTTAAGAAGAATAAATAATGCATTTAATTTTCTACAAGTGACATAGCTAAGTAGAGTAGTGAACCACCATAACACATATGACTGCCAAGGATACAGATTAATAAAAGCCATACATCAGACACAGATATCAAGGACATCAGAATTGACAAAACAAGCAAGGTCCCCTTTGGACATAATAATAACTAGGTCCCTGGCGGATGTTGATATAACTATTCAATTGAATCTGACTTCTGAATTATTACTTGACCAAAACTATAATGAACATGTTCTTTTTTTAAAATTATAGCAAAATCGGATTAGTCCTGTTTCTTTTCAAAATTGTTTATACAAATAAAATTAAGTTACAGACAAATTCTTTTGTTAAATAAGTAAGAATTAAGAACAAGTTCATATAACAATACAATTGACAGAAGTTCTTGCAAATGCAATGCACAAGAGAGAAAAAAAAAATATCTAAAACTATCATTGAAAGTTGAAGAATAAGAGTTACTTAAGGACAGATGTCAGCCCCAAGGACATAGCAAGAACATAGCCATCCAAATTCCCAGAGCCTGAATAAAAAAAAGAGTGATAAATTCCATCACCGTTAGTATAAAATCAATTAAGAAACTTCATAAAGAAGTCATGAAAAAGGATCTTATGAAGAGAGATATGATAAATAGAGATATGCATACTTTTTTTTTATAGGTAAAGAAGCATTTCATTGATGAAAGAAATAGGCATAGCCCAAGTACACGAGACATATAAAAGAGCAACACCTATGTGAATAGATTTTACGAAGAGGGATATAATAAATAGAGATACGAAAAATATATTTAGTTAGCACAGAAGGTGGGAAAAAATTATTGCAGCCAATCTCAATCAATTGAAAAAGGATTTTTAATACAATAGAAGTGTATGCAGATAGTTTCAAGAATCAGAACTAAGAAAAAGTAATCATTTCAGCAAAACCTTGTTGAAGAAATCGAATCAGCTTATTGAGAAGCAACGGTCCAGCAAAACCAATACAATCATTAAGCACCTAGCAGCATGCCAATACAATATCAGCATTATAAATAAAAAAATATTAAAAGAATGATAATTATAGCAATTTTAACAAGTAAAAAATCGAAAAGAACAAGCCTATATGCTACATGATCTTATCTAACTTAAGAAAAATACTACAGGAGTTAGAGGCTGCATCATAAATTTAAGCAAATGGGAAGAAAATGCATCTCACAATGTAGAAAATACCTTTAAAAAACCTAGGCGAACATATGGCCACCCATATGCACAACAGATTGCTCTGAACAAGGATGGATTAGATATATTAGTAATCTGCTGATCTTGCCAACAGCTTAACAATGCATTATGACAGGAAGATGGTTCCATATCGGCAGGGAACTGAAGCAAATCTTCAAAGTCCAGCTGCTTTTTTGCACCGCAATTCATCACAGAAGTGATAGATTTGAATGTCATAAGATCCCAATAGCTCTGTGTGTTTCCCTTTGACAATCAATTAAACACAAAAATTAGTATAAATTCTCAAATTTTGGGAAAAGGAAAGAAAATACATAATAAGCAGCATCCAGGGAGGGTTGTCTCATTTTTTGGTAGAGGCTCGCCTTGAAGGTAACAAGTGACATTGTACTCTTCATTATAGCTGCAATGTTGGTCGAAATTCTTGGACTAGGCATGACATGTAAGGCCACATCCCAACAGAAAGAAATTTCAAGGCAAAACAGAAAAAACTTATAAAAAAAGGTTGAGAATCAGCTCATGAATGACTAGATGATGTTGACAACATAGAAATTTTGAAGATTTTCTCACTCTCAATCCAAAAGTCCTTACACCAAAACAATCTCAAAAAATGATTTTCATCAAAGCATCTTGCCTCAATTCCCAAAAAATCCAACTTAAAACCAACGATCTTTAAATTAAGAAAAAAATTCTATTTAGAGAAAATAAAAATCTTCACTTAATCATTTAGAGGAAATTATATTAAGAAAAAATTTTATTTAGAGAAAATAAAAACAACTTTCACAAAACTTTAAAAAAAAAAAAAAAAAAAAAAACCTCTCACAAAAATATTCTTCCCAAACATATTCTCAGTGAGTCCCACCACTTTTTCAACTCAATAAAAACATCTCTAAAAAGCTTTCTCAATCCAAACATTCCCACTATTTTCACAAAACCCCATAAAAACGTTCCAACTACTTGTTGAAAAAAGAAAAATTTTTCTCAAAATTCAGAAATTGTAATAAACTTCTTACCTCCAGACATTCCTCAAGGAAACATAAAAGGATACTGAAAACAAGTTCCGCAAGAGATCCAGTAATGATTTTAATCAAATTAATAAAGTTTCCCATATGTCATTAAGCACTTCCAGATGTTTGGCTAGGTAATTTCCAATAGACATCCATGTCCATTTTGGAACAAGTTTATTAGTTTTGGGTAAGCAATGCCAGAAATGAAGCATAAAAGGTTAAAACTGAAATATAAACTTCAGAAATGGGTATACTTTAGAGTTTCTTTGTAATGTAACTTTTGAATAATTACATTTAACTTCTTATTGTGGAGGGAATTTATCATCAACCATCTTCAACAACATGAATATAACAAATTAAATAATTCAAACAGAAAAGAAAAGAAATTCCTCGGAGGTAAAACAAGTTGTTGGCATAATACTTACAGAATTCTTTAGACAACCTTCCTCAAGGTCCATGTCGGTAGAAAGAAGCGACTCTTCCAATGAACTACGATTTGGGGAAGACAGAATTGTTAGTGGATCTGACTAATAATAGGAACTGATTAGAGGGAAGTGTTACATACTCTCCACATAAATTACAATTAGCCATCCAACAGGTAAATGATGCTAGCTTCTGCTCCCTAGCTAGGTGTTTTCTCTTGTATACATCCAGTGTACTTGGCTACGCCTATTGATATTTATAAATTTTTACGTATGAAGTTTAACAACATTACCACTGTATGGATAAGAAGGGAGAATTGGAAAAGTAATGTGTGTGTGCGCACATGTGCTTTCAGTGCTTCAACCTAATGTACAAAAAACAAGGGCATAGAAGACACGCAATGTCCAATATATTTGGTTAAACTGAATCCCTAAAAGGTCTTTCGGCTTCTCTCTAATCCAACTGGTTTTATCTCATTATTCAGCTAACAGGCAATAATTATGAGGAAAGATTGAAACCATGTCCAGTAAAAGAATGTTTCCTCTTTCTTTTAGGGGAAAGGGATGGAGAAAAGGTAACTGTATTCTCGACATTGGAAAGAAAATTACAAAATCCACTGTCCTCTTTTTTTTTTAATACTGTTCTATCTTATAATCTTTCTTGCAATTCATATAATGGTTTTTACAAAAATATCCATACATACGATTTTTCTTAAGGCAATACCAAGCGCAATGCCACCTAAATTCTACATACTAATGTTCTGGATGTTTTTTTTTTTTTTTATAAGTACTAATGTTCTGGATGTGACTATAATCTAGAAAGAAGTGGGTTAAGGATAGAATGATTAAGCATATAATACCTGCTCTTGGAAGGCGACCGCTTTATTCTGATAATGTTAATGGATATGCCAAAGACAATATCCAACAAAACAATACTGCTTTCTTTAAGACATCTCAAAGTCTGTCAAAGGAAACATGAAATAAATAGTGACTCCTTCTACCAAAAAAATATGATACCAAATGATTTTACGCTACCTAAGAAATTAAGAATTTATGGGAGTTAAAGTTGATGGCACCCTTTTGCAAACCTGTATAAACCTAATTTTTGGGGTGTCAATAATAAAACAAGAGGCAAAAAAAAAAAGTCCAAATTTCAAAGTCTTATTTCTTCTACATATGTTGAGTGGATGACCAGAGTCAATGGATCCATGGAGAAGCATTGGGTGTCATTCTATGCCTCCATAGGTAGCTTTCTTTGGATAAGATTGTTGCAACTGAAACCCTTATTAAGAAGAAATATATTGTGATGTGGTATGTTCAATGCACAAATGCAATGGTGAGACAATGAATAAATCTCATGCTACACTGGGCAGTCATGAAAGAGTGTTGGTCTGATCTCATCACCCTATTAGGAGTCAAGCGATCAATATACTAGCTAGTTAAAAAGGGAGATTTGAAAGGCAATGTAGTGTTTTAGTTTCATGGAGCCATTATATTAACCTTATGCAGACTCTCTAGTTTGAAGGATCTGTCAGGCATTAGAGCATATTTAACTGCCTACAACCGCAGTCAAGCTACCTTTTGAGTTATTAGTAAGCTAGATGTCTATTTCATCTAGCCCGTTTTCAGGTTTCTCATAGGTTGATGATCTTCCATGGGTTTAACCCATTTGTGCTAACAATAACTCAAAAAGAGGAAAACAAAAAACAAAAACAAAGTGTGTAAAGGACATGGAAAATATGAAGAGATATTCTCTTGCTGCAACTGTGGACACCTGATTATCCAGATGCGTTTCTTTGTGAAAATTTACAAACAAATTAAACAATGATAATTCTTTGTGAAAGTGACTTTGCCATGCAACTATTGATGCCTGCATTATGTGGTGCAAAGCACATAAAACATGCACAAATATCCAAAATAGGAGTAGGCATGTAATCTCTAGTGCAATGGAAAATTTGCAAGCAGAAAAAGGCATACAACAGTACTTAGAAACGTCCACCAGAGAAATAGTACCTCAAATGAAGAACATGTTGCTAGCAGACTGAAGATTCCCAATAGTGGCCTCACTATCCACCAGAAGCATAGGATCAAGTTGCAAAATATGTACCGATAGTTGGCAGACTTTGAGAAGAATAAGATAGTTGTCTACATATTTGTACAAGCAAACACTAAGAAAACCTACATATAGGTAGCATGAGAAACTAAGCTAAAACAAGGTAGCCAACAGCTAGAAGTCAGAAAAGCTTACCCAGACAGCAAACTGAGAGCATCTGAGAAACCACTTGTGATGAACAATAAAGTCTCCATGCAGTGCTTTGTTTAAAAGTAAAGCCAGATCCAAAAATGACAAACAAGCTCCAATCGCAGGAAAATAATGCAAGAAAATTTTTTCTTGCATGCTTACCTGAGCAATCTTCCGAAAGCATTAGTGTACCTAACCATATCTTCAAGTGAAATTTAGAAAGAAAAAAAAAAACACAAACACACGACAAAGCCCTTCCTGCTAAAAATCAGAATCATTGAAGAAACCAAAATATGTACTTGATACACAATTAAAAAAAAAAAAAACTGTTTAGGCATAGACATATTTCGCAAATAAATTATTTTAGGGTACTAACAAGAAACTAGCCAAAAATACTACAAATACTAGAGATAATAGGACCCTTGTTAAGACATATACAGGTTATCGGATTCATGATAGTGTAATTCAATGAATAAGTTCTACTTAAATAATTAATGAATTACATCTCATGCATTCTACCATTAGTTCCATATAACCAACTGATCGCATTCTTTTTACAAGTACTGTCTGAAAAAATTAAAGGGAAAAAGGAAAAATTTAGTAATAATGTTTGTCACTTAACTAAGAAACCGAAAGAACTCTAACAGCTTTAAGAGGGAATAATCTAAATGCAAATGGACGATATTAAAGATTAGTAGAAGAGGTGTCATCTTGTGCTTATATCTTTATGCGATAAAACTGATAGATTTTTTTTTTTTTTTTTTTTTTATAAGTAAATGCGCTAAAACTGATAGATGAAACTGTCAAATTCAATATGATATTTCTCGTTCATCAATGTAGAAGAGAATATTTTTTAGCTTCCTTTTGTATGATAAAAATAGAGATTTTGACATGATGCAAATTAATCAGTTATCATTATGACGAAGGTTTAGCAATAAATGCATTCTCAATATGAATGCAGTTCCAGGGGAAAAATATTACTGTGGACTTATAGAATATGTATTTCTAATCTATCAATCTGTGTGCGCATGTGAGTGAGTTCAATGAGTGAGTTAAATGCGTAGAAGTCAGTTAAACCGTAACCCTTGAGATCTTAATCGAAGGGGTATAAAGTAGCAATGTGACCTGGCTACCCTATTTACTTTATCTTAAATTCTTTAAGCAACTAGCAAAAGCCTAGATGAGACAAAGGAATGTAACAAGTCTTGGAAACTTCAACTCAAAATAGCCAAAGCCTAGATGAGCGTTTAGAACTCAGGAGTCAGAACCTACCGTCCAACTTCGTCCGGCAATCCTCTGAGTAATTCCAACCACAAAAATCATAACAAGAGTCGCAGCATTCACTCCGAAACCTAAAACCGTATGCATTGTCAAGAAAATGCAATTTTCCAAAACATTAACTGTCTTTTTATACTAAAGTGTAAATTAGCACCACGAATAAAGCCTTTGATCATAAGGATATATGTTATCGAAACACTCGGACGTTCGATTTCCATCCCATACCTGAAAACCAGCAAGGAAAATGCCAATTCATGGTCAGATTCAATCCCCTTCTATTTTCAATTCTAAGTTAAATTACTCAATTAATTCCGTTTGAAATCGGAAAAAAAAAAAAAAAAAATGAACTAAACCAGTAGCATTAGCTTCAGTCTTGCTTCACACGAGTTTTTTTTCAGTTTTTTCTGCAACCAAACAGATTAGCAAATCTATGTCGAAACAGAGTCCAGTACATGCTGTCTATCTGGTCACTGAGAGAACCGAGGAAAAGGAGGGAAGGCGAACTGGAACTGAAAAAAGAAGAGAAATACTTTCACCCCCAGCAAAGCCGATTGCGCTGAACTCGATGAAACAACTTCTTTTTCTTGGGGTCCAAGTCTAACACAATTAAAGAAGGAAAATAACTAAGGCTCCATTTGTCTCGACCTCAAATTTTTTCAACAGATAATGCCAAGAAAATTGGTTCGTTTTCTATTATTTGGTTGACTCTGAAAATAATTTTCAAAGGTTTGATTACACCAAGAAAATCTATGTTAAGAACAACTGAACCACGTAAAAAACCGGTGGCAGTAATTGCTCTAGCTGCAGTGATGGGAGAAGTTCGAGGAGGGTAGAGGTGACAGTGAGAAAGCGGGAGGGAGGTGGTGGCCTGTGGCGGTGGCTTTAGAGGCTTCAGAGGATAAATAAAGCACAAGAATTTTCTGTTTGGCAGCCCAAGACAACGAAGAAAAACAAAAGATATCAAGAGAATCAAAATCTTTCGTCAACGTGTAGTTCGATTTTCCCTCCTTTTCGTCGAACTTTTCCCGGCTACCAAACAGAGGGCAAATTCGAGTCCTTAATAGACAAGATGTTAATGTATTTACTGAAAAGACAGAATCTAGGCAAAATAGGGCGAGAGAGAGCTCACGGAAGGGGAATTCGGGCAAATTAGGGCCATGAAGGCGTCCATTGTCTGAAGCGAGGGCTCGCAGTCAATGCAGAGAGCCAAGCAAGATGAGACAGCAACCGAGCGTGACCTTTTCATGCACCCGTTAACATTCTTGAACAGTAACGAGACGAGACTTGCGCGGAAAGTCATTGCGCTGAGCCGACGTGGCAGCTTTTAAGAACAACGATTTTTTATCTATTTTTTTGTTTTGAATAACATCTTTTTACCCGATCTAATCAATCCCATATTATGACCTTGGCTGATTTTCATGTAAGATTTTCTAATCTTGAGAAAATAAAAATCGTTACGTATTATTTGGTTTTGAAAAATGCTTAATGAAAGTTTGTCCCCATGGTTCATGTATTTTATTTTATTAATAAAATTATTTTTTTACTAAGGTTATTAAAATAATATTTAAAAATACTAATAGAAAAACAAAAAACAAAAATTTTCAACTAACGATATGCCTAACAATAAATGCCGGTCTGACCGCTAGCGACATCTTTTACGTTTGGATTCGAAAATGAGTTGAGATGTGTTGTGAATAGGAGTGAGATTTGTGAGTTAAAGTTGATGAATAATAATAAATAATTGTGAGATGAATTGAGATAGGTTGCGAATACAAACCGAACGTTTAATCATGTGAGAAAATATAATTATCCATCTTATTTTTTACGCATCTAACACATTATTAGTTTTCACATTAGTTATATTAAAAATTATTAATATTTTAATTTTCTTAAAGTTATAATGAATTTTTTCATAAGTGATGTGCTAACAGTTAGATTTATGTATAACAAAATCCTAAATATATTGGGAGTTTAAACAAAAATTAAAATATTTTTATTAGCTTTTGAGAACATTTTGAAAATTACTGAGGAGAAGAGAATAAAATTTGTGTGAAAGGTTATTTTAATTTTGTAAAATATCATGTTAATACAATGATAATATCACATCATTGCATAAATGCCCGATAAATTTTCTTATGATATTCGTGCAGGTTAGTAAGGCAGGCGAGGAGATCAGCTTACAAGAAAAAGAGAAAAGATTCCTGAATTCAATGCATTTGTATGACATACTTTACCAGTCCCATTGGAAAAAGTTACGTAAATGAGTGTGCGATCCACGTCGCCATCTACTCGGATTTTGGAATAAAGCTGCACAAATGTGTATCGCATGGGTCAAATAATATTAAATCGGCTTTAATTATCTTATTGTCTATCTTTTGAGAAAAGAAAAAGATAGCAGGGAGTAAAATACATAAATCTAGAATTCATGTAAAAAATTATTTTTAAAATGAAATATTCAAAATTTATGCATTTTAAAACTACAATTCTGCTGCATACAAGCGCAATTGTACAATCTGCGTGTAGTCGTGTGACGTGGCAGTTTCAATAAGAAATAAAAAATGAAAAATAAGAAAAATAGACCACCATGTTCATCTGAAAATCATTTCAAAATAAGAGGTAGAAAATTTTCAACGAAAAAAGCTGGCCAGTGTTATAGTAACAATTTTCAGACGAACATGGTGAATTTTCTCCCAAACTCATTTTTAGATTTCATTTCAAAAAATGCTGAATTTTATTTCGACGATTTCGCTTCTCTCAAACTCATTTCGATGACACAAAATTCTCTTTTTTTTTTTTTTTTTTTTTTTTGGAGCACTCGACTTTACTGGTGATTTTTTGTAAAGTTCAGTGTGTTTTGAAATTAAATAAAACACATCGTTTCATTAAACACATCCTTAAAATATTTTCCGGTCCAAGCCTTCAAATTCTTTAGCCTGCGTTTAGATATTAAACTGAGTTGAGTTGAGTTGAAATGATAAAATCTTGTTAGAATATTATTTTTTAATATTATTATTATTTTAAGATTTAAAAAAAATTAAATTATTTATTATATTTTGTATTGAAATTTAAAAAAGTTATAATGATGAATTGAGATAAATTTAAGGACTAAACAAAACATCTCGCCACATTGAAAAAAATGCAACAATTCACATGTAAAATACGATCGTTGCATTAAGGCCCGTTTGAAAAATAAAAGTATTTCATCACATCTTATCTCATCTCATCATTACAGTTTTTTCAAATTCTTACATAAAATATAATAAACAATTCAATTTTTTCAAATCTCAAAATAATAATAATTTTAAAAAATAATATTTTAACAATATTTTATTTAATTTTTAACTTTTATCTAAAATCATAGTATCTCATCATATTATCCAAACCGCACTTAAATTACGTGTCCCACCACATTAGCATTTGGACTCCAGTTGCGCCTAGCGCTTGCCTCCAAAGTTTTTCTTAAGAGTTCCTCTTCGGAACAATCCATCCGCTAAATGCAGAATAACAGCCCTCCAATTACAGCAAGACACGTAGGATAGTGGCCTAAATGCTCACTACAAAACATACACCTGATTAAAACTCTGGACAGTTAAAAAATCGCTTCCTGCAAAGATAAAACCTTCTCATGCAAGAAGAGAACGTAGAAATGACAAATTTATAAGGACAATTAAGCCTGGAATGTACAAACAAAATGTCCAAGGAAAACATTAATTTTAGAAATAGCCAGATGTTGTTGACAAAATAAGTCTGGTCTTCTTCTAGTCTTCTTCCCCAAGGATAACCATTCCATTAATGGCAAAAACAAGCTTTTCTCCTCTCCATCTTCTTCTTCTTCATCGAAATTTAGAATTAAAAGCAGCAGCTCCAACCTTATCCTCTCTAAAGCCCAATACATCATTTCCATTTGCGCCTTGTTCATCTTCATCACATTCCTCCTCTTCAATCTCTGCACTTTCAAACCCACCACCATTTATAAAACCTACCCAACCTCCCCTCAAATATTCCTATCCCAAAATCCTCGGCCTCCAAATTACATTAACAACCCCAAATCCAAATCCAAATACAAGAATATAACAATAAATTTATATGTCCTAAAATAAATAGCCGAAATGGATATTATTAAGTACATATAGATGATCAAAAACCCATAAAGCTAGAGCCACAAATCTGATGGGAGATGGCAATGAAGGAGATTGAACTACAGTCAGAGATGAAGTAGCCGGCTAAGGAGAAGGAGCAGAAACTGGGCAAGGGAGACAAACTAGTGGAAGACAAACTGGGCACGGGAGAAGATTATGGAGTTTTGTGAGGAATTGATTTGGTGTAGGCAGGTGCAAGACATGTAAATTAAATGAGTTACGTGAAGGACTGTTATTTGAGTTTGGACAGCCTAACCGGCTGAAAGGTTTTCTCTTTTTATATAAGTATATCCAATATTAGAATTTCTTAGAACCGGTCAGGTTTATCTTCCCCCAAAAGTAGCCTGGGATTCCATTAGAACCGGTCGGGCATTCCATTAGAAGTATAATAAGACCTCACCTGGGAAAAAATTCGAAGAGACACACATAACTGATCCTCTTGAGATCTCTTCTTCGAGCAAAAATAGCCCCTCGATCTCCCTTGTGTGTCACAACCCCTTTGTTTTTTCTTTTCTTTTTGGTTTCTTTGGCCTTCGACGGCGACGGGAAAATTTATGCGGAACTCAGTCAGAGTGAGATCAGAGAACTTGGTGACATTGTGTACGACGCCAAGGTCCAGCTTTTGGTGTCGCTTTGCTCGACACAGGTTGGCCTTGAACACACCGAATCTATAGTCATGCTCCTATTGTCTGGCATAGCTCTTATCGAACCTGGCCTCTAATTCTATATGCCGTCCTTTTATTTTTGAAATCAACCTCAACTCTCTCTTTCAAGTGGCATGGAAACCCTCTCACCTATGGATGATTTTCACTTGCATTAATATATTTTAAATTGTTAGCATACTTATTGGTCATCGGGTATAAGAGGTAGAGGGAAGAAAATGTGGCGGTGGACTAGTTGTAGCTTTGGAATTTTTCTAGGTGGACGAAGAAGAGATCTGAGAGGGGAGATCAATTTGTGGCTATTTGTGTAGAAGATTTTTGTTTTTTAAATATTATTTTTCACCTTTATTTTAATATGTTGTAGTTTCTTCTTGAATGTTAGTTGACATCTTGTTATATTTTGCAGTTTATGAGATTTGAGAGAGAGGAAGAGATATGAGAGAGAGAGGATGCACGAGATCTAACACTGCATTTTCTTCTTCTTCAGATGAAGCTCGTGTTATGAGGTGGCTTGAATTCTGATTGAACAGTGCAAGTGTCGTACGTTCGCTCGAGCGGAGGTTCACTCAGCTCGAGCGAAGTCAAACAGAGAGCTTCGCTCAACATTCGCTCAACGTTCAGCTCGAGCGAATTCAGACAGAAAGCTTCGCTCGACATTCGCTCGACGTTCAGCTCGAGCGAATTCAGACAGAGAGCTTCGCTCAAGTATTGCTCGACATTCAGCTCGAGCAATATCCAAGTCAGAGAGCTTCGCTCGACCCTCGCTCGACACACAGCTCGAGCGAGTTCAGGCAGAGAGCTTCGCTCGTCTCTCGCACAACTGTTAGCTTGAGCGAAGTACAGAATATCTACGTTCGCTCGACACTCGCTCGACGTTCGCTCGAGCCAATGTTCACAAAAGTGAATTCTCACTTTTCCTATAAATATCAAACGGCGCCCCCTCTCATAATTCACTTCTTCTGAATTCATTTGTTAGTTGTTTTTAGTGTTTTCTTGAGAGAGAAGTCTAGAGTGAGTTTGAGAGATAACTTCCTTGTGAAGTTTTGTTGTATTGATTTGTACTCCATCTTTGTTCATAGTGAAATCTTCGATACCGACCCCACCAGTGGACGTAGGCTCGTTTTGAGTCGAACCACTTAATTCTTGGTGTTCTTTCTGTGTGATTGTCATCTATTTCTTTCGTTTAGTTCCGCTACTATACTTCGTGTTAGTCTTAGCTACATTTTTATTCCCAACAAACTGGTATCAGAGCTTTGCTCAGGATCTGGAGGGATGGCTATGGCTAAGTTCGAAGTGGAGAAATTTGACGGTCAGAACAGTTTCAGTCTATGGCGCATCAAGATGAAGGCTTTACTGCGACAACAGGGCTTGTCAAAAGTATTAGAAGCGTCAGTATCTGAAGATTCTCCGCCTCCTTCGAAAGAAGAAGAAGAAAAGGTACACAGTACTATTCTTTTGTCACTATCTGATGGAGTTTTAAGAGAGGTTGCTGATGAGGAAACAGCAATTGGTCTCTGGTCTGCACTTGAGAATCTGTACATGAAGAGATCTCTCACTAACCGGTTGTATTTGAAACAACGGTTATACACTCTAAAAATGAAGGAAGGTACTCTTATTTCTGAACACCTAGATGAGTTTAATAAACTCATTATGGATATGAGGAACATAGATATTAAGCTTGAAGAAGAAGATCAAGCGTTAATTATTTTATGTTCATTACCCACATCTTTTGAGAACTTTGTGAATTCCATGTTGTATGGTAGAAATACAATTTCCTTGGTAGATGTAAAGTCTGCTTTGAATTCTAAGGAGTTGAGGAATAAATTGAGTGTGAAGAACACTAATGAACAAGCTAGTGGTTTGTTTGTTAAGGGGTCCTCAAGCAGGGGTAGATCGAATGACAGGGGTTCAGAGAAGAATAAGGGGAAATCCAGGGGCAGTTCACAAACAACGTTCAGTAAGAAAAACGTCAAATGTCATTACTGCCATAAGTTTGGTCACTACAAGAACGAGTGTCCAAAATTGAAAAACAAAGAGGACGGCACTAGTTCATCTAATGCCGTTAGTGTTGCTGATGATAGGTCTAACGACCTAGATCTTGTTCTAGCAATAAGCGACTCCAATAGTCGCTTTAGTGACAAGTGGGTTTTGGACTCAGCTTGCACTTTCCATATGTGTCCCAAGAGGGACTGGTTCACTAACTATGAATCGGTCAACGGAGGTTCTGTTTTGTTAGGGAATGATATGGGTTGTAAAATTGCTGGAATTGGTTCAGTCAGAATCAAGATGTTTGATGGAATTGTCCGGACTTTGTCTAATGTTCGACATATTCCAGATTTGAAAAAGAATCTTATTTCTTTGGGTACTCTTGATTCTCTGGACTATAAATACATTGGTGAAGGTGGAGCTATCAGAGTCAGTAAGGGCTCTATGGTTGTGATGAAAGGAGATAAGACAAATGGTCTTTATTTCCTTCAGGGCTCTACCGTGACAGGTGCAGCTGCAGTGTCAGTTTCTGATGATCCAGATTCAGATGTCACTCGTTTGTGGCATATGCGGTTGGGTCATATGAGTGAAAAGGGAATGTCAATTCTGAGTAAGCAGGGTTTGTTATGTGATCAGAAGATAGGGAAACTGGATTTCTGTGAGCACTGCGTGTTTGGCAAACAGTGCAAAGTTCAGTTCTCTACAGGGGTTCACAGAACCAAAAGTTCTGTGGACTACATTCATTCTGATCTTTGGGGCCCATCTTCCGTCCCGTCAAAAGGTGGAGCTCAATATTTGCTTACGTTCATTGATGATTTCTCTCGGAAGGTTTGGGTCTATTTTTTGAAGCAGAAAAGTGATGTGTTTGTCAACTTCAAACAGTGGAAAGCTTTGATTGAAAATCAGACGGGCAAGAAAATCAAGCGACTTCGCACTGACAACGGTATGGAGTTCTGCGGAGGTGAGTTTGATGAATTTTGCAAAAATGAGGGTATTGCCAGACATCGTACAGTTAGACATACTCCACAGCAAAATGGGGTAGCTGAACGGATGAACAGGACCCTCTTGGAGAGAGCTCGCAGCATGCTTTCTAATGCAAGCTTGGCTAAGGATTTTTGGGCCGAAGCAATCAACACGGCCTGTTACTTGGTCAATCGCTCTCCAGCCACAGCGATTGGTTTGAAGACTCCAAATGAGGTATGGTCTGATACTCCTGCTGATTATTCAAATTTGAAAATTTTTGGTTGTCCTGCATATTTTCATGTTAATGATGGAAAACTTGAGCCAAGGGCAAAGAAGGGCATATTCATTGGGTATGCCAGTGGGGTGAAGGGATTCAGGTTGTGGTGTACTGATCCTAAATCACCCAAGTTTGTAATCAGTAGGGATGTCACTTTTGATGAAAAATCCATGCTTAGACCGAGGAAGGAGAATTTTGAGTCTACAGGACAAGAACAGGATGTTAGAAAGCAGGTGGAGTTTCAGGTGGAAGCATCACAAGGGCTGCCCAACGGTGCCCAAGATCATGCGATTGAAGATGAGCATGATTCTGATTCAAGTAGCGGCGCACAAGGTGAGCAAGACTACAGTATAGCGACTGGTAGACAGAGGAGGCAGATTAGACCACCTCAGAGATATGCTCATGCAGATATGGTTATGTATGCTCTTACTACGGCAGAGAATTTTGTTGGTCAGGAACCTTCCAGTTATTCAGAAGCTGTCAAGAGCGTAGAATCTGCACAGTGGTGCGCAGCTATGACTGAAGAGATTGAGTCTCTTCACAAAAACCAAACATGGGATTTGGTTCTGTTGCCAAAGAAGGTAAAGACTGTTGGCTGCAAATGGGTTTTCAAAAGAAAAGAGGGAATCCAGGGTGATACAGATGCAAGGTACAAGGCACGCTTAGTTGCTAAGGGCTTCAGTCAGAGAGAAGGCATTGACTTCACTGAAGTCTTCTCTCCAGTGGTGAAACACAGTTCGATCAGATTGCTACTAGCTTTAGTAGCATTGTATGACTTAGAGCTACAGCAACTTGATGTTAAAACAGCGTTCCTACATGGTGAACTTGAAGAGACCATTTACATGCATCAGCCAGAGGGATTCATTGTTGAAAACAAGGAAGATCATGTGTGCAGATTGAAGAAGTCTTTATATGGTTTGAAGCAGTCGCCAAGGCAATGGTATAAGCGGTTTGATTCCTTTATGATTGATCATGGTTATTTGAGAAGTAACTATGATAGTTGTGTTTATCATAAGGAATTATCTGATAAGTCTTTCATTTATTTGCTATTATATGTTGATGATATGCTTATTGCTGCTAGAAGCATATTTGACATAAGTTTGTTAAAAACCCAACTCAGAAATGAGTTTGAAATGAAAGACTTAGGTGCTGCAAAGAAGATTTTGGGAATGGAAATCTTCAGAGATAGGAAAGCTGGAAAGTTGTACTTGTCCCAGGGAAAGTATATTGAGAAAGTGCTTCAGAGATTTGGGATGTTTGATTCCAAACCAGTAAGTACACCGCTTGCTACGCACTTTAAGCTTTCAGCTTGCCTATCTCCTCAGACAGATGAAGAGGAACAGTTCATGGCTAGTGTTCCTTATTCAAATGCAGTTGGCAGCATCATGTATGCAATGGTTTGCACCCGCCCAGACATTTCACAGGCAGTGAGCGTAGTTAGCAGGTATATGGCTAACCCAGGTAAGACTCATTGGCAGGCTGTGAAATGGATACTCAGGTATTTGAGGGGAACCCTGAACTTTGGGTTAATATTTGATAGAGATGTCGATCTCAGTCCCAAAGTTACTGGTTTTGTTGATTCAGATTATGCTGGAGACTTAGATAAAAGAAGATCATTGACAGGTTATGTTTTTACTCTGTGTGGGTCAGCTATCAGTTGGAAAGCAACACTCCAATCCACTGTTGCTTTATCAACTACCGAAGCAGAGTACATGGCAGCAGCAGAGGCTGTTAAGGAGGCCATTTGGTTGAAAGGCTTGGTCAATGACTTGGGTTTACAACAAGATAGGATCTCAGTATTCTGTGACAGTCAGAGTGCAATACATTTGACCAAAAATCAAATGTATCATGAAAGAACGAAGCACATTGATGTCAGGTACCATTTTCTCAGAGAGATTGTTATAAAGGGTGCTATACAGATTCTGAAGATTGCTACTACAGAGAATCCAGCAGATATGATGACTAAGCCAGTTGCAGTATACAAGTTCAAACTTTGTTTGGACTTGATTGGTGTTCGCATTTTGTTATTCCCGTAAGGGATTTGGTGGTGGTGGGATTGGTTTTGTGGTCGGAGGTTTTTTGGTGTTTTGGCAGAGTTCAAGCCAAGGTGGAGATTTGTTATGAGGTGGCTTGAATTCTGATTGAACAGTGCAAGTGTCGTACGTTCGCTCGAGCGGAGGTTCACTCAGCTCGAGCGAAGTCAAACAGAGAGCTTCGCTCAACATTCGCTCAACGTTCAGCTCGAGCGAATTCAGACAGAGAGCTTCGCTCGACATTCGCTCGACGTTCAGCTCGAGCGAATTCAGACAGAGAGCTTCGCTCAAGTATTGCTCGACATTCAGCTCGAGCAATATCCAAGTCAGAGAGCTTCGCTCGACCCTCGCTCGACACACAGCTCGAGCGAGTTCAGGCAGAGAGCTTCGCTCGTCTCTCGCACAACTGTTAGCTTGAGCGAAGTACAGAATATCTACGTTCGCTCGACACTCGCTCGACGTTCGCTCGAGCCAATGTTCACAAAAGTGAATTCTCACTTTTCCTATAAATATCAAACGGCGCCCCCTCTCATAATTCACTTCTTCTGAATTCATTTGTTAGTTGTTTTTAGTGTTTTCTTGAGAGAGAAGTCTAGAGTGAGTTTAGAGATAACTTCCTTGTGAAGTTTTGTTGTATTGATTTGTACTCCATCTTTGTTCATAGTGAAATCTTCGATACCGACCCCACCAGTGGACGTAGGCTCGTTTTGAGTCGAACCACTTAATTCTTGGTGTTCTTTCTGTGTGATTGTCATCTATTTCTTTCGTTTAGTTCCGCTACTATACTTCGTGTTAGTCTTAGCTACATTTTTATTCCCAACAGCTCGAATGAACGAAATGGTGTTTTCTTACCGCTCATTTTCTTCTTCTTTGAAGTTTGAAGGAATGGAAGGATGAACTCTGGGTTTAGCAAGTTGAATGATAACTGTTTTCTTGTTTGCCAAACCAGAGTGTTAGAGAAATTCACAGTAATAAAAATGAAAAATTACAATAAAAAAAAAAAATTCAAACGAAATCAGATTGGACTGAAGTACAGAAATATTACTTTTTTTAAAGAGATTCAAACCCTCTACGGTATGTAAAATTTCAATCAAACCAGTGTAACATATCTTCTCTTGACTTGTCTCCTCCAGTATACAATAACCTAACTAATCATCGTATAGTTCAAATAAACTCTACACAAGATATTAAGTTCAAAGCTCCTCTAAAAATAACACCTCTCTTTTATCCGAAAACTCTCAATATCTCGACACTCTTAATTTCTTTTTCTTTTTTTTTCTTCACTATACAAAGCAAGCTGAAGGAATAAATTTTTCCTATATCTTCTCGTACATAAACCCAGCCACCTTTATGTAGAACTTTTTTAAAGGTAAAAGCTGAAGGTTTTTGACTTAGTCCTCCGAAATAACAAGAATTTTACTATATTACGGAACCTACTAGCATAACTGCTCCTAAATTCTAGAAATTGAAGAGACGACTAGTTTTCCATCCGTTAAAGCCAGTTTGACTAACATTTCAAGCACGTGGGTTGATGGAGTCAAAGATATCAAACCCAGATTTCGGCCTATTTCAAAATTCAAAATTTGAGTGTAAAAAGAACAAAACAAATAACAAGAGAGGCGGGTGAAACTAATATTATCTATTAAAAAATATCAATATTTCCCTATTATTTTTTAATGATAAAATAAATAAATAAGAGAGATAATTTCAGATAAATAAGGATTATTATACATCATGAAGGTATGCTCTATATTGAATCTTCATTTAGTGAAACAATAATTTTTACTCTAGAGTTAATAGTAATCTCAGACTTGAACTATAACTTTTAAAAGAAAATAAAAAATTACTGCTCACACATAACAGTCCAGATGTTGACATGAGCTTTATTAGCTAGCACATTACGGCCTTGTGCTATTCCCGGTTTCATGAGTGTATTTGATAACAAGTTCAATTCTCATAAAAAGCGGCCTCACTCCCACACTCACATAGGTGAAATCTGTCAATGATGTTCATGTAATTCTGACACCCTACTCATAAGAGCTATAGATTTTCATTAAGAGTATTTAAAGCAACTCATCCTTTCAACCATTACAAAATAAATGCACTTACATCATAGGAATGGAAAAATTCTCAATTAAAATAAATTATGCATTTCTTACAACCACCAAATGATTCGTTCTTACCATTGAACCCAGGTCTTAGGATCTTTGATCTTTGGGTTGGGTATCCTCATATGTGGTTCATGACTGTATGGACTTTAATCTCATTCCACCTCGATGTATTCCAAATTTTTTCTCTTGTTAAGGCCTTGGTTAGTGGATCTGCTAGATTATCACATGATTTAACATAATTCACGTTAATGACACCACTACTCAAATAGGATCTCACAGTACTGTGTTTTCTTTCTATTGGTATGGATTTACCATTGTAATAACGATTTTGTACTCTACCAATAGTAGCAGTACTATCACAATGAATTAGTATGGGGTGGAACTGGTTTTTCCCATAATGAAATCTCATGTAGTAGATCTCTCAACCAGTTTGCTTCCTCACTCGTCGAAGCTAAAGCTATAAGCTCGGCTTCCATAGTTGAGTTAGCAATAATAGTTTGTTTTTTAAACTTCCAATACACAGCACCACCACTCAAAGTAAAAATATAACCAGTAGTGGAAAGAGAATCACCTGATAAGGTATTCCAATCGGCATCATTAAAGCCTTCGAGTACAGCAATATATTTTCTATAAAACAAGCCATAATATTTTGTACCAGATAAATATTTCATTATCCGATCAATTGCATACCAATGATCTCTTTCTGGCTTGATAGTAAATCTACTTAGTACTCCTACTGTATAAGCAATGTCAGATCTAGTACAATCAGTCGCATAATGTAAACTACCAATCATGCTAGCATATTCCTTTTGATTAATCACATCATCATCATTTTCAATAGAAAATAAATGAATACTAGGATAAAAAAAAGTAACAACATGCTTGCATCCAACATAATTAAATTTCTTTAATAATTTTTCTACGTAATGCGATTGATTAAGAAAACTACCATCACATATTTTGGTATTTTCATACTCAAAATAAAATTAGTCTCACCAAGATCTTTTATATCAAAATGGTTTCTGAGCATGCTTTTTGTTTCATCTATAACATCTAAATTAGAACTAAATATCAATAAATCATCCACATATAGGCTAATAATAACATGAAAATTATCCAAAGATTTATGATAAATACATTTGTCACTTTCATTTGACTTATAGTCATTTTCAATCATACAAGAGTCAAATTTTTCATGCCATTATTTAGGGCCTGTTTTAAGGCATATATGGATTCTGTCAACTTTCACACTTTACTTTCTTGACTAGGCTCTACAAAGCCTTCGGGTTGATCCATATAAATTTCTTCATCTAGGTCTCCATTCAAAAAAGTTGTTTTAACATCCATTTGATGAATTTTTAAATTATAAATTGTTGCAATGGCAATCAATAATCTAATGGATGTTATTGGTGTAACAGGAGAAAAAGTATTAAAAAAATCAAGGTCAACTTTGTGTTTAAAACCTTTAGCCACAAGCCTAGTTTTGAACTTTTCAACGGTTACATCCGGTCTAATTTTTTTTTCTAAGGACCATTTACACCCTATGGTTTTGCAACATGGTGGTAACTCAATTAATTTCCAAGTTTTATTAGAAATTAGTGTATCTATCTCATCATTTATAGCCTCTTTCCAAAATACAGCATCAGGCGAAGATAAAGCTTCTAGTGGAGTATTTGGGTTTTCTTCAATATTATGAATATAATATTTGGGACCAAAAATTTTTTCAATTCTAGTTCTCTTACTCCTTCTTAATTCAAAATTTTCTTCATTTTCTAAAGGAGTAGAAGAACTAGTTGTAGAAAAAATATTTTGTCTAAATTCTTGACCTCCATTATTTTTGAATTTAAAAGAAAATTTTTCTTCATGAAAAATTACATCGCCTGATTCAAAAATCACTTTATTTTCAATATCAAAAAATTTATAGGCTGTACTATTTTTTGCATATCCAAGAAAGATACAGGTGGTAGTTCTAACACCCAATTTGGGCATTTTAGGATCTGTTAGCCTCACAAATGCCAAACAACCCCAAACTTTAAAATATCTCAAGCTTGGCTTATACTCTCTCCATAATTCAAAAGGTGTAGTTTTTGAATTTTTATAAGACACCCTATTTAAAACATGACAAACAGTCAAAATTACTTCACCCCAAAAACTTGAGAGAGCACCTGAATCAATAAGCATGGCATTCGTCAATTCAATCAAAGTTCTGCTTTTCCTTTCAGCCACACCGTTTGAAGCAGGTGAGTATGGTGCCATAGTTTCATGAATAATTTCCAATGATTGAATAAAATAATTAAACTCATTTGAATCATACTCTCAACCTCTATCACTTTTAAATCTTTTTATTTTTCTACCAAATTGATTTTCAATTTCATGGAGGAATTCTTTCAACTTTTCAAAAGCATCACTTTTATTTTTTAATAAATAAACATACGTGTATTTTGAAAAAAATCAATAAAAGTGATAAAATATCTATTTCCTCCACGAGTTAAAATTTCTTCAAATTCACAAAGATCGGTGTGAGTTAGATCTATTTGGTATTCTTTTCAACACTTTTATGAAGTCGTTTTGTAATTTTTGCTTGACTACAAACTTTACATTTTTGAAAATCTTTTTTCAGTATGGAAATTAATCCTAAACTACTCATGATTGCAACATATCTACTATTAATATGACATAAACGTGCATGCCAAAAATTTAAAGAAGAAAGCATATAAATAAAAACATTCGATGCTTTATTATCAATGTTCAATTTAAACATTCTATCACAAACATAACCATTGCCCACAAAAACTCAATTTTTAGTAATAACATATTGATCAAATTCTATAGTTTGCTTGAAGCCAACTTTGTTGAGTAGAAAGCTTGACATCAAATTCTTCCTCATAAACAGTGTATAGAGCACATCTTTGAGCGTCAATATACGTCCAGATGTGAATTACAGCTCGACCTTACCACTCTCAAGGACTTTTGTTTTGCTTGAATCACCAAGCATAATAAATTTCTCTTCTTCAAATGGAGTATACCTTTTGAACCAATCTTTATGATAGCAGACATGCCTATTGGCATCAGAATCTGCCTACCACCCTTTAACAAATTGAACCATATTAATATCTGTAATCATTGCTACAAGTGGCTCCTCAGTTACGTTCACTTGAGGATTATTTCATCGCTTTCAAAATTTACAAATTCGAGCAAAGTGCCCACTTTTGCCACAGACAAAACAAGCTTGAATTTGTGAAGATAGTCCTTGGTTCTTATTCTTTTGATTTGAAAAATCTTTTTTGTGAGGTCTATTAAATTTTTTGAAATTTTTTCTTTGCGGCTTTAAATGACAATTTTTTAAAATCTGACATTTGGGCAAGCCACCATTTTTAGAAATTAAATTTACCTTCATCATGGAATTCTCATTTCCATTTTGAACCATCAAAGCATCTTGGCCTCTAGCTTTCTCCTCTACTTGAATACGCATAATTAAGGTCTATAGGGATGTCTCATTTTGTTTGTAGTGCATCGACTTTTGAAACTCCCTCCATGAAGATGGTAGCTTGTCAGTGATGCAACAAACAATTAGATTGTCTCCAATCTTGATGCATTCGAATCGAACTTCAGCTACAACCATTTGAAAATCTTGTACTTGTTCTGTGACAGACTTTCCATCTACCATTTGATATCGAAAGAAGCGACCTGCTGCATATTTCTTTACTTCAGCTTCTTCTGTATCATATTTATTCTGTAAAACTTTTCAAATTTTCTTTCCAGAGGAATAAGTGGTATTGTAGAAATCATAAAATTGATCCGCAAGACAATTTAAAAGGTAACATTGACAGTTATACTCATCTTTAGTATATTTTTCAATCTTTTCTTCGTGAACTTTGACTTGTGCTTCAGTCATGTTCTCGGTAGTGATCATGTACTACCGAACATAAGAGACGTCGAGAAGGCTTAGATAGAAGAGCACATTGCACTTCCATCTTTTGAAATGAGCTCCCTTGAAGCGAAATGGCTTGTTGAGATCTCCAATGTTTTCCGTGAATTTTTCGTTTGAAAGCTCCATATTTGAATTCTCCTTAAAAATTGTTAGAGAAATTCACAGTAATAAAAATAAAAAATTACAATGAAATGAAAAATTCAAACGAAACCAGATTGGACTGAGGTACGGAAATCTCGCTCTCTTGAAGGAGATTCAAGCCAGGATATAACAGCCCAACTGATCGTCGTATAGCTCAAATAAATTTTACACAAGATATTGAGCTCAAAGCTCCTCTAAAAACAATATCTCTCGTTTGTTTGGAAACTCTCAATATCTTGACACTCTCTTAAATTTTTTTTTTTCCTTCATTATACATAGCAAGCTGAAAGACTAGGGTGTGTGTGGATATTGAAATGAGTTGAGTTGAGTTGAGTTGTGATGATAAAATATTGTTAGAATATTATTTTTTAATATTATTATTATTTTGAAATTTGAAAAAATTGAATTGTTTATTATATTTTATATTGAAATTTGAAAAAATTATAATAATGAATTGAGATGAATTGAAGTGAGTTTAATAATAAAACGCACCCTAACTTTTTCCTGTATCTTCTTGTACATGAACCCAGCCACCTTTATGTGAACTTTTTTAAAGGTAAAAGCTGAAGGTTTTTGACTTAGTCCTCCAAAATAACAAGAATTTTACTATATTACGGAACCTACTCGCATAACTGCTCCTAAATTCTAGAAACTGAAGAGACGGCTCGTTTTCTATCCGTTAGAGCCAGTTTGACTAGCATTACAAGCACGTGGGTTGATGGAGTCAACGATATCAAACCCAGATTTCAGCCTATTTCAAAATTCAAAACTTGAATGCAAAAAATAAAAAATAAAATAAATAACAAGAGAGACGGGTGAAACTAATGTTATCTATTACAAAATATCAACACCGAGTGTAGGCAGAAATGAAAAGTGGAGTTGGTGAGTTGTAGTGGAGTTATTTTGGTGATGACTGGTGGCAGTGGAAGCTGCTTTTCTATTGTGCAACGGTGAAACTGGAAGCATAGATCGATCTTCCTATTGTGACTACTTATATTCTTTTGTTTTCAGTTAAGCTGGTTTAGGGCAGAAGATAAAATACAAAATTTTTATCTCATCTCATCATTACACATTTTTTAAATCTCTATACAAAATATAATAAATAATTCAATTTTTTTAAATCTCAATTCAATTTTTTTAAATCTCAAAATAATAATAATATTAAAACATAATATTTTAAACTTTCAAATAAAACATAAAATTCCCGAAACTTGAGATGACAACATATAAGTGAGACAATTAAACAAGGAAAAATGGCTCGACCGCTTGGAAGCGCTTCTGATCTAATATTACATGGTAAAACGAAGGCACGTGGTGGATATCTTTCACGAGCAAGATGCTACCCAATTCAACAAACGATTCAAACGTGAAATACGGATTTCCTCCGAGCTCGAAGGAGTCCTGACTCCTGAGTCCACCCGTCTATGGGCTGGGCCGCCTGGTCTTGTCACCTACAGCTCATTCAACATTGGACGGATTTGGGCTCATATTGGAAGCCCAATGCATCAGATTGGCTTAATACCAGGTAGTAACAATATATTTGCATTTCGAAAAAAGTTATCTGTATTTCTGATTTTTTTTTTTTTTTGTAAAAATAAATTTAATTTTTATATTTTATATTTTCTTAAGATGTTGGAATCATAAACTATTAGGTTAAATTTTAGTAGGGGAGATGGAGAGATACTTAACTTTGGGTCAGATTGGCTTAATACTAGAGAGTAAGAAGATATTTACATTTTTAAAAAAATCTGTATTTCTGATTTCGTTTTTTTTTTTTTTTTGTTGTTGAAAAAATAAATTTTAATTTTTATATTTTTTGAAAATGTTGGAATCATAAATGGTTAGATTAAATCTTATTAGGAGAGATGAAGAGATACTTTGGGTTAGAAATGCTTCTGTTGAAAATTGAAGAAAGATGAAAGATGGAATATCTTAATTCAATCTAAACTTTTTAAACTTGGTTATTGCATAGTTCAATTAGTAAATTTATATCATGGCATGAAACAAGAGAGCTAAGATCAGGTTCTGTCAACAGTTTTCAGCTATGGATGTTTGCAAGGTCACATGAAGGGAACTCAATAAGTAAATGAGATGAGATGAATCGAAATTAAAGTTAAAAGTTGAATAAAATATTATTTAAATATTTTTTTTTCATATTATTTTTATTTTAGGTTTTGAAAAAGTTAAATTATTTATTTTATTTTGTGTAAAAATTTAGAAAAATTATAATAATCAAATGAGATGAATTGAGAGAAGAAAAGTTTCTAATCTTCCATCAAGCCTGAAAGGTTTTGATGAAATTTATGTACTTAAAAGATTAAGATATTGTATAGTTTTTATTCAAATTCTAATATCTAAAATGAGGAATAAGTAAAATAAATAGGTCTTGCAAATAAATATGGTTAAATTCATTCAGAATGAATTTTATGAGATAAAATAAGTGTTATAAAAATCAGGTTCGGTTGGATCTTTGACTAAATTGAGATAAACTCAGTTTAGTTTAATTTTAACCCTAGTTTAACATCAAACACCCAACTCTCAAATTATTAAATTCATATTAACTTAACATATTTTTGAGACCTACAATATTTTTTAACTAAACACCTATTTATACGAGAGATTCATAATTTTTTTTAACTTTTCATAAATATATATAAACTCATATTAACATCAAAACATATATAAACTTATTTTAAGTGGACTCCACAAAACTAATTTCACTATCTCAACTTACTACTATTTATGAATAAATTAACTCATCTCAACTCATCTTAACATCTAAACAGGGCCTTCACGTCTCTTAACCAAGTTCAATTAAATTTCATGTTCAAACTATAGAGTTTAAAGTGAAAAGGAAAATAAGTATATAAAAGTAAACTCTACAATATTTATTAAGTAACATTAAATACGGTTGTGTAAATCAAATGTATTCATTTTAAAAAAAAGTTAGGTCAATCGTTAAAAAATAATTTTTTTTATATAAATTTCAAATTTAACCATATTTTTCAAAGTGAGTTATGCGAAGCTTATTGTGATAACCAGGATCTAATTAGATTTTATCTGTATTATTTTTCGTTGCCTTGATATTATTTTAAGTTCTAGATTGATAGAAGCTTGGACCTGTAGTTTAGCATAAAGGTCCACTCGAGCCCTTGCATTGTAGTGGGAAGAACCAAGGATACAGTGGGAAGAATTAAACCCGACAATCCAACTGCTGCAATTGTACACGTATTCCCATCCGTCGAGCCAATTGTTCGTTATCTTCTAATCCAATTTTCTTCCGCCCTCTCTCTCGCACCCAGACCGGAACCACTAAGCCAACCTTGGAGACGGCCATGCTCGCATTCATGGCCTTCTCATCTCCGCCTTACACGCTCTCTCTCCTCCGCCCAACCTACAACCCTTCTCTCTCGCCACCGCTCTTCGCTTCCCCCACCTTTCAACCCCATCTTCGACTATTTCAACTCTTCTCTACTTCTCATTCTCTCTCCAAACTCCCACTCACTACCAAATTCCAATGCATTAGCAAAGACGAAGCCCGGCCAACCTCCACGTCCGATCCCAAGGCCGGAGTCTCGGTCTACAAGCCCAAGTCCTACCAAGTTTTAGTTACAGATGCAGCAAATTCTCTTGCTCGTGCTATTGAGGACGGCAAGACCCGCCTGGAGATTGATTTCCCGTACTTGTTCTCTTTCACTGTCTTTTGCTATGATGTTTGAACTTTCGCGTTTACACTTTATGAAAAATTCTTTTATTTTTGTCAATAATTTGTGACCATTTTGTATGCTAATATTTGGTTTATTCCCTGCGTTTTTTTCTTTGCTGCTTGTGTGGTCAGGCCCTTGCCTAGCAACATTTCTTCCTATAAGGTACATCCTTCTGCGCTCATGTCTTTTTAGGTGATTAAGCCCCTGGCTTCTATGAATCCCACTGTTAAAGCAATCATTGGCTTTATATAGTATTCGTGATTACTTTTTTTAATGCTGGAGAAAAACTCGTATCAACAGTTTTTCAGAATATTCCATATGACATGGCACAATCTATGTTATTCTTTGATGCAATCTTATTATTGGACTCGAAGTTGCTTGTTAATGACAAATTGATCTGAATACACGATACATGATTTTCTCAAATTCCTAAATATGTAAAGGGATCTTCAGATGAGTTCATTGATGCCAACATTCAACTAGTCTTGGCTGTCGTGAGGAAGCTCCGGGAAACAAAGGAAACCAGAGCTTGCATTGTAAGAAGGGAACTTCTTTTCATCTAGCACGCATATCTTTGACTTGAAACCATGTTAATATTTTGTTTCTAATTTTAGGTGTTTCCTGATAAGCCAGAGAGGCGCAGGGCCTCTCAACTTTTTAAAGCAGCTCTTGACTCGGTAATAAAGTAATTCATTGTGAACTTACCAGTTGTTTAGTTTGACCAAATATTGATGACTCGTTTCCATGAAAATCCTTTAGTAACTAGAGAACCTTCAATGTTGAAGTCCTTGATGCTTTATCTAAGTTTAATACTGGATTATTCCTTTCAGATTGATGGTGTAACCATAGGTTCCCTGGATGACGTCCCAAGTGGTCCTGTCACAAAATTCTTCAGGTCTATAAGGAATACTCTTGATTTTGATTTTGAAGATGACAACGAAGGTTGGTTCCACACAAGTACACAATCAAATGATGTAGACTGATAATGGACCTATATGTGCGCATGAGTTTGTCTTTTTGGGAATATATGTTAAACAATACCTGAAAAGTAAATGCGGAACTCATGGGGAAAAATGTAGTTTAGATTTAGAAAAGCCATTAGCTATGATCATCTGAACCCTTAGCTATTATAGTTTTAGCATTAACCATATTGTTTACAAAGCGATATGGGCTTGTTTTGTTGTTTAAAGCTCCTACGCTTCTTATGTTAGAGTTTTTGATGCCATGTTAATTGAATTGTGCACACCAACCATCTTATGTTAACTTTCCACTCTCTGTCGTCTCTTACAAATGCAGACCGTTGGCAGTCTAATGATCCTCCATCCATCTATATATTTATTAACTGCAGCACACGAGAACTTGCGTCCATAGAGAAGTATGTGGTATGGCATCTTCACTGTTAGAGTATTATCTCTCCTACTCTCGAATCCCTGACATAAAAATTGGATCTCCATAATATGCTAACATAGTTATATGTATTGTTCTGTTCCTCAATGGTCATAGGCTATTGGGTATCGCAACCTGATTCATCTGTATTGATTTTTTCTTAAGTTGAGAATGCACATCAGAATCACAATAATTTTGTTGATAGTTATGTTGCTATCATAACCATGTCCCTTTTCCACATTTTAAAAACAATGTTGGAGGTGGTGTACTCAGGTTGCGCCTTTGCACTGATTAGTAAAGATCTTTTTTACTCATAAAAAAAATGTCCGAGGTGGGTTCCTGTTTCCTTCATGACTCTGTTTGGGATGTGCAGGAAAATTTTGCTCAATCAACTCCTACACTTCTCTTCAATCTGGAACTTGATACATTGCGGTTCGATTTATGCCTTTATTTAGCTTTGATTGACACTTAATTCTTGTTATACTGAATACACTTTCCATTGTCAAATAAAAGATGTTAACTTGGCAGTGCTGACTTGGGCATTCTGGGATTTCCGACAAGAGATTTGCACTACCGATTTCTTTCTCAATTCACTCCCGTGTTTTATATCCGAATCAGAGAATACTCAAAGGTACTTGTTATTTTGTCTACCTTCTTTACTCATTAATTTTTTTCTCAATCCAAGTTTGGTGTGTCTACTTGATCTTTAATTGAAGACAGTAGCAGTAGCACCTTACATTGTGAATTACAGTGGAGCACTGTTTCGCCAGTACCCAGGTATTAAAATTATTTCCCTGAGAATTAAAACTATGTTCTATACCCAATTACATGCGTTTTTTTGGAGAAAATATTGTTCTTATCATGCTGACCAAGTCATGCATCTCTTGAGAACCACATTTTCACATTTTTGTCAGCAGGGGTTAGCGGTCCTTAATTTATTTGATTGATAATGTCCAGACCCTTTTTTTTTTTTTTTTTAATAAAAAAGGACCTGATAAGAAAGACTGCACCACCATCTTGGTGCAACATTAAGTTGCATAACTATGTGCCACCAAAATGAGAAAGGTTGAAGGTAAGATGGATAACTTTATAAAATCCTAGATTCCATCCACTGGGAAGTGCCCGAATGTGTCAGGAAGATAAAGAGAAAAACCATAGGAAATACTTATGATGGAAACAATGCTTTCAAAAACATTATTTTAGCTCTTGATAATTTAGTGGAAGCTCCTTCTATGTCATGCTTCATTTTCATATCCTTTTGCATAGCTAGTTTCAAGCCCTTATCTTTTTTAGAATCGGTGCAGGACCTTGGCAGGTGATGCTTAAACAGACAGATGGTTCTTATGCTTGTGTAGCTGAGAGTGCAACACGCTTTACACTGGGTGAAGTATGTATCTTTTTTTAACTCCAGGCCCACTTCTTCTCTTAATTGTTAAAAATAATTGGATATGCTTTTGTACTAATTAGTTCATATGACCTAGACCAAAGAAGAACTGTTGAGGGTGCTGGGACTGCAAGAGGAAGAAGGGAGCTCACTAGAATTTCTCCGCAGAGGCTACAAGGTCCCTCTGATTATCTAAGTAGTTTCTTCCATTTGTACTTAGGTGTAAATGCTTAGCAATAATATAGACAATTTCTTTCTTTGTAGAGTAATTTCCTCCCATCTCTCCCAATAGTTAGTTTTATTAGTTGTTCTAAGAAGCTTTATTATGAAAGATGGTGACTTGAAAATCTCTCAAGTTGTATGATCTCTAATCTTGCAGGTTTCCACTTGGTGGGAAGAGGAAGTAGACATGGAAGCATCTTCTGCATGGCGCAGTTAACAGACAGATGTTGAAGTTCCAATTAATCAGGGTCACTCAACCCTATATTATTCCAGAAGATCCAGGCATAAAGCTTGCACTATCATTTCTTCTCTTCCTTCCTTCCCTTTTTTTTTTCTTTAAATTTTGTCTGTGTAATGTATTATTTTTTTCCTTTTCACTTTAAATGATTTGACTTTCTCCGCTTTGAACCGGAGATTTTTTTTTCGTGCCCTGTTTGATTGTGGAGTGTGTAAGAAAAGATAGAAAAATAAATTGTAGCGTCGTAAGCGAAAAAGGAAAACGAGTTCATATTATGGGATTTAAATTGGATAACTTCATTGACTTTAATGAGCTTTTACTACTAAGGTCTATTAGAAGGGAGCTGTCCATAATAGTAGCCTACCAGATTGCCAAATAGACTTTACAAGAATGAAGAAACGATTCGCCAATAAAAAGTTAAAAAAAAAAAAAAAAATAGACTTTACAAGAATGAAGAAACGATTCGCCAATAAAAAGTTAAAAAAAAAAAAAAAAAAAACCTTTGGCACCTAGCAGGGAAAAAAAATCATTAATAACACATTTTGAAGCCGAGATACCGGACGCAATATACAGTGTACAGAATGAGCTAGGAATTCAGCCCTTTGGTTTTTTAACATCTAATATTATAGAAAACACTCTAGTTATCTGCATCAGAACCAGTGAAGTCAGGTTCCGGTGGCTTCTGCAGTTTCACCAGGTTCCCCCTACTTGGGTTGCGAAGCCTATGACCACGAAGAGCATTAGCTGCAAAGCGGGAAGCCAAGATAGTTGCACCAAGCCTGGAGCTACCACCACTTCGCGATACTAACGCCCTTGCATCAACGTCGTCTTCACTGTAATATGCTTCTTCTTCTTCTTCTTCTTCTTCTTCCTCTTCTTGACGGCGGCGTTCAGCAGATTTTCTCTTGGCATAACGGCGCCAGGTAGCCTGGATGAAGCAGGCAGCCCACGTCCTCCACTGCTGTGAGTAGAAACGGAAGGTGTGCTGAACTTGCCTGCTATGAAGGCGCCTAAACTGAGAGGCGACAAACTTCGTCTCTTCTGCTTCCAAAGCAAAGGCTTCCACTTCAGTTAAAGCCTTCACTGTCCGAGTAGATGTGGGTAAGTTGGAGCCAGCTTTAGGGTCCAGTGCCCAAGTCAAGAGCTCTTCTCCACAGAAGTCCCCTTCTTTCAGTATACCTCGATTGAAAAATCCACTCCTACCACCATCCGTAGTGACACTCTCCAGGCGACCACGGATGATAAAGAGCATCTCGTCCACGGGGTCTCCTTCTCGGACTATGTAGGTGCTCTCTGTGTATAAACTTGGCTTTAGTCGCTCACAAATGGCATCAAGCAGCCGCTCGTCCATATTGGCAAACAAAGGAACCTACACACACACACACACGATTTTATAGAATTGACACGGCTGGAATAATTTCTTAAGATACAGAACTCCGGCAGGATACAAAACAGCATACTTTTGATATTGCAGCCCCAAAGGAAACTGATCCATTATTTCACTTACCCTTCTCACTAAATTCAAACAAAGATGCCGCTTGATATCCCTCCTGAGATCTTTTGGTAAATTCTGGACCAAGCTCTCTTCATCTACTCCCCGTGTTTCCAACCACTTGTACTGGTCATATCGCCTAACTCGCTCCCTAAGATCCTGTGGAAGCAAGCGGTGATGCATCCACTGCTCGGAGTCACGCCTTTTGATCCTCATCTCCTCAACACGAACTGTGAGAGACTGGAGGTAGGTCTGTTGCAATCACATGACAAAAATAAAAACAATAATCTTATTATATCCATTTACTTTTTACCGTTTAGTACCTAATAATTTCGACTAACATGAGCAGAATCTACAACGTACAGCATCTTAGGCATCCAAAACGAATTTTTTCTATAAAGCATTAAACTCACCTGCATGTTTCCAATCAGAAGTGCAAAGAGTAGGAGCCCAGAAATTGCTATAAATATAGAAAAGAGAACTTCTCCAGGATAGGTACTCGTTTGAAGGCCCTGACCAAGCGTGCTGTGGAAATTGAAATTGAAACGAACTTAAACTAAGAACGTTGGGTGCTCACAAACCAAGAAAATTAGCATTTTCAGTTGTACTCAAACTTCAGCCATGAGTAATGTGCTTAAGAAAGGAACACTATTGGGTGATGCAATAAGCTACCACATATCAAACATCAGAAAGTAAGATACCTCAAATTTTGCAGGCCCCACCACAAACAGTAGCAAAATTTAGAGAAGAAAGCCTTGGATGCAACAATGCCTGATGCTACAGCTTGCGTGTAAATTCCATAATTAAACGCTGAAAAATCATCAACAATAGAGCACCGATGAACAAGAACTCTCTCTCTGATCTTTTGCCACTCACTGTAGCCTCCCATATGTTTATTCCCGCAGTACAAGTAATTTATGTCACATTTCCCGCTATCTTTACAGGCTCTCCGCCAGCAAGTGTCATTACGCTCAACAGCAAATAAGTACCAGAAAGCCCCGGCTATCTGTTAAAAGTCCAGATAATATTTATGTAAAGTGAAATTGTGTTCAAGACCAAAAGGTGTTCATTAAATAAAATATTGACCCAATATGTGGGGGGATAATTTCAATAGAAATGGTGAGATGCTAATCAACAGTTCACAAGTTCCATTCTTCAGACCTCCTTCATTCATTACTTTCTCAATCTTATCACACTCTTCTATTTTATATTTTTAATTAGGTTTCAGGCTAATGAAATCTTTTACCTCACATTAAATTTACAACTCACGTACGTCAGGGTGGCTTACAAACACGTAAAAAAGAACTAGCGACAACCTAAAAGAAACGCTTACATGGCTAGAAAGCATATACCAAAGCAAATAGTATGCAGCACCAACCAAAGCACTTTCAGCAAAAACACCTGCAGTCTTCTTGAGTTCTGCATTCAAAGGAACAAAGCGGGCAAATCTTGGAATATACTGAAATAAGACAATACGTAGCAATGCCTGTTTTGTAGCCAATACTTCTGAACCCTTTGACTTCTGAAGAAATCTCCACACCACAATCTGCAGACAATGTGAACAAAATAAAATAAACTAATGCTTTCCTTCCCGTTCCAAAACATGTAGCAATCCAGAAAAGATGAAAAGTTTGAGAGACAGAAAGCTGTAGCTAGTGGAGCAAAGTTAGCATGGCTTCTCGAACCTGTGGTAGGGGTAGCACAGAAAGTAAATCAACAATAAAATATCGTCGTAGATATCGCCTAGCTATCTTTGCAGGATCTATCACAAGTTCACCTCGTCCAAAAACCCGAGAGGATGGTGCAATATAAGCTGTGCGAAATTGAAGAGCCATACGAATAACATAAAAAGCATCAAGAATTGTCCGCAGAGTCGTAGTTGTGACTGCTAACTTTGTGTCCATACCAAGGCAATACGATGCATGATTGAAGATAGGAAGGTAGAAAAACAGAGGATCAAGAGATACCGAAAGAATACAAGATAGGACAAAAAGCCTAATCCATAACAGGAGGGATTTATCTTGAGGGTCAAATATCTTTTTCTCAGATATTTTAAGATCTTCATGGAACACTGCCCGGCTAACGCCAAACCTGAGTGATCGCCCAAATGTCCTCAGTCCATCTGATCCCATTTTCATGCCGTGCTTGAAAGATTTCGACGAATTTTTCTTTGCACGGCCGGGAAGAGCTAGCCCCTCCAAATTAAACTTAGATCGCTTCATTCCAACTGTATTAGAAGGCATAGACAATGCAGAATCCAACTCATCCAACCTACAGGTGCCAACAACCTTGAAATCAATCACTGCTTTAATTTTCCCATTTTTCACGCTGAGAAAAGTAACATATAAGAATCATGAAAATAATCAGTTCTATTTTTAAACCTTTTTCTAACACAAAGCTACAAATCTGTGGTATCTAATAGTTTGACAGAGCAAACCTATTGGGATCTCATATTCCTTGAGAAAATGTACAATAGAAATACTCGGAAAGAAACAATAAGAGGGCTCAAAATCCAGTGGCCTCGTTTTGCATAGGAATGTGTTCATTATTAAAACAAATCACAAGTCTCACATAAGACCTACGAATCAACAAAGAAAAATCGTAATCTATAAAGTTCAGAGGGAAGAGAAATGAAAATCTCTTATGCCAAAGGACACCATGTGCAATATAGATCTGTACCTCACAAATTTCTCCTTCTGACCACCGATGTACTGCGACTTGTAACCGCAATCAAACATTGTTTGGATTCAAGTACATAGATAACAGATTTGAATGGCACAATTCCAGGGCAAGCTTCAAGTAAATCACAAAATGGGATGGATATATATATATATATATAGATATATAAAAGGAGAGCGAGAGATCAAATTTGATTATCGAAATTCCTGCTCTGCAAACAAAAAGAATGTGAGATGCTGGCATTAAAATCATAGCATATATCAAAATACTGTCTCTAAGCGATAATAAATCATGTTTTAACCAAAAACAGAAAGGAACATAATTTAAACCACAAATAAACCAAAAGAAAATCAGATGAAAGGATTGTTTTTGGAAAAATTAAATCAAATGCTGATTAAAATTACAGTAAAAATACACAAAAATAAGGCAAAAGAAAAAGAAATGCGGAGAATGAAAGATGGAAGGAAAAACTTACAGTGATCATCATCAGTTGTTGATTCCACAATAATTTATTACTAGGTTTCAGAAAAAGGGGAAAGAGGGGGGTGGTTTGATTCGAGGGTATTGACGAGAGCCAGACCGTTATTACGGTTATGCGGAAGTAGAAGCTCAAAAACGAGTTTTGATGCGCGGGCCATACCCGACGGGTTTCTCAGGACCCGGCGGCAATTTTCTATATGCTCTAACAAAAAGAAATCCAAACCTTGTACGTTGCAAATATTTGCAATTTAACGACCTTTCTTGCCCAGTTTTGGAACTCCCCCAAGTAATGGAGCTTGTATCGGGCCTAACTAAAGAATCAGAAGGTGGTGGGAGATATGGATGAGATAAAGGTCGAGCCCACAAAAAGGCCCGAGTCCAAATATCGTGGACTTGAGCTGAAGCAGAATGGTCTCATGCCTGTTGACAATGGGCCTACTTATAAAGAATCTGCTTTTGCACTTCCTGTGAACAAAACTACGTCACTTTATTGCAAAATATGATGACCCCTTTTTCTCTTTAGCTGTGCCTAATCTTTTTATGAGTGGAGTGTAAGCTTTTGGTCCCAATTAGCCTTTTCATGATGCCTGTCAAGCGATTTAATTAAAAAAATTGACATTCATATCCAACAAAAAAAAAAAAAAAAAAATTGAAAATGTACAAACTTTAACATATAAGCAGATAATTACTTTGGCTCTAAGTGATTTTTTGAAGTAATTATATTCCTTTTTTTTTTTCATTGGATATTTGATAAAGAGAAAGATTATTTTAAATGTATTTTTTTAAAGAGAAATGATATTTACAGTTTTAATTTATATAAATCTCGTGCACTTCCTTTAAAAAAAGTAAATAAATTTAGGATTCATATAAAAAATTATTTTTTTAATAATGAGTTTCACTTTTTTTTTTTAAAAAAAGTCTGCAAAACTTACACACCCAAAACTATATCTAAAATTAATCTTTTTAAAAAAAAAATCCACCGAAAGATAAGATCCATGATCTACATGTTCATAAAAGCAACTAGCCGATCGACTTTAATCTGTGCATGAAAAGAAATTGGCATAAAAAAGAAGCAAAAAAAAAGTTCACTACCACTCAGTCCACGTACGTACGCTTTCTGGCCTTCACACCTAGAAAAAAGAAAAGAAATGTGTATCCAACATAGTGTTAGATGAGATTCCATTAATGTATAAAAACACAATCATGCTTTAACATATCTAATCGATTCTTTAATATGATCTGATGTGGTGGGCATCCATTGATAGTGTCACTTCATCACTTTAAACCATATAAAGGCAACACCATCGCAGTAAACACACACACACACACACATATATATATATATATATATATATAATTGAAATCATAACCAAAGTCAAAAGTACCCCACTCTCTTCTAATCTACGATTTTATTTTTTATTTTTAAATCATATATATTAGACGTGACAAATAGGAGTACTGTTATTATACTGTATATTAATTATTAGATACAGAACAATTAGATATTTCTGATGAAAGAAATAAAAAACTAGTTAAGCTGCATGCCCGACGTTGCCAGATATGCATCTCCCCCAAGTTGTATATTCTCTTTGGAGTTGAATTAAACCATCCACTAAATAATGTGTCACGTTACATATTAATTAGGACATATTATTGATATGAATTATTTTATTTTTAAATCGGAGTGTAAACATATCAGTTAAATGATAATATTTTATTTATAATATTTAAATTTTAAAATTTATCTTCTAAATTAAATTATGTCAGGTAAACAATATGTGATGTAGAGGTTTTAAAATAACAGTGCTCTATTAACATGATATATATATATATATATATTATATAATGGTGTAAAATTCATAATTATACACGTCAATTAAGTTCTAAAATAAGAGGCCTTCTATGCGGAATTAGCTCCTATGATTGTCCGCCCCAAAATGCAATATCGCACTTCATGAATCATGACTCTCTGAATTCGTTTTACGAAAATATAGAAATGGGGAACGAGTTCGAGAAAGTTCTAGATCTTCTTGTTTTTTCTATTATTATTATTATTATTATTATTATTATTATGAGAGGATAAAATATATAACATGTTGATATTGACACGTAGAAATATTATAAAAATGTTTAAAAGAAATAATTTAGATCCACCTCTTTCTATCAATTTAAAACTGAAAATAAATTAATAAATAATAATCTAACACAATATATATATATATATATATATTTATATATATATATCTAAATCAGAGCATATATAGTATTAAATTCAAAACAAAAGAAAAAGGGTTAAGATGTACTGATCAAACATGATTATATTCATGCATGGCCAAGAACATAAAAGCAAAAATCAGGGTCTGATCAGTGGTACTACTTCTGCACAGTTATCACCTTCCCGTTGGTGGAGAGACCCCACAATCCACCAGCAACCATGTTATCTGCTCAATAGCTGTCGAGCGCACAAAACAAACTTTGAGCAGTAGTAGGCGCGGGCACTATTATCACAAAAGCAACGACGTTGCAACCATATCTATATATATAGATATATAGCCTCATGATTTCTGTCTCTCTTTCTTTCGAAACTAGTACATTATCTAACAAGGATATGGATACCTCAAACACAGTTGCATATATGCCCTCATTGCACGTGTAAAGTTGGTTAAAAGTGTCGTAGAGAATGTGCCTTTGGGGCTCCACGGTTGGCATCACATAACTACAAAAGGATTGGTGTCAAGATCGGTACTACTGGTCATCATGCATGACCCATCAAGATATATATATATATATATATATATATATGCATATTATTATATGCTATTGTAGTATTATGTCTGTTCTTTTGTGGATCTCGTTTTAGATCCAATCCCAAGTACTACTGCAAACTCGACATTAATTAGTGCTGTATTGCACTGCATGCATCATGCGCCAAAACATATAATTATCTATAGCTTTCTTCATGTTGTATTGATCAGCAACTCCAAGTGACAGTAAGTACTGGAACAAAACAGGATAAAAGGAGTTGCTAAGATTAATAGCAACGACAACCCTACGCATGCAGTGACACCGCAGCAGTATGGGAATTAAGGTGCAGTATTAAGAGAGAACAAACGAAAGCTAGCTAGATCTATACATGTCGTACGTCCCGGTTGTTGGGTTAGAAAGGCCATCGATATGAAAGGTCCGTGCTGGACATATATAAAACATCCTTAATCAAATTAATTATAATCATATTAGCCATCTAATTAATTATTTAATCTGGTAAAAAACACTCTCTCTTTAAACGAGACTACACGCTAGCTAGCTCTCCCTGACAAGCGCATTTTGACCTTTTTACATTTTTGTTACAGCTTTTTACTTCTTTATCTTTAAACATGGTCGTTTTTTTTTTGTTCTTTTTATGGGTACGTAGGAAATATTAATTACAATCAGTTATATTAATTAGTTTCTGACGAGATCCATCAAAATTCCATAGTGCAAAGCAAACAAAAAAGGTTAACGTATGGACCTTTTAACTACAATTATTGCTTCTCACGTAGATTACTCATGAGAACCTTTAAAAGAGATAGGATCGAGATTCACCTTTCTAATCATTTATCAACCATTAGAAAATTACTGTGTTATTATCTCAAGTTTAAAGATAATAAAACTGCGTATGCGTATATCAAAAAATCAGTCCAGTACTGATCAAAGAGCTTTGAGTTTCTTCCAAAAAACTAATCCGGAATTAAAGCAATTGTTACGTCAAGTTGTTGAATTTGATTAGAGGTGTGGAGGGAACAATAAGCGAAGAGCTGGATTCTACGAGATGATGACTTGTAATTAATTCAAGAAGAGAATGTTAAGGGAGCAAAGCAATGGATTCTATTGACATGTGAACCTCTTTCAGTCAAAGACAAACAAATTGAGACACCCTTTCAGTCCACTGTCTGGACAAATGCCACGTGCCCTGCCCCACTCTCATCATGGCGCGTAAGACAAAACAACAACTTTCTCCACGCTACAACTGTAACCCAACTCCCCCTCCAGTTATCTTTACTTCTTTTTCCTCCATTGTTATGACTCGCGACTTTTTTCTGCACATTTTTTTTTTATCTTTAGGTCTCGTTTCAGGGTAAAATGAAATGAGAAGAAGTTTTTTAATATTTTATTATTTTAAATTTTAAAAAAGTTAAATTATTTATTATATTTTATATAAAAATTTAAAAAAATTAAAAAATGAGATGATGTTACTTTATCCAAACCAGCTAGTCAAAATATCTGAAGCACCTTGTTAACTCCCTTCCCCACATTTTCCGATCCTCATTTACCAGTCACTAAACTTGTTTTCTATAATCTAATATACTAACCAAGATTTTTTTTAAGGAAAGAAAAAGAAAGAAAATCAAACCTAACAGTCCCTTTCCTCAACCGTCACCATTAAACTCATCATAAAAAATCCAAGGAAAAACAAAAGATTATACTAGTAAACGAGAATTAACAATGCCAATATGATTATCCCAACCCAACTGTAAAGCAAACCCACATTGGATTCTGATGCACACATGAAGATCCATGCCTATTTGCTTTCCTTCCTGCCCTCCTGCATCCAAAGCCACTAACAGTAAAGACCCAGAAACACAAACCAACCCGCCATGCCTTCGAGACCCCTAGCTCCAACTCCTAGCTCTCCGGGGCCAAGTTTCTTCACCAAAACTAGGGTCTTGTTCTTGACCCTCACCATCTCAGCTTCTGTTGTTATATTGGTCTCAATCTTCTACTTTCTTTATCATATCTGGCACTCCCTTGTGCACAGAGCGAAAACCATTCCCTTTGACTCCAGCGCTCCTCTTAAGCTCCAGAGATTCTCATACAGAGAGCTAAAGCAGGCCACCAATGGCTTTGACACTGCCAATATCATTGGCAAAGGCGGGTCAGGTACCGTGTTTAGAGGAATTCTAAGAGATGGAAAACTCATTGCTATTAAGCGTTTGGACGCTCTTTCTCTGCAGACGGAGAGAGAGTTTCAAAATGAGTTGCAGATTCTTGGTGGCCTACGGTCGCCATTCTTGGTCGCGCTTTTGGGTTACTGTGTTGAAAAGAGCAAGAGAGTGTTGGTGTACGAGTATATTCCCAACAACAGCCTGCAAGAATCGCTTTTTGGAGATGGGCTTTTTAGTTTGAGTTGGGAAAGGAGGTTTGACATAATCTTGGACGTTACTAAAGCTCTAGAATTCTTGCATCTTGGATGCGATCCACCGGTGATTCACGGGGATATTAAACCCAGCAATATTTTGCTCGATTCGGAGTACCGGGCAAGGATTTCCGATTTCGGGTTGTCAAGGATTAAGGTGGAGGGTGAGTTTGGGGTGGATTTGTTTAGCCAGGACTTGGGGAAGAGTCAGGAGCTGTGGAAAAGCCAAGAGCTTTCAGGGAATTTGGCCGCGGAGACTCCAGCAATCGGTACTCCGGTGGAGAGTGCTCATGAGGTAGATTTTGCTCTTGCTTTACAAGCCTCTACTTCATCCAAAAATAGTAGGATATCTTATAGTGTTAGAGCATTGAACACGAATTCTTTCAATTATAATGCTAACATGGCGAGTGAGAATGATGGCAAGACTAGTAGTGCAAAGGGGAAGGAGGTTTCGGTTGTAGACGTGGGTGGGGATGATTGGAATAATAGGTTTGTGCCTTATGATGACGAGTTCTCCAGCATTGATCACAGTAAGGAGTTGAATTTTAATGCATCTTCGGCTGTTGACGAGGATGTGGATACAAAACAGTGGGGAAAGAATTGGTGGTGGAAGCAGGATGGGAGTGGTGAATTGTGTAGTAAGGATTATGTGATGGAATGGATAGGGAGCCAGATTTGCCCGTCTTCAAATCCTGATTGGGATGAAGAAAAGAAGAGTGCTCCTGAGCTAAATAACTTGGATAATTCAACACCATTAGATAAATTAGAAGACCTGAATGAAGCCCAACCACAAGAAATTGGATATGAAAACCTCAATACAGGGCATGAGAAGAAAGAGTCAAAGGGCAAGAAAAATCGTAAGAAGAAACAGAGAAAGATGCAAGAGTGGTGGAAAGAAGAGCATCTTGCTGAAATTAGCAAGAAGGGTAGTAAGCTCAAAAGGCTTGAAACCAAGTGGAGGGCTGGCTTCAAAATGCCGCATTTTGGTTTGGGAAGACGTTTTCGCTTTCACAGACGAAAGAACTTTGGGGAGCAGAATCGGAATGAGTGTGATTTAAATGGGGAGTTCAGTTTTAGAAGGGGATGGAAGAAAAAGAGCACCCGGTCTATTGGTAGTGACATGTGGAGTGGAGATCTTTTTAGCCGCGAGCTCAGCAGTACCACGAGTATGAGAGGGACTTTGTGCTATGTAGCACCAGAATATGGTGGCTGTGGGTACTTAATGGAGAAGGGTGATATTTACAGTCTAGGGGTTTTGATACTTGTGATTGTATCTGGTCGAAGGCCATTACATGTTCTTGCCTCCCCTATGAAGCTTGAGCAAGCAAACTTGATAAGCTGGTGTCGGCACTTAGCTCAAGCTGGAAACATTTTAGAACTTGTGGATGAGAGGTTGAAAGATGATTATAATAAGGACCAGGTAACCTTGTGTATTAACCTGGCACTCACCTGCTTACAGAAATTGCCGGAGCTGCGGCCAGATATTGGGGAAATTGTAAAGATATTGAAAGGGGAGATGGATCTCCCACCCCTTCCACTTGAGTTCTCTCCCTCCCCATCTTCCAAATTATACAGCAGGTCAAGAAGAAAACAAAAAGCCAATGCAGAGTAGTATTTGGATCAGAAAGTTCGTTTAATTTACTTTACCTTGTAATGTTGGGGTGATGCTGAGTGTAATATACAGGAGTGATGACTTGTAGCTGTTATTAGAGAACAGTCTCAGGGAATTGAAGGTGTGTGTACTGTGAGAATTGTTTTTATGTGTACATTAGATAAATAATTTTTTCTTTTTTTGGCCACTTAATGAATGCAAATATTGATGGCGCATGTTCTTGCTTTGCCACTCATTTTTTATCCAGCCAATGCAAGCTAAGTTTACAGGGTAGACTGGTAGCTTCCACAAGTTGCTTCAAAGTTCTCTTCCTTTATAAAAAAAGCCACAAGAAATCAATGGTTATCTTTCCTTTTCTTTAATAATCGGTTCTGGAAAAATGGTTCTCCATCTTTCCTTTTCTTTAAAGGTTTTACCATTCAGAAGTAACCTCTATCCGTCTTCTCCAACTTGCTTTTCTCGGTTTTAAGATCTTCAAAAACCATTATTGTAGATCCTATCCTGCAATTGTTCCATTAAGTTCATTGTCATCTTACTACCAGTCAACTGCACCCTTGGAACATCAGGAAGCAGAACCAAAGCAAGTTGTGATATTTTTTCCTCATGCTCAGCTTTGAGACACTAATCTTCTTGCAAAGGGGAATCACCATAAATTAGTAATTACCGTGATATACGCTTCAAACCATCAAAAGTGCTTCAACGTTTGGCAATGAATTCATGAACAAAAAAGACTTCAAGAGTATGCTGCAACAAGGATGTTAGCAGGCGCGTATTTCGTATTAATATTTTTACATTTGTTCCGTTGCTCGTTCGATTTAACACCTTGATGAAGTGGTAAAGCATGTATCAAAACAAAGCTGCTAGCCTGCGAGCCAAAAACTCAAAATCCAGTCCAAAATGCCTCCCATGTTGATGGAAGGACAAGCGGTATATATTTGTTTTTTTTTTTAAGCAATCAAATTTTTATTAGAAACGAAAAAGATGATACATGAGTAGGGGGTGAGATTGCCCAATAAACGTCCTAGTACAATAATTACAGTGCAAAAATGGTGAAAAAAAAGAAAAATAAAACAGATTTTGAGATAATTTCTTGATTTTCATCCATACTCTACAAAGAGGGCACCATCTTAACTATGGTTACTTCCGGCGTCATGAACTGGGTAAAATGTTCTTCAACTGGGTAAGATGTTCATGTTTTGAAAGGTTACTTCCGGCGTCATGAAGTCTAAACTGTGCCTGGATGGAAAAGAGTCGGTCCGCCATAAAAACCCTAGTAATTAAAGCGATTTCTGTTCACCTGACAATTTGGCTCCCTCATTTAACTACAGAAGATTGTCTACCCTTTCTTCCCCTTTGGTGTTTCTTTGACTGGATAGAAAGGCAAAGAAGCCATAATCACGGGATAAAGTTACTCAAACACTATAATATGTACATCATCAGGCCACGAGGGGCTGAGACTAATTGCATGATTGGGCACAAGTTGTATATTTCCATATAAACAAAAAACAATCTAGCCAGTTGACTACCATTCTTTCTTTCTTCTTATTAAAAAAAAAAAAAGGAAAAAGAAAAAACAAGTGGCATGAATGAAGCATATTGCTTCATCAAGAGGCAACCTTTGGTCGGCACTCAATTGTCAAGCATAAAAGATTGACAGCTTTTTTTGGTGTTGCAGCCCATCGACAATTATTGTAGTCATACTTCACTTCAACACATGAACAAGGAACCCCAGATTCATGTTCTCAACGATTACTTCTCGGCCTTGGTTTCAAAAACCTTTGAGTTCTTCTTATTCTTCTTGGCTCTGTCGGTAATGAAACCAGCCCACTTTTTTATTTGTTATTTTTTCTTTCAACTAGCATTTTAGTTTTTATCATTTTCCAAAACACAAATAAAAGCTTGTTTAGACCATCTTTACGCCTGCAGTATGACGCAACTAGTGATGTTGCAAGATCCAACTGAGGCGTGGCTAGGACTGGATATTGTCCTCCTACCACACAAAAAAAAAGTCAATGGAAATTTAAGGACTAGTTTATTTTGAAAGATGAGATAAGATTAAAATTAAAAAGTTAAATAAAATATTGTTAGAATATATTTTTTAATATTATTTTTATTTTGAGATTTAAAAAAGTTGAATTGTTTATTTTATTTTATGTATGGATTTAGAAAAGTTGTAATGATAAAGTGAGATAAGATAAGATATTTCCTGAAAACAAACGAGGCCTAGTCTTCGATACGTTTTAAAGAAAGAAAAATATCATATAATACACTCATCTCAGTTTTCTTTTCTTTTTTTTAGTATTGAAATGATAGTATTACTATTATTGATATGATGTTTCGCACTCTTAAACCAAGTTCCAACAATTCAGATTTTTTAAAAACGAATCATGCACATAGAAGAATATACTATGATTTTGAGAGGGCGGCCTTGGGGCCGAAAAACATTTGATGCCAAAGTCGATAAATGTTCTTGAAGTGTAGTAAATAAGTAAGAAAGTCTAAGAATCAGAGAGAATTTCCTCATACTTGGGATCAATTATTTATACTATAGGTTTGAAGAGCATATCATGTTTGCTTTCATGAAGTTTGGGTTCCCTGTACTGTTTATGTTGTCAGAATCTTTAAATACGGTGTGGCTCTGGGATGGCCCTATTAATGTGGTGTCGCTCTGCGATGTCGTCATTAATGTAGTGTGTTGTCCAGGTGGCTGAGCCATTAATACAGCGTGGTTCTCCAACTTTCTTCTCTTAGCCTGCCCTCTTCCTAGTCCGTTCGTGTGTTCTCTGTCAGTAGATCAACGACCCTCCGTATGTCATGCATGTAGTGTGGGCGGACACTCGATAACTAGACACTACCTGAGGGACCTCAGACTGACGAGTCTCATCTCCTGCTGCACCATCTCTCCTACAGGTCACATATAGAGGATTCTCCTAGTGGGTTGGATTTGTGGCTTTTCGTCTCGGGCCGGGCTTAGTTGGGCCTTGAGGGGAAAATCCCCTTACACTTACCCAGCTAATTCTCACTGAGAATTTATCATGATTTAATTCCGCCTTCCTCCCAAGGCCGGGCACTCTATTTAGGTTCTCTGACGTCTGGAAGCTTTTGTGGGTTAGCCACCCTTGATGGCGTTTTTCCATGATGGACTCTCCTTCATTATATCTTTTCAAAATCATTATTGAAGGGGTGTCAGACGGCTTTTCATATTGGCGTAGCCTCGTGAACCATGTTTCTTGAAGCTGAAGTGGCGAGTACCCCGCCATTCTTGTCCTCTTGATTTTTCTTATTTTCGACCAGTCTCCTCTATTATTCGTGTTTTAGTAGTGATGGCTTATGACAAATTTGTTCAACTTAGTGTTCCTGCCAACGTCAGGCCAGTGTTTTTGGGTAGCGGATGGTGCTCAACTACTTACAAGTCAACATTGGCTTCTTTAGCCTTCACCTATCGAGTGCTAGAATCTGTTTCCTTTAAAGTTCCTGGCCCTGACGAGGGCGCCGTTGATGCAAAGGGCCACTCCAATAAGGTAGCCCTATACCCTTCTATGTTTTCGTGCGGCTTGAGATTGTCATTTTCTTGCCCCATTTGTTACCTTCTGGACCGCCTTGGTTTGGCCCCTTCCCAATTACACCTGAACGCCTGGCGGTTATTGATTTGTTGTAACATTATCTGGCGGCAGGCTTTGTTGGAATCCTACCCAGACGATGCAGATCTCACCGGCCATGAGTTTCTTCTTGCCCATAGGGTGTTACGCCTAAAGGAGAATGTATACAGTTTCAAGGCGTCCCATGCATTGGTTACCTTGGAGCAGTGGTACTGCAAGATAAAAAGACTGGTCTCCAAAGTTTTTCTTTGTTTCTGGTCGTGGTTGGGAGTTTTCGGTAGGCCAGGTGAACCACTAGAAGTTTCCCATATGGATAGATTGGGGAAAGATTCCGGAGGATAGGGTCGTGCATCCGACGACCACTCCTTATGAGTCAAAGCGTCTTGCGATCGTGCAAGAATGGGTGCAAAAACATCTTGACAGCGTTTGTTCCGAGGTCCTCCTTTCTGAGGAGAGTCTGGAGAGTTCTCTACCTCAACTGGGACACCTTCCTTTTGGCGATAGGCCGATGGCTATACGGTCACAGGTTGTTCCATTCTAGAAGCGTTCCTTGGACCTTCCTTCTCTGGATAAAGGGAAGAAAGCCAATCAGGCTGAGGACAAACCTCTTCCCGGGGTTCAGGACCCTTTGATGCAAGAAACGGTTACTTTGGAAGCTAGCCATCCGATTACTAAAATGGCCCTTGCACTGGTTTTGATGGGCGAACCAGTGGGTAGTTTCCACGCAGTGCTCCTTCCTACGACGATGGGTGAGGCACCCCGGGTTGCGGTTGAAATGGGCACCCTTCTCGAAAGTATTTTCGCATCTTCCCCTCATGGGGAAGAGCAACACAACATTCTTCTTCCTAGATTTCTCCTTTTTCCTCGTCTCTTTCAACCGCTAGGAGTCACTCTCTCAAGGCGGTCAATGAGGGGGGGAACCTTCTTCTAGCAATTACGCAAAGGTAGAAGATTGCACAAGAGGTCAATCTCCTCCAAACATTGACGTCCTGGGGAGCCCTACGAAACCTGTTGCAGATCCTCTCATTCAAGCCGACGAAGGTTCGAGGGGTCCAGTCATCGATCCACTTGTCCAGGTAGAGCCTCTTGCAGGTGGCATTTTGTAAGTGATACAACCGGCGAGGGTTTGCATGAGGGACTGCTCACCCTAGCTGACTATCCATTAGAGGACAATTTCCCATCAGATGTTGCAATCGACCCCCTGTTGGGCCATTCAAGTGTGGTCCCGCCCGCTTCTCTCGAGGTTTCTAGGGGACTTCTTGAATTTGCAGGTCTTGCGGAGACCCTTCATTCTTTGTCCCAGCTAGCCATGGAAGGGAGTCGGGAGGAAACTATTGGCCGGGTTGTCGAATGTCTGTCGGCTTTCTTCCATGAGGTTTGAGTGTTCCTTTCCCGCCTTTTACTTTTTTCTTCCTACCTCCTCATTTTTCCTTAGTCTTGTCTTTACTTTGTCAGCGTGCTTCTCAGCTTGTGGCTTTTATTGTGGATGATCAGGAGGTGGTCGCTCAAGAGTGCTTGGACTGCGCTTGCAGCGACAGGGAGGAAAAGGAACTGCTGGAGCTTGAGCTTGAGACAATGAGGCTTGACCTATCGGAAAAGCGCAAGAGATCGAAGAAGTTGGAGCTTCGCCAGTGGAAGCAGAAGCATAAGTGGAAAGATGAGAAGACCCAACTGGAGCAACTCAACCGAATTCTTCGGCTCGACCTATCCCAAGAGCAAGAGGAGAAGGGGCTGTTGTGGGAAGAGAACGATCGGTTGGGATAGCTAAACACAAGTCTTTAGGACACCAACCTCTATTTACAAAAGCAGCTAAAGTGGTTCCCGATGCTCGGTGATAAGGCGTGGGGACATGGGGTTGCTGAAGGCCACAAATCAATGCGGTCATTTCTTCTTCGGAGTTCGGAGCTGCGTTTAAGGTATTTCACCAGGTACCTTCAGCGACTTGTGCTTGACGATATTCCTACCATCAAAACATCCTTTAAAGCCAACCGTAATCTGGAAAGGGAGGAGATGCCAAACGCTTTTCTTGATTCAACTGTGCTCGCGCCGGTGTTAGTGGATCCGACCAACCTTGTTCCTGCGGCCGTTGAGCAGGATGACCCCGCTTTTGTTGTTGTTGAGAACGATGCTCCTGGCACTGAAACTTTGGGACTTTATGCATCTCATTGTACTCTTTTTTTTTACACATATCCACATTTTGTTATTTAACGGCCTGTACATAGAGGTATACTGATCAATGCACATATCTTTGCTTGTCATGCCTTTGTTTTGCCTTTTTTTTTTCTTTGTTGTTGTGTGGCCGACCTGGGAAATCGGGGTAAAGGGGTCTACAGAGCCCCTGCCTATCCCACTAGTCGGTCATGTTGCGCTTCTCTCTCTTTTGTGGGTATTTGTTCTTGGAATGTGGCTATTGTTGTAGTCATTATTTGGGTGGCTGTGTTCGGTCATACCTATGTAGTTTCCCAGCCTACCTCGTTGGCATCCTTCGCTTCGTTGCTGAAGATTCCACTGATGAGAATTTTGTCTCCGGGTGACCAAAGGTCGACCCGCACTTTTCCGTGAGTGGGACAAGGTAACCTTCTAGGCTTACATTTCCTTTGCGCTTCATAGAAAGGTGCATTGTTGATGGAGTTCCAGCTTAATGGAGTTGGTTTTGCCGATTGAAACTAGTTGATTTTCGCACCACATAAAATGATTATGTTAGTGAAACAGAATTCACACAAGTTTTTATGGAAACAAACTGGAGGGTTTAACTACGGTGGCTAACTTTTTCCCGTTGTTGCTTGATTTTTCATTTCTTCCTCTTATTTCTCTTTTTTTTTTTCCTTCACATTTCTGGGTTTTGAGAGCAGCCACGGATCGTCAGGCTTTCCTGCCTTGTTGACTATTCTGCGCCGTTGGGCCAGGTGATACTTAGAAAACCCGGTGGGCTCTAAGTAATAGAAATAGATCTTTCATAGTCCCAGCTTGCCTAGTCGTATGTTGAGTGATCGCTCGTATTTTATGAACTTGGTAACACAGTGCCAGTTACGTTTCCTCATTAAATAGCGTCCCTTCGATTTCTGCATTATGGCTCTGTTCTTTACTAGTATTAACTCTGCACGTTGTATCAACAGATACGTTCTGCAGTGGTTGTGATAATCGAGAGATTTTGGCTCTCTGGGGAGGGAACACATGGTGCCTTGTGGCGTTTCGTGGAGTTATGACGCTTGGGCAGGTCAAGAGCCCACCCCGCTTATATAGGACCATTCTCCTAGTTAGAATTTCCATTGTACTCATCTCTGCCTCTCTTTTGTTCTGGAGCTCCATTGATGGATGCTTCGCACCTTAGTGGGCGACAGGTCATCTGGTGGTGTTCAGGCCGTTGCTGGCTGGGACGGTCTGAGCGTCGGAGGGTGGAGCCGCCCGTCCATCGTTGTTGGGGTCTTGGACCCTCCGTTCTCGTTCTTGCCCTTTTGCTTATTGTGCTTCCTTGTTCTAGCCCTTTTACTTATGGGGCCCAACTTCAAAATTCTTTTCCATGGATGCCTTCACCCAAGTTCACTGCCTGCTTGTTCACAGTGGAGAAGTGCTTTGGTTGCTGTGGTGAATGACTTGGTTGCTGTGGTGACTATCCTTTGTTCAGTAAGCAATTCTCAAAGTCGAAACTAACTTCGAGATGTTTTGATTCTTGGCGCTATCTTCGTCACTGTCTACAACACGGATGGCTGCAGACTCCGAACTCATTCCTTCCACAGAAATGTGGCCTGCAGTTTACCGTTTGGTTTCCTTGCGTTTGAGAGCACCTTTGCACTAGAACACTTATCCTCTTTATAGCTCATGCAGTTGTATGTGACCTTATGGTGTAATTTGTTCCTTATAGCCTTGTGGCTTAGTGATGTAATTTTTTCCTTGTAATCATGCATGATTAATAAGACACTTTTGTGCATCCATCTATATTTTTTCCACTTTTTTGTGAAGTTGCAACTTCATGATGTAATTTATCTTTTGTAATCTGACTTCGTGATGTAATGTGTTCCTGGTGGCTTCATGATGTAATTTGTGGCAACCATGATGTAATAATTTTTCCTTGTAATTTTGCGTAGTTAATAAAACGATTTTGTGTATCTGACTGTATCCTCCTCACATTTTCCTTGTCGTATTGTTTCCTGTTTTTCTCGCAGTATTGTTTCCGTATTTTCCTTGTATTTTTTCTCGCACTTCCCGCCTTTTTTCTGTGTAATCCTGCATAAGTAATAAAATAATTTTGTGTATCCGGCTGTACCTTATTTGTATTTTCCTTGTTCGATGATGCTTTGTGCGGCCTTTTTTGCCGCAATTTGCTTCTTTTCTGTAGAGTTTTATTTCTTCGGATATTCGTAAGAGTTAAACCTACACTCTATTGGGGAGGGGTTGGGCTACCTCAAGTTAGCCTACCCCTTTTTGGTTCCCCAAGGAGGTAATTTCTTCAAACTACCATTGGGGTAGTCCGCTCTTTCACCGTGATAGGAGTCGGGGTAAGTTTTTCGGGTTGCCTTGCAGGTGTAGCCCACTCTCCTTTGAGGGATGCCCTTTTGGGTCTTACAAGAAGGTAGATTGTTTGGGCAGTCTGTTACTGGACCAACTCCCGCTCGTTAACATCATAGGAAAATGTAACATTTTGAGCCAGGGTGGTGTTAGACCCACTTTTCATTCGAAGTGGAGGTCGGGGTAAGTTTTTGAGTTGCTGCGAGGCCAAACCCGCTCTCCTCTACGGGGAGGATAAGGCAACCTTTCAAGCCTGCCTTTCCCCTTGTATCCCACATAGAGGTAAGTTTTTCGAGCAATTTGTTACTGTACCCGCTCCCGCCTGTTGACACTCATGAGGAAAGTAAATTTTTCTAATGTCGGGTAGCTGAGGACTAACCCGCACTCCGTCATGAGAGGAACAATGCTACCTTAAGGCCTACATTTCCCTATGGTATCCCACGAGAAGGTAAGTTCGGGCTGTGATTTAGCTGGCTGCTCTTCACCGTGATAGGAGTCGGGATAATTTTGCTCAGGAGGGTTGTGCGTGGTCCCGCTCTCCTCTATGGGAGGGATAAGGCCACCAATGGATTGACCTTTCCCTATAGTGTTCCACAAAAAGGTAAGTTTTTGGACTATCTGTTACTGGACCCGCTCCTGCTCGTTGATATCACAGGAAATGTAAGTGTTGGGTCAGGCTGGTATTGATCCCACCCTTCGTTGCGATGGAGGTCTGGTTAATTTATTCGAAAGGGTTGTGTGCCAGTCCTGCTCTCCTCCACATGAGGGTTAAGGTCACCCTTGGGCTGACCTTTCCCTATAGTGTCTCGTGGGGAGGTAAGTTTTCTGGGAGTTTGTTATTGGATCCGCACCCTCCCGTTGACGTCCGCAAGGAAGGTAAGTTTTATCTTCGGCCATCGACTAACCCACTTCCCACCGCAGGAGGGATAAGGCAATCCTTAGGCTTACATTTCCTTATGGTGCCCTGCGGGGAGGTCAGTTGTTGATGACCTTGTCGCTGTGGGTCTTGTTAGCTGTGCTTTTTATTATTGGTGCCGTACTGATAATATGAAAGGGTGTAGCAGATGTTTTGTGTTGCCCTGAAAAGTTACATTTTATTAAGTAAAAGAGAATGTACAAGCTTAGTGTGGAGACGTTACAAAATTTGAGGGGCCCGGGATCCCGATCCGGGGAGGTATCGCCCGTCCTATTTTCCAAGGCCGTGCACCATCCCTTTCCCCCTAGAAACTTGGCAGGGTGAATTGTAGACGGAAGCCTGTCATAGTTTCTTCGGCAGTGCTCAGCCTATTTTGTCCTCTTGGTGTCGTCTAAGGCGGGTTCTTTGCCTTTCTGCTTCAGCTCCTGCACAGAGTACTCCCTCGCCTACACCTGCTCCCATCGGACTTCCGCCATTCCCTGAGGAGTTGGAAATTTCATTTTGAGGTAGTAGGTCAATGTGACGGGCCTTAAGCAGTTGAGGGTAGGCCTTTCGGTGATGGCGTTGTATGCTGACAGAGTTTTCACTGCCTGAAAGTTGACCATAACAGGAGTCGTGCAGGGGCTATTTCCCACCAGATAGATAATGTGATGGTTCCCACTGGCCGGACAATGCCTCCGAAGAAATCTTGTAAAGGCATGAGGGCTAGCAGCAGTCGGGAGGTTTCAATACCCATCTTGATGAAGGCTTCCTAGAAGAGTATGTTCGTAAAGCTCTTGATGTCGATGAGGATTTTTCAAGTGGTGAATTTGGTGACAAGTATGGTGACTACCAGGGTGTCATCGTGGGGGTACAAGACCCTTTCTTCATTGGCCTCCGCGAATGAGATTATGGAAGTGGGGTCGTCACTTCGTTGCTTGGCGGGATGATACTCAGCCGAATATACATCGTAGTATCGGGCCCACCTGATATGGGCTTTCTATCCTCACGAAGTGATGCCCCCGCTCGCAAACCCTCCCGCTATGGTTCAAATCTCCCCAAGAGGGGGATGTTGCCTTGGTGGCGACTGGGGGTGATCTGGCGGTGGCCACCCTATTGAAGGTTGTTCTCCCACCAGTGACGGTCACCTCGGTCCCGGCTCCTTTCCTTCGATCTTCCCCTCAGCTCTTGCCCTTCTCTCCTGGCCGGGTAGTGGCGACATCCTTGTTGTTCTGCATATTCCTTCCTTCCTCCAAGGGCACGACAGTCCTCGATGTTATGTGAGGTGGACCGATGGTACGTGTAGTATCGGCGCATTGCTTCCCGATCGTCCTCCTTTTGAATGGTGAACGTGGGTCGGTCGTACCATGGCCCAGGTCCCTTTGCCGGGACTTCATCTTACTGCTTCTCCTGGGAGTCTCTTTCCTCTTTCTCATGGGGCTTGGCCTTAGTTGGAGACTTCCCCTTCCTTCGCGCTCTACTTCCTTCACGGCTTTGTCAATGCTTGGAGGGTGTCTTTCACGTTGATGAAGTTGTCGATCTGATCCATGAATTTTCGCAATGTCAAGGGAGTCTGTTTGGCTAGTTCGGCCATAAACTGGGAGCACGGCCAAACGCCTTACAAGAGCGCCGTCAAGGTAATCTTCTCGTCTTGGTTGTCAATGGTCATGCGCTCTTTATTGAACCGGGCCAAGTAAGACTTCAGGCTCTCATCCTCCGTTTGTTTGATAGTGAGGAGGTATGCAGCAGGGTGCTGCCTCCACTGACTGGACATGAATTGGGTTAGGAACAGCTTGGCTAGCTCGCCAAAGTTGTCCACTGATTTAGGTGCTAGTGACCCAAACCATGAATGTGCTAACCCTTTTAGGGTTAGCGGGAATGCCCTACAAGCGATTTTTCCAGGGACACCATGCAGCGTCATGTGAGCCTTGAAAGTTTCCAAGTGCTCGAGAGGGTCCCTGCCCCCGTTAAGGCTGTAATCGAGTCGAGTCGAGCTGTTTTTTGGCTTGTCGAGCTCGGCTTGACTCAAAATACTCAAGCTCGATTTGATCCGAGCTCAAGATTTTTTTTTTATTCTTTGTTCGAGCTCGACCCAATAAGCTAAACTCTCAACTCGAGCTCGAGCTCGTCCCACAAACGAGTTTGAGTCGAGCTCAAGCTCTAGCTCGAATTGTTTTTTTTTTTAATTTTTTGAATAAGATTTAAAAATTAATAAATTAAACAAAGAAAAAATAAAAGATTTAATATTGAATTTATACAACTAACAAATATAACCTTTATTTAATTATAAAATTTTAAAAAATTTATAAATAATTAATATCTAATTAGTTGATATTTATCCAAAATAACAATATATTATATGCCTACATATATTATTAATACATACACTTAATGTGATAGCATATATCTATTTCATATATGGTTCCTACATATTAGTATATGAAATTATTAAATTTTATCAACTAATTATTATACAAATTATAAAATATACCTATGAAATATATTCACTATATAGACATAAGTAATTAGATTACATATTATATGTTTAATTATAAAAGTAGTGTGCTTATATTATTAGCATACATATATATATGTATGTATATATACATAGGTGTATGTATATATTTATTTATATATGATTGAGTTTTAATCGAGTCGAGCTAACGAATTGACTCGAGCATAAACGAGCGGGCCTTAACGAGTCTTAGCCTAGTCAAGTCGAGTTTTGTCGGGTATGTGTCGTTTACAAATCAAGCAGATATTTGCTTTCACCAACGAGTTTTTTTTTTTTTTCACAGTCGAGTTCGATTTTAGTTTAATTGAGCGAGTACTGAACGGGCTATTGAACAGACTGATTCATTTACAGCCATAACCACCGTCATACATCTCCATAACGGGGACTCTTAACTTCGGTGGCAAAGGAAATCCCATCACCTCTTCAGTATATGGTAGACCAATGCTTGTGAGCAACTGGTCCACTTCCCCTTTAGGCTTCGGAGCTCATCATGCATATGTTTATGCTCCTCTTCCTTCTTGGTCCCACTTGCATATTTGAGACCTCATTTGCTCAGTGTCATTGCCTTCCCCGCTCTCGTGCTCGCATTGGGGTTTTTTTAGTTCCGCATTCTCCTTGCAGAGTGTTTCCACCTCGCTAGTCAGTTTTGTCACCCATTCTTCCATGACTTTTAACCTTGCTTCCATGGCGTCTCCCACGTTTCTCCTGAGTTGTTCGGAATGGGTTGTCGCAAGCGTGAGAAGGACACGCAAGATCTATTACTATCCCATAAACAGTGTCATTGTTAACGTTATGTTTCGCACACCCTTAGGCCAAGCTCCAACAACTTAGGTTTTAAAAAACAAGTCCTACATAGAGAAGAATATACTGCGGCTTTGAGAGGGCGACCTTGGGCCAGGAAGTCTTCAATGCCAAAGTTAGTAAATATTCTTGGAGTGTAGTAAATAAACAAGAAAGTCTTCCCATGTGTTCTCTGTCAGTAGATCAACGACTCTCTGTATGTCACGCCTGTCGTGTAGGCGAGCACTCGATGACTAAATACTACCCAAGAGACCTCAGACCGACGAGTCTCATCTCCTACTACACCATCCCTCCTACAAGTCATGTACAGATGATTCTCTTAATGGGTTGGGTTTGTGGTTTTTCGTCCCGGGCTGGACTTGGTTGGGCCTTGAGGGGGAAAAATCCCCTTACAACCATAATAATTAATGTGAGATAAAAACATAGTATAATTTAAGATATCAGTTTACCGCAACCAAGCTACTAGAAATTTAGTACATTTGAAGACGTTCCCAGTATTATAACTTAAGAGAAAAACTTCAAACCGGTGATGGTGTAAATTTCTACTTTACACCATCCAATAGAATGGGTACACGTAAGAAGTTCACTTTATTTACGGTGTGTGCAACTTTACACTAGTACCCCTGCTTCTGTCTCATTCTCCTGAAGGAAGAGCTTCCTCTGTTCAATTTTCTTCCTTTCTCTAGGTTTTCCTCTTCCTTTCAATCTCTCTCTCTCATCTCTCTCTCCCATCTACTTCAACCAGGGCCGACTCAATATGTTCCGGGACCTAAGGCTAAAATTTTGAGTGAGGCTGTTTTTTTTAAAAGGTAAAATTAAATAAATTTATTTCTAATTTTATATTATATTTTTATTTATAAATAATTCCTATCATTTTGTAAAGTAAGATTATTGATTAAGATTTTATACCACATTTTCAATTAATAACTGACTTAATCTTTATTAGGAAATTTTTGATTTAGAGAGAATTTTATCAAATCTAGTTTTACAATTTAGACTCTTAGACACAATTATAATATTTATTGTCAATAAAATTCTATAAACAACTTACACATTTGAAAAAAAAGTGGGCCATTGCTTCTTCAAAAGATTATACAAAAACATTTTATGAACATTGAAAAATTAAAATTTGTTATTTATAATTTTCACATTAATTATATATTAAACTAATAATGAAAAAAGAGAAGTGTATTCCTAGAATGAGAATATATAAAATAATTATTATATGTGATACTTTTAAAAACTAATAATGATATAATATCTATTTGATCTTATTTATATTATCATTTCCATTGAGTTAATTAAAGTTTTTTATTAGGTATATATATATATTTTAAAAATTCTACTTTATATAATGTTTATATATATTTTTAGAGGCCTTCTTCCATTATGGGCCTTAGGCGATTGCCTAAGTGGCCTATTGGAGGAGCCAGCCCTGACTTCAACCAGAGCACAGGAAACGATTGGAACCCATCTATTTCAGCCAGAGCATAGATCGCGATTGGAAATCGATTATTCCTCCCATCGATTTCACCCTAATCTTTATAAGTAGATTGTTACGTTTACAACACAATTTGCATATATATATATATATATGGACTTAATTATAAAACCTTTGATTTTTTTTTCTTGATTGTCTCCCATCGATTAGTTTTATGTTATTTTTGTTTATGTTTTATTTATTTTTTCTTGTTTGCCTTCTTCATCTCCTTTATTTTTTTATTGGTCTTATTGACTTCTGCAGAACTCTTCCTAACTATCCTCTTAGAGCATTGGCAATGGCCATTGCCAAAGTCTAAAGTTTGACTAAAATCTTAACTTTTGACTATTATATCAACTTTTGACTAGGTGAGTCCACATTGGACTAGCCATTATAAAGTTAAAATAATAATATAATATAATTTTTTTATTTTTTTTTTGCAAATACAATTTATATATTCTTAGATCTTCATGCTTTGTAGAAATAATGTGTCTACTCTATCAATTAGTAGAAATAATGTGCATGCCATGCATATTTTACCATTCAAAGAGAGAGGAAAGTGATGAAATAATTAAATATTGCTTTCCATTGTGAATAGTAGCTAGTCATGTTTGTAGAGGACTTAAGATTTACTATTCATCAAGTCTTAAGTTTTAAACCATTGGCTAGTCCAATATGGAGGCTTTTTCTCACATCTAGCTAAAGTTTGGACTTGTATTGACATTTGACTAGCCTATTGCCAATGCTCTTATGTAGTTTATCATCTTCTGCTTCAAACTTTCATACTTAGATACCACTCCAATATGATTGCTGATTATTATTATTATTATTATTTTTTTATGTTGCAAATCTAAGAAATTGGGATTAGATGGTGGTTTAGTAATTTGACGCTTCTCAGATTATGGATTTGAATCACATTTAGCGTACATTAATTTCAAGGCTAGTAGTCATCTTGCCATTTTGGGGTGGGTATGCATTTATTGCTGCTGCTATGAACTACTTCAGATTGTCTTTTAACAATCTGAGTTTGAGTTTGATAGTCTGAGTTTGATTTTTCGTTTGAGAGTCTGACCATATCGTTTGAGAGTGAAGTTTCCTGCTTTCAATTCTCTTTAAACACAAGGTGCCTTGGTTGCAATTGCTCATTATTTTCTTGTTGTTTGCAGCTAAATACCTAAGACCTTCAGATTGATGGAGGGTGAGAGTACTCACAACGGCCGATAGAGATCTCGATTGAAGAGTGAGGTTCCTCACTTCGGCTTGAGTGAGAGCGAGAGCGAGAGCGAGAGCGAGAAGGCGAAAGGGGTGAGGAGAGTTGTGTCACAGGTCTCGGGAGAGGGGGGAAGTCCCTGTAAAATCAATTATTTCCCTGGAACCAATTGTATTTCACATTGGGAGAAATTCATTCGTGGCATCTCATGATTGGAGGTGCAAAATGTTTAATCACACAAGATCCTGCTCCAGGCGCTCCCATAACTTAAACCAACACAAATCCAAAAACAAACACCAAACACTTTAAGAAAATTAAACAGACAAATAATACACTGCCCTCAACTAGACCATCTTCAAAAGAATCAAAACAAAGCCAAAACATCCGGCTAGCACCACATCCACCCAGATCCAAGCCAACTGATAGCAAAAGACACAATGAGAACCCCGAATCCTCTCTGTTGCAGAACCACCGGGGCAGCAGAATCCGATAAGGGATTCAAATGAGCGATGGAGGACGATGGGGGCGGCGGCAGAGGATGGACAAGAACAGATACCTTCATTCCACTATAGCACTGACCATTGCCACAAATGAAGTAATACCTCTTGGCATCGTTGAGGGGTATGAAATCTTTGCCACTGCTCCAGTTTCCAACAGCACCTTCAGTGGTGCAGTTGTCATAGCCAGTCTGGTTTACCTCATACACATTGTACTGGTTCTTTTGGTACCTAAATGCTGTACAAAAACACACAAACCTTCACGTATAAAAAAGAGAAGCATACAAACCTAGCCACATGATACACGGGAAAAAAATGTAACGAGCTGACAAAAGAAAGTGAATCTTGCGTGTATTGAATAAATTTCTCATTTTTCGTTTCTTGAAAGAATATGAATTGAATTTTGCTTTAGTAGTAAAACAGAGAGCGGGTTTACCCACAAATACAAAAAGTGTATCTAGAACCAGCATATTTGGAACAGATCTAACATATATACGTAGAGAGAGAGAGAGAGAGAGAGAGAAGTTACAGATAAGGTCGCCAACATAGAAGGTATGGTTGTTGGCCCAAAGGGTGTAGTTGAAGCCGGGGTTCCAGCCGCGGTTGGCACCGACAATGTGGTCGGTGGCATGGACGGGACAAAGTGTAGCAGCGGCGGAGATGAGCAAGAGGGAGAAGATTAGGTGGGTTGAGCTGGACATCATGATGTTTTTCTCTTTCTGTATCGGTTGAGATTTGACAGCCGCTTTTAACGATGAGAAAGAGAGAGAGCTGTGGATAATTGTCTTTGACTTGGTCCAAGAAAATTTGAAAATACCTAGTCTTTTGCAGATAGGGTCACATGCGTTTCCATCAGTAGTTGCTTGCTACCCATTTAACATTTGGGTAGTGATACTACTCTATTACCAGAGTTTATTACTCAAATCCATTTTAAGTTTTTTTTATTTTTTTATTATTTTTAAAATTTTTTTTAACATCTTTAATCATTAAAAAAATATATAACATTACTAATATTTATTTTCTTAATTATTAAATAAAATTAAAAAAAATTAAATACAAAAAAAAAAGATAATAGTAGAGTAATAACCTTATCATTATTCTTTACATTTTTACTTGATGAATTATTTTTATTTAAAACAGTCCACATACAAAAAAATTTAAAAAAAAAACAACGAAAATGATTTTTCTTGAATTAAAGCAATAAAGTGGAAGTTAATTATGTGTAAGACTGTCAATGGCACACCCATTCATCCATGAAGATGCAATTTTTTAATCTCAATTTGTTTAAAACCCTAAGAGGAACCTTTTTTTTTTTTTTTAGTAGCACGGCTAATATTTATATTGCTAGTTATTTTTTTAATTTTTTTCATATTTTTTAAAAATAAAAAAATACACTAATATACTTAAAATTACTTTCTTAAGTACTAAGTTAAAAAGAAAAAAAATTAAGAGCAGTATACTGTAGCGGCCTACTATGGGCGGCATACAAGCTTTTTTTTTTTAAATGAGCGGGGGCAGATCTTAATTTTTATTAAGAAACTCTCGTTTTTAATAGAAAATAATTTTCTACAAATAAGAATTTGAGAGTTGTAAAAATTATTTGAATAAAAAATAAGTAGCTACCAGAAAAATATAGAAACATGCAGCCAACTACCTTAAACACATTATTTACAATTAGGTTCCTGTGATATGTTTTATCTAATCTCATTATTATAATTTTTTTAAAATTTTATATAAAATATAATAAATAATTTAATTTTTTTAAATTTTAAAATAATAATAATAATATTAAAAACTAATATTTTATTTAACTTTTATCTAAAACTATTCCATCCCTAAGTCCAACCCGCATTCCATCCCTAAATCCAATCCGCACACCATAGTGACTAGTTATGGCAGGACTGCCTTACCCCCAACAGAAAATAACCGTTGATATTTTTCGGAAAAGATTATTACTTTACTCCTATGTGGACCTTACGGTATTGCTTTTTTCTCCGACTCATGAGCTTTTCCTTGCACCTCTGATCCCCTGGTAGTTTGACCTTGACGTCAGGCCATTGGCCATTGGCCATTGTCAGGCATCCCACGAGTCAAAATGCATCATTAAAAACAGTCGACCTTTTTGGGCACCTAACTCTATTGTCGATATTAATTGGGGAAAAATAGAAGGGGGGAAAAGGAAAAAAAAAACAGAGGACCCTTGGATCCCTGATTTTCGTTTTCATAAGAGCAATGAAACTTCATAGTGGCCAAAAGTACACATACTCTTAAATCTGGGATGCAAATGGTGGTGGGAATTAGACCCTCTCAAAACAAAGCAATCCAAGTGTTGGATAAGGGAGTCAATATAACTTAAATCAGTTAAAATGGACAAACCAAACTTTCAAGGTACTGGGGTATCCTTTTTCATCTCCTAGAGCATGAGGAAGTGGCACTATTATAAGAAAATTCCAATAAATTGGGATTTAACAGAAACTCATGTTTGCTCCACATTCAACTTGTGTTTTCTTTCCATTATTTTGGGCAGGGAAGAGGAAGAGGAAGAGGAAGAGGGGGAGGTCTAAACAATAAGACGTTAAAAGGAATGTAAAGACTCAAAACAGTCCAAACATACGTTGGGCAAAGCACTTAATTGAAGAAAAAGAAAAGAAAATGGTGGCAATGAACCTAATCATCAGCTCCCGAAAACAGATCTCCAGTCCAATCAGAGAAAACAAGAAGCTTATGAATTGGAAAATCATGTTTCTTTAGGGAAAAAAAAAGTCTCAGTATTGTAAACCCTATGAATTGGAAAATCATGTTACTGAACTAATTGCCAGACATTTTAGCTCCCCAGTCATCAGAGCCTCATGAACCACAATGATAAAAAGAATAAATTAAAGAAAAAAAAAAGGCATACCGGAAGTATATGGCAACAATTTGAAAGCGTTGACTCTCAGATGTTTGAACACTGGGAAGAAAATTTTCTTGTAAAGAGAAAAATGACAAAGCTGCTTTTCTCTGGGCATGCCAAATCAATTGGTAGGTTATTGAGAAGTGAGAACCAGATGGCCTCATAAGACTCCTCCCCAAGCAAACCTCTTGAAGCAGGAGTTTCTTCGGTCATTCTTTCAATATTTACAACCAGCAAAAGCACCTCATTTATCATACTAAATGGCACAGATAACTCGTCATGCTTTTTATGTCCAGTCAAAGTTCCAAATTGGACTTTTCGATTGATTTCTTCTTCTTTCTTGATTGGTGGGTATTATTTGTCCATCTCATACTTCTGCCTTTCCTATGATTCGTCCTCTCATCTCTATTAACCTGTTGGACCTGTCGCTTCCCTTCATGTACACTGCATCGGACTGGTTCCTTCAAGAGCTTCTTAAGCTTTGGGTCTTCTAAAAATCCATTTGATCTCATCTCTGCATAGAACTCCCTGGCCTTGATCAACCACCCACACATTGCCAGCCCTTGTACCAGCACCGAGTAATGCGAGGAATTGGGCACTATTTCATACTGTTTCATTTCCATAAATACCTTCAATGCATGGTCAGGTTGCCCCAGTTTCAAGAACTTGCCAATAATTATTAGAAAGGTATCCCCAGTAGGACCTAAACCAGCTTTCTTCATTCGGTTAAGAACTTCCAATGTTCCCTCAAAACCTGCACTCCTAAGAAATGCATGGTAAGTCTCCATGGTTGGACTGAGATTCTCCTGCATCATAGTGGTCAGTATATTTCTTGCCTCCTCAAACCTTTTTGCTTCGCACAGAGGGTGTATCATTGAGTTGTAAGTGGTAGAATCCGGTTGCAAACCTAAACCTTTCATTTTGTCCAGGATTTTGAGAGCTTCCTCAAAGCAATTCGCATGACTTAGTACGTATATTAATGAATTGTAAACCTCAAGGCTTATGATCCAACTTCGTTTCTTCATTTCATCATAGAGTCTAAGTGAATCAAAGAGATTCCCAACCTTTGAGAAACAGGAAATCATGAGAGTATATGAAGTTGCATCTGGTGTAATACAGCATTTAGACATTTCTCTCCAAACTCTCTTTGCTTCAAATACATCTAGAGATACGTTACACCATGCATTGAGAATAATGTTAAAGCCCTCAGTCTCCAGTGGGAATAACTTCTTGTTTACAAACATAAATTCTTCAGCCTCCTCAATGTTTCCATATTTACAGAGTGCCTTCAGAACGGTGTGGAATGCTTCCTGATCAGGGGTCAATCTGAACGTCTCCATTACGTGGAATGTCCGAATGGCCTTGCATGGATCATTTGCAGATGCATATCTGATTATTACCAAATGGAAACATAGAAAGAACAATAACTTGAATTAACATTTGTTATAATTAAGATAAAGCATAATATTTTTATTTTTTTTTTATCGGTAATCAAGAAGTTATATTCATAGAAATAGGCAAAGCCCAAGTACACAGGTAGTATACATGAGAAACACCAGTACTCTCCTGCATCACATTTAATTATTGAGAATTGTCACTCAAACATTAAAATAAAAACTTCATAAGAAAAGCTTCAGCAAATCCATCTTCATGAAGTATGACATGTTAACAAATTGAGAAAAGCAAGCAAGATAAAGCATAATATTTATCCAGTACTCTCCTGCATCACATTTAATTATTGAGAATTGTCACTGAAACATTAAAATAAAAACTTCATAAGAAAAACTTCAGCAAATCCATTTTCACGTGAAGTATGACATGTTAAACCTTTGAGAAAAGCAAGAAAGAAGGAGATCATAAAACTTTGCGAGGAAAGTTTTAACCTAATCGCTTTGGTTTTTTTTTTTTTTGACACCATGTGATATTTTTTTCTTTTCTTAATTATTATGTGTTTAATATTTTTTTACAAGCAACCCAATACAAATAAGAAACTACAACAAAATAATTAAGAGAAACAAAACAAATATTTATGCGGTTTGACCTACGTCCAAATGAAAGGGAAACTCAACAAAAGAAATACAATCAGAGATGATCCTGAATTCTTCTAACTATATCCCGAACCTTAGCATAATATATATGGATCTAAAACTCTTTGAATTATACAAGAAAAAAGTCGTTATTCAGGAATGAAAAGAGAAATTAGTGTGAAAATCTTAGAACTTTAGAAGTTCAAATCAACTTGCGTGGATGCACCAAAGCAAGAACTTGGACAACCAAATAGAATCTCTTTTTAAGCTTTATATGGAAGAAAAACTACAGTTAGTATCTCAAATATCAGTTTTTTTTTTATAAGTATCTCAAATATCTGTTTTACAACTACAAATACTGTGAACTAGTAGAAAAGCAATATATGTATGTTTATGCATACTTGTAACATACTTATATCAATCAACGACAATATACATGTAACATACCATACTTAAACAGAGTAGAGTGAAAGAAAATACAATCTCACCTATCAATCATAATAAGCATTGCCCGACGAGTGTCCATTTTAGAACGGTGCGTGTGCATGTCCCGAATCAAACACCAAGCAATATTAAACTTTCTATGATTGCCCAAAACCCATATCATCAAATAGCAAGCTTTTTCATCAGTGCAGCCCCATTTCTCACCCCATTTGAAAGCCAAAAATGCCAGTCTCCACTCTTCCCTCGATTCCCAAATCGCAGAGCAAACAATTTCTCGATTCGCTTCGATGCCTGACTCGTCAAGAGACTCGACGGCCTTCGCTTCTGAGGGACACTGGGAGACTCCTCTGAGCATCTCAAGGAATCGGGGAAGACCCGGGTCTTGCGTGCCGTGGGTGGCTTTGAATTTGAAATTGTCAAAGTCAAATGGATAGTGGTAATTTTGAGCTGAGAAGGGTTGGAAGGTTGAGAAGCGACGGGTCTGTGGAGAGGGTAAATGACGTGTTTGATGAAATGCGCGAAAGAGGTAACTAAGGAATGGCTGTAGTATAGCCGTAGCCGGAGAAGGAGAGGGTGAGCAAGTGATAGGGTGGAGCATGGAGAGGGGTAGGAAGAAGTGCGGATCCGTTCGTGGCAGTCTCCTTGCAAGGGAGGGAAGATGTGCCATCGGGTCTACCAAAAGCAGTGCGACATTTTGAGTAGTTAAACGTTAACGGGTAAAGCTTCAAACCGGACCCTCCAACAAAATTTAGACACGTAGGACATTTATTTATGATGGGTGTGAGTTGAGGGGGTCATTCCTTCTATTTCAGTTTTCCCCGTCTCCCCAAGCTCTCCCTCTTCTCTCCCATTTCCCTTTCCCTCCCCCCAACCTTTTAAAGATAATATTTTTATATTTGAGAAGAGAAAGGAAAAAGTAAGTAGTAGGATGTTGTGCTTCGAATTTGGATATATTAATGCCCAGAAACATTTCCATATTTCTCCAAAAAAATGTTTCTTCAATTGTTGTACTTAACAGAGGACTGGAACTTGATTGGGATGATTTTCTTTTTCTTTCGGGCTTGAGAAATAGGAAGGGGGGGGGGGGGGGGGGGGGGGGGGGGGGGGGGTTTGAGATACCCACCTTCGAAGGGGAGAGAGAGAGTGATGGGTAGGAGAGAGAGAGGGGAAAAAAAAGATCCGTAAAGAAGATGATTTTGTGAGGAATAGACTACATACAATTCTATTACTCATTTTGCTATAATCCATATGTGTCATGTGTCTGGGTGTAAAACAAGAATTCTCACTCATCCGGTTCCTAGCGCCTATTGATAGTAACTAATATATTTCACCGACCAGTTTTAATACCTATTTTACCAGGAGTGTTGCTGTTGCATGTAAAAACAGGTTGGACTCGTGCAAGTTACAGACTAAGGTAATATATATATATATATATATATATATGGTAAACAAAATAAAAAAAAAAAAGAAAAAGAAAAAATACAGTGGTAGATCAATGATTTGTAAATAAAGTTATTCTATTCTTAAATCCATGTGTAGAACATAACATCAACATTACTTGAATAAATAATATAAAATATAATTTGTAAGATTTAAATTTTAAAATTATCTTCCAAATCATATTATGTCATGTAAATATTTTATTAGTTGTCTCGTAAACATCAAATTTTTCGTGTAAAAAACAAATAAATAAGTTTTGGGAATGTTCGTAACTTATCATATAGCCCGAGTTTCATTTATTTGTCACATCCACCAAATCAAGAAGGAAAAACATCTTCCCAATACACTCGTTAACGTCGAGTCCAGGCAAACCTCTTCACAGCACCCTTTACCATCGCTGGATTATAATCAATATTAACTTCCTTCAAGTCTGTTGTAACCAGACGGAGTTTGTACAATACATTCCAATATAAAATTAGATGTATTAAAATCACGAGTCATAAAGAAATTTTGACTTTACCCAGTTCTAAAAATCGACACATCATACTGCCCCATTTATTTCCATATGTGAGTGTTACTAAGCACGCTGCACATCACATTACCAAAGAACATAAAACATGTCTATTAAGAAAGTACATAGTGGCAGACCTTTTCCACTACAAAAGATAAACGAGCAGGGGGAACTGAGAGCGCATACCGGATCTTCTAGTGCAGACCAGCTTTTAAGGGTCTGGAGAAGCATTGAGATACAGTGGATTATAGGTTGAATTCTTCAATATTCAGAAAGCAGAGGCCGGTGCCATCCACGGGTGACTCGGCTTGGAGAGCAGTCTTCTCAAATCTACTATCCACTGCTACTTCTCCAACTATATACTCAACGGTTCACTTCTCCATCCCAATTATAATCATGGTGGTGCCCCGCCCTTCTAATACACATTTGATTGATAAGGACGTTCCTCGCCATAATATACAATTAATGGACATTCTAACAAAATTTCTTACAATTGAACCTATATTGACTCAAAAGAATTGCTCTAAAATAGAGATAATATCTACTATAATAGCTTCTAGAGTACAAAGGTAAAACAATAATGACTTTCTCCTCTGTACTTTCCTAGTTGCGGTCGTGTCAAATTTACAGTTGCATTAGCCTTCTGTGCTTGAAGAACCACACGAATGCGCTGAATATCACAACCCCAATAATTCCTGTGATTACAAGTACCCACTTAAATGCACTAGTGTCATCGAATAAGGATATTGAAAAATTCATGCCAAAGATCCCTGCCACCACCCCAAAGATCGCAACAACAAATGTAGCAGTCGTGAGCAGCAGCTCAAATTGGATCAGCTGATTTCGAACGTTATCCTGCATGCATAAACCTCATATCAATTTCCGTTTTTAAATGCTTGCTTTAGTATAAATGATGTCATTGGGGTTGAAGACTCAGATAATGACCTCATCATAAATCTTCAAAATAATTCTGTGGTCTGTTTGTTGCGACTTGTATGGTTTTTCGCTTTCACTAATCTCATTATCACCTTGAATTTTCTATTGGCTTCTAGATATATGTTTGTATTATATTTTTAGGGGTACTAAAAGCCATTGATAGAGATCGTTCACTGTAATGGAATTATTGGGTTGAATAGATATCATCACCCTTGATGGAGGTCAACCAAAACATTTTCAACAGATGATAAGATTGTTATGAAATTTTCTAGGAGGATGCCTCCTGATATGCTTTATGAGTGGTGATCGTTCAATGTGGCATTGGAACCTTTTGACATAAAGATGAATGCCACTAGGGTATCCTGTGATGTTCTTTCTGTTTGGATCGAGTGCTTGGATTTTTGTACAAGCTTCTATACCAAGAAAGGGGAAATTAAAAGGAAAAATAAAAAGTACCAGCTGAATATTGATGAAATCTTCTGTGTCATCGATGTACTCCTTCAACTGAAACAAGTTTAAGAAAATAATTTTTAGTCGCTTAATCCTACACAAGAAAATGAGAAGTAAAAATACTATTTTTTTTATTAGTAAACAAAAATTTTATTGATGAGATAAATAGGCATAGCCCAAGAACAAGTAAAAATAGCAACATAATGTATGCTGTAAATACCGATGTCAACTTGTTTAGGGTGCTATCAATGACAACAAAATATGCTTCCAACAACATCTCAAGCTCTTCTATACTTTCTGTGGCACTCTCAGAACTCCTCATGCTCTCGTGTCTGCTCCTTACAATGCTCAAGCTTTTCTCAAGTTTCCGGGCTTCACGGGGTGAAGAAAAAGGAGACACAGGAGCAGAAACAGATGTACAGTCTGTTGATCTGTATCCCATCAATGACAGATCACCACAAAATGATGTTTCCATCCTTTTTTCTTCTCCGTAAGATACATTTCAGCCATATCTCCATCATCATCCATGAGTTGCTCTATTTCATCTCTAACCTAGTGATGCAACTCAAAAATGAGAGCAGTAGGAAAGGGGAAACAAAAAAAAAAAAAAGATACTGTTTGCAAAATTTTATTTGGATAAGTACAAAAAAAAATGAATAACGTGAAAGATATAGGGCTGTCAATAGGTGTGGTCAGGATATGGTCACTAAACTGATCAAAATTTGATTAGTATCAAATAAGATAAAACTGTTCAAGTTCAAATATGGTACTTCTTAAGATTTGGTCGTTATCAGATTGAAGATAAACTTGGATATTTGATTGGATTAAGATCTGATTCTTATTATAATACAAAGTAGAGAAACATATATATATATATATATATATATATATATATACACACACATCAATAAATTCGTCTTCTTAACAAAGAATGAATAAACATGACAGATATATTACAGAAATACATACTCGAATTAGATGTGCTTTTCTGTACTTCTATTTGAATTTGATTTTGATTTCATCTTTCTATAAATCTGTGTTTTAGGTTCTTAGGTTTCAAATTTTTCGTGTGATCCTGCCAGACATGTACCAAACCCATCAACAGCCCTAGCAACTATACAGTACCTTCTGCACTCTTCGAGTCAACGCAACAAGCCTGCTTTTCAATCTACGTGCTCGTTCCAAATTGAGTGTACTGATCTTTGATGTAAGTTCATCTAGTAACGGATATGCTTCAATTTCTAGTTCTGCTGCCTTTGGAAAATTCAAATATCAAATGAGTTATGAGATATTCATGTTAACAGTTGATACACATGCTCCAAACCAATAAATACATGATGAAACAAGCTAATGTGACCTTCACATTAACAAAGAGCACAAGCAGTCCCACAGAGTGGGGGGAGATAGTTATCACAGAAAGAGCTCTTAAGAGTGGCGGGAGATAGTTATCACAGAAAGACCCATAAGAGCTCTGATTTCCCCTACAGATTTGAAGATAGATTTGGAAGCATTGTGAAAGAGAAGAGTCCAAACCTAAACAGGAGCTGAACAATTCTGCACAAAATAAATACTGTTTGAACACAAGTATCACCATCAAAACTTCAAAGGGACCTTACAAAATGCACAAACACAAATGAACCTTCACCAAATCCATTAATCATTAGAATCTAGTGTACAACAATCTTCAAACTGCTGCTTATAAGTTAAGGATGAAATAGAGAAATTATTATCCATATATCCTTTTGGTCCTTTTTCAATTTTTTTCATGGCACGATTTGAACCCATGTTTCTTTTTCTTTGTCTTTTTTTCCCCTACCAACCAAGACACCAGTGCACATAATGTTGCCTCTGGTGAACTACTTTTCCTTCTAACTTTTATTTTCCATGAGAAATGTTAGCTCTCAACTCCTTCAGGCTTCTAAAGATAAATCTCTATGTCCTGTATTTATAGTCTCCAGCCCCTCTCATATTGAGAGAACCAAATTCTTTTTGTTTCACATGAATGCTAAAAGGCCCAGTCCATACCCATAATTTTTTGTGTCATCTCTCCCATATGTGGGCAAAACTGAAGACAGGAACAAGAACCAAACTCGGCAGATTGAAGTCCAGGAAAGGGATGACTTGCACTTCTACAGTTTGTTTAATAGTCAATGAAGCCTGCCAAGCCCATGAACAGGTATAGAAAGGATATATGACTTGGGTGAATATTTTCAGAAAATAAGTCTTTTACTAACGGTAGAAAGCACTCATCTTGGCCAAAAGTTTAAACACCCCTCATATAACTCTAACACTGACAAACGAGGGAGAGAGCAAAGACAAACAATGAGTGAATTGTACATTTAGAGTTGTTCCTGTACGCACCTGAGAATCAAGAAATGTACAAGCAGCCTCCAAGGCAACTTCAAGGGCCCTAAACTCAAATGGCAAATAGTCTGGTGATGGGCTCCCAAACACAACATTTTCCAAATTTCTACTTCCCCTCCTTTGGTTCAAGTCAGTGGCATCTGACTGCCAGACCTCACTCGCAGCATTTGTTGTCAATCGACGTTGTAGCTCCACCACATAATGCAATACAGAACTATCTAGGGAATTTAATAAAAGAACCTCATCGGCAGTGATAATACAACGAATTTGCTCCAAGTTTACAACAATAGCCTTCTCCCTACCCAGGATCGTTGAGGGGTAAACAAATAAGGGATCAAGCAGTCGCAGATCACGGGCAGGAAGATCACAACGCCGCATCATAGTGAATTTGTCAACCTCAATGACTTGGGAATTCCCAGATGCATCAACACGAATCCAAGATCGAAGGCCTTGGCCCCGCTTCTTCAGCCCCAAAACATCCATACCCTGAAAAGGTTGCCGCCCACTGGCTGGAGATCGATAAGCTGCATCCCGAAGGTTTATAGCTGAATGAGGTTTTGGAGGGAGCAGGTGTTCTTTAAGATCCGCCATTTACAATGAGTGTTTAACCCCCACAACTTCTTAAACAGCTGAAAAATCAAATGCACCAATTGTTTTAATGGTACAGTTACAATTACAAGTTGCAAAGATGAGATTTAAAATCATATCAATAAGGCACTTGCTTGCCTTGAAGAAACCTTACCCGTGATATGTAATGATGCAACTCATTCACTGTAAGCACTTTGTATTTAGGTTTTCAGTATATGTAATCGTGTAGTGGATTATCTAAGAAATATGTGTTTTTTATAAGTAATAAGTTGAAAGATGTTGCATGGTACGCAAAAATCAAACCTTCAAAAAGACTATGCCTATAACTGGACTGGCTAAACAAGATGCCTTAATCCTCTTGAATATTGGCTGTGATACATAAGACGAAAAAAATGAGCATAGCAATACGATTGTGCATGCTTATGAATTTCATGGCTCGTTTGAACTGAAATCGTCCAAAAATTGAGACCCATAAAAACTAAAACTCCATTTGGCTAGGCACAACACAGAATTCGACTTCTTCAACTAACTTAGAAAGTAGCGCATTCTAATAGAGCTAAAACAACATGATACGTCATATTTATTCATTCTTTCACTCGATCTATCCGCATACAAAAGGAGGAAGGACGAGTATCTTTCTTCATGATTTGAAGAAGAACTTCAAACACTCAAGCAGCGTGTACACGCACGCGCGACCATGTATATTAGATGTACATGCTTTTACGTAAATTAAATCGATTATTAAAAAGATTAGAAACAAAGAAGAATCATACTCAAGGCTGTGTACCAGGAAATAACGGTAACTACCTGCAACAAAGAAATTAGGGCGTTCTTCCCGGACAGATGATCTGGTATCTTGGTTGAACGACTGTCGCTGATCGTACAGATCGGTCATGCGAGAACGTAAAGGTAAAATACGAAGAGAAAAGAAAAGATAATATGAAAATGTAAATGTAAACAAAAATTCGGGAAAAAATAAGAGCCTTGGATTTACCGGAAAGAGAACCCTCGCTGAGGAAGAGCGTCCATGATAAAAAGAAGTATAATTTAGGCCGCTTTTGTTTTCAGAAAATATTACATCTTATCTCATTATTATAATTTTTTTAATTTTTAATATAAAATAAAATAAATTTTTTAAATTTTAAAATAAAAATAATATTAAAAAATATATTTTAATAATACTTTATTTAATTTTTTAATTTTAATCTTAATTCATCTCATCTCATCTCATCTCATCTCATCTATAAAAATAAACAAGACAGAATTTGGACGTGCTCGAAGCAATAGAATTCGGAGCTGGAAGCTAGAGAATAAAATTAATATGGTGGTGTGATAAATTATAATCGTTGTAAATGTACATAATTATTTAAAAAAATAGATAAATTTAAAATATATATAAAAAAACAAAAGAGTAATGTCATATAAAATTATGAGTTTGTGTCACGTATTTCTTTAAAAAAAAAGTAAAATTTATTATCAAAAATTTAATTTTTTTATATAGATTTCATATTATTTTTTTAAAAAAAAGACACGTTTGCGCCCTCTATGATTCAAATAATATTTCTATAAAAATAAAAATCACTTATTTAAATAGTAAATTTCAGAAAATAAATCGGGACTTCGTTCCTTGTGTTTTGGAGTCCGGTACTTTGACCCGAGATACCCAACGGATCCTGACTAATTTGGATCCCTTTCCTTTTTGGGTGGCGAAATACATAATTTAATTTTCTTTTCTTTTTTTATAAATTAAATAACCACCTTATGAGTTCTATGGATATACGGAAAGAAAGAAAAATAATTACTCAAATATAAATATAATGACTGATATAATATATTTTAAATAATTAGTATTAAAATGGCCTAAAATATATCACGTTAATAAACTATGAAAATTATATGTTAGAACTGTCTGCACTTTTTCATTAAATTATTCAGCTTCAACTATTTACAAGGGAAGAGGGATAAATGAAATTATATACACAAATAAACAGCCATTTTTGGTTGAAAGGCGTCGGTCCAACTCTTATATGATTATTAATTACAACTTTCAAATATAGGGATTAATGTGAGACGAGTAGTCACGAATTCCTGCTCCTTCCCATCCCATCCACTCCTCCCACAACTCCCAATCAGGATCGTTCATTCCTCTCATCGACTCGTCCATATCGTCATCGTACGACTCAGACAACGCCATCGATTCCCCTCTCAATTTACTCATCACAGTCTGCATATAAATTCACACACAAAAATTAATCAAAAGCACCGCTCACTACGAGTCAACAATTCCAGGCATAGAAAAAGAAAACATAAAAGATTCAGTTGAATCCAGAGGATAGGATTAGTACGTACATCGTAAGCTTCATTGATTTGGTGGAACTGCACACCACTATTGCTTCCTCTGCATACGTCTGGATGATACTGAAATATGAAGTTAAATCAATCAGAGAAGATGACCTTAAATTAATAACCATAATCATAAAACTCAACATGGCTAAGAAACCATATCTAAAAACATAGAATTATAGAACTTCAAGTTCATACAAAACCAATAATATCCAGAAAAGGAAGAATCGGATAAACAAGGTTTTCCTAAAAATAAGACCTGCAAAGCAAGCTGTCTGAAAGCCTTCTTGATCTCAGATTCAGAGGCACTGGGTTGGATCCTCAGAGTCTTATAGGGGTCCATCACAGAAGAAGATGAAGATGAAGATGAAGATGACGATGAAGAAGAAGAAGAAGAAGAAGCAGAAGAAAACATAACCCTATTCACCATCTTCTTCTTCCTCCTCTGCCCATTTCCGAGCTGAAACCAAGAAGAAGAAGACGACCCATTACCACCAATAAATCCAGTCGCAGCCAGCTGCAGCCATTGATGTAAAAACTCAATACCAACCGTTCAAAGCTCCGGCTTTAAATAAAGCAAGAAAATGTTGCCTTCGAAATACAAAAGGAATTTAAAAGGTTCTTGCTTGAAGATGATCCAATGGACAAGGCAACCCGATTTGGAATAAATATATATATATAGAGGCCTGGCCTCGAGGGAGGCGGGTTTGAACTAAAACTAAAAAGTTTTCTTGAGAAGTGAAAGATGTTGATGAGAGAATAATAATAATAACAATAATAATAATAATGGATAGAAGAAGCTTTCAAACAGGGAATCTATCCATCTCACGTAGAATTGTTAAATTTACAGTGGGCAAAATCCTCGAGGGTTCTTATTCAGTGGGCAGGTTTGTGGTGCGGACGTTTGTTGTCGCATTTTGTGGAGTGGAGAGAGAGAGAAGAGAGAGAGAGAGAGAGTCCGTGCTTATCTATTATTTTCCTTTTCTTTAATCGGTCCTAATCAGCAGATATCAAGACTCTTGTTTTGGTTTTACATATTCTCATTTTCATTTAATTGTTTCTATTTTTTTAGCCCAATAGAAAGAAGTTATTTGGGGATATTGACTGAGTTTTTGGACCTCTTGCATATCTCTATTTTTCAAAATTTTCTTTATAAGATTATATACAGAATTGATATGATTGTTCATATGATTAAAAAAAGCTTTTACTTGAAATTCAAGAAAATAATTAACCAATTCACCATTCTCTAATGAAAGGTTTGTTTATAGATTGTTAATAAACAATAGATGTCGACATTTGACCCATTGTTTCTGAGGGTAGTGCTCTGTGCTTCAACCTGTTGGCAATTGAGCATTTCTGGTCATCGATCAGGAAAAAAATATACCTACATGTATGTGTATTTGGGTATCTAACATGCGCTAGTCCCCAAAGGAGGGGCATAGATGATAGGAATGGATCGTGCTACTAGGACCGATGATTTAATAGATGAAGTGGACCGATAAGTGTAAATGCATTTTTTTTATTTTTTTTCTCTTTTATTTTAGAATAATGATACCCACACAATGTATTGTTGTAAAATAAGAATATTTTAATAAAATGATATTACTTTTACAAGTTAATTTACAAAAATAACCTTCATTTTAAAATATTATTGTGTAAAATATTGTAAAAGGTGACGTGTCTATGATTTTTTTTTATTGGATAACGTCAGGTTTCTCGAAGAGGCTGAAACGGTCATTTTCAAGAGTCTCATGTGTGACTCTAGCATTGGCAGCCAGCAATCTAGCTTTGAACCCTCAGTTGTCCTTTAGATTCAGCATCATCATTTTTTAGATATAAAAGGGGATACGATATATGTTTTTTTATGCGAAGTACACTATCTTTCAGTATAAAGAAATTTAAGTATGTTTTAATACATAAATCAAAAGCTAAAACAAATTATCTTAGAATACATTCTAAGAAAATAAAACTTCCATTGAATTCTCTTTTTTAATTTTTTTTCCCCCTTCCCAGGGACTCGGTGATTATTTTCTTGCACATTCAAAGGATAATATAAGTAATTTCCATGGAAGTGCTCAAAGTCTCAATATTTTCTTGCACAATCAAAGTTCACCCTCAAACTTGGATCTGGGTTGGAATTGGAACCATCATAATTGATAAACGTGCCTGTTAAAAGCAATGTGTTGTAATTCCAACGGTTGAAATTAGGCCCAAGGTTACATGACCATAGTTACATTACAGTTCAGTTCTCATCTCATCAGAGATTCTTCTATTGATTAAATAACATAAAAGGTTGAAAAAGTAATGGTAGGCAATCTAGTTATACATCAACCTGAGTAGAAAATTAGGATTTCCCGTTATTTGTAAATAATGAAATTCGAGTTTCCCACTTATTTCAAAATTCCAAACTTCAAAGTCATATTTGGACCCCGGGCGTTTTCGGGATGCTTTCATTATTTGTGGGTTTGGTAATTTCAAGTATGCTCTTTCAATACATTAGCATACATTTCATAGAAAGTTCAAAACCTCTCTCCAATCAAGAGAACTGCAGCACTTACCAAGTATCAAAGTCACCACACATGCAGCCTGAATTACTCATGTCGGTGGTAGCAAGACCGGGGAGGCCTAGTGAGTCAGAACAAGCAATAGATTATAAAACTTTATAGTCGAGATCTGGTTGAAGTAGATGATTCCAGAATACTAGATCTATCGCATTATCCCAATTACAGTGGCAAGACACTTTCGAACTGTAACGTTTACGCTGTTTCTTTTAGTAGTATAATAACTGCCCATTGGTGTGCTTGATCCGGGACAAGTGGTAAAAGGCAAGTCTCTTAAAAATCTAGAGACCCCAGCAACATATACAAGAACTCAAATAGCTGATCGGCTACCTGAAACATCCTAAACATTTACAGCCATGTAGTGAGAATTCACTTTCTCGATGAATTCAATCCAGAATTCTAGGCTCTGCAGAGCTTCAACTTGCACGAATATTTGTAGCCAAGTGTACAGAGTTACTGCTACTTTGATTAAGTCTCCATTGAACTTCTATCAGTCTCAGTCTCAGTCTCAGATGGTTGATCAGATGACGAAGGCTGCTCCCCTGCCATCTGCTTCCCAACAGAAGTATTATCAACAGGCTTTTTGAACTGAACCAAAATCATGGTCATATTGTCACAACCCTCGCCACCGGCCGATGGTGCCAAACACCTGTCAAACACTCTCTCGCAAATGACTGAAAGTTTACTGTCCTGTATGATTTAAAAGAAATCTATGTTACTTCTAACGCAAAGTACTTCAGTAATCTGAGAAGAGGGGGGAAAAAAAACTCACGGTTTTCAACTGTTCCCGCACATAATCCACTAGTTGCTGGCTTGACAGGCAATCCCTAGTGCAAGAGAGAGAGACAGACAGGTTTTCATCAAATAACAGTGAACTAACAGAAAACCAAAATGCTTGCAAAAGTTTGAAGAGTAAATTGTTTTTGAGGGCCTGGGATCAAACCTAATTATGACAAAAAAAAAAACAAGACTATATTTTCCCTAGCAGACATTTGGAAAGATGCTTAGTTACCCTTGCCAAGGCAATGCCACTCCAACTGCAGTACCCTATAGTTATTAGAGGACGTCGACGCCTCATAGAAGCTTTAAACTTGCACGAGGGCACTTTAAATCCACAAGTTGTTAGTAATCATTGTAAACCACCATCAGAAACCTCCTATTGACTTGAATTTATGTATGGCTTGTACTTGGGAAAAAAACAACTATAAATGAAACTGACGTGTATGGGGAACATTGAAAAATGTAGTGCCCAGCCATAACTCACCTTAATCTTGCTCTATCTTCCCTTCGCCAAACATCACAAACCCATAACCTAAGATTCTAACCAGTCCATTGAATTAATTTTCCCTGTTCCTTCCCCTCTCATACAAGAATTGGACGTATAACTATAGCTTTAGAAATTACAAAATAAATGAATTATCTTATAGGTTAAAAAAAACTCGATTACAAAAATAATTCAAATTAACTCAGTAAAATTGGACTACTAGAAGTATGAAGAGATTTAGTTGGAATAACACTACAATATACTCGCGTAGAAGGTTCAATGGCATATAAATCAAAATTGATTAAAGTACCGGGCTGATTCTTTGCTTGAGTGAGAGACAGGAAAGATAATTCCTAACCTTATCAGTTGGGAAAGTTGGGAGGGATCTCATAAAATTTCTTTTTCTCCCTCTATCCCTCTGTCTTATACGCATGTAAAAGATTCAAAGAAAAGTTGACTTGTCAAAACAAAAACTTACATATTCCAGGAAGTCCTTCCATCCAAAGCAAAATTGGAAACAAGAATAACAAAAGGCTAATTGAATTTAATAAGAACACATCATAATTAACCGTATAATAAAATGTTAAAAAATGGGAATTAAAGTTATCAAAAACTGATCCCCGAAAATGCAATCCAAGAAACAGAGCTCAACCAAATTAATGAGTTTCAACCATAGTTTTGAATTCAGTTCCGCTTGGACCGGAAACTATACCTCCTTGTTCTATTTCGCTTCAAATCCTGTTGTTTGTTTTTTATCAGGCTTCAAATTCCGGCTCGTTCTGGCCATTACAGCCAGAATTTGCATTACGGTCCAGAATGTGTTTGTGGCAGTTTTGTAATTTTCTTGATCCTGGACAGCATTTATGTAAATTTCGAACCTGGATGGCATTTTTGTAATTCTGAATCTGATTGCATTTCTGTAATTAATCTAATGACATTTCTATAATCATGTTAGTAACTTTAAATGTGCCCCCTCTTTTTTCTAGATTCCATTCTTTTTAAAATTCTTGTTTGCTGATAAAAAATAAAAAAAAAAAAACTTTCTTAGATCTCATTTTTTTCTTTGCTTCTTTAGTGTTGTATCTGAACTCAAAGTTTGTATTTTTTTTATAATGTCACTACCTTTCTTTTTTATGGGTTTCAACATATATTTATTTTATAAAATGTCAATCTCGAAACGGTACACCGGAACACACCAGTACCAAAATATTCTGTTTTAGTACCTAAACTAGAATGGTGACCAGAACAGAATTTAAAACTTTGGTTTCAACATCCAACTCTCCATTGCATTGGATGTGCCCCTTAAAACTTGTAAGAGCTACCAAGAAAAGAAGTAACACAGTGCCAGACACCTAAGGCTTAATCCTCCGACACAGACCATCTACATCTTCACCAGATACACAAACGTTTGGATTCAAAAACCAGAGTTCCAAAAAAACACTTTTTAGGTATTATTCTTACCGCATTAGAGTAAATTTCAGAGGGGACAGCATATTTTGAAAGAAGAGCCACATCAGTGTAACTGAATCCAAGTTCTAAAATGTAAAGTCAATTACATAAACTAATGTGGAGACAAACTTACCAAATCCCATCACAAGCTAGAACAAGAAACTCATCATCATCACAAAGCTCAACCTATTTCATGGAGAAAAAAAGATATCAAATTAGAGCTTGGAAAGAAGAATCTCTTCAAGTGACAATACTTATCACCAGTAATGGTGTTGCAAAACTAGATAGCAAGCAATAAGCAGCCTGATGTTACTTATTTAATGAGTAATGAGCAGCACGATAGTCTCAAAGTAACTTTATCTTATTCAAAAAATAAATTCTTAAAGAGACAGGAATCCAACAATTTTTTCGAAGTAACGGAAGATACAAAATAAAATAATATATGCATCCATGTGTTATGGGAAGAAATATTCAGATGATTAGAGCTAGCCTGGGTTATGCCGACCACTGTCGTCGTGCTTCTAGCCAGTTGGACAAATCTAGGCGGTATTCCACAAATCACAGCTATGTGGACGATGGTTCCTATCTGTATTCTGTGGTGCATATGGCAGGAGCGTAATGACCGGACGTTTGAAGACAAGGAGCACTCATTGGAAGAGCTTAGACTACTTTTTGTTAGAACCTTATTTTTATGGGTCAAAGCTGTTGATTTCAACGGCCTTGATTTTCATGATTTTCTTGTTTCTATTTTTCCTTCCTAGATAGGTGTCACCTCTTGTATACCATCTTGTGTACTTGGGCTATGCCTATTCTTTTTAATACAATCGTTTACTTATAAAAAAAATAAGTAACTACATTCAATCATGAAAATTAAAAAGAATGAACATACTGCATGGTAGTATAAAAGTAACATACAAAAAGAAAAATAAACAAGAAAGTGCACAGTAAAAAACAAGAAAGTGTACAGTAAAAATTTAGTAGTCAATACGATACATACAGTGGTTATGTCTGGAAAGGCAGTGATAATCTGCTTTTCAGCTGGCATATGTTTGTTCTGCTTGAATTCCACATCTCCTGCAACCATCACAATTGTGAACACAAGAAATGGTACAAGAGATTAAAATCTTACCATTTTATCCTTTAAAATTGGGATTAAGATTTAAGAAAGCTTAAGGTACCTATGGCTCTTGCCAAGTTCAAACTTCCATTGACCCGACCATACTGGATAAAACCACCAGCTTTCAGAATCCTATCCTTCTCGATCTCAAGGTCAGGTTTGTGATCTTTAGACAAATTATATGCCTGCACATGAAAGCTTTGATAGGGCATCGTACAAGCACATTTTGATAAAGATTATACAATTCTAGGTACCATGGATTCCCTGGCACACCGAAAGAAGAAACTCCTTTTGAATGATAATTAACCCCACATTATATGGGCTTATACAAAATTTAAGCAGAGAGTTAACTAGGGCAAGGAACAAGCATTGAGATGTCAGATTCACCTGAACCTTCAAAAGTTATGGACACAAGGGCACAGAAAAATCATGTGTCCTGTTTTCCTTCAATACTCTGGCCAAGCATTGAGGTTCCATGCGCATGTGCATGTGGCACCAATTGGAAAGGGTTCCAGAATCCCGTAGGACCTCAACCCACAATTGTCTTGTATGGATATGCAGGAAGGAATGCACCCAGCCCAAGCATTGAGGTTGTTTGTTCACAATAAGGGATTCCAAGTGTGTGTAATTGTCTACAAAGATGCATGTAACAAAACTTAACAAAATAAAATTTCCTCCCGCTGGCAGACATTCTCTGATGGGTGTCTGATACACATCTCACATCACCTCCATGTCATACGTGCCATACTTCATTCACTTTGAAGTTTCCATTCAATTAAGCTTTACCATCCATTCAATAATATATCAAGTAAACATTTCAAAAGAATGCACATAGATAATGCCCATTAACATATAAGGACAGCCACTCGAATATCTTAGCATTTCCATAATGGAATCAAAAGACCAATAAGAAGTAAGCACAGATTGGCCATGCATGTCATGCGACAATCCTCACCATTTCAGATCAAAAATTGAAGAAGAGCATAAAAGTGTTTTAAAACTTCTCAAACAGGAGGGACCGATACCTGACCCTTCTTGGATATTACACATCGAGAATCACCAGCATTTGCAACAAGAAGTTGATTCTTTCGGATGATCGCCACACAAGCTGTGCTTCCACAATTTGGTCCGTCAAAGTCAGAGTGAGGCCCCTAGTTTGCAACACAAACACACTTCATAGATTAAATTTCAGTTCCATAAATTTTCTAAAGAATGAGTTTTGCCATATGTTGAAGCTTTTTCTTTTACAATCCTACACTTATTTCAGATAATGAGCCTTTACGACATTGTTGCGTATGTTGTGAGCCGGAGGGTGGGGGGCGGACTTCATCAAAGCATCCATTCCTGCTAGATCTTCATGTCTGATAATGTCCCTTTTTTCTCTGAACCTCTATCATCTCTTGCCCCTTTTTTCTTTTTCAAAAGAAAAAATCCAAAGCAATAGTGGATAAAGGGATCATAGGAAGAGAAGATAACTCTTCCAATAATCTTCGGACTTGAGCCCAAAAGCGCTTCACTCTCACACAAGCAACTATGTCTTTTCAACCAAAGGCTCTATCTAATCATTGCAAACATTAGCATGGACATTCGATACTTCATCCCGATATCCCATTAAATGAATGTTTCAAATTTCCTCCAACTACCATTTGAATACACTCATGAAGATTTTTATAACTATATTTCTTTCTTTGGCCTCACTTATTCAAGTAGCCTTGTTTATATACACCAGCAATTATGTGCTTGTTGCTTGTCATTCTGAGTGAACAGGATCGGGCTGTAAAAGTTTGTGCATGAAATAACTATTAGACAGCACTCAACTTGAGATGATCACCATTGAGCTATCGCCTAAGCCGATCAGTACTGGACTATCAAAACATGATTGAAAAACCTAATTCAGTAACCATCGAGTATCTTACAAACGTGTCAAAACCATTATTTTTTTTTTTTTTTTTTTTTGACAAATGCAATATTCTATGTGACAAAAAATGAAACGCATTTACAACTTCTACCAGCAACTTCACAACTCTGAAATGTTTTAGATGCTGCAGTAATAGTTTTCTGTATGTTTCTAATTGAGTTATGCTTTCCAGCTTGGCATTCTGTTATCTTCATTCAGATTCATATTCCTTGCAAGTTCCAAAATGCTACACCTAATCGTATCAAGCTAAAAACCTCCATTTTCAGAAAAATAACCTATTTTCAGGGTTAGAAATAGATTTGCATAATGATTCACAAATATAACAGTTCTTTTATACGACAAACTGTGTGACAAACTTTAAATGACTTGTGATGAAAGAAGATATGCTCACAATTCGAAATTTCACCCAGATTATATCATAAATAAATCGCAAAGATGTTTCAAGAAAAATAAAAAAGGAATTTGGGAAAACATGTAAAGTTTAATTCATTAGCAGGTCTAATAGACCACGTCAAATTTAAACATAGTTATGGACGTTAAAGCACGAAATTCCATGTAGATGTCCCATCAAAATATTTCTCATAAGCATATGTGATAACGGTGATCAGTATAGAAAAAAGGCACAATTACTGTGCCAGTGCTACGTTTTTAAAATTACTACATGAAATAAAAGAACAAAAAAGGCTAAAAACCATTCTGCTGTTATTATTACCTCCTCTGACAGCCAATTATCGTTATGGTTATTGACTTCACCACCCCTAGGAGACCATATCAACCCTTCTATCATGCCAGAAAACTTTTCCATTTTATCTCCAAGTATTGCTAATTCTCTCCATCCTCTTTGCCCACACATCATCTCATCCATTCTGCACCAACCCACAGCATGGAAATAAAATAGTGAGCAAGTATTCGATAGAGAAACCCGTCTAAATCACCAATTAAACCATGAAATGGGACATTACCATGCCACCAGAGACCCATATACTGACCCTTCCCTCATATTTAATTTGTCCAATTTCCTATTAAGGATGCTACTTAATATTTTATACTCTCAGAAGTATAAGCCCAAAAAAAAAAAAAAAAAAGCATTCCACAACAACGCTAAGCACAAAGGGAAGAAATCATATAACAATGGCTTGTAACGATATATGTATAGGCAGTTAGGATATTGAAATGATGTGGCAATAAAGGCAGCTGGTATAACAAACAGCTTTGTTACAAATTCCTGAGATATTCATAACATCCTACTGACAGGTAAAAGACACTTTCCAGCTAGCCTATGGTTGATTTATGATTCTGTAAAGGCATCCACTGATTTATTTATAGCAGAGGCATGCACTGATAACGATGAAGTGATGATTAAGAATGAAAAAATGAAGTTACCTTAGAAATGCTTTCTGTACTGCAGTACCTAAATCTCCAGTTGCATATGCATCATGCTTGACCACCTGTTGGTGAAGATACTTGGCACAGAACTTAGCAACTACTTTACCTGAAAATGCATGGACTTCATTAAGCACAACTGATGCAGCCAATGAAAACAAAGCTCAGTTTCTGTAATTTCTAAGGTGAACTAACTAGAGCATGTGTGGATAATGAGAATTGAGAAGAGGTTTACTTATCAATAAAATTTGTTTACTTATAAAAAAAATAAAAAAATAAAAAAATTGAGAAGAGGTTAAAATAAAATTTTTTTGAAATATATTTATATCAGAGTTTGCGAAAGTGGGCAGGCACATTTGAAAACTTGTTTGGAGAAAATTCATGAGGATTTTTTTGTTTGGGTTTTTGTGAAAATTATTTTAGTTGTGTTTTTCCCAGAAACCTAAGGAAATGATCAGATGAGTTCTTTTTTGAGAAAAAGAAAATTTTTTGGGACTTAAAATACGTTTGGACTGAAGTTGAAGAATTTTCTTTTTAAAAAAGGGTGTATGTACAGCAATATCTATGTAATTTCTGCAATTCTTATGAATTAAAAGTATCCTGCTAATTAATCCAAGTCATGTTAACATGAAAAGGATCAGCTGACTAATAAAATCTTGTAAACCAAGTCATAAAATTTAACTTTAGAAGATGCAAATGGCAACCAAGAGTGAAAAGTATTTTCAGTACAAAAACAAACTATAGTTAAAGAAGTTTTTGATGGAGAAGGAATATAAAACAAATGAAACTTATTAAATTCAAATGCTGACCTCCATGGCCATCATAAACACCAAAAAAAGACGTGGAACTGTCCAAATCTGGATAAGCTGCATGCTATAAAAAACAATTTAAATTTAGCAAATAATCGAGAAGATAGAACAATCCCTGGAAAATCGTTACGAGTCCATCAGATAGACCAAATAAAAAGACAACCATATCATCTCTAATCCACATGGCAAAGACACCATCCAAAGAGAAACCATAACCCTGTCAAATACTTGACTGTCCTCTGAACAATTGGACAATTGTTAGATATAAAGAAAGCAGTTTTTTTTCAAACATTAGATATTCAAAACTTCAAAAGTTTTTGTGCTACACTGCTACTTCAGACAAAGAACTGTTTATTTTATTTACTCCCAGGGTCAATTAGACTTGAGCTTAAGACCTGTGCCAACTCCAACTCACCTTCTTGCAAACAAGGACAAAGAACATATTTGTAATTGTGGTTCACCAAATCATATAAATCAACATAGAAGGACAAGCACATTTATGTCCACAACTCCAAGTAGAATACCTCTAGCCCATCGTAACTGGAAACCTCCCAAAGGTGATTGTACAAAATTACAATTTTTATGGATCTTCAATGTTTGTTCCTCCGGATGGATTAACATAAATACAATGCCAATATATGCCAAACTAGTTACTATTCTATACAAGTTCTCTTTTTTATTTATATGCAGTTCTCTTTTTTATTTATATGCAGTTTTATCCTGTACAGGCAATTATTTCTTTTTCGGCTTTGGTTGCTGCCTTGCACTAATTAAGAATTTTTTTATCAAAACACCCGTAATATATATATATATGCAAATATTTATTTCGGATCATTTCTCAATCCAGGTAATAGAAAGTGCATGTCAAGAAAATATTAGATAGCTTGTCATACGAGTGGAATGAGAGTGGGTTCGTGTGATATCTCTTAGCTCAACTCTTGCCCAAAAATAAAAAACTCTAATGCTACTACCATGTAAAGAAGCATTAGCCATGATGATTGGACGAGGACAGAATTTTACGAGGATATACAGTGCACACAGGTTAAACCAAAAACAAATAGAAATGACAAGAATACAAAGACTACTCACAGCATCTTCCATGGTAGCACGCCACCCTTGCATTGATGAAAACCCATATCTAAGTCTGTCATTTTCACCATCTTCTGATACCTTTTCAGTCTTGGGGGCACTGAGATATATCCCCATTCCAACTGGAACAATACCATCAATCACCGAACCCATCCCACAACGATTAGGCTCAATGACCGCATTATCAAATTATACACACAAAAATAAATGTACATTTATATGTGCAGAAGCATATAGTTCTGCTTACCGATAAAAAAATAAGCAGAAGCATATAGTTTTGTTTACCGATAAAAAGAATATATGCAGAAGCATATAGATGCATACACACACACATGAGTAATTCTACATACAACCGTGAAGTGCGTAAAAGCCGCGTAATCTCTTTGAAAAAGAGTTGAGTCCACTATTAAAAAATTAATTTTTTTCATGTGGGTCCCATATTTTATTCATTTTTTTAAAAGCGATTACGCGGCGGTTGCATAATTCGCGGTTGCAAATATTTTTTCTCTTCTATCATCAAACCCAGTATTTATCTTGGATGGAATCTTGGGACATGAAATGACAAAAATACGCCTGGATATGCGTGGAAAATTATAATATCATCCTCTGATTAATTATGGATAAACAATCAATATCATACAATTAGTTTTATGCAAACCGACAAGATTTCCCCCTGATAATTTTGGGCAAAAGACTGAGCTACCCTAATAGTGATTGTGAATTTTCAATTCAACAATTAAGTGTTTATTTTGAGGAATGGGTGGGTGTTTTCAGTGGATATGTTTGACTGTCAATGGGTTAGAGTTTCGATTTGGCAAAGGTGGCTGAGTTTTGAGTTTATGTGTGCAGATTTTTGCTTCAGGGGGTGGGTGCCTGTTTGAGTAATCTGTTTGACTTTTGTGAGGTAAGTGTTTCTACAGCTTAGTGTTTGGAAACTTAGGGTTTGATGACCTATTGTTTAGCTGGTTGGCACCAAAGCACGTGATTGTGTGGGAGCAAAAAAGAGTGATGAAGCCTTGATTTTATAGTTTCATAATAACAAATAATTTAGCTTCAACAATCAGTCATTTAGTCTACTTGCCTTTCTTTGCACCAAAATTGATCTGGCATCAATGTTCACTCAGTTTGTCAAAAGTTACATGCATGCTTGCACATAAAGGTTGACACAGATGATTAACTCTTTACCTAGGCCACCACATCTACATTAGGGCAAAAGCACAAGACCACATGATGGCTTTTGATAAGTAAGATTATAACATGGCATTTTTTATAAGCTTTTGAATAAGCAATGGAGAATTTGACTAAGAAAATGCAAAAGGTATAGCCGAGTACATAGGAAGTATACATTTTTTTATAAGTACAACACGACTTTATAATATGCTCATAAAAGATGTTTTGTATCCTGTTAGTTCGCTCTACAAGTAGCATTATATGCAGATTATTTTATTCAATTTCAGGCTTCCTTCATTGAGAAGAGGCAGGTTTCGAGATATAAGTAAGACAACTACAAATAGGGGCAATAATAACAGTTGGGCGTTTCATTTTCGGCTTTAGTGCCAGAACAGTGCGTTTAGGAGGTGGATGTCAAGAAATGATACTTTGCGGCCCATATTAGGAGCATTTATGTCTCTAAAAATGAATGTGAACATGTGAACTCAAGTTGCAGTGTTTTCTATCCAAAATAATGGTTGGATTTGAAGGAAGGAACAACTCAGAGCAGAAACTTGGATTTTGTTCGATAGTGTGCTTGAAAAATACACGGTAGTTTAGGCAGGTCATTTGTAATTTATCCAAAAAATAGAGCAATTACAAATCTGACGTTTCTTAGCACGGCGACTCTTCCATGCTGTGTCTCAGGCAAATCGAATTTTCCATAACCAATCACTACACCCTTATCAAGCCACGATTCCAAGCCCACATCAAGAAACACAAATTAAAGGCTCAAACATGCCTCGGACACTAACCCTGACGAGCTTGTCGAGTGAAGTGGGCTAAGTCGGACAATAAATTGTCAAGAAAGTAAAAATTGGAGAGACTTCATTACCGTTCGATGTTTTCGTTCCTTTTATCGGCAATCAAATATACAGTCTAACCAGAAATTAAAAAACAAAGAAAAAAAGAAACTACAATTGAAAACAAAGAAAAAGTAGATACTCGCAAAAGCCTTCGGATAATCTCAACAAAAAAAAAAAAATTAAAAACAAAAAGAATGAAAGGGTTCTAGGGTTTGCAATACAGACTCACTTGGAAGGCTAATCGGCGGTGCCCGTGCACTGATTTCAGCGAAGCAAGAGAGAGAGAGAGAGAGAGGAGAGAACGATATAACAGGCTAAACGGCCTTTGATCATATATCGTCGGGTTGGATCATATATCGTCGGGTTGGATCTGCGTCTTTCTTTTACTTTCGCGGGTATTTGGTAGCTTTTGTCGATACGTAGGTCGTAGGCAATGATTTGTGTCCCGAGTTTAAAAGGGGCATGCCTTTACTCAAATCAAAAAATAAAAAAATTTATTCATCATCTATCTCAACATCTCATTATGATATAGCATTAAATAATAAATTTATAAATAAAATATAATAAATAATTTTTAATTATTTAATAACATATTATGAGATAATGACAAAATAATGAGAATTAAAATGATGAATAAAATTACTCATCAAACAATTACAAACCTAATGATAGCCCGAAATTGAGTTTAGGCACAACGAGACATCGTTTAGATAATGAGATTATATGAGATAAGATGATAAGTGAATAATAATAAAAGAATTTTACTATAAAGAAATTTGTTGTACAACACACTATTTATAGTGAGACTCATTATAATTTAAAAAAAAAAAAAAACTGATTATTTTCTAGCATAGTTAACATGGAAACTTTTCGCATCAATAATATGCGAGGTGTGTTGAAAAAATGTGTGCTAAATAGATTTTCTCTTAATAAAATAATTGATAAATAATAGTAAAATGGTTCGAGTTAATATGTTTTATAAGATTTTAAAAAAAATGAATAAAAATATTATAAAGTTAAAATATTTTTATAATATTATTTTTATTTTGAAATTTAAAAAATTTGAATAATCTTTTATGTTTTGTTTGAAAGTTTTGGAAAATTATAATTATTAAATAATGATTAGATGAAAAAGTTGAAGATTTAAAATTAAAAAATATTTGTGTTTGTGGTGTTTGGATATTGAGATGAGATTAGATTAAATGAGATGAGATAGGAGGATCTTGCTATCCAAACGATACCTAGATATCATATGATTAAAAATTAATATTTATAAAAAAAAAATTAAAGCATTAATATTTTTTGTTCACTAATAAAGAGATTCTATAAAAGTAAATTTATAAATTGACATTATTTTATATAATACGTTAATCTATTTTACAATAAAAATAATTTTACAATTTAACGTACCACATTAAATCATATAAATTTGTGTGTCTCTATTTTTATGAGATCGGCTAAAGAATTTTCTTTTTTCACTAATAAGTAATGAATATCTAAACTCTTTTTTTTTTTTAATCAATATCTAAACTCTTAAAACGTACAAATTAAGCCTTTTAATGTGAGTTTTAATAGCTCCAAATATGAATCAAAAGTATCCTATAATCTAATACTAGAAACAATAATGAGCCTGCACATTTGGATGAAGTTATCGACACGATAATTTTTTATAATTTATTTTAAATCAACTAATATAATTATACTACTTTTTTAAAAAATAATTTATAATTTTATATGACTACCTTTTATTTTAAGTAGAGTTGTGAAATAATTATTGATTAATTATAGATTTAATCATTTTTCTTTGGATGATCGGCCACATTGAAATTGAGTCTAGACCTAGTGAACTTATCCTATCATTTTAATTTTTATCATTTTCTTATCATCTTATAACGTGATATTAGATGATTAGAGATTATTTATTATATTTTATTTATAAATCTATTATCTAATATTATATTATAGAATAATAAATAAATAATAATAAATAAATTTTTTCATTATATAAGTGGTCAAGCCCCGTATAAGTGTGACTCGTACGTGTATTTAATAGGTGACATAGAAACCAATGATAAGGATATGCATGGAAGGATGAATGGTGGTGGACGATGGTGGTTCATTTTCGAAGTCAAAAGTCAGGATAACGTTGACAAACAAGTCTACGCAAAAATAACGTGGATCGAGGCAAGATTTTATCACTAACACAAGCTCATAAAAATCCAACAAATAATAAAGCAAACAGAAAACTAATTTTGAAAAATAATTTACCTAAAATATTATTAAGGTACGTCTGGCAATTGGAAATATTGGGAAATCTTGAAAAACAATAGATGTATTTATATATACTGGCAGTTATATAACTTGCAAAGTACGTTTACCCATTTGTCTAATAATGTTAAAGCAGAATGGAAGTTTTAACTCTACAAATTAATCATATTTGATAGTAGAGATCAATACATGCATGTCATTTTACCTTCAACTATGCAGAAGATGTAGTGAGTTCGTATGAAGCTAATCCATTCTCTTTGTTCGTGCTCTCCCTTCTTTTTTTTTTTAGTTAATTAAAAATATTATGAGATTTAAATTATGTTAAAAATTTTAATTATTTATATGATTTTACTTTCTTAAAAATATTTAGCAAAAATTTATGAAAGATTAATATTTTATAAATTAAAGTTGATTTTAAGTGTATGATATGGTATTTATATTTTAAATATCTATTTTAAGTTAGTTTAAATAGTGTTTAAACCTCCACCATTAGATCAAATATGAGGATTCAATATGAACGACTGAGATTTAAAACCCCATTTTCCCCTCACTTTCCATTTCTCCATCTCTCTCCTTCCGAACCGCACGTCTTCCCTCTCTCTCACCCAATCTCCTCCCTCAAGCAACCTAGTGCTGCCGTGCACCACCATGCAGCGTCACCGACCACCTCAGTGGCTTCCTCTCACGCCGGCAACCAAACCTCACCGTTGAAGCCCCTTGGCAGCTCCTCCCTCAGCCGCACACGAGCAACCCCAAATGGGTCTCGATGCACGAGTTCTCCACCCTTGCGCCACCGCAACTCAGCCCCAGCTCCACCAAGCACCACCACTGAGTTCCCCTCACGCCGTGGATCACTTCCATGGAACCCAAGACTCGTAGCTCCTCCCTAGCCCCACACACGCAGCCCCTCTACATGCACAGGTTTCTCCCCGTAGCGCCGCCGTTGGCCACCCCTATGCCACCGCACCACCACCACCAGCCTCCTCCTTCGCCGACAACCCCTTCGCTTCCTCCTTTCCTCTAGCCGAAGCCACAGCTCCTCTCATGCCATTTCTCTTCACGGGATCCCAAATCCATCGCTGTAGGACCACCACGATGCCGCCGTATGCCGCCTATAGCAACCACGACACAGCTCCCTTGCAATGTTGTGTAATGTTGTTTGGTCTGTTGTGTGGTGTTGTTTGGTGTTATGTGGTGTTGTTTGGTAATTGTTGTGAGGATGTCGAGGGACATAAGTGGGAGAGGAAAATGTAATTGTTCATAAGTACTGTTCAAAACGAGATAGGCTCTTTTAAGTATAAGGGGAATATATATATATATATATATATATATATATATATTATAGGAATATATGTATTTATATTGAATCTTGTGAAAATGGATAAATAATAAAAATAAGAAATTGTCTGGATTATTTTTTTCGGTGTTTTCTTGTATTTGAGATTTGTGAAAAAAATATATATAGGTATAATTAAAAAGTACTTGTTTGAATAAAGTTTTGCCAAAAAAAAAAACTTTTTTTAATTCTTTGTTTTTATGCTTAAAAAAAGATAAATATAAAATAAAAATTTCCAATATTTAAGAGATATCTAGAGTGAATTAAGTCGAAATATTTTTGGAACAATTATTGAGAATAAGAACTAAGAGTCTCGAAGTTTGATTTTTGTTTTCAAACACTTATTGAGAAGAAGTAATTATTAGTGATTAAGTAGTATAAGATTCAGATAAGTTTTTTTTTTCTTATCTCTCTTCCTAGTCCCCCTCCCCCATTTCTCTTCCTAAAGCCCCGCTGACAAAGACCTAGAGCCTCACTGTCACCAACAACCCTCCGCTTTTTGAAAACGTTTGCCATCAATTCTTCTGAATTTGTAAATATTATATTGATTTTGGACATTGTAAATGGTTGATGGGGAGGAAGAGGCCCAAATCTCAAGCTTGAGTATATTATAGGCAAAACATCCCCTCCACTGGTTACTGATGCAGACTCTCAATCAACCTTTGGACATCTTGGATATTATAAGTGCTGACAAATTGATTACAAATGATGAATGTCCAAATGGTGAATGTGCAAGTAATGAATGTCCAAGTGGTGGCAACTTGGATAACACTGGTGAATGTCCAGATGAGACAAATGGGCACATTTTTTAGGATGAGAATAGTCTGGATCATCCATCTTCCCTCTTTCACGATGTACCAGTTGACCAATTGCTCTTTTAAGCTGATTCCATGTTTAAGCCTCAGGTAAATTCTGAACCCCACCTAAAAATGCTACCAGATCGAGCCATAAGAGGAACACCTAAAGTTAACTATGAACCTGTTCTTAACTCCAAACTCAAGTATCCTATAAGTAACTCTATGTCTTACCATAAATTGTTAAAGGAAAGTGAAGCATTTGTGAATCAATTATCTGTTGTATCTATTCCTAGTAGTGTGTAGGAGGCCTTGAAAGATCCTAGATGGAGGGAAGTGATGAATAGAGAAATGAAGTTCCTCCAAAAGAACTCAACGTGCAAAGTTGTTGGCTTACCTGAAGAAAAGACACCCGTCGATTATAGGTGGGTCTTCACCATTAAATACAAAGCTAATGGAACCATCGAATGGTTCAAAGCAAGACTCGTCACCAAGGGATATACTCAAACCTACGGAATTGATTATATTGAGACATTCGCACCAGTGGCCAAAATTAATATTGTTCGTATTCTATTATCTCTAGCGATAAATCTTGATTGGCCCTTGTACCAATTTAATGTGAAGAATGCCTTTTTGAATGGAGATATTCAAGAAGAGGCATATGTGGAGTTGCCTCCTAGATGTAATATGAAGATTAAAGGAAGCAAACATGTCCGTACATTGAGAAAGTCCCTATATGGTTTGAAGTAGTCCCCTAGGGTGTGGTTTGGAAGGTTCACGAGTTTTATGAAGTCTATTAGATACAGGCAAAGTAACTCAGATCATACTTTTTCATGAAGCATAGTAAGAATAGATCACAGCTTTTATTGTGTACGTCGATGATATGATAGTGACTGGAAATGACCCCGAAGAAAGGAAAGCATGCACGATCATCTTGTCCGTGAGTTTGAGATGAAAGATCTTGGTCAGTTGAAGTATTTTCTTGGAATTGAAGTGTCAAGATCAAATAAATGTATTTTCCTGTCTCAACGGAAATATGCCTTAGATTTGTTGAATGAAACTAGTATAACAACATGTAACCCAGCTAGCACCCCTATGCATCCAAATCAAGTTCTTGCTAACAAGGAATGCTATTAGAGATTAGTTGGAAAATTAATGTATCTTTCACATACTCGACTTGATTTAGCTTATGTGCTAAGTGTTGTCAGTCAATTCATGCACTCCCCAGGTGAAGAACATATGAATGTCGTCATCCGTATCTTGCACTACTTGAAGTCGTCTCTAGGAAAGGAAATTCTATTTACAAAAGGGGACAACTTGGATATTAAAGGTGTTCGCATAAAAATATATCTGGAAGTGCACAAAATCGTAAAGTGTTTTAAAGAAAACGGATATCGAACTCACATGGAATAATTATACTATTGAGTATTGAAATTGACTAAATTAATTACTATTTGAAAAAATTGAAATTTAAAGAATGGCTTATCTAAATTAAACTGAAGACAAAAGTATTAAAATTAAGATTTTAAAGATAATAAGAATAGATCTAGAGAGTTTGGCTTCACCTAGCAAATCTCACACAATTTATTCTTCCTTGTTATAGAATCCCAATTATCTCAAGTTAATGATAAAAATCGCTTAACTATTCAATATTTTCTCTCGAACAATGCCAAACATATCTCCAACTAATAATTCCATATCTCTATATGAATTTAACTAATTGGAGACTCATTACGTTCTTTGGTTTTTTCTTAAAAATCACACTAGTTGTGGTAAAGTATCTCTGCTTTCGCTCAACTAATGATGTTTAATCCTAGAGCTTGAATCACAAATCACCTCTCGGTCTAATTGTGATTCAATAGATCAAACGATAGTTAGCTAGAAAATTGCAAGCATTAAGAACAAGAGATAAACACTCAATTATAGAAATATTGAAAATAAAATAACTTGGAATTAAATTGCGTATTCAATGCTAGGCTACACAAAAACTCTAGAAAATAGAATTAGTTCATAATGAAATTAAAAAGAAAAAGAATAAAACTGATGTTCTTCGTTGAAATCAGTTGATGAAGCATTCGGCTCTCGTCTTTGCCCTCTAGTTCTGTCTTCTTGAAATAACACTTAAAGAATAAATTATGGAACTCTAAACTCAAACTCAGACTCTAAAACATAAAAACTCCCAACTCCAATTCAGAACTCTTTATTCATCCCATAAGACAGGATTAAATAGATATTGAAATTCAAATCTAGAAACAAGATAACTGTGGCTAAAATCTCGCCTAAAGATCTGAAAAATAGTTTCAGACTTTCATCTTCTCTCTGCTTAACGGTCAACAGATACCCGGTTGGTCTCCTACGCCTTTTACTCGCCATGATCTGGGTTAAGAATTGTCGGCCTAGTTCATCAAAACTGTCTATGGAACCTGGTTGCAGTGTCCCGAACCAACCTCCCGTCGATCCCTTCAAGGTCAAAAGGAAAGCCCTACATGCAATTTCTCCTGGAAATTCGTGGAGCTTCATATGGGCTTTAAAAATCTCGAGATACTCCACAGGGTCCTTAGAGCCGTCATATAGATCTATCGGGGGGACTTTGAATTTCAAAGGCAAATGTACCACCATGATTTCTACAAATAATGGCATATTTGTGCTAGACAGCAATTGATCGACTGATGAAGACGTCCCTATCTTCTTGGTCATTTCCTCATATTTGTCCATCAAGCTCCATAGGTCGTGATGTATTTTCTTCATCTCTTCATCCTCATGAGGGGTCTTTCCTGCGCCAACACTGTGTGCCTCTGTCTCCACTCTTTCTCCTTAGTCCTCTCCTAACAGACCATTTTTCACCTTCAAGGCTTCATTCTCCTTTCGTAATGCCTCCAATTCAGCATTGAGTTTTCTTACTACTTCTTCCATTTTTGCGAGTCTTCCTTCCATGTTTTTCGACAAGACTTCTTGATCTCTAGTTGTCTGCGATCGAGTTATGGTAGGCATGTGAACAACACGTTTGGTTGTAGGACAAAACAATGATCCCACAGACGGTGCCAATTATTATAAACGTGTTTCACCGTCATCACCGCACGATCACTTGCAACCAAAGAGTAAGACGACTAGGGGGTTCGAGTGAACGCTTTCCCTAAAAACCAATAAATCATATGCCTTTTATATACTATAGAGCCTTTGAACTGTTATGTTATTAAGTGATAATGGACACATCTGTTATTTGAAACTTAAACCTGGAGATGAGGAGTTCATTTCATAGTGAATTTAAATGATAATTTTTTTTGATCCCATTCTACCATCAGATAGTTATCCAATTGGTATGGGCGATGGGCTGGATCCTCTTAATACCGAGATGGGTTTTAGGTAGTGAGGTAGGCTACGAGCTTGAATAACGGCCTAGGCTTATCTGAGATTAACAAGTTTGAGTATCCTCTCCACAAAGAATGTGATTCGCCATTAAAAAAATATTATTTTTTATATAAATTTCATGTTTACCCGCATTTTAAAAAAATATACAGAACTTGCACGTCTTTAAACAACAAATATCATTTCTCTATATATTTTATACTGTAAAGATGGAAAGAAATTTTGATTTCATATCCAAAATTTAATCACTATTAGTTTTTTTAATTTTGGTTTTATTAGCTTCATTATTACTTTTGAGTCGGTTCACCATGCATAATTTAAGTGTTCATAGTTTTTCTAAGGATTGTGCTACACGACAGATGCTACCAACAAGGCCAAATGACTTTTTTTTTTCAAATTTTTTTTATACCTTAAACATTTAAAAAAATACAATATCATTCAAAAAACTTTCTTAATCATTAAGTAAAAATTAAAAAATATAAAAAAAAAACAATTGAATAAGTAGGGTTTCTCAAGAGAAATCCTCGGTAGATTGGGCATTATACTTTTTTTCTAACAGAGCTTTTCTTCTAATCATTCCTACTCCATATATCATACTCATCATTCCTATATCACACATCATACTTGATTTTTTTTTTAGTTTAATTCTTGCTAACTTAAAAGAATTATTTTACTCATAATCCATATATCTCATATTTGGTAAGGGAACAAATAAAAAAAAATTATATGTGATGTGTGATTTAAAATTAAAAAAAATATATATATATATATATATTCTCATCAACTACTATTCACATCCTACTCCCCACACCCTATAAAAAATACTCTCACATCCTAAGAAAAATACCATCATATCCTATAAAAAAATAAAAACTATAGATGTGGGATGTTAGGATTGTTCATCCGGGCCGAATTTCTTTTTGACTCAGTCCATAACCCGGGAAACCAGATTCACAAATCCGGACTGGAACTTGAGTTGCAAAACCTAGATACACCCGGTCTAGTACCGGGTTTTAAACCCGGGTTTTTTTTCCCCCAATTTGAATGTTTAAAACCTGGGTTAATGCTTTTAAAGGGTGCTTGATTATGGGAAATCTGGAATATGGTAAACAGTTTCATGGATTGATCATCAGGAGTGAGATGTTATTTAGCTCGTCAGTGGCTAATGCTCTCATCGGTATGTATTTCAAGAATGATACAAATGACTCAGCTCTAAAAGTTTTCAATGGCATGCAAAACAAAGGCGTCATATCATGGAATATTGTATTTGGCGGCTTCACTCTGGAAAGGGATGCAAGAGAAATTGCAATACCATTTTACGAGTTCATGCTATCGGGAATGAAGTCAAGCCATACCACATTCACAATACTGTTTAGAAAGTGTAGGGAGCTAATGAATCTCAATCTTGGCATTCAATTTTTTGCACTTGCCCTACGTGTTTTAAAATCCAGGTTTGATTAAAAAAAATCAAGTACAATCCGGAATCCAGGTTCATTTTTAAAAACCGGTTTCAATTGAGTTTCCGCCCGATTTTAAAATTCAGATTCCGATTCAAGTATATCCTGTTTTTATACCGAAATTTAGATAAATATAATTACAAAATGTGAAAATAAATAGTAACTGATGCATAAAACTCATCATAAAATAATGAACAAAATTTTTCTTTTCTAATATCTGTTGGTTTTTTCCAAAGAAAATGCTTGGCCGCCGAGAGCTGGTCCCCAAATATTTTTCTTTTTTTTTTTTATTATTATTATTTATTATTTATTTAGTGATTAAATAAATATTTTTTAACAATGTTGTAATTTTTTTTACCAATAAAGTAATAAATGCTTCTGAAACCAGACCTGAAATAAATGCTTCTAAAACCAGGCATCCTATATTACTTTTTTTTTTTATCTAAAAAAATGATTTGTACAATATACAAATCTCGTGCAAATATTTGTAAAAAAATAGATTTTAGAAGAGAACTTCATGTGACATTCTTGAGTCATTAGAAGAGAACTCCTAAACCAAATGCTTATTTGATTTTACATTGATAACCTATGAAATAAAACCACTAACGATTGAACAGATTTTAACGACAGGAACAACCTGTCATTGCAAAAATAGGGCATTTTTTTATTGATCTAAACCATTCAACGTCACTTGCAGAAACATTGAGAAACCAAATAAATAAACAGAAATAAATAAAACAAACGATGAAATTCAAAGAAAAATTCGAACTGCTTTTATACAAATTCATAATCAAGTCAAAACATAATATTGACAGCCAAGAAATAGAAATCGAAAATGTCGAATACCCTCACACTCAACCGTTTTCAATAAAACCAACATGGAAAAAAAATGCAAAACAGAGAAATGGAGAAAGGAAAAGCGATACACAGAACACGAAAAATGAAGAAGAAATATGGAGCAAAAGCACAAAAAATTTCAAACATAGGAGTGTATGTGAAGTACCCTTCAGATTCATATTTCGTAGAAAGAAAAAAAAGAAACAGAAAGGGGCATACCCACACAGCACCGCGAAGACCAACGAACAAATACCCAACAACAAATGGAAGTTTTTTTTTTTCGGTGCCTCACCTTTGAGGTTCCTCTGATTGATGATAAAAACTGAAAATCGAAAACCCCAACCTCCTCTCCAATACCTTTACAGTCAGTGCTCTTCAACACGATCAATACGGAAAAAATAAATGGAAAAGCAAGAATGGAGAAAGAAACAGTGAAAAGAGAATGGCAAAAAGGAAGAAAAAAACACAGCAAAATCCAAACAAAACAGGAGTGTATAGAAAGTACCTTTCGGATCCAAATCTTGCAGAAAGGAAAAAAATAGGAATTGTAAGAAATATACCCACAGCTCACTATGAATACCAACGAAGAAAACCAATCAAAATATACCCAAGAATGAATCGAAGCTTTTCTTCGACGCTTCACCTTCGATGTTCCTCTTGCAACCCTTCGAGAATTGAAAAATGTAGCCTTCAACTCTCCCATCAACCGTCCAATAAATTTACTTTTATGACAACACATCACACCATCACACTGTGCAAAAACCAAAAGTGTAAAACCAACTGCAAAATAAACCAATTTCGTTCAGATCAAAACAGAAAATAAAAGGCTAGCAATGAGCAACACAAGAACAGAAGCTACGTGGCTATGCCCTGTCAGGAACAAGTGAAATGTAAAAGAAGCAAATTCAAAACCAATAACTGCAGTCAACAGGGGCAAAAACACACATGCGATAAAGCAGGAACAAAAAGGTACATAAACGATGAAACAAATCGTCAAACAAGGGCATAAACGTAAATAAGAGAAACATTGAGGGACAAAAAAGGAAAGCAAAGAGGCAAAGACGCACAGAATGTCAGAAACAACAAGACAAACCAACAAACGAGGGCAAAAACGTAAATTAGAGAATCAGAGAGGGAAATAAATGGAAAGGAAAGATCTCCTAAAAAGAATTGTTCATTAATGGATAGACTCTTTTATAATAGTATGTGATATATTCAGGGATAATTTATATTTTAAGCACGAGAATATTCAGATAAATAATATTTACTGTAATGCGTAAATATCACGCATTTCTTTTAATAAAAATAAATAATTATGAAATTCACATGAAAAATTAAATTTTTAATGTGAACTCTATTTTTTTTAAAAGGAAAAATACTAAATGTACTTAATAAAAAATAACAAATAACTTACTTCTTTATATGTCTGTTATTGATATGTTGAAAATTATAAAATTTAAAATTTAAAATTTGCATTTCAAAATAAAACAAACAAAATGAGTCTTGTAAGTAAAAGTGTAAGTAAAACTATTAGTATATGTAATATTACTCTTTTTAAAATAAATACGCAATACTTACACAACAATTATATCTAACATTACTCTTATATTTACGATATTCTCTTCAAAATCCATTACCTAGAATGAGAAAGAGACAAGTACATGAAATTTTGATTTCATAAAGATTTGGACATGTAAAGTGGGTCAAACAATATTTATAAAGACAAAGGTTTATTTCTTCTATATTTATCATTATTCAAAAAATATACACGGACAATAATAAATATTAGAAATTATATTTATATTTTTAAAGTGTGTAAATTTTGCATAACTACTTTTAAAAAATGCGATTAAATTTAAGATTCATATGAAAAAATATTTTAATGGTTGACCTAACTTTTTTTTTTCAAAATGAGTGCATATGATTTGCACAACTGTATCTAACATTACTTAATAAGTATTGTATAGTTTACTTTATATACTTATTTTCCTTTCACTTTAAACTCAATAGTTTGAACATGAAATTTAATTGACCTTGGTTTAGAGACATGAAGGCTCTGTTTGGATGCTGAACTAAGTTAATATGAGTTGAACTCTTTATGAATAGTAGTGAGTTGAGATGGTGAAGTTAATTTTGTGGGGTCCACCTAATATGAGTTTAGACGTGTTTATATATTAAGATGTGTTTAGATCAATTAGATGTATTTATGAGAAGTTGAAAAAAATTATGAGTCTCGTGTGTAAAGAGGTGTCGAGTTAAAAAAGGTTACATGTCATACGTATAAAGAGATTTTGAGTTAAGATGAGTTTAGTGATTTGAGAGTTAAGTGTTTGAATGTTAGACTCAACTTAAAATTAGACTGAACTGAATTGATCTCATACTCTCAATTCAATCTAAATTATAAACGGGACCTGAGTTGTATAACACTTTTTTTAACTCATAAAATTCATTCTGAATGTATTAAACGATATTTATTTGTAAGACCTATTTATTTTACTTATTCCTCATTCTAGATATTAGAATTTGAATAAAAACTATATAATATCTTAATCTATTAAGTACATAAATTTGGTCAGTTTAATTCGTTTGTTTTCATAACTCATCTTATCTCATCTCAAATAATTATTACAACTTTTTCAAATTACTATACAAAATAAAAAAATAATTCAACTTTTTCAAATTTAAAAAAAATATATATTATTAAAAAAGTATTCTAATAATGTTTTATTCAATTTTTAACTTTAATCTCAACTCATCTCATCTCATCTCATCTCATCTACGAAAACAAACGAGTTATTGAGTTCCCGCCACATGACCTAGCAAACATCCATAGCTGAAAACTGTTGACAGAACCTGATCTTAGCTCTCTTGTTTCATGCAATGATACAAATTTACTAATTGAACTAGGCAATAACAAGGTTTAAAAAGTTTAGATTAAATTAAGATATTCCATCTTTCATCTTTCTTTAATTTTCAACAGAAACATTTCTAACCCAAAGTATCTCTTCATCTCTCCTAATAAGATTTATCTAACCATTTATGATTCCAACATTTTCAAAAAATATAAAAATTAAAATTTATTTTTACAACAAAAAAAAAAAGGAAATCGGAAATACATAATTTTTTTAAAATGTCTTCTTACTATCTAGTGTTAACTATTAAGCCAATCTGACCCAAAGTATCTCTTCATCTCTCCTACTAAAATTTAATCTAATAATTTATGATTCCAACATCTTAAAAAAATAAAAACTATAAAAATTAAATTTATTTTTACAAAAAAAAATCAGAAATACAGATTTTTTATTTTTGAAATGCAAATATCATGTTACTATCTTGTATTAAGCCAATCTGACGCATTGGGCTTCTAATTTGAGCCCAAATCCATCCAATGTTGAATGAGCTGTAGGGGACAAGAGCAGCCGGCCCAGCCCATAGACAGTGGACCCAGGAGTCAAAACCAGTGTTTTAAACGCCGAAATTTTTCATACCGGCCGTCCGGCCGGTACAGGTACTATATCTGTTTTGTACCGGCCAAAATACCGGCCGTACCGGCCTCAATTTCGGCCTATACCGGCCGATATTTCGACCTTTGTGTATTTTTTTTTTTTTTCGTTTTTTCAAACTACAAGCTTATTTTTTAACCCCCAATTCAGACTAGACTATTTATAATTTATATATATATATATATTTATATATAGACTATTATTTTGGAATATAATTTTTATATATATTTATATATATAATTTATTTATATATTGACTATCCTGAAACGTTATTCCGAAACGGTACCGATATCGAAATATTTCGTTCCAGTGCTTTGACCGGTATGGCGTCCAGTACGGTATTCAAAACATTGATCAGGACTACTTCGAGCTCGGAGGAAATCCGTATTTCACATTTGAATCAAGGTTGAACTGGGTAGCATGTTGCTCATGCAAGATATCCACCATGTGCCTTCGTTTTTACCATGTAATATTAGATTGGAAAATACTTCAGCCAGTGATTGTATAAAAATAAACCTACAAAATGATGTGTCTTGATGTGTTATGTCAGATTGTAAGGTTATTTTTATTATAAAATAGATTTAACAGATTCTATGAAACTACATTAGTTTGTAGATTTATATTGTATAATTTTTTTATCTCTATAACAGTTCTCTATTAGATATACTTTTAAGAAAAACGTTGGAGGCAAGAGCAAGGGCGCAACCGACATGCAAATGCTAATATGGTGCACTACGTAATTTAATGAAACAATCGCGTTTTATATGTGAAATTGTTGCGTTTTTTCACTGTGGCGCGAAGATTAAAGAATTTGAAGACTTGGGCGGGAAAATGTTTTAAGGATGTGTTTAGTGTGTTTTATTTTAATTTCAAAACACATTGAACCTTACAAAGAATCGCCAATAAACTCACAAACGGAGTGCTCCAATATCAAGAAAATTTAGATTCGTCGAAATGAGTTTGAGAGAAGTGAAATCTTCTGCTTGCGAAATCATCGAAATGAATTTGGGAGAAATCGTCGAAACGAAATCCAACATTTTTCAAAATAAAATCTAAAAAATGAGTTTGGGAGAAATGGTTTCTAGAGGAACTGGCCAGCATTTTTCGTTGAAAATTGTCTACTTTTAGTTTTGAAATGATTTTCGGAGGAACACTAGTTATGATTTTCTACTTTTCGTTTTTTGATTTTTTGTTTTTAATTTCTTATTGAAACTGCCACGTCACACGTCTACAAGCGGATTGCACAATTACGTTTGTATATAGCAGAATTGTAGTTTTAAAATATATAAATTTTGGATATTTCATTTCAAAAATAATTTTTTACATGATTTATCTATTTTACTACTTCTAAATAAGGGTGAGAACCGAAGGTCTCAGATATACCGATTTGCTGAAAATACCAACATTTTGATTGAAACTGGCTGATGAAGGAGAAGAAAACCATCGATGTCGGTCGATGATTTTCTTCCAATCAGTTCGCCTATATCGTTGGTGGCGCGTTGAGAGAGAGAGGAATAAGAGAGAGAAAAATACAGAGATTCAGTGATTCATAACAAAAAACTAGAAAATTTTACAACAAATATTACAAGATTGATTCACAACAAAATGAACAAAATAATAGGCAAAGAAAATCAGAGAGAGAGAGAGAACGACTCCGTTTGTTGGAACTGAGAACGGTGGAGAGGGATGGCTGGAGGCTAGGCTCACTGGCCGCTCTTGCTGGAGGCTAGACTTGGAGGGCTTGAGAAGATGCGCTGCTGCCATCGTAGAGAAGAGGGAGAGAGAAACAAAAATGAGGAAGAAGAGAAGACAAGGGGAGGGGGAGGATGAAATTTAAGTGTGAAACGACGTGGTTTCAAACTTCAATTTAATTTTTGTTCTATAATATTTTCATAAAACGACGTGAAATGACGTCGTTTTACTTAAATATATATAATTATATCGATTGGTTACTCGATTTAAACTTGATTCAAATCGAGATCGAATTGGATACCGTTTCTTTAAATTTCCACCGCATTCTAATCAGTTATCCACTGATTCCAGCCGTTCCTAACTCAGTCGATGCCGGCCTATCGATTCATATTCACAACTACTTCTAGCACTTTTTTTTTTATGAAAGAATAATACTACGTACAATTATAGAATATACAAATATCGTATAATCGATTTAAAAAATAATAAAATCTATTATTAAAAATTAATTTCTTTTTATATAAATCTTATATTTATTTATTTTTTTAAAATAATTATACAATATTTACGCCCTAATAATTACAAATATAACTTCTCTTTATCAAATAACTTCTATCACCTTTTTCGTTTCTCAAAAGATAGATAACAAGATAATTAAAGCCGATTTAATATGATTTGACCCATGCTATACACATTTGTGCAGCTTTATTCCAAAATCCGAGTAGATGGCGACATGGATCTTACACTCATATACGTAACTTTTTTTCAATGGGACAATAAAGTATATTTTGCAAATGCACGAATTCAAGAATCTTCTCTCTTTTTCGTATCAGCTTATCTCCTCGCCTGTCTTACTAAACTGCACGAAGAGAAATGCTTTTTATCCCGAAAATATGTCCCGAATTTGTGTTTCGAATAGTTTTTTTTTTTTTTTTTCTTACTTTAAAATTTTTTATTTTTTTAAAAATATTTATGATGACTAAAAAAATATATGAAAAAAATAATAAAAAAATAAAATAACTTATTCAGAATGTTTTTTAATCAACGTAGCAGTTCTCCTGCACGAATATCGAAAGAAAATTTATTGGGCATTTAAGCAATCATGTGATATTATCATAACGAAGTTCATTATAACTTTAAGAAAATTAAAATATTAATAACTTTTTAATATAATTAATGTGAAAATCAGTAATTGTTAGATGTGTAAAAAATAAGATGTATAATTATATTTTCTCGCGTGATAAAATCAAAGGATGTTACTAGCAGGCAGTCTATCATTTATCGCTGGGTATATTACTAGTGGAAAATTTTTGTTTTTTGTTTTTTATTATCATTTTTAATTTTTTAATATATTTAATCATTACAAAAAATAAAATTTCACTAATAGTCATTTTTTAATAATTAAACAAAAAATTAAAAATAAAATAAAATAAATGAACAATAAAATCCAATTTTTATAAAAAGAAATATATATATATATAAATTATCTATTTAAAATTTGTAGCTAATATTACTTACATAAAATGAAAGAAAAAAGAACTACTTTTGGTTTTTTTTTTTTTTTTTGAGCAAGTTGACTATCATTTTTATAGATGAAAATTCCAAATACATCAGAAGTTAATTAAAACAAAGGGGCTTAATTATACAGATAAAATAAGTGGATCTTTTTCATTGTGAAAATTCAACAAAGAATGTGGTATTTGGATTAAAGGGAAGTTACCAAAGGCTTGCGTTGTCGTTGCCCATTACGCCAAATTGTGCGCGCATCGATTCTTGAAATGATGAATTTTCCTAGCTTTCCATACTTTGAAAGAGAGGAGATGGTACTTGATATCACTGATGATTGGGATCAAAGTCCAATCTTGTACCATAGAAGAGTTTGATATTGCGTCTATGGTGATGCTTGAATCCCCTTTAAGAAATTTTTTTTGCAGGCCCAGCCTCTTTGCTTCAATAATTGCTATCAATGCTGCTCTGGCTTCCCATAAATTTGGTTTCGCTCTGCAAATGAAGTCTGTGATTGCATAAATGATTTCTCTTGAGTCATTCCAACATATAGAAGCTAAGGTACTTCCTTGGTCTTTGACTGCAACGTCAAACCTGATGAGGAAGGTACCGACTGGATGCCTATCTTCCATCATTACCTTGTGATCATTATCATTGACCCAAGCTGCCGAGTGTTGTTAGAGGGTAGAAAGAACAGACTCAACAAAAACAAAGGGGGATGGGGATGCATGAATCTGATTGTGCACTTTTTTGTTCTTGAGAAACCATAGGTTGTCCATAGCTATGGTGGCAAATATTTAAAAGGAATGTTGTTCTTCTCCTGAAATTTTTAGAACCACTAAAGGATTGAGAATATTTTTTATCCAAGTAGAGAACGACTATCTTGCAAAGGAGGTGATGTCTATTGGCCATTTTGAATGTCTCCACAATATTCTAGAATATATACAGTTGAGGAAAAGATGAGAGATACCTTTTGGTTCAGTGCTGCAAAGAGGGCAAAATATTTGATCTTCCTCAAGATGGATAACATTGTTGATCTTGACTTTGGTGGGAAGGATGTCGTGGCTTGTTTTTCAGAGAAATAATTTCAGTCTATCTTACAATTTCATTTTCCATAAACTCCTCCAGTTTAATGGTTGATTGTTGGGATTGAAAAAAATTATTTCCTGTAACAAGAGCAGCATAAGCTAATTTAATCGAAAATTTTCCAGAAAAATGGTGAATTCATTTGATCTTGTCTTGGACCTGATGAAAATTATGATTGGCTAAAGGGATTTTTTGTATTTCTCTTGAAGAGTTTTCCGATAAGAGAGTATTGAGGAGAAGGACATTCCAACGCCTTGGTTCTTCTAGAATGAGCTCATATACAATCATGTTAATATCAGACTCTGAATAAATGTTAGGATTTGGATGAGGTATGGAATAAGGAATAGTGGGGACCCAAGGATCCGCCCAGACCTTGGTAGAGATACCATTATTGATTTGAAAACAGACACTAAAACGTAGGAAATCTGTTTAAGTAGACTCTTCTAGAACCGAGAATCATAGGATTTAGAAGGGACATCCAGGAATGATTTGGATCCTTCAAAACACTTATTGAACCATTGAGAAGAGACCAAGCATATTTAGTGACCAAGGCAGAGTTGAAATAGGACATATTTTTTTATGCCAAAACCTCCCATAGATTTGGATAAACAAATGGATTTCTACGACTTGTGAGTGAATTTCTTTCAATCACTATCCTCGAATCTCCACTAGAACCTTCGAAAGAAGGAATCTAGATTCTTATTCATTACTTTTGGGATAAGGGATGAAAACAAGGCATATGAATGTATGAAACAAGCAACTGCTCTTATGAGAACAGTTTTTGCAGCTTGAGAGAGAATTTTTGATTTCCAACCTTGAAGCTTATTACTAATCTTCTTCATTAATCCACTTAGAAATTTTTTCCTATCGGCATCATTGGAAAGAGGAAGTCCCAGATAATTAGAATTAGGTGGGGAAACTCTAAAGTTGAAAGAGTTTTTGACATCATTAATGGAGACCTAAGTGGTATTTCTACTAAAGTGAAGAGAAGATTTTCGTTCATTGATACTTTGACTTGACCACTATTTCTACTAAGTGGTATGTCCTGAACTTGCATCCCGAATGGCGTGGCCGGACCCACGTGGCTCCCTTAATTACGAAAAAACCAAATCCACTTATTCTCCCTCCCTCCCTCCCTCCAGTCCATGAAAAACGAAATCCCCTCTAGCAACTTTCTCCCTCCCTACCGTCCATGAATCTACCGTCCAATCCTTATCACGCCAACGACTCAAAATTTGAATACCAGAAAGATAGGCCCTTGTACAGGTAGTGCATAATTACCAAAACTAATATATTACGCAGACTGTAGGTGTTAATTAAGGACATTGTCTCAGAAGACAACTAATAAAGGCTAGCTTCACAGTTTGTTTCTTGTTAATTAAGGATACCATCTCCACAAATGATAATTCATTGATACTCTGTACAAAAACAAGTTGCACTGAAATACGTTGGAGTTGTAAGTATAGAGTCACTGATATCATCAAATACAAAACAAAGCAAGTGAAGTTTAAGGACAGTGGGGGAGGTGAAAATTTATCGTTCGGATTCATGGAGAAGCGAGGTCGGATGGAGGAGAGCTGCAAGAAGATGTTGGAAATTGAGAGTTGCTACTGCGCGGAGTGGAGGCCAATGCCGAAAGGAGGGAGAGGGAGAGGGATACTGTTGGTATGGGTTTCGGGGGTCATTCTGGGTTTCGACTTTCGGGAGTCATTTTTTAATAACACGCACGGATCAATTTTCATTTTTTTAATTAAATAAATTACATGACATGCTATGTGGCAAGACATGTTAGTCGGAACAATTCTTTAGGACAAAACTTCGGTAACTATATAAGAACTCTAACTTTTAATGGGGGATTGTAATTTTTTTTTTTAAGAAAATATAAGACTTGTATACTCCATACCTACCTGAATGTAGTATTATTCTTTAAAAATTATTTAAATAAAAAAAAAACCTTCTTAATTGGGGGTTGTTAGGGGCTTCAACCCTGTTACTACTAATTTATTATTTATAATTTATTTGAAATTTTTTAATTTTTTATTATTTTATTTTAAATATTTTTTTAATATATTTAATTATTAAAAAAAATAAAAAAATATAATTTTATTAATAGTTACTTTTTTTAACTATTAAATAAAATAAAAAAAATTAATAAAAAAATCAAATATAAAATAAATAGTAAGAGAGGAATAATTCTATAACAAATACTAGGTTCATATGTTAACACCGTTACATGCTGTGGAGTATGGCCCACAAATGCTACTTGTATAACTATTATTTTAAGTTGCAGTCTACTCTAGATCTCTGCATACCTGCAACAATTAAAAGACCAGTACTCATAATACTTTTATAAAAGAGTACTGGCTCCGTTGAGAACTACCGCTGGCTTTAATATATATTTTATCATATATTTTTTTTCAGTTATTTTTTATAGAAATTTTTTTAATATTTTTTAATATTTTAAAAAAATAAAATAAATTTAAAATATTATTAAAAAACACTTGCTTAATTATAAAGTAAAAAAATTACTAAAAATACTTTATTAATCACGAAGTAAAATAAAAATAATTTTTTATTCTACTTTGTAATTAAAAAAGTATTTTTAATAATATTGTGAATTTTTTTATTTTTTTAACATATTTAAAATTATTAAAAAAATTTATATAATAAAAGAATTAAAAAATACACATATAAAAACACATATTAGAGTTAACGGTAGCTCTAAGCGGGAGTTACCAGCGATGGCTCTATCATTATTTTTTATAAAATAGGTAAAGCTATTATGCCAAGTGCGGCCTAGGTATTTTTTTTAATATATTTAAATATTTTAAAATATAAAATAAATATATCAATATATTTAAAATTATTTTTTTAATAATTAAGTAAAAAAATAAAAAATAAAATTTTTTTAACCAACGGTCAAGTAAGTAAGGATGTCAAATGTAGAGGGCACATAGAAGCTTTTCCGTTTATAAATACCCTCTACGATTCTCATAGCAAGGTACGGGTACTGTCCGCTAGCTCTCTCTCTACGAAGGTTGCTAGCACTGCCAGCCCTTTGGTACGTTGTTTCTTCTCGAGCTCTCGAAACTAGCTCTAATTTTCTGCCTTCTGGTAATCCTTTCTTTTTATTTCTCAAATAAGGCGTATATCCCAGGTATAATATAATAGAACAAAAATGTATTAATAGAAATTAAAGAAATTAAAGGCGGTAAGACCGGCCATATGCATGATGGCAAAGTGGGCAGGCATTAATAGAAATTAAAGAAATTAAAGGCGGTAAGACGGGCAGGCATTAATAGAAATTAAAGAAATTAAAGGCGGTAAGACCGGCCATATGCATGATGGCAAAGTGGGCAGGCGGTATAACCGACCATATGCATGAGGAAATAAAAACTAAAGAAAAGAGATATGAAATAAACTTCTTCATTAAAATATAATACTTACAAGGAGACTAATTCTCAAAGGAGTTGGGAGCTGAAGACATGAGGGAAGGACAATTGAAGATTTACAGAGAGAGGAGGACAGGACTGGACAGGACTTGGACTGGAGAGGTTTGGGCGAGAGAGGAAGGGATCAGATTAGAACTCTGAATGCCCTTCTTGCCTCGTGAACCCCTCTATATAGACACTAAAACAGTAACTTTTAATAATACATGAACAGTACCGGCCGTTATAAGAACAGTATTAGCCGACGCTAAAGACAAACACAGTACCGGCCGACATTAAAGACAAGAACAGTGTCAGCCGACGCTAAAAACAAACATAGTACAGAACACGTAATCTAGTACAGAATTATTTGTCGCTTTGCTGGGCAATAATCTGTCGCAAATAACTTTTTAGAGAGATACTATCTGCATGTCATGCTGATTAATCAGATAATAATTTTTTGGAGTTACAAATTCTGAGGATCAAAATTTGCTAATTCCAGTTCAAACGGGTCTTGAGAATCCATCAGTTGTACCGGATGGTAAGGTGAATAATTTTGAGAAGGAGATGCAGCTTGGTTGCCTTGAGATTGAGAGGCCTGTTGGGAAGGAGAGGCCTGATGAGCTGGTGATAATGCGAGTTGCTGTGGTGGAGTTAATCTGGGTTGTGCTTCTTCTTCATCGTCACTGTCTGATATTTGTGACATTACTTCAGCTAATTTTTTCAAATCTTTTTTGTTTGTAATGGATGCCAATTGTGCTTGAAATCTGCTTCGCTGGACTAGGACTTCCGGAGCTTTGGTCACTTTTGAAAACATCTTCAGTACATGATCATAATTGTATTTTTCCCATCATTTGATGGAAACTTGACGGGCTAGGAACATAATGGTTTTGAGAGAGGGATGAGGTTTAATAACGTATTCCCATTTCATAATCCAATTTAATTTTGTTTTGAGAAAGAAGAGCAAGAGGGGTGAGCAATGGTTTAATGCTGGTGGGCTGTCATTCTGTGAGATGAAATTTTGGAGACTTTCCTGAAGGGGAAGAGGAAGGAGAAGAGGTTCAGGTCCATAATATTCCCACCATAGTGAGAACCATTTCGGGAGTGTTTTAATTTTCTGTAGTTTATCAAAATGAAGGAACCATGAATGACGCAAATTTTTGTTTTGTTTTAAAAACATTTTTGTCCATGCTTGCTGGTAATCATAATAATCATAATAAGGAGGATCATAGGGATGAGAAAATTTTCTTGTCAAGTAGGAATTTTTTCCCCATTGTTCCAGTGTGAGAACTTGCTTAATAGTGACTTTATGAAAAGCAATGATTGGAGATGCTGGTGGAGAAGGTTGAGTTTGAAGGGAACAAGGAATTTCTGAGAGAATAATTGAGTCAGTATCTACTAATATAAATTCATAAAAATGCTGGGTTTTCTTAATGTTTTGTGGAACATAATGCCAGTCCGGTAGGAGAAAGGCATCAAGTAATTTCTGAGGGTCAGACAGATGTTGTATTTCAGATTCAATAGGAAAGACTGGGTGCCAATGAGATTTGATAATAATAGGAGACGAAGAAGGTTGAGATAATAATAGAGGATTAATAATTTGGGAAGGAGAAGGAGGAGAAACAGCTTTGGAATAGGTTGGTAATTTTGGAGAGGCTAATGGTGAAAATGGATTGTAAGAGGGTCTAATATTTTGTGGTAATGATCCCAGTACCGTATAAGGTCTTGGAGTTGCAGAAGGACAAGGTGAAGGATAGGGAGGAGATGGCGGCCGTGCGTATGAAGATTTGGACTTTATTTTGGACTTTGAAGATGACATGATTTTCCCTGTAAGAATTCTCGGGATAGAAAATCAGGAAGAGAATTAGATTCTCCTTTAATATGCTCAATATCAAAATAAAAAATACTTAATATAGCTTGCCATCTGGCAAATATTTGTTTTGCAGCCAGGTTTTTCACATCTTTAATTAAAACTTCCTTGGCTGATTTGCAATCTATTCTAAGCAAAAACTTTTGATTCAACAAATCATCTTGAAATTTAGAAATACATAATACAATAGCTAGAATTTCTTTTTTAATAGTACTATAATTCTTTTGAGTAGGATTCCAACATCCTGAATGGAATCGAACTATTTGTTCCGAGTTGGATGATAATTTTTGTTTCATAATTCCTCCGTAACCTATATCAGAGGCATCTGTGTCAACAATTTTAAAAGTATGAGGAGATGGAAGTCCTAAACATGGTAATTTCTTAATATGAGCTTTAATCTGTTTTATAATACTAGTATGTTTTTCTGTCCAAGGAGGTGGATTCTTTTTTAGTCTTTTAAATAATGGTTTGCATAATGGTCTGAGAGATTGGTAAAAATCTGCAACATAGTTGAGACTTCCTAGAAATCTCTGTAATTGATTTTTATCTTTTATTTCATCTGGAAATTTATCAGCAAATTCTATTGCTCTACTAATTGGTGTAATAGTTCCTTGATAAATTTCATGTCCAAGGAATCTAATTTTCTCTTGGAATAGTTTTATTTTTGATGAGGAGACAACTAATCCATTTTGTTTGATAACTTGAACAAAGATATTTAAATGTTTCCAATGTTGTTCAATAGATGAAGAAAATATTAATACATCATCTATATATACTATTGAAAAATAAGTGAATGGAGTAAAGATTTCGTTCATAATATTTTGAAATTCACTAGGGGCGTTTTTTAATCCAAAGGGCATAACATTCCATTCAAAATGTCCAAAGGGGACTGTGAAAGCTGTTTTATACCGATCTTTTTCAGCGATTTGGATTTGCCAAAACCCGCTTTTCATGTCGAATTTTGAAAATATTGTAGCATTATATAATCGGGATAATAAATCTTTTTTATTAGGAATTGGGTATCTAATCCATTGTAATACCTTATTTAAAGGTTTATAATTTATTACTAAACGAGGAACTCCTCTTTCTAATTCTGCCTGTTTTTGGACATAAAAGGCAGCACAACTCCATGGTGATTTACTTTTCCTTATTAATCCTTTTGTTTTTAGATCATTAATTTCTTTTTTACAATATTCTAGTAATTCGTTATTCATTTGGATAGGTCTCGCCTTAGTTGGAATGTTTTTTTCAGAAAATTCTTTTTCATAGGGTAATTCAACTATGTGTTGTTTTCTATTCCAGAAGGCATTGGGTAGGTTAGCACATATTTCATTTTCAATTGTAATTTTGAAATTATCAATTTTTTGGGTTAATAATGGGTCTTTTAACTGTTCTCGAATTCTTTTATATTTTAATTCTTGTTTTAAGAAGTTTATTTGGTTTTCCTTTCTTCTAATTTTATCTTTTGTTAAGAAATTAATTTCTCTGGTTAATGAAATTTTCTTTAAAGAGTTAATTTCTTTTGGTACTGGAGGAAATATGAACTTAAATTGTATTTCTTGTCCAAGTATTTTAGTAGAGATTCCTTCTTCTGTTACAGAGAAAGGGTAAAGTAGTGCAAGAAAGGGATTTCCTAAGATTACTTTGGTATTAATATTTTTTACTAAGATGAATGTTGTTTTAAAGCAAAGTCCATTATTACATATATGTGCATTGGATAATTTATAATTTATATTTAATTTTGTTCCATTGGCTTGGGATAATGTTTCTCTTGTTTTTTCAAAATATTTAGAAGGTATTAATCCCTCTTGTATACAATTTAAGTCTGCTCCTGTATCTAATAGGGCAATTGTAGTAAAAGAGAATTCTTGATTAATTGAAACTGTTACTTCAACATACCATTTTTGAAAATTTATCTTATTAAGAATATTAATGAAATTGTTCGTTTCATCTAATGTTGAACATTCTCCCTGTTCAATATTATGTCTTTCTTCATGGAAGTTTTTCCCATTTTTCTCTATTTTTAATAATATAATTTCTTGTAATAGTTGTTCGTTTGAAACTTCTAATTTAATATTAGATGTTTTTAAATTTCTAATTTCCTGTTTTATCTCATTGATTTCTTGTTGTATATCTTGAATAGTAATTTTCTGTGTGTCAGTTTTAAATCTACTTATTATTTCTGAAAAATTGTAAGGTGTTGAGGATGAAGTTATTGTAGTATTTTGATTATTAAATGTATCTTTTAATTTTTCTAAATAATCTTTTCTTTCTTGAGGGTTGTTGATTTTGTCTATTAATTCTAATATAATGTCTTCTTGTTTTGAAAGTACATTAATGGTTTTGTTATAGATACAATTATCCTTACTTAGACAATTACAGATATGTACTTCATCTTCTTCTAATTCACTATCGGAAGATTGTTCTGAAAAGCTTGATTCTTTTAATTGATAAATTTCTTCTTCTTCTGAAGAACTAACCTCATCTTCACTTGATTTTATTATAAAAATGTCTATTAATTTATCTTTTAGTGTTTCGGGTATATCTAATTCATTAATTTGTTGTTTAACTTTACAGTTTGATTTGTAGTGTCCTATTTTTTCACATTTATAACAAACAATCTGTTTTTTCTTTTTATTAGTCTTTTTAGGATTTTTTAGTGGCTTATTATATATTTGTTTATCTTTTGTCTTTTTATAAGGTTTTCTGTATTTTCGTTTTTTATTGGAATAATTGTTATAAACTCTTTTTCCCTTTTTGTGTCTTCTTGAGGGGGCTAATAAAGGAGTGTAACCAAATTGTTCACAAAAAGTACCTAATTCTTTTCTAGCAAACTTCTTTTCTTTCTCCATTTGCTTTTTTAATCTTAAATCATTGCACATAGTTAATCCAGTTCTATTAATCTTACTTATTATATCACCATATGTAAGATTATGAAAATCAATAGTACCGTCTGATCTTAATAATGATTCTCGTACCTTTTGGGCGAAGTAATATGGAAGTCCGGCTATGAACTTTTCCTTCCAGTATGGCTGTTGACAATCATTTCTGATCATAACTTTAGTTAGAAATATATCTTTATACCAACGGAAATCAGATAATTGAGGGCATTTAAGATTAATCAATAAATCACTAGTTCTTTCTTTAAATTGAACGAGATCACCTACAAAGTGTTTGGTTAATGCATATATTAATGTATTGACAGCATCTTCTAGGGGTAAATCATTTTCCGTTTTAATTATTTGCATATTTTCATCATATTTATAGGCTGTTAATATACGTGACCTTTCATCATATGAAAGATAATGATCCCACCAACCCTTTAGTTGGCCAGTAAATCCTGTAACAATAATGTGTGCTACCTGATGATCAGTTTTTCTGTTACTTTTATAGACGTTGGCTACCATAATCATTTCTTGAAAATGATTTAGTATTTCGTATTAAGATAATCCGTCTATATTCCATTCGTATAATACATCTGGTGCGAAGGCTGATCTTACTATATGTTCTCTTTCCTCGAATTGCATATCCGGTGGAGTAGGTCTGGGATACCAATTACGAGTAATAGAGACATGATGTTTTGAATCTCTAGCCGAAAATTTATTAACATGGTCTCCTCTAATCTTGTTTATCTGTAAATCTAGATTTTTAAATTGGTTTTCAATATTACTAATTTCAGAGTCAGATATTACGGGTGAGTCTATTTTGCTTAATACATTAATATGTGGTTGTTTTGAGGTGGTGGCAGTGTTGCTAATAGTTAATTTTTCTAATTTACTAGATATCTGTTCCAATAAATCATTTTTGTTTTTGGAAAATATTGATTTCAAATGGGATGGAATTTCGTGGGGAACAAATAAGGGAGTTTCTTCTATTTCTTTAATAGTGAGTTTTATAGGAGATATTTGGGTTTCAATCCTTTCTAATTGCCTACCCATGATTTTTAAATATAAATTAGTATAATTGTTTTGTTGTATTATATTATCAAGGTTTTTTTCAGTATTTGCAATATTATGTTTTTTTATTGGTGTAGCCAGAATTTGAGTATTCCTTTGATTGTACTTGATGGCTTCAAAAGGGGGATATTCTTCATAAATAATTTGGTTATTTTCTCCTTTAATCCATTGATTAGTAGTCCTGTTTATGGTAGATAATTTGTTTGATTTATATATCTCAAACCATGTAAAGAAAGGAATATTGATCTGTATTTTCTCTAAATCTTCGTAATATTTTTCTTGAATATAATCTCTTTCTATTTTTGTAAAGGTTGAGAAAAATGTTATTCTTTTGTGACCATTTTCTTTTTTCATATAATCTTGTTTGAGATATTTTTTGTTAATTTTAAATTCTTCTTTATTCAGGGTATATATTTGGGCATCATCTCCAACTACTTGAGAATACGTTGGAGAAGAGGGTTCTTTTTCAGGATTTTGGGAGGTAGATGCTCTATCAGGATTCCTAATAGCATATACTGGTGTATCAATAATGTTTCCAGGAACGATCCCTCGAATCTGGGTGTCAAGATTTTGGGATCTAGTATCAAAAGATCTGTTGTCAAAATTTTGAGATTTATTTCTAGAAATTGATGTAAGAATAGATCTGGGTGTATGATAACTGGAAGGTGCTGGAGAGGAATAATGTGAAAAAGATCTTCTGAAAGGCTGAAAAGCTATTTGAACCGTCCCATCCGTTTTTTGATCTATATATTCGAGATTATCTTTAGAATTATTTTCTATTTTGGGTGTTGGAATTGCCATTCATTAGGAAGTGTGACTTGATTCCAATTGATTTGTTTAGGAATTTGTATACTAGAATTTTGTGTGCTAGATTGTAATAATAATGTATATCCTTTAGGGCTAGTAATTAAAGCTTGTGGTTCTAATGTTGTTTTCATTAATTTATAATGAATCCTGTAAACTACTGTTAAAGCATGTGACCCTTTCATCATTTGATAGCCATTTGTTTTAATATTTAGTATTAAGGCGTGTAAAATGTTACCATCAAATAATGATAAAGAATAATTGGGATAACAGTTAAAATAGACCGGTCCTTGGAACAAGCTGGATTCTACCATTCCAAGTAATGAATCATGAAAATTATAATGTCTTCCGTCTCTTAAACAAAGCAATACTGAGGTATTTAAGCCGTTTCGAGTGAGTGGCTTTATAGCTACTTGTACTAATCCAATATGGATGAAAGAATAATTCTTTTTGTGTTGATCAATAGCCTTTTTTGTTAAGAGATGTAATGATTCATAATCATTATTTAAACTAATAGTTTTTTCTACTGTTTTAATTGTGTAATTTGTAAGGAATGAAAATTTAGAAGAGAAAGTTGAGATTTTATATATTTGATTGTTTGGAACATCGGGAATTGTCCAATCTTGTAGATTTCTTTCTATATCTAATATACTATAGTCTTATTGCTTATTTTATTACTATTGATATTTCTATCTTATTTTCCTGATATTTACGATGGATTTTTATTATGCTCATAGTACTGGATTTCGTGATTTGTATGAGTTAAAATGTACAGAATATAATTTAAGAATGGATCTACAAATCTTGATGGATAATATAAAAGATCTTAAAAGACAACAACAATTAATGAGGCAAAATTATACATTAATGATGACTAAATACCATGTATATCAAAGTAGGCAGTCTGCAATAGAATACTATGAAGCTGACTGCACTTTCCTTAGAAAAGAAATTAATGCCATAAGAAACCATCTAAAAATACTTGCTTTATAAAAAAAAAAAAAAAAAAAAAAAAAAAAAGTAAAGGAATCATTGATACAAATTTTACAAAGATAACCTATAACTAGAGAGAAAAATGTATATTGGGAAGCTTGTGTTGGTAAGCCAAAAAAATATCGTATAATTTTTTTTGAAAAAATAAAATTTATAGTTAAAAAATTATTATTTTTTTATATAAATTTTATATATATTTATTTTTTTAAAATAATTACACGAGACTTACTTCTCTCGTGTCTATCATTAGTTTCTGTTGAAAAAGAGACCCTATCTTCTTCTTCTTGTCCTTTGATCTGGATGCATGGTTTGTCTCGTGATGATGACCAAAAATTAATGCCCCAAAATTGTTGTATATTTTACCGTTGACCCGTCGTATCAACTTGTGTTATTCGACGAAAATGGCTAATAAGTCACTTCCAATAAACTCACGTATTTAATATCAGAATCCTCCGTATTATCCACTTCCACAGATTTGCAGTATGATTGTCAAGGCGAAGTCGTCGACGACGGTGTGTCCAGACGGGGAGACCCCTCGGTCGGCGCTGTGGAATTCGAACGTGGACCTGGTGGTGATGCGCTTCCACACCCCAAGCATCTACTTCTACAGGCCAACCACGAGCGGTGCTTCCAACTTCTTCGACGCAAGAGTGCTCAAGAATGCCCTTAGCAAGGCCCTTGTCCCCTTCTACCCCATGGCCGGCCGCCTCAAACGGGATGGCAATGGTAGAATCGAGATTGATTGTAACGCTGAGGGTGTGCTGTTTGTGGAGGCCGAGATCAGCACCGTACTCGATGATTTGGGCGATTTTGCACCCACACTGGAGCTCCGGCAACTCATTCCAGCTGTGGACTATTCCAAAGGGATAGATTCTTATCCTCTCTTGTACGCGCAGGTATTGGCTTCTTATTACCCATATCCAAACGTGAATAAAATAATAATGTTTTTATTCTTAACCATATAATTATTTTTTTCTAATTATATATAGATAAATGTTACTTATCATTTTTATAAAACACAAATGATGAAGATTGAAACTCGTGGATTTTAAAACTCTATTTCACAAGCATCTGCCATAACTTTTCTATGGATCTACGACTTGAACAAAATATCTATGCCAGATTACAAATAAAATGGCAAAAATTCCAACAACAAGCTGATTACCCCAGATAAGGAATAGCTGGTAGTTTGGGGATTTGTTTTCCTTTTTTGTACATTGTTGTGGACATAATTTCTACGTGGGAAAAGCTTCTTTGCGGCCCATGTTTAACCGTCCTAGTTGACTGTTAGTTATTATTATTTTTTAACTCAACAATTAAGAAAATAATTTTAAATGTATTGATATATTTTTTTTAAAAAATAATATTTAAATATATTAAAAATGTGAATAGAAAAAAAAAGAAAAAAAAAGTTGCAAAACCAACTAGCCCGACTCTTTCTAAATATTTTGATTTCTAGGTTGTTGGATACAAGCATGAAGCTGATTTTATACATATTTTGATATCTTATATTTGAAAAAGAAGTTAACGTAGGTTGTTAGACGGGTTTTATATATTTTGTTATATGTGTTGTTGGAAATTATGAGAATAAATATAAAAAGCATTTAAATAACAAATAAACAAATATGCATTAAAAAGTAGATAAAAAAATAAAAATAATGAAAATAGGAAAATGCATTAAAAAGGATGAAATTTTTAAAATTCTAAATTTGAAATTCAAATTAAAAAAGAAAAAAATGATAAATTGGAGTTGTTACTTAGTATGTATAATATTGTTCATAAAATTATGGATACACATAGTGTTATTCATAATAATAATAATAATAATTTATTATTATAATGAGTACTAAGATGGCTAATTTAGAAAGTGTTTGGATAATGAGATGAAATAAAATGATTTTAGATGAAAGTTGAATAAAATATTATTAGAATATTATTTTTTAAAATTATTATTATTTTGAAATTTAAAAAAATTGAATTATTTATTATAATAGTATGAAAATTTGAAAAAATTACAATAAAAAAAATGAGAAAAGATAGATTGAGAGAGTTTCCCAATCTAAGTACTCCTTAATATGGGTACAAATTTTGAGTGAGAAGTTAAAAGTTAAAAAACGACATATTAACTTCATTTTGACTTAATTTTGCCTAAACCAATGCTCTCGTTTCTCAAAATATTTTCCTCCATGCAGGTGACGTATTTCAAATGTGGTGGTGTCTCACTTGGCATTGGTATCCACCACACTGTAGCAGATGGATTTTCTGGCCTCCACTTTGTTAACACATGGTCAGATATGGCTCGGGGTCTTGATCTTTCCCTTCCTCCATTTATCGACCGGACCCTTCTCCGTGCCCGCGACCCGCCTAAACCTGCATTCGAGCACTTTGAATTCCAGCCCCCTCCTCCTATGATAACCCCTCTCCAATCTACAACTTCAGGTCCCGAGAGTACAACAGTCTTGATATTCCAAATAACCCGGGACCAGCTGAACAAGCTAAAAGCCAAGGCCAAAGAAGATGGCAACACAATCAACTACAGCTCGTATGAGATGTTGTCGGGCCACCTGTGGAAATGCGTGTCTAAAGCGCGCGCACTTCCCGATGATCAAGAGACCAAGTTGTACATTGCCACCGACGGTCGGTCCAGACTACGTCCCCCACTCCCGCCTGGTTACTTTGGCAACGCGATCTTCGTCGCCACCCCAATTGCTTTAGCCGGCGATCTTCGATATAAACCAAGCTGGTACGCTGCTTGCAGGATTCACGATGCATTGGCACGGATGGACAATGATTATTTAAGGTCAGCCATTGACTTTCAAGAGCTGCAGCCTGATCTATCTGCCCTTGTTCGTGGGGCTCATACTTTCAGATGTCCAAATCTTGCTATAACTAGTTGGATGAGGCTGCCAATCCATGATGCTGATTTTGGGTGGGGTAGGCCCGTTTTCATGGGACCCGGTCGGATTCTGTTCGAGGGGTTGTCGTATTTAATACCAAACCCAACTAATGATGGTAGCTTATCGGTAGCCGTTTCTCTGCCAACTGAACAAATGAAAGTGTTCGAGAAGCTGTTTTATGAAATTTGAGGAGAGGAAATGTCATCTTCGGGTATGCAAGGTTTTTTATTTTCCTCTCCTGGATAGTGGTTCATGTGTTTTTGACACTTATTTCATATGCACGTGGCGTTGATACTTGAATAACGAAACCCACGTAACATATTTCACAGCATATTTTATTATACATATTGTGAAATATACATATTGTGAAATAAATATATTTTTATAAAATGATGTTAGTTTTCTAAAGTATTTTATAAAAATATCATTTCTTCTAAAATATTGTTACGTAGAGTGTTCTAAAAAATGATGTGTATTTATTATTATTTTTATATAAAAATGATAAACACACGGGCGTTTTGCACGCCCTTTACACAGATAAGGTAAAAAATATTTTAGTGTTTGTCACCTTTAAGAAGACACAAACTGATTTATTGTTCATGATATAGAATACGAAGGGCCTGCAAAACGCCCGTATTTGTATCATGGTTCATGTGTTACGTATAGGTATAGGTTTATAAGTACTGATATGGCTTAATTACTAGCTAGGGCTGTGTTATTTTTCGTCTTTTTGGTTGATTACATATAATATTTTTTTGATAGGTAATTACTGCTCCATACATTTTGATCACTTGCATTCACGCCCCGGCCGTCTAAAACCTTGTTTCCAAATTCTAATACTAGTATTTTTTGGATTAGGAAATTGTGCTTTTCATGCAGAAGAAGAGGCAATTATCATGCATGCAGATCAAGAAGACTAGATCGATCATTCGGGTCAACTTGCCTGCTTATTTTGCTTTGGTTGCCTCGTACACTTTTGTTTCAGTTAAGACTCTTGGGTCATTCTATCTTGATTTCGAGTTGTACGTTGCTTTGATTGTTTTCATGTATTTTGGCTTTGTTTGTGACCTTTGGCTTTATGGTCCGGCCAGCCGTGAGTTATCAATAAAGATTTTTCATTTTTCGGCTCGGTTCTATTTTTATTTTCCAAACAATATTATTGGCGAGCTAGGTTAGAGCATTGCTAATAGACTAACCAAATATTAATATAAGTTTAAATTTTAACTAGATGTGAGAAAAAGCATCTATATTGGACTAGCCAATAGTCTAATTAAGCTTAAGACTTGAACTACAGTAAATTTTAAATCCTCTTTAAACATGACTAGCTACTATTCACAATAGAAAGTAATATTTTATTATTTCATCATTTCCCTCTCTCTTTGAATGGAAAAACATGTATGGCATGTACTGATAAAATTTTTTATTTCTTCTACTGATTGCGAATATTGATAGAGTAGACATATTATTTCAAAATAAAAAAATAATATTATATTATTATTTTAATTTTAAGATAGCTAGTCTAATATAAACTCATTTAGTAAAAAATTGATACTATAATCAAAAGTTAAGATTCTAGCTAAATTTTAGACTTGACATGCCATTGCCAATGCTCTAATTACAGGTTACCCAAAATCGGCTCGGCAAATTTTATACCATTCTTCTTTGTATTTTCAAGGTGGGAAGTTATAGGAGAAAAAAAAAAAAAAAATCCTGCTCTAGATCTTTCCAGTTCAAAGAACAGTGATCCTGAAATTTTCACGAACCAAATAATTCAGTGAGACTAGATCTGTTAATTAATCTAATTAATTAAGTTGACGACTTACTCTCCTTTTTAAAATAATAATAGTAATAATAACGCTTACTATTATAATTAACCATTTTCTTTTATAATTGGTGCGTTATTGTAATTACTATTATAACAAAGTTAAATCCTTGATAATTGGTTTGTTATTGGCTTTGATGTTACACGTTTTTAATTTTGGAAAATGTTATTCCGCTGGTGGCTCCGCTGAAAGTTATCATTGAGACTTTTTTTATTTTTTTTAATTATTTTTTACTTTAGAATTTGAGATTAAAGTTAAAAAATTATATAAAATATTATTAGAATATATTTTTTTAATATTATTTTTACTTTAAAATTTGAAAAAAATTAAATTGTTTATTTTATTTTGTGTGAAAATTTAGAAAAGTTATAATAATTAGATGATATAAGATAGATTGAGAAGAGTTATAAAAACAAACGAGACCACCTGTTGTTGTTTGTTTGAGTTCTTTATTTTTGATAGTAGAGTGTAAAACATGATAAAAATCAGGACAATACTCATATTTTTTATAGCCTAAATGTCATAGATGAAACAATACTTGAGAAAGAGTTTAAATATAAATATATATATATATATATATATATTTATATTTATATATTGGAAGCACATCACTCTGAGTGGGGAGGGGCTATCTAAATTGCCTCTCCAACTGTAACCCCCGATTGGCCCTTAGAGGCCAACCATTAAAACCCTTGAAGTAAGCCATTTCATAACCCTTGGCCATATGAAGGGGAAGGGGGGGGGGGGGGGGGGGGGGCCATCTATACATGAGGTAATTTTTTTTGTTTTTATAAATATTCTTGTGCATATATAGGAATTTAATGTAGAAAATGCTTATATATATGTATATATTTTTTTTGTTGACTCTGCTAAATAAAAGAGATGGATCAAATTAGCGATAAAACTTCAATTTCTCAAGATTCACACCCACCATCCTATACCTTCATGACACATTTTAGTATATCATATTTCCATTCGAGAAATAATATTACCGAGTCAATAAGTAACCATTCGACTAGGGTTGAGCAAAAATCTAAAAATCCGACTCAGAATCCGGCTCCACTTCAGAGTCGGAGCTTTTTTCCCCTTGGAAGTCGGAGTCAAAGTCGTTGGTGGACCGACTCCGACTCCGACTCCGACTCCACTCTGATTCGACTTTGACAATCCGATACTTTGACTCTGACTCCGACTTCGACTTTACCCTCCTACTCCACCTCTGATATTTTACATATTTTATAAAAATATGTGTTTTTCTATATATTAATCATATAAGTTTTATGTAACTATATCTTATATAGTTAGTTAAACTCAATAATATACTAGCATGAACTAATTATTATAAAATAATATATTTATACTATAATATATATAGACTAATTTGACTAATAATAGTTTAGTATATGTAAATATCATACTATTACAATATTGCTACCATGTAACACTAAATTACTAATATATAAATATAATAACATGTAATACTAATGGATAAACATTATCTATAAATTTATAATAACATATAACCTAATGTATAATAACTAAAGTATTAATCATATAAATTTTATATAACAATATCTTATATTAATTATATTTTTTGGCCTAATAAATTCTCAACATATTTCTTTTGATAAATACATTAGTAATACTAATATACATTAGTATATTAATTACCTTTTATGGCCTAATACTAATACTATTAGCAATCCACTTTAAGTCTATATATAAATTACTATATAAATCACTATAGAATTAGTTACTAATACTATATCACTATATGATACTATTAACGATAGTGATATAGTAATACTAATACTATTAGTATTAGTATACTAATATTATCAACGATATAGTTATACTAATATTTATACTAATACTATTATATAGTTATACTAAATTAAAATCACTATAACTAATAATAATATAGTTATATAATCACTATAACTATATATAGTATTAATCACTTTAATATAGTATATGGTATTAGAATTACTATTAGTATTAGTAAAGTCTGTAGTATTAATAATACTATATTATATATAAAATAGGCCATATGGGTGTGGATTACTAATAGTATTAGTAATATTCATATATATTAATATATATTATAGATTCATAGTATACTATATAAATATCGTAGTATAATATACTATATATAGTTTATATTTATATATATCATAATCATAGTATACTATATAGTGTATTACATAAGTATTTAAAAAACAAAAAGGAAGCCCAGAACAGATGAAGAAGACTAGCTGCCTAGGCCCCAAATGAAGCAAAATGGCGTCATTTAGTGTTGAGAATTTACACCCAACATTCAATAATTGAAACAACGTCGTTTCTAGGTGTATAAACTATGCCGTTTCAAACTACGCTGTTTCAATTGTTTAGGGTTAAGTTATGACGTTCCTGACCCTCATTCTCCTTGGCCTCCCTTTTTTAGTCTTAAATGTCATTTCTCCCATTTCATCTCAGCCTTCCCCTCTCTCACGCAACGGCGTAACCCCTCTCTCACGTCTTTCTTTTTGTGGCCTTTCTCAGTCTCGATATCGACGATTCGACAACATGTAATTTGTTTCATTGCACTTATTTTATAAGTCTCGGTAGGGATTTTTCATTAATTAGGATTTTCTACATTTTTCTATATTATTTTGTTTCATTGCACTTATTTGATTTCATAAATATTACTTTGTGTTTGATTCGTGGTAACTGGTATGTGGTATTCGAGATTTAGGGTTTTTGAAATCTGTTAACTGGTATGCGTGGTAAATGGTATCCTAGATATTACTTTGTGTTTGACTCTTGGTTTATTCGTATAAAACTGGTATCCGAGATTTAGGAAATAGATATAGGGTTTTTTTTTTTTTTTAAGGTTTTTGTTAGCTTTATAGATTCATACTATATAGTGCATGCACATTTCAATTTTCGTAGTCTATTCCTTGGAAACACTACAAATTGGTATTTTCCAGTACTACAAATTGGTATTTTCAGTAATCAAAATTAATAAAAATTAATTTTGGCTTACATTGAAAATTGGTATTTTCCAATAATCAAAATTAATAGTGTATATTTGTAACACCCCGCTTCCCAAAAAGACATTTTAGAATTTTCGGAGAGCCAGTGTGCTACTACTAAACTTGAAATTAAAAACCTTTTTTTTTTTTAACAATGCGCCAGATGCGAAAGTTTCCATAAATAAAACAACTTTAATAAATACTAAAAATTCAAAATAGAGTCTGCGAAAGCACTTATTTAAAAAAAATAAAGAAGTCTCATCTGCTTATCAAAATAATTTATTTAAACTTTAAACCATAAAAATAATCATAGCATAATCTGTTTAGGCCTCTGCCTCACCTCCCGGGGTCAAGTTCTGTCCTGCAATCTCAATCTCATAAATGTCATCATCTGGAGTAGTTTAAAAACATAAAAACAAACTAAAATGAGTCGAATACTCAATAAACAACATATCATACAGTAAACATAATAAACATAAGGTTTCTTAAAAAACGTACATATTCATAAATACATGCATAAATAATATGAACATGAACAATAACTTATCTTTCATTTATCATAGGCCGTTACCCACTGTTGACCCTCCCTCGTGAATTAGGGTTAGTGAATCTAAATAGATTCTGATTCCGCCCATGGCCGCGGATTATGGAATCCATACATAAGGAAGACATACTGAGTGCACTACCAGCATGCACGACCTGGCAATGCAATATGCCCATAACATAGATACTGTCTTCATATCATAACATAGGCCGTTACATATTTTATCATAATCATACTTGCATACTTGTCATTTCATAGATTTAAAAAGAAATCCCATACATACTTGTCATATCGTATCATAGATTTCAAATGAAATCGCATTCTTTCATAAATATTGTGATACATGTTCCCTCACATAAATTCATGACTTTTCATAGATAATTTTATGCATAACTCTCACATAAAATCATGATTTTTCATAAATAATTTTATGCATAACTCTCATTTTCACATAAAATCAGGCATTTAGGTACGTAAAAAGGGGCTTCCAATGAAGGGCATACATGCATAATACCTTTTATAAAAAGACAAGCAGTTTACCGTATATATGTATAAGGATATGATCATGCTACTTACCTTGCAACACTAATCTACTATTTTCAGCGCGTAGTTGGTCGCCTATAAAAATAAACACACTATTTCCTAAATTTCTAATTAAACCTGTGACTTTATTTAAAACCTAAACTACTAAAATAGTCTATATTTCCTAAACCTAAATGCTTCCTCACACTAAAACATCCTCACCTGTTAGTTTTAAAAATAGGCATGAATACTTTTGGAAAACAACATACTGGGCAAGGGCATTTTGGGAAAACAATATAAAGGGGCATTTTTGTAATTGTATCAATAACCTACGAAAACCTAAAATACATCTTATATTTGTAAAGGAACAGTATCGGGAGAGTGGAAGGGAGGCATGCGTTTACAGGGGACGAACTCACCGAGGGGAGGAGCTGTACGGCACGACGGCTGGGAGCCAAGGCGGCGTGACTGGTTTCCCTTGGGCAAGTTAGTGTGACGCCGAGAGAGAAAATGAGTGAGAGAAAATGGAGAGAAGGTTTACGCACCATGCAACGTGCATGGGGCTTCGGGCGGTGGCTCTGGGCGTCACTGGGGGGTGGAGGCTAGATCTCCGTCGTCATCTGTTGCTACTGACGGTGGCGTCACGACCTAACAGTGGCAAAACGTGGCTCTCAGTTTGGGCGAGGATGCTCTGTCTCGATGGTTTCAAAACAGAGCAGCTCCAGCTTCCGCTTTCCACAGAAGATGATGATGGTGGCTACTGTGTTTGGGCTGCTTTCGAGGGTGGAGAGGAAGAGCTATGGTTGCTACGTGTGGGAAAGCTGGTGGTGCTGTGGCCGAGGGAGGAGCCGTGAGCTAGGGGTGTTGGAGGGTGAACGTTAGGTGGTGAACTAGGGTAGCCATGCTGCGGGACTGAACGTGGGGCCGTGGCTGTGGTTTTTGGTGGTCTTCACAGAGGAGGTCTTGGTGCAATAGGCCAATGTGTGGACGTGGGCAATGAATGGAGACTGCACGGCTGTTGGGCGGCAGTGGAGTTTTCTTTGAGGGCTAAAGCATTTTTATAAACATAGGTGGATGAGAAACAAAAGAGAAAAAAACTCTAGAGGTGATAAACGTGTATGCGGAGGAAGTGGTATGATGGAGCCGTGTATGCAGTGATAGACGGACATCAACTAAACCGTGCATTAAGAGAAATCTACCAAGGTGAGGAGTCTAGGTGATGGAGGGCTGTTGCGGCAACCATAGTTTGATAACAATCAACAAGAAAGTTCTCTGCTTTCGAGGGTGGAGAGGAAGAGCTATGGTTGCTACGTGTAGGAAAGCTGGTGGTGCTATGGCTGAGGGAGGAGCCGTGAGCTAGGGGTGTTGGAGGGTGAACGTTAGGTGGTGAACTAGGGTAGCCATGCTGCGGGACTGAACGTGGGGCCGTGGCTGTGGTTTTTGGTGGTCTTCACAGAGGAGGTCTTGGTGCAATTGGCCAATGTGTGGACGTGGGCAACGTATGGAGACTGCACGGCTGTTGGGCGGCAGTGGAGTTTTCTTTGAGGGCTAAAGCATTTTTATAAACATAGGTGGATGAGAAACAAAAGAGAAAAAAAACTCTAGAGGTGATAAATGTGTATGCGGAGGAAGCGGTATGATGGAGCCGTGTATGCAGTGATAGATGGACATCAACTAAACCGTGCATTAAGAGAAATCTACCAAGGTGAGAGTCTAGGTGATGGAGGGCTGTTGCGGCAACCATAGTTTGATAACAATCAACAAGAAAGTTCTCGTATGTATATAAAAAAAAAAACATGGTGGAAAATCCTAGAGAACACAAAGGGGAGAGACGTGCATGTGCATGTGAGTGGATTGTTTGAAATTCATAGAAGAAAAATCCGGTAGGGAGGAGTTTTATTATGAAAATGACTCATGAGTTTGGAGAGAAAATAATAATAATAATAATAATCATGATGGAGCCTTAATTTAAAAAAATATATATAATCTATTCGATAAATTCTTTAATGGGTTTTAACTTATTTATTGAGTTTAACAAAATTATTCGTAATTTATTCTTAAAAAAATAAAAATATAAGATTGGGTCGTTACAATATTACTCATTACTCAGAACATATTAAAATCCTCATTTCTTTGATGATTGGTTCTGCTAGTTGATTTGTTAAACTCATTAATCTATAATGAATACAACTGGTTTTGAATGTATCATCATTAATCTATAATGTGTGTCACGGCTATGTTGTAGAAAAGCATTAATAGTCTTATATATATATATATATATATATATATATATATATATGCACCTTCAAGGAGTAATCTTAAATAAGTTTTTGCTTGTGATTGCTTGGTAATCTGTCATTTATGTACTGTCATTCCATGAATTTGGTTGTGTTTTTGGAACTATTGGCATGATTTAAATTTAATTTAGTTGGGGCTGTGTAACTTTTTTGGGAATGTTAATATGATTTAATTACATTTGGGGCTATTTGGGAATGTGGGTCCGATTTGTGTTTTTGGGACTGTTTTTGTGGGGATGTTTTGAACTACTAACTTGAACATGTGAGACTATTTTAGTGATTATAAATCATTAAAATAGCCCCAAGTTGAGTTAATATTTTTGTATTGTGCTTTTAGGGTTGTCTTAACCGTACTATTTTGTTTGTTTGTTATGTTCTAGTTCTTAATCATGAATATAGAAGGCATAAGCACTCCTACATCCACAACTGCATCTTGTCCTGGCATCCCAGAACCAGAACAACTTATTGATACTCCCAGTCCCATAGTTGAAGAGTCTAGCGGACCAATAGACTCCTCCCTAGTGCCTTCTGTTCTAACTCTCGCCCTTCACCTGGTAGTAGAAATCCTAAGATTCACCTGGTAGTAGAAATCCTAAGAATAGGTCTAAGGTATGGGCCCACTTTACAAGAGTGCTCGATTGTGATCCCAAAGAGCCTATAGCTACTTGTAACCAATGTAGGAGGCAATGGAAATGCTATCCCAAAAGGCAAGGCATTTTGGTCATAAAAGCGCACATCCAAGTTTGCCCCAAAAACCGTAAAAGTAAGTTGGACAAGAGTTAAATATTCTTGGTCCCAGAAGCAAGAAGTGAAGAAGGGGAATGTGAGAAGAGCATAGGGATGACTAAGTACAATGAGAAAAAAATTCAGGATGGTAATAGTGGATGAGTTATCCTTTAGGGTTGTTAAGGGAGAAGAGTTTTGGGAATACACTAAATCCCTTGATCCTGGGTTTCTTATTCTTTCTCAATTTATCGTAATACGTGACTATATGAGGCTATTCTTGAGAAAGAATGATAGCTCAAAGAAAATGTTTTTGACTACCAAACAAAGAGTGTACCTGACTACCGACACTTCCACTTCTATCCAAAATATTAATTAAATGTGTGTAACCGCTCACTTTATTGATAGTAGTTGGAAGTTGCATAACTGGATCATTTCATTTGTTTGGATTAGCGACCACAAGGGGCAACGATTGAGAGGGAGTTGGAGAAGTGTATGCTTGATTGGGGCATTGACAAAATTCTCATAATTACGGTGGACAATGCTACCTCTAACAACTCCGCTATTGATTGATTGAGAACGAAGGAAATAGGTAGTGAGGATTGTGTTGCAGCCAATGTTTTGAAAACCGTACCGGACGCCGTACCAGTCAAAGCACTGGAAGAAAATATTTCGGTATAGATATCGTTTCGTATACCGTTTCGGGATAGTCGATATATGAATAAATTATATATATAAATATATATAGATTATATTTCAAAATAATAGTCTATATATGAATAAATTATATATAAATACATATATATTTCAATTATAAATAGCTTAGTCTGAATTGGGGGTAAAAAAAAAATGAGCTTGTACTTTGAAAAAATGAAAAAAATATATATATTAAAGGCCGAAAAATTGGCCGGTACCGGCCGAAATACAGGCAGGCTGGTATAGGCTGCGGTACGATTGGTATTTAGGTCAATACAAAATATATATAATACTTGTACTGGATTAATGGTCAATACGACATATATCGGCCCTACCGTCCTGTACGGTACGATATTTAAAATAGTGGTTGTGGCTCACGAGTTTATTTACATGGGGTGTACGACACACATCTTAAACCTTGTTGTGAGTGAATATTTGAAAGATGTTGATGACTCGATCATAAGGGTCCAGAACTTGATTAAGTATGTGAAGTCTTCTCTCCAAAGATTTGCCACTTTCAAGTCTTGTGTTGATAAGCCAAAAGTTCTATGTTCTAGTTTCTTGGGTCTTGACGTGATTACTAGATGAAACTTGACTTTTCTTATATTGGACGTGGCTAAAAAATATCAAAAATCCTTCCAACTTTTGCTTGATGAGAATTCCTACTCACGAGTTTATTTGTTTGAGGATGGATATGGGAAAAAGGGTCTAGGAGTTCTTGGGGCTGATGATTGGGAGACATAAGAAACTTTTCAAAGTTTTTTCATGTATTTTATAATGTCACCTTGCGTTTTTTTGGTACACTATATGTCATATCAAATTTATATTTCCCAGAACTCATTAATATTCATAAAAACTTGAATTTTTTTGTGATAATAGTAATCGACGCTTGAGTTCAATGACTTTGAGAATGAAGACAAAGTATAATAAATATTGAGGTGATTTTGAAAAAATAAATCGGTTGTTGTTTATTGTTGTCATTCTTGATTCATGATACAAATTGGTTATTCAAGCATATTAGTTCAACAAAATATTGGGTGATGAAAGAGGTGAGGAATTTGTTACACTCCTCAAAAGAGATATGGAATATTTGTATGAACAATATGTAGAGTTTGGTGGTAGGCGCGTAACTCCGTCTAAGTCAATTCGGAGTGGTGAATATAGTGCATCAATGTGAAGTAGTAGTAGTAGTACATGTACAATTGTTTATCCCTTGAACTTTTTGATAAACTACCATAAAGAGCGGAAATCAGCATCATTGATGGATTGTAAGTCGGAGCTAGAGCGATATTTGTTGGAGGATGTTGAAAATCCTATGAAGAGTTTTGAAATTTTAATGTGGTAGAAAGTCAACTGTACCAAATATTCAATTCTTACTTTAATGGTAAGAGATATCTTGGTCATTCCGATCACCATCGTTGCATCTGAATTGACTTTTAGCACATGAGGCCGTATCCTAGATCCATTTAGGAGTTGGAGTTCTTTGGCTCCTAGAACTGTAGAGGCTCCTAAAACTGGTTGAAGTCCACTTCTATATACTTGAGTCAAAATTATTCGGGTACTATTGATGATGCAAAGAGCTATAAGTTAGACTCAGGTAATGTATTTAGAGATTTTTTTAAGTTCTTATAAATGTTGATTTTTACATTTTTTGATACTAACCTCCTATACTTTAACATCTTAATATAGAATTAACCACTTGTTTGGCCAGCTTACTTCGTGAAGATGATTGACAATTTTACAGATTTAGGATTGAGTTACTATCTAACAATCCTTTAATTTCTTTTATATATGAATCTATCTTTGGGGTTGTTTTCCTTACTAATGTTTTCATATTATTTTTCAGGCACACCTTGAAAGTTTGAACATTTGAAAATTTGTAACATTTACTTTATTTTTGTTGGAAACATTTGTTGGGCATTTAAAGTTTGTAATTTAATTTGTTTTGGTGCATTTGGAAGTTTGTAATTTGTTGTTGTTGCTTTGTTGAGAACATTTAATTTGGTTTGCACTTAGAAAATGTTAAATTTCTTTTTATTTTTTATTTTTCATAGCATGTTACTATGTTACTTGTTTTTAGTTAGTTGTATTTTTCGTTATAACCAAAAGTGAATTATTTAGTTTAGATTGTAATTTTTGAAAAATTTGAAATTTGGAAGCCCACATAAAATTTTATTTTTATTTTAAAGTGGGTCGTCAAATATGGAGTTAAAAAAGACAAAAAAGCCCAAAATTTGACTCACTCCGACAAGTTGGAGTCGGAGCCGGAGCGGAGGTATTGCATCTCGGAGTCCGAGGTCGGATTCGACTTTTGACAAAGTCGAAGTCGGAGTCGGAGGTTGGCCATTCTGACTCTGATCCGGTCAATGCTTAACCCTACATTCGACTTCTAAACTTCTGGGAATTCTTATTAAAACCATTGTATTCAATGGATCTTGAATCAATTTAAGTATAGGCTTCACCAATATCGTATTTAAAGTTGCAAAAAAAATTGCTTTGGGCAATAAATGAACTATGTGATATCTTATCAACCAGTTAGCGATATGTCTCATTTGTCGCTTACTCAATCTTTTCTTATTCTTCAATCCATTATAGGAGATAAAAGAAATTTGAGAGAAATTATTTTAGCCTAAAACCTATATAAAACCTATCTTGCATCATTGCAACCATAAGTGAGATTTTTGTTAGACTTAATTAAGTCTGACCTATTCATTCAAACTTTGCAACATTTATCATGCATACATTCATGGTGCTTGATATCACATTACTCTCAATGGGTGCTCAAAAGTTCATATATCTGCAATGACATATCTTTCCTCGTGAGAGAGAAAGAAAAGTTGAGCTAGATTACCAGTATTAATGCCACAAAGTGGTGCACCCATTTTTTTTTTTTTAAAATCATTATGCCAATCAAGAATGTCATCAACACTTTTGCATATTTAGATTTTAATTCCTTGTTAACTAGACATACTGGCAAGTTTTAGAGAGTATCTAGTTATCTGTGAGTTAAGTTAAGTTGCTTTAAAATTACAATACCCAACCTCAAAGAAGGGAGCAATTGATCTTTGTGTTATAAAAAACTCACAACTTATGTTATTACCAACAAGATTCTCAAAGAAAAAATAGTTGTTTAGTTTTATGTGTTAGTTAATTCCTTCAACTTTTATGAAAATTATAATGTATGCATCATACGTGCATCTACAATTTAACTCAAGGATTTTCAAAAGTTTTTATAATAATGATGGTCTAAAGTTATCTGAAACTTATAAAGGATTTTCCTTTGTTTCCAAGTGTTACTCATGGAGGAGATTATTGTGCCAATCAAGTCACATATCCAATCTCTAAGCTTTATTATCGATTATCTCAAAGTTAATATCCTATGCATATTTAATTACACACACATCTAAAAGGATTTTTGTGTTAATCTAAGTTAAAACAAAAATAATTAACATACGTTGCAAAATTGAAAATTCGTTAACTTATGGGCGGGCCAAAAATTTGTTTTAAAAATAGACCAAAGACAATTCGAGTCCAAGCCCCTTTTTGTAGCCCACAACATGAATGCATTTAACACAAACAATGACCCACGGTTGTTCATCTTCCTCCTCCCATTATTGCTACTATTCATGTAACGGAAGAAAAATACTTCAGGCCACTGTCGATTGCAATGTGGCAGCCATTAATGGAAATTCAAGAGCAGTGCTATGGTGGTGCTGCCCCAAGCGGCGTAGCGTGTAGCCTTACACCATGGCAGCGTTACACAGGCGCTGCCTATGCGCACCAATGCAGCACCATGGATGAGCAGCGCCATGGGAGACGATCCAACTAGTGCACGTAATGCCATGCGCAGCGCAACACCTAGTTAGTGCTCCCACGTTGCAGTCACTTGTGTGCGCGCGGCAGTTGCAGTGCACGCAACTCCTTGTGCAGCACTGCGTGTGTGATAGTGCTAGTTGCTTCACCACGACGCACCACCCTGGTTTGAAAGACCTAGCCACGTCTGGTCTTAGCACCGATTTCTGTAGTACAAAAAAAACCAGGGTAGCGGTGCAGCACTGAGACTGGAAGCGAAACACGGCCAAATGGGGGTGCGCATAATGCCATCTTTAGCACAACACCAGTGCGCACAACACCATGGGCGGTGCAATACTTGGTAACTGTTGAACTTTAGCAATGCAACAGCAAAGCACCAAGATGCTCGCTGTGCCACTTATATCGCGCATTAACACAGGCCAGGCGGGCGCGACAATTTCGATGTGTTCAGCAGCCTCAGGCGTGAGCAACACCATGGTGTTCGGTTGTACAGTCTTAGGTTGGTCCGTGCTACTTCAAACAGAGAAAGAAAGAACCCCCTAGGCCTCACCGAGGTGCTCCCAACACTCAGAGCACTAAGGTGAACGCAGTGTCTCCATGTGAAGTTGTTGTCTATTGTGGCCCTACACCAAGGTGCACAACACCTCTCGAATGGCTGTGGTTACAGAGAGAGACTTTTTCTTTTTTTTTTTTATCATCACATGCGAAAATATTTCCACAAACAATTCTTCTATATACAACCGCCGTAGCGGAACCGGCTGACGTGACACTGCCACGTCAGCTGATTTTTATTAAAAAGTAAATTAAAAAAGGGGAAAACGAACGAAATATGTAAAGGAGGAAAATTGAAATGGGTCTGTCTTCTCATTGTGGTTGTCACTCCTTGAGCAAAACCAGAGAGTTCCTGTGAAGTTGAAGCTCCGTCCTTGGTCACCATCGTGGGTGAAAGATTCCGGTTGTTGCGGTCGTCGTTGTCACATAAGGCTCTGAAGTGGTGCCTCCTCCAGGTTGTGGCCGTGCGTGGCTGAGGGAAAGTGTTAGTACCTGTTCAACTTGCTCTGTTCTTAGTTATGAAAACAGGGGATGGTTGGGGAGTGAGCGGAGACAGGTGGGACTAGGCTGTTCGTAGAGGCTATGCTGAGTGTATTTTTTTCCCCTGTCAGCCACAACGGCTGAGTCTTCATCAACGTGGGTTTTCGATGCCGTTGGCTAATGGTGGTTGTCGTGGTGCTGTGGCTTGGAGTAGCAGCGGGAAGAGGTAGCGCTGCTAGCTGCTTGCCATGGGAATGAAACAACTTATGGCACTACATGTTTATGACAGGCAGGAAGTGCATTCTTTGTTTTAGGTCATATAAAACATAGGCTTTCGTGGCTCAAGGTTCATGCCCTAGGGAAGGCTAGAGCGTTCTCTGTCGTTTGGTTTGGCTTGAAAGGTGGTGGTGTTTGAGTCCTTTATGGATGCCTGGTGCAGGTAGTGGAGATGGACTAGAAGCAGGGATGCCCGCAAGGGTTGGAGTGATGCCGCAAAGCTACTGGGTGCTGCAGAATTGTGGGTTGTGAGCCTCGTTTGCCATGAGAAGGGCTTTTGTGGGTTGGCCGTGCAGTGGTGGATTTTCTGAGGTGAGCATCACTTTGTGATGACTCGGACTGTTTGTGGTTTCTAGGTTGTTTACGGCGAGATGAGTCTCGAGAGAGAGAGGTTAAATAGTGAAGGTATTTCCAAGTGAGCAACGTGGGAGAGATGGTGATAAAAGAGAGTCCGTAGGGGATTGACGTGCATGGGCGACGGTTACTGAGCCATTTGCCCAGTGGCAAAGGGGGTAGGTTAGGGTTTCGGGATGGGTGTTGGTGAGAAGGAGAAGATTCGGCAAAGGGGGAAAATAAGGCTTCGTGGCATGAAGAGGAAATAGACTTGCGAAACTTGAGGAGACAAAAACAGATCTTGATGTGGAAACTCATATGATTAGAAGAGATGCGGAGATCCAGAAGCGTAGAGGAGACGCAGAGATGGAGAAGATTAGAGGAGACAAACTTGATGAAGATAGAGATGGAGAAGATCAGTTTCAGAGGAGGAAGGATACGAAGAGATTAGAACGAGAAGGAGAAGGGGAAGGAGGGAGGGAAACACTTCGTGGGAGAAAACTCTGCATCTGGGCTACGGGGAATTGTCATCACAAAAACAAAACAAATCGTTCCATTATTTCAAATGAAACAAACCGTTTCATTAAGCCTTCAGCTAGGACACGGTTACTCACCAGTTCCCCAAGCCGGTTGCATTTGGCATTTTTGTTCCACAAAAGAAAAAGCATACTGACTTAAATTGATAGAACCAACGGGTGAATCGATAGTTTTATTGGTCGGTTTCGGAGCGTATTTTTTTGATCGAGACCGATTGAATGTAATTATATATTTTTAAATATTATATATAATATATTATTTTATATAGTAAGTGTATAAGTTAATTATGTAATTTTCATTTAATGAATCATTTTTGATTATATATACAATGAAATTATTTAATATTTATTAACCATATATAAAATGTTAAATAGATCATTTAATTTTAGTTTTACTAATTTAATTAATTTTTCTGTCAAAAAAAAAGGAAAAAAAATTCATAGATCAAATTGGACGGAATGGACCTACCGAATTGATAGCTAACTGTCCAGTCCGGCAAAAATGATGGATTAAAATTTTTAATCTGTGACCCCCCGAACCGAGCTGATTACACCACTAGTACCAATGTTAAAAATTTTAGATCAATATATAGGGGAAGTGTTTAATTTGAGTGGTGAATGTTGAATCTGATATGGTTGTTCAACATATTTTTCATGGTTGTTGCTTGTATGAGTTCATACTTGTCAGCAGTGAAACACACCATACGTGACTTAAGCGAAATGATAAAAAACTCCCTACAACAAAATCCACTTCCGTGTTCCCTCTCATTTCACCCATTTCAAATTCTTTCCTCTCTCCTCTGTGTCCCCCAAGCCCATCCTCCCCGGCACCCGGCACCTGTCGTCCATCCTCTCCCCCACCCCCACCCCCGCGTTGCCCATCCTCTACGAGATCTAAAAGGGGTGATTATGGGGAGGCTATAATGGAGCTGGTGGTGCTGTCAACTGACGAGGTGGCGGCACGGTGGTTCAGTGGTGCAGATCTGACTGTGAGGGAGAGGGCATGTGAGGGAGAGAGGAAGGTCGACGTGGCTGGGAAAAGAGAGTATGGCCGAGGGGTGGAGGTTCAACGTGCTCGTGAGCAGCGACGCGCGGCTATAGGAGGCAAATTTGAGCTGAGACATGGGGAAACTGTGTAGAGAGAGGGCATGCGTGCGAGGGAAGAGGGAGGAGGAAGGACTCGGTGGTGGTGTTCTGTGGCTGTGATGGGAGGCCCAGTAGATGACAGCGGTGGATTTGGGCTGCGACGGGGACACGTATGAGAAGAGAGAAATGGGAAGGAGAGGAAGAGGGGATGTGAGGATCCTTTTTAAAAAAAAGAGTAATGTTAGAGAGAAGCCATTGTAGCAGTATACACTTTGCACTTACTGCATGACTGCTTCTAGTTGATTATTCCCAACACTCACTTGGAGAGATGTGTGGTCTAGATGATGCCACATCATGTATATAAAATGGATACTCCCAATAATAATTTTTATCTATATTTATTTTTAAAAGTAAATAAATAAATAAATAAAGCACAACCATGTAGGTTGTGCAATGCGTGCACCGTGTCTGCTTCCTGAAGAACTCTGCTTGGGCATCGACCGAAGCACTCAACGACCGGCAGTATGACATCCAAGGTTCCAAGTCCAAGCAATCAAATCGCACAAACCCATCATTATAACGTAATGGATCCTGGAAAAATAGCGGATCAGAGTGTACAGAACAAGGGTTGGTGGGGGGAGGAGTGAAGGGGAGAATGGCTTCACTCGAGCCTTGAGGTCACTATCTTACCAACTCCCAGTTGCTTTCTCTACACGATAGTGGAGTTTACTTCATTCTTTCTTTCTTTGTTGGGTGCTGAATCATTATCCTCAAGGACGAGGCTGAAGTGGCTGGGTGGTCATGGTCAACATAGTTGGCGCGGTAGGTAAGCGACGCAACCCCGCACTTAAACCTTTTGGGTGTTTCTTCTTAAGCCGTGACAACCAAATCCGAATCCCTTGAAAACAAAACAAAGGGTCCTCCGCTCCAGCGGCCGCCTCTAAGTCGTAATATCATATTCCTCTTCCTTTTTACTGGTATTTCTTCTCCTCCTAGTTTTCTTTAATTTTATTCTTCAATGCACGACCCGTTTCATTTTTTGTTTTGATCCTTTCTCTTCTTCATGAAAATGAGAATCCCTGAACTTCTTAGCGGGGAAATATGCAAGGGAGAATTTGAAGTTAATCTGTTTCTTGTTCTGAGTCTTGAATGGGTTCTGACCTGTCGGAGAGGATGAGTGCGCAAGAAACCATTAATGGCGTGAAAATAAAACCATCCTTAATTTGCTTTCTCCAGATATGCTAATCAAGCCGTCTATAAGTTTACAATCCGGATTCCGGAGGGCAATTATTTCTCCGACCTATCAGATGACACTAGGCAACTCTGGCAGGTCAAGGACAATATTGAATTGAAAGACAGCTTTCTCGAAAACATACCAACAATTTTTTTTTTTTTTTTTTTGTTGCAGTAAACCCTAAAAATGGGTTTCCGATATTATTTTCTGAGATATAACTGGGTTTCCAAATATAGTATTATTTAATAATAATAAATATATCTTATATTATTTAATATGATTAAAATAAAATGAAAATGTAAGTTATAACATTACTCTTGTACGATTTCCCTTAAAAAGTGTTGGGTCTCTCCACCAACAAATCCATCTATTTAACGCTGTCGTTTTTCCCAATACTCGTGTAGGTGTGGGTTGGTCACTCTCCTCCTGGGTCCCACAAGAACCGTCATAGGTTAAGCCAAAGCCAGAAAATGATCATCAACGTTAAGGAGTCCACGATGGTGCGGCCAAGCGGTGAGACCCCCCGGCACGCGCTGTGGAACGCGAACGTCGATCTGGTAGTGCCGCGCTTCCACACCCCGAGCGTCTACTTCTACATTCCAAGTGCGGGTGCATCCAACTTCTTCGACGCAGGAGTGCTCAAGGAGGGGCTCAGCAAGGCCCTTGTCCCCTTCTACCCCATGGCCGGCCGACTCAGACGAGACGAAGATGGTAGGATCGAGATTGATTGTAACGCCGAGGGTGTGCTCTTCGTGGAGGCCGAAACTACCTCCGCAGTCGCTGATTTCGGCGATTTTGCGCCGACGTTGGAGCTTCGGCAGCTCATTCCAACGGTGGATTATTCCAAAGGGATTGAGTCTTATCCCCTCTTGGTCTTGCAGGTATGCAAGCTTTTGTCTCTGTTGTATTTTTTTTTTGGTTACTTCTACAGCTGTCGGATACAATTTTGGCGCTCTATTATTCTGTTAAGTGTAGGGACAGAGATACTACACTATTTATATCCATTTACTATTTATAGTTTTTTTATTATTTTCTTTTAAATATTTTTTAACATCCTTAACTATTAAAAAAAAATTAAAAAAATATATAATTTTATTAATAATCACTTTCTTAATTATTAAATAAAATAAAAAATTAATAAAAAATTAAATATAAAATAAATAGTAAATAAGCATAAGAAAATAGCAACGCAATTATTTTCCTTTATTAATGGCGTGTGACGTGTACAACTATCGATAACTTTGGGGATGCCTATGATGTGAAAGTGCAGCAGTAGTACAAACATTTCTTTTTCTTGCAACGCTACTCGTAAGTATGTCAGGGGGTATTAAGTGATTGTCACACCGACCATATTGCAAGTGATATTAGTCTTTACATAACTATGCGGGTAGTTTTTTTTTTTCTTGTTTATTCAGAAAGAAAGATCGAGTTAATGTGCACTATTGGTGCTTGAGTCCAATGACAAGTACCGGTGGGCTGTAAAAAGTGGGGGTGAGATACTTGGAATTTTGGAAATAGAGTCTTGTGATTTGTGAAGAAGGCATGCCTTAGGAAGTCCAGAAAGTATGCATGGAAACACCTATATTTCTGCACGAGTTTCGACCGTCTTGGTTTCCACATTCGTGATGTAATTTTGTTGGGTAAACCTTAGGGGTTGGCTCAAGTGGTGAAGGCTTTAGACTTGGGGTATGCTCCCCCTAAGTCTAAGGTTCAAATCCCCTTAGGTGCAAACAATCTTTAGGGATCATCGGATTGAGAGGTTTTTCTCCTAAATTACCTAAGGTGTACTTGCGAGAAACTCCTTACCGAGAGTCTGTGCACCCCCGAGATTAGTTGGGACGTTGTTCCTGGACACCCGGTGCTAATAAAAAAAAAAAAAAGTAATTTTGTTGGGTAAAAAATAAAGCTGAAATCAGAGTTGTAGGGACATAATATAACCATGAGACGTCTTCCTTGTCAGCCAGCCGCTGCATTTGGATGTTAAATCCATGTAATCCACCCCAAGTAGCTTGTCTTTACACTCTAAAAGGTGCAAACGCAAATAAAGCACAATCTAAAGCTAAGAAAAAAGAATTGTCTGTATGTTTGGTAGTAATCATCGTTGTATATTTGGTTAACTTGAAACACATCATCTTGCTTACATGGATTCTTGAGTTGATTTGTTCTTGTTGGTGTCTTCATTTCCCATTGTTTGATGCTCAACTAGTTTTATGAAAAACTATTTGATATCAAGAACAGGAATTGAAAATCGTTGAACCCACCACAAAAGATGCGTTTGTGAGAGGTATTGTTGTAACAGAAGGTTAGGAATTGTGTATAGTTGGACCCATTATGTTGACAACAGGGAAAGATCGTGGTGTTCTGGGTCTTCCTCTCTGTTGGGGAGAAGAGGGATCTCGCTGGTGGTTTTGTTTTTGAGAAGGGGGTGGGGGGGATACTGTATAATATCACTTCAGAAACTGCCTTGCCTTGTCATGCTTCATTCATTACTGGGGAGAATGAATCTAAAAGTAAGGATCTCTTAAGAAGAAACAGAGGGAAGTAAAAGCAGTCTTTTTACAATTTTGACAACTAAAATTCGCATGCATTGCAAATAATCCCTCTAGTCTGGTAGAAAGCTTTCAACTTAAATTTGTTTAGTTTATACCAGTTGTGAGCTGGATCTTACTGTGAAGTAGGGCATTGGTCATGATTTTTCGAATTATGTGTTTATGTCTCATTGGTTGGACATAGAAAAAAGTTAAAAGTTTTATGAAATATTTTAGATAAACCATTCTCTAATGACATTTAGGCCATTTGAAAAGCTTAAACCAAGTTTCACAAAAAGGATAGAACAGTCCTGTCTTAACTCAACTGGCATGATCTGCTTTAGTGGAGTAATTGTTGAGAAGTTGAGCTTACCAACTCTATGCTTTGAATTTCTCTCCATGCAGGTAACATATTTTAAGTGTGGTGGGGTCTCGCTTGGTGTTGGTATGCAGCACCATGTCGCGGATGGATTTTCTGGTCTCCACTTTGTGAACACATGGTCAGATATGGCTCGGGGTCTTGATCTTACCCTTCCACCATTCATTGACCGGACCCTACTCCGTGCCCGGGACCCTCCTCAACATGCGTTCCAGCACATTGAATACCAGCCTCCTCCTCCAATGAAATTGCCTGTTCAACCCACAAAACCAGGTAATGATAGTGCATTGGTATCAATTTTCAAAATAACTCGGGACCAACTGAACAAGCTCAAAGCCAAGTCCAAAGAAGATGGCAACACAATCAACTACAGCTCATATGAGATGTTGTCAGGTCATGTGTGGAGATGCACGTGCAAGGCACGTGCACTTCCTGATGATCAAGAGACCAAATTGTACATTGCAACTGATGGTCGGTCAAGATTGAATCCCCCACTCCCTACTGGTTACTTTGGCAACGTGATCTTCACCGCCACTCCAATGGCTTTAGCAGGCGATCTCCAATCTAAACCAATGTGGTATGCTGCTAGCAGGATTCACGATGCATTGGCACGGATGGACAATGATTATTTGAGATCGGCCCTTGACTATCTGGAGCTTCAGCCTGATCTATCTCGCCTTGTTCGTGGGGCTCATACTTTTAGATGTCCAAATCTTGGAATAACTAGCTGGAGCAGGCTGCCAATCCATGATGCTGATTTTGGGTGGGGTAGGCCAATATTCATGGGACCTGGCGGGATACCATACGAGGGGTTATCATTTATGTTACCAAGCCCAACTAATGATGGTAGCTTGTCAGTAGCCATCGCACTGCAACCTGAACATATGAAAGTGTTTCAGGAGTTATTCTATCAAATTTGAGGGAATGAAACGCATGAGGAACTCTTCCAAGCCGAATTCTGGCGTTCTTCGGGCATACCAAAATTTTTCCTCAGGTGTATTTTTTTTTTTTTTTAAAATTTCCCTAATGCTTTTTCCATTCATAATTTGTGTCAGTGAGACTTATTAAGCTGAAATCTGATGTTTTTAAGCTGAAATGGTCAAATGCATTCTTATCACATATTGAATTTACAGGAAACAGTGTTCATATAATAAATTTAGATCACACAATGTTATTTGCGGCCTTGTGGGGATGTTGATGACAAAACAATATGGTTTTAGCACCGACTTGCACACAAGTACGAACCTTGTGAAGTTGGTTCAGTGACTGAAAGCGTAGTTTCATTTGATTTTAGACCATTTAGCTCTCTGGTTGTTGAATGCAAAATCTTTGATGTTGTATACCAGAGTAAGATGTAAACGAAAAATAAGTATACGAGAGAGAGAACTGTCATTCATCTTTTTAGTTTACAAGAAAATATTTGAAAGTCACATGCCTAGTATAATCAACCAGCATCAATAGCTACTACACACAGTGCAATAATGCTCACAGGGAGGCAAAAATCTGACACGCCAAACACAACAGGAAAAACTTGTTTCAGTTTTTTTTTTTTTTTTTGTAAGGGGGGGGGGGGGGGGGGGGGGGGGGGGGGGTGTTGTAATGAAAGAAGGGAAGAATTCATGGATATCTAGAGCAATCGGAAGGGATAAACAAAAATCAAAACGAAGCCTTCTGTGGCTACAAAGATTGAGATGAAAAATGGGGATGTTGCTAACAGTGATGCCGCATTTTTATCCTCGGGGTGTGGCCGATGAACAATATTAGCACCACCGTAGGCTCCCTTCCCTCTTTGCGACTTCCCCGAATCATGTGTTTCTCCATTGTAAAGACCTACGGTTCCATTAACCGCATCAAGTCTTGTTGTAGAAGAAAATGAGGTATGAAATATATATGTTAATTGTCTACAATAAACACGAAATGTACATTTGAATTGTTTGTACCTCAAATAAGACGTAACGATACTTACCATGAAGCACTACTTCTTGTTCTTTCCTAAGGCGTTTTGAGATTAGCTTCTGAGAGCCCTCATTTTCTAACTGGAAAGAGTCTCTGAGAGCCGAGCTTGACTGAATTTGATGAGTGCACATGATCAACACCAGGCATGCAAAAGCTCTTAACTTCATTTTGCTTGACAAAGCAAGATGCTCCCTTGGCTTCCTCGTTAGAAATTTGTTTCTTCACTCTCTGTTTCAGTTTTCTCTTTCAAATTCTCTCGTTAGTTTTAATTACGTTTCATCAAATTATGCTAGAATTTATATTGAGTTTTGACAAATTACTAAAGAAGCGAAACAGGATGGCCAGACAGGTATGAAATCAAACCTCTTTCTTTTTTACATCAGAAAAGAACATGAAAAGCAATATTCTAAAGCCGTTGTTTGAGATATGTTCTTTGTCCTAACTTTTGGGCAAATTAAGTCTCACTTTTTCAGCCCCAAATTTAGCTGGGGGGAAATTGCATAAATGACTGATGACAGAACAAGGCTATCAGGAATCAAATCTAAAGCAGTAGTAATCTTTCTTAATTGAGCTGTTTTAATCAAATTCACAGCTCGTGAAGGAATTGGATGCTTCATCTTTTCTCTGTCACGACAGATTCAAGTATAAAACATGGTAATAACTATCAAGTTTAATTTGGTCACCAAGCCTAGGTAGGTCTGTGCTCGGGCTCCTTTCTCCCTCAACAAATAAAAGAATTAAGTTAAATAATGTTTTTCATTTTAGATGTACACCAATAGGCCAATACCCTTTTAAAACTCCGCGCTTTCAGGCAGGATATAGACCCTTTAATTAAAGCTTGGTCTACACCAAGATGAAGTGGTAATTACGAAACATAACTTCCCTCATGATTCCACCAGCAACTTTGTGATGCAAACTCCTCCTCCGATGACATGATTTCCTAACGCTGACTCCACATTAAAATAAAATGACGTGAACTCACTGCTGCATAAGTGGATGATGACAGCCATGCATGAGTGACTCCCCCCCACAAAACTATCAAAGGATGTTTTACATTTGTGGATAAGATACATGAACCTAGTTGATGCATGATTCACATGGAACTCCGAAGACTATTATCTCTCTTTCTGTGTTTTGGTTTTGGTCCGTCAGAAGTGTGTGGTATAAGGCTTCCATGTAGAATTTCTCTTACATCAATTATTATAAAAAAGTTATTTGCATTTTAATTCATTTTTACAAGTGGTATAACTTTTTTTTTTCTTCTTTTTAAGTTAAAAGACTTTTTCTCACACGCTCTTTGCTTTGACAACCAGCAAAGTACCTTAAAATCTTATACTTGATGGGGTCAAAAACGATTCCTTGGCAATCTAAAATCCTGCGTATTCTTGATTTGCAAGCAAAAAGAATACCATTACCATCCATGGGCAAAATCAATGTGCTTTTGGTTGGTAACAGGAGCAGCAGAAGCTAGCGCTTGATTTTGTACGCTTTTGTGTTGATCACTACTGAAGGCCCAGTTTATTCAATAGTCTGTGGCCCAACTCAAGCATGAAATATGAAACAGGCCCAAATACACGTTGCAGGCTTGACTTTGAGATTTCACCCGTAGGCTTGTTGTGGAACCTTGCAGAATTTGGTAGAAACATCTATAATTTGCAGCTCACGTGCACTTTCCCTCGGGAGTCGGAACAATCCACAACCCTCTGGTTTGTCCGTTTTTCTTCTTCTACCTTCTCTTTCCGTTCCGCTCTGGAATTTTCTCCACGTCTCTCTCTACCCTTATATAAACTACTACCATCCGCCATGCATCGTCAAATTCGAACCTTGCAAAACTACGTCTCAGTGAGCAAAGCATTCAAATACAAGCAAGCTCAAGAAAATCAAGAACCATAGTCTTGTTAAGCTCTCTGCTTCTCGATCCCGTTTTCTTCAGGAACCAACCTGTTCAACTCATTCTCTTACTGAAAATTTCACAATGGCATCCAAGAATGTAGGAAAGGCCATTGGCATTGATCTTGGCACGACTTATAGCTGTGTCGCCGTTTGGCAAAATGACCGCGTGGAGATCATAGCAAATGACCAAGGCAATAGAACAACTCCCTCTTACGTTGCTTTTACAGATACCGAGCGGCTCATTGGGGATGCGGCCAAGAACCAGGTCGCCATGAACCCGCGGAACACGGTCTTCGACGCCAAGCGCCTCATTGGTAGACGGTTCTCCGACCCTACCGTCCAGAGCGACATGAAGCACTGGCCTTTCAAGGTTGTCGCAGGACCCGGAGACAAGCCGATGATAGTGGTGCAGCATAAAGGCGAAGAGAAGCAATTCGCGCCCGAAGAAATTTCTTCTATGGTATTGATCAAGATGAGGGAGATTGCCGAGGCTTATCTGGGTCACGCAGTGAATAACGCCGTGATCACGGTCCCCGCCTACTTCAACGATTCGCAGAGGCAGGCCACCAAGGACGCTGGAGCTATTGCGGGACTCAATGTAATAAGGATTATCAATGAGCCAACTGCCGCGGCCATTGCTTATGGACTTGACAAGAAGGGGTCGAGGTCCGGAGAAAAGAATGTGCTTATTTTCGATCTCGGTGGTGGGACATTCGATGTTTCACTCTTGTCAATCGAGGAAGGGATATTTGAGGTTAAGGCCACAGCTGGTGATACCCATCTTGGTGGTGAGGACTTTGATAACAGGCTAGTGAATCACTTTGCGGCAGAGTTCAAGAGGAAGCACAAGAAAGATATTAGTGGCAATGCGAGAGCTTTGAGGCGGTTGAGGACGGCATGTGAGAGGGCGAAGAGGACTCTTTCTTCGACCACTCAGACGACTATTGAGATTGATTCGCTCTATGAAGGCATTGATTTCTATGCTACAATTACTAGGGCGAGATTTGAAGAACTAAACATGGATCTATTCAGTAAGTGTATGGAACCAGTGGAGAAGTGTCTTCGAGACGCGAAGATTGACAAGAGTCAGGTTAACGAGATTGTTCTCGTTGGTGGGTCCACGAGGATTCCCAAAGTCCAGCAGCTTCTGCAGGATTTCTTCAATGGCAAAGAACTCTGCAAGAGCATAAACCCGGATGAGGCTGTCGCTTATGGGGCTGCTGTGCAAGCCGCAATTTTGAGCGGGGAAGGGAATGAGAAGGTCCAAGACTTACTCTTGCTTGATGTCACCCCTCTAAGCCTTGGTATCGAGACTGCTGGTGGTGTTATGACGGTCTTGATTCCTAGGAACACAACAATTCCCACTAAGAAGGAGCAAATTTTCTCGACTTATTCAGACAATCAGCCAGGAGTGCTGATCCAGGTGTATGAAGGCGAGAGGGCTAAAACCAAGGACAACAACCTTCTCGGGAAATTCGAGCTAACGGGCATTCCTCCCGCTCCAAGAGGCGTTCCTCAAATCAATGTGTGCTTCGACATTGATGCCAATGGTATACTAAATGTGTCGGCCGAGGACAAGACTGCCGGAGTAAAGAACAAGATTACCATCACCAACGACAAGGGAAGGTTGAGCAAGGAAGAGATTGAGAGATTGGTGCAGGAGGCAGAGAAGTTCAAGGCAGAGGACGAGGAGGTGAAGAAGAAGGTGGAGGCTAGGAATTCGCTCGAGAATTACGCATACAACATGAGAAATACTGTGAAGGACGAGAAGTTTGCTGGGAAATTGAATCCAGGGGACAAGCAGAAGATCGAGAAGGCCATTAACGAGACGATTGAGTGGCTGGACGGGAACCAATTGGCTGAAGCCGACGAGTTTGAGGACAAGTTGAAAGAGTTGGAGGGTTTGTGCAATCCAATTGTCGCGAAGATGTATCAGGGTGCTGGTGGGGACGGACCCATGGGTGGTGGTGCCGAGCCTTCATCTGGTAGTTCTGGAGCCGGGCCTAAGATCGAAGAGGTTGACTGAGGCTTCGAAGCGTTCCATCTGTCGATTCCATTGTCTGTAATCTGGTTTTGTTACTTTGTTTTGGCTTATGCTCGAGTGCTTGGAGGAAATACAATAATGAAAAATAAAAGTAAAAGCAGTACTTGTAGATGTAAAGTTGTAATATTTTTAGTAATACTCAATATATTGTGATTTCTTCTTTGAATCATTTCTGCTTCAGTTTCTATTCTCTGGCTGTATTTTTACCATCAATATTTTCGCTGCTTTCATAAGTCCTTTGAATCTATATTTAAGAGATATGATTTAAGATATTCCTTCAAATTTACTTGTTCCAAATTCTTGGAAGCTGTTCCATTAACAGAGATTGGGAATGGGAAGGGGAGCAAATTAAGTGCGCTGTTAATGTGATTTATCTCCTTTCGACTTCTTTCTTGGGTTGATGCCGCATCGTCATTCTCCTAGTTTCTCGTTCCTCTCTAGATCTGCAGTCACTGAAGAACCCGGCTGCCGCATAGCGAGCGAGATTACGCTTGGGGCGTCGCATCTCGGCCGAACATCTCTCTTCGGTCATCCCTTTAGCCCCAGATCGGCAACATGAAACGACCTTTCATCTCCCCGTACGGAGTAGCTCCCCTTAGAACCGTCGTTCCAAGCCAACCAGATCGGCGAGAGTAAAAATCTCATCCTTTCTATATTCTTTTTTGGCAAGATGCTTCCATTTGCTCCGTTTGATATCTAGTTTCAATACTAGTTGGTATTGGTTTTTGTTTCTTCTTTTCTCAAACGCTTACTCTTTCCTCGTCTCTTACCCATGTTCCTCTACTCCCCTCTCTTGCAGTCAGAAAGCCGTTCCACTTCTCGCTTCTCTGTTTGATACAATTATTTCACACTCTACTGGTTGAGTGTGATGAGAATACAATCAAGTCTAGTTGTTCTGTTTTGGACCTGTTTGAAACAATGTGTACCAGAAGTCGGTTGTCTTATTGCTTGAGCCTCGACTTGGTCGTTTACGATCTGTTTGATGCAGATCTGTTTTGAAGAAGCATGGTAGTCTGAATGAAGCATGCTCGATTGTTCTGAATACAGTCAATGCATAGTTTTTATCATCCTCGGTGGTTCATAAAATACGAAAAAAAAAAAATGCAAAAATTATTCAGTGAAAAAATTGGGTTGTAAAAGCAACTTTGCCATATACCATAGAAGCTGCAGACATGGTAAGAAATTATATAGAGGGTGCAAATCTATGCTAACTTATCACCTTTCTTTATTTTAACATATTGATGAAAATTCATTTGAGTTCATATATCGAGTTCTTTAAAGTTGTACACTATTATAATTAGTAATCTAAAGAGGTAAAAAAAAAAAAAAAAAGAGAAAAAAGTTCCTTGATAGAGTGGCGTACAATCCATGTGGATGTTTCTCCTAATTTGGTGTCGTGTTTACATTTTGACTCATTTTGTTTATATGCATATGTTGCAATTTAATTTGTGCTTGTGGATACTTCCTGAGTAGCAGGCTAAGTTTGTTTGTTTTTACAAAGGTGGCGATCAACTCAAAGGCCTAGCCAGAATAGGTAAACAGCTTGTCTCGAGTTAGCCAGAATAGGTAAATAGCTTGTCTCGAGTTATTCTGATAAAACTATCGAGTGGCAAGTGGTGCTTACATTTTATCTCAGATGACTGGGGCAAAAATTGACTGGTTTTATGCATGTTTCCTTTTCCGTTGTACTTTAGGTTCATGACATGGTGAAACCCAACTTTTGTAGATGTCCGAAACACACGACCCAGCTAATCCATATGTTCTTCACCATGTTTCTACTCAAAATCCACCCAGCCTTCAAGATGATGAGAATGTGAATTGTGGATGATACACCTCAAGACCCTCCTGGCACTGATGATGATGAGAATAAACTGAATGATGTATCTCAATACCCACCCAGCACGGGTGAGGATGACAATGAATTGGATGATGTGCTGCTCGTTGGTGGTTTGCATCTTGCTGTACACCCTGACAATGATGATCCAGTAGTTCTAGAGATTTCGAGTGCTCAGTGTGGAATGTCCACTCGCTCAGGCAAGTGCAGGAGCGCTGATAGTTGGGATGTCCAGGATGGAAATACCAGAGTGGCTAGGGCATCTGAAATGACTGATGGCAAAGGCAGCTAGGACCAGGATAAAGTTATATTTGGCGAAGGCTGAGAGGTATGGAGACAAGGATTGCCGCATAGCCAGATGCGTGAACATCCTCAATGAATTAGACGCATATATTTCTCATGAAAAATATGTTATAGCCTTGCAAAGCTTCAAGGATGACTAGCGAGTCGTGGCTTATGTTATAGCCTTGCAAAGCTTCAAGGATGACTAGTGAGTCGTGGCTTTTCTTCGCATACCAGATCACAGGAGGAAAAGCTGGCTTGACATCCTTAGGGAGGATTGCCCCGTAGCTAAATGTGTCACCATCCTTAATGAGTTTAATCCATATCTTCCTCTTGAAAAGTACCTTAAGGGTTTTCAAAGTGTTATGGACTTGAAGAGAATTGTTGTAATGTAACAAGGAAATGAACGAGAAATAGAATGAAGGTTGCCGTAATGAAAATGAAGTGTTTGTGAAAAAGACTCAAAGAGTCATAAACTTGTATTGATAATAGAGTTCTTCGAGAGAATCCCTAAACCTCCATAAATTAGACTTCATACAATATTCTTCAGAGACCAAATTATCTTCACTCAGTCCCTCTTTTCCTCATATCCTTATAGGGATAACAAACTAGACAAATAACCAAACGACACGTGTAAAGTAAAGTAACAGATTATAAAAATAGATTACTACAAGGACTCAAACGACAAGTAAATAAGGACTCCAAAAACGTTGTGCTTCATTTGAATTCCAATGATGCCGTTACAATCAGGTTCATAACAAATTTCCTTCCTTTAAAGAACTTGTTCTCAAGGTGTAGAGCATTAATATAACTTGAAGGTTCATTCCTTCTCAAAAGTTAAGCTTGTGATTGGTACATCATCCAATGCAATATGGAAATTGGCTGCTCTAGCAGTAAAAATTTCCTGAATGAATTACTGATAGCCTCTCTTTGAGTGATAAATTGGCCGACCTACACAACAATAGCTTGCAAAGTTTCTTGAATAACTGAAGGCATTCATGCACCTTGCATCTTTCTCTTCAAGGTAGTCACATCATCCTCATCATCATCATTGTCACCAACTTATTTTATAGCTCTAATCTTCAGGTCAACTGAATCCAACATAGATAGTTGCTCTTCAAATTTATCTCAATGCCGGTACAAGAATAATCTGCCAATTTGTGAACAGGAACTGTCTTCAACAGAACTTTTGTCTTTCCTCTTTTTTTGTTTTTACTTTTTTTTTTTCTTATTTTAACGCTCAAGAACAGAATTTAACTCTGTGGCAGCTGCCTTGAATCAAGGAGACAATTTCATGAAATCTGGATCTTGCTCCACTTGCTCCGTCTCCGCCTTTTTTTTTTTTTCAACCGGAGCCATCCATGCGTTATAAAGAGATCCTCTGGTGCCTAAGTTTTTGGCCGCTAAATCTGCACCAACCTTCAAGGATAACAATATGTGACTATCCCACTTGGCTTCTCCGCATTTTCTTTTCCCCGTCCTCTATCAAAGGACCACAAGCCACGTCCTTCTATCGAATGATATCAACCAAATTTTAATAGTTTTATCTCATACCACTCAAAAGCAGCTTTGAACTCCGTTTGGATAGTAAAAGTATTTCATCTCATCTCATTATTATAATTTTTTTAAATTCTCACACAAAATATAATAAATAATTCAATTTTTTCAAATTCTAAAAAATAATAATATTAAAAAATAATATTTTATTCAACTTTAATCTAAAATCATCTCATCTCACTATCCAAATTGCACTTTAATCGGCAATATATATCAAACAGTTGAGATGCCTTATTCTTCTCTTCATCCAGTTTATCACCAACCTTTAAAAGAGGTTTCTGCCACTCAACAACCAACAAACCAACACTAGCTATACAAATGGTCTTAAACTCAACAAGTTCCATCAACTTCTCACGTGTATATATATGAGGAGATCAGGCTCACAGCTCCCTAAAATTTGGATTAGATTATGCAAGGATGCAGGGACAGTTTCCCCTTGGCCAATAATGGATCCATTGAGATTCCCATTCATTCCGTTAGAGCAAGAAGGGAAGGGACTTTTTTATTGACTCCCATTTTCAAACTAGTAACTCTCATTTGAAGAATAAATATAGATAGAAGTCATTGTTAAGAGCAATCATTTTGTATACATGATGTAGTATTATTTAGATCATACATCTTCCAAATCTAAAATATAAAAATAGAGAACTAAAAGTAACTATGTAGTGAGTGCAAAATATGCACTGCTACAGTAACTTCTCTATAGCATTACTCCAATTTGAATGTCGCTGATTTCTGTCTTTCTACTCTCTTAGCAGGGGCTGTATCAAACTGTGTGTAAATGAAAGATTGGGGAGTTCTCTTACCTTTGTGTGTAAACTGAAATGACCGGCCCTCACGATCTCCAATTTCAAGCCTTTGCCTAAAGATTTGACTACCAATCTCCATATGCATGGCGGTTGCATCTGGGTCATCCACAACAAACACCATTTCCTGAAGGGCATCTTTGGCGGCAACAACAAGCTGAGCAGTAGAGAAGAGAGCGAAACCCATGGGCTTCTCGCCTTTGAAGTTCACCTGTGAAGCCTCGTAGCTAGGCCACCACCTCAGTAGATTCAGTAGCTCTCTCTCTTTCACATCCTCCGGAAGACCCGTGATGAATATCGTACGCACCTTCAAACGCAGAACCCACATTTTTTCTTCCATGACATGAAAGTCAGATTCGATCGTAATGGCTCGATCGAAAGTGGGCCTGAGATGTGGGAGAAGGCCATTCAAGGGTGTGTGGATGCCGAGCATAAGCCACCAACCCAAATGAGTTGAGAGCTTAGAGAAAGCGTAGTTCGAAACATACCCCAGCAATATCCCAGCATTAATGAAGACATGGCCGACTGATGGGAGGGCTTCTCGTCGTAATCTCCACCACAGCTTCTACAAAGGGTCTCGCTATCGACTTCGTCTTCACCCTTTTCCCTTCTGGAGAAATGAAATGGAGAAAGAACCCCCGAAGAATATGTGGCAACGCTTTCGCTTCCTCTATCAAAAGGCTCAAAAATACCATTAAGTGGAAATTCATCAAACAACTCAGGCGCCATTTCTTCCCTCCACTTCTGATGATGAAAAAAACCCCCTTCAAGTAGCTAGAGCCATACTCGAGTAAAAATTTCCCACACTCATCCGTAACTACTTCCTTCTCTTCCTTTAATTTTTTTTAAGCCGAATTCTTCACTTTCTGAGATTTCAACATCAAGAATTGGGATCTCTTTTACAACCACAGATTCTTCTCTTCCCTCTGTTGAATTTGTAGCCCCTATCTTCTCTTCCTTTAATTCTACAGAGGCCAAATCTTCACTCACGTTCATATCAAGAAGGAAATAATAATATTGAAATACCATAATCTTGAAATACCCCTGCGTCACTCAGCGTAACATCATCTTCCAAAAGAACCTCTCCATACCTCAATTTTTGTTGCTCCAATGGAAATATATTTCTTCTATACGCATATTCAATGTTCAACTTCACGTAATAAATGGTGTAAGAGGTTCCACCAAGATTTTAAATTTTTACCATCCACAAACTTCACTGTGAGAACCTTTTCTCCAGGCTCTCTAAATGTTTAATCATAGAGTGCACGATGATAATTCTGGAAATAAATTTGTACTTCATTACTCAACTCAGCCATGAGAACCTGGATCTGGATTCCAATTGTTATGAACCTGTAGAGAACTGTTGTAATGTAACAATGAAACGAATGGGAGATAGAATGAAGGTGGCCGTAATGAAAATGATAGACGTCTGGAAGGTGTTTGTGAAAAAGATTCAGAGAGTCATAAACTTGTATTGATAATAGGGTTCTTCGAGAGAATCCCTAAACCTCCATAAAAACAGACTTCATACAATATTCTTCAGATACCAAATTACCTTCACCCAGTCAGGTTCATAACACAAAGCTTCGAGGAGAAAAGGCGGACCGAGGTTTTTCTCAACATGCCAGATAAGAGGAGGAGATCCTGGTTGGACACGCGGTAGAGCGGTGGTTTTCCAATGGAACCATAATATATGTTTGGGTGCAGTGTCGTTTATTTAACTCTGTCTTGGTTGTAGTTTTGTCTAGAACAAAGCGCTCATGTTTTGGAACTGCTAACGCGGTTTTTGTCAGGGTATGGCGAAAATAATATGTAATCAAATGATTTTTTTTTTTTCTTTTTTTGTAAAAAGACAGCTGAATTTTAGGCTTAAAAACTAAAATATTCTATGTAGTTTGGAATATTTAGCTCTTTATGTTTTCAGCTTTGAAAATTTTAATAATTCCATTAGCACACTGTTAAACATTTGTTAAATTGTCGAAAGTGTATAAATGAAAAAACAAGAATCTTATATATAGATAAAAGAATAAGAGTAACATGCTTGGAAATCAATGGAGTTTCTGAGCTGTTTCGTCCCTGGAAACTGCTCAGGGGAGAAGAAAGGCACAGCAGCAATCACATTCTTAATGCTTATACACAACTGCTTAATCTTGGCTGATGCTTCCACAATATTTTCTTTTCGCGTGCCTACTTACATAGTTTCTTATGAACTGCTTGCATATATATTGTAACTTGAACCTTTTCTTCTTTTCTTTAAAATTTGCTCTCCCAGTTAATGGGATTCTGTCTTTGTAACTAGGTGTCTAAAAACCGAACATATCAGTGATGTTTTCTCCCCATTCTCATTGACAATTGAGATAGTGGCCGTGTCCATTCTGGTCTGGAAGCCACTTTAGGTCCTGGCATGGAAAGAAGTAGTGCAGTTAGAACATCTTCTATGACATGACGTGTTCATCAGATTGTTTCGAGAAGATGCTTGTTTTCTGATCGAATGTGTTTGACAATGTGATATTAATGATTACAAGTCAACAACCAATTTGAAAATATGCAGTGGTAAAGAATTGTGCTCTTTATAATTAATTTGGCCGGGACCAAGTATATTGCTGGTTTTGTAATTGTTTTTCATTTTTCTAGATTTCATTCATTTTCATCGAATATCCTTTTATTTCCCATTTTATTTTAATTGACCTTTCTACATTCTCTTTGCCCTGTTCCGTTGGCGACTCTCAGGCCATGCACATCATCCCCCCCAACTCACAAAACTATAATTCCTCGATCATAGTATTGACTGATTTGGGTCTTGTCTCAAGGGAAATGGTGCTGCTGCTGCTGCACTTGAGCCTTTCAGTTCTATGAAAATGCATGAAACTAGTCTCAAGGGGAAGATTAACACTAACAGTGGCCGTTGTTATTTGAAGATCAACCTGTAGAGATACGTTGGAAATGCCACTGCATCAATAACTTTGCTATAGTTGGGGATATGAGTGGTAGGTTTTGTTAGTGTTTGCCCTTTCATTAACACAATATTCAAACTAATTACTCCGAGTTTGAATATGTACTCCGTACTGTCATTTCCAAATGACGTGAAGTTAATAGCACCAACTAGTGGATTTCGTTAATGTCAAGCCTTCCATCAACCAAACATCCAAATTGAATAATTACTCCAAGTTTGAGCCGATAAAAAAAAAAAAAAAAAAGGAAAAAAATGACTCCGTACTGTCATTTCCACACACGAGATCAACATCAACTAGGCGCAGGAAACCACGATTCTTTTTTATTTTCTTTAACAAAGTAAGTACACTAGGAAAAAAAGTACACCGTTAAAACCTTTTTGCTGACATTTACTAATAAATTACAAAGGACCTATGACGATGTTACAGAAAGTGGATACCATAATCATTTCGTGCTCGATTAACCATCTGATCTATGCCTAACCATTTTCACCACCATCATCATCTTCATCTTAACAATAATGTTTATCATGTCTACTGGTATGGGGGCTTTGCTGCTCCAATATCAAGAGTGAATTGGAGGTTGCATCATACAGCACTAACCACTTCCAGAATTGGTGGTTGCATCAAGTATCACTACCAGAATTGGAGGATGCATCATACTCCATAAGCAGCATGATTTGTTAGGGAAATTGTTATAGTATTATCACTCAAGTAGAAGACTCCTATAACAGTTTCAATTGTAATTACAAAGTTTTTCTCTTCCTTATTTTCCTTTTTCTTTTGTTGATAGATAATTATCAGGAGCATAACGTGTTTCAGACTGCACTGACTAAAGGTGGTCATTGTGATTGATCGCACGATTGACAAATTCTTATGGCATTTCTAGAAACATGGCTCTTGTGGGTTTGTAGCATCCATGGCATTGATATATCAACCATATTAAACCCGAAGGTGGGAGGTACTTTGCTGCCATTGCATGAGGAGGTTTCCTTTTTTTGTCATCTCTATTTCTTTTGATCTTGAAGACAAATAAAATAGATTGTATTTGATTCGTATGTTTTGCAGTTTTCATGGACAAATTATTGACTTGTTCTAATTTTCTAGAAGAATGTGCTCGGCCCTAAATGTAGAAGTCGAACTTTTTGAAAGATTAATTTAGAAACTGAAGAATAGATCAGAAAAGTAAATTACACTTTGATGCATGTACAATTGTGAGAGTAACTGTTAGTCATCGCCTAGAGTGGAAGATGAAATTCCAAGGGAAGAGGTGAAGGTTGCTGTAGTGTCCCCAGCAAGGTATCTCTTGAGCCGATCCAAATCATCGGCTGCATCGAGCATTGTAGGCCTAGTAGAAGGAGACTCCTGTGTGCAAAGGATACCCAACTCAAGTAACTCTCCAATTGCAACTTCCCACATTTTCTTCACTTCGTGGGATTGATCTTTTGATGCTCTCAACAAAGAAGTATCTATCACTCTTTCCACCCTTCCATGGAAGTAACTCTTCACCCATTGGTGCAAGCTTAGCCCACCAACAAACATGTCATCCGTCGGTCTTCTTCTGGTCACCATCTCAAGCACCAGAATGCCAAAACTGTAAACATCTCCTTTTGTGGATGTAGTTGACCCAAACCCGTACTCTGCATTATAATATTTTGAGTTGTGATGAAGGTTTTTGTTCTCAACTTATTAACAAACGCGTAATTAAAAGAAATTCCTCATCTTTCATTTATTTTTTATTTTTCTATATGAAGTGGCAAAGAGAAATCTGTACCTGGTGCAATGTATCCAATAGATCCACACAACAAGTTTGCAGTAGAATTTCCCATTTCAACAGCTCCACCATTTCCCCCTCCAGCTGTCATGACTAACTTTGCGATCCCAAAATCAGAGACTAGAGCTGTCATGTCATCATTGAGAAGAACATTACTTGGTTTCAGATCACAGTGTATGACTCTGATAGGGGAGTGATGATGCAGATAGGCCATCCCTTCAGCTATATCGCTACAAATGTTCACTCTCTGAAGAAGGCTCAAATCTGAAGAACCTGAACCCAAACCTGTGTTCGAGTGCGGGTAAAGACGGCTATCCAAGCTGCCATTTGCCATGTAAGGAAGAACAAGAGCCTTAAAATCAGGTAGACTGCATGCTGTTATAATCCTTATCAGGTTCCTATGACGGATCCTCTTTAGCACTTGGCACTCTCTGCTAAAGCTCTTCGTTGAGTTTCCAGACTGCAAGTGTAACACCTTGACTGCAATCGCAGTTCCGTCTGGAAGAACTCCCCTGTAGACACGTCCAAAGCTACCTGACCCAACAAGTCTCTGTTCATCGAATCCTTCGGTTGCATCTGATAGTTCTTTATAGGTAACTCTTGGAAAATTGAGGATCAATTCTGGTGTACTTGGTTTTCGATCAGTTTGAATCTTCCGCGAGTGAATAATGGCTCTAATGCGCCGGACACCAATCACACAACATACTGTGGATAAGAATACTGATATAAATATCACGATGACGAAAATAACCAAGAACACAGTTGAATGAAACAAAGGTCCGCTTGTCTTGCAAATCGGAATTCCAGCAAGTCTGTTCGTAACATTCCTGCAGAGTCGGTGATTCTCCAAGAGCGACATCGTTGTTATTGAATCGAAGACGCCACCGGTTGGGATTGTTCCTTTAAAGTTGTTAAAGGAAAGATTTAGATAGACGAGTGAGGAAATTTTACTGAGGCTTATTGGAATCTTTCCGGATAAGCGGTTTCCAGAAACGTCAAAGGATTCGAGGTATCTAACCTCCCCTAAGGATTCTGGAAGCTGCCCTTCAAGAAAGTTGTCCGAGAAATTTATCTTCGTCAATGCAATGCAACTTGAAATCTGAGGGAAGATATTTCCGGTAAATTTATTCGAAGAAAGATCCATCTCTTGCACATTTTCCTGCTTGCTAAGTTCGATTGGCAAAGGCCCTTCGAGATTATTATGTGAAAGGTTCATAAAAATTCTGATATCACGTAGACCTGCCAGCTCAGGAGGGATGCTCCCTGTCAATCTGTTATGCGATAAATCAAGCTTGTACAAACCTGTGCACCGTCCCAAAGTTGGAGGTATAGTACCTGAGAGAAGGTTGTTGTTCAAAAATAGAGAATATAATCCAATTAAATCTCCCAGACTCGCAGGGATTTCACCAGAGAATTTGTTGTGCGACAAGTCTAGCAAACCAAGGTGAGCAACCCTGCCTAGTGCTGAAGGAATTGCACCTGTGAACATGTTTTGCGATAACACAAGCTGATCCAAGCTTGACAACTGATCGACCTCTTCTGCTATGGTTCCATTTAGAAGATTGGATGTCATGTCCAGGTCTATAAGACTCGAAAGATTTCCTATATCTGGAGGAATTGATCCAAATATTTGGTTTTCTTGTAGTGAAAGATATTGTAGTTCTACACCAAGACTGCCAATGGAGCTTGGCATTTGCCCCCGAGGTCCATACCATCAAGTTCAACCTCCAATATAAGAGTGCAGTTTCCAAGTGCATTGAAAAATGGAGCAAGATTGGTGTTTCCATCATGACTTATCATATCATTATATGATAAATGAAGATACTGGAGGTTAGGCAGTTTCCTTACAATCTCTGAAGGCAGTTCACCAGAAATATTATTATACTCCACATCTATGTTGGACAGGTTGCAAGTAATTAAAGAGGGAGGAAGTTGTCCAGTAAATTGGTTATTGTACAAATTAAGGTTCCACAATTGTGAACAATTTCCAATATTTCCCGGAATTTTGCCTGAGAGTGAGTTTCCGGACAAATCTATGTTAAGCAAATGAGAGCAGTTGGAGAAGAGGAAAGGCGGGAGTGTACCACTTACATTGTTTGACATGATATGAAGCAGAGTGAGTCTAGAAAGATGGCCTAAGGAGTCTGGGATTGAACCATGCAGATTGTTCCCCACAAGTCGAAGATAGCGGAGATGTCTAAGAGAGGAAAATTCAGGTGGAATGTTGCCGAAAAGATGATTGCCATTGATCAATAATATGCGAAGGCCAGTTAGATTGGAAATAAAGGGTGAAAGCAGCCCTACAAGGTGAGTGTCTTTCAGTATGAGCTGTGATACACGATGATGGTGTTTGTCACATCTCACGCATGTGAAATTGCACACTTCATTAGTCTCGTTCCAGTTTGTAAGGGTGGAATTTGGATCGAGTGTTATGGTCTTTTTGAATTCCAGCAATGCTGCCTTGTCAGAATTCAGAGAGAGGTGAGGGGGGTTGTGATAGCCTGAATTTGTAATACCAAAAGTTAGAGCCAACTGTTGTAGTAGGAGGAGAGACAAGGCTTCGAGGAAGATGGACATGTTGGAAGCGGCTGATAATCTTTCTTTGAAGGATGTCTCCTCTCTTATTCTTGGCTTCACACTGCTTCATATCAAAACATACTAAAATGACAATACCAAGAGAGTTGGGAATTTGAGTGAGCAGATCAGGTGTGGGTCTGGGAATGAGAAGGAGGTTTTTAGCGAAGGTGGAAATAGACCCTTTGGCAAGAAACATTCAATGGAGGCAATGATTTGTACAGAGCACTAGTAAGAATATTCGTATCATTTTCATGATGGTTGCAACTATGATGAGTGGACTTTCAACTCAACCAAAATGGAATACCCACTGAGATGACACCATAAAAGAATTTATGCGAAAGATTAGTAGATGGCATTCTTCTTTTAGGGGGGGTGGCCGCATTCCAAGCTCAGATATGCGAGATCTTGTTCTTACGGATGAATTTTAGAAAATCTAGATCAGATATCACTATTATAATGGTGCAACAGCATTGACACGGATGCCGTAGACATATGAGAGCTTTCACCCTCACATAGACAATGGTCTATCTAAAACTGCGACATGTGTGATGTGTCTCAAGGCCACCTAGTTTGGTTGGTCTTCTACTTATAGGATGGGAATACTATTACTACTACTTAATTCCAGGAAAAAAAGAGAAATGGAGTTGACATTCAAAGGTATAATTTGGATGGCCCTTTTGCTTTTTGGGTATTCATTACAAATCAGTTGGGATTCTTCTGGATGACCAAAAAATTTCTCAAACTACTAAAGAAGACAAAGCAACCAGGTTGATGGCTTTTCGTCACTCGCATCATTTTGTGCAATTCTACTCTTATTTTGAGCAACTGATCTTTTGTATATTGAGGGGACCATTGCATTCTTAACCAGTTCCAACTACACTTGCTCTTTTGTATTAATTTATCTGTAAAGTAAATGTTATTGTTTATTTTGAATTTATCATCTTTAATTACACATATTTATTAAATAGATTTTAAATGTTTTTATCAATTATTTAAATAAAAAAAAGTGACCTAAAATGCATCACATCAATCTATATGATAAAATCTAAAATAAAGATAATATTTTTATTATTTAAATTGAGAATCTTCTTAATGTGAAACAAATCTGAATAGTACTGTATAATTTAAAGGATATATATTTTATATATATATATATATATATATATAAAGGAATGTAGCAAGAGTTTATATTTTTTTCTTATCACGAACAATTCATTTGATCGAAACGAAATTAAACTCATTTATCCAAACTGATGAGATCAAGCGCTTTTTCTACAGTAACTAAAGAAAATTAGCTTAATAAGCATTTTCTGATGATTCAATGGAGGTTAATTCTGACCATGTTAAAACTTAAATAGATGGCTTGAGAAAAGAATTTTCCATTCCATAAAATTCAAGATGTCGAACCAAGCTGCTCAAGTTAAGGAGTTGAAAGATAAAGTTATTAAAAAAATAAATGGAGTTGAAAGATAAAGTTATTAAAAAAATAAATAGGACTCAGGCTTGCACTGAAAATTTAAGAAACAGAAATGCTAAAGCCACACATGGGGATGACAGTGGTTTTTTTTTTATTTAATGATTAAGAAAATATTTTTTAATGATATTGTAAATTTGTTTTTTAAGTATTTAAAAATATTAAAAAAATATATAAAAAAAAAAAACAAAAATTATACTGTCGGGATCCCCAGTGTGGCTGTAGAGCCACTCTTTAAGGTTGTGTTTGGATATTGAACTAAGCTCAGCTAAGTTGAGTTCTTTATATATAGTAGTAAGTTCAGTAGTGGAGGGAGTTATGTAGAGTTCATCTAAACTGAATTTAAAGTGTATTTAAATGTTAAGATGAGTTTAGTACTTTTTATGAGAAATTGAAAAAGGTTGTGAGTCCCACATATAAAGATGTTTTAAGTTGAAAAATGTTGTGAATCTCAAGTGTAAGAAAGTTTTAAGTTGAGATGAGTTTAGTAATTTGAGAGTTTACTATTTAAATGTTAGATTCAGTTTAAAGTTATACTGAATTTAGCTGAGTTCAGTTAGGTTTGGAAACCAATCGCAACCTAAGAAAACATGCTCGATCCGTTTTACGAAAGCCAATCAAGAAGGAAACAGGTTGAAGAAGTCCAAAAGCCCAGAGAACAAGAAACCTGTTATAGCCTTTTGAAAACATTATGACTAGGTCATGGGCCTGGGCCCAACTAATTCAAACTTTCAACAACAGCGAACATCTTACATTCTTAAACACATCCCCGGCCCAATTAATAAAAGGTTAATTTTCAAATGAAGTAATTATTGTGGGTTTATATTTTTTAATTGAGTTGGGGTACCCTAGCTAGCTGAAACAATTTTTTTTTGGATCAAGTTGAGTACTACTTTTATAGATAAAACCAAATACATCCAGAGTTCGAGTGACTTAATTATATATATGAAATAAGTGTGTCTTTTCCACTGTGAAAATTCAAAAGGGAATGTGGTAATTGAATTAGAGGGATATTACCAAAGGCTTGCGTTGCCGCTGTCTATTGCACCAAATTGTGCGTGCATCGTTTCTTGGATCGATGAATTTTCCTAACTTTCCAAACTTTGAAAGAGAGGAGGTAATGCTTGATATCACTGATGATTGGGGTCAAAATCTAGTCCTATGCCACAATAGGATTAGAAATTGCATCTATGGTAATACTTGAGTCCCCTTAAAGTAAAATGTTTTGCAGGCGCAGTCTCTTAGCTTTGGTAATGGCCATCAATGCTGCTCTAGCTTCCCCAAGATTGGGATTCACACTGCAAATGAAGTCAATGATTGCATAGACGATTTCACCTGAGTCATTCCAGCATATAGAAGATAAAATACTTCCTTAGTCTCTGACTGCAACATCAAACCTAATGAGAAAAGAACCTGCTGGATGTCTTTCTTCCATTCTAATCTTGTGGCTGTTTTCAATTGCCCAGGCTGATAAGTATTGCTGGAAGGTAGATAGTACAGACTCAACAAAAGCAAATGGAGGAGGTGATGCAGGAATTTGATTATGGGTTTTTTTTTATTTCTGAGAAACCATAGGTTGTCCATAGCAATTGTGGCAAATAATTGAAAGGAATGTTGATCTTCTTCTGGAGTTTTTAAGACCTCAAAAGGTTTGAGAATATTTTTTATCCAAGTAGAGAAAGGTTGTCTTGCAAAGGAAGTGATATCAATGGGCCATTTTGAGTGTCTCCACAATATTCTTGAGTAGAAGCAGTTGAGGAAAATGTGGGAGATATCTTCTGGTTCAGTGTTATAAAGAGGGCATAGTATCTGGTCTTCCTCTAGTTGGATGACACTGTTAATCTTAACTTTGGTGGGAAGGATGTTGCGACTTGTTTTTCAGAGAAATAATTTCAACCTGTCTTGAAGTTTCAGTTCCATAAACTCTTCCAGTTAATAGACTGATTGTTAAGATTGGAAAAGTTATTTCTTGAAACAAGAGCAGCATAGGCTGATTTGACCGAGAAATTACCAGAAGAATGGTGAATCCATTTAATCTTGTCTTGGACTAAATGATAATTGTGATTGGCAAAATGGATTTTTGTATTTCTCTTGAAGAGTTTTTCGAGATGAGAGTATTGAGAAAAAGAACATTTCAACACTTGGTTCTTTTAGAATGAGCTCATAAACAGTCATGTTAAGATCAGACTCTAGTTGGTTGTTGGGGTTTGGGTGAGGTATGGAACTAGGGATGGAAGTAACCCATAGATCAGACCAAACCTTGGTAGAAATGACATTATTGATTTAAAAACAAATACTAGAATATAGGAAATCTCTTTGTTTGAGTAAACACTTCCAAAACCGAGAATCATTGGATTTAGAGGGTGCTTTCAGGAATGAATTTGTTCTTAAGTATTTCTTTGAGATGACATCCTTCCAAAGGCTTATAGAACCATTTAGTAGGGACCAGGCATATTTAGTGACCAAGGCAGAGTTGAAAGAGGCCATATTTTTTAAGTCAAGGCCTCCCATTGATTTAGGCAAACAAATGGACTTCCATGATTTGGGAGTAAATTTCTTTCTATCACCATCTTTGAATCCCTACCAGAATCTACTAAAGATGGAGTTCAGATTTTTATTCATGACTTTTGGATAAGGGATGAAGACATAACATAGGAAAGGATGGAACAAGCAGTTGCTCTAATGAGTACAAAATTTGTAGCTTGAGAAAGAATTTTGGATTTCTAACCCTAGAGTTTATTACAGATCTTCTCCATTAAGCCATTTAAGAAGTTTTTTCTATTAGCACCATTGAAAAGAGGAAGTCCCAGATAAATAGAATTAGGGGGGATACTCTGAAGTTGAAGGAACTTTTGACATCATTAATGACAACCTGAGTGGTATTTCTACTAAAGTGAAGAGAGGACTTTTTTTTCATTGATCTTATGTCATGACCATTCATTAAAAACAGCAAGACATTCAGAAAAATTATGAGCATTTAGAGCAATGGCCGACCCAAAGAGAAACATGTCATCTGCAAAAAGGATGTGAGAAATAAAGAGACCTCCTCTAAAGAGCTTTATACCCTTAAGACCATTGAGTTGTTCCTTTTTTGCAATAAGTCTAGACAAGACTTCAGTACCTAAGACGAAGAGGAAATGAGAGAGAGGATCTCCTTGACGTAAGCCCTTAGTGGGATTAAAAACCCCTGAGGGGATCCATTAATGATAATTGAATAGGTCACAGTGATGATACATTCCTAAATCCAATGGACACATTGTTGTCTAAAACCTACTTGCTTTAGGATTTCAAGAATAAAGGTCCACTCCATGGAATCAAAAGCCGTTGCCATATCAATCTTTATAACCATTTGTCCAATCCTTCCTTTTCTTTTTTTCATGATGTGGAAAATCTCTTGGACTAGAATGGTATTATCTTGAATGAGACGGCCATGGATAAAAGCATATTAACATGGAGAGATAATACTAGGAATGATGGTTTTTAGCCTGTTTGCAAGAATTTTATATAGCACACATTAGACAAGCTTATGGGTCTGAATTGATTGATATCATTGAGATTGTCAACTTTTGGTATCAGAACCAAATTTGTATGATTGAGTTCCTTTAACAATTTCTCTTGGATAAAAAATTTATGAACCGTAGCAATCAAGTCAAATTTGATTATTTCCCAAAATGTTTTATAAAAAAGACCTGTAAAACCATTCGGTCTAGGTGCCTTGGTGGAGGGAAGTTTCCTAACAACAGAAGTTATTTCCTTTTCATTTGAAATTTTGCAAAGGAAATCATTATCGAAATCAGAAATTTTCCTTGGGAACAGATTTCTGATGCTGATTGGGGGATCAGGATGAGAGGAAAAAAAGATTGCTTGGAAGTGTTCTTGGATCTTAGAGGAACGTCCAATTGTTTCTTTCAATCTTAAGATAATCAATGTTGTTCCTTCTACGCCTAATAGAAGTGGAGGCGTGAAAAAATTTTGCATTTAGATTAGTGGAAACGAGCCAGGTATCTCTGAATTTTTGCCTCCAAATAGATTCCTCTTTAAGAAGCAGCTCATTAATGTTTTATTTGAGATCATTTTCCAAGGTGCAACAGGATGGTTAGGAATCATGTGCTTAAAGAAAGGAAAGTGTGGATATCAAGGTCTTGAGATTGGATTAGATGTGACCAAAGGTATTATGATTCCATTCCCTAAGGACTTTCTTGGTGACTTTGATTTTTTTTGAAAGGATGAAAGAAAGGATTCCAGCAAAGTAAGAACTCCAGGCCTATTTGATAACTCTAAAGATAGAAGGGTCCCGAAGCTAGAATTCTTCAAATTTGAAGGACTTGGGAAGACTCTTCTCGTTGACTGTATCAAGGAGAATGGGAGCAAGCTGAAACATTTAAATCTTGATTAAGAAGGCAAGGCTCCCCATATATTTATGAATATTCCTTACATCGGTATTGTAATTATGATAAATGCGGAAAGTTAAAAAAGAAAATAATAAACAATTGTCATAATTTGTTGCAAGTGATTAGTATAAATTATAAAAGTTAGTTTACATACAGTCTTCATTTAAAATTATAATAATATTCTTTTAAAAATGATATTTTTTTTTTTCCTTTTACCCTCATTCATCAATGGGACTACACACGCAGTCCCCTACTCAGAACTGCAAATAGAATTTCTCAAATTATAATATATTAAGAATGAGCAGTTCAACTCATGAAACTATCATTTTGTTTTTCCTAAGCAAGCAAATTTTTATTAGAAACGGAAATGATGATACATGAGGAGGGGGTGGGGTTCTCCAACAAACGCCCCAATACAATAACCACAGTGCAAAAGTGGTGAAAAAAAAGAAAATAAAACGGATCTTGGGACCAATTTCTTGGTCCCTACCCATGCCCTACAAGGGGGCTCTGTTGTAGAAGACGTTAGTTAGCAGTTCACAAAGTCATGCGAACTATAGAACCACCGCCAATGGCAGTGAAACCTCCGCTGGAAGGGTTAAAGTTGTGGGTGCACTGCAATTTGTTGTCTTGAGATGTTTTTTAGAAAGATTTGTAATTCATTTTTCAAGATTATCGATTAGGGAAAGCTATAAAATAGTCGAAAGCATGGCATCAGATGGACTGATCTGCGACCAGTTATCTGTCTTCCCACGCATCTGTGGTGTCAGTGGTATGGAGGCTAGGCCAGGCAGATCTGGAAGATCTCGGTGTCGAGAATCTTCTAGTATGACGTGTGTAACAGGCGGAGGCATCGTGGCACGAAGGTGCATGAAGACCACGTGCGGAAACAAGCCGTGCATGAGGGCCACGCTCAGAGTCTTTTGACGCGATTCCGCTCCATCCTAGTAGATCAGAGGCTGTAGAATGATGTGGTGGGGCGTGTGTCGACTGATAGCAGCTGGAGTGCAATAGATCTGACGAAAAATGAACTAGTGGAGGGGGAGAAAAATACTATTATGAAAGTATATACACAGTACGGTAATGGAAATGGAGAAGAGTGGAGAGTGAAAGCTATAGCTCCACCCTCCTCTCCGGTGAAGGCACTCAAAGAAATTGAGTTTTCTAACCAAGGAATTCTACTACAAAAAAGGAGTTATCATGCTGCAGGAAATTAATACCTCGTTGGGTTATGTAGATCAGATGTGATGTTTTATTGAAAATTAAATAAAATCTTATTATAATATTATTTTTTAATATTATTTTTATTTTGAGATTTGAAAAAATTAAATTATTTATTATATTTTGTGTTAGAGTTTAAAAAATTTATAATGATTATATGAGATGAGAAGAAATAGTTTAATTGTGTAACCAAACCAATAAAAGACAATGATATATAGATATGCATGCTTAATTGGTTGCTCAAAAGCCAAAAGATATTATAATGATTGCTATTGTTACTACAGTCCTTGTATTATTAAATTAACACGCGTGGAAGAAAACTCTAGAGAATTAGACAAACAAATACTACCAAAGTGGTACATGTGAAACACAAATATAAAGAAAACAAATATTTAATCTAGCATGCTTTAAATTGTCTCCTCTCAGGATCTCTATCTGTACTTGTTCTGTATGGGGGGTCCCAACCCCAATGGCCACGTGCGATCGCATTATCTATCTCACAACGCCTACCTTCATAGTAGTCCCGTGAGGCGTAAAGTTATAAAGAAGGTCAGATAAGTCCTAGCGTTGACGTGTATGGTTTAGAGGGAGTCAAACCCACATGTTAGATTGAATATTTAGAGTGAAATGACCGTGAAGGATGTGTCAGACAAGGGATTCAGTTGCGCGTACGCAAAAATTAGGACTTTTTCAAATATCTCATTTTTTTTATTATTATAATTTTTTTAAATCTTAATATAAAATAAAATAAATAATTTAATTTTTTTAAATTTTAAAATAAAAATAATATTAAAAAATATATTCTAACAATATTTTATTTAACTTTTTAATTTTAATTTTATCTCATCTTATCTCATTTCTAAAAACAAACAAGCTCTTAAGTTTATGTTTGGATGTTGAGATAAATTAAATTAATTTATAAATAATAATATTTTATAAGTTTTATTAAAATAAATTTAAATTTTTTAAATTGAGATAAATTTAATATTCATATAAAAAAAATTAAAAAAAATAATAAATTTTATCAATAATTAATTTAAAATAAATTAAGATGAATTTACTTTATATTGCATCAGTAAACAACAGGACTCCGTACCTTCCATGAGGAATACGGCCCGAACAGCCGGGCCTAAAGCCCAACCAGCAACACCCAAAACGACCGATTGATAACTATATATTTTGAATTGAAATTCATTGCCGCCACCCACCATAGGCCAAACATTTCATAAACTACCAGGTTTTTGTCTCTTACATCTCTCTATTTATACTTGTTCCCGATGGTTGACTCAAAACTTCGGCGGCGGCAGCAGCAGCAGCGAACATCTTCCTTACTTCTTATAATATTTATCTTCCCTAATTACATCACCATATTTTTTTGTAAATGCAGAAAGGTATAGACAATATCAATAAATAATTGTCATAATTGTAAGTGGTGTATAATATATAATTGTAGCATCATATATAGATATATATATATATATAATAAAATGGGAATTAGTTAAAAACCATCTTGATCAAGTCAAACTCTACCTAACCAACTTGGCCATGTATATTCTCTTATTACAATCTGATAGATGAATATAAACACAACTAAACCATCTTATTAAATTTATAAATATATTTAAGCCCGTTCTTTAGTCACACTTTGTGTGAGACACGTAAATTCGCAACAAGATGAAACAATTCGTTAATTTTTCTTTCGTCGTTAAAGACTATTATATAGCCATTTGGAAAAATGTCAACTCATTAAAGTCTGTTTGGATATAGAAATACTTTCAACCTATCTCATTTTATCTTATCATTACAATTTTTTAAAATTTCTATACAAAATATAATAAACAATTTAACTTTTTCAAATTATAAAATAATAATAATATTAAAAAATAATATTCTAATAATATTTTATTCAACTCATTTAAAATCATCTCATCTCACTATTCAAACGATTCTCGAAAAATAATGAGCTTAAATTACGCCATGAGAAAATCAAGAATGATAGTGGCCGTGGGAAACTGAAGAAAAAGTTTTTCCAAATTCCTACTGCAAGTGCATGAGCCTCCAAGGTTTACCAGGTATAAATTATTATTAAATTCTATTATATGGCCAACTGAAATTGGCTGCCTCACAAAAAACAAGGCAGGCTGAGGGTTGAAACTCGAAAGAGATGTGAATGATTTTATAATTTCACACATCTCAACTGCTCTGTTTTATTTAATTGTGTATAAATAACGGCCAAACCTTTATATGCTTCATCAACCCATGCAACAGGTTTCGAACAAGATGAAGAATCTGATCATTACGAGCACCACATCCTTTCTCATTTGTCTCGTCATTTTTCATGGGATTTCAACTCCTGCATTGGTCGAAGCAAGAAACTTGCAAGGTGTAAAACATTTAGACATTATCTTTTTAATTCTATCGATCAAACTGCATGAAAATTAGCCTATAATTGCTTTTATGTTCTCCTATCAATGTACCATGTCAATATGATTAAACCTTAGGTATATATTATATCTTATGGTTTGTTGAAAGGCAAATACAAGAGAAAACAACTCTACTAATACCAATGTGCTGTATGTTTCGTGGCTATTGTAGACAGCTCAAGCATCTCATTTGGCAACATAGATTGCATCAAAAGACCCAATCCATCGCCGCCGCCGCCTCCAAAAAGAGCACCACCACAGATACCAGTTTCAGAAGATAAATTTTTCTTGAGATCTCCTCCAAATCTATCAACATCTTCAATTTAAATTGATGTATGGGTCTATATTTACGAAGATAGTGTATTTTGTTTTCTTCATTGTTGTCTGTGTAATTTTTTATTCCTTTTAGGTTTCCAAAACATCTAGATTCTGAATAATTAAGGGTGAATATAGTCTGTGCAAGAATTTCTAGGTTCCTCATCCTATGTAGCCAATATAATTAAGTGTTTTTGTAGTCTCTGATCTCATACCTTATAATTTTCTGAATAATGAATATAACAGCCCAAAGAGCCTAACAGTCGTTGGAAGGATTCAGCCCGAGACTATTCACTCGTTTGGTTAATAGAAGAGATGCAGTAAAAATTGAAAGTTAAATAAAATATTATTAATATATAATTTTTTTCATATTATTTTTGTTTTAAAATTTGAAAAAATGAATTATTTATTATATTTTGTGTGGTAGTTTGAAAAAATTGTAATAATTTTATAAGATGAGATGAGATGAAATAGTTTGATCTGTATAACCAAACCAGGCTAGACAAGCTTCAAGCTTGTGCTTAATTCCATGAATTTCTTCATTCAAACCTAAGACAAGGTTCAAGCTCATGCTTATTTCGATCCAATGGATTTGGTTATATATATATATATATATATATATATATATATATAAGCTTCAAATATTTAAATTTTAAGATTTAGGGTACGTTTGGTTAGCAAACTCTTTTCAACTCATTATTATAATTTTTTTAAATTTTAACACAAAATATAATAAACAATTTAACTTTTTCAAATTTTAAAATAATAATAATATTAAAAAATAATATTCTAATAATATTTTATCATCTTAACTCAACTCAGTTCAACATCTAAATGCAGCAGAATGAAAGACATGTATGACATATAAATTGATTCAAAACAATTAAAACTGCTCTAATAATAATTTTAAAATATATTAGAGACTCAATAAATATAATAAAACGTACAAAAACTCTACGTGTAGTTATTTTTATATATTTTTTGTGTATTTCACTAATATAATTAGTTGTGTTATTTTTTTTAATATAAAATAAATATTTTAACTAATCACATCAATAAAATAGACAAAATTAACCATATATAACAAAAGTCTAAAACTTATTTTACCTATCTATCTCTCGCCTTGTGTCAGAACCGAGTAATTTTGCTTGGGCTATCTTTTGGGGCGGGGTAAGTTCAACCTAAGCTTACATCGTCTAAGTCGCTCTCGGCCTGTTTTTGTTGGGAGTCCAGCCCAACACAAGCTCAGCCTAACCATTTAAGGCATACACATTCATGACCTATCCAATTCAACCCACAAAACCAGAAGAGCTCGGCCCACTCCATGTCGGTCAGACTCAGACCACAGACCACCGTCTGTTGATACGGAGATATTTATGTATGTATCCGGTCATAAATATATATAAATTTTTTTAAATAAATAAATGAATGATGACATTTATAATGTAAGACGAGAAAAAAATAGAAAAAAATGAAATTTCGATAAATCTTATTTTTAAAGAGACCTTACCATTAATTTGAAATTTCTTAATCAATTTTCATCCACGTCTATAGAACTTTCGCGGAAAATAAATGAAAACAGTGAAGAAGGAAAAAGCGAAGAAAGAGGCCCTTCTTAAGAAAGAGGTGGGGTCCCTTTTTCCGTGTAATAATGTCTATACAATTATCCATCTCTCTCTTCCCTTGCTCTTGCAGGTAACGCCAACCAAATTCACACCAAACAAGATCGCCTTCTTAAACTCCAACAAACAACGGCAACAACAGCATCAAACCTCTCTCTCTCTCTAATAATTAATAAACGAAGTTTGTTCTTTATTTCTTCTTCTTCTTCTTCCTGTTCTTCTTCAATGGAAAACCGAAACGAGATTAGGGAAAGAAAGAAGGTGGTGGATGGGGCTTTGTCAGGGTTCTCTCCTGTCTCTTCTCCTCGAATTTTTTGGAAATCTCGAAAGAGATCAGGTAGTGTCAGTTCTCTCTCTCTCTCTCTCTGACATTTGCATGATTAATTCCAAAGAGAACCTTAGCAACCCTTATCCCTGCTTGAAAACTGGCCTGTGTAATCTGGAGGTCAAGATTCATACCGATTGTAGTATTTGCTTAGTTTTAGAGGAGATCTCTGCGTAGCTTGTTTTTCCTACAGATTTATGTAGAGATTCTCGTACAGTCTGCACTTTCTGATTGCTTTACTCAACCAGCCCCCCCAAAAAAAGGAGTAAAGTCCATCCAAACAGTCTTGATGAATTATTGATTTTGGGAAAATCATACCATACCCGCCCATGTAACATGATTATTAGGAGTCTGCACACTGAAATTCTATAAACCAAATAGATTGTATTAGATTAATATCATCAAAGAATTCAGCTACCACAATCCTCACTCATTGTGTGTTCAAGCTAGAGGCGAGAGAGAGAGAGAGAAGACATAACACAGTATCAAAAGTTTCAGACTTTCCTCGTACATACGCTAATCAAATCAATCTCTCTCTCTCTCTCTCTGAATCATCGGTGTATTTATTTATTTCATTTTATGTTAAATTCCACGTCTTGACTCTAGTATTAGGGAGGATGGGCTTTAAACAAAGCAGGTCAGATTAACCTTTTCTGTTTTATGCTTATTGGGCTCATATAATCTTCTTCTATCTATAATTTCTTTATTTTTCTATAAATAATAATAATAAAGAAAAATATGAGCCCAAATTTCTTTATTGGGCTCATATAATCTCCTAGGGAGGCGTTAGTTTGGAAAGCCATTCGGTGCCTGAGCCAATCTAAGTTTGTCCGGTGACGGATTTAAGCTTAGTTGATTCACCACTAGAAGCAATTCCTGTTCTAAGTATACTGTTGGGAGGTGAGGAGTTGTAGGTGATAAAAACAAAAGGGAGCAGTGACCAGGAGAGTAGCCAAGAGGGTGAAGAGGTCGAGTCTCATGAGTCATATCACCGAGTCCTAACCCAACCTATGCCAAGAAGAGGAGAGGTTTTCCAAATATTCTCCAGAGAGTGGCTGAGAGATCCAAACATTGCCGACCTAGATTATCTTGATCTTGAATTCCCTCAACCAAATTTACATACTTTCTCCAATATCACTTTACCTTGTTTCCACAACATACGATCATCCGAAAACCATAGTCTTGGAAAGAAAAAGGCTACGGATCCGTTGTTAAACACCTTCACAGATCTGCACCTCACAAGCCTCTACAATCTATCTGTATTCTACGATAGATTCAAGATCTTCTCTTGGTTCTGCGAAGAGAAGTTAAAGAGTCTCGAAGCCAAGCTAGAAGCCTTGGAGAAGGAGACCTTAGCACCAAAAGGCGTGGAAGAAGAGTCCTTAAAGATCCTCAAACAACTGGAAAGGAGGATCTCAGATCTGGAGGACAGCCAGCAACAGTAGATGACCTCTAGCTGGAATATCTCTAGAGAAAGCACTCACTACAAAGACGCCTTAATAGCAACACAAGAGATCTCTGCAGACAGAAAGCCAAAGGGATTTGTACAACCCGAGGCCGAAGGAAACGAAAAGATCTCAGCAGCCATCAAGCAGAACAACTTCATTATTCAGCTCCTGATCACCCAAGGAAGGTAGATCGAAGAGCTCCAGCAGCAAGTACGAGTTCTAAGGGTAGAAATAGCCCAAGCAGCAAAAGCACAAAGGCCGGAAGTTTCACTTTCCGACGACGTACTTGCAGATCTAACCAAGAAGTTCGAAGGACTGAAGGTGGAAAAGGCGAAAAAGAAAGAAAAACCAAAGTACTATCGGTACGAGAACCCGTTCACCAAACCATCAAAATGAGTCATACCAGGACTCTAGTCTTGGATCCTCCTGTAACAAGGAGAAACTATGAAAGGGGTGAGTCATCAAACACCCAGGCGAATCCTCCATACGAGGATCAGATACGGGACTACCGCCTCTGGAACAGAATCAAATATGAGGCACGAAGGAGGCTCCCAGGAGCATCAGGAAATAGGGCCGGAGCAAGGACCCTAGAAGAAAAGCTGAATCCAGATAGAGAGCTGAAATTAGCCCAAAAGAGAAGGGTTAACTTGGTACCAGCAGAAACACTGTATGCCTCAGGGCTGAACGAGCCAAGAAATCAGGTATACCAGCACTATAGCGAGTTCAGACACCTAGTGGTTAACGACCAACTAGACATGAACTTCGTCCAGGAGGAAAGCTATAGACAACTACAAAGAAGTGGTTTCGAGATGATACACCTTGGCATGGCCATGGTAATGATAACCACGCTGCACAGAAAGAAGGCAGGAGTAACAGCCTGCGTAGTCTTCAGAGACACCCGATGGGAAAACTCGGCTCAAGGATATCTCGGGACAATAGAGATAGACCTTTCTGAAGGAGCCCAGATGGTATACGTAGTACCAAATTTCGCCTGTAGTATACACGACTTCTACCACTACTTCCAAGTCTGTGTAATGACAAAAGGATACGAAGACTTTGTCGCAGGAGAAAGCAACATATTAGTCACAAGAGCATTCGTTGGCCGCATAACGAATGAAAATGTAATAAATTTCCGGTACAGCGTATCAGGAGTCGTGGACTACCTGACCACAAGGGGAATGAACGTAATCCCAGCTCAGGGGTTGACAACAACTCACTTAAGGGGATTAGAATGGAGGGCAAACCCCTCAGCCATAGCAGGCCCAATACAAGCTCCACAAAGATTTCAAACCAGGGACAACACAGACGGTTCGACCTCCCTAAGGTTCGCAGACTACAGGGATGTCCCGGCAAAGAAAGCACAGATAATTGATGAAGAAGAGGACGAAGAATTAACCACCTCAGAGTTCGCCGGAGTCCTTTGGGGAGAAAACGAAGATGAAGGAGACTGGCCAGAACCAGATCCGGAGGAGCTAAGAAAAGCAAGGGCTGAAGCCGATAGACGTTGGAGAGAAGAAAACCCAGACGCAGACGCTCTGGGAGAAGAATCAGGGAAATATAATTTCCTTGTAAAATATACAGCCCCACAATGGGCTAACGAAGAAGTCACAATTACTGCCACAGGATGGGGAAGCGAAGAAGAAGACTGGGAAGCCCCGGAAGCCCCAGATCCAGAAGCAGAATTTGACTACCCACTACCACCACCAAAATATGACCAAACTGATGAAGAAGAAAAATGGGTAAACCCATTTTCTTTTCCGGATGAGGAGGGGGGAATAGCTGAAAAAGAAGAAATCATGGCACCAGTCATTATGGAAGACGATTTTGGGGAACTAGATTACCCAAAATTGCTAAAAATGATGACTAAATGCGAAGAAAATGCAGCGGAAATAGCTGGCAGCAGTCTGGTGACAGGAGGAGATAATGAAGCCATGTCCAGACAAGTGGCAAACCCACTCTATGCACCAGCAAATGCAGCAAACAATGGCGTCCCAACCCCGATAAGCATGGAAGGATGCAGATTCCCAAGAAATTACACACCTCCACCAAAGAAAATTTGGGAACTACCATCAGCAGGTACTAGAGACGGCCTGATGCTAATACTCCCCGACAACCCAGAAATGTACGATGAAGTCATAGGAAGATGGGAATCAGCCACCATCAACTATATCAACGGGATGAACTGGGATAGCAACCAAGACAAAGTCCTGGCAATAGAAAACATGCTAGGAGAAACAGAAAAACTATCATGGCAAACGTGGAGAGCTTCTTATGAAGGGAGCTATAATGCTGTGGTAGAAATGGCAGATGAAACACGAAATGTCACTTCTGCAGTAAGAAGGATGTTCACTGGAGAAGATGCCTACCAAGGAGACGTAGGAGCACAGAACAGGGCATACGTAGACCTAGAAAGATTAACATGCAAAGACATGAGTAAGGTATTCGAATACCTTAATCAATACAGGGCTCTAGCAGCAAAGTCAGGAAGGATGTGGGTTGACAGAGAACTTTCTGACAAGTTCTTCAGGAAATTACCACCTGTCATAGGCCCTGTGATAGAACAGTCTTTCTACACCAAACACCCTGGAGTCCTTGTAAACGTGCCACTCAGAATCTACTACACATGGCAATACCTGGCAGAAATGTGTAAGCAGGCAGCAGTACAAAGAAGCCTGAAGGACCTCTCATTCTGCAGGAAGGTTACAGTGCCAGGATATTACAAAGACCCAGATAAGAAGTATGGCCTGCGCAAGGCCAAAACTTACAAAGGAAAGCCCCACAAAACCCATGTCAGGGTTATCAAGAACAAAGACAAAGATAAGCAAAAGAAATGTGCCTGTTTTGTCTGTGGATCAACAGGACATTTCGCAAGAGAATGCCCGAGGAACGGAAAAGGCAATATAGAAAGGGCAGCATACCTGGATAATCTCCAACTACCACAAGACTGGGATGTTCTCTCAGTAGATCAAGGAGACCCGGACTCCGACGCTATTTGCAGCATGTCAGAAGGAGAACTCGGAGCCCTGAAAACCATTGCACCAGTATTCAATGATCCACTACCATACGAAGAAGCCTATGAATGGGCTTTCGTAATAATCCAAATGGAAATAAAAGGAGATCCGAGCCAAAGCTGGATGGTAAAGAGGCCGTTGGAAGAAGCCCAAGAAAAATGCAACCATCAATGGGTGGAAGGCCCAGATTACAAAGGGATAAAGCAAGACAAGAACTGTCATCATTGTGGGTCCCTCACAGAACTGAGGACAAGAATCAGATGTAGTAGCTGCGACCTACTGGATTGCCTCTTATGTGCGCGAGTTCATTTCGGCATCAGAATAAAAAGGGAAATGGAAGTCCGAAAGGAGTTCCAAGGCAAAGATCAGCTTATAGCTCAAATGTACGAACACAATCTGGCCCTGATCAAAGAAAATCAACAGCTAAGAGAACAGATTGAAGTACTAAGAGCTAGAAACAAAAGAGATGTAGAGCTTGAGAAAGAAGGAATAGTGGAAACGCTAGATGCAGAGTTCGAGGAGCTCAATCTCAGTAAAGAAGAAAAGATGAAGGCGGTCGCAGGCATTTCCTGCCTGGAAGAAAATTGGGTAGCAGGAGAAGCCCTTGGAAGAAAAGTAATCAACAAACTGTATAACGTGTTAATACGGTTTGTAATCCCAAAGGCAGACAAAGGAAAGGATCTGGAGTTCAAAGCAGCAGCCATACTGGACACAGGAGCAACAGTATGCTGTATAAACATTGCCAAGGTCCCAACTACAGCAATGGAGGATGCGGGCACACCCTCAACATTCCATGGGATCAACTCCAGTCAACTGGCCAAGAAGAGGATAAAAGCTGGAAAGATGTACGTGGGAAGCCAGTATTACAACATCCCGTACATCTACTGTTTCGACATGACACTCCCAGGAGTAGATATGCTGATTGGATGTAACTTCATTCGATCAATGGGAGGAGGATTGAGAATTGAAGGGAGTCAACTGACGTTCTACAGGAACGTCTCCTCAATAGAAACAACGCTTGCCCCACAGAAAATAGCAGGCTTGCTGACCTTGGAAGAAGAAGAACAGTTTACTTGCGACAACTGGGTCACAGCAGCAAACTTAGAATTACCAGGAAAAGTGATGGGGAGCAAGTTCGAAGGAAGATACAAACCTTTGCTTAAAGAACTCGAAGCTCAGGGGTACATTGGAGAAGAACCTCTTAAGCACTGGGCAAAGAATGGGATAAAATGCAAGCTGGAAATTATAAATCCAGATATCACCATCGAGTCTAAACCCATTGGAAAAGTCCCTCCAATAGTAGAGGATCAGTATCGAAGACACATCGATGCATTGCTGAAGGTAGGAGTAATTCGGAAGAGCAACAGTAGACACCGAACTAAGGCAATGATTGTCAACTCAGGGACATCAATTGATCCAAAAACAGGAAAAGAGGTCAAAGGGAAAGAAAGAATGGTGCTAGACTACAGGGCCTTGAACATGAATACCCACAAAGACCAGTATTCCTTACCAGGAATATCGTCCATAATCAAGAGAATAGCCGGAGCAAAGGTATTCTCAAAATTTGACCTGAAAAGTGGATTCCACCAAGTAGTTATGGAGGAAGAATCCATCCCATGGACAGCCTTTGTCGTCCCAGGAGGGTTATACGAATGGTTGGTAATGCCATTTGGCCTAAGAAATGCACCAGCAATATTCCAGAGAAAAATGGATCAATGCTTCAGGGGAACAGAAGAATACATAGCAGTATACATTGACGATATACTGGTATTCTCCCCAGACGGAAAAAGCCATGCAGAGCACTTACGCAAGATGCTGGAAATCTGCAAAGATAATGGGCTCGTACTAAGCCCAACAAAGATGAAAATTGGGGTAAAAGAGATAGACTTCCTTGGAGCAACAATTGAAGACAGGAAGGTTCGGCTACAACCTCACATAATTCGCAAGATAGCTGATGTCAAGGAAGAAAGCCTCAAGACACTAAAAGGGCTGAGATCCTGGCTAGGGATCATAAACTATGCCAGGGCCCACATTCCCAAATGTGGAACATTACTTGGGCCGCTATACCAGAAGGTAGGAGCCCATGGAGATAAAAGATGGACCGACTCAGACTGGAAGCTAGTAGCCCAAATAAAAGGAATGGTCCAGAAGTTACCGGATTTAGAACTGCCCCCACAAAAATGCCACATCATCCTAGAAACAGATGGATGCATGGATGGATGGGGAGGAGTATGCAAATGGGCACCTTTCAAAGGAGCTCGAAAAAGTGAGGAAAAGATCTGTGCATACGCATCCGGTAAATTTCCAAACCCTAAATCGACAATTGATGCAGAAATATATGCAGTAATGGAGACAATGGAATCTCTTAAGATCTATTATATGGATCAAAAGGAGATTACGATAAGGACTGATTGCCAGGCCATCATATCATTTCACGACAAACAGTCCCATAAGAAACCTTCTAGGGTAAGGTGGATGGCTTTCTGCGACTATATAACTGGGTCTGGAATCTGTGTAAAATTCGAACACATAAAGGGAGAGGATAATCAGCTAGCTGACCAACTCTCTAGATTAACAACAGCGGTGGCATTAACAATATGCAAACAGGAGGATCATCCGAGGGTCTACGACCTAGAGACAATGAAGAAATTGTCACTATTCCTCAAAGCACCGCTCAAGGAATCCGAACCGAACCAACCCTCGTTTTGGGACCAGAAGGAATCGTACAGCCGGAAAGAGAAGCTCTCTACTATAACCCTGACATCTTCACTACAGTCCAGGGGGTCATCACTGAATATGGAGAACCCCCAATCATCCAATACCGGCGAAACCAAGCAGTACGATGGGACGTTAAGGAACAAAGACAGCGCCTCGCCTCCAGGATCAAGGCAGATTACCTACAGAACCTCCGAGAAGCCGCCGCCTCCGTTGAATGGATCCTACGGAAGGAAGCTGACTACTGCAACAACTGTGCAACCCAGGACAACTGGGCAGGGAACCTACTCCCCCATGTGAATGACAGGCAGAGAATCCTGTCAGAATTAGTGGAAAGGCTCAATGAGCTGTCGCGCATGGCAGACCGCGACATATAACTTTACTTTAAGCACGTGTGTAAAGCTGAAATATATCAGCTACTTTATTTACTTTTTACGTGTAAAAGCATGCTTTACAGCACACTTTCGGTGCTACTTGTAAAAGGAATCTCTTAGTGCGATCTAACAGTTGTCTATGGGGCCCATCAAAGCGCACCTGACTGTGTTGTCAACCCCTGAGCTGGGATTACGTTCATTCCTCTTGTGGTCAGGTAGTCCACGACTCCTGATACGCTGTACCGGAAATTTATTACATTTTCATTCGTTATGCGGCCAACGAATGCTCTTGTGACTAATATGTTGCTTTCTCCTGCGACAAAGTCTTCGTATCCTTTTGTCATTACACAGACTTGGAAGTAGTGGTAGAAGTCGTGTATACTACAGGCGAAATTTGGTACTACGTATACCATCTGGGCTCCTTCAGAAAGGTCTATCTCTATTGTCCCGAGATATCCTTGAGCCGAGTTTTCCCATCGGGTGTCTCTGAAGACTACGCAGGCTGTTACTCCTGCCTTCTTTCTGTGCAGCGTGGTTATCATTACCATGGCCATGCCAAGGTGTATCATCTCGAAACCACTTCTTTGTAGTTGTCTATAGCTTTCCTCCTGGACGAAGTTCATGTCTAGTTGGTCGTTAACCACTAGGTGTCTGAACTCGCTATAGTGCTGGTATACCTGATTTCTTGGCTCGTTCAGCCCTGAGGCATACAGTGTTTCTGCTGGTACCAAGTTAACCCTTCTCTTTTGGGCTAATTTCAGCTCTCTATCTGGATTCAGCTTTTCTTCTAGGGTCCTTGCTCCGGCCCTATTTCCTGATGCTCCTGGGAGCCTCCTTCGTGCCTCATATTTGATTCTGTTCCAGAGGCGGTAGTCCCGTATCTGATCCTCGTATGGAGGATTCGCCTGGGTGTTTGATGACTCACCCCTTTCATAGTTTCTCCTTGTTACAGGAGGATCCAAGACTAGAGTCCTGGTATGACTCATTTTGATGGTTTGGTGAACGGGTTCTCGTACCGATAGTACTTTGGTTTTTCTTTCTTTTTCGCCTTTTCCACCTTCAGTCCTTCGAACTTCTTGGTTAGATCTGCAAGTACGTCGTCGGAAAGTGAAACTTCCGGCCTTTGTGCTTTTGCTGCTTGGGCTATTTCTACCCTTAGAACTCGTACTTGCTGCTGGAGCTCTTCGATCTGCCTTCCTTGGGTGATCAGGAGCTGAATAATGAAGTTGTTCTGCTTGATGGCTGCTGAGATCTTTTCGTTTCCTTCGGCCTCGGGTTGTACAAATCCCTTTGGCTTTCTGTCTGCAGAGATCTCTTGTGTTGCTATTAAGGCGTCTTTGTAGTGAGTGCTTTCTCTAGAGATATTCCAGCTAGAGGTCATCTACTGTTGCTGGCTGTCCTCCAGATCTGAGATCCTCCTTTCCAGTTGTTTGAGGATCTTTAAGGACTCTTCTTCCACGCCTTTTGGTGCTAAGGTCTCCTTCTCCAAGGCTTCTAGCTTGGCTTCGAGACTCTTTAACTTCTCTTCGCAGAACCAAGAGAAGATCTTGAATCTATCGTAGAATACAGATAGATTGTAGAGGCTTGTGAGGTGCAGATCTGTGAAGGTGTTTAACAACGGATCCGTAGCCTTTTTCTTTCCAAGACTATGGTTTTCGGATGATCGTATGTTGTGGAAACAAGGTAAAGTGATATTGGAGAAAGTATGTAAATTTGGTTGAGGGAATTCAAGATCAAGATAATCTAGGTCGGCAATGTTTGGATCTCTCAGCCACTCTCTGGAGAATATTTCGAAAACCTCTCCTCTTCTTGGCATAGGTTGGGTTAGGACTCGGTGATATGACTCATGAGACTCGACCTCTTCACCCTCTTGGCTACTCTCCTGGTCACTGCTCCCTTTTGTTTTTATCACCTACAACTCCTCACCTCCCAACAGTATACTTAGAACAGGAATTGCTTCTAGTGGTGAATCAACTAAGCTTAAATCCGTCACCGGACAAACTTAGATTGGCTCAGGCACCGAATGGCTTTCCAAACTAACGCCTCCCTAGGAATAGGTAACTTAGCCTGACATTCTTTGTCAAGCTCTGAAGCCTGACATTATATGAGCCCAATAATAATAATTTCTACTTATCAAAAAAAAAATTTCTTTATTTTTCTAGGCATGTCGCATTTGTTTCAGCTTAAGCCCAAATTGCCTATTTTAATTACTTTGAAGTTTGAATATTTTATTATTATTATTTTTTAAATTTTCTTTACCTATTAATAATTTCTTAGTAAAATACTTTCATTAAAAAAAAGGAAATATGACAACATATCGAAAATATTTTTCCATTTAAAATAGGGAAGGTGTTTGACAGGGGAATACCTGCAGGTCTGGAATTGGTTACATGGGCCTGAGTTAGGTCAGATTGTCTAGTTTTCTGTCTGGGCGGTGAGTTACAATATGTCACATGATGTGGTTAGGTACCCCTTTTCTACCAAGTTTAGCTTCGTATTTTATATTGCCCTACCTTAATCATTTTATCTACTATATATTCATTAATTGATTGACCACGTTCTTATTACACATTTTAATATGTCGGTAATAGTGTCCACTTCCACCAGAGAGATTAATGGAAGATAGAACGGAGACAAAATATATCCCAAACCCAATTGACGGGGCTGTTTGGTTTTTGCAAATAAAAAATGTTACGCTCACGGGTATCTGTGTGCACGGTTACTCGCATGATCGATGAAATTAGTGTGCACGGGCAGCCTGTGCTATTTGCGCACTTTACTAATATAATTGGTTGCATTACTTTTTTTTTAATATAAAATAATGTTTTGGGCAATCACATCAGTAAAGTAAGTAAGGAGTACGCAAAAATAATTGTATGTAACAGAACTCATATACGATGATATATATGATGATATTAATGAGCATTTTTTGTTTGAAACTGATTTACCAAATGCTTTTCCAAATTTGGTTACCATTATGTCACATGTAAGGTGGGATTTATTGTACATCCAAGCACGGATCATAATTGGATGGCAAAATAATATGTGGTATGTTCTGTATATATGCTTACATTTTGATCGAAATGGCGAGTAAGACTATCCTTTATTACCGGTTTTCTTCTTTTGATGTATGCATAGGCTGTATTTTTCCAATGTTATAGGATTCCCGAGGATGTTTTACATTTCTTGGAGTCCCTTCTGAAAGGTCGATTCTATACCTAACTTTGCACCAACCATGCTTGGATGTTTCACCTTCTTTCCTGTGCACCTTTTGTATTTTAAGCTACTGCAAAACAAAATCTGTACGAGTATATATCGAAATGAATTGTTGGGTGGGGGTAAGAATGAAGTGAAAATGTGAAATGATGGATCTATCCTCAAATCTTCTTGGTTTGTGTTGGAATAATTTGTTTGTAGTTGCATACTTCTATAAATGCAATTTCAATTTCCTATTAGCTTTCTGTTTTACTTCTTATTCATACATAAAGTAATGCACTCAAAATGTGAAGCATACAAATTTAAAGTGATCTAGAGATGCTAATAAAAAATTATTTTTACCCAATCCATGTAGGGATTAATGTTGAGAGCATTAATTTGCAGTTGTGGTTGTGACAAAACTTTGCAATATGAACCAGATTTTACACATGGCAATTAAATCATTGTTAGAATGTTGATCAGGATCAAATTTTGCCTCGAGATTTCCGACTGCTTGAGTCGGTTTTTATAGATTAGAGCAATATTAGTTGTACACACATGCATGCTTAGGGCTGGCATATCTTCTCTTAATGTATTTTGCATGTTGGCATTTGTAACAAACCAAATTGTTGTTTGATGCGATCTGCATCCAAACATTGAAGATTGTCCCTTGTAATCACCACGTGGGATACAAGAAATGGCATAACGATATTGCTTCCTTATCATGTTTGATAGTGTATAAATATGCAGCGTCTCTAAGTTTGTTGGAACTAGAATAGTAACTTGTTTCCAACAGCTAGCGGGAGGAATTTAGACAAGCTAACGGAAGACAATGCTAATGAAACACCCAACAAACAGGAAGAACCTATGAGTACTGAAGAGAAGGTGCAGGAATCTGCTGCAATTTCTGAGCTCTCTGAGCGTCGAAAGGCTCTGTTTGAACCATTAGATCCTATAACGGATATAAATGGCCGGCGACCATCAGCTGAATCTCTACTCCCGCCACCCGACTTTGACTCCACGAGCTATCCCCGAGGCTGGCTGATTGGGAAGAAGAGAAAACTAGTCAATGTGGATGTTGTTGAGAGCATGCGGAAGATTGCTATCCAAGAAATGAACAGGAAGGTCCTATTCCCAAACCCCCACCTTGTTTTCAACCGCAGACTGCACGCACGTAGACACACATTGAGAGAGAGAGAGAGATCATGGATGTTATGACCGCTGCAACACAAAATGATCCATCTCTTTTTTACACTTTGCAGGACCGGGAGATCGATGGCCTAAATCAGCAATTGGAAGAGGATGCTCAATGCCTAGAACACCTGCAGCTCCAGCTTCTACAAGAAAGAAGCAAACGTACCGAGATCGAGAGAGAAAACACAATGCTGCAAGAGCAGATATCCATGTTGATGAACATGATACAGGACGAGTCGATGGGGGATGAAGGCCCAGATGAACCATAGTGGTCGTTTGCTTGTTTCATTGTTTGTTTATTTATTCTTTGGTAGGGTTGTCCAGAAAGAGTTCAATGCATTCATACAAAAAAAAAAAAAAAAAGCTTATAAATAAAAACATAGGTTGTTGGAAGTTCTAGTACATTGGATAGTTAATTTATATATTGTTGGTGGTGCTAGTACGTACATTGGATATGATTTATTTCTGTTTCTAGAAGTTCCAATCTCATATATATTAGAAGTACACATTCGAGTGGTTACTTCGTTTTTCCAACAATATTTAGCAAAATGAAAACGGCTATGTACGTGGACCGTGGTTCACAATATAACATCCAGGATCTCTCTCTCTCTCTCTCTCTCAATGTGAACCGCAGACTGCAGCCACATGGCAGAGTAGTAGTAAATCGTAGAATGAAAGAAGGTATCCGCGTCGGATGATCCACAAACTCACATGCAGATGGATTCACCAATGCATACGAGATAATACAGATCGGTGGTATTACTGACCACTGGCAATATGAACATGTCAGGATCTTCCATCAACGTAAATTCCTTGCCTAACCTTTATAAGTTTCAGCGAACTATAGGTACAATATTCACAGGGGCCGGAATAAACTTAAGTTTCATGCTTCTTATAAGAAGATTAGACGAGGATCACTATCTAGCTTGATTGTCAGAATCTTCAGGCAAGCTAAACAAAAACTGTGGGAGAGATGCTATCCTTGGAAGATTAAGAAGAAGATCCGCAAATGAGTCCTTCCTCGACATGGCCTGCGGCTGTTTGCAGCCAGAAACACCAATGGATTCGCCCCAAGGTGCAGGAGATTCATCTGCATGCTTACTTTCATTTGCTGCCGCAGCAACAGCCACACCTATTTTCTGATCAGCATTTCCATCATCATCATCATCACGTTCAGCCTGCAGTTTTTGTGCAGGTGAAGGGTCTTTCTGCAGAAGGCAGCAGAGAGAATTGACCCTTGACATGAGTGACTGCTCATCAGAAGCCGATGTTAATTGAGAGTCGCTAAACAAGTACTGTGTAATCTCCTCCAGAATGTCTCTTCCATGTTGTTTCATGTCAGAAAAGATGGGATTTTCAGATGTCATCTGTTCTGCAATACAGTTTCCAATATGGCTCACTATATCACTCATAGACATTGATGGATGAAGTCCAGGCACTTTGATTTGATCCAAATGACTGAGCAACTTCGAACTCTGGCCTTCAATGCTCCTTATTTCTTCAATTGCATTAGTGTCCATCACTAAAGATAAGATGCTAGTTAGACTAGAACAACTATAAGGCAGTGTCTATATTAACAAAAAATTAAAAAACCAGAACACGGCTCTTAAGATGATTAAGGTATATATTTTGACGGAACCAAGTACCAGTAAATAATAACACAGCATGCAAAATAACAACAGCAAACATTCAGAGACATCCATCTACTACCAGTCCAAATAGACAATATATCAACCAAAAGAGAGCGGGAATCACACAATTATTACGTATCATCCTTACTCTCATACGGTATATACATTGTTTTCTAGAGATGCAAACTAAATTTCATCAAGGAGACTCATTAAGAGAAGGGCATGCATTTATCATCACATCAGATTCCAGTACTATAGACACATGAATACGTTGTCTTTTTGACTGAAATTATATCCAAAACAACTTTCCTTTCCAAGCTAAAAAATTTTACCTGAGCTGGGAGAAGAAGTTTCCTGGGAAAAATTTTCGAGAGTTCTACCAATGTAATCTTGTTCATTTTTTGCTGATGATGATTGAGCCTGAGAAGGTGATGCCACATCCCCCAAACCGAGGAAAGCAGGTCTCGCTTCACCATTTAAATCAAATGCACAGCTGGATTCATTTAGATCCTCAAACACAGCTACTCCCGGTTCGAAAAATGGGCAGTCTAACACAATTTCATGTTGTTGACTTAGAAAGTTTAGTCGAGGATCACATTGAATTAGCTTTTCAAAGTGCTTGCCCAGTGTGCCTGGTGGGCAATTCAGAAAATGTCGCCTGTGACAATATCAAAAGCTACATCAGCATCACATATTTGGAGTCCTAATTATGCAACAAACAGCAGTGATTCATGATATTTTTGCATTATGCTAAAGAAATCCCTTCTTACATTAATATTTTACCGACATTAAAAAGAAGCAGAAGCCAATAGAACTGCTTGCGTGTAAACAGTAAAACAACTATTAACTGAAGTACGGAGGAATGGATAAATCTTTATGTATTTCATAAGAAACGTTCCAATAAATACGTTGTAAAAACAGTACCAAATATTTGGCTACAAGAACATATTAGAGAAGCAACTGTCGCAAGGAAAATGTATGACTTCAATATAACAATAAATCAATTTGTATGAATCCAAGTTAACAGAGAACCCAATGATTTGGAAGAAATTCGGATAAATGATTTACAAGGACCCGAGCTTGACCTTCCAGGGCTTAGAATCACTTAGAGGCAGGGCACAAACAACATCAAGGCACACCCCGAGGTGTTGGTTGATAGACAAAACCTAATAAATGAGGCAGACAAGAGGGAGACACTTGAAGCTTCCCCTGATTTTCAAAGAGGCCCATTTGACATCCTAATTTAATGGAGCCAGATCAAAATATTTTAATTGAGCTACAGGAAACTACCTTCCTACTTTCACATGATGCCAGACCAACTAGCCATCAATTTCCAACAGTATGTCTGCGAAAGTTACTAACCTATTACCCAATTTCTGGAAACTAGCAATACTTCACAACAAAATAAGAACAATGCTTACTTTTGAAGCACATCTCATGCTCTAATGGTCCACAAGTGAGCGTTCGGGTTCGTGTAATTGTTTACTACAACTAGCAATTTTTCCCATGCACATACTAAATGCACCCTTTTATTAGTTAAAGAACAAAGAATGAAAATAATAAAACGGTTACATAAATATGGATTAGATCAAAGCATAAGAAAGTAAAGAAAGATGATGCTTATGCAAACCCAAAAATGGTGGATCTATGAAACAACACTCTTCTAACAAGTTGAAGTATCAATGGATATGAGTGCTACTTAGGAGATTTAAGTACATATATGCAGTATGCTAGCTTACTTATGAACTTAATATTCCAATTTTTTCAGTACTCTGATCATGTTACAAAGATTACAAAATATGATCATTTAATTGTTCCAAACAGGCTAACACCTATAGCATATTTGCTCATTTAGTCACTCGCTGACTTAGAGATCTAATGAGACAGATCAATATCATGGCAAGACTGATATTTGTGCAGTACCTATGTATGCTAGCTTGTCCACCTGTAAAATCTGATGTTGCCTGCCATAAGGTATGCTTCCTAGGCTGTGGGTTTGTCTCCCTAAAGAAAAGGGGCCGTCTGGCCAGCTGCATCATACAACAAAACACCAAACTACAATCAAAATCTAAATTTCATATAGACGATAATGATAATAAAAAATGAAAATGATACAAACAAGTATTAATTACCACAACATCCAAAGTTCCTGGTTCATCATCCGGGTAGTTTGCTTTGATTGCCACAATATCTGACCACTGAATTTCAATTTTATTCTTAAGACCACCATCAAGAACTTCCCACACAAGCTTATGTTTTGCAAAGTAACATTTTGCCACCAAGTCTCCCTCATACCTCGACTTATACTGCAACCATATAGAACTTAAAAATCAACACCAAGCACAACGTTTGCCAAAAGAACGTATTCTACATAAGAGTTTCAATCTCAATTGAGTCCAGAAATGAATGTAGATATACCTCCCACGTTCCAATTTTCAGAATGGCGCCTGGAAAATTTGAAGCCTTGAGCTTATCATTAGTACCCTTGTGATCCTTTTTGTCTACGTTGGCCAACTTCGAAGCGTTCTGTTGAGAGAGCTTCATTTGAATCAAATCCAAAAGGGACGGGCTCTTTCGGAGACGCAAGCCAAGTGGGCTTGGCTCATCCAGGGGATTGTACATTGAGGGAGGGATAGCCAAGGCGCCAGGTCCTGAATTCCACTGCTGGGAAAAAAACAATGCAAGGAAGTGAACAATTCCGACATTTAAAGAACAACATTTATGCCTATTTGGTTGCTGAGGAAGCACAAAAAGTAATAGAGAGTAGATTTCGAAAAGTGAATCTATGTTCGTTTGCAAGGGGGGTGTGTGTCTGTGTTAACTCTGTTTGGCAAATTCGAAAGTGAAAAAAGAAAAGGAAATTAGACTTATGCCATTGGTGACACAAACGATCGATGAGCTTTAAGAAGAAACTAATACAAGCAGCTCTATCCGTAAAAGGGAGTTGGGATATGTTACCGTCTGGCGTCTGGTTAGTTGGGAAGGGGGGGAAACTAAAAATGAACTCAATTAGCTCCGTTAGGTTGCTAATAAAGCATAGTAGGGTCTCAGAAATCATCAGAATGAAATCATAACTAACCAACACAATTAACTATTTATCATCAAAGAAAACATAATAAGCTGCGAGGAAAACAGGGTTCTGTTCAATAGCTGAAAAAGTGTAATAGAGAGAAAAGGAAATTTGATATTAAGCCATTGGTAGTAGAAAACCATAAATGATTAAGGTGCAATAAAAAACCATGATTAGCCACTGTATCTTACAGAAAACAAACAGAAACAGAAAAGTTTGCTCCTTTTGGTTGCTGAGAAAGCGTGGGAAAAAAAAAGGAATTTAATGTAAGCCGAGAAAACTCAAAACCTGTGGATACGAGTCGGTTTTGGATCGCTTGTTAAGCGGGCCGAGTTGATCTTCTAACGAGTCATCAACCTCCAGCTTCACCCTCAGCTTTTTCCGGCACTTGGTGTCCGATTCCATCCCGGAATTCATTAACTGAACCATCTAGCAACTGCGAGTCGACTCAATAACGGAGCGAGACACAACGATATCTTCGAATCACGAACGGCAGGGAATTTAATTCGGTGTGTTGACACGGCGAACCGGGGATTGTTTTAGGCGCTGGAGAGAAGATCTAAAGATCACAATGGCACAGAACGTAGAGGGAAGCTTTCATTTGACAGAGCCTCGGCCGAGTCACGGGCGCTACGCGTGCACGAAAGAATCGCCACGTGGCCATTGATGAACAGCGATGCACTTCTCGATTTTACTGAAATGTCCTTGATCCGGGCGGCAGAAGTGCCTCTTGTGGCGGTAATTTTGTCTATTTGTGTGGTAGTTGAGGGATGGTGACGTGTGGGCTATGAGTTGTTCGGTAGGGTCTAGATGACACGTGCGTCCACGCATGGAATTCAGATAAATGCGGGGCCCAGTTCGTGAACCTTCGTTCGGGGTGTGTTTCCTCTTGTCTTATAGTTGCAGTTAAGGTGATTGGCTGGTAACGCTACGTGGCAGTTCTAGTGTGGGTGTTTGACACGTAGGACAGGTCTTTATCCTTGTGGATAAGGTTAACACTAGAGAAGATGCACTTGGCCACTTGCCAAAGGAAAGACAGGATGCATTTTGTCGTGTTTCGTTGACCATCGAGCAATTAAAAAACATTTTTCATTATAATAATAAAATATTAATTATTGGGCCTTAATAGCCCAACGGCATAAAGAGAGATATAATAGCATCACTAGAGGCCCAGCTTGATGGAACTCTTAGCATGACCTTAATGGGCTTATAATTTATTTCTGGACTCTTTGTAAGTTGGGCTGAGGAACCTACCTGCTTAGCTTCGATAGATCTGAATCTCGATCAATTTCTCAGCTCAAAAGAATTACAAATAAATAAAAAACAGCACTGCAGCAGCAAAATGTTAAAGAAAGGAATTTGAAAAATTAATTCCTCCAAGTGACACAGATTCGAGAGTCTCGTATATACTTCAATATCTTAGGATAAGGTTATGTAATAGAGAAATGATTTGCAGAAGTTCTAAATTGATAAGTCCCTCATTTGTAAAAAATTAGACTCCACCTTAAAAAAGTATAAAAAATTTATTTTTTATTAATGAGACCTACTTTTTTACAAAAATCTTGCATGAAATTTGTATATTTGAAACTTGTATCTAATATTTCTCGTGGTAATCTAAAAGTTCATGTGTTCTTGCAGCTTCAGATAAATGACATTGCTGTCACAAATAAAGAAAACAAGAAAGCAGCTTGATACTCGTTAATTTATACATTGAAGTAATGCATGCACAAGATCAAGAAAACCTGATATCAGTTCTTTTATTTTCCGTATAATCTTTCAATTCCTTGAAATAAGCAAAGCATGAAAACCTAATCACATATGCAAACGTACATGTGACATGTGCAACTCCCATGCATGCATGCATCCACCATATATAGCAGACAATACAAGACGCAAAACACCTCTCTCTCTCTCTCTCTCTATATATATATATATATATATATGTTATGACAGTTCGATTCCGTGAATGGGCGAGTCCTTATCAATGAAAGCTCACTAAACCACTAAAATTGTTGGTAATCACAAGTTGTCAATCCCACTCAGATACAAACAGAGCAGCCCATTTTTTTCCCCCCTCCCTCAATACGTGCACGTGAAACCCCAATAATTTCCCATGCACTGGTGGGTCCTAAAGCCAGCCATTTCTATTTTGTTCTCAACCCAAACTCCAAGTACTCCCAAGACTCTGTCCACAAAACTACCCCCTCCCCTTGTTTCTCTATCCCTCTCACTGTTCTTGCTCTCTCCTAGCTAATTCCGCTCTGATCTCTGCAAACGCATTTGTTATATATCTTTCTTCAGTTAATTCCCTCAACAATGGTGGATGCAATGCCTCGTTTCCCCTTGATGCTTTCTCTTCTTTTTCTTTTCCTCAGCATTGCAAATGGGGTCCACTGTTATGAAGCGAAGAAGGTCCTCGACCTGCAAAGTTTTCAATGGAAACAGCAAAGTGGTACACCGAGTTGCTTCTCCCGGAAATCAAGTGAGTTTTGGCAAAGAGAAAAAGTAAAGCTCGTAAACTACTTATATAGCCGGATGTAGCGTTTAGAACTTTATTTTATTCTCCACATTGGGATTTGTTATCAACGATTGATTTCTTCTCTAGGCTGACTGCTTTTATGCTTTAGGACAGATGTTTAAATACATCGGTTGGCATTATCTTCGAAACATATATATCTTAAATGATTAGTCCTTAATTTATAGATCTACCGAGTTTTTTTTTTTTTTTTTTGGGGGGGTAAGTAAAGGAAAGTAAGAATTAAACCTTCGAGTATCACTAAAATCAATGAATGGTTAAACCACTCATCATGCAATATGATCTAATCAATAAATGCATTATTTATAAGATCATAGGTATTAAAGGCCTAAAAGAATCAAGTCCAACTCTTATATATAATACACTGTCAAGTACAAAATCAAATACACCAGATGAGAAATAAAAACTATGTACGTACTCCTTGATCAATGTAAGTTATTATAAGTAATTTAATAACTTTTAAAATATTAGTCAAACAATCTAACAAATGGCCTGGGTAGCCAATTTAATTAGAAATTTAAAGGCTTGAATAATATTTTTACACTTTATGTTGGAAAAAAAAAAAACTAAAATTTTCCTAGCTAGATAGATCATTTGTTCTCTTATCTTCCTTGTTTTTCCTCCTTTTGATAATTTATTTTATTTCTTATTTCCCCGCCCTAAACTTAATTTGTCTTTAGTTCTCTCCCTCTTTTTCTGCAAACTAAAGTCATATTGAGAATCACGGGCCGGGGTTTGTTGTTTTGTCTTGTAACTATATAAACGAAGACCAAATTACCTTTGAAAACATATATATGCTTTTCTTTTCATTCCCCTTCTTGATTTGGTTCTTAATATTTCAATGGGGGTAACTGTTTCTGCTCACCATAACGTGACTCTGCCATCGCTTTAGGGGAAAAACAATCATTACTCTCTCTCTCTCTCTCTCATGAATACGTTGATTAATTGTTTGAACTTTGAACCATGGTGAAAGGTTAGTTAAGTAATTTCAATTATGATCAGATGATAATTCAACGTAGTCATGAGTTTCTGATGATTACAAATAACTACTCATGGGGGGAATGGACATGGAGCAACAAGCACCACATAACAATCGTGAAATAATATAATCTCTTACAATTAAGTCAATTCCGACTTTGACTGTTAATGTGCCTAGCTATTTACATAGACATTCCGCTTAATAGCTTCAGTCCTTTTTCTTCTCCGATTTATGCCCTGGGCGCGGCTGTACTTCACAGCGACGAATTTGAACCGACACTGAGAGTCCATATATATATATATATATATATTGTTATTTTGGCTTTGGAAGTTGACAGAGATCGTACTGGTTTGAGAGTATATGACCAACTTTGTGCGCTTTTACAGCTGGGCTTTGAACTCATGATGTCTTGATAATTAATATTACAGCTGGGCTTTGAACTCATGATGTCTTGATAATTAATATATCTTGTCGTTGCTTTACTTTCCATTGAATCTAATTTTGGATCATATATGTGCTTTGATATATAGTATTCATGATTCAGCTGGCTCATCCTTAATTTCTAGCTAGGAATGCAAGCTTCTTCTTTAGGACTTGATGTTGTCGTGAAAAATCAATATTGCAAAATCTATCGGTTTTTAATCCAGTTCTTTTGAGAAGTAGGGAGGGAGAATGGTGCAACTATATTGGAAATGAAACACCGAGACTACTGCTCAGGAAAGATCATCGACTGGAATGAGAAGCAACAAAAACGCTTGATATTGGATAATTCTCATGTCCAGTTACTGCAATCCCGGTTACGAAACAAAGCCGCGTCCGGTGGTGTCGAAGATGCGTCCAAAGCTCAAATCCCATTAACTTCTGGGATAAAACTTGAGACACTAAACTATATCGTAACTATCGGGTTGGGAGGGCGAAATATGACAGTTATTGTGGACACCGGAAGCGATTTGACGTGGGTTCAATGCCAGCCTTGCAATTCATGTTACAATCAAAAAGAACCTCTCTTCAACCCTTCGGCATCCTCTTCATACCAATCAATTTTGTGCAATTCACCAGCATGTCGGTCGATTCATTCTGGTTCTTGGAATTCACCCCTGTGTGGAAGCAACCAAACTTCTTCATGTAACTATGTCGTTAACTATGGAGATGGGTCCTACACTAAGGGCGAGCTAGCTCGTGACCGCCTTAACCTCGGAGCAACTCCTGTGAATGATTTTCTATTCGGCTGTGGTCGGAACAATAAAGGTCTTTTTGGAGGAGCTTCAGGTCTCATGGGACTGGGAAGGAGCGATGTCTCAATCATCTCTCAAAGTTCTGCCTTATTTGGAGGAGTTTTCTCCTACTGTTTACCTTCCACTGAAGCTGGGGCTTCTGGCTCATTGGTTATGGGTGGAGATTCTTCGGTATTCAAGAATTCCACTCCCATTTCTTACACCAGAATGGTTCAGAATCCGCAGTTGTCCAACTTCTATTTTCTCAACCTTACTGGCATAAGCATCGGTGGGGTGGCTGTAAAAGCTCCAAGTCTTGCTCGTGGCGGAATTCTGATCGATTCTGGGACTGTTATTTCAAGGCTTGCTCCATCAGTTTACCAGGCTGTGAAAGCGGAGTTTCTGAAACAATTCTCTGGGTTTCCTCCAGCACCAGGATTTTCTATCTTGGACACTTGCTTCAACCTCAGTGGATATTCGGAAGTGAATATTCCTACATTAAAATTGCACTTGGAGGGTAATGCTGAGCTGAATGTGGATGTAACAGGCATCTTTTATGTCGTCAAAACTGATGCATCTCAGGTTTGTTTGGCTCTTGCAAGTCTCTCCTATGAAGATGAGATTGGTATTGTTGGGAACTATCAACAGAAGAACCAAAGGGTTGTATATGATATTAAACAGTCAGTGGTGGGATTTGCAGGAGAAACTTGCAGTTTCATATGAACAGGCCGAGATAATGATAAAAACAGGTGAATTGATGTGAATACAATTCTTCCAAGCAGCGCGAAGCTATTTATCATTAATGGCAATAAAATTTAGCAGTAATTGATATATATATATATATATATATATATATATATGTAACAGTTGAGATCTCACTACATCACCTATTATTGCTCAACTAACTAACGGTGAAATCTTAATTGGGTGAGTACGTAAATTGCAATGTTTCCTTCGATTTTATTTATAGGGAAAAAGATTGGGCGGCTTCAGGGATTGTTTTCATATGATCATTGTTTACTCTTTTAAAATTCAGCACAGATCCATTTTTTGGGTTAATGAATCTCCTAATTCGTATCTGCCGATAAATGGGCTTCACACCAAAACCCATATAACCCAGATCCATCTTGCTTGTAAGAAAATGCAGGCAGGCTCTTCCCATCTCCAACTCAAAAATTGAGGTATTTATCGACAATTTCGTTTTCTTTCTCCCTTTTAACTTAAAATAGTTTCCCTTTTGGGGCTTAAAAAGTGATAGTCATCATTATTAATATAATTTAATTATATTTTCTCAATCCTTTTCGCCCCACGATCTCTTCCGCTCAAAACAAATTAAAAAGTTTCGGATTTTTTTTTTCCCTCTAGGCAAGCAAGCTCATTAAACGCTAGCTCCACTACTTCTATTGTTAGATATAGCAGTAGATGCATTTCAAGTGATGAACCACCAAAGGTTAGCTATATACGGAAGTCGAATTCTCTTGCCTAATTAGTTTAAATTGACCTAAATCCAATCGTCACAGGTGTAACATTCTAAGAGAAAGTAAATAGTGAGTTGAGATGGAATGAGTTGAGCTGAAAATTAAATAAAATATTATTAAAATATTATTTTTAATATTATTGTTTGAGATTTAAAAAAATTAAATTATTTATTATATTTTGTGTGAGAATTTAAAAAAATTGTAATTATTAGATGAGTTAGGAGACTTTTATATCCCAACCGAACAAATTCTCATAGTTATCAACAAAAAAAAATTGGATAAAAATTAAGAGCAATAATATAGGTACAACTGTTTTTATAATATTTTATATAATTATATTTAAAAATAATTGTATTTATAGAAATTAGGGATGTTATTTTTATAAATTATTTTATAAAAATGTCCCATTTAAGATATAATGATATAAAAGGCTGTAAAAAAAAAAAAATTGTAAGTGTATGATTTTTTAAAAATAAAACCGAAGGATCCACGGCCGGGGTTGTAATTACTAAGTAACAGTACATGCATCTCCATCTAGCCTAGCCTACAAAGAGTTCCGCCAAAAAGGCTAGAAATTGGTTTTTGATTGCTAAACAAATGTTTTAGTATCGGATAATCAATTTTATAAATTAACGCAATTTAACTGCCGTCGTGCATCTGGGACAGACCCAAAATTGTATGTATTTTTTAGAAAACTGAGAAGTGAGAAGCATATATCCATATGCCAATATTACAGACAATGCAACAAAGGATGAAAAAATTACAACAACGAAAAAAAATAGGGTATTGTATAATTTGATTTGGAATATAAATTTTAAAATTTTAATTTTAAAAAGTAAATTTTAATATTTAAATAATGTGAATAATGTGCTCTATATATACGCTTTGAGAATATAAGAACTGAGTCCTTTTTGGATAATTCTATATGTATAATCTTGTAGGCCTGGTTTGGTTTCACAAACCTTTCAAACTATTTCATCACATCTGATCATCTCATTTCAATATCGAAATACTATTTAAATACAAATATTTTTCAATTTTAACTGGTCAAATTTTTTATCTAATCATTATCTAATCATTAGAACTTTTTCAAACTTAAAAAAAAAATTAACTTGTTCAAATCTCAAAATAAAAATATTATTAAAAAAGTATATATTCTAACTCTTTTGAACTTTATAATCTTTTTATTCAATTTTTCTCTCTCATTTTTCAAAATCTTAAAAAATATTTTAACTCAAATCATTTCATTATTATTTACAGATATTTTATCTAATCTATCTATATATACCAAACAAGACCTTGCTCTTGTCTTCTGTTTTTGGTGCGGACTGCGCGCAATTTGGATTCTCTTGCCACTAGGGCTGGGCTCCGACTCCGACGGAGTCGGAGTGCTCGTTTTCGACCTCCGACTCCGACAAGAGTCGGAGCCAAATTGGAGCTCCGACTCCGACTCCGAATTGGAGTAGGAGTCCGACTCCGATCGGAGGTCGGAGCTCCGACCTCCTATCGGAGCTCTGACATAAGATCGGAGCTCGACATGCGCTCGACGTAGCGCTCGAGCGAAACTCTTTCAGAGAGGTTCGCTCGACTTCCGCTCGACATGTCGCTCGAGCGAACCTCTCTGGAAGAGGTTTGCTCGACTTCTGCTGGACATGTCGCTCGAGCAGAACTCTTCTAGAGAGGTTCTCTCGACTTCTGCTCGACATATCGCTCGAGCCAATGTTCAATACAACGTGTGCTCGACTTGCGCTCGACACCTCGCTCGAGCGCAAGTGTACAATAAAAAAAATTTCGGAGTCAGAATCGGAGCTTCTTGGAGCTCCGACTCCGACTCCGAATAGATATTCGGAGCTATTTCGAATTCCGACTCCGAATTTCGATAACTCCGACAAAGTTGGAGTCAGAGTCAGAGTGGAAGTCAGACGGAGTCAAAATTTTCAGACTTTTGCACATCCCAACTTGCCACTGAAAACCACAAAACTGCAAACACTGTAGCTTTTGGGAAAGATATATCCGAAGTCTGGGGTCCAGGTTTAAAGATAGCTTCAAAGATTTGATTTTCAGAAATTGACAAGTCTGATATTAATGTAATTACTATCAGTACCTGCATGCATGTAAAAGCGAGTTCTACGGCTAGCTAGCCTACATGGATGATCGTGACATATATCGGATTTTAACGCTAACTAATAAAGTTTGGGGAAGTTTCATGAGATACTAATTTATGGTGTGATCTTCATGAAGATCCTACAATCTGCCATGTTAACAATGTGTCACATGCCAAATTTAGAACTGTGTATTAATAATACGGCATGCCAATCATGTGGTAATAGTCCCCCCCGGCGCCGAAAAATAGAAAAATCTACGAATTCTACGAAGATTGCAAAACATAAGAGACTAGTTCAGAAAATTATGAGAAAAAGTAAAATATAAGTACGTAGGAAAAGACAGTTATAAATTGAGGCACTTGCATGCCAATCAGCCAACGTCTTATTGAAAGAAATATCTGATAATTAATGAATGTCTAATCCCGTCTATATATATCTACATGTAAATGAACGTAGCAATTACCAGACTCTCTATCTCTCCATATTCTAAAGAAAGAAGAGAAACATTTGAAAATAGAAAAAATAATATTAAGTGTTCTCTTTCTTTTCAATGACTAAGAAAATTTCACATTTTCTCTTTACTCTTACCTTTTTTTTGGATCCATGATATAATTCACATAATCCTTGTCTTCAGTGGCCAAGTTCAACATCAAAAATTGGAGAAGCAATCGAGTTCAAGCCCCCAAATATAATATCATCACCATCGGCATAGCTCCCGGAGTCTTGGCAATCAAAGTATGTCTGAATATCGTCTGGAAAACTTCGACGTGGTTGGTCAGACTCTTGAGGCGTTGGTGGACTATCGGCTACCGATGTCCTTTCCAGCATTTCCTTAAACTTGGAGGATTGCAACAGAAGCTCTAGAGCTGACGATGTCGATGAGGCACCACTGCCAAGCATTGGAGGAGCTAGGGTCGTATCACTGGCAGTAGTACTTGAACTAGTCTGGTTGGATAAGAAGCTTAAGCCAAGCTCAGGATCAGGATTAGGGTTTTCCAATAGATTAAAATCACAATTAAGATTGGATTGAAGGTCGTTAGGGTTGGTGAGGCTATCAAATTGGTTATTGGGGGGACGTAGCCACTTGATATAACGACTAAGGTCAAAGTTAGTAACGGCGTTAAGTCCACGATACTCTATTGCTGCCATGTCATATGCTGTGGCTGCTTCTTCTTGAGTGGCTGTGCACCAATAAAATAAAATAATGTTAAAAAAAAGAAAAATAAAAATGATAGTGTGGTAGGGGTACTAATTTGGACATAAACATAATAGTTTCCTTCAAAATCCGGTTGGGGGGTAAGAAAAGCAGTATTTAAGTCGGATGGGGATTGAATAAATAAAGCAGTTGAAGTTTGGTGATCTATTTCCCAACCAACTGGATTTGGTTACACATGAGATAGATTTATCCCATTATCTTGACCCATATCATATATGCTTGTTGTCTATATTTATAGGATCTAGGAAATACTAGTTATTTTCTCGGGAAACATCTCACTTTCAGTTTCGATTAATTTCTACTGTGGGCCGCTGGCTAGAGTCTCATAAAAAGGTACCAAATTAACTGTATTCGTTTGTTGTTTATGGTTGTACGACACTAATTATAGTGACGTGGAACCAGTCTATTTTGACACGTGGAATTAAAGAAAATGACTCCCTGAGAGCATCAGTCATGTAGAAGCTGCTGATGCGCCCAAGTTTTTGGAAGGACCTTGTGAATAATGTAGTACTGGTGAAAGAGATGTATTAATTTGCTAGGTTCTTTAACTTTAGCTATTATAGTTATCCGTACGTGCATTAATATTTAACCTTTTTTTAAATACATTGAAAAACAATATATATAGAGCTGATATATTTAATTAAAATACCTTCTTGTCTCCTTTTTTTAAGGCAAAGAATAAAATTAAGCAGCGTAGTAAGTACGTAGTAAATGGGTGTAAATTGTACACTATTCTAATTTTTAATTCATTATTTTAAAATGCCAGGACGGCCTTGTTAATTTTATTTTAAAATTTTACAGAGAAAAGATTGTAAAAAAATTGGAGAAAGCTCGATCATGAGTAGAGATAGATAATCATAAGAAAAAGAAGAAAAACGTGGAATTAATTACGAACCATAGGTTCCAAGATAGAGATATTTGTTGCCGAATACTCTGCCAATGCGAGCTTCCCACCGTCCATTGTGATGATGTCTGAACATTTGAAAATCACAGAAAGTCAGTGACCATATCAAACACATGCATGCATGAGAGCATGCAATAGGAGTAACATCAGTGAGAAAATAATTAGATTGTGATGTTTACCGAATTATTTCGACAATTGGAGATCACCGTAAAGGTAAGTGAGCTACCGACTAAAGGGTATTCATTTTTTTCATCAACAGCTTGTGGCGATATTAATTGCAGTAGTGTATATACATACGGACAGGCATGCATATATAAATGCACGTTTTAGCGCCGTCCATTGGAGATAGATGGAAAATATATATATATATATATTTTTTTAAATATCCATTTGTTTTTAAATAGAGATTCTCAGGTTCATGAGTTAGGAAAACAAATCTACAGGCCGGATGAAGGCCGATGGAGTACTGATGAAATTGGCCGAATTGAGGAATCTTTAAATACCTTGCTACGCCTCTGTACTTTGAGACCCCACGGGAAAATCCACTACTTTTTCTGTACATTGAATCACAGTGAAAAGAAATAAAAAAATCAATTGGTATTTTCATCGATCATGTAACGATTATATATTCATGGTATGATCAATTCGGCAGAAATTCAGATTAATTACCTCCTCAAAGCACCGATGTACTCTTCTTTTGACTGACCTTCCATTTCTTTGAGTTCTTCTTGGTAGGTTGCGAGCTAATACATGATCAATTATCATATATAGATGATTAATTACATCTTTTTTATATATATTAATGTATTCAAATTATTGAAATGCCATAAAAAGTAAAAACGAAAGTGATAATTAATTACGTTAACAAGTCGACAAGTCACAAAACTTATAAGATCAGATCATGAGAACTATACCGGGAAATTGAGGATGGTTTCTTGTCCCCAGTACTTCAATGCTGCCAAATCATAAGCATGTGCGGCAGCTTCTTCATCATCATACGCCCCTAAAAAAATCCGATGTCTCTAATTACATTGAATTTTTTACAAAATATATAACAAGATAACCACAATTATTTCTCTCCAACTCTTCATTTCCTTCTAATGTTATTTATAAAGAACGAACGGATTAAGATCAGAACAAGCAAAGAAATTAATCTGCCGCGCCCCCCCCCCCCCCCCAAAAAAAAAAAAGGTACCTAAATATACTGCATTAAGGTTGGAAACCGCCACCGCCACCGCCACCGCCATCATCGTACCGGAAACAGAGAATTACAGAACAAACAGATTGTTAGTGATGATCAATAATATTTCAATCATAAAGAGTGCATAACGGATCAAAATTATGTTTCTTATTTATTTTTGAAAGGAAGAGAAGAAGAAGAAGAAGAAGAAGAAGAAGAACCTTGTCTTCCTTTCTTGTTCTGCGACTCATTCCAGCAATTCTTATCCCACAAATGAGCTTCATAGCGGCCCGTCCACCGATGCCTAAATCATTAGTCGGCAAACATCGATAAAACGAGAACGCATAAAAATGTAACGAATTATAAGCAAATATATACATATTTCAACGAAAGAAAGCATTGCATTCATCCAAGTCCCGACCTCGTGACGCCCCGGTAGATCGAACTACGCTGCGGAGGAGAGTCTCGAGGGACGCTTTTGCGCGTCCGCTTCACCTTGGTTGTGGGGCTGTCGGTATTGTTACTGGTGTTTGCAGTAGTAGTACTGTTCTTGACTGAGCTTTTCGCCATTAATTACTTCGATCACAAGGTCGAGAGAGAATGCAAAACACAGAGAGAGAGAGAGAGAGAGAGAGAGAGAGAGAGAGAGAGATGACCAGTCATCCAATGAGAAGGACTTTAAAGGGCGGTTAATAGCCGGCCGGCTGAGGTGGACGGTTTTTATGGCCGTCTCTAAGCGGCTTGGAGCCTCTTCCCCTTTGTCGTTACCACTTCTTTATGACTCTTTTATTATTATTTTTTTGTTACGAGGAAATTGATCTAACAATATAATTAGCTTCTACTTTGCCTCCCCCCCTAATCCTGATCTACCTAGCTAGTAAGGTTTCCTAATGAGCTTATACTTTTTCAGTCTTAATTTTTAACCTAACCCCATTTCTCTCTCTCTCTCTCTTGTTTGGTGTGTCATTGTCTTGATATTTTTACTTTTATAATACCATGTGAAATTTAGGATCTATGCTTATCCAATCTATCCTGTTTTTAATTTTTGGTGAATTCAGAATCAGCCAACATTTTGTTATGTTGTTAATTTGCCCCCATCATGGAGTTTACAAACATTTAAGTATATAATAAAGATTTAATTTGAAGTTAATTAGATCATTTAATGCTTCGGATCATAAGATGATCAGAAGCGAATATTCAGATCAATTTTATTATTACCTTTAAGGGATCAAGTACTGTGGGTGAACACTAACAGTTGCTTAATTTGCTACTTTGGAAATGATTGAGCTTTGAAACGCAGTTTTGTTGGCTTCCAAATATGTTACGGGTGAAACATACAATATTAGATGAGATAAATACACGTGTGTTATATGAAATTACGTGAGTTTATAAAATAAGACGCTCAAATTAACTCATTAGATGAGATGCTAGATTGCATTGTCTGCACCTAAGAAAGGGTTAATTAATCTTATAGCTAGCTAGCTATTATATATCGCAGGGGCAATTGCCTTATCGATCCCTTTCATACCGACCAATAGAAAATGGGTAGGATCGTTTGGCACAATTAGAGCTATATAGTTATAGTCATGCCCCATGTCTATAGCAAAATATTAACTTTTTTTTCAAATGATCGCAACTACTCTACGAGGCTTGACGACTCCTTAATTACGTACGGGTAAACCTTATTAATTAATTAGGCTAGAGGGAAAGGCAGTGCTCCTAAGTTCTTTTAGATAATTTTATATAAAATTTTAAAGTTAATAAAATATTATTTTTTAATATTAGTTTTTAATATTATTATTATTTTAAAATTTTAAAAAATTGAATTATTTATTATATTTTATATAAAAATTTTAAAAAATTGTAATTGTGAGATTAGACCGTCTCCTCTAATGTATGTATATAACATCATGTATATTTGGTTCCATTCTCGTCTATATATTTTGCATGTCTTATGATTAAAAAATTATATATAAATAGCCAGCTTTACTATAAGAAATATTTGCTTGTACTAGAACTTCTGGATCACAGAATCAGGGGCTCAGCACGTATCTTCTTCATCGGAACAACACCAAAAATCAAGAACTTTTTGACCTTTTTAGAGAATGCCGCGGTAACAAACTCAACCACAAAATCTCCTATTTTTTCGGTCTTTGAAGACGAGAAATCAAAGTTAACCAAACCCGATCTGACAGTTTGGGTCTAGCACGCGCACACTTTAATAAAGAAGAAGATAAATGATAGAATGATATTAGTTAATAAGAATTTGTTTATAATTATGAAACAAAATAATATTATTTTTATTTTTATTTTTGATTTTATAGATTTAAATAAGGGTGTTATCCACTCATGGCGGGGTCGATCCTTCCCGCACCCCACATCGGGATGCGGGGGCGGGGGCGGGGGCAAGGGCAAGCTATTCATCCCCCTTACTCTCTGCCTTCTCTAATAGTGCCCATAGTTCACTGGGTTCATAAACTATTTTTAGACTAAAAAGTTACTAAAAATATATTTTTAGATTTAAATTGTAATAGTGCCCATAGTTCACTGGGTTCATAAACTATTTTTAGACTAAAAAGTTACTAAAAATATATTTTTAGATTTAAATTGTAAATTTAAATTTATAAATATGACTATAAGTTTTTAAATTTGTTAATATATATTATATGTAAATTAATATAGTTTAATATAAATTTTATATAAGAGGTCAAAATAATATAAGAATCTTACTTAAATAATATGGAATTCTTGTATTATCTTAGTAATAATATATATATAAGTAGTGAGGCGGGGGCCAGCCCACCCCTGCCCTCGCTGGGATTTCTCTCTGCATAGCGCAGGCTAGGGCAAGACAGAATAGTAGAGCTTTGCTGTCCACTCTTAAATTTAAATATAATAAAAATATATTATTATATTTAAAATTATATATAAATTATGAATAGGTTCTAAGGATAAAAACATCCCACAAATCTAGGGACAAAGGAGTGATCGGCCAGGTAAAAAGAAGACTAGAGGCCGAATCATCATGAGTTTCACCAAGTACTAAAGTTCCTATTCTTTGATTAATTACAAAATGGGCCCTTTCTCGTGTTTTCCAGTCATAATTAATTTGAAAAGCGAGAACTAGAATTGATCATTATTAAGTTATTTAAAAACAAAAACCCAAATAAATAAATTTAATCAAAACAATTAATAGCATGGGGAACATTAACGCCAAACATTGCATGGATGCACCAAGTAGATATATATATATATATAATTATACACACGGTCGAGTCATAACGAATTAGTTTTTTAAAATTCGAACCAACGAAATTGTTTGATATAATTTGAGCAAGCCATCATGATCAACGTGATCATAAATGTCCTAATATATACCACAATCATTACTGTGCAATATTATGGGACGTAAAGTATAAGGACACAATGCAACTAAGCGTCTGAACCATATAATATAAAATCTATTATTGATCGAATATTAATAAGTTTCTCAATTGTTTTTTTTTTTTTTTTTTGTTTCATGCATTTATCAAATAATCTTGGAAACTTATAAATTGATCGGTTGTTCATTAGATAAGTAACCGCGCATGCATGCATGTACAAAATCAATATAATCATGTGGGTCCTGTATATGTACGTACTTGGATCATCGAAAATTCAGATCAGCTAGCTAGCTGTTCATCGGAGGGGATATTGACCATCAGGCCGGTTTGAAAATCTAGCTATATATTTAATTACTGAAAAAAGTAGGTGGTAGCTAGCTAGCTCCCAACTTCTAACGCTTGTTCATTGGTATGATGACACAAATTCCCGTAGCATGAGGGGCCCCTTATAATTGACGTACCAAGGTTGATTCAAACCCAACAACTCCCTTAATTACTGCCGACTAATTACAATGAAGATGACGATGATCATTTGGACAAAAAAAATAAAAAAATAAAAAAATTGAGGATTATTTTGTTATGTGGAGTTTCTGTTACCATTTTCATAGTTCCTTTTTTCATATGAAAAATAATTTGTATAAACTCTAATTAAATAAAGTATAAATTTTTATAAAAAATTAAATTATATCTTAAAAAATTATAAAAAAAAGTTATTATTTATTAATAAGAATTACCTTTTTATAAAAAATTTCGGCGTGACTTTTCTATTTATAACTTATAATAGCTAGCTAGCACTGCGCAGAAGTGCGCGCACTTTTATGATCAAAACGTACATAAATCCTTTACGTACTTAATTCTCTGTATTGCATGCAGCAATATTGCCGAAATCCTGTATAATATCTCGGTGCATGGTACTTAAAATCATTCTTGTTTTGGCACTGCATGGTTCAGTATTAATTAATATGGAAATTAAAGGAGATATTAATTACTGTATATATTAAGGATTTTTTACAACGAAGAATTCTTAGTAATTTATTTTTGGTCGAAAAATATTATATATTCGGTGGACCTAGCTTATAGCTAGGATCTTAAAGTACTTCTTTTCCTTTCATGAATTGTACTACTAGAGTTTAATTAATAAAAAAAAATAATGATAGAGTTATTATCCTACTATTATCTATTTATTATTTTTTTATTAGAGTAGTAACCCTATCACTATCTTAAAAAAAATTAATTTATTTATGAGGGCAGATATATTATATATATATATATATATATTAGCAATAACTTTTCAAATCCATCGTTAGATTTTAAACCTTGTTTAGAGCATTCCCAATAGATTATTCATCATATCATTTAAAATACATTATTAAAACTTTTTTTTTATTTTACATACTGATTTTTACAATATATCATACATCAATTTATCTTTTTTTTTTATCATTTAAATATTATACTTTTTAATCTTTTTTATTCATTTCAAATATTTTCTCTAACTACTGATGATATCATCATATCTTTTGATATTTACAATATCTCTCTATATATAATGTCATATAATTGTGTTCCCTTCTAAATTAATCCAAATTTATAAGCTAAATCAAAATATAAATTAATTCAAAAAAAATTATATGATGAAAATATTCTCAAAATATATTATGACAATACTCATTCTCAATAATTATATAATGTGAATAAAGAGAGTTGAAGAAATTGGAAACTTAGCTAGAGGAGGGAAAAGAAATTAAATACAAATGTTTACAATGATGAATAATCTTCTTTACATCTAGAGGTTTGCTATAGCATAATATAAAAGTATATTTAAAATATAAGATCCAATAGATGGCACTTTTGAAAGCATTTCTTTATATTTTAAAGAAAAATGTATTATAAATGATCTATTGGGAGTGCTCTTATTTTCACAACTTATCTCAATTCATCTCATCTAATCATTACAATTTTTCTAAATTCCAACATAAAATAGAATAAACAATTCAACTTTTTCAAATCTCAAAACAAAAATAATATTAAAAAAATATATTATAACAATATTTTATTTAACTTTTAATTTTAGCATTATCTCTCATTTCATATGTGAAAACAAATGAGACGTGTAAATATAAATATATATATATATATATACACACAAGATCATATCACTGTCATGAATGAAAGCTGTGAAGATTCACCGGAAACAGTTCTGGTGTCAAACATCCTCGTTGGGGACAATTATCATACATGGAGCAGGTCCATGGCTTCAAAGCAAATAACAAGATTGGATTCGTAGATCGATCACACGTATTACTGGCATGCAGGTTGGAAGAAAATATTCTTATATCTGCCTTCAATGAGGCTATTTAGTTAAGTTGGAATAACAATTAATTAATTAGAGCAAAGAAAAAAACAAAAGAAGTTAAACACCCCGCAGAAGAAAGTAATCATCGAACCGGTCAGCAAGAGATAGCTTTGAATCAATATAAGATAGATTCAGCAAACACATGATGCGGAGATATTGGAAACCCGCGCGTCAAATTAAAGAATATCTGCATATATAATATATATAGGGATAATCTCTCTTTCATATATAGCCTTTTACATCGTGATCAAGTGTTTGATTAGTCCTAGAAGGACAATGAAAGTACTATGTAATTAATTTATTACAAAAATTAAAAATATAAATATAAAAAAGTAGAAGATTTTAGATTTTAGAGTTTAATTTTAATTTGTATCTTTTCATATTTTTGGAGTTATTTTATTTTAAATATATATTCTAATTTTTTTTAGTAAATTAATGCGATGTTACGTGAAAGAGCAAATTGAACGGTATAAATTGAGAACATTTTACTAACGAGAAATTAAGGTGCAACTGCTGTCAGACATGAACAATGTTGTATTAACTAGAGTTTGGTAAACAACCAAGAGAAGCTTTGCATGTGTTGTATGTACCACGGAGTGTTCCTTGTCAGTGACTCTGAAAATAAGCCCAGAATTAATGGAGACAAAATCTCTAAAAAGCTCCCTGTTATTTTTTTTTTAATAAAATATTTATATTATATTTATCTCTATATTTAATATTTCTTCATTTTTGGAAATTTAAAGAATTGTTTGGATTTTAAAGCTTTCTTAAGTTTTATTATTATTTTAATGAGATGATTAACATGAAGTGAAGCATCACGTGTCAAACTTCAATTAATTGACATTTACATTATTCATCAAGTGGCATATTGTGCCCGTAAAGGTTATAAATAATAGATGATGTGAAATTGATACAAAAAAAATTATATATATATATATATATAGTGAAATGAGAGTGAGATGACAACGTGATTTATAATATTATTTAGAAGGAATATAGATAAAGAGATCAAATTAAAAATTTTAAGAAATTTTTAATAAAGTTTTTGTCAATGCTAATATTATATGACAGCAACCATGATCAGATCAACATGTGTGGTAAAGCTGAGGTTTACAGCATTCCGCATGCGGCATCGAAAGAATCGCCTCGTGTTTCTCTCACTATTATTTTTTACTTTATTATTATTTTTTTATTTATTTTTTTACTATTTATTACTTTTCATATATTTTTTAATATTTTATTATTACTTTGTCATTACTTTTTCATTACTATTCATAAATATTCTCAACACTTCTCAAATATTTTCACTATTCAAATCAAAATTATCGCGTGAGAGCATAAAAGACTCTCTCATATATATCCGAGTTTTTAAAGGAAGAAAGAGGCAATCAGTATTTGAGCAACTGTTGTATAGAGAGTAACACATGCTGCCACTAAAAGCATCTTTATTGACTTGGTCAAAGTCTAATAATATCTAAACTTTAGTTAATATGTGCCAAAAAAATACCACATTGGATTAGGCATTACTATAAAATTTTAGACTTTAACTACAATGATTCTCCTAATTTGTAGGTGAACAGTAGATTAGCCAAACATTCTCACTCTTCTCACAAAATATGTAGGTATTTTTTGTATTTAAGAAATTTAGTTCGATTTATTATTATTAAATATAAAATGTGATAAAAATAAATTATTTAGTTAATATTAATTAGAATATTAATTATTAAGTTAATGATAATGATAAGTTAATTATAATATAATTATTATTAATATTAATTTAATATTTAATAAATGTGATAAATATTAATATTAATTTAATTAGAATATAATAATAATTATGATTAATATTTAATAAATGTAATAAATATTAAATTAATTAAATTAGAATATAATTATTATTAATATTAAATTGGTAGAATTATAAAATGTGATACAAATAAATTAAATAAAAAAATTATTAAATTAATAATATTTTATTATTATATAGTGTGTAAATAGTTAATTCAATATGAAGATTGAATTTAAATGGAATAGGTAAATGTAAAAAAGTGTGATATTGGCTAAATTTTGAAGATGAATTTGTCAAAACTAATGAGGATGCTCTAAGAGCGTTTGAATTCGAAAATTCATTTCTTCTTATTATTACTCATATAAAATATAATAAATAATTTAATTTTAAAAAATTTTATAATCACAAAAAAATTATACAAAAATAATCTTATAAACTGACGTAACTTTATATAATTCGTCAAATTTATTCTATAATAAAAATAATTTTATAATCTGATAAATCACATTCCACCACATCATTTTATAAAATTATTTTTACATAATTTATTTATGGCTAATATATTTCTCTTTTAGAAATGTGAATCTTGTGCTATCAGCCACATGCCGTTGGCCATTTATTTATTTTATTAGTAGTCAAATTTGGGAGTTTTTCACTTTTTTTTCTTCCGCCAGAAAGCATCCTCCGCTGGTTTACGGCCGTGTGTGGATAAAGTGATAGGGCAGAGGCATGAATGAGTGGCTTTACCTTCTCCAATCTGTCAATTCTCTCTCTCTCTCTCTCTCTCTCTGTGAATAAACAAGGCCCTAAACCTATACCAAAACCATGAGCCCAGCCGCGCTAAGCCATGGCAAACACACTCTCCATCTCACTCTCTAGCTCTCTCAGACTCCACCTCTCGGTACCCACTTCGATTAACACCACCAGCAGACTCAGAACCATGGCCATGGCCACCCCCTCTACCGCCACCAAGGTTGTCCCGGCCGTGATTGTTGGTGGCGGACGGGTAGGTAGGGCCTTTCAGGACATGGGCAACGGTCAGGATTTTCTGGTCAAGAGAGGCGAGTCCGTGCCGCTCGATTTCGAAGGCCCCATCTTGGTCTGTACCAGAAACGATGATCTTGAGGCCGTTCTTCAGGCCACTCCTCCCTCCAGATGGAACGGTACCTCCACCTTTATCATTAGCAATCACTTTTCATCGTTATGTTATTAATGTTATTCTTTTTTTGGAGTGAGACCGTTGAAACTCTGAGGTTGCATTTTGATTTATATTGGTTTTATTGGTAAAAATCTCATTCACGATAATTGATTGCACAAAATCGATATTCAGAAATAGTGAGATAATGCCGATTCCGAGTCTCACATTTCGGAATCAAATCGCATTGATGCTTGCCATAGTTTCGCATGAGCCTATGTTAGATGGAAAGTGCCATTTACGATACTAGTGCAGCCACTCATTTTATAATGGGGCATCTTTTCTATCCCCACGATATATACATCCCATATATCTTTTTTATGAGTGAAAATTTAACAGACCTTACAAACCAGCCAAGAAAAGTTAAACGTCTCAAATTCTCAATCGAACAAAGAATTTTAACAAATGCCTAAAATCTGAAATTGCTCAAAAGCTTTAGGAGGAATAACCCCAGCTAATAGCTTTCTTGATATTCATTTTATCATATATTCAATAGTTCAGAGCTGCGCCTCCTAACATTTGCAGTACTCATTTTACATGACGGGGCTTTTGATGTAGTTCTATCCCAATTTTACTAGTTAATATCAAACTTTCCAATCTTTTTTTTTTTTTTGGTAAATTAACAAGAATGCTTGGTTTTCTTGGTTGATTTTATCTGGAATTTTGGGCTTAATGCCCTTTTGGGCTCTGACTTTGAATTATGTGTTTCTATTATTTGATGGATCTTGACAATCTAGCAGATTTGATATTTGTCCAGAATGGAATGCTGGAGCCATGGCTTCAAAGTAAAGGTCTGAGTGATGCGGACCAAGTATTAGCATATTTTGCCGTATCAAAGCTTGGAGAAGCCCCTGTTGATGGGAAGACTGATACCAATCCTGAAGGGCTGACAGCAGCATATGGGAAGTGGGCATCAGCCGTAGCTGCAAGATTACATGCTGGAGGCCTCTCTTGCAAGGTAAAGGAAGGATTTCGCAATAACTTTTGAGATTGTGTTGAATGTTTTGTAATTATGTTCAGGATTTTTTTCAGGAGATTCATAGTTAGAAGATTTTGGCAATGACTTGAATATTTCGATGTTGAGAAATTTATTGAATACAATGTTGAATGTGAGCTAGGTTCTCAGCAAGGAAGCATTTCAAAAGCAGATGTTAGAAAAGCTGATATGGATATCGGCATTCATGCTTGTGGGAGCTCGTCATCCTGGGGCAACTGTAGGTGCTGTGGAGAAGGAATACCGCTCAGAAGTAAGTTGCTTTTGTCAATATTTTTTCTTTTTTCTCGGTACATTATTATTGCCGTCTCTGGCTGACAATATGAGAGACTAAATTAAACTTATTGCTATCTCTTGATCAAACGGATGTTAAATGTGTGGAATATAATGAATTTAAGCTACTTGGGGTCCCTCTGAAATTAAGCATGGAATGAAGCCATTAGGAAGAGATTTTGGGAGTTATGGAGGCAACTTGAAGCTCATATTGGTTTTAATTTGAGAACCAGAATTGAATTTAGACCTTGACCATGATTTATGCATGCTTTCAGGTGTCTAGTCTTATTGCAGAACTTGCGTCTGCAGCAGCAGCAGAAAAAGACTTGGTGTTTGAAGAAGCCATGGAAGATAGACTATGTGCGTACTCCCGAGCAGTTTCCCACTTTCCTACAGCAGTTAAAGAGGTAAACGATCCAATCATCAAATTGACTTTTTATTCATATATACTCGATTTCATGAACTTAAATTTGTTTAACTGTCAAGTTTCCTCATGCTTGCAGTTTAAATGGAGGAATGGTTGGTTCTACTCACTCTCGGAGAAGGCAACAGCAGAAGGAAAACCTGATCCATGTCCACTGCATACATCATGGCTCAAAGAATTGAAAATTGTCTAGAAAATGCAACTCACACGTTGTGGCTCAAGAATCTGTTGTAGTGCCAACTTCATAAAGCACAATTTACTTAAATGAGCCTCCAACAGCAGTGGAAGGGTTGCTATATCATGCTTACAGAGTGATTTCTTCCCTTGTAATGATTGGTACGTCTTGTGGTACTTTTAATAAACGGGGTGTTACTGCAACCGCGGGAAGTTCTCAATTAAGAAAAAAATCAGACTTTTCACGGACAAGCTGTCATTTATCTTTCATTTTGCTCTAAACTATAAAGAACATCAAATCATACCCTAAGTTATTTATACGTCTTAAATCGCATCCTCAGTTAAGGTATGAGCGAGCATTATGGATAGAACAACAAAAACTGGCCGTGGTACAATCTTAATGTTTATATTTAAACGGGGCAAATTGAAACTTATTGGTAAGAAATAAATTAAAATTTAGAAATTTAGATGCAAAATTAAAAAAAAAAAAAAATGATAGTCTGTGACTGCAAAATATAATATCCTTAAATTTAACTGTCCAAATTACTGCTTATAACCAGGGCTTTTACTTTCCCAAGCGTTAGTCATGGCATGACAGAAAACATAGTGAAGGGAAGGAGACTTCCTTGAAGAGAGGTGTTCTATTCGGCTTGTATCCACCATAGATCTACCCCCTCCCTCTGGCTTTACATGCAGACCAGGTTTTTGCACTAGAGCTGAGGGCTGTGCTCAAAGGTCCCGCAACACTTTGAAGATCAATTATATTTGCAAACAAGAATATACCAATACGTTATGAATTTGCTGCGGGTCGCACATAAGTTACTAACTAAAACATTAAATCAAGAAACTAAAACTTGCACAAGCAGCCTCTGACCCTGTGGCCCACTGCAAATCGCCATTCCTCTATCGTGAAATGGAAATAAATCAATAATGAAAAAGTTTACTAATTCTTTGATAATTGATAATTCATTTGTTTACACAAAGAAATACACAAGACAAAATCAGAGGATGCTTTAAGTCTGAAATATACAAGGCTACAGCAAGAAAAATTATGACCAACCAAGTTAACCGCACGCTGCACCACTAAAGTAGGCTGTGACACCCTTTACATTGTGTTGCACATAATTTTCTTCAATCTGCACATGAAATTGATTCCACCATGTAAAGAATCTCATTACCATTGGACTGGAAAATTTAAGAGGTGGCAATGCCAATCTTGATACCATCAGAAGACACGGGAATACATTTTTTTAATTGACATTCTACGATCTTATTGAAGTCTGGTAGGTTAACAAGCCCATACCTCAACTTCTAAGGGAGGAGAAGACAGCCAAGAAAGCTCTTCCACTTGCTGCAAATCCACATTCCGTGGTAAGAACATAATGATGTTAGGTGTTATTGCCTGTGCAACCTGAAATATGGTGAACCTGTACACAAGTGTCATTATAATGCTAATCAATCTATGGAATACATATCATACAAGGTAACAAGAGAAAACAAAGAAAACAACAAAGAAATAATGTTTTATGAGTTTGTGAGCTAAAAACTTGCAGCAATTATAATTATATTTGATAACGTGGATTGCAAGATTATTACACATACAAGAATGCAGTTTTTTTTTTTCCCTTTTTCTGGTCATGTAAGTAGACAGCAGCCAAAAGGTGAAACCAGACTTTTGCTTCACCCTCTAAAACACACTGCTGATGTAGAATTGTACATTGATCACATAAAATGTAATGTTACCATTTCTACGTAAATCAAGTCTTTATCGTGTGCAAACTCCAATATTTACAAGTTTTCATAAATTCATGCCCGAGTACTTCAAACACACACCTCAGGCTCAGCATTGATCATAGAGGAAGCTCTGCAAATATGATAAAATAACTTGTCTACATTTGCATTTTTTTTTTATCAGTTCTACATTTGCATTTTTTTTATTTTACCAGTTCTACATTTTCATTTTCATTCTTATTCTTATAATTACTATATTTCAGACAAGTAATATGTACATACTTATAGATCAGCATCCTATTCTGCGCATAAATTCATGAAATGTTCCTCCTTGCCCTTTTGTAGAAGATTAAAAGCATCCACTACATACCCATCTCTTGGCTCGAGAGAATCAAGCGTAAATTTTTCAATACTTTTGTACGATGGACCTCCCCATGGTGGTGCAAGAAACACCATGTCCCCCTAACAAAATTAAAACATCAAAAAATAAAAAAAATTAAGACAAACAATAACAAAGGAAGTATAACTTCCATTCCAAGATAAAATGCTGCACATGCATCAACTAAAAAAAATGCAGTTTCAACATTAAATATTAATCAAAGTAAAATTATGACATCATACTTTTTTTTATAAGAAAATTATGACATCATACTATATAGATATTGATTGATTCTTTAATATATACTTCTCTTTCTCACTATGAAGAGTGATAACTTATTCAACTTATTTTTCCCAATCTTCCCTTTTGCTTTCCGTATTAACTCTCTTCCATTGTTTCTCTAATTATTCTATCAAATCCTAATTTTTGCAGTCAAAATCTTCATTTCTCTTTTCGGTATTCATTCCCAATTGTGACTCTCATTATATATACTAACCCAAGTTTTTAACAAGGTATTTTGAAAAAAAAAAAACAATAATAATGACTCCTGTTTCAATTTTCATCCTCTCTTCCCCATTCCTATAAATTCACTTCATAATCATGCAAGCAATTAAATTTGAAAAGAAACTATACAGCAGCCAAAATCCAAACTAAAAATAAAAATACAGAACAGAAGAAATCCATAGTTGCAATATGTAAGTTTGCATTGTAAAAATGATTAAATGATTAAATCCATCAGGAAATTCTTGCCTTTGTGTGCAGTTGTGGTCAACTAAAACATCAAAGAGTAATGCTAGAAAGACCACAAGTGTTTCTATATAGGTTTTACTAGCTGGTGAGTCATCAATCAGGGGTTAAAATTAAAAGGCAAGTCAAAGCTATATTTATTATACTGTTGATGGGGAACCAATCACATGATCTGCCAACTCAGTTTGTATGACTATTGTACTAAAATTGTAGTGGGTTTTAGCATTTTCCAATATGGAAAATGTAAGCAGGCAATAGGTCACAACATTTTTTTAAGTAAGAAACATTTTATTGAAACAAGATAGGGCACAACATTTTGGGTAGAATTTAAAAAACCCATAGAATTTTCAATGTATAAAAACAATCTGAGACTCCAATCAGCAGTTGTGGGCATGTTTGCATTCTCAATCTGCTTATTACTTCAAAATTTCCACCATTTCGAATGGTATGAAAACTATACCTTCAGTGATGGAGCAAGTTCGAAGAAGTCTCCAACAATGAAATCGATATAATCTTCCACACCGTATATTTTTGCATTATTAATGGCAAATTCAATTTTTTGAGGATCGATGTCAATAGCAACAACAGAATAACACCTAAGAGGGCAAAAAATAAGAGTTAATAGGCTCTCTACTTCAAGATTTGTTGAATTTATTTGAGGAAAATAAGAAGAAGATATTGAATGGAGATAACCTTCATGATTTGCTTTTAGCCTATTCTAGTTCCTAGCTTGTATTTAGGTGTTTTCTCTTGTATACTTCCAGTGTACTTGAGCTATGCCTATTTATTTGTAAATAAAATTATCTTATTACTTATAAAAAAAATCAAATAGAATTTGACAGTCGCTCAAAGTGTTAAAAAAAAAATATTAATATTTGCAAAGTATGTTCAAGCCTTGCAAAATGAAACCTTTGAAAGGAAATGTAATTCTTTTTAAAAAAATGTCTAAAGGAAATGCAATTCTCCGAATGTTTGGCGGGAACTAGGTACTCATAAATCTATCTAAAATTCAGAATGACTCAAAATTGATGTTTAGGCTTTAAGTTCTGGACAGTACCCAAGTTGTGAAAATTACATTCTAGCAAACTGGATAGCGTTGCCACCAACGCCTGCAAAGCAATCGATCACAATTCCATTTCCACTCCTCTGAGCGTGTCGAATCGCAATCTCTTCGGGTGTAACGGAATACCATCCTTCCTCGTCCATTTTGATACCCTCGTCGTATCTCGAGAATAGATGGTACCTTTGAAACCAATACTTTTCAACAAGTGGACTGACCCGTTCTTCCCTGGATTTCCTTTCCTTATAAGTTTCAACTGAAATAAGATTTAAAGAGAAAAATTAAAAAGTACAGATGGTACATGTAACGAAGGTTCTGTTTGTTTCTTAGGAAAAATGTTTCAAAGGAAATATATGCGTAAAAATAGAGAATTGAAAAGCAACTGGGGAAGAGAGAGGCAAAACTAGAGTAAAAAAGTGCTATATTTAGATGCCGAAAAGGAAACAAAAAATAAAACCATGTAATCCCTGTAATCTCATCTAAATGATATTAGTTTAGTTTCGAATTATTTAGCATTAGTATTGAAGTCAGATCCCGATTATGTTTCTTAACCGTGGTTCCGTGTCAAAACAAATCGAATTGCAGGATTTAGGAATGCATGGAAAAAACCGAAAGAGTGAAATGGTGGAGATTCTGTACCACAAACGTTTGCGAGCTTGCGCTTTTTAATGCGTCGACTGGTCCTCGGTGCCTCAGAAATCATCATCTTCTTCTCCATCTACCGGTTTGAAATGGTGGCGCTGGATGATGCTTGCGGGAGCGCGGACTCCGGAGGAGTCTAGGACTTTAGGTTTGGGTTTGGGAATTCGCATATTGGGTTGCGCGGGGTTGGGCTGATATAATGGCAAATATTTTGAGTCAGTAGCGCTCAACTGCTCATTGTGGTATTGAAGAGATACGGAGCCCAAAATGTATAATGATAGGCTTATTAGTTTTTTATTTAATAATTAATGAAATGATTATTAGTAAATTGTATATTTTATTAATTTTTTAAAATGATTAAGGATGTTAAAAAAAAATACTTAAAATAAAATAATTAAAAAATAAAAATTTTAAATACATTGTAGAATAGTAAAATGGTGGTAAGAGGGTAATAAGACTATCATTATCCATTGCTAATATTTAGTTCTCTTTTAGCAAAATGTAGATCTTGCTCTTAATTAATTTTTTCATCTTTAAAGTATTTTTATAGGATATTAGCATGAAATTCCAAATACATGATTATTTAGTAGCTGAAACAAACTGAATATAAATTAAAGTATGGGGTAAAATATCAAATTAATCAATGTGATTGTTGTAATGAAATAATTGATAAATCGATTTATTCATCGTACTTCAGTTTGTAAATACTTAAAACATAGAACCTAAAACATGATATGAGATGACAAAAAATCTGATTTTGCGCATTGGCAATTTGCCCTGATTTGCTTGTCTCGCAGTTTGTTCCCTTGCTTGGTTACGTGTTTTAAAATGTAAGAAATTAAAAAAAAAAAAAAAAATAGAAAAACTACATTTACGAAGTTTTATTGTGTTAACCAATGTGATTTATATATAGGACTCATTTTATGTTTAAGCTTTAGATCCTCCTAATCAAAACGAAATTTGTTTTCTTAGCCTTGAATGTTTTGTCGTCTCTGCATGGTTGTAAACAAATTAACGTGGTGGCGATTGGGCTAAAGTGACCTTAGCCCTCTTGATGATTGAATTCCTTTTGTCGGGTTGGAGTTCGGCCGAATAAATAAAAAGAATAAGAAGCTGATTTACGTAACAACCTCGTGGCCCTTTTCTTTAGCTACAACTCCTCATCCCTTCACAAAAATAAAATTAAAATAAATAAAAAATAAGATTTAATTTATAAAATTTATATTTTTAAATTTATTTTTCAAATCGTAAAATAAATATAGACAAATTCTCTGTTTATATAAACTCCAAAACAGCCCACCATCTTTCTATCCCCCACTTTCTATTTCGTATTTATTTTCTGTAGTCTGTCTAGCTAGCTATCTCCCTGATCATGGCTTCCAACCAATCCAAGAGGCCTATAATCATATCAGAATCTATTGCAGAAGCAGCCTCCTGGTACTGTGCCTTTTTTCTGGTCGCCCTTATATTGCTTTGCTCTTTTAGGGACACCACCCATATACAAGAGGACATGATCACGGGCACCCAGCTCTCGGAACAGCCATGTGACGAAATTTACGTGGTCGGAGAAGGTGAAACACTCCACACGATCAGTGATAAGTGCGGCGACCCCTTTATAGTTGAGCAGAACCCCCATATTCACGACCCAGATGATGTTTTCCCTGGGCTTGTTATTAGAATTACTCCTCCTTCAGAACCTAGGAAGTAATTTTTAGGGTAGTTTGTTTTCTTTCCAATAAGTTGTTCTGATCTTCTTATTCTTTTTCCTTTGTTTTCTCTTTGCTTTTGTTTTTGATTCCTATCGGAGTTTTTAATCAAAAGTGTCATCTTCAAACTTGATAAATAAATTAATATGAAGCTTTTCAGTTCTGTGTTTTCAAACACACATATGCACGCATGTATATGATCAGTACGCATGCAGTTTACTAATTTCTTGTATTGTAATTAATAGAATTGATAGATGATAATCATATATATTGATTAGAATCTCAGATATTTATTTTCTTTTTCTTTTTCTAACGATCCTGATGAGTTCGAATATCGATCATGTCACGTTGGTTGGTTATTTAAGATACCTATGAATCATGATAGAGTTTTGTTAGTTATGGACAAAACCAAACCGCTGGCTGCACGTTCAATATTATAATAATTTTATTTATTATTTTTAAATGAGAAAAATAAAAATATTATACAAAAATAAATTCCTCAACTGACCTTGATGTAGTAAATTATATTGTGAAACAACTTAATAAAGTAGATATAACGTATCATATCAAATTAGTCATGTTAATTTACGAGTTTATTTACTTTTATGAAATTATGCCTATAACACTTATCTTTTTAAATTATTTTATTGAAAAAGCGTTTTCTTTGATCTATTTTTCATTCATCCTGCAATCCTATAGATATGATCAATGGAACTTTAAAAATCTCACTCTTTTTTACATAGAAGATCAAATGACACAACGTTTTGGTATAATTATTGGAGAGGGTAAAAAAGCTCACTCCAAGAGGTCGAGGTCCCACGCTCCAAAGGAAGGCCCATCGGTCTAGGAAAGTGAAGATGATGGCCTTTAGTGGGCTTGTCCCACCAAGTGAGAGGCCTGTTTGGCCCGGCTAAAAAACAACGAGGCGCCAACAAAGGTGGTCAAATGTGACATACGCCAACCTGTCGGTCACCTTGAATCATTATTAGCACATGGATACTAGGAAACGACTCAGACATTGAGGAAAGAAAGACGAGCGTTGCTATAGCAGGCTTAGAAGCAATCGAAGTGGCGGTAGTGAAACAGAGGCTGTGGGAATGCATGTCGAAACAACAACCATGACTCTCCTCGCAAGGAGAGAGAGAATGACTCATCGGCCCTGACTGAGAAGACGTCGAAATGTGAGTCAGAGCTTAACACTTCCTCATAAAAGGAAAACTAACTTAAGCATCGGATGGTCTCTTGACCAATCCCAAGCTCCCTTCTCTATTTATATGTTTGTAGATCACTTATCCACCTCTCAGTTGTTCGAGAAGTCCTCCCCATTCGTACAAAGCATGTCCAAAACAATTATTTTACAACTTTTTTTAATTAGTGGAGAGTATTAGTTTTATGAAACAAAATTGTTGAAATATAATTATTTTATAAAACTATCGTTCATTTAATAGCGAGTTGTTTAAAAAAATAAAAAAGAGATATCCTTACGCTACTCATGATTTGTCAACATTGCTCAAAACAGTACAGCTCAACCCTGTTGCTTTGTGTCATGTGTTGGTGGATACTTCCAAAGCCTTTGTCGAGGTTCTAAAGTCCGGTTTGGAGATATACAAAAAGTCTCTAATTCATCTCAATTTATCTTATTTAATTATGAGAAATATTTTAATTATAAAAAAATTATATAAAAGTAATTTTACAAACTGTTGTTCTTGATGTCGCTCGTCAGATTATAAAGTTGATTTTATTGTAAAGTAGATCAGATGAAGCTACGTCAGTTTGTGAGATTGGTTTTTGTAATTCCTTAGTGGATATAGCAATACTCTTTAATCATTATAATTTTTCCAAATTCTTACACAAAATGTAATAAATAATTCAATTTTTCTAAATTCTAAAATAATAATAATATTATAAATAATATTATAAAATGTTTTTATTCTAACAACATTCCTCTCATTCCTTCATTTTTTAGTTTATTTTTATTCATTCAAGGTTGAAAAATGTAACTCTACAGTTTTTCGGCAATTCTTGAGAGAAACGCGCAGTACAAGAAAACTCTTAGACCGAAAATCATTCAGAGGATAGTGGCGGTTTTGCTGAAATCGCGTGTGGTCCTCACGCACTGCTCACAAGTGCGCGTGGTCCTCAAGCGCCACACCCCGGATCACCGGAATCACCACTACCAGATCTTTCAGATCTGACTTTTATGGCTGGAAAAAGACAAACTTGTTGCTTTCACGTCCTATCAAAATCTATTAGAGTTGGTCCAAACTGTAATCCATCATTTTTCGTTCTTATTTTTCTTATTGTATAGTAAAAATAAAAAAAATGAATTCGTCTCTTAGATGGTTTGTTCGTATAGGTTGAGTCTTCCTTTTCTATGAATGGGTTAGGTTGAATCTCTATTTAGGTAGAGTGTTGTCTCTTGGACGTTTATCTGTAAAGAGTATCAGCAGTAGTGAAGTCTAGACCAGTCTAATAGTGTACTAGTAGAGTTTCAAATGGTTGATGTGAGGATTTTCTGTATATATCTGATAATAGATATAAATTTCTCTTAATAAATGAATGATGACGACATTTTTCAAAACAAAAAAAAAAACTCACTATCCAAATTTACCTCACCCAAGGATAGGTCATTCGGTACGATTCCAAGTGATCTAATTAAGCATACTTTTTCCCCCATAGTGGGATTGGCAGAAAATCTATCCACTTCCAATTCTCAATCCCAGTATATATAATTAATAAGTCAATGGTTATATCATGATGGTCACCAGCTTATTCTTTTCCACCCAAAATGGCCGGACCCAAACTTTTTGTAATTTTAATTACTTCATCAGCCTCGCTTGAATATCTCTCTTAAATTTAATTATTGACATATTTATTGACACATTGCATGTATTCCATCAATAATATATATATATATATATAGAGAGAGAGAGATAGACTGAGAGAGAGAGAGAGATCACTCTAGCTAGGATTTGGAATTCTGACCTGTTACTTGGGGAGGGAGCGAGCTAGCTAGCTAGGTGAATGTGACGCGTATTCCATATGCACTAAATTATATTCTTAATTTGACTTAGATGCATACTCTCCACATCGTTGATTTAATATGATTTAACTTAAAAGATAAATTAATTTTGTCACATAAGCACTACGAAAATGAGTATCTTCAAATGCCAACTTGCAAGATGTGATGTAAATACTCTTTCATCAGTCTGTTTATATTTCAAGATACATTATACGGATATCAATATTCTTCTCTGATATTATTTTTACCAAAAATTAAGCATAGTTTAAATTGTAACAACTCATGCTCAATAATGTGGAAGAGTAATACTACTCATCATTCATTTTACTATCAATTTCTCATCATCTCATGATATGATATTAAATTATTAGAGACTATTTATAATTACAAGAATAATTTTAAGAAGTCTCTTTAAATAAAATAATTATATATTACAAGAAAATTACTTATTTGTGGTTAACTATTTCTTACGAAAATAACTATTTCTTGTTAAAATGAGTCTATTTTTATCGTAAATAGCCATTCTTACCGTAAATAATATGTTATAAATACTCGTTTTTATTATAATGTTACTTGGATTGATGTACTGTTGTGAGCATCATGCCATAGGAAAAACCAAGATATATAACATGAAGTGCCCTTGAAAGTCATGTGTACGTTCGTCTGTTCATTACAATTATTCTACCTAATAATTAAGCCGACCACTGGATCGATTAATCTGTCATTTGACTCATCTAAAGATAAATATATATATGCACACACACGACACATGACAGACAGCCCCTCCACCGGCAGTACTGACCCTAGCTAAGTTCTAACTCATGCAATACTGACCTAGCCCGGTCCTAATGCTGAGAACGTAAAATCAACATCCAGACCTACTACAACATGATTCTTTGTCACGAATATTGTCTGTAGCTAACTCATGCAATATTAGTGGCTAGCGAAGGCAAGCCAAACAATTTCTTAAGGGTGCTGCTAATTAATAATTATTAACAAGAGATCATGTACATGAGCATGCCCTGTGGCCAGCTCGCTAGCTCTCCAATAAAGTTAGCCGACCACTTGCAACTAATTGGACCTAATTAAACATACATTATATTTATATGGCAGAAAATCTTGTACTTTTATAGAGATTCAAAATTCAAATTTAATTTGTAATAATTTTACGATTTGTCTTATGAGTTTCATCAGATTGAATATTTTTTTTGGTTTTAAATTTTTAATTAGTTAAGTCTATTGAGATTAATTACTGTAATCAAGCAAATTGCAGAAATCAAGCAAATTGCATTTGTATCAAACATTCCATTTGTAGCACCATTTACTTTTACAAATAGTGTGTAAATTCTGTAATTGTAGTATCAGATCAAAATCAATAGAAAATATTTACAACCAAGTGTGCATATTTTCTCCTCCCTTTATGTTTCTTATCATGGCATCAGAGCAATTCTTTCTTTGGGATCTCTGAAATGTTTCTACAAACACCGTGGCTGCACCACCCACCCAAACTCCATCCCAACTAATCAGTGATCTTACTTCACCATATTTTCTCACTACTGCCGACAACCCTGGAGCAACTCTGGTTCTAGAACTTCTCACCGGCGACAATTATCCCTCATGGCGACGCTCCATGCGTTTGCCTTTCAACGCGAAAAATAAACTTATTTTTGTTGATGGCACTCTCACAAAACCTACAGATCCTTCCATTGCTACATTGTGGGAAAGGTGCTACGACATGGTCCTTTCGTGGTTGGTAAACTCCATCGACAAATCTCTAAGGCAAAGCTTGATCTACTATCAAATCCCTCTGAAGTATGGAAAGACTTAGATCACCGATTCTCTCAAAGCAATCATCCACATTTGTATCGCCTCAAGATTCTATGAATGTTACAACATACTACAACAACCTCAAAGGGCTCTGGGATGAATTGCAGACCTTACACGAACCCAATCTTTGCACATGCAGTGCTTGAGAAAACGTATCAGCAAGAGCAAACGTAGAACATTTGTTTCAATTTCTCATGGGGCTGAACAATTCCTTCAACAACATCAGGAGCCAAATTCTTGCCATGGATCCTTTACCCTCCATTGCCAAAGCCTATGCTACTGTTCATCAAGAGGAGACCCAGCGCCATCTTCATCTTTCGCTCCTGCCCATACCCGACAACACAGCAATGGCTGTCACTCGTTCTTCACATCAGACCCCCAACAGAGTAAGAAACAGAAAAAAAATGTGTCAAATGCGGCAAAAAGGGTCACTTGATTAAGAGCTGCTATGAAGTTATCGAGTACCCAGCCCACTATAACACCTCTAAACCCAAGTAGAAGAGCAACACTACCACTGCCCCACCCGTCTCAGCCAATGCAATCTCTTGGGCGTCCTCTCCTTCCACTGCAAGTGTAATCTCTGGTCTTTCAACTGAGCAATAATAGCAATTGATGGGTTTTCTTCAGCCCAGCCGTGCGGATGATTTCTCTGGTTTTTCTTCTTTCACTACTTCCATTCCTTCTATCCCTTGGGTTATTGGCGCGGGTGCTTTAGCATATGTGGCTTCTATGATATTTTTACCACATGCTACCCATATCACACCTAATTCATAGTTTCTTAATTTACCCACAAGGGCCATGACTTAAGTTGTGACACCCGGGTCTAGCACGGAGCTTGCATTCAATATTATTATTATTTTTTTTTTCTCCCAACCGTTTCTCTTCTCACTCATCTGTTCTTGCCCACGTACAAGAAGTTCCCCGCATCAAGCCACAGCAACTGCATGGTAATCGCTGCCCCCATGCACGTAACCACCATTTCCCCTGCGCTCCTTCGATACCAGACATTTCAGTTTCTCAATACACTTCACCTTGTAGATTGATGCTCTCTACCTCTATTTTTTTTTTCTATCTTCTCCGCACCTAGTCGCAAGGCACCTAGAAACCCACCACGAACCAGTTGTTGCCGACGTGAACACGAGATACCCACCAACCTTCTCGACGGAAGCCACCAGTACAACCACAAAAAACAGCAACCCACGGTTTTGCCAAGCCAAAACACCCCTGTTTTACTGCACCCGAAACAGAGCTTCCGCCAACTCCATGACCGAGCAGTCAGCAAGCGCACAGTGCCTTTGCATCATCCCAAGCAACCATGCCCAACCTCGTGCCTCTGTGAGCTGCCGTCACACGGTATCTCCACCCCTCCCGGATGTTCCCTTGGCAAAACTCTTTCTCTCTCTCTATACACGAAACACCCTCTCTCCCTCTCTTTCTCTCACTACGTTCTCTCTCTCTCCACCGTGATCGAGTGACAGTTTTCTCTCCACCTCCCTCTCTCAATGCCATGCTGCCGCGCCGACCAACTTTGACCTCCGCCCACCACACTGCTCGTTGCACCTCTCCTTCTCTCTCAGTGAGTAGAGACTCTCCTATGTAGTCTGTCGCACGGTTTTGGTCTGGAAGTGTTAAAATCTCATATTTCTTTTTGTTTCCTTGTTCTGTTTATCGTTTTTCCCAAAACGCCCTTCTCATTTTGATGATTTCATGATATTTATAAAGAAATTGTTTTAAGTATATTTATATTACTACATCTAGTTTATAAGTCAATATGCTTTCTTGCCATTTGATGTTTATTTTGATATTGAGTTTGATTTATTTGCGATGTTTCTTGTAAGTCATGTTTAGCGTGAAATTATAGTTTTATGTAGATAGTATTTAAAGATCTAAAATTTTAGTTATATAGTCATAATGGTTATAACTATTTTCAGTAGTGAATTAATAATAAGATTTTTATTTTATTCTAAATGTTTCAAAATCGATTTGAGTATATCTTACTAATGAGCTTTCTGCTTTTTAAATTATTTGAATTTGACATAAATATTTTAATAAGTTGTAAATTGTAAGTGTAAATTGGCTTTTATATTTTAGAAACTGTTGAAATATTGTTTAAATTAGCTAACTTCTGATGAGTTTGATGTTTAAAATAGATTTGTTGTATTTTTACGTTAATGATTTTTTAAATGAACATTGTTTTATATATTACTATTGCTTAAGAAACTTATGATGTCCTACTACTTTGTTTGTTGGCAGTATTAAATTATCGTTTTAATAATAATTTATAGAAATATGAGTTTTAAATATAATTAGTTTAATTTTCGAAATGAATTTAAGTTTGTTTTGCCATATTTAATAAAACTATATTATAATAAGTTTAGAATACACTTTGAACGACAATAGTATTTTGTTAGTTTTCTGATAGCTAATAATTATTTAAAAAAAAAACTATTTTTGTAGTATGAATTTAAGTAAACGGAGAGTTTTAGCAAGTTCTTTTAGAAGTTTAGTAACGCTTAGTATTTTGTATAGGTGACGATTGACATTCATTCAACATGATTGTGTAAAGATTCAGAATAGTACTTAAGAAGTCCAGGCAAGCGGGGTTCATATACTAGTTTTGCATAAAAGAAATGAAATGAGGTTGACTTTGAAAATAAGCATATTTGTTTTTGAAAAGAAATCTGAAAACGACATCAGATGTTTATTCTGCATATGCATAAATTCAATATAAGAGAAAGTATTTTCTGTCATGATTGATGTAGATATGAGCTAATTTTGTGCATTCTGTTTCTGAACTATAAAAAGAGCGAATATGAAAATCTAAAAGTTTTTGTTATGAATAAATGAAGATGTTTTGATTCTGTTTATTTCAAACATGTGAAATGATCTGAAGCTATTCAGTATTTTGTTTTGATATGATATGTCATCTGAAAACCTTGGCATGAAGTTCTGATTCCGTATCTGAATGTGATCTGGTTTCGATGATGTTCTGCTCTGTTTTTGTTAAGGCCCAACCACGGGTATAATGGTGGTTTATAACCCTACCATAGGGGTGAAACATGGTATACAGCCCAGCCACGGGTATAATGGTAGTTTATAACCCTATCACGGGGGTTAAACATGGTATTTGTCCCGATGTGATGCTATGAGATGATATGATTATAATGTTTTAGTTTGGATATGCCAAAGGATTTTCTTTTTGGGAACACGTTTGTTTTTATGAAAATATTGATCTGATATTTTGTACCAAGTTTTGTTTATGCATTCCGAAAGTAAATATGATGTTTATGCATTCTGAAAGTAAATGTTTTGTTCTGCATATCGGACTTTATAAATGTTCATGTTTACATGCTAGTATATGTTATTTGCTTAGTGAGTTGTTGATTACTCACCCCTTATCTCCATAATATTTTTCAGATATTTTGATGGTTCAGCTGATGATTAAGATTATGAGGCATTAGGTGAGATGATTTTAAATATAGTGAATTAAGCATAGAAAGTTTTTATGAGTATTGACGATTTTTATTAAGAAATTTTATTGTGTTATGATGACTTGGCATTTTGAAAAGTTGGTTATATTGAGAAAATTAGATTGAATCGAAATTTCTATATGATATTGGGATTTTGGAGTCTATTATTATATTGTTGAAATGTGAGTTTAAGTGATAAGAAATAACTCTCCGACCCATGCGGGACCGAGGCGTTACACAAGTAACTCACATGGGCAATCTTCAATTATCACCCTCCTTCCAACTTACTAATGTGTTGTTTGTTTCTAGTTTTAAATATAATCTTATCTCTGTCAGTCAACTTACTAAAGCCTCATCTTGTCTTGCCTTTTTTACTCCATCTCATTGTATTTTTCAGGACCAACACACGAGGAAGCTGATTGGAATGGGTGAGGAATGTGGAGGTCTCTATCGCCTTCGAGCCCTGGGTTCCATTACTCTTCACACCGACTCTGCTGCTAACCCATTGTGGCATTGGCATTTTTGTTTAGGTCATCCATCCCTCCCTTGTACTCCAAAATTTTTTTCTGATTTGAATAAAGATGCTCATTGTGATATTTGTATTCGTGCTAAAATACTCGTTTACCATTTTCATTGGATGAAAATAAAAGTGCTAGTCCTTTTGATCGTATTTACTGTGATATATGGGGTGGCTATGCCACACCCTCTCATTCTGATGCACATTATTTCTCACCATTGTAGACGATTATTCTCGTGACACCTGGGTTTATCTCATGAAATTTAAATAAGACACTTTTTCCTGTCTCGCCAATTTTTTTTTTCATGATAAAAATCCAATTCAATTTTGACATCAAACCAATTCGCATTGATAATGGTCAGGAATTCTTAGCTCATCGCATGCTAAGGGTTACACCCAGTTAGAAGGTTTGGATTACCATGATACTTTTGCCCATGTTGCTAAACTTGTTACACTTCATTGTCTTCTTGCTATAGCTGCAACTAAAAGTTGGTTTTTACACTAATTGGATGTTCACAATGCATTTCTTTATGTTGATCTTGATGAAGAAGTCTACATGCATCCACCTCCCGATTATTATCCTCAGGGGGATAAAAAGTTTCTGTTGCTTGCACAAATCTTTATATGGTCTTAAGCAAACCTCTCGCCAATGGTACTCCAAGCTATCTCACATTCTTACATTGGCAAGTTTTTGTCAATCTCATACTGTTCATAGTCTCTTCACCAAGACTACGGGCACCGTGCTCACTGCCATTCTGATATATGTTGATGACATTCGTATCACTAGCAACGACCTACCCACCATCACTGCCCTCAATAACCACTTGGCTACTTCATTCAAAATCAAAGACCTTGAAAATCTGAAGTATTTTCTTAGCATTGAAATAGCACACTCACTTGTTGGAATGGAATCCTTTGAATTCACAATCAATTTGAAAACTCACCCAAGAGAGCTAAAATTTAGTCAATGGATAGAAAACCTAAACCCGTTGAGAACTCGTTTTAAAAACCTAGATTATATTAAGATCTAGACCAATTGAACAACCTGTCTCAAGAACCCAGATTACAAGGAGGAATGCCACAAAGATTGTGATTTACCTTTGATAAGTTCAAAAGTTCAATCAAGAACAAGAGGAGTAAACTTAACTCACAATGAATAAATTCATCAAATTTCATAAAACTCCTTAACATGAGACGACAAAGATTATTTAACCAAAACCTAATTAAAACATTAGCAAAAATAAAGTCATTTCCTCCAAAAATACCCTTGGATGAATAGTGTCATGTGCTACAGTACCACAGCTACAATATTTCTTTAAACCATAGTTCCTAAAAAGTAACTTTCCAAATAAACTTTTGGCCAAAATATAAGACCTTCCGAAAAACTCTAGTTCATAAGAAATAAGACATATGTGGGCCAAACATCCTCAGGCCAACTATTCTAGACTAATTCCTATTATTAACAAAATAAGTCTATTTAATGAAATAAATAAGTCCAATGCCTTCAATCACATAATCATAATAATAGACTCTAAGTTATGTTGCACTCTTCCATAGCTTTTATCACATGAATGATCACTAGATCTCATTCTCTCAAGCCCATCTTAAATATTCGGCTTTTTGTAGACTCATCTCAAGTGGATTGCACCAATCCTTACATTGCTTCATTGATCTTCTTAACACTTAATATTGTAATTAGCTCATCTGGAACTTGCAAATGATCTTTAAGACTAGGTCCACCTTGGTTCTCATTATTATTTATTCATTGTGAGTTGAGTTTATCTACTCTTGTTCTTGATTGAACTTTTGAATTTATCAAAGGTAAATCACAACCTTTGTGGCGTTCCTCCTTGTAGTTTGGGTTCTTGAGACAGGTTCTTCAACAGGTCTAGATTTTAATATAATCTAAGTTCTTGAAATGAGTTCTCAACGGGTCTAGGTTCTCCATCCATTGACTTGATTTTGGCTTTCTTGGCTCTTGTCCTGCTTACTTTCCTATGGAGCAGCATCTTACGCTCAATGACACTAATGGTGATCTTCTTGTTGATCCAGCATCCTACCACCACTTGGTTGGTCGTCTCATCTATTTGATCATTTCACGTCTAGATATTACTTATACGGTGAATATTCTGAGCCAGTTTATGCATGTCCCTCGTGAGCCACATCAGCAAGCCGCTCACCATTTACTTCGGTATTTGAAGTCCACTTCTGGTTATGGCTTATTCTTTTCTTCAGCCTGTAGTTTCCAGTTATCAGCCTATTGTGACTCTGATTGGGCCAGATGCCCTATGACTCGCCGGTCCACCACTAGTTTTGTTGTCAAACTTGGAGATAGCCATATCTCTTGGCGGATAAATAAGCAATCCACTATCTCTCGCTCTTCTGCTGAAGCTGAATATCGTGCCATGGATAACACCTCTTGTAAGATTACATGGTTACGATTTATTCTTCGTGATCTCACAATCTCTCATCCTCAACCTGCACTACTTCACTACAACAATCAAGCTGCCATTCATATTGCACGCAATCCGATTTTTCATGAACGCACCAAACACATAGAGATTGATTGCCACTTGGTGAGTGACCATATTCATGCTGATCTTCTTACTCCCACTAATTCACCCACTTCCTAACAACAAGCAGATCTCTTCACAAATTATTTGGGTCGTGAATTGTTTTTCTTCTTCAAATCCAAGTTAGGCATTACAGACCATCATGCTCCAACTTGAGAGTGAGTATTGAGATTAATTGTTGTAGTCAAGCAAATTCCATTTGTAGCACCATTTACTTTTACAAATAGTGTGTGAATTCTGTAATTGTAGTATCAGATCAAAATTAATTGAAAATATTTACAGCCAAGTGTGCATATTTTCTCATCCCTCTAAGTTTCTTATCAAAGTCAATAAACTAATTAAGTCTAATTTATATTATAAAGTGGTTTAACTCAAACACCATCCCGGTTGCCTTTATTTGGAGAAGGAGCTAGAATTGTTGGCCGACCTTCATTTACTCATGTACCTAAAAGCTAGCAGATCATACTCGATCTCAAGTTTCAAATTGATGCAATGATTACAACAGAACCAAATTTTTAGGCACGTTCATGGATACAGCCCAACTAGGCATAATTATATTAGAAGAATAACAAGTAAACAAATAAACAAGAAGAAGACGAAGACGTGGCGAACAACCCCGGCCCCAACGACATGATGGATGATTTTAGCCACAAAGTAAATGATTGGAAACCGTTGATCCGACGGTCGTGATTGCAGATGTGATCTTCGATCGGAATTATATTTTCGTTGTCGTTTTTTTATCAACGTTTGTCGGAGTATTAATTAAGCAACAATACCACAGGAGTAGAATAAAATTAAATGGCACAAGACAAAGGGGAAAAAAACAACATCGATAATAGCTATATATGGCGTTATGACGATGATCCAAAGGTACGTAATAGTTGCGTGATCACTCATTGGTCCACTTTTTATCCACAATTTATTAGGTATATGCGAACAAATTAAAAGGCGCTATTTCTCTTTCTGGTCTAGAGTTCATTGCAGAGTAAATGCATTGATATTTCAGTTTCTCATAACCAGTAATGACTAACATATGGATGGTATTTTCTATAATTAATAATAATAATAATAATTTTAGTATTTTTTTAATATATATATATACACACACTGTACTGTACACTTTCTCAAGTGAATTTTGAGAAATTAAGGATGTGTGTAGATGTTGAAGTGAGTTGAGTTGTGATGATAAAATATTGTTAGAATATTATTTTTTAATATTATTATTATTTTGAAATTTAAAAAAATTAAATTATTTATTATATTTTGTATTAGAATTTAAAAAAATTGTAATGATAAGTTGAGATTAATTGAAGTGAATTTAATAACCAAACGCATCCTAAGAATATGCTCAAAACTTTCGCGTTAGGCATTGACAAAGGCCACAAAGCATTGCTAATTAGATATGGATAATAGATATGAAAGATCACGAATCTCAAACTTGATTTGATACTTTAACTCCTACCACTATAACTTTATATGTTTCTTTCTACCATTTCATTTTTTAAGCACCGGACAGAAAAGAGAGCTATCTAGAAATATCGAAATCACTCGTTTCATGCTCTTAAACCATTTTAGACTTACAATGGTTTAACTATTATAAGTCTAAAATTTAGTTAAAAGTTAAGGTTTTAGCTAAAACTAAAATTATTAAATAAATTAATTCACATTAAATTATCTATCCTAAACTCAAAATAATAATATAATATTATATATTTTAATAATAATTTTTTATATATATTTTACAAATACACTCTATATATGAATTAAAATTTGTCAATTATCAATAATTCTAACTTGTGAATAAAATTTGTGAATAAGAATGCAAAAAACCGTTGTTGATTATTTGTAAATAAAATATGAGTTTGATGGGTAAATAGTGACTTTCCAATTTTAAAAATTCCTTTAAAGCACCTAACCAAATGTCAATGAAATTTAAATTTTAGCTTTTTTTGAGTTAAAACTCCTGCATTGGATTAGCCAAATCTATATTTGTGAGCTATAGTAATATTTTAGGGCCTTTAATTATATTTGAAGAGTTACTGTAGAAGAATTAAATCAATATTTTATGATTTTCTCATCCAACTACCTCCCTCTTTCCCTCGCTCTTCTCTTTATCTTTCTCCAGTTTCATTCAGTCTTTCTCTCCAAGTCGTTTTACCTCAACTCATGCATTGTTTTTTTCAGGCTTTGTTGTAATTTGGTGTTTGCAAAATTGGTATTGCATACAGTGTAGATTAAATATTAAGTTTTAATATTAATACAAAATATTAAATATTAAATATAAGTGTATTTACAAAATATTAAATATTAATATTAATACAAAATCATAAATATTATGACTCGTTTGGATGGTAAGATGAATTAAAATAATTTATAAATAAGAATAAAATTATTAATTAAAATAAAATGAAATGAGAAGAAATCTGTATCCAACGAGCCCTAGTGTTTATAATTTTCAGATTGCAAACAGTTCGGATCATATATTGCCGAATTACTTGGCCAATAATAATGGTAGCTTTAAGACCACAGTTCCACATTTTGGAGATATCATCATGTCGACATCATGACTAATCACCTCTACACGTGCCTTAAATCTATTGAGAGTAAATTATGACCCCTGCATTAAAGGTCCAGGAAAAGAGAGACCGGGCGAGCATATTCGTGTTGGAATATTCCCAGTGGACCATTTAAAAATACACGAAACGAATGTCTACACCATGCAATACAAAAATTTGGTGCCGCTAAATTGACGGATCGGACGTGTTTCGTGTCCCTTAGTAAATTAAGGAAGCATGTCGTACGTGGGACACTATCGTACGTATAAAATATGTTGTAGTAAAATATATAATATATATATATAAATGATATTTACGTAAATGTCGTATAATCCTTTTTAAAAATAAAAAATTTATTTTAAAAAATTAACTTTTTAACAATAAAACTCACTCTTTAAAAAAAACAAAAAATACACGAAACATTAGCTCAACGTACGACTGTATCTAATTACTCTTATTATATATACACGTTTCCACCCAACCCTCCATTAATGGCATTGTAGATTCACACGTGGGACTTGAAGCTTTGTTTAACATTGATCCGACTCTCTGAGTGAAGCAAAGGAAGCTCATATCCATGCTCGAGTTGTACGGTTTTCTGACGGTGGCAAGCGAAGTACTTGGTCTTATTTGTGAACCAAAACTACTAGCTTGTCGTTTCAGCTCTTTGGCAGCTTCTCTCTTATCTCTCTCTCTCTCTCTCTCTCTCACTGATATATTTTTTTTTTTAATCTTACGCAGCAAGAGTTAGCAGACCCATGGATTTTATATATTCTAGGTAAATCGGTATCCATTGTAGGGCGAAGTTGGAGTTTCTCACTAGGAACTCAGACAGTGAGTCCGGGAGTATCGATCTCTGCATGCTCATCATGATGTAGCTTTGCTAGCTTCTCGCGCACACTACGTACGGTACATAAAATTCTTGCATACTGGATTAATTAGCATGATATATATATATATCTATCTAGATATCTCATAAGATTAACTTTCTAATTAAATATATATGTACGTAGCTAGCTAGCTAGCTCTCGTAAACAAGGTTCATGATGTCGATGCTTTTTGTAGTGTTATCCCAAGTAGTTTAATAAACATATAAATTGAAAGAGATGTTTATTATTTTTATGTGTTTTTCTAGCTGCATTTGGGTTTCTGATCCTTTTGTTTTTCTAATTTCTAGTTTTCTTAATTTCTAGAAACTGATCTTCTTTTGGACTCAAATCAAATCGACAAGATTCGCGAGCCTTCAATTTATTTGGGTCTATAATTCATAACTCGTTTGAGAATGTAGTATTGCTAAGCTTTAGATAATATATTATTAAGCGAAGTAATTAAGAATCTTAGTTTAAAATCTCTGAACCCTTTCTCAAGTTCACTTAAATATTAAGCTATATATATATATATATTGCTAGTTGGTGAAGATATATATACTTTTGCTCCATTAATCTTTCAGTTTGTTTTCCGTATAGTACTGCTGATGGCGCTTTGCCTTTAACTTGAACTTTAATGCGTGCTTTAGGTCGGTATAATTAGGGAGTTTTCGTTAATCAGAGGTGTTTAAGAAAGAGAAGTTTGATATGAAAATATTGGAGTACTGTTAACCTGTGGTACCAATAAAGCACGGATAATTTCTATGTGCGAATCACTATGTCTTGTCCAAAAAATTTAAGTCTTTTTTTTTAACGAGTAGACTCAATGTGTGAAATGTTTAATTAAATAAGTTAGAGTGTAGAGTCAGATTTTAAATTCAAAACTTCTATTTTAATACCATGTGAAATCATCACTATTTATCCAAAAATTTTAAATTAATAAGAAGATGTAGGTTTTATTATTTATATTATATTATCATTGCTATGGTCGAAGAACATCTCGTTTTTACATATATATGTGTATATATTCAAAAATTCAAGCAGAAATTTGACTGTTCTTTACCAATAATTTTGGGTTGGGCAGCTGGGAAATATATAAAGAAAGAACAGGATCTCCGGTAACAAGTGCTACAATACTCACCCGCTGAAAACAAGTAGAAATAGCATGTACTACAAGCCGTCTTAGCAAAATCGTGCTTCGCATCTTTCGCTGCACTATATAGTATATACTTTGCTCTCTGTTGGTCTGAAATGTGGCCAACCAGAGTCCATTCTCAACCGTCGTTTGTGGCGTAACGCGGGGCAAAGTTTAGAGGTGTCAAAAGATACTGTGCCTATGGTACGTACTTGCCCGTTCTTGGTTTTTGTTGTAAAGAAATCGTAATGCCGAATGCTTCTGGTTCTCTTTTCTTGTTTATTTATTCAAGTCCTGTATTTTCATTGCAGTTATAAATCATGGAAATATAAATGGCAAACTCTTTGTTTTCTTTGCTTTATAATCAGACGAACGAATTATTAGGATTTAAGTGGAAAGGAAGTTGTCTGGTTTCCATTTCTTAGCTTGCTTGATTTGATCTGTCGGGCTTCTAGCATTCAGAAACTTGTCGAGAAAATGGGGGTACTCACACTACTTATAATAAACGCTTATAATTAGTCTCTTACTTGCCATTTGATGATGATTTATTACAGTACATCAGTCCTTTTTCATAGCTAAGATATGGTGGCCTTTGGAAAGAAGCTGAGAGAATCACAAATTGAAGAATGGCAAGGGTATGCTCTCTACTTCTACTGACTTTCAGCCAAGGTTTAAGGTCCAAATACTACTTGCTAAGAAATGGGTTTTATTGCCCCTGCCATGTATTGAGCAACGAGATAATTTCAGTAAGCAACGTATACATTCCTGGGCAGTAGTAGTCCATAGCCTAGCTAAATACATTTGAAAAAGATTAGTACCCACTATAAAAACAAAAAACAATAAAAAAAGAAAGTGGTGTTTTTTCAAATAGGTCTCTTCTTTTTTTTTTTTTTTGAGGGGTTGCACGGATCTTGCACATCCCATAATTTTCATCTGCAGCCTGTTTTATACTTGTTCTGCCAGTGATTTTGAATTGTTGACAAGCTTGTTTTATGTTCTTTTAATTTATTGTCAAGGTGTTTATTAGTTGCCAAAACTCCAAAACGATCAATTGAGCATCCTATTTCATGCGGATTTTGAGATATGCCAATGGAAACTTGGAAAGGAAATGTTTATTTAGGAAACCCCAGTGCTTCAGAAATGGTTAAAATGATGTTAATGAGTAATCGTTATGCAAAATATGAAATTTCTTGTTTGTTTTTTTATTTATTTCCCACTCCCTCTTTTTTTTTTTTTTATTATTCTGTCGTGTGCTTTTGTTTTGATTCTTTTCAGATGCTACATCAATTACAAATTAATGAAGAAGAAAGTTAATCGATACACACAACAAATTGAGGTCGGAACACAAAACGGTGATAACTTTCTGATGGACTTCTCAAGATTGCTAGACTGCGAGGTAACTTTTGCTATAATAAATGATACTCCCCTTTACATGACTAGTCCAGAGGAAGCTCAAAAACCCATGATTAGTTGCAGGGTCACACTTGGAAGTTACATAGGACATCATTTGGGATTATTTTTTCATTTCTTCCATGCTAGTCCATCTCAATTCATTGTTTATCCTGAATCTGCATTCCTGCATTTTGTCTTGCTCCGACTCAGTTTTACTATCCAGAGATTTGCAGTGTCTCATCATTCCTTGGGCGAGCATGCTGAACTCAATTTTTTATAACGATTCTCCCAATTATGAATATAGAGAAAAAGGGCGTATTTTTGCTGTATCATTTTCCTTTCAAGTGATCCTTCTGGTATGGATAATTCATGTAGATTCATTGATAATGCAAATGTTATGGTCATGTAGTCAAAATTGATTGCAAATATTTATGTCATCTTTGATTAATCTTGAATCACAGATTGAAAGGATTGTCCTTTTCCTGCTGGAACAACAAGGGCAACTTGCTACCAGGTTATCCGATCTTAGAGAACAGCAGCATGTTCTTTTACAGCAGCCAGATGGATCAAGAATATCTGAATTACAGGAAGCATATAGAGCAGTTGGATGTGATCTTTTAAGGCTTCTCTCTTTTGTTGAGATCAATGCCATTGGTTTACGTAAGATATTGAAAAAATTTGATAAGCGGTTTGGTTATAAGTTCACCAACTACTATGTCAAAACTCGTGCAAACCATCCTTACTCCCAGCTGCGACAAGTTTTCAAGCATGTGGTAATTGACCAATTTAGAACAAATATAAATATATGCATGAGGTCTCTTAATTTCTTATAATTCCCTTGATTTTCCCCTATTTTCATGTTTCACTCATACTTAATAACTTCACAAGGCATAGGTTAGCTCTATTGTCTCTACACGTGAATGGAAGGCATTATCAGCTAGTAACTGAACTGCAGGGGTTTGGTGCTGTCGTTGGAGCCATATCTCGCAATCTCGCAGATCTTCAAGATCTTCAACACCATCAGGGGAACTACATATCGATATATGATCACCCTGCTTTATCCCACCCGGTTTTCTCTCATCTCCATTCAAGATTATATGCAATGTTACTATGGTTTACTTTCTGAACAGTTTATGAAGTTTTCATCAAAGTTAGTACCTCTGAACTGGGTATTAACTACTGAAAAAATAACTCGAGTTGATGGTGTCATGATGTCTACAAAACTATAAAAATTAGATTATGCAACAGATTTATTAATGAAACAATTAAATTTAGAATTTCTTAACTGAATTGAAAATATTTAAGTATTTGTTTTGGAAACTTAAGTAGAACTGCTGTCTGTATCAAACTTCAGGTAGTTATTACACATAACTATTTCACAACGAAGCATCGTTTATGGGTTCACTTAAGTATTTTGACATATTCTAAAATCCTCCAGCTGCATATGATAATAGTTGCCTTTTTTACTGGTTTTGCAGGATCCTGTCATCGATTCTATTAGGTCAGCTGTAGAGAAATTATCAAACTCAACAAATTACCTTCACTTTTTGGGAAGACATGCCTTTATCATGGAGGACGACTTGCCAACTCCATCTCAAGATGATAGTGCTGACCAGAGATATCATTTTATGTCACTTCTCCTGAACTTGGTAAACACATTTCTATATATGGTCAACACATACATTATAGTTCCGACAGCAGACAGCTACTCCTTGAGCCTTGGAGCTGCAGCAACAGTCTGTGGAGTTGTGATAGGGTCTATGGCTGTTGCTCAGGTGTTTTCTTCAGTTTATTTTAGTGCATGGTCAAATAGATCGTACTTCAGGCCCCTTGTATTTAGTAGTGTTGTCCTTCTTGTGGGAAACACCTTATATGCTCTGGCTTATGATCTGAATTCAATATCTGTTCTTCTGATTGGTCGGCTCTTCTGTGGGTAAGTGATCTTTTTGGTCCTCATTACTTGAGAAAACACATTCAATTAGTAAATTTTCTGATTATTGCGCATGCTATACTCAATGGTTAATTAATTTACATTTATATTCTTAACTGTTTTATGTGTATGATTGAAAAATGAAAACTTGAATTTCAACTGGATTGTATATCCGATTGGCCTTGCATTTGTACGTATAGCTAATCCTCTGTTCAAGTTGCCTGTGATATATAAGCAATCATTTTCGGAAAGAATACATTGTTTTGAAAACAAAATAAATAAAATGCTTTGAAAACAAGATGAATAAGGGCACTTTTGGGCTCCACAGGAGTTTAAATGTTATGTATGTGCATCTTGTTTATTATTATATCTTTCATCAAAAAAACAAAAAATCTTGTTTATTATTATGATGATTATGTTTGTGACTGTGAGCCTGTGAATTTTGATCAAATAAATGAATTCTCCTAGAGATGCTACTTCTTGCTCGTTCTTTTCAAAAGCATTCACTTTGGTTTCACTTCATCAACTGATGAGGTCATGCTATCAAAATGTCAGGTTAGGTTCTGCAAGGGCTGTTAACAGGCGTTATATCAGTGATTGTGTACCGCTCAAATTGAGAATGCAGGCGTCTGCAGGTTTTGTAAGTGCGAGTGCGCTTGGAATGGCATGTGGTCCAGCTCTTTCTTGTTTACTCCAGACGAATTTTAAGATTTCAAAACTTACTTTCAATGAGGAAACATTGCCTGGTTGGCTTATGACTCTTGCGTGGCTTGTCTACTTATTGTGGTTATGGATTTCTTTTAGAGAGCCTTCTCTTGAGACTAAAGAAGCTGCTGTGCCGCAGGAAGTTAATGCTGGTATGTGAACATGATTGCTCCTTTTGGTTAATTATATTACTATCCGTTTCCCTTTCTTCATTGTAATAACTAATGAATCTTTTTGCTTTTATCATACCCCGTCTCTTCACTTTAGAAAACAATCTGAGCAGCAGAAACTGTAATTGTATATCAAATTTCTAAACCTTTCTGTTCCATCTACTCTACACTCAAAATCAGACCTTTGGCATTACCTGGAGCATGAGCTATATCCATCAAGTGAATAGATGACACTTCCTCATGCTCAGTAAATGCTGATTCTGGAAGAGATATCAACTAACTGCCTATATCTATGTGCTGAATATTCTCGAGGCAGTGCCCTATGTCATCTCTCTCAGTTAACGTCAATACTATACGGTGTCTAGATACCCTCAAACAAGATCACCATAGTAGGCTTGGGCTGAGCAGCCTGACAATAAATAACAACTATAAGAAGTAGCTTTCTATGCATCACCACTTGCTTGGATTTTTGTTGGTAATAATATTTATGTAGTTTTTTTCATTTGTTAACTTGCCTGATTTCTAATTAGGCACTGTTTTTTCTGGTCTAGGACCATTGGTAAACGTTGCTGTGGAGAAAGGTTTCACTCAACCATTGCTAGTGAAATCAGAAGCTAAGCAACAAGATGAAGGCGAAGACCAAGGATGTGATGATATTGAAGAAGATTCTGGGGAATTTCAAAAGCCTGTCACGTCAATTGTGATGGCATATAGACTACTTACACCATCAGTAAAGGTTTGGAGTTGATAGGGAGCTACATTTACATTCGACATTATTTATATGCATCTTAGGCATTCAATTTATAATCCCTGTTGAAACCTATTTAGAGGAAATTACACTTTTCGTCCATAACTATCACCTGTTGTCCACTTTGCACCCGAAAGTATTAGAAGTTTTAATTTGCACCTAAAACAACTTGTATTTCAAGTTGCATACATGACTAAGATCTGGCTGTTTAGATGATCTAAAAATTGGTTCAGTGGCACAATCTTAATGTTTAGATTTTAACTGGGCAAAAAGTGTAATTCCTCCATCTATTTATCATTTTTCATTCTGTAGTTTTGCAAATCTCTACATAGTAAATGTCATTGAATTTCTTACCATGATCTCTTACTTTCTAGGTTCAACTATTTGTGTATTTTATGCTCAAATATGCCATGGAGATTTTACTTGCTGAATCAAGTGTCATCACTGGATATTATTTTATTTGGACAAGCAGCAGTGTGGCAATCTTTCTTGCATGTCTCGGGCTAACAGTGCTTCCAGTAAACATTATTGTTGGAAACTATATCGGCAACATGTTTGAAGAAAGGTAGAAAGAATTTAACCCCCTCTCCCCTCTCAATTAAAGGAAGAATTTAGGCTATTGCTTCTCCACAGTATGCACAAAACTTCTAAGGTGATTTACCATTGAAATTGGGTTCGATTTCACCTTTTCTTGGTAGTTACTATAAATACAAGTAGATAAGAGCAGAAGTTCAACATCCTGATGTTTCTGCACAAGTATGCCACTTGCCTTCAACACGTTGTGTGAATGCTTGTGCAAAATTTAGTAATATGGGTGCTGAATACATGAATATTACTTGAGGTTGCCATTGATCCTACATTTTTTTTGGGCCTCATGAGAAATGTTGACGATGGTCTAAATTTTCAGCCAACCCCAAGTAGTGGCGTCTTCTAATTCATGTGGTGATAAGTTCTAGTCATCTGATTATGAAGTTCTAGTTTTCTTTTTTTTTCCTTCCCCCTTATTTGTTTTTTTCTGGTTTACCTGATTGCAGGCAAGTCCTACTGGCATCTGAAATTATGGTGTGTTTTGGTATACTTCTAAGCTTCCAAGTATTCATCCCTTACTCTGTCCCTCAATATGTTGGCTCAGCTCTAATCACATTTGTATCCGCTGAAGTCCTTGAAGGTAACTATGGCTTATTCTGTTCATAGGATACACTGGATAGTTGTGCAAGAATTATTTGCTTGTATAATTTGTTTACTTCTTTCATTATTAGATCAAATTACCCTCATTTGATTGTGATGGCCTGAACCCAGTCTAAGCTGGCAAAAATTACTTTTGGACTTAAAAAAATTGGCATGAAGCTCCCCAAAACTTTGCCTGAACTCGTTTACCAATTTATAATTTGTAGTTCTCTGATCAGAAAGAAAATCTGTGGTTTGGATTAGGTCTTAGTTCTCTGTCACATGGCCGGAATGAATATCTAAATCTAAGCAGACCTATTCCCATTTTTTTTTCTTTGACATCACAATTGGCATATTGATTGAATTTTAAGGTGGATCTTTTCCTTGCTTTGTACAAAATGTTGGATCCCATTTGCTTGAGCCATCAAATCTTCATTGGAAAATACTTGTTTAGTGTTATATATATTGCATCTGTTGTTGGAGGACCCTTTGCTTCCAGAACATGATTTTGTATCTCATTTGCTTGGCCAATCCAGGTGTGAACTTATCACTCCTATCTCGTGTCATGTCATCAAGGCTTTCCCGTGGCACATACAATGGTGGACTGCTTTCCACGGAAGCCGGGACCCTGGCTCGAGTAATTGCAGATGGTACAATAACAGTGTCTGGTTATTTGGGTGAGAGTAGACTCTTGAATATCACCTTAGCTCCTGCACTCCTCATCTGTATTTCATCCATCATTGCTACCTGCTTCACCTACAACTCTCTCTACTAATGCCCTTCTTCACTTTTAACTTGAACAACTATTGTATAGCATATTTGGATATGCACACCGATCAATGGTGGCCAATGCTCTACATTGCTAGCATTCAGCAGATATATATATATATATATATATATATATATCTAAATGCTGTTGAGGATGGAAGCTTTCAATCTGTGCCCCTTTATTTGTTTTTCTAAGCACAACCGAATGCAGAAACTGTTGTGCTCCCTTCTATACTGGATCAAACTAATTATAAATTGCATGATGCATTTTAACATTTAAGGAAAATTCATCAGCTTGGTTATGCGAGTAAAGATACTCCAAACAACCCGACCTTGGCTTGCTTCATCCACCAACGAGTATGTGGAAGCGATGCTTCATTTCCCAACTACACTGGTGGCGATGCAACGGCTATGCCGTAATCTTCTGCTTCTAATTGTTGAGATAATATGACTTTGCTTTCACTAAAACTAAAAGATAATTGTTGGATTATCGCAGTCATAAGCAACGTTTGAGTTTGGCCATCCCTTTATTGGAATGGGACTCTTTCTGATCTTTTTATCTGCAAAATAATGATGTCTGTTGCAATGTACTCGATTTGGAGGGAAGGAATCACCGGTACCTTTCGGCACAAGCAAAGGGATAAAGCTAATGTATTTGAGGCGATATTTATTTTTGTGAACACTGGGATTACTACTATTAAGATTAGACTCATCCTATAACCTCTGGCATAAAAAATCTTAAAAATAATTAAAATAAGCAGAGTTTTGTTATGTATCAGCTACTATTCACTTCCACATTCAACACTGATAATTTTTTTTTTAATTTTTTCATAAGGTGTGAAGTGTGTACAATGAATAGTGACTGATAAGAAAAATTATTCATAATTTAAATTTTCCGAATCACATCTGTTATATGGCATATTACAAGCGGATATAAAATTATTTGTAATAAATTAAATACTTCTGAACTTTATGTTTCTTATATATTGAATGAATTCTTGCTTAGAAAAAAAAAATTATTTGTAATATAATTAAAAATAATAAAATTTATGGTAAAAAAAAAATATATCCCCTCAATTAAATACATCGCGTCTTGCTTAGGGTCTAATGCTTGGGAGGATATTACAGGCGGAAACTACTACACTCACAGAAGATTGTTACCGAAATCTTCTACCGAAAGGCAAATGTTTTTTTTTTTTGCTTTTTTTTCAATCATTTTTCTAAATAGTTTAAACATTTTTAAAAAATACAAAAAAATCACAAATTTATTTAAAAATACTTTCTTAATTATTGATTATTAAGTAAAATAAAATAAAATGCAATTCGGTAGAAGATTTCGGTAACAATTTTCTGTGAGAATAGTATTTTCCTATTACAGGCAGTCTCAGTCAGTCCAGTCCGTCTGCCTTTAGGACTATTCTCTTCGACGCGCACAATCCGACGGTATGCCCTATTAGCGCACATTAGGTACTCTCCTTATCCTGCGCCGTCTTTACAAACCCATATGTGGAACTTCAATTTGGTTGTTCGATTTGTACTCTGTCTCATTAAATCGAGCCCTTTCCATCCAAAACCAAAACCCAATAATTTCTCGCTCTAAAATTTCTGGGCTCCAGTCGTGTGAGATAGAGAAACAAAGCAAATACCGAAAGCTGCATAAATGGCCACAGAGTTACCGGAAGGAACCTTAAATAACATACTGGATCAAGAGTCGCTCAAGTGGGTCTTTGTGGGAGGAAAAGGTGGCGTGGGCAAGACCACCTGTAGTTCCATCATCTCAATCCTCCTCTCTAGGGTTCGATCCTCTGTTTTGATCATCTCCACTGACCCTGCTCACAATCTCAGCGATGCGTTTCAGCAACGGTTCACCAAGACACCCACTTTGGTTAATGGGTTTTCCAATCTCTATGCTATGGTACATTTTTTGGGTCATAAATTGTACTTTTTATTGGTTTTTTATTTTCTTGGGGGTTCTGGTTTTTTCCTTCTCTCTCTCTCTCTCTCTCTCTCTCTCTCTCTATTGTGTGAATTTTGAAAATTTTGGTGGTTTATCAGCTGGTGCAATGGTTCGATGTTGAAACTTTGAGGTTTTCGTTTAAATAAATCCGTGTAGACTCGGATTTTGAATTTTTGTTGGGTATATTTTGTCGTTGAGTTATTTGCGAGATTGCGGTTGTATTTGATGAATTTGGGAAATACCCAATTCGTAGAGAAATTTCATCATTTTTTCTATCGATATTTATGGCAGTGCTTTTAAGCAACGATGATTATCCGCTGATCTGTTGACCGTGGATTAGACATTTGGGTTGTCTGGGCTTTCTTCTAAAATAAAGATATATTTGAACCATTATATCTTAGTTTTCGAACTGCATTTTACTTGCATTATTATCTATTTTCTTGTTCTGTTTGTTGCGAGTTGACATTTCGTATGATCCTTTCTAGGAGGTGGATCCTAATGTGGAAAATGATGATGTGGGCAGTGCCGATGGAATGGACGGCTTATTTTCCGAACTAGCAAATGCAATCCCTGGAATTGATGAGGCTATGAGCTTTGCAGAGATGCTGAAGTAAGAATCCCGTTCCTTCTATTTGATTGTATTGAGCCACCAAATTCATCGGATCTCTATTCCTCACTTGATTAAAGTGAATTGAGAGCTGTTACGATATGTGTATTTTAGTTGACTTATATGAAACTGTTGGAGGATTCCATTTTTTCATTGAGATTAGTATATGATTGATGATCATTCCTGGTGTTATTAAAATATCCTAGACATAGGAATAACGACAGTTAGCCAATAGACTTTTCATTAGTACCAATTACAGGAGTTGGCTGCAGGTACAAGTTTGGTAAGGTCTCCTGCACGGAAGACATCTGTTATGTTTATCAGTTGATATACCCTTTTTATTTTGAGTGGGGGAGGGTTGAATGCAGTAACATACAGTCTTGCGAGCTTACCTTAAATCTTGAGTGATTTAAGATAAACAGGACCAAATTATTACATGTTGCGTCAATCAATGCCTGTAAAGCACGGTATCATGATGTTGACCCTTTAATCTTTATTCACCTTATTTGTTAAAGATATATTCATGAGACCCATTACCTCCAATTTTCGTTGTAGACCATATTTCTTACTCACCTATATCATGATGCTGAATCATAAAATCACCTTGGGTGCAAACAATCTCTAGGGGCCATCGGATTGGGAGATTTTCCCCTTGAATTACCGGAGGTGCACTTGCGGGAAACTCCTTGCCGAGGGCCTGTGCACCCCCTGGATTAGTCGGGACGCTGTTCCTAGACACCCAGTGCAATAAAAAAAATGATGCTGAATCATAAAATGAGTCTTACTTGAACTTTTTTTTGTTTAGTATTTGATTTATAATGTATTTAATGGAAATGGATGCATTAAGCATTTTCATGTGTTGCATTTGCTATGGCCTATTCATGCATATGCACCTCTTCTCTGTAGACTGCATCGTCAATTACAGCATATAATTTTGGTTTTATTTGCCTGAACCGTCATACAGATTAGTGCAAACAATGGATTATTCGGTCATAGTTTTTGACACTGCCCCAACTGGCCATACACTGCGCTTGTTGCAATTTCCATCAACCTTAGAAAAGGGTCTCACGAAAATGATGTCCTTGAAAAGTAAATTTGGTGGTATAATCAGTCAGGTATGTTCTTTGTATTATAGAGCATAGTCATATGGTATCTGAAGGTTTAGAGGCATTTTATGGTGTCTTTTGCAACAGAAATTATCCGATATTGCAATCCATATTTCATGCATTCTTCTTGTTTCTTTGGATTTTGACACATTCTAAATCATCTCTAACTGTATCCCCTTTGATGGGTATCTTTAAGGATAGAAATATCTAAATGGCATGCTTTGAAACTATTATGGCAGATGACCCGCCTCTTTGGTGTGGATGAAGAGTTTGGTGAGGATGCAATTCTGGGAAAGCTCGAAGGCATGAAAGATGTGATTGAACAAGTTAATAAACAATTCAAAGACCCAGTAAGATTGCCCCATTCATACGTCATTTACTCCTCTCCGTTTTAATAGATTTCCAATTATTCGTATTGAATCATATGCCAATAGTGGACATGTATAAAAGTTAGAGCCAACCTTAAATCCTTAATGTGTTAATGCTAGTTGTTAAATTTATTAGGGGTGGTGTGAACTGTAGTTACTGGAGGTTTTGGAGTGCTGGAAGCTTATGGGGCATTGGAAGTGTAATGAGAAAATTGTATAAAGAGTAATATGAAGTTTCTTTAATTATTTTCCCAAACTATGTACTTTCTAGTCGTGATATAATTTTAAAAAAGGCTGTACTGATAATAAAAAAATTAAAAAGGCTTTAAATAGTTACTTCGAACTTAAAAAGCACATTGCATATGAATAACCTGCATGGGTACCCATCAAGAGTGCAACCTAGTGGTTAAAGGACGATCTTGGGATGAGCTATGGACTAAGATATCTTGGGTTCGATTCCACAGTAGGAGTTCACAGGTCTGGTTGGTGAGGTTATGTATCTGAGGTTTGCTCCTCTGGGTTGGACCCAAAAGGCCCTGCCTTGGTGAGGTTCCATGTCCAAAAATCAGCTGCATAGGTAAATTAACCCCCTTCTCATCTGAGTTTTTTTTTTTTTAAATAATAACCACAACCTTTTTCTAAATCGAAATAAACTTTTGGTACTCTTTTTTTTTTTTTTTTTTTTTTTTTTTATAAGTAAGAAAATTTATCAATCCTCATAATTAGGCAAAGCTCAAGTACACAGGTAGTATACAAGAGAGAAATACCTAATTACAGCCTACGACAAAGAAAACGAAGCATAAAAGTCATTAAAATTGACCCCCTCTAAAACAATGGCCTTAGCCCAAAGTAACAAAGATTGGAAAAATAAGTCTCTAATCCCACTAATGAGCGTTCTCTATTTTCAAAACATCGTTCATTCCTCTCATTCCATATGCACCACATTAGACATAGAGGCACCATCTTCCAAATAACCGCTACTTGAAGATTTCCCCGTAGTATTCCATTCTAGCAAGCTAGAAGATCCACCACTCTCTTAGGCATCACCCAAGCAATGTCCAGCCTTACAAAGATCTCATCCCATAAAGCCTTCGCCACTTCACAGTCGAGAAGAAGATGATCTGACGTTTCACCATTCCTTTTACACATAAAGCACCCATCCATTATGAAAATACCACGCTTCCTCAACTTATCTATGGTCAGAATTTTCCCATGAGAGGCCAGCCAACCAAAAAAAGGGGCACTTTACTTTTCCAAATGTGCTTCCAGGGGAAAACAGTAGATTAATGAGTAGCATAGCATTATATAAGGATCTAACTGGAAAATTCTTGTTCCCGGGATGAATCCACAGCAGTTTGTCCTCCCCACCACACTCCAAATTCAATGCATACAAGGTGCTGAAAAAGTCAGAAATATCTCTCACTTCCCAATCTTGAACTGCTCTAATAAAAGACACGTTCTACTGCACCAGGGCATTCAAAATTAACTTCTGGTACTCTTTATAAGAGGTAATTGAAAGTCTCGTAGATATATAACATTGGAGGCGGGAAGAATTTGTGTGAAGCCTGGTTCCTTACTAGCCAAAAGAAACAAAAAAATGTGGTCTCTTAATAGATTGACCCTCTTGAAAGTGCAGTTCAGCTCAAGAAGGATTTGCACCCTTCTGCTGCCTGCAATCACTTGCAGTAACTTTTGGGTGTGAATTAATTTGGTGGCGTGTTTGTGGATATTTCGTCCTGTGGTCATGTTCTCTTCTGGACTTCCTGTGGTAGCTGTTATGTTTAGGAAGTTAAGATGTTGTGATAACATTAAAATTGACAATCCCAAGGGGTTGGCCCAAGTGGTGAAGGCTTTGGTCTTGGGGTATCACTCCCTGGTGAAAAGCCAGCGATTTAACTAGTTCAATGTAGAGAAACTTCCGAGGGTGCGGTGCATGGGACCGGGATTTACTCTGCAGGGATGGGTCCAAAGGGGCCTTGGAGAGGTTCCCCAACATTTATTAAAAAAAAAAAAAAAAAAAAAAAAAAAAAAAAAAAAAAAAAAAGAAAAGAAAAGAAGAAGACCATTTTCTGTCATTTTGAGAGACATAAGATTCAGCTAGACATCTGGACCTGGTGATAACTAGGCTGTGGTATTTTCTTGCTCATAGCATCATGGTAAAGGCCCTATGTTATTACAAGCTAGTTAAATATTTCAAAATACAAAGATGAGTCAAACTACTATTAAATCTACTATTAAATCTACGTAGAACTATGTATATGGCTTTGCCTATTCTTTGATCAATAAAATTTGTTTACTTATAAAAAAAAAAAAAAAAAAGAAGTAAAAGCACTATGAATTATGAGGTTGGTTGTAATTTTGTGTGACTTGCCAGCATTTCATGAATCAAGTTTGCAATTAGTTTGGATGTTTTGTAGTTATTTTTAAAGCACTTGACCTGATTTTCCGTGTTTATTGGTTCACTCAAAATCGTGTTGAATGTCAAAATTTTTTGTAGTTATTCTTAATGCGCTTATATTTCCCTGTTGGCAGGACTTGACAACCTTTATCTGTGTTTGCATTCCAGAGTTCCTCTCTCTTTATGAAACAGAGAGACTGGTCCAGGAACTCACCAAGTTTGAGATAGATACACACAATATTATCATTAACCAATTACTTTATGATGAAGAAGGCAAGTTTACATGTTTTCGTGTTTCTTTTTTCACATGGAAATAACTTTTTATCGAAAACAAAAGTCATGTATCAGTCGGCCTGTTTTCTACTTGTAGATGTAGAGTCCAAGTTACTCAAAGCTAGAATGCGGATGCAACAGAAGTACCTTGACCAGTTCTACATGTTGTATGATGACTTTCACATCACCAAGTTGCCTTTGCTGCCGCAAGAGGTAAACTACATCGTGGCAAAAGTTTTGGAATATTTAAAAGTGATGACCTAATCTGAAGTTTGTCATTCTAGATGAGGGGTAAACAAATTAATTTTAGTTGTTAGTGTTGGCCCTTTTGACAAGTCAGATATTGATTTTGTAGGTTACAGGGGTTGAAGCTCTGAAGGCATTTTCAAATAATTTTCTGTCACCATATCAACCTTCCACGAGTAAAGGCACAGTGGAGGAGTTGGAGCAAAGAGTATCCACACTGAGGCAGCAGTTGAAAGATGCTGAAGCAGAGCTAGAACGACTTAGAAAAGGAAAACAAAAGGTCTGATGATGCTCGGCTCAATGGTATTGCCATTGTTCCTTTTTCCTTCCCTCATTCTTTCCGTGTTTACAATCAGACGGCACCATCTCCCTTCTTTAGACTGCCAAGGGAAGTCAGCCTTCTCATTTTACCTCTGGTTGATGTTTTCTGTCGCTCAAACTTATTTGTAATTTTTTAAGATGAGCCCTTTCAGATATATAAGCGGTATATTTATATATTTTTTTTTATATTTCTATCGTAAACAATTTCGATAATGGTAAATTCCTATTTTTAATATCTGAACGCCTATATACAGTTTGAATTGATAAGAATATAGATTACATGCCATTATTTTCTGGGTGTGATGAGAGCGTTTTTGTGGCTTTTTCTTGGGTATTTGGACCTCCCATGGAAGGTGAATTAGTTTTTGGTAGCATATAAATCTCTTTTTTCTTCATATATGGAGTTGTGCTTTAGTGAAGGACCTCACTATTTGGAGAGAATCTGGAGCTGCATTATGCGACGCCCGCTTCCGCTCCCATAGCAGCGGCCAAAAAAAAAAAAAGGGGGGGGGGGGGGGGGGGGGGGGGGGGGGGTGATGTGGCCACCACGGTCAACCAGAGGACCTCGAGAGGTTACAGTTTATTTTCACCAATATCTCGAACTCACGAGGTTACAACACAACTTGTAGTTGGAAGTTGTGGAAGATTAGTGAAGTTATCAATATTGAGATGAATGGACCGTTTCCAAGTTTCTTTCATTTGACAAATGGAACGAAAATCATCTTCCAAAGGAGATAGTCCTATGTTTTAAAAGCTGCAAAGGAGATCGCGCATGTCAATTTCCTCAGAAGTGGGCTTGGATTGCTCTTGCAGAGTAGCGTTTTACACATATGTAATCTGCAAGTCTGTAATACCCAATTACAAGCAGTTCAAAATATGATAATTGCGCAAATAATCGTGCAAGATCTGCCGTGGACATTTTAAAGCTAATTAAGTATTATAAAACAACGTTGAGATGACCGAGTTGGTCCAAGGCGCCAGATTAAGGTTCTGGTCCGAAAGGGCGTGGGTTCAAATCCCACTCTCAACAAGTTCTTGTTTTTTTCTCTTTCCCTTTTTTGTAAACGTCATCCTTAGAGTTGAAAAAAATATTATTTTTTTATATTATTAATTTTGAAACCAGAAAAAGTTAAATTATTTATTATATTTTGTATGAAAATTTGAAAAAATTGATCAGATGGGTTGCAGAAATTTGGTAATCGTGCGTAGAAATCAGTTAAAATCTATTTGACCGAAACCTTTAACCGAGGAAACTTGGCAAAACAAACAGCTCTGGATCTATCGAATATCCATCCCCCGTATCCCTACTAATTAAGGCTAACTCCACATCTACAATTTAGAAGTTTTGTTACGTCACACAGATACTTTTGCTTCCTTTTGCGGAGTGCAGTTGATTTGCCGCTGGCCATGTTGGACTCCAAGACTACCTCGGTTTCTATCTTTCTCAATTCTCATAACGAACTTAAATCGACAGAGCTCAGAACAAACTACATTCATCTGGAAAATGTCGTAAATACTAGATAGCCAAAAGTGAAAGTTGAAGTTCATCAAAGAGATGAGAAAATAGCAAAAACTTTCATCACTTTCTTATATATGCTTCAATGAATTCTAGAAGAAAAGTACAGAGATAAATAAGTTGCCGAGACCATGACTATCTCATGATAACTATTTCATTATCAAAATGAGTACACAACACGATCATCTAGATGCTATCCACCATGCAAGGTTGAAATGAAAACCACCACATCCTTCTCTTCTAGGGTTGTATCGAGCTGTCCACTTAGCTCCCAATCACAATCATTCACAAGGACCAGAACACCAGGTCTCCTGAAAGAAAACAGTACAGTGCCACTACATGTTTAAGAAGGATAGAACGATGCAAATCAAATTAGTCATCTTATGACTTAACAGATAATAGTGGTTTGTTGGTGACACTGCCCTATGTTTCTCCAGCTATTCCCCTTTCCACCTTTCTGTTCTTCTCCTTAGAAGTGTTATTCATCACTAACCTAATTCATGATCACAATAGCATAACCTATGAGTGCAGTGTGCACACACATTCAAAATTCAGAAGCAGATTCAAACTTACACAGAATCTTCTTTCATGAACATTTCAGGCCTCTCCTTGATCAAATTGGTACGGACCCAACCGAGCAAATCTTTCATGATTAACTACAAGGACAGAGAGAAACATGTTGAGTCTTCTAACCACAGACGTGAAAAAGCATATCTCATTTTTATGCATTGTAGAGACTCACCTTCTCTGCACCATTTTGTGGATCAACATTGACATTGTGGATCTTCACAGAGTCACAGAGGAGCTCTAATCCTCCACTGCAGAGAAATTAACATTGTGAGCACGCCAATAAGAAATAGGCATACAGAAAGAGTAAAAGTAGCCAAGCATGTACAAGTTAGTGATAAAATATGATAAGAAAATTGATGCTCAACATGCCATCAAATTAGGTAAATAAATGAGCACACCATCAAAAGTGCAGGATCATTAACAATGATTGTGCATAGTACTCTTAAACATTTGATATGGAACAACTGTCTACTTGCGCCAAGCCCAATAGTTGGATGTATTCAAGCTAGAATACAATACTTCTTAACAAACCATGAAAGAATCCCAACCCCACAGACCCATGCTCTAGATGAGATGAGCACCACCCGGCTAATAATAAACAATGCTCAAAGCGCTACAATGGCCAGGGTCATATCAGCAGAAGGTGAACCCGATTCATGTTATCATTATTTCAGAGTTCCATTCAATACATTCTACAAGAAACAAATAATGACCTTCACAACAAAAAAATATCATCATTAAGAAATATATATATATATATATATATTTATAAAGTGCCAACGCTTCATCGGGTGAAACTAATGACAGAAGATGAATTGACAAAACAACATCGAGCAATTTGAAATGAAAAGAATAGCAGTAACGAAATAGATAAATTTTTCTAAAATGAAGGCTATTTTCCAGTAGGTTTCCAGATGCCGAAATCTCAGATTGGACAATCTTTTTCTTCAAATTACACTGAGTTTCATCCTCTAAATTTTAGTTTTTGCAGAACCAAAAAATATCAAATGAATTAAGCAAAGATCTAGCTTTAATTTTACAGAGACCAAGTAAAAGGAAAAGAAAAACCTACCCGAATTCGAGAGTCAGTTGCATATTCAATTTTCGCGACAGATTCCTAAACCCTAGAGAGAGAGAGTTGCTCGATAGGCTTTGACGCTCACCCTGCTTGCTTTCCGATGAAGGTGCTTTTAAAGTTTTAGTTGGAATGAGACGGCGTCGTTCAAAACCGGGGGCGGTTCAATGGGTCACGTATAGCCGAACCTATTTTAGGAAATCTAGGATCGTTTAAAATGACCAATAGTATTGCAGTGATATTTTGGACCGAGCTTACATAATACAAACACAGAATAGGATCTGACGGTCAGAAAAACGTTTGGAACCCTAACCGAGTGAACGGGCAGATATATAGCAACCTGGAATAATCATAACAAAACAAATGAGAAGAACCACACCTCACTACCACCGTCGCTCTCTCTCATCTCATGATTTATCGTTCTTCAACTTCTCCCTCGAAAGCTGGGCCTCGATATCTGCACCTCAATCTCTAAGCCTACTCTGAAATTGCCAAAAGGGGCTTTTGGGCTTCTGGATCAATGGGCAAAGATTGAGCGTGAGGAGGGTTGCTGCTGCTGGTAGCTCGTTGCTTTTGCTGCTGTTGATGTTTTGTGTCTTGAGAAGTTTTGTGAATCTATGGAATCTTATAAGAGGTGGGTTAGGCGGAACAAGGACTACGTGCACTCCTTGGAGTCTCTGGCCAATGTGAGCCTCTCTCTATTTCCTTTTATTTCCTCGATTTTGTTTGGTTAAATTGTCACTTTTGCTAATTTTGGACAAGTTCAATGATTTTATTGGGTATTGGTTTGATTCTTATTGGGTATTGTTTGTTATTATGTGGATGATCCTTTCGCTTCTTTGTTATTCCATGATAGCTCGATAATTGAGAAATTCTGAGAAGAAAGTACTCTTCCAGCTGTATGGATGTCAAAATGATAATATCTCGTCTGGTTTATCTTCCACTTTTTTTAAAAGCGATCTTTTTGTGTGTTTGGATATCAAATTGATGACAATAGTAACATTTATTGTTTCATGGTCAAGTTATGTAAGCTCATTTGGGCCAATGCATATCATATTGGTAACTGGTAATTCCATCCTTTTTCCATCAAGATAATACATTTCGTGGGTTGCCCTTATGCGTTTTTTCTTTCTTGTTATTTTATAGTAGCTCAAAGAAAAAAGTGCGGAAAATATATTATCAGTAGCTGTTTTCCTTTAGCAGAACCATGTTATCTATTGAAACTTCTGGGTTCCTGAAAAGTATAGCCAAGCAAATCTGTAGTTTTATTTACTGGAATTTGATAAGGCATTTGGCTTGCAGGTGATAAGCCTGTTTTAGGCCTTGAAAAACTTCGATGCTTCGTGAGCTGAAAACAAAGGAAAGTTCCTTTGAATGAAATAATGGCACTTGCACGTTTGCATCAAACTCGACGTCATAGGTTGCACTTCTATGCATCATAGACTTTCCCACTAAAGAAGCCTTAAGGTTCACTTTATGAGCCTTTTGCTTCGCTTAACTTTATTTAATTCATCGTTTATGTTAAAATTTATGAATAAAAGTCTTGTGCAGTCCTTTGAGTTTATAGTTAATAAGCCATGTGAACTCATTGCGTGATGAGATCTATGAACCAGTTGGCCTATATATCTGCCTAATTAATTCAGTGTTTTACTCTTTTGACATGTTCTTGGATTTTCGTTATTGGTCATGTTTGCTCACTAATGTTTATCTTGGTCTGTTTTTAGTTTCTATGTAATTGTTATCTAATCAGGGTGTTGATAATATTGTGCAGGGATTTACATGGCTTCTTCCTGAAAGGTTTTCTGATTCAGAGATAGGTCCAGAAGCAGGTTTTGTGAAATTTTGGTAACCTATGGCTTCTTGTTACATTAGAAAGTCATAGGGCTTTTTTTTCTTCTCGTTTTTAAGTAATTATTAGTTTGATTTTTAGAAAGCATAGAGGAAGAAAGGTAAACATTTTGGCTTTTGTGGTTTATCCGTTTATATATTTTCAAAAACAAGACATTAAATTTTTCTATGGACTTTTTCTCCATTTTTTGCTACTTCAGCCTACATGTGATGGGGATTAGGATAAAATTTAATTTCTTTGTTTTTCTTGCCAATTGGACCTGTAATTGGTTTGTCCATTCTATTCACTTTTATGAATCTATTTTATATTTTATTTTCTAAGGCGTGATGAATATCAATCAATGCTTTATTCAAAAATTTGTTGATCTTCTGCAGTAACTACCATTTTGGGCATAATCACTGCTATCAATGAACATATCATTGATACAGCTCCTACTCGGATGCAAACAGGCTCCGTGGAGCCTCATTCATTTCCATACTCATTATGCATATCTTCGCTCAAGGACTTGGAAACATTAATTGAAGTTATAGCACAACATTACTATGGCGATGATAAGAAGTGGAATTTTATTGCTGTTACAGAGGCTACCAAGTAAGAACCACCCCCCCCCCCCCTCCCCTGTCCGAAAGAAAAAATCAAGCAGTTCTGTATTCAGTATGTCTCTTTATCATCTCCAGTTAGGTGTTATTGTCCATAGGCAATATCCAGTTAGGTGTTTATTGTATAGCAGCACTTGTGTATTTGTCTCATCATGGGTTATTCGATCTTTGTCAGGGTTCTAGTTAGGTTAGCTTTGTTTCGGAACAGTGGATATAAGATGCTTCTTCATGGAGGGGAGACACCAAATGACGAAAGGCAATTAGATTCTTCAACATCTCGACATAAAGTTGATGGTTTCCCAAAGTATGGAGGGCATCACGGCCCTGGTTACTTAAGGACAAATCACGCACAGAACCCCTGGAATCTAGAAGGAAGAGCACTATCTGCATTAAATACGTTTGGAGAAACTGCTAGGATGGGTTCAGACCCATCATGGTTGCATAGGGTTCAACATCAGCATGCGATTATGGAGCTTCCAAGTAATTTGTATAAGATTAATTGATTAGTTAAAGTATATGTGTTGCATTTATTGAATACTTTACAAGATATACATTTATGTTATTACAGGACCAGTGATTCAGAGGCCAACCATTTCCACCATATTGTCCGAAAAGGGTCTTCATGGAGCTTTATATCTAGCAGGGGAAGTGCTTTTTATTACAAGACCGCTTATTTATGTTTTATTTATCCGGAATTATAGGACTCGGTCATGGATTCCTTGGTTTCTTTCACTGGCTGTGGACTTTGTTGGGATGGGCATTCTTTCAAAAGTTACAAAGTCAGGGGGTCATACAGAAGAGCAACAGTTTCATCTTTCCGTCTCTGAAAATGATGAGGTTTGGGTTTTTCTAAATCTTACCATGTACAGAGAGTTGTATGCTTCTGGATTCATCCTGCTCGTCAGGCTTCTGCGTTGAATCTTGCAATATGTATTCTCTAGACACAATTTCATGGTTGCATTGTTTAGTTCTCATGAATAGATTTAATGCTGTAGTGTTTTTTATACCACCGCTTTGACATAGGTTAAAAGAAGGAAGCTGTTATTGGCACTTTACCTTATGAGAGACCCTTTCTTCAGCAAGTATACCAGGTGCGTATCTCATCTTTAATATATTTAGATTATTTGTTTATACTTTTGTAAGGAGTAGAAACAGTAGGAAACTGCACTATGATTATCATATCTATGGTTGTGATGTTTCAGGCAAAGACTCGAAAGCACCAAGAACATTTTGGAACCTGTACCGATTATTGGGTTTCTTGCTGGTGTGTTTGATATAGTTTTTCAATTCCAGAAGTCTTTCTACTTTCAAGTTTGCGAGATTGATAGTATGTTGATATGTTGCTCTTTCACTCTTAACATACAGAGAAAATAGTTGAACTAATTATTGGAGCTCAGACGCGGTACACCTACATGTCAGGATCATAAGACAGAAGCCAGCAAGAAGTTACACCTCTTACAGTTCAAATTTCAGGAGATTATATAATTTGGTGTGTGATAGTCTTGCTTTGGTTCACAATTTTGTCCCTTTCAATCTGTAGAAATTGGCCTAGATGGCGCTGGTATTATAAGCATTGACCTTCGCAGATGTTTATTAGTCAATCACGAATTCCTTTGTTTTTGTTGTTGTTTAAATATCCCCTAAAACGTTCCAAGAACACATATTTGGCCTTTTCCTTGTTTAGTTTTATGGTTTTTTTGTTTGTTTGTTTGTACAGTTCTCTTAGATGAGATGAGATAGTTTTAGATGAGTTAATAAAATATTGTTATAATATTATTTTTTAATATTATTATTATTTTGAGATTTGAAAAGGTTGAATAGTTTATTATATTTTGTATAAAAATTTGAGAAAGCTGTAATAATGAAATAAGATGGATTAAGAGTATCTATATCCAAACGGGGCCTTAGTCATAGTATGTCGTGCGGGTGTTGGTCGAATTTAGAGGGCATTTAAATTGCCTAGTCTTCTTGTTACGGGAAGGTTTATTTGTCCGCTCAATGACCCTGTAATTCTATCCTGTCAACAACTCTATACATTCCCCTTACAAGTCGTGGGCCAATGCTTCCTCCTCTGCCAACAAACTGTATGCTGCTGCTTTTTTTTTTTTTATTATTATTATTGTTAGACGTGTCAGATCTAAAAAATAAGTTTATAAATTGATGTAATTTTATTTGATTCATTGATCAATTTTATAATAAAAGTTATGTCATTTTTAGAAATAAATGAATAAATTATTTGCATTTGAATTGATTCCTACCTACTATTGATATTGATGGAATATTTTGATGGTGGAATAAAGGGCCTAGTAGTAAGGAAAAACATCTTTGCATAGAGGCGTACTTCGGGTTGTGTATTGGGGTTTTTTATTGGAATTTTAAGAGAAGCTGCATTTTAAATTTAGTTATTTTTATTCTTCAAAAAAAAGAAAAAGTTATTTTATTAATATTATACATACATTATAGAAGATATTTAAAATATGTGATTGCCTGATCGGGAATGTAAGAATATTCTATCAATATTGCCTCCATTGTGCAGATTTAAAAAAAAAAAAAAAAAAAAAAAAAAAAAAAAGTTCATCAATTTTAGAATCTGGTCCCATCGCCGCATCAGAATAAGGACCTTCTTCTTTTCTCTATGAGGAGTAATACATCATGGGGGAAAAGGCCAATTTATGAAATGAAACATGTGGGGTCCACTTTTAGCATAGAGTAGTGATATGGGAGGGGGCCCAGGCAATAAGACTCCCCCCCCCCCCCCCCCCCCCCCCCCCCCCCCCCCTCCATTCTAGAAGCGACAATGGACCAATGTTTATGCAAAATGGCCATACGCATAGTGGGCTAGTAGTTGGTGGGGCCCCCCAACCACCCATAGATGAGGCCGTGACCCCAGCAGTAATAATAATGGTGGGATCCATCCATCCATCCACCACTTCGTTGGTCCACATCCCCCACAGGCTCTCTTGTTTAGGCCCCCAAAGTTAATGTCTAAACTTGGGCTGACTAATAATTCACAAAATACTTCTCATAATACATGATGTAAAATGATGATATTTTTTTAAAATAATATTATTTTTATATGATATTTTACAATAATATCTTTTATTTTGAAAATTATGAAATATGTTGTGAAAAGTATTATGTGTTTATCAATTTTTCATTTGGACCAACCGGAGAAAAACAGAACCGTCAGTGGGTCCTGTACTTCCTATTACCAGAAAGAGTAATGCACTTGTCCTGCTTTGTCTCGCTCATTCAAAATGCATGTGAGGGACCTTTCATAAATTTTTTTATTGTATCCACTTTATTTACCTTTCAACGAAGCTTTTAAACACGGCCTTTAGAGGAAGGGGGTAAAAATTTTTTACCAGATATACTATATTCCATTAATTAAGTGTCACTTTTACCAGATATACGTACTATTCAAATTACTTTTACCAATGTGATAGGTTACTGTCTTATTATTATTTATTTGCTATTCATAGTTTATTTTAATTTTTTTATTATTATTTTTAAGTATTTTTTTAATATTCTTAACATTAAGAAAAAAATAAAAATATATATAATTTTATTAATAGTCACTTCTTTAACTATTAAATAAAATTAAAAATAAATAATAAATAAATAATAAGAGTAATTACCTTATCATTTTCCACGTTATTAGATACTAAACGAGTTCAATTGTCGGATAAGACAAGAATGACCCATCTGAAAAATACACAAAACACAAAAAAAAAGACAAACCCGAAACATCTTTTTTTGGTTCAGTACAGAGATGTTAATTTAAACACTGACTAGTTAGTTGATGGCCTTCGCTTTGTTCTCTCTCTCTCTTCCTTTGACCACGGGCTTTGGAACTTTCAAAATTTCCAACAACTCATTAAGAAAGAATGAATTGAGATGGAGTTGCATGATTATCAAAGCTGAACTTGCAAATTCAAAACCTATATATATATATATATTAAGATATGGAATTTCTGCCCTAAACTCATGCGCACTGCACTGAAGACATGGTAGCATGCACGCTTCACTCGTTTAAAGCCAATGCATGTTTGTTCTAGCTAGGCTCTTAAATCTCAAATCCTATTATATATAGGCCGTTGGGTCTAAGATCAGGGCCACCCCCACGTAAATTAATGTACGTGCCACTTAAAATGGGTAACAATATTATTATTATTAATGCTAATGTACCTATCAAAAAAAAATTATTAATGCTAATGCAATTAATCATAGTTGCATCTGTTTGTATTAGCTAGGCAGTGATAATTCTGACTGTCTCAAACATGTGGTTTATATATGGAACATGTCAAGGACTTGGTTGGATTTGCGATAATTGTCCTTAGCCTTCACGTGTATATATTTATCATGCACGAACAACTAGCCTGGCCGGTCTATACATTATTATTCATAAAAATGAAAGTCACGATAATCTTTTTAAGGACAATTATTTATTTAATTATATGCAATGAGATCAGACATTTATTAGTAAGGATATATATATAATATATATATATATTCGGAGGCTATTAGTAAGGATATTGTTCGTACGTACGTAGTTATGATTTATGAGCATACCTTCTCCGATTTGTAGGGCTGTAAATGAATCAATCTGTTCAATAATCTGCTCAATATTCACTTGATTAAATTCAAATCGAACTCAACTCGTTAAAAAAAAAAAAAAAATCATTCGTAAAAACAGATACTTGCTCGATTTGTAAATGACACATACTCAACAAAATCGACTCCACTCAACTAATACTCGTTAAGGCCCTCTCGTTTATGCTTGAGTCGACTCATTAGTTCAACTTTATTAAAACTCATTCATATATTGATAAATATATACATACACCTATGTATGTATACATATATATATGTATTAGTTAATAATATAAGCATACAACTTTTATAATTAAATATATATTATGTAATCTAATTACTTATGTCTATATAGTGAATATACTTCATAGGTATATTTTATAATTTGTATAATAATTAGTCGATAAAATTTAATAATTTCATATACTAGTATAGAGAAATCATATATAAAATAGATATATGCTATCATATTAAGTGTATGTATTAATAATATATATAAGCATATAATATATTGTTATTTTTTATAAATATCAACTAGTTAAATATTAATTATTTATAAATTTTTTAAAATTTTATAATTCAATAGAGGTTCTACTTATTAGTTATATAAATTTAATATTATATTTTTTCTTTTTATTTATTTATTTAATTTATTAATTATTAAATTTTATTCAAAAAATAAAAAAATAAATCATTTGAATTCAAGCTTAAGAATTTAATTTATCGAATCGAATTCGAATAAAAAATAAATAAAAAATTTAAATTTAAATTTAAATATTTTAAATCAAGTCGAGTTAGAAAAATCAAAAATAGACTCAGTCAAGCAAGCCAAAACGGACTCGATTTACCGATTTGTAAACTTCAAATGCTTTTATAAATGTTTTCTTTTTGGTTCACATCTCTTGTAAGATTAGGAACCTCGAACAGTGGAAGTGCCTTACAGTCGTACAATCTCGTTTCGAATCGAATTCCCGATTTTCTAAACTCCAACATATTCGCATGTCTTTACACTGGACGGAGGTCTATCCGTCCCTAAAGCAAATAACTATGTGCAAACTCGAGCTCAAAATAAAGTTCGGAAAATAAAATAAAATATATATATATATATATTTTAATCATTCGGCTGATGGGCGTCATCAGGACCTTTGACTCAAACCGAACAGACGGGCCTCTTGAAGAGGGAGCCACCACGTGTCGCCATCAAATGGGTCCAAGGTGCTATGCGATCCTTAGATTGCCCCCACCTCCCCATCTTGTAAGTATATCCATCTATTTCCATTGTTTTTGATTTCTTCCATTTCAATTTTCCACGTTATATATACGGTGGGTTCTCCATCGTTTCCTACGTGTTACCGAGTAGCTAGGAAAAATTGGATTCGTTTCTATCTTTCACCTCTCCTCTCTCCTTTTTCTGTGTTCGTGTTTCCCTTCGTTTCTAGCTCTAATTTGTAAGCGAGAACAGAGTTAGACATAGAAACGATACCTATTCTTTCTACTTTTCCGAGAAAGCTTGCAAATTTTTTCCTATTAAACATTCCTTTTTTCTTCTTTTTTTTTTTCTCTTGGACTCTGTAAGTTTATTTTTTATTTTTATTTTTTTCTGGGTTCTCTTGTTTTTTCTTTACTGGATTTTGGTCCGAGCAGTTAGTTCTCTCCAAATTCCAAAGATGGCTGCGATACGGGAACAGAAGCGCGAAAAGGAGCAAGCAGCAACAAGAAGCGTTGGTTTTGAAATAAACGTCGGGGAAGAGGCGGAACTAAGGAACCACCACAGGAAAGAGGGACCCACCAACACCACCATATCCACACCGCCTCAGGCAACGTCGGCAGAGATAGCTGCGCTGAAAGAAGAGCCAGAAACGGAGGCGATACAGGTGATGCCGGTAGCCGCGCACGTGCCCGCGGGTATACAGATGCAGATGGATATGAAAGCAGTTGGGAGCAGAACGCAACAAGCGGCAGCGAAGAGAGCCTCGACAAAGGATCGTCACACGAAAGTGGAGGGTCGTGGGCGGAGGGTCCGAATGCCTGCCGCCTGCGCCGCCCGGATCTTTCAATTGACCCGAGAACTGGAACATAAGTCAGACGGCGAGACCATCCGGTGGCTCTTAGAACACGCCGAACCGGCCATCATCGCCGCCACTGGCACCGGAACGGTCCCCGCAATCGCCCTGTCCGTCAATGGGACCCTCAAAATCCCCACCACATCCGCTCCCAACAGCGACCCACCCATTAAGAAGAAACGCAAACGACCTGCTAACAGTGAATACGTAGACGTAAGCGACGGCGTTTCGGTCTCATCGGGTCTCGCCCCCATAACTTCTGTCCCTCAACGACAAGTACAAGCGGTCGTCCCCGTGTGGGCTATACCCTCAAACGCCGTCGTGCCCGGAACTTTGATCATGGTTCCGCCCATGGCCTCAATTGCCGGACCTTCAAACCAGCCTCACATATTCACATTCTCAGCCACGGCGACGCCTCTAATCAACGTCTCGGCGAGGCCGATATCGTCCTTCGTCTCCTCCATGGCCAATACACCCGCGAACGTTCAAATCCAACCGAACTCAACCACTTCTTGTCCAAGCTTGGCTACTTCTATGACGAACAGTAAAACTATAACTTCAACCACTCAGATGCTGAGAGACTTTTCGCTTGAGATTTACGATAAACAGGAGCTCCCGCTCATGCCTCGCCCATCCAAACGCTGAGAAAACAGAAAGTGCCATTTTTTTCGTTCATGGAGCCTCACATGCACACGTGAGGGAATGCTTAAAGGTGGGGACCACATGTAGCAGTGGGGTCAAAGGAAGACTTTAAGCGAAGTGGTGCTGCTCCGTGGACCGTGCAACGGGATAAGGAGGTACGAGTTTTTGGGGGGAGGGGGGCCACTTTCATTCATGTGACGGTGGGGGCGGGGGCGCAGGCCCCAAGGGGTGGGAGAAGAGTCTTCGCACTTTTTCCGATGCAAGCATGGCGGTCCCTACACCTACTGTTGAGGGTTTTGTGGTCCGATGGAGAATGGTGGGGGGCACAGTTGCTTTATCTCTGCAACACGTGCAGTCCCTTATGGCCGAGGCTCGAGGGCCCCAAGCAAATTGACGTGGGTTAAAGCTTCTTTGGAGATGGTGATGAATCTGATGTTGGGTTTCCATACAGAAAGTAGTGTAAATTGCAATTGGCAAATGTTGTAACGTGGAGTCGGCGGCTAAGCTAAGAATCTCCCACTCCTTTAATTATCATTTTTGCTTTTTGAAATGCACATATTTGTATGAGACTGAGAGTATGGGTTTTCCTTTGCTTTAAAAAAGAAGTAGATATAAAAATAATAAAATAAAATCAAAGGGGGGGGGGGTGTAATGGTGGGATAGGTGAAATAGTTAGGAGGTGGGTTCCAGAGGCCATATATGGTTAGGAGGAAAACGTCATGTTTGGTGTGCACGATGAGATGGAGATGCCTCGTCTTGTCCCGTCCCGTCTCGTGTAACCCCTAAGCTAAAGCTAAAAGAAGCGGGTCAGGTCCATTCTGGCTGGGTTACATAGTCTGGTCCATACTATTGGTGGTCACGTGTGCGGTACATATTGTGGGTTGGTTCATGTTTTGAATGTGATGGTGGGCCCAATGGCCCCCCACCCCTCATCTGCAAAATTTTATTACGCAATACGCAACCTTTTCACCTTTTTTTTTTTTTTTCGTGGCATTTTATAATATCTTCCTTCTTACAAGACTTTTTTATTAATATTCCCATGACAATCGTCGGCCAATGAAATTCCTACTATTTAAAAAAAAAAAAAAAAAAAAAAAAACAAATTTCAAAATTTTGCCCACGTTTTTCAGTGTAGTACTAATGGATTTTATTATTGAAACTAATTGGCATACTATATTTACTTGAATTTGATAGCTTAGGAGGCCGATTAGAATCTTAAATTCTTAATACAAATACATGAAAATTTATTTACAGATGATATTATATATTTTGAAGGAATCAAATAACCATACAAGTTGTACTTTGGTAGCAGAGAAAAGTTGGACCAATTAAAAAAAAATAATATATATATTTTTTCTTAAATGTTGGTTCAATGAGAGCGAGTGACCCATTTCTTATAGCCGAGTGTGTGGAGATGCCGACCGCCATTTACTGTGGCCGCTTTTTCAGCCTTAATATTTGGGTGGGACATGTAGCTTTTTGGCCCATCTAGTGAGGTTGGGGACCCAACTCGGTTTTTTTGGTGGGGCGACATTACGTTTGCATTTGCATCTTTCTTATCCAATTGATTACGTCAAACCATATGTTATATATTTACTTGTTTTCTTTCTCAACTTTTTCTTTTGGTCCAAAACTTCAAAAATCTGTAAAAGATGTTTATCTATATAGATGCCATTAAAACACGAGCTTCTTCTTCTTTGGAAACACACTGTCAATGTGCTCTGAACAGTATACTAACACAAGAAGAGGCGAGGGAGATGCAAGAAAAAATACCACAAATCATCATGGGTTTCAAACAGAGGACAAATACATGTCAAGATTCTACTTGCTCCTACTCTTTAGTTTTCATTCTCATCAATATTTTGTAGCAAGTAGTAGGTGGAGGATGCAATCTGCTCAGATGGTTAAATTCTCCTGAATGGCAAGAAAGGAACCCACAATACTTCCTCCAACATCTGGGAAAGTTTCACATCCGGGAAGGGGCCTCACCTTGCCCTTATGATCAACTTCAACTGGGTACTTCAATAGGTGGCCCCTCATCTCCGTCACCTCATCAGCAGCAAATTGTTTCCAGTTCATCTCTCCCAGTGATCTAACTTTTCTCACGCATTCCAGAGACTCTGGTTGTGTGAAGCAGTCCTCAATACCTCCAGTATGCTCTGCCCATAATGACATCCTGTATCCATAAATCTGCAAAGTAAATATTCACACATGAAATAGCAAGTCAGTTTTAACTGGCATCATGTATCCATGCGTGAAAATTGTTCAACTTCGGATCCCTTAAGAGTTCTGGAATGATCTTTACCGTTTTCATTATTTTTGTGGCAGTACCACCTTTCTTGGTTGCATTCAGTCCAATCAAAGAAACTTTAGAAGTACCTTCTTTTTTGTTTTTTTGTTTTTTTTTTTTAAGTAAAAAGCCAGAAAAGGTAGGTGTTTACTGTAGGACATGTATTCACTAATCATTTTCACCACTTTAACTTTTTCAATGTGTACTGGTGAAGGTTGTCTTAATAAGGAAAATTTGAGAAGCATCTTGTAGTTAATAATTACACCAATGCATTATGCACCTTTTTAGGAAACCAGATCAACCTGTCTAAAGATTGAAGCTTGCTCGGTTGGCTTTTTGGATGTAGCCTTCTTGTCTAGATCTTATGACCATGTGATCACGTGACTTTAATCAGTAAGAATTATTGAACTTTAAGAGGTTCGTTTTTATATTTTGGACACAAGAAATTGACAAATGTTAAGCCATTCCCGGTTTGTTTCCAGAAAATTTTCAGTTCCATGCACAGCTGCGACAAGTCAAAGGTAAACCTAACTTATGGGGCCGAGGATACATAAGCTTTACACGGTAATGATGAGAGATGCATGTGATTCTCCAAGATAATTTTTCTTGTGTAGGGCTTGGGGGGAGGGATATCAATATATTCTATTTTATAAGAAAAAAGGGAGGGATATCAATATTCAAGAAAACATATTACTTAAAATTTTAAATTCTCAACCTCTTTTTTCCTAATATAGTCCTTATTATGTGAATAAACTACCACTGGCGATCCTTTGTATGATCAGATAGATCCTTAATTAACTAGAGTTACCTGTCCGAGCGGATTAGAAACTTTTCTTGCCCAAGTATGATGAGGTTGATATGCTCCCATTGCAATCTCAGTGTCCCTCGTGCCCTCCATGGAGCGCTGGTTGATGTTTGCCGAACCCAATATTACATATTCATCATCGACTATCATGCCCTTTGAATGAACATAAATCATAAATCGTCGACTTTTTTTTGCTCAGTGCCTGGGAACAAGCTACAGCACATATAAGTACATTTATTGCATAAAAATTGCATCTGAGCAACCAGAGGAACTACAATAAGGAACCTTTGAAAGTTCAGAAGAGTATCTAGAGTTTGAAACCTAATCCTGTCAAAAGTTTAAGGAACACAAGAGCATGCATGCAAAGCATCACGCAGAATCAGGCTAAAGAACTAATCACTCCCAGAAGTAAAGAGAAGACACCTGAGGAGTGCTAGCTGCTGTATGACCCCCAGAGGAAGTGGTGTCATAACCGTCTATGGCCTCACGATTGCCAAGACAAAAGAAGTTCAGATAGTCTTGTGGTGAAAATGCGCCCTCAAGCCCAGCCTCCTCCAAAGCCTTGTAGATAGTCTCATACATCATTTGCATTGTTTTGTTCTGTAACAATTTATGATAACTCCAGATCAACAAAATGCACTAGTCAGTCACTAAAAATTTGACAGATTTTAGCAAATTATTGGGCCAATTATTGAAAGGTCCGATGTGATGTTATATACATTTCTATATCATAAAAAATGAGTTCTCCATTGAAAAAGATGAGCAGAAATGGCTCCTGTAAACCTTTTGCCACAAAATAATCAAGCTTTTCTATCGAAATGCTACATACAAACAACTCAATTCCAATTGATAATCAAGCCTTCACGACAACCTCCAAAGAAAATAATCTTAAATGACCAAATTGTAAGCTTCCTCATACAAACATACAAAAGTTTCATATTGCTGGGAAAGAACAAGAACTGAAAATCACCCTAAAAGGCACTGAAATCATTTTAAGCTGAATTGCTACAAAGGAGGATATTCCCGAAAAGCTTTCCACTGCAAAGCATGAGATAATGAAAGAGAAACAGAAAAAACTGCAAAAAGACTTATCACTAGGCTTCTATGTCATGCGGAGCTTTGAAGCACAACAGCATGGCAGAGCATTTACCGACTGAACATGGTTTCAGTTTCAAAATTCCTAATTGGGGCTTACCTGCCAAAATAGAATTCTTTGAGTAGCAGCACCAGTAGGAACACCTTCTGGCCACATTGGGATAACTATATATACGGCAAATCTCTCGTTTGCTCTAATTTTATCGGCAATCTTAAGGGCAATTTCCATTGGGATCAAATTGTTAGCACCTGCATTAAACAAACCAAACAAGACAATGAAATTATAAGACACCTTTTTATTGCCACACTAACTCGCGAAGTGTTTCCTGAGAAGACAATAACACGAATGTGCAGATGTGTATGGTGGTGCAGCAGTTCAACATAACATCAAATTCTAATATCTAAAACTACTATATGGTTCCAATCATTTTGACTATTGAAGCCCATCACTGGCGTTTTGATACACTACATGTCAAGACCATAATGACTTCAATTAAAGTGCATTCTTGACTATATCACTGTTCTTTATGCTTCACCTTTCCTTGATACTCGTGGAAGTTCTCTAATTATTGACATTCCTTCTAGTAGTTACATGATCAGCAGAAGTTTTCCCATTCTGATGTTGCTTAAGTTCAACGTCTAGTCCATCTAATAAACTGAAAATCCTTTGATTTTTTAAACAGATAAGCGCCCTTTTAAGGGGTATCTGTAAAATACATGCATAAGTGAAACCTGATGCCACAATGGAGATGTAGGTACATATGAGTATAGGTTTCTTTCATTTGATGTGTTGGCAGTTTTTCAAGTAGGTAACATGTCTTATGATTTTGCTCCACCACAAGTGAAAGTTTTCCAATAAAATTAGGGCTTTGACCTCTTTATAATAATAAATAAATAAATAAATGGAATATAGGTTACTTTTTATTTGATTCTCACATAAGCACAGCCAATTTTTAGACGCAACTGAAAATCCAATGTTCCATGATAATATAACTGATATTATTTATTTTAGCCCCAGACAACTGCAAAGCTTATGTCTGTTCATGTTGAATGTGGAAATAATGATGTTTCAGGTTAGGTCCTTACAGCAACAAATTCCAGCAACATATAAAACAATTTATACTCTAAATATCATAGAGATCAACATGATCTCTTGTTAAATTTATAATGTCCTCACCTACATCTTTATTTGAACTCCAATTGTATGAAGATCCAATGAAATACTGATTCTCTATATAAATGAAATGCTGCGCAGCACGAATGGCCTTAACATATGCCGTGTGTATGCTCATGTCAATCAGCACATTCTTCCCACACACCAGGTTCTGATACAATCAAGTAATTAAATAAATTCCAGACACTCCCCAGAGGGTTTATAGATTGAAATAAGCAAAAAGATAAACTAACCACTAAGGGATGTTTGGAAACAATTTCCATCTCATCCCATCCCATCTCATTTCCTTCCCAAACATCATTGAAACAATTCAACTTTTTTAAATCCCAAAACAAAAATTATCTTAAAAAATTATATTCTAACAATATTTTAACTTTATAATGTTTTTTATTCAATTTTTTTCTCTCCTTTCCCTAAACCCAATAAATACTTAACTCAAACTATCTCACTACCATTCACAAACCATCTTACTACTATTCACAAAATTTCCATCTCATCTCATTGCCCAAGCATCCTTCTTATTTCACCTTACCTTGGCTGGGGCTTCTTTCGGATCTTTTGGGAAGCCACTAACAGAATTTGAATCAATGGAACGAAAAATCTGAATTTGCACAGAAAATGAATAAGATAATTTCATCAATAAGCATATAAAAATTACCAGAACAAATTGAAAAATCAATGGTTCTTTTCCTCCCAAACCAAGGCCCTCGGAGCAATTACAACAATTAATTAAGACCATCTGACCTGAACATGCCAAGCTTCTGGATCATTCTCACTAGTGCAAGGAACATTAGACAGTCCAACAATGTCCGGAATTCTTTCTAACGTGAGCAAGGCATCATCATATGACATTTTGAGTTTTTTAATCGCATGAGGTTTTGCAGCCTTTAACCAGCGTTCCTCAAAGTTGGTCAGAACGTCATATGCCGCTGGACCATCAATTCTAGAGTGCAAATCATGCCATGGTTCTCGTGGACAACCATCAACATTACCCTGTCAACATAAACGATATGCAATATAAGAACAGTGATGATTACCTCAAAGGCAATTATACATCAACATAACAATTCCTTGGCCTTTTATCTGAGATTATTTGAGTTTGCTCCTTGAATCCAACCGCATCTACGGCTTCATTTTCAAGTCATTCGTTCTAGTTTTTTCTTTTATTGTTGGGAGGAGGGCTGCGGGGGAGGATAAGGAGCACGAGAGACTGGGTAATCAACTGCACTAAGAATTATACTTTTGTATCTATAACTCGTGTAAAATAAGCTCAAAAAGAAACCATAGAATCTACATACACTTTTTGAGACTTTGTGTACCTCATAATGTCACCTCAAGAACTAACAGATATGGACAGTATTAATAGCCCTTATAAAATCAACACACATTAAATCTCAAGCTTTTGTGAAGTTCCATGTATTATTAACAATATATTTTGATTTGAAGTAATATCAAATTGGGTTTTGCTATAGTCAGGACTCATATGATCCTTCCATAAAAGTTTTGTACAAATCACCTTTCCTTACATAATGTCAGGGAGGGGAGGGGAGGAGGGGGGCAGGAGTTGTACCAAACAAGCAATATGGTACTGCTACACTGTTAAAGCTATTAACAGCTGTTCAACAACATAGGATACTGTGGTTGTGGGCTAAGAGATTACCGTGTAAGTAGGGTTGTGATAGTCTTCCTTATGCACTGTTTGGAGAGTTCGAAATATTGGATGCTGTGGAGTATCATATCGGCCATCACATAAATCAAGTCCTCCAACAAAAGCTATTATCTTCCTTCTATTGTTGCCAGCATCGGCATCCACAATTACAGTTTTTTGATGGTGTGTATAGATTGTTTCAACTTCCTGATAATACAAGATGGAAGAAGAATTTCAAATTTCCACAACAGTTCACAATCAAACAAAATTCAGTTGTGGGTAAGGATGTGTGTGTTTAAACAACATTTTTTCATGCACTCTCAAATATAAGCAGGGAAAGGTTATGTTTCGAAAATTGGTCATCCCCTGCATTACTAGACAATATTATTGACAGTTTGAATGGTAAGTACTGGCAATGCCACTGGATTCAATGTCTACTTTAAGCAGTAAATTTTCATGCTAAAGTCTTAGTTTCTAAACTCACCAAATCAAACACCTCATAGTAATGTTCATTTCAGGCACCAAACCTGGGCTAGGGTCAGTGAACATATGGTCAACGCCAAATTTAGCAATCATTAACTAACATGAATGTAGGACAAGCTTCCCCCCCCCCCCCCACAAAAAAAAAAGGCATTTACATCTTACCCTTTGCTTGATCCAACTATGTCGCTTTCCAGCAATGCGGGGACAAAGAAGCACTTGCACAGAAGAGTTCTTAAAGAAACGACGAGTTTCCTCATCATGGGTTTGCATGATTCCATCCTGCATATAGTGAGGCTTACTAAGAATGCATCTAACAAAAACCTATTATTAGAAACAGAAAGGGCAAGTAAGATATATATATTTCGAGAATATTTTAAGGTGCCATGGAATTGAAACCCAGAAATCATGGATTAGGACTCATGCTATCAAGCTCTACCTAAGAACTAAAAATAAAGCATATATAAAAATTACAGGTGAATACAAGCATCAACATACGCCAAAAGCATGCCGTATTGCCATGTAGCGCATTTTTGTAGAATATTAGATTCAAACTCCAAGTTAGGCCAGGAACTAGATTGCATTCTAATAATTGGTTTGATTACAACTACATTATATATTTTGATAAGAATGATCCAGAAATTAGGGCACATGCTACAATGAGATGCCAAAATATATTTCTCAAGGGAAGTTACTCACTGTTTTATAACCCAAAATGTTCCTCGAGGACGGATCATCCCAGATAAGAAGCAACACTCTTACGCCTTCCTGGGACTTGGACCTCAGAAGATCTCCCAGCGTGAAATTTGAAGCTTGATCAGCATCCCGAATCAGTCTAACTTTGTGCCACACAGACCAACCTGTAATGTAAATCAAACGACGGGCCTGGCGTATTGCATAAAAAATGTCATGCCAGCACTTTCCATGCACATAGTGCATCCCTCCATCGAGCTTCAGGTTTGGAAGGGATCCATCTGGAACATGGGCATCTTGATAAAGCGTTACCGTTCCACTTTTCCTGAGAGGAAAGTATGTTCCAGGAACTCCGTGATAATCAGGGCCTGCCCCCACTCCTTGATGATAAATGCTCAATTTTTCAATTGGAGTGTACTGAATCGAAAGCTTCAAGGCTGCTCCGGCTTTACAAGGCTTCCCGCTACCATTCAAGATTGGGAAGGTTCCTTCAACCTTTACCCCGAATATATCTGTTCCACGGGAATTGCCACGACTCCCATAAGCTGTGACCCCACTACATCACTATCTTTAACCACAAAATGCACTTCAGCGGCGTAATGTGCGACAGGAACATAGAAATGTTGCTTCCAAACAGGATTTTCGCTATTACTAATCACAAAAGTCCTGCCAATTACAGCATTTGATACTGATATTGAAACATATGGATCACTGGTGGTCTTATTATCCGTGTGGACTTCAACTTCATTGTTCGCATTCCCTGGAAATTTCGTAAAAACATCCCCCAAAGTTCTATGGAACATGTCCATATTCGGAAGATTTTCCGCATGGTAAACCCAAATATCTAAATTCCCGTGTAAGAGCAACACCTTCAAAGATCCTTTATTCTGCTGTGGCACAATCTGCAAGGACTGACTATGCTGCGACCCATCGAATGAGCTCGAGTGGCCGTAAGCAGAATGTCCAGATGAATCAATCTGACTTGAATAAGAAACGTCCGAAGTACTCGAAAACGAGTGACCAGGATAGCCATAAAAGTCCCCAGGCCTATCGTACCTCGTACTAGAAGGGGCACTCGTCAATGGTGGCACTGAAGGAGCAGGGGGTGAAGCCGGGGCAGTAGGGTGATTATCATACAAATGCACATTGCTCAAAAGATTATCCAAAGGTGCGTAAGCAGAAGTGTGAGAAACAGTGGAATAATTAACACCATCCACATTAACGGATGATCCAATTCCTATAGAACTTGAACTATCCTGCTGGTGATAATTGGAGAAGCTATCGGCACGAGAAGGGACTTGAAGTGGGATTTCGGGAGTTGGGTATGGGCCGGGTTGTTGATAATGGTAATGAGAAGAGCCATATTGAAAACTACTATGGTCTTGAAGGGTTAGATGGGGAGCACTCTCGGAAATTGGAGCATGTGGATATGGGTATGGATGGGGATGAGGAGGAGGAGGAGGAGGAAGGTGATGATGGCCTAAAGGGCCAGAATGGGAGGTCGAATCCGGCGGCGGGTATGCATAAGGGTAAGAATGAGATGAATCATATGGGTAGGGATAAGGAAGGGGATGATATGGATCTGGACTTGGTGGTGGGTATGGAGGAGGAGGGTATGCATAGGGATTGTGGTTTGGGTATGAAGATGATGATGACGACGACGATGAACCGTAATTATCCATTAACAAACACTAATTTGGTTCTTTATGATGATAATTGAATGAATAATTGCTCATGAACAGTAATTAACAATACTATTACAGAACATGTCAGATGCATCTCTTCCAAGGACAATTTTGATGTCCATATATTGGACCTTGATGCAATATATATCCAACAAGCTAAGATGTATATAGAAAACAAAGCAATAACAGAGGCAGAGAGAAAGAGACAGGAATAATCTTTTGCTGATTGGATACAGGCACAAAAGATTGTATATTTAACGAACAGAGCAAAAGATGCAGAGAGGAACAAACGATGTTAGAATTTGATAGCTCAGATAAAAAAAGAGTTCGAATCTTAGCGACAAAGATCAACCAAAAAAAAAAAGCTCAAAAGGGAATTTTGGTCAGAGAAATGGTAGAGGGAAAGATAACAAGTGGGGTACCTTTCAAGGTTTGATCATCGAAAAAGATGAATGAAAACACAAAATTGATTTGGAATCTTCGAAAAAGAAAGAACAAGAAGGCAGATTGGAATTTGGAACTTGCCACCAGGAAATTTTCCTCGGGTTAACAACCCCGTGAAAAGGCGACACCGACATCCGGTTGCCATTGATTTCAATCCCACGTGGAAGGATTTCACTGGAGCTGAGGTACATTTGGATAAGTATTCTTCTTTGCCCGTTTCTTTCGACTCCCACTCGAGCACGAAAAAGAATGTTGCAGACATTAGCGGGTCCCGTGTTGAATATCTACTCTATTCTTCAAATTTCGTAAGCATAATTACTTGGTAAATCTTTTTCCGTCCCGTCTAGATTTTCAACCTTCAATTTTAATAGTCACAAGTCAACAACTTTCTTCCCTATTTCATAAAAAATACATTTTTATTAGTCGATTTAGTATTTCAAAGTTTCAAACCTTTCTGTGATTTGAACATTTCCAAGTTATACATAAAAGCTTTTGCTGAATTTCGCCTCTGATCTCTTCTTCAAGTACCTCCAGCTTAAAAAGCTGTTTTAATCTCTAAATTACTGCCAAGTTACTGCTATTGGACGTCTAACAGTATACACTTCTGATATCCAAATTAGGGACGAGAAAGAGAACTTGGTCCGAAGTTCTGTTCTTCCCAATTATGCTGTAAACCTCACATTGTTAACTTAACTTAACTTGGTCGGCCATCACTGATACTCCATTCGCTCCATCCGCTTGCACCACATAAGTACTCCTCGGGGCACCAACATTCGTCACTGTCCTCTTGTATGTAACATGGATGTTGGGGGCTGCTTTTTTATCCCGAACCATGAATTGAATTTTCAGGAAATGTGAAAGTCCTCCCTTGGCACGGTTCAATTTGTATTCGTAAATCATCTTAATTTATTTTATTAATATTCACTATTTTAACTCATAAATCTTATTATTATTCATAATTCATCTCATTACTATATATAATTTATCTCAACTCATCTTTAAATTCAAACTATACCTAAAAATGACCGGGCCGCCCCCAACATCAACTACCGCTTCCTTTTTGGGAGACAATGACACGATGATTTTACGCATGGGCTTCGCAGATAATGAATTGGTTTATGGATTTGTGTGTGGGTGTGATGGAGCCTCTGTCGGTGGCCATCTGGGTTTAATGCATGCCCGTCTCCGTGCAGATGCTTTCATTCCAAGCCAAACCCCCAATTAAATATTAGTGCTCCTTTAATATAAGCGAACCATATAATAATTAATGGAGCTTTTTGAGTCATGACCATATATATGCTCCTATCACCAATACCACCGCTGACATTGCCGGCTCTGGCACTCTCAATATTTTATCGGAAACAATTAATTTAGTTGGTAGTTTTTTGGGTTTTTTTTTTTTTTTTTTTTTTATATATACAAATTTGAAAATCTTATTAGAAAAGTAAAGGCAATGAAAAAAATTGTTTCTCTTTCTTTTTCTTTTGCTGATCTCATTTATCTTGATTTATCATTTTAAGGTTATTATATGCATGAAGTGTAAAGAATGCATGCATGCCAAAAAGTTCATTTATGACGGTTGGCATTTAAACACAATTAATGTAAACTACCCCACTAGACAGGGATAAGATGGCCCAATCATTTCAGAAAGGCCAGCACCCACTAGGTTTTGATAATTGATACGAAGCTATATATCTAATTAGCAATTATATGTTGTTTTACAATATATTTAATAATACATTTTAAAGTGATGAATGTTATTTTTTATAAAGTACTTTATTAAATTACCTTTGATTTTAAAATATAATTATATAATATATTGTAAAAAATAATGTGATGAATGATGTGTATCTACCATTTTTCATAATTAATTATTCATCCTTCACTGTTTATTAGAGCACTAGAGTAATAGTTTAAAACGTTAAAAAAAATATTGAGTAGTTAAATTTATAAATGGAAGTGAGAGAAAAAAATAATAATAAAATATTATTTTAATAAAATAGAGAATGAGATGTAAAATATTTTTGAAATATGAGTAAAATTTAAGAAAAAATTTTAGAAAATGTACTTTTTAGCTAAATTAGGAAATTTTATGGAGAATCTAATGAGAATGCTCTTATTTCTTTCCTTTCAAGGTTGATTTACTCGAGTGTTATTTAAAGTCTATAAATAATTAGAAAAATACTATTTTGTCTACTTAATTTGCTCTCTCATTTTGACACTTAATGTATTTTAATTTTTTATTTACTTAATAGTTAAGAAAGTAACTATTAATGTATTGATTTTTTTATTTTTTAAAAATATTTAAAAATAATAAAAAAATATATTTAAAATAAAAAGACAAATTTAACCTTGGAGTGGTGCTACTCAGCCGGCAGAGTAGCACCTGCTCAAATAATTAATATCATGGGCCTCGTAGAGGTCGGAAGTATAGATATTTTCTCTCAACAGATATGTGGTATGAGGAAGAACTTTTCTACAAATTCTGATAATTAGATAAATGATCTACATACGCAATTACTCCAAATTCGAGTCTTAATATTTTTCTATTCATTTGCATAATGATATTAATATATGACATATATGTTTTTCAAAATATAATCAAGCAAATATTAAAACAGTACCTACAAAGCATTTCTCTATTAAAAAAAAGCACAGGCATGCATGTATATATACGTGCATAATGGCACTACTGCATCTTCGCCTGTTGGTTTTGAAAATGAGTACTGATCTTTTGTGGACTGTAAATGACAATAGGGCTTCTTACAATGTGACGGGAGCTTTTCCAAACAAGTGAACCTGAAACCATTTGCCCACTCGACATTGGTTTTGCCTTCACGACAACCTTGAAGCTCCGAATCTGCAAGACTTGAGAGAAGGAGAGACTCTCGGGCTTGACTGTGATTTGAACTCCCTTTGGAGTTTTAATGGTGGCATTATAGATGGCCAGAGCAGGGCCGACGTTGGTGACTCTTCTCCGGAAAACACTTGTCGTTTGTTGTTGGTTGTTTTTCAAGCTAAGCTGCATTGTGGGATAGTTGAGAGCATCATAGCCAATTCCAGGAAGCAATTTGGGGCAGTTGACGGATTTTGAACCGGCTAGGGTTGCCACAGAGGATGCATTATACCCCTCGCGGCATAAGAATTGGATGTAAGTCAGTTCATCCATGTCATAAACTAAGCCGGGGCTCACAGCCCGAGTTGGGCTCACTTGGCCGGAACCAAAGGCAAATTCTGCTTCATTGTTCACCCTACGGCTCATTGGTTTAGCTTGACAAGTGACAAAAGATTCCATGGAATTAGTGTCAACCAGCGTGAAGGAGGTATTTAAGCGTTAAAGATAATTCTAGCTAGAAGGGATGGAGAAAAGCCAATCTTCCTATAGAAGTGGATTTTGAAGCACACAAAGATCGATAGCGCCCAGCTTGGACTCATGTGCTAATTAAAGGTTAAAACCAAAAATAGCAAACGGTATCCTCTTGTTACCTGTGGTCAAAATGGCAGATTTGATTGCAGCTGGAGTCCAATTTGGGTGGAATGACTTTACATAGGCAGCTATTCCGGCAACGTGAGGACATGCCATGGAAGTTCCAGACATGATGGAAAATTCTGAAAATTGGGTGTCACCTTTCAACCCGGTGAGCGACTTCATAAGCGTGTAAGCTGCCAAGATGTCAACACCGGGTGCTGCAATATCTGGCTGTAAAGAAAACATGAAAAACATGCCCACTTATTTTCAAGTGCTGGGTTTTACATGCAACAGCCAAGCTGAAAGTGAAAGGGTTATAACTATTCTGGATGAAGCAGTACTAAAATGTATACCTTGAGGAGGCGTTGGGATCCCGGACTTGGACCCCGAGATGAAAATGAAGCGACAAATGGAGCAGGCTCTTTTTTTCTTTCATGGGTCTTGTATATCACGGCTGATGGCGATCTGCATTGAACACAAAATAAGTCATTAATTTACTTCCTCTTATCCGTGAATATCATCACTGATTATCTATCTGACGTTTTTCATAAAACTGGTGCATGGCTGGTCGATCGGGCTCAAGACTTGGTCAGTACTGATATAGGAGATATATAATGCAGGCAAGGTTGGAGTGCAACGATACTCGTAAGAATTTTTTTTTTTTCCCCCAAGAAATGTTGAATTTGCTATCAGCACCGTATATTTAGTAAAAACATTCTCTCAAATAGCCAAGGGTATTAAAATATCACCTCGTGGAATGTATGTAATCGTCGATGAATTCTCCTATGGTTCCATTTACCATGGTTGCTGGGGCCATGAAAATTTGGGCAGCATCAAGAAATCGATCAGTTTCAACTATAGTGCCAACCCCACCAATTTCTCTGACAACAGAGTCAGTACCCCAGGTTCCTAATTTGCAATAAACAAGCCTATCCTTTACTTTGATAGGGTCCAATGTGTCTTCAACACAGAACCTGTCACATTAATACGAGAAGGTTATATATTGTAATCATTATTTTTTTGTGAAATTTTCCACTCACTGCTGCTCCATGAACCCAAAAACAAACGTACCTCGCGTCCTCCTTGCTTGCAGAGTCTCGGGCCGCATCGGCCCCACTAATAAGAGGGTATAATTCCTGCTTTGGATTGAATGTGCTCACGCCAAGCCCCTGCGTGAACATGCAAGTTTCACATAACAGTAATTAATTTTAAAAAATGAATTAATACAGGATTCATATAAAAATAATAATAATTTTTTAATAATAAATTTTATTTTTTTTTTTAAAATGACGTTTATACACTTCACGACTATACGTAACATTACTCATTAATTTATATATGCCACGTACAAACCCTAGCTATATATACCAGATCATGAAATCCTGTCTGCAGTCAGATCTTACATATTACTGATCAGCTTTTTATGTAATGAACAAATTCGAAACCACAATGCTTGCAAGTATATATAGATTTTAAAAGCATAGTCCACTAATTAAGTAGAGTTTTCAAATCATAATCGATCTGGTCATTTGTAAACAGATATATTATTACTAACGTCATACATGGTGAGTACTACTCATGTTGCTATTTCAATACTTTTCGCAATACCCGTACGTAATTAATATCATGTCATAAAGGCAAAAATCTTAATATAACAGCGTTCATGATGCAAAAATCTATAACTTACTAAGATGTTCTTTCCATTTCCCAAATGAACTTTGCTTCTAAACTCCCTATCAATGCCGCTAGCTGCCACGGTCAGAATCCAAGGTGCATCATTCACCACACTACCGAGAATTCCGTCATTTCCAGCGGAGGCGACGGTGAGGATTCCTTTCTGCATGGCATGAAATGCACCGACTGATATAGAGTCAGATATGTAATCTGGAGACCCTCCACCAATAGAGACCGAGATAACGTCCACCCCATCATGTATCGCAGCATCAAAAGCAGCAAGTATATCCATATCGGCGCAACCAGAGCTGGCCCAACAGACCTTGTACATGGCCACCCTAGCCGAGGGAACTGCACCACGGGCGGTACCATTGGCAAGCCCAAAGAGGCTTGCATTTGTAACTAGATTACCAGCCAATGTTGACGATGTGTGCGTTCCATGTCCGTCAACATCAACCGGAGACAAAATGTCGGCGGGATCAGGTTTGGCATCGGACTTGAAGTACCTGGCACCTATGATCTTGCTTCGAGTACCCAAAAGGGGTGACAAACAAGAGAGAACACATGAGGTTAGCCCATGCAATTGATCCTACTTTAAAAGAGATTTCAACGAATATTTTAGAAACATATAAAGATGGCAAACAAAAAATGAAAATGCCGTTTTCCTTCCATTTTAAGAAGAAAAATTGTTACTATTTACCACACCACACCTTATTCAAAAATACTCACATACCTTATGAAAAACAATCACATACTCTATAAAAAAATTATAAGTACGGAGTGTGAGAGTGAATAGATAGTAAATCCCTTTTAAGAAACACAACTTTTACTTGACCAATGAATTCATTAACTTGAAAAGGAGTTAGTCATGAATCATGATATATAAATATTTATGAATCAATAGAATATAGAATTTGTTATTATAATTATATATGATCGTTTCCGCGTCCGGATTATAGGCATATTTGTTTCGAATATGGAGAGGATTTTACTTGTTGCATCCTGAGAATTTGGCAAATTGGCCACAAGTACTTCCTTTCCATTTTGCTGGTGGGGGACCAAACCCGTCATCCTTAAAGCTTTCAGACTGTGGAGTAATCCCTGGCACATGAAATGGCATCACTTTAATTTTGTTATTACAAATAACTCCACCAAAATAATTTAAAATTAAAAAAAAAAAAAATGAAGACCAACCTGTATCAAATAGACCCACAATTATATCACTCTCCACTCTCAATTTTCTCCTTGCGGTTAGAGGTAACCCAATAAAGTCCCATGATTTAGTTGTGTGTAGCTTGTGATACCGATTCGGGATCACCGATAACACCTCTTCCATTCCTATAATTCACAACAACATTAATTGATCAGTTAATTTTTTTTTAAGTATTGAGTTAATTAATATATAAACTCATATATATGTTTGAGTGCAAATAAATAAAAGTGAGAAAAATATCTTAAAAAGAGTAGTAGTACTAGATTCACAAAGGAATCTCGTAAAAATAAATTCACAAATTAACGTAGTTTCATGTGATGGTCAAATATATTTTATGAAAGAAAAAAAAAATTACTTTGCAATCTGATCACTCGAGTTACATCAATTATAAATTTATTTTTGTAAAACCTCTCTATAATAAAGCAATTGATCTTGATGGAGCTTCACATACTCGACAACTTTTCAGCTTCATCTGCAGTTAGCTTTGCAGCAAATGCATTGAAGCTCTTTGTATAGCTGTAGACCAGCGACTCCTTCGCATCATCGTAGCTGTTCCATATATACATATAAATTTCATGATCAGGGTCACAAAAAACCTTAAATTGTACGTTTTTATTGTCCTATAATAAGAAAGAAAATGTGTTTGTAGACTAGTTGACTATCTAGCTAGTACGTCATTTATCATGTACTGCATTTGCGTGTGAAAGAGAATAGAAGAGGAGACAAACCTACCATCCTTTCAAAGACGCGAGGAGATGAATGTGCATTTGATCTGCAGAGTTTGTATTCCCTGGATGATGATCTCCCAAGTAGGCGATGTAAAATCTCTGTACGTGCAGATTCCGATGAAGAATATTATATATTGCATGAAAATAATAATTACAGAACAATGTAATTAGATTAGCAATTTTCTGATACAGAATACACACCTTTTCCTCATCTCCAATTGCTCCAACAAGACTTATCAAGACCAGGAGAAAGGGAAGAAAAATCCAGAAATAAGGAAGAGTATGGATAAATCTCCTTCTCGACATGATCCTATGATCAGTATTGACCCTGTTTCTACCTATAGCATTACATCCTATATATACATATACATAGTTTCCCATGAAACTAGAAAAATGACAAGATCGAGCAGCTTCAGGATAAGGGCAATCTTGAACTTAGTGACAAGAGCAGCTCAAGGATAAGAGGCAGCTTAAGGATAAGAGCAATCTTGAACTGAACTTCAGCTAATTCGGTGGCTCAGGGTACTTTTGGTTGGAAACCTTAAAAGGAAGTCAAACAGAAATTCTGCTCCTCACAAGATTTTGTCACTGTCTATATAGGCTTGCTTCCTTTGGAGAAACGTTCCATCTTTTTTGTTTCTTTCTCCTAAATTTTTAACTTTTTACACGGGAAAATAAAAAACCCTTGTGAGGATTTTTTTTTTTTTTTAATCTCCGAATATGTCATACCTCTAATTACCACTCGTTTGATTATGCAGATGAGATAAGATGTTTTATTGAAAGTTTTATTTTAAAATTTAAAAAATTTAAATTATTTATTATATTTTATATAACCAAACCAGTTCTAGTCTTATTTATTCAATTGGTGGCCCATACACCATAAAGTTGGAGTTTTACATTTTCCTTCCACAAATTTATGAATCATTCCCCCATCTTCTCGCCTTGACATTTTCTATTTGTTTAGTTACAGAAACCGACCCAAAAACAGAGCATCCGCTCCCAGAAATACACATCAATGTAATTGCACCATCTTTCTCTCAAATATCTATAGATGAGATGAGTGGCAAATGCTATTATGGTGGTGAGTCGTGACAACAAGTAGAAGTAAATGAGAAACTTTAAATTATCTCGGGCTTCTTCTGTTGTGGCTTTAATATAAAGAAAATTACAAATTTTTCCGATCCAAACATTTTTTTACACTCATAAAGATCAGTTTAAGTTTAATTTAAAGAAAGATTTACTTGAGAACAAAGAAATAACCCCCCTAACATCGGGAACCTCATTTTTCTTGAATTGCAGTTCAAGCATGCATGCCATCCTATCCATCCATATCCGACAGCAACAAATTAAAAATAGTCTGGTGGAAATAACTTCGCTTATATATATTTGGCATGGAGCCAATTCAATATTTATTATTCATGCACAAGATAAGGGGCGAGAATACGTGTCTCTCATCTAACATGTTCAGTTTCAATAAACTAAATCTGAACCCAAGCTGAAATTTTTTTTTTATTTTTTTTTCTTTTTATCAGGGTGGTAAGTATGATCCCACAAAAAATGCAACCCCCTTTTTTTTTTTTCTTATGAGGTTGGTTTTTATCTTCTTCTTTTTTTTCTTTTTTTTTTTCAACCTTGTAATCGATATTTAGAGTGAAATGGCCGAAAAGTGTAAACCAGGCCCAGAATATAGAGACCAAAGTACGATGGCGGCCTCTCGTGCATTACTATAGCCCAAAAGCTCAATCACTAGAATTAATAAAAACCATTGGGTCCTCCAAGCCTAAGCCCTTTTAGATTGTCGTAAATGTAAGGTTAATGGGACAAAGAAAGACATGTTTTCCCCTCTCTTTCTCGCCTTCCCCGGACCTCCCAGATGCTGCATTCTGTAAAATGGTGCTCTCACCCTGGAGTTCAATCTATATGTTTTGAGCAGTTTATTTAGGCACCGTTTGAATGTAAAAAATATTTTATTTCATCTCATTTTATCGTTATAATTTTTTAAAATTTTTACACAAAATAAAATAAACAATTCAACTTTTTCAAATTTCAAAATAATAATAATATTAAAAAAAATATTCTAATAATATTTTATTCAACTTTCATTTCAACTCACTGTCAAAATGATACATTAGACTACGTTTTGATATTTAGATGATATGTGAATAGTAGTAACAAAATAGTGAATAATAATAAATGCGAAATTACCAAACACACCAGTATTTTTGTTCCAAGAATATGTCCGACCACCATTCACGGCTTTTCAAAAATCAATCTCTCTATTAGCATCTACTCCTGTAATAATTGATTTTTGCAACTTATTTTATTTTATTTTTCTATTTACATTTTTTAATATATTTAAATATTTTTTATAAAAATAAAAAATACATCAATACATTTTAATTTATTTTCTATAAAATAAATTAAAAAAAAGTTCCGAGCGGTCAGGTAGAGGGGACATTTGGTGGTAAACTAGTTGTTTCCTTTTCCAATTAGAGCAACACTACACCTACAGAAAATTAGTCCCGATGTTTGTCCAGAAAAGTACACTTTATCGTTTTCTTGTTCTTTTCTTTTTTTTATGTATTTTTTTTTTATCATCATAAACATTTTTTAAAAAAATAAAAAATTCCCAATATCATTAAAAAATACTTATTTAATTACTAAGTAGAAAAAAAAAAGTTTTGGAATACACTTTTGGGACGTAGAGCATTAACATTGGATTCATCATTTTTATCTTCAAAACTTGATGAAAAGTACATGTTTTTCACAATTCTAAAACATTTCTATCTATAACCTCACATTGGATTAACTATTAGATTCATCAAAATAATAATATAATATTATTTTGTTAATTATAATATTTTTAATTTATTTTTTTATATTTTACAATTACACTAATTATATGTTAATTAATAATTTAATTTGATACTTAAATTATTATTTTCCAACTTAAATATATTGTGGTTCAAAATTGAAAAATAATAATTTAAGTAAATAAAATAATAGATATAGAATGTGAATAGTGAGTCTTCTAATTTTAAGATAAAGAAAAATGTATTATAACTAAAAGCTTAATATTTGAATATATGATGAATCTAATGTCAATATTTTAAAACTAAAATTATCAAATTTTAAAGATTGGATGAGTTCAATGGTAGTGCTGGCATAGTATTTCTGTTCCAATTATTACGTGGTTTGGGTGATCGTAGAGTTTAGTTAGTACTACACATCACATTTTTTTTTATTTTTTTTCTTAAGTGATATATAGAAGATGAGTAGAAGAATTTAATTAATTTAAAAAAAAATTATAATGTGTGATATGTCGGAATGATGAGCATTAAATCCCTAGTAAATTAGTCCGTGTCATCACTGACCTGTGGCCATACATAGAGCCAAGTGGATCTTCCAGTTGCGTGACGAGCACTTCATTACACCAAGAGTTCCCAACCTGGCCGCTACCCCACCTGGCCGACTTCAAGATTAGTTAATTATGGGTCATGGCCCAAAAAATAATAATTAAGAAAAAGCCCACAATCCTATGCCTATTTCATGGTAGAGCCCATAATACTCTCTATTTTAATTTTTAGATGGAGGTTTTTATTTATTTAATTTCTAAGTAAATGTAAGCATGTTTTTTTCATGTCACTTATATAATAAATCTTGATTTATAAAATATGTGATATTATAACTTCTAAGCAAAATCAAATATATTATTTGATTAGTATTGATCTACGTTGTTGATTTATTCATTTTTTTGTTGTTGTTGCTGCTCGATGGTTTATTCGTATTAATGGTATAAAATGTGTTATATTGTATTTTTAGAATAAGCATAAATTCTCATTTTCATATAATTTTATTGTATTCCAATTCTTTAAAATCATTATCCTAACTTAATATTTAAAATAGAAGATAAATTAAAATATATTAATTTTAAGACCTAGATTTTTTAATTAATCTCAATGATATATCTATCTAAATTGCATCTCAAAACTTGGCCAAGATTTTAAGATAAGTGATTGAATTTTATGCAATAATTAGATTGGATGAGGATGAGGTGTACATTCAAGGTTTGATTCTAAAATTAATAATTTTATTTGAAGATTTTTATACCACATATTATTAATTTAATTTAATTTTAAAAATAAATTTTAAAATTTAAATCATAAATTATGTAACGTGAATAATGAGTGATATAAAGTTTCAAAAATAATGATAGAGTTACTATATTACTACTACCAATCTACTATTCTTTTTGTATTTGATTTTTTTTATAATTTTTTATTTTATTTAATGATTAAGGAAGTGAGTATTAGTAAAGTTATATATATTTTTTAATTTTTGATAGAATTATAATCTTATTACTATCTATCTACTATCCAAATGTATTTCTCCAGTTTTTTTATTTTTTTTTATCATTTTTTTTAAGTATTTTTTTAACATTTATAATTATTAAGAAAAAATTAAAATAGATGAATAATAATTAGATAGCGGCTCTATTATTATTTCTTAAAAATATCCGAGAATGAGAGAGAGAGAGAGATAGAGGAAACGAGATCCGCTCAAAGTCACGCGGCAACCATAAAACATAAAATGATGATTTTCTCGCTAACCAAACAAATAAAATCCCACCATACAGACGACACCCGTAAACCACCCCACAAGAAAAGGCACGAAACCCAAATACATCCTACCTAGCGATTCCGCTGGTACTTGTCCCCCCTCGTTACTCACTCCAGCTTACTCTGGATTCTGAACTTTCGACCCTTGAAGATCACCCAACAATGGCGGATCATGATCTCTCCTCCCCTCTCCTCCCGTCCCAGCCTTCCCATTCCCAGCACCTGACCCTCATCGTCAACGACTCCGACTTCGCCAATAATTCTAACGACAAAATCACCACCAATGACAACAATGGTAATAATCACGACGGTTTGAATTCTCACTCTCACAACAACAACAGAAAACCGTTTGACGTTATAGGGTCCAAGGGACTGGAAGTACCCGGACCGTCCACGTTGGACCCGTTCCGCAACGAAACTCTGAGGATCGTCGGTCTGTACGAGTGGGTGAAGATCGTGGTTTGCTTGCCGATTGCGGCGGTGAGGCTCGTTCTGTTCGGGGTTTGCTTGCTGCTGGGGTTTCTGGCGACGAAGGTGGCGCTGCAGGGTTGGAAGGACATCCATAATCCCCTGCCGAGGTGGAGGTCTAGGATCATGTGGGTCACTAGGATTTGTGCCAGGTGTATTCTCTTCTCTTTTGGGTAAGTTGCTTTCCTTTTCGTCTGGTTTTGAATACTTGTGATGTAGGGTTATGATTAATCCCGGTCTCGTTTGGTTGATGAGCAAATGGAGGAAAAGACTGAAAGATAGACTTTGAATTTCTATCGGATGGAAAACTCAAATTCAAAATCAACCAAGTCAAGATTTTTAACAGGCTCTGTTATGTCAAGATTACATTCGTAGTGAATTTCTTCTGGTTGTCTTATTGAAGTGATTATTGTTTTGTTTGGGTTCTTGCGTGGTAGAATTCTTCTCTCTCTGTGTGATTTTTTTTTTCGTCGCCTGCAGCTATCATTGGATAAGACGGAAAGGAAAACCTGCTCCGAGGGAGATTGCTCCGATAGTTGTATCTAATCATGTGTCATACATTGAACCTATCTTCTATTTCTATGAATTATTCCCAACCATTGTAGCAGCCGAGTCCCATGATTCCATACCATTGGTTGGAACCATTATCAGAGCGATGCAGGTAATTTCATTTCCAAAATCAGTGAACCTAAGCGTTTTACACTTGAGTTGTTAACCAAATAAACAGAAAGTATGATCAATTTAGTTCCAATGAGTTGGAAATTAATAGTTGCAATTTCTCTTATTCTTATGTGTTTTTAGGTGATATACGTCAATAGATTCTCACCGTCATCAAGGAAGCTTGCCATTAATGAAATAAAGGTAGAAAGCTTCTTTAATTTTTATGTTCTTCCTGCTATCCATTCTCTCTGATCTTGTGAATAAAACTCTAATAGTTAGTTCAGCACATCGTAAAGTTCATATTGCTTAATCAGTGTCTAAGTTGAGGTTTCTGTTATTGAAATCACTTTCTGGTATGATGGAATTGATTGCTTTTGATTCTGTTCTTTTGCAACTGTCGGATTTTAGTATTTTTTCTGTTTGCTTATGGTTTCTTTTATTTTATTTTTCTGGCTGGTTGCTTTCTCTGGTATACTTCGGTTTCACTCATCACTGATGCTTTTTATAAAAAATGAATAAATAAAGGTAATGCCTTGGTCCTCAGTTTCACTCATTGCTGTTGCTTTATATTAGAAATGAATTAGGTGATGGCTTGGCCGCCTGAAGAACTTACTTTTAGTATCTCTTGAATGTGAATCTTGTACCCGTGTGAGATTCCCGAGTCGATGCACTGTATTTTTTCTGTCTATGCTGTAGATTGTATTGCATTTGACCATTTGATGTATGCCTTCCTAGTGAAACTGATGGGCCATTTTTATTATCAATATTGCTTTGCTCTGAAATGTTTTCAGAAACCCTATAAACTTAGCACAAGGTATAATGCATACCAAACCTGAGTTAATAATCTTTTTAAGGTTGCTTTAGGAATAACATGCAAATGATTTTATCAATTTATAAGCTATTTGATACAGAAATGTGCTTTCAAGGATCTGAATACAGAGAAAGGCTTCTTGCGATAGATTTCCCCGATTACTATTATTTCCCGAGGGTACCACAACTAATGGAAGGGTCCTCATCTCATTCCAACTTGGTGCATTCATCCCAGGATACCCAATCCAACCCGTGGTTGTCCGCTATCCTCACATACACTTTGACCAATCATGGTGGGCACTTATCTTATATGGAATTTCATTTTGGTGCTGTCACAAATGGAATCTTACTAGCTTTGCATAATATGGTATGTCATTTCCATGTAGGGGGAATATCTCTTTGGCAAAGCTTATGTTTAGAATGTTCACGCAGTTTCACAATTTTATGGAGGTATGCTGTTCTGCTGGAATTGAAGTCTTGGTTTCTACATTTCCTTGTTTTGAAAACTCTGTGGATTTTTGCTTATAAAAAAACTCTATCGATTTGAAATTAATTTGAGACATTTATGTTTTTAGTTTTACCTATAAAAAAAATTGAGATATTTATTTTTACATGAACAGGTGGAATACCTTCCTATAGTTCCACCTGGCACTAATGGAAAAGAAATTGCTATTCACTTGGCTCAGAAGGTGAGCTGCAACTTGTAATTAATTTATTTAGGCGTTAATTTTGAACTGTCAAATATATTTGGTAGTCTAACAATTCTAGTAAGGCAGCACAGTAGTATATGCTTACATTTTTTTTTTTTTTTGGCTTATCAAGTATATTTTCCTTACTAGAATTTGTAAATGTTTTGAACTTCTTGTTCGAGTGAAGGGCTTTCAGGTTCTCAAAGCATGTTTGATTTGCTATTATATTTTCTTTGATATTTTTTAAGGTTTTAGCCAAATTGTTCTTATTAGTTCCTTTACCTTAACTGAACAAACTCATTCTCAGATTTATCACTCGTAAATTCATTAGAGGATATTTTCCCGCACTAATTTTTTGTGCATAGTACTTTCACATTTGAATTGAAAATACATTAGCTAGATATCTATTTTTTTCTAGCTCTAAGTCATTAATTGTAGGAAATGAATGTGTACGTGCCAGTTATGAATTTTTGTGGATTTGTAGGAAAGTTCTCCTATATGTGTTTTTTTTCCCCCATTTTTCCATTACCTGTAGATTATCAGTAACAATCAACCATATGGATGTATGCAGACTAGCCATGCTATTGCAACTGCACTTAATGTTGCACAAACGTCTCATTCCTACGGGGACTTAATGCTTCTAACGAAAGTGTTGGAGTCGAGACAGGTTTGAATTTCTTGCCTAATATTTACGTCCATTACAATCTATCTAGCATATAGGTGCCTTTATGATCTTAATATTTGTTCTTTGCCCAACAATTGGGAAGTGATTGATTTGGGCTAAATATCATACCTATGATCATAAATGAACTTTAAATTTGAACTGCACTTCAAATCTGAAATTTGGCTAGGCAACGACAAGTCATGAAATGTTTTCTGTCATATTGGCATATGACTAAACAAAAGCCTCATTCCCACTCCCTGGGATTTGACTGCCCAAATCATTCTTTCACCCTGCTCCACCAGATATATCCTCTAAATCATTGACAATTATGTTGTTCACTGCTGTGACATTAATGTTGGCCTCTCCACTATACATTGATGACACTTGTTTGCTTTAATATTTTAATGGGTTTCATAATATTTCTGATCGAATTTTAAAGCTTCAAGTGGTGGAACTCAACAATTGTAGTGTTTGGTACTCATGTCGGTATCATACTATTTGCAGGAATATCCTTCGAGTTATATGGTTGAAATGGCTAGGGTGGAATCGGTGAGTCCTTACACCCAAACGCCTCCCTGCAAATCCTTTCTTGTACATTATAAGTTTAGGATTCTTTATAAAGGTTTCCCTTTGCTTACTTGGTCAAAGTATGTTTTCCTTTTTTATTTCTCCCTGATAATTGGTCTCATGAAGACAACATTTTTGTTTGTGTGCACTCTCAAAATTGTGGCTGATAATACATACTGCTCTGATTCATCTGTTCCCTTATATCACTATTCATATTGAGTGAGTTTACTTGAAACAGTACCTTCTTTGATCCCTTTCGTCATGACACAAGACCTGCTTATCAGTCTTTTGTTATATAATGTGCATTAAGTGTACAAGTACACTATGATTAGTTACTTGTAGTTGCTGCCTGTGCTAGAACTCACAGAAGGCCAGTCTTTTATAAGAATGTTCTTTTAATAAGTGAGAAGAATTTCATTGAAAGGTGCTTTCCAAACACGTCTTTTATAAAAATATTAATCAGTATTGCTTAGGTGTGAGAAAAGGTTCCTACTTATTAAAAAAAAAAAAAAGGTTCCTACTTGCCTAGTTGCCTCAATGGTGTATTTGGGGGGAAATGAATGATAGAAGATACCTATAAAAAAATGATAGAAGCTTTTCAGGACCAAAAATAAATGATGGAGGAACTCAGGACTTTCCTTTTCAGTACTTTCCTCCTTTGGATAGTTTCTACGGACTTTAATTAGCTTAATTTTCATGATTATCTCGTATCTCTCTCTTTTCAGGCATACATCTTTCTTGTAGACAACCTGTGTACTTGGATTGCACCTCTAGTGATTTTTGTATTACTTATCAACAAAATAAACTATTTCACTGTGATTACTTGCTTTATTGCTTATCCCATATATAACCGTTGAGTTGATTGTATATAGTTTTTTTCAGAGCACTTGCCTGATTTGAAGGAAAAATAAATAATGTCATTCTCTTGCTTTGCAGTTGTTTCGTATAAGCAGCTTGGAAGCTGTAGGTTTTCTGGATAAATTTCTGTCGATGAATCCAAACCCAGGGTATAGTTCACGCATTTTCTTACAAATAAACGGAATGTTTTTTTTTTTCAATGGTATCTATAAGTTGTGTTGTTTTTGCTTTTAAGCTATCATGGTGAATAGTTTGTATGGGTTGAATTTGTTGACTTTGATGCCATCTTTTGTATTCTGGTGTCAATTCGAATATTTGAGTGTTTATATCATTACACATTATCAACATGTGCACAGAACATTAACTAGACTGAGTGTGTATGCCTTAGGAAGTGCAGAATCATATTGCTTATGATAGTTTTTTTAACTTTTCATTTTCTAAAGCCTTTTGTTTCCTATGTATCAATTCTTTAATATGCACATAAATTAGTTTTTTTGCTAGGTAATTTGCACATAATTAATAAACCGACAATATCTTTATGTTAACTGTCATAAATCATGACTCATAAAATGCATGCTTACATACTGTATTTTAAGTGCCACCCAAAGTATTTCAAATGCAAGAAAATAATTTAATTTTATATTTTCAGATAACCAATTACTTTCTCACAATTTAATCGTTTTTGCAGTGGTCGTGTTCAATTCCACGACTTCTTGAGTGTTCTAAGACTAAAGGCTTGTACCCTTTCTGAAGAGGTTAGTGCCCAAATAACACTTTCATCTGTAACAAGGAAGTGTTTAGACTAGATCATTTGGATCCATGATTATTTCACTTTCTTGCAATTGGAACTCTGGAATGATGTTCAAAGCAAAATTCTTACATGTGAAAATGGATTGGCAGATTTCATGGATTGATGCTTCTACATGCCACATTGTTCTATAAAATTATTTTCTTTAGAATCATTATCTTCTGCTATGGCTTCTAATACCAGCCACTCCTTCCATAGGTGGTGGTCAGTAGATTCCCAATTGATCTTCCATTGGTGACTGCTTAGGGTTTCCCCCCACACTCTTCTCCCTTGACTACATAACTTAAGGATCAATCTTTTCCTGGTTGATGTTATTGTATTATAGCATTGTTAGAATGTTTTTTCTTTAGCTCGAACCAATATGCTTTGTGGTGAGATAGAAATAAGTATAATGAAACATGCAGGAGCAAATGCCAGTTTCTGGCAAGGATAGAACCCCTAGGGGTTGGTTCAAGTGGTAAGAGGTTTGATCTTAGGGTTTCCCCCCCACACTCTTCTCCCTTGACTACATAACTTAAGGATCAATCTTTTCCCGGTTGATGTTATTGTATTATAGCATTGTTAGAATGTTTTTTCTTTAGCTCGAACCAATATGCTCTGTGGTGAGATAGAAATAAGTCTAATGAAACATGCAGGAGCAGATGCCAGTTTCTGGCAAGGATAGAACCCCTAGGGGTTGGTTCAAGTGGTAAGAGGTTTGATCTTGGTGGTATGCTCCCTCCAAGTCTAATTTCGAACCCTTGGGTGCAGACAATTTCTAATGGCCATCCCTTGTATTACCCAAAGTGCACTTGAGAGAGACTCTTTGTCGAGTGCCTGTGCACCCCTGGAATTAGTCGGAACTTTGTTCCGGACACCCGGTGCCAATAATAAAAAAGAAGTTTCTGGCAAGGATAGAAGGTGTTTACCTTGGTAGGAAAAAACTTATCAAATATTAGTGTATATATTCAATTTTATTTCTTGTTCTATTGTAAATAGTAAAAGAATAAAAAAATTATTGTTAGCCTTATTGAACAATAAATTGTCTCTTTGAACCGCACTGATTCTTGATGGTTTATACAACTCAACTAAACACAAGCCTTAATCACAAGTAATTGGGGTCAGCTAGAAGAACCCTTTTCCACAAAAATTTCCTCGTCCTTGATAAAAATTGTTTTACCTGTTTCCATTTTTCTTGTAAACTGAATTAATTCTGGATTATAGATATTTGCATTTGTTGATGTGGAGAAGAGTGGAACGATCACATTCAAGCAGGTAATTCTCCGCCATCACTCTCTCTCTCAACCCATCACTTGTTTCTCGTTTGGTGTCCTATGCAAGCAGAGCTAGGTTCAGACATGCATATCAACGTAGCAACCATGTTTTTGGGTCTAGGTTCTTCTGAACTTTTTTTTCTTAAGCTGTTGTTAAGTTGTTTCTCTATGCCACTAGTGCGTATTTAATAATTCCCAGAGGCCATAAAAGTGAGTAGTATCTTTTGCTCTCGTTTGTGTTGAAGCCTCTAGCATTGCAAACTTATGCTTATTGTCACGCTATTTGAGTTGTTGTGATTCTATTATCTATTCCGTGCAGTTCTTATTTGGATCAGCACATGTCATGAAGCAGCCATTATTCAGGCAAGCTTGCGAGTTAGCCTTTGCTGAATGCAAGGCTGGAGGACATGATTACATATTAGAACACGAAGTATATTGCTCTTTCCTTCTTTTTTTCTTACTTATTTCACCTTCCCTACCTATGTTTAATTGACATCTGTCTTGTATGTTCTCGGTTTCTAATTGCCGTTTGGATCAGTTGGGAGATTCTCTTAGACCTGCAATTCCAGACTTGAATGCAGATGAGGTGAATAATATACCATCTATCCATGTTATAATTAGCCTATATTTTCTTTGGTTTGCTTCCTTTTCTTCTTTTATGATATCATGTCTATTAAATATATTGACGTGAAATATGCTTCCATTGTCTACATAAAATAGCTCCAGTTGTCATTTGTAACATGACCTGAATTTGGTAATGCTGGTTAACTTGCAGATCCATGGGCTGTTCAATTTATTTGATTTTGATAATGATGGGAAAATCAGTAAGGATGATTTTGACTCCTGCCTAAGAGAGAATCCTCTGTTGATAGCACTTTTCTTACCTCGTTTGCTGCAAAAGGGCTTTTCAGAAGCTGGTGATAGACTGCCGGAGGAGATAGTGTGATGAATGAGTTTTACATGCTCTTGTATTTTAGATCTTTTACCGCCGTAATTGTTGGCTCTTGTTTTGGGTAGAATCAGAGAGGGGAAGGAGGCATGGGACCAAAACCTCCTAGAGTTTGTCTGAATTTTAAAGCTTAGAGTGAGATACAAATAGACAGATTAAATAAGTGCCATGGCATTTATTAAGTAATTTTTTTTCTAAGCAAGCATAGATAAACCAAGCGGTTACAAGATACTAGATTCAGTGAGGTGGAAATCTCCAACAATCATCCTAAAACAAGCAAATGCAACGCAAGAGAAATAAAAAAAAAAAAAAAAAAGAGGGATTTGGAGCTAAAAATTTAGCTCCTACCCATTTTCCGCTAAGAGGAAGTTGCTTGAAGTGGTTTTTGCATTGTCTGATAAATAGACTATAAAACTACTAAAAGTTGCAGTGGATTGTTGTGTTCTGCATTTTGCTGGTCTAGACTAATTGAATGAGACTTTTACGACTATTTTATCTTTTTTTTGGTTAGGGAAAACAGGAACATAGGGAAGTAGCAACTGGAAAATGAGTGGATACGTCGGCATATATATTTATCCAAAAAAAAAAAAAAAGATGGGTCGATATGCCGGCATAGGACAGTTATTGGCGGTGGAGGCGTGTGTAGCACACGCATCACTTTTGGAAAGAAGGAAAAGGTCGGATCTAAAAGACTCAAAGCCTCTGATCCCGATGGTGCTACCTGTGGCGGCAGCAGACTCTCCACGATGCAGGAGGCTCACAAGCATTGTGAGTCTCGCATGAGATGCACACGCCGCTTGTTTGGTCAAATAAGGTTCTTGAAAGCCTAGAGTCTTTTATTCCTTCCTGCTTCTCCTGAGTCTTGACCATACAGAAAACTAACAACATATAGATGTGACTGGACTCGCCAGAGATTGCCTGATATAGTTGTACTCCAATGCGTTATATTATTACGAAGAAAACACAGCCAAATTATGAAATGTATATTTATATTTACTATAAAGCTGGAAGGTATTTGTGGGCATGAGAGAGAGGGATGCTATAAAACTTAAAAGTGGAAAGAAAGAGCTGAAAGAGGAATCATGTACTTTAGGTTGAGTACTTCGGCCAATATCCATCCTTGGATTCAAAGTACGTAGAGAATCTGCTTTTGTGAAGATGTTTGTTTGGCAAGTCTTGGTAATTACAGTATGTAGAAAATGAAGCCAAACAATTAAATACTGACGTCATATTATGTTAAATGTGGGATTCATCTATTTTAGCCCAAGGATTTTTCCTATAAAACTGAGTATCGAATTTGAATAATGACATCATACCCCGGATGGTAGGCCAAGTCAATTAGCATTGCTGTCCCGAACCTTTAGCCTACTAGCTATTATAGATTTGGCCCATTTAGGTTTGAGTAAGTAGGCCTCTATTTGATGGAGAAATTCCAAAGGCATGGGTAGTTGGAAAAAACATATTAGGTCTCACTGTTATAGCTGTGTTGTGGTGTCGAGCATTACCTTTTAGCATTGATGAGTCATATGTAAGATAGCATGGTTGCATCATGATATGGTCGTGAAATTGGTGGAAGACAACATATATATGTGTGTGTGTGTCTTTATCATTGCCAGGTATGGCTAATTATGCTCCAACTGGGAACAAATATAAGGTAGCTGATTCCAGCTGCCTATGATGTGCTCATGTATAATGAAGATACACCTTTATTAAGGTGTCTCAGAGTAAGGAGTCTAGCTACCAGAGCAAAATTAAAAATCAATAAATATTGATCTACAACTAAAATTAATTTTCAATTTCATCATCGACGTTAATGTAAATAATATTAATTCATGCCCGTATGAATTAAGCCAATAAATCATGACCACCTAAAAGACAACATCATAGCCAAGAGCCTAATGACATATGGCCCGATTTTCCGAATATAAACTATGAGTTCGAAATTTCCACCCCTTTAAAAAAAAAAAAAAAAAGTCTTATTATTGCCAGTACTCTTTTGTTTTAATGATTTGAAAAGATGATGTGTATGAACGGCCTTTTTATCCCCCTTTTTCTTTCATTTTTCACTTATTTTGCATCAAAATTTTGGTAAGTTTGTATTTTACAGTACTCTTAATGTATTCCATTTTTTTTTCTTTTTAAGAAGTTACACCATCAAGTACTACTAAAACTAGTAATTAACAACTTAAAACTATCAGATTTTAATAATTTGAACTGAGTTAAGATTTGAACGTAATTAATAGCAATACTAGGAGTACACACACACACACACACACACACACTATATTTGATCATGTCAACATATTTTTCATCTATATCAAAATACAAACCGAACCTTTGTCCAAGCTAAAGAAACAAACCATGCATATACAGAATGCAAAAAACATGCTTCAGGCCGTACGTGGCCGTGCCCTCGTTTTCAACTTCTCGAGTCATAACTATTTCTTTCTTCGAGTATTATGACATCTCTCTGCGAGTGCATGCATGTGTGCAAGAGTACTCAGAGACCATCAAATTCTAACTACTTATAATATATATACCCCCACGTGAATTACTTATATCGATCTTTTCATCTACCTTTGGTCTTTTGTATTAATTAAATATTAGTGTATTTACTATTTTCTCCTCATGATATGCATGCATGAATATTGGAGTCTAGAAATGGAAACTTTTTATATGGAGTTTAGAGAGAATTAATCATCGCTCAAATAAGCAGCTAGCTTTGTAGTCGAATCGATCTACCATGCATGTAACAATTCAAATAAAAGAAATTCAAATGGTATTTAATTATATTTATTCTGATCATGTAGGTTATAACGAGGTAATCATAATCAAAATATCTCTAGCTGTAGTAGTACTCGGACAGTTTGACAACATCAATCCCATTAGATTATTGTTTTCTTTCTTTCATGGATTCCGTTTGACAATACAATTGTTATCTTTTCAGATATTCTTATATATTTTATTTTTAAATATTTAAATTTTTTATCTAATTATTATCTAATTATTATAACTTTTATAAACTCTCAAATAAAACACAAAAAATAATACAATTTTTTTAATTTTCGAAACAAAAATTATATTTAAATATTTTTTTTAATTTATAATATTTTTTCTCTTTCATTTTTCAAAAATTGATAAAATGTCTTAATTCAAACGATTTCACTATCACTTACATATATACTGAGATATTCTAACTATTCAAATAGCTAAAAATATGGTTAAGCGAGTCAAAAGTCTTTTGTGTCTTTGGGATTGATCTTGTTCTTAATTTGTTTGGGAAAATTTTGAAACGAGCAAATTAATCAACTTTTATATAAATATATATATATATATATATATATCTACTATATATACAAACATGAATGTTGGATGAATAGTATTTTTGTCTAACATTTTCTTTTCGATTTTGCCCCTACTTGTATTTCTTTTCCCCTTCTGTCCCTCATCTCTGTTGCCTGTTGTTAGGTTTTTGATGTCTTTGCCCTTATGTTTTCATTTTTTACTGTTTTCTTATGTCACTGTCATTTTTAACCTTGTGTTTTAATCGCATCTTTATGCTTTTGCCCCTTTCTTGTTATTGTTTCTCACAAATGTCAGGCATCGCATGCACCAAATGGTTATATTTGTAAAATCAAATTTTCTTTATGAAAATATCCCTATGTAGGTTATTTTTACCGCTTGCCGCTTCGTATAAAAGATTTCATCTTCCTCAATTTACAATGTTTGCAAATCTACTTCTTTACTCAAAAAATCCAGACCAAAGGAGGGGGGTTGGAGCTTCGGCTCCTCCCTCTCTATTCTCTCTAATTTTTTCTTTTATTTTTTTTCTGATTTTGTGTGTTTTTTCTTTCAAAGTAGGGCGAAATACCAATATGTTGTTCTATGGAGTCTATCGACTACTATACGTCCCATCGCAAGATTCTCAAAGCGTCAATTCTTTATACGTGTAAAAAATCTTATCGAACGAAGCAGCGCGTGAGCCGCATGCGCTGTCCAAAGTGCGCGCATGACATCCATGCGTCACCGCAAGGGAAACTCTATCGTTGCCACACGCATCATTTTTGGGACCAGGGCCTATATCAAAAACTTTATGTGTAGTCATTTTTACATACTCTTTGCGCACTTCGATATGATTGATTGCGTCATTTTTTTTAATATAAAATAACTGTTTTAGTCAATCACATAAGTAGAGTACACAATGAGTATATAAAAGTAACTATATATAGCAGAACTATATATATATATATATATATATATATATTTTAAATATTTTACGTGTTCAAACGAGACTTAAATCTTTATGGGGGTGGGTCTTGGGGGTCTCATGATGTTGGTGTCGGCTACTACTTCAGCATGCATGCATATAAGTTGCCACACTTTCAATGATCGCAAAGGAGACCGATCCGGTACATGATAGATCTCTTCCTATCTAGCTAGATATATAAAGGAAACAAACAGGCAAAATCATACAAGTACAAGGAAAATGATCGATCGGGTACTAATTTGTTTGAATTGTGAGAGGGAAGTTGCACGAGTTTGTGTTTAATCTAATTACATTAAACACGAAATAACTAAATCGATCTAGAAAATTAGTTCGGTTCTAATTCTAATTACATTAATTACGTGACACGACTTCCTCAACTATATATGTATAATTTCTTGATTAATAATATACGTATAACTAATTAAATTAGATTTTCAACACACTCTTTTAATTACCTCTCTCCTTTTGTTTTTTCTTTCCGTAAAAGTAGTTCAAAGTAAGTAATAATGCCTTATCTCCCTATCTAAATACAGGTGGACGATAGTGGATCCAACTATATATCATGCGTATATAGTTGGTCATGACTCAACTACTAATTATTATGCATTATTTTGATACTGAAATCAGATGAAATAATAAATTTATAAATAGTAGTAAAATAATTTATAAATAATAGTAAAATAATTTGAGTTAAGATGTTTTATGAGGCTCTTACAAATTAGATAGAAAAAATTAAATACAAGTATTATAAAATTAAAATATAATTTATATTTTAGAGTTTGAAAAAATTAAATTATTTTTTATATTTTATTTAGAAATTTAGAAAAATTATAATGATTAAGGGCTCGTTTAGGAAGTGAGATGAGATAAAAATTTTGTGAATAGTAGTGAGACAATTTGAGTTCAGTATTTTTTGAATTTTGAGAAATAAGAGAGAAAAATTTGAATATAAAATATTATAAAGTTATAATATTGTTATAATATTATTTTTGTTTGAAAATTTGAAAAAGTTAAATTATTTTTATTTTTTGTTCTAAAATTTGGAAAAGTTGTATTGATTAGTTTGTAAATTTTGTATTTGACTTATGTTTAGGAAATAGATGTAATGAAATAAAATAAGAATTTTGGGATAAAGTCTATTTCTAAGAGTACTCTCATTGGATTAGCTAAAAGCTAAATCCATTGAAAATTTATCTATTAGAGAGCAAAATATACTCACAATGGATTAGCTAAATTTTAAATATTTGAAATTTAACTACAGTGACTTTTAAAAGTTTTTTTCAAATTTGAAGGTTACTGTACATACATCAAATACATATTTTATTAATTATTTCTCTCTCTTTCTTTCTATCACATATTTTATCATAATTGATATATTAATTTGAGTTAGTGATATATTAATTTAATAAGAATATGATTATTAATTAATATATAATAGGTAGAATAGTAAAATATGATAAAAAAAATTAAATATTTTTAAAATTATTAGTTATTCATTACTATATAATGAATAAATGTATAATCTAATGTAGAGATTTGATGTGAATAACTAAAATTAAATTCATCTTATATTATTTTATTGTTATGTAATGAAAAAATAGTTATTCCAATATGAAAATTTATGTTAATGGAATAATTAAAAATTAAATTTTTCTTACATTCATAAAAATATTTTTTAATTTTGACTAATTAAATGAGAGTGCTCTAAACAAGCTCTAACTAATAATTAGATAAAAAAAAGTTAAAATTTTTGAATTAAAAAATATGTATTTGAGTAGTATTTAATTATTGAAATGTGATGAAATGTTCCAAATGCGCTTAATTTATTTATTTTTTATTTGTCTTCAACTCTAATATATAAATATATATATATATATATATATTTATATTTATATGAAAGTTAATGGCACAGTACGTGGGAAAGTGATTTGATGGGAGTGATTTAATACTTTAATAATATCAGGACGGGACATCATCAGACCGGCGACAAGACAATTGACAGTGTCAGGAGACATGGAGAATGGTAATCCGTATTATATTTTTATATTATATTTTATATATTTTTAAATTTTTAAAAAAATATATATATAAATTTATTAACAATTCCTTTCTTAATCATCAACTAAAAAACAATACATCGATTATGGATTAAAATAATATTTTTATTATATATATAATTTTTCTATACATCATTTTTATATACTATACATTATATTTATTTTTATTTATTTTTTATTTTTTATAATTTTATTGATTTGATTTTTTAAACTAATTAAATTTCTTTTATTTATCATTTATATATTACATATTTATTAAAAGATTAAAATAAAAAAATTATATATTATATATAATATAAATATAATTTTTCATATATATATATATGTATACTCGCGCGCGCGCACACATACCAATGGCATCGCCCAGTTGTTGGGCTTTCGTTGTGTGGTTCATATCGACCGTCAACTTTAATACCAGCCAGTAAGATATCTAAGATAGTCTACCTAGCTAGCTAGCTAGGTTTTCATTACGGATAAATACACGTGGAAAATGCCTTTCGGCAGATGATTTTACATGTTTTGGTACAATGCTATTTAAAGAATTTTACACTATACATAATTTATATAACATAATTTAGTTCATAAGATTAAATTTTAAAATTTCAAATTAAATTACGTGACATAAATAACATATGGTATAAATGCCTTCAAATATAATTATTCTTTGGTATATATAATCTCATCACGTGAAAAAAAACTCTCACAGGTTGTTTGTAAGACGATATCTCATCTCATATAAAAAATCTTTCTTAATTTTTTTTTTAAATATCATTTAAACACAAATAATTTTTAATTTCAAATTTTTATTTAATCATTACCTAATTATTATATCTTTACAAAACTTTCAAACAAAACACATAAAATAATACTTCTTTTTCAAATTTCAAAACAAAATGATATTAAAAAATATATTCTAACAATATTTTAACTTTATAATATTTTTATTCAATTTGTTCTCTCATTTCTCAAAATTAAATAAAATATCTTAATTCAAATTATTTCACTATTATTCAAAAAATTCTCATCTCATCTTATTTTTCAAACAAGCCCACTTGGTTTGAACAGTGAGTCGAGATGAAATGAGTTGATATAGTTTGTGAATAGTAATGGAGTATTTTAATTGAAATAAGATAAGTTAAAAATTGTTTGAGTTAAAATATTTTATGAGATTTTAGAAAATGAAAAAGATAAAGTTGAATAAAAATATTATAAAGTTAAATATTGTTAAAATATGATTTTTTTTAATATAATTTTTGTTTTAAAACTTGAAAAAATTGAATTGTTTTTTTTTTTTTTAGAAGTTTAGGAAAATTGTAATAATTATGTTATGATTAGATAAAAAAGTTGAATATTTGAAATTGAAAAATATTTGTATTTGTGATGTTTTGATATTGAGACAAGATAAAATAGGATAAGATGGAAGTATGTCCCAAATCAGACTAGGACTTTGTTTGGGTAATGGAGTATTCTCACTACTATTCATTATTTTATTACTACTTTTTACTTATTTTTTATTAATTTTGATTACTATCCACTGCTATTCAATATTTTATGATTAATTTTTTATTATTAGTTACAAAATAGGTGTGATCATTTCATTACCTAAACACAACCTAAATCTTTATAAAATAGAAGGATGTTACATTTGAATAATTATGGAACTGGGCACATGACTCTATTGTATCAAATAACCTAACAACATGTCTTGAAGTTTTACTTGGGTTGGCATGTAATCTGGATTTTTCTTTGTATGTATCAATCACAGCTATAACTTCGATTATCTTACTAAACATTTTTTTTTGTAAGCAATATTCATTACATAGTAGAAAAAACTAAGTACATAGGGCTCCAGTTTAAGGGCAGGTTTTGGGGTGAGATGAGAATTTTATGTTTTGTTTGATAGTTTAAAATATTGTGTTTTAATATTATTATTGTATTGGGATTTGAAAAATGTGAATTGAGATTTGAAAAAGTTGAATTGTTTATTATATTTTGTATGAGGATTTGAAAAATGTGTAATGATGAAATTAGATGAGATGAGAATTTTGTGTCTCATCCCATCCCTCAAACCTGCGACAAAACATTAAGAAAAAATCTAAAAACTATAAGCTACATGTTATGGCCATGAAAGGGAGGGTTTTTGCCATTGTGGAATTTCAGAATACTTGAGGGATCCCAATGAGGGGTAAGCTTCCATATGCTTGTTTCGAGATTGTCTATTGTGTAAAGTTATGTGTACATCGATTTTGTGATGGATATATTTTTTTTTCACAATTCTTGAAAATTACGAAGTAAAAATTGGATGTCTCTAGTGATAGAAAACATTATCCAATATGTTGCTACTTTTTCTTCTGTGATAGAAAACATTATCTCCTTCGATGATGATATTTGTAATGTTTCTTTGTCTTGCTTCTTGAATTGCCATTAATGCTGTTGTAGCTTCTCCCACATTTAGGTTTATGTTGTATATATGGTCTGAGCAAAGATTGATACACCATTTTCATTTCTGCATATGGCAGCAATAATGCTACCATTTTTTCTCACTACTACATCAAAAGACAGAGAAAAAAAACCATCTGGTGGAGGTTGACATTTTTTGTTCATGTTCACAGATTTTTTTCATTCTATGCATTCCTATGTTCTTTGAAAACCTTGATGACACTTGACACAAATAAGTGTGGAGTTGGACATGAAGAGTTGTGGATGACCTGATTCCTAAGAAATCAGATGTTGTCCATGGCAAGAGCAGCAACAAGTTAAAAGGAGTGGACCTCTTATTCTGGTATGTGAATACAGTATACTAGTTTATGGATTAAGAATGATGGATATCCAATTATGGATGAGTTGACTTGCAAAGTTCATGATATTTAGGCTTCGTTTGGCAATACAATTCATCTCAACTCATCATTACAACTTTTTCAAATTCTAACATAAAATATAATAAACAATTCAATTTTTTCAAATCCAAAAATAATAATAATAATAATAAATAATATTCTAATAATATTTTATCAACTCAACTCAACTCATTTCAACATCCAAACGCACTCTTAATGGCCAACTAGAATTCCTCCAGACGACCTTTGAGAAGATGCAATTAAGAAATAAATGAAGAAGGTTTTCTTCTTTTGCATTACAAAGAGGACAGAGAATGTAATCTTCTTCTAAATGTATAACTCTTTTGAGCAAGCCTCTAGTGGGGAGTATGATATGAGCTACTTTCCAAAGAAAGAATTTAACTCAATCCTGCGTTTTGAGTAAAGGTACAAATCGGTCGGTTCGGTGATGGACCATCATTTTCCTGGACTGGATCAGACTGAACACTCATAGGGACTGGATTGGATCCGGTTTGGTCCGGCCTAGTTATTTATTTATTTATTTTAAAATGAATTAATAAAAAGATTTATTTAAAATTCTAAATCAAAATTAAATGACTTGTTAATGTGGATTATATAACTAACTCAATGAAAAAAATATTTTATATGGTCAATAATATTAAATTAGATAAAAATTACATTATTATTTTATATAATTACTATATAATTAGTTAATTGATATTATATATTAGTTAATTGATAGAATATTAACAAGTGTTAATAACATATTTAAAATTTTATATTATTAACGGTGATAGGTTAGATGAAAATTACATAATAAATTATACAATGATTATATAAAAATATGTTTTTTATTTTTATTTTTCATTCGGTCCAGTCCGGAATTTTTTCGGGATGGAAAAACTCCAGATTGGGACCGAACTGAAAATTTTTGGTCCACTAAAACATGGATCGAGACTGGTCTCGATCTTGGTCATGCTGATTTATCCAGTTTGGATTGATCGTCTGTCATCCCTAATTTTGAGTTTCCAAAGAGATTTCTAATTATTTTAATTATAGATAAGAGGAGTCTTAGGGTGCGTTTGGTTACCAAACTCACCTCAACTCATCTCAACTCATCATTATAACTTTTTCAAATTCCAATATAAAATATAATAAATAATTCAACTTTTTCAAATTTAAAAATAATAATAATATTAAAAAATAATATTCTAACAATATTTTATTATCATAACTCAACTCAACTCAACTCACTTCAACATCCACACACATCCTAAGTCTACTCAGAACAGTATCAGCTGATTTAACAAAAAATGAACCTGAAGAGCGGTGAAACCACTTGATCTCATCATTTTTTATAAATAGAAAGATGAATTTTTTAGATAATTTCACTAGAATTAGTGATGAAGAGCGTTTGAAGGAGAATGATGTTGCCCTCCAGATTATGATCCATTGATCTTGGTTCTAAACAGATTTGAGTTAGAGGTAACCATGGCCCGATGGCCTAAAGGAAATGCTGACGGCAGCGGGGATCGAGAAAAATACATAAATCAGAGCCGTGAGCTTGCAAGTTGTAATTGTAAGATTGTATTTGAATGTTAAAGTGATTTAAGTTGAGATAATAAAATATTATTTTTTAATATTATTATTATTTTAAGATTTAAAAAAATTAAATTTTTTATTATATTTTATATTAAAATTAAAAAAAATTATAATAATAAATTAAAATGAACTGAGAGTAATTAAAGATCTAGACAACAAATGCCGAGGTCCAATCTGGGTCGTAGGATGAGATCTCAATGAAATGAAATATAATTTAAAAGAGAGAGAAAAAATGAGAGTGCACGCCAAAAGTGGTCCCCCTCGGGGGCGCACCCAAAACTCTAGTCTAACCTGGGAGAGCGAGCGAGCATCAAACCCACGCCCAATTACTCCACACACTTGTTACATCAGAGATATCGACCCGACGACAACATCGATGTGGTCACGTGTACGAAGGTTTTTAGGACATCTTTAAAAAATATTTGGAACGAGATAATATGAAAATTTTATAAATAATAAAGTATAATTTTTTAAAATTATTTTATTTTAAAATTTTAAAAAAGTTGAATTATTATTATTTTATTTAAGGGCATTTTTAAAGTAAAGCCTTTTCACGAGAGTTATATTTGAATGATATTTGAGAATGAAATGAGATTAGATAATATGAAATTAGATAATATGTAAATTTTTTCCAAACATTCCTTAAATGTCAAGTGGAAACTGATAATATTAGATGATAATTCTATAAATATTAATGAAATATTATGTAAAAAATAGTGAAATAATTTAAATTAAGATATTTTATTAGATTTCAAAAAATGAGAGAAAAAATTGAATAAAAATATTATTATAATATAGTTTTTATCTAATAATATTTTTATTTTGAGATTTAAAAAAATTGAATTATTTATTGTGTTTTATTTATAAGTTTATAAAAATTGTAATGATTATGTAATGATTGTATAAAAAAATTAAAATTTTAAAATTGAAAAGTATTGTATTTGAATAATATTTGAAAGTAAATGGGATTAGATGAGTTGAAATAGCTATCAGACAAGACCTATGAGTCTAAAATGAGAGTATTGCTATTTTAAAATTTTTATACCGCACACTGTTTATATATCTAATTTGATTTGAAATATAAATTTAAAATATGAATATTACAAATCAAATATTATTGTTTAAGTGATATGAATGGTATGCTAGCGAATACACTAACTTGAAAATATAATAATTCAAAATAAAATAATAATTTTTTATATGTTAGTTTGGATTAATATTGCACTAACCATATGTTATGATTTAGGAAAGTAATAACCGCATGCGTGCAATACCATAAAAAAGAAGTAAACTAAGCACAAGTCATTTAATACATGCATAAGTTAATATTGTTTTTTAATCTTTATAATTTTAATATGTAAATGAAAAAGAGGACAAAATAATCCACTTTACTACCTCAAACGTCAAATATTCAACAGATGTAGGTAGAATTTCTTCCTTAAAATAGAGTCCGCGAGGGGCTTCTAACTAAGTTTTAGTTTGGATTCAGAGATGATTTTAGATAAGTTGAATAAAATATTAATTTTTAATAATAATAATATTATATTTTATGTAAAAATTTGAGAAATTTATAATAATAAAATAAAATAAGTTCAGATGAATTTTCAATTCAAATCAGACTAATGATTGATTTGGATTTAGAGATGAGTTGAGATAGTTTGTAAATAGTAGAATAAAAGTTGAATTATTTATTATATTTTATGTAAAAATTTAAAAAAATTAAATTATTTATTATATTTTATGTGATAATTTAAAAAAATTATAATAATAAAATAAATTGAGATAAATTTTAAATGTAAAAGAACCTAAATCCTGCGAATATCCTACCAACTCATAGAGTATAGGGATTGCTTTACCAAATCATGAAGCACCGCAACCAAAAAAAGAGATAGGGAAAGTAAAGGAAAAACTGCCATCACTGAATTCAGCCACGGGGAAATAAACTGTAGGGAGGGAAAAGTTCGACTTTGATGTTTCCTACAGTTCTTATCCGGATTTTAAACTTAAACTGTAGGGAGGGAAAGCTTGAAACTTAAATTCTTCTTAATTTATTATTATAATTTTTTTAAATTTTAATATAAAATATAATAAATAATTTAATTTTTTTAAATCTTAAAATAATAATAATATTAAAAAATAATATTCTAATAATATTTTATCATCTCAATTCAATTCAACTCAACTCAGTTCAACATCTAAACGCAACTCTTAAAAAATGTTTTTAAATAGACTTGTCAAGAAGTTTTGAAAATCTTAAAAAAATATAGATGCTACTAAATAATGTTATTAGTAATTTCAGATTTAGCCATTCTCTTTCTTCATCATATTTATTGAAAAAAATGTATTCTAAATGGTTTTATATAAATGATTTAATATATTTATTAGATAATTATATGAAGTATAATATACTAATAAATATGATTAAAAATAAAGAATTAAATAAGAAAACAGTGTATAGTTCCTTAAAAAGAAAAGAAAATCAGAAAAAAAGAAAGTAAGGATGTGTGTGGATGTTGAAGTGAGTTGAGTTAAGTTGAGTTGTGATGATAAATATTATTAGAATATTATTTTTTAATATTATTATTATTTTGAAATTTAAAAAAGTTAAATTATTTATTATATTTTGTATTAAAATTTAAAAAAATTATAATGATAAATTAAAATGAGTTGAGATGAATTTGATAAACAAACGAAGCCTAAAAAGTTGAATGTGGGAACGGGTCCGCCCTAATGCCATTGCCAAAACTGTCCTCACACGGTCCCCAATTTCATTTCCTTAATTTTTCTTTTTTAATAAAGTTTTGTATTGATAAAAACAAAATAAAAACGAAACGCAATGATCGCACAAGCTATGCGTTTTCGACATCTGATTGGTCCATTACGTACGAAATAGTACGGGAGACGTTGACGTGTTTTTAAAATTGTACTATGTTTACCCTTTTTTTAACGCTGCCTCTTTCTCTCTCCTCTGTGTTCTTTACGTCGTTTTTTTCTTCGCTTTATTTTCTCATTTGGAATTGAGAAATTATACTGCAGTCTGTAAGGGTCGTACAGCTATTTAAAAAACAAATAATAATTTATATTAAAAAATAATAATTTTTTAATAATAAATCTCATTTTTTAAAAAAATTATATAATATTTATACATTCTACCCTTATATATAACATTACTTTTAAAAATATACTTTTTCGGTTCACACATACAAGTTATACCACACCAATAATACAGAACAGAACCGTACCCCATCGTTTGATCGCAATATGTCTCTCTCTCTCTCTCTCTCTCTCTCTCTCATGACTTTTCCACCAAGTTCCTCTCCTATGTTTTTATCTCTGTTTTTTAATTTTTTTTGGGGGCTTTTTTAGGAGCTATATTTGGGTTTTACCAAAACAAGCAAAGAATGAGGTTTTCCGTTTGCCATCCCATGAAGCTTATAGTAACTAGTATTACATATATTCAAAGTGGGGTTTGAGAGAGAGAGAGAGAGAGAGAGAGAGAGAGAGGAGAGAGAGATGAATAAGGAAAGGTGGGTGGGTGTTTGTGGCCTACTAGGAAGAAAGACCAGTAATAGTCCAGCAGTTCTCAGATTTTCTTATCTCTCTTTTTCTTTTTTTGGTCTCTTCTTTCTCTAAGCTTCCTGGGTTTTTTTGCCTATTTGGTAAGATTTCCTTATTTCAAATTTTTTTAACTATTTTTTCCTTTCCATAACAGTGTCTTGGCCTCTTTTTTCTCTAGCTTTGAGTCGTCTTTGTGGTATTTTAATCAATCAATCACGACCTCCCACCTCAAATATCATATCTTTCTGGATCTTATACTTCTTTGATCAGAAATCTCATATTCGTTTTCTATATTCTTTTTCCTTTCTTGGAAAATTCCATCATAAGCTTTCTGGATTTTCATTCTTGCAAGACAATTATATATTTTCAAACAGCAACGTTCTTCACCCTTCAAACCTTTTTTTTGGCTTTTTGAGAGCTATTAATCTGAATTGAAGAAGATCTGTTTATTTGTGACCTCTTTAATTTTTTATACTGTCTGCTTGAATGTGCTCAGAAACCAAAGATACTGTTTTTTTTTTTTTTTTTTTTTTTCCTTCTGTTTTGGAATCTTCTTCCTTGTTTCTGGTCAAAGAGTTTCTGGGTTTTGGCCCATTTTGCTAGAATTTCTCATTTATTCTTTAAATGGAGGGATTTTTATAGTGGCATTATAAAAGTCTACTCCTAGATACATTAGGGATTTATGTGTGTTTGCTGTCATAGTGAGTCTCATTTTCTTCTCGAAGGTGTAGAGATGGTGAGAGGAAAGACTCAGATGAGGCGCATAGAGAACGCCACAAGCAGGCAAGTGACCTTCTCCAAGAGGCGAAATGGGCTGCTAAAGAAAGCGTTTGAGCTATCAGTGCTGTGTGATGCCGAGGTTGCACTCATAATTTTCTCTCCCAGGGGCAAGCTCTATGAATTTGCAAGTTCCAGGTATGAGTATTTTATATTTTTAGGAATTATTTGTGGAACTCATGCCTTCATATATTAATTTTAATATCTCTAGTATATGGGAATAAGCGAATTGTCTCACCATCATCTTTTAATGAATTGAAGTTTCGTACACATGTTGATATGAGTTTTTGCGTTTTAGGGTTGCACAAGGATGGAATCCTTGAAAACTCTGTGGTGTTATACACACATATCCTAGCCCCTTTTCCTTTTTTAAATAATCTCATGAATCCAATCTATTTTTTCGCCTCTCCCTTTATCGCAAAGTGGGTTTCCAGTAATGACTTGTTTATATGCATGGAGAAAGAGAAGATGGGAGATACAAAAAAAAAAAAAAAAAAAAACCAGACCCAAATAGAAACTAAATTATTGCTGTTACTCAGTAAATTAAGCCTATACTTTATATGACCAATTATTTACCAGCTTCTTACTTAAAGTGCTGTTTATGATTTCGCTGGCCAACAATATCGTAACTGGGGTTTGGATCACGACACTCGTATCCGTCCTAATAAGAAGTTTAATATCAACTTCTTTACATAAATTATGTGCAAGTCGGCATGACTTGATTCAAAAACCACAATTTACAAAATGGTTACGTTGTATTAACAAGTAATATCTTAGACCGATCAGTGATAAAGTAGATTAAATAGATTGTACTTTCTATGGTTGATCGGTGGAGCGTAGTACATAAGATGATGCCCTTACAGTGGGTCGGAGTGTACTAGGTGTAATGGCTGACAATTTTCTTGGGAGGGAGAGAGGGAGAGAGAGAGAGAGAGAGAGAGGGACAGACTAATGATCGGCGCACAGGAGGAGGAATGGCATACCAGCCGTCTCGTCAATGCTTTTATCCTTTTACTTTTTTCGTTTTGATTTAGATGGGCTTAGATGTATAATAACACTAATACTAGTACAATACTACTGCTAATAATGTTATCATTTCTCATTGTGATCATCTTCTATCATAAGCGTAAGTGTACTCTCGATCAACTCTATAAGGATGAAAGCTCGTTTGAGACCTATATATTTTTAGGGTCTTGAGGTTTCCACTTAACCAAAACTATATATGTTAATTTGCACCTCTCATGCCATCCTTGTTAAGGTAACACGTGCTGCGGTGCATGGAATTATTAGCTTGACTTTGAAACCATTTAGCTTGATATGAAGACACATCATCTATATTTAAGAAATGGTTCATGAGTACCTGATGATCAATTTCCATAAGAGCTTCTCCAACCTGCTTATAATATAACCTAGATTAATTGTTTACACGCTCTATGTAGAAGTTTATGTCTCAGCACAATACGTTGAGAATCGAAATATATTCTAAATAGTTATAGAAATTAGAGTACATTGGCTACAAAATTATGTGGCTGTTGAGCTGTGAAAGCATCCAAATCACGTTCTATCACTCTCGTACGTTAATGTGGTGCCTGTAATATGCAACCGGTATTTACCACAAGTTACGTCGTTTGAGGTATCATCACAGCAATTTGCAACTCATGATCAATAAAAGGAAAGTTTGTAGTTCACCCAGCATCACTCTTCGCTTCTCTTGACTTCTAAAAAGTGTACCTTCAGTTTGTTCAGGCCAATGTATCCTCTTATTTTGAGATATTGAAAATATTGTCTTTTTTGTGTATTTTATTTGGTGCTCCCCAAATTACGAGATTCTACTGGTTAGGCCTTATAATCTGGCAAATATTGGAAGAAAGAACATACAATTTTGAGATCTATGTTTCCCCCGGATTGTTAAACTTTTCTTCTTAAATTAGAATTCTCCCAGTCAAGTATATCTCGATCCACCCCGGTATTTTAGTGTTAGTTTACGTTGGTTGCAAGTATGCTCATGATACTGTCATGTATGTTGTATACACAAAAGTCTGAGGGCTGCCGACGCGAATCTCTTAGCTAGTACTTTTCTGGCTCTATGTAATCTTATATTTCGACTCATTTCTATCTCTTCCTAATAACTGTTCCCCAGCCCCCGAGGTTGTGCACGTACGCTAGTGCTTTTATACAGTAGAATCTTAGGAAGACCTTGCCACGTACTTGCAGCAGGACCACTATGTAGTGTTACCTTCCAGTTTTTTGGGCCTTATACTATATACTTTATTTGTGAATAATTGCGTTCATTTACAATGAATTGTCTCAGACTAAAAAATGAGATGGCCATAAATTGATATGGACCTAGAAAGGGCAATCTGTAACTTTATTTATTTTTTTAACTAGTAAACATGATTTTATTGATTATAAGAATAAGTAAGAGTACAAGTATACGGGACATACATAAGAGCAATGCCTATTCGTGATGTTCCAGTGATTCAAGAAGTTCATGCCATTAATATTAATGAAATTGACCAATGGAACAAAGTGTTAAAAATGAAAGTTCCAAGCTTAGCCATTGATGGGTCTTCAAAGTTTTTCTCGTTCCTCTCCCTCCTAAGACACCACCATAGGCAAATTGGAACTATCTTTCAAATTGTGGCAATTTTTGAAGTGCCTTGAAGGCCTCTCCATGAAGTTAGGAGATCGATCACCCTTCTTGACATCGCCCAAGCTAAACCCGTCCTAGGACAATATGCATTCCACAAGGTCACAACAATCTTAGAACGAATAGTAGATGATCAACAAACTACCAACTCTTTTGGCACAAACAACACTAATTCAAACTATGATTAGGTGTTTTCTCAAGTTTTCTAATATAAATATCTTCTCCAAGAAACTCGTTCATACAAATAAGGTTGCCTTTAGTAACATCTGTCTCCAAAATACTCTTTTAAGGAAATGGACTTGCATCTTACGAATTCATGGATTGGTAGAAGAAGCAGATGATGCACTTCCCTTTCACAAAGGGATGCCAAAAAAGCTTATCTTCAACTCTCCTTCATAGTAATAGAGTATACTAGGTTATAGAACTTGGAGAAGACGTTGATTTCCTAATCTTGTGGGGTTCTAAAAAATGTGGCATTCTATTAGAGAGTGCTATTAAATAGATATAGGAGGTCTACAACCGAGGCTTCATTCATGCTCGATGTACTATAGAACTCTAGATAAGCTTTCTTGAGTGCCCTCTTGCCACACTATGACCCCGTTTGGAAGTTAGATTCAACTGAGATCAATTCAATTCAATCTAATTTTAAGTTGAATCTAACATCTAAACACCCAACTCTCACTAAACTCATCTCAATTCAAAACCTCTCTACACGTGAGACTCACAACCTTTTTCAACTCAACACATTTTTACATGCAAGACCCACAACCTTTTTTAACTTTCCGTAAATACATCTAAATTCATTTTAACATTAAAACACATCTAAACTCATCTTAGGTGGGCCTCACAGAACTCACTCCGTCATCTCAACTCACTACCATTCATAAAGAACTCAACTCATCTCAACTCAGCTCAACATCCAAATGGGGCCTATATGTTATGCAAGAATTTACTTCTGGACCTATCACTCACCTCAAAGCGGGTATAACTAATAATCTTTTGATATGCTTCCGAAGCTTCACCTCGTTCGAGCTCCAACCTCCCCAGCACTACCATACTTTGAATCTACCATCCTATCTATAACTTTGAATGTATTGTGAAGTTATATAATAAATAGGTTCAGGTCCATATCCCTAATTTGAATGGACTAAGATGTCCATATCCTCTCTTTAAATAATAGTAAGTTTAAGGAAGGGATACATATAATGTTAGGGTTTATAATGTTCTCATCGCTTGCAATTATGAACTTTCCTTGAATACTAATTAATATGGGAAGTGAAAACTCAGCTCATCATTGCTTCAAGCACGATCAGGAATATTGATGTTTATTGTCGTATAATGGGGTACAATGTAGGGTAGACATGACCTTAGAGGAATTTTTGGGAATTTTTTTGTCAATGACTAAGTCAGAACCTTCAGAGAATGAGGAAGAGTCTTCCCTTGAGAGCACAAGGGAATATTTGATTCAGAGTGTATACTTGAGTTTGTTCTATACAGGTAATCACTGTATGCCACACACATCTCATTAGCTTAGTGAGTCAATCTTAAGACATGTAGTTCCATGGCCATCTTCATATTGAATAGTAATAAGGCTAGTACTTCACATTCAAAGTGGCATGCAAAACTGCCATTTATTCTTTATACACCGTCAACACTAAGGCTAGTTCATTAAATTATTTTTTCATTTTATCTTTTGCTTATCGTCTACTTCTAATTCATAGCAGTTGACTAAATAACTTAGTCATCTTGGTCCACCACCCCATAGAACTGGCCATCAATTGACATTCTACTTGTTCGGGTTATGTTTGAACCTAACAATGATATATCAACTACATATTTTTGTTATTACTATTGATATGAAACTTATCATCTCCTACATTATTTCTATATACATATTAGGGAATTTTAATGTTCGAATCATGGAGGCTTTTAGAAAAAGGTTCATGAATCATGCTTGACTGAACTTCTACATTGTGAACGATAGAGGCTATGCAACCTAAATTGCATTTCATTTGCAGTCTTGAGGGATTTAGCTCTATTTCTCAAGTCCATGATTACATTAAGGAGACCCCGTGAAGGTACGTACAAAGGTGCATTTTGGAGCATTGAATGATGAGCGACCTGCCCAATTGATCTCATGAAGGGCAAATAATGAAAAGATAAGTATAATTAAAGTGGAATAATCATCTAGAGAACCTAAAGTGTGCATAAGAATTCACATGCACGAGCATTCGTGAAATGCTTGTTAGAGGATTAATGCATTTAAACTCTATTAGGTGCATTGCAAACTAGAAATCTACATACTACGTCATGGCCATATGATTCCTATCTTTTATCACAAAGACCGTATAAAATACCATTATGGCATCTCTTGGCATTTCTCAATGTGTCATCTCTTCCTCAATATATTGAAATAAGATATGTGACTAAGCTTTTAAGAAAAAGATGCTCTAAGATTTAGATTTATACTGGTTTCTTCACCTGGGATCAAATTTACCAGCTGCTTCTTTGTTGGATCAATGCTACACGTGTTGAGAATGTTCTTGATGAAGTTATGGGGTTGAAATATCAATCCTTGGCTTGGACGAAAGTGCTATTTCTTGACCATTGGATCAGCAAGGTTGTGGTTCGTATGGATCAAGAAAAGATCCAGTCTGTTGTGAACTGGGAAGTGCTGAAGTCGATCATAAACTCATAGGTTCACAATCAGACCGATTAATCCGGTCGAGACATTAGCACTCATCCATAGATCTGTTATTGATATAAATAACAGAAAAGAAATGTAACAAATATTTATTTTAAAAAGTAACCCCATATATTTGGGACTGAAGTAGTTATCGATGACCTTGAGTACTTTTTTTCTTATAAATCTTAACTCGAAGTTGTAATACCTTGGATTTGTGATATGTATTACATTTTATAGGGGATTAATATAAAATTGTTGTATGGGTGCTAAGTCTCACCGAGTTTTTATATTGTTAAATAAGGTTATAAATTAGAATTACCTCCATGGGCGGATTTTTCACAAGGACGAATCTTTGCTCTCGTCTTACAATCCACGTCACTTTGTTGTTTGCACCTCTATGTCGTTTAGGAGGCAACTAGAGTCTCCTAGAAAATTTCATATTTCAAGATTGTGAGATCTAGATGGTTTTTCTAGAAAGTTGTAGAGAGAGGAGAGCTTTTCTTTTGTACTTCATACACTTTATTTTAACGTACATAAAAGTCTTATTTAAAGAGTTTTCTCATGGGAGGTTAATTGACTAACCTAAAGTTAAGTGGTAGTGGTGAGGAGTTAGTTAATAACTTCTCCACCATCCATGTGGACACAACATGGGTCATGTATATATTAGGTGATACCAGTTTTTATAAGCAATTCAGAAAAACTCCAATAGCAACTTTGATTAAAACTTTTGATTAGGGCTTAATTGCGTCGAACATTTTCCTAGCTCATGACAAATGATGTCATAGCCAAATGCCAATCTAGTAATCCCATTTGGTGTCGAGGTATTACAATGCGAGTAGGTCTTGATGAAGAAGTCAAGAATTTGAATTGGAGGAGACAATGATACGTTGGATTTGTACTTAGATTGCGTATTGGATAGTTTGATTTTGAAGGTATTATATGGGTGCTAATTCTCACATAGATTGTATCTATGTAGAGCTTGGCTTTAATTTGAGAAAATTTTAATTGCAACTTTTACGTGCTTTTTATGGTATGGCACATGAGGTACAGTTTGTAGTTCACCCGACTCATGACAAATGATACTAGAGATAACCTAAGCGTATGTTTGGATGCTCAAAGGACTCAACTCATCATTATAACTTTTTCAAATTTCAACACAAAATATAATAAACAATTCAACTTTTTCAAATCCTAAAATAATAATAATATTAAAAAATAATATTCTAACAATATTTTATCATCTCAACTCAACTCAACTCAACTCAGTTCAACATCCAAACGCAACCTAACTCTACCTAATATCTAACACGTGGGAGATTCTCTATTGCAGGTCATTTCTTTGAATATGTGCCAATCTCAGTACTAATGATTCCATATTCTTCGTCCAAATGAATTATGTCATGAATTACATCCACCATAAAACACAGATGTGGCTAGCCTTCTATAAGTAGTACAATTGGGATCTTGACAAGGGTGTTAGGGGTTCGAATACAAGAGATTTTGTTACCCCAAACTTATTTTCCACATTGGCCTTGTGATTGTGCTGTGTGCTGTGTGGGTTCTTTGTTCTACATGTATTTAAATATGAAGTGAAACTAAGTTTTATAACTGATTCCATGCAAATCTAATGGTAACTTTGACTAGTTTTTTTTTTTCCCCAGAAAATAACGCAAATATGGTAACTGCTTTCCTCAATTAATTACAGAACCATATATCTCCAAAGGTCATAGCTATCCAAACTTATTTAGTGATGCAAAACTTATTTTTTTTCCTTATATTTTTTAACTTTCTTTTATTAAATTATATTATTCAGATTGTTTTGACATGATTGCATGAGAATATTATGAAATATAATGTTAGAATGTAAATTTGTAATGGTCGGCTTGGTGAGTTATGCTTTACTCTTCTAGAAACTAATTGATAAATGTGTATCGCACTCACATCATAATGGTAGTAAATATCAATTGTTGGGGATCTCTTTTGTGATGGTGAAAGTACTCTTTTTTCTCATGTCAGCCAAAACAATTTCTAAATGCATCCTAACCTTTTTATGATGCATTCTATAGAAGCAATTGTCAGATAATCACTATTAAGTATTTGGGAAAAGATGATCAGTACGTATGCCCTGCACAGTCATATAATTTCGTTTAATTTTCAGCATGCAGGAGACAATAGATCGCTACCAGAGGCACACGAAAGAGATTCAAATTAACAATAAATCTGTTGAACAAAACATGCAGGTTGTGGCTCATTTTCCTTGGATTGTGCTAATTTTCTTCATTTGTTCGAGGAAGAAATTACGTTTAGAAATTAGAATAGCTGCATGGTCCACCAAATTTATTACCTATAATTTGTTGTCTACAGTAACATATATAATTCTTGAAGCAAGAGCCTCGATGTTGTTAGTCATATCATCCATTCTTGTGTTAATGACCATACATTTAATAATTTAATTTGAAAGTTCATGCTGATAAGTATATATTATGCAATTTGGAATGATGAAGGTATGAGTCTAAACACTTTCCATCTCTTTTGTCTGTAACTTTGTCTTATTTTCTCTATAATTAAACGTTAAGTTCTTAAATGTAACATGATATAATATTGTTGTGAAACTTAAAGAAGATTTTTGGTGCTGTCTCACTGCTCTTGGGGCTTGTCACCCTTCGATTTTTTATGATCTTTGGACTAATATTTGATTTGCAATGGCAGCACTTGAGGATTGAAGCAACAAACATGATGAAGAAGATCGAGCTTCTTGAAGTTTCGAAACGGTTCCAGGCCTAGCTTATTTCTTACCCTATATTGTTTGAATCCATTGTAATATTATGCATGCAATATTGTTCGAATTCGAAAGCTTTTAATGAGCCTTAAATATTTAGCATTGCCTCAGGAGACTCCTGGGTGAAAGCTTGGGATCATGCTCTATTGAAGAGCTACAACAGATAGAACATCAGTTAGAGAGGAGCGTAAACAAAGTCAGAGCAAGAAAGGTAAATTTCAAAACCCATCAAAATTGGCCTTAAATAAATTTCTTGAACTGAAAATGGTTAACGTGCTCGGATCTTGATCTTTTCCTTTCAGACTCAGGTTTTCAAGGAACAAATCGAGCAACTAAAAGAGAAGGTACAACTGAAACATTGATTGCTAGATAGACCCATTAATTTGATTTTATTCTTGCTTTACTGCTTTGGTTTTCTGCTATTGTACTAAATGGGGGCAATGTTCGTGATTTTTTATCTTTAATTTATCGCTCTTAGAATGTATATTTAGGTGTTTTTCTTATACTTTCTGTGTATACGGGCTATGCCTACTTCAATAATATTTATCTCTTACTTTTTTCTTAAAAAAAATTATTCTCATCTCAATGTCGAGAAATTGTAAGAAAAGAAATTGAAAAAAAAAAAATAGAATCTTACATCGGAGTGTTGCATGGGTTTATATATGATAAGGATAACTTCCGATTGCTATTGACTCCAAGAAATTTTTGTGATTATTTTCATTTGGTTACTAAAAAGATTTTCTCAATTTATATGTGCTTAATTTATTTTCAAACAAAAATTCAGAAGAAAGCTCTAGCAGAGGAAAACGCAAGGCTATCCGAGAAGGTAAAACTTCAGCTATTGTTATTCTTTATGATTCTTGTTCATCAATCTACCTTGTCAGACTTTTTTCGGAACACATGCCATATCCTGCAACCACAAATGTAAGAAGTTGGGAAACGAACGATCTGATCTATATGTTGAATCTTTTGAAAAATCCAGCATTTAGCTAGAAATAAATAATCAGCTTGGCCTAATTACATGTTTTTGTTCTTGTCTTCTGTATGATTATTAACTTGAACCTCTCTTTGCAGTGTGGTATTCAATTACCACAGACAGCAATAAATGAGAATAGAGAAATTTCTGCTTACGAAGAAAGTACTCCGATTTCAGATGTGGAGACTGAATTGTTCATTGGACTGCCGGAAAGGAGAGCAAAGCGCCTCCCCCCACAGAATTGATCATGGTCTCAACTATGCCCAAGTCTTAATTTGCAAATATAAAATAATACATTAATATTAGTCAAGACACTTTCTAATAATCTTAAGAATCTAGTTGTTGTACGACAAAAATGTTATTGGCAATTGTATCAGTGATTGCATGTAAGAGCTGAGAGCTTGACATATTATTGTTTGCTGAAAGCTAGAGCCTGCTATTGTTGTGAGATTAATCACTTTCACCCATATTGTTTGATCTTGGTGTATATCTCAATTTATAATTAAGATAGGCCCCCCTCTCATCTTGTCTACTTTGATTGCATTGACACTTCTATTTTGAATCATATTAGTGCATGGCATCATGACCATCTTCCGAGCATCAGCAAGCTTTCCAAGTAGCATGTCATGTGCCACAAATACTGTCAATATATAAAGCCCATTCGCCAAGGACTTGGCATGAAGATTTTAGAATTTGATTTTATCCTCTGATTATTGTAACCATACAAGCTAGATCATCATCATGTAATGTGGGCTCCCAGACAATAATAATATACCCAACCCATGAGATCAACCCTATCTTTCTGTCACTGTTACAGTCTATGCAGGCATTTGCAAATAGGAGACCTCCCTCAACCGCCTTTCATCCTGCCAGACGAAAAATGAAAGAATGTTAGGGTTCCAGTTTCCACATCCTTTAACTATATATCTTAAAAAAAAAAAAAAAAAAAAGGGACTATTTGCCCGCCCATATTATGTTGTGTTTGGAGGTTGACATAGTGCTACAGTCGCAGTCGCAAAGAGATCTTACAAAAACAAATCTACAAATTAACGTACGTGATTCATATAATATATTAGATATACGTTAGTTTTACAATCTAACGTTTCACATCAACCTAACGTCAGTTTGTATATTTATTTTTACAAAATATCTTTATGACTTCTTGTTCAAAAGCCAAAGAAATATTGAATCGTACCTTAAACAGATTAGGCTATGAAGTGAAACCAAAATGTTCAGGATCCCACCTACAAAAGCATACCCTAGTAATGTCAGATTGGTTCCATATGCCCATAATCACCTTTTGAGCAGCCTCTGAAGAGTACTTGAAATAAGCAACTCGAACTTGCTTTTGAAAATTACCAAACAGGTCATTTTTTTTTTTTTTTTTTTTTTAAGTTGAACACAAAGTACTATTCCATGAAAGCCGCACTTTTTTCATTCCTAAATTTAAATTTCTTCATCCAGACATACTTTTATAAGTTGAAATAAGAAAATATAGCTCATGAAATCCACTAGACCTGTTCCTAATTGATAGTTTGAGGTGAATCAAACACCTAGCTTCCCAATTAATTGATGTCACTATGCCATATATATAGCAATCACAAACAGTTGAATTCAATAACCAAGAGGTGTGACAACAAAGGGATTCATTTCCATTAATTCACTCACTTTTAACTAGAATGTTAGTGTTAGACCTTCTTAATTAAGTTTGCTTTGATTTCAATTTCTTGAAGAAGCATCAGCACTTGGATTGCGATAAAACCTGAATTCACACTCGCCATTACTTCTCAGTGTAACAAATGCTAATGCAATCCTTACATGACGCTGGTCAAGAGTACTCAAAACACACGCCAGAATTATCAACATGATTATGTTGAAGAATGTCAGCCAACATGTAACCAAACTCAATTTTTTTTTTTAATAATTAATAAGATATTTTATTACCAAGAGTAGACATAACCTAAGTACACAGGAAGTATACAAGAGGAAAAACCTACAAACACTCTAGAAATTGAAAATGACTAAAGCAAATCAAGAAAATTCTATCCATTCAATACAAAAGCCTTGGACCAAAAACACAAGTTATTAAAGAAAAACTCCTAAAATTCTCCCATCGATCTTCTTTATCTTCAAAACACCTCCAATTCCTCTCTAACCATAAGGACCATATCAAGTACAAATGAATCATCTTCCAAATGGCAGCAATACGTTGACTCCCATCAAAACCTTTCCAACATGCAAGAAAATCCACCACATGCTTAGGCATCACCCAAGCAATACACGTCTTGCCAAAAACCTCATTCCACAATGTCTTAGCCACCTCACAATGAAGAAAAAGATGGTTAACAGATTCACCATCTTTCTTACACATGAAGTACCAATCTACTACACAAAGTTCACACTTTCTTAAGTTATCCGTAGTGAGAATTTTTCCAAGAGAAAAATGCCACCTTACTAGGCACCGAACTCTCCAAATGCATTTCCAGAATAATCATAGACACAATGACAGGTTAGTGCCTTATAAAAGGGACTAACTGAAAATCTAGAATTTTCTGCATGAACCCACAACAACCCATCCTCCCTTCCCCGAACAATCTTCAAATCATAAAATCTGCCAAAAAATCAGGGACTACATTCACTTCCCAATCATGCATATTTCTGACAAAATCAACACTCCATTGAAGATTATTATTCACAAAAGACAATGAATCAACCACTGCAGCATCTTCATCCCTAGTAATCCTGAAAAGGGAAGGGTAAATACTCTTAAGAGCCGATTCCCCATGCCAAATATCATGCCAAAACTGAATCATTGCTCCGTCTCCCACCTTGAATTTTACATGATTGACGAACTCCCCTCAACCCATCCGAATGGACTTCCACAAACCCACCCCATACACTCCTCTTACTTCATTAGAACACCAACTCCCCCTCATCCTCTCATATTTAACGTCAACAACATTTTTCCATAATGCATCTCTCCCAATATGATATCTCCAAAGCCATTTCCCAATAAGAGTTTTGTTAAAAAGCCTCAAATTTCGCACTCCCAAACCTCCACAAGAAACTGGTTGACAAACCTTATTCCAACTTATCAAGTGAAACTTTCTTTCCTCCCCTTTACCTCCCCACAAGAAATTTTAAAAAAATCCTTTTAATTCTATTTGCCAACCCTCCCGGCAAACTCATTTTCATGGAGACTGTGGAGATTCAGTGGTAAAAAATAGATTGAAATAAAGAGCTGAAAGGAAGGAAAGAATAAGATGACGAGTACAAAGCTATATAATACATCAATGTAATATTAGGCATGGACAAGGGGTAAACAGGGTGCGCACTCTGTGGGGGTGCCAACATAGATTAGCATATATGCTTGTTTGTATTGAAGACATAAATTCAGCACGATTAGGTATTCATCAAACAAGTTGAACCATGGACCTCAAAATTGAGTGCACGGGTGTGTAATGAATGGAGACATGACATTTATAAAATGAATAAATTGAAAAAATCATGTGAATTCGTCAAATATATATCAATATACTGCATTTTCCCCCACTACCAGAAGGAAATATTTAACACTTGCTGTCTCTCATAACGATTAGGGGAAAACGTGAAATAGTCCATGCGATAGAGAAGATCTTGGTATGATGATCATAAAGCTATTAACGAGACAGTAGGCTCAGAAAGATGCCCCTGGAAAGTTAGAAAAGCACCTTGCCAATGAAAGCTACCAAGCCTCCTAGTCTTGCTATCCCAACAGCAATTTTAGCAGGTGCTCCACCAGCAGCTTTCTTAAATAAAAGGAGGTGCTTCCGCTAGCGCAACTCCACCAACAGTCTACACAAAATAAATCAACATCCCCCAAAGCAAACGATCATCTGTTTTTCTCCAGGGCCCTCCATTTTTATAAACCGAAGGCACTTTAAATCAAACCCCGGGAGAAGCTTTAGATGTACCTACATGAGATCAATTGCCAGAGATCAACAAGAACAAAATGATCATCAATACTAGTATTAATATGATATTGCAAACTGATATGAGCGAGATAACATATAGCGCTGTAACTACAGAACGTGGTACTCTTTTAATCCCCAATCTCTTCCCTTTCATGGTTTCAGCCCAACACCTTTACCTTCTAAACGGTCGGAGATACCACTTGGCTGCAAAGGACAATTCTTCGTATCAACTTGTAACCTGAATCAAATTATGATCCAATAATTCTCGTCAACGGCACTACTATTATTACCCAGAGAATCAAATGGCCATGGGTGAAACTCGAAAAAAAAAAGCATCAAATGGAGGGCTTATACGGGATCAAATGGCATTAGCCCAGACACTAATTTGCCCAATCTAAATGATACGTATAGCTCTCTCAACTTGAGAAGATTCTGCTAAAAAATCTCAATGAGAATGATAATTTGATCTCAAGAATCCCATAGCAGAGAAAATAATTGCAGACAAGATCCCAATCTAATAAAAGGGTACGAACAAAACTCCCAACTAGATACATCAAAATCATATCATTTGCCTCAAGTATCAGTTTGGGTATAGACGAAGAAAAGAAAAAGAAAAGCACTTGATAATTGAGATCTAGAACTAATTCAAACCTGGCGAGTCCGTCAAAATGAAATCGTTTAGTTCACAAATCAAAACGGAAACAATGAAACTCAATATAAAACACAAAGAATCCTATACAACAGAGAACAAACACCGATCGAAACCAAGAAAGTCTAACAAGATAATTACCCACTTGACAAAAGAATAAAAAAAATGGGCAAGGGTAAAACTCAGGAAAAATGTGCCATATAGACTTGCGAGCTAAAAGTGATTAAAATTCAAGAATGTCCACCATTAACGCATCAATTAGTTGAGGTCTCAAAACGGGCATTAATGAAAAATCAAAAGAAACAGTAAAATACCAGAAGTAGAACTCTTAGATATAGAAATACCAATTTCTCTTCGTAAAAGATCTAATAAGAGGAGTGTGGTAACTCATAAAATCTGCAACTGGACATCTTCTAGCAGAACTTACGTGCCAAATGAAGTACTAGAACCTCGTTGCAATATATTAAGGAAATCTCAACTCTTTATCTTTTTCTTATTTTCGTTTGAAAGACCGGTTCTTGTTTGATGTTTAAATCCAGCCTCCAGCAGAAACTGTTATGAAGTGGCTTGAATTCAGATTGAACAGTACATGTGTCGTAGGTTCGCTCGAGCGGAGGTTCACTCAGCTCGAGCGAATTCAGACAGAGAGCTTCGCTCGACATTTGCTCGACATTCAGCTTGAGCAATATCCAAGTCAGAGAGCTTCGCTTGACCCTCGCTCGACACCCAGCTCGAGCGAGTTCAGGCAGAGAGCTTCGCTCGACTCTCGCACAACTGTTGGCTTGAGCGAAGTGCAGAATATCTACTTTCGCTCGACACTCGCTCGACGTTCGCTCGAGCCAATGTTCACAAAAGTGAATTCTCACTTTTCCTATAAATATCAAACGGCGCCCACTTCTTGCCCCACTTCTTCAGAATACATTTTGGTCTTGTTTTAAGTGTTTTCTTGAGAGAGAAGTCTAGAGTGAGTTTGAGAGATAACTTCCTTGTGAAGTTTTGTTGTATTGATTTGTACTCCATCTCTGTTGATAGTGAAATCTTCGATACCGACCCCACCAGTGGACGTAGGCTCATTTTGAGTCGAACCACTTAATTCTTGGTGTTTTTTCTGTGTGATTGTCATCAATTTCTTTCATTTAGTTCCGCTACTATACTTCGAGTTAGTCTTAACTACACTTATTTCCCAACAAACTGGTATCAGAGCTTGGCTCAGGGTGATCTGGAGGGATGGCTATGGCTAAGTTCGAAGTGGAGAAATTTGACGGTCAGAACAGTTTCAGTCTATGGCGCATCAAGATGAAGGCTTTACTGCGACAACAGGGCTTGTCAAAAGTATTAGAAGTGTCGGTATCTGACGATTCTCCGGCTCCTTCGAAAGAAGAAGAAGAAAAGGTACACAGTACTATTATTTTGTCACTATCTGATGGAGTTTTAAGAGAGGTTGCTGACGAAGAGACTGCAACTGGTCTCTGGTCGGCACTTGAGAATCTGTACATGAAGAGATCTCTCACCAACCGGTTGTATTTGAAACAACGGTTATACACTCTCAAAATGAAGGAAGGTACTCTTATTTCTGAACACCTAGATGAATTTAATAAAATCATTATGGATCTGAGGAACATAGATATTAAGCTTGAAGAAGAAGATCAAGCGTTAATTATTTTATGTTCATTACCCACATCTTTTGAGAACTTTGTGAATTCCATGTTGTATGGTAGAAATACAATTTCCTTGGTAGATGTAAAGTCTGCTTTGAATTCTAAGGAGTTGAGGAATAAATTGAGTGTGAAGAACACTAATGAACAAGCTAGTGGCTTGTTTGTTAAAGGGTCCTCAAGCAGGGGTAGATCAAATGACAGGGGTTCAGAGAAGAATAAGGAGAAATCCAGGGGCAGTTCATAAACAACGGTTAGTAAGAAAAACGTCAAATGTCATTACTGCCATAAGTTTGGTCACTACAAGAACGAGTGTCCAAAATTGAAAAACAGAGAGGATGGCACTAGTTCATCTAATGCCGTTAGTGTTGCTAATGATAGGTCTAACGACCTAGATCTTATTCTAGCAATTAGCGACTCCAATAGTCGCTTCAGTGACAAGTGGGTCATGGATTCGGCTTGCACTTTCCATATGTGTCCCAAGAGGGACTGGTTCACTAACTATGAATCGGTCAACGGAGGCTCCGTTTTGTTGGGGAATGATATGGGTTGCAAAATTGCTGGAATTGGTTCAGTTAGAATTAAGATGTTTGATGGAATTGTCCGGACATTGTCTAATGTTCGACACATTCCAAATTTGAAAAAGAATCTTATTTCTTTGGGTACTCTTGATTCTCTGGACTACAAGTACACTGGTGAAGGTAGAGCTATCAGAGTCAGTAAGGGCTCTATGGTTGTGATGAAAGGAGATAAGACAAATGGTCTTTATTTCCTTCAGGGCTCTACAGTGACAGGTGCAGCTGCAGTGTCAGTTTCAGATGATCCAGATACATATGTCACTCGTTTGTGTCATATGCGTTTGGGTCATATGAGTGAAAAAGGAATGTCAATTCTGAGTAAGCAGGGTTTGTTATATAATCAGAAGATAGGGAAACTGGATTTCTGTGAACACTGTGTGTTTGGCAAACAGTGCAGGGTTCAGTTCTCTACAGGGGTTCACAGAACCAAAAGTTATGTGGACTATATTCATTCTGATCTTTGGGGCCCATCTTCCGTCCCGTCAAAAGGTGGAGCTCAATATTTGCTTACGTTCATTGATGATTTCTCACAGAAGGTTTGGGTTTACTTTTTGAAGCAGAAAGTGATGTATTTGTTAACTTCAAACAGTGGAAAGCTTTGATTGAAAATCAGACGGGCAAGAAAATCAAGCGACTTCGCACTGACAATGGTATGGAGTTCTGCGGAGGTGAGTTTGATGAATTCTGCAGAAATGAGGGTATTGCCAGACATCGTACAGTTAGACATACCCCACAGCAAAATGGGGTAGCTGAACGGATGAACAGGACTCTCTTGGAGAGAGCTCGCATCATGCTTTCTAATGCAGGTTTGGCTAAGGATTTCTGGGCTGAAGCAATCAACACGGCCTGTTACTTGGTCAATCGTTCTCCAGCCACAGCGATTGGTTTGAAGACTCCGAATGAGGTATGGTCTGATACTCCTGCTGATTATTCAAATTTGAAAGTTTTTGGTTGTCTTGCATATTTCCATGTTAATGATGAAAAACTTGAGCCAAGGGCAAAGAATGGCATATTCATTGGGTATGCCAGTGGGGTGAAGGGATTCAGGTTGTGGTGTACTGATCCTAAATCACCCAAGTTTGTGATCAGTAGGGATGTCACTTTTGATGAAAAATCCATGCTTAGTCCGATGAAGGAGAATTCTGAGTCTACAGGACAAGAACAAGATGTTAGAAAGTAGGTGGAGTTTCAGGTGGAAGCATCACAAGGGCTGCCCAGTGGCGCCCAAGATCATGCTATTGTAGATGAGCATGATTCTGATTCGAGTAGCGGCGCACAAGGTGAGCAAGACTACAGTATAGCAACTGGTAGACAGAGGAGGCAGATTAGACCACCTCAGAGATATGCTCATGCAGATATGGTGATGTATGCTCTTACTACGGCAGAGAATATTGTTGGTCAGGAACCTTCCAGTTATTCAGAAGCTGTCAAGAGCGCAGAATCTGCACAGTGGTGCGCAGCTATGACTGAAGAGATTGAGTCTCTTCACAAAAACCAAACATGGGATTTGGTTCTGTTGCCAAAGAAGGTAAAGACTGTTGGCTGCAAATGGGTTTTCAAAAGAAAAGAGGGAATCCAGGGTGATACAGATGCAAGATACAAGGCACGCTTAGTTGCTAAGGGCTTCAGTCAGAGAGAAGGCATCGACTTCACTGAAGTCTTCTCTCCAGTAGTGAAACACAGTTCGATCAGATTACTACTAGCTTTAGTAGCATTGTATGACTTAGAGCTACAACAACTTGATGTTAAAACAGCGTTCCTACATGGTGAACTTGAAGAGACCATTTACATGCATCAGCCAGAGGGATTCATTGTTGAAAACAAGGAAGATCATGTGTGCAGATTGAAGAAGTCTTTATATGGTTTGAAGCAATCGCCAAGGCAATGGTATAAGCGGTTTGATTCCTTCATGATTGATCATGGTTATTTGAGAAGTAACTATGATAGTTGTGTTTATCATAAGGAATTATTTGATAAGTCTTTCATTTATTTGCTATTATATATTGATGATATGCTTATTGCTGCTAGAAGCATATCTGACATATGTTTGTTAAAAACCCAACTCAGAAATGAGTTTGAAATGAAAGACTTAGGTGCTGCGAAGAAGATTTTGGGAATGGAAATCTTCAGAGATAGGAAAGCTGGAAAGTTGTACTTGTCCCAGGAAAAGTACATTGAGAAAGTGCTTCAGAGATTTGGGATGTTTGATTCCAAACCAGTAAGTACACCACTTGCTACGCACTTTAAGCTTTCAACTTGCCTATCTCCTCAGACAACTGAAGAGGAACAGTTCATAGCTAGTGTTCCTTATTCAAGTGCAGTTGGCAGCATCATGTATGCAATGGTTTGCACCCGTCCAGACATTTCACAAGCCGTGAGCGTAGTTAGCAGGTATATGGCTAATCCGGGTAAGACTCATTGGCAGGCTGTGAAATGGATACTCAGGTATCTGAGGGGAACCCTGAACTTTGGGTTAATATTTGATAGAGATGTCGATCTCAGTTCCAAAGTTACTGGTTTTCTTGATTTAGATTATGCTGGAGACTTAGATAAAAGAAGATCATTGACAGGTTATGTTTTCACTCTGTGTGGGTCAGCTATTAGTTGGAAAGCAACACTGCAATCCACTGTTGCTTTATCAACTACCGAGGCAGAGTACATGGCAGCAGCAGAGGCTGTTAAGGAGGCCATTTGGTTGAAAGGCTTGGTCAATGATTTGGGTTTACAACAAGATGGGATCTCAGTATTTTGTGACAGTCAGAGTGCAGTACATTTGACCAAAAATCAAATGTATCATGAAAGAACGAAGCACATTGATGTCAGGTACCATTTTCTCAGAGAGATTGTTATAGAGGGTGCTATACAGATTCTGAAGATTGCTACTACAGAGAATCCAGCAAATATGATGACTAAGCCAGTTGCAGTATACAAGTTCAAACTTTGTTTGGACTTAATTGGTGTTCGCATTTTGTTATTCCCGTAAGGGATTTGGTGGTGGGGATTGGTTTTGTGGTCAGATGTTTTTTGTGTTTTGGCAGAGTTCAAGCCAAGGTGGAGATTTGTTATGAAGTGGCTTGAATTCAGATTGAACAGTGCATGTGTCGTAGGTTCGCTCGAGCGGAGGTTCACTCAGCTCGAGCGAATTCAGACAGAGAGTTTCGCTCGACATTCGCTCGACATTCAGCTCGAGCAATATCCAAGTCAGAGAGCTTCGCTTGACCCTCGCTCTACACCCAGCTCAAGCGAGTTCAGGCAGAGAGCTTCGCTCGACTCTCGCACAACTGTTGGCTTGAGCGAAGTGCAGAATATCTACGTTCGCTCGACACTCGCTCGACGTTCGCTCGAGCCAATATTCACAAAAGTGAATTCTCACTTTTCTTATAAATATCAAACGGCGCCCACTTCTTGCCCCACTTCTTCAGAATACATTTTGGTCTTGTTTTAAGTGTTTTCTTGAGAGAGAAGTCTAGAGTGAGTTTGAGAGATAACTTCCTTGTGAAGTTTTGTTGTATTGATTTGTACTCAATCTCTGTTGATAGTGAAATCTTCGATACCGACCCCACCAGTGGACGTAGACTCATTTTGAGTCGAACCACTTAATTCTTGGTGTTCTTTCTGTGTGATTGTCATCAATTTCTTTCGTTTAGTTCTGCTACTATACTTCGAGTTAGTCTTAGCTACACTTATTTGCCAACAGAAACACCGATCCACATTCCAATTTCCTAATCGTTCTCCTGTTCTCGACAATCTAGCGTGCTCGGATATTGCCATGTCAGATGAGACGCACCATTGAGTGGGTCCAGACGCTGAGACTGATTTTGTTCCTACCTTTTGATACTCGCTTCTTTCGTTTCGCATGTGTACAGCCTTTGCCATTAGACTGGTTGGATGATGATCGTGATTATCATAACGTTGTACTTGTTTTACGAGGACCAAACAGATCAGTACGGGTTGGTATATCGATCTTAAACCAGATCTCAAAATCTTCCATCCATGAAGCAGATATATAATAATCTTATCAAATCACATCCGTACGTACACTTTGTTTTGTTTTTAAATATTAACAAGTTATAAAGGGAAGATAACATGAAGATATGCAGTTTATGGTTGGAAGTATTGATAATCATGGTCAGTATGGAGTCCATATATGGACATTATTCACCTTTAATACGATTATTTGAAAATACCATATTTCCATATCGGCTCATGCAGCTATTTAGCAATATCCTATTTGACAATTATCAACATTTTTTTTTCATTTTTTCTTCCAATCATATTAATTTAACAAGCATCAATAAAAAGTCATTTTTATGGTACTTTTAAGATTGAACACAAATATATTTTATTTATAATCAATGTCAGATATATGGGAATATTTTTAGGTATCAATTTTCATTTAAAAAAATGTTTTAAATTTTTGCAAAGATCATTCTAATTTTTTACTGGGTAAAAAATCCGTACAGATGGAACCTGGCAATATCCGTATACGAACATTAACAAACGGACGTTCGTATGCACACATCTGCACAGCAAGACTCTTTTGCTAGTTGCTGGCAGCTTTATGACTGCCTAATATTCCCCAACACTGGAGAGTCCAACGCAACAATCTACCAATAACGTCGGGCTCCTTCATATTTGTGCTATTCATTTCTGCATGCAGCAAGTCTAGGCCCAACATCACAGAGTAATGAACTACATGATACTAATTATCCGATCGACATTGAAAGGGAATTATTTATATGGCATGCCCTCATGATCATCAGATCGGTAAATCAGTACTGATGCTAGCAGCAGCTAGATAAATCATGTGTGATATTTAAACATGATCTCTCGTACGCACACATATATATCATGTAACTTAACAAGTAAATAGGTAGGTTGGGGATCATGATAGTGCAAATACCAATACACAAGCCATAAATATATATAAATATATATGTGTGTGCATAATTAGACAATCATGTAATTGGTCAAATGCATGAAACTCTTTAGAACTTAAACGGAGTTGAAAGAGCCCATCCTGAGATGAAGTTAGCCTCATGACCACCAGCCATGCTCTTCGAAGCGGACGATCCCTCATTAGATGGATCATAATGATGGTAGCTGTTCCAAACAGTGACAAAGTCATTAGAAAATTAACTTACTTCTACTTAAGAATTAAGTAGTACTTCATCTAATTAACAAGTGTTATCAAATATTTAAGCATGATTTCTCTCAAAAACTAGCTCTTTCTATGTTATGATCATCTTCTTCAAGTATTAATCTAGTACTCATGCAAGAGGGAGATCGATCGATCGATCGATGAGTAAGCATATCCTAGATTATATATAGAAGCTGTACTTTAGGAGTACGTCAAAAGGCCAGGAAGAACTCAAGTTAACGAGAGAGTACTGGTAATTAATTAGTAGCATACCCTATTTGTAAGACAGGCTCGGGTACTTGGCACTCCACGGGATTGGTTTGTGAATGATACACATGATGATGAAAGTTGCTATTTTCAGCTGCTGAAGTAGTAGTACCAGTACTGTTCCAAAAGTTCTGAATAGCCTTAAGGGTGTGTCCTTCTGCCTCAAGCTGAACCATATATGAAAAATTTTATTTGAAAGTTTTTACATCACATACTATTAGCATAATTTGATTTGAAAGATAAATTTTAAAATTTTAATCTTACAAATCAAATTATGTCATGCGATTCAAATCGCACTATTATATATAAGTTATATATGCATGCAAATCATAGTTCAAAGTATGTACTATATATATATATATATATATATATATATATATATACACACACACACACACACACACGACCTTAATCTTAAGCTGCTGATTGAGGTCTCCAAGGCTGCGCTCCTGCCAAATTGAATCAGAAGGCCACACAGTAATAAATCATTATTAATATTACATGTTAGGGCCAGTACGTCTAACTAATTAAAGAACAAATATCATCTTATATAATTTACAAGAATATTGCATGAAGAGATCACATGATTTAAATTAGTGATCATAAATTAAATACCTTAATTACTGCTGTTAATTTCTATATAATATATATAATTACACATGCATGTAAAAAAAGAAAAAGAAATAGTACCATGTATGGCATGTGCGTGCCCTAAAGTCAAAGTACTAGTAAAGGCTGATTGATCAATCTAATACCGGCCTTCAGTCTTTTCTTATATAGTGCGTAGCTAGGTAGGCAACTGATCATCACACTGCTTAATTATATGTAGCTAGCAAGCATAGTCGGACAAGAAAAAAACAGTCCTCGTAAGCAATAATATTTTTTCTCCCATCAATTCAGTCTCTAGCTTTAAACAATCGCTTGGCGCTGTGTCTTTGTACGTACCAAAAAGTACCCGTCAATTAGAGGCAAGACTATTGGTAAATCCTAATTAATATCCATGCATGCATGCCGCGTGATGGTCTTGTCTGAATCAAATAAGACCCATATGTTCTTAGAAACCATAATTTGAAGAAAATTATATATATATATGATGATGATGATTACTTACCCTTTTGCGAAGTTCTTCCATCTGTTCTATCATAATTTGTGTCTGCAATTAAGAACGAAAGACAAGTATACTTAATTCAAATTCACAAATTCTTTAATTGTAGCATGACTATCTAATTGACATCCCAGTTAACTAGAAAGGAAATTATATATATATAGTGACAAACACGAGGCTATGCGCCCTTGATAGTAAACAATTTGCTGAGCAAAATTTGAAATATTATTCCTTCTGTGTGTACATATATATATATATATATATTCCACGAAATACCTTTTGCATGCCTTAATATATAATATTGTTGGAAAATTCATGTTTAGAGAGAGAGAGGCCAGGCATGGATCATAATAGAAAACTATATCACTGCTGAGATGAGGACTTTTATACTATAGATATGCGAATAGTACCTTCCTTTGCCTAGCTAGTTGCAAAGCTCCTTCAAGCTGCTTCTCAAGGTTTTGCAGCTCTTTCACGCTCAATGGTCCAAGATCTTCTCCAAGCAAATGCCTTTTAAAGCAAGCAAGTACATAACCGGTTATATATTAGCAAGCATAAGATATGCATGGTGCTACTAATTATATATCAGGTCTGTCAATTGATTTGTTGGGCATCCAAATCGAATCCACAAAAATCAGACTAACAACTGCAATTAATTGTACAACATAATTATATATATATATATATATATATATATATATATATATATATATATGGCTCTAGATCACTTTGGGAATGGCAAAACCTTTGAGTCAGCTGAAGAGATTCATATTTAGCCTTTAATTTTGCTACCTCCTGGTACCAGCTCTGCATGCATTGACAAACAAAACCAAAATTCAGACCAGATAGAATTCGAATTAAGAACAAATCTTCCATCGATTGAAGATACCGATGAATTAATATCATCAGCAGTTTAAGCGCCTAAGGAAGAATTTTGGAAAAAGGATCACAAATTACCTGTGTTTCACGTTGATCAACACCGTTGTCCTGCAGAGGAGTGAAGCAATACTGCTGGTATCGCTCTAGTGTTTTGGCTATTCTGCAAAAGTCAAATACCGGTAGTTAAAAGCAATTAATTACCACATGATCAGTTTTAGCCTAACCCTAGCATCGATCGAGAGATCAATAAGAACAGCAGAATGCTATATATAATATAATCAGCATAGTACTCTATATACAGTTAATAGAATACTATAGAAAGTGTAGATTACCTTTATCCATACAAAATATTTCAAATTCACAGTGTTATATTGTGTCTGTCTCATCGTGGAATATCGATAATCGCGTCAAAATTACTGATATAAAAGCTGATTGTTCTCTTGTATTATCTAGTCTTTTGACTTACATGATCAATGGTAAACATCCATGACTTGGATTATATCCAAAGAACTATTCTTGCACAAACGACAATAAGAACTGATTTGGATCCTGTTTCATTGTGGATCAGCAAATCCCAATGCAGGTTCAGTTCTCAATTAGCTCGACTCACAGCTAGACATGAATATATATATATATATATATATATATATATATATATATATATACTTTTAACTCTTAAGTACATGCTTACGTGAAAATTAATTAATAAGGTTCTTCACTTTCCATTATTATATGCATATATAATAAATTACTCCAGCCATTACTCAAGCAAATTTATTAAGGTTCGCTCGAACGTCCAAAATAAGAAAGGATCGAAAAGTAATAGAAAAACATGTGTTGAAAAAAATGTATTCGCTAATTCAGCAATTAAGAATCAAATATGGGTATATAGTTTATATAACTTCTTTATTCGGTCTATTTTCTTTAATTTGTCAGAAACGAAAAGTAAACATGCTACAACATATATATCTGTCCAGAACAAATATATATAGGAGAAGGATGCTATTAAAAATCACAATTAATCCTAATTCTCGGTTCTATATATAGGTTACATCCGCTTGTATAGAAACATGCGACAGCATGTCTCATCTCCAGTACCGAAAGGTTAATCTTGAGATCACATGAGTAAGAGAAAGATAGCTCTTTTTTCACCAAAAAAGAGAAACATGCAAGAAAAGAAAAGAAAAGGAACTTACTTGGATCAGCTGTGATTGTAGTAGTACTTTAATATGCTAGATCAACATCCACATGATGAATTGACATGTCATATATTGTAGCTACAATATTCAATGGGAACATACGACTTGAAAACTGGACTGAGATACAGTATCGATCTCAGACCGTCATGAACAAAAAATGTATAGCGGCACCCATTTTTTTCTAATTTAACCTGAACTTCACTGCTTCTAGCTAGCTAACATATAGTACTGTGTTTTTATGACATTTGAGTGTGGGGAATACTAAAATCTTTCATATCTCCTCCCGGCCCCGACGACTTCACCAGGTGATCTCCGTTACCCTAAATTAAGTTTCTAATTTTAAAGAATGGATCATGAGCACAGAACAATTACTGCATCTTAGTCATGTGCATAGGTGAGAGAGGGTGAGCGAACCAGTGGTGAAACTAAAAACATCTGAGAATTAGATCGGGTATAACGAGGAATTGCAAAACCTGAACCTATGCGTTGTTGATTTGCTTCCTAGCTTTTCCGAAAAATATGGAATTGATCAGTAAAATTTTAAAAACCCTAAAACAGAAGAAATCCCACAAGCTAGGATGTGCTTAATTTCTCATTTTCTCTACCACACTCGACCCACTGTTGTCATTTTTGAGAGAGAGAGAGAGAGAGAGAGAGAGATAGAGAGAGAGAGAGATATGGAGAGATGGAGAGGACCGGAGACCCCCAAAAGAGTACTAGTTGAGAATCATGGGTGTGTTTGATTTGCCACCCCAGCCAGAGTCCAGCAATTAAAGAGATGAAGATGGAGCAGGAACGGTGATAAACCCACAGGATAAAAGGACCAAAAGAGATGAAGACAAGTTTACATTCCCAGAATTGTGAGAATTCCACTGGATTTGGTACTCAGCGTTAAAATTTTAACGTTTTCCTGGAGAGAGATGCAAAACCCTAGATCTTACACAGAGGTCTGAGACACAGAGCTTCCTTACCAGTCATAGGACTTCAGTTGAATAATATGAGGCTGTTTCATGTCTAAGAAAGAAAAAGCTTGTACTGTTCCATCACAACCCCATGAAAATCTAACCAAGACCAAGAAAGCCAGGGTTGAGAGACAGTACGCTCAAACAGAAAGTGAGGATCTGAAAGGACCATGTAACGTGTCGATCTGTGATTGGTAAAAAGCTGATGATCTCTGAAATTCATGAACCTCCGCCTTCGTCGATCCAAAAACATGTAACCCCAGAAGCAAAAGCCGAACAACGAGAAAAGAAGGATATAGAAGGGATGGAGAGAGAGAGAGAGAGAGAGAGAGAGAGAGAGCTGTCAGAGAGAGGTGTGTAGATCAAGAAAGCAATTAACTTGTGCAGTATCAACATATGTTATATGTAGGTAACGGAAGAGGAACACAGAAATCCAAAAGACGGAAAGAAAGCTTCGGAAACGAAGACTAGGTAATCTAGAGAGAGAGAGAGAGAGAGAGAGAGAACAGGAGAGAATTACCGATCAGGACGATAAATGTTTAGAAAAGCTTTAAATCTAGATTACAAAACGTAGGTGAATGCATCGGAATTTAGACCACTAAACGTCTAAGCCCAAAAACAGAAAAAAAAAAAAAAAAGCAGCTGAATACATAAAAGATCGAGAAAAATGCAAAGAAAGAGCTCGGTAGTGTTAGAGAGAATGGGATATCGGGGTTTACCCCGCGCTTCCGAACTCATAAAGCTTGCCACGACTAGAGAAAATGATGACAGCAACCTCAGCATCACAAAGAACAGAAAGCTCATAAGCTTTCTTGAGCAAACCATTCCTCCTCTTTGAGAAAGTAACTTGGCGGTTGATCTTGTTCTCAATCCTCTTCAGCTCGACTTTCCCCCTCCCCATCCTCTCTTTCTCTTTCTGGACAATATTAAAACCTACAAATAGTATAACCTATGTGCAAGTGTAAGTCTGGGCTGTTCAGTTTTTCTCTCTCTCTCTCTCTCTCTCAAACAGGGTTGGAATTATATCATGCAGTGGTTTGAGGTTGTACAAAAATGGAGGTGTGGAATATAAATATTACATGGAGTAGGTATGGGAAACAAGGGCTTTTCTGAGAGAAGTGGAAGTTTGTTGGGCTGTGTTAGAACTTAGAAACGAATATCGATAGGAGGACTGGGACTCTATATAATATCTTTTACAACAAAATGGAAACCCAGTAATTCTTCCTTCTCATTCTCTTTTCCATTTTAATTTTAGCAAATGCTGCATTCATCTCTCCCTTTCTCTCTTTCTGATCTCTCATGCACTGTGAGTGCAGACTTGCCTTCAGTTCTTGTAAGGTAATAAATATTCATCCCACGCGCCTTGCTTTCAAGCGTAACTTCAAGATCCGAGTCATGTATGTGCAGCCACTAATTGGTAATTTACACCTAATCTTTGATAAAGTTCTTTTGAGTCAAAATTATTAATCTTTGTTTAGTTTTTTTTTATTATTATTTTTAAATTTAAGGATTTGATATTAAGTAATTTTTGTAGAATTCATGAACATTCAGTTGCAGTTAAGAACAATTTAGTTTCTCGAATATAATAAATTAATATATATATATATATATATGTATATGGGATAATTTTGGGTAATAGCGAGTACTCCTTATATATAGAACTTAATCAAGTCTAGAACTAATATTTTTCGACAACTTTGGATTTAAGAATGTTGGTTGTAAATGATATTTGGCGGCTGATCGAATCCCATTCAGTTCGATCAGATAAATTATTGAAACACGAATGCCCATAAATCTAATTAGGTTTTGGGAATTAATTCGAGCTAATTTTGGATCAATCCCAAATGCTTGTTTGACAGGGGAGTAGATAATTACTTACTACTTGACATGAAATATATGAAAATTAAATTGGAAAAACCATAATTAATATTTAGTATATACCTAGCCACAATGCACGTACGTGAATTTTACACCAAGTTTGAAATGTGATTATGATCAATTTGGAGACCTAATTTATTATCCCGTTCTTTTTAATTTACTTCTCCATCTTTTTGAAGTAAATTAAGGTCAAATTAAGGATATAAATATATAATATTATTGTAGCTAGCCCTTGATAATGGATATATATATATATATATATATATATATTTGGGTTATAAGACTCTTATAGCTTGGCTACAAAGAAATTGGATATATATTGTACAATAAAGTCTATAAATTAATTAATATGGTTACATGAATTAAAAGATATCACGTACAGGATTTGAGCTTAATTTGAAGTTCCTATTCTAAGACTCGTACATGAGAACAAATTATAGCTAGGCCGGTTACAGATATATATATAGTGATGTATGTGTATATATATATTGAATTGTAATACGGTTGGAAACAAAGGAAACTTCTCAAAAAATAATGTTTGATGCTATGAATTTCATGTAAAATATTAATTTCTTTACTCCTTGGGGCAAGACTTATAAATTTGTAGAAATGAGTATAATTAATTAGTGACCAGTTAAGGCATACATGTAGTACGTACTAGCTACTAGCAGTACTAGCCATAATTTATTCAAAACTAACCAAAATTTAGCAATTTGTGTCATTCCTATTGTCATGATCATGAATATATATATATATATATATATATATATATATATATATATATATATATTAAGTGACCAAAACCACGAGAAATAATTAAGTACATGCATGCACTTTGGATGAATTTATTGTTGGGGGTGGCCTAAAATTGTTATATAATATGATCACTAGAGAACGGATTAATAAACTTTTTGATTGGACTCATCATGTTGATAAAAATGGCTAATACTTAAAATGATAATTTAATGTTACTATGATCGATCTACAAGTTGACATGATATGTTGGAAGAAATTGATGAAATTGATTTTGATGGAATATAAAAAGTGATGTTCAAATTATTTTTTTTTCCCACTTAGGAGCTAAATTTTAATTCATGGTATTATTCGGAAATCTTATATAACTATAAAGGTAAGGGAAATTTCAAAAGAAGCGTAGTACTACTGTCAATATTCTGATAAAAAGAAATCCGAAAATTCGTATATTATATATGTTTCTTTGGATATATATCGTTTTCGTGACCTGCATGCATGCATGCCATAAAAGGACCCAAATTACAATTTGGTCAATATCTTGTTAAACTGCAAATCCTCTCGCGAGTGAGTTTAAATTTTGTGGATCAAATCAATTCACGACTTTTGATCAACGCAATTACGTATGCCACCAGCTCTCAGGTTTATGCATACATTAATTATACCATATGTACTATCGCGTCGTCAAATTTAATTAATAATTTGTTCAACCTGCAAGGAATCCCATGATCGTTAGGTATATATATATGAAAGGTGACATCCGAAATTATTGTGTATATATATAATATTATAATACATGATACAAATATCTCGCCTAATTAAGTAATGTAATTATATATCATATAAATTAAAGCTGGCTGATCATTATATACACGTACATGATGATTACGTACGTTAATTTGCACCAAGTAATGTGTGATATTTGGATCATATCATATTACTTATACACTCCGCAACCAGCGCAGCACTAACTTGATGCATGATAACTATTTTATAATGACGACTTAGCATATATATTATGCCCATATATAATCTCATTTTAATGCAACGCGCGTTTAGATTAATGTCCCGACCAGCTATAGACGCACGTACATGAACTGATCATTGATCATCATCTTTAATTAAAAGCCAATTACTTGCAAAGGAAGGTCGATGTATAAAAGCTTAGATCATGAGCTGGGATTTCATGTATTAAAAGCTGGGATGTTGAAATAGGTCATAATTAAGGCAATTAATATAATTAACGAGCAGTACAGTAATTCTTCAAATCTTCAAGCCTATAAGAGTCAATTAGGCCGTGGAGGAGAGATCATTCATGTCTTGCCCACGGAATTAACGCTAGCACTGTCCTATATTGCAAATTGGAGAAACAAATTAAGTCCCCAAAAAGAGTTTTCATGAGAAAAAGTACTCCAGCATGTGGGGACAATATTATTCCATGCAGCACCTTTCACATGTCATATCATTAACATGTCCTTTCGGACAAAACAAGGTTACTAATTCATACGTGGCAATGGTTACAGTGCATGTGATGACTGATGAGTATATATATATATATTGCGTGTCCAAGTTTTTTTTTTTTTTGGGCGGTACTCATGTTATTTTATTTATCTATCAACCCCAGTTTTTCAATAATGTCATTGCCCATCCCCATAGTTTGCCTTATTTAGCTTATTGACACAGTCTGGATTTGCAGGTTGCTTGTCCGAGTGTCATCGTCATTGCCCCTTCTTTGGAATTATATGGTTTGAATGATTCTCACCCAGTACTCACTCAGCTCATTGTTCAAACTCTGACTTGTTTATTATTTATATATAAAAAATGTAAAATTACGAGCCATGCAGATCATATTAATATCAATTTCGGCCGCGTCCTATATCCCAATACCAAAACTTGTTGCATGCATGCCAAAGCTAGCTGTACTGTTATTATAAGTTAATTAAGCGGCCAGTTGGACGAGTAATTGTGCATATTCATGAGATTAATGCATGATTTCATGAGCCTAGCTAGCTATGTTCGATCCTAATGCTCGATCGATCGTACCAGTAGTCAGTATTCATGTAATGTACATGATAATTGTAACATTAGCCCTTTGCCAACCTTGACAACCCATAAAATTAACAAAACATGCGCCCACCCGGCAATATCATTTATCAAGGAGAAGTTACTACAAAGAGCTGGACATATGAAAAGATCAGGTGGAAAAGAGAAAAAAAAGGTAAAGAAAATGAGTAATCCTAGCTACAGGCTGTAGCAATAAAGCTGTTTTCCAAAGTGGTGTCCATCAGCCTTGAAGAGTGACAAGTGACAACCCATCTTTGGGGTCTAATCTAAGAGGGTGGTGGGGATGGTTAGGGCATTCCATTGTAGGAAAGCTTTGATAACAGTACTGTCATGGTTTTTCAATGCAAACTTTCCATATTTTGCATAGCCTTTACTGTCAACTGAGCTTTCAAGCTCCACCATTAACCCTGCTGGCCGGCCGGGTGCTTAATTGTTTCCGTGTAAAGAAGAGGCAAGAACAAAAGATCAATGCCTAGTCAGTCGATCGGATGGGTGTAATGTAATCATAGAATTATATGTTTTTTTTTTTTTTTTTGCCATTTTGAATAATAATAAATTAATTTCATTATCTGATCTAGTTTTCCTAATTAATTATAGCTTAATTACACTAAGGTGGTCGTACGTAGATTTAGGTGAGAATAATGGCAATGTAATATGCATGGCAGTACCTCACACCTTAAAAGAAGATGCTTTCAATGGCACTGCATGCATGCAGCTCTTGCCGGGGATCATGCATGGACATTCACATGATCATCATACATGGGTACGTTAAAAGATCCTGTGGATTCTCTTGTAACAACCGCAGATTCGTGAGTTTGTATCTTTCTCGATCGGTATCTACCTAGCTAACTGGCCGGGATGATTAATTAATTTTGGGATGATTAATTATATTTTTCCCAATTCACCTCAATAGAAATATATATAAATATCCATAGAGAAATCACTACAAGAAAACTGCTTATTTACGACCAATTAATTACATGAAATGACTATTTGCAACTAAAATTAGTTGTGAATAGTCTTTTGGTTGCAATAAATTGATCGCAAAAATCCATTTTAATTTCTTGTAGTGAATGTTACGAATAAGTCTTATATCACATAGTACTTCATTTGTTATTTTTGAAATTCAATATATGAAAACACATATATTAAGATAGAAGGATAAAAATAACAAATCATATATTGATTAGGTAGTGGTACTGCGTGGTGTAAGCTCCAAATAGAATTTCTTTTATATATATATATATATATATATATATATAAACTACCCTTCGTCTTAATGCATTTAATCATGTTTGAGTTCTAATATTAGAGGGTCTTTTTTTTTCTTTTGGTATTTTTACACATATTTCTGTTAAAGTTAGAGCAATGATATACACACAATACATTATATGACACATTACACAACAATGTTATAAAATTAGGATATTTTTATAAAATTATGTTACTTTTATAAGATGTTTTACAAAAATACCCATCATTTAAAATATAGTTGTATAAAGTATTATAAAAAATATTGTATGTAAATCATTTTCCAATTAAAATTTAGGGAGTAAATGATCGAAGTGGATCGTATTATTAGTCTTTTGTTTTGTTTTAGCAAACCATGTATTCAAAACATGCATTTATAACCCTAAAGCTGTATGGCATCTTCATTTACCAAATTCGACAAATATATACGTGTGAAGACGAACAAAACAATGCCTATATTTTCATTTGAGAAGTGTTAAAAGTACACAAACTAACACGATTAGATTAGATTTCATATGTTAAATCTTATTTACACCAAAAAGTTATCAATTCATAAATTTATTTCTGTGAAATTTCGTTGGGAAACAAATAATACTTCTCCAATTAAAACCATTAAGCGTAATATTGACGAAACATACATGCATGGGTCTCTCATCTGGTCCATATTAAGGTTAGGTTTGGATGTTGAAATGAGTTGAGTTGAGATGATAAAATATTGTTAGAATATTATTTTTTAATATTATTATTATTTTGGGATTTGAAAAAGTTGAATTGTTTATTATATTTTGTATTGAAATTTGAAAAAGTTGTAATGATGAGTTGAGAGGAATTAAGCATCCAAACGAAGCCTAAGAGTTAATTTGGGAACACAACTATTCTTAGTTATTTCCTTTCCAAATATCACTTAAATATAAAATAATTTTAATTTCAAATCTCTAACTTTTTTATCTAATTATGATCTAATCATCACAAAATTTTCCAAACTTCTAAATAAAATACAATAAATGATAAATTTTTTCAAATTTTAAAATAAAAATAATATTCAAACAATTTTTAATTTTATAATATTTTTATTCAAGTTTTTATATCTTATTTTTTAAAATTTAATAAAAAATTTTAACTTAAATTATTTTATTATTATTCACAAATATCTTGAGATATTATAAGTATCCAGTCACTGTTGTGGAGAGTATAGTTGCGTGGGCTAGTGGCCCTGGTCGTGTGCTTGGGGTTGTCTGTTGTGCGTTTTTTTTCTTTCTTTGGGGCAGGCTCAAATACCTATAGTTCTGGCCCATGACCACCAACAAACCCACCTTGACCTTGCTAAGATGCAGAGAACAGAGAAACAGGGCCCAGGGGTTTCTTCAATCTCTGAGGAAGGGTGAAGGGTCGACTGAAGACCAAACAGAAGCTGTGTGGGTGTGCGAGAGAGATGGCACTCGCAGGAGCAGCAGAAGCGCAAAGGAGACAAGGAGGGAGACCCCTGGGTCCACCTCCAAGAGGCCATCCCGCTTTTCTTCGCCCTCGCTTCGAGCCCGTCGATCGCGAAAAGGTGCTCTCTCTCTCTCTCTCTCTCTGTTGTTGCTTTTTTAGGATTGCCGATTTTGAATTCTTAGTTTTGGTATTTCTTTACTATCTTGTGCAATGTTTAATCGCCCTAAAGTTTTATTGTCTCAAAATTCTGTTTCTTGATCTCGTTCTTAAATTGCTTGCAGACTTGCCCGTTGTTGCTTCGAGTTTTCACCAAGGTATGTCTGTTATCAAAGCTCCATAATACATTTTCTTCCTATTCCAAGAGTACGAAATCATTGTTTTTCTTGATTGTGCGAAGCTCTTAAATAATGAAGTTTGTATTCTTAGCCTTCAAAGTTAACATATTTCAAATTCTGCATGCCACTTGGGGCATCTTAATTGAGTCTCAACTAAACATCTGGGAACTTATTATTATTTTTCTTTCTTGTAAGCAATCATCATTATCAAGATGTAATCGTTTAATAAATCTGTATTGGATTTTAAGTCGAAAACAAGAGGCGGTAGTAAATAACTGTTTATGAATTGTGAAGTTTCTAAGTTTAAGACCATGAATGCCCGTTGAAGAGCTAGTCTCTACTGTTGTCTTAGACTTTGAAACTTGATGTTCTATGTGGAAATCGTAGTTACAACTTGTTGAATTCTTTGTAGATTGGAGGTCATCATAATGATGAAGAATTTGCTGTGAGAGGCAAGGTGCCCAAGGATGAGGTTCAAATTTATACCTGGAAAGATGCTACTCTTCGTGAGTTAACCGATCTGGTATGCCATCTCTCTCTCTCTCTCTCTCTCTCTGTGCACTTTGTTTTTGTTTTTGGTTCAATGGTTTTGTATTTGTGTGCTCATTTACACATGCCCCATACGTTGGATATGCATGCATTTATATCTATATACTACTGAACACTGTAGTAGTGCAAATTCTTTTAGTGTTGATACTTGAGAACCTTTGGGCCTACATTACCTACAATTGATGGCACTAGCTGCTACTCTGGCCCTGGTCAACTAATATGATGGCTTATAAGAGTGTAATTTCCAATAAAAAAGGCACACAGTTTAATAATGGTCAAATGGTAGCTGGAGAGGCCTCCAAGGTAATCCACAAGTGGCAGCTATCTGGAGAATGGCTCCTATATGTATGTGTTGGTGCATTTGGTGGGAGAGAATTGATAGAAGCTTCAAGGATCACGAGATGAAAATGGATGAGCTTAAATTTATTTTCTTTAAAACCTTGTTCTTATGGGCGGGGCTCATTTATTTTAATGGACTAAATGGTCATATTTTCTACTTTCGGTCATAAACCCTAGTTAGGTACTTCTCATGTATACTTCCTGTGTACTTGGGCTATGCCTTCTTTTATGAATAAAACTTCTTGATTACCTATTGAAAAATAATGCTCAAATAATTGTGCCATACTCGGAATTTGATAAATTCTTGGGTTATCAATTGGAGTCTGTGGACCTGGACCCCTGGTAGCAGGCACAGCCAATGGACTTTTTAGGTCTGGTTTAAACTAGATGACAAGGGATGAGGTTGCAAATGGAGAAAGTGGGGTATTGTACTAAAAATTGGTTAGGTCTTTGGTAATCATTAAGAAGTGGGCATAAATGGATAATCGGGATAAGCTTGTTATGAGCTATGGATTTTGTTTTTGGCAAAAACTGACAGGTTTTTGTTAGATTGCATCTTTTAGTGATTAACGAATTTGTTGTGATCTTGCTACCTATAAAAAAAGGAAAGAATTAAAAAAAGATTTGGTGTGATCCTGAAAAGATTGAACGACCATGTGCCATCGTGCTGCCATTGGAAAGTATAAATAGTGGTAATATGGTTTATGTTTACTTACAAAAAAAAAAAAATATGGTTTATGTTTCGGTGCACAATGTTTGAGTTACATTGTGCTTTTGAATGGTAACTGATATAATGAACACTACTTAAGATGAGTGCCTTTCTTGCTATATATCATATGAAATTATAGTTCATATTTTTTTTACTTATTTGTTTGCAGAAATCATTTCTTTTTCATTATTATTTTCTTTCAGTACCATCATTTCTTTTGTTTCTTCTACAGGTCAAAGAGGTAGCTCCAGCTGCAAGGAGAAAAAATGCAAAACTATCATTTGCTTTTGTATATCCTGATAAAAATGGCCGTTTTAAAGTGAAGGAGGTTACTCACTCTCTTTCATTCTCTTGTGTGATTGTGTTAATAAAACAACCATAGTTCTGTCTCTGTCTGCTGATGTATAATCATTTATTTGAGTCAGTTTTGGAACTCTTCAATATGTGCCTGCATTAATGAATGGATAGAAATTGGTATTGTACATTATGAACATATGTGGCCACATCTATGCCTATTATATTATAAAAAAACTTCTTGATTAACTATAAAAAAATGTGACCACAGCATAATTTCCTATTCTTTCTCCTATAATCACGTCCATCATATATTTTGTTTAGTGTTTTATGATGAAAAGATTGGAACCAATTTGACAAATAATTCAAGGAATTGGAGAAATTGCTGCACGGATCATGCTTTTATTTCCACTATGGTGTACGCAACCTTGTTATATTTAACATTGCATTGCCATTTAATTATACCTGTGGTTGATGTGACAGCCAAATGGTTATGATATGTTATCATGGATCTGAAATGTTACTTATTAAAATAGCTCTAATATGTTAATTAGTTGTGTTTACTTATTAAAATAGCACTAATATGTTAATTGGTTGTGTGGATTGACGTTATAGATTTGTAATTGCGAGTATGTTTTATTGTTGACACCTTCTAGTTCCTAACTAGGTGTAATCACATCTATACTTCCTGTGTACTTGGGCTATGCCTATTCAAATATCAATAAAATATCTTCTTACTTATATTAAAAAAAAATGTTTTATTGGTTGACACCTAAATGATACCTATAACAAGGTTCTGACTGTGAAATATACAATTGATTCGTGAAGGTGGGGATGGCCTATTCATTTGGAAACAGAAGACTAGATGACAGCAAGACATTGGCTGAACTTCACTTTCAGGTAAAACAATACTCTTTTGGGTCCTTGGATAATTGTTATATTTCCAAGTTGTTACCAACTTATGTTCACCAATGCAGATTGGAGATTACTTGGATGTGGCTATTCTGTAGAGAAGCTCTCCCTTTGGATGCATTTTTCCGGGTGCTTGTAGTCAGGTTGTCTTGGGAGGTCTTTTAACATTGTTTACGTAATTTTTGACCTGAGTTCATGTCTCCACGCGCGTAGACAAGTTAGCTAGTGTCTAATTAGCATAATGTGGACGTAGATATGTAGCAGCTGTCTAGGGTTTTTTGCTAAATAAACTTTCATATAACTTCGAAACATAACATACATATCATGGTGTGGGTTAGAGACCTCCCACTTAATGAGGTGGTTGGGTATTACTTTTACATTTATGACTCTAAACCACTTTTATTTTTCAGCCCACCTTGCAAGCTCATGTGCTTGTACGGTGTTCTCCCTTGGGATCCAGTTGAGCTCCCTGTTATTGTCGAGCGACATCAAGCTCTGCTTTTTATCTCCTTTAGCTGCTGTCTAGTTGTTAGCAAGATGTGAACCTGAATTCTCGGTTTTACCGGCTCTCAGTTGAAGCTTCTTGAGGATTCGGGAGAATATATGATATATGATGGCTGAATTATTATTTCTAGTTTTCTATCTTGTTAACCTGAGTGCTGAATTCTTGCAGAACTCTTTATGAAATCTGCTCCTTTTTAGACAACAACGTTCGCAATAACTTCGCAAGGCCATACTGCCCATACCGGAATCAAGATATCGGAAGAGCATATGTGGAGATTAATTAATTAAACATGATTAGAAAGGTTTGACATTCAAAGAAAATTACTAAAAAATTATTTAGTTTGATATGATATATCAGATTATAATGTTTCTTTTATTATAAAATCGATTTAATTACATTAAGCTATCTCCTTGTAGACTTATTATTTCTTGATGGAGTTAAAAAAAAAAAAAAAAAAAACGATGATGCTCTGAGGAAGTGTTTAATGAATGACATAAAAATTACAACGAGGGCTCCTTAAACATTCAATTACAAAAAGAAAAATCACCAAATAAGATGAATTTAGCAATAATGAATTTAATGTTTCTACGTATCAATGGATTTAATACAATTTTAGATCGTCAATTCCTTTTAAAAAAAAAAAGGGAACGAATTTACTTTTTTATTCTACGTGGAAGGATAAGGAATTTACTTTTTTAGCATCACTAGTAAATAAATTAGTAAAAGGCAACGCAAACCCCAAATGCTACTGGTGGCCAAAAAGAAAAGAAAAGTTAAGGATGAGTATCCTCTACCCATGGACAACGTGACACTGACAACGACGTCTTCTTAAATATATTTGTGCAATTACCAAAATTAGTAATTAATTGGCAGGAGAGAGACAACGGCTCATAACAGACTGTGGGTATCACTAAAAAAGCAAACTTTTTTTTTTTTTATATATATATATTTTTTATTGTGGAATCTATTTTTTTATTAAAAGTCTACGGGACTTTATATTATAATTTGTACAAATCTTTCACTTATTAGAATCTACTTGATCTGCATTCCCCATGTAAGTTTGGACTACAATTCCGTTAGAACACCAAGGAACGTTGTCATAACTTATAGTGACAAAGAAAGATCGCTGTTACTATCTCCATCTCCCTCAGTATAGACTATGGAGCATATTACGACGACTTATTATACTCATTTTTAAGCAGTTAGCTAATCTCTCTCTCTCTCTCTCTCTCTCTCTCTCGGTTTTTGGGTTACTCGTCTTTGTAAACTTTAGCACATCAATCAAAGAATGAAAGGGATGAAAACAAAGAAATAAGAAAATATTGCCCATCGAGTTTACGTTGTTTTATAGAATTACTCGTGCTTATCTAGAAAGATTTGCATTAGAAAAAAAAGTATTTACTGGGAGACGTCTCAATTTGTAGGATCGCTACTGTGTGGTGGGATGCCTCTGTGTCGCTACTAGTAGTTTTCTTGACAGTTTGCCTTGGAATCACACTCTCCTTTCTGCAGTTTCCTCCCCACCACACACAGACACTCTCTCGTCATCTCATGGACTTACACTTGCAATGAACACCAAAAGCCTCCCAAGTCTCCAAGATCTCCTCTCAATTCCACTCGTAATACACACGCACTCACTCTCGCTAGTGCTTCTTCTTCTTCTTCTTCTTCTTCTTCATCTTATTTCGCCCACGCTTGAGTAACTCTTTTCTCTCAATTTTAGGTTTTGATTAAATGGCAGTGAAGCGGGGACTATCCGGTGCGAGCATCCACAAGAACAGTGGCGGTGGGTCTCCATTCCCTCTAGCCATTCTCATTCTCCTTGCGTTGCTCGTGCCGTCCCTTTTCTTCTTCGGCAGAGGACTCCACACCACTGGTCAACTCTAAAACCATTTCTATATTTCTCACTACTCAATTCCTAATGCGGAACCTTAATCGCTACACCTCACTTAATTTAACTCTACTGCATACTTGATACTATATTAAGATTTTGGTACTAACTGTGTTTCCGTTCTGGACGTACTTTTTAAGTGCTTTTTTATTTATTTCATTGATTTTGGAATATGGATAATTACTTCCAAAGTACAGACTCAATTTGTAGAAAATTGCTTCCGACGAGTTAGTGACCTGATACTCTGGCTGCTTGTGAATCCTATTGTCCTTGAATGTTTATTGATGGGAATTTACTGCCGGATATGTGCGAAACTTGCTTCGAATGAGTGGATGGCTAGTGTTTAGTTGATTGGGGGCAATCCTTTGATTGGGAAAAACTTTTTATTGCTTTTCAAGAGGTTCATTTAGGGGGGCTTTGCTTTCAATAGACAGGAAATGCTTCCAATAGAATGCTAGGTTTAGAAAATTAGCATGCTCTGTTCTGTGCAATGCTACTTGTGGTGTAGCTTGGCTTCCTCCAGTAGTTGGACCAGTACTTTATTCTAGACTGGGTTGGAGTTCTTTGGACAATATCATACCTAGCCATTCGCCTCTCTCTTGCTGTTGTTAGAGATTTTTTTGGTTGGTGAGAAATTGATTTTGATTATAGTGTTTTGACAATTTTGTTGAGAGGGACCTTTTGGAACATCAATGTTGCATATTTTCTGGTTGCTATTAGATTTCATGGGATTGGTGTTTGTTTACAAGTTTTGATCCCCTGTATCCAACTCAGCTGAGTGGTTGCAGTGAAAATGGAGGTAATGAGTCTTGTATTGAACCCAAATATGATGAACTGACACTAGTATTATTCTACGGTGACAGTCATGTCAAGTCCAATACTAGATGAATATCATTCTGCGATGAAGTAATTTGTGCATGTAGATCAGTACACTTGCTAGCACAGTTATTGCAATTTACTACTGCTGTATCACACCACCTTGAGGATCAGTTGGGATGAATTGTGTGTCTTCACCTGTCTATGTAGTTTGCTAATATCACGAGTGGCTTAATATGTTATCCTATACTAAATTTTGCTTGAATTTGGATTTCTATTTCTCTGCATATAATTAATGTTGTTGTCAATAATTGTGCAGATCGAGGTGATCTTTCAACTGGTCCTAGTAAAAAGGTAGCATTCTCAAACATTTGTCCATGTCTACTGCTGATTATATTATTTATCTATAATGGCATCTCTTTGCTTTGATTGGATGGTGCAGAATGTGGATTGGAGAGAAAGACTGGCTTTGCAACATTTCAAATCTCTCTTTACAAAAGAGGTCAAGTGCAAGTTGATGAAGATTTAATTGAATTATCCACATGTCTAATACAAGTAGTGATAGTTTTTTAAAGTCAGTTTTCCTTACTAGCTGAGAAGCCAATTATATCTGGTTTTAGGTCATTGATGTTATCACAACCAGCACAAGTGATATGGGGCCCTTGAGTCTTGATATTTTTAAGAAAAATAACTTGTCTGCTTCATGGAAATTCATTGGGGCAGAGACTTCAGTTGTTGACACTTCTGAGGTTAGGATGACTTATGCTTCTGCTCGAATCCATTGTTAGCCCTTTCACTTCTTTTTTTTTTTTTTTTTTCCTCCCTTATGCTGCAGAAAGCTTTTCAATCAATTGCTAATTTACTGATGTGCTTTTGTTTGTGATTGTGTTCAAAGCCAAACCAAGCAGCTACAGTTGTTGGGCAAGATATATCTAAGGGCAAAAAGAAGAATTCTTCAGGTGATAATATATTTTGTTGCAGCATCCGCATATGGCTGATACTCTTTACTTTGCATTTCAATGTTGAAGCTTTGATGTTTTTCATAGTGGCATCTCCATATCGATGATATTCATATATTTGCCTCTTGATTTTGTGTCATCTGCAGATGATTATGCTCGATTTATTGTTAAACCTGCAGACCTCGCCCGGAGGGTAATCATCATCCTTGGATGTGTGCATGTTTTACGCACTTTGTTGTTCCTTCACCTTAATTTTTTTGACCTGAATAATTTTATATTATCAACTTATATATGAAGGAAACAAATTTATCATGAAATGTTGCTCATCATGGGTTTCCCATTATGTTAACCACATTACTTCTTGGGCTTTGATATATATATTTTAAGCTCTTCTGCAGCAATTGCGAGAGAAAAGACGTGAAAAGCGAGCATCTGAATTGGTACGTCAGGACAAAGAAGCAATTGTAAAACTTGAAAATGCTGCCATTGAACACTCCAAATCTGTTGACTCTGCTGTTCTGGGAAGATACAGCATATGGAGGAGAGAAAATGAGAATGAGAACTCTGATTCCACAGTACGCTTAATGCGGGATCAAATTATAATGGCAAGAGTATATTTAAGTATTGCAAAGATGAAGAACAAGGTTGATTTGTACCAACAACTACAAGTTCGGCTTAAAGAGAGCCAGCAGTCCCTTGGAGAGATCACTGCCGATTCCAATCTACATCACAGGCAAGAGTATTGGGCATGTAATTTCATTGAGAATGATTTTCCTTTTTGTTTTTTGGGATATTGATGATTTTGGCACTCTTTACTTATTGCATATTCAATTTGTTTCTAGTGCACCTGCAAGAGTCAAAGCTATTGGCCAAGTTCTGTCAAAAGCAAGAGAGCAACTGTATGACTGCAAGTTGGTGACGGGGAAGCTGAGAGCAATCCTTCAGTCAGCCGATGAAAATGTTAGGAGCTTGAAAAAACAGAGCACATTCTTGAGTCAGTTAGCTGCCAAGACCATTCCAAATGCAATCCACTGTTTTTCCATGCGCCTAACTATAGAATACTACCTCCTTCCTCCAGAGAAGCGGAAGTTCCCCAGAAGTGAGAATCTGGAAGATCCAAATCTTTTTCATTATGCCCTCTTCTCAGACAATGTTTTGGCTGCATCAGTGGTTGTGAACTCAGCTGTCACCAATTCGAAGGTCATTACTGTCTTATTCTATTCCGCTAGTGTAAGTGTGTTTGTGTGATGTCTGGGTTGGTGTGCTTCCAAAATTTTGAACGCCCTTTGTGTGTTGCTCAAACTTTTTTGTCCCTGTCCAACTTTTTTGGGCTTGCCATTTCTGGTGGCATGTCTTATTTTCCTTGCCAAGTGCACTTGGTATGTATGCGTTAACCAGCAGTTAGGTTCTTTAGGTGATTTTTGAATTATGAAGGTTTCCTTAAAAATGTGAAGGTAGCCTTAAATCTGATGATTCAGGGGCAATTTGATGTTGCAGCGAGCTTTGCATAATCCTTTTTTTTCTTGGTAGGTGAACTTTGTATAATCAGTTTTCTATAATTTCCTGGTGTTAGCATTATTTGGCCGGAAATGCGGAATGAGCCATGAGGAAAGGTTGTCCCTTATAAATGTGATTCTAAAAGAAGGCAAACACCTCTAAAACTGATATAAGGCTCTCCATGTGTGTTTGGGATGTTGAAATGCAACATTAAACAGACACTTGAAGTTGTTTGATCTTATATTGAAATTCTTTTAAATAGGGATTCTCTTTTGATGGACCCGACATCTTTGGAGATATGCCACGTAATGGAAAACTTGCTCTACCGAACCGAAGCTTAGATGCAAGCGTCTCTGTTTCTTGTTCTTGACTAAATTTGTTTTCTGGCTTGATTGCAGGACTCTTCAAAGCATGTATTTCATCTTGTCACTGATAAACTCAATTTTGGAGCCATGAATATGTGGTTTCTGTTGAATCCTCCTGGGAAAGCTACAATCCATGTTGAAAATGTTGATGAATTTAAGTGGCTCAATTCATCCTACTGCCCTGTTCTACGTCAACTAGAGTCTGCTGCGATGAAAGAGTATTATTTCAAGGCTGGTCATCCAACCAAACTTTCATCTAGTGCCTCTAATCTGAAGTACAGGAATCCGAAGTATCTGTCAATGCTTAACCATCTAAGGTTCTATCTGCCACAGGTTTATCCAAAGTTGAATAAAATTCTGTTTCTTGATGATGACATTGTTGTTCAGAAAGACTTGACTGGACTGTGGTCTGTGGATCTCCATGGAAAGGTTAATGGGGCAGTGGAAACCTGTGGTGAGAGCTTTCACCGTTTTGACAAGTACCTTAACTTTACAAATCCTCATATTGCAAGAAACTTTGATCCAAATGCATGCGGGTGGGCTTATGGGATGAACATTTTTGATCTTAAGGAGTGGAAAAGGAGGGATATTACTGGCATATATCACAAGTGGCAGAACATGGTGAGGCTTCTGTTTGGGTCTCTGTTTCATTCATTGTTCCATTTGCAAACACAGTTTATGCATTTGAACTAATTGAGCAAAAATTCCAGTCGTTAAATCAGCTACTTTGCGTTTCAGCACTGCTCGCTTGTTTCTAACTATCTATTTCACCAAAAAACAAAAACAAAAAACAAAAAACAAAAGCTTTAGATTTTTTGGTATAGAAAAACTTCATGTCATAATCATTTAATTTTTTATTTATTTTATTTTATTTTATTTATTTTTATTTATTTTTTTTAATTGGTGGCTTTAGAATGAAGATAGGGTACTTTGGAAGCTTGGGACATTACCTCCGGGACTAATTACATTCTATGGGCTGACACATCCTCTTGAGAAGTCATGGCATGTGCTTGGTTTGGGTTACAGTCCTACCATTGACCGTTCAGAGATTGAGAATGCTGCGGTCATACACTACAATGGAAACATGAAACCCTGGCTGGAGTTGGCAATGACAAAGTATCGGTCATACTGGATTAAGTACATTAAGTATGATCATCCCTACCTTCGAACCTGCAAACTAAGCGAATGAACTGAAACTGAGGTCCCCAAGTCATACGGTGATCTCTCTCTCTCTCTCTGTGTAATTTATCCATTTCATTCCAATCATCCATTAGAACATGTAACTAATTCTATAGCCTCTCCCCCACTTTCTGGGGTAATTTCATGCCTTCTTGACCTGTAAAAAGTCGCAAATGTGTCTTACTTTGGAGCCAAGTCCGAGTTGGACGGGATAGGGAATTGGGTGTCATTTGATGTATTCTATGAACAACTTGTTCGGTTTGTACTATAAGATGTGCGTGGATTATGATATTCATATCCTATCTACTCAAGACCATTAAGTAGCAATCTTGCACTATGAAAAAGGTGTTTGCGCTTCAGTCTCCATTTTCAGTTTCCACGCAAATAAACTTACATTGAATGAGCTGGTAGACACAATTTCCAGGAGTGACTGCAATTTAACGTTCTGTTGACACTACTAGGGACCGGAACTCTCTTGGGATGGTTTGATTAATGATACAGACAGAACTGAGTCTCACTGGTCTGAATGTATGAAGCCATGCAAGGGGCGCAACATCAAAGCTTGGCGCGAATAATGCGCTCTACAGCGTCGAACCTGTTCTTGTTTTCATCTTGTCCCAACAAAGGTGTAAGGAAACGGATGAGTAGACCTGGTCCTGTGTATGGGCCTTCCACAAATCCAAAGCCCGCCCCAAATTTCATTAAAATAACTTGACCGTCGTTTCGTACTTTCACTACTATGTAATATAACCTTAAGTATATACGCATACATGCATACAACTATTTCAAACAGTTGATGATATATATATATATATATATATATATAGTATGATTCTTTTGCTATGTTCGAATCCGAGTTAATTTTAATTAATAGTATTTTGTACTTGGGGCCAATTTTAGTGAACGTCTTTCTTGTATGCCGCCACAATTTTTTTGAATCTCGACTTTATTTTAATTATTGATTATATTCAGTTTGTCTTTTTATATTTTTCCCAGTAAATCTATGTTTTTTTTTTTTTCATTCTCCTCCGAGAATAAGGATTGCTATGGGTCAAGAAATAGTCAATCGACGCGGCTGTTTATGTAATTAAATTCGAAACCAGACATGAGATAATTAATAGGTTCGAGTACGTACGTACGGTACTAAGAGTATTTTAATTTTAATTTAATGAGGTAGCCAAATTAAAGGATCCCCGATGTTGTGGAAGACAAGAAGCGAGTCAAACAAAGCACCGAAATGATCAGAAATATAAGAAGATCGAGTGACAGATCAGTCAGTAGACAAAGCATCTCTCCTTCCCTATTGTGGGATTGACTTAGCAAACCACTCTCACTTTTAAGTGATGGACACAGTGCAACCAAAACAATATGCAGTATCCACATGATATAAACTACCCACGCATGCATGCATTAAAAGCCCCGGCCGGCCAGTTAAAGTAATTTGTTCTTCCAACTTGCAGCTCATCTCCAAATATATATATATATATATATATATATATATATATATATATGCTTTTCTTCGATTGGAGGTGATGTGATTTTGTTGTGTCTCCATAATTATTCTAATTCACTAACATTCCCCTTGGCACTAATTAAGGTCAGCTAGCCTCTCATTTTTTATCCCACTTTTCTACAAAATCTCCTCCACCTTTTAATTTCCTTATATATATATATACCTAATTCCAATCCAAGATCATTTCAGGATCTTCCCTGCCCCCATTAACTTAAGGGCTTCAGTTCCCTAGCTATATACCCTCCTCCTCTACAACCACAACTACCTGTACGGCCATGGTGAAATTTTGAATTATTTCACAACATGAGATCAGAACTCTGGCTAGCTCTTCCCATTACTATTTTTAGCCATCACGAAGACTAGTGCTATTTATCTTTTCATGGAATTTTATTAGCGTTTGACCCCATCTTTCACATCCATCACTATTCAAAATGAAAGGCACTAAGTTGATGACTATATACGTGGTTGAACCGTGTTCGTAGAAGAAGATGTTGTTCTGCGAGCAGTTCGGTTGATCTCTCTTTGAATATGCGCCATGTATACATTCATCTAATAATTAAACGATCGAGCATCGCCAAATGGATGCGTTCGGCAAACATATATAACAAGATTAATTAACTTTCTTATATATATTATGGATCACAAAACAAGTTTTGATTTGATGAGGATGATTAAATGAACTTTTTAAAAAGGGATTAATTCCATTAATATGGTTCACCTACTTCCACGAGGTTATGTTGAATAAATATATATGCAATAAGAACCCCACTGATTAAATGTCCGTCGTTATGTTCAGTGTATAATATCATTCTATATAACCCATGATATATTCTAATTAGGATATCGATAAAATATATATTATATATTATATATATATATACCGATCCAGGAGGGGAAAGGTCCTGAATCGATACCATCTGAAGATGTGGTCGACCCACCTTTTGGGATGCTAATTAAGATGGCGAATAGGCTCAATACGTACCTAATCAAGATATTATATTTATGGTCGACAAACCCTAGTAAAGATATAATTTTGATCTGGTTGTCTAAATTGTTACGGTACGTGCAAATTAAAGTATTTGACATCCTGCCTCCTCCTTAAGATCGAGAATTTCTTTCATTGCATTTTAGTGGCCTGCCCTGAGCCAGATATATAGGATCTGATGTAATGCTAATCAGGACAAGTCTCAAATGAACAAATCTTGCACATATATTTTTATAAAAAAGTGGACTCCACTAAAAAAAAAAAAGATTTTCACACTTTTTCATGAAATCCACTTTATTATAAAAGTGATTATTATTATATATATATATATATATATATATTATTCATTGGCTCCGTCCACATGCATACGTGTTAACTATATAGGTTATGTAAAATGTATCGATGAGTACATACTGGCTATACTTTGATCAGGTGATGCAAATTATTTCAAAGTAGTCTTCGATTACTCTGCGTACCCTGACTGCATATATATATATATATATATAGACAGGACAGCTAGGTAGCGTATGATCATGATGATGCCGTAAAAAGCTGATAATTTTCTTAATTTATTGATTAGGTAAATAAATATCATGTTTGATCGAAAGCTTCCCACTTATATGCAGTGGTGCCAAACGGGTTTTTTTTTTTCAACCAACATATATATATATATATATATATATATATGTATGGTAACGACGCGAGGGAGATCAGAATCTCCACAAAAATCATGATAAATAAGGCCGATCGATCATCAATACTTACTTCACGCGTATAAATTAATGTACATGAAAAATTTATTCTGGAATATAGAATAAAATTTCCTTTAACAACAACAAAGACGACCGTGTGAATTAATGAAAACAAATTAAAGGTGCCAAAATGATCTCATCAAACGTCTGATATCATGAGGTCAACCTCGTACTAGCTACGATTTTGGCCTATGGGCATTCCAGTTCAAAATTGACAAACTTCATCTTTCCCGGCCTTTGCTCCGAGTGGCATGCAGAAGTCAATGATATTGGCGACCATATGTGGGCCCTCCGTCATATCCATATCTTTGATAATGGCCCTACGTACCTTGAAGAATCTTTTGAACCTGGCCACAAAAGGTACAAATTAAGCGCGATCGTTTGCCATGAATGTTACACTGGTCTCCAGCATTGTGCAGCTAGCTAGCTAGAACTGATCTCTTTCATGTTCTTGAGGATACGAGAATGCATGCGCTTGATCGTGCAGCTAATGGTGTTTCCGCATGAGCTGAAGCCATATATATCAGATGCAGTTTCACTTTCTGTTAAGAAAGTACTTTACGTGCTGATAAACTTATACTCGATCGGTTTTGGAATTAACGAACAAACTTTTGTTATTATTTATAGTCTCTTCCCATTTGCAAATTGAAGTTTCTGTAGTACACTAAGTCTGGACATTATTGCATCCTTCAGATCGTGTACATATGATATATAATCATTTATAAATACATCCAAAGAAAAAGAAAACTCTACGCATAATACAGATCACTACAAAAAAATTATTTATTTATAATCAGTTATTTTTTATAAAAATGACAATTTCCTATCAAAATGAATATTTTTCGTTATAAATAATTATTATCGTCGTAAATATATATATACACTCACATTCATATATATATATATATATATATATATATATATATTTATTATCTGATCACCAGAATGATGATCTGGTTGGTGGCACTAATTGGAATCCGGGAACAGATCAACCTTTTTCCTGATCATAGGTCACTCACTTATTTAAATTCCCTAATCCTGTACTGCTACATCTTGCAAATATACCATACTTTTTCAAGCCCCATAGGCGACAAGATATAAAACTAACTCGTACGTACGTACGTAAACATACACAAACATATCAAGAACTAATATATTAGAGAAAATGGGAAACACCTGGAATTAACATCGTCGATTCATTTCCAAAAGAAAAAAAAAAAAAAAAAAAAAAAAAACATGTCAATGTGATAACTTATTAATTTACAGGACCGCGTAAAAAATTTATGTCAAACAATATTCTCTCGATTCGATTACATGTATTATACTATATCTATATATATATATATATATATATATATTAACAAAACTAGAAAAAAAGTACTAAATTATGAAAACATATTATAAATGACGGACTAAAAAATTCATAATATAAGATGTCCAAAATATTGTACGTAGCATCTTATAATTATATTAAACAGAACCACATTAATTATCTGTACGTCACCAATTTTTTTTCCTCAAACTTTTCAAAAACAGTCGTCACAAAAAAAAAAAAAAAAATCATCTATTTTTACGGGAAGGTAAACAGAAAATCTTGGATATAAAATATATATGCAAACAACGCGCGCATCAGCGATATTTTTAACCGACCCCACTGATCACCCAGCTCCACTTTTCCAGTACTTTTCCCTTTTCTTTCTTTTTTTCCCGTCCTCCCTTTTGTCTCCACTTACTAATCTCTCTCTCTCTCTCTCTGAATCTGTGTTGTACGTCATACGAATTGAAGCTACAGGGAAGAATAGATATTGATCTATATATCTATATATAAAACTATGTATATATATATATTTGTATGTCGTTCTCCCAATAGAACAGCCAGCTTGGCTTTTCTCTTCTTCCCCAAACTTCATTAACTTCATTATTAAACTCTCTTATATATGCTCTTTACCTCTCAATATAACGACCCCCAACCAGCTCACTCCCTCTCCCTCTCTCTCTCTCTCTCTCTCTCTCTCTTAACCAAAGTTCTCTTCATCTTCCAGTTGATCTTATATATACCAGAAAATACTAAGTTCCTAGCTATACGGTACTAATTGTATCTTGTCAAACATGCCAATGTATCCTCCAACGGTAAACGAAACAAAGAATGAACCCAAAACCCTGGTTTTTGATGGATCGATTCTTCAACACGAGTCCAACATACCGTCACAATTCATATGGCCCGACCATGAACAACCAAAGGCTGAGTTGCCGGAGCTTCAAGTTCCCCCTATTGACTTGAAGGGCATCTTCTCTGGAGACCCACTTGCAGTCTCCACTGCTTGTCGGCTAGTTAATGAAGCATGCAAGAAGCACGGCTTCTTTCTAGTTACAAATCATGGCGTCGATTCAAGACTTATAGCCAAAGCACACGAATACATGGACGACTTTTTTGGCATGCAGCTCTCGGAAAAGCAACGGGCTCAGAGAAAGATTGGTGATCACTGTGGATATGCTAGTAGCTTCACTGGCAGGTTCTCCTCCAAGCTTCCATGGAAGGAGACACTTTCTTTCCGATATTGTGCCAGTCTGCACTCTCCAAAAGTTGTCGAGGATTATGTCGTGAATGTGATGGGAGAAGATTTTAGACCATTCGGGTAAGAATATCACACAATACATGCAAAAACTTGTTTCGTTATCGAAAATGTTTTCATTTCTGCTTTTCACGTTTTCATTCAGACTATCCTCTATGATCAGTTTATTATTGTTTTGTTTTTATAATTCAGACTACTCTAATTAGGTAATTATGATGCTTTACTTTTTCTTACACTATCACTTTGTTTTCCTATATATAGGAGTGTGTACCAAGAATATTGTGGAGCCATGAGCACTCTCTCGCTATTTATCATGGAGCTTCTGGGAATGAGCCTAGGAGTTGGCCCGAAGTACTTCAGAGACTTCTTCGAGGAAAACGATTCAATAATGAGATTGAACTACTACCCCCCGTGCCAAAAACCGGATCAAACTCTAGGAACGGGGCCACATTGCGATCCCACATCCTTAACAATCCTTCACCAAGATCAAGTTGGTGGCCTTCAAGTGTATGTAGATGAAAAATGGCACTCTATTAGTCCCAACCAGGATGCTTTGGTTGTCAATATCGGTGATACATTTATGGTGAGATTATCAACATATACATATATATATATATATATATATATACATACACGTAGTTAAATTAATTAGTTGTATAGTTATGCATACAAATCAATCGTTGCGAATGGAGTACTGCTCCGTTCAAGATGATGGGTTTGAAAGCGTGCTAGCTATATATCTAAATGAACCATATTCTCATTTTCATGGACAAAAGTACATGAGATCGATCGGTACTGTTGATGATCTTACATATATAGAATATTATTTCAGGCTCTATCGAATGGGATTTACAAGAGTTGCTTGCATAGAGCAGTGGTGAATAACCGAGCCTTGAGGAAATCATTGGCGTTCTTTTTATGCCCAAGTAGAGACAAGGTGATCACTCCACCAAGAAGTTTGATTAACGCTGAGAATCCAAGGACATACCCAGATTTCACATGGCCGACTTTGCTCGAATTCACGCAGAAACATTACCGGGCAGACATGAAAACCCTTGATGCCTTCTCGAACTGGCATCAACCGAATCACAAGGTTATCCAAGAAAACAAAAACAATGATTTTGAACTGTCCGTCACCCGTTAGCTAGGTTGGCATGAAGTCGCGGAGAGAGAGTGAGATGATATTTCAGGAAAGGGAATTGGTGCTCAATTGGTGGTTCTGTGAGGAAAAAGGTGACAGAAACACCAAAAGGGAGGCCCCCCCAGCTTTGTAATTTGCTGTTAGAGCGTTAGTGATGGAGAGAATCATGTAAGTGAAGGAAACAATTTCGAGGAATAAAGAGGTTAATGGGCTCCACATGCAGCAAGTAAAATTTCCGGTCCTTCTGTTTATATAATAATATATATATGTATATATATATATAAATTCCAATTTTAGATGGATTTATTTACGGATATATATTTCCTTTTAAGAGTGCCCCTTCAAGCAAAAGAGGCGTTAAGCCATGCATCCGCATCCGCATGATAAAAAAAAAAAAAAAAAAAAAAAAAAAAAAAAAAAAAAAAAAAGTGTTCCGTACGAAAGAAATTAAAGACCAAAATAAATGAAATAAATTAAGGTGCTTGCTTCAAGAACCAACAGCAGTGTATTAATTAATATTAATATTCGTCCTTCTTCCGACTCATGATGATTCACGTTCACTTCCGGCCCCTATTTTCACGACTAGCTATATATGAGAATCTCTCCATCAGATGATCCAATCCCACAATGAGAACTCAGCTATATATGACTAGCTATATAATTTGATTAATATCTGATCAGGAAAACGCAATTAATTAATTAATTACTTCGTATATATGTAAGCTGAGTTCCCTTCAAAATTAAGAAAACCAGCTCCATTGATCACCTCATAAAATTCAACAATTATGTACCATAAAATTGTAATCTTGACGACATGATCAAACTCCGATTGATCTTATTTTGATGAGTTTATTTATAAGATAAATTTTAAAATTTAAATCTTACAAATTAAATTATATTATATGAATGATGTATGATATAAAGATATTTAAATAGTACAAATCATTTCAAGAGAAGGAGAGAGGAAATGAGACGCTTATGGTAGAAGGCAATATGACTTTTCGATAAATTAAAATACTTGCTCGAAAGGTAAATGTTCCACGTCAATCAACACCTATCTAAAACCGAATTTCTTCTACATGATCAAAAGCTGATCACCAGAAAGTAGGGTTTGATTTTCATTCCATCAATTTCAGTACTGTTATTTTCCGGTCTTCTATTCAAAAGGTTAGAAATCACTGCCACTATATAGTCTATATTATATATGTGACTCATGAAATGAAACGATGGATTCCATACTTGATCAGTATATAGTACTTAATTTACGTGAAATTATTATTAGTTTTTTAAATTAACTCTCTACAACTACTACTAGTTATATTATATGATCAATCATTTGTCATGCAGAAGCTTATAATTAAAAAATCATCACTGGCCAACAATAATCGTCACGTCTATTTTCATATTCATTTAAAATTCTCAACTCTTATATAATTCAGAATATAGAGGGCAAAGTCGGGAACACTCTAGTGGTCTGCATATACGACAGGTAGCTAGTAGGACATGATATATATTGACAGCAAATTAAAGTTTGGTAATCACTGATCTTAGTTTATAATGGTCGGACATGCAAAAATTTATTAGTTAATCACACATGATCTTTTGAATTAATTTTTAATATGAATAAATCTTCACAACCTCCTAACACTTCACATTCCACATTTTTTTTTTAATTTTTATTATTTTTTCTTTTATCAAATAATTATTATATGAATAATAAATAGAAAATTTGAAATAATTAAAAAAGAATAAACTCAAAAAAAATTTAAAAATATATATTAAAAAATTTAAAAATTTAAAAAAATGTTAAGTTTGAAGTGTGGTATAGATTGTGTAGCAAAACTCTTTTAATATATATATATGTATGTTAAACATATTTTTAACATGAAAAATAATATTTACAGTCATAATTTGAGTGTGCAAACGTATACTCGCACACTCAATATTTTAAAAGAATTGAATAAATATTAAATTTACATAAAAAAAATTAATTTTTAATTATAAATTTTATTATTTTTTAAAAGAATACATATCACTTGCATAAATTATAACTTTATTTAGAAATATTACTGTTTTGGCGTACACGCCCATGCAGTAACTACTTTGGTTGCTTCTGTTGCCAATTAAATTAGACGTGAGGTGGGGTTCTTGTGGCGGCAGTGTGTCGTTGCTGCACTAATACGCAGTCTAACATGCCTTTTGATTGATGGAAGAGTCTAGATACGAAACTAATTGTTTAATTAATCAATGTTAATGGAATACGAAACTTCTTAATAATATTGTTTAATTAATCATGACTCATGAGTACTACTACTGTTGTATCATGTACATGATGATGATGATGATCTTAATTAAATATTGGCAATAAACTTTCCGGCCTTTAATTAGAGTAGATAATTACGAAAATGTCATTGTCGTGGGTGCTAGCTCATGATACAGAGCCATCTTCGATTTACCTTGAAGTGATCGCCTCCAATTTAATGGCCAAAACTTATCCTAATAGAGGTAGTCACTGTCAGAAAAGTTATTTATTTATTTTTAAAAGTGCTTCGCATCCTCATTAATGGTGTGATCACTTGGGCCTAATGAATTAGCGTTTTGCATTCTTAATCAATTGGATAGGAAACTAATTAATGATCATGCATGATGATAATCAAGCTTTAGGAAATTAACAATTCTAAGAAGAATATATATATATATATATACATTCGATCATCAGCATCGGCTAATTAATCACTAGCTAGCTCGCGCAGTACACAAGAGCCAATATAATGCATGGACGTCGAGGTCATGTCTTTTTCATCCGACTTGGCCAACATTGTGTAACACATCTGATGATAGTAAGTGTTTGGATGATTAGAAAACATAAAAGAAAAAATAAGAAAAATTGGTCATATTCAAGGTTGACCTAGCCTCCAAGAAAAAGAGAGAAAAGAAATAAGAAAATATTTTCATTAATAATTCTTAATGATTTTCCGTAGAGCTCCCTGCTTCCTACATATAGTCTGTAGATTTTCACCCACCTATGGGTCTATACTAATAACATAATAAAATTGAAATGAGAACTACCTAAGGGCCTAAGCCCATTAACTATTACAACCACAAGGTCTAGTAAAATAATCTAAAGCCTAACACACAAGGGTAAAAAGAAGTAAAAGGATTAAAGGATAAATGCAGTCCATGGTTTGGATTGGGCCCACGTTACTCGACTTGTTACACATTGTTTTATTTGCAGGTGATGATCAGAGAAAGATGGATTTCGTCTATAATAAGAGCCAGTTTCGCCGGTTCTGTCTGATTATATATGACCCAAAGTTAGCTAGCTTAAATAAATAAATATATTAATATATAGTAATTAACATATATCAATAATTAATTATATTAAACTTTAGGAATTAATTTTCTTGCAGCATGCGCATGCATGTAACTGACCTATACTAATGTGTGTGCGTGTGTATATATTATATGATTAGATCTCCTCATGATCAGAATTTTATTATATTTTAGCATGCAGCTAGCAGCTTCTTTTTCTCCGATCCATGATGATGATCAAGCTGACCATGATAAAATCAAATGCTAAAAGTTTTATAAGTACTACTATATACTTTATAATTTCTTGCTGCATGCATGCATATTGCATGCCTTGATGATGATAATGATGCTATGGGGTATAAATTAAGCATGCAGCATTGATCAGGAACGGCTTATAAATTAATTAGTTAATAACTCAAAATTAAGTTTGGCTGTTAATTGTGCAGGATATAATATATACACGAAAGAGACACGAGATAATATATATATATATATATATATATAATTAAGTAGCTAGCTTGTAGCTGCGATTTCACAAAGTCTTTAATTTCTTTTTCTCTAACGGCGTAGGATAGCGCTAGATCTAATTGATTCCACATGATAATTAATAAGCCATTCACTCGAATTTCAGATATGAGCTTCAAACCCAACAGCGCTATTCGCTGGGCCCAAATACCGGAACCCTCAAAATGGCTTCCAGCCCTTTACGCCGACCAGAAAAGGCCCGGCTCTTTTTTAGGTAAAACAAATCCATTTTAAAACACGACCTAGAATTTATCACTCAGATTCGATCAATTTTTTTTAAAAAATATTTTAATTATAAAAATATTATATAAAAATAATCTCATAAACTATAAACTAAAGCCAGGGGGCTTGATCAGGAGGCTAGGGGTGCTTGATCTCACAAAGTACTCGTCTCTTTAAATGATAATATTTTTAAAATCAATACTTTTGTAATAATAATATTTTTAAAAAATCATATTGTTACAAATGGTCAATTTTATTTAAAACAAAAAAATTGGATCATCTCAATGGTGACATTTTTTTCAAATCTTAACTATAACAAATATGAATACGAGAGAAAGTATAAATAATTAGAAGAAGAACTTATTTTATTTGTTAGAATAAAATATATATATATATATATATATATATATATATTGATTTAGGAATGAATAGTAGCTCTCCACATATAGAGAGCCACTGTTCACATCTTTTTTTTTTTTTTTTTTTTTTAATAGGTAATCGGATAGAGATGTACTTTTGTCAAAAACTTAAATTTATTTTCCAATATTTAGAGATTTGGAGAATTTAAGGAAGCGGATTCTAGAACAACTCCAAGACTTTGTTGTGAAATTGTGTGATTGCTTTCTGTGGGAATTACGTACCCTAGGGGAGAACAGAAAGAAAGATACTTAAAAGAAGGGAGTAATAAAGACACAAATACAATGGCTTGTAACCACAAACAGATATTCTATCTTATATACGTAGGTGAAGCTAGTAAAAATAGTTTTCTAGAAGAACAGTGCCTATCAAAGTAGCTTATGACAACAGCTTGTATACCTCAAAAAATGCCATTGCATAAGTTTAGCTAAATATCAATAAAATGATGCGTATTGTAATAGTCAAAATGAGGAAGTTCTACGTATGAGTTACAATATTACTAAAATTCTCTTCAAATATATAGATATACTGTTTATCTTCAAAAGAATTATTTTATTCTAAAAATATACACCAACTACACAGTGGGACATTGCTCATTTTCTTGCTACTCGGTTGGGTCTTTCAAATTGGAATGTTGGATAAAATATTAGGTTATTAAATTATTAATTTATTAATTAACATATGGTTAGTGTAGTTATAAAATATGAAAAAGAAAATTAAAAATATTATTATTAAAAAATTATATTATATTATTATTTTGGGATAATCCAATGTGGGGTTATATCTTGAATGATTTTAATTTTATACAAAATATGTACTTTTAGCTAAATTTTAGAGATGACTTTGATGAAATCACTATCAATACTCCGAGACCGACAATTGAAAAATGTGAACTAGCAGAAGAGTCTAGGTTGGAATTCCTAATCGAAGTTCATATAGAGCCTACATGTGTATCGATAGATGACAGAATGACCAGTGCATAGAGAGCCTTGAAATTACACCCCACTTCAAATATTTGCACATCCAAACAAGTCCCTCCAATCTCTCATTGCACTAAACACTACAGAAATATTTTATCCTCCAAAATAGTCTAACAAGCTCAATGGACAATGGCTCGTTACTTCCACACTGCTGGAAACACTTTTCTATTAAACATGTGCCTTATTTTCATCAGTTATTCTACACCTAACGAAAACAGCCACATTATCTGTGACAGAGATGTGTAATGCCTCTAGTTAGTAGCAATTATACCATCTTCTCTTGTTCAGTAACCACAAATATTATGCAAATAAGAGTGAGAATGCCTCCGCCATTCATGAATCATGCATACATATAGCCTCATACATTTAGGCCTGGTTTAGATAATGAGTTGAGATGGTTTGTTTGAAAAGAAAGCTTCCAAATTCCCAGTCATTATGTCACACAAAACCTTGAAAGATTCGGGTGTATATACAACCGAATGCGGCGACAACACGACATTATCCAAATCAAAGAGCTCTTTGGGAACACTAGGCTCATTCTCGAACACATCCAAACCAGCGCCTCCAATCTCTCCTTACACCAAACACTGTACCAGTTCCTTCTCATCGATAATAGCCCCTCGTCCGATATTGATCATGATGACTCCTTCCTTACCCAATGCCAGTAAAACTCCCCTATTGATCATGTGCCGAGTTTGTTCATTCATTCCACAACATATATATAATAAGGGCATCGCTTTTAGCCGCAAGTTCATAGATATTTGTATAGAAAGGGTACGAGACAAAGTCCTCCCTCTTCCTCGAGTTGTATAAGATGCTGCAACCAAATGCCTCAAGCCTTTTGGCTACGAGGAAGCCAATGCTTCCCAATCCAACAATCCCAATTTGCTTGCCTCCTAACTGTAATTAGCACTCATCAACGGAGCATAGGACGTCATTAATACCTTACCAAGAGCACAGGATATCACTTGTTAATCTTAAAAGAGTACATATGAAAAATAAAGCACTGTTTTTTTTTTTGTTTGGAGAGCATTAGACAGAATCAGAAACAAAAATAAAGACATTCAACTCCAGGCTGATAGATTGAACATCATAAGCATCACATTGAACATGATAATTGGAAGAGAAAACTGAAGAAAGCATATAGAATAAAGTTAGAGAATAATACCTTAGACCCAAGTGGGTAATCCCCCTTAGCAGCCCAAAGCCCTTGTCTCACATACCGATAAGCAGCCGAAACCTTTCTCAGTAAATCAATCAACAGCCCCACCGCCATGTCCGCAACATCCTCAGAGAACACTTCTCCAGCATCGGCTACAGCGATTCCAAGGCGCGCTCGCCGGCACTTGCTCAGATCGATGTGGTTGAGGCCGGTGCTGGTGGTAACGACGAGCCTGAGCGAAGGCAGAAGCCGTAAGATCTCGGGGACTATTCGAGGGCCGGTGCTGGAGCATAGCATGGCCTGGACTGACTGTGCATGGGCGGCCAAGAATTGGTCGAGCGGGAATTCCCATGCTTTGAGAAGCTCAAACTTTTTCGAGAAAGTGTCCCCGAAAAAATTTAAAACAGTTGGTGGTTTCGGGACTATGACTTGCGATAGATGTTGGGATCGATTTTCAACAGGTGGGGGAGTTGCAGCCATTGTGGGGGTTTTGGAGGGTACGAGAAGCCAAACTGAAGGAAAATGAAAGGCGTAAAAATCTGGAGTAGTCTACGTACAGTCCTATTTGGGGGACGCTTCATGCAAGTTATTTAAAAAAATTTTAAAATTATAATATATTTTATTAAAATGATAATTTTTTTTTTCCTTCTCTCATTCATCATCGAGATATATGAACGTATAGTGAGAAAAAAGTAGGACGGAGTACGACGTATAGAATTTTTCATATAATTTATACCTTATTTGTTATTTCTTGTGTTCTTTGTCCATTTTCAGGAAAGGAAATTACATGAAGTCAACTGCCTTAATCGGTTTATTTATTTATTTTTTAATTTAATCCACACTTTTCATGCTGTGCAAAACAAAATACAGGAGGAACTTAATAATATACAGTACCTCCAAAATAGAAGTCAACTGCTAACAGTTTTTCAACGGTATCAGTCTCGATTCCATCGCTTACAAAATGTAAATCCAGCTTGTCTCTATCATTTGATTATCTTAAAGTGGTTCTGACGATTATTACTGTTTAATTTCGAGTCAAAACATTTCATACATCCATTGACTTGGAGGCATTTCTGTACTAGAATGGTTGTCGCAATCCCTCTCTCTCGGGTTTATATATTTTAGTTCTCATTTTCATAGTGAGATAAGATGAGATATTTTAAATAAAAGTTAAAAGTTGAATAAAATATTATTAATATATTATATTTTAATATTATTATGTATTATATTGTTAGTACATATATTGTTAGTATATTGTTTTGAAATTTAAACAAGTTGAATTATGTATTATATTTTATGTGAGAATTTAAGAAAATTATAAAAATGAGATGAGATGAAATGAAACCGTTTAACGGCTGTTAATCCCGTGATTACCTTTTAAATAAACTACTGATTTCAGAATTATTTGGTTTTTTGGCTTGGCGAACAATTCCTTTGCCTTTGGTTTTGTGAGAAAAGCTGCCGCTAGAAATAAAATAATAAAACTCTATATTACAAGACATTTGATTAAATATAATGTCACAAAGCGGATGATTTTTTTTTTTTTTTTAATATAGGAGTGGGGTTTTTGAATATGGTTCTCCCATGATTTGGAGACGAGGCCTTATGCCTTCTGGTCCAAATGACCTTAACTATGTGACAACTCGTTTTAATAGAATATTAATTATATGATAGAAAAAGAATTGAAGGTTAACTTGCCAATATTGAGTGAACTCCTTTGGAGGATGATTTGTAAGTATATACTTGTACTTCGTCCTTGTGAAAAGCACACTCCATTTAAAACGTAATTATATAAAAAAATGGTAAATTAAAGTTGTATCTCTATTATTACTCACACTGCTCAATAGGATCTGCAATGAAAAACATTTGATCATTTTGTAAGTAACATTTCATTACATCACACCAATATGGAGAATCACTTGCAGAGAAAATGGGATGATAAGTTCAATTATTCAAAACGACGGGAGATAGTAAGGATTTGTTTGAGAAGAAAGCTTCAAAATTCCCTTTCACAAGTTCACACATTGCTATCATAGTCTCTGCAGTGTGAGCAGCCCTATGTGGTGATAACACAACCTTATCCAAAGCGAAAAGCTCTTCAGGAACATTAGGCTCATTTTCAAACACATCCAAACCAGCTCCTCCCAACTCCCCTTGCACCAAGCACTGCACCAGTTCCTCCTCCTTGATTATCGCCCCACGTCCTACATTAACGATGACGCCTTCCATTCCCAATGCTAACATGACATCCTTATTGATCATGTGGTGTGTCTGTTGGGTTAAACCACAACAGACAATTAGCACATCGCTATCTGTGGCAAGTTGCACAACACTAGAATAAAAAGGGTATGAAACGTACGTATGGCTTCTTGTTCATTGAGCTATATAAGATTCTGCAGCCAAAGGCCAGGAGCCTTTTTGCCACTTCTTGGCCAATGCTTCCTAAACCAACTATGCCAACTCGCTTGCCTCCCAACTGGAATTACGGATCACTAACAAACGTTAGTCAGAATTCGGAAAATGAAACATTGTAACTAGTTGCAGCCATGGTACTGATAGCTGACATCGATCTGCTTTTTAACATAAGCCATGCAGTAGTAATGGTGACAAATGTTTTCAGGTTAAAATGAGACATAATAGCAAACACAAACTTATATATCGCCCTTGTCCTAGGAACCATCTTCTCAACTCACCATTTACATTAATTAATTGCATGATGTTATTGTAGTTAATTATTTTACCCAGCATGAAATCTAATCACTCCCTCCGGCACAAAGCATCTTCTAGGTCACGTGGTATGCTACAGATTTGTCCTTTCATCTGTGTCTAAGTATAAAAACACCAATTTCTCCTCATAAAAGGCATAATAAGAGGAGTGAGGCAACTTCTTATAAAGCCCATGATGAATTTGGGTCTAAGCCATGTGGGACTTCTCAATACGCCCCCTCACGTGTGGGCCGGTATTTCCGGTATCATCATCTTAGATAGGTCGCAGGAGTCCATCATTAGTCATAGGTTAACCTGCTCTGATACCATATAGAAATACCAATTTATCCCCATAAAAGGCCTAATAAGAGGAGTGAGATAACTCCTTATAAAGTACATAATGAGTTTGTTCTTAAACCACGTGGGACTTCTCAATACTAAGCAATGGAATCAGGTTTCTCATCCCCACAGATAATTTGTGTACTATATTGTGGCTAAATTGATATGCTTAAATTCACCGAAATATCACCATGCATTAACAAGGTTCAATGATTGAGATAAACTACTGGCAATCTCTCGAAGTTTTAGCTCCGAGACTAGAGTACTACTTTCACTCTAAACAAACAAAGGAGAATTATCAAGCATGTGAAGATAATGAAATCATGGAGAAGATTACCTTAGAGCCAAGAGGAAAGTCTCCTTTAGTAGGCCAAAGCCCTTTCCTCACAAACGAGTCAGCAGAAGATATCTTCCTGAACACATCAATCAATAGTCCAACAGCTATATCAGCAACATCTTCTGAGTATGTATCATTGGCATTGGCTATGGAAATTCCACGCCTCCGGCACTCTGGCAAGTCGATGTGATCAAGGCCAGCGCTGGCTGTAACCACAAGCTGCAGGGAGGGGAGCAGCTGGAGGATGTTGGCGGTGAGCTGTCGGGGGGACATCAGGAGGGCTTGAACCGACTGTGCATGGATGGTCAAGAATTGGTCTAGAGGAAGTTGTGACTCCCATGCTTTCAACACTCTGAAGTTTTTCAAGAACTGGTCCCCATAGAAAATCATGATTGGTGGTGGTTCAAGGACTAGGATTTGTGGGAGCTCTGCATGATTTACTTGACGATTATCATGAGCTGCCATTGATGTTCCTTGGGTTTACAACTGAAGTCTAAAGGTAGCTGATCAAGTCCTAAGAGAATTCTGGGAGGAGAAAAGTCACACGATCTTCACATTTGTTTGATAGTTTAATATCAGATGATCTATGGGTTACCTTTTCTCAAGCCGAAAATTATGTCCCACTCATTCGTCTCGATAAAAGTTCAATATATATGGACAAACAAAATATGACAATGCTAGGCCGACAAAATTTACCTCTCCATTGTACTGATAGCGCAAAATGTTTTTTTTTTTTTAAATATTTTTTAAACTTTATTTGAATATTTTAAAAAACACTTTCTTAATTATTAAATAAATAATAATAATAATAAATAAAAAAAGACAAAATAGATCACTTGGGATCACCTTTCTCGGTGGCCCAAGCATTTTCCAACAAAATATGACGCTTTTGTTTGTTCTGTCTACAATCTAACAAATTCTTGCTCTTGTTATTATATTCTATTTAAATTCAATTTTTGTATTGGTTTAGTCATTTATTCTCTATATAATAATAAAATATTATTAATTTAATAATTTTTTATTTAATTTATTTGTATCACATTTTATAATTCTACCAATTTAATATTAATAATAATTATATTCTAATTAAATTAAAATAATATTTATTACATTTATTAAATATTAAATTACATTAAATATTAATATTAATAATTATTATATTATAATTAACTTATCATTATAATTAACTTAATAATTAATATTCTAATTAATATTAACTAATTAATTTATTTTTATCATATTTTATATTTAATAATAATAAATCGAACCAAATTTTTTAATTACAAAAATACCTACATATTTTGTGAGAGGAGTGAGAATTGAATATTTTGATGTTTGGCTAATCTACTATTCATCTACAAATTTAGAGAATCACTGTAATTGAAGTCTAAAATTTTATAGCAATGCCTAATCCAATGTGGTGGTTTTTTGACACATATTTGCTAAAGTTTAGTATCATTGGACTTTGGCCAAGCCAATGAGGATGCACTAAGAAACTACTGTTTTAATTTAATTGAATAATTAGTTTTTATTCAATTATGCTACATACCATACCTTCATCTTATTTTTTTTTTTATTCCATTATATAAAAATATAACACTTTTATCACTTTTGGATCATCTTTTATTTTTCTTAAAGAAAAATAGATTAACTTATATAAATATCTCTTGGTTTCTCTCTTTACTCAAAACACACTAATGCTCACATTTTTTTAGAGGTTGTTCTATTTACTAGATAATGTCTATAGGCATGCTAACTTAGGCTCCTTTGGATGTTGAGCTGAGTTAAGATGAGTTGAGTTCCTTATAAATCATGGTGAATTGAGATAGTGGAGTGAGTTTGTGTGGCCCATCTAAGATGAGTTTAGATGTATTTAGATGTTAAAATGAGTTAAAATGTATTTATAGAAAGTTGAAAAAGATTATGGGTCCTACGTGTAAAGAGGTTTTGAGTTGAGATAAGTTAATGATTTGAGAGTTTGGTGTTTGGATGTTAAACTCAGCTCAAGTTCCAAACGGTGCCTGTTGCAAAGTAACTTTTTTTTTTTTTTTTAATTTTAGTAAATTTTCTTAATTCTTGCGGCTAATCTATATCCCATGAAATTTTCAAAGCACAAAACTCTACTTTTATGAAACCACCACACCAACTATCTCACTATATTGTTGTTAAATTCATGCTAGTACTATAAAATTATAAATCCACGTCGTTATTTATGATGTTATTCTGAATACTTTAAATAGATTTTGGACGGTTCTTTAAATAAAGAAACCATTTGCACGTGAAAGTTAAGAGATTTAAAATGAAAAATATAGCAAGACAAGGGTCTAGGAGAAGGAAACTCGTCGAAACATTTAGCCTTTAGGTCTCATTTGGATACAAAAATATTTCATCTTATCTCATCTCCTCATTATAATTTTTTCAAATTTTTCATACAAAATATAATAAACAATTCAACTTTTTTAAATCTCAAAAATTAATAATATTAAAATATATATATATATATATACATACATTCGATCATCAGCATCGGCTAATTAATCACTAGCTAGCTCGCGCACTACACAAGAGCCAATATAATGCATGGACGTCGAGGTCATGTCTTTTTCATCCGACTTGGCCAACATTGTTTTATTTGCAGTGATGATCAGAGAAAGATGGATTTCGTCTATAATAAGAGCCAGTTTCGCCGGTTCTGTCTGATTATATATGACCCAAAGCTAGCTAGCTTAAATAAATAAATATATTAATAGTAATTAACATATATCAATAATTAATTATATTAAACTTTAGGAATTAATTTTCTTGCAGCATGCGCATGCATATAACTGACCTATACTAGTGTGTGTGTATATATAAACACGAAAGAGACACGAGATAATATATATATATATATATATATATATATATATATATATTATAATTAAGTAGCTAGGTGCTAGCTAGCTAGCGATCTTCACACAGTTTTTAATTTCTTTTTCTCTAACGGCGTAGGATAACACTAGATCTAATCGCTATCGAAGACAAACATATATATATATATATATATATATATATATATATAGTTCAATGCCGCATGCATGACCATCATTGATAATATATGTAAAGCATGCAGTTTCAGCACATTTACATGATACAGCCTAGCTAGCTGCTAATTGCGTGTTTAAGTAGTACACTTGGCTTTTCTTCACCCCAAGGTTAGGAGAGATCATCGAATGACAGAAACAGCAAAACAGATAGACAAGTGATCAATATAGATTATTAATTCCTTGCCAATTCCCCTACTAATTGATTCCACATGATAATTAATAAGCCATTCACTCTAATTTCAGATATGAGCTTCAAACCCAACAGCGCTATTCGCTGGGCCCAAATACCGGAACCCTCAAAATGGCTTTTCGCCCAATACGCCGACCAGAAAAGGCCCGGCTCTTTTTTAGGTAAAACAAGTCCAAAATTTTTTGGACTCGACCAAATTTGTCACTCGACTCAACCAAATTTTTTGAGAAGTACTCTAATTATAAAGAGATTATACAAAAATAATCTCATAAATTAAGGCCAGGGAGCTTGATCAAGAGGCCGGGGGGAGGGGGGGCTTGATCTCACAAAGTACTGATCTCTTTAAATGATAATATTTTTAAAATCAGTACTTTTGTAATAATAATATTTTTAAAAAATCATATTTTTACAAATGGTCAATTTAAAAAAAAAATGGATCATCTCAATGGTGACATTTTTTTCAAATCTTAACTATAACAAATATGAATATGAGAGAAAGTGTAAATGATTAGAAGAAATTCTTATTTATTTTTAGAATAATATATATATATATATATATATCTATATTGATTTAGGGATGAACAGAAACTCCACAAATATAGAGAGCTACTGTTTATATCTCTTTTTTTTTTTTTAAAATAGGGAACCGGATAGAGATGTTCTTTTGTCAAAAACTTAAATTTATTTTCTAATATTTAGAGATTTGGAGAATTTAAGGAAGTGGATTCTAGAACAACTCCAAGACTTTGTTGTGAACTTGTGTGATTGCTTTCTGTGGGAATTACGTACCCTAGGGGAGAACAAAAAGAAAGAACAATTCTTCTATATACAACTGCCGGCGCATAACTGAATGAAATATGCAGAAGTGAGGGAAAATGAAACAAAAAGAAGAAGTTGAAGCCCTTGCTCGAGCTGAACCTAGGGTCCCATCCTCGAAACGATTCCGTCTGTGGTCGCCGCCGTGGATTGAAGAACCGGTTGTTGCAGTCGCCGTTTGTCACACATTCCAGATCGGAGCCGCCGTCGACGAGGGTCTGCTCCTTATTTCCAGATCTGCTTCTTCCACTGCTACGTTGAGTATTTGTTTCTCTTCTTTTAGATTTGATTTTCTGTTATTCTTCATACATTCTCATGTATATGTCTTTTACTGGCGAGTAAAGATCCAATGAAGTTCTTGACACCTGATGTTCCAAACGATGAGATATACTAGCTTTGGGTATATGTTACAGTTATAATACTCTGAGCTATTCTTTTTAAGTGCCATTTTTCTACAACTTCATGTTTAAGTTGGTGTTCTTTACAGTTAGATTCTACCACTCTATTGTGGGAGTCTTGTCGATTTTTAAACTATTTTGAGTGATTTGCTTTAGTTTTTGACCAAGTAAAAAATCCTCAGAAACAACTCTTGAGGTTTTTTGGTTTGGGGACTTCGCCCCCATGTGACTTGCTTTGGTAACCGTTGCTTTTTTGGGTAAATTTTACTGGATGAGATTGCAGTGGTATGTGTGAATTTACAAGAGAGAAATAGGGTGGTAGGGTCCACTTGTCCGAGTAGATGATCCGGGGCAGACTGGTTCTTCAGTTTTCTTATTAATGGGCAGACTGATTCTTCAGTTTGTGAGCAAATGATGTTTCAAGTCTGGACCTTAGGTTTGCTAATGTTGACATTTAGTTTTGGTTGGGTGATGGCTACTTGAGACACCAATTAATAATAGTAATACTATAAAATAAACCTTTGTGCCATCCTTTTTTTTCTTTTTCTTTATGAAGAATTCTATCTTAGAATTTCCCATTTTCTTTTCTTTTCTAATGGGGATCTTACTGTTTTACTTTATCATCCCTGAAACAAAAAGAAAATAGAGACATATGATTGACGCCAGTATAAAATTCAATTGAAGTGGGTGGCACCACTTTGTAAATGGCCTGGCAAAAGTAGCAGCCAAAATACGTTTTTATGATATATTACTTCCATATTTTGTTGTTTTTGGGAATCTGTCATATGGATTAGATCTTCAAAATTCTGATTTATTTTCCTTATCATAGAACTAACCCGAGTATTTTACGAAGTAGATGAGTTGCTCGTATTACATTTGCAATTTTCCTTGTAATAAATTATGTGCATTTTCTTTCTTCTATTCATTCATTGTGTTTTTTTCCTCTGGTTGACATATTTTTTTCCCCTTTTGGTTGACATGTTCTAGCTGTATTTGCCATTTGAGCTTAGACTACTTCTCGACTTTATATGCCTGAGATTTAACAGTCTTTTCGATCTTTTTTCAGTAAACTCGGGTTATCACAAAAACCTTTCAATGCTCAAAGATGTGCTTGAAAGCTGATAATTCCTTCTTTGAGGATGATGGGGTTGTTGCTTTGTTTGGTCTACCCTTGTTTATATATCCAAGCAATTTTGAGTACTTGATGAGCCAAAGTAGCATACAACTGGGAGTCATGGCTATGTGTATGACTTGTATTCTAATGTATCCAGGCAGTTTTGAGCACTTTCAAGAATTATGGCTATATATATGACTTGTATTCTGATGTATATAGAATTATGCAATCTCAGAATTGAGGTATGTAGGTTCATATAATGTGAAGAAACCGCTCCAGGACGTCTGTGTATGATTACATGTGCATTTTACTTTTGGCTTTCATTTTGCGTGGGAAATTACATGGGAAATTACTCCAAGACATGCACCTATCTGTTATATTTTTGGATACCACTTCCATGTGTTTGTTTTTTATTGCCAGAAAGTTCAAAGATACGTGAACGCAAAACAAAAGAAGAGATATTCAATAGTACTCCATATATAAGATGGGCATGACTTTGATTTTTCATTCAATGCAGGTAACATTAGGATCATAACGTTAGTGAACACCTATCAATAAAAAAAGCCAAATGAATAGTCACAATGAAAAATAACAGCAGTACAACACCTTTCACAAGTAAAATAAATCTCATGATAGCTTGCCCATCTGATAAGCTCTGAATTCAAACACCTAGCAGTATGTGTTCCAACATTTCCAGTTCATAAAAGCAGTACAACACCCTTCGGTACAAAACATATAAGCAAAGTCACATTTTTACACAAGTAAGTTTCACAAATAATTTACAAAACAAGTTTACAAGCAAAGTCTGGTTTTTTCACAATAGCATACAAGCAAAACAGAAACAAACCCAAATAGATGGTTACTTAAACCAACCAAAATGAACCTCTACAATTAATGATCTAATCCAACAAAATGAATTTTTACATGAAATTTATCCAAACCAAGCAAATACTATTACAAAGGTGATAACCCAATACAAACCCAATAACTTTTACTTTTCCTTTTTTAGATTTTTCGCCATCTCTCTCACTTTATCTTCCCTTTTGCGAACGGCATACTCGCACTTTAATACATCATCCCACGTCTTCCAAGCATTATTCTATCTTGATAAAATGTTCTCCTTTAGCAACTGAAGTATATTTGCCCATACAAAGAATTCACACATCGCATCTCCTTACACACAGTACAAACTCCCAATTAACATGATAAAGTACACCTCGCAACCAGCAAATCAATATGCAAATCTGACAAATATAAATTTGGTTTACCTTATTATACTTTGGGCAGACAAAATATAACTGACAAGAAAAAAAATCAGATATTAAAAAAAAAATTGTATTTGCTCGAAGACTCAACTGGGCAAGGCAGATTTGAAATCCATTACTTGTTCTTATAATTTACAAATCTAGTTAATACATCTATAGTTCATATTTAGATCACTTCTATTGTTAATAACCAAATTACTAATAAAACTACATACGTATGTACATATAGGCTTGCATGTGTGCATACATAAATAAAGGATCAATCAATGGCTTATTGTCACCACTAAAGAAACCTATTGGGTTTGCTCCTGCATAGCAAGTTCCTGCCAACTTCTTATCACTGAACCTCTGATCATGAACTTCCAGGCAGAGATAGAAACCTCGGCCCTTCAAGGAAAGGATAATCTTGCTCAAGTCAAAGGACCAAGTATACAGGACATATATAAAAGCATCGTCTGTGCATGCTAGTTTAGTGTATTCAATCACTATAACAAATGGAACTCTTGGAATCATTATAAATGGCAAGAGTTTATCCATCCGAAATAATGGGGGGTCCCATTTGGCATTCACACCTTCCTATACCCAACCCAAGGTATTAAACTAGAATTTTTAGTCTTTGAGACAAGAAAATAAAATCACATGAAACCAAATGGATTCATCAATTCATCACATGAAATTAGGCTAGTAAAAGAGAACAATGATACCTCAAGTTCCCTGTGTGATTGTATTGTTTTTTAAACCGCTCCTGAAAATCATTCACCTATTTCAAGAGCTGCTCTTGCAATGCCTGTTCATGCCCTTTTGTAGCAGCAAGTTCTTGTTTTGAATATAGGAATCAATCTAAAATTTGACCTCTCAACTTCTACTAGGATCATAAATGAATTAGTGGATAGAAGCTTACACCAATCCCCCCACACACATCTATGTATGAATGCATGTATTCACATATGCGTGCAAGCAAGCATGGAGAAGCTTAAATCAAATTCTCAATGACAATTCAAAGAATTTCAATGGTGCATGCAATGATATCTATTTAAAAAAATGAAAAAGAAAACTGCAAGTCATACCATTTTACTCATAAAGCATTTGCTCAGGACTCAGGTTACAATATAAAATGATAAATTAGAAAACATAATTCCAAACAAATTATTTTATTTTCTATCATTTTCCCAAGATTACTTGCCTCTGGAGCACTATGAGATTAATACTTGCAATAGAGAGAACAAAATATAGAAATAAAACCACATGGAAGTCTCGAGCACAGGGTGAAAATTTAATGAATGCAAAAACTGATACAATTTAATTGAGACAATCAACTAAGTCAACTTTTTTTAGGAAATGCATGTTTCAAAGTAAAAAAAAAAAAATGTTGAGAAATATAGTGGAAGATTTCTTCAACTCACCAACTTTGCTAAAATTCTCCTCCAAAGCCTTCGATCTGGACTGGTAGTCGTCAACTTGCTTCTCTGCACAGCTTAAGGCGTCAAAGAAGTCCGGTTTAACCTACAATAACAAAAGCATAATCAACACAAGAGCAAATTCCATTCTGGAAGCCATGAAACCGATTCATATCCTTTACAATAATATCTCGATCCATTAAAATTTTCTAAATAATTAAATATCCATGCTGTAAGAAATTGATTTTTCTTTTATCGGTGAACTCTACAATTTCCAATACACATCCCTCAGAATCCATTGCTCATCAAATAGAAATTCAGTCCACTACTTCTAATTTTTCTTATGATTCTTCACATGGATTCAAAGTGAAGTTCTTAATCAAAGCTCAAAAATAGAAAAGAAAATATAACAATCAGAGAGCTAACCTGATTTTGAAACTCGGCCCGATTGATGATTATGCTAGATTTTTTGAGGTTAAGATTCGGGTTCGGGTTTCGATGCTATGTGGGCTTCACATTTCAGATCTAGTGTTTGAAGACGACAGGGCTTCGTGAGTTCGAATCGGGTTTGTGGTTTGGTAATGCAGTACGAGCCTGAGATAACAGGGTTTGTGGGTCTAGTGGAGAAGACGAACCGGCTTCATGGCTCTAGTGAAGAAAACCAAGTGTGTTTGTCGCTCTGGTGGACAAGAACAAGAAGCCTTGAACGAGTTTCGACACTAAACCAAAGCCACGAAGGGGAAGACAATGGGAATGGGGAGAAGAGGGCAAGGTTTGGATCGAAGTGAAATCTGAAACTTGAACGAGTTTCGATGCTAAACCAGAGCCAGAAAGGGGAAGATGATGGGAATGGGGAGAAGGGTTTGAATCGAGCGGGAGAAAGTGAAGTCCGTCTGTGAAAATGAAATATGCCTGAAACGAGTTTTGGGACTTTGATTTCAAAACGCAAATGACGCCGTTTTGAAATGTTGCCACATAGGATACGGTTCCACACTGATACCCAAACTGGTTGTAAATAGATTTTTTGAAGAAAGATACTTAAAAGGAGGGAGTAATAAAGACACAAATACAATGGCTTATAACTACAAATAGATATTCTATCTTACGTAGGGGAAGCTAGTAAAAGCAGTTTTCTAGAAAAACAGTGCCTATCAAAGTAGCTTATGACAAGAGCTTGTGTACCTCAAAAAATGCCACTGCATAAGTTTAGCTAAATATCAATAAAATGATGTGTATTATAATAGTGTCAAAATGATGTTAACTACAATACCACTAAAATTTCCTTCAAATTTAGAGATACATTGTTCATTTTCAAAAGAATTATTTTATTCTAAAAATATACACCAACTACACATTGGGACATTGCTCATTTTCTTGCTACTCGATTGGGCCTTTCACATTGGAATGTTGGATAAAATATTAGGTTATTAAATTATTAAATTATTAATAAACATATGACTAGTGTAGTTACAAAATATAAAAATAAAATTAAAAATATTATTATTAAAAAATTATATTATATTATTGTTTTGGCTAATCCAATGTGGGGTTATATCTTGAATAGTTTTGATTTTATGTAAAACATGTACTTTTAGCTAAATTTTAGAGATGACTTTGATGAAATCACTGCCAATGCTCTGAGACAGACAATTGAAAAATGTGAACTATCAGAAGAAAATCCAACACAATGGTAGATTCGCGGAATGGAGAAAGTATTCTGTAGATTCTATTGAGATGTGTTTGAATATAAATATATTGATATATGTATTTGAATGTATGGAGTAGGTTGAGATGTGTCTAAGTTTTGATGAAAAGTTAAAAAAGTAGTAGATCTCATCAATGATTAATTTGAGATAGGTTGAGGTAATCTTGACATCCAAATATAGAAATTATTTTAGAAGAAAACTTTGGAATTCCTAATGGAAGTTCATATAGAGCCTATATGTGTATCGATAGATGACAGAATGACCAGTGCATAAAGAGCCTTGAAACACCCCAGTTCAAATATTTACACATCCAAACAAACCCAATCTCTCACTGCACTAAACACTGCAGAAATATCTTCCAAAATAGTCTAACAAGCTCAATGGAGAATGGCTCGTTACTTCCACATTGCTGGAAACACTTTTCTATAAAATGTGCCTTATTTTCATCAGTTATTCTACACTAACGAAAACAACCACGTTATCTGTGACAGAGATGTGTAATGCCTCTAGTTAGTAAAAATTATACCATCTTCTCTTGTTCAGTGACCACAAATATTATGAAAATAAGAGTGAGAATGCCTCCGTCATTCATGAGGCATGCATACACATATCCTCCTACATTTAGGCCTGGTTTGGATAGTGAATTGAGATGGTTTGAGTTGACATGAAATGAGTTAGAAACGACATAAAATGTTTTATGGGATTTTTGGAAACTAGAAAGAAAAAATTGAATAAAAATATTATAAAGTTAAAATATTATTAGAATACAATTTTTTTAATATAATTTTTGTTTAGAGATGTGAAAAAGTTGAATTATTTTTTAAAAATGTTTGGGCTACCAAGATTGGGTCTCGAGAGTATCTACCAACACTTTTTTTTACTTAGTGATTAAGTAATTGTTTTTTAACGATGTTGTTATTTTTTTTTTAAAAAAAACTTGTTTAAAGATACAAAAACAATGTATGAAAAAAAGGCATTTGGCCATTTCGGGAGAATTTGTCGCTCTACGCCATTGGTGAGTGTAGCATGACTCATTGTTTTTTGTGTTTTGGTTGAAAATCTGAAAAAATTGTAATAATTAGGTAATGATTAGATGAAAAATTTGAAGTCTTGAAATTGAAAATTTTTATTTTTTAATATTTGAATATTGAGATGAAATGAGATAGGATGAAATAGAAGCATCTATATCCAAACCAGGCCTTAATCACGTTCATAATAGTTGCAGAAAACTGTATGCAGTAAGAAAATTGGCAAAAGTTCTCAGAATTTATGCTATGAAATTTAAACCCAACACATTATGATAAGAATTAATTAAACATAAAATAACTAGAGCATAATGATAAGCAATTAGGTGTTTCAATTATCTGACACAAATCGCGATCACTTTTAAAGTATTAATAACTTTGGATACACATATCAGATGGGAAAATAATAAATAGTGACGATATAATTTGTGAATAACAGTAAAATAATTTGAATTAAGATTTTTATGGACTTTTAGGAAAGAAGAGTGAAAAAAATAAATAAAGAAATGATATAATTAAAAGAGGGATAAAATACAAATTTTTAATATAATTTTCTTGTGAAATTTAAAAAAGTTGAATTATTTTTTATATTTTGTTTGGAAATTTAAAAAAATTGTAATGATTAGGTAATGATTAAATGAAAAAATTAAAAATTTAAATTTGAAAAATGATTATATTTGAATGGTGTTTGAATGTTGAAATGAGATGAAAAAAAATTATTTGAAAGATTTGTGAAACCAAACCTAGCCTAAAAGTTCACCAAACTATGCATGATTTAGATATGCAAAAATAATTGTAGTGCTTTTCCAATCTCTTCTATGTCCATTTGCGGCCATCAACGTTAAGTATTAGAGATATGAGAGAGAAAGATGAATTCCACCTTGCTGAAACAATCATTCTTATTCCGATGGTTTCAATTCGGTTTCGGTTTAAAATAAAAACCGAACCGATAACCACTACACATGGATAGAATAGGGCGAAATCAGTCGGTAAAGGAGGGGGAAACCGGTAACGACGGTTTCGGCATGATCCCGGTCGATCATCTAATCATTACCGTGCGATGAGAATGAGAGAGAGAGAGAGAGAGAGAGAGAGAGAGAAGGCATCATTTCATTCTATTTTCTTTTTCTAATCAATACATGTAAGTAAAACGACGTCGTTCTATCTAAAATATATATAAAAATATAATTTATATAATTGGTTGGCTTAGCGGTCCGGTCCAGCTTCAAACTTGGACTGCACCGGCCGACAACAGTTTTGACATAATTCTATTGCCAGCCGACCGGTTCTACGTTGATTTCGGCCAGATCCATGCTCCGACGGCCGGTTTGAGGCAGTTACGGTCGGTTTTAACGGTTTTTGTACGCCCCTGATTCTTATAATATCGAATTAATTAGCTGTCCATAGAACAATAATTGCCCATATACAATTCAAATAATTCTTTTGATGGAGGCGCATTGGACACTCACCGACGTCGACAGTTTGCCCAATATATTATTGTTGGAAATACTATAAATACAAATGAATTACACAAAAGCAATTCAACAAATTGATGTGACTTAATATGGTTCATCATATTGTAAAGTTATTTTTATTGTAAAATAGATCTAACAGATCAAATAAAGTCACGTTAATTTGTAAAATTATTTTGTGTAATTCCTTTGATGTAGCAGTACTCATATATTATACATGGCCAGGACTTGTGCCCAATGCTCATAATCATAGGAGGCTAGGAGCAGAGTAGCTCATCATCTTAGACATAACATTGACTTCTTGACTACACCAATCCTTATATTCAGCATCCAGTGAGAAAAGTAGCAATCAGGACAAAAAGGGATCAAAGTCACTTAAAATTTGGGTTCCATTTTGCAACATGTTACTGCCTTAATCAGGGTGCAGAAGAATGACAAGATAAAACAAATTATGTGAACTGCAGCAACTGATTTGATGATCTAAAAACAGAACAAGTAATTTTGTAAGAAAAAGCTCTGCACCAAATATGACATGTTGCGTGAAAATGGAAAATGAGAAAACTTAAGGGTGCCAGTGAAAGATGATTAATGTTCAGAGTTGGTACAATGCACGAAAAAAATAAAATAATGCACTTGCATCCACAAGATCGCTAACTCAGAAAAAGATGGGAAAAACTCACCTGCAAATAAAACCATAACTCATTCATACATGACTGGAGAGAGCAAGGGTTTGTCTGAAAAGAAAGCTTCCAAATTCCCAATCATTATGTCACACAAAACCTTGAAAGATTCGGGTGTATATACAGCCGAATGCGGCGACAACACGACATTATCCAAATCAAAGAGCTCTTTGGGAACACTAGGCTCATTCTCGAACACATCCAAACCAGCGCCTCCAATCTCTCCTTGCACCAAACACTGTACCAGTTCCTTCTCGTCGATAATAGCCCTCGTCCGACATTGATGATGACTCCTTCCTTCCCAATGCCAGTAAAACTCCCCTATTGATCATGTGCCGAGTTTGTTCATTCAATCCACAACATATAATAAGGGCATCGCTTTTAGCCGCAAGTTCACAGATATTTGTATAGAAAGGGTACGACACAAAGTCCTTCCTCTTCCTCGAGTTGTATAAGATGCTGCAACCAAATGCCTCAAGCCTTTTGGCTACGAGGAAGCCAATGCTTCCCAATCCAACAATCCCAATATGCTTGCCTCCTAACTGTAATTAGCACTCATCAACGGAGCATAGGATGTCATTAATACCTTACCAAGAGCACAGGATATCACTTATTCATCTCAAACGAGTACATATGAAAAATAATTAAAGCACTGTTTTTTTTTTTTTTTCTTGGAGAGCATTAGACAGAATCAGAAACATAAATAAAGACATTCAATTCCAGGCTGATAGATTGAACATCATAAGCATCGCATTGAACATGATAATTGGAAGAGAAAACTGAAGAAAGCATGTAGAATAAAGTTAGAGAATAATACCTTAGACCCAAGTGGGTAATCCCCCTTAGCAGCCCAAAGCCCTTGTCTCACATACCGATCAGCGGCCGAAACCTTTCTCAGTAAATCAATCAACAGCCCCACCGCCATGTCCGCAACATCCTCAGAGAACACTCCTCCAGCATCGGCTACAGCGATTCCAAGGCGCCGGCACTCGCTCAGATCGATGTGGTTGAGGCCGGTGCTGGTGGTAACGACGAGCCTGAGCGAAGGCAGGAGCCGTAAGATCTCGGGGACTATTCGAGGGCCGGTGCTGGAGCATAGCATGGCCTGGACTGACTGTGCATGGGCGGCCAAGAATTGATCGAGAGGGAGCGGAGATTCCCATGCTTTGAGAAGCTCAAACTTTTTCGAGAAAGTGTCCCCGAAAAAATTTAAAATAGTTGGGGGTATCGGGACTATGACTTGCGGTAGAGGTTGGGATCGATTTTCAACAGGTGGGGGAGTTGCAGCCATTGTTGGGGTTTTGGAGGGTACGAGAAGCCAAACTGAAGGAAAATGGAAGGCGTAAAAATCTGGAGTAGTCTACGTACAGTCCTATTTGGGGACACATATGCACGTTATGTTATGTTTAAAAAAATTATAAAAATATTATTTTTAAAATGATATATTATTTTTCTTTCACTCTTATTTATGAATTAGACTACACAAACAATCTCTCATTTAAGATTACAAATAAAATTTCACAAAAATTATAACAAATTGACACTATATATGAATGAACGTGCGGCGGAAAGTAAGTAAGACGGAGTATAGAATTTTTCAAATAATTTATACCTTATTTGATATTTCTTGTGTTCTTCGTCATTTTCAGAAAAGGAAATTACATGACGTCAACGGCCTTAATCGGTTTTGTTTTTTAATTTAATCCATACTTTTCGTGTGCAAAACAGAATACGAGAGGAACTTAATAATATACAGTAGCTCCAAAATAGAAGTCAACTGCTAACAATTTTCAGCGGTATCAGCTCGATTCCGTCGTTTACAAAATGTAAATCCTTGTCTCTATCATTTGATTATCTTAAAGTTGTTCTGACGATTACTAATGTTTAATTTCGAGTCAAAACATTTCCTACGTCCTTAATTTGGAGTCAGTTATTTATTAAAAATGAAATGAGATGGAATGATTTTAAATAAAAATTTAAAGTTGAATAAAATATTATTAGTATATTATTTTTTAATATTATTATTATTTTAAACTTTAAAAAATTAAATTTATATTTATATTTTGTGTAAGAAAGTAAAAAATTTATAATAATAAAATGAAATGAAAGTATTTTTGTATCACGTGATTACTTTTAAATAAACTACTGATTTGAGAATTATTTGGTTTCTTGGCTTGGCGAACAAGTCCTTTGCCTTTGGTTTTGTGAAAAAGGCTGCCGCTAGAAATAGATTAATAAAACTCTATATTACAAGACATTTGATTAAATATAATGTCACAAAGCGGATGATTTTTTTTTTTTTTTTTAATATAGGAGTGGGGTTTTTGAATCTGGTTCTCCTATGATTTGGAGACGAGGCCTTATGCCTTCATGATTTGTGGGAGCTCTTCATGATTTACTTGACGATTATCATGAGCTGCCATTGATGTTCCTTGGGTTTACAACTGAAGTCCAAAGGTAGGTGATCAAGTCCTAAGAGAATTCTGGGAGGAGAAAAATCACGATCTTCACATTTGTTAGATAGTTTAATATCAGGTGATCTATGGGTTACCTTTTCCAACAAAATATGACGCTTTTGTTTGTTCTGTCTTCAATCTAACAAATTCTCGCCCTTGTTATTAAATTGCCCACGAGAGCCATACTTCTCTGTGTTAGCAGAAACTACTGTTTTAATTGAATAATTAGTTTTATTGAATTATGTTACATACTACACCTTCATATTTTATTTTTTTTATTCCATTATATAGAAATATAACACTTTTATCATTTTGGATCATTTTTTATTTTTCTTAAAGAAAAAATGATTAACTTATATAAATAGCTCTTGGTTTCTCTCTTTACTCAAAACACTAATGCTCCCATTTTTTTTTTAGAGGTTGTTCTATTTACTAAATAATGTCTATAGGCATGCTAACTTAAGTCCCGTTTGGACGTTGAGTTGAGTTGAGATGAGTTGAATTCTTTATAAATAATAATAAATTAAGATAGTAGAGTGAGTTTTGTGGAGCCCACGTAAAATGAATTTATATATATTTAGATGTTAAGATGAGTTTAAATATATTTATGAAAAGTTGATAAAGATTATGGGTCACACGTATAAAGAGGTGTTGAGTTGAAAAAGATTATGGGTTTTACATAGTAAAAAAGTTTTGAGTTGAAATGAATTTAATGATCTGAGAATTAGATGTTTGAATGTTAAACTCAGCTTAAAATTAAAATGAACTGATTTATTCTCAATTCCAAACAGTGCCTTAGTTGAAGAGTAACCTTTTTTTTTTTTTTTTTTTTTTTTTTTTTTTTTAATAGTAAATTTTCTTAATTCTTGCGGCTAATCTACATCCCATAATATTTTCAAAGCACAAAACTCTACTTTTATGAAACCACCACATCAACTATCTCACTATATTGTTGTTAAATTCTACTATAAAATTATAAATCCACGTCATTATTTATGATGTTATTCTGAATACTTTAAATAGATTTTGGAAGGTTTCTTTAAATAAAGAAACCATTTGCACGTGAAAGTTAAGAGATTTAAATGAAAAATATAGCAAGACTAGGAGAAGGAAACTCATCCAAACATTTAAGGTCCTATTTGGATACAAAAATATTTCATCTCATCTAATCTAATCATTATAACTTTCTTAAATTTTTACATAAAATATAATAAACAATTCAACATTTTCAAATCTCAAAATATTAATAATATTTTAACAATAATTTATTCAACTTTCATTTCAACTCACTATACAAACCACTCTTAAAAGTGCAGATTTTCTCTTGAGTTTGACCGCTAATACATTTTAATTTCTTTTTAAATATTTTAAAAAAATACTACTAGTAAATTTGTGTATTTTTTAAAATATTTAAATATGTTTAAAAAATATTTTTAAATAAAAAAAATCAAATTGCACTAACAGGCACGCAACGATAAGAGTTGTGCAGCACAATGGAAAGGTCCTTAATGATGTAAATTTTAGGTTTTGAAAACCTTTAGGCCTGATTGGAAGCTATCATCTCATCCTATCTCAATATTCAATCACCACAAACACAAACACTTTTTAATTTTAAATCTAAACTTTTTTATCTAATCATTGCAACTTTTCTAATTTTTCAAACAAAACACAAAAACTAATTCAACTTTTTCATATCTCAAAACAAAAATTATATTTTAATATTTTAACTTTATAGTATTTTTATTCAACTTTTTATCTTTCCTTTCTCAAAACCTTTCTCAAAACCCCATAATCATTTTAACTCAAACCATTTCATTACTATTCAAAAACTATTAAACTATTATTCACAGATCATCTCATCTCACCATCCAAACGAGTCCTAGTGTTTTTGCACATTCTGGGATATAATTTTGGTGAATAGAAATTAAATAAATCAAGGGGCAGCATTCGGCAAGTACCATTTCCTGTGGAACTTAAAATGCTGCAGAGCCAAATCACCAAACAAGTCTAGGTATTCCAAAAAGAATAACAAATTACACATCAAATTGCACCACGATGTGCAGTGATTAATAAAAGTTAAAAACATACTTAACAGCAGATGCGGCTGCAAGCACAGGGAATTGAGTTGAATACCCCTCAACTCACCCCCAAAGGGGGGAAAATAAGGTAAAGTAGTTCACTCAATCATCTCTCATCTTGAAATGAAGGATCAAGATCAGAGGTCTATAAACCCAAAGTTCTCTACAGCTTTAGACATTTAAATAAAAGCCTAACCGACTAGATACATCTATGGACATAATGTGAGGACCAAATTGAGGAAGATTCGGGACTTTACACACTGTTTGCTTTACCATGATTACATCTACAAGTAAAAGACAAGTCAACTATGAAGGTAGGGTTCAAAGAGCTTCACACAAGGATTTGGATCATACTGCATGATGTCGGCTGCACGTTCGAACTCCTCCCTCAGAACTTTTATGCTGTGCTTGTCCACCACTCGACCAAGGTCGTGAGATACCTCAAATGGATCCTCTATGCATATCAAATGACGATCATTCCCAATCCTACGTGTCCAGTCTTTTTCTTGCTTGCTAAACATGTCAAACACATTGAGAACACTTGATCACTAACAGGATTAGTCCCAGCTAATGTTTCAATTTGCATGAAATTGGAAATCTTTAAGATTCAAATGCAAGTATTTAACAAGCCATTCAAAAACTTCAGCTTCTAATCAATTATCTTCTATACAGATCGTCCCATCAACAAAATGAAATTAATACAAAAAATAACTTACTGCAAAAAACTAAAACATGATATATTAACTAATTCTGCAAACATTAACAGCATGGCTGCTAAAGCAAGCAATGATATATGCCATAGATAAACCACCATGGCAGATGCATGAACCACATCTTCAACGTGCATGAAAGACCTCAAAGGAAGGGATTAAATTAAGGGCAACAAACTGTCAAGAGCTTTTGTAAAACAGACGAGTTAATATAATTAGGACTCTCATATATAAGCTCTGAAGCCACAATAAGATCTAAAAAATTTAATAATAATTACAGCATATAGATTTGATAGAGTTTCCATAATCATTTTCTTTATATCTGATAAGTATATCTGCATATTTGAGTGTATGAGAATTCTAATAAAGCAACCGTATCTTATATCTAACCTGATTATGCTTCCTGTACGAACAGATATGACAGAATTTGCATAATCATGACGATATGCCCAATAATTGAAAAACGCCCACACCAGCTGAGCAATAGTTTCCTTGTTACGTGATCCAAAATTGTGTAGTTTTTCAACTTGATCAAAGAAAGCACATTCGACATCATCTACGGTCACAGAGTATGTAGTCTCCATTTCCTGAGTGAATAAACCAGAAAATATAACATTAAATTAGAGAATGCTAAGTCCATGGCAGAGATATTAAGGCCTCGTTTGTTTCAGAAAACTTCTCAACTCATCTCATCTAATCATTACAACTTTCTCAAATTTCCATACAAAATAAAATAAACAATTCAACTTTTTCAAATCTCAAAACAAAAATAATATTCTAACAATATTTTATTCAACTTTCAACTTTTATCTCAACTCATCTCATCTCATCTGTGAAAACAAACGAGGCCTAAGTCAAACAAAGGAAGAGTAAACATGTCAGATGTCTGCTATGTTCTAGTCTATGAACTGGAATTCATGGCAGTAGAAAGCTATATAACTAAGCAAAAAAAAAAAAAAAAAAGTGCTCCAAAACCACTCCCTATCACATATAAGCCTAAAATATAATATGTAAAACAAAAAACACAGACTATTAAAAAAAAAAAAAAAATTGTACAAAATGATGTGGCAACTAAGGTTCGCAAAAAACAACTGTGCTACTCTACAAAAAAACATTTAATAGTCAAAACTAAAAAGTAAAAGCTCATACATAGCAAAAAGTTCAGTTTTACTACAACATAGTCCCGACAGGATAGCGTTCATTATAAATACACACCTGTAAGCAGGGAAGGATGGCAGGCCTGCGCTGTTGTAAGAAATGTATGCACATTATGACATACCTGAAAAGGAAGCAGTAACAGTAGTTAAAAAATTACAATAAAGGGCACACTATCAGGTTATTGCCATCAATAATGTATATTCCACCTATTAGGTAACTTCTTATGCTTTTTTATTTCATATTTGAAAGGGTCAAGCCACCTCGTGATCAACATCACTAGCAATGGTTGCTCAATTATTAAACTGCAAGTTTCAGAATACATGTAAATCCTAAAAAGCTAACTTACGCATAGCTAGACAGAGTTCCTTGGTAAGTTTCATTGACTCCCCTTGACTTGGCCCAATGTTTTACAATAAAAGCCAACTGCCGTAATCTCGCATCTATTTGAGCGTAATCTCGTAGAAGCTTAGTATTTATGACAGCCAAAACATTGTTAATGCATATGTCACAGGAAAGTCCAGTCATCGGATCCATAAGCTTTACTATGGGGACCCTAGCACGTGTCAGCGCCTGTAAACAAAACTTGAATCAAGGACCCACAAGGAATTTTTTTTCAATTCAAAGCAAATGAAATAATGTTGTATTATGCATGCACCTACAAATGAGGTATCATCCAAGCTATAGTATGCTTGGGCTGACATTCTTACGGTATGCTTTTCTAGAGCATTTTGTACTTGCTAACCTTACTCAGAGGTATCATCCAAGTTGGAGTAAAAGCCTTTAGAATCAAATTGAGATGGAAAGGGTCACGATGAAGAAGAGTCTTTTTGGGATAATAGCATAAAACATTACACACAACTTATCACTGCCCAATATAAGGACATGCAATCTGAAATCACTAAAGTAGGAGCACAAATCTTATTTTGGAAAAGCACCAGGACATCAGCTTGAACCCAAGAATAAATCATTTTTCAAAATAAAAAAGAAAATTCAGATAATGACTAACACAGGGCACTAAGGAGTCACTTTATTGGTGAGATAAAGCCCATATATTCCAATGCACTCTGCATATACGCATAATGAGAAGGTGTCAAGGCCTAATGGGTTCATCCAAAAACTTCCAAATGAAGAAAACTCAATTGTTGCAACCTAGCTCAAAAGCCCTCAGAATGAGGGATTTATCAACACCCTCAGTAGAGAACAGATTCCTAATTTATAAAAGCAGCACCTTCCACGTTCCACAAAAATCCATGCCGTTAACACCTTATATAGGTTGCATTTGGTGCAACGCATATAGAGACTGGATTAGAAAAAGTTATTCATAGACAATATTTGGCATGGCCATTTTGGATAGGATATAAGTTATAACAACCCTTTTGGATTCTTTTGTATAAGTTCAAGACAATAGAAGAGGGGTATCATTAGATACCACCGACAGTGGTATTATTTATTTCTGTCAGTTTGTCTTAAAATTGCATCATTACCTTGCCATCCACAGCAACAATCTCAAGATTCCTACTGACCATTTTGGCAGTCAACACCAGCCAATCAAGTAAACCATCAATGGCCAACTACCCCTCTTAAGCTTGTCGGTCACAATTAACCATCACTAATTTTTTTTGTTAATCATCCTTTTCACCACCAATCACTTACTACCAACTATAAAGTAAATCAACCTTTCTTATATATAATTCAATCCAGGTATCGTCTAAGCCTGGGATAGGATACTCTTTACCCAATCAACTGCAATACAATACAATAACATGCAGCTCTATATGACCGCATGTGAAACATGGGCATAATCGATCAGATCTGCCTCGACTATACCAAATGTATGAGTCTAGGCATGGATTTTATTGTTTTGAAGGTTTATGATACCACATTGCTTGGGAAGGAGTTCTTGTTCTTTATAAGGTTTCAATGGGGCTCCAATTGTATCATCAACTAGTCCTTTTAGAGCATAGGCAATGTGGCTTGGGCTTTCCATTGGGGCGTTACAATAAAAAAGAATACACCTTGAGTCTTCAATGGCTTTGGCTAATATTTTTTTTATGAATAGCCTTTTGCTAATATATATTAACAAAACAAGATACTCACATAAATATGAATGTGTAGATATGTATGTATGCATGTGTGTGTGTGCATGCGAGCGTGCAGAGGAATTGATTTAAGGGTAAATAAAAAAAAGCTCCAAACTCCAACCTCATTCTCCAATAAACTTTTGAACTACGATTTGTGACAACTCACCCCAAAAATCAATTTTTTATTACGAATTGCCCCGGGCTTCGATTGGGAAGTTATAGTGGATGATATTACCCTCTTTTTGTAATAAAAATAATAGATGTGAGCTTTATTTATTAAAAAAAAAGGTAGCTTGGCTGTGGAACTTAAAAAAGTGGAGGTAAATTATGTTATTTATGTAATAAATTAGGATGATATCATCATTATACCATCCAATTTAACTTCCTAATCTGACCTGGGGGCAAATTCTGATAGAAATTTCAATTTAAGGAGTGGATTATCACGTCATATTTGGGGATCTGTTTTATAATGAGGTCGTAATTTAGGGAGATTTTTTCAATTTACCATTAATTTAAAATTAAGTTGGTCAATAGAAATGATAGGCATACAATAAAAACCACAGCGAGAAAATGTATCAGACGAATTGCAGCCCACATGGCAAATAAACTCAACCAAATGGCTGTCTAATTCAAACCACTTGCTTTTATCAACTCCATTATGAAGTTGTTTTCCAAGCAAATTCATGAAGGTAAACCTAAAACAGCAATAAGACTGAATTTCTGAGCCAAATACAATCCTAGTATAAGAAAATAAGTCATAACTTTCCCTCATGTTTCCCTAGGCTACAAGATGAACCACAAAATATGGCATGAATTATTTATAATAAGAAGGTGACATTTAATTCAGATTTTTCTACGAAGCATGCAGTCATTTTCCATCATCTAAATTTAATGGATTGGTGCTATGTGCAAAAGGAATGGTGACTCAGTGGACCATCTTGCAGCTGTGTGGAAAAATGGTGCCATTATGTCTTATGTGGTGTATATGGAATGAGAGGAATGGACATTGTTTTGAAAATAGAGCACATTCGTTGTGAGGGATTAGAGATTTTTTACCATACATTGTTACTATGGGCATCGGCTATTGTATTGGATGGGATTAGTTTTCATGATTTCTATGCTGCTCTTTCCAGCTCCTAGCTTGTAGTTAGGTGTTTTCTCTTATATACTCCCTGTGTACTTTGGGCTATGCCTAATTATGTCATTTAATAAATTCTCTTATAAAAAAATCCATCTAAAGTTTAAAATCAAGGCCAATATATATAGCAGCCTTTTCTTTTTATCTACGTTATCTAAACTGTTCAGCAAATGCAACACCAAATATATGATAAACACGCCTGCAAACAGTTTCAGTTTAGTAAACTAAGTGCCTACTCTTTGATAATCAGAACAACAGAGCAATCTGTTATACCTGCACATTCTGGAGATTATCTGACTGTAAAATGTCTGCCAACCTCAGTAAGATCTCAGACTTATCAGTATCTGTGTATTCAATTGCAAGACAAACATCAATATCACTTTTAGAAACTCCAAACGAGTTTGCACATGATCCATAAAGATAAATCCGAGCTTTAGGCCATTCTTTGCAAACCAGTCTCTCCAATAATTGTAACAATTGCTTCTGCTTTGCCTTCTCTTCCTCCGCAGGTATTAGGGACTCATAAATTGCAAGAAAAGGTTCATTAAATATGCCCATGTCACTTCGTAATTGCATCTGCCTTTTCATTATTCTCATCCTTTGGCTAAGTAGCTGTTTCCCTCTGTTATCCTTCCTGGCATCCTGATAATCAAAAATACAAGTGAGTCCCCCGTTTAAACCTTTTTTTTTTTCGTTTATTAACTTAAAAATGCAAAATTTAACTTTCCAACACTAAGAACTTCAAATTATTTTTCATTTAAGTAGAGGTCTGATGAGAACATACAATGCGATCATTGTGGTGTATCTCTAATAACTGCACAAACTTGCATCCGGAAGTTTATAGAAGTTACAATACCAAAACTCGAGTATTCGCAAGTCCTTTCTATGTCATATCCATGTGAAATATTAATTCCGAAATTTTTAAATCCTATTTAAGCATCATGTAAGGATAGAAGGAAACAGAAGCATAGTAAAAGAAGGTCCACCTTCTCTCGAGAAATACGACGTTGGCTTGAGCTATGCTTGCCAGCAGACTCATCCTCGAGCAACAATGAATCCACAAGCTGCTCGCTAAAATCATCTAGTTCATGACTTTCCTCCTTCAACTTATCTCGACTTCGGTAATTATTGCCATTCTCATATTGATCAATTTCACTATGCAACTTCGATGTGGACTCTTCAATATCCGGAGCCGACACGGAATGAAGGTTACTCCCCGTTGGCGGTCCTGGGTGATCAAGCTTTCCATTAAGGGCCAATTGACCTAACTTTTCACCGCGAGTTTCACCGTCTTTCATTGATAATCTCCTCATCATGACGTCCTCAGCTTCCCAGAAAACGTTGCTATTACCAAATTCAAGATGATTCGCCCTTTCCTTATGCACATTGTGCTCCAACCCTCTCCTATTCCCAGAATCCCAATTCCCTTTTCCCCTTTGCTGGCTTGGAAACCCCGGTGGGGGTGGCGGCGTAGACTTATAGTTCCCACTGTGGTACTGCTTCCCTAGTTCGCCCCCTCGTCGCTCTTGCTCTCGAGAAATATAATTCCCACGCCGAAGAGCGTCTGAATTTTGATTTGACTTAGAATTCGCCCGAGGATTGGCCATATTCCTATCCAACCCATTGTAGCTCCTGCTCCCTGAACCTGCTTCTCGCTCCTTTAAAATAGTGAACTGTAAACTATCCAAAGAGCCCTCAGAATTCTCCTTTAATAAACCCTCAGTGCTCCGGATTTCGCTAGGAAAGGAGCCGAACTTCAGTTCAGGCTCTTGATGCTTCTGCTGCCCAATAGAATTATCGATTCTACGACTGCCTCTAGAGTCATTACCCGGAAACCCAAATGTTCTCGAGTCCTCACCGAGGAGAATGTGATTGGCCGCAATTTGATTCCCAGGGAAATGGTTTCCAGGAAACTGATTCCGAGGAGGGGGGAAAGGGTTTTGCGGAAACCCTAGGAAGTTCGGAGGAAAACCCGAGGGAGGGGAGACAGAGTGAGGCCAAGGAAAAAGAGGATAGGGCAGATCGGGGCCATTAGAGATGGACGGCCATGGAGGCGGAGCGAAGGGGAGGGAGGGGCCCACAGCCGCGACGGCAGGATCGACGGTCAGAGAATGCTGCTGCTGCTGCTGCTGCTGCTGCTGTTGCTGTTGTTGTGGATGAGTCTGATGTTGTTGTTGTTGTTGGAGGTGGTGCTGGTTTTGGAGGAGAGAGAGTAGGAAATCGCCGGCGTTTGCAGGAGGGGCTGTTCACCTACGCCGCCAGCCATAGCGCGTGGGCTTGGGTGAGTGTTACGATCCTAAGGGTTCTTTTACATGGCCTATCAGTGAGGCTATGCCCTACACCGAAGCCAGAGGCCAAGAGAGTTGTGAGAATGCTTCTTAACTTCACTCCTTTTTCTTTTTTTGTTTTTCTTTTCTTTTTGGTAATGCTTTTTAACTTAACTTAACCACCAAGTCTTCCCTCTATCTACATCTGCCCTTTTTTTTCGGAATGGGATTTATCATTCAAGAATCATAACCTACCGTTTGTATTTAAAGTTGACCTGAATTCATCTTATTTTATTTTATTTTATTTTATTATTTTAAATTTTTATATAAAATATAATAAATAATTTAATTCTTTAAAATTTTAAAATAATAATAATATTATTAAAAAATAATATTTTATTTAATTTTTATCTCAATTCATTCCATCCATCTCCACTAATTGTATTCAGCTAAATCGTATCTATCCCAGATTATGCAACGCATTGGACCGTTGGATGTCCTTTTTCTTTCTTTCTTCGCTGGACACCGTTGGATGTCATATCGTCTTGGTTTGGATCTTTTATCTGTTTAAAAATAAAAAATAAAAAAACAAAAAGGCCCAAAGTGTGTAACATTTTTATTGTAGATAAATATTGCCCAATCCTTAATATTTATCCCTCTTACATTATTAATATAAAAATTATATAACATATGTCACATTAATCAACTAACCAACATCATTAAAAATAACAAATTCAAGACGATCACTATTTTATGGTTCACTTGTTAGCAATGATAGAAACTAATAAATCATTCATTCCAAAGCATTAGCTTAACCAAATATCATTGCAATGTAAATAATGGTCAGTTTATGTAAAAAATAGTCTATATTGACTTTAGCCATAGTTCAACCAAAATGCATTTTTGGTACAATAGTTCAACATACATTTAAGAAACTCTAGCTCTAGCCAAACCTTGTTTTATTTGTTTTATATTTCTCTATATTTTATTTTCATTTGCTTTTCTCTCTAAACACAAACAAACGTAGAGAATAAAAAATATATATAGGCAGTATTTAGTTAGTGGCTCTGTGATTTTGTAAATTTCTTAAAATGTTATAAATTTTATTATTGTACAGGTAATAGCCATATCATATATAATTGAAACTTTTTTTCTTTCTTTTTTTTTTAATGTCCTTCAGCACACAAGTGACTCAATATGTAATATCTTCAAATGAATTTGTTTACGTCCCATCTCTTTTACAGCCCTGTATTAAAATTATCACCCATCGAAAGACATTGATAGACATCCTTTTTATAGCCATGTAATAATACATTCTTTAGATAAAATAATGATAATTAAATAAAAAAGATGACAGTTAGATCTACAAAATATGACTATTAAAAAATAATATATTTTTATTATAGGAAGTTAAATGGCTAATCTAACAAGGAGGTAAGTTTTGAGTGAGGTAATTAAAATGCAAAAGGTGACATATTAGCCACACCAAAAAAATGCCTAAATTTGTACCTAAACCGATGCTAGTGCTATGATGCAATTCTACCCCAATCAACATAGTTTAGAGGTCAAAAATTTGATGTGTAATTATTTTTGCGTATTTTTTACACATTCCATTAATATAATTGGTTGCGTCATTTTTTTAAATATAAAATAATTGTTTTGACCAATTACATAAAAAATATATATATATAAAATATGTAAAAGTGACTGTATGTATAAATTCTTTTTAGAGATAGCTCTTGTATAAAATAATAAGACCGTCTATAGAAGTTGAATCCACCATCTTGGATTAATTGGTACTCAAGTATACCAACCAATTCTATCGTCTTGGTATGAAAAGATAATCTTTTTTCCGGTCAATTGGGAGTGACTGATTGGGAGGGCTTCATGGAGGGGCAATTCCAAGTAAAGCATTCCATTGAATTGCAAAAATTCGTACACCACAGACCACACCACCCACCTTTAGCATCGGAGTATGGATATATGGGCATTTCCGACCCTCAAAAAAGTACACCACAAAGCATCCCAAATTTCGCAACACCAAAGCCAACGCATATCGATCGATCCGAGGCTTTCTTGAGGCTAAGTTCCTCAAAACTCATTTGCCCAAAAGTGCCAAAACCAGAACGGTAATGTCAAAGTTTGACGACCCCTACGCTCACCTCAACATCGCCATCGGTCCTGACGACATTGTCACTCGCCGTCTCAAATTCCCGACGATCAAGGCAAACCTTAATGTTGATCCCGGCGACCCCACGGTCTCCAAGGACCTTACTATCAATGTCGAAACTAAAACATGGGTCCGAATCTTTTTGCCAACAAAATTGCCTTCCAATGACAACATTGTCGCCCGACTTCCTATCATCGTCTACTTCCACCATGGAGGCTGGGTTCTCTTCGGCGCCGACGACTCCTACACTCACAAAGAATGCTCGCGAATCGCCAGTAACATTCCAGCCATTGTCATATCAGTTAACTACCGCCTCGCGCCGGAGAACCGACTCCCAGCTCAGTACCACGACGCCATGGACGCCATCTGTTGGGTGAAAAATCAGGCAACAAACCCAAAAGGCGAGCAGTGGCTAAGAGATTACGGAGACTTCTCCAGGTGCTATCTTTACGGTTGTGGAAATGGAGGAAACATGGTGTTCTTCGTGGGTATAAAGGTTTGTGCGTTGCAATTGGAGCCAATGAACATTGCTGGAATGATAATGAACCAACCCTTGTTTGGGGGTGAAGAGAGAACAAAATCTGAGCTGAATTATGCTACAGACGAAATCTTTCCATTGCCTGCGCTGGACCTTATGTGGGATCTCGCTTTGCCAAAAGGGGTGGATCGGAACCATTGGTATTGCAATCCGATGATGGTTATGGGCCCACACAAGGGTATGATCTCTAGGCTACAGAAGTGTTTGGTGATGGGATCCTACGGAGACCCAACGGTTGACCGGCAGCAGGAGTTCGTGACGATGTTGGCAACGTGTGGAGCCCATGTGAAGACATGGTTCGATGATGTTGGGTCCCCTAATGCTCATCTACGGGACTCTCGGCGTGCCACCCTTCTTTTAAGTATACTTCAAGAATTCATTCTTGGATGCTAGCTAGTTTTCCTTTAATGTTTTTATTGAGGAACGACGACGTTTATTAACCAATGGATTTCACACGATTGAAGTTATATTTTTATAACCACATAAAAATAAAGCTTCCTTCCTGGCCTTAGGCATCGACGCAGATATATATACTTTTAAACATCAACAGGACCTCACACAGATTAATCTAATTTTTGGCAGTTGAACGATATATTATAAAAGAGAGAGAGAGAGAGAGAGAGAGAAGAGTTCATAGATATAAATAAATAGAACAGTCTCACGTTGTAGATATATAGGATGCAATGCCATTAGTCTTCACACGCAATCACGCACTGCTCGCAATAAAATCCTTGATATCCGAGTACAAAGCCTGGGCCTTTCTGGGGTCGAAGAGCTCCACACCATGGAAACCTTCATCATCAAACTTGGCCACCACGTCCACCCCACTTTTCTCCAACATCTTCATGAACTCCTTCTGCCTGTCTAGCAATGGGTCCCCACCGTACCCCCTTACCAGACACCTCGGTAGCCGTCTGATCTTCCCTTCATGGGAACCACCCACCGTTGGATTACTATACTCGTGATCACGATCAGCATCCTTTGGTAACGCCAGGGCCCACAGTAAGTCATTAGCAGCCAACGGTAGAATCCGATCGTTAATCAGTCTCATCTCGGATCCGCTCCTTTGGACACCAGCAAAGAACGGCTGGTTAAAAATTAACCCTCTGATTTCCACGGGGTTGAGATCAACATCAAGCACACGTAAAGCTGCATTGTACACGATATTGCCCCCAGCACTGCTTCCCATTAAAAAGCAGCGTGAAAAATCTACGTAATCCCTCAACCATGCATCACAGCCGTTGATGTCCCCCGCCTGGTTCCGGAGCCACGTGATGGCCTCCACAGAGTCGTCATAAGCCGCCGGGAGACGGTGCTCGGGTGCGAGACGGTATTCGACCGACATGACCAGAGCTGAGATTTGTGCCGCCATTGCGCTGCATGAATCATGGAAAGGCTGTGAAGTGGCGCTGAAGAGAACGAAGCCTCCGCCATGGAAGTATACTATGAGAGGGAGTTTCTGGTTCGAAGGGGGAGGGTGGGGAAGAAAGAGTCGAAGGAAGGTCTTGGTAGTGGGGTTGAGAGCGATGTCCTTAGAGAGGGCGAGTTGGGCAGGTGTGTTAGAATCAGTGGTGGGGGAACTTCTGGGTTCGGTTGGGAGTGCAACTGGAAATGGTTTGAGGCGGGTGAGAGAGCCATCTGGGTTGGGGCTAATCTTGAGGACTTCGTAGGGATCAATGGAGGATGTCTGGTTTGCCATGTCTCTGTTGCGACTGTGTGCGCGAGAGAAGATGCAATGTATGGAGGGAGGGAGGGAGAGATCGAGAGTGGTCGTATATATCAGAGAAGAAGAAGAGATCCTTACTAGCAGGAAATTAAAAGGCAGTGAGGTAGGAGAGGAGGAGTGGGTATAAGTAACGCTATCAAGGTCTCTGAGTTTATGTATGCATTGACTTTGGGAATTTGGGAATTAAATTGGAGTATGCACCAAATAAAAATGAGTATTTCTCAATTTTAAAGGAATAGATAGATATATAGGGAGGTCTTTGGTTGATGACCACGTGATGCAAGAATAGCCTTCCTTCACTTGAAAACTATTGGTTAAAGCTGGAATATGCATAATTAATAATGAGCCTGGATAGTTACAAGTGATTTGGCGTATTAAATTATATACTGATATTGACATAATTTTTTTTATTAAAAAGAAATAAGATAAAGAAAATTTTGAAAGAATAATAAGATTATCTTCTTCACGAAAATAATTTTTATCTCAATTTATACTGTTGTATTAAATGAATGTCTTATATATTAGCATCAATGCACAATTTAATATACAAATTTATTTGAAAAACAATTTTCCTTAACGAGAAAACGGAAATAGTAAAGGAAAAATAAGTAAATAAGAAAATCAAACTGCTTTTATTTATATGGATGAGGAATTTAAGGATCCAAGTGAACAAAAAAAAAAAAATGTATATTCGACCGTTTCACTTCATGTTGCATTTAAAGCTCAACCAGAAATATCAGCTAAAATCTAACGGGCGGGCCGTAGGATTAATTGCTTCCAGTACTAGAGCTGGAAGCGTTGCCGTCCACTGTCAGGGCTCTATAGCCTCTATTATATACATAAGGTCCCACATATTTATAAATAATTAGTATCGCATGTTAGGTATACTTTAAATGTAATTTTACAATCTAGTATGGTAGATCAAATTATGTTATTTGTACATTTATTTTTATAAGATTTATTTATGGTTAAAATATTTCTCTTAAAAGTAATTATTGGGATGACTTGCTTTTCCAACCCAAAAAGTGGGAAAGACAGCCTGAATTGAACAAACATAATTTGTTAGCAAACTTGAGGGTCGGTTGATTATAAGATCATCATAATTTGTACATTGAAATACATCTCTTAATAATCAACCGATGACCCTCAACCATGATCTACGTACAAATTAGAATGATCTTATAATCAACCAATTACCCTCAAGTTTTCTTAATTTCTATGTACAAATTAAGGGATGCTTTCAAAAAAATCCTAGCCGAAAGCTCTCTCTTCCTTTTCACTCCAAAGACTCTCCAGCAAAAACCCAACCCTAGGGGAAGGGGGAGAGCACCTCCCTCTCTCCTCCCATCTGGTTAGATTAGAGACCGTGTAGCCCTTTTTTTAATTGTTTGTTTTTCCGTCTAAAGTATGATGAAATATCGATCTATTGTTTTCCAAAGCTCAGCGACCACCACGCCCCTTACGCAGGATTCCCAGGCTGCCGATCCTTCAGACGGCCGAAGGTTTTCCTCGAACAAAGCGGCATGTGAATCACACAAGCGGGTCATAGCATCACATGAGATTCACGTGTCACCACACCAGGAAGCTTCAAATGCCGCCACGCATGACGTTTCTGGAACCAAGGACCTTGGTTTCTTCAGACTCGATTGGCCGTCATGCTCCTAGCATGGCTTGTGTCCCTCACGCGCCACCACAGTCTCTTTATTTCTTGTATTTTATTTTCCTTCAAGTTAAAATTCTGGATTTACAATTGTAATTTATCATTTTCACATCTATGTTTATGTTTATTGTTATTTCCTTTTGTTTAGGTAAAAATAAAAAAAGAAATAATCTCTTGGACATTTTGTCCATAGAGTGAAAGTCCTATCCTCGGTTTGTCTCCAAAGAGTTATAGAAGTTAAGATCATACCAGTCACAAAGGAATTTGTGTACTGGTGGAGCCCCAACCGTGAGTATTTGGCTTGTAATCTAGAATTTTTCCTGTATGTATCAGATCACAGTTGTAACTCCACTTTTATGAATTAATGAAGTCTATTTCATATTAAAAAAAATTAAGGAATGCTTTTTATTATAATGGTATCTTTGTTGATGTAAAAAAACTTGTTATTTTTAGTGTAGACGAGGGGTACTTGGACTACAGGAAATATTTTACCTAGTTTGGGTATTGATCACTACTATTTATTATTTTATTATTATTTTCACTTACTTTTCATTACTATTCAATATTGTATCATTACTTTTTTCACTACTATTCATAAAATATTTGAGAATACATTACTATCCAAACACAACAAGAAAGCTCGTGATGTCCTTTAGATTTAATGTCTCTTAGATTTAAGTTTTATCACAGGTTTAGTAAGACTTGTGAAATTATCAGTTTGGTTTGTTATGACTACCGGGAGATTGTGAACTCCTTAGTTTATTTTTGTTCTGTTGCGGTAATGACTTTGTAGAGTTTTTAAGGTGTTTATTTAGAAGACATGAGTTTGAGTTTTGCTAATACAGTTTTTTTTTTTTAGATTTATTTTAGTTGTGTTGGGAAATATGTTTATAAGTGACAGGTAGTAATTCTCTAAGCCACCCAGGTTTGGGGCGTTACATTTGGTATCAGAGACAGGTTTGAGGTTATGCAGACTATAGTATGTAAGATTTCAGAGTATAGATAGTGTTTAAGAAATCATTTTTAGATTTATTATGATGGTGGAGCGAACTATAGGGTTGAATATTGTAGATGTGGGAAGTCTTAGAATTCGCAGGCTTTCGGAATGGTTTTGAGGTGTGGGATTTCACAGGTCAATGAACTAAGTTCATGTTGATTAAGGTTTATTTTAATTACGGAGTCTTCTTAAATAATTGGATGGGGTAAGGTATTAGATTTTGGAGACTAACTATTACTCCCGTTCTGCGTACTTCTTTTCTCTCTTTTTATAGGTATCCTTATAATTTTGAAGTATAATATATATGTTTTGTTTTACGAATCCCACTAATTAATTATGTTCATATAAACTCTATTTTTTTTGAAACGATTATTAAAGATCCAAGTTATTTTATCAGGATACCAACTCGTCGTCGAGAACGAAGTATGTCGGACCTGAATGCAAATGAGAACGAAATGGAAGCAAACCCGAATGCTTCCGAAGTACTATGAGTAGCGGCACATCAATTAATTGATGACCTCGTGCAGAATCTCTCAGGTCGCCAACGTAACTATAATGAAGGCGGTTGTATTGTAGAGCAATTCAATTGAATTCCCCCCACCCCCTTATTTGATGGGAGAGGCAATCCAACCCTGGCGGAGGATTGGATTCAGGACATTGAGGAGATATTGTGGGTCCTAACCTGTACAGATGAACAGAAGGTGGCGTACGCCACATTCAAGCTAACCGGGGAGGCGAAGAGGTAGTGGATTTCTGAAAGAACTATTAGAGAAGCAGAAGGGACAGCAATAGTCAGTTGGCCGCATTTCAAGCAGATCTTTCTTGAGCGTTTCTTCCCTAGCTTGGTTCGTGATGACAAGGCTATGGAATTTGCCACCTTAGTCCAGGGAACAATGACGGTACACCAGTATGCAGCTAGATTTACTGAGTTATCCCGTTTTGCTACTTATCTGATTCCCGATGAGGAAAAGAAGGCGCGTAAATTTTAGCAAGGGCTGAATGAGAAACTTTATGAGCGAGTGGTGGGTTTTCAGATTCGGAACTTCTTAGAAATGGTGAATAAGACCACAGTTTTTTAACAAACCATTCAAAGAAGTGCTGCACTGCATGAACAAAGGAATAGGACTACTCCTACTGGGTACCATTCTGGCATGGACCAGGGACCGTGGAAAAGGAAGAATGAAGGTAGTAGCTCAGGAAAAAGGCTGATTCAGGGTAACCAACAGGCCTATCAATGTAGGACATGCAATCAAGTGCACTCTGGAGAGTACAAAAAAGGGGCAGGGTTGTGTTTCCGTTGAGGCAAATCAGGACACTACATCAGGGACTGCCCAATGCAATTGGGTAGCAACAAGGCGACCATACTGCCACCTCAGAGAAATGAAGTTCCAACACGAGGCAGCAATCAACTTCCCACTACGCCTGCACGAGTTTTTGCACTAACACCTGGAGAGGTTGAGGGTAGGAATGACGTGATCACTGGTATGACTCCTTTATTTTTCTTTAAAGATTTTATTTTATTATTACTTCTATTGGTTGGTTTTGGTTAAGGCTTTGAATATTTTGGTTCATGGATAAGGCTGATTGTGATCACAGGTACTCTTTCTTTGTTTTCTAGTAACGCTTTTGTGTTATTTGACTCGGGAGCGACACATTCCTTTGTTTCCACAGTTTACTCTAAATTTTGCACCTTAGAAACTAAAAAGTTGAAGCACAAGTTAGTGGTCGCGACCCCAATAGGAAATTCGGTAGTATATAGTGAGATTCTACCGGGGTGCCCTTTATCTATAAAGGGAAGACTAATGCCAGCAGACTTAATAGTGTTCCACATGATTGGGTCTGATGTGATTTTGGGTATAGATTAGCTGGCTTCCTACCACACCAGTATTGATTGTTTTTTTTTAAAAAAAAGTGGTTTTCAGACACCCCAAAAGAAAGTGAATTTCGGTTCACAGGGTCAAGAGTGAAGTTGGTTCCACCCATCATTCCTGCCATTCAGGTTGGAAAATTGTTGCGTGATGGTTGTCAGGGATTCTTAGCCTATGTGATGGAAGCACCAAAAGATGAGTTGATGTTAGAACAAATACCTATTGTGAGTGAATATCCAGAGGTCTTCCTAGAATATTTATCTGGACTTTCACCTGAGCGGAAGGTAGAATTTGCTACTGAACTAGTCCCAGGCACGACACATCTTTCGAAAGTACCTTACCGAATGGCGTCGTCTGAACTAGTGGAACTCAAGGAGCAGTTGCAAGATTTATTAGACAAGGGTTTCATCAGACCCAGTGTATCACCTTGGGGAGCTCCAGTTCTCTTTGTGAAGAAAAAGGATGGATCGATGAGAATGTGTATCGATTACAGGGAACTTAATCGGGTGACCATAAAGAATAAGTACCCACTATTCCGTATAGAAGATTTGTTTGATCGGCTTCAGGATGCTCAGGTATTTTCAAAGATTGATCTTCAATCGGGTTACCATCAAATGAAGATCAGGGCAGAAGACGTGGCTAACATGGCGTTCAGGACCCGATATAGCCATTATGAGTTTTTGGTCATGCCTTTTGGCCTGACTAACGCCCCAGCAGTATTCATGGATTTGATGAACCGGGTGTTTTATGAATTTTTAGATAAGTTTGTGGTTGTTTTTATTGATAATATACTGATATACTCCAAAAGCAAGACCGAGCGTGAAGAACATTTGAAGTTAGTACTTGGAACACTCAGAGATAAACAGTTGTTTGTTAAGTTGAAGAAGTGTGAATTTTGGCTTGATTCAATCACATTTATAGGGCATGTAGTTTCAAAAGATGGCATTTCAGTGGACCCAGGAAAAGTGGAAGCAGTGGTTAATTGGTCAGCGCCGAAAAATGTTCATGAGGTTAGAAGTTTATTGGGATTGGCGGGTTATTGCCGTCGATTCATTGATGGTTTCTCCAAGATAGCAGTTCCTCTCAGTGTACTCACCAGGAAAAATAATAAGTTTGAATGGACAGCAAAGTGTGAAGAAAGCTTCCAGGAGTTGAAACAGAGATTGGTGACAGTGTGGCGCCCCCAATCCCCCTTATATAAATACACAGGGATCAAGACGCCAGGATGGTGACAACATGGTCACACATCCCAACGAAGTGCCAGTGTGTGTACATGCAACAGTGTACAAATAAAATAACGCAGCGGATAGTCAACTAAGTACCAGAATTTATTTACAATCAAACATCAGTAAAGATTTAAATAGCAGTTATACAGTCATCCATAAAATAATTTACAATAGTTTTAGATATACAAACGAGTGATCCCAGATCACTCCTCAGGCAGAGCCGTCTCCTCAGGCTCGCCCTCCTCCTCCTCAGCATCAAAATCTGCGTTACCACAAAATGGTATCGCAGGTAAGTATAACCCAAACAACAACGTAATATAAAATGCATTAAATGCAACTAACATGCATGCACATGAAAAATATGCATTTTTCCACAAAATATCATTTTCCCCGAAAATGATAATTTTCCAACACACACCAAAATCTCATTTTGGCCCAAATTATCCGTAAAACATTTTCCCAGAAAATGATTTACCCAAAAATCAACTCGCATTATTTTCCCAGAAAATAGTGCATTAATTCCAAATGCACCATGCATTATTTCCATATGCACCATGGCCTCCCCTATGGACCATCCGCACGTCCTGGCTTCGCAGCGGTGCTCAGTTCCGCGCCCAGCGCGTACATGGGCAAGCACCCACACTACGCAACGAGCGATGCCCAGTTCCGCGCCCAGCGCGTACGTGGCCAGACATCCTCTAGTCCCCGCCAGCAGAAGGACCACGGAGTCGGCACGAGACCATCTCGTCCGATCCCATTGTCGCCCGGCGACAATCCAGGAGACGTTACTCAGTATATTCCGCTCCCGAGTAACCAGAGGAGCTCCACCGAGTTAATACCCCATCTCGGCTTGGGGTCGTGATACACACGCACCAAAAATATTATCACATAAAATCATAGCTTTTCAAATCACATGAACATGAATGCAATACACGAAAATCCAGTTTTCTTTTACAAACATGATCATGCATGAAATAATGAAATGCACATGTACCAACACAATATCTAACATCCATCAATGAACAATACCAACAAATCCAACCAACCCATCAACAACCAATATCCAATTCAACCAAATCAACCAAACAACTCCAATCACAAATCCATCCGACCCCCGAACTCCTCGGACTCAGTCCGGCATGCCAAAAATACAGTGAAATGGGTTAGTGCAAAAATACATTTAAATTACGAAAGTTCTTTGGAGAAATACTTACAGTGCAATATAATAATTTTCCGAGGATCACGAAGTTGAAAAATGCGACGTTTGAGCAACACCACAGTGTAAAATACACTGTGGTCGTGGGTCACAAATACCAACTTTTCAACGAGGACAAACGAAGACCCAAAAATGGTAGGGTAGGGCCTAGGGAGGTCGGTGAAGCTAGTGGTGGTGGTGGTTTACCGTGGGTGGCGGCGCAAGGGGTGGTTTTAGGCCAAAAATGCACAAATCGGAAATGGGCTTGGTGGGGCTTCACCGGTGACGGATCGGAGCTGGGGTTGGGTCCAATGGGTTGCCAAGAGGCCGGGGATGAAGTGGTAGGAAGATGGTGGCCGGAGGTGGCGCGACGGCGGCGCAATGGAGGAAAATGTGCCGCGGCGTCGTGGGTTTCGTGGGCTTCGTGGAGGCTAACGGCGGCACGAACGGCGGTGATATTGGTGGGGTAGGACGGCCGGCGGCTGGGGAAGCGGTGGAGCCGGGCGGTGTCGACCACCGCCGGCGGACGGCGGCGCAGCTGGTGGGGGGAGAAACGGACGCGGGGAGAGAGAGAAAAGGAGAGAGAAACGTCCGCACGGGAAGAAAGAAAAAAATAAGGAAAAAGAAAAAGAAAAGAAAAAAAGAAAAGGAAAAGAAAAAATAGAGGGAAAAGAAATGAGGTCCAATCCTCATAACTTGGGTCACAAAAATGATCCAACGGAAACGATTTTAAAACCACAAGTTAAATAAAATAATTTAAACGTAATGGTAAAGTCAAATTGAAATAATTAAATTCCACGGTAATTAATTTAAATATTAAAAGTAATTTAAATGCATAACAATAAATAAATATTAATAAAGCATATAAAAATAATTTCCACCAAATAAAAATCATAGAAATAAACTCACTAAAAATCCAACCAATTTAAAATAAGAGAAATTATTTTAATTACATAAAAATAATTCCTTCAGTAAAAATACACTAAAATACGGGGTGTTACATCCTCCCCCCCTTAAAAAAAATTTCGTCCTCGAAATTGGCAAGGTCCACATTAAGACTAAGACAGGAATAAGATTCAACTAAGAGCAGACTAAGAACATACCGCCAAAATAGTCCGGCAAGGCCACTCTATAAGCAACAAGCGCAACCTTCTCTACGATCTGAAAATGGCCAACATATCTTGGACATCAACAATCGCCCAAATTGAGTTCTTCCCACTAGGAGTCCTCGGCAACCCTACCACAAAATTCATAGAAATATCATCCCACTTCCACTCTGGAATAGGGAGAGGTTGAAGTCTACCTTGATGCTCAACCTTAACTAGACGGCACGTGGCACATTCCTCAATGAGCATGGCACTATCCATCATACTCATTTTAGTCCCCCAATGACACATCACGACCAGTATTCCTAGAGTGACTGCTATCTAAAAATCTCATTTCCTCGAGAACCTTAATACAACATCCAATAAATTCCAATGATCAAAAGCCCTTACAATAATATGTGCCAACTGCAATCAACTCCTATGCTCCAACTTCTAAACCATTATTGAATTCTACTATTGGAAACCTAATAGCCACTTCCAATGTTAACCATCAATAACAAATTGCACAACCAAATGATTAATCTCCAATTACAAATATCTTCTCAAAATTCAAGTCACCGTTAATTCTTCAAATCAGCACAACTTGAATTCCTGACTACAACAAAAATACCACGCTTCTGCTGCGCACTCTGATATTCGCCACATGCATAAAACATTACGTTCTCATGAAACTAACACCATCGAGTACAAGGTGGCTCCATTCCTACTAACCAAAACCCTTATCACAATTTGGTAGAAAAACACTCTCTCTCCCAAAACCACGAGTTATAACTCAAATTCCTCAATTAACTTCTGCTGCCTTGATCAAAATCAAATTCTATAAAATACAACCATGATCAAAGACAGAAACCCAATATCAAACAACCTCAGCATCCCAAATTGAAAATAAACAACCTCAACCCAAAATACACTCATCTCTTCTAAGATAAGAAACATCCTTTAAAAGACTCAATTCCAACCTAGCGAATCAAAAAGAGTGCCTAGAGACTTCTACCTAACAACCTAAACCCGAAAGCTCACCATCTACATTCTAAACATCATCTAATCTAACGGTGACTAAACTCACAGCGAACCACCATTGACTTCACCAAAATATTAACAAAACTTCCTTGGTAACTCGCCCACCTATTTCTACTCCAATAAGCTAGTATTAACACAACTAGTTCTTTCAATAGCACATCACTATTAAACCTCAGGGCAAACCATACTGATCAAATCTTCAATCTACCAAAAGCCATTACAAAGCACCCAAGGATCCTAATGCTTTATTACCCCCACATACTTGATCATATCATTCATCGCTAACGTCTAAACTTCAACTTCCAAGATCTTATCATATACCATACGTGACATCCTAACAATCTCTCTTCAAGTTAAATAACAATGTCCTTCATTCAACCAACTAGATGCTCAAACTTCAAAAGAAAGTATAACCTTAAAATTTAAATTCCTAGGTAATCTCAAGTCACAATTAATTCCTGAAGATAATCACAATAACTATTCCCAACCATGATTCATTGAGTAACCCACTTCAATTGCACACTTCGATCGACTCACCAAAAACTCCAAGTCAAGGTCTCTTGAATTATTACTATTGTGTCGACTCCTCTTCCACACCTACCAAAACCACTTCTTTCAAACCAAAATGAGACTAGGACCTATACTCTCCGAAATCCATAACCACTCACCACTACTAAACATCAATCTTACGCACCCTTAGCCAAAACCAATAATCCTCCAAACGTGCAGGTGGTCATCATTACCATTTCCATCACTAAACCTATATCCTCGAAATCAATAAGAATCATTTCTTTAATCGTCACCATCTATAATCCTTAAAATTGATATGGATTAAATCCTCAACCTGACACTGTAACCTCAAGCTAAAATCAATCATTAACTGAACTAGATCGACATCCTCCATCTCCAAAGAAATTCTCCCCAAAAAAAAATTCTCATAACAATAACTCAACTCAGATCAATCCTATTTTAATTCAGCCATTCAACTCTGCAATTCTAAAACCTTAACCCAGATATAAATCATTTCCTGAAACCCTCAAGATCGATGAACTCAAATCTAAAACATTCGCTTTATAAAAATTGTAAATTCTAAAACCCCAAATGTTATCAAATTGCTTATCGAGGTCGGCAAGATCAAAAACTTCTAGTCTAAGTAATCTCTTAATTGCTTGTTGAACCTACCAGCTTAAATCCCATTAACTTATTTTCTAAAAAAAAACTATGGGGCCACAAACCTTAGATGAACATCTCATAAATCTAACATTGACATTCGTTGAACTTACAACCCCCTACCTCAAAGACTCATTACCTAAATTCTACGGAACCTAAATCCTCAATTATCCTAAGCAATTAAAAACTATTCCCCTCCTTAGCAGCAACTTGAGTACCTAATCCAAAGAGTTCTCCCAGACCCTGATGTTCGAGCCTTGATATTAAAACAACCAATCACCAAGAGTTCAGGCCTACTATACCAATGTTTAAGCCTAACAATGGCCTTCTCAGTCGTACCATCTTCCTGTCATAACATAACCCTTAACCCGCCTTTCAATTTCGAACAAAACAAAATAAAATAAAATTCCATAAATAAAATAACATACGACAAAATGCATAAAACCAATGAAGTAGTTCACCATAAAATAAATATAACAATAAAATAATCCGCCATAAAATAAAACAATTAAATTAAAATGACATACAAATAAATAAATAAACAACAAAATTATTATACAATAAAATAAATAAACAACAGAATTATTATACAATAAAATAAACAAAGCAAATAAAACCATACTCAACCAAAGGTAAACACTAATTAAAGCAATAAAATCAAATAAATCAAATAACATCAATTAACATAAAATAAAATAGCAATAAACTCATAATATAAAATAAATAACTTAACTTACACCACTTAAACAAAAAATTTTATTATTTTAAAATAATAATAAAAATAATTTTCTGGTACTATCCTAAGGGACATGTGGTTTTACCCAGAGCCGAACTGCTCTGATACCACCTGTGGCGCCCCCAATCCCCCTTATATAAATACACAGGGATCGAGACGCCAGGATGGTGACAACACGGTCACACATCCCTACGAAGTGCCAGTGTGTACATGCAACAGTGTACAAATAAAATAACGCAGCGGATAGTCAACTAAGTACCAGAATTTATTTACAATCAAACATCAGTAAAGATTTAAATAGCAGTTATACAGTCATCCATAAAATAATTTACAATAGTTTTAGATATACAAACGAGTGATCCCAGATCACTCCTCAGGCAGAGCCGTCTCCTCAGGCTCGCCCTTCTCCTCCTCAGCATCAAAATCTGCGTTACCACAAAATGGTATCGCAGGTAAGTATAACCCAAACAACAACGTAATATAAAATGCATTAAATGCAACTAACATGCATGCACATGAAAAATATGCATTTTTCCACAAAACATCATTTTCCCCGAAAATGATAATTTTCCAACACACACCAAAATCTCATTTTGGCCCAAATTATCCGTAAAACATTTTCCCAGAAAATGATTTACCCAAAAATCAACTCGCATTATTTTCCCAGAAAATAGTGCATTAATTCCAAATGCACCATGCATTATTTCCATATGCACCATGGCCTCCCCTATGGACCATCCGCACGTCCTGGCTTCGCAGCGGTGCTCAGTTCCGCGCCCAGCGCGTACATGGGCAAGCACCCACACTACGCAACGAGCGATGCCCAGTTCCGCGCCCAGCGCGTACGTGGCCAGACATCCTCTAGTCCCCGCCAGCAGAAGGACCACGGAGTCGGCACGAGACCATCTCGTCCGATCCCATTGTCGCCCGGCGACAATCCAGGAGACGTTACTCAGTATATTCCGCTCCCGAGTAACCAGAGGAGCTCCACCGAGTTAATACCCCATCTCGGCTTGGGGTCGTGATACACACGCACCAAAAATATTATCACATAAAATCATAGCTTTTCAAATCACATAAACATGAATGCAATACACAAAAACCCAGTTTTCTTTTACAAACATGATCATGCATGAAATAATGAAATGCACATGTACCAACACAATATCTAACATCCATCAATGAACAATACCAACAAATCCAACCAACCCATCAACAACCAATATCCAATTCAACCAAATCAACCAAACAACTCCAATCACAAATCCATCCGACCCCCGAACTCCTCGGACTCAGTCCGGCATGCCAAAAATACAGTGAAATGGGTTAGTGCAAAAATACATTTAAATTACAAAAGTTCTTTGGAGAAATACTTACAGTGCAATATAATAATTTTCCGAGGATCACGAAGTTGAAAAATGCGACGTTTGAGCAACACCACAGTGTAAAATACACTGTGGCCGTGGGTCACAAATACCAACTTTTCAACGAGGACAAACGAAGACCCAAAAATGGTAGGGTAGGGCCTAGGGAGGTCGGTGAAGCTAGTGGTGGTGGTGGTTTACCGTGGGTGGCGGCGCAAGGGGTGGTTTTAGGCCAAAAATGCACAAATCGGAAATGGGCTTGGTGGGGCTTCACCGGTGACGGATCGGAGCTGGGGTTGGGTCCAATGGGTTGCCAAGAGGCCGGGGATGAAGTGGTAGGAAGATGGTGGCCGGAGGTGGCGCGACGGCGGCGCAATGGAGGAAAATGTGCCGCGGCGTCGTGGGTTTCGTGGGCTTCGTGGAGGCTAACGGCGGCACGAACGGCGGTGATATTGGTGGGGTAGGACGGCCGGCGGCTGGGGAAGCGGTGGAGCCGGGCGGTGTCGACCACCGCCGGCGGACGGCGGCGCAGCTGGTGGGGGGAGAAACGGACGCGGGGAGAGAGAGAAAAGGAGAGAGAAACGTCCGCACGGGAAGAAAGAAAAAAATAAGGAAAAAGAAAAAGAAAAAAAAAAAGAAAAGGAAAAGAAAAAATAGAGGGAAAAGAAATGAGGTCCAATCCTCATAACTTGGGTCACAAAAATGATCCAACGGAAACGATTTTAAAACCACAAGTTAAATAAAATAATTTAAACGTAATGGTAAAGTCAAATTGAAATAATTAAATTCCACGGTAATTAATTTAAATATTAAAAGCAATTTAAATGCATAACAATAAATAAATATTAAGAAAGCATATAAAAATAATTTCCACCAAATAAAAATCATAGAAATAAACTCACTAAAAATCCAACCAATTTAAAATAAGAGAAATTATTTTAATTACATAAAAATAATTCCTTCAGTAAAAATACACTAAAATACGGGGTGTTACAGACAGCTCCGGTGTTGACAGTCCCCACGACTAAAGGTGGATTTGTTGTCTATAGCGATGCATCAAGGCTTGCATTAGGGTGTGTACTGATGCAACATGGGAAGGTTATAGCTTACACCTCACGCCAACTGAAAGTGTATGAGCAGAATTATCCCACACATGATCTGGAACTCACGGCAGTCATTTTTGCACTTAAGATTTGGAGACACTATCTGTATGGGGAAAAGTGTAAAATTTATACGGATCACAAGAGTTTGAAATATTTCTTTATCCAAAAGGAATTAAATATGAGGCAAAGGAGATGGCTTGAGTTGATCAAGGATTATGATTGCACCATTAATTATCACCCAGGTAAAGCTAATGTGGTAGTCGACGGAAGTCAATGGGACCGACAGTTGCAGTCCTTACCACTCAGCATAGGTTGTTAATGGACATAGAAAGAGCCGGTATTGAAGTCATTGTTAGCCATACAAATGCTTTCATGGCCATTTTAATAGTTCAACCTACCTTGATAGATAGAATCAAAGCTGCTCAGAAAGTGGACTCAAGGTTAGTAAAGCTAGTCGAAGAAGTCGGGAACCTGATTTTAGCATTTCCGAGGATGGAGTTTTGAGGTTTAGAGGTAGAGTATGCGTACCTGTTGATAATGAACTAAAAATGGTAATTCTTGAAGAGGCACATCGTTCTTTATACACAGTTCACTCAGGGAGTACCAAGATGTATCGGGACTTGAGAGAGTCTTTTTGGTGGAATGGTATGAAAAGGGAAATTGTTAAATTTGTGGAACAATGCCTAACTTGCCAACAGGTGAAGGTGGAGCATCAGAGACCTGCAGGATTATTGCAGCCACTCCAGATTCTAGAGTAGAAGTGGGAGCATATCTCCATGGATTTCGTGACAAGTCTACCAAGGACTTTAAGCGGACAAGATGTTATATGGGTGATCGTGGATCGCTTAATAAAGACCGCTCATTTTGTGCCCATTAAAGTTTCTTATAAACTGGAGAAACTAGCTGAGCTGTATGTGCCGGAGATAATGAGGTTGCATGGAGTACCGATATCCATTGTGTTGGATAAAGACCCCATTTTTACTTCTAAGTTCTGGCGAATCTTACAAGAGGCAATGGGCACTAAGTTAAGTTTCAGTACTACTTTTCACCCTCAGACAGATGGACAGTCAGAAAGGACTATTCAGATTTTAGAAAACATGTTGAGGGCGTGTGTGATGGATTTTAAGGGAACTTGGATGCAACATTTACCTTTGGTGGAGTTTGCTTATAATAATACTTTCCAGGCTAGCATTGGGATGACACCTTATGAGGTTTTGTATGGCAGAAGGTGTAGATCTCCATTGTATTGGGATTAAGTAGGTCAAAGGAAACTTCTAGGGCCAGAGCTTATTCAGCAGACTGCAGAGAAGATAGATACCATTCAGACTAGAATGAAAGCGGCTCAAAGCAGAGTTATGCAGATAAACGCACCACCGCCAATTAGAGTTTGAGATTGGAGATAAGATATTTTTTAGGATTGCACCGATGAAAGGAGTTATGAGATTCGGAAGGAAGGGTAAGTTGAGCCGAAGATATATTGGCCCATTTGAGATTCTTGATTAGATTGGACCAGTGGTGTACAGGGTGGCCCTACCACCGACATTCTCGGGAGTGCATAACATGTTTCATGTGTCTATGATGAGAAAGTACATCCATGACCCCACCCACATTATAGATCATGAACCCTTTCAAATTCAAGAGGATATGACCTACACCGAGGAACCAGTGCGGATTTTGGACAGGAAAGAGCAAGTGTTACAGACTCGAACTATCCCTTTGATTAAAGTATTGTGGAATAATCATGCTATCAATGAAGCATTTTGGGAATTCGAGAAAGAGATGTGAGTTAAGTATCCTCACTTGTTCCAAGAGAATTTTTATAGCTTGTAGCAAATTTCGAGGATGAAATTTTCGTAAAGGGAGGAGGATGTAAGGCCCAGTGTATGTGAGACCCAGATCGTGAGCAAGGCCCAGCCTTTTCTTGGAGAGCATTGAAACGGCACCGTTTTGGGTAAGTGTTTTCTCCTTCATTAGCTTCCTTCTCAACTGCATCTCCCCATTTTTCTCTTTCGGTTTATGGTTTCTCCCATGTCTCTCTCTCTCACGTTACCCACTTCCCTTCCCAATTTCATCTCTTTCTTTTCATTGGATCTGTTCATGAGTTCGAAGGTGATGCCCTAGCATTTTCTCCATTTTCGTTCTCCTCACATTCTGTTTTTCCCTCATAATCGGTCTCTCACTCTGTTGCATCCCTCCATTGCTGCAGATTTTGTGCGTCTCTCTCTCGCGTTCCTCTATTGCTCAATAGTTGTGGAACTGCAGTTTTGGGTAAAAATAAAATTCCAGTCTTGGTTGTCGAGAGCTTTCCTAGTGGGTAAATCTCTTCTTTTCTTTTTTCCCCTTTAAGATTTCACATCTCTCTTCCTCTTACTCGAAATGGTTATTGAAAATAAATTTATTTTAGTGCAATCCATGGTTTGGTGGATTTTCTTTCTCGTGCACCTTGTGTTTGTTGTAGTACAATGAGTACGTCGTTCTACTCAGTTTCTCATAAACGTTGAGCCTTCAACCATAAGTTTTCCACTTCGTTGGGTATTTTTCTCTCATGAAGAATAAAATTTGATTTGTTGGATTGGTGTTTTAGAAATATATAGAAGTGAGTCTTGTTGGGTGCCGATTAACATTTAGAAGTGTTGGATTTTCCTTTGTAGAGTTGTGAACGGAGAGAAACGATTAATGTGTAATGTTGTTTTGGTTAAATTGTTGGTAGTTGCTTGTAGTTATGGACTGCTGAAAGGGGTGTGACTTATTGATTATTTTGAGTTGACATTGGGTTTTGGTGGATGTATTGGTCATTATTGAAATTGAAATACGGTACTTTGGACTAAAGTGCGAGTTGTTCAGTCTAGTATTTGGTTGTTTGAGTTGGGTTATTTTGCTGAAATGAGAGTTGGAATCATGAGTTTTAATTATTTTGGATTGAGGTTGCGTCTATGGCCTTTTAACACTTATTGTGTATTTTGTTTCTATCAATAGGTGACGAGATCATTAGAGGCCGAATTCAAGGCATAAATAATACGCTGCAGGAGTCAGGTAAACGGGGTTCCTATGCTAGGTTTTATACAAGTTAATAAGATTGAGGTTGACTTTATGAAAACTTGCATATTTTGTGATGTAATGGGAACTTGAGAAAATAAAGATCAACCTCGATCGCTTATTTGCATTATTCATGAAATCTGTGTGAAAAAAAAAATATTTTCTGACATGCATTGTGTAGACATGAGCTAAATTCTGTCATGTGATCTCTGAAATCTGAAAAAAAAAAGCGATATTGAGAATCTGAAAAATTGTGCATTTATTTAGAAAGATGTTTTGGCTTTTGTTTGCAGTGTATGTAAACTATCTGATTCTGTTTTGGTACTCTGTATTATTTTGATATAACATCTAAAAACATTTGGCATGGTGTACTAATTTTTGTATCTGACTCTATCTCTGCTTTGCTCTGCTCTGTTCTGTTATGATTTGCTCTGTTTGGGTTGGTACCAACTTCTCTGTCTCTGAGTGCACCCACTTTGGAAACAGATTGGTTTTATTGTGATCTTTCATGTGCGCACACTCGGGGCTCCGAGAAGAATAAGGGAAAGAATTCACCTCCGTCTCTGCCCGGTTTGGCCACCGGGGTTAGCACAACCTTACCACGGGGGGTGAAACGTGGTCTCTGCTCTGTGTGATGCTCTGTTTTGATGTGATGATGATACTTAGCTTATGTTATGCCAAAGTATTACAGGTTTTACTTGTCTTAAAACCATCGCTCTGTTACTTTTGGAAAACATGTTTTGTTCTGCATGATAACTCTGTAAAATATTTTGTTTTGCATACTATACTTTGTAAATACTCATGTTTGCACGCTAGCATATGTCATCTGCTTACTGAGTTATTGATAACTCACCCCCTATCTTCATAATATTTTCAGATGATGTGGAGAGTCTAACTGAGAACTGAGATTAGATTGGTGAGCATGAATAAGCTAATGAGAGGATATTGAAAGAAGGAATTATGATGTCCTTTAGATTTAATGTCTCTTAGATTTAATTTTTATCTTGGGTTTAGTAAGACTTGTGAAATTATCAGTTTGGTTTGTTATGACTATTGGGAGATTGTGGACTCCTTAATTTATTTTTGTTCTGTTGCGGTAATGACTTTGTGGAGTTTTCAATGTGTTTATTTAGAAAACATGAATTTGAGTTTTGCTAATAAAGCTTTTTTTTTAGATTTATTTTAGTTGTGTTGAAAATATGTTTATAAGTGACAATTCTCTAAACCACCCGGATTTGGGGCGTTACACGTGCCATCCCATATTTTCTATATATTGAATCGTTCACAGCCATGGTGGCAAATTCCATTTTTTAAGGCCATCTTGATTCTTTGTTACACTAAAGAGTGTATATACATAATATGCCTTCGACTGCTGGCAAAGATAAAGAGGGGAGCTCCAATGCAGTCTCAAAAAGTACTATGCACAGTATAATATAAGAATAATATTATATAAAAAATTTTACACCACACATCATCTATATAATATAATTTATTTATCTTGTAAAGAATAAAATTATTCATAGTATAATATTCATTAAAAATTCAAATATGGGCCAAATATGATTCAAATGAGAATATATGGGCCATTCATCCTCCAATTTACGGATATCATGCACACCAAGAACTCAGCTCAAATGAATAATCAAGCACAAGATTTTCGGTATTGCATATCATTAAGATAAGCAAAACCTTGTACTTTCTTGGTGTCGTGTTCCAGCCATTGACAACCAAACAATCGCAGCTACGACAAACTATGACTTTGTAGTTTCCATCTCTAGTTGTCATTCGAATGGCCTGCAGAAGGATTACAAAGTTACAAAAACAGTCACGCGCCTTTCCTCGAAAATGCAATCCTGATAACACCCTATAAATGGGGTCCTTGTTGCAACTCTAAGCACCGCACTAACCACACTTGCTATCATAGAAAAATACATATCCCATTTTTTCTAATTCTCCTTCATGGGTTCCAAAATTTTCAACATGAAATTCTTCTCACTGCTAATTTCCTCATTTGCCATCATCCAAATGGCAACAGCCGGAGATGCAGACATCCTCTCTGATTTTATAGTGCCTCAAAACGTCACCACGGTTGATGGAAACTTCTTCACGTTTATTGGCCTGCGATCTCTCGTTGGGTCAAACCCTCCACCAACCTTCAAGGTTTCAAAAGCAAGTTTGGTTGAATTCCCGGCTCTCAATGGACAGAGTGTTTCCTATGCTGTTCTTCAATTCCCGGCTGGCACTACTAATCCACCTCACATCCATCCTCGCTCGGCCGAACTTCTTTTCTTAGTTGATGGTACTCTTCAGGTGGGGTTTGTTGATACAACCAACAAACTCTTCAATCAAACACTACAAACGGGTGATATATTCGTGTTTCCCAAGGGACTTGTGCACTTCCAATACAATGCTGATGCGAACAAATCTGCTGTAGCTATTTCAGCTTTTGGGAGTGCAAATGCTGGAACTGTTTCAATTCCCACTACTTTGTTCACCACTGGCATTGACGACACGATCTTGGCTAAATCCTTCAAGACCAGCCTTGCCACCATTCAAGCTCTTAAGGCTGGTCTTACTCCCAAGCCTTGAGGATGGCACGCTTTACAATCCGTAGCGACTTTAAGACATTTCATCGTTCTTTGGTGTTTTGTGCTTTTTTCCCCCCAAGTATTATTATTTTTTTCCAAGCCATTGAATAATTTACCTTGCAAGGGGTATGTGTTGTCACATTTGTCAGCATTAGCTTTGGTTTCTCCAATCTATCATTAAAGACGAATAAAATCATTCATTTTTCTACACTGTTTGTTGGGTTCAATCGATGGGACAAATTATATGGTTCAACTCGCAACAACTTTTGCCTAAATGCATAATTATGCCTTTTAATATCGATGTTGAAATGCAGATATTGTGAAAAGGACAGGTATATGCTGATGGGTCGTGCTACTGTACCGTTCATTTGTTATCGTTAGTTCATTTTGTTTTTCTTAAATGTTATAAAAAAAACATATAAATTCACTAGTGATATTTTTTTAAAACATTTTAAGAAAACAAAAACAAATATATTAGCTGTACACTTGAGGGGACAACCTAGCATTTTGGCTGATATACTCATTTTGTTTTAGCATTATTATTTTCATTGCAAAAACATTACCTTAAAAATATGAAATGAAATTATTTTAGATGAGTTGTATAAAATATTATTAGAATATTATTTTTTTAATATTATTATTATTTTAAAATTTAAAAAAGTTGAATTGTTTATTATATTTTGTGTAAAAATTTGATAAAGTTGTAATGATGAGATGAAACCATCTGCCTAGATCAACTACTAATCAAATACCATTTTCTCAATTGAATAAACTTAAAGAAAAAACTTCCAGTCGGATGGGTTTAAAACCCAATTTTGCACCAGCTAATAGATGAATGACAAATAAGCATTTCAAGAAAAACTTAGTTGAACCCGCGTCCACCCCATTCCCCCTCTTTTCTTCTGAATCCATCTCCCTCCCTCCCTCCGAATCTCTCCCCCTCCCCAATATCTACACGCAAGTTTTTCTCAGAAACACCCACCACGACTCACGACGGAAACCCCACTCGACGCGATGCCCACCACGACTCACACTAATGGGAGAGACCCTTTATGGACAATTGCTTCACGGAGTCTCGCCTTTCTTGACAGTTTCGACAGTGAAGTTTCGAGTCTGATCCCAGCTTCTCCTGCCTTGTGAACAAATCTAAACAACCAAGAAGAGTAGACATGCTACTGTTTCCATTCGGTTTGATAGGCTTATTAGCTATATTTGTTGGAGGGAAATTGCTTGTGCCCAGGTCAAGTGAGACGTCCACACAAAAGTCAAAGGTAGTTGAAGTGAATCCACAGGTCATGCAGGTGACATCTGATCTCAAGAGCCCAAAGAATATCCTATGAGCGATACATTGGCAATTCTCCATTATCTATAAAAAAATTTAATGATTTATATAAGAGGCATAACCACTGAGAACCAAAACAAAACTATCCATCTTCTTAAATTATACCCACATTTTCGCTGCACTACTTCAAAAAGTTCAAGGAACTTTTTTGTTTATGTCCGAAAACTTGTCTGTTCATTCATTTAATAGGATACATCCGGTCCTAACTCTCAATTGTAGATACTACATGACTAAGAACCAGACAAGCCTCCTTTTTCTTGGGAATTACATAAACCTAATAGATGTCTAATTTTAATTACCTCTACTTTGGTTCCATGATTTGCCCTCTTTCTCATGGATCCCATCTAAGACTAAAACGAAAAACTCATGAGCATCCTGCTGCTCATAACTTGCCAGATTTGCTGAATGCTGCCACCAACTTGAAACATAAACAAAGTTTATCATTTCAGAGTAGTTTTATCTCCGGAAATTAGTTATGGAGGAAAAAAAAAAGTTCAAAAGAATTAATAAATATCCAGATCCAGGATCCCATCGAACAAAACCAATGACATCATTGTAAGTGATTCTGTGCAGCTTTCAATTAAACAGTGTAGATCCTCCAAACACATAACAGGTTAGTGGGCATCGCGCCGAGTGGGGCTTCCGTCGTGAGTCGTGGTGGGCGTTCCATCCTGGAGGAGGTGATTTTTCTGAGAAAAGCTTGCGTGCAAAGATGGGGATGGAGACAGATTCGAAGGGAGGGTGATGGATTCAGAAGAAAAGAGGAGGAATGGGGTGGACGCGGGTTCAGCTAAACTTTTCCTGAAGTGCCTATGTGTTGTTCATTTATTGACTGGGTGCCAAATTGGGTTTTAAACCCATCCGTCTGGAAGCATTTTCCTAAACTTAAATCCTAATCAAGAACAAAATTATTACATTAAGAATATTGATCAAGCTAGAGTTTATTCTTCACCTAAACAAAGCCTAATTGAGTTCATAAACTCCACAGTTGATATCCTTATTTCAGCCATGTAGGGTCAGCTTGGTGACAATCACAAAAGGTCAGCACCAAAGAATATTCTTCTTCCCACCAGAGCTGTCAGCCCAGAATCACATTCAATTCAATGAACGTGACAAGCATTTTAAACCTCCACAAAGCCATATGATCTGGAATATAAACATTATGAATAGATTCTAAAGCTAGTGAAGTCATCTGAAACTCAGTCTCCTGCTTCCTTCTCAACTGTTGCAAAGAAGAATATATGCAATCTTGTTTTTGAATCTATGCACATCCTCATAACCTACTGATACAGGAATTTATGATCAGGAAAATGCATACTGAGCTTTTCGTAATAACTCCTGAATGCATGGCGTTTCTGTTTTACCCATGAAATTGACGTTGACCTTTCTAATGAATCTCTTCTGTTTTGATCTCACCCTCCACCATGTATTCTTAAGGGTTGGGAGATGCCTAAATTTACCCAATAAGAGAACCCAAGTGTTCCTACCACTCAATTAACATTTTTGTTCTCCCATTTACTAGGCCAATGGATCTTCCACTTGCTTTCGAAAAGAAATGACTGGGACCAAAGATTTGTTCCCTTCTACTGTAACTGGTACTAATGTGGCACAAAAATCAGCCAACTTTCAAAAGGTAGCAGAGAAGAAAAAAGGGTACATCTCCCCCCGGGGCCCCCCATAGGTCCTTAAAGTCAAACAGGCAAAGCTGCTCATTCGGGTCTCAAAGGCACTAACGAGATCTGCGAAGGTGGGCTGGCCTCACCATTTCCAAAAGCAAAAGTTGTCCCCATAACTACCTTTAGCCTTCCACTAATAATAAACATGGGATTCCTCAAATTCATCAACTTCTGAGAGCGAAGGACAAGAGTGGGTTGGTTGCGCCTACATGAGTCCCACGAATCATGATAGCTCTCCGAAAGTTTAGAATGAAAAAGGAATTCGTAGGCCAGAGAAGATAATCCACACAGAAAAAGGCCTGAAATTCATCACATATAAACAATCCTTTTTTCCCCTTCTTTTTTTTTTTTTTTTTTTTTTTTAGCATCGATTTCTACAAAACATGAAAAATTAGAACCCCCTACAACAGAACAGTACATTCTCTAATCTCTACAGTTAATGAAAATGGAAATAAACATCCGATGAACTCACCGGGCCTTCTTATGTGTCTTGAACGGGAAATTCGAAGGCGGAGACGGTGAAAACTCAAATGGGAGGTGGGGAGGCTCAGCCTCACCAGTTAGCATCAAAACAATATCTTTCATTGTGGGTCGCTTCACCGGCGATTTTTGCAGACACAGGAGTGCGATTGTAATGCAAAGCAATGCCTGTTCCTTATCCAATGAATGAATAGACAAATCAATAAGGTCCAAAAGCTTCCCATTTCGGGCAAGTTGACGAGACCAAGAAATCAGATTGGCCCTCTCGAATTCGGACATTGGCGAGGCCGTCACTTGGAGTGGCCTCCGCCCCGAAACAATAACTAAAAGCAGAACCCCAAAGCTGTAAACGTCACATTTCTCGGAGAGCATCCCCCCACCACCATATTCAGGAGCAATGTAACAGACGGTTCCTCTCATACTGGGTGTGCTACTAATACCGCCGCTCTTAGGTATATCAGCTCCATTACCCCAATCCTGGCTATGTCTGTGCCCACTTCTGAGCTCGCCGCTCAATCCGTCCAACCACCAATCGATGCTACCTCGACTGCTCTTACTCTTCCTCTTCTTCCTCTCTTGCTGCACCACATCCTCAACAACATCGTCGTCGTCGTCATCCTTCTGCCACCACAATTCCCTACCGCTACTCGATCCAAGAGCTCGTTTCTTCCTCTTCGTCTTCTTCGAGAGCTCCTCGCAAAACTCCTCCTTCCACCACTCCCTCGGCTTCCGATTCTTCTCTTTCCTTCTCGTCATCCTTTCCTCATCCAATGAGGCCCACCAATCCAATCTCTTCCTCTGCTTCTTCTTCTGCTTCTGCTTCTGCTTCTGCTCAGTCTTTAAGCCCAACCCATCATTCTCCGCCGAGCTCGGGGAGGCAATCCATTCACTCTTAGGCCTTTCCTTCTTTATCTCACTCCCAATCCACTCCATCACGTAGTCCTTCACTCTCCCAGACTCGGACCCACCCCCATTGTCCTGCTTCCACCACCAATCCCTCTTCGAACCCCCATTCTTTCTACCATTACCGGTCAAGTCTTTGCCACTATCAACGCTGAACTTATCGAAGCACCCTTCAGATGCGCTCGCCTTGTCGATCCCGGCTTCCGGTGAAACCACCGCATTCTCCGGAGACGCCTCCGAATCCAATATCCTAATTACGCAACTCTCCGGAGATCGATCAGCGGGCAACCCACCAGCCTCATCGAACCCAGTCGTCACACTCTCCGTCTCCTCCAAAATCGATCCGTTATCCTCTCCAGCCTCGACCCCCCGCCTTCCCTCTTCTCCACCAGATCCTCGGTCTTCAACCTCGCCAGACCGAAATCCCCGATCTTGGCATTAAAATCAGCATCCAGAAGAATATTACTGGGCTTGATATCGCCGTGGATTACCGGTGGCTCGCAGGAATGGTGGAGATAAGCCAGACCCTTGGCAATATTAGAAACAATGTCGAATCTTTTCTTCCATTCCATGAGCTCAGCGCACTTCTTGTCTAGCAGCGCGTCCTGTAAGCTACGGTTGGGCATGTACTCGTAAACGAGGATGAGCTTGCGGCGACGGCGGTCTGAGGAGAAGCCAAGGAGAGAAATGATGTGAGGGGAGTGAAAAGCGGAGGCGATGGAGAGCTCGTTGTGGAACTCGCGCTGGCCTTGGAGGGAGCCGGGGGAGTCCATGAGCTTGAGGGCAAGGAATTGGCCGGAAGGAAGGGTGGCTTTGTAGACGGAGCCGAAACCGCCATGGCCAAGGAGGGTGGAGGAGGAGAAGGAGGAAGTAGAGCGGCGGAGAAGAGAATAGGAGAAGCGGCGCTGGTGGTTGTCGGATGGAGTGGTACGGTTGAGGGAAAGCTTGCGATATAGGAGGAGTAGGAGGGTTAAGAGGAGGATGAGAAGGAGCGTGAGGGTTATGGGGAGGAGTATAGGGAGGAGAAAACTGTGGTGGTGACGATGGTGGTGGTTGTGAGGCGGTGGGGAGGGACGGGATGGCATGATTGTAAATGCGTCGGACATGGAGGGGTGTTAGACTTTCATAGTGTCCCTCTCTATAGGGAGGAGAGAGAGAGAGTAGAGAAACCTGAGTGCTTGAGGAAAAAACCAGATCAGTGCGCCTTTTGTGACAGCTCCCTCTCTTTCTCCTTACGCAAGTCCCCTAAATCATGAGGCTTTATAATTTTATCCAAACATTTTTTTTTTTATAAATTGAATAAATAATTGTTATTAATTCAAAATTTAAATTATTCACTCACGTAATTTAATAGATGAGCTTCGTATCTTGTATCTATCTCTTTTGAAATTATAAAAAAAAAAAAATTCAAATAAAAAATTATAAAAAATGAAAGAATCTTTTCTATTTTTATTTCTATTTTTCATAAAGAATTTTAAATATTAAAATTCAATTTTTTCAAATTCTGATTTAGGCTATATTTAATAAGTGAAATAGTTTGATCACTACTATTTACAAATTACTTATTATTTTTTATTAATATTTTTTATTTTATTATTATTATTCAGATTCTAACCTCTAAACATAGCCTTAACCTTAATGCCCCTTTTATTTATGTTCTATAATTCTAATTCTGCATTAGAAAAAAGGAATTAATTATTGAATCTTACTTTCATTTATTCGTGGCTGTATCTAAAACAAAACTGTGTCGTTGTCGCCGATATATAAGTGGTAATTTTTTTTATAGAATAGATGAGATGGGATAAATTAAAAATTAAATAAAATATTATTATAATATTTTTTTTAATATTATTTTTATTTTAAAATTTAATTAATTATTTTATTTTATATGAAAATTTAATAAAATTATAATAATTAAATAAAATAAAATAAGATAAATTAAGAAGAATTGTTAAACGAGACTAAATTTCGTTTGATTTATAAATTTATCTCAACTTATTATTATAATTTTTTTTAAATAATAACATCAAATATAATAAATAATTTAACTTTTTAAAATTTTAAAATAATAATAATATTAAAAAAAATATTATGATAATTTTATCTTCTCAATTCAATTATTCTCAACGTTAACATAGCCACAATCACTTAATGAGACGGTAGGTCGTATCAGATGAGGTTGGGAAACGAATGTCACGCGCCCACGTACGTGAGCCATCACGTGGATCGAGCTTTTGTTATTTTGTTTTTTTCTGGGAGCATGTAGTGGGCCACGTTTGTGGGGTCCAGGAGCTTAGATCTAAACACTACTTCGAACGCGCTTTTCTAGGTCTCGTGGGAGTTCGGGTGTTAGTTTTTTTCTTATTATTATTATTATTATTATTCGCAGGGTACACGTCAGCGTAATCCAAGGGGTCGGTTTGGGCCCATGAAGTTTTGACCTATAAAGGAACTGTTTGTTTTTGCATTGTAAATTGAAAATGCCTTTTTCTCAGAAACCTTTTATATTTGAAAAATGCTATTTTTTTTAATGTGATTATTAATATATTTTTATATTTGTAAAAAATATTTTAAAATAATAAAAAAATATAAATGAAAAAACTGATCAAAAATAAAAAAGCTAATTTTGACCTAACCGTCAATGGAACGGTGCTACTCTGCCCGCTCTTTATATTTTGAATGTACCAAACTACCACTGGAAATTCTCGAGCCTTGTATTTGTTTATATTATTAAATTATTTAAACAAAAAAAAAAAACATCGATTAAATATATAAAGAAAGAATTTATGTCAGCAGAAAACAACATCAGGGCTGACTTTTATAATGTCTGGAAAAGGAGTGGTCCCTTGCCCAATCAATTAACTTCAAGCTGTAATGAGACGGCAGTAAAAATACTAAGAGTTAGTCAATGTCACATTATTTTGAGTAAAAAAAGATATTCTGCGACGTCAAACCGAAATTAGAAACCTACACATACCAATTCAATTAAAAAAATGATTAAATGTTTTTTTTTTTTTTGAGCTTTCCGGACTTTAAATTGTAATTGTATCCATAAAATCACATTCGAGCTCAAAAGAAAATAGAAGATTTCAAAAAAAATGCCAAAAAAATAAAGGGCAATTAATTTGGAGATGGCTTTTGACTTTACGTAACCTCGCAGAAGGAATATATGAAAACAAGTTGTAAAGAAGGAAGCCAAAGGAGAGGGGGGGAGAAGGTGGCAATGAAGCATTTCGAGAGGAAGAGATCAGACACAGAATAAAACAAAGAGGGAGAGAGAGAGAGAAGATGAAAGGGAGGAAGTGAGATCATGTGAGTCCCACGTTATTGCAAGCATTGCGAAAACGATAAAAGTCGAACACACCACTCTTGTCGGGGACTGACTGACTGCCTGCCTGTGGTATTTCTCACTGGCCGTTAAACTAAATTCAAGAAAAGGTTATTATTTTCATTGATTGATTTATTGAAATAAATTGGTAATAATGGCTTGGGTGGCCTTATCTGCATCCTCTCTCACATCACATGCACAACACATTTGATCCACTCTTTTGTTTATCTTTGAAATACTTTGCAGTTTGCTTGGTGGCATTGGCTGGCTTTTCCGTCCTCCACTTCAACCTCTTAGGTCACGAGACTGAATAGCTCTTCGAGCCTCGGATCTTCAATTCAGTAATACTTTAATGTTTCAAGGGCAATAAAATTCTCATCCCACAAAAATTATTAATTTTTTTTTTTTTCAGGGCATGTAATATTCTCCTCATGCCATTGAAAAATAATGCCTACACAACAATTTTATTGGCATAACATCATGAATTTCATAAAATTTAACGCAGAAAAGTCACAAATTGGTTTGACAGTAGAGTTTTGTGTAGTCCCCCGTGCATCAAGTTCATCCATCCTGTAAATCCGCAACACCCTCGACATCACACTCTCTTACGGCCATTATTTTTTTCGCTGAACTTCCCACATTGATCTATAAAAAATAACCCATTGAATAAGCACATAAAATCAACGTTGGGAGCCTCTCTTATATGAAAAAAACTGTGGCTTTTTTTCCCTTTCCTTTGCTGGCCAGGTACTGAAAGACAAATCAGGCCAGCTGAACATGTTTCAGCTTGCTTAACCAATTCAGCAGAGGAACTAGCAAATCATAAGCATAAGCATATGAACCAAAAAAAGGGGTAGGACTTGGGAGGTGTAAGAATCTGAAAAGCAAACATTAAAGCCAGTAAGTTTTTCTCCTCTCCCTACTGTTGCAGTGCTTTAATGGAAGCCATAACATCGTTGCTCTTCATATATAACCCAAAATTGCTGATATTCAATATCACATTCTTGAAAATGCGACAGAATCATCTGATTACAATCTTAATAACCTTTGCAGACTTGAAAAAGGCATAGAACTGAGCTCAGTAACCGATATAGGAATAAGCCTTCCGGCAACATAGTTGAACCTGCACAATCCTCAATGGTACAGAACTAACTCATAACCGTAGAGATTAAACTGAGAAGGTTCAACGAAAGATATTTATTTACTCCCATTCTTTAATTATTTGGATTAAGTAGCAAAAATCAGAAATAATTCATAAATTGGTTGTTGATAAGTATAGAGAACTAATTCATAAATAATTTATTTACAACCAATTCATTTAGGTGAAGTGAGGTGGAAGTCAGAAGTAGATAAGTATAGAGAACTACATTAGTGTTTGACAAATGCAGCTAAGCAAGGAAGATCGTCAAAAGGACTACAGGATGATACAGCTGAAACCAAGAAAATGGATAAACACCGTGCATTGTTTCCCATACCAGCAGATGCGAGGATTGGAGAAGATACAATGGTTAAAAAAAACAAGCAATAGATAACTCCAGTCATTAAAGCGTTCAAACAAGGTCAGTTCACATACTTTGGCAGCAACTCTGTAAGGAGCTACAGTGGCTTGGCACCACCATTTTCTTGGACACTATTCACTGGAGTTGTGGAGCCACTCCTCCTGGGGTGGCTCGATTGCCCTGTAATGGTTCTGCCCATGAACTTTCCTGCTTTGGTCAGCCCACTGCCAACAGCTCCAAGGCCACTCCCAACAATCCCAACTCCAGCGCCAATGCCACTTCCCACAAGTCCAACCCCAGCACCAAGACCAGTACCCACCATTCCAGTACCAGACCCAATCAATGATGCTGCTCCGTCAACTGCATCCATTGTACTCCCTATGACTCCCGCTTGTTTCAGTTTCTTTCTTTCTTCTAGGATCCTCTTCTCTTCTTCTAGGGCGATCAACTGCTCTTCCTTGTTAAATTCATGATACAAGACCTGAAAGTCATACATAAACAATAGGCTTGAATAAGAATTAACCAAACAGAAAACATCAGAAAACAAGGGAACTGAATAAATATAAATCAAGCAAAAAAGAATGGAATAGATATAATTCTATAGCAGGCCTCTCCAAACACAGATGCAGGATTAATAGAAATGAGAGGCAACATAAGGTTGTAACATCGTATCATCATCAAACTGAAAGGAGAAGTTTTAGCAAATAACAAGGTCATGCAGATAATAGATTAACATTTCTGATCAAATGTTTACCTTGATTGTAATTGTTCCTCTATCCTTCTTATCTTTTATTTTCAGCATGTCAAGTGATGGTAGCAGTCTCAAGTCAATCTCTTTTAGGATATCAGCTTCAAGCTCAATCAAGGGTAGCTTTACTATTCCCAATCTCTTGTCTTGCCCAATGTCCTTATCAAAGACCTGTTTGAAGAGCTCATGAACATTCATGCATTACTTGTAACAGATACATAAGATTTCAGAGTAATGACAGAACATTTTGGGTCCGATAACAGTTGAAAAAAAAAAAGGGAAGACTCAGTGACAAGTCAAGGCACATCTAAAACAGTATCTACAAATTTTCAGGGATAATACCGTCCCAAAAATAGTGGAACTAAGCATACATGTGTGCATGTGCACAAAAAAAAAAAAAAAAAAAATACATGTGCACAAAAACAGATCTTCCATTTCAGCTGAGGAGAAAATACAACCACGAGCTCAAAAGATCCTACTTTATAGTGTACTCAATTTGTATGTCCTTCACGTCCCTTCCAACATCTCTTGAAAATTAACCATCTCATGCTTCTCTGGTTCTTATTCAAATATACAATATCCACTATCCATGCCCAAACTTCATTTGAAAACACTAAATTTCAAGAGCTCAAAGGTCAGATTTATCAACCGACCTTGTTCTTTTTATTTCTATCAGTCTCCACCACCATTCCCACTAAGTATCCGACATGCATCAACTCCCAGGTATCGTGGAGTTTTTTTTTTTTTTTTTTTTTGAGGGGGGCTTTTTCTTTAGTCCTGTGGATATATGCACATTATAGCCTGTGGATATATGCACATTATAGACTGAATCCTATATCCCTACATCTAAAAAGAAGAAAAATATTGTCATTGGTACAGGCACTTATTGCCACGGTAAAACTTGTATAGAACTAACCATGCTGAATTATATGATAGATTGCTCCATTTACGAATTTGAAATGAACTTGCATTTTCTAACAAATTCGGTTGTTCAAAGTCTTTAAAAAAAATTAAAATACTGTAATTTTAATCTATGAGTATATTTCAATTTCTTTATGAAGAGCATAGATTGTCATCACTTTGCTTATTATATATTGGATGTGGGGGGAGGAACGTACGATGTAGAGTGTCGAGCTGCCAATATAAAAAGCTAGGGAAAACTGGCAGAAGAGCATAGCAGAAATGACAAATAATAATAAAAAAAAGTGTCAGCAGACTAAAACCTCGAGTATAAGGGTCTGTGTCTCCTTGTCTTCTGCAATCAACTCAAATGTTTGATTCCAAACAGGATTGAGGTTGTTTTCAACAACCTTTGTTTTGACCTTGAAGAGTGGCCGAATATACACAACAACATAAGGATCAGATTTTCCAATCATTTCCATGTTCTTCAAATCATTTGCCTTCACAACTGTCAAGGCAATCTTTCCTTGTGGTTTAAGCTCTAGTTCACTGGATAAAAACCAAGGCGAAATGTCACACTTAACCAGAAAAAAATAACGCCCTTCTTGAGATGGACTGAAGTACTGAAGAAATTATCCAAACTATTTTACAGGCACTGCATAACTTTAAGCATAAACGAGTGAAAATGAAAAATATATCTACAGGAAAACTTTGTTGACCAATTTTGATCTCTCTCTCTCTCTCTCTCTAATATGAGAATTTGAAATAGTTTTGCTGTAATTTGATATATCATAAAAAGAATTATGAGGAAAGAAAAAAAAAATTATTAGTTCCTAAACTCCTTTCCTTCTCAAGTTATTTCAGGAGATGATGATGATGATATTATTATTATTATTACCTTGTATCAATAGGTATACCACCAATTGGAACAACAATCCGATGGGGCCACTGGAGCATGTCTGTGACAATTGAATTCACGGTATCCTACCAAAAAAGAAAAAATAGATAGTGTAAGCAGCATAATGAGTAAGTAAAAACACAAAATCAATCAGAAAAAAATGAAATAATAAGATGTGAAACCACAACTTACATCAATCATATCTGAAAGTCCAGGGATAGCTGTTAAGCTTCCACCAACAGCCTTCAGAGTATAATCGATTCTAGGCTTGGGCTGATTGAAGTAGTTGAGAATTTGTCAGTTCCATTATTAATAAAAAATAATTACTTATCCAAAAAAGAAAAAGAGAGTCGATTCCAAATCAACTGTAACTGAACAAAAAGAAGTAACTTTTATGATCTTGTAATTTGAAGTCATCTCGCATCATGACTCCAACCATCAGACATAGTAAATTGATGCTTAATCGCTTACGCAGAAAAAGGTGGGGAAGAAAAAACCCTTTATGCTAAAGTTATGTACTTCAAAAGGTTTGATTAAATCCGTGCATATTATGCTTAAAAAGGTTCGATGAAAATAAACACATAAAACCATTGCCCCCTTGTTCTATTAATACTTTGAGAGGAGCACCTCACAGTTATATCACCCTTATAATCAATGGATGCCATCAATTTATTATTCTTAATATGGACACCATCTGTATTCTACAAATGCATTAACAATACTTCTTGTCAGATAAAAGTATAGGTAACTGGATCGGTTCAACACCAGTAACTCGGATCGGTTCAATTTAACATATTATATTGGATCGGTTCAACACCAGTATAGGTAACTGGATCGGTTTAACATATTATTAAATAGATATTCAATAAGTAGAAATCAATTTAACAAAACTTCATATATTTTCCCGCAATTAAAAAATCTTCACCCAAGTACCTCGGAAAGGAGGGCAACAACAACAGCAGAAATACAAGGTATATCTTCAGCAAGTTGGAAGATAACACGAACGACAGTGAAAACTTGAAGATCCTTCAGCTGTGACAGGTGGTACCACAGAAGTAACTTAAATCGATACTCTCATATACTATAACTTGATTTGCTATTAACATTTAAAAAAAAAAAATTCAAATAATACTGTTCAAAGTTGATGCACCAACCTGAATGGGTATTGAAGCAACAAGAGCAGCTTCAACTCCTAATATGATGCTTGGATCACCACCCCACCGAAAGTCAATATCCATAGTAATTTGACCTTTCTTAAGGCTCTGAACACGAATACCTGCATCAAATTAAGTACTTATACAGGAAAACTATGAGTAACATGATATATGATTATATGCTTAAAAACAATGTGCAAAGGGCTGATTTTTTATGGTTATATTGGCAAGAAAACCATACAATTATATCCCATAACTAAGTGAAAACAGGTAACATATAGGCAAAAAGTATCTTACAACTTGAAAATGAATATTTAATAATAGAAAAAAAGAACTTTAGGAGGAGTGAAAAAAAGGCCCTGATATTGATCATAAGAAATAAAAAACAAGCACTCCATGATGATTCCATAAACCGGCAACAATATATTTCAGGGGCTACAGACCCTTGAGTAAATATTAACTTGCAGGATATTAAGATGGACCTCATAAGATACAGCATTCTTAAAAATCATAGCAGTTAAGCAAAATAATAGCTTTTGCTTGTTAAAAATTGTGCTGTTTAATCAGAAAAGCATTTCATCTTCATGCAAAACATAATTATCTTCCTTCTTATGGCCTCGTCCAGCAAATAATTTATCAGAGTCCATATTTGGGATCCATGGATCCTCTCAGATGTTAATTGATCTGAAATGCTTCCAACATCCGTAGGAACTAAGTCGGAAGTTGGATGATTGGAAAACTTCCTTTTCTCGATTTCGAGTAGAAATTTGATGCCCCACACTTTAAAGCCACCTTTGCCTTGTGATCGGAGTTGTTATTATGACCTATCTCAGTTTCCGCCAGTAATCATAAAGATTGTTTGGTTAACAATTCTCCTTATTGGTAACTTTCACTATTTTTTACAAGATTGCAATCTTTCACGGGAAGAGAGTATCCCCATATCCACCAAACAAAGAGGTCACACTCTAATGAATGCTTGCAATACTTTCAAATATTGAAGAACTAGTTGAATTACAATAACACAAATCCAAGATTTCCCATAAAAAACCCCTCACTTACCATTGTCTTTAAAATTTTGAGAGACAGCTGAAGATCTTTTTTTTTTTATTCCTTGTTTTTCACCACTGTTGAGGTTTAGACAAGGACATGTAAATCTGGACCCTTTCTTTTCTTCATATTGGAGCTTAGTTCAAAAATCAAAGTAAACGAGTTTAAAGCAAGCGGGAATCAGATGAAAAAAGGGATGGACAACAAGAGAGGTGGGAAGCAAAAAACTAACAGAAAACTCAGTTTTATGCATTGAATGAAATGACAAACACCCAGCTTAAAGGCTGATTAGCTAATGAAGAAGAAATTTTCATTCAATTGAAAGAGGGGCAAGCAAGCATATTCCTTAAGGCAGAGGCAATGTTAGCTTTAAACCTACTTAGAAAACAGTGGAGGACTTAAAAAGGACTTGTATGACGTAATTCCATACATATTCTAAGAACTTATTTTATGGATTACATTCTTATATAAATGTGATGACAGTCAGTAAGAAATGTCTAAGGTATCTCCATGACATAAATGTCTATGGTATCTCCATGACATAACATTACTGCTAGTTAGACAAATTGTGATGCGGGCGTGCGCACAGAATTTAAAAACTAAATAATGACTCATACCTTCAATTTTGGGTGCCACATTACCAAGAGATAATTTGCTGAACTTAAGCGAAGTAATTCCAGGTGGTCTGTATTCTTCTAGAAGTGGCTCAACAGATTCTCTTATTACCATTTCTCCTGCCTGACAATAATCAAATCCAAAATAATTCAGAAAAAGAATTAGGTATATTCCTCCAGGGCAGTTGCTTAATTTTCTGTATTCTCTTTTCCTCTCTAGAACATTATATCTCCCTTCCTACCCCTTCATGATGGCCTCCCCTGTAAATCAATTTTATTCATTCCTACAACAAACACTTGTGCACACGTTAAAACTCTCAGGCTAATTCCTGACATCAGTAGTGTTTAGGACACCCAAACTTAGTTTTTGCCCCACATAAGATCTGGCCACCAAGAGGTGAGCCACATCTAGGGTGGCCAGAGATTGGCCACCTCGGTGGCTCTGTTAGCCAAGCGTGAGGGGCACCAATAAGGTGGGTCAGTGCCTTGCCAAGGAAGAGGGGTTGCGATCTCCCCCTCCCCCTCCCCCTCCCCCTCACCCGCTCAGCCCCTCCTTGCTCAGGGAGGAGGGGGAGTGTGCATCTTTCTTTTAAAAAAAAAATGGTGGTTTTTTTCCAGTGTTTTTGGAAATCCATCTGATACAAACGTTTTTGCATGGATATTTAGGACAGATATTGTCTCAAATGAGGAAACATCTTATAAGTTGGAGGATTTTTGACATCCAAACATGGCCTAAGTCTCCATTTCCAAGGGATGTGTACCACAAAGCTCAAGGATAAAAGCTCATTATAATTAGTATAAGAAAAGTTATATACCATAATTCACTCTTGAAAAATGTAACTTAATCCAACTGAAATTAATTCCTTCCAAGAAAATTCCAGTCAATACAAATGGAGACAGAGATTATGTTATTCAATAACTAAAAGAAAATCCATTGCTGTCATGATTATCACTACATTGAAGGGGCTGAAGTCCAGGAGGGGTGCCAAACTTGATAATTGTGTGGTTGTTAAATTCTGATCAGAAAAGTATTCAAGGAGAATTTGGCATATAATAAAATGCATATCAAGAAGGATAGCAAGTTCGGAGGCTTACATCTGCAACGTAAGGCCACAATTTGCTCAGTTGCTTGTTTAGCCATTTTACCTGAAAATTCCACCAAAGTGTATCATAAGTAGGCGAAGAAATTCACAAACGAACAAACTTTTTTTAACACTGCCTAGCATGGTTAGCCTCCAAACTGCGCAGCTCAATATCAAATGTATGAAGCGACAACGACAAGTTTAGGAAAGGAAATTAACTTGCTCAAGATTGAATGAACTTATCGATCATACACAATTGTTTATATTGATAAGATTAAGGAGTTTTCAGAAACTTAAAATTGTAAGCAAGACAAAGCTAGTAAGGATTTTTTTTTTTTTTTTTTTTGAGGGGGCAATATGTTTCTTTGGGATGGAATGGATTTTGGAGAGCCTACACTAAGGGCCTGTTTGGGGTTGCAGTAGGAGCCTTTAAAAGTGCTTAAATAGCCTTAAAAGCTCTTTAATGGAAAAATTATATTGTTTGGATGTTACATATCAAAGCACTTTTAATCCCAAATAAGCTAAAACGTACGTTTGAGGAAAACATCAAATGATGTTTTTTCTCATACATGCTTTTCCGGATAATGCAGAACGTAATTTGAATTTTAAAAAGATTGTCAATGGACGAAAACACCCAAACAACTTTAAGATAATTACAACTTTCAAACTTTCAAGGATATGGTCATAATCTTTAAATATTCAAATAATCATCATTTCTACCTCATAAAACACTTTTTAAATTTGTTGCTAAACAAATGTAACATGTTTAAAGGTGCTTTTAACATATGATTACCAAACAGTAAATAACTTTTTAATGGTAGAACTTATTCCTTAAGTTATAAGCTATAAGTACTAAAGCTATAAGCTATATTTTCCACCACAATCCCAAACATGCACTAAGAAATTACCAACAGCAGTTCAGCTAGTAGAGATAAAAGTAATTTAGTGATTAAAGTTGGCGGCGGACAGTTTATTGAATCTAGGCCCCTTATACCTAGTAAATGTTTATATCTACTCAAACCAATCATGAAAATGAAACTCTTTTTAAATTTCACGAATACTGACAATCCACATGCCAGTTCAATCACCACTAGGGCATATTGTGAAGGCTTTAAAATCAAATAGCACAATGTAAAGATGACAACTAGGGCAACACTAGGGAGTTCTTTTTGTTGCTAATCTTACGACTCATCATGTTTCTAAAATTCAACTGAGACACATGCCAAAACAAAGCAAACCATATGATCTTTTGAGCCCTCTCTGTTCATTATATCAAATGTTAGAAAAGCTGAGGGTAAATATTCCAATTAGTACGTAAACGAATAAGCATAATGATAATAAAAAAAATCAACAAAAAATAATCAACCTGTTCAAAGATGGGGAAAGATATCCATTCAGGAAAATTATCTCCGCAAATTTTCTTCAAATCATCTCGATTAAGGGATCCAAGGAGTTTTATATCGACAGCCTACAAAAGAAGAGAATCATTTCTAATATTATTAACCAAGTAAAACGATAAAACCTATATGTGAAATCACGTCTATGAAGAATGTTAGCTCAGCTAAAGCTGCTTCTCTAACTGGTTCTCTGAAATGGGCCCGAGGCTAGACTCAATAGAAAATCAACAAAAATTTTGCTTCGTGTGACTATTTATAATTAAGAACACTGACTTCAGTTTTGATTCCTTTTACAATCATATTATGAAGGTACTCAAAAGGGAGATTGTCCAAATGAGTATGAAAATGAGAAATAAGATACATACACAAAAAATTGCATCTCAAGCAGAAGTAGCAAGGATCGCCAATATTTTGTTCTAGTTTAAGCATCACAAAATAATAATCGAAAGATATATTTGCAACTTTTATCCACCGGTTTTCATGTAAACTTAAAATCCCTAACCCACCGAACCAATCAGTCAACGCAAATCTCCAATTTAAACATGAAAAAGGAAAACAAGAAAACAACAACTTGAGACAATTCGAGAATAAATATAAACAGAAATAAACTTTGAATGCATCCAAATTTGGGTAATACCTTAGCAATTCGCTTGGTGCTTCGGTACCGCATCATTTGTTTCCATCCAGCCATCAATGCAATCCCGAATACCATTCCCATGAAAACCCCCGAAATTAACCCCATTTTCCTTTAATCCAGGTTGCAAATGAACAATTCCCCAAGAAGCAATTAAATCACAAAACCGAATTTTCCCAAAAGAAACAAAAAAGAAAAAAAAAAAAAAAACACAGAGAGAGACTTACAGAGTAATGAAGGAAAGACAGCGAGTGGATCAGAGAAACAAATGGGAAGACTTGAACAATTGGGAGCGACCCCCCACTGCGTGACTTGCTTGCTCGATCGCTGGAAAGTGTCGGTTACTTTTGTTTGTAAGTTACTTGCTGGCTCTAATAACTGTTGGGAATCGGGACCTGTCGGCATTGAATTCAATCAGGTGGCACTGGTAGGGCATAAGCAAGAAAGAGACCCCTTCCTACCCTTATGGTTTTGTTCGCCCGATTAGTGATTCACGTTCGATCCCCTCAATTTTTCCTTAAATTTTAGTTAAAATGCACATTTGTTATAATTTTATCTTAAATTTTACTTATTTTTAAAAACAATTCGACATCTCATTTCTTATCTTTTTTTATTATATTAAAATAATATTCTTCTTTTCTTTTTCTTTTTCTTTTTTTTCTTCTCATTTTCATTTACAAACTTAATTACTCAATATTCTTTTTATATTTTAAACTATTATTTCACTTAATATTTTAAACAAATATTTAAATTATTTTTTGCGAATATGATAATATTTTTAAATTAATATTTAAAATTATTATAAATATGAGTATATGAAAAAATATAGATAATTGAAATAAGAATTTATTTTATTTATTAGACTAAAATATTAATAAAAGGTGATTTAAGAAATAAATAGTAATTTTTTATATTTAAGAAACTATTATTCATTTTCTAAATCAAAATCTTAAAATAGAAAATGGGATGGGAGTGAATTTTTCAATTCCTCTCTAAATTTTTTTATATAATTAAAATATAACAGTGAAATAGGACACCGGATAGAAATGTTTTTCGACCTCTATCCAATGGCCATTTGGTCGAGTCCTTTCACATGTTCCATATAAGTAATATTAAAGAAAACAAAAAAGTTTATTATTTTTTTATCATTCTCTTATTATTTATAATATATCATTAAATTATAAATTTATAAGTGAAACGTAATATGAAAAAAATAGATACTCGTATAAAGTGGATTTTTTTATTAATAAGAGACGATCTGGCAGCATTTATGTATCGACGATAAAATCAGACCGCTTTCTGCTTTATATTTAGAGTTTTGCTATACAACATCTACTACACTTCACACTCCATATTTTTTTTAATTTTTAAAATTTTTAATATTTTTTTAAAATTTTTTTTGAGTTTATTCTTTTTAAATTATTTAAATTTTCTATTTATTATTCATATAATAAATATTTGATAAAAGAAAAAAATAATAAAAATTAAAAAAAAAATATAAAGTGTGGAGTGTGAAGAGGTTGTAAAGATTTATTGTTATATTTATTTATTTTCTGTAGTGGGATTGCATAAATCTCTTTCCAAGATTCGCCATTTTCTGTAGTTATACGTCGTGTTTTGATCCAATAATATCAAACGAAAATGTTAGTAGGTCTTCTCGTTTAATTTTATTATTTATATTTTTTAATTATTTTTTTTAATAATTAAAAAGTAATTATTAATAAAATTATTTATTTATTAATGATTAAGAATATTTTAAAAAATTAAAAGAAAAATAACAAAAATTTTATAACTACGAGTACGGCCGCTAGCATGATCCATAATGGCAACACGTTTAAAGAAATAATTATTTATTTATTTATTCTTACTCAAATTCATCGTTCTCGCCTTATTTAATATTTGATTTTGCCCTTCCTTCAATTAAAGACATTTTTTCTTTACAAATTATCATTTAGCGGCTATCAAAAGGTATCCTGACTTTTCGTTGTCGCCATCTGAAAAAAAATAAAAAAAAATAAAAAAAAACACTCGTTGAAGTTCATCCGGGTCACCTTCCCCTAACACCCCTCTTGGAGCCACATTCTTGCCACGTCTCACCTTCCCTGCTTTAAAGCTCCGAACCCTATAAAATTATAAATCATGACTGCTCATCCGGGTTTCAATTAAATGGATGTTTATGATTAATTAATATACCGACTAGTCAGAATTCAGAAAATCTCTAAAATTTAGACGTATCTTAACGGAATTAGAAAGTTGCTTTAATTTCTTTATTTATTTAATTGAGAAATTTTATCTCTCACGTAATTTTATAGGGGCTGATATCATAAAAAATTATGTAATTTTCTTAATTTAAATGAAGGTAATATACCTACTAGTCAGAACTTATAAAACCTCTAATACTTGGATATATCTTAACGGAATTAGAAAGTTGCTATTTCTTTGTTCATTTGATTGAGAAATCTTATCTCTCACGTAACTTTATAGAGGCTTGACATCGTGAAAAACTATACAATTTTTTTAGTTTGAATGGAGGTTTATGACTAATTAATATACCTACTAGTCAGAACTTAGAAAATCTCTAAATCTTGGATGTATCTTAACGAAATTAGAAAGTTGCTTTAATTTATTTGTTCATTTGATTGAGAAATCTTATCTCTCGCATAACTTTATATGGGCATGACATTGTGAAAAATCATGCAATTTTGTTAGTTTGAATGGAGATTTATAACTAATTAATATACCTACTAATTAGAACTTAGAAAATTTCTAAAACTTGGATACTCTTCTAAAACTTGGAAGTATCTTAACGGAATTAAAAAGTTGTTTTAATTTATTTGTTCATTTGATTGAGAAATCTTATCGTTCACCTAACTTTATAGGGCCTGGCATCGTGGAAAACTATGCAATAATTGAGAGCTGCTCTGATTCAATGTTTTGGTGATGGTGGATCAAGCATAAGAGATATTTTGCATGACAGTATTAAACATTAATTTCCAAATTTATTTATTCCTTTCTTAAAATCTTTCTTATATATTCTGGCCATAAAAATGTAATTATGCTGCTTAATTAGCAAGTTAATTTACAAATCAATTAATCTTGCTTATTTCTCAGTAAAAAAAAAAAGTTTTGAGTTTAAAATCCGATATCCGAACCGGTTTGTACCTGGGTTTAACCATTCGAGTTCCAATTTCCCGAGTTGTGGAACGGACTAAAAAAACTTACCCGAATGAACAGTCTTACTATAAATGGATGATCGGAGTTCTTTCTAGTTTTAATCCCCACTTTTGGTTATTCACATTTACAGCATGCACGTGGCACCTCCACTCTAGGATTTTCAATTTTTCCTTAATATCATGTGTATTTTATCTGTCATTGTTAATAATAATCATATCTAGTTTTCATATATGTTTGCGTTTATTTTGTCTTGTTTTGTCCTGTGTGAGGATTTTTGAATTAATTTTGATTGATTTATCAATTTATAATAATGTTTTAGGTTTGAAGTTCAACACACATCCCAAGTCGTCGGTTACTGTTTGTTTGGATTCCCCAACCTCTACTCTCCTCTTGTAGTTTCAGTTTTTAGTTAATGATATATATGGATGAAGGAATAGAGTATATCTTTATTTTATAAATAAAATGTTACAATTATAAAAAAATTTTATAAATATAAATTTACCACCTGACATAACTTCATGCAATACATCATAAAAGTAATATCATAGTTTAACATATCACTTTCAATTATAAAAAATTTTAAGTTTAGTTTTATAAAATTTTTTGTAGCTAAAATATTTATCTTTTACAAAATAAGGTATCTTTTGAATACACAATTCAGATAAAATATTTTGAATAATAATAAAATATTTTGAGTTAAAATGAAATAAAATTATTTGTAAAATATATGTTTGGATTGTGAGATTATGTAAAATAATTTTAATTTTTGAGATTTAAAAAAATTTGGGTCTGCCATTGATTAGAAGGTTGAAAGTGTACAGTTCACATATTGTTTACGTACTGGTCACGGTCAATTTCACTGTTCATAAGTGATCACATACTATTTATGTCAGTTGTCAGTTTGGTACTGTTCACGCATTGTTTGCTATTAGTTTTTACTGTGCAATACTGTTTATTTAAATAGATTTTTTAAAAGTAATAATCTTGAAAAAAGTTATTGTTTGGGAATAATCACTTTGTATATCGTATATAGCATCATCTCAACTATTTATCTGGAGAGAAGAAATTAGTGAATTGTAATGTATACATTATGTGTATCACTACAGTAGATACTATATAGCATTACTATTTTTAAAATTTAGAAATGAAATATTATGTGTTTGGATTTGAAAAATTAACGTATATTATAGATAAGATGCATCGTGTAACCAAACTAGACATAAATATTTGATTTCTTTATACAACCCTTTATGGATAATTTTGAACAATTAGAAATAGAGGCAGGTGAAGATTCAAATAAGATGTTGCATATTATTTGGATATTTCAGAGTATTTATGAATAATTATGAAATAGTTTAAGATAAGATGTTTTATTAGATTTTAAAAAAAGGAGATAAAAATTTGAAAAAAATATAATTAATAAATTATTTGAATATAATTATTTAATATAACTTTTATTTTAAAATTTGAAAAATTTGTATAATTTTTTGTGTTTGTTTAAAAGTTGTGAAAAATTATAATGATTATATAAAAAAATTAAAAGTAAAAGATATTTTATGTTTAAATGACGTTGAAAATAAAATATTTGAGAATAAATGACGTTGAAAATAAAATATTTGAGAATAAATTACAATCATAAAATTTGGTTGGAAATATAAAATTAAACCGGCAACTCCCTACAAATTGGCTTTTCGAGATTATGAATTCGTTTATATTCAAAATTTACTTCAATTCATCTCAATTCATCTTAATTAATTATTATAATATTTTTAAATTTTTACATAAAATATAATAAATAATTTAATTTTTTTCAAATTTCAAAACTGATTTCTCAAATTTTTATATAAAATATAATAAATAATTCAACTTTTATTCTACTATTTACAAATTATTTCAACTCATATCTGAATCCAAACCTATTAGATCGAAATATTGCCTTAAATGTTAACTATTTTTTTGAAATTAAACATTTTAGATTTTTTTTTCTAAACTTTTTAATTACAAAATAAATATAAAAAACACACGAAAAAACTAAAGAAAATGAAACTAACGGAGAAAAATGGCCCCAACTCACACATACGAACGTCGTTATTAGGCTAACAACTGTCATAAACAGTGAATGAACAGTAATTGAACGCTTATGAATAGTAAAAACTGACCGTAATCAGTACGTTAAATAATGTGTAAACAGTATTTAAACCGTTCACTTTCGGCATTCTAATCAACGGCAGGATCCACAACTTTTCCAAACCTAAAAATTAAAAACTATTTCATTTTATCTTAATATCTAAACATAAATATAAATTATTTTATCTCATTTTAATTTAAAATTTTTATTATTTAAAATATCTAATTATGTATTCAGACGAGACCATTTTGTAAAAGATAAATATTTTAATACAAAAAAATTTTATAAAAATAAATTTATAAATTTTTATAATTGAATGTGATACATTAAATTATAAAATTACTTTTACGATATATCACATGAAATTGTGTCGGTTATGAATTCATATTCATAAAAAAAATTTTATAATTGTATCACTTTTATTTTTAAAATAAAGATATACTTTATGTGTAATGTCAAGCTTACTACTCTATTATTATCAATTTAGTACTTATAAATCATTTGAAGTTTTTTATTGTTTTATAATTTTTTTTAAATATTTTTTTAACATCTTTAATCATTAAAAAAAATTAAAAAAAATAATTTTATTAATAATCAATTATTCAACCATTAAGTAAAATAAAAAATTAAAAAAAAATCAAATTAAAATATGTAATAAGAAAGTTGTAACTCTATCATTTTTCATACTATATTCATTTACACATATATATCATTAACTAAAAACTGAAACTACAAGAGGAGAGTAGAGGTTTGGATTCGGAATCCAAACAAACATCCCAAAACAAAATATAAAAAACACACGAAAAAAATAAAGAAAACGAAACTAACGGATAAAAAGGCCCCAACTCACACGTACGAACGTATTATTAGGCTAACAACACAATCATTAACCGAAAATTACAGTGATTTAATGGGAATAGCCCGAAGGGGCTGGGCAATGCGTAAGGTTATTCCAAACGTTGTCTCCCTCATGTCCATATCTTCTGGCTTCATCTCATCTTCAAGCTTCCAATTAAAGTGGTGAAGAAGAGAGGCCAACATGAGGGGTACCATCCGATTGGCCAAAGGCAATCCAGGGCATATTCTTCTTCCAGCTCCGAAGGGAATGAGCTCGAAATTCCTGCCTTTGTAGTCAATGTCTTTATCTAAAAACCTTTCAGGCGAAAACTGGTCTGGGTTTGGCCATATGCTCGAATCTCGTCCCATTCCCCACACGTTGACTAGTATTTGTGCATTCTTTGGCACAGTAAAGCCACGCATCTCTACGTCAACCTCGGCTTTGTGGGGGAGTAGTAAAGGCGCCGGTGGATGCAACCGAAAGGTTTCTTTCACTGTCGCGAGTAGATAAGGTAATTTTGATATGTCGGATTCTTGAACAAGCCCATCTTTGCCAATGACTTCTTCAAGCTCCTCTCGGACTTTTGCCATTTTGGAGGGATTGTGCAGTAACTCTGCCATTGCCCATTCCACCGCGCTTGATTTTGTGTCGCTCCCTGCACTATATAAATCCTGATAGGAAGTATGTGAGAGCTAAGTTTAGAGCTACCCCTTTTTTAGGTTTGACGAAGACGAGAAGGAAGTAGATGAATTTATACATATATATATATATATATATATATATATATATAACATTTTTATTTTAAAACAGTTAAAAAAAAAGGGAAGCCGGTAATAGTTGAATGGCAACAACATATATAATTGAATTGAAGTGAAAGATGATTTTGCATTAAAGCAAAAGCATTGGTTTGGGTAAAGTTGAAGGTTAGTTAAAATTTTAGATAAGTTGTATTAAAAAAAGTCCCATATTGAATTGGGTATTTCTAAAATAATTTAAATTTCTGCTATAGTCATTAGTCAAATTTAAAGAACCAAATTGATTTACCAAAAGTTAAAATAATAATTTTTCACTCCATTAAAAATATGGTTAGTGAATATTTAGATAGAATATTAGATATTTGGTTAGTGAATGAAAATTTAGGTAGAATTTTAAATAAGTTTAATTTCAATTTTTGGTTATTAGTATTAAATGATCATTAAAAATATAATTTTTTAATATTAATTTAATTAGAATATAATTATTATTAATATTAAATTAATAGAATTATAAAATGTGATACAAATAAATTAAATAAAAAAATTATTAATTTAATAATATTTTATTATTATAGAGAGTAAACGGTTAATTTAATGTAGAGATTGAATTTAAATAGAATAGATAAATATAAAAAAGTATGATATTAACTAAATTTTGAATATGCATTTTGGCCAGATCAATACTAGAGCTCTTGAAGATGAGATAAAAATAAAAAATAAAAAAAAGAAAAAGAAAAAGAAAGAGAAAGAGAAAAAGAAAGAGAAAGATAAAGATAAACATAAAGATAATGAATCACCATAAGCAAATGTTTGACGTCGTCGTAGCTCAATTCTGAATTATCGTCTTCAACGAGACTAAGGAGGGAGTCAAGTACATCGCTGCCGGCCTTAGAAGCATTTGACGTTGCTCTTAATTGCAGGCGTTCATTGATAATACCATCCAAAATCCCAAACAATTTTGCAATATAAGCTGTAAGCCTCCGGCGTGCACCTTGCGGATCAAATAAACGAAGTGCTGGGAAATAGTCTGCAATATTAGGCCTCCCACCTTCTTCCATGGCACCCATTATAAGAGCCTGGAACTCCTGGGACGTATTCGAACCATACTGGGCCAAGTCAGTGGAGAATAACATGTTTGAAATGACATTAAAGACTGTTGTGAAGGCAACTCCACCAATATCTATCGCCTCACCACTGTTGCAACTTGCTCCAATATGGGCAATTAGCTCTTGAACCTTTTTATGTCGAATGGCTTCGGTGGCATCCAGCCGTTGTGGAACAAACATTTCCATGGCTGCAACTTTCCTGAGACTCCTCCACCGAGTCGATGCGGGTAGCCACGCCACCGAGAATTTGTGGTGGCCAGATGCTCGGGCCGCGTCCGGGATAGTTCGGCTGGAGAAGGCTTGGTCGTGTTTTTGCAGTGCTTCTTTGGCTGTGTCTGGAGAGGAAATGACTACGGTGGTTGTGCTGCCGAGCTTGAGAGTCATTAAGGGTCCATATTGTTTGGAGAGCTTGGCGAGAGTTTGGTGGGGTTTGCTACGCAGCTCCTGCAAGCAGCTGATGTTGCCAACAAAAGGAAAAGCCTTGGGGCCAGGGGGGAATGAAGTGAGACAGCCAGACTTCTTCTTCCGGCCCCCAAGACCAGAGGCCAGCACATGAATGGATGCGGACACAAAGGAAATTAACAGCAGCAATGCTATGTAGTCCATTAACCCAAATGTATGTAGAATTGGGGTAGCTGCATGCATGAAAGGGAAGGAATTCATTTTAAGCTGCAAGGATATGCGAAACACCAATACAGATCCAGTTATTTATAGCAGCTTTCTGAGGAGAACCATTCCTGTTTCTGAATTCCGGAGGGTAAGTAATAATGTGGTGTTGGAAAGCGTACCCACATCCGACAAAACAATCGGAAGCCCCACGTTGCGTCAGCCTCCACAATTACAATTGCCACACTCAAAAGGGAAAAAGCTAGCATCCCGCTGGGATCCCATTGGAAGCTACGCTTCCATTTTTTTATTTATTAATTATTTAATAATTAAAAAATATTATTTAATAATATTTGGAATTTTTTCTTTTAAAACAAAACAATTAAAAAAAATTGAAATGGACTAGCGGGGCTCCGCTGGGAGCTCCATAGCACTAGCAGTGGGTGTAGACCCACCCCACCGAAAAGATGGTGGATCACTGGATTTTGTAAAGGAAAAAACAAGGGATTTCGCTGAGAGATCCGCTTACATTTATTTTTATTCTTATTTAGTGGTTAAGAAAATATTATTTAATAATATTATAAATTTTTTAAAAATATTAAAAAATAATATGAAAACAAATTTAAAATGCCTAGCTGGAGCTCCAGCGGTGGGTCTAGACCCTATTGTAAACCATTCAGATACGGCCAGTGAGCACGTTCGTTTTAGGAATAGTTTGTTTTCGTCAAATTTCTTAATTCATCTCGTTTAATAATTATAATTTTTTTATTTTAATATAAAATAAAATAAATAATTTAATTTTTTAATTTTAAAATATAAATAATATAAAAAAATATAATCTAATAATATTTTATTTAATTTTAATTTTAATATCAACTCCTCTTGTCCTCTCTACCAAAACAAAAACAAACGAGCTCTAATACATCCGAAAAGTCGTTTTCATTTTCTGAGAAAAAGACAGTCATCCATCAGTATTGCCTTTGGTGAGGAAGAAGTAATCGGGTGTGGACCATGCTATAGTACTAATCACCGAGAATTCTCGCAGAAAAGAACCTGTATTTTTTTTTGTTTTTTATTTTTCTCAAACATATTTTAGATTCATTAAACATTTATTTTTCTTATAAATATTAAAAAAATAATTTTTTAATTATTAAATAAATAAATAAACGAAAATCGATAACTTTTATCGTGATGCACCCTCGGTAAATGCATAATTTCCCGTAGGTTATTATCAAGTTATAAAATGTTAATATTAGTTAGTATATATCTGTTATATGCTGTTTGTTTATTTATGTGGAAAAAGAGGATGGTCCTTCAACGTGGTAGGTTGCGTGCAATTAGATGTGACAATATATAACACGATTCGTTAATTTAATACAAATACGATAAGATAAAAGTAGGTTAGGATTTATCCTTAACGGATTCGAATTAAAACGGATTAACCTGTTAAGACACGATTGATTAACGGGTTGATAACAGATCAATCCGTTTTGACCCGTTATGACCCGTTAAGAAAGTTAAAATTACAATTATACCCTTATACTTAAAAATAATGTTTTTGAGATTTTAATTTCGATATTTTTATTGTTTGGATTGTAATTTTAGACTTGTAGTTAGTTTTATATTTTTTATATATATTGTGATTTTAACATTTATATAAAATTATATTAAACTTAACGAGGTCAAACGGGTTAATTTCAGATTTGTTCGACTCATTTACATAAACGGGTCAAAACGAATTGACACGACACGACCCGTTATGTTAATAGACCGTTTTAGAGTTTGAAATTTTGACACGATAAACTTAACGGGTCGAGTTAGGATTGATCCATATAGTATAATATATATATCTTAACACGACACAAATACGATCTGTTAACACGATTTGACACCCATACATATAAGTATATCCTCTCAAGTTGTTATTCGACTTATGTGCTTCAAGTATAAATAAACACATAAAATGGGATATATATAATTTATTTAAATGTTGTTCAAAATATTTATATGAATAGCATTAAATATTACATAGAGGTTCTAAAAGTGGCCCGTTTGGGACTTTGAAACATAAAATTTCTATCTGATTTCATTTTATTTTATTTTCAAGCATAGTTTAAATATAAAATTTTCAAATTAATCATTATAAAATTTTCAAACTTTTGAATAAAAAAAAAAAAATCAAATTTTTTCAAATCTCTAAATAAAAATAATATTATAAAATAATATTATTATAATATTTTAATTTTATAATATTTTTTATTCAACTTTTTTTCTCATTTTCTAAAATTCAAAAATTATTCAACTCAAACTATATCACTATTATTCACAAACTATTTTACTATTATTCATAAAATTTTCATTTCATTTCACTCATCACCTCTCCCATAGAAGGTGGTCACCGATGGTGACTACCGATTGCAATTTTTTTGTTTTTACTTAATTGTTAGGTAGTTATTTTAAAATAAATTTTTATTTTTATTTTTTAAAATATATAATGAATTTAAAAAAATATTTTTACCTATTAGGTAGTTGTTTCGGTGGTACTATCTTTTTTTTTAATGTTAAGGGATATAAAAAGTGTATAATAATAATAATAATAATAATAATTAAAAAAATAGAAAAAACCTCACGTAGCCCGTCGGCAGCATCCATAAGTGGATTCACCCGTGAATGTAGCAACACTCTTATTATATATTAAGGTGCATGAAGAAAGAGCCGAGACGCCGGTAATGATAAGTTGTTTGTCGGTGTACGTACGTCTGAAGACTGATGTGAATTATGTTGGGTCACCCTGCCGCCCGGTAGCCCACTTTTTACTTCACTTTGACCGGTAGTTAGTTTTATAATTTTTTATAATTTTATAATTTATATTTTTTTATATTTTTAAATATTTTTAAAAAATAAAAAAATATATCAACGTATTTAAATTTATTTTTTTAATCATTGAATAAAAAAAAAATAATATTTTTTCTAAACAGTCAAGTAGAACGGTACAACTCAAGAGATAAAATAGTTTTTTCTTTGCTGTTTCTCAATTCCAAAGGATAATCCACTAAAAAAAAAAAAAAAAAAATCCCAAAGGATAAGAAATGTGTGATGGTTATAATACGTAGTGTATAACTATATTATAATTATTTTAAAAATTAATGATATTTATTATTAAAAAATTACTCAAAACTTACATATTATATTATATAGCTGTAAATATCATTTATCAATCCTAAAAGCCTTGTTGTTTCCATGAGTAAAGTTTGGTCCCAATGAAAATTAGAAATAGACCCAATTGCGAATTGGGTGATTTTAGCTGAGAAATGGTGGGAACGTAAAGTCAAGAAGGAATCTTGGAGTACTAAAAATTCATCCGTTGATTAACACCAGAGAAAATCTGCTGGACCATTAAATTAACATACATCAATACATAGTAATTCTCCACATTTTTTTCATTTAAAGCATTCTTGTTGATCAATCTTTATCTTCACGTTACCGTCAAAAAAAAAAAAATCTGCTGGACCATTAAATTAACATACATCACTACATAGTAATTCTCCACATTTTTTTCATTTAAAGCATTCTTGTTGATCAATCTTTATCTTCACGTTACCGTCAAAAAAAAAAAAAATCTTTATCTTCACCGACTCTTGTTATCTTTTATACCACACATGTCATGTTAACTTCAGTATCAATCTTTATCTTCTCTTAGTCTTATTATATTTTTCACGATACGTGTCATGTTAACTCCAGTATCAATTTTTATCTTCGCATATTCTTGTTATCTTTTCCCAACACGTGACATGTGAACTTCCTCCAGTTTATCGTTGCAGGCTCATAGACCTTGGGCATCCCTGCTTCAAACTGTCTTTGGACTGCAGTAGTACTGTACCGGTGCAGTATTACTTCATCTGTTATTCTACTTTAATCCATAATTTTTTTTTTTTCAAGCTGAAACATCCACTCACATGATCCTTTCGTGGCCTGAGTTACTACTGCACGCGCGTGGGTATAAGATTATATTTAAATGTTAAATTGAATTGAGTTAAATTAAATTGAGATGATAATATAAAATATTATTATTATTTTAAAATTTTAAAAAAATAAATTATTTATTATATTTTATATTAAAATTTAAAAAAATTATAATAATAAATTGAAATTGGTTTAAAACCAAAGAAGCCTTCTTAGATTTGGCTTCTTTTTCAACACAACAATATAATGTTAGTAAAGTTCGCATAGTGCTTGGCGGTTGCAGTTCTCGTAATGAAGAAGATAATAATATTATATTATTGCAGATGGAATTCATTAATAGTGTGAAAATGGGAGTGTCTCCCATCAGCCTGATCGATCCTGTTTAGTGCTAGACAGTGTAGACACCATTAATTAATTAAGGCAGTAGTAGCAGCGAACATCATTGTAATCGGAGGGTGGTAATTAGTCTGTAATCCTACCAGTCGGTTCAATCGGTTTCGACTGATATAATATGCAGCGAACCCGTTTGCTTCACTCGATCCCATGAATCTGATTTTTGTTGGGTGGGTCAATGGCGGGTCTTGCGGATGGATCGGCTCAAGGCCTAGTTGCAGCTCTCATCTAGATGCAAGCTAGTTGCTACAAATTAAAACTGAATTTAGATGTGATGTTGAGTTGAGTTAAGTTAAAATGATAAAATATTATTAAAATATTTTTTTTAAATATTATTATTATTATTATTATTATTTTTAGATTTAAAAAAATTAAATTATTTATTATATTTTGTATTGAAATTTGAAAAAATTATAATGATGAGTTGAGATGAGTTTACTTATCAAACTAAACCTAAATCTATAATTGAGATGAAGTTAGATTGAGAAGTTGAGAACAACATGCTCTAATTTATTTTGTATAGAAGTTGAGAACAACCGCTCGAACAGAACTCTTCCAAAGAGGTTCGCTTGATGTGCGCTCGACGTGTCGCTCGAGTTGTTTCTGAAAGACAACGTGCGCTCGACACCTCGCTCGAGCCAATGTTCAAGACAACTTAGAATTCAGGATTGTGAGCGCCGTGATCTGTTGGGACTATATAAAGAACAGCTTATTTTTGTTCTTGGTGTGGAGAAACAGAACAAAAACCCAGTTGCTTCAAGGGCTATAGAGAGAAAGTTTTCCCCACCTTGTGAATCTCTCTTGGACAAACACATCTCCACTACACCACACCACACTCAAGATCAAATCTTATTTAAAGTCTATTGAAGTGGATGTGTTAATTGACTGGAAGAGTCTGGAGCTGCTGTTGATGCAGAAATTGAGAGGTTTTCGTGGGAAGCTATAGAAAGGTCGGAATTCCAGCACTACATGCATGTAGAGATCGAGTGGATCACTTGTGATGTTGTAAGCCAAGTTTAGCTACTACAAAGGTTTTGTGAGTGTCTTTAAATTGGTTGTCACAAATTTTTTCTATAGTAGATTTTAGATGGTTCTTTACACTTGGAGTGATTTTAGAATTTAAAGACGTTCTTCAAATGAGTTTTCACTTTGTGATCAAAATTATTGTGCTAATTATTTGTATTATTTGATTAACTGTTTGTTTGTTTATACTTTTTAAAAGACCTTCAAAATTGGATTAAATTTATTCACCTCCTCTAAATATAGTGATTGTTAGAACCACTATTTTTTCAACAAAGATAGAAAATATAAGACCATAAAACAAATTTCAAAATAAAGACCTCATAAAAGAGACAGGACTATTACTTTAAAAAGTTACAAATGATGTCGGAAAAAATGATTGTCAGGAATCACAATTTAGGCATAGTTTAGTTTCAGAAACATTTTAGACTATTCATCTCATTTCAACATTTAAAAATTATTTAAATATAAAAATTATTTAATTTTAAATTTTTATCTAATTATTATAATTTTTTCAAATTTTTAAATAAAATACAAAAACAATTCAATTTTTTTAAATCTCAAAATAAAAATTATATTAAAAGATTATATAATATTCTAACAATCTTTTAACTTATTAATTTTTTATTCAATTTTTTATTTCTCATTTTTTAAAACTTCATAAAAATCTTAACTTAAATTATTTCACTATTATTCATAAATATCTCCCTATCATTTATAGATTTTTCATTTCATCTCATCTCAATTTATTTGTGTAACCAAACGATACTTAAACAACTCATACTTTTTGAAAAGCGTCCCAAGTAAAGAAAAAAAAATATTTAAACAGTATACAGAAAATAATGGAAAATCGGATGTGGAGTTAACTAGAATTTAGAGGTGGAGCCGACCCCGATACTCTAGTATTTGACATAATTTTACATCATCTCGCGTTGGGCTTTGTATTGTTTGTATATGTTGTAGTATTCGCGTGTGTATTATATATTATGTGTGTGTGAAAATGATTTATATAATTTTAAGGTGCATAAATTTTGCAGTTCTTTTAAAAATATTAGTCTGAGTATCATTGATGCGTGGATGATTGTTGCCTGTAGTCATGCAATGTGCGTGAAATACTTATTCAAACGCACCTGCCCTCATGGACAAAGAGACAAGATAAATAATTAAAATTAAAAATTCTTGATATTTTATTTGCAAACTAATGAGAGGATATACCATTAATTTAATAATATTTAATTTGTAATATTTTAAAATTTTAATTATTGTTGGAGATCATGAAAATCATACAAACCGAAAAAAATGTACCTCAATGTCAATTTTTTGTAGTTGTTTCACAAGTAAATCTAGTTTGTAAGTCTCAAATCTGTCTGTGGTTGTGTTCACCACATGGTTGAATATGCTATATAGATAAATTAGAACTATATGCTACGTAGATAAATTAGAAAGACACTCAAACCACCCACAACCTAGATGTCGTTTTTTAAGAGATGATTCCCATAATTTACTGCTACTTTCTCTTCTCGTACATGGCTGTTGTGATCCCTCCGTTAATTCATCAATACATTATTCTGCACTTGTGTTCTTTGCGTGACCATCTGTAACAGTTATATATTTTCCTTCTTTATTTCACGTACAACAGTAGGACAACTATAAATGCTCTGTTTTTCTCTTATGTAAAATTCTATATAAGTAAACTATCAAGCCATGCATGGAGCAGGGATTTTCCCTTACATGGTATTAGAGACCCAAACGAGATATTATCCATGTCTTCATCTTCTACCTCCTCGGTCCCCCCTGTGGCAGATCTTGCATCTATGAATCTCTTTTGTTCCAAAACCACTTTACCTGATATTTCCGTTAAGCTAGCCTTCACCAATAATCTCCTATGGAAAGCACAAAGTGTTCCAGCTTTACGTGATCATGGGCTCCTCAGTTATGTCACAAATGAGCATCCTTGCCCATCACAGACCATCCTCGGTGATAATGGTGTTTCCACTGTCAACCCCGTTGTAGTGCAATGGTTACATGCTGAGCAATTGATCATCGAATGGATCAACAACTCACTAACCAATGCATCTCTTTCACAGGTGACCAACAGTGAGACCTCCCTTGAAGCTTGGGAAGTGCTGAAAACCTTGTATGGCCGACATACAAGGGATTGGGTCCAATGTATGAAAGGTGAGCGCAATCACTCACCAAAGGTTCTTCTTCCATGGAAGATTTCCTCCTTAAAGCCAATCCCTTGGCTCTATCTCTCCGCGATGCCGGAAATTCCATGGACGAAGAATACTTCATCATCTGCTTATTCAGAGGCTTGGGCTCTAAGTTCGACCCCATTGTTGCTGCTATTAATACTCGAGATAGCTTCCCTTCTCTCGAGGCAGTCATTAGCAAGTTATGTGACTTTGAGCTTTGCATCTCCATTGGTCGAGACTCTTCTTCCGTTGTTACCTTTTATTGATCCAATCATAAAGCTTCTTCCACTAACCGTTAGAGGGAAGGTCAATCTGGTCATGGCCGTCCCAGACATTCTCAGTAGAAAAATAGACTCTCCCGTGGTGGTGGTGGTGGTCGGTCTGAAGGCCGTTTGAATGCTAGTGGTACCTCATCCAATTCCTCTCCTGCTGGTGGCAAACCTACTATGCGTAGTGGACGCATCACTTGTTTCCAATGTGGTGTACCCAAACACAAAGCCGATGCATGTTGTGCTACAAATGAAGAGGCAGAGCATTATCAGGCTTTCCTTGCTATTCAAACTGGAGACACAACCGTGATGCTTAGTTTCCTGATACCGGAGCTAACCATCACATGGATCCCACTCCCATCGATGCTCAAGGTATATTGTCGTACAATGGCACAGACTATGTAATGGTTGGTAACAGTTCAGACTTCCTATCTCTATCGTTGCACATTCTCAACTTCCGCATGCTTCTCTTACTTTTAAGAATGCCCTTATTGTTTCCAAAATTAAAAAGAAAACTTCGATGTCTAAATTTACAACTTATCATAATTGTTGCTTTCTCTTTTATCCTTGGGGTTTTTTTTATCAAGGACATGGGGATGAACAAGGTGATGCTTAAAGGCTTGGTCAAGGATGGCTTGTTCCCATTATGTCCCACCATCAGTTCCTTTTCTCCTGTTGCTTTTTAAGCTACTAGAGTTTCCAGCACCATATGGCATGCACAACTGGGCCATCCCAATTCAAAGATTCTTAGATTGTTACATTCATGCTTGCCTACTTCAAATAAAAGTGTTTCTTTTTATGAAAGTTGCACCATTGGCAAATCTAAGAAATTATCTTTTACAACTCATATTGCTCATGCTGAACATTTTCTTCATACTCTTCACATGGATGTTTGGGGGCCTACACATATACCCTCTTAGGATGGCTTTAGATTTTATTTAGTCATTATTGATGAATATTCTCGCTACATATGGCATTTTCCAATGGCTCGTAAAACTCACTTTCAAACTCGTGTAAGAACTGTTCAAAGTGACGAGGGTGGAGAATTTGTTAATAGCACATTGAAAAGTTATTTTTCTTCTAATGGCATCATCCATCATTTGTCTTGTCCTGGCACTCCCGAACAAAATGGTATGGCTGAAAGAAAACATCGTTAAATTGTTAAAACCGGACTAACCTTAATGGATCACTTGTCTCTTCCATCTAAATTTTGGACTGCCGCATTCACTACTTCTATTTTCCTTATAAATCGGTTACCTACTCTCATTCCTAATGGCAAATCATCATATGAGTTAGTATTTAAAACTCCACCTTCTTATGACACTTCGAGAGTCTTTGGTTGTGCATGTTATCCATACTTGACCTATTTTGGCCGCTCCAAGCTTGATTTCAAATCAATTCGGTGTATTTTCCTTGGCTACTCACCACATCACAAGGGATATTGTTGTCTGAATACGCTTTCTGGTCGTGTTTATATCTCATGACATGTTCTTTTTTATGAAACCATATTTCCATTTTCTACTCAACAAGAATATTTTCAGGTCCCTCTCAAAGCCTTTAAAGTTCGGGCTCTACCCACTAGTCTTGAAATGCCTCGGTTCAACACACCAGCAGATCCCTTAGCCCTTAATGACCCACTAGTCCTTCTCACACGGATCTGGCCCCATCTGTTTCCCAACCTGTAGTGGTTCCAGTTGAGCCCAACTTGGTTTCTATTCCTTCTTCACCACAAGCCATCCAAGCATCAGGCCTAATTCACACTCACGACATGATTACCCAGAATCAGGATGGTACCCACAGGCCCGAGTTATTTTTATCAACCCGCCATCCTATTCTCATTTGTTTTGTGGCTGATTTAGCCGTCCAGCCTTTGGAGCCCAGAAACTATAAACCGGCTCTCAAAGATCCAACATGGAAACAAGCCATGCAAATTGAGATTGATGCACTTCTTTGAAACCATACATGGTCTTAAAGCCCAAGTCATGAATTTAGTCAGCAGTAAATGAGTCTTTAAAATTAAGACTCAAGTCGATGGTTCCATTGAAAGTACGGCTGTAAAAATAAACTAGAGAACCGACCCGGACTGATTGGTTTGGTCCAATTTTAGACCAGTTCCTCCATTTTAAAAATGGTCAAAATCGGTCCGGTTCCGATTTTAGGTTTTCTAGCATCGGATCGGTTCGTATAAATATATAATTTAATTAATTTTTAATATTATATATAATATTTTTTATATTATATATAATATATATAATATATATAATTATATATAAAATAATGTTATATTATAATTTATAACATAAAATTTAAATCTTAAACATAAACATTTGTTTGATCATATGTTTTAAATATAAAGTATATATATTAATTACATTTTATGGCCTAATAAATTCTCAACATGTTCCTTTTGACAAATACATTCATAATACTAATACTAAAATCGAAACTAGATTGAACCAGTAAAACCCGAAGTGCTGGTTCAGGATGATAACCGGTGCGGTATCAGTTATTGAAAATGTAAAACTAGTGTATACCAGTTCGTTTCCAAAAGTTGTCTCAAACTGGACCGATTACACTCTTAATTGAAAGATATAAATCTCATCTTGTCGCTTGTGGCTTCACACAACTTCTTGGACTTGATTATGATGAGACCTTTAGCACGATTCATTTAATCTTGACGTTGGCCCACTCCCAAGTTGACCATTGAGATAACTTGATGTGAGCAATCCTTTTTTACATAGTGATTCGTAGGAAAAAGTTGTTCTCACTCAACCACTTGGCTTTGAGGATCCAATTCACCCAGACTATATTTGTAGTCTTCACAAAACTCTCTATAGTCTCAAACAAGCTTTGCGAGCATTGTACATGAATTTAGCTATTTTATATTCAGCAGACGGGCTTTCAATGGAGTCCAAAAGATGCCTCTTTGTTTTTCATCGTCAAGGATAAGATATTATTCTTCTCTTGATTTATGTCAACGACATTATAATTACTGGTTCTTCTAGCTTATCCATTACTTATTTTCGATCTCATATGTCCAAAGTTTTTCACATGAAAGATCTTGGAGCTTTGTATTATTTTCTTGGTCTTCAAATCTCATTCCTCTGGTGTCTAACCCACTGCAACTGAAGGTGCCCCTCTTAATGATCCAACTTTGTATCACCAAATGGTTGGCTCTGTCCAATATTTGACATTAACCCAACCAGATATTACTTTCACAGTGCACCTTGTTTGTCAATTTATGCAAACTCCTTGTGAATTTCACCTAGTTGCCATTAAAAGGATCTGTCGATATTTAAAGGGGACTCTGCTACGTTTTGGTAGTGAGAATACCTGAAAAGTGTTAAGAATATTTGTGAATAGTTATGAGTAAAGATTAGAGTGGGTTTGTGGGTTCCATTGAGAGTATTTTGAGTTGTCTGGATGTATGAAGTATGTTGAGTTGTTGACTTTTGGATATATAGTTGAAAAAGGTGTGGGTCCCATCAATGATAGATTTTTTTTAATTTTTATGATGATGAAATGATAATTTTATTTATATATAATTAATAATAGTGATAAATATTTTAGTGATTTTATTTATTTATTTATATATAATAGTGATAAATATTATAGTGATTTTATTTTTTGTTTATATATAATAGTGATAAATATTATAGTGATTTTATTTATTTATCATATATAACAGTGATAAATATTATAGTAATTTTATTTTTTATTTATATATAATAGTGATAAATATTATAGTGATTTTATTTTTATTTATATATAATAGTGATAAATATTATAGTGATTTTATTTATTTTTTACATATATTAGTGATAAATATTATAGTGATTTTATTTTTTATTTATATATAATAGTGATAAATATTATAGTGATTTTATTTTTTATTTATATATAATCGTGATAAATATTATAGTGATTTTATTTATTTTTTACATATATTAGTGATAAATATTATAGTGATTTTATTTTTTATTTATATATAATAGTGATAAATATATAGTGATTTTATTATTATTCTCTCTCTCTCTCTCTCTCTCTCTCTCTCTCTCTCTCTCTCTCTCCCCCTCCCTCCCACGCCCAATTCTCCCTCAGCCCAGCCCAGCGCCGCCGTGCGTCGCCCAGCCTCACTGCCACTACCGGCGACTTCCCCTCACGCCGACGACCAAGCCAGCCACCATCAATCTCCTCCACGCGCAGCTCCCTCTCTTCCCTGCGGTAACCTAACCAAAATGGGTTTCACCCATTTTCTCTCCACTTGCACCGTTGTACACGGCCACCCAGCCTCACCGCCACCACCAGCGACCAAGCTAGCCACCACCGATCTCCCCCACACGCAGCTCTTTCTCTCCTACGGTAACCCATGGGTTTCACCCATTTCTATCCACTTGTGCCGCCGTACGCGGCCACCCAGGCCACCGCACCTCCATCACCTCACATTAGCAACCACCTCTCGCAGACCTAGCCACCACGAGCCTCCATCTCCCTCTCCGTCGCACACTAGCATTTGCACCCAACACAGACTCTCGACTCATACTGAAACATAGTGACAAGAGATGTTTGAAAATTACTTCAAACTCATTTGGATGGAAGACTATTTCCATCCGAACGAGAGTTTCTCAGAGTACCTTAGATTAGTCGGACATCCAAACACAACCCAATCTTGGCCTTCACTTTGTTAAAAGCCTTATCTGAGCTATTACTGGCTTCTGCGATGCAGATTAGGCAGGGTCCCTGGATGATCGCAGATCAACTACCGGGTTTGTCATTTTTATGGGAGGTAGTATGTTATCAACTTAGGAGTGTGACCGGTCTGGTCCAGTCCGATTTTGGATAAAATTTAGGACCAAACCAGTATGCACCGGTTTTACATTTTTGAAAACCGATTACGCACTGGTTAATCTCCTAAACTGGTACATTTGGTTTTACAGGTTCTAGTCCGGTTTAAAAAGTATAAAACCGAAACTGGACTGATACCGGCCGATTTTAGAATTAAGGAAACCGGTTCCAGACCGGTTCTACCGGTTTAGGCCAGTTTGATTTTTCAATGAAATTTTACACCCATAGTCATTCCCCTTTTATAGCCAACCAACCCCCCATGGGACGGTGGAGATCAATCTGATCTAATGGCTTGCATGGATTCTCTAGACCATTCTGGAGAAATCCACCACCTCTATAATATTCTATAAGCCCTAGAATATTTAAAGTATCTCTACACTATTTTAGAGACTTCCCCTCTCTATAACTCTTTTAATAACACCATAATACTTTTGAGCCTTTCGAAGCCTTCTGCAATTACAGTGGTAAGAATATCTCAGGTATTCATAATACTCAATTATTATTTATTATTTTATTATTATTTTTTATCTATTTTTTATTATTATTTATTATTTTTCATTATTATTTAATATTTTATTATTTTTTATTTTTTATTTTTTTACTATTATTCACAATTTCTCAACTCTTCTCACAAAATTCTTATCTATCTCATCACTACATATTTTTTAAATATCTATATAAAATATAATAAATAATTTAATTTTTTTAAATCTTAATTTAATTTTTTTAAAATTTAAAATAATAATAATATTAAAATATAATATTTTAAATTTTTAACAAAATATTAAATTATCCTCTCATCTCAAACCTTCTTGAGACCAGAGCTTTTTTGTTACACGTGTTGTAGACATTTTAGTCAGATATTGTTAAAAAGGAGAGAAGAAAAGATAAGATAGAAACAAACAAAGGCTACAAATATCCTGTACCATGTGCTTTTCTAGAGTCTTTTAGTGCCATGTGAATCTCACCAGAGCTTTTCTGTTACACGTGCTGTAGACATTTTCTTCAGTTCAGATATTGTTAAAAAGGGGAAAAGAAAAGAGAAGATCGAAACAAACAAAGGCTAAAAAATATCCTGAGATGGCATTATTTTTTTTTCCTTGGTCGTGACATGGAATTTAAATAATTTTCATTAGAGCTCGCATATTATTTTGTAAGATGACTTTTTCTTTTGTAAGACTTATTTCAATAAGATGTTTGGAAAATGAGATATGATGAGAATTTTATGAATAGTAGTAAGATAATTTGAATTAAGTATTTATTGGATTTTGAAAAATAAGAAAGAAAAAATTGAATAAAAAATTTTATAAAATTAAAATATTATTATAATATAATTTTTATTTTAAGATTTGAAAAAGTTAAGTTGTTTTTTGTTTGAAATTTTAAAAAAATTACAATAATTAGTTTGAAAAAATTGTAATAATTAGTTTGAAAGCGTTTGTATTTAAATGATATATGAGAATGGAATGATATATGATGGAATGAAATGTGATTAGATAAGATGAAATAAGATGGGATGATATATGTTTCCAAACATCCCATAAGGTTAATGTATGTAAGAATAGTTTTTATGTTAATTAACTCATAAAGTTTTGGAATTAACAATAACTAAAGTGTGTTAATAAATAAACTTATTAGATAATTTTTTTCTAAAATAATATTCTTTCACCCAACAAGATTTCAATTTAATTTTAATTTTTTACTTCAATACATTGGAAGACATCTTATTTGTCTTTTGAAGAATATTTCTATATATTTTGACTTTTCAATTTTTAATTGACAATACATGCATAGAAAAGTGTGGTTAGAGGGATTTTTATCTGGGAAATAATGTATCCTCCAGGATTCCCACCGAGAAAAGCTGACGATTTCTTTTTACTTAATGGTTAAACAAGTTTTGTTCAATGAATTTGTGATTTAAAAAATAAATGTTTAAAAAATAAAAACAAAACAAAAAAATTTACACGTTTGGTACCCACTCTTGATGGCTGTAGCATGATCATTTTTATTTCCTCAAGTGGGCCCCTGTCGAAAAATAAAGTAATTAGACCCGCATCCGAGAAAAAACTAAAAATAGGCCCACGTCCATAAATATATGGACAATGCTAGGGGGGCCGCCCGCATGTACAGCTGGACGCGCCCCATTGTGTATTTAAGATTTTTTTTTTAATATCTTTAATCGTTAAGAAAAAAATTATAATTTTATTAATAATCACTATTTTAAACATTAATTAAAAAAAAAAAAGAATGACAATATCTGAGCTATAACTTTGAGCGATAATTTTAGCATGGTTTGGATAGTAAGAACTTCCTATTATATCTCATCTCATCTCATTTTATTACATCTCATCTTAATATCAAAATATTATAAACATAAATACTTTTCAATTTTAAATCTCTAACTTTTTTTATCATATTATTACCTAATCATTATAACTTTTCCAAACTTTCAAACAAAAAATAAAAAACAATTCAATCTTTTCAAATACTAAAATAAAAATAATATTTAAACAATATTTTAATTTTATAATAATTTTATTCAATTTTATCTCTTTCATTTTTCAAAATTCTATAAAGTATTATAACTCAAATTATTTCAATACTATTTACAAATAGAGTAGTGCTACGGATCAACCACTGTTCACGGCTGATTTGTAGTACATGTGACGTGTCTATATATATATATATATATATTTTTTTTTTTTTGCAAAACACAAGTCTCTTTTCTCTCTCTCTCTCTCTCTCTCTCCTCTCACTGCCTGATTCTCCTTCAGCCCAGCCAGCGTCGCCGTGGCCAACAAGCCTCACCGCCACCAACGGCGACTCCCCCTCACGCCAGCGATCAAGCCAGCTACTAGCAATCTCTCCCACGCGCAGCTCTCTCTCTCCCATGCGGTAACCCAATCGAAATGGGTTTCACCCATATCTCTCCACTTGCGCCGCCGTACGCGACCACCCAGGCCACTGTAACTCCATCATCTCACACCAGCGACCACCTCTCACAGATCCAGCTACCACGAACTTCCCTCTCCCTCTCCATCGCGCACACGCAAATTACTCATAAAATGAGTTTCACACAAGCTTGGGGCCATCGACGGCCCTATCGCCGCATGCATCGGTTCTTGCCCCACCGAGTACCTCCCCTAATCACCACGACTCCTCCTCGAATTCCTCCGAGCCAGCCAAACCCTCCACCTCTCTCTCAGTCTTTTTGTCTCGCCCTCCACCTCTCTCTCGCTCTCTACCTCTCATTCATCAGCTCTTTCTCTGTCTCTCACTCCCTTTCTCACTCCTTCATCAGCTCTCTCTCATAGCCCGTCCGGTAATATTTCGAATTCGAGTGGGGTAGGGTAGGGGGAGGACGGGCGACGGGGGAGGAGAGAGAGAACGTAAATATTTCAAAATAAAATGTGTGAAATGAGAGGAAAGTGAGTTTTGTTGTGAGGGTATTTTTGCCATTTTACTATAATATGTTTTGGATGATCCCAAATAGTGGCTGATGCCAATATTACTTCTTACAAATAATATCTTCTTTCTATGTCTAAACTATGCCTAAAAAGCCTGGCTATATATCAGCCGCACTTTCCGCACACCTTACATAGTATTTTTTTTTTTTTACTCAACATATTAGGTGTGCTACGGCTACAATCAACAGTAGGCTGATGTAAATAATTTTTCATGTCTAGATATATACACATTCTGAAATCAGAAAAAAGTATCAAACCGTCGGATTAATCCTACGGTAAACATTACATCCACAACACCGTAGGGTTTCGGTAGCACTCGGCAGGAGTGGAAACGGGAGTCGTGCTGAGGATGGGAGGGAAAGGAAGGAGAAGAAGAGAGAAAAACTACAGAGCAGCGCATGGAGGCTACAGCCGCCTCCCTCCCCCGCCAAATCCTTCCCAAGTCGACGCTCTCCCCTCCAAGCTCCGTAAACTCATCTCCTTCACTTCCTCTCACTACCCTAAACCCCAAGGTTCTCTCTCTCTCTCTCTCTCTCTCTCTGTGTGTATATGTATCTTATATGCACATGCTTATGACAAGGTTGTTGTGTCTCAAATGGTTTTGTGTTTGTTTCAGGGTCTGCTGCGAAGGATGGTGATGCTAATAAAGTATGTTTCTTCTTCTATTCTTATTTCGTCATTACGATCCCTTCTCTGCCTAATAATAATTCGTTATTGAGAAAGATAGCAGACTAGCAGTGTTAGAATTCATCTATGATTTATGTTTTCTGGATTGTTGATTTTACTGCCGCCAGTTGGTTGATATTTGAATGCGCTTGTTTCTGTTCACGACACAAATGTGGCCATTCATGATTTTTGAGAGTTTCACGAAAACATGTCGACAACTTTGAAAATCCGGTTATTTCTCAAATGATGATTGGATTTTTCAGGATGAAACTAACCAGCGCTTCCTTAAGCATTCGTTGGATTTTGTTTGCATTGATTTTGGTGACCGTAGGTTCTCTGTTTTGTTGTTTAATCATGATTTCATGTTTTTAATGGCATTTATACAGTGTAATTTATTATCATGGTACTTCTAGAATGCAAACTTTCTAGTTTTTATGTTAGATCTAGTTACCCATCATACTTAACCCGTGGGGGTTGGTTCAAGTGGTAAAGGCCTTGGGTTTGGGGTAGCTCCCCCAGGTCTAAGGTTCAAATCCCCCTGGGTGCAAACAATCTCTAGGAGCCATCAAACTGGGGGATTTTTCTTTTGAATTACCAAAAGTGCACTTGCTAGAAACTCTTTGCCTTGGGCTTGTGCACCCCTGGGATTAGTTGGGACTCCATTCCCAGATACCTGGTGCCAATAAAAAAAAAAGTTACCCATCATACTTGTGTTTGATGATGGCTAACTACCGAGCCCTAACTTCCCTAATTCTATTTAGGCACTCTTCCAAGCCTTGAGAAATAGCTATAGTGCTTTGACTAGAATTTTGCAACTCACTATGAGAAGTGAGTTTCTGACGGTTGACCACTTTTATGGCTGGAAACTCCTTTTTAATAGGTAAGCAAGAACTTTATTGATACGAATTTTATAGCTGGAAACTTAACAGAAAAGTACCAGTTGATCGTGGCTTAAAAAACCTACTTTGGATTTTCAGTTGTTTTCAGTTTTTATTGGATGCTGAAACTAGGAGTGGCTAGTATGATAAGCTAACAACTATTTGGATCTTATCCACATTTGAAATTAGGGCTGTACAAGAAACTGTAAAACCGACCAGGACCGACTCAGACCGACCGCCAGAGCTCGGAATTGGCCGAAACCGGTGTAGAACCAGTCAGCTGGCGGTTGAATTTGGCCAAAACCGATGTCCAGTGGTTCGGTCCCGGTTTGAGCCTGGACTGGACTGCTGAACCGACTGATACTTGATTTTTTTTTTTTTAATTTTTAATTTTTTAATTATACATATATGAAACGACGCCGTTTCAGACGTCGTTCTGGGACTTAATGTTTGAAAAAAATATAAAGGAAATGGCGCCATCGCCGTTACCCTCTAGGGTTTAAACACATGCACTCACCCTTCTTCTTCCTCATTTCTTTCTTCCCCTTTCTGATTTCACACCAGTTCACAGCGCCACCCTCTCTCTCTCTCTCTCTCTCTCTCTCTCTCTCTCTCTCTCTCTCTCGGCATCATCTATCTCAAATAGCAACCACCTTCGTCGCCACCGAAGACGCCGACAACCGACCGTAGTTACGCCGAGATCGATGTAGATGGTTTTCTCCTCTTTCACCGACTGGTTTCGGTCGAGATTCACACCATTTCAAGATATCGGTGCTGTTTTCGGATTTGGACCGAAACCGAAACCGAACCTTCGGTTTTCACCCCTATTTGAAATCTTACTGTGGGGGGGGGGGGGGGGGGGGGGACTAGGGTATTGTCATATGCATTTTTATCGCATTACAGCAACTTTTGCAAAATTAATTGAGTCCTTCTCCTTCAATCTAATGATAAGTTTTAACTTGTGTATGAGATCTTGTGTGTCTTGTATTTTTTTAGAAAACCCGTGCAAAGGGTGTATCAGATCCAAATGGGATCACAGATGGAGGTGATAATGAGATTTTGAGGACACCTCAACATCCAGATAGTGGTGATGACACCACAAAGGAGAAGAGAAAGAAAAAAAGAAAGAGGAACAAGGTTAATGACCTTAGATTTGAAACAACCTTAGAGAACTCAGATGCTCGTGTGAAACGACGGGAGCGCAAGAAAAAGTAAGCATTTCACTGTACTTCATGTTTTTAAGCAACTTGTCGTTGGCATGTAAGAAACCTCATGGCTATAATTGGTACCGACATGTTTCATATTATCTTCATCAATCCTTAATGATTTTATTATTTGACTTGAACATGTAGAACCATATACTAAAAATTAGGGATGGCAATATATGACACAACCTGTGAACCTAACATGAACACGATACAAAATTAGCGGGTTTGGGTTTGATGTTAACGTATTCGGATTTAAACAGGTCAACCTGTTTAACACGAAATCAATCCGTCTTGATCCATTTAGAATTTATTTCAAAATTAAAATTTTTTTATTTTTAAATTGTAATGTTAGTATTTCTCAGTATGCTTATGTTTTAATTGTTATTTTAGACCTATGCTCATATTTATAATTGTATGGATTGTAATATTGGTGTTATTTTATGTTAAAATTTGAAAAATATTAATATATATTTTATAAGATATTGTGGTTATTAATAAATATAGATTTTAACTTTTATGTGAAATTATGTTAATCATGTCAAATTGGTTAGGCATTTCAGTTCAACTCATTTACATGAAAAAAATGGGTTTAAATGAATCGTGTCATGTTAACATATTTCTAATTAATTATTACATATCTAATTTGGTAATATATATTTTATAAGATATTGTGGTTATTAATAAATATAGATTTTAACTTTTATGTGAAATTATGTTAATCATGTCAAATTGGTTAGGCATTTCAGTTCAACTCATTTACATGAAAAAAATGGGTTTAAATGAATCGTGTCATGTTAACATATTTCTAATTAATTATTACATATCTAATTTGGAGTTTAGTGATCAGCAAAAACTGTACAGTTTCTATCATCGAATTCCTTGTTTGCTATTTGGGTGTGCATGTTTGCGTACTCCAAGGCAGTTTTCAAGTTTTCAGTCTTGTAAAGTTTGTTTTTTGGGTGTGTGATATTGTACCGAGTCAAGGAAAGTGCTAGCAGCATCTGCACTTGTACAAGGAAATGACCGGTCAAGTTAGAATCGTTGTAAATAACAATTCCATCTGGTAATGAACCAATGTGGGCCTAGTTACTTATGCTACTTTATCATAATTCACCCACACATTGTGGGACTCAAACAAGCTGGAGCTTCACAAGCATACGGAATCTGAGTTTAAATACTGGTGTCTGTACAAAACTGCCTACCCCATGTCTCCAGCCAATGATATAGGATTCTACGTTAATTGTCTTTTAACATGTGTGGGTCAAGTTCGGTATTCTTGTTGTAGACTTTCCTGATCCTGTTTTGACAATACTTGTGTTGGTAATTTGTATTTAACTTGGACATACTTTTGTTGCCAACATTTTAAGAAAATAAATAATCATTGGAAATGTTTTTAGTTTTTGAAGAACATATTTCGGGAATATAAAAAATCCATGTAATGCCAATGATATTTTTGCAGTGAGTAATGTGGTGTGATTGTTGCCAAAGCAAACAGATGGGGCATCCCATGGTTTTATTACCTTTTGCACTAAGCTCGGGTGTGCTCTGTTTACTCAGCAGATATGTGATTAGGTCTAAAATTTACACAGGTACTTAGAAGTGAAGAAAAATAAACATAAAAAAGCAAAGACTGGAGTGGATTGCGACTTTCCTGGACATGAGGAGATCAAATTTGGAGAAGTAGTTGAAGCTCCACCTAAGTTGGTTGGTCTTCCTAAGGTATCATCATTAATTTTTAGTGTTTCGTTACAGATTGATGATCTTCCTTGGACAAGAAATTTTAATGCTTTTTATATTACTGCTATTATTGAAGGCATTCAAGAATGTCCAAGGTGCTTCGCAAGAGAGGATTCGGTTGCAGGCTATTGAGAAATATAGGAATCGCAAGGGATGGGCTTCAAGGCCAGGGATTCAACTTCCTCCTGCAACTACTTCAACAGCATTTTAGTCAATTTCGGACTATTTTTGAAAATATTAAACGTAGCTTTTATTTTTGCAAGAGGGAATCTCATCTACCCGTTTGTGTATTATTGAGGACAGGAGGGCTCACTCTCTCCCAAATTCTGTAATATGAGTGGAAAAAGAAGGCTTGATGGATCATTGTCTCTTGTATCATAAGAGTTCAGAAATGTTTTTCACTTGAGAAAAGAGTTTTGTGGTCTCTCCGCCTTGTTTCCAGCCATTTGCTGGTAGGATTTCTTTAACAAGGGCGGCATCCATCGTCCATGCAAAGCGAAGGCACAAGTACTGCATTCAGCTGTAATCCAAGACTCGAATTGAAATATTAAATTGAGGAATATCCTGAAACCCTTGCTGGAAAAAGCTTAAATGCCTAGATGGTTGAGTTTAAAGTAACGGCTATTGGCCCCTTATAAAGACAGCCAAGCCAAAACTTCTGGCATCTGCTTTTGTTGCGAATCAGAGACTGAGAGGGTGGTTAGAGGATTAGTTTTAGGTATTCTTTTGTTTTTTCTCAAGCTGGGGAAGTACTGATGGCGGTGAGCATCACGGCAGAGAGGGCTCTTCGGTGCATGTTCGGAATCGCATTATGTTTTTCCACTTACCCAAAAAGAATTGGACACTTTTTAAATAAAAAATTCTGCTTATCATTTCACACACCACATCTTTGTATATGCTTCAACTTAGAGAAGTTGAATGGCTTCAACTTCCATGCTCAAAATATAGGAAATCAAGCTAGTTTCCATTTCTGGAGAAAGTGCGAACTTCAAGGCCTCTACCAATAGTTCTCTTCTCATCACCCGTTTTGAATGGGAAGCGAAGCAACCTAAAATGTTGAGATCTAATTTTATATTCTTCCATATGCAAGCGTATTACTTGAAAAGCCAAGAAATCTTAGGAGGACACCAGGTACCGTTAAAAAAGCAGAAAGAAAATACAAAGGATGGAGATAAACATTTGCTCTATTATATACAAGCTGAGAATATACTGGAATTTACCAGAAAGAATAAAAGAATCATAAAAATACAACCAATTCTGGTATCGTACTATCGTATCCACAAGAATGAAAACAATCCTAACTAACTTCTTCTACCGAGGCAGCTGAGCTGTGGGGAATCTTTCCTTCATTCTCATATAAGGACTTGGGTTGTTGCTCTGCTACATCTTGGCTATAGGGGAGTATGGTGGACTTCACTTCTGTAATGCATTTTCTTTGAGACTCCCCCTCAAGATGGGCATAAATATTTAGAACAACCCCCCATCTTGGACAATAGAAAGTGAAAAGTAAGAGCTAACAGAGCCTTAGTAAAGATATCTGCCATTTGGAACTTTGAAGCCACATGAACTGTGGTTATAGTCTCAGCTAAAACCTTCTCTCAAACAAAGTGGCAATCTAGCTCCACATGTTTAGTTCTTTCATGAAAGATGGCTAGTCAAATGAATTGTTGATTGACTATCACAGTAAAGGAGACTTGGTTGTTCATGATGCGCATTGAATTTTTTCAACAAGGAAATGAGCCAACAATTTCACAACTTGTGTGTGCCAATGCTTGATATTCTGCCTCAACAGATGATCTAGACAACATTGGCCCGCTTCTTGGACTTCCAACTAATCAAAGAATCTCCAAGAAATATACAAAAGCCAGTGACTGATCTTCGTGTCTCAGGTCAAGCTGCCCAATCCGAGTTATTGGCTTTGAGATGCACGGCTGACTTAGAGGAGTAGAAAATGCCCTGCCCGATTGATCCCTTCAAGTATCTAAGCACTTTATATGCTGTGTGCAGATGCTCTTGAGTTGGTTTATCCAAAAATTGACTCAAGACATTGACTGCATATGTTATGTCAAGCCTAGTAATGGACAAGTAGATGAGCCTTCCAATCAATCTACGATAGCTTGTAACATCATTCAAGTAATTTGTGGAAGAGTGGGATAACTTGTGATTCTGCTCTATTAAAGGACTAACAGGTTTGCATCCAAGCAATCCAGCATCCTTTAGAATTTCTAGAGTACTTTCTTTGGCAAATGTGAATACCCACAGATGATATTGCCACTTCCAGTCCAAGAAAGTATTTAAGAGCTCCCAAATCTCATATTTTAAACTGAGTATGCAGATAACTTTTGATAAAATCAATGGCTGCAAAATTGCTACTGCCTACTATGATGTCATCCACATATACATGGACCTTCCTCCATCAAGATCGCCATGGAGGAAGGTGTTATGAACATCCAGATGGTGCAAGTGCCAATTATGAACAGCAGCTAAAGCTAAGAACAGCTGCACTGTAGTGAGTTTGGTAACGGGACTAAATGTCTCTTGATAGTCGAAGCCTTCCCTTTGAGTATAACCTTTAGCTACCAAGCGGGCTTTGTTGTTATCAATGCTACCATCAAACTTTAACATAACCTTGAATACATACTTGCAGCCAATGGTCTTTTTCCTAGGGGCAAATGAGTGATGATCCAGGTGCCATTAGCTTTAAGAGCAGCAAGTTCAGATTGTATGGCTTCATGCCAATGGTAAGAAACAACAGCCTCTTCATAGGTTTTTGGCTCATGGGTAAGAGAAAGAGATAATGCATAGGACTTCTGGGAAGGGGAAAAGTTATTTTATGTGTTAACGCCCAAAAAAGACGCAGCCCGAAAGGAAAGAAAGATCCATTCCCGAACGCCCTAAGGTGGGTTGGGCCTCAATCGGTGAGGTGCGGAGCCCCGAACAGTGATTTGGTGCAGCTGTAAGATGCCGATGTGTACATCCATGGTAGTGAACAATATTTAAATGTAGTGAAATTAAGGAGAGATTGACACACAAATTTACATGGCTTGGCACTAGGCCTACGTCCACGGAGGTTTGGGGAGGGAATATTCCACTTTAATATGCTTGTTTACGGTCTCTCATAACCTCTCATTTCTCATTGTACAATGGTAGCTGGAGATCTACTTGCTGGAGAAGATGTTCTCTCTAGAGCTCTTCGTCTATAGGTTGAAGAAGAAGTCAAAAGAGAACCCAAAATCTCTGAAATCGTAGGCCTCCTGTCCCTTTTATCTGACTCTCTTCTTGCGTGCGCCTCAGTAGTGGTGATGAATGTCTGCTTTACATGTCTGACCCGTCTCTCCCTTTCCTACTTTCTCCTGACACCTCACTGCCTCCTGACACCCTTACCCTCTTATCCCTTCTTACCTCATTTCCTCCTCTCTTCCTTTGTCTTCTAGTGATGGTCCCTTAATAGGCTGGACCTTGAGAACTATTTTGGCCTAGTGTATTTTACCCCCTCACAATATAAAAGGTGAGAAGCAAGTGGGTGAGTGGTAGAAGGAGGATACACCTGATCATGTGATGATGTAGTGGTAGAATGACAATGATAATCATGCAAAAATGAAGGTGCATGCTTAATACGACCAGACCTCCTAAGAGGGACAAGCTGGTGAGAAATGTGAGGAGAAATGGACTCAAATGGAGTAATGGGATTTGAACTAGAAGGCGTATTAGAGTTAGGTGCAAGTGAAGGAGAAGCAGGAAGGTCAGGTTCATCAGAAGAAAGATTGTGAATGGAAGGTGATGTAATAGGAGGAGAGGAGGAAGGGATATCTGGAAGAGGTGGTGGCAATGTAAGACCCGAGATGGAAGAGAGCTTGGAATCAAAATCAAGAGGTGATGTAGAGTCAATAGTAGAATTAGATTTTTGAAAATGAAAAACTGATTTCAAGAAAATCACATCACGAGAAATGAAAGTAGTGTGAGTATTTAAGTCATAAACCTTATAACCTTTTGACTCCAGCTGGGTAACCAAGAAAAATACATTATTTAGCTCTAGGATCAAGCTTGGCTCTATTGTGTTTGAGCGTAGACACATAACATAAACAACCAAAGACTTTCAAGTGGGTATATGAGGGCAAGGAACCAAATAGAACTTCATATGGAGTTTTGTTATTCAGAATTGGGGTCGGTATCCTATTGATTAAATAGGTGGTTGTTAAGATGGCATCACCTTAGAATTTGAGCCAAAAAGAGGCTTGAAAAAGTAAGGCTCTAGCAACATCAAATAAGTGTTGATGTTTCCTCTCCACAATCTCATTTTTCTGTGAGGTATAGACACAAGTCTTTTGGTGGAGAATACCATTGGAATTGAAAAAATTTGGCATATAAAACTCATTACCATTGTCTGTCCTAATTTGCTTAATCTTAGAGTTGAATTGGGTTCCTACCATTTGAATGAAAGATTGCAAAATTTGTCTAGCTTCTTATTTGAATTTCATTAAGTAAACCCATGTTTCTCTATTGTGATCATCAACAATGGTGAGAAATTATTGACGTTCTTGCAAAGATGATTGAAAATATGGGCCCAAAATGTCACAATGTATTAAGTCAAAAACAAAAGAAGATAGAGTAGTGCTAGGTGAAAAAGGAACTCTCTTTTGTTTAGTCAAATAACAAACAATACAATGATTCTGGTCCCTACGCTTTACATTAGGAGAAGAGGATTGAATCAAATTCATCCTTTGATTTGACAGATGCCCTAGTCTAAGGTGCCAAACATCAAAATCCTATTGTTTCATGACATTGCAAACTCGAGAATTGGAGTGAAGCAAAGGAAGGTTAGAGTTATGGTTGGAAGCCTTGTGTCCAAGTGAGCTAGATAAGAGGTAATAAAGGCCATGACAATTTTTAGCAAGTCCAATTGTCATCCATGAAGAGAGGACTTGTATAAAGCAATGATTATGCAAGAATACAATGCATAGAGGAGAATTGTGAGTGAGTTTGCTGACAGACAATAAATTAAGTGAAAGAAGGAATACAAAGAACATTTGTGAGTATGATATTATCTTAGAGTTGTATAGTTCCTATGTGTGTGACAGCAACCTTAGTACCATTAGGTAATTGCACATGAGCTTTGGTGGTGCAAGTAATTGTAGTGAATGAAGAAGGATAATAAATCATATGATCTGTAGCTCCAGTGTCTATTATCCAAGATGCTGTTCGTGCATCACAATGCAGAAATGATTTTGAATGATTGTGATCAATATTTGAAAAGATGAAAGAGTATGAAGATGGTATACCTGCCATGTTCGAGTGGTGTTTGTTGGATGATGTGGGTTGTTTTGGTGCTAGAGAAGCAGATGGTTGACCATGATTGAGCTGTAGTGTCTCACCATTGACAAGAGCAAGAAACTTCTGAACTTGGTCTTGAATAAATGACAGTTGAGGTCCTTCAATTGGCCCATTATGTTGACCTTGAGAGCCTTGAGAAAGAACTTGATTAGTCGAATGGGTCAAGGATGAACTATTACTGCTAGAATAGCCTGGCTTGGACTTTGTAAACTTGAAGTTTGGTGGGAAACCAATCAGCCTGTAGCATTTTTCTTGGATATGCCGAACTTTCCCACAGTGATGGCAGGTAACCTTAGGCTTCTCTCTCCTCTTGGGTTGATTATTGACCATTGCAAGTGTTGATGGTTTAGCAATGGGTAGCACTAGAGTTCGTGCCTGCCTTTGCCTCTCTTCTTGCAAGATCATAGAAAAAATCTTGCCCAATGAGGGAATGGGGCTCATTAGTATGATCTACCCTCAAATGCTCTCATAAGAATCATTCAAGCCCATTAAGAATTTGAAGACATAATCAGAAATTTGTACCTCACCAATAGAACTGAGTGCCTTGCATGTGCAGAGCCCATAGGACCATCAAAGAAATGGTCTGTAGTTGTGCAGCTCTTCCTAGATGGCATTAAGTTGGGTGAAATATTCACTCACTAATGTCCCTTGAAAAATCGTTCCAAGTTGTTGCAGCTGATATATCCTCACATTGTTAGGTTGAGAAAAATGTGTCCTGAGCTTCTCCTAAATTTCCTTTGCAGAGCTGATGTAAAAGACATTGGAGGCTATGTCTTTTGAAATGGAATTAAGGATCCATGAGAGGATTAGATTGTTAAAATGCAGCCAAGGGATGTAAAGAGAGTTGGTTAATTCTGGAGTTGGGATACTTCCATCCAGTGTTGTGAATACCGTACCGTACCGGCCACTGGGCCGATACAGGTACCATATATATTTCGTACCAGCCTAAATACCAGCTGTACTGGCCTGTATTGTACCGGCCGATATTTTAGCCTTTAATTTTTTTTTTTCAAACTACAAGCTCATTTTTTTACCTCCAATTTAGACTAGATTATTTATAATTTATATATATATTTATATATAATTTATTCATATATAGACTATTATTTTAGAATATAATTTATATATATAATTTATTCATATATCGACTATCCCGAAATGGTATACGAAACGGTACTGGTATCGAAATATTTTGTTCTAGTACCTTAACCGGTACGACATCTGGTACGGTATTCAAAACATTGATTCCATCAAGCAAACCCAGCTTATTTTTTTATTGAAATGGCTAGGGTGAATGAACAACTCCATGAAATGTAATTTGGTCTTGTAAGTAGAGGTGAGATGACTACGGTATGAGCATTGTCATTATGGTGAAGGTAAAAAGGTTTGGTTGGGTCTTCTGTGGGCGAAATGGGAGTATGTTGAGCAGGAGTAGATGAATCATTGTTTGCCATTGGCAGTTTGAATTTGAGAAAAAAAATGACAAATGAACGAGAAAGAGCTAAATGCACCGAAGGTGACTTTGGAAAAGCCTAAAAGATGAAGGAGTAGGTTAAGAGATCACTAGGCCCTCTCTGATACCATGATAAGAAAAGTAGAAAGAAAATACAAAGGATGGAGATGAACATTTGCTTTATTCTCATTACCTTGAATGTAGGTACATGACTGGTAATATATACAAGCTGGGAATATATTGGAAGTTAAAAGAATAAGAGAATCATAAAAATACAACCAATTCTGGTATTGTACTATCCTATCCACAAGAATGAAAACAATCCTAATTAACTTCTTCCACCGAGGCAGCTAAATTGTGGGGAATCTTTCCTTCATTCTTAGATAAGGACTTCGGCTGTTGTTTTGCTACATCTTGGCTACAGGGGAGTATGGTGGACTTCACTTCTATAATGTGTTTTCTTTGAGAGATACTTTAAATAAATTAAAAATAAAATGATAAACTTATAAATTAGTCTACGATTAGTTTGTTACTCTATTTAAAATAAAGGAAAGTTAAGTAAAATTGAAATTATCTTTTAATGAACGTCACAATTATATTAATTGGCTTAAAATGAATTATAAATTGATTATAAGTATATGATCAATCATTTTATCCAAACTCTTTGGTCTCTATGGCTTGCCCAACTTGCCCTTCAATATATAATTATTTACTATCAATCTATATTTATTGCTCTCCACTCGTAATAATCACAAGAGAAAATGTTCTTTTATCCTCGTGAAACAAGTTATGGTGTCATAAGCCTTTTGGTTGCTTCCAAAACCCTTCATATTTCGTTTGGTTATGTCATCAATCAATGTCATGAAACAGACCAATCCAAGCAATTTGTGTTTCACAGTTTGTCAAATGCATTAGCATTTCATCATGAGTCCTTAGAGTTAGATATTTGTTCACCCATCTCATCTATCCATCAATTTTGGCAGTTGCCCACTTGTTTCTTAATCCTAATTGATGTGATCATTTTGTCATGATCACACCCCACTTAATTGTTAGAGAAGTCATATTCGTATTAAATTGTAACCAATCCATTTTTTTCCTTTAAACAAGTATATATATTATTGTGTAAAAGACTCAGGTTCTTTCTCTCTTAAAAAAATATCCAAACCCATATCTGATTTTTTTCGCAGGAGTGGAGAGGGAGGCATCACCTTCATTTTCCCTCTCATTCTCTTCTTTCTCCATATATGCACTTTGTTTATAAAGTTAGTTCTCTTTTACTAGTTGGTTTGTTTCCTCAAAGGCTGAAAAGACAAATCTGCAGTTTTCCAGCAACATTCGAGAGGCACACAGTGCACGAGAAGACTCCCAAGCCACAAATTGTTCTGATAGAAGTGGCGGTTCCACAAAAAACACCGCACGTGTGGCACACGTGCCACCAAAAGCCGAGTGTGGGCTTCACGCACCACCCCTTCTGGGAGGTTTTCCTACCACACGCGTTGGGCCAACAAACTCGCAACCATCAGATCCTTCAGATCTGACTGTTGTGGTTGCAAAGATATAAGAGGTGGGTCCCACGCACCTCACAGATTCAGGCATTTACCGAAGTTGGTTCAAACTATAATCCGTCCATTTTTGCATCTATCTTACTGCTTTCCTTAATATTTTTTTCCAAATTTTGTTAGGATACTCTTATATGTAAAGAGTTAAGTAAAATATTTGAATCGTTGGCGCCCGATAATCACCATCTCTTCTTTGGTCCTTTGGCAATCTCTCTCCGCCACAACCCATGAGCCCCACTTTTTTTACTTTTATCCATAGCGCGAGAATCACATTTACTTCGTTGAGAGAATGTGGAGTTTTATGACGATGTATTACGCAATGGAGTTTCAGTTTTTTAACTGGTATTTTGTTATAAGAGTTATCCTATTTGGCCACAAGATCATAAAGACGAGGTAGTGAACTTCCCCAACAGCCACTTCAAGACAAAATATAATCACTATAATCACCATGGTCCACGATCATGGAACTACAATCCCACTCGTGGATTGTATAAAAGTCGTCACTAAGTGCAGCTCCCTCCTAGTAGGGAAGGGTAGGAAACATTTATTTATTTCTAGGGCCCATTTCTTTTTCTTTTTATATAAGGCTGCATTAGTTAAGAAATGGTGTTTGTCGAGGTTCCCCTACCCCTTACTCATGTATTTCTACATCTCTTAATTATAATAAATCGAGTTTGCTTAGAAAAAAAAAGTATATATATCATTAACGTAAGAAAAATGAAATACATGAGGATGAGGTGGAGTTTTCTAACAAACACATCATGACAACAACTATAGTACAAAAGTGAAAAAAAAAATCAGATTTTGGGACCAAAAACTTTATCCTAGGGGTGTCATATTGTGTTAACGGCTCGTATTCGTGTCGTGTCAAGGCATGTACATTACACTTAATGGGTTAACACAAACACGACCCGTTAAGGATTTCGTGTCAAAATTTCAAACCGTAACATGACATAATAAGATAACGGGTTGACACGACACGACTCATTATGACCCATTAGTGAATACAAAATAAATTGACACGATACAACACGACCCGACCTGACCCGTTTCAATTCATTTACGTTAATGGGTTGAACATACACGGCACGACCGTTTGACCTGATTGATTTAATATAAATATAAATAATATCTATAAAAAATAAAAAATTAACTACAAGTCTAAAATTACAATCCAAATAAATATGATCCACACACATTGTAATAATATATTAAAATTACATCCCAAATATAATAAACAAAACACACATTGTAAATATATTAATGTTACAATCTCAAATATAATAAAAACATAGATCTAAACAAATTTAGAACTTGAAGAAGGAAGTAGAGCGTCCTCCTTGCCCTTGTTGTTCTCAAACTCCATTTCATCTTTCGTTAACTCGTCCAAGTTAAATTTTGATCTGCACAACAAAAAAATTAGAAAAGAATCAAACTTTATACAATAACGCATGTGAATAAAAATTTCTCAAATCTACAATAAAATGTCCACATATATCAGAATTTATAAAGATAAGCAACAAAAGAACGCCGCATATGAAGCTAAAGTACATTGACCTAAAATGAAATGTCGACATCCGCCATGTTCAAAATATAAACAAAAAAAAATAGATCTAAAAAAAAAAATCAAATATACAATACAACATATTCGAACGAAAAATTTCTCAAATCTATAGTCAACTTTCTACAACTCTTCGCATAATCTATGAAGACCTGTTAAATTTTTTGCGGAAACAAATAAATGGAGAAGAAGAACTATACGACTAACAACAACAAAAAGAGTAAAATGAAAAAAATGAAAACAAAAACAAAATAAAAACAAAATTTTAGATGAAATTTGTAGTCCAACATATCTGAATCAGAAGTACTCAAATTTAGAATAAAGGTAAAAATCTGTTAAAATTTATAAAGATAAAAAGACAAAGAGAAATAAACGGAGGGATCTAACACAGGCAAACTAATTTACCAAAATCAAATTTACACAAATCCAGAATCAAAGACTAGCCACCAAGTTATAAATCTAGATGATTAGTGTACTTTAACACATGCAAACTAATTTACACTAGGTAAAGGTAGAGTAGAAATATCGGTTGGATTGACTTACAGTGGGCAACGAGCGTGGGCAACGGGCGGCGTGAGTCCGTGACTCTGAGTCTGCGTGGGCGACGAATGGGGTGAAGAGAACTGGATGGGCGACAGACTCTGAGTTTGCGTGGGTGACAGGCAAGTTGAAAAGGCCAAGAGTGGCGCAGTGAGCTTGGTGGAGCCGTGGGTGACGGGGTACTAGGTTGAAGTCGAAGAGGGGGCGGCGTGAGAAGTTAGAAACTTAAGACTTAAGAGTTAGAACTAATGAGGGGTGGCGTGAGATGAGAACTGAGGGGAAAAGGAGTCGCTGTGGGGCCATGGGTTGAAGACGAAGATAGGGGCGCGACGTGAGAAAAAGAAGAGTTAGAAAACTGAAAAAGTTAGAAAAGTGAGGGGGCGGCGTGGGTTAGGTAACAGGTTTAGGGTTCTTTTTAATTTTGGGTCAAGGGTATAAAGGTAAATTCAATTTTCTTAACATGTCATAACTGGTTGACCCGTTAGTGACCCGTTAAGCAATCATGTCTTAACGGGTCAACCCGTTTTGACCCGAACCCGTTAAGGCTAAATCCTAATCCGTTTTTATCGTGTCGTGTTAGTGTTGGATTAATGAGTTATGTCACATATTGCCACCCCTACTTTATCTCCACCCATACCCTGCAAAGAAGGTGTTGTCTTAAATGGTTTTATAGTTCATATAGTTGTGTGAACTATGATGCCATCGTTGGAGGCAGTGGATCTTGATGGTGCACTACAGTTTGTTGTTAGAAAAGAAGAAGGTGCAAAGAAGAGTTAGAAAACTGAAAAAGTTAGAAAAGTGAGGGGGGCAGCGTGGGTTAGGTAACATATCTAGGGTTCTTTTTAATTTTAGGTCAAGGGTATAAAGGTAAATTCAATTTTCTTAACGTGTCATAACGGGTTGACCCGTTAGTGACCCGTTAAGCAATTGTGTCTTAACGGGTCAACCTGTTTTGACCCGAACCCGTTAAGACTAAACTCTAATCAGTTTTTATCGTGTCGTGTTAGTGTTGGATTAATAGGTCGTGTCATATATTGCCACTCCTACTTTATCCCCACCCATACCTTGCAAAGAATGTGTTGTCTTAAATGGTTTTATAGTTCATATAGTTGTGCGAACTATGATGCCATCGTCGGAGGCAGTGGATCTTGATGGTGCACTACAGTTTGTTGTCTTGAGAATCTGAGATGTTTTTTTGAAGATACTCGTATTTCTTGTCTCAAGATCGTCGATTTGGGAAAGCGATAACATAATAGGAATACCGGCATCAAATGGCTTGGACTACGATTGATCTAGTTTCTTCACTCTCGCCCGTGATGGTGTATTGAGACCGCGCGTCGATGATTGTGAGATGGGGTGGGTCAAATCTAAAAGATCTTAAGGTGTCAAGACTACTGGTATGACACGTGTAACTGTTGGATGCATTTTGGCAATGCGGCGCGTGATAGCCAAGCTCAAAACAAGCTGCGAGTGAGGATCATGTGCCAAGATTTTCGTCACGATTCCGCTTTGTCCCTATAAGTCGGCGGCTGGGGGGTTGTGTGGTGGGGTGTGTGCAAGCAGTCGGTAGTCGGAGGGCAGTAGATTTGGCCAAAATCGAACCAATGGAAAGGAAGGATTAAAAATACTAGTAGAGAAATTTATGAACAGACGGGTACTGGAAAATAAACGATGAAGAAGATGAGCTCTTCTCTCATGTGGAAATATAGATAGGAATGGATGAGGAACTTTTATAAAGAACGGTAGTTTCTTTTTCTAGAAAGAGAGAAATGGTTTGTAACCAATCCAATTATTCGTGCATAACTAGGGTTGTAATCGAGCCGAGCCGATCTTTGGTTTGTCGAGCTCGACTCGACTCAAAATACAAGATTTTTATTTCTTCTTTGTTTATGCTCGACTCAATAAGCTAAATTTCTAACTCGAGTTCGAGCTTCGAGCTCAGCTCAAATTTTTTTTTAATAAGATTTAATAATTAATAAATTAGATAAATAAAAAAAATAAAAAATATAATATCAAATTTATATAACTAACAAGTATAACTTCTATTGAATTATAAGATTTTAAAATTTTATAAATAATTAATATCTAACTAGTTGATATTTATCCATAATAATAATATATTATATGCCTACAGAAATTATTAATATATACACATAATATGATATCATATATCTGTTTCATATATAGTTCTCACATACTGTTATATGAAATTATTAAATCTTATTGATTAATTATTATACAAATTATAAAATATAACTTTGAAGTATATTCAATATGTAAATATAAGTAATTACGTTACATATTATATATTTAATTATAAAAGTACTATGCTTATATTATTAGCTAATACATATAAATATGTGTATATACATAGGTATATGTATATATTTATCAATATATGAATAAGTTTTAATCGAGTCAAGCTAACGAGTTGATTTGGGCATAAACGAGCGGGCCTTAACAAACAAACCTTAGCTGAGTCGAGTCAAGATTTATCGAGTATGTGTCATTTACTAATTGCACGGGTATCTACTTTCATGAACGAGCTTTTTTTTTTCAAGAGCTGAGTTCGATTCGAGTTTAACCAAGCAGACTATCAAACAGATTGGTTCATTTACCTATGCAGAACCTATTTCGAGTTAACATAGCCCCATTATGATCCCAAGCGTTGGGTCAACAGATAAAGCTGATATGTTAAAATGGCCACATGTCATGCTTTGATTGGCCTTTTATGTGGCGTAAACCCCACTTGAGAAATTTATAGTTAGATCTTTTGGTAATAAAAAGTTTGTAGACGAAAGGAACTAATTGATAATTTGAAAATTGAAAACATAAAGAGTACAATGTAAAATAGAATTCAGATATATCAGTTGGCATATATGTAGTTCTGCACCACAACTCAGCAAACAGACAATTTCTGAGGAACCATTTCAGATGTTACGTTGTTCTTGCCGGCGGATGGAACAGAAGAAGGAAGATGATGTGAAGGGAAGGGAGAGATGACAACTTTTCCTCTTGCTCTTCCTGTTTCTAGATACCCAAAAGCTTTAATTACATCCCCAAAAGAATATGGGCCAGTTGGATCGATCACAGCATTAAGCTTTCCGCTCTCCAAATATGGCCTAAGCTTCTCCAAGTCATCACCGCACACTGTCAAGCTTGAATATATAGCTCTTGGATGAGAAGGAGGCCATGTTATGTCAACAATTGGGGCATCATCCTTAGCTACCACAAAAGAATTCTTGCAATCGCCTGAAGATCAAAGGTTTTAAGAGATGAAAACCAAAACCAGTTGAATAGTGACTATCTCACGGATAAGCATGCTTTAAGTTAATTCTACCATCTTTCCAACAAACAAGCAGAGCACTACCATTAGAACAACAAATTCCCAAATCCATTCAGCATACCAAGGTGCTGATATATAAGAGAGATTTATCACAAAGCACTACTCTAGGTTGGAGATTCCAAGGAAAATATTTAACCATAGAGAAACTTACCAATTGTATCGTAGAGAAAATCATATTTTTCATCAATGTCATCATATCTAGTCTTTCTGTAGTCAACAACTCTATCAGCACCCAATTTTTCGACGAATTCCACCTTTGGGGTACTAGTTGTAGCAACAACATGAGAAGCACCATACAAGTGCTTGGCTAGTTGAACGACCAAAGTTCCAACACCCCCTGCTCCACCAACTATAAAAACGGTTTGCCCCTCTTTAAAACCTGCAGTTTTGAATCCTTCTATTGCAGTCTGAACTGCTAAAGGCAAGCTTGCAGCTTCCTCAAATGAAAGATTATTTGGTTTTGTTGCAATCAAGCTCTCTTCCACGACTATGAACTCTGCCAGAGTTCCAAGCTGCTTCAGTTTTTCTCCTGCATTGAAATCTTGGATGTTGCCATAAACCTCATCACCCACATCAAATTTCGTAACGCCTCCACCTTTTCCTATCACTACGCCAGCCATGTCACAGCCAGGTACCACCTGCACCAACACTAACGTATATCTTAATGACTATTACATGGAAGATCGGTTTTGAAATATATAGTTCTATAGTAACAGATTATTTGCAAGCCACAAGTACGTATATTTTCAGCCTGCATTAATTTGCATTCTTTTTTCATTTTTGAATAAATTATCTATTGTTGTTTATCTTTGTCTTTTCTAACGGCCTTTCAACAGTTTCCCTATCTCAAAGTTATCAATATAATATATATGTTAGTGAAGTCAGTGTAAAGCATTCCAAACCAAAATCTTGGAAAAACCAGAACATGAATGGCTAAGAGAATAATATGTTTAAGAATACAGATTTGTCTAACACTTTGATTCCTACTTACTGGGAAGTCTGAAGGAAAGATGGGTCGCTGCCGTCTTTTGAAATCAATAGGATTCAAAGCAGCAGCTCGAACTTGGACTAGTAGTTGGTTATGCAGGGGAGTAGGAATAGGGAAGTCTCCCAGCTTGAGGACTTCTTTGGGACTATACTCCTCGTAAAACCAAGCTTTCTGCATATTGTAATTCCCACACAGAGCTATCTTGCCCTCTCCAGCTTATTTATACTGGTTTGGGGACATATGAACTGTCATATTTAATTAATGTATTAAAAACAGTGATTGATGTGTTTAAAGGAGTGGATGCCAGTGGAGACGATGAAAATATCTCTTCTCCTATATGACTGTTAACATGGTGATTTATTCTCTCTACTTCAGAATGATTCCAAGTAAATCTTCTGGTTTTGATCATGAAAAGCAGTACGTATGGCCATAATGTTGTTCTTGTTCTTGTTTATGAAATGAATGAAGAAAGATTGTCTAGCTAGCATTATTATGGTGCACGTAAAGTCCAATTGTTGCCACAGGTTCTATTGGCAGTACAAATTTGATGGAAAACCCAGCTTCCTGAAAAATACAGTTGTAGATGTTTAAACGTACCCTCTCTGAAGTGGTTTATCCTCTCTACTTTGGAATGATTCCAACGTGGGACCAAAGTAAATTTTCTGGTTTCCATGAAGAGCGGCGGCTAGCTATAGCGTTGTTCTTGTACGTGTATGGGACGAATGATGAAAGATTGTAACCAGCAAGCACTGTGAATGTGCACGTCAGTCCATTTGTGGCCATAGGTAGAATCGGGAATTTTGTGGAAAATCCAACTTCATGAAATACATTTCTTGATGTTGATACCCTCTCTGAAGCATTTAATACTCAAACATCTTATAGATATATAAGATCTTACATCTTCAATCTTGAAGGATGGTCATCCTCATCCGATAAATAAGATCCTATCTCTTCAATATAATTTGCGAGTTCGTGAAATATGAAAGAGAATCATTAATTGGAAATTGACCACCAATCCATCCCATAGCCACTCTTTGCAACAGATATCTATCAAGCACATGCAGGTGAGATGTTTGATGGTGATCCGCTGCTTATCTGCAGAATGAAAAATTCACAGCAATAAACATAAGATAGAGACCACACGACTAGTAAGAATTAGTGCCGCCAAGTTAACCATGGATAAGTGTTCAAATCACCGCCATCTTGGTGATGGGACTGAGGAGACGGGGATCACTTGTTGAGGACCACCATGTGCAGCAATCATGTCCAATAAAATATTCGGACGGTGGTCCGTGGAGGTGGTGTCGATTTAGATGGATGCAAGTAAAAGGTACTCGATGTCCCTGGTACTTCAGTGAGCTGTTTGTAAGATCAGATTGGACTTATAAAAAGGCAACGTACGCATTCATTAAATTAAACTAGATTTTGATACAAAAACTATTTCAACTCATCTCATCTTATCATTATAATTTTTATAAATTTTTACATAAAATATAATAAACAATTCAACTTTTTTAAATCTTAAAATAATAATAATATTAAAAAAATATTCTAACAATATTTTATTTAATTTTAAATTTTTATTTAAAATCATCTCATCTCATCCCACTATTTAAATTACGAAATGAACAACATGACAAACGCGCGCGAGGGAGGGATAACAGCTATGGATAGAGCTGGACTTCTGTAGTTTCGCTGTAAATGAGGTTTTAAGTTGTTTGGGTAGTAGGTTTGATAATGGTTTAATTTTTGGCACCTTGATTTTGGAGTTTTTATAGGACAATAAGGCGTTCGGACATTTGGTCGAACATGGTGCGTGCGAAACTACATTAAATAATTAATATATTACTTCAACACCGTTACAAATGATATAAAGGGTATATAATATGATTCAAATTAAAAATCTTAATGTCTTTATTAGAGATAGCAGGTAAGAGTAGTCATCATCACTATGCTACATAAACTTCGTTTGAAATCTCTTCCATAAAAATAATAATAATAAATTAATAAATTGTGGAAATATATTCCGGTTAGGCCCAACGGACTTAAAGCTAAGGCAGGATCATGGCCCATATGTGGCGGCCCACCACTACACAATGAAAATTCGCTAGCAGTATAAACGGCACGCCACAAACACATGCAAAGGGATTTAAGAATTACGTTGCAAACAATCACTTTTATGTATTTTTTATGCATTTTACGGATATGTTTGGCCATAATTATTTTATATTAAAAAAAAGGTGATACAATCAATCATACGATTGATTAGTGACGTGTAAAAAAATACAGAATATAACTGCTATTAAATTTTTCAGGATTTAAACCGTCTCTGAAATAATTTCGATACATTGGAGAACGTCCCGATTGGACGTCGTATTTCTTCTTGTATGTATGGACTAGTCTTTATATCCATTTCGGAAGGTAATTAGGGGAGAACATAGATACGTTTTTAAGCCCAAACGGGACAAATAAAGATTTTGGGCTTTAGGAAGAATGTGGCCTAGCACGTTGCGTTGGGCCAAGATCCAAATTCGTGTGAAAGCCTGTTCTTTTCTGGAAGAAGCTTTCAAAATCCAAAATGGCCCAGCACTTTGCATTTGGGCCACGATCCAAATTTGTGTGGGAGTCTGTTCTTTTCTGGAAGAAGCTTTCAAATCCAAAACGTTCCCTCTCAAATCTCTCGCACCCAAAGTTTCCAATTCTCACTCGCATTTGGATCTCACTCGTGAAACCCAATGAATTCTCACAACATCCAAGCGGGAGAAGCAAATCCAAATAAACAATGGTCCTTGCAAGATTTCGAGATCGGAAAACCCCTCGGGAAAGGAAAATTCGGCCGAGTTTATCTTGCTAGAGAAGCCGAGGTTTTCGGTCTATATTTTCAATGTTGTGATTTCTGGTTGTCTTCTAGGATTTGGTTTGATTTGTTTTCTTTTCAATGTTAAAGAGCAAGTACATAGTGGCTTTGAAGGTGATATTCAAGGAGCAAATCGAAAAGTACAGAATTCAACACCAGCTGAGGAGAGAGATGGAGATTCAAACCAGCCTTCGGCACCCGAATATATTGCGACTCTATGGGTGGTTCCACGATGCTGAACGCATTTTCTTGATACTCGAATATGCTCATGGTGGCGAGCTTTATGGGAAGCTTAGGAAAAGCGGCCATCTTTGTGAGAACCAAGCCGCCACCGTAAACATCTCTCTCTCTCTCTCTCTCTCTCTCTCTCACTCGAAATCTTATCTGCATCTGCTACTATCAGCAAGAAAAAGGAATTGTAATCCGGTGTTACTGTGGTTTACTTCAACTATATGAAGTATGAGCGCAGAAACTAGTATTTTTTTATGTTTATGTTACTCTTTCTTTATTTATAATGGTTTTTCGTCTTCTAATCACTTTTTTCCTCGTGGAATTTAGTGCACAAACTTTTTGTGTTACGCAGTCTGAGAGAAATCCTGATGTATGTCCCTTGTGAATTTTAGTACATTTTGAACCTCACGCAAGCATTGGCGTATTGTCATGAGAAGCATGTGATTCATAGGGACATCAAGCCAGAAAATCTGTTGCTTGATCACGAGGTATACTAAAACTCCTTAAATTTGCGTTGGGTTGTTGATAAATCTCTAAGGACTTCTTTTTTGAAAAACTTAACTCGGAGGCAGATTTTGCACTTCTTAATTTAATTTAACAATTATGTGATACAAACTTGTGAATGGATAGTTAAAAAAAGGTTGGACATATTTTTGCAAAGCCTGTATTGACATTAATTAATTGAGCTTTGTTACTCATCATCCTCGCACACCACCTACCACATTTTTTTTTTTGGTTTTATTCTTCTTAAACTTATTCAATTCTACTACTCATCATCCATATACTACACATTTGGTAAGAGAAAATAAATAAATAAGTGTGGTATGTGGTGTGTGAGGATGATAAATAGAATTTTTCTAATTATTATAACTCATAGACATTTTCTTTTAACATAGTTTAGTTATATGCGTAGGGACGATTGAAAATTGCAGATTTTGGATGGTCTGTACAGTCGAGAAGCAAGAGACACACCATGTGTGGAACTTTGGATTATTTAGCACCAGAAATGGTGGAGAAGAAGGCTCATGACTACGCCGTTGATAACTGGACTTTGGGTATCCTTTGTTATGAGTTCCTTTATGGTGTCCCTCCATTTGAGGCTGAAAGTCAGAGCGATACCTTTAGAAGGTAAGGTAGAGGTTATTGTTATACCCTGTTTAGTATGGATGAAATTGTATCATGAACTGTGTTATAGGTAGGTAGATAATTGTATTTGGTTATACCAGGATAATGAAGGTTGACCTGAGCTTCCCTTCCACTCCTCATGTTACTGAAGAAGCCAAGGATCTCATTCTTCGGGTAAGTTTGTCCATTACTATTTTATGTTGATATCTGGATGTAAACCGTGAAGGAATTGTGTCAGTGATTAGATTTAGTTGCCTTCGTGAATATGTTATCTGAAAATATGTGCAGCTTCTGGTGAGGGACTCCTCAAAACGGCTCTCTCTTCAGAAGATCATGGAGCATCCTTGGATAGTCAAGAAAGCAAATCCTACGTGAATTTGCAGTAACTAAGAGTTTAAACTTTTGATCTGATTCCCCATGGCTTTGAGAAACTGGTATGGTCGAATTCTGCTTCTAATGGCATAATTTGTAGGCAAATGAAGCAACTTCCAGAGTTCATCATTGTAATCTCCAATCTGCCTTCACACTATGCTATACTCAATGACTCTGAAGCATTGATTTACAAAACAAAGCTCGAGTCTCGTGTATGATACCATTTGTATATGAGAGTATGTTCTCCTTCTAGATTAGTGTAGGTAACAACCATTGTTTAGATAATTGGATGTTTGAATCAACTTCCTGCATGTGTTGTTGCAACCATTGAATTATCATTTCAAATGTAAATCACGAGTTAATCTTGCCAGATTGATTACATTGACCGTTGTAACGGTTACAACTTCTAAAGGTTAGCGAATACCTTTGGTTGTTGCACAGTTGGATTATAATTGCAACTAATTTTAGTACACCTCAAATCACAATATTCTCCTGACAGTCAGAAATTGTATCGACACAGTGTTCTCGTAATATTTGTAACAATGGTTTCTACCCAAATTTCTCTTCGGATCTGACGGAAGTATTTCTCCGATGGGTTACTATTATATCAAGTCCGGGCTGTGCCATTTTCTCGAAGAAAATCACCATATTTTTCCATATTTTTAGGAGTGTATCGATACAACCGAATCAAGAGCTTTGTGGGTGAGAAAGCCGAAAACGCAAAACTATAAGCAGCGCATCCATTTAACCAAATAGTTCAACAACGCCTCAAGACTGGTGTATCAACCGCTGGAATGGTACAAAAGAACTTCAAAGATTACATGGTTGGTCTTCTAGACAGCACTTTAAGAGGAAATGTAACCGTATTCATTGGCAGTGATGCTAGTGTCCGTAATGGTAGTGTCACTGCTACTGCTGGTAGTACTTTTTTCATCAATTTGCAGGAGTTGAGAGCTAGCTTGGATTGAGATGGAAAGATCTGTGTTCAGAGAAGAAAGACCTGCCTCGTTGGGTACATTTGTAGAGAGAGATGGTGAAGCTCTATGAATTGCAACACTGGAAGAAGCTGTGGGAACAGATATTTTTTGGGTCACCGCCACACGCTTTTTGGCACCTCTGTGCATGTGCTGCACACAATACTTTCTATCAGGAACAATGTGCCTGCTGCACCGCCACTTCTTCCCATCTGTTCTTCTGCACCTTCCCGGTTCAAGTTCTATGCCATTTCTGATTCCAAAGCATGAACTGTTGCAACCTTGATCTGAAAATAACAGTAAACAAGCAAATGTCCCTCATTTCTCCGTACTAAAACTGTGATCAGCCTAAAAATCTTCATGGGGCATGATGGGATTGAATAAACAAAATTGTCATAAAAGGCTAAAAGCAATGAATTTCATCACATCCTGCTTCAATAATTTACTTTCTATGAAAAAGAACAGCATCTAAACCTAGTTTAACTTCAAAAGCAAACAACATTTATTCAAATCAAGCGACAGAGTTCCAATAACATTGCACATATACTCTACTTATGAACTAACTATTTCATCAAAATAGATTTGATCTTAACTTAGCCCTATATTTCTTACAGCAGCTGATGAGTTAGATTTTATGCCACCAAATAATGTCACGAAAACACCTCTTTATGGGGGAAAATAAAATAAAATTCTTGATGAGGACAAAAGGGCTCAGATTTCACAGACATTACCTTGAAGAACACTCTTTGGTGAGAAGCCCAATCCAGGTGATACAACCCTGTTGCCATTGCTTTTCATGGTGAGACTGTAAATGAGAGGGTTGCCACTTACATCTTTTCTTTCAGAAACACGGTTGATTCTGTTGATGGAATTGGCAGTGAAGGTGGGTAGAGTGGTGGCCCTTGTGGCTGCAGTGGCGGGTATGGTGGTCATGGTTGCTGCAATGGCAGGTATGGGGGTTCTGGTGGCGATAGTATCAGAACTGACATGTTTCTTGCTTCCAATATTGCTACCGGCAGTGGTGGTGGTGGAGGAAAAACTATGGCTGGAAGGGGTCATGAGTTGAAGTCCCACATGGGCTGAATTGGCACAGTTCGGATTTAACTCCCCAAATTTGTCAGATGGCATTGAATCTGAAGGAGATGAGATTTCAAAAGCTTCCACAGGCTTTCTTGAACGCTGACGGCCTCTGTGCATGTGCCGCTCACAGTACTTCTGATCCGGCACCACATGCTTACTACACCTCCATTTCTTCCCATCAGTTCTTCTACACCTTCCTGGCTCAGGATCCATCATGGTCTTATAGTCAAACCCCTGAGGACTAAAATAACCTATAACTGAACACAATCAACCAAAAGAGACAAAAAACCACATCATAATCTTCAACCGACATTTTCTAGATCAACCTCTTCCAATTAACAGAAACCCATCTCAAAATTTCTATCTCGGATAACATGGACCAATTTCAACTGACGAAAATACATCATGTCAAAAATTAATGCCTCTTTCTAAATAAGTTCAAAGAAACAAAGAGCGATCATTTGATTTCACTAAAACCCATCTCGGATTTCAAGTTTAGCCACGAGACTGACACCATTTCAGAAAAAAGAGTTTAAAAAACCCATAAAAATCCACAAAAAGAAGCATGGTTGATATGAACAATATAATTGCAAACCCAATTTCACACACGCACATGCATTTAAAAAACCGCACTAGTAATTCACTTAGAAATACCGAAGCAAAGTGGAATAAGAGCATTTTTTATTTTACAAACAAACCATACACGAAAGACTTACAGCTAGGGTATAGCTTATAAATAGCGGGCCCAAAAAAGCAAGCGACACTCTTCCAAATGGGAACGAGAAGGTGAAGAGGAACAGGAAGACCAGCCTCTAAGTGCTTGTAGATTAGGGTCTGTCCTTGAAGCTCATGCAACTGAGCTGGCGTCAACACCACAGCAACAGGCTTTCCGTGTTCAGTCACGGGTTTTTTGCAGCAGCGGAGTTAGAACCAATCCCCAGGCCTAGCTTGATCCACGTTGGTTGTGCTTCCTTCACCCCCGACCCCTCCTCTCCTGTTCAACCTCCATCGTCGATTCCTCCTCGTCAATCATCCTCTGGGGTCCACCACCACCTCCTCCTCCTCCTTTCCCTTCACCGCATAAATATATATATAAAAACAGAGCAATTGTACCTCGTTCAAATTATCCAGAAATAACAAATGGAAGAAACAAAAACAAAAATAAACGCACAGAAAGAAATAGAGATGGAGGGAGGGATAGAGAGAGAACCATAATGGGAAGAAATGACGCTTTGGGACGGTAGAGCTTCCATTTTCACATGGGCTTCAAGAAGAAAGCAAATCCAAATTGTGCAGTTGGGGAGAGAGGTAGAGACGACGACATAAAAGGTGAATTCAAGAGCCAAAAAGCAAAACCTGAAAGAACTGAGAACGCGACAGCGAGTCTTGACACTTTGACAGACATTGACGTGCTCATTTTTAAAAAGCGCAAATTCAATTCAATTAACCTTAAAGCTAAAAAACCCACCCAAAACACAAAACCAACACCACCCCCCCCCCCCCCCCCCCCCCCCCCCCCCCCCCCCCCCCCCCCCCCCCCCCTCTCCCCAGTCTCTCTCTGTCTCTCACGACCGGTCTGAGACTGTGTGAGAGAGAACGTGAGATTAAAGTGGGTGTCAGTGTGGCAGAAACTCTGACAATGTCAGCCTCGTTTATCTTTTCTCTGCAGCTCTCTTCAGGCAAAAAATAAAAAATAAAAAAGAACGTTAATTTACGGGAGAACACTAATGCTCAGCCTGATGAAACGGGCGTGAGATACACGCACCACTGAGTGGGAGGAGCGGAGCGGGTGTTTGAATCATCACCTAGGCCTTGTCTTGCATTAACGGTCCACGCGCCTTGTCAGGGTGCTTGTTGTCTGGCAATGAGGTTGAGGCGGAGGAGGACACATCGTCGGGCTTTTCCGTTTCGTGGCCCCAGTCAGAGAGTGGATTGGTAGGCCCCACGTGTGCGTGATCAGTGACAGGTGGGCCTTGTCAGAGGCCACGAAGTGTCTGTGTCCTCACATCGATATTCTTGTTCGTTTTCATAGACAATTGTATACTGTTCATGGTTTTGGGGGTGGAGAAAGGAGAGTACAAGAAAAGATTACAGAGATGGGCTGGACCAAGATTTTCCTGGAATTCGAAAAATTCTTCGAGACCCATCCTAACTGTGAGCTTTGTATTGGAATTTGGAAGTGTAAGCTCGACTCCAAACTCTTAACTATAAGGGAAAGTGAAGGCCTACTCTAAAGAATGCCAAATGTATAAGTTTTGTTAAAAGAAAAAAATTTATTTATAATATATTTTTTTACAATTTTTTAATCATCTTATAATGTAATATTAAATAACAGATTTATAAGTGAAATATAATAAATAATCTTTAATCATCTATTATCACACCATAAAATAATGAGAGTATAATGAGAATTTAAATGACAAGTAGAATTACCATTTGTATAAGCCTGTCTCATCAAGAAAAAAGTGAATTCTTCTTGTTTTTCTATGGTGAAGTTTACTTTTTTATAAAATACTTGCACAAAGTTTATATATTTAGGATTTGTATATATCTTTTATCAATTTAATATAATTGAACTTTTCTTAAATCGCAGAGCTAAAAAAACAATTTGATCTCTCAACTTTAAAAAAAAAAAAAAATTGAGATTGCGAGGTTGCATTGGAATGTAACTTTATAAAAGTGACAAAATTTGGCTGAATTGCATATATTTTGGTGGATTATAAGTCCCACATATAATAATAGACTCAATAAAGGAAAATATTTTTTGCAAATTCAAGGTATGTAATTTCCGTATTAGTCTTTTGGAAAAAGGAAATTCACTAAAAAAATAAAAAATAAGAAGTGCCATATTCATAAAAGAATTCTATAAAAATAAATTCATAAATTAACATGATTTGATGTAATATGTTAGATCTATTTTATAATAAAATAATTTTATAATCTAACATATTATATAAAGTAACGTTAATTCATAGATTTAATTTTGTGAGATACATTTGTTACTAAATTATTTATAAAAAAATCCATTGTAATGATAACTTTTTTTAAATAAGGTGCATGTAACTTACGTACTATGAATTTATATTCATCGTTAGTCTAAACCAATATATTTACGGGCTGGCCCAAATTAAAATTATACTATCAGCAGCTGGCCCAAACAGCTTGTTTGCATGCGAGTAGTGATCCAAAATGCCACAGGTGTTATCTAAACTCGAAGGACTTCGCATGGTTATATACACTATCTAATTGAGTGAGGGTCAAACTCACAAGCGGGAAAATGAAGCTGCTATCTCAAGCTGGGAAAGAAATATTTCTAAAGTCAGTGATACAAGTCATTCCCACTTATAGTACAAGAGTGTTCAAGCTTCCTATAAGAATGTTGTAGGAATTAAATAGATTAATGAAGGGTTATTGGTAGGGACAAATAGGATACGAAAGGGAATTGCATTGGCTAAATTAGAATCAAATGGGAAATCAAAAAATAGAGGTGGGTTAAGTTTTAGAGACTTTGAAAACTTTAATCTTGCTATATTAGCAAAACAAGGTTGAAGGCTTATCCAATCCCCAACCTCACTTGTGCATCAAGTTCTCAAGTTGGAATACTTTCCAAGAAATAACTTTTTCCGAGCAAAAATGGATAGTTGTCCATCCTTTGTATGGAGAAGCATGATCTTAGCTAGACCTTTGCTTATAGAATGGATCATTTGGAAGATTAGAAATGGTAAAACTGTTAGAGTTTGCTCTGATAAATAGTTGCCTCGACCAACTACTTTCAAAGTACAAAGTCCAATAAACATTATGGATGCATGAGCTAAGGTTGATGAACTAATTAATTTAGACACAATAGATTGAAATCTCAGTTTAGTCAAAGAAATATTTACAAAGGGAGAAGCAGATCTCATTAGGCAAATACCTATCAGTCACACCAACATGCCAGACATATTAATGTGGAGATGTACTGTAAATAGAATATTCAATATAAGGAGTGCATATCATTTGCAAGGTGAAATATAGAGCAGAACAAAAAGCCAAAGTTCACAAGGAAAACAAAATGCAAAAGAATGGATCAAACTTTAGAAATTGTCACTCCCTCCAACAACAAAAACTTTTATGTGGAGAGCTTGTCTTAATATATTGCCTACCAAGCTCAACTTATGTAAAAATAAAATATTGGTAGACCCTTTTTGTCCTTTATGTTTGCAGGAACCAGAATCTACAGAATATATTTTATGGGAATGCATATTAGCAAGGGATGTCTAGGGATAGTGCTTTATGAAAATTCAAAAAAGTATTGGTTCATTCAAGATCTTCTTAAAGTCATGTTCGTGAAGTTAAAACAAATAGGAGATAGAGGAACTGTCAATAGTGTTATGGAAGCTATTGTGGAGAATGAATGAATTTATTTTCAAAAATACTTTTACTCATCCCAATCTTCTGGTAAAATAAGCCTATCAATTTCTGCAAGATTTTAGAGCATCTCAAGTAGTCGTATCCAATCAGCTTTCAAATTCTATTGTTAGGACTATAGGTTGGGTACCTCCTCCAAATGAATTTGTCAAACTTAACTGGGATGCAACAGTGAATAGAGTTAATTATAAAATAGGAATTGGGATAGTAGTGTGTGACAGTGAAGTCAATATTTTGGCAACAATGAGGAAGAGACTATTTGCTCCCTAGTCCTTTACTAGCAGAGACCTATGCTGCTTTCCAATCAGCTATGTCTGGTAATGAGCTAGGACTTAGGAAAGTTATTTTAAAGGGAGATTCAAAAACAGTTGTGCAGGCTGTTTAAGGACATATAGAAGATTTGAATTTTGTTAGGATGCTAGTAACAGATACAAGGACCAAGCTTCAATGTTTGGAAAGTAACTCTATTAAACACATTCCAAGAGAAGCAAATGTAATGGCGCACACGTTAGGCAATAATGCCTTAGGATGATCCTCCTCACTATATATTATCTCTATTATAGAGACTTTGATCTATGGAAAATTACATAGTTTCTTCAAAAAAAAAAAAAAAACACTATCTAATCTTATCTAATCATGATAATTATTTAATTTTTTTATATAAAATATAATAAATAATTTTAAAATTTAAAATAAAAATAATATTAAATAATTATATTATAATAATATTTTATTTTATTTTTAACTTTCGATCTCCCACCTCTCTATAACCAAACGAGATAATACTAAACAATATTGGGTGGATTTGGATACATAAATTTATTTCATCTCATCATTATAACTTTCTGAAATTCTCATAAAAAATATAATAAATAATTTAACTTTTTTAAATTCTAAAATAAAAATAATATTAAAAAATAATATTTAACAATATTTTATTTAACTTTCAATAAAACATCTCATTTGAGCTCTCTATCCAAACCTACCCTAAATTTGAATATTGAGTCTATTATAAAAACAGAAATGCTTTGAACCCGACTTTGGTCCCCAATTTGTCTCCCGAATGAGATTTATTTATTTATTTATTTTTATTGATTAAAGAAGTATTTTTTATTGATATTGTAAATTTTTTATTTTATTTTAAAATATTTATGATAATTTAAAAAGTACGTGAAAAAAAATATAAAAACTACTTTTACATTTTCGGTGGGTTGTCGGGGGAGATGCAGCAGTACTCTTATAAAAAATACTGAATAATTTATAAATAATAATTAAGTAATTGAGACGACATGAGCCGCCGTCGTTTTGGGAAGTCGAATCGCCGCCTTTTCAAGTGCAATCGTCCGACTAAATGAATGGCCGCCATTCGTGACAGGGAACCCAAAAATCCACGTCCATGGCGACAGGCCCTCCTCCTACTTTGACAACCAAAATCACCAGAGAAACCAACAGGACCGACCCTCAGGAAGAAAAAACGACACCGTTCCATCTTCGACCTCCCGCCCGACTTCTTCGACTCCTGTCATCTTCTCTCCTCGCCTCACTCCTCTCTAACTCCGATCTCCGAGCACCTTGATAACCCCAACAGCTCTGCTCCCGAAACACTAGACTTTCCTCAAGACGACGCTAATGCCCCCAAAAACGTCGTCTTAGCAACGCCTAGATGGACCTGCAACACCTGCAAGGGCGAGTTCGACTCCCTCCAGGACCAGCGCTCGCATTTTAAGTCCGATATTCACCGATTCAATGTAAACCAATTTCCTTGGATTTCACACCCCTTGTCAATTAATCGTTCGTTTTTTTCTCACTGTAATTGAATTGCGAGAATTTTGTTTTGTGGTTTTAGAGAGCTTTATGTAGGTGAATTGTTCGAGTCAGGTTTCTTGTGGATTGTTTGTTGTGTTGTGCAATCTCAAGTTTTCAAAAAGTTCCATTTTGTTTTGAGACATGTCTTCTTGGTGTTTTCTGGAAAGTTTTGTGTTCTTTTGGTGGGAATACTAATTCTTTTGCATATTTTTTTGGTACTCTTTCAACCCCCCATTTTTTTTAAACTACGTCGCACCCGACATGAAAATAGAAATTGAAATTCAGTTAAGGGGAGGTTTGGATAGTGAGATGAAAGTTGAATAAAATATTGTTAGAATATTATTTTTTAAATATTTTTTTTTTTTTTAGATTTGAAAAAGATAAATTGTTTATAGTATTTTGAATGGAAGTTTGTAAAAGTTATAATGATTAGATGAGATGAGATGAGATGAGATGAGAATGGTTGTGGGTATTTTTGAATCCAAACTTGGCCTAAGTTTTTGGAAAACCTATTCCTTTATAGGCCTTTCGAAAATTCGACGATAGAGTTTTTTTGGAATGCTCTAATGCATATGCTTGTTTCTATGTGACAATAGGTCAAGTTACACATTGCTGGAAAAAATATTGTGAGGGAGGAAGATTTTGATGAGTTCACTTCTGATTCTTTCAAAGACTATGATATATCAAGCATATCGGGTTCGGAAGATGAAGCCGAAAAGGAATTTGGCCCCAACCGTGATTTACATCGGGGAACAACTGGCAACTCTAAGCAACATTTATATATCCGTCTTAATACGGGAGAGCGGATTTCATTTTGGAAGAGTTTACTTATCAATGAATCTGAAAACATTTCTAATGGGAATGATATTGCAGTAGACAATGGTGTGTCTGCGTCATGCTTGGAAGAGAACGATGTGATCGAGAGAGTGAAAAGTTTGATTCGTGAGCCTAGAGATAATACCCGTTTAAGAATTGTGTTGCTTGCTAGTGGTGGGCACTTTGCTGGCTGTGTCTTTGATGGTAGCATAGTTGTTGCTCATAAAACATTCCACCGGTTAGCGCATCTTTTTCTTAGTTTTTTCCCCCTGAAAGTTGTGATTATCAATCTGTGCCATGTTAAAAAAACACTTGAGTTCAGAATCATGTGTGGAGCATGTTCTTGCTCTATACTCAATAGGATGAGTCAGAGTGGCAGCTTGAGATAAGCCCTAAACTCAGGCTCGTATGCTTCTCAAATGAATGCTGTAGCTTACCAAAACGCTTCCCTCCAAATAACAAAATGGGATAGTTTTTTGCTATCGTTCAACATTTTTTGTTTAATTGGATAGAATGGAATCCCAGGCATAGTGAAAGCTCCTATAACTCACTCTCTCTCTCTCTCTCTCTCTCTCTCTCTCTCTCCCCACAAAGATATATGACTGGGACATAGTTGAGATTTCTCTGAGTATGCTTGAACTCTATTCTTTGTCATGTAGATATGTTGTAAGGGCTAAGGCTGGAAAAAAACAGTCATCAAAAGATGCCGGTGGCAGGACTGTGCATTCTGCTGGGGCTTCACTTCGACGATATAATGAACTTGCTTTGAAGAAGGTAATTAAAACTCAGTCACATGCATGCTTGAATGCATATTTGTATCTATATTGATTTTATGTCATTTCTTTTAGATCTCTTCTAAGGTTGATGAATTCTTGTCTCGCTTATTTCTAGGATGTTCAGGAACTACTTGCTGCTTGGAAGCCTTATTTTGATGCTTCCACTTGCATTTTCATTTATGCTCCTTCAAACAACCATCAATTGCTCTTCAATGGGGAAATACCTTATTTTAGCCATCGGCACGGTGTTGTTCGAAATGTTCCATTGACTGTTAGGAGGCCAACTTTGAAGGAAGCCAAGCGTATATATAACCAATTGACTCAAGTTGCGTATGAAATAGATGAGAAGGAGATTCCACTAAGCATTGAAGAGGACTTATGTTCAAGAATGAGTACAATAAATGATGGCATCCTGGGCTCCAGCAAAGAAGACATGGGTGACGAGTCGGGTCATGGGGATAATGTGGATGCTTGTTCAAGTTTCAAAAAATCTGATGAACTCTCTGTATCAAGTGAGAGTGAGATTGAACTTATGGGTAGATCAACTCCTTTGCATGAAGCAGCACAATCTGGCAATGCTCAAAAGGTTTTGGAACTCCTGGAACAGGGTCTTGATCCTTGCTGCAAGGATGAAAGAGGACGGACGCCATATATGGTGGCAAATGAAAAGGAAGTGAGAAACAGCTTTAGAAGGTTCATGGCCTCAAACCTTGAAAAGTGGGATTGGCAGGCCGCCAAAGTGCCTAGTGCATTGACTAAAGAAATGGAGGAATCTCAAGCTGCTAAGCAGGTAGGCATATGTCAGTGGCTGATTAAAGAAAAATGATATGTTTGTGCAGTGCGTAAAATGAGAGTTAAACGACTCAATTCTGTACATCATTACCTAAGTTATTTGCTTTTTGGCTGGGGTGCTGTGTCTCTTTTACATAACCGTATGTATTAGTAACATATGGAAGAAAAGTATAATACAATGAGGAAAGGCATCACGCTCTCTAACCAAGGTTTGAGACATCTGTATATAAACACAGGAAAAGAATACGAGATTGGGAATCTTGGTGATTGTGTCCCTTATTGTATTTGGCAACCTAGCTATCCTATGTTTGCTTGTGATAGATCAAAATACATCATGAAGAGCCACATTAGCTAGGAGCAATGTCAAAATATTATTGAAAAAATTGAGTTCCTGGTGTTCAAGCAATCGGGTCATGGGCTAACAAGTTAACTTGCTAGCATGGCTATTCACATTTTCAATGGTTTTGTTAACCAACCTATATTATCAACAGTGATGGGTTTCCCTTGCATTCTTGATCTAATTGTTTGATGATTACATTCTTATGATGAGCAAGATAAAGTGGTTGTTTTCCTTCTTTTTTGGTTCTTCAGGCCGAAAAAGATGCAAAGAGGAAAGCAAGAGCAAAAGAATTGAAGAAATTACGGAAGGCAAAAGAAAAGAAGGCTCAGGTGCGTAGTGCTCAGTTTTCCTTTCATATTTTATGAAAGATGGTAATGGGGTATTTCTTCTCCATTAGCATTTATGCTTTCTGGAATTAAATTTAGGTTTACCATGGATATATTTAGGATAGAATTTGAAGTGATGTGATTTTGTTTGCTTTTGGCCAATCGAAGGGAGCATCAGTGAGGATTAACCTTCCAGTGACTAAATTTTAGGGTTTGAATCACTTTAATGTGTAGAATTTATTATCATAGTATATAATTGTAGAATAAGCATCTCAGTTGCCTTGTTTGGTAAGACCTCGGAGATTTAGTAAGTGCTTTGAGCTTGGACCTTGAGGCGTGGGTGCATGACCCTCCGAGCCTTCAATTTTAAATTATCAGAGTAACCTTAAATTAAATGGTTCCGATCATTGTTCTTTCTGTCAGTCCTTTGTGTTAAGTTGGAAAGGCGATGGATGCCAATTTTGGAATTATTATTATTATTATTTTGATAAGTAAGAAGTAATCAGTTGTGGAATTATGAGGCACCTTTTGTGAAGTAAATTTTTATTAATCAACTATTTAAGTGTGCCATTGACCACATGTAAATTGTAAGGTTCCTTCTCTCTGTTATTTTTTTTTCGACTTTTTTCACACAATTCACTTTCAATTCTATCCTGGTGCGAATTTGCAGTCTCAGCCTGCCCTAAGCCAAAATGCTTTAAAAGTTGTAGAAAATCGAGGAGCTACTTCAACTTCTGTTCTAAGGGGATCCCAATCTAGCAGTGGTTCACAGATCTCTAAAGAGGTCAGTATAATAAAAACGATATTACTGTTATTGTTTAACATGAACTCAATATAAATTAGAATTGTATTGGTTTTGAAAATAGCTTTTGCACATTTTATGGAGTAATGATAGAATTACTACTCATATACAACTATAAACTATCATTAATTTTTTTTTCACTTTAATTCAATTACATCATCTCACAATCATGAGTCAACCGTTCAAAAGTACTGGAAATTTTGGTTTTTTAAACATAATTGTGTTAAAGTTGTGTTGGGGTAGGACAATTAGCACATAACTTTATTTCCCTTTGTCCTTCCTCTCCCCCCGCCCCGCACGAATCTTTGACTGTCCTAATCACAACAAATTGTATGAACTGTTTGTTTTTTTTCTAATTTCTTTCTGTAACTGACTAAGGAGGAGCTGAAAAGGGCAATGGCTGCTGAGAGGGAAAAGAGAGCAGCTGCTGCTGAGAGGAGACTAGCTGCTGCTGCAGCCCTTGATAAACCAGGCAATAGTTCCCCAACAGTAACAATCACTTCACAACCCGGAAGTGGGTTAGCCGGTGACATCAACTGCTCCTGTTGTAATACTTCGCTGGCCGGCAAAGTTCCTTTTCACAGATATAATTATAAGTACTGCAGCACCTCCTGCATGCATGTACACAGGGAGATCCTGGAGGATGGATAATCGTAAAGCCCCTTATAGTTCTATTTTTTATGATTTTACTGGTGTAATTTTTTGACGACCTAAAAACACTCAATTAGAGTTTTTGTTTTTCTTATACTGAATTTTCATCTTGTCTCATTCGTTTTGGTAAAGTAATTGAAGATATAAGGAAAATTCATACGTTTGAGGGAAGAAAACAAGAAAAGTTTCATGTAATTGTTATTGTTTTAGTGTTGAAGTCTATGAGGTAACACTATTTACTATTTAATGTAAGAGAACAATAACTAGCACGCACGTGGTAATTGTTGGTAAGTAAATGAACAATAACACATGAATATAATTTGACAAGTATTGTATGGGATGACTGAGGGAAATAATATGGTGGAGTTTTTCTAACTTCAAGTCATACGAGTTATTCCCGGTTAAACAAGACTCACGACGTCGTTTAGAGACGTGGCACTGTGTGTACACGACTCTCTCTCTCGTTGAGATTAGAGAGCACAACCAGTTATTGCATAAACTTTTCAAAGCTGTGGTGCTCTTAAGAGTTCAGAGTCTAGACATCGTAAAAACAAAGCTCGCAACTCGCAACTCGCTAGCATAATGGTTAATCTTTCGTCGCGTACTTTGATCGAAGTATCGAACACCTTCAGTTCACGAATCAAACCATGATTTCACGCGTTTGCGATTTTTTATTTTTTTGTTTTGGGTTTTGCAGTCAGTCACGCTGCACACGAATCTCGGGGATATCAAGTGCGAGATCTTCTGCGACGAGGTTCCCAAGGCTACAGAGGTCAGTGCCCCGAATTTTACACGTAGTTCCGTGCTCTATTTGTTTCCCCGGGATTTTCCCAGAATCTTTTGTTTGGACAGGGTTTCTGCCTTTCTGCCAACAAAGTAACAAACGACTTAACGAAGTAACTTTTGCCTAAAAAAAACAATTACATGAAGCTACTTTTAGCTTAATTTTATTTAAATGCTAACTCTACGACATATTTTCTTATCATATATACCCATTTCATTAATCTTTTAACTGTCTTGACGAAGGAAGGAATATCTATGTACATGTCTTTTGCTGTCTGTAAAACAATAACTAGCATCCTCTCCCAGCTTTTAAGAATGATTTGAAGTCTCAAGGTCCACTTTAGAATCGACTGACAGACAAGCAAAGCAAAATTTGGGTTGGATTATTGCGTTTACAAACATGCCGAACCCCAGCCGAGCATGATGGTATGTCTACCGGATATCGCCATGGGGTAGAAAGAGTCAAGAAGATGCTCATAGAATAACTGTTATTTCGGTTCCTAGTTCCTGGCTAAAGAACAAAAGAAGAAGAATTTGAGCACTTCCAAACTTCTGAGCAGCACTGAGTGCATGATCTTGCAATGTATTTGTTTTTTTATTATTTGCGCTACCTTCTACTGAGTTCCGTTTAATGGGAATTCCCATGGTCTGCGTTGTTGCATTGATGTCTCAAACCCTTGTTTTATTAGTGATGTTTTTGCTAACAGTTGTTATTTATTTCAACACAACTTGTAAAATTTTTTTAATTTCAACACAGAACTTTTTGGCTCTATGTGCAAGCGGGTATTATGATGGGACCATATTTCACCGAAATATTAAAGGTTTTATGATTCAAGGCGGAGACCCGACAGGTACAGGCAAGGGGGGAACCAGTATATGGGGAAAGAAGTTCAGCGACGAAATAAGAGAATCTCTCAAGGTAAAGTAGTCTAATGCATGAGCCATACTTAGGCCACTAGACTTTTCCATTTGCCTGCTGTAATATCTTTAATTTAATTTGTAAATTTTGGTTGGTCTCCTCTTCTACTGACTTGCGAGTGCCATAACCTCTTTTTTCCCCAAGTTGGACTGGGAACTTCAAGTTATCTAACTCTGACTTATTTATGTAACTTAACAGCAACATATTCTGTGAATCTTGAACTGCAAATGTTGGACCCTGGTCACCAAATTCCATACCAGTAGCCACTGCCCACTAATCCAAGAAAAAGCAGTTCCTTTTTTTTTTTTTTTTTCTCTTGCTAATAGGAAGGGAGATTGGCTTCAATTGCACTCTCAGAAATGTGCATGCTCTTATATATAAGGCTTGCAAGCCGAGTCCTAACCTCTAGTCTTGTTCACGAGAAACCATAGCTTAAGGTGCATTTAGTTTGCCATGGGGTTGCTCTTAGTGGCCATGAATTATACCTACTTGCTTTTGGAATTCTCATCTTGCATCCCTTTTACTTCTTTTTTCAGCTGCAAGGTAAATGCTGCCTAACAAGATGTTAACTCAAATAAACATGACCTTCTTTCTAATATCTACCATTTATGTTCTTTTGTGTACTTCTCCTGTGTGTGTGCTCTATTAGGTAGGATGCTTAATGGAGTATATTGGTTTTGGCGGGATTTCATTCTGATCTTTACCCCCACCACACCCCCCACCCCCCCCCCCCCCCCCCCACCCCCCCCCCCCCCCCCCCCCCCCCCCCCCCCCCCCCCCCCCCCTTCCCCCCATTTTCCAGCACAATGCAAGGGGTATTCTTTCAATGGCCAACAGTGGCCCCAATACTAATGGAAGCCAGTTCTTCATAACTTATGCAAAGCAGCCTCATCTTAATGGACTGTACACTTCGTTTGGTAAAGTGATTCATGGATTTGAAGTCCTTGATCTAATGGAAAAGGTAAAGTATCTTGCTATGCTGCAAGTAATGCTCTTTTGCTATTTGGTTGGAAGTAAACTACTAAGTTTAGCACTTGTCTGTTTACCAGTTCTTATCTCATGCTTCCCCCCCCCCCCCCCCCCCCCCCTTCTCTCCTTAGAAATTCTGTTCTGGAGTAGCTTGAGAATTACAACCGAGGAAAAATTGCTCATCTTGAGTTCCACATTAAAGAAAATCAAAATATGACATCACCGAGCTGAATTTGGGTTTGTGCAGACTCAAACAGGTCCTGGAGATCGACCACTTGCGGAGATCAGACTCAATCGCGTCACAATGCATGCTAACCCACTTGCTGGTTAGTCTTAGCTTGAAGCATTTCTGGCTCTGCTGCATAACGGGGAGGTCCTCAGCGTGATACAGCAGTTTTAGAATTGACCTCCTTAAACCATTGTTATGCTTGTGATTTAGTTTTTTCTTTTTTGAAAAAAAAGATTAGAGCACATTTATGATCAGTTGCAGAAATGGACTTGAGCCAACAGCATGATAGAGAGATTAGATTCATGTTATTATTCTGAGAATTATATAGTGCTGTTACTGATAGTACGGCAGCATCTGGATAACTTGCCAAACTTTACTAGTTGCTTTGAGTATATGTTCATATTTTTATAGAAGGGTTTGTCTGCATCCTTGAAATAATTTTATTTTTGGTCTTCTCAGCAAATCAGGGTTCAACTTTGCTGCAAACGAATTGATCTTATCTTTGCCTAATCTGATTATCAGTTCTGAAGGAAAAGGCTTGGAGATTATACAATACTTGTCTCTTAATCCAGCAGAAGAGGTGGCTATTGAAAAAAAGAAAAATTGTGTACTATGGAATAAAGAACGCCATCTTTAAGACATTGGGGTTGCTAGAGTAACATAGGTGAACACAAAAGAATTTAAGAAATTGAGTTTTTTCTTTTTCTATTAATAATATACGGATTTTTTTTTTGCCAAGTCATATAATCCATTTTTTCTTCTATGTTGAACTTATTAAAATAATTAATTGAAAAAATCTCATTCAAACAACTTCGAAATATAATTATAAAATAAAAAATAAATAGTAATTAATATAGAGAAATGATATTTGTAATTGTAGAATGTGTAAGTATCTTATAATCTTTTTAAAAAAAATGAATAAATACGAGATTTATATAAAAAAATTAACTTTTTAATAATAGACTCTACTCTTTTTTAAAAAATTACACAACATTTATACCCCTACGATCATATGGAATATTATTCTTATATATTTTTTCTTGTGCATCCCGTATGATTGTAGGAGTACGCGAATAGTTTTCTTATATATTTTTTCTTGTGCATCCCGTATGATTGTAGGAGTACGCGAATAGTTTACTTAACTCAGACGGGCTTGAAGCTACATTTGGTAATTGTACCCGATCCAACCGGAGGGAAGCCCAGTTTCCGGGGCAACCAAGAAAGTAAAGCTCACTCCCAGTCCGTACTCCGGTCTCCACTATTTCACTTCCCTAATGCGAAAGAGAAAAACAGTTAATTAGGGTTTCAAACTCCCCGCCAAAACTTCTCGCTACTATGGCTGCTGTAATTGATGAGAACCCAGAGAAGACCTCTACAACTCCGAAGCCCTCCCCAAGCCCTGCTTCCATAGTCCCAGGTACCGGCTCTTCTCAACCTCCTCTTCCTCGTCCTACGAAAACCTCCGCCACCACCACCACTAACGGGTCGTCGAGCGCCAAGGACCACATTCTCTCTGTCGCATCCAAGATCGCTTCCCAGCCTCTTCAGAATTCTGATCCCGACGTATGGGCTGTCCTCACTGCTATCTCCACCAATGCTCGCAAACGCCATCAGGTTATGAACCCTAACCCATTGTATTCCAATTCGTTTTTCGTTGCCAAGAAATAGACTTTGTTACCTACATTGTTTGGGCGCTGGTCCAACGTCGTATGCACCATATTTGATGTTTTTTTTTTGGTGTTTAAATCGAAGAAATTATTGTATTCACAGAGCATAAATATGCTTCTGACTGCGGATGAACATTGCATCGGTCGGTTAGTCGAGGATACACGTTTCCAGATTGAATCAATCGCGGTTAGTGCATATCATTGCAAGATATATAGGAGGAGGCTAGGTGCTGATGATTCGGAATATACAGTCTTCTTAAAAGATACGAGGTTCTGCATTGTTCATTTAGCGCTTTATCCTTGATCTTTTTTTTTTCCCTCTTATTTTATATTTTACTATATGTCTGATTGTATTAAGTGTTTCGCAGTACGAATGGAACATATCTCAACTGGGACAAGTTGAGGAAGAATGGTGCCGAAGTCAAACTCCGCCATGGAAATATTATTTCATTTGCCGCTCCTCCTGAGCATGGTAATATTCAGTACTTCAATCCCACAAAGCTCTTCGTCTAAATTATTGCATCCGACTCATTGAGTAATGGAGTCTAATGTCTCTTCTATTTTAATTTTGGATGAGAAGCATTTATATAGAAGGGATAAAATAAGGTTAAGAACCTTGGGTCAAAAGTCGGTTATAAAAAACATCCTTAGATTTTCAAAATTAACAAAGTAATCTTCTATCTTCTGGTTTGCATGCATTAACAACATGGTCTCTCCATCCATATTCCATCCAAAAGGTTAACCGAAAGCATGCCATGTCTTACGAGCCGCATGCCGCATGTCCAAGATTGTCCACACCAACCTTAAACAGAAAAATAGTAAAAAAAAAAAAAAAAACTCAAGTGAAACCTGGTCGGGTGGTGTCGTTAGAGTGTATAAACATTTTTTGATTGATAAAGAGAATTTATTGAGCATAAAATAGACAAAGGCCCGAGTATACGGGACATATACAAGAGCGTCACCTATGCATGCAAGTTTAGCGATACAAGGAAGTCATGAAAAGACATTCCATTAAAATCAATTACAATCGACCAATGGAGTAAAGATTGAAAAATAAACTTCTAAGCGCATCCATTGGCCTTTCTCGATCTTCAAAGCTTCTTGCACTCGTCTCCCTCCAAATACACCACCATAGACAAATTGGGACCATCTTCCACACTTTTGCAATACGAGGATTACCCTAGATGCCTCGCCAAGAAGCTAGGAGGTCGATTACCCTTTTCGGCATCACGCAAGCTAATCCCACCCGAGCAAAGGAGTTATTCCATAGGGTCATAGCAATCTCACAATGAATTAATAGATGATATATGGATTCTCCACTCCTTTGGCACATACAACACCAATCCATAACTATGATGTGGCGTTTTGTCAATTGTCTTTGTGAGGATCTTCCCTAATGAGGCCGTCCATACAAAAAAATTTGCCTTCAAGGGTGCTTTTGACTTCAAATAATCTTCCATGGGAATGAATTTGTATTATGTGTGATCATGGCATGATAGTAGGAGCGAACTGTGAACTTCTCTTTCTTAGAAGGGCGCCAAAAGATCTTGTCTTTTGGTCCCCTCATTATACAGGTAGAGTACACTAGATCATAGAACTCTAAGAAAGTGTTAACTTCCCAATCTTGTGCGTCTCTAAAGAATGTAACATTCCATTGGGGAGTACCATTAGAAAGGGTTAAGAGGTCAGCAATTGAGGCTTTTTTCATTCTTGCTATGCCATAGAATTCTGGATAAGGGCTATGGAAACACATTAGAAGAGGGTGGGAGGTCTTCCATCAACACACTAGACTGCAATTGGGTACAGGTTCCAAGATTAGGTTTTGGAAGGATGTATGGTGTACCAACAGTGCTCTACAAGACTTGTTTTCTACACTTTTCTTGATTGCAAATGCTAAAGATGCCATGGTGGCGGAGGTTATGGAAGTTGCAGGAAGGAACATTCATTGGAATATCAACTTTAACCGGGCGGCACAAGATTGGGAGATGGGGAGTTTTGTAGATTTTTATAGTCTTTTGTATTCTTTTCGTCCAAATATCCAACATGAAGATGATTTGTGGTGGAGTCCAGCAAGGAAAGGGGTGTTCACTGTTCGTTCCTTCTACAAGGTACTCACACAAGTTCCTGAGATACAGTTTCCCTGGAGAAAGCTTTGGCGCAATAAGGCTCCTCCCAAAGCTTCTTTCTTTGTGTGGACAGCGTCTTTAGGAAAGATTCTCACTACGGAAAATATGAGAAAGAGGAGGATAATTATTGCAAACTGGTGTTGCATGTGTAAAAGAGGGGGTGAGTCAGTGAATCATTTACTTTTACATTGCGAGTTAGCCAGGACTATATGGGATGAGGTGTTTAATAGACTGGACATAGCGTGGGTTATGCCGAAAACCGTGTTGGATGTTTTGGCTTGCTGGACCTCAATTCGAGGTCTGTGACAAATCAAAGCGGTTTGGAAGATGATTCCTATCTATATTATGTGGTGTTTGTGGCAGGAGCGCAATGAGAGGATTTTTGAAGGCAAAGAGAGATCTATGGCGGAGCTAAAAATGTTATTTTTTAGGACTCTTTGTACTTGGGCCATTGCTGTGGACTTTAATGGCATGGATTTTCATGACTTCTTAGTTTTTAATGCTCCTACATAAATAGGGCATATTCTGACTTTGTAATTGACAGTTGATTGGATTAATAGATACTTATTCTACTTATAAAAAAAAAAAAGGAATTCTGGATAAGCTTCATTGAGTGTTGTATCGCCACACCATACATCATGCCAAAATTTTATTTTGGACCCATCACTAACCTCAAAACATTAAAAAAAACTTTCATTTCTTTTTAAAGTTGATGGTGGTATTTGTAGTGTGCAATCTCTAATTGTGTACGTTGCTTGGTTAAACTTATTGAGGTATTTTTATGGCTCTTGGCTTATATTCTTATTGTTTTCAAGCATCATGTTTGAAAAATAGAGTGCTATTAACCCTTTTGTCTTTTGCCCTTAATTACAGAACTTGCATTTGCGTTTGTATATCGAGAAGTTCTTGTGTTCATGCCCTTGGCAGATGGTGCAGCTGCAAAAAGAAAATCAGGTATATTCTTTTGAGCTTTTGTAGAATTAAGTACCAGATGGTTTGTGGCATTGCTATTGTAAATGCTCCATTAACATCAGTTTATCTGCATGTCTGAGTTCCATAATCAGAATCAGTAGATTGGATGGTCGGATATAACTGTGGATGGAAAAGTTGTACTTTTGAGCTACCATATTCTCATTTGTTCATTGAATTATTAAGATTTTTTGTGAAGATGCTCTTATAGATGCTGTTTGTATTTTACTTTGATGGCTTGAAACCTAAACAGTTTGGAGATTTTGATATGCTGATGCCTGTATCCTGCGTCTTTTTTTTTTTTTTTTTCGTGGGGGGGATTACGCAGAGGAATTTGTTTCTGAAAACAAGAGACTAAAGGGTATTGGCATTGGTGCTCCTGAGGGTCCTATTTCTCTTGATGATTTTCGCAGCCTTCAACGATCAAACAGGGTATCTTTATTTGGGTTATAATGAATGATTATGTAAATGAATCTTCTTATAAAGTTGGCTAGAAAGTCTCTGTTTCATAAATTTTGTATGTCTAATATTCAATTTGTCAGGAACTGAGGAAGCGATTGGAAAATCAGGTCCTTACAATCAATACATTACGCGATGAAAATCATGCATGTGTTCAGCGTCATGAAAATGTAAGTGATGCTGGTAAATTCTCTTGCTCTTTCTTCCTCTCTCATGCATATAAGATTCCAGTTGTGCTCATATGGATTTCTTCTGCCAAAAAGGATGCATATCGTTTTGAAGTGTAATTCATATGATGCGACTTTTTATTGAATAATTCTTCATTCATTAATCAAAATTAATTTATGAGAAAAAGGTGAAGAAAATTATTTTTTTGCTAAAGAAAAGTAATTTTCCTCATTCCTTTTTCTTGTAAGAGGGCATGGCAATGTTATGTTTGCCATCTTCATCCTTGTGGAAACAATAGAAACTTTTTAGCCTTTTTTGTTTTTCATATTAATGAATCACCTTTAAAATAGCTTATGGGAACTTCTGTTAAACAACAATTATGCTATATTTGGTTCTGTAGGAAATGAAAGAAATCAAAGAATCAGTTGCAAGATCATATCTTGATCAACTAAATGGATTGCACCATACGCTGGAGGTCAAACAGAGAGAGCTGGAGTCAGTCGGTAGGATATCTGCTGAGCAGAAACATGCTATGGAAGACCTTAACAGAAGGCTCAATGCTTCTATACAGTCATGCACAGAAGCAAATGCAATAGTGAAGAGGTAAGACACATTTTATGGTCACTTATTTGCTGAAATGAGCTTTGTCCCTAAATAGTGAGTTTCTTAGAGTAACTATAGTCACAACAGAAGCAGCCTACCCAAATAGAAGCCTGGTCCTAATACATCAATCTAACCAACTCATGGCCACCCCCAAACCTCCCAGATGTAGTACACCAAGCTAACAGCCAGAGATCTTGTTCAAATGAATATTACCCTTTTAATTTTTTTCCAATGTGCATAAGCTATAAGGCTGTCCTTCATGTGATGCACTAGAATAGGAGGCAGTGGCTTATTACAAATGACTTATGGAATAACTTATAATAGTCACTGTGAGGCGTGATTTGAGTTGGAATAATGTATTGACTTCGGCATCTAATATGACATTGAGGCCTTTTTTATTGAGTTACTTGAGCATGTCTTGACATTTTGGGGAATTGTGTTTTGATCTCTTCAGTTGAAAGTAAAATTGTTTGGGAATTTGTAAGAAAAAATGTATTGATAACCTGATTTCTTGTTTGTAGTCAGAAGGCATCTATAACTGAACTGGAGGCACAATTATTTGAAGAGCGAGACCAGAGAAGAGAAGAACAAGAAAAGGCAGCTGCAGATTTAAAAACAGCAGTGCAGAGAGCACAGTCAGAGGCACAGGAAGAATTCAAACGATTTTCTGATGCATCCTTAAGACGAGAAAGAGAGCTGCAAGAAGTGATTAATAAACTCAAGGTCTGACAGCTTTTTTATACCAAGTGAAAAGAAAGGGATTTGATATATGTAGTTTTGTTTTAAATGAATGGCTTAATTATATATCCATGTTTATATTCTCAGGAATCGGAGAGAGAAAGGTGTTTGCTAGTGGATACCTTGAGGTCCAACCTGGTATTATTGAAGATACCTTTTTTCTTTATAACAAAGTTTGTACTTTACTCGAACCTTTAGAGGCTTGTATCTCAATTGCCTTTTCCGCTGCAGGAAGACACCAGGCAAAACTTAGTTATCTCTGACAATAAAGTCCGCCTGCTGGAAACTCGAGTTTGTGAAGAGCAGCTGGCCTCTGCAAATGGAAGAAAAGTAATCTTTTTTTGCTTAATTAGATATTATATAGATGTTGAGGCTAATGCTCATTCTGACATTTTGGGTGTTGAAGCAGAGAGTGGAAGAACTTGAGCATGAAATGAAACAAATGCGGCAAGAGCTTGAGATCGAAAAGGTAGAAATGGAAGTTTCTTTTCCCTGTTTAAAATATTGTATTTATTCAATATAAATCCTTGTTATCCAAATTCTTTAAGACCTCCACTGTTAGAATATATCTTTGATTTAGTTACTACCATTTCTAGAAGTCCTTGCATGTGAGATATACATATTTTGTAGTTCATTTCATTAACTAATATGATGTGTTCACATTGATGAAATGGATATTGTTAACCGTGGAAAACATTCGAGGGAAGTCTTTTACTGGATATACCATAAATGCTATGATATAGCACGTGTTTACAGATGCTGGGTTTTTCTCTTAGGTTCTTGCAGTTTATATTCATTTTTTAAATTCATTCTGGTGAGATGCTTATATATTAAAGTGAAGGATTTAACATTGTGTTTTATTCGTCAAATTTCAATTTCTGTAACAAGATGTACCCTATGTTTCTTTTTTGGCGTCTAGTGAATCCATTCCAGTTTTAAGCTGAGGTTTTTCTTGCTGTTGTTAGCAGTCTGCACGAGAAGAAGCATGGGCTAAAGTTTCTGCACTTGAGCTTGAGATAAATGCTGCAGTGCGGGATCTTGATTTTGAGAGACAAAGGTTAAAAGGCGCCAGAGAAAGAATTATGCTCCGGTAAGAGAGATCTAAGGCTGTAGATATACTGTGACCATTAGCTATTGGAATATGCATTTTGCTCCATGTGTGTGACACTTGTTTCAATGGATGGTGAGTTTTATTTTTATAGAAGTCATATGGTAATGGTAGTGCTCAAGCATCTCATTAGTGAAGAGTTGTTTTGTAGATTTTTATTAACTGGTTCTGATGGACGTTTGCCTAGTTGTAAACTTGTTCTAATTAAGAACAAATGCCAGTATTTCCTCAGCACCATCAGGTACAACATTAGTGGTTGTTCTTTTGTGTGAGTAGAGAAACCAAGAGATGTCCAATCTGGGCATGTGGTTTTAATTTCAGTGAGGTTTTCTTTTGGTTACCATGGAATATTATATACATCTCGAGGTGAAATATTGATTTGTGGAGAGTTTTAACCTTGATTAACAAGTTTCAACCCTTGGAGGCAAAAATCAAGGGCGCTTTGGTTGAAGGAGGGGTATAAATGCACTAAGTTCTTTCACAAGGTGGCCAATTCTCATAGGCGCAACAATGCTATTGAAGTCCTTCACTCAGGTTCAAATGTGTTACATTCTCCCGAAGAGATCCAAGATCATATAGTGCAGTATTACGAGGATCTCCTAGCTGAAAAAGTAGAATGGTGCCCCAAACTTGACGGTTTAAGTTTTGACAAACTGGATTCGGATGTAGCAAGTTGGTTGGAGAGGCCGTTTGTTGAAGAGGATGTGCATCTAGTGGTGAGAGGTATGTGCAAAGATAAAGCCCCGGGCCCAGATGTTTTTTCTATGGCTTTCTTTCAAGAGTATTGGGATATAGTGAAGGAGGAAGTGATGCAGATTTTCCATGCTTTTCATTCTAATCTAAAATTTGAGAAGTTATTAAACGCTACTTTCATTGCACTTATCCCAAAAATAGTTGGTGCCCATGATTTGAAAGATTTCTGGCCTATTAGGCTTGGTAGGTGGGATCTACAAAATCATATCAAAGGTATTAGCTAATCGTATGAGTTTGGTGATGGATAAACTCATTTCCAAACCTCAAAATGCTTTCGTTCGAGGTCGGCAAATTTTGGATTCAGTTTTGATAGCAAATGAATGTTTAGACTGCTAGTTAAGAGAAGGCATTTCGGGGGTCCTTTGCAAGCTAGACATGGAAAATGCTTATGACTATGTGTGTTGGGACTTCCTATTTTATATGCTTAGAAGATGTGGTTTTGGGGATTGGTGGTGCGAATGGGTTAAACATTGCGCTTCGACCACTCGGTTTTCGGTTTTAGTCAACAGAAAATGTTTTGGTTTTTTTCAGACTTCGAGGGGTTTGCGACAAGGGGATCCACTATCACCTTTCCTCATTTTTATAGTAATTGAGGCATTGAGTCGCATGGTGGAGGTTGTTGTAAGGGGGGATTTCTTGCTGGTTTTTCAGTTGGCAACAATACTAATGGTGTCAGTTCCATTTCTCACTTACTATTCGCAGATGATACGCTCATCTTTTGTGATGTTGTTAGTGAGCAGATTCAAGCTCTAAAGACGGTTTTGTTGTGCTTTGAAGCTGTTTCGGGACTCAAGGTGAATTTACCGGGAGATGTGAGTAATATTGCTTCTCTAGCAGAGTTGTTGGGCTATAAAATTGCCTCTTCCTATAAAATACCTTGGACTTCCCTTGGGTGTGTCATTCAAAGTAAAGAGTATTTGGGATGGGGTGGTAGAGAAGATTGAGAAAAGATTATCGGGGTGGAAGCGGCTATATCTATCAAAAGAGGGGAGATTAACACTTATCAAAAGCACCCTCTCCAACTTTCCCACTCACTATCCTTCTCTATTCCTATTACCGGTGGGTGTGTCAAACCTGATCAAAAAGTTGTTTAGAGCTTTCTTGTGGGGTGGCATGGGGGAGGACATTAAATTTCACTTTGTAAGTTGGCAAATGGTAGCTGTCCGATTGCGAATGGTGGGTTAGGGGTGCGAAATTTGAGCACTTTTAACAAGGTACTCTTAGGAAAATGGTTGTGGAGGTATCAAATGGAAGGGAACTTCTTGTTGTGGAGAGAGGTTATTGATCACAAGTATGGTAGTGCGTGGGGGGATGGTGTTCTAAGGAGGGTAGGGGGTCTTATGGAGTAAGCCTATGGAAATTTATTAGAAAGGGGTGGAACACTTTTGAAAAACATATTCAGTTTGAGGTAGGTGATGGAGCAAGAACCCGCTTTTGGTTCGATGCTTGGAGTGGGGAGAGCCCCCTTTCCACAGTTTTTCCAGTTGTATTTAACTTGGCAGAAAATCAGCAAGTTGCAGTTTGAGAATTGTTTTGTCTTGCAAATGGGACGGTAACTTGGAATGTCATTTTTACTAGAAATGCTCAGGATTGGGAACTTGAAGAGATGACAGATTTTTATAGCTACTTGTATTCAGCAAAGTTAGGAGACAATGGGGGTGATCGTATGTTGTGGATTCACACGGGGAGAAAAAAGGTTTACTGTTAAATATTTTTACAAGGCTTTGACAGTCCAACAGCCCACATTCTTTCCGTGGAAGAGCATTTGGAAGGTTTTAGTTCCATCTAAAGTTGCGTTTTTTACTTGGACAGCTGCACTTGGGAAGACTTTGATGGTTGATAATCTAAGGAAGCGTGGTATGGTGGTCATGGAGTGGTGCTATATGTGTAAAAGGAATGGGGAATCGATAGATCATTTGCTTTTACATTGTGAGATGGTTGGGGAGTTATGGGCTGGTATCCTTAATAGAGCCGGGTTGAGTTGGGTAATGCCTAAGAGTGTGGTGGAACTACTAGCGTGCTGGAACAGGAGGCATAATAGCACTCAACTGGCAGCAGTGTGGCGACTGATACCTTTGTGCTTAATGTGGTGTTTATGGTCGGAAAGAAATGATAGGTGTTTTAACAACAAGGAGCGTGCAGTGGGGGAAATCTGGAATTTATTTGTATTCTCTCTTTTACAGTGGTTTTCTGCTATTGTATTTAAGGGTGGGAATGCCTATGAGTTTCTATCTTCTTTTCAGCTCACTAGAATGTAATTAGTTGTCTCACTTTGTATACTTCCATTGTACTTGGGCATTGCCAAGTTTCATTCAATTCAATATAGATTCTTACTTATCAAAAAAAAAAAAAAAAGTTTCAACCCTGACCAGATATGCAACTCTATAGCATATTTGAAATCTTGATGACACCATGCATGCTTACCTTGTGGCCATAAACCCATTTGGCACTTATTCTTCGTCGCTATGGTGTCCACTCTCTGTTGGTTTCACCCCTGTAATAGTAATTTTGCTGACCCCTGAATTGCTTGAGATATGAATAGAGTCGGCGGGCAAACATTGTTGCTGGTTCCCCAGTCAAATTGAAATAGAGAATGTTGGCTTATTTTGTCCAGAGTAAGGTGTCATTAAGAGAGACAAGAAGGAATATAGTAATTCCAAATATTTTGTATTGATCCTGGTAGTTTAATCAGAGGTAACTTAGGGGTTGTTTGGGAAACACATCCTCACTCATCTTATCTCAAAATTTCTCATATTTTCCTTCCCAAGCATCACTTAAATACAAACATTTTTCAATTTCAAATTTTCAACTTTTTCATTTAATCATTACTTAATCTTTACAGCTTTTCCAAACTATTCAACTTTTTCAAATCCCAAAACAAAAATAATATTAAAAAATAATATTCTAACAATATTATTAACTTTATAATATTTTTATTCAATTTTTTTTCTCTCATTTCCCACGACCCAATAAAACATCTTAACTCAAACCATTTTACTACTATACAAGTTTCTCATCCCATCTCATTTCCCAAGCATCCCTTGTTCATGATTTTGTGTTAGAATTTGACACCTGCATCTGAATGTGGGAGTTCTCCAAATTTTGCATCTTTCAACATGCTTCAATATGCATAACTCAAGTGGTTGTGGTTTGATTCGTTTTAGACACATGGTTTCCATACAGGGAAACACAACTACGAGCATTTTATTCCACAACTGAGGAGATTTCAGTACTGTTTGCTAAGCAGCAGGAACAACTGAAGGCAATGCAGAGGACTTTGGAAGATGAGGAGAATTATGATAACACGTCAGTTGATATGGACCTCAATGTACCGAATGGAGTCATAAATGAAAGTGGGGAAAAAGAAGCAACTGTGTTCTGTAGTAAAGTAACTGCTAAGGCAGGCCCAGCCACTTCAGCGCAGGGGTTTGAAAGAGATCAAGTTGAAACCTCTAGCAATGAAGGCAGCACTACCGAGAAGCATGATTGTGATTTCAGGACCCAAGAACAATGCCAAAACACCCAAGAGGAAGAATTTACGAGTGCAGACCACAGTGTCAAGGCTGGATTTGGTTCTGAAATTGAGGGTGTTGGCACAGCACCTGTTTTGGAGGGAGATGCCTTCGGCACTGAGCGAGTTCTTGAAACTGAGAGCCCTGGAATTGATGTTGACCAAAGTATTGATTTGAGAAAGTGCAGCACTTTAGCTGGGGAGACAATGCAGCTTGATGATGAAGCCCATGTGCAAGATACTGATGACCGAACACTTTGTCAGGGTGCCATGTGTCACTCTCAATCAAATAATCCCTGTGAAAATTTAAAATCTATGGAAGACACAGAAGTTGGGGGAACGATTAGAACGGCAGACCTCTTAGCTTCTGAAGTTGCAGGTAGCTGGGCTTGCAGCACAGCTCCTTCAGTACATGGAGAGAATGAATCTCCAAGAAGTAGAAGCAATAACGAGGAAGCTGCTGCAGCTCAACATGATTCCAATGTTCAGGTGGCCGAGAGTCAAAGTTCACCCTGTTCTGAGGCTATTGCCAAAAGATGGAAAGAATCTACAAGAAGTACAGGCAATTCTGAGGGAGGTGCTGCTGCTCTACTTGATTCCAATGTTCAGGTAGCTGAGAGTCAAAACGCCCCCTCTTCTGAGGCTGTTTCTAGTAGACGGAATCATGAACGTCAAGCACTAAGTGAAATGATTGGAATTGTTGCTCCCGACTTGAAGGGGCAGTTTGGTAGTTCAATGGATAATGATTGTGATCAAGGGAGAGAGAATCAGGGTTCTACTTCGGACTCAGATACTGAGAGCTGCACTGATGATGATGATGATTGTGAAGTTGATGTTAAAGGCATATCAATTTCAGATGCAGAGACTGTGGATAGTGATCAAGCTGAGCAGGATCACAAACCAGATGATGCAATGGATGAGGATGACGAAGCTACCCAAGAAGATTCTCTTGGATAGAAAGTCTTGTAAACATAGTTTTTTCATCGTTTTGGCACAGACGGGTGGATGAAAGCTTTTTTATAATTTTCTCGTCTTTGTTCTCCCTTTTTCCATTCAGAAATTTGTAGTGATGTATTTAAGACCCTAATTATAATGTACATGCTGTATATGGCCTTTTCCTGCCTTTTCACTGAATGACATTCTCTTAGCAACTTTTGGACACTGATCAAATTGCGGTGATGGATCTAGGAGTTCATATAGAGATTGGCACCACTTTTGGTTCAAAGTCTTTCTGAGTTGCTCATGTACTTTACCCAATTTCTTTCAGCTCAAGAATCCTCACTTTTCAAATGGGTACCCGAAACTTTCATGCTTCAGAATTCCTGCCCTTTCACATTTTATTTTTAACTTGGCTGATGATTTTGAATGATCTTTCTTTGCTCGCTCAAAAGAGACCATTACTTCAATAAGCAGTATATGCACTTGATAATTTCACTCATACTTGATATATAAGCAGTATATGCACTTGATAGTTGCATGAACGATGCAGTGCGGGTCTATATGTTCCTCAATGGTTGGTTTGCCTCTCGCCCCTCCTCCCTCATATGACTTGTGCTTTGCATAACCTGCCCTCGTTTTTGGGGGCCAACTTGTGCTAGAGATTCGAACGCGCAAATGCTACTTTTTAGATGCATATACGAGGCAGTCTCCTGTGCCCCAACACTGAACTTTTCTTCGTATTATGTTTAAAAAATTAAACTCTTTTGATAGCAAGTTTTATTGGCTTCAGAATTACCAAAAAAAAAAAAAAAAAAAAAACAAGAGTAAATAAAGGGTTGCATATCTCTGGAACCAAGATCTGCCCACACTTACTGCATAACTAGAATGGAACCTCAATTTCCCGCTGATGCAAACCGGTTCTATCTCGACCTTTTGGCCCGGATTGGATTGAGAGGTGAAATGAGTTGAGATAGTTTTAGATAAGTTGAATAAAATATTATTAGAATATTATTTTTTAATATTATTATTGTTTAAGATTTGAAAAAATTAAATTGTTTATTATATTTTGTGTGAAAATTTAGAAAAGTTATAATAATAAAATGAGATGAGATGAGATGAGTTCTCAATCCAAATGGGGCCTAAATGAGCATTGCCTCAAAAGTCTGAACCAGTGAGATATTATATTTGAGAAGTGTTACAATTATAAAAAAAAAAAAAAAAATTGTAAAAAAAAAATTTATAAATTAATTATGTGATACATTATAAATTAATAAAAGTAAATTTACAATGTGACATACAATATCAAATTATGTATATTTGTATTTATTTTTGTAAAATTCTGTGGCCAAAACATTTTTCATTATATTTTGGATTTTGATTGCTTTGGCACATATCTTTATTTAAGAGCTACCCTTCCATTCGAATGGAAAATAAGCCAGAAAGAACCCTTTGTTTCATTCTCCAAAGCCCTAAGAACGTAAAACTATGCAAAGGGATTGATTAATTAAAGATTGATAATGCAAATTAAGCAGAATACAGAGATCCAAATTAGACAAAGCTTATTTCTTTTGCGTGCGTGGGGGTACCTTTTATTCTACTGATCATCCTCGCCGTAATGTAATTTCGTATGAGCTATTATGATATGATAAAACGTACGTAAAAAGTGTCATGATTGTTGTAGAAGAAGAAACGATACCGAGGGCGTGTACTGTATCTTGAGGGCAATCGATTGCTGTAGATAACTGAGTGGAAGTGATAGCATAGAATGGCTTTGTTTTTTGAATGGTGATATTATTGATGGTGCTGATGTGGGCCACGTGCATGGTTAATGGTGAGAGGCCCATCATCATGAGTATGAACAGTCCTAATACCTTGTGCATGTCAATCTTGTAACACGTGTTCTTGTTGCCCTCGTTTTTGGATTCTCCTGGCGGCTATCAGGACAGGCTGCCGGCCAAAGAAAAAAAATATATTTTTATTTTATTTTTTATACCCTTCCCTTAATTATCTAATTTTTTTTAAATTACGATTGGACAGTGATATATTTTTAAATATTCTGTAAATATTAGTGAAAAATAATAATAAAATATTAAATAATAATAAAAAATAAATAAAAATAATAATAAATAGTAGTGAGATATTTTAATCCGTACCCAAACTAGGACTTATTAGTCTATAAGGAGAGGGCAAATATCAAGGACCTGCTTGTTTTTCATGATTATTATAAATGCGTTCTCAGAAATTGGTCTTGTGAAAAGGTAAGCTTAAGCTTAATTCATTTACTTTACAAAAGTATTCGCTGGAAATTAATTAATTCTCAATTCCTCAGTATATAAAACTCCAAATGCATCCTTCCAGAGTGGTGTTGTTCTAATGATTTGGGTAGGGACTTTGTCAAGGAGGGTAGGAAGTTGGATAGATAGACTGCAAATGCTGTACCATAGACATAAACACTAGGGAAACCCCATACAGCCTGCATTATCTCGGCCTACAAAAGGGAAACCTCAACCTAGGCCGACCCCATGTCTAGCAAGGTACATGCATATGTACAAGACTAGTAAAACTAAGCAAATGTTTTTATCCAACTCCATATTTTGTCTTATTATTATTATTAGTTAGTTATTGATATATATATATATATATAAAAAGGATAAAAAATATAATATTAATATTTCCTAAGAAGATTACCCATGAAGTTATCTCTGTTTTTTTTTTTTTTTGTTTTTTTATTATTATTGTTGTTAGTAGGTTTACCCATTTTTGAATATATGGAAACTAGAACATTTTTTAAATATTTGGGGGTTGGAGTCTGATTTCAAAGTTGACTACCGCTACCTTCATGCCATCCCTCAAATAGTAGTGCTAGTCTGCAACGCGTTTGGTATTAGTAATACAAGAAATGAGTAAGAGGTAGTGGTCCTTGTCCTCATCAAATGGCTTGATCTCTCAATTCAAACAATGCATGATGATGGGTAGGAAGCAGTCCCCCTATTTTTCTCCTACATTCTATAATATAAGGAATCAGGATGTCCATGCATATCTCTTCTCTACACATGTAGTCAGCAATTAAAAAAGTATGCGTGTGTTTGAGTACAAAATGAAAAAAGCCATGATTACTCTCTCTCTCTCTCTCTCTCTCGGCTAATTCTTGGTGGTTTCTTCTTCTTTTTGCCACCATAGGAAAAATCGTTCTTGCTATTAGTCAGCCATGAAAGTGTATTTTGAAGCATAATCTTACTTGATTGGTTAGTGATACCTACATATAATAAAAGCATAAATTAAGAATTGAGAAAAATCTGACCAGAACTGATCATCTTTTTCCTCCATCGATCCTGGTTTAGCTTCTTCCAACAAATAAAAAGCACTGAGTTTAAAAAATAAAAAATAAAAAGAAAGAAGCATTTTGGTCCCCATGCATTCTATTGTGAGTGAAGGGACCATGTGAAGTGGCTGAGCTGAATTTGGACAAAATAGCACCACCACGGCCACCATCATCATTATGATAATACAATACAGTGGACGATAGAGATAGAGAGGCCAGAGGGGGGATTTTGGTGATGATGATGATGGAAGAGAAGAAGATGAAGCCAAAATGGAGGTTCATTTTCCAAATAAATGAGCATGGCTCGGGTACTCAATTACATGAAGAAAAGGGACAAAACAAGGACCTAACTGCATTGACTACACAACCCAACTCTCATCCTCATACCCTTTTACTTTCCTTCCAGTTTCCTCCTACTCATTCTCTCTTGGCTTCTTATTATGACCCACACCACACTGAATGCCCACATGTGATTTGCTCGTGAATTTCCACATGATATTCCTTCTTTTCAAGCTTGGCCTTGGACGTGTGTGAAAAATAAAAGAACCAAAACAGTGAAGAACAGTTAGGTGATAGAAAACTATAGAATTCTATTTGCATGCATGGCAATCTTTTGGTTTGCTAATAATCTCTTCAAATGAATGCAAATGACTTATAATTAGCACAGAGAGAAAACTTTTTTGGACTTGGAGAATCTAATTTAAGATACAAAGTGTTGTGTAAAAGCAAGAAGATTGGAAACGCTCATGGTGTCTGCTTTTCAAACATGACCACCTTTCCCATAACCGACGTTTAAGAATTAATAGATAAGTCCTCTCTGTCACCGATGCAATAATGAAAACAAATCATATCTTTTTGACCACATGCTGTTTATGTTCTCAAGCCAATTATACGACATAGATCTCACGTGTATCTATATACATATATGAGAAAATGACCACAAAACGATAGAACCAAAGCAGTTTATGATGATAACTACTACAAAATCAAAATCCGGCCGTCAGTTTAGTACTAGTATTTATAATTTCGTAGACCTTCGTTATTATTCGTTTTGAATTTTGTCATCACCTTGTATTTGTTGATAGTGCACGCATTAATTAATGGTACTAAAGAATAGTACTATCACTCTGCATCAAAACAGAGAGAGAGAGAGAGAGAGAGAGAGAATTTTAAATCGTATTTTGAGCAGCTCCTAGATTTTTATGAATCCTGGAGAAAAGGGAGGTTGCCTAGTTTGAAGATTATGTCGAAGTTGTTTTCCACAACAATGATGATAAGAGATGTTTGATTAATACATCTTATGACCAATTTATTCTCCAATTTTTAAGCCTCTGCGTTAGAGGAAGGACCGCAAGGGTCTTGAAACTGAAGGGAGAAACGTTCTAAAATTCAATAAAGTTACTCTAACTTGGAGAGGGATGCCGTATAAGTTCTATTCTATGTGCCTCCACAGTCCAGCCCCACATGGCACAAAGTTATAAGAGTCTTGGGCTCCCAGAGAAAGTAATAAAAAAAAGGCAAAAGACTGAAGCTCTGAAGCCATTTCTTCTTCTTCTTCTCCTGTATTCTCCATCTATTGCTGGCCTTCGTAATCATGAGTCCTTGTGCCATCATTGCTATGAAAAGCCTCTCTCTCTCTCTCTCTCTCTCTCATGTGCAAATAGAAACACGATATCACAGCTATACGATTCTTGCTCACAAGTCTCGACCTATTTAAAGTCCAAGAACCTGTCGCTTACAACACACCTTTTCTTTTTCTTTGATCTTATAGCTACCATTTTTTCATCTCTTTAGAAAGAAACCCATCTCTTTATCTCTCTCTGTTTTTATTGTATGTACCTCTCTTTTCTCAAACAGAGAAACGAACTTTTTGGGGGAAACAAGATGAGCGTTAACTCCTCATCGATCCCACGTAGTCTCTTGTCGTCTGCTTTTTGCCATCCACGGCCGTCAAAGCGACAGAATCTTCGAGTCGGACGGCTTTGCAGGTTCTTTCCTTCACAAGTCATGTATCTCTCTCTCTCTCTCTCTCTCTCTCTCTCTCACAAAAAACTTTTACATGTAAACTAACAGGAGAAGAAGACTACTGAAAGAAGCAAAAGCGAAGAAAAGCATGGGGGTAGCGAAGGCAGAGATGGAAATCAAGAACTTGAAATTATACATGGAGAACCGAAGCATCATAGAAGAGAATGAGAAGCTGAGACAGAAAGCTTTGATGCTTCACCAAGAGAACCAGACCCTGTTACTTCAGCTCCAAAAGAAGCTCTCTCAAGAGAAACAGCAACAACATCACTAATATGAAAACATATACTGCTACGCGCTCCTATGCAGAAACAAAAAGATGCCTTGTTTTTTTTTTTTTTGAGGGGCTGTCTCAATAACTCCTTTGTCCTTGTTTTTTTGTTCCTTTTCCTTGTTCTTTTGGTTCAAGTTATGTTTTTAATTGAAATAATTAGGGTGGAAGAATTACAATAAATGGGTTATCAATTATATTAGCCTTTTACGAGTATTATATGCACATAACGTAGAATGGTTTGACTATGTGTGCTTTTGATTAGTGTTATAATATGATCTTGGATGCTACGACTCTGGCAAAGGTGATTCCATATCTAATCTTATATCTTTGAAGTCTAATTTGTTTTTACAACCATTCTCATCTAATCTAATTATTATAACTTTTTCAAATTTTTATACAAAATAAAATAAATAATTTAAATTTTTTAAATCTCAAAATAACAATAATATTAAAAATATATATTCTAACAATATTTTATTTAGAGTATTGTTATATTTACAAAGAAATTATATAAAAATAATTTTATAAATTGATGTGATTTTATCTAATCTATTAGATCTACTTTATAATAAAAATAATTTTATAATTTGACGACTGCATCAAATCATGTCAGTTTGAAAACAAACGACGAATTAGAGCATAAGTAGTTTTTTCAATTTATTTGTAGGTGGTGTTGGCCTTCGAGAGCTTCATGTCTAAGAGAATGACGGATTAGATTAGAAAAAATAATAATTATAACATTTTTGCATCACACTGATCATCGTTGAAGTCAACAGCAACAAAAATGCCACAGAAAAAAAAAAAAAAAAAAATCCCCCCAACACGTTTTTTTAACCAAAAACACCCCCCAAAACTCCCAATTCCAAACACTCGACGAAAATGTGTTTGGGGAACAAAAAGCACTGAGAAACCATATTACGCATAAATGCTATAACACCAAAACATCCATAAACTGAAAATGCTATAACACCAAAACATCCATAAACTGATCCGTTTGTGTTGAATGAACATTGACACAGCCTCGACTAAAGCGCTGGGCTGCCAGTTTGTTTTGAACGTGTACTAAAATTAGAAAACTTGAGATGCGGGGAGATCTCTGACTTGTAATATCATATACAAATATAAAAGGTCTAGAAGACTAGAACCCAGGTTACATTCAAGTCAGCTTAAATTATGCTAAACTGGGCCAAGGCCCAAGGGTGCAGCTCTTAAGCACTTTGAACGAGATGAACAACATGCAAATATTTCGGTGACATTGTCGCATACTAAGGTGGTAATATGTTATACGATTCATTAATTTAATATGAACAAGATACAAAATTAATAGATTTGAGTTTGATGTTAATGGGTTCGGATTAAAACAGATTGACCCATTAAAACACGATTTATTAACGGGTCAACCTGCTTAACCTGTTAGTGACCCGTTAAACTTCTTACTCAAAATTACAATTATATCTTTTTTAATCCAAAAAAAAAATACCTTAATCATATTTCGTATTTCCTAACTCTCTCTTAGTTCTCAATTGAGTCGATTCTCACAAGTTACAACTGTCTCCCACACTTCTTATAGATTGTAATTTTGGTATTTTTATTGTTTGAATTGTAATTTTAGACTTATGTAGTTATTTTATATTTTTGGGAGATTGTGATTTTAAATTTTATGTGAAAATTAGATCAAATGGATTATTTGGGTAAATTCAACTCATTCACATAAACGAGTCGAAATAGGTTATTTTGTATCAGTATATTTTTAATTAATTCATAACAGGTCGAAATGGGTCGTGTTGTGTCACGTCAACCCGTTATTTTAATTAGTCGTGTTAGGATTTAAAAATCTGACTTGTTAAGCTTAATAGATCGTGTTCAGATTGACCCATATCATATAATATATACAACTTGACACAATACGAACATGATCAATTAACATGATTTGCCACCCCTTGTCATAACCCGACCCAGGTCATATCCAGCAAGACACGAATGTTTTATTGAATTTTTTAAAAATGAGATTTAGAAATTTGAATAAAAATATTAAAAAATTAAAAAATTATTTGAATATAACTTTTTTAATACTTTTTTATTTTGAAATGTATTTTTTATATTATGTTATTTAAAAGTTTGAAAAAATTGTAATGATTAAATAAAAAATTAAAAATTTGAAATTGAAAAAATGTTACATGGAAGGAAATATTGAAATATTTTGTTTTGAGGCCTTAAAGCAATGGCCACTAGCCATTAGGTCAATTACCACGATTAATCAGTACTATCATAGGAAGCAACAACCACCAACTCACTCAGAGCTAAATGAGGTAAACCAGTCCAAATATCCCTTAGGAATTATACTTATAGCTGTAAGTAAATATCACAAATTTGGTGACATAATAAATGGAAAAAAAAAAACTCATAACTTCAAGATCCAAGACAAGGCTCTAGAGCATGAAAAACAGACTAATACAGAGACCAAGCAAAACATTCTAATACCGAGAGACTAGTATAAAGTCATCGTCTTCAAGAACCTTAACATCCTGTTCTCCAACAAACTTCTCCCGGCCAATCTCCTTTACCAAGTTAACAAACTCTATCCTCTTTGCCAGAGGAAGAGGTACATATGGGAGCCTGAAAACTGGCCTCACTACTCCAAGTTGAGCAAGAGCTGTGTTTAAGCCAATGGGATTTGGCTCATGGAAAAGCCACTCAATCAGAGGCATGAGCTTTGCATTCAGTGAAGGGTTATTTCCTCCGAACATAAGTTCCTGCATTAAACCTGGAACCAAGTTGCTAGTAACAGATATCACCCCAGTTGCCCCATGGCTCCATCTAGCATCATGGCATTCATCATCATTCCCACTCCACACCACTATCTTGCTCTTCGTATACTGTTCAACTCGATCATTTCCAACGCACTCCTTAACACCAGCCAAGTTGGCACTCTGGGATACAGTGTGAATCACACGCGGGGGAATATCTTGGCCAGTCCGTGAAGGCACATTGTATATGATGGTGGGGCCCATAGATAGAACACTTTCGAAGTGAGAAACCATGCCCTCCAGGGAGGTTTTACCATAATAAGGATTAATGTGAAGGGCAGCATGCATTCCAACAGCAAAACCCTGTTCAGAGGCATGAATTGCTTCCCTTGTCGAATTGCTACCAGTGTTTCCAATTACCTTAATTGACCCACCAAAACAGTTAACTGTGTGCCCAATAAGCATTATATGTTCATCCCAGCTCATCAATTGGCCTTCACCAGTTGTGCCCCCAACAATAACTCCTTCAGCACCGTTGACAATCTGCATGTTCACCAAGTCATCATATGCTTCTAGATCAAATCTACCATCAGGTAGGTATGGAGTTTTGATTGCTGTTATCAATCTAAGAGACTTTATATCCTCTGCTGATGTCCTGCAACATAGTAAGGGCATAAATAGCACTCTAGGGCACCGGTTTTCAATTTTTTTTTAAAGTAGATATTTAAACTTCTACAGGTACACAAACTATTTATTTGAAAATAACTTAGAATTTACCATCATCCCGATTTGACGACAGGGTTAGAGTTAACGTGGTACCACACAGAAATGAACTAGCACAAATGCAAGCTAATCTACAATTTGTGCACGCTTTGTTTTTTATAAGTCACAATTTGTACACACTTACTGGTACACTAAAAGCAATCAGATAATACAACCTGAAGTTTTTACATTTTACTCTATTGATGCCCGCTGCTTGAAAAGCCTCCATATTAGTGTTTTCAGTACACAGTGCTAAATACTTATATGATGCCTCAGTTATTGGAACTTAGAATCTTTACTTGAACAATTCGGGAATAAAGTGTATGTGCATAATTCAAGCTTTTATCTTTGAAAAAAAAAACACTTTTTAAGGCTTTAGAAACACAGAACGCACATGATATGGAATTTTTTTCTAAGCTCTTCCCTGAAAACTTAAGAAAAAAAGAACTATTTTCCGTTAAAACATAAGTACATTATATATGGACACACATGGCGTTTGTCAAGCATTAAGAACAGATGGGTACCGTCCAGACTGCACATTGGAAGATGAAAATGCGTATTTTGTTTGTTAACTTACCTATTTTTAACCTCCAAACTGCGCATTGGAAGATGAAAATTAGGTATTACAGCTGCTTGTGGAGACCTCCACTTTGCATTCCTACCTCATAGCAATAGAGAAAAGAACATAAGCAAACTAAGCAAAACAGAGTATGTGAAAAGAATAATTGGCACATTTATACTTTTTTTTTATAAGTAATAATTGGCACATTTATTCAGCCAAAAGACGGCCCTGGGTACAATATATGGAAACCTATATAGATTAATTACATGAACAGAAAAAATTGAGTAAAACGTGTAGAAAACAAGAACATTAGGTTTGAAAATGAATTAATTGTACAATAGAAAATGTGGCCAAGCAGAAATTGCATTTCGTTTTACTCTCAAGACTGAGGTCTAATGCTAAACGCAGCAATCCTTGTAACTTGAAAAAGGGTTGAAGGAAGGTCAATGAACGAATGTTCTCGATTCAAAATGATGTCTTTACGTGGTAAAGCACATTATTTTTTTCCCAGATACTGGCAATAAAACCAATATCCATGTAAATTACTAGCAAAGTAAATTCTTTGTGGGGAACATCAACAAAACACGTATGGGCATGGTGCAGAAGATTTCTCCTATATCGTAGTAACTAACAAAAAAAATATCTGAAAGCAGCACACAGACTAAACAAGGCTGAATACGCAGTAACAGAGATCATCAAAGTGGATCCAAGCAATGCGACAGACTGACCCCCGTAACGTTCAAGAAAAGGAAAATAACAAATATTCTCCATTTAGTTTGTGTTACTCAAACCATTCCATTGATTAATAAATGATACAAAAAGGAGACAAAACCGATGAAAGCCTCGCGTGAGATAATATATACGAATATTTTTTAATCGGAATAATATATATGAATATATATTATAATCGATTAAAAATTAACATATATCTAACTACACACTAAAAGAATTGATTAAATCTATCGGATTAACCTCTTATAATTATCGCCACAGTTGGGACGCGGAGACTGGAGAGCAGAGCCCCTCAGACACAAGGTAGCCATATTTTCTTCGACGACAGCTAGCGAGCAAACCCAGATCAGATTACCGGATTGACCCGATCCGAATAACAAAGATTCGAACAAAAGAATCTCGGCAAGGGATCCGAAAACGCACGCGCGAGTTGTATCAAAGGCGAGTACGAGGAGTGAGTTGGGCGAGGGTAGAAGTGGGATTTTCAGTCAATGGTAATGGGAATAACGGTGGTGGAAATGTCTGTGGCGAGGGTCGTGGAGAACGGGGTTTGGTTGAGGAGGCTGACGGAGCTGCGATGGGCCATGCCGTCGGATTGAGGAGAACGAGTGGTGAGATTGGGTTCGAGAATGGAGGAAGGGAGGGAGTAACAAACACGGAGGCGGCTAAGGACTATGGTCCCCTGTACATTTTTCTTTAGGGTTTTGTTATCTGGAGGCGGACTGAGTGCCAGTGACTGACTCGGTAGGGTAGGTACATTGGACACTGGGCTTCTCTCCTTCACTCGAGACGTAACACCCGGTGGTAATGCTGACGCGTGTAATACTGCTTTCGTCTTGACTCCTTGAACTGCATGTCGTTTTGAATTTAGTTGTTACCGATCACGAGCGTTGTTGTAACTTTGTAAGTTGAATATTACATGCTAGCTTCGTTAACAGATACTTATTACTATGCAGTATATTTTATGGCAAAGACGTAGAAAGGGAATTAAATTACAAATTTCTTTAAAATCCATAGATGAAAATGTGTAAAAATAAAATTTTTGACGGATCTTTTACAGAACGATAAAAATTTGGAGTCTAATTTTATATTCGCACGTATACATATATACGTATATATATACAAAATTCTTCTTATCAATCACTATTCATCACTTCACACTTCATATTCTATGAAAAATATATCTATATTCTATAAAAAAATTATAAGTATGGAGTGTGAGAGTGAATAATGATTGATGCATAACATTATTATTATATATATGTATTTATATTATTTTTAGCATGAATAAATCAATAAAAAAATGATAAGAAAAACGCATCATATCCACATACGCACGTAATCTTGAGTTATATTAATTTTAAATTAAAATTTTAGGTAAAGCAAGATTCTATTCTAACAACTTTTTAAAGCAATTTAACTAATAAAAGTTTCATTTGATTAATATGATATATTTAAAAGTAATTATTAAAAACTAGTTTGTATATAAATAATTTTAATAAAAAATGATTTTTATGACAAAATTGAAATAACTCATCAAATACCTAAATATCCTCGACCTTAAACCAAAATTTTACGAACAGAATCAATGCTAATTTGTCCAGACGAGAGCAAGACTCGGTCAAATATGTCGTCCTAAAAATAGGAAGGGGAGAAAAAGGTAATGGCATGGTAATAATTGTCCCTTGCTGTCTCCTACACCTCCAACATATGCCATCAAACCCCACGCTTTCAAGGAATGGGCGAGGCGAGGATACCCTAGTCTATCTATATATGTTCAATGTTGTTATCGTAAGTTTCAGTTGTAATTTGAAATCAATTTTCTCTCGAGTAGCGCCTGTCTGGTATTTTGTAGTTTTGTGGGAGTTCCCTAAACTTTAGCCACTGTTTCTGCTTTCCTTCCGCATGATGCCTTTTTTATTTTTATAGAAAATAGATGTCCTTTCTTTTCATAAAAAAACGAAAATTATATCTGGAACGATACAAGTCAAATTAATATCTATTGACAAATTTTTTTATAATGGATATTGTTTGAACTTCTTGAAACTCTCAAAAGAAAGTATCAAATTAACATCTATTATAAATTTTTTCGTATACAAATTTTTTTATAACGGATATTATCTGAACTTCTTGAAACTCTTAAAAGAGAGTATCAGTCTCTGTATAAAACAGAGATAAAATCATCCTCCTTCCTCCTTTGGAGGAGAAATAAAAACACCACCTCCATCCTCCTAGACGGAGGAGGAAGAAACCAACACCACCCTCCTTCAAAAAATGAGGGGGTTCTTCTGCTATAGATATAAAGTCCAATAGTTTATTTCATTTATTTTATCACACAACCAAAACTAAAATACAGACATTAAAACACATTGCAAAAAAATAAAACAGATCGGAAAAGAACGATGTGATGGCACATGAAAGGAAATGCGCCACCCTAGGAGGAGGCCAGTCGATCGATCTTGAAAGTGTTGGAGTCGCTAGACCCTGAGTCGTCGTGCCTGGCATCAACAGAAGAAGATTCGTGGTGGCGCGTGGGTGCTAGGCACGTCCTTTGACTCACGAGTGGGTGCAATGTGTCACTCCGATTGGCATCCAATCCGATCGATTTAGGATTCTCCCGGTGGGACGCGTGTATGAAGATGGCCACCGGAGAAGCTCAGATCGACTTTTCTCTCTTATTTGGCAAAAAAAAAAAAAAAAAAAAGAGGTAGAAGTGAGGAAGGAGAGCTTTTCTTTCTAACTTGAGTTTTGTTATGTACAAGCAAGTTTGCGTACCAATCTACATACTAATATTATTATCTTCATATTCTAAATTCAAATTAACATTGTTTTCAATAAAATCTATTTTTTAACCAATCATATTAAATGAGTGTACGTATTAATGCGTATAATCACTTATAATTAGATTTTTCCTTTTAACTTAAGGCTTGCGCTGGGATTCGCATGATGCCTTTTAACATTAAAAAGAAAGTACAGTTCTTTTAGGCATCATCTAATCTTCACGCCAAATCTTGTATTAAATATGGGATTCTATTAAAAATAAATTTTTTCATTCATATTTATTAATTTTTTTAAAAGAATTATACAAAATTTTAACACTCTTTGGATATCAAAAATATTATTTCTATCTCTTTATGTTTTAGATATATTCTTTTTGAAAAAATTTATTCATCATCTCCACACACCATACATTATATATAATTTTTTATTTTTTATTTTTTTCTCTTACTAAATATGTGGTATATAAATAATTAGTAGAATAACTCAATTAGTTTAAGAAGAATAAAAAAATAAAAAAAATATAGCTATGAGAATAATGAGTAACAAAGCTCTTTTAATTAATTTCGATATTGTATTTGTTTGATCTTAAAATATTTTGATATTTTTATTGCATTTGATATTGCGTGCCATGGAGTAGGCACGATATTGACACGTAATATGTGATTCTAAGTTTTTTCGTAAAACTTGAGTGATGTGTTGCTATCACACGTTCAAGTGAGTTTGTATGCCAATGTAGTAGGGAATGTGGTAATCCAAACTTTTTTCTTTTTAATTTTGTTATTTTAAATAAACTTATATTTGTTGAAAAACTAAATTATAAAATTAAGTATAACCCACTCTAAAAATTAGTATAGTACATAAAATATAAATAAACTTAAAAACAAGAATAATTCCCATTGTAGTCAGGTGGGGGGTAATTGTGTTGCAATCGGTGTCCATGTGGAAATAAATGAAACAGTTCGTTCCATTCAAAATGTCAAACGGTGTGTTTTCCATATCTTTTTCTTCGAGGCATACCTTATCCCCATGGTTTTCCCCCATCTTCTCCCATTCCTTCTCCGAATCAAACATTCTCCCTTTCGTGTACTCCCTCCTCTCCAAGACTTGATCTCCTTCGTTTGTTTCGATTGATTTACCTACATTTTCTCCTTGTATTGCATCTGTTTGTTCAATTTACCCAATAGATTTTCCCCATGTGTTCGATTGCATGGATTCATTCGAATCTTCAAGATCTCTAAGTTTGACGGCACAGATTCATTCATTCGAATATTCGGATTCTCCCCCTGTGCGTTTTCCCCCTTCGACCCTAAGTCGAACTGTAACTGTAACCCTAGCCCTAACCTAGCCTATTCATTTTCATCTCAAAACCCTAACCTAACCTAGCCTAGCCTCTTCCTCTTTATCTATAAACCCTAACCCTAACCCTAACCTAACTCCTTCCTCTTCATTCTAAAACCCTAACCCTCACCTTGCCCTTCTTATTCATCTTGACATTCTAGTTCCCGACCCATTCTCCTTCATATCGAATGGGCATTAGGTAAATGATTGTCCGAGAAGCTGAAAGCTTGGTAAGATCTCTCTCTCAACTCTAAAAAGTAATGATTTTTAATCTAGTAATCTCTCTGATTTATATGACCAATCTTACAAGTTGCACATCTCACATCTGATGATTCATTGCTTCATTTGTAGGTTTGAGTGTGCATGATCTTTGAAGTAAATCAGTTTTGTCTGGTTTGGATTGTCACCTTACTGTGTTTTAATTTAATGAAACATCCAATTTTTGCACGTTCTGATTGAAGTTAGCTATTGTCAGATTATTTTGTTTATATTCTTGATTATGGACTCACATTTTGATAGTCTAAATTAATAGAGTTTTGGTTGAGGTTGGCTTTTTTGTTTTATTATTAATATGTATAATTTACAAAAAAATGCATTCAATATATATTATTTTCTGCTTGCAATTTCTTAGAACTCTTAATACATTGCATATAAAGGCCATGAGCTATAATATCATGGCCTATAGAGATGTATCTGCTATAATATCTCTACTATGTTTGTCAAAATGGGCAGTGAATAGAGATGTTTCTTTTGTTTTTTTTAATTTTTGATGCACATACATTTCATTTATATTGCTTAAATCCTAAGGGCCTATAGGATTAGGAAGGAGGGTAACAAGTTAATTTCCCTTATTCCTTGATTCTCATATCTTCATTACATATAGGATCCAGCTGAAAGGACCCTTATTGGTGGACTGGGGTTTGGACTCTTTTAGTTTAATTTATGCCAATGCAAAAGATCCATGTTATCTTAAATGATGTGTTGGCATTTAGGGCCATGAGCAATGAGTGATTTTGCTATTGATATGTTTAAAATCATCAAATATGTAAATTGGTGGTAGAATTTTTATTAATAAGTAACCGTTGAGAATAAATTGTAGTATGATGCTCGTTAGTATTTGTTGTAATAAAATTCTGGTCATAACCATCTTTTGCTCGAGATTCTTGGAATGTGAGTTAAATAATTTTGTTCTGTTGTTTAGATTATTGTACTGTGAATTTGATTTTGGTTAGAATATCATCATCATTAATGTCTTCTTCATCTTTTGTTAAATGTACTTTGAGTCAGCCAGTGTGCTTCTGCGAGGTTGAAGCCACACTGAGATATTCAAATATTACAAGAAATCTTAGACGAGCCTTTTTAGGGTATCTAAACTACAACACAAAGGTAGCTACAATATTTGTTAAATGTTTAATATATGTGTTGATAGTCCCACTCAATATGTACATCTAACATTTTGCTTGTATGTATAAAATGATCAAGGATTACCATATTGCAAGTACTTCAAGTGGGCAAATAGTCAAGACATAGAGCAAGAACTTTTGAAAAGAAAAAATAAACTGTGAATGAAGGAGTAAGAGCTCGACAAGATACTCGACAATATCGAAAAGAGGGAGATCTAGCTCCGAAAGAGAGCGGATGAGATCGATAAGAGAGAGATGGTGCTATCTAAACGAGAAAATTGTGAAGAAGGAGTTGATATTTTTTTAGCAAAATGCTTAAAATAAGGCATTTACACACACTACTCCGGGTGTATTGAGCTTTTGCCATTATTGTTTCATGTTACTTGGTAGTATCTAAATGATGTTGGATTGTATCAAAAGTTATTTGATAATATTTACGTTATTTCATAATATCTAAGTTAATAGTATAAGTTAGTCAGAGCTTTTGCTATGTGATAGTTAGAACATTTGGTTTTCTTTTTTTCTTTTTTTTTTTTTTGGTAATAAAAAGATGACAGTATTCCAAGTTTATTAATTACTCTTACTTGTGGCGGAGAAAAATCGCGGTTATAAAACTCGATACCTGGGGATTACAAATATATATAAAAAACCCCAACCCAGGCATCAAAACATGGAAAGTCCAGAAAAAAACAAAAACATGGTAACTCTAGAAAAATACACTGCAAAGACATAAAAACATAAACAACCTGCAAAACAAGGTTAGTACACCAACAAGCAAATGGAAGCAAAGGGACATCAAACATGTGAGAAAGGCTAGAAACGAAAACGTGGAAAACCAAGTTTGTCGAGCTGAATTATACCCTTCAATAGACGTGGTAAATCCCGATCATCCTCATAACAAATATTATGCCCCTTTTCACCCTGACAGGCCAAAAGATCTACAACTTGATTGCTCTCACGAAATTGATGTAAAACTAAAACATTAAGCCCCTCGAGATCTTTTAGCATATCCTCCCAAAAATCTCATAAATACCAAACATTGCACTTTCCGTTACAGAGCCAATCCACATCCAACTTGGAGTCACTCTCAATAATATTGTTTACCAAGTTAAGTTTTTTACAAAGAGTAATACCTTTTCCAATTGCCCAAACTTCTGCTTCATTCTTGGTGCCAAGACAAAATAAGCCGAGAAAGCTCCCTTAACTCTTCCCATCTCATCCCGGATCACACCACCTCCACCATTATTCCATGAGTTATCACGACAACTACCATCATAGTTTAACTTACCACCTGAGGGGTGGTTTCTGCCAGGCCACCAACTTATGGCGCCTAATCGAAATTGGTGCAACCTTAAGGTCAAGAGACGAAAGAAAAATGCTCCTTCGCCAGAGACAAAGTCCTTGTCTTCTTTATGTCTCCCGTTAGCCTATGTAGCCAGAACTTAACAGCAAACCAAACACTCTAGGCACTTTGAGGTTGTCCCTCCATTCTAGCCTTATACTTGCTATACCAAAGTTTCCAAGTAATTAGACATGGTACCAAACCAACCAAAATCTCTTTAAACGATTTTTTTTGGCACAAGAAAACCAAGACGAAACACGAGCCCACCAAGTGAAAGTATGCATACAAGAAACTCCGAAAGCTATACTACCAACTCCTAAACTTGACTAACCAGATCCTCAGTGCAAAGCACATGATCTAAAGTTTCACACTATTTTTTCTCGCAGCAATCACAACTAGAAGCTAAAGCAATTCCCTTATTTTGCACATGTAGATAATGGCAAGGCATTTAAATCTCGCTTTCCAAGTACATAAAGAAGTCTTCTTAGGAATACTATTATGCCAAATCCAACCCATCCAAGAAACCGACTCACCCTTAACCCGGGTGATCTCCCAAGCACTAGAAGAGAAAAAAATACTGTCGCTATTGGGCATCCAAATAAAATATCCCCCCCTTCCTTACTAGCCACAATGTTAGAAGCAATGTTATCAGCCCTATTCTCCTGTCTGAACTTTTGGGTTGTGATGGTGGATGTACTAAATATCATCTTGTGGAGTATGAAGGTATAATGTATTGTAATAGTTTTGGCTTTCAAGTCTAAATATCATCATGTGGAGTATGCACTTTAGTAATGGATATCATGTGTTTTGAGAGCTTTTTCAAAATGGATGTTTATTTGGTGGATTTACGGGTTTTGTTTAGTATTTGGAATGGCAAAAGAGACTACTACTCTATTAAGAAAATTTGTTCCCCCCCTAAAGACCATAGTTTGAATGTGTAACTAGGTTGCTTCTAACCCAAAGGTTAAGTACTTTGAACATTCAGAAAAATTTGCCCAAAAAACATTAGAATACCTAAACTATGAAAATGTCTGCGGTCGAACTTGTATATTATTTTTGTCAGCAACTTGTGGACAAAGTTCAAAACCATGTCCTATCAAACTTGCATATTAATTTTGTCATTACTATGCCTTCCCAAATCTGGCAGTGAAATTATTTGAGAAAGTAAACTACAAAAAAACTAAAACCTGTACATTATATTCAAATCTGCAGGTTCTAATACATTATATTCAAATATGCAACTTGCGAATTATATATTACAAAGTTCCAACTACAACGGACATAACTTTCTTCTTGGCCTTTCTTCTTGGAATACCCGAACCTGTATGATATCTTCATTGAAGTTTTCATGGTTCACCTGAAAATTGAACAATATAATCACTCTAATTAATACCTATTAAGTTAAATAAATCACAAATTTAAAAAACTTCACCCCCAAGCGAGTTCATAAATTTTGTAATTAATTTTTATCATCATCCTCTTAAATAACGACTGCCCGAACTCCCAGAAAACTCAGATCAATTATATTCACAACAATGAAGCAACCTACCAACGTTAATGAACAAATCCAAACATCAGAAGTAATTGAAATTTTTACCCTAACAAGAGAGAGGAAGTGCAGCAGATTGATTATGCACATATCTGTTCTTTGGTTTTTTGTGGCTTAAATGCGGAAGAACCCACTGACGACAAGCTCCACGAAGTTGTCAATTACAAAGACGAATCTTGGCTCACTGGTACGAAGACGAAGAGAAGCTTAAGCTCCATGCACGAAGACACCCACGAAGACGAAGAGAGCTTTGCGTCTGAGTATTTCTTATCTTGTTTTTTATTTCTATTTTCGTCATTTTTTTAATTAAATCGGCTCAACCAGTTGCAACACGGTTACCCACGACCGCTACATGTAGAAGAATTGTAAAAATAAAATCTAACATTTTCAATCGTATAATTTGTATACTCGTCGTTGAGGAAAAAAAAAAAAAAAAAACCTCTTGAGACAATTTCGTCTTTTAAAAGAGAATCGATCAACACTAATTATTTAATCAGGGAAGAAAAAACCAGTTGTTCCATTAGAGACCCAGGCCTTGAGAGTTATTTTCATTTTTTTATAAGCGTTAGTTGAGTTATTTCCAAAATTGAATTCTAAGGTGTCCATGTTATATATATTCTAAGACCAACTCTATTCTAAGACCTATATATCACATATCGTTAATGGCAGAATTTAATTTAAAAGATAATATTAAAAATTTAAATAATACAAATTAAATTATGACATATGGATGACATGTAGTGTGGGAGCTTTAAAATAATATTTCTCATATATATGGGCTGTTTTACCGATTTATATAGTCTTAAGATGTGCATCGTGCACTTCCTTTAATAAAAAATTAAAATATAAATAAAATCTCACTTTTTTTAGACTAGTATGCCTCACTTGCATATCATTGGGAAAAACTTGGGACTGGAAGTCAAAATTTTTTTCACACAGGCCAATAAGAAATAGCCACGTAGGCATCTTAGAAAAATCAGATATAAGCTTACATGCACAGAACAAATGCTCTCCCTTTCCTTATTTCTTCCCAAAACTACTGCAGCGAACACCTCACAGTTGGACTGGTTTCTTTGATTGATCGGAGAAGAAGAAATATCTCTCATCAAGACATAATGTGCAATAAAGCTCCATTTGTGAACCATCCCAAACTTCAATAGAGGCTCTTTTCCTTTTGAGAGAGACTGCACTTAACATCTACTTTTTAGCTAATTTGGGGCTTCAAAAAGTGCAAAAAGGGTCTCTCTTCCATAAAGTTTTTGAGTCTCTGTAAAGAGTCACCGGCCGTTTATCTTTGATTTTAATGCTCGAAAAAGAAGGTGAAAAAGTGGACTTTTATTTTCATAGAACCATAAGCCCTCACCCAACAATGTGAATTTAATGAAGTGGTTCACTTCTTATGCATGCTTAACCTTTTTTTTTTTTTTTTTTTGCTCACAACATTTACTAAGTTATAGACCGGAGCTCCTTCAAGCGTTGTGGAGTAAAAGCCTTTATTTCCTTGAAAAAAGCTCTAGTATAATAATCATAAAAGAGACTGTTTTGTTTCATCGCTGATTTTTAACTCTCAAAATTCGCATTCTAAGAATGAAGGTAGAGAAATGCTTGGATTCTCAGCTATGGCACGCCTGTGCTGGAGTTATGGTCCTGATGCCTCCAGTTAACTCCAAGGTCTTCTACTTCCTTCAAGGCCACGTATTTCACTGCCATGCCCATAATCCTTGCTTTCATTCCTTGCCGAGTTGGGGCCGTGAAGTTTTGGGAAGAAAGAAGGAGAGGAAGATCATTTGTTTGCAGGCTCATCTCTAATTTTTTTAAAGTGATTATATGACTTTTTTTATTGACTTATGTGAAAATTATTTTGACCCTAAAGTTTTTCTCTAATTCATTTGTCAAGTACATCGATAAAAGTGTAAGCATCAATGTTTTTTTTAAATATTTATGTGTTTAGTTTTTTAAAAAAGATTAATATTACATATAATTATAGATGGTAAAAGTGTCACGCAATTTTTTTAAAATATAATATGATTTATTATTAAAAATTAATTTTTTAATATAAGTTATATATATATTTATTTATTTTTAAAATTATGCGACATTCATATATTTGACTGTAAATATTATTTATTAAAGAAAATACACAGAGCATTTAAAAAGAAAAAAACAACAATCGGTCTGTGCATTCAGCACCACCCAAATTTATTTGCCTCGTGACTTAGCAGTAGCACTTCATAAACAGTGACAACTGGCAAACGCAGACGGTGGCGTACCGGGTAACTGCGTAGAAGGTCAATCAGGTCATTTTGGTAATAAAAATTCTACTCATTATTTGGTAGAATAATGAGCCGAAGAAATAATTAGTTTATTATTCTGCCTACAAAAAAAAAAAAAAGAAAAAAAAGTTCATTATTCTATATGAGATGCATGAGATGATGAGTATAACCTCTTCGTAATTTCACTCCCCCGGCCCAACGTATTCGTAATCAGTGGGACCTACCGATCTGCGACTCCTCTCTCCCTGTTTCTTTCCGCACTTCCTTATTTTCTGTCTTCTATGTTTGAAACTAGCTGGTTCTACTTTGAAACTACCGAAACATCCATTATCGGACGCACTGTCAAACTCTCCCTCTCTTCCTGGATTGATTTGTGGATTTGTTAACTTGAATGGAAGTCAAACTGTTTGAGTTTCATTGGAGAGTATACTGATATTTTTGTTCCATTTATTTTTTTTATGGCTTCGAGTGGATATAGAAATGGCGCTCACAGGGGAAGTAGTAGCACGAAGCTGGATCGGCCACTCCCAGCAGCGAACCTCAAATCTTCCTCGTTTAAATCCAGGTTTACTCCTTCTCACTCTTCGGGATCCGCTCTTCGCCGCAGTAGCCCCGCCTCTTTCTCCACCAACGACGGAGGTGAATTTCATTCCATTCTCCGAAAAAGATCCAATTCCTAACTTCCAATTTATACATTCATATGTATTGAAGTTCGATTTCATTCTGTTTTTTATATTTTAATCAGTTCATTTTGAAGATTTTCTACGGTTATTAGATTTTGATCAATGGGATTTGAAGACTGTGCGTGCTGTTTGTGCACTTTTTTTGGTCTGAGCGTTTCAGATTGATGCCATAGTAGGCGTAGGAACTTTATTGAACTCTTGAAGTTTTTCAGTAGTAGTATCTTGAGAAACGATGACACAGATTGATGCCGGACTTGTTGAAGGTTTCTGGAATTTCTTATAGCATAAATCGTGGTTAATGGCTCCCATTTTACCTAATGTTCCTATTCTAGGTGGTTGCTTTAGAGCTTTTATATGCGCTACAATTTGTAGAGTTCATTTCACGGAGACATCCAAACACGCCCTTCGTTTTTTAAGATTTGACGTGTTAATAATTTTGAACTCTCCTACACATGCTCCTTTTTGTTGCTCTTAGCCCCTGGCACAGGCGAGAAATGTTCGAATATATATGTGTGTACATGAATAAATATATATATTTTTTTATAAGTAATAAAAGATTTTATTCCCCAAAAATAGGCATAAGCCGAAGTACACATGATGTATACAAAGGAAATACTTACTATTTTCCAAAAACAAAAGGAAAACTATTACAGATTCTGGAAATTATCTTCCATTACAAAAGCTTTAGCCCACAAACTCAAAGTACTAAAGAAAAAATTCCTAAGTTCTCCCAATGAACGTTCTTTGTCTTCGAAGTATCTCTCATTCCTTTCAAACCATATGCACCGCATGAGACAAGAAAGAATCATCTTCCAAACATAAACAGCATTCTTGCTACCCTTCAATCCCTTCCACCATACCAATAAATCCACCACTTCCTTGGGCATTACCCAAAGTAAACCAGTCCGGTTCAAAACCTCATTCCACAAGAACCTGGCCACTTCACAATGAAGAAAGAGGTGATTAAGTTATTAACAGATTCCCCATCCTTCTTGCACATGACACACCAATCAGTAATGTACATACCTCTCCTTCTAAGATTTTCAGTTGTCAACACTTTGCCCAAGGATACCACCCAACAGAAAAAAGCAACCTTGGAAGGAACTTTCACTTTCCATATGTTTTTCCAGGGAAATTCACACCTCCTGTGACTGGTTAATATTCTGTAAAAAGAGGAGACTGAGAACTTAGAATTTCCTACAGGAATCCACAGCATGCTGTCCTCCCTACCTAGCATCAACTTTGAACTGTAAAGTCTTTCCAGAAAAGCCTTAACATCATCCACTTCCCAGTCATTAACATCCTTGATAAAGATAACATTCCACTGAATATTATTGTCAATGCAACAGAAAGACTTTACTTTTATATAAAAAAAAGACTTTCCTACAGCTGCATTTTGATCCCTTGCAATTCTGAAAAGAGAGGGAAAGTCCAGCCTTAAGTAAAGAATCCCCACACCACAAGTCATGCGAGAAAAGTATCCTCTTCCCATCTCCTCAATCTAATATGATTTGAAAAAAACCCCCATCCTTTTCTAATGAACTTCCACAAACTCACCCCATACACACCACTAGTATCTTTAGAACGCCAACCTCCCCACAAACTACCATATTTTACATCAATAACATTTTTCCAAAAGGCATTACTTTCCAAGTGGTATCTCCAAAACCATTTCCCAAGTAATGCTCTATTAAACAATCTTATATATATATATATATGTATGTATATATGTATATATGTGTTTCATATATTTTTATATATATACACGATTGTTTTATGTATGTATGTATGCATGTAAGCAACCTCCCATGAATGGCAAGATGATGGAGTTCATGATGCCAAACGTTTGTTTTTTTTTTCTTTTTAATAGTACCTGGAAGAGTTCGAGTGGCTGTAAGACTGCGACCACAGAATGTGGAAGAATTAGCTGCAGATTCAGATTTCGCTGATTGTGTGGAGTTGCAGCCAGAGGTGCTCCCAGTATTCTAGTTACAAATATTTTACATGTGACTTTAGTAGTTATACTTTTATATTGTCCTTGACACATGTTTTCTATTTCTCTTAATTTTGAGCTTTCTAGTATTTATTTCTTATTTGTAGTGTATAATCATTCTGGTATTTGCTCTACCTCAGCTAAAAAGGTTGAAACTTCGGAAAAACAATTGGGATTCAGACACTTACGAATTTGATGAGGTGCTCACTGAATTTGCATCCCAGAAGCGTGTCTATGAAGTTGTTGCCAAGCCTGTTGTAGAGGTTTGTTATTTTTTGTTAGATATCCTGATTATTAGAGGAACTTCCTTAAGCTATTTCTCTTTTTGGGTTCATTATAGATTATTTGTGTCCCCCTTACCTTCTATTTTTATTGTTTTATTACCAGCACAGCAAGAGCTCATTATCTTTCCTCATGTTAGTTTATATGAATTAAGTCTTCTGCCATGTGTTCCTATTATCATATCTTAGATTTTGTGCAGTAACCTGATAATGTGCTGTTGGTTTTTGTAGAGTGTTTTAGATGGTTACAATGGGACTGTGATGGCCTACGGTCAGACTGGTACTGGGAAAACTTTTACTCTTGGACGACTGGGAGAGGAAGATACATCCGATCGGGGAATCATGGTTCGTTCAATGGAGGATATTTTAGCAGACATTTCTCCAGAGACCGATTCTATCTCTGTTTCATATTTGCAGGTTTCTCTTGTTAAATTCCTGCATAACGTAATCTTATATTTTATCCAGCATTGATGTTAACATAAAAATCTGTTTTCAGATTAAACTCTTTAAATTTGTCCTGTTTACAAAATTGCTGATTTTTTTTTTTTTCTCAACAAAAATTTGTAGCTTTACATGGAAACTCTGCAAGACCTGCTTGATCCATCAAATGATAACATTCCTATTGTGGAAGATCCAAAAACTGGTGATGTTTCAGTACCTGGGGCAACTCTTGTTGAAATCAGGGATCAGCAGAGTTTCGTGGAGCTGCTAAGAATAGGAGAGACTCACAGAATTGCCGCCAACACAAAATTGAATACTGAATCCTCTCGTAGTCATGCTATTCTGATGGTAAAATAATCATCTGTCTATAATAAGTAAATTTCAATTATCAATTATATATATTTTTACGCTCTTGCATCTACATTTCATGATATCTAACTGGTAAATTCTTTCATTGTTCTGTATTAGTTAACAGAAGTCTTGATGTGTTTGACTTCCTTAGTGCAGGTACATGTTCGAAGGTCTGTCATAGCAAGAGAAGAAATAATTTCCAGTGAAAATGGTGACTCCTCTCATTTGGTCAAACCTTTTAAGCCACTTGTTCGGAAAAGCAAGCTAGTTGTGGTAGATCTGGCAGGGTCAGAGCGAATTCAAAAGTCAGGTGTTTATCCCACTTATGACACCTTTCATAGTTCTACATTTTTATTTGTTGATATTAAGTTTATTTGTAGCTGCTTCTCCAAATGGGGCATGGCTTTTGTATGTATACCACCCAGTTTTAATAATAGGCTGCTGGTATACACAACTAGGGATATCCTTCCATCCTTGGATACAGCTGGGTGGTTTTGCATTTACATACCTTGAATAGTACCGTGGCTTATATTTCTGTTCTGGTGGTGCTCCTTAGCTATCAAGTTGTTTGGAATGATTGAAATGTTAATGCTGGTAAATGGTGCCGAAGTTGCTCTTATTTGATGAATCTGTTAAAAAAACTTAATGACTTGAAGAGAACAGGTTCCCACTTTTCTCAAGCAGCCGGCACCCTGTTTGCCATTGGCTGTGGAATCAGACATCCTACAATTAAGACCACAGCAATATCTACAAAAGCTTCACAAGTTGGACTCTGGGACTCTGGCTGGCTTATACCTGTTACTTGGACTTTTGACTTGTAGGAGTCAGATAAGTTGTGCAGGGGCCTCTTGAGATGGAGGATTATTGCGAGTTCAGTAAAACGTGCAGGAAAACGACATGTACTGCAAAGAAACAAGGAAAAGTGCTATTCTAGAAACCTTTTGTTTTAGATGGAAATCTTGCTAGAAAATAAATTAAGTCTTTTAATTAAGCATTTTACACCAGCTCGATCTGCTAACTGGGATCTGAGGGAATTAAGTCCTTGTAGAATGACTTCTCTAGTCAGGACCTGTCCTTTTTCCTACAATAACCTGCAAAAAGTGTGGCATTTCCTATACACTCATTTCTTCATATTTCCTTTTAAAGAAACAAAGGCTGTGTTGGGTTATGCCATTTTTTTTACAAACGTTTTTCAGAAAAAAGACTCAGCATCACTCCAAACATCTTTCCATCTTTTTTCTGTTTCAGTTTTTCATCCAAATATTTGCCTAGGTTTCAATGAATATAAAAAACACAAAAACCAAAGCAACTTTTACAAAAAAAATATTCAAACAACTTTTCAATTCTACCTATTCACTTCCACAAACCCCAATGCAAAACATATTTTAAAAACACTTCTATTCAAATTTTCTTATCTACTTTCACAAAGCTCAATAAAAGCACATCAAAATCTTCCTAACCAAACATATCCAAAGTTTTAGAGATTACTGGTATGGCAATTTCCCACTTGTTTGTATGGTGAGGTTCCAAGTGTTTTGGTTTTTTACTTGGTTTATGTATACAGTCTCTAATTCTGGTCTAGGTTTCTTATGAGTAATCGGATAGGAATTCTATTTACAATGCAAATTTATGACTTTTGAAATTGTTGTGCTGCTTTCAGTCATTATGAAATCTTTAGTACAGCATTTGTTTCAGTGAGTAATGCCCGTCTACCACCCAGAATGGATTGACATCAAATGTTTATATACTGATTCATGCACTGTGAATTGCAATTTAAGGGCCTTATATGGATTTTGATGAATTTGCTTTATATTGGTTCCAATGTTTTTGTTCATGAAATTAGGCTCATTAGTTATATAGTTACATTATCTCTCTTCCTTTACTTCAGGGAGTGAGGGTCATATGCTAGAGGAAGCAAAGTCTATCAATCTCTCTCTTAGTGCATTGGGGAAGTGCATAAATGCTCTAGCAGAGAATAGTGCTCATGTTCCAATTCGTGATTCAAAGCTTACAAGGTTGCTCAGAGATTCGTTTGGAGGTGATGCCTTTCACATTAATGTTAGTACGTGCTTAGGATTTTATGGTCAAATTAGTATAGGAGGCACTGGCCATGATTCAGAATTGAAGCTTATCATTTTGTTGTATGTTTTGACATTGGTTATTGTATCACAGGCACAGCGAGGACATCATTAATCGTGACTATTGGCCCATCCCCACGACATCGAGGAGAGACTGCAAGTACCATACTATTTGGACAAAGGGTTAGTTCTTATATTTTGAAGGAATTCAAAGATCTAGCTTTGAATTGTCTAGCATGTATGATGCATTCAATACTATTCGTAAGTCGTAACTTACCATAGACAGAGCTATTCATGTATTTATGCTATTATCATTTTAGATAGGCACTTTGTATCTTTAGACAGTCATGCATAGGTGTGGCTCTTGTATATGTCCCGTGTACTTGGCTTCGCCTATTTTCAATAAAATTCTTATTTACTGATAATAAAAAGAAGATAGGCACTTTGCTGGTATGTTAGAAATTTGTCTTTCCATATCTTTCTTGAGACTTTTTACTCCATTTAGATCTTAACCATGCCTAGTGTTCATTTTTTATGTAAATGGAAACTTTGTTGAGAGGTCATACTAAACGACTAAATGAATAATTATTGCATGTTTCATCTATGACAGGCTATGAAGGTGGAGAACATGTTGAAAATAAAGGAGGAATTTGATTACAAGAGTCTGTCTAGGAGGCTTGAAGTTCAACTGGACAAGCTCATTGCAGAAAACGAAAGGCAGCAGAAAGCTTTTGAGGATGAAGCTGAAAGAATAAATATAGAAGCACAAAACCGAATATCTGAAGTCGAGAGGAGCTTTGCTGATGCATTAGAGGTTTGCTGGACTATTTATTTGAGTGGTACTCTTTATCCGTGATAAACTTGAATTGATTTTTCTGAAAATATATATGTAGATATGGTGTGAGTAAATTATGAACCATGTTATAATATTTATGCATCATGATGAATGGTGGATGGGTTTTAATTCTAATAAGAATGTCTAGTGCTGGTCCAGCTGAGGTTTTTTTTTTTTTTTGGGGGGGGGAGGGGGGGGGGGGGTGGGGATTCACATTCTTTCTTGATTGTATAGATACCTAGAGCCTGAAGTCATTTTTCCCTTTTTTTCCCTTTCCTATTTGGATTTGTTGGCCATGAGTTTCAGTATCATTGTTTTTATCAGAAGGAGAGGCTAAAATGCCAGATGGATTATATGGAATCAGTCAAGCAGCTGGAGGAGAAGTTGGTGTTGAATCAGCAAAAGCATGATTGTGATGGCTTCGTGGATGATAAATGTATTGGGCAGGTACTCCCTTTTGGAACCATTTTTGCTGTTATGTCGTGGTTTTCTTAGAAGAGGATTCTTGTGTCAATTGTTGGTCATAGTTCGCTGTTTGAGACGATGGACATGCACGATGTTATTTGTCAACACCAACTTGACATACCGAGGCAATTTTGGTCCAAAGTTGGAGCAAAAAGTGACAGTTTATGCTGATGTATTTATCTTTGTTGAGAGTATATCCTTTAGCTTCCCCCTTTTTTGGGTTTTTTGGTGGTGGGGCTGTGGTGAGTATCTGGTCCATTAGTTTGTTTAGCTTCATCTAATCATTTAAATTGTACATTTTCATGTGGATTGGAAGGTCTGTAAAATCAGCTCAGGTCAATTTCGTCTCTAATTATGGGTATATTACTGCATGACTTATTTTAGAATGATCATATTCCATGTTTTTATTTTGTTTATTATGCAGGAGACAGGGCTTTCTGCTGCTGAGATAAAAAAATTGCTTGAAAAGGAAATTAAACTAAGAAAGGCGGCTGAAGAAGAGGTAAAGAATTGTAAAAGGCAACAAGGACAAGATATGCAGTCAGGGGTATAGTCTTTGCCTAGATTTCAAAATTCTTTTGTAAAAGCGTCATCTAGATTTTTTTTCAACTTCCAAGCGTGTAAGTTGTGGTCTATAAGGGTTTTTCTTGGTGTGCTAGGCAGGTGGAGATCCAGAGGTTTTGAAGCTTCGCAAAATTCTTGAGGACGAGGCTCATCAGAAGAAGAAACTTGAGGAAGAAATAATAATACTACGAAGTCAGTTGTTGCAATTAACTTTTGAAGCTGATCAGGTATTTGATTATGGAATTTATGCCTACCTGCTAGGCTTGATTTATATAATCCTTGTAGTTTATATGCTGATGTTGCCATGATGTTTTTTGCTTTTAACTGTCCTCCTCATATAAAAACTTAATAGTGCTTTTAACTGTCACATCATATAAAAAATTAATGGATTCATGGTTTATATAATCCTGAAGATTTATAACAATTGAGACATTGAAGGTAGAATATCAGGAAGAGCTCATTAGGTTTTCCCAGATATCTGCTTAATGACAATTCTGAGAGAAAAAAAGTACCTATATGTGTTAGAAACCCCCTTGTTTAGCTGAGTGAATAAATTAGATTATTAACGATAATGGTAGGAGTATTCTTGTCCCTCCTGAGTGTTTGCTATGGTACAATATCCATAATCTTCTCCTATGTACTGCATCTATAAACTTTATTGGACTTAGTTTGCATGATTTTCTAGAATCATTTTCTTCGACTAGTTGGGTATCTCTCTTGCATACTACCTGTGTACTTGGGGTTGCGTCTTTATGCTTATAAATAAAGATCTTCTTGCAAAAAAAAAAAGTGTCTGCTATAGTCCATATGTAATGGTAAAATATTAATTCTATTTTCTTTTGCTTCATGTATGTAGATGAAAAGGTATCTTGACAGAAGTGGGTCTGGAAATGGGTTTGCCGGTCTAGATTCTTCCATGTCTCCATTTAGGCATCCCCAATACAGAGACTCTGGAAATGGACAGAAGGCATCAATTGCAACACTCTTTGAGCAAGGTAATAGAGGAACTTTAAATTTATCTCATTTGGGCCTTGCATAAAAACTTTGTATTCTCTTATATTTTTGTCTACCAATGAATTTTGATAGTTGGATTGCAAAAGATCTTGGCACTACTTGAGTCAGATGATGCCAACGTACGGATTCATGCTGTAAAAGTGGTGGCCAACCTAGCAGCTGAAGGTGGGGCAACTTTTTAATTTGGGGCTCTTTCATGGTGTTATCAGATATATGCGTACATGTACTGTCTATTCTATGTTGTCTAACTAGCATTATCTAGATCGAATGTCATGTTTCTGATTGAGTTTGATTTGTTGAAATAACTATGATCCGTTGTGATATTTTCTTTATGGTGTTGATCTCAGTTGAAGGTTCCTTATAATGGTGAACTGATAAATCACATATGGAAAACTTTAGAGTTGGGCATTGTTATAGGTTTTCTACAGTGACATTAACAAAAAAAAAAAAAAAGAAAAGACAATTCTTGGTGGGGTTCAATAGAGAATAATGCTTGCCCGTTTATCTTTTGAGTTATTTTTCCATGAAGTAGGCACAGTTCTAGTCTGGTATGCTAACCTTGTATCTTTTCATTGAGAAAACTTTGTTAATCACTGCCATTGTAAAAAAGGGGTAATATGCTGAAATATCGTCAGAGCACTTGCTAATCTTCTTCTTATTTATTTATTTTTTCCTGTAAATTTGGTTTACTATTTGCAACCTCTGTTTTTTTATGACTGAGAAGTGAGAAACAATTCTTGCATGTTTTGTTACATCTGGAGCAATTTTAGTTCTTGGAGAGTAATGAAGTATGCCAAGTTCGTATTTCTTGTATGACGCATTACCTCTACTGTATCTATCATATTTTATAAGTACTGTAGCCATTGTATATTATGATATATGCATCTAAATATGGTATCGTCTAAGGACTCCATAATAAGTTATCTATAACTTGACAACTGGAGTGATCTTATCATCTGACTTTCATTTTTATGCATTTTCTCTTGTACTTTTCTCATACTTCATTGCACTAGAATTTCCAAGAATAGTTTATTGTTATGACTTATGCTCCCCATGCGAAAAGCAGAGGCAAACCAGAAAAAGATTGTTGAAGCTGGGGGTCTTTCTTCCTTGCTGATGCTTCTTAGAAGCTTTGAGGATGAAACTGTTCGAAGAGTAGCAGCTGGTGCAATTGCCAATCTTGCAATGAATGGTACTTTTCTCCTTCTCTATATGTTAAAGAGGGCCGGAACTCTGCTCTTTATTTTGTGTTTTATTACAAGTAGATTGGGAATTTTTTTCCTTTAATCTTGGAATATCAATTTTATATGTTGCTTCCTTTCTGGCATAGCAGAAGCCAATCAAGAACTTATAATGATTCAAGGGGGAATTAGTCTTTTATCAATGACAGCAGCTGATGCTGAGGATCCTCAAACCTTACGCATGGTTGCTGGAGCTATTGCTAATCTATGTGGCAACGGTATATTGAATTTCAGTTTATCTCCTTTATCTGGAATTTTGCCATTTAGGCCATTTAGATTGTGAGAAGTATCTGTTGCGAAATTGGAAAGAATTCTTGTGTGCTACCTCAATCAGGAAGCATATCTAGTGTAGAACCTTTGCACTAAAGGAAGAGATACTTTTGGCACTATGACATAAATTGCTATATTTATACCTGGCATAGTGTTCTCTCTGCATCACTATTTCTCTCTCTCTTTAAATTACTTACTAATGGTAAAATGTAGTGGATGAAGATAAAAATTTTGTTGTCAGTTTCGATATCTTTTGATGGAAAATATAAGTTTTGATATTGGAACTGTCTTTGCTGAAAGTTGTTTAGATCAGCAGAGATGGGTTAAGTTGATCTTGTAGATACTTGTTGCCCTGTAATTAAGCTTTTATAGGAGATAATATTTCCACTCTTTGGTATTGCACTTATTTAAGTTTCTTGTATTCACAAGTTCCAGCATGCTTGTTTTCTAATTTGATTTCCCCTTTTTATTTCCATCAACCCTCAACCTGTAGATAAGCTACGGATGAAGCTGAAGACTGAAGGCGGTATTAAGGCCTTGCTAGGAATTGTGAGATGTGAACATCCTGATGTTCTATCTCAAGTTGCACGCGGAATTGCTAACTTTGCAAAATGCGAGTCCCGAGCATCTACCCAAGGTAGGTGTTTCAAAACACGAGCCATTGTTTAGTTCTTTAGCAGTGATGCGTCTGGAGTTTTCTTCCCCTCACCTATGAGTGGTGGTAATGGAATTGGGTAAATATTCAAGATGATTGATGTTAAGTAATTAGTGGTCGTAGAATTTGTTAGGTTGTTCGTTGGTTGACCAATAATAAGTACTCATATGGTTGAAAATTTGTGACGATTCAATTTTTGTATACGGGTGTGATTTTTGAGCTCATTTTTAACTCAAGCAAAAGCAATTCTACGCTGCAGTGTCAATTCTGACAATTGTGTTCGTGCCAAGCTTTTGGATTTGTAGCAGCGTTATTTTTCTTTAATGGTGTGTGATATCTGGCATAGATCATTGCATCCACATGAAATGGACATGGTAACCATTTATTTTTAAATCAGTCTTTCTACCATGCGTAATTCTATTGACATAGTGCCTTGTTATAGGGATATATAGCGCCAGATCTCTTTTGATAGAAGACGGTGCGCTTCCATGGATTGTACAAAATGCTAATAATGAAGCTGCACCAATCAGGCGTCATATTGAGCTTGCACTCTGCCACTTGGCACAGCATGGTACTTGGACTCTTTTTTTTTTTTCCTTTTCGTATCGACCAACTTAGATATCTTTGAGACTTGTTCCGTTAAAAGTCTGGATTTTTAAATTGCAGAAGTAAATGCAAAGGACATGATTAGTGGAGGTGCCCTCTGGGAGCTAGTTCGTATCTCACGCGATTGCTCTCGAGAGGACATAAGGAGTCTTGCCCGTAGGACATTGAGTTCGAGCCCCACCTTTCGATCTGAATTGCGTCGGTTACGGATAGATTATTGATTCTGAGATTAATGGGCTTCCATTAATTAATGCCACTCGCATCTAGCTAGCGATCGAGTGTGAGCTAGGATGCAGAAACTTGATCTCATAATGAGCATATAGGCTTGGTAGAAGAGGGGATCTTTCTCTTGCTCCACAAGGGGTCATCCCATAAGCTGGTATTCACGCCAATTTTGTGTAAAGGTGGGTTGGTGTTGTGATCCATTATTTTAGCTTCTTTATTGAGCATTCATAACTGTAGCTTAATGGAAAAGAAAATGACAAGTAGTGAGAACGAAAAAAAAAGAAGGAAAATCTTGTTGCTGCACGATGGTGTCAAATTCATTCGATCGATTTTCTGGATCGGTCAGCATGTCCAGCTAGCACTTGCGTTTCAGTGGTGTAAATTGATTTTTATGGGCAATGAAATCATCATTCTTTATTTTTCTCTGGAAATTATTCCAAGCTCCACGGTTTGTCCATAACGATAGCACATTAACGACTAAACTCATTTTATTTGCAAGCGAGTATAGGAAACATAATCTCCAGTCTCCATGTCGTTGACAATATTGCAGGAGTGGCAGTCAATTTGAAAATAAAATTGTGCATTATACATAGCGATTTATATGTCAAATGCGTTAAGATTTAGGGGTGTGTTATAAGTACCGATTTGTAAATAGAATTGTTATATTTTGAGGTAGTCACGAAACTGTTGCATCGTGTGAGCTAGCTTGTAGTGAATTAAGGTTAGGATGACTTCCATAATTGTTGGGAAATTGAGGCCGTCGATCGTAAATTAAAAAACCAGAACTATTATTGACGTGCGATCGTCAATATTGTAGTTGCCACTACACTAATCTACATTTTCCAGCTGTTCTTTGTGACCAACATTATTATTATTATTACTGTTATTAATGTCATTATTGTTATTATTGTTATTACTATTATTATTATTATTATTACTACTACTGTGGTGGTTTACAGACCGCCGCTACATGCAAGTTTGAAGATGACTGATGACCACCTCTAATAAAAAAGAACTAATTATCCGTCGCTACTGACCGCCACAACAGGTAGATATGACAAAGACGGTCATGTAGAGCTGTCGCAATATGTGGGAAGTTGCGTCAATCTTGAAAATGCATTTATTATTATTATTATTATTATTCTCTATCATCTCATGATTGGTCGAAGATACATTAATTCGTATTCAAAAAATCAACTGGAGCATTTGTCTTCCTCGAGTTTACGCATACAAAACGACCTCTGTTCTTCTAAAAAATAATATTCATGGAATATAATCATTAGATCTGCTTTTTTATTTTTTTTAGGAAAATGATCGATTAGCTGATCTGCTTAGAAAAGCAAAGTCCGGTAATTACGTGTTATGATTACAAAGGCATGGCCACCGAGCACGAGGTATAAGAGTTAGACCAGATCAACCTCATGTGATGACTTAAGATTCGGTTTATATTCGCAATGCATCTCAACTCATCTCAATTCATCTCAACTCATCTCATTACTATTTATCAACTTTAACTCATAAATCTCACTACTATTCACAACACATCTCACTACTATTTACAACTCATCTCAACTCATCTTCGAATCTAAACGACACTAAAATATTCTTCCATGAATGGAGTCTGATCGCGTGTCACTAGGATTAATATGGTTTAGCTAAGTTTGCAAAAACGCTTTCCATATTTTGATCAGAAGATAAGTACGTACAAGAGACACCATAATACATAATTCGGTCTTTGAGAAACTTGTATCAGAAAGGCATACATCAGCGTTATTGTTTATAACGAGTTCATGATGGTAGTAAGGCTTTGTGTTTGATAAGTGAAGTAGTCTCAAACTATTCCTTTATTACTATTCATAAATTGTAAGGGTTCCCTGAGTGTGTGAATGAATGTAGGCAGTTTCTGGGTTGTAGTGTAAGAATTCAGAATGGAGATGATATTGTCACGGATTCACACTTAAAGAACTAACATGATAACTGTTTGATAAAAAGCAACTGAGGAATCAGATTGCCAAAGGGTTCTTCGAGGGCCCTTAACCTCCAAATTCTAGATGATTCTTGATAATGGGTTTTCCGTGCCTTGTTCAGACGTTCCTTCCCACTACATATCCTTACAGGAATAACAAACTTGACAAAGGAAATTGCAACACGTGTAAAGTAAAACTGAATTGAAAACAGAATGCAAATAGACTAATACGACAACTAAGGCTTAAATGGACTTGAACGGCAAGTAGCTTGCGAAGCGTTCTCCATCCTCATGCGACGTCGTGCTGGTCATCCCCCTGAAACGGTGAGCTTCATCCTTCCTCTAAAACGCTGCGTTACGAGTTCCCCTTAAGATCCCTAACTCTTCACTTCAGTTCCCTCTACTTCCTTCGATACTTGCATCTCTCTGTGTCTCCCCCCCATCGCCGCTCCTTACGCCATCTTCTTGTGAGACCCTAACAATCTCCCTCCCTTAAAGCACCTTGTCCACAAGGTGTGGATAAAGGTCTCTAAGCCTCCAGAGTGATTCCCAACTATTGTTCTCATGGTCGAGTCCAACCCATTTGATTAAAACTTCGGTGGTAGCTCGGCTGCGTATGTTCTTGAGACGGCGGTCCAAGATGGCTTCGGGTTCCGGCAAGATTTCACCTTTATCGTTCACGGGTGGCAACCGCGGCAGTGGGCAGATTTGCTCACCTAATTTTCTCTTCAAACAAGAGACGTGGAAAACTGGGTGAATCCGGGAGGCTGCTGGCAGATCCAACTTGTAAGCCACCTTTCCCACTCGCTGGAGTACTCGGAAAGGCCCATAAAAACGTGGAGAGAGCTTAAGATTCCGACGAGTTGCGATGGACTTCTGCCGATAAGGCTGAAGTCTGAGGTAAACCCAGTCACCTTCAGTAAATTCCCTTTCAGTTCGTTTACGATCAGCATAAAATTTCATCCTTGCTTGTGATGCCTCTAAATTCTGTTTGTGCAATGACTTGATCTGATCCCTTGTGTGTAATAAACTGTCCACTGCTACATTTGATGATGTGCCTGGTATGTAAGTGGTGAGTTTAGGAGGATTGTAACCGTAGAGGGCTTCAAAGGGTGAAATTTTGGTAGATGTATGGTAGGATGTATTGTACCAGAACTCTGCCATGGGTAACCATTGGGCCCAGCTCTTAGGTTTTACCCCCGCGTAACATCGTAAGTACCCCTCCAAGGTTTTGTTAAGGGCTTCTGTTTGTCCATCTGTCTCTGGGTGATAGGCAGAACTATAATTCAAGGTAGACCCTTGTAGCTCGAAAAGGGCCTTCCAAAAGGAACTTAAAAAGATGAGATCTCGGTCTGAAACTATTATTTTAGGAACCCCGTGAAGTTTGAACACTTCTTTTAGAAATATTTGAGCTACCCCAGCAGCTGTATAGGGGTGAGAGAGTGCCATAAAATGGCCATACTTAGTGAATCTGTCCACTACTACCAGTATAACACTTGCACCTTGAGACACTGGTAACCCTTCCACAAAATCTAAAGAAATTGCTTCCCAAGCTTGTCCAGGAATAGGTAGTGGTTGCAAAAGGCCCGGAGGTAAAATAGACTCAGATTTATTGACTTGACATACATCACATTCCCTGACTGTCTTTTTGATATCCTTTTTCATACCTTTCCAAAAAAAATCTCTTTTGGCTCTTTGGTAAGTTTTAAGAAATCCCGAGTGTCCAGCCTGGGGATCTTCATGTATAAACTTAAGAACTTTGCTCTTGAAAGCTGATTGAGGGTCCACCACTATTCTTCCTTTCTTTAAGATTAAGCCGTGCTGAAGTGTGTAACCAGTAGGCACCTCCTGGTTATTGTCAAATCTGGCTAAAAGTTGCTGTAATTCTGTTGAGGTACTATAAGTATGCTTTAGTTCCTCAATCCATAGAGGGGTAGGAAAGGTAATAAGAGCTAGCGACCCCTCAGGAACTGTTTCAGACTCATGCCTTCGTGAAAGTGCATCTGCCACTTTGTTTTCCTTCCCCATTTTGTACTGGATGTTGAAGTCGTATCCCATAAGTTTGGTAATCCATTTTTGTTGGGTTACCGTGCTCACCTTTTGCTCGAGTAAGAATTTTAAGGCCTGCTGGTCAGTCTTGATAGTGAAAGCCTGACCCAATAGATAAGGTCGCCATTTCTGAACAGCTGTTACAAGTGCTAGCAACTCCTTCTCGTAAGTTGATAGGGTCAGAGCTCTACCCTTTAAAGCCTTGCTGAAAAAAGCTATTGGTTGGCCTTCTTGCATTAGGACAGCTCCTATGCCTCCCCCACTGGCATCACATTCCAGTGTAAAAGGTTGTGAAAAGTCTGGTAGCCTCAAAACAGGTGGTGAAGTCACGGCTGTCTTCAGATTCTGGAATGCTGTATCTGCCCTTTCACTCCAGCAAAATGAGTTAAGTTTCAACAATTCAGTAAGTGGTGATGCAATGAGTCCATACCCTTTAATGAACTTACGATAATACCCAGTGAGCCCCAAAAATCCTCGTAAGGATTTAATGTTCTTAGGCACCGGCCAGTCAAGCATGGCTGCCACCTTCTTTGGGTCTGCCTTGACCCCACCAATAGTCACAATATGCCCCAAATATTCGACTTCATTCACCCCAAACAAACATTTAGACCTTTTTGCATATAAACAATGATAAGCTAAGGTCCTTAAGACTTGCTGTAAATGATCCAGATGGTCTTCCATACTGCTGCTGTAAACCAGTATGTCGTCAAAAAAAACTAACACAAACTTTCGCAAGAAAGGTTTAAAAACTGTATTCATCAGCCCTTGAAATGTAGAGGGTGCATTGGTAAGCCCAAAAGGCATTACCAAAAATTCATAATGGCCTTCATGGGTGCGGAAGGCTGTTTTATGGACATCCTCGGTTACCACCCTGATTTGATGATAGCCAGAACGTAGGTCTAACTTGGAAAATACCACTGAGCCATATAACTCATCCAGTAATTCATCTATTACTGGAATTGGGAATTTATCCTTAATAGTTTCCTTGTTGAGGGCTCTGTAATCAACACATAAACGCCAACTGCCATCGTGTTTTCTGACTAATAATACAGGAGATGAAAAGGGGCTGGAGCTGGGTCTAATAACTCCAGTAGTCAGTAATTCAGAGACAATTTTTTCTATTTCAGCCTTTTGGTAGTGGGGGTATCGATAGGGTCGGGTAGAGATTGGGTTAGTACCCTCCTTCAAAACGATCTTGTGGTCATGAGACCTGGGAGGAGGCAAGCCCACAGGCTCTTGAAAAACCTGATGAAAGTGTTCTAGCAACTGACAAATTTCTGTGCAGCACGGCTGAGATGGCTGTTCCACCTCAGTATCTATTAACTGTAAGATAAGTGCCTTCCCTTTTTGAACAGTTTGCAACAAAAATTTATCCTCTTCATTAACAAAAGTAGTAGCACTTAATTGTAGGCCCTTTAACCCCACTATTTTACCCTTCCACCGAAATTGCATCACTAAGCTAGCAAAATCCCAAGTAATTGGTCCAAGGCTTTTTAACCACTGTACTCCCAACACAGCACCACATCCAGGTAAGGATAAAATGTGAAATGAGGGAGAGAATGTGGTACCTTGTATGTTAGTGAGTACATTACTGCAATAGCCTTGACTCTGCAAGAGCTCCCCATTCGCCACCCGTACCTTGAGCTGTCCAGCTCCATTCATAGGTAACTGATTTTTCTTTACAATTAGAGGATCAAGAAAATTGTGGGTGCTTCCGGAGTCCACCAAAATCACCACCATAGAGGTGCCAATCTTCCCCCATACCCTCATTGTATTCGGACAAGGGGTGCCCGTGAGTGCATTGAGAGAAATTTCTGGATTACTCCCAAGCAGTAGTTTAGGCCCCGTCTCTTCAGGTTCTGTTGAGTCATAAAATACTTCATCAGTGATGTCTTCTGCAACCGCTTCTGAACCGTGTAGTAAGTAGAGCTTAGGGTTTTTACACACATGAAATGGGTTCCATTTCTCTTCACAGTGATAACACAAGCCTTTTTTTCTTTTTTCATCCATTTGCATAGAAGAAATTTTTCGTGTAGGTACTGCTGGTCTGGTAATTCTAAGAGAGTTTTCACTGATTGATCCTCCTTGGTTATTACTGAAGTAAGATGTACTGCCCTTATCCCCCCATGTTTTTGTTGATCTCCTTGAACTGACAATATACTCCTCTTGGATTCGTGCGAGGCCAAATGCTGCATTCAGATTTACTGGGTTGAACATACGAAGGGGAAGGCGAATCTCATCTCGAAGGCCACTGAGGAAGCAGCTTAACTTATGGGAGTCTGGAAGTTTTTCAGTCTATTGGAAAGGGCTTCAAATCTGGCCTTGTATTCTGCCACAGAGGAGGTTTGCTTGAGGCGTGTGATGTCCTCCATGGGATCATCATAAGCAGTAGGTCCGAATCTGAGTTGAAGAGCTTGGATAAAAGTTTGCCAACATGTGCATTGGCCAGTGTCTGCAGCATCCTGATACCACACAAGAGCCCCACCATTCATATGGTAGGAAGCCATGAGAAGTCTATGGGCACCAAGTGTTTGATGAAAGTCAAAGTAATGTGAGGCCTTAAAAATCCATCCCGCCGGGTCTGTGCCATCAAAAGAAGGAAACTCCAGCTTGATTCCTCTAATTGGTGGTCGTCGCTGTTCCATCTGGTCCTGTTCTCCATCTACACGAGGATCTCGAGTCACAAGTTGTGTTTGGATCTGGTTTTGAGTAGCCATCATGGTGCGCATCATGTCATTCATCTGGTGCATTTGATCCCTTAACTCCTGAATGCTGTGCTCGTGATTAGCAAGCATTTCCTGCTGTTTACTAGATCGTGTATTTTCAGCCATTAGGACCGTGGGCTCTTGATACCAATTGTAAGGGTTCCCTGAGTGTGTGAATGAATGTAGGCAGTTTCTGGGTTGTAGTGTAAGAATTCAGAATGGAGATGATATTGTCACGGATTCACACTTAAAGAACTAACATGATAACTGTTTGATAAAAAGCAACTGAGGAATCAGATTGCCAAAGGGTTCTTCGAGGGCCCTTAACCTCCAAATTCTAGATGATTCTTGATAATGGGTTTTCCGTGCCTTGTTCAGACGTTCCTTCCCACTACATATCCTTACAGGAATAACAAACTTGACAAAGGAAATTGCAACACGTGTAAAGTAAAACTGAATTGAAAACAGAATGCAAATAGACTAATACGACAACTAAGGCTTAAATGGACTTGAACGGCAAGTAGCTTGCGAAGCGTTCTCCATCCTCATGCGACGTCGTGCTGGTCATCCCCCTGAAACGGTGAGCTTCATCCTTCCTCTAAAACGCTGCGTTACGAGTTCCCCTTAAGATCCCTAACTCTTCACTTCAGTTCCCTCTACTTCCTTCGATACTTGCATCTCTCTGTGTCTCCCCCCCATCGCCGCTCCTTACGCCATCTTCTTGTGAGACCCTAACATAAATTACTTATTATTTTTTATTATTATTTACGGACCATCTCAGAAGTACTCAAATATAGCCTGAGTGTACTTTTAATTAGAGTTTTGGTTTTTGAGTCTAATCCTCTAGTCTACGTATTAAGAGTACAATCCCATCCCCCAAGAGTTTGGTTACATGCATGAAACCAAGAAGATTGAACACGTACAGCAAATTAAGCCCAATGCAGGCATAAGAATTCAAAATTCTAATGCACAAAAAAATCAGCTCTCCTACACTAGGAGTTAAATAACCTATTCCCTAAAAAAGGGAGCCTAAAATTATGGGCTGATAGTATTAACTTTATAAATTCATTTTCAAAATTTAATTAAAAGTACATATTTTTTATAAATCTAAAATTAATATTCAAGTCATAACTCTATATTGGATTAGTCAAAATAATAATATAATATTAATTTTTTAATATTACCGGGGTGGCATTCACCCTCCTCTCTTCTTCATTTCCATTACCGTACTATATATATACTTTTATGATAGTGTTTTTTTCTCCCCCCTCCACTGATTCGGTTTTGGTCAGATCTATTGCACTCCAGCCGCCATCAGTCGACATACGCTCCACCACGCCATTCTACAGTCGCCGATCTACTAGGACGGAGTGAAATCGCGCCAAAATGCTTGGATTGTGACCCCCACGTGCGGTTTGTTTCCGCGCGTGGTCTTCAGGCACCGTCGTGCCATGACGCCTCCGCCGATTACACGTGTCATACCAGCAAATTCTCCACGTCGAGATCTTCCAGATTTGCCCTGCTTCGCCAACTTCCTACATATCTCTTCAAAAAAATATTTTAAGACAACAAACTGCAGTACACCCACAACTTTCACCACTTCCAGCAGAGGTTCCACCATCATCGGTGGTGGTTCTATAGTTCGCATGACTTTGCGAACTACTAACTACAGTCTTTTAAGATTGCGCCCTCTTTGTAGGGCATGAGTGGGATTAAGAAATTGGTTTCAAAATCCGTTTTATTTTTATTTTTTTCACCATTTTTACACTATGATTATTATACTGGGGCATTTGTTAGAAAACCCACCCCTCTTCATGTATCATCCTTTCTGTTTCTAATTGAAATTTACTTGCTTAAAAGAAAAAAAAAAAAAAGAAATCAACGTCTCATTAAACTCTCAAACCTTTGTCATGATGCACATGCAACTCGAACAGTACCATCACGACGTACGTACTCCCACTCATGGAACATTAATTTCACTGGCATTCTCCGGAAACGTTCGACAAGCTGAGTTGAACCACTCAGCAAAAATGGGAATAATGAATTTGTGTTCGAATGCATCTTGGCCGCCATATATCACGGTCCACAGACTTTTTGATGAAGCAGTAACAGATATATGAACTTCGAAGTTCTTTCTCGAAAAGAGCACCAGATTGAGCAAAAGTTTAAAATTATAGAAACAAAATCCTAATACTTCTATATATATACTCGACCGTAATCATTTGGCTGTAGCTAAAAGAACCAAATGCTGCTCATCATTATGAACCCAAAAATGATCATCTAAAGCCTCATTACACATGGGCCATGTAATGATAATCTCCATGTTCAATTTTTAAGCGAATTCCATCCACAAAATCTGCACTTTTTGTAACAACAAAAGCCAGATTCCAGTTATATGTTTGAGGCTCGACTATGACCATACACCGATCGAAGAACACTCGAGGTAGATAAACATGGAAACAAAATCTGCTCTCCCCCACTCCCCAAATGTCAGCTCCAACGCACTCCTTATAATATTATTAATTGAAGCAGATAATCAAGTGGCTTACTTCTACAGGCCGACTCACCCCTCCAAGAAGAAGAAGAAGAAGAAGAAGAACATGATCCGTGACGAACATGAAGCGGCCCTATCCTCTATATCCTTGGAACGATAAAAATAGATGATGATCATGTAATAAGAGGCCGGGAGGAGTACTAAAGAAGAACAAGTAGTAGAAGTGGAATGTTTAACAAAATCAAGTCAAGCAATTAGTTAAAGGCAAGGCATATATGCAGAAAATCTAGCAGAACAAGCGAACAAGTCCTAGCGTACAATAGTCATGTGAAAAAGAGAGTCTACAACTATATATATGACATGACTAGTACTTATTTTATTAGTTTCTGAGGGATAATATCAATTAATATAGAAATTTCTGATCTGGTGATGTTCACTGGCAGAGATCTCTGGAAACTCTAATCAACAGAAGCCATGTGCAAGCGCAACAAATGAGAATCCGAAGAAATTTCGTTAAAAAGGGCAAAAAGGTGAAGGATGTGTGTTGGTACTCGGGGAGTTCCAGTCCAGAGAACCAGAGGTACGTGGCTAGGGTTTCAAGGGGCATCATTCCATAATCAAGACACAAGCTATAGTTATATTAAAGAGTGGGGCTACTTGCCTGTCGAATCACTCCATCCCTTAATTATTTCTCTGGTGCCAATGACAGAGAGATGGTGACTTTAACGCTTGCTTGAGATTATGTTTGTTGCCTCGAAAAGGAGCAGCTCTCTACAGAGCAGCGCACGTGTGACACAGAATCCGATGTTCATCTCCGCCACCATAACAAACCCTAATTTGTCAAAAACAGAGGGACAGGGACAGAAGAACCCTAGGCCAGTAACCTCCCGTGACCTTATTTTCTTCAAATTAAGACTTCAGACTCCTGCCACCTCTTCAGTGATCGCCAACTTATATGAACCTGCTATATATGATTCCATAAAAAGATAAAGAGTTTGAAAGTGTGCGAAGTGAAAAGGAAGGTCTGGTGGAATGATGGGTGTTGAGGGAATCTAAAAGGATAAAATCGTGTTTTTTATATGAACAAGTACTATATTAAGAAATTGATAATACTTTCTTTTCTAGAGAATATAAAATCAAAGCATGTGAATCCAAAAGCTTCGGTTTGATAGTTTGAATAAATTTTTCTTTAAGGCTTGGGATCATGTAATAGAATTAACGTAGAACTAAAAGTTTTCCAACAGAAAAAATAAACAATAGAACCCCCAAAAGCATATATATATATATAGATGGTTTGCTTTTCGTGCTTCTCGATCCAAAGAGTGAACGAATAGGATTATGAAACTGCAACAAGTAAATGATTAATAGAGAGAGAAATATCGGATCACAGCATGCCATCCTCCGGTAAACTGCTGCCTCACCTCTGAGCTACCATTACTTGGGGAGAAGTACTGGCTGGGGGAACAATTCAGATAAAATCAACCCACCTAAAATTCATAAATTTATACATCCTTCTCAGCTTCAATCAAAGACCGACCGAATAACGTACGTAATTAAAATCTTAATGTAACAAAGAGGAGGAAATAATGACACAGTTTTTGTATTGTTAATAAGGAGGGCGACCCGTGCCACCCCAGTAGGCATCAGCCGGTAATTGGCATGAATTCAGAAGATTTTGGGGCATGCCATGAAAGAGAGATGTATTAGGATCAGGCAGTAGTAGTTGTTGTTGCTGATGCAGCTGTGGTTGTTGCTGGTCAACAATTTCTGGGGATCCGAGCGGTCCACTTCCCGGAATTGGAACCGGGGGCTCTTCCTGATCCTCCAAAGGAAGCCTCTCATATGCTGCATTACCGAATGATGCTGCCATTATTACCACCGGACCAGATGCCAGAAGCGGACCAACGACGCTCCCACCCACCACTTGGCCTTGACCGCCGGCTAAATATATAGTCAACCCCGAGGCCGCCGGTGGAGCAGGAGGGGGTAAAAATGAGCCTGACAAAGATAAAATCTCAAATCTACCATGTAAAGTCACAACAGCACCGGGTGAAGCAGGTTGCCTTAGAGTGACATTAGTGACAGTGCCACTCCCACTCAAAATGCATACCCCCCTTTGCCTCCGCCTCGCGAAAGTGGAAACACTTTCCATGATATCGCAACCATTAGCGACTTCGACAACGTGGGATCGGAGGGCATTTGCACTATCGCGGGTGATTATGATGGGTGGCTTGGGCTTGTTCTTGGAGCCAGTGGGTCTGCCTCTGGGTCTTCTTGTCATCTCATCCTCCCCAGTGGCGCCTGAGCCGAATTCCTGGTCTTGATCAGTCGTTGTAGTGGTGGTATTTGTGACATTGACGGTGTTGGTGGTGGTGTTAATTTCATCACGATCTCGTTTCTGTCGGCGGTTTAGGCCACCGTTACCGCGGCTTTGTTCATCCTCAGAGTTTTGTTGGTGGTGGTGTTGGAATTGATGGTGGGGGTGTAGATGAAGATCTCTTGATAGGAAAGGCGGAGGGAGAGGACGGCCGTGTGCTGTGACTGGGTCCATTTTTAGAGCTTTGTTACCTCAAACCCTAGCTAGGTGCAAGTAGGGGTGGTCAGGTGAAGTTCTTGGTTTTCACTCTTCTAGATTTGACTTTCTTTCTTGGTCTTTTTTTGGGTACTTTGATGAAGCAAATCCTACGAACCTTCACCAGAGAAGAATAAAGGAAAGGCTCTTAATTTGGCACAAGCCGCACAACCACCAAATTCTCAGCTGAAATGGCTCAATCATCCATCTTTAATTAATGCACTTCACCCTTGAGGTTTTGTTTCTCATAGGAATGACTTTACAAGCCTTTTCAATGATGCTTAAAGTAGTTGGGTAAGGGTTTTGGAGGAAATGAAGAACCAGAAAAAGAGCAAGGAGAGGTTAGAGAGGTGTGTTTGGGTACGGGGCCGTTTGGGGTGGGGCTTTCTTGTGTTGGCTTTTTGGGTAAGTAGTAGTACTGTACAGGGTGTTGGGTTGGGGTTAGGTCTAAGGAATCGGATCGATGATGGGTTTGGTTTTGGTGAGACAGCGTGCGCATGGGCGGTGGTCTGGGCCCCACTGCCTTTCTCTCTCCTGTGTCTCTCCTCAACCTGATCTCTTGGTGGGCCCCAACACCCCACGTTCGCTCTCTCTCTCGCTTACATGGACATAAGTCCGTGGCTATCTAGGATTAGAAGCCTGCGGTATAAGATCATTTTGTCGTTCATTTGCTTCCTCGAAACTATACTCTTTCGCTCTCTCATCCTCTCCTTCTCCTGCCTTCTCTTACCATGTATAATGATTAATTTCTGGTTACAAAATTATTGCTACCAACTTTCCTGAAACAACTTGCTGAATAACTTTCTACTTTTATCCTCGACAAACGCTACGAGAAAAATAAACTTTTGTAGTCTTTTAATTACGGTGAAAATATTATTTATAATTAAAATATATTTATTTTAACTGTAAATATTGTAAATAGTCATTTCGTTAGAATTAATTAGCTACAAATAATTAGTTTTAAATTCTCAAATTTAGCGAGACAAAAATCAGTCCAGTAATTTTCGGAAGCCTAAATTCTATTTAACGGGTTTCAGCGTTTCATTCTCCAAACCAGAATTGTTTCGTCCATTTGAACCATAATACACAAAAATTCAAACGTTGGAACTCATTCTGAGATTTCTGACCACTAAGTTTACTTTAACGAGATACATGCATCAATTTTTAAAGCTAGCTTTTCGTGCATTACATATATCCACGAAGACTTTGCAGTTCAGCAGCTGTAAAAAATTCAAGCTTAAAAGCCCTACTATTAGTAATTCTTCTCTTCTCCTAACTGAAATCTGCATATCCACAAAAGAACCAAATGTTCAGATGATTTTCACGTCATATTAATATGGCTTTAAGAAGCTTTTATCATATAGTTATATTTGTATACCAGAAAAAGTATTTCCCTATCAACGGTTATAGATCGAAAGCCCGCGAGTTTGAATCCAGCATGCATATTATACGACGTACCTACCTCACAAAGTTATTATTATCCACAACCAAACGATAAAAGGCTGTAAATGTAGTTTAATTATGAGAAAGAAGAAGACAAAAAATGAAACCGAAACTGGAGATCTTGACGTGATTCTTTTTCTGCTCTGAAGAAGTTACAGCCTTGCCGGGTCGGTTACTCCATTCCACATTATCAGTTTCATGATCAGAGTGGAATACAGTTTGGTGCAAGGGGTGGGGACATTCAGAGAGAGAGAGAGGCGCTAGCTTTTGGGTCAGGAGATCAGTCAGGCGGCGTGTCTTAGGGGCGACTCTCGATCGGTGTCTCTGATGTTGATGTTTAGAATGTTAGGGCAGCTGATCGCGAGATGGACGTGGCTCTTCTCCTCTGCCTCTCTTACCATTCACGCTTATCTTATCACCGTCGAAGATGGTGGAAGTACCACGCGCATCTTTACAAAATGCTCTTTTTACTCGTGTTTTTTTTATAATGTGTATGAGCACTTCTCACAAATGCCAACTCAAGACATGCATATTGTGCCAAACGCATATGTCCTGATGGGATAACACCCAAATCTCTAAAATAGAAGTCTTGGATTCGACCCACTCCCCAACTCAAAAAAAAAAAAAAAAAAAAAAGACATGCATGTTGTATATATAATGTACATGCATGCGCAAGCACATACGGGTCGTGTGTGTGTGTGTGTATATATATATATATATATATATATATATATATAAAATTTATGGCAATTATATATTAGGTAGCTTTAGTCGTTAGATATTGAAAAAAAAATAACTTTGTATAACTAAAAACTAATTATTGTATAAATAGTTTTAACGATATATATAGAGATAAGAAAAGAAATAAAGTAAACACAAATATAGGTTAATCAAAATTGCCGAAATTAAATTAATTCATTGCAAAAATACTATGGACGTCGAGCAACCTTGGATTTTGTCCCCCCACATCGGGTCAGCATGCATCTATCTAGCTCACGCAAGCACGAGTATTTTGGTCTCTATCTATAAAAGGAAGAAAAAACTTATTTTCAAACCCCTTTACTAACATACCAAATGCATCCAATAGCGTGTTTGCACACCAATTTGCAAGTGTAACTCAAGACAAAATATACACTTTTTAGTTATATGTATATATCACTCACTCACCCAAAACCCTTAATTTGTATATTTCGTTTTATGACGTTTTTCACGCTTCCCGGATTGCAAGGGAAGTAGTTTGAAGCCGAAGCGACTCAATAACATTGTTCCAAATTAAAGTTGCAAGAGACCCATGTCTTGCACTTTTTTTGAGGAAGACGTAGTAATATTTTAAGTTATATATATATATATATATATAATATATATATATATATATATATATATATATATAGTATGTGCGGACAGCTGGTTACTAACGTTACGCTACGTTATATATATGTGTGTGATCTTATAATTTACCTTATGCTAACTGTTTTGGAATGTAGAAGCAGATAAATGATAAGCAATTGGATGTCCAACCGTAAAAATTAAAAAAACTCCCCTCAATATCTATCTATATATATATATATATATGTATATTATATATATATAGATATAGATATAGATAGATAGAGAGAGAGGGGGGAGGGCTTGCAAAATTAAGTAGATTAGAGAGCAAATTAAAGAGGTAGTCAGCAATTTGATTGGGCCGCGCGCGCGCATGGGTAGAAGCTGCTTACGTAGACAATTGAGTGTAATTTAAGATATGACAGCCACACCACATGGTCAATTTATATTGTTGACTTACAAATTAGCTAGCTAGTTGGATCTACCCAGATTAAAATTTCAATGCCCTTTAAATCGCCCTTGATCCTGACACATGTCTTCAATATTGAAATTAAAGAATTCGTGGCGTAACAATCTACACTTCATGCCTTTTGGATTCTAGTAGTAGATCAGTTGCTCTCACGATTTTGATACCATTGACTTTTAACAAGTAGTAATACATATATCGATAAGCATTGAAGATGAGAATTTCTAAATTAGTCGGTGACGATCGATTACAATGGATTGGTACCGTACGTGAATTTTTTTTAATGCAAAATGATTAAAAATAATAGGGGATTGGGGAAAGAGAACTGCCTTTCGGTGATAATTCATTTCCAAGGTTATTGCATGCATGATTCATGCTAATTTGAATTTCCCTTAGTTTTCATGCTCATTGTTTTTTCCTTGTACGTAGTAGAAACTTTTATTTGAGATGTTATATTGCAATTTGGGATTTATGATTTCCTTCTCGTATGCAATATATGACGGCTTGAATCGATAATTACATCGTAAATATAAAAGAAAAATGGAATTTTACCCGCCCCATGTATACATTACTGTTGGTATTCATTAAAATCTACCTTAAAAAAAATAAAGAAGTACAAATTACGTGCAACAAGAAAATGTTATTTTGCAGCACCTATAAGCGCCATGCTTTAGCTGACATGCACGAATACAACGAATATTAATATTGGAATAACTAAATTTGGGGGAGAGCTGAGCTACTTCATCATCTTTATGCATGCCAAGCTAGCAATACATAAACAGTCATGCGCCCCATTTTGTAAGCGTGCGTCTATAACATGCGCACAATTACCGTAAACAAGCACTAGGTATATAGAAGCTAGCTAGATGATCAGGAAGTCCCAGAAAATTAATAGGGGGTGGAGATGGGAAATGGGAGAGCATCTAGCTAATTAATTAAAGAAATGGCTTGAACAGAGTTTGACTGCATCGTCCATGGTGCTGTACGTTGAATGGCAAACCAGAGTGTGTGGGCGTGAATGAATAAATGAACCAGAGAGAGAGAGAGAGAGAGAGAGAGAGCAAACGAGACGATAGGTGATGACAGTGGCAGAGACAGAGACAGAGACGGTGACAGAGACGGTGACAGAGACAGATAGACATGAGAGAGAGAGAGAGAGAGTACACAGCACGAGCGGCCTTTCTGTATGCGGAGGGGTCGAACCCAACACTCCTGCCTGTAGAGTACCACGAGCTCTGAGTCCCACGAAAGTAACCCTTTATTTTGATGCTCTCTGTCGGACTCTCCATTTAATACCCCCCTCGTCCTTACCTCTCTATTGTCATTTATGCCATTCATTTCAAAATAAATAATAATAACAATACTATTAGGACTACTGCTGTTATTATTTTGGGGCACAAAGAGTTGCCAACTTTGTAAGATCACGTGGTCATTAGGATCTAATACGGAGCTAAGAGAAATAGGACCGAGTTCAAATAGTCTATTCTCTCAATTTTCTATATATGTATAAGCCTTACTTAATTTACACCTTAGAAGTTTCAGGAAATACATACATATATGGAGATCCCAATCTATGTTCGGTGTCACGTCAAGAATCCTGGATGCGTTACAATATTAAATGCCTAACTTATAATTGGAAATTTTCTGATTTTACATGCTCAGCACGCATGCTTAGATAAATTAATTCAACTAATCCGACAAATATTATGTGGACATTGAAGTACTTATGAGACTCACAAATCCCATACACTTGCCTTTTGTTTTTGGAAACTCATATCCTTATATCCACTTATTAACGAGAGGGCACCGCGCGCCATTACTGTCTATTGAGAGGGCAAGCAGTTAGCTTCATCATCGTTCCAGCTAATTTCCAATATATGTGTTAGTACTATCCCACATCTTCTGATTTGTTCTGTTTGGATGTTAAGAATATCTCAGAATATCTATAAATAGTAGTAAATAGTTTGTGAATAATATTGAAATAGTTTATAAATAATAGTAAAGTAATCTGAAAATACATGAAAACAATTGTATTCTTAAACAGATATCAAATTAACTCTTTAAGAGAGAGAAAGAGTAACGTACAGCGAGAAGAAGGCGGGCCGGTCGTCCCGGAGAGGACCACCAATTTTGATTCTCCTTCATCCATTGCAAACATTTCTCCATTGTTTATATACTTGGTGATAACGCAGAGCAAACCATCGTTTAATTCTTAAGGGGTCAACGACGTTGCTGCCAGCAACTCTTTTCCTAGACGTTACTGGAATCCAACTCGTATTCATCACCAAATTATAACCCCCGATCTAATAATATCGATGGATCTCATGATCACCCGCCACGTGTCTACCGTGAATAATAATTAATTAATTGCATCGGTACCATCTTCTTCATCTGTCTCTAGCTAGCCTGCATTTCAGTACTACCACTGAATTTCAGGCCGATATTATTGATCAAGTCATGAATGGTGGGTGATAAATGAGGATATTTTGGCGTATGCAATTTGGTATCAGTGCGAGGTTGATTATGTAGACTTTGTTTTGAAAAAAAAAGAAAATGTTATTTTTCTGAAGAAAATAATTTTTATAAATTTTTTCTGAAGAAAATGTTAAGTTACCTAGGATGCTCCTGGCATGCTCGAGAGTTATTGAGATATTTTTATGGTAAGATATTTTATAGCTCTTACTAGTTAGCAGTATTGTAGTAATGACAGTCATTATTATTATTTATGTGAATATCGAAATATTAATTCTTGGTTACATTAGATTATGGCACCTTATTCAAGGAATTTCATGTAGCATGGATATCTAAAATTTTATGAGAATTATGTGTACTAGAGTTACATGTCAATTTGGTTATGACGGTGTAATTGATTGAAGGAGTGTGAAGTTGGGAAACTTTTATTTTATGATTGATAGTATATTTTGTTCATAAGAATGGATGTTGATGACTTATATTTGATGGAGTCTTATTTAATGAAATTAGAGAATGTTGTTAGTAGATTTTGGAGTTATGACGTAGATTTATATATGGTGTTTGGTATTTTGCAATGTCTGATGGAAGGTACATTATAGGTGATATGATTCTCTTGCCTAGCATAAATAGTGGACAAAAGATAATCTCATGTGTCGCTGAGTTAGATAACAATAGAGCTATTGAAAGAAATTGTGAAGTCAATATATTTTTGAGGTACAAGAATTTAAAGTTTACGAGTAGAAAATGATTTAAGTATACGTATGGCTTAGACATGCACATTAAAGTTTTAATGATTAGGTCGGCATTATTAGAGAATAGCACCAAATGTCGAGGTTTGATCTGGAAGTTTAATTGATGTTGTTATGCTTATAATTGGAGATATAGGCACATGATCATTGTGGTATTTCATTTTTTTTAGAATTTTAGAATCGAAACATTTTAGAAACCCGAACTTTGGAGAATCTTAGGTTATGATTTATTTGAGGTTACTATTGCATGTTGAGAATTTTAATTATATTTATGAGAAGTTAAGGTAATCGTCTAGTGAAATTATTATTATTAGGCTTATAATCCAACCCATTATTAAGGTTTACATTTTTAGGAGAATCTGTGAAGATTAAGAATAAGTATTGAATGACTAAAGGTCTAGAAATGATAGGTTCGACTAAATGATCGAAGATCTAAATTAGAAACATGGAAATAATGCGATGGGCAAGTATACAGGTTGTTGAGGTACTAGCAAATTCCGAGGACGGAATTTTTATAAGGAAGGAAGTTTGTAACAACCCGACCCAAAAATTAGGATGTTTTCATATTATTATTATTATTATTATTATTATTTTATAATATTATAGAGTTTTGTTTGAATTTTAAATATCATTTCTTCCTATCCCAACCCGTTAGCAACAACCTCACACTCATCCTTATCCCTTAAATTGATAAATTCGAATCCTATTAGGAGACGAACTCGTATGAGAAAACCCTACCATAGTTTTTCCTCTTTAAAAGCTCACGAAGCCTCTTATTAAATACACCACAAACCAGATCCACGCACCCAGTCACTACACAGCACCCTCACCGACAGTTCCTCCACGTCGAGACCCCACAGAAAACTGCCATGCATCACGCTGCCATGCACATGCCCCTCATGCACGAAAGCAGCCCTGTTTTGCACCCATCGAACAGAGCATCGTCAGCAACAACCATGAAAGGCCACAACTCGACGACGGAGCCACCGCAGCGACTCCACTACGCAGACCATGCATGACCGCGAGAACCACCAGGGCACGCCGCCAGCCACCACAGAAGACATCGGCAGTGGCTCTTTGGCCGTATACTTCTACTGCTGTCACCAACCACTTCAAGGGACATCGGAGCACCACCCACGGTGACAGAAACTGCCGGCCGTCCTAGTCCCGTCGCACCCACTCCCTTCCGGGTAGCCTACCGCCGTCCGCCACCCTCGCCTCACTCTTTTCCTCTCGGTAAACATCACTCTCTCTCTCTCTCTCTCTCTCTCTCTCTCGGTTGCACTGCCGCATGGTTCACTTCCTTCGGCGTCGCACCACCTCAGACGAGCCCCCAGTCGCGCCGCCGTGACCCCCACCAGCAACCCAGAACCGCCGCACGTCAGCCTCTCTCTCGGTGAGTCCTCTGCTTCGCACGTCTCTCCCGTGCCTCTGTTTTCCCTTCTAACGATACATGTTTTGTTTTAAGTGTTCAGGTGTTAATTGAGAATATTACATATATGCCCTTTTATTTCTATTTTATCTAGTATCTTGTAGGATTGTTTTAAATTACATTTATAGACTTACAATTAAGTATATGTTAAGTATGGAGACTATTACGTCATTTTTATTTGAAGTTGAGTTTAATATTTCAAATTGAGTTTAATTTTATTAAATAAAGATATTAGTCATAAGCTCTTTGTTTATAAGAAAGTGTTTAAAGAATTTTAAAATGTGTTTTAAAGGATATTATGGAGCCTATTATTTTAGTTAATATTCCTTTATCTATTTAGTCGGATGTTAATAAAATTATTATGTTATACTTTAAAAATAAATTAAGGAATTTTAAACTATATTAGTTATTATTAATTTTTACAATTAAATTTCAGTAGTAAATAGTAAGTGTTTAAATCTTTTATTTTAAATACTTTAAATCTATGGTGTGAAATGAATCTTTAATGTTATTATAATAGATTTTGATATTTTTATGCTATTAGAGTTGTAAATTTAAGAATAAAGAAATATGTTAAGAATATTTAAATGATATTATTATTTATTCGATTCCTTGTTTAATTATGTTAATTATAAGAAAGGAAACCTATTTTAAGAATTTAAGTTTTTATGACTTATCTTTAATAGAATTGATTATATCTCAAGTATTATACTAAGTTATATTTTGAAAGTAAGAATATGCTATTAGTATTGTAAATAATTTAAGATATCAGTATTCATTGTTTTAGTGATAAACAGAATATTTATTTGATTATGTTCTACGATGTGAATTTTTTAATTTAATAAAACTTAGTTTAAGAATTTAAGTTTATGAATTATTTTGAAATAGTTTGAGTATTCATCTAAATTATAAATAAGTATTTTAAGTAATTTAGATACCAGGATTTATTGAATTGTTTAACACTATCTTTTAGATTGTAGATTTAATTAAGTAAGATATTAGTACGTGTTTCCAAACCAATTTAGTGATAGTTATTATTTCATATAGGTCTCAAGTTACGAAGTATTATTCAAGAAGACACGCAGCGAGGTAAGTAAATTTGATCATAAATTAGGATAATCACAGTTAGCTTATATGTATGTATTATCCAAGCCAGTTCATTGACAACCACTATTTATGAACCGCTCATGTTATGTGCAAACATGTCATCTAGCATAGCATACGACCATGTCATTCCGCATCATGTTTAAATTCAGAATTTATGATTATGTATGTAGTATATCACGCATCTCATGTGTATAAGACACGTAAGCCATCTTAATTTTAAGTGGAAGATAAGTTCAGATCAGTTAATAAGATGGCCATTCAGATACATGGTACCAATGCAGTTCAGTTCAGGGTGGATGTGCAAGCCACGAACTTAGTCGTGGTCCACCATAGTATGCCAGAATACTATCAGCGGCTTCCCTTGCGGCCGCGGGATGTGGGGCCGGTGCACAACCTTGCACACAGGGTTAAGTGTGTTGGCCAGTCAGATAAATCAGTTAAATCAGATAAATCAGTCAGATCAGTAAGTTAAAACAGTCATACATAGCATAAGCATCAGTATGAACAGTCATGAATTTTAAGCTCAGCATGAAAGTTTTTATAAAAATCTTATGTTTATTACGTTTACGTTGGGGTGGATTTCTTGCTGAGTCTTCGACTCATTTTAGTTTGTTTTCATTTTTTTAACCACCCAGGTGAAGATGATGATTACGAGCAGGCATGCCAGGAGTAGAATGGGCATTTATTTTAAGTTCAGACTTTCTAAAATAAAACATGTTTTTATGACATGAATTTATTCAGTTTATTTCATTAATGCTTTGGAAGACAATTTTATTAGACGTTTTTCCGCTTAATAAATTTCAGTTTTTAAATTATGAAATTATGGGATCTATTGCCGGGTTTATTTTATGAAAAACACGTGACACACCTAGCCTACGGAAAGGGGGTGTTTACAGTACTTTATATATATTTTTCACCCATTCATATCATGTCCAATTCATTCTCATGATCATATATATATAACGCGTTCTGGGAGAAATTTACCAAAACCAATTAAGCCTCTTTCAAATCCTAAGATTTTTCATGGCATGAGTTGGAAGTACTTAATTTCCTTTGAAGTTGCTTCCATCCCTATCAACTACATGCTAGGGCTTCACATGAAATGTGGGTAAGGTATTGACATTTTCTAAATTGGTTTTTATAGACCAAAATTCTTGAGTTCACATGTACTTCAAGGCAACCAATTAAGTTCAAGCAGCAGCTTATAACAGGTCACGCCCGGGGCCAGTTCATATAAACAAACCCAAAAAATGACTTATATAAATGTTGAATATTGTGAAACTGATCAATCATGAATTAGTCGTCGATCGAGAAAAACATAGTCGATCTTCCCTTAATCTTGCAGAGAATTGTTGCATGAACTCTTGTCCTAGTGCAATGACATTAACATTAACATGATTATCATGATCATGCTTATGATCTTAAGGGATCAGACTCTTTCATTAAACAAATCAATTCCCATTTTATATCATGTCCAAATAAATAATAATTTCAGTAAAGCTAATTCAAAGATGAGGGTATGGACCACCTCAAAGAGAATACAATACATATATATATATATATATATATATATATATATATCACTTTCATGTGAAGTGCACCTAATATTGCTTCGAGTTTAACATATTAATGTCGCTGCATGTTCTTACTGATCTCTCATAAGCCGCTTTACCCTCAAAGTGGATTGAGATTGTTGCACCAATTGTTGTCCTCGATCGATGCAAGACCAATCAATAACAAAGCTTTTCAAACTTTAATTAATTAATTAATTATCAAAGTAGCATCGAGCAGTGGGAATATTTTAGAAACTAAACAGCCGACCAAAACCAAGGTTGCCATGTGATAGATAGTGATGGATTTGGAATCACTCTAGTCATGATCCATTCACTAACTTGTTCATGATCAACCTCTTTCAAATGAATTACACAAATGTCAAAGATAATTTGCAGATGTAGGAGTTCTTTATGCAAATTAAACACCTAATTAAATTGTTCCTTCGATCGAGGCTTCTAACCAGCTTTTTTACGCATTAATTAAACTCCTATCTGATCCCTTTCTAATGTTTTGGATTACATGTCAAACCCCTTACAAATGGTTTTCTTACAAGCTATATATATAGGTTACAGAATCCCAGCTAGCCAGCTAGGAACTTAATTTACCCCATGCATATATAGATGCAGTCGAAGGCTGGCCGCCTGCAGAGACGTTAATTTCTTCGATCTTTTAATGGATGCTGTCCAGAAGGTTGGTCTGTGTTGATTGATCTTTTCTGTCATTTTTTAACAATATAGCAAAATGATAATTAAAAAAAAAAAAAAAACCTATTTTAATGATCTAAATATTAAAGCAATTAGGGTTTCCTAGAACACTAAGGTTCCAACCTATTTGGAAGTGCCAAGTATTTTGGTAATAATATTTAATATATATAGGATAAGTACTAGACATCATGAGAAACGTAAATGTTTTGGCAGTTTAATATAAGGAAGATTGGTCTAAGTACTCATCATGTTAATTAAGAAATTCATGTCTCCGGAGACATTGTGCTTGCTTTATCGATAACTTTGAGGCCGCATTTCTTTTATGATTTCGTTTACCTACGAAAAGTTCTCATCGTAAGAAGAAATAATTCTTTTTTTCCTTCTATAACGATATATATATATATATATATATATATATACACACACACACACATACATACATGGAACCATTACTTTATTACTTTAACAATAGAAAACAGAACATGCCATTCGATCGAGAAGTTTGGACTTGATCCTGTGCTAAGATAGTTGAGAAATAGCGACAATGATCAAGTGGATATTGATCTTTAATTAGATAACTGATTAAAAATGGATAATTTTGGTTGAGATATAAACAATGGGAGTTGAGAGTATATACTTGTTATCATGTGTTCAACATATTCAATTACAACTTCCCATCAAATATATGTGGGGGGATTGAGAACTGTATACCCCCAGCTTACAGGTAATGCGACCAAAAATAACAGCGGATGGAGATTATTTTTCGGTCCCTTTGTGCTTAATGGGCCATTCAGAACTTTGTTTTCCGATTTCAGCCTTTCAGGGCTGGTATAAGCTGGGCCCATTTGTATTTTCCAACCCCTTGGAAGGTCCAAGTTGTTTCGGTTCATTCCACTGCTCCAACCGAGCCCACGCTCCCACCAGACTGGGTTAAGAAAAAAAAAAAACTATATTTTTTATTTTTTCCCATCTCAGAACTTAAAGCTTGGGGTTGGAACCAGACCTTGTTTTGTTTTGGACCGTAGAATCTAATTCAAATGTCTGCTCTCATATATATATATAAAAATAATAATAAAAAAAAAACCTTTAAATTAATATTAAAAAAATTAGTTTAATTATTTATATTGTATAGTATCACTTCCCTCAAGTTTGGACATCGGCAATAGTCCAAAGTTTGGCTAGAATTAACTTTTGATTATAGTATCAACTTTTGACTAAGTGAGTCCATATTAGACTAGCCATCATAAAGTTAAAATAATAATATAATATTATATATTTTAATAATATTTGACATTTTTTTTTTATATTATGCAAATACACGATATATTTTAATAAAATTTGACAAAAAAAATTATACAACAATTCTTGAAACCAACAAACTAATTTTTGCCAACCCTTTCTTCTTTACAAAAACCGTCTGCTGAACTTTACAAAAAGATTTAGCAGCACAAGCTATTAACATCTTGTTTTATGCAATACTCTTATATCACAATCAACATAAGCCGAGAAAAAAAAAAAACATAAGCCGGAAAATGAAAATGGAATTGCAACATGAAGGCTGCTTGACATCATCTTTCAATACAACTTATAATTCTCTCTGCCCATGCTTATGCTGTCTTATCATCTACTAATTCTACTATTTCTTCTTGCCGGCACTTCACAATACTTAGTTGGCCACCATCCTTGTTAGCTGCAGTGGCTGCTTTGACCTCATTGCAGTGATTAATAAACTTGCTCAGCTCCTGTTTCGATCAAGTTGAATAAGAGAAAATGTTGATGAATCTAAATAAGTAAATTCTTATGGAGTGTGGAAACATAAGAAGAAAACTGGAACAGAGATTTCTAAAGGCTCCTAAGAGGGCACAGATAGTAATAATAGATTTCTAAAGGCTCCTCTGAAAGGAATAGATCATGGGATCCACTCCTCTGTTCCATTCCCTTCTAAGCATTCTGATCCAATTCCAAAGTGGGTGGAGGATGAGTGCAAAAAGCATTTTCAGAAACCACTTTACTGAGATCTGCCTGCAAAAGGTAGTTTATAGTAAAAAGCAAAATTAATTTACATGTGGTCAATGGCTCACTTTAATAGTTGATTAATAAAAATGTACTTCACAGAAGGTGCTTCACAATTCCACAACTGATTATTTCTTACTCATTAAAAAAAAATAACAATAAAAGAAAGCACAATTCCACAACTGATTACTTCTTACTTCTTAAAGTTAATTCTTAAAAGCGTAAAAGAAAGCAAAAATGCTAAGGATGATATTATAGAGTCATACTTCTGGTGAAAGCTTCCGGAGGTATATATATATATATATCAGTCATACTTCTGGTAGATATCCTTCAGAAGCTTTCATCAAAAGCAATCCTAAGACAATGACACAACAATATAATTTGTCAATATGCTCATAATCAAAAATAAAAAGGAAGTATGAGAGACATTAATACAATTGAAAACTGAATTTGAACTACTATAAATAGATTCTTATGTCCACCCTTATTTCATACTGTTAAAGATAAACCTTTTTTTTATAAGTATTGTTAAAGATAAACATGTTTTACTGAGATGTCAAAATACTGCCCTGGCATCATTTCTAACAGTCACAGAGCATAATCTTGATGGGTCATTTTTCTCTTCATCTCGAATTTGTCATTCTCTAATTTCCGTAGCATCTTATATAAACTACAACTCATTCTCATTCGCCTTTTAAACTATAATCTTGTATAATTGCATGACAAAACCCAGCAGTTCTATAGCTCTCCATGTAGATCATATCCCTCAACATCATATAATTTACTAATAATAATGGCAAAACAAGCAGAACCAGTCCAAAAACCACATAACAAGATCGGGAGCAGTTCTTTGGATTTCATTGCTATCTTAAGATGTTTCTCAACATCTGAGTCAGAACATTGTTATTGATACAACAATATAATTGTTCTTAGATGAAAGCGTTAGGAACCATGTTCCTATTGAAGTGACAGGAGATTGGGAGAACTGGTGGAAATGGCGTATTCAATGAAGATGTACAAGTTAGTACTCCTTCCCCCCCCCCCCCCCAACTTCTTGCTGCTCTTGCAGCCTCAGCCGAATGGAAATTCATCTATCCATAAGATGGATAAATATAAGTCGGTCATTGACAAAACACCAAAAGCAACACAAATCGCCGTGATAACAAAAGTTTCCCTAAAAAAAACCAAAGAAACCTGTTGGAGGATAAAAACTGATATTCTATTCTAGAGGGAGAGAGGAGAGACTATTTCTGAAATTTTTCTAAGTGAATTACTTCTCAAGTGGCTTGCTTTGTGCCAATGCATACATGGGTACTTATAGGCTTGTAGATTCACCTAGCATTTACTCTAATACATGAACTTCCCTAGTACACAAATACCCAAGTACATGAATATCTCAAATACATGAATCTCTAAATACATGAATCTCCAAATACATGAATTACTTCTTTCAAGATGAACCTAGACTTTAGTTCATGAATATACTAAAAAATAATTTTATTTAAGTTTATTATTCAACACCCGCCTTTAAACTTAATTCTTGGTAACTCCGAGTAGCATCCGCAACTTGTTAAAAGTATCATACTTGAGAGACTTAGTAAAAATATCTGCAACTTGATCATGAGTCTTCACAAATTTGACTTGTACTTCATTCTTGACAATGCATTCTCGAAGAAAATGAAATCTTGTATCAATATGCTTGCTTCTATCATGAAAGACCGGATTTTTCGCCAATGCAAGTGCCGACTTGTTATCAACAAAAATCTCTGTGGCTTCCTCTTGTGGCATGAGTAGTTCCTTCAATAACCTTCTCAGCCAAATTGCATGACAAACACAAGATGTTGCAGCAACATATTCAGCTTCACATGTGGAGAGCGTTATAATTGGTTGTTTCTTAGAACTCCAAGTAAATGCTGCATTTCCCAAATAAAACACAAAACCAGTAGTGCTCTTCCGATCATCCAAATCTCCGGCCCAATCACTATCACTATACTCCACAAGCTTAAATTCATTAGAAAATGAATAAAGAAGTCCATAATCAATAGTACCTTTTAGATAACGTAGAATCCTTTTAGCCACTTTGAAATGCATTGTGCTTGGTGACTCCATATATCGGCTAACAAGTCCAACTCCATAAAGTATATCGGATCTTGTGCAAGTCAAGTATCTCAAACTTCCAACAAGACTCTTGAATATTGTGGGGTCTACCTTCTCTTCTTCTTCATGCTTGGACAATTTCGCTCCACATTCAACTGGACTGTTCACGGATTGACTATCTTCCATCTTGAATCTTTTGAGAATTTCCTTTGCAAAACCTTCTTGAGAGATAAAAATTCCATCCTCCATTTGTTTGATCTCAATGCCAAGATAATAAGACATAAGACCAATATCGGTCATTTCAAATTCTCTTGTCATAGCTTTCTTAAATTCTCCAAACATGCTTGAATTGCTTCTAGTAAAAATTAAATCATCAACATATATGCAAACAAGCAAAATGTCTCCATTTTCACACACCTTAGCATAGAGTGCATATTCATGCGGGCACTTGGCGAATCCATTCTCCTGAAAATATTTGTCAATTCGACTATTCCATGCCCTTGGCGCTTGTTTTAAGCCATACAAGGCTTTCTTTAACTTTAGCACTTTATCTTCTTGCCCTTTGACCACATAACCTATAGGTTGCTCTACATAAACTTCTTCCTCAAGGATTCCATTCAGGAAAGCCGATTTGACATCCATTTGATAAATCCTCCACTTCTTTTGAGCTGCAAGAGAAATAATCATCCGAATCGTCTCTAATCGTGCAACAGGGGCAAAGACTTCTCCATAATCAATACCGGGACGTTGGCTATATCCCTTGGCCACCAATCTCACCTTGAATCTTTCTACTTCTCCTTTTGTATTCTTCTTTACTTTGAAAACCCACTTCACACCAATGGGCTTTTGTCCCTCTGGTAAAGTCGCCAATTCCCAAGTATCATTCTTCTTGATTGATTTGATCTCCTCATCCATGGCAATTCTCCACATTTTCTCTTGTACCGCTTCTTCAAAACCTATTGGTTCACAATCGGCAAAGTGACAAAAAAGAGTTAGATCATCACTTAAATTCTCCGTTACCTCATAAAGATCTTGAAGACTTCTCATTCGGGATTGGCTTTCACTAGAACTTCCTTCATAAGAAGATGATGAAGGAGTACTAGGAATTGTTGGTGATTGAGGAAGTGTCGTGAGTTCTTGTACATCATTTCCTTGATCTTCATCTTCAGGGAAGGGAAAGAAATAATATCTTTCATTTTCTTGATCACTCTAATCCCACGAACCTTCTTCGTCAAATTTCACATCTCTACTAATGACCATCTTCTTAGTGCTTGGATTATAAAACTTGTAGCCTTTGGATCTTTGATCATAACCGATGAAGATGTGCTTCTTGCTTGGATCTTTTTTCATCGGGCACATGCACATAGCCAATACTTCCGAAAACTTTCAAATGGGAAACATTTGACTTTCTTCCACTCCATGCTTCTTGGGGAGTTGAGTTCTCTACACTTCTTGTAGGACAACGGTTTGATAAGTAAACAGCACAATCAACCGCTTCCACCCAAAACTCTTTAGGCATCATCTTCGTCTTCAACATGCTTCGAGCCATATTGAGAATCGTTCTGTTCTTTCTTTCAACCACCCCATTTTGTTGAGGTGATCTCGGAACTGTCAAAGACCGACGAATCCCATGTGCTTCACAAAACTCATTAAATTCATTAGATGTAAACTCACTCCCTCTATCTGATCTCAAAGCCTTAATCTCATAACCACTTTGTTTTTCAACAAGTGCTTTGAATTTTTTGAAAACACCAAACACTTCAGATTTTGCTTTCAAAAAATATACCCATGTTTTTCTACTGAAGTCATCAATAAAGAGGAGGAAGTATTGATTTTTACCAAATGAAGAAGGCTTGATCGGTCCACAAACATCCATATGAACAAGTTGGAGTGGCTCACTTGCTCTTGTAAATGATTCTTTTGGAAAGCTCTTTCGGAATTGTTTGCCAACAAGACACCCTTCGCAAAGTTGATCAGATTGATCAATAGGTGACAAGCCTTTCACCATCTCCTTTTGAGCCAACAACTTCAATCCACCAAAATTCACATGCCCAAGCCTCAAATGCCAAAGCCAAGACGTATCTTTCACACAAGCTTTGAGGCACTTAGTCACATCAGTTTGAATATCAAGCAAAAATATCCTGTTGCTTGTCATGGACACTTTAGCAATCAAATTCTTCTTGTTATCTCTTAGAAAAAGACTACGATTTTTCATTTCAATCTCATAGTCCTTTTCCAAGAGTTGTCCCAAACTCAAAATGTTACTTTTCATACTTGGAACATAATAAACATTTGACATAAATTGATGGCTCCCATTTTTTAACCGAATTAGAATTGTACCTTTCCCTTTGATGGGAACTTTTGACATATCTCCAAAAGTGACATTCCCGTTCACTGATTCGTCAAGCTCTACAAACTTGCTTTTGTCTCCGCACATATGATTGCTTGCAGCATTATCAAGATACCACAAATTCGATTTGTTAGTTTCTTCTCCTTTGTAAGCTAGTAGCAAAGTGGGCTCCGCTTCTTCATTTTCAACGTGATTCGCCTTTTCTTTAGCATTGCTAGGAGAACTCCAGCATTCTGAAGCATAGTGGTCATACTTTTGACAATTGTAGCATTTGATTTTAGACTTATCATATTGTCTCCCATTCTGCCTTGAGTAATTTCCTCTTCCACGACCTCTTGAGGATTGACCTCTTTCTTCATGGTTGGCGTTTTGATTGCTTTGTCCGCCCCTTCCTCGTCCTCGTCCTCTTCTTCCTCTTCCTGGTCCATGCCCGCGTCCTCTTCCTCGTTGACTTCTATCATGCTCTCATTCCTTCTCTTTTACAGAGAGCTTTGTGGCGAGAACCTGCTCAATAGGTTCTTCCTTCTTCTTCTTGAGTCTCTCTTCATGAGTTTGAAGAGATCCCATGAGTTGACCAACCGTCATCGTCTCCAAGTCTTTTGACTCTTCGATAGCCACCACAATATAATCGAACTTTGAATGCAACAAGCGAAGAATCTTCTCAACCACCCGGACATCCTCTAGCTTTTCTCCATATCTCCTCATTTGATTCACAATGGCCAACAATTTTGAAAAATAATCTGCAATCGTCTCAGATTCTTGCATACGGAGGACTTCGAACTCACCTCGTAGTGTTTGGAGCCATACCTTCTTCACTTTATCAACTCCTTGATAGGAGTTTTGTAAGATCCCCCATGCTTGCTTGGAAGTAGTGGCATTGGCTACTTTCTCGAACATTGTTTCATCCAAACATTGATGGATGAGCGTGAGAGCTTGTTGGTCCTTCTTCCGCAACTTTTTGCAGAGCCTCCTTTTGATTAGGACTCAACGAAGTTTCATCTCTAGGCTCCTCATAGCCTTTCTCTACGATCTCCCATGCATCTTGAGATCCAAGCAAAGCCCTCATTCGAATGCACCAATTCTCATAATTCTCCTTTGTCAATGCGGAAATTGAAACGGAAACGTTGAGTTGGCCATCTTAGAATCTAGAAAAGACTGGCTCTCTGATACCAGTTTGTTGGAGGAGAAAAACTGATATTCTATTCTAGAGGGAGAGAGGAGAGACTATTTCTGAAATTTTTCTAAGTGAATTACTTCTCAAGTGGCTTGCTTTGTGCCAATGCATACATGGGTATTTATAGGCTTGTAGATTCAACTAGCATTTACTCTAATACATGAACTTCCCTAGTACACAAATACCCAAGTACATGAATATCTCAAATACATGAATCTCCAAATACATGAATTACTTCTTTCAAGATGAACCTAGACTTTAGTTCATGAATATACTAAAAAATAATTTTATTTAAGTTTATTATTCAACAAAACTGAGATCATTGCTCCAGTTAAAAAGCATCACAAGCAGATCAAACATCAACTCAAAACAAGCCCTTCCACTTACAAGAAAGATCCAAAATTTACCAACAAGATAAAAAAAAACCAAGAAATCAGAACACTCACCGAGACTAGAGATCTTCCAATTGGCAATTGGGCTCGACACCGACAGGTAAGAGTCTGTGGATGCAGCCTCAGCATTATCTGGCGACTTCTAGCGTTCGTCCATGAACTTCTAGCTCATGAAATAGCAGAGCTCAAGCGCAAGCAATGTGTTGCAAAGCTCAAGAATCTCATCATAACTGAACCCAAAGCCAAGATCCAAGCACCCTTTAAGCTCATCGAGATCCTCATCCGTCAAACTTTTGGTAGGGAGAGAAGAGCTAGGAAAAGGGAGTTCCATTTGGCCTGGAAGATGACGGAGAAGAAGACAACCAAAGGAAAGAAGAGGCCTTGCGGGTCTGAAGAGAGAGAAAAGAACAAGGGAAAGAGAGAGGGAAGGTTGACGAAAATCATAAAATATTCTGATGGCCTATGAAGAGTAACTCGCCAATGTTTGAGAGGCTCCTTAATTTATTGTAGCTCAAGTCTTGAGCAGCCCTCATTTGTATTCGAAGCCTATTTCAACTCATCTCATCATTATAATTTTTTTAAATTTCTATATAAAATATAATAAACAATTTAACTTTTTCAAATCTCAAAACAGTTTTTTTAAATTTTCACACAAAATATAATAATTAATTCAACTTTTATTCTACTATTTACAAATCATTTCAACCTATTTCTAAATTCAAACCACTCCTTAGACTTTTAGCTAGTCCAATGAAGATATTTTTTCATCCATATAACTATATTATGTACTTGCATTGGCATTGCTCAGTGGATGAGGCCGTGGGGTTTTCCATTGATGATTAGGCGAAATAATATTAAATTGAGACTTTGGAAGCCAAGTCTATTTATTAAAATTTAATCTGTGTTTTGATCCCAAAGTCCATTTGCCAATTGATTTATATATATATATATATATATATTATCAAACAAAAGGTGACGCCATATTTTCACTTTAACCACCTCACCTTCCTTTACATATTATATTTTGTTTGTTTTTACTTGTTGTGGACGAGAGGTTCCCCTCCCTTGATTGTTTTCTACGCCAGTAGCAATGATCATGATGTTTAATAAACCATCCTGGAATAAATATGCTCTCTTTTTCAAGCCTTGTTATTTACTTTCATCAAAAGTAGACTGACGATTACTCAAACCAGTCTCTTAAGTCAGGATACGTGTAGAGAGGCATCGTTATTCATTCACCTGCAACAGAAATAGGAATGAGGCTTTTGCACGAAAATACATAATATATTATAGGTAAACCAAATGCAGAACTGAATGGAAACTTTACACGAAATTATTGCTTTGGGAGTCTCGTTGTCAAAAGAAATATTTGACTATCATACAACATCAAAACTCAGTGATAAAATCTATCAATCTATATGGAGGAAGCCGCACCCCTGAATAAACTACAGGAGGTTCAGAAGCACAAGCCAATCCGAAAACCAGGGCTAACTCATACACTATGAATCTATATTTCCGATAACAATTATCATAAAATGAAATATATATAAGGAAAATATAGAACTACAAGGCTTGGATAACAATATCATACATCTTAAAACAAAGGGTGCTGCTATCTCACTAAAATCAACAAGACCGGAGCAGAATAGGACCCACTGCCGAGCTAAGCATATCACTGAGAGCTACCTGGACCTCATTTGACCCATGGTCACAACTTATCAAGTTTGCAAGTAGGGGGAAGAACCGACCCAAGTTCTTCTCGAATGAACTCTCTCCCAGACTACATATAGCCTGGAGAGTGGCAACAATAAGAGGTGCACGTGCAGCCAATTCTCTTCGTTTCCCAGAACCTAAAGGAATTTGCCAATGGGGGGCATGCCCAAGGGATGATTCAGATACTGTTCCCGACTGAGAAGTTTCAATATAAAACTGTAAGATCTCCTGGCAAAGGTCAATAAGGAAGGACTCCACCTGGGCCTCATCATAACCTGGGGGCCTATCCAGTATAAGATTCTGTAAGAATGTGAAGCAAGTTTGGTAAGACTCATTCTCTAGCCGTAACAATGGAGGGTCTTGCATTTGGGTCATAGAGCCAAACTCTTGAAGCTTTGATCGTAGTGTGGTATTGCCATTGATCTTGTGAGCGTGGGTTGCCACATCACGCAAAGCATCAAACAGGATTAAGGTGGTTTTTGCTGAAAGTTGTGACCGATACATGTTATAGATTTCCATCACCGCCTGCAAATTTTGATACAACATTGCACGCATAATTGTTAAGCTTTGCCAAATGGGCAACTATACTACGGAAAAAACATAGTTATTCTCTTCATTAAATTTTAGAAAATATGAAGTTGAAAAAAAAGAATAACATGGTAATCTTTCCAAGTTTTCAGTGTCATCTTTACAGTCTCATTGATGTCTGGTAAATTAATAAAAAATGTGGTTTTCAATATCTAATAAAATAAGTAGAGATGGTTTGTCGAACCAGGCCAATTAATAAAACTTTCATTAATGGAATTGTTGTGCTACTTGCTCTTTATAGTGCATGGCAGTGAATAATAGAGTTAAAGAACCAACAGAAGATCCACATACACGATTTCAATTATGGTATTGCTTCATCCAAATTCAAACCAGACCTTATGCCAACTCGTCCTCTAGTCTAAATTAAGATGAGCAAAACTCATTCATATCCAAGGCTAATTCATGATCTAAAGTACTAAAAATGTTTACTCTCAATGTAATTTAGTAAAACTTCCACATGACTGTTTTCCCTTTTTGAAAGTTCCAAAATTAGTATTTTTTACTCGCAAGGGGGGAAATCTTTAAAAGGGGAAGAATAATTTGATGGGAAAAGCATATCTTCCGCTACAGATCAAACAGAACCTCAAATGGAAATATAGCACTTAAGATGAAATTCAAAGGCATGTAATAATTTGATGGGACAGTATCTACCATGTCTTAGTATCTACCCTTCATCTCCTTTCCTATTTGTCTTAGTTATGGATGCCTTGAGTCGTATGATTGAAGCAGCTGTGGAAGGGGGTTATGTGTCGGGTTTTATGGTGGGTGATGTCTCACGGGGCAGCATTACTGTTTCACATTTACTCTTCACAGATGATACTTTAATTTTCAGTTGGTGAGTTGGAATAAGGTTTGTATCCCGGTGTCATGTGGAGGATTGGGCATGCGGAATTTAAAGCTTTTCAATAAAGCTCTTCTTGGGAAGTGGCTTTGAAGCTACAACAAAGAGAGTAATGCATTATGGAGGCAGATTGTGGATGTTAAATATGGGAGGATGTGGGGGAATTGGTGTTCTAATGAAGTAAAAGGGGTGTATGGGGTGGGTTTGTGGAAGTCCATTCAGTTGGGATGGGGGGATTTTATCAAAAACATTAATTTCAAAGTGGGGAACGGGACAAATATTGTTGCTGGCATGATAATTGGTGCGGGGATTCAGCTCTAAATTTGATTATCCTAATCTTTTTAGGATTGCTAGAAACAAAGGGGCTGCAGTGGCTGACTCTTATCAGTTATCTAATAATATGTTGCATTGGAATGTGGAATTTACCAGGGAATTACAGGGCTGGGAAGTGTGTGAAGCTGCTGATTTCTTTGTAAAATTATATGATACGAAGATCGATCAGAATAGGGAGGATAGGCTGCTGTGGGTGCATGATTATAATTCCAGATTCTCAGTAAGATCTTTCTACAAGGTGTTAAATAGTCATGGTGATAAAGTATACCCCTGGAAATGTATCTGGAGAGAAAGGGTGCCTAGTAAAGTTGCATTTTTTTTTGTTGGCTGGTGTCTCTTGAGAAAATATTAACCACGGATAATTTGAGGAAAATAGGATTTTTTTTGTGATTGATTGGTGTTTTATGTGTAAAAAAGATGGCGAATCTGTTAACCATCTTTTCCTTCATTGTGAGGTGGTGACGAAGCTGTGGAACGAGATTTTTGCAAGGGTAGGCATAGCTTGGGTGATGCCTCTGGGTGTGGACTTTTTGGCTAGCTGGCAAGGTTCAACGGGATGTGCAGGCAGTGCAGCAGTGTGGGGGATGATCCCCTTGTGTTTGTTTTGGTGCTTATGGTTAGAGAGAAAAGGGAGGTGTTTCAAAGATTGCAAATGTACTATGGGGGAATTCAGGGATTTTTTCTTTAGAACTATAAGATTTTGGGTAAAGAACCTTGTAAGGGATGGGAATATTTTAAATGTTTTGCCTTAGTTCTGTTTCGCTTTAGCTTGTATTTAGGCATACACACTTGTATACTTCCTGTGTACTTGGGCTACACCTATTTACTTGGAATAAATTCTTTTATTATCTATAAAAAAAAAGTACCTACCCTGTAACATGCACAAAAACAAACTACCAAACTTTTAACTGCCAAGGGAAAAGAAGAAAACTTCTTAATTATGAATTAATATCAATAGTAGATGACACATTCAATGAAACAAATAAAACATAATTCCTGGAGAAGTTCAGACTGAACCTTATAGACTGTCAATGATGTTGGCTTGAGCTACGTTCTTTCAGTAAGTGATCATTTGCTTCCATAGAATTTTGGTTTTTGGGGCAACTTGAACTTTCAAGTTAAAAAAAATTTCCAATAATAATTTTTATTCATTTGCATGCAACGATTCAACAGTGCTTAGTTGTTTGGTTTATACCATGCCAACTCAAAACAATTCCATTAGCTGGATTTTTCATAGAAACATTTTTTTATAGGTTTCATAGAAACATCACCATCATAGAAAACAGACATATTGGCAGCCAGATTAAGCCCGTGTCATGACCATATGTTCATCTTAAGTAGGAAGGCATCTGTACTGATTGGTAACATAGAAAAATATTCTACCTGAATCAATAGAAGTTGAACGGCAGCTCGGCACTTTGCATCAGATAAATAAGCATAGAGATGTTGTGTCCTTTGGCTCTCTGAATCATCATCATCAGGCACGTCAGACACAAAAGACTCTACATTAGTTTCTCTAGGTAAAGACCCTTCACTGGCAATAAAAGAAAAATCAGGAACTGTTGCATTAGCTGCTTCTTTCAATGTCAAAGCCACTTCTTGCCACTTTTCTTCGGAGAATAGATCACCAGCATTACTCATCAAACGGACAAATGCAGCAATACCAATACCAGCAAGGCTTTGGTGAGGACGTTTAATAAAGCTCACTAGAAGCATCAGCACTTTTCTCAAAAGTGGATTGACAGTGTTATAAAATTTGACAAAAAGATCTACAACTAGTTGGAGGGCCAACGTGCATGTCTCGTAGAGCCATGCATCTTGATCAAGCTCAACTGTATCACTATCAGTTCCCTGCCCTGGTGAATTCCCCCCAGAAGGATCAATAGCATGCCTCACATAGTCAAATATCGGAAATAGAACTGATTCAAACACTCGTTCCCACAAAGAAAGTGAGAAATGATGACCATGATTGCGTAAAGTATCAAATAGAACTTGCAAGGCACTCTTCCTGATTTCAGGCCTAGGGTCAAAGCTAAGTTCTGACAAACCTGCACAAAGAGAAGGCTCATAATTCAAATTTTGACAACTGTGTTCGTATCAAAATTGAACAGTTTTACCTAACAAAAAAATAAGAAATTAGAACAATTTTATATCGGTTTTGGGTTGAATAAAGCAAATGGAAATGGTTAGTTTCAAGAGAACCAACAACTTATGCAGCTTCCTTACCAGCCAACAAAGGGAACCAGAAATAAACATGATTGTCTTTATCACCCATCTCGCTGTTATCTTGTTTACCATCTTTTCCTTTTTGAGGTGAAGATGGAGATAGTTTAGCAGAAGCTTCCTTATCTTTATTCCTTGACGAGCCAAGATCTCCTTCTGCAAGTTTTGTTGCACAGAACCGAAGAAAAGCAATAGCATTAAGGCTAATGTCTTTGTTGAATCTGTTATTAGTGAAGGCAATCAGGCAATTCACACAGTCTGTAAAGGTGGTGGTTTCAGTCTCAGTAATGTGTGGGAAGTAGTCTCGCACAATCTTCTCAATAATTTCAAAGGCCAATAGTACAATGTTTTTGTGGTCGTCATAAGCCGCAGTTGTGAAGACCTGAATCAAGTTACATAATAACAATAGGCATTAAGAATACATCGAGCAGAATAGTTCATCAAATCATGTCAATAAGAAAAATAACGTCCAAAGAAAATGATTAAGGACTGGAAGTTCTATTTTATAGATAACATATGATGGATAAATTCGATACCATGAACATGCTTTTCCATCCTGATTTAACATTGTTGACGCGAGATAACACCATTTGGGAGACACATCTAATGATTAACTCTCTGATTTCAACAGCACTACTCTTGCGCATTACAATGACAAAAGGCTTCATGAATTCATTTTGAAAATTATAGTTAGCCAGTTCTTCTCGGTCTAAGAATTTCATTGACAACTGGCGTAAAGAATCCATTGCAAATATAGCAATAGAAAGGTTTTCAGAGCAGCCAATGGTTACAAAGAAATCAGAGAGCACGTGCCAGATGCTTGACCACACAAGCCTGATGCGGTTCATATTATAGTGCCTGTTATAAGGACAAAAAAGGGGTAAAGTTATACAGTAGATACCAATAAATCATGAGAACGTGAATATGATATGCCCAAGGAGCAACAAGAGGAAGTAGGGCAATACATACGCAATCTCAACAATCTTGGTAAGGCTGAAAACTCGTGGATCAGATGCAGATCGCAATTCCTCCATAGAGACCTTGCAAAGTGCCTTGACAAAGTCTATTATTGCCTCACTGTTCAACTTTTGGCTCCGTGTGAATATGCGATTCATTTCAGAGCTCCCAACTTGTTCTAACATGTTCAAATTGGAGACTAAATTGTTCACTTGTTCAGACGTGACCACCCCAGAGGCATTGCCGCCAATACCAGCACTATCATAGGAACCCCTCATCACAGCAGAAGCCGCATACTGAATCCTCCCAGGTCCCTTTTTTTTCAAAACAGGAAGGATGGTGGACTTGGCTTGTTTTGATTTTTCTGACTCATTCTGAGGAAAAGCAAAAAACGTTGCATCTGGAGGAGCACCTTCTCCCAAGAGATGTAGATGCTCAAACCTAGAAACACATGTCAAGATATGCTCCCAAGCTTCTTGTAAGTAATTCCCATCCTCATCTGCGATTGTTACTATTGCCTATTAACAATATAGATGCCAAACACAGAGTCAGGCCCACAAGTGACATTTGCATAATTTTCAAAAATTTGTTGTCATTATTGGAAAATATATTACAAATGTTATAGATACACTTTCATATGAGATGTAGGCATCAGAAATCCCATAACACTCAATCGATTAAGAAAACCTATGATTGTTTTCTTCTTTCTTTCTTTATCAGTAACCTATGGATTGTTTTCTTATTTCTACACTATCTTTTAGTGAAAGTGAACGAGAAGGCTATAAAGAGACTTCGACAACAAAGATGAAGCAAGGTTTCAAACCTAATGTTCAAGTGAATAAATCTGTTCACAAAGATTTTGGTACTTTTCTAGCAGCAGCATTGGAGTTGATCAGATGACATATTAAGTGTGATGACTTGAAAGAAGTTCCACCAACTGACTCAAGAAAAAGGGTGTGCACACACACAGGGAGGGAGAGAGAGAGAGAGAGAGGGAGTCCCAAAATTATGATACTTAGTATGACACAAGAACCCAGCACGAGTATATTCATGTAAAACAAAACCTACGTGAATACTAACAATGGTTAATAAAATTTATATCCCAAAAAACAGAAATAAATTACGGTAACAAAATCTCTTATACATTGTAAAACTCTAATAGGGTCATCAACCATCATAACTTTTTGCTTATTTAATCCATTATAGCATGGCCCCACCAACCTTAATCGCATCTATGTTTTTCTGCTTGATATCAGTAGGAGAGTGGAGAGAGGTAAACTTTGCTAGGGAAGTCACAAAAGCATCTCTATGAGTCTTCATGGACATCACAGCAGTAACATGGACAGCATACCGGAAGCCTTCAAGGCACATAGCTATTACCACTTCATCATCACTCTGGTCAAGTGGAACACTGAAGGCAGCCAACATAGGAGCCCAGCACGCCTCAATCATGAACCGAAGGATCACCACGTCCGTTGCTGCATAATAAGCTGACCTACAAATCACCCAGCAAGTACATATTAAGAAGAAAAACTAAAAGATCGTTTCCTTCAGATTGCGTTAAGCCACACTTCACAATCTGCATAATCCAAGTTTAAATTCCAGGCAAGTAGAATAATGAAACAGCCAAACAAGAGACTATATGAAAAGCATATATGTATCCCACAGGGATTTTCCTCCTTCTGAGTCAGGTCCATTTCAAATGTTTGACTATCTACACATTTTTGTTAGCTTGTTCAAAAAGGAAAGTCTTGATGAAAAAAATAGAGAAGCATAATACGTGCAGCTCAACTCAGACATTGACCATTTATTGACTATTTGAAACAACACCACTGACGTGACAGCAGAAAAGTAATATGATCCAATGGTTTCAAGGATATATTCCCTAGAAAAATCAGTGCAAAAAACAGTATTTTTCAAAACAAGATCCTAATATTTGGTTTCACAGGAGTTTAGTTGTATGCACTGGCAAACATTTGGTAAAGCACCAGACAGTTGGAGCATAAGAAAAAAAAAAGTCCCTCTTACTCAGATTTCCGAGCTTTTTCTTTGAATTGTTCTTGCATGTGCCTGATTAGATCGTCACTGCTCTCCATATATTTGTCTTCTCCACGCTTACGGATCACTATATTCAGTATACCATCCAAGCCAAGAAGTCTATTTGAGTTCACAGACTGTTTCTGTTGAGGAGCCAAATCATCCTCTTTCATTTTTATCTCATTTCTGGATATCCGTTCAAAGAGTGACCTCAGGTACTCATCGGGTAAATCTTTTCCATCATCTATGCCCCGATTATTCCTGATAAAATCATCAGCTGACATCTGCATATTTTAATGTCAGGAGAGACAGAGAGAGGGGCTCTATTAGCATGCTGTATGAAGAATATGACTAGATCAAATGGAAAATGTGAACACACCTTGTTCTTCACCATAGCATTATGAGCATCAGTATTGAGCATTATCACAGAGTAAGCAAGGACATAGGCTGTGTCAGCACTTGTAAATGCCTTTGGATTACATTTGCAGTAACGCTCAGCAAACTTCTCCATAATTCGATCAATCTTCTGGGCCTCACCAGGCAACCTAAAGCCTTGAAGAAAGGCCCTGATTGCTTCATCAAACTCCATACCTTGAAATTCAAAGGAATCCACGTAGGAGTGCATCACTTTCAGTGGTAACTCATCCCTTTCTCCTAGATAATCACCTATCAAAGTCTTGTTCAAACCAGATGCGTTTCTAAGAAAAGATGCTATTCCCTCAGGTGAGTTGGCCACCTTGCTTGCATTGATAAGAAATTCGATCCCCTTCTTAGGTTTCCGATTAAAAAGAGATATACCTTCCTGCCACAAAATGTACATGAGATTCAACAGAAAATAGCCAACAGAAAGGGGCCAAAAGAGAGATCTGCTTGTACCCCAGGGCCCAAACATCACAAATTAACTTACCTGAAGTTCCAGCTTGTAAGCTCGTCGTTGCTCAATCGTCAAAACATCAGAAGCCTCACTGGAAGCTTCAGAATGAGAATCTGACCCTTCAACAGCTTCGTCCACATTCCCATTTGCGATGGGCTGACTTCCAGGTTCAGGGCTGTTATCAGCTGATTCAAACTTCTTAGTGGAATGAGGATCTGGAATACGCAACTGTTTATTCATCCAATCTCCCATTGATCTCAAAATCGCCACCAAGCACTTCATAGCTTCAAGTTTCATGGTCACCTCCTGCGGTGGCAACAGTGTGGTGGTTACACCAGGAGGGACACCTTGTGCAGTTTTAAGAAGTCCATTGACCATTCTGGGAAGATCAGCAAAAACAAAAAGAAGAATACATACAATGTTAACTTCATAACCAAATCAATCATTCTCAAAACATCAAGAGAAAGCATGAGAATGTAGCAATGAGCTCTGTTGTTACATTGGAAATTCTTGTTCTTGGACATGCTTTTGTACCATTATATTCAAAAGTATGAATTTTGCAGGATGAAACAGAACATACCTCTCAAATATGTTTGACGAATTAACATCACAATCATAATTAATAAATATGTCCACCAAAATTTGTGAGTCAACACAGAGCTTCTCAAGAAACCGAAGCACGATCATCTTTTGCTGAAAATTAGGTTGAACAACATTTTCTAAAACTCTCAGAACAATCATAGGAAAAAATACTCCAATTTCTGCTTTCAATCCAGCTCTAAATCTTGACACCAGACTAATGAAAATGGAGCAAGAAAGCTGGAAAACGATCATAAGAGTCGACGCGCTGTTCTTCAACAATGACAGACACAAGTATTGCTTAATGGCACCTAAAAACCTGTTTCAGCACAAACATATTAAGGACACAAATTTCACAATAGAAACGTCACTAGTTGGGAAAAACACAAAAAATACAATGTGAGAAAGCAACAGAAGAGAGAGTTACTTTTCAGCAAAGGCAACTAAAGTAATGAAACGTGCTTACAAATGAAAGAAATCAGAGCAAGACTTGCAGACCTACAAATATTCAAATATGTGAGCCAATGAAGAAAAGAAAGAACCCAAATGTGGTTCAGCAAGCCATATAGCTAAATCTTGATAGAATGCATGTGTGAATCTAATTAACTAACTGCCTACCAAGTATGGCATAGCTGATAAGAAATGCTAGATTTGTACAGATCTGTTTGTAAAGCAACCCTGCCCCCATCATTTGATAATGCCTAAACCAAGTATCTAGCCAAGAGACTTACAAATCAAAGTCCAATTGATTTTTTCCAAAAGTGATTCTGCCCAAAACCATAAGCAGCAGGACAATCCAGGAAATAAACAAGATGGAGTAGACTACTTATTTGAATTCTTGTGTACAATGCAAAGATTATACCTTAGAAACTTGTAATTTTTTGTCTATGGTGGTGCATTTGGAGGGAGCGGAATGCAAGATGCTTTGAAGATCAAGAGAGATCAATGGAAGAGCTTAGAATTTTGTTTTTCAATACTTTACTCCATTGGTGGATTGTAATTGATTTTCATGGCAGGTCTTTTCATGAGTTTCTTGTATCTCTAAGCTAGACATTGTGACCGTGTTCATGTATATGTCCCGTGTACTTGGACACTCTATGTCTCCCTTTTGATCAATAAAAAAAAAAAAAAAAAATTTGTTTACCGATCAAAAAGAAAGAAACTTGTAATTTTTTGGTGGGGCACATCATTAGCATTCACCATTTACAGGAAACAGACCAAGCCTGAGGTCATAATAACTAAAAAATTCGAATTTGCCAGCCCAGACATTTATTAAAAAAAAAATAAAAATGTGTTGTGAACCTTTAAAAAGAAGTTTGTGATGCGCGCAAGACTAAATTTTCCACATGAAGTGAGTCTAGAATGCATAGGAAAAGCAGCAAACTGCTTGGTAACACAGTTATCAAGGCTGTCTTGAAACAAGAAGTTATATCTATCTACACAAAGCACAGTTTCTTGTGCAGCTAATGATATACAATAGGATGTCAATCCTAGTACCATAAGTGCATAAGCTAGGAAGCCAATCCTAGTACCATAAATGCATACTTCATTCTAGAGCCAACGACTGCCAAAACAAGGCTCAGCACCAAGGATATCAAATACATCAGATGCATACTAATCCCACCAAACACCAAATCTAACTCCATTTGAATTTTCTCCACTGGATTTTTTTTGATAAAACCATAGGAATCGTTAACGTGCTATACTGCTAAAAAGATCCACATTTTGCCTATGTCTCACTACTAGCCTCCATATCTCCTTCCAGCTACTACGATTTCCTGTAACTAACCTATTCCTTGCCCACCCCGAAATAGGACCCCACACTTCCCAGTTTAATCTCTCGTGCCAATAATTATTTCCACACAATTCAGTATGCACCTGAGAGACCAAGCTGACAATACCGAGTTAAAATAATGAAAATACACGTTAAAAATAGAACATTCCGTTTTCAAATTATAGAGCGGGTACTTTTTCATTCTATATTAACAGAAAACCGTGAAGTTGTAATTTAGCTACAGAACTACATATTTTGTCTATCCAGCATTAATTCATATTTACGCATCCAGAAGAAATGCTGAAAGAGCACAAGTGTGGCTTTAACAAACACGATGACAAAAAGAAGCCCCGGACGCAACATGTGCGTGTGTGTATGCGAGAGAGCGGCAGAGAGAGAGATACCTATCACTGGTCCTAAACACAGCCCCGGCGTTTTCCAACAAAATCTTCAACAATTCCAAAGCCACAATCTTCCCCCTCATCAACTGGGGATCCGCCAGCGCCTCCTTGGGAGGCGTCTTCATCGACAACTTGCAAAGTGCCCGGAACACCAAGAAAGCGTCCCTCCGCAACTTATTCCCGATCTGAACCTCCAAATCCTCATCCCTCTCCCCCTCCCCATCCGCCAACTCACCCTTCCTTCCCTCCAACGCCGTCTTATACATACTGATCTCCCAATACTTGGCGTCCAACATATCCTTATCCGTTGAATCCAACAAATCCGCCGGGTTCGTCGTCTCAACCGTCGTTGTCTCGAACGCTCCGTCATGACCACTCAACGATACCTTCCCTGGCGTAACAGGATTCAGAACTCCGTCAATGTCCTGCATGATCTTTGTTATAAAACCTTGCACGAACATTGTCATCGACCCATCCGCATCGGATTTCTCCGCCGGTTCCATCAGTTCGGCGACCACAATTGGCTGAATCGGCACCGTCGAAGAGTCCGCCTCCATTCTCCGGAACACGATCACCAGCATTTGAATCAGCGACGCCTTGGCCGTCGTCTGGTTCACCATGTTTTTGCTCCCCAAGTAGATATCATAGCACGTCTTCACGATCTGAAGCAAGCAATCACCGTGAATTCGCAGCGAAATCGATGTTACCGCCGATAAGAGCGTCTTGAGAACGAGCAATTCCATCTGATCGTCGCCCAAATCGTGACATTTGCACACGGACTCGATCAGGCTGGTTAAGAGCTTTGCCTCATCACCGCCGGTGGGGTCGGCCTCGCCGCGGAGGTAGCCATAGGCAATTAGTTTCTGGATGCAATCGACGGCGGGATCAGCGATTTTGAGGACACCAGAATTGGCGGCGTTGATGAGTGGGCTGAGAATTGACTCGGAGTCGGAGAGAGAGAACTCGATGTTCCCGCCGTCGTGAAGTGGGCCTGGGCCGAAGGAATCGGGCTCGCTCTCGCTCTCGGTCTCGTTCTTCGAAGGGGAAGAGAGCTTTTCGAGAACGGATTTGCACTCGTGGGCGAGCTTGGAGTGCTTGCGCCACGAGGCGTTCTTGATGATCTTCTCAAGGGCTGGGGAGATGACCTGGCTTAGCCGGGAATCGGCTTCCGAAGAAGCCATTCCCGAATTCGGAGATTCGAGGGGGGAGCTCTCAGATCTGGGGTCAGTACGAAATGGGAGGGTTTATCCCTCGTTGAAGTTCCGTAGGCGAGACTGTTAGCCCTACGAGTGATAGCAGCGGGCTGACTCACCGAGCCGGCGGCGAGTTTACTGGATGCGACTGTTCTGGGTGCATCAAACTCTCGGGGAAAAAAGGAAACCGGGGGGCGGGGGGTGTTGAGAAAGGAGAGTGAGCTTCCGCTTCTACGAAGAGGTGTTGAGATTTAGATCGGATTTGGGATTTTCATTTTCTTTATCAGTCCGATTTCGTATCCCAATTGACTTAAATACCCCTATCTTTCTTTCCTCGACCTTTATGTAGTATACATGCAACTCCGACAGCGTTGGATATAAAAGGGGTGGTTTGGGTAATTAAGGTAGGAAGAATTTTTAATAGTTGTGTGAGTAGCTGTTGATCGGAGTTGAGGAGAAGATTTCGAATCTTGAAAAATGAATGGACGAATTTGGGAAATCATGAAGATAGAAAACCTGATTAATGTCCGTTAAAATCTGTTATTCGAGTTTTAACATTTTAAATGGAGGTGAGCTGGATATATGAAATATGAAAGAGTACTTTTATTTTAATTTATAAAATTTATTTTGTTTTATAAAATTTATTTTATTATTTTACTTTTAAAATTTAAAATTTTATTATTTTCAGCATATCAATAATTAACATATAAAAAATTTTTTGTAAGTTTTTATTAAATACATTTAATATTGGTCAATATGAAATGTTCAAAAGAACTTTTACAATATATCACACATATTTATTAACACGATAAAATTTTATTTTTATATATTTTAATTTTAAATTTTTTTAATAAACTAAGTCTTATTATATCAATAAAATTAAGGATGTATTTTGTACACTTGCTTTTAAATATAAATTTTCATCTTTGTTTCCCTTGTTTTAAACTTCAACAAAGGCAAATTTGTAGGCAAATATCATTTTTCTTATTATTTTAGAAAAAATCTTATTTACAAACTGAGATAAAGTAGGCAAATTGTTAAAATTGTAAGAGTTCATTCATAAGAAAAATTCACATATTTAAATTTGATAAATTAAATCGTAACATATCAATAACTTCGATGACATGTTCTCCACAATAAATTTGTTAATTAGTTGGAAATTTTTTCAATATTGCCTCGAGGACAGCCGTTTGTAGTTGAGCCTTGGGTTGTATTGATTCTTTATAGCCCATTTTCTCAACGTGCAATATAATATTCATGGCACTTTTATGAGTCACGACTAACGAATTTAAAAATAAGAAAGAAAGAAGGTCACATCAAATATCATTCGGAAATTTGAAATTGTGATTCAAAAACTTATATTGAAGGTCCATTTGGATTGGTCAACCTAAGATTTTTCGACTTTATTTGTTATGGCATACATAAAAGATTAATATTAGAGAGAAGTTTTTGTAATATTGCACATTTTACACTCACTGCATGGTTATTTCTGGTTGATTATTCTCAACATTCACTTGGAGAGATGTGTGGTCTAGATGATGCCACATCATATATGCAAAATAGATGCTATCAATAGTGGCTTTTATCTATAACGGAATTTCTCAATTCATCTCATATAATCATTATAATTTTTTTAAATTTTTACATAAAATAAAATAAAAAATTAGACTTTTTTAAATCTCAAAATAAAAATAATATTAAAAAAATATATTCTAATAATATTTTATTCAACTTTCATCTCAATTTAACATATCTTATTTTATCACAAACAATACTATATGGCATGATAAGATCGGATTGGATAAGGTCCAAGATACCCAAACATCATCTCTTTTTTTTTTTTTTTTTTTCTATTTTTGGAGGGAATTTGATTTTAACGTCAACTTTCAGTTGAAACCATACCCATTCGTTTGTCTCGAAGCTTGCCTCGTATCTAATTTTTATCTACAATTTCAACTTTGAACATCTAGAAAAAAAAATAACAAATGAAATTTTTATAAAGTAATATTATTTTTAAGTTATTTTATAAAAACATATTTTATTTAAAAGATAATCGTGTAAATAATTGTGTAATTATCGTTTTTTCTTACAATTTTATAATATTCGATAAATAAATGGAAACCAACGCTCGGTGCGCGGTGTGCTCTCTCTCTCGCCCAAAATCCCATATGCATTACTTTCTTCTTCCTACCACTGCCAAACAACATAAACCGCAGGTTTGTCTCCTCGTATCCCCCACTTCTCTTGCTGAGGCAGTGAATCCTCCAGTTGGTCATCCGGGTAAGATTCAATTTCCCAAAGGGTTTTACCATATAAATCTTGAACATTTTCCTGCTTTTCCTGGATAAGAGAATTGTTTTGTAATCCTCTCCGATTTCTTCGCTATCCTTATCCATTTAGTTAGTTATACAGATTCCTTCTTGTTATTTACGTTTGAACCTGAGATCAGAGATACGAATTATTATCGGTCTCTTCGAATCCATTGATACCCTTTTTTTCCTTGAACCGCAGATACGCTTATGTATCGTCTTCAATAATCTTTTGTTATAGTTTTGTTTCGAGTTCCAAATTGAGGGATTTCCCAATTCATTGTTCAAAACATTAAAGTTCATTCATGTTATGATATATGTTTTCTGCGTTTTGATATCTCAGTATGCTCATGGGCACCTATGCTTGTAACATGCTCATTTATCCCCACTCGACTTATCCATTAACGAATGATTGTAGGAAAACTATTTACTCTCCATTGGTAAACTTTATTTTAAAAACTCCCAGAAATATTGGCTTTGGTAAACTCCGTTGTCGATTGATTGCTCCGGATGTGGAACAGATAGAAAAAACAGTAATTGATCAAATAGAGAAACCAAGGTTTAAGTGGGTAGAGATAGGACGTAACATCCCAGAAGCCCAAAAAAAGGCCATAGCTGAACTCCCTCCTAAGATGACCAAACGATGTAAGGCCCTGATGAGGCAGATTATCTGCTTCACTCCTCAGAAAGGAAGTTTTTCTGATTTGTTGGCGGCTTGGGTGAGGATTATGAAGCCTCGGAGAGCTGACTGGCTTACGGTTCTTAAAGAATTGAGAACAATGGATCATCCACTTTATCTAAAGGTACTTGTCATTTTTATCTTTATTTTTTACTTTCATGTCTTTATTAATTCGATTAACTCATGCCTCATCGTACAACTGTACAAGTTGCACTTTTTATTATTGATTTCATTAACTAAAACCTGATTGGGACTTGCACAAGGTCTATAAGGAGGGAGTGAGAATAGTTTAAATTAGCTATTGTAGGGTGTTTAGTGCCTTCTTGATGACCATAAAGCTATAAAATTCCAAATGAACTTTGTAGATTTCACAGAGAGAGAGAGAGAGAGAGAGAGAGAGAGAGAGAGAGAGAGAGAGAGAGAGAGAGAGAGAGAGACTTGCACCTTTGAAGGCTCTTGATCTCGCGACCGAGATCCTTACCAGCATCTAGTAGAAAGCTCTAAATGGCTCCTGATTGGTCTTTGCCAAATTGTTTGTGTGTGAATAGAATGTCGTAGAGAAAGGATATGTGCATCACACCTATCAACTAAAATCAACTTTATCTTCAGTACAAATAATGTTTTGAATGATCTACATCACTTGCTGAGATTAATGCCCCTGGGAGGTTATTGGTGCAGAAAAAGTGTGGCACGGTGGGGATTATATTTAGTGTTGAGGTCCATTGACATAAGGGATATTTCTGGTGCAGACTTGTAATAAATGGGTACTTTTCTTTGAACAGGAAGGTAAGCACATTGTTCTTAATAAGTTTATAAGGAAAAAGAGTATTGGCACGTCCCTGTACCAAACATATCTTTTTTTTTTCTTTTTCATTTTTTCTGTCAGATGAGTTTGCATATCTTCTTGCATATCTAAAATCCCAGTTTTCTTTAGTTAATTGCCCTGATAGATGTTCAGTGCATTCAAATGAAGCATTTTTTGACTTCTTAAAACTTGCAACCTGAAGTGAATTCATCGGTTTGGCACGCTTCCTAGGTTGCAGAACTTGCCCTCCTAGAAGAATCGTTTGAAGCCAATATTCGTGACTATACTAAAATAATTCATGCTTATGGGAAGCAAAACCAACTTCAAGATGCTGAAAGGACCCTGTCAGCCATGAAGAGTAAAGGCTTTACCTGTGACCAGGTAACTCTTACAACCATGATTCACATGTACAGCAAAGCTGGCAATCTTGTGCTAGCTGAAGACACTTTTGAACAACTAAAGCTGCTAGGACAACCTTTGGATAAGAGATCGTATGGCTCAATGATCATGGCCTACATCCGAGCCGGAATGCCCAAGCAGGGAGAGATTTTACTTACCGAAATGGATGCCCAAGAAGTATATGCAGGAAGTGAGGTTTACAAGGCACTGTTGAGAGCATACTCCATGATTGGTGATTCTGAAGGAGCTCAAAGAGTGTTTGATGCAATTCAGTGCGCTGGTCTACCCCCTGATGTTAAGCTGTGCGGGCTCCTTATAACTGCTTATGGAATGGCAGGTCAAAGTCAAAAGGCACGCTTTGCATTTGAAAATATGAGGAGGGCTGGTATTGAACCAAGTGATAAATGTATAGCGTTGCTGTTGGCTGCATTTGAAAAGGAAAATAGGCTTAATAAAGCATTGGAGTTTCTGGTAAGTTTAGAGAGAGATGGCATAATGCTTGGTAAAGAAGCTTCAGAAATACTAGCTAGATGGTTCCGGAGACTAGGGGTAGTAGAAGAAGTGGGGCTTGTTTTGCGAGAATATGCAGTAGGTCAAGCCAATTTCAAAGTTCCCTCTTCCTAGATTACAATCTTTTGGTCTAGTGTATATGTGCTCCTTTCAGTTTCCAAGAATGTTGAAGTGGTAAGAATATTATTCAGCTTTTATTTCCTTCCATCCTCTACTTATAAAAAAAAGTTCCTTCCACCATCATTGTAGCTGGAGTGTCCTTGGAGGAATATAAAGGAGGCTATAAGTTATAACCTCTACCTTCCCTCTTATTGGCTGACATATATATAGCATCTGTATTGGAGCTGCATCATAGAGATCGGTTTATAATCCGGTGGTTTTCACTTTTGACTTGATCTTAGTGTCAAACGATAGTACTTGTATCGTTGGCTCCTTGTCCTTGGCTTTTTGCCCATTCTGAGAGTAAGGATGTTTTGGATAATAAAACACTTTTAATTTATTTTATCTGATTATTATAATTTTTTCAAACTTTAAAATAAAATATGATAAAAATTTTAACTTTTTTAAATCTCAAAATAAAAATATGATTAAAAAATTATATTTTAATAATATTTTAATATTAAAAAATTTTACAAGTACAAATGTACAGATGAATTTATTCTCGTGTGATTTGCGCTTCTCTTTTCTCATATTTTTTGTCCTCTATTTGCTAGATAATAGGGTCTTGGTGGTAATCATAAGAATACAAACCTCAAAAGCCCAGGGCCCAGAAAAAAGGAGACGCGATTCATCAGTCGCCCAATTTTGAGTGATATAGGGCCCGTTAAGGCACAACTCGTACGTGCCAACTGGGGATTTTTTGCGAAATGTACGGACTTTCTGTACAAGGGACACGGGCCCTGTTGCTCTTTGGAAAACTTACCAAGAAAGTAGCAGCTAGCCTTAAAAATTCTATTCACAATAACTCATGTAAAATATATTTCTTTATAAAATAAAAATCATTTTAATGGATTTTGTGTTTTTATTTTTATTTTTCATTTTGTTACGGTAATCTTCTAGACGTAGATAATACTGTTCACAACTCTAAAATATTTTTAATTATTTTCTCTCTTCTTTGCAAATTCAATCGTAGTTAGAATAAGTATTTGAAAAAAATATTTAAATAATATAGAGAAAAAATAGATAAGCTGATTATATATGACTTATTGTAAATATCAATATGTAAAATAGAAAAATTAAATTTTGATGATGTATTTGAAAGATAGGATAAATGAACCATTATAAATGCTCTAGATAAGTTGGAAACATTAGCAAAAAAATCAGAATAATTTTGTGGTGCTGGAGGTAAAAGTTTTAAGTTATGAAGGTTTATCAAGATCCCAATTTTGTTAATTCGAGCCATAATATTTCTACTTCCTCAGCGTGAATGTGTTTGTGAACTCGTGATTTCTGTTTTTTCAAATTATTATAGAAATAAACAGAATGCAAATACGTAAATTAACTAAATTGAATTTCTCTAAGTAGTTAAAATAAAAGTAATATTATAGCTCAGTACTAAAATTACGTGCCCAATATAACGTGAAAACCAAGCTCGATCTGATGATCTCTTCCTAGCATAAGGTGGTCATGAAGCACCAATCAAGGGATCGAGTGCTTGTAATTAATAAGGTCATGATCATGAGTCTCATTTGGAGAGAGATGGTGATGGTGAAGGAGTTGAGCACGGCACTGTCCCGGGTGGTGGAGACCCATGTCTATGGAGGAGTTCGCGCGCCATTAATGCTTGGAGGTGATCAGTACTGCCACTAGCAGATAATGAACCACTGCCTCCTAATTGGCGTGGATCCATAGGTCGCTGTTGCATGACCCATGAGGGTTGCACCATGGGATCAAAAAGCGATGATAAATCGTACGTAACAGGCATGGAGGAAGCTGAAGGGAGATCGGCGATGGAAAGTGGTGGCGGTGCAATCATCGTTGGTTGTTGATGAGGCGGCAGCGGCGATGGTAGCTCCAATGTTGCAAGGTGGGCTTGTAAGTAGGAGAGTTCTGCTTGTAAATTCACCACCTGCTTAAAACAATTTAGCAAAAAGATCGAGAAAGATACAAGAATCATCACTCCCATTACTTATAAACTGATCATGATACAGCACGTTTATATACGTTTCCTTGACAATTAGAAACAATTACATTTTTCAAGTAATGTTTTATGCAAGAGATAGCTAGACTACTGATGAATATTGCAACCAGCTGCTAGCTAGCTAGCTAGATATATACAATTAAACTAATTCCTTAGTTGGAGAAAGAAGACAAATTATAAAGCTCATGAGTCAAGCATAATTAACGTCCATTAATTCAAGTCGATTAAACTATATATTATACAAAACTTGAAGATTCAATATTCCTTTGTTTATACTAAAATGGTACTTGAAATATGCGCATAAGAACATGGCGTTGCGAGCAAATAAAGGTTTCTTATGACATATATATATATATATATATATATATGGGGATAGTGATAGACCAATAACATTAATTTTTTTTTTAATCTCCATAATTGTTCTTGGGAGAGGCAAAACGGACGCTAGTAATTGATCTCGGATCTAGTAATTTATATTTTATGCCATATTACGAGTTTTTTTTTTTTTTTTTTGATACGTGCACGTTTAGATAATTTCTATCCGTATATATTCGAGCATTTAAAATTTTGCATATGATCTAAACATTCAGTAGTAGACCTCCATTGGCCAAAAATATATAGTGCAAATATTTTAGCTAGTGCTGGTGTGGTATATTCGTGAAAAGGATGTTTTTAAGGCCTAGTTTGCGTAGGTATTGTCAAAATAATTCATTACTATTTATTATTAATTTTCACATACTTTTCATTATTATTTAATATTATATTATTACTTTTTTATTATTATTCATAAAATATCTAAAAATATTTCACTGTCTAAACGCAACCTTAGAATTGTGAACAATAATATATAATATACGTATGTTAAACAAATCTACATTCTCACCACCCTGAGTTTACGGGGATATTTAATAAAACACCATTTCTGACTATTCATGAAACCATATATAGTTTTCTCCGTCTTTTATATGTTTGGATATCTACAAGCAGCTGGTTTGGACTGTTGGAAAGTAAAGTGGATGGTTTCATGAAAACGAAACGGAAGAACTGAAAAGGACAAAAAGAAATAAAGATGTTCCCACTCTTTTCTTTTCGAGAAAATTATAATTAATGAAAAGAAGAAATGAAACTTTGAATCTTATCCTTCACTAAAAGCTTAACTACTTTAATTAATCCAAGGAGCAACGACCCGACCATTTCCTTAATAACTGCTAGCAAGCTAGGATAACTATTTGCACAGGAAAATGGTACCCTTTAGGCTATGCTACTGTGGTAAACGCCGATCCGCACCATTTGTAGAGTAATTAAAGAGACCTAGCTTGTTTTCTTTTTTCATGGCAGTTAGAAATACCTTCTTGATTTCAGTAGAGCACAGAAAAGTATACTAATGCCTTCTTAAGCAGTGCTACCCCATGCATGTCCCGCACTTTTCTTAATTGGTTTCCTTTTAATTGTTTAAACCGAAGTTTCTTTCTCATTAAGGCCACTGAACAGAGCTTCCTATCCTTTACATGACACCTTTCCTTTATATCTGGTATCGCCACCCTTAGTAGAAAAGTAAGGCTCCATTTCTGTTTTGTTTCTACTACTTTGGTTTGAACAGGAAAATGGTGCTTCACTGCTAGCTCTTTAAAAAAAATCATGAGTATTAACGCTACCAATTCAAGAAAAATGAGGGACCTTAAAATTAATTTTTAAAAAAGAACTCGGGTTCATGTAGGTGTTTTATAAGTTAAAAAAAAAAAGAAATTAAAATCCCACGATGACTATCTTAAATCAATTACTTCTTTTAATTGTATATTTCTTCTATATATATATATATAAACACTTACAAAGATTAACTTGCAATAATTAATTAAGCTTGTATAATGTATAAGCAATAGAAGAAAAAGAAAAAGAATACTAATTTGTCATACCAAAAACCCCAAGATGACAATCCTTATTGATCGAGAGAATATGGAGTAGTGTCTCACCTGTTGTTGAAGAGCGAAGATGTGAGCAACACAGCCGTATACCGGATCTCTAAGCCGAGCCTGTGCCTCATAACATATTGTTACCACCGCATCGAGCCTCTTATGCACCGGAATATGCAAAAGAAGCTTGGAAACGTTGCTAGCTCCAAACACCTTGTGCACGGCTGCGAAATGGGCTGCCCCTTGCTCCGAGTCAAAGTAAGGCGCAAATATACAGCCGGGAACACACTTCCTCCGCAAAAACTTGCACGCCCCGCATGGCCCTCCGCCGCCACCGCTGCTGCTGCTTCCTCCGCCACCACTTCCACCACTACTACTAGGGTTTGCACTCATTTGTTCTTTTTTTTTTTCTGGGTGGAAGGAGGGACGGGGGATTTTCTCTCTTTCCTTTTATATCTCTTTCTTGGGAATATATGATGTAGGACTATCATACATAATTAGGGTTCGTGGGCTTGAAGATATAAGAAGAGGAGGAGGAGGAGGAGGATGAAGAAGAAGAGGAGGAGGAGGTGGAGTTTTAGAATTTGGTGGGTATGGTTTTCTGGCTAGTTTTTAAATGGGTGATATAAAAAAGGATAAATAAGAAGTCTTTAAAGCCACGCGAGAGAGCAAAGCCTTAACCCCCACATTTAGCCGCTTGCGTGAAGCAAACATGCGATAAGCCCTTTGTTATTGTTCTCAACTGCTTTCTTTTTTCCTTTATCTTCCTTCCTCTCGTGAATTTATTCAACAAAACATGAAGTTCCTCTATCCCTTTCTATATCTGATATATATTCTTAAAACTCTCTCAAGCTCTGCATACATATATATGTAGAAATATTGGAGTTTGGTTTTAGCTATGTTCATTTTCTCGCGTTTTGCAAACAGAAAGAATTTGATATATTTTAGAAGTTGAAAACGTGTCAATGGGACATGTCCATATCTGCTAGCTAGGGTACTGCGTGTTTTAAGCAGCGTGGAGGGCAAAAGACGCCAACGTCTCTTCTCTCTCTCTGTCTCTCAACGTTGAAAATGACTCTGCTTTCCTTTTCATTTTCTTTTTTACATGAAAAGCTAATGGGTTCCAATACAGAAAAAGCCATAGCGAAGCTGATGGGTTTTCAAAAGGACGTGATTGCCCACTGGATTTTCTCAAGTTTATTCTATTAATCTGTGTTAAACTACATTTGGTAACTGGCTAATATTGAAATCCAATTTCAAGTGTCTAATCCGGCAATCAGGAGGCCTTTTTCTCAGTTTTTGATAGACACGTAAATTTCTGTCATTCTATATATTATAACACAATGCTGTCAAGCAACAGGCACTAGCTAGCCAGCCTGCGCCCAGTAGAAAGTTCGGAACTGAAGCCGTGCGTGCGTGCGTCTAATATAATTAGTGTCAATTTCTCACCAAATAAATAAATAATAACTTTAGTGGTGTCATTTTTCAAATGTGCAAGTCTTCTTTATCTGCAAGGTATAATAATTCTTCATCGGGACTGGAGCCATCCCATTACTCTTAAAATTCCCATTTGGGAATATTAAATTATTTTATTTTTATTTTATTCATAAAAACAGCCTATAAATTCAATTATTGATTTTATTTCATAATTCATTTTTTAATTTAAGGAGAATATTATATAGTCAAGATTTACTAGTAGACAAAGAAGAGACTGGCAATTTTGGCAATGAGATGAAATAATTTAAAAATATTAAATTGAAATTACTTCTCAATTCGCCTTTTATCATTCCATTCCATTCCATTCAGTGCCTAATAGTTGCCTATAATTAGTAAACTAGGCGAGGTAATGAAGGTCAAACTCCAAAGATTGGCATTCAAATCCCCAGTACGAGAAATCCAAATGAGCGCCACGTGTGAGTCGGTGACTACGAACGTAACGGCCGGGTAAAAGGGTGAGCTCATTCACAAAGGGGACCCACGCGCCGTTCATTTGAAAAGAAAGCAAGTAACGTCTCTGTTCCTTCTCGTTTCCCAATTTTCTTTAGAGAAAAATCTGATGCAATAATTTTTTTCTATTTACAAAAAAAATGAATTTATATAAAATTTTAATAATATATAAAATTAAAATTAGACTCAGTAACAGTTCGTAACGGCGCGTCACCGCGCCGTCCGGCTCTTGTCCAATTCATGGGTTGTGAGGAGGAAAGCAATGACAGAAGCTACATCCCAGCAGTAAACCGACACGTGTCATAATTTAATGCTGACGTACCGCTTTGATGATCGGTTGCTTACGATGTAACAGTTTCATGCATTCCCTTCGTCTGCATACGCTGCATACTTAATTAATTAGAGCAATTTGCTTTACCCGACAAATGTATTGGTTTGTTAAAAATTAAATAAAATATTAATATTATTTTATAATTTAAAAAAATTAAATTATTTATTATATTTTATATAAAAATTTAAAAATATTTTAATAATGAGATAAAATAAATTGAGATACTTTTTAATTCTATCTTGACCTTATTGAATCTCATTCCCAACAAAAATAAAATTAGATCACTTGTTACTGCATTACAAGAAAATTGTTTATTTGTGATCAGTTAATTTTAACGAAATGACTATTTACAGTTAAAATGAGTTTGTTTTGATCACAAATAATTTTTTCGCCGCAATTAAATAGCTACAAAAACTTATTTTTCTTGTAGTGCCGACTGAAAGGCTAACACTGAAAATTTTTTTTATGACAATAATTATTAAAATAAACGTTTGATCTTTGAATTCAGAAAATAATTAAAATAATAATAATAATTTTGCTGAAAACTATGCAACTATGTGTTATGGGTTGTTCGAAGCAACTAAACAAGAGCAGTACTTTGCAATCAGATTGCAAATAACAAAAAATAAATAAAAAAATTCACCCGTAAAGCCAATTAATTCTTTTGCATAACTCATAGATGGGTTGTTGGCATAATGATATTGTTGTTTCAAACAAGGTACGTAAAAGAATGGTCCAATTATTTAAGTTTCAACAGGAACAAATCCTATATATACAACAGATATATATATATATATATATATATAATATTAATCAAAATGGTTTATATATTTAAGCTAGCTAGCTACTTGTATTGCAACAGTACACGCATGCTTAATCAGTACTACTCTTACTCTTTTTTTTTTTGAAATATTTAAGCTGTAGACTTATTATGAAAAAAATATATATTTAGGTTTTCTAGCTCTTACAACATGATCATCAATATAGTCGATCGCCTCGTGACTGGAATTTACAAAAGGGTCCACGAGCTCCCCGCTCGTGTGGTCAATGCATAGAAATCGATCTCACAATTGTATAAGCATATATATATATATATATATATATATATATATATATATATATATATATATATATCTCGTTGCATGCTTTGAAAAATATTTAGTTGAAAGAATGTGTTTTAAATTAATGCATGTCACCCGAACATACGGCAAGGAAGCTGCTAAGTGTTGTCTAAGGTACTTTATAAGGAAAATATAAATAAATGAGTCAAAGAATGAGTTTGGACCAAACTAATTATCACGAATTCTTCGAGATACATCTATATAGCTAACACGTTAAAAAGTCATGTTAGTCAAAGAATCTACGGATCTATAATGTTTAATTAATCAATATATTTAAGGTATTAGTAATTAATTTGTATGCCAACATCGAAATCTAAAAGAATTTCCCTTATTAGCATTCAGTAATCCAACTGTAATCCACGATGAACCTATAATTTTCTAGTGAGGTGGCCCCGGCCTTCGCCAATTATAAACTTCCAACATCACTTCTTTTAGTAAGGGAAATTCTTGGCCCCGATTACCCAAATCTCCTGTATATACTATGACTTTCTCGCAAATTATAAATAATAATAATAATAATAATAATAATAAATAAACAGAAAAATTAATCCAACATGTACAAGACCATGCAGGAGTACTATTACCATCAAGAGTAATTAGAAACGACTCATCATATGGTTCAAATGTACAATAATTAATTATTTTGGTCCGTTCTTGCAGGGTCGGGTTCAAAACTTCAAATCCCCCTTCAATAATCAATTTTTTTAAGGTCTTTTTAGGCCTGTTTATATGAGTTTTATGGAATTTAAATTGGTTGATATTGTAATAAAGATTTTCTTCTGCTACAAGTGAGGATTCTTTAATAAAATGTCAGACGTGCTGCCGGAAAAAAAAAATCAAATTTCTTAAGGGGAATATGTAAAATTATTTATAAGCATGAATAATCCCGGACAGTTCCTTCAACAACTCGGAGCTAATTAATTCGGAACATCGGAGTACTGATCATTAATATTAATGTTCTTAATTTATTTCTTGCTTGTCGAAGCACCGTACGTACTCTAATTGACAAAGTCACAAAACTCTTGCACTCTTCGAAATACACGTACGGTTGGCAGCCTTAATTGGTTTGGTCTTGAATATTAATTGTCCCGGCCGAGAACTGAAAAGCCGATCGAAAGCGATTCTTCTTGATATCTATGTATGCATACGGCCGGATATTGCACGTGGCATCCACAAAGAAGCCTGCAGATCGACATGGGTTCTGAGCGTTGGGCCTTCGTTTACACCCTGGTCAAACTTAATTACCAAGTGATCAAGGCCTGGTCCATGCATTGAGGTCAATTTTGACGTTGGACGTACAGCCAACTTGTGTTCATGTAGTAGTTGGCCATTTCATGTATATATTAAGTATAGATACGCAAGCTAGCTCCAATTTTGTAAAGAGGAGATCGTGCATTTTGGAATTGATCATCGAGTCCTTAAAAAGGGATTTAATTATGGATTCCTTTTCGTCCAAAAAAAGTACAAAAGATAAAGATATATAAATAATTAACAAAAAATAACCATAAATTATATAAGTGGTTGTTTTTAGTAGTACTGGTGCCAAAGACTAATCAATGCATGGTACAACCCAACAAATGTTCCAAATACGAGGCCGCGCCTAACAGCTCCGTAAGCAGAACCTTTGATTAAAGAAAGGCTTTTTTTTCCCTCTAAACAATGTAAAACAGCATCTAACTTTTTTTAGAAATTAAGAAAAGTTCTACATATATACCTGATTTTTTTAGAGAAAACATGCATGTTATAAGTACTACTATGAATTAAAGATAAGCCATGCATGTACATGATCATGTGATCTTTAATAAATTGACCAAAAGAAAAAAGAATGACCCTCTTTTTTATATGTTTTTTGGGGCGTGGGGTTGCTGCATGGGGCTGGCCGGGAGAGGGAGGAGACAATATTATATAGGAAGAAAAATGTACAATTATATAGACTAATTCCGTTGAACATATAATATATGCAATAAGTATCGATTAATGTGCATTAACAGAGTGATTTCATGGGAGTCAAGTTACTAATTAATAATTAATGGGCAATGTGGATTTTCCAAATAAGTAGGTTTTAGACAGCTTGATAATATATGGATTAAAACACAGTGATGCCTCGTCATGCAGGCAAAGAAAATCGATCGAGGACTGGGCGGATTTGATCAATTCCTTGGATTGAGGCTCATATATTATATCGGTATATATAATACCGATAATTTATGCACAATATATTCAAGAGAGCACTTAATTAAACGCACTTCATCAGTTGTAATTAATTAGTAGCTAGCTAGCTTATATGTTTGGCATATCGTACAAGTGTGACTAATTAAAACATAATGCGGATTTGTGACTATATAATGTGGATTTATTTATTCGCAGATGAGATGAGTTAAAATAAAAATTGAAAGTTGAATAAAATATTATTAGAATATATTTTTTTAGTATTATTTTTGTTTTAGAATTTAAAAAAGTTGAATTGTTTATTTTATTTTGTGTGAAAATTTGAAAAAATTATAATAATTAGATGAGATGAAATAAAATAAAATAATGATGATTGCGAAAACAAATGAGGCCCAATCCATCTTTTTGCCGTACTGATGACAGAAATTCCTTTCAAGTTTGAAATTATTATGTACCCAATATTATCGATTCCGCTATATAAAAGTTAAAACCCGGCCAAATCAAAGATGGAATAATAATATTACGGCAGCACAAAAACAAAAATCTCTTTTCAGTTATTCGTTCGGCTTTAATTTATCATGCATTGAATGATCTTAATTAACCTCCGAAATTTACGTGAGTTTAGTGCCTGTTTTTCTCAAGTGGGTAAGTACTATAGTTAAGTATAGCCGTATAAGCAAATTAAGATGAATGTAAGTGGATCGAACACCATATCCTGCTGTCAACGCGTGCGCATGAAAAAATTTACTACCTTGATGGGAAATGTTGTCATTGAGGCAACATGCATGAGTGCTTGACATATATGCCATATATGTAGATTATTCTCTATTCAAATGAAATCATATGAAGCCTAATACATGTATTTTAGTCGGTGATTACTTATTATGTAATGACTGGTCTTTTATGCCTTCTTTTATGTAATAACCGGCCACCAGATGTACAGGCTCTTATATGCCTTCTTTGATCAATCTTCTTCCATCTTTTTTTCTTTCTTCAACCACCTACACATCCAATCAGTACATTGCATCTTTATATAGGGACGTTTATTTATTTTTTTATTTTTTTATGAGTAACAGTCGTAGATGTTATTGTTCAGTATTTTAAATTTTAGGCATATCTAAAAAGAAATTCTCGATCGGTATATTTTTAAGGCAAACACATGATCATAATTAAGGCAACTTATAATAATCCTCAACGAGTGGATTATAGCACAAGCGAGCTCAACAAGTGGATCTTTTCCATTTTGCTAAGGGCGTCAATTAAAGCAGCTTGTTGCCCTCACAGGCTCACAACTGCTGGATTTGGGAAGAGACTAACCTTTTTAACTAGTCATGCATGCAGCTTTTATCCCAGTTGTAAACGAAAAAAAACTCTGAAAGTTATCGTTATTTCATGTACGTACTTCAATGCTAGTTACTGTTATACATGAAGTGAAAGGAAGAACTATATATATACGTACAGCCATATAGCAATGAAAGCAACCTATAGAATATTAGAATTAATGTACTCCCTCTCTCCGCCTCTCTCCGGCCTCCGACTGTGCGATAGATGAAATGGAAATGACAGTACTAGATCAATATATAGATCATGGAAAATATAGATAGGATGTTTTTCCCACGTGGGCTGGGATTCGCACGTGAAATCGACTGCGGGCGGTTGGAAGTTGATACTGTTGCCGTATGTGTATGTTTGCTTTACGCAAGCTGCTCCCAATTGCCCTCTCCCCCTACTTGCCGTGGCTTTAAAGTATATGAACCAATTCACCCCCCTACATTAATTTTTTATATACAGGCACACACACACACATATATATATATAGAAAAAAAAATAGAACAAAAGGAAATGGCTCAAAAACTAAAATAGAAAAGCTAGTCCTTTTCAAATGACCCACCATTAAAGCAGCTTGCATATTATCTTATCAATGACAAAGCAACAAAGAAACCTTTCTCTCTAAATACCTTCTCTCTCTCTCTCTCTACCCCCACAAACTTAAACGCCGAGAAGAAGCTAATTAATTCCGACCTGTAAAGGAGAAAGGGAGAGTGATGAGTGCAAGTCACGGAGGTGGGCCTTGTGGCGCCTGCAAGTTCCTTAGGCGTAAGTGCGTAAACGGTTGCATATTTGCACCCTATTTTGATTCAGACCAAGGTACTGCTCATTTTGCTGCGGTGCACAAGGTGTTTGGCGCTAGCAATGCCTCCAAGCTGCTCTTGCGCATTCCTGCACACAGGCGGCTCGATGCGGTCGTTACACTTTGCTATGAGGCTCTGTCTAGGGTTAGAGACCCCGTCTATGGCTGCGTTGGTCATATCTTTACTCTCCAGCAACAGGTGAGCTTTGCCTTCTTAATGTTCACAATTGTCAGGAAAATGTACCCAATCTATCTTCTTTAATTTGATTGCCCGTATTACATGGGGTTATAGGCTGAGATCAGTGAGATGGAAAGTCTGACGTATATATATATAGTTCCGAAACGGAATTAAAAGCTTTTTTCCATGTCGAAAACTAATTTGGTTTTGAGGTTTTTTGGAGTTTCCCTTTTTTACTTGCTTTATTTTTCCCCTTTTGGAGTTTCTTCTCTCTTTTTTGTAACAAAATTATGGTCAATACTCATATACCTATGTTTTAAACAGAAAGATTTTTTTTCTCTATTTTTTATTTCCTTGAAATATATACATGGAGTGCAAAAGTGCAAGGGAAAGTAATTTGAGAAAAGATCAGGCAAACATGTCGCCAGCAGGCCCAGCAGCATAGATAGATTGTAGTATATGGAATGGTGATGATCAAGTACTACTTAATTTTCGAGTATATGAGCAGATCACTGCTGGTGGGAAGGTAACCTAACAGGCCGGATATCTTCTTGCTTTGGATGATTTTGAAATGTCAGACGTTTAGCTGCATCTGTCTCAAGCTAAATTGAATAGTACTCGAAACTAATTATACATATATATATAATATATATGCTGCTAGCTGCTGAAGTGCGCCTCGGGGTTTACATTTTTTGTGCTATCTTTTTGACAATATAGAAGCGCGTAATCCAAATTGGTCAAGGTTTCACACTGGCAAGCAAGATTATCTATAATAACTGTTTGTTTGACACGTTTGTCAGTCTGCGTTGCATTTTCTATGATCAACATGCTAACCCGCGCATGTATATATAAGGGGTTTGTTTTCTAGATGCACTGAAGCACATTTATGCAAGTGCCCCCAACCAAAGGTGCTAAACAAGTTGTCATGGTATGGAGACTGGTTTTTAGGTAGGGTTTTAATTTCCTTTTGAGTGCAAGTAGTCTTGGATATTTTTTTCAGTAAAGAAATCGCGTTAAATCCACGCTAGCTTGCACTTATGAAGAGAGATATTAATATTAGGGTTTTTCCTCGTGGTACTGTAACTAGTTTTTTGTGAAAATCATGCTGGCTTGCGCTATTATTAAGTGAGAGGGATAGGTAGCTAGCTAGCTAGGTGCCAGCCGCCATGAACTGGTACTAGTGGATCATGGGTATGGGGTACTCGTGTTACTTTCCGGAGCTACCAAGCAATTAAACTTAGCAGCTCGAGAAATATACATATATTTGGTCATGTTTTGACTTTCTCGATCTCTCACTATTCATGCTCTAGATCAGGACATACCTTGTATATAATAATATATTTATATCCTAGCGTAATGTATCGAGATCATCATCTTTCATCAAAGAGAGCTAGAAGTACTAGAAAATTACCAAATATTTCGTTGCGTGAATTACAATTAATACGATATAAGAGTTATGAACTACGTACGTACACCATTTTTTATCTAATATTGCTGGCGCCTGCAGGCATGAAAGGATCATCACTAGTCTACCATTGTTTGTTTATCCCTATTTGGTAAAATCATTTACGATACTTTTTTTCTTTTCTTTTTTGGTTATTTAATTTATATGGAAACGATTTATCACGTGCTGTTATTACTTGTAAAGATGAATCATATATAATCTTTAATTTAAATTTGTTTACGGTAGCGTTTATATATATATATATATATATATATGCGTGATTTGTGAACAACCTTTTGCTTGTATGGATAACTTTTCTTGAGTTCAAGTAATAATTTATCGACCATTTACGGTAGCCTGCGTGCAGTCAGTCATATGGTGAAATAGAATAGTTTAATTACTTTTTTCATGGTATTATTTAAAAAAAAAAATAGAATAATTATTGCTTTCGTTCTTCCATTACAATATTATCTGGTCCATTGGGAACATAAGCACCATTTATCTTCTTAGCTTTAATTAGGTAGAATTCCATTACCCTCTGATTAGCTAGCTTAGGTATATAAAGATCATGATCAGTTGACTATATTTTGTGTCATGTATTACGTACCCCCCACCTCCCCATGACCCCCGGGCCCCAACCATGAAAGCACATAAAGTTTTCGTGGTTGGATAAGAATCAAAGATCGATCACGTTACAACCAACCGGTACTGATCAGAATAATATTGTCAAGCTGCTTGCTTTATATATATCTGTGTCATGCAAACATATTATGAACATACGAACATGTTTTGTAGCGTGCGTACGTGTTTAATTTATGAAAAATAATATTTATAGTCGTAGAGTACGTAAACGTTTTATAATTTCTTTTAAAAAAATATAAATAGGAGACTCAGATGACAACAAAATTTAATAATAAACCTATTATTTTTCAAAAAAATTGTAGGATTCTTACATATTCCACGTATCTAACATTATTGTTAATTTGTATTTCTTTCTCTTTCTTTCTGTTTCTGGCTGCAGCTATGCAGCATGCGACAATATATGTGTGTGTGTATATATATATATATATATATATATATTGTTGGGTGGTAGACGCGCATGCAAATGGTAATTGGGTGGTAGATTGAAAGATTGAATGATAACTTACCCAAGTAAAGAAAGAGAAAAAAACTTAATGCTTGCATTTCTTAATTAAGAAGTACTAGAGTACGTTTCTTGCTTGCAGGTAGTGAATTTGCAGGCAGAGTTGGCGTATGTTCAGGCCCGCCTTTCTACATTTCAGCGCCTTCCTCCGCAGCTTATATGTCAGAGTCCATCACCTTCAAATCACCATTCCTCGGCTGCAGATTTGGCATCAACTACTACTTCAGACATCCAATCTAAGTACTCTGACTTAGCCATGCATTTTGATCATCCTGATCTTCAACCACAACCAACATCGACGGAATTAACAGGCCTTTTCAATTCGTTGGATGATGATCAGTATCTCTTCTTGGATGGCGATGTCCAAGCATTGGCTCGGGAAATCATCTCTAGGTACTTGCCCGGAGTAAGATTCAGGCCTAATTCAAGTCCTCATTAAACTGATCTTTATACGTACCTTCGATCTGTTTATTGTACGTTTCAACTCCAATGTCAGTGCTTGTTGTTTGGTACGTTTTGGCTCTCATGTCTAATTGTCTAGAGTGGAATCGTACTTTTTTCCACAGTTAAAATGTTTATGTAATTTTATGAGTCGAGCTACTTTTGCGCTTGGAAATATTTTAGCCACCACTCGTTTTTCTCAGCCTACAGTAACTGCATGTCATAATCAATGTTATGACCAAAAATTAATGCAATGCAACCATCGATTGAGTGTTTTAGTTGTATCCAAATTAAAGAACTCGGCCGAGCTATATATGCCTGGGCTTTACTTTTCAAAGCCGACTGACTCATGTTTTCTTTTTTCTTTTTTTATCACCAGTACTAGGCCTAGATTGGTCACTTTTGTACACAATAATGTCGTCCATCGATCTGAACGTTCTACTGATCTCGGACCAACACCTGCTAAGGTGGCTTCTCTCGTCTCAGAAAATACTGCAAAAAAAAGGTCAAAAGAGTTGTCTATTGCTAGTTTGAGAGTCATAAATACACAGAACTATTATTGGAGGACTGCTTCTTCATCTGCAGTACCCAAAAGCCAGCATAATTGAGCTGTGCTTTGAGTCATTATTGCTCTGGGTTTAACCCGATCTACCTTAAGGTATTTAGGTAAATTCTTCGAGCCCCAAAAAAGGACTTTACTCCCCCCTTTAGTCTTGGTACGAGTCTGTGACCTCTGAGCAGTAGCCCTAGACTGGGCTTCTATTCTACAACCACTAAGCTGAATACCTCCTAACCATGACATGAAATTGTCCCGACTCCTTTGCCAAACTGATACCACCTAACTTTAGCCGTGTGCTTTTTCCCATATATATTTACCAGGAAATCCTTAGCTTCTTGATGAAGCTTGTTTATGTTATCAGACTCTTGCCTCCAACCTTAATTCTTCTGTAATAAGTACTCAGACCACTCTCTCTCTCAAAAAAAAAAAAAAAAAATCCATGAATATGCTCTTAACATGTCAGTTATTTTCGGTGATTCATCTTAATTCCAGACAAAACTCTCGAGTCTTGGGGCAACCCAAAAAAGGTTTTCAGAATTCAGTTAACTTGGGGGTGGAGTAACAGTCCCATAATAGCAAAATTGTGCTTTAATCAATCCCCCTCGTGGATTTTCGAGTTTGATTAAGGTTCGAGCAAAAGCAAAATTAATCTCGAAAGCTAAAATTGTTGATTTCATATTCTGAAACATTCAAGCACAAACCAATATGACAAAGTTGGAGGGAATAAAGCAAGACACCTAAGCCACATTATCAACAAGCAACGTAAGGATTGCAGCAAAGCATGGAAATAGAAAGATCCGAATCCATGGGTCTCCTGCTACATGTTAAAACCAGCAATCTATTAGAATGACTGGCTACAGACAAGCATTCAATCAGCTTCATTAAAATGGCTCAACACCGCTGAGAAGCACGTGGTGTCAACTCCATTTACCTTGCACTTTTTGTATACCTAGTACTCTGCGATTGTCATTGGGCTTGCTCAATCTTCTCAAATACTTATCGTTTCATCTGATCTAATCAATGTTATCATCCCAATTCTAACATGGGACCCATGAAGAGCAAACTACATCTTAAGTGCTGGCTTTTGTACCTACCGCTAAAAAAATTCCAGACTCCAGAACATATTATTTCACACTTTCAAGTCACGTTGGCACAGACAAAAAAAAAAAAAAAACGGGGGGGGGGGGGGGGGGGGGGGGGGGGGGGGGGGGGGGGGGGGGGGGGGTGGTTTTCTCCCGCACGAAAAGATTCATTTCTGTTCACAAGGCGAGGCCCTACAAAGAACATAAGTTGGAAAAAGCATAAGCTACATATTATGCAACAATTCCTGGAATCCTTTTTTTTTTTTTTTATAAGTAGCAACATTTCCTGGAATCCTGAATGGCCTAGGCAAGGTTATAAGGACTCTGAAAGCTGTGACACTATTAAGGCATAAGACTTCAGAACACGGATCAGGTATGGGCAATTCCAGATCTGACCCCAAAATTTTTGAAGTGGATTTGTCTTACAATGATTGAAGATGACTAGATAGAACGCATGACAGCCACATCCAAATTCTGAGGATTCATACAAGATCATAACAGCTCAAGTTAACTTCTTGGTGACCTACATACACGGTGCAAGCCCCCCTCCCCTGTACCAACCATTTCGTTAAGCAAAGTTCCAAACAGATGCTGACCCATTGCTCATCGCCAACCGACTCTCGTCAATGAGTCATCCTTGGGTCTGATAAATTTGCTCACCCCTATCCGGAACAGAAAGTAAGAACTTTTTGTACAGCCCACTGGCCAGGATGAACTCTAGAAGATAAAGAACAAACAATACAGTACAAGGATTAACACCTAAGATTTAGAAAGTGACCGAGCATATTAATCGGAGACAAAATAACACAAGATACATAAAATTTTAGGAGAGAGACCGCTATGATAAAGATGTAAGCCTTAAAAGAGCACGTTGATATAATTTAGATAAACGAGAATAGACCTATTGAAAGAATAAACAGAATATCTGCACCTTTTCTTGATAGGACTCAACCTACTCTAGAGTTACATATTCTGGCTTTGAATAGCACCTACACTCTTCAATTTATGGTGCTTGTATCTTGCAGAGTCTTTTGCCAGGTACAGTGTCCTTAATCAGACACGAGCAATCCGCAAAATGTCCAAATCAACAAGCCTGGAACAAAAATTTCAAATAAGGAGTCTCAAGACCTTTTCAATACAGTCAACAAGGTAGAATCTGCGTCTCTTACACACTGAACCATTGAATAACGTCAACTTACCGATGCTTTAAAATGCAGTACTTATAATTGCGATAGCGACCAGATAGGATTTATATGTACCCAAACAAGATGTTTCTCCACCAATTAGTTCAAGCTTCCAGGTCAGGAACACCACAATTACAGAAGCGTCTTTTTCAACACAGATTGGTACCATCAATTTGGTAGAGTGAATTGTATAGAGATAGACACAACCAGATAGGTAAAAGTTTGGGGAAGAGAGAGAAACTAGTGTTAAGGAAGAGTAGATAAGTAGATCAATTTCCTTCTTTCTCATTTGTCATAGAAGGTGAGATGCAGAAAAACAAACCACAAAAATTACACGCGCAGTTATCACCTCCTAACTTGGTAGGTAATTGGCCACAAGTAGAACCAATAGCATAGTTTGCCATCAGCATTCACAGCAACAAAACCATTAAACCCAAAGATCGATGATTAAAGTCCAAATGTAACTCAGATTTTCAGGGGTGAAACTGCAAGGCATTCGAATAAATATGATGCCACTTCATAACCACCCAAAAGCATTTTGCTAGCATTCCCAACAGTATAGAAAAAGATTGTTAAAAGCATGGAGAATAATCCCCCCCGCCCACCCTCTAAAGAAAAAAAGAGAAAGGAATGCTTTTCATGTAAAAGCAGAAAGTCCCTTCAGATGTATAATCATCTATTGAAACACATACAAACCAGTCGATCAAGGGCGACCTCCACAACAAATTGCGCAAACTTAGTTATGCACTATGTCCAGGTGAAGCAGATAATCTAAAATGTGAATGGCAACTGAGCTTTCAGGGAAAAAAAAGGCTTATAAAGAAGTAAAATATAAGAGAAAGGCAAATTACAACCACAATATCATGCCACCAGAATAGTGGAAGCAAGAGAAGACATGTAATATATACAAGAATTCCAAAGAAGAAAAACAGATCGTAATAGTCACTAATTTGCATCATAAATAAAACCAAGCAAAAATTTTAAGGCAAAGAACATAATTATCAAATAATTAAAACAAATATGTGCAGAGAAACCCAATTCAGCTCTACTTTACAGAACCACACGCAGCGAAGACAACTAGAAAGCATGTGAGCGGCTCCGGTGTCAAGTCTTCTGTATACATTAATGTACAACCCACTTCTGGCAGTGAGAAGGGATGAATGGCTACTACAAAAATCCACGACTAAGTTAGACTAGATTGACCATGCTGTTGAAGACTACAAAATCTCGTCATGCCCAAATCCACTATCCTCGCAATCTGCATTGCTGTCCAACCCACAAGGAGAATCATACCATTTATGATTCTCTTGGTAGAAACTATCAACCTGTATGCCAACAAGACCTACATCTGCAACTATAGCCTCATCGTTTCTAATGGGCTTGTTTAGTTTAGTATCTTCACAATCAAGAATACTTTTCTCATCAAAATCACTGCATTTTAACCACTTTTCAGGCTTACAATGCTCGCCTATTAGATCCTTATGACTCTGACAATCTTCCCTCATCTGGTCCCAAGGAACAACATCGCCAAGAGTCCCCCCAAAACTGTCTTCATCATCCTCGAGCAAATCCGTGCCCTTGCTATCACCATAAATCCGCTCATGGTGATGATCACTCCAATGCGCCAGATCATTCTCACCAACCAGCACATCATCTGAATGTGGCTTGTGAGAGATCACCCCAATTGCTCTCAAACTCTCTTCCCCAACAGCTCTAACTTTATTAACAATCTCGCACAATTCCTGAGAGACCAAACCCAATAACTCGTGCGGAAGTTTTGCAATTTTCCCTTCTAACAGCCCAACCTCGGTTCTCAATTCCTGCAACTGCTGCAAAACTGAAAGTTGCATATCCCCATCATCCTTCCCCACCAACCCAAACCCATCATTCTCCATTTCCTCACTCACCCCGTAAACTGTTTCCTGGTCCATCAAAAACGCACCTTTATGCCCCACAAACCTATGCATTATCCTCGCATTCCCATCCAGCGGCCCCGGCTCATGCCCTGTATGCACAGCATACAACTTAAATACCGCCATCCCCTCTTCCTGATACACAAAAGTCTTATCCTTCTCATTATAATTAGCAATTGGCACAATTGCCCTAATCCGAAAGCCGCACCCGCAACGCTTGGATGCATACGGCTCCCTCTTCAAAACCTTTGACTTCTTCGTGGCAGGCTCCCCTGCCCTATGACAAGCATAATCCTTCACCTCCGCCATAAACGGCTTATACCTTATATACTTCTGCCTAATGCAGAGTACAACTTTATGCTTGGAAGCCAATTGCTGAAGCTTATTGGGCACTTCACTTGCAGGCACATCAAAGGACTCGGTGTACTCAAACCTACGTCGCTTGGTTCGCGCAGCAGCGGAGGAGCCCCCCGATGATGCCGCAGAGCACAAAGGGCACGCGGCGACACAAACCCTAATGTAACTCTCCGGGATGCCGTAAAATTTGGCACCAACGGTCCAACCCTGCTTAATTCTCTCAATGGTGTCTTTAAGCCCCAGGTGTTTGATATCAGTATCGGAGTGGGAAGTCATAACGATATCTTGCCACTGGTTAATATGGGAAACGAATTGCTGGGAATTGTTTTTGAAGCAAAGGAATTGGTTACCGTTGGTGGGGTCGACGTGGGCGGAGAGCTTATCCTGGATGCGCTTCCAGGCTGTGAGGAAGGCGGTGTCCTCGTTGCGGTCCTTCCAGACGGCGCGCCAGGACTTGAGGACGGGGCGGGGCGTGGCTGCCCGGATCTCGGCCGGAGTGGCGAGTCGGTGCTCCAGGAGGCAGCGGATCATCAGAGAGTGGGACTGCGCATTGAAGGTGTAGAACTGGGACGATATGTGGGGCTCGGGGCTGATGTGGAGCTTGGGAGCAGGGGCTGAGGTGGGGCCCGGAGCAGGATGGATCGGCAAGTGACGTGAGTTGGAGGGCGACTCGGAGGAGCAGTGGCTCTGCGAGGACGAAGAGGAGGATGAAGGGGAAGAAGAGGAGCGGAAAAGGACGATTTCTGGGAGGGAGAAAGTGGGGTCGTCTTCGGAAACGTGGGGAATGGACGGCAAGGAATCGAGGATCTGGGAGGGTTGTGGTGGTGGGGGTTCCAGATCATGGGGGTTGAGCTGGTGGTGGGGAGAGAAGAGGTGGTCTTCGGTTTTGCTGGGATTCATGGAAGGATGGGCAGGACGGGGAGCGTCGGGAGGGAAAAAGGAGAGCAAACTGATGACAGAGATTAGAAAGAGAACGAGGCTCTTGAGTATGTCCTCCAAGTGCTTGTGTTCAGTTTTGTCTCTGACATTTTGTCAAAGGTCTCTTTTCTCTCCCCTTTCCTCTGTCTGTGTCTTTGTCTGGTTGTCTCTACTCTCACCTTCGTTTCTCTCCCCTTTTTTTTTTTTTTTTTTTTAACCTTTTATTCAATAGGATAAGAGAGAGGAAAATGCTAGATGCCCTAAGGGAGCGGGAGAGCGGAGCCCCCGCTGGGCTCTAATGTTTTTTTATGTGTTTTTTTTAGTTTTTTTTTTATATAGATATTTTTAATAATTTTAAATATTTTTAAAAAATAAAATAAAAATTATAATATTATCAAAAAATACTTCCTTAATCACGAAGTAAAATAAAAAAATAATTTTTTATTCTACTTCGTGATTAAGAAAATATTTTTTAATGATATTTTAAATTTATTTTATTTTTTAAAAGTATTTAAAAGTGTAAAAAAAATTTATATAAAAAATAACTTAAAAAAATACACATAAAAAAGTACATGTTAAGCCCAGCGGGAGCCCCTAGCGGGGGCTGTACATGACCCTAAGAGAAATGCTTTGGTCCCGATTTGGGTTCCAACTCTGAATATTTTTTTTTTTTTTACTTAATAATTAAATAATTATTTTTTAATAATATTGTAAATTTTTTATTTTTTTAAATATTTATAATGATTAAAAATTACATAAAAAAAGATAAATAAAAAAATAAAATACATTGTTCGGAACACTCTAAGATCACTTTTTCGATGGCTGGAGTGCCACTCATAGGATAATATTGTTTATTGTTTTGTTTTTTTAACCTTTGTATTCAATAGGATAATGCTTCTTATCTAATGGAAAAAATCATGAATTAGCGTGATTTTATGCAACTTTAAATTATAAATTTTTTCACATCAATTTATTTTTATAAATCTAGTATTTTTTTTATATATTTAATTTAAACAAATATACAAAATAAAATTTAACTAAAAAACATTCACAAATATAATTGTTATAAAATTTTCTACGTATTTTCTCTTCTTAATTTGAGAAGTGCTAATTTCATAAAAATATTTTATAAAATTATAAATTATAAATAGATATTAATTATTGTGTTACATTAAATTATAAAAAAAATTATTGTATAATAGATTTAATATATCATAATTCACCACATCAATTATTAAGCTTTAGATTTTTTTTTTTAAACCTGACATTTCTCTTTTAGTTTTATATCATAAAGTTTAAGCATTGATTATTCCAAAAAATAACTCAGAAAAATAGTATTATCTTCTTTTGCCATGGCTTCTAATCATGATTGTACCGAAGACCCACGTGGTTTATTGGTCAAACTTATTTAAAAACTCTAAACTAAAAAACAAAACATGACAAAGGGATTTTAAATGTAAAGAACCGCCAAACAAATGTTTTGGATTACTAGAAAAGCATTGGTCTTATGGAGGTGACCGTTGATTGCAAATGATAATGCCTAAATGGGACTAATCTTTCATGGTCCAAAACAGTTACTGGTCAATGTTTGAAACTTTTGTTTTGTTAGTTTTATGGATGAGATGAGTTGAGATTAAAGTTAAAAAATTAAATAAAATATTATTAGAATATATTTTTAAATATTATTTTTGTTTTGAGATATTTGAAAAAATTGAATTGTTTATTTTATTTTGTATGAAAATTTGAAAGAATTGTAACGATGAGATGAAAGATTTTTAAAATTTAAAATTTTAGTATTGAAAGCAAACCCGGCCTTTGAATGGTTATTCTCAATGCTCTTTTGGGTGCCAAGGATGCAAAACTCCAAATCAACTACCATATGCAATACTTTCAAAAAGAAAAAAAACTACCATATGTATTGCCATATTATTCATCGGAATGGAGGATACATTGTGAGAGTTAATAGAAAAAGTTGATATTTGTAAATCAGTTGATTCGCATACTGTATCTATTACTTATGTTAACTTGCTATGTCAGCTATCATAAAAATATAGGTATATTTTAGATTTATTTTATGGTTTTTATTTTTATTCTACTATAAATGACAACAACTTGTAAGTATTAAGGTTTCGTTTGTTTTTATAGATAAGATAATATGAGTTAATATTAAAGTTAAAAGTTGAATAAAATAATATTTTTATTTTGAAATTTAAAAAAATTAAATTATTTATTTCATTTTGTCTGATAATTTTAAAAAAATTATAATGATTATATGACATAACATAAGTTGACGAGAGTTATAAAAATAAACAAAGCTTAAGAATTTTTAAAATATAGCGAGACTTACTACTTGGACATTTAAAAATCCTAAATGAAGAGTGAGATAACATTTTTTTATATAAAATATTGTAATAGTATTCATCTTAGGTTTGTATATATCACCATTTTAAATCACGTGATTTTTAACTTATGAAGCAATTGACTCGGTGTGCAAATGTAAAAGTTCGAGGTCCCTAACAGCAAAATCAAATGGGGCAATGAGAGTATGGTAAACTTAAACCATACTCTCATTGCCCGAGAAGACTTTACACAAACAACTTGGTCATGAAGAAATATTTTGGTCATTAAAGTTGAAAACATCGACATGAAAGTTGATCCATTCCAATTTCCACGACGTCAACAAAATAATATAGTAATGAGATAATGATGTTATTTATTTACAATTACTTTTGTCAATGAGACCATTGCTTTTCATCAATTCCTCTTCTTTTATAGTAAAATATGTGCGTGGTTAAATATATATAAAAATAGATATTTAAATACGAACTAATAAATTAATTTTTACAACTTCCTTAATTATGTGGTTTACAAGTTGTAAACTTTATTATCTAGTATCGTGTCCAATACAATCAAAACCTTTTATTCGGATTTTAGGATTTAAAATTTATAAAGAAGATGTTAATATCTTTGTTTTTTTTTTTTTTTTTTTTTTTTAATAGAAAACTGACTTCATTAATTCATCAAAGAAAAGTTTCATCAATGAAAATGATACATATAGAAAAAATTATAGATCACAAGTTAACCACTGCATTTGGAACTCTACCAGTATACAAATTCATTTGTGACTGGTATGGTCTTAACTATTGTTGTAATCCTCTACAAACAAATTGTCTAAGATGCAGTACTCTGCCTAAAATAGAGATTGATACCCCACCCTTCATAGGAGGAGAGAACATATAACCTCTCATCCTATGGTGAGGACAAAAACATCCAAGAGATGATCTCTGTAAATATATATATATATATATATATATTATATTAACCAAACAAAAGAAAACAATAATGAAACCAGAAAAATAGATGTGAAAATGATGAATTAATTACAGTTTAGATCTACTTTAATAGACTTTGATTAGCCATAAAAGTAAGATCTGATCTAGTGATCTATAACTGTCTTTCCAACGATCGGCTTAATAAGTATCTTGTGCTGCTCGTGCCTCACAAGAGGTGTCGGAGAACTGTAGATCCATCTTTTCAACTTTGAAGGAAACAAAATAAATGAAGAAAAGAAAGGAGGAAAGGAGAGGGAGAAGATGGGGGAGGAGAGAAAGAGATGGGGAAATGAAGAGAAATGAGAGGTAGAGAAATGAGGGAAGGAGAAATGAGGAAATTCCTCCAACAATTAGGAGGATTTTTAAGAGATTTTGAGAGAGTGCGCGTCGGCACTAGGGTTTGTCAAATCTCAAAAATCCCAAATCAATTTTTGCTAGCTAGAAGATATCTTAATATATATTTTAAAGAAAAAAATTATATTTGATTGTGTTAAGAAACATAATTATTCTTGTATATTTTAATATTATTTTATTATTATTCACGAATAATTTAATATTATTCATAATTTATTTATTATTATTTATAAATTATTTTATTATTATTCACAAATAATTTGAGATACTCTTGACATCTAAACAAAATATTAGAATTCTAATAAAAAAAAAAAAAACACAAAGTATTAGAAGAAGAGTGTAATTAATAATGTAATTGATCGCAGAATTTAATGCAATTTGAAAATTTGACATACCCGGAATCCCCTCCAATACTCGTTAACCTGACCAAACCACACCCAACTCCGATCTTGCCACGTCATCCGGACGCCACCATATGGTGACGTGTCAAGATCATGTGCTACTTCCTCTTCCCCCAACGTAACGGCTTTCTTCGCTCCATTCCCTCGCTCTCTCCTAGAACCAAAAATTGAGCGTTACACTTATGTGCTTTTTCCCTCCGCCAAAAACTATCATAAACACCCTTTCATCCCGATACGTAAGATTGTAAATCCTTAACGCGTCTTTCCAAAGAGAACGAACTCACCAGTGATAGCCAAACCATTCTCCGGTGGAACACCTCAATAATCAGGTTCGTTTTAACGTTCTTTTCTGTTTGCTTCCCTGGAAAAATGAGGGGGAAAATGAATATATACTAGTAGTTCCTAACGTTCGTTCTGTATTACCCGCATTATCTCTCACCTTTGTATTTTTTCTATTTTACTATCCATAATAGCTTGTTCAGTTAATTCTTTTTTTTTTTTTTTACTGTGACTTTCTAATAAATTTTTATTTCGATTTGTTTTGTTTTTGCCTTGTTATCTCTCTCTCCCTCTCTTTATTTATTTATCTATTTATTATTATTATTATTTTTATATATTACTTAGAGTCCTCTCATAGAAAATTTTCCTTTTCCAGGGACAATCGCTTCACCATGTTGAAACACCATATTGACCAGTTTGCGCATATTGAAATAACGTGTGGATTATTTCTAGATGAACTTCAGGTTTTCCTCAAATTCTTTTGACGGATAAGCTATAATGATAATGCATTACGATTAACCGCCCAATTCGCTTTACGACCGTTTTCAGATAATATGGTATATTCCAACGGCATGCTTAATTTATTTTCGTTTGATTATTATTGAGATTAGAAAATATGGGATGAAGTTGGAGAGCCTGAAGGCGATAGGGATACAGTGCTGCTTGAAATTGAACAAAAGTGTTTGGAGGTATATAGGCGAAAGGTAGATGCGGCCAAGCACTGTAGAGCTCAGCTACAAAAAGAAATTGCTGTGTCTGAGGCAGAACTTGCAGACATCCGTTCTGCAATGGGTGAGCAGTCACCACATGTGAGCATGATTACGAATGGAAAACCCTTTTATAAGTTTATGAACTTTTTCATGGTCACCATGGATAATTCTTTAATGGTTGGATTGGTGATTGGTTTGTATCTTCAGCGTGATAGGAAGGCTGGTGGAAGCTTGAAGAAAGAGCTTGACACCATTGTTTTACAACTGGAGGACATCCGGAAACAGAAAATTGAGAGAAAGAACCAGTTCGCTGAAGTTTTACATCAGATTCGGAATATTTCAAATGAGTTTTGGGGTGATTCAGAGGGTAATCTGTACAAGGCAATTCTTGATGAGACTGACTTGTCCGTGAGAAGGCTAGAAGAATTACGCAAACAGTTGCTTAAACTTCAGAATCAGAAGGTTTATCCACTTTACTATCTTTGTACGTGTGGCAAGTTTGGGATTTGTTTTGTGGATTGTTTGAAAGCTATGTTTAGGCATCATTGTGTGTGCTGTAACTCAGCCAAAACTAGGGGAAAAGTAGGTATGAGTAGAAAGTATGTCTTGATGAAGAACAGAAAATTAAGATATATTCGTGCCATTAATTTGGGATTACTTGCAATAAAGCATGAATGAATGTAACTGGAATATGAATCGTGCCCTATGTTTTTCTATGCTCTTGGGGAGTATGTGCCATATAATTTAGGTTATTTTCATATGAAAGTAAAGAGGTTTTGTTGCTTAATTTTTTCGTTCCTCTGATTTTGGTCTACATCACCTGCAGAGCAACCGTTTGAAGAAGGTGTCAGACCATCTGAACACCCTAAACTCACTTTGCTCGGTCCTTGGTATGGATTTGAGACACATAGCTGGTGAAATCCACCCCAGTTTCAATGATTCGAAAGGAACAAAAGATGTAAGCAATCAAACAATTGAGAATTTGGCCGCTGCAGTGCAAAATTTGAAAGAGGTCAAGATTCAGAGAACGCAGAGGGTCAGTATTTGTGTGAACTAGTTCTCGTGTGGTCCCTCTCTCAAAAGGCTTCCATTTTTTTTTCTCGGGGGTTCTAAACCTTGGAATTTTAACAGCTTCAAAACCTTGCAAGTGCTCTTTTGGAGATGTGGCATTTGATGGACACACCAACGGAGGATCAACTGATGTTTCTGAACATAACGAGAAAAATTGCTGCCTCAGAACCTGAAATTACCGAGCCTAACTTGCTTTCTGTAAACCTCCTCAATAATGTATGTAAATTTTTGAGTTAAAGCCATTGGAGTGGAGAACAAAAATATTCTTTGTGATGAACAGCAATATACGCAGAGTTTTATGCGAGGAATCGATATGTATCTAACTACTTTTATGAGCTTTGTCTGGCAGGTCGAGGCAGAAGTGTCGAGGCTGGAGCAGCTAAAATTAAGTAAAATGAAAGAACTCGTCATGAAAAAGAAGGTGGAACTAGAGCAGATATGCAGCCAGATGCACATGGTCACAGAAGCAGTTAATGCAATGGAATATTCAGTTGAAGCTATGGAGTCTGGTAAGAATTTTATTGATTTATTCAGTGTAGAAGGCCATTGCAAGCAATGTTCTATTTAATTAATGATTTTTATCAAGAAAATTGTCAAGCACTTTATAAAACTTGAGAACTCATTCGAGTTGAGAACAAGATGTGGTCAATTTGTTGCCGATGCAACAATCTATTTGATTTGAGTGACTGCATCCTTGGAAAATTTTGAATCATCAGCAGTCAGTCACATTATTGATTCTTGATGTTATTACCATTTTGCAGGAGCGGTGGATCCAATGTATCTATTGGAACAAATTGAGCTTCAAATTGCAAGAGTAAAAGAGGAAGCCTTGAGCAGGAAAGAAATACTTGAGAAGGTTGAGAAGTGGTTGGTTGCATGTCAAGAAGAGAGCTGGCTTGAGGAGTACAACAGGGTTGGAATGTGTTGTCTTATTTTTTGAATAAATGTAGTTCCCTTTGTCCTCATCTTGCTTTATTCACCTTTCATATTTTGGAATTAGGATGAAAATCGCTATAATGGTGGAAGAGGTGCGCATCTTACTTTGAAACGCGCTGAGAAAGCTCGTGCTTTGGTAAACAAAATTCCTGGTAAAGATCTTGCTTCAACATGTTTTCTATCTCACAATGAAAGGATGTAGGGTAAAAATATTGGAAGTTTAAAGTTCCAGTTTTGTTATAACTATATTATCTGATTAATTAGTCTATATGTATGCGAGTATGCTTATATGGAACTCTTTCTGTTTACTTCGAGGAAAATGCTACTTAGACCTATAAAATTGACCGATTGTGTTTTTTATTTTTTTAACTTAATGGTTAATTAAGTTATTATTAGTGAATTGATATATTTTTTAAACGTTTTAAAATATATGAAAAATGGTTGAAATAAAAACAAAAAAATAAAAAAGTGCATTTGCACTTATCGGTCAGCTTTCTCGATTAGAAATGTCGGTCCCAGTAGCATTATCCTTACTTCGAATGCTCGTAAGTATAAAACAATGATGCTGGGAAGCAGGGGTGTTAGAGGGGCTAAAAATAGATTGGTTACAAAATTATGGTCATTTTAATATTCTATGTAGATGCTGCTTTTGTATCGTTCTTTGATCTATTTTATGAGTTCTTGTGTGTCCTCGGACGGTATTGGAGCAGCAATGGTGGAGGTATTGACGTCAAAAACCAAAGCTTGGGAGGAGCAAAGAGGAAACAAATTCTTATATGATGGTGTAAGTAGTTCTCGGGTAATCAAATAAATGTTTGATTCGAGGCATATTTCCAAGTCAAAACTTGATTTTATTTTTCAAGTTCTAGGTGTAGTGCATATTGATTAATCTGATGATGAGAGTGTTTTTGTGAAATCTGTTGTGTAGGGACGCCTGCTTTCTATGCTTGAACAGCACAGCATTTTAAGGCAAGAGAAAGAGCAAGACATGCAGAGGCAGAAAGTATGGATCTTTTTTGTGTAATTATGTCATAATCACTGTTTAATTTTCTTTTTGGATCTTGTTCCTCTTTATGACCCATGATTGAATTGGTTCTATATTTCTACTACTTCTACTTCAGGATCTGAAGAGAGTCCATGGACAGCGGATAGCCGAGCAGGAAGCACTTTATGGGTCCAAACCCAGTCCATCAAAGAGTGGAAAGAAGGCTTCTGGAACTCCCAGAGGAGTTGTTACTAACAGAAAATTCTCACTTGGTGGAGCAATGCTTCCAAACCCAAAACCCGAGAAATCTGCTTCCCGTTTGCATCCCAGCAAGAAGGGTGACTTTTTGAATCAGAAGAGCTCCCTGAGTCACCAGCAACATAGCGGTTTTGCAGCTCTACCCCCTGAATTTTTTTAAAAATATTTATCAGTAGGATTTAGAAGAATATGATCCGTGATCATTTTGAGCCATCCGATTTTAAGCTCATTTATTTCTTAACAAAACAATAAAGTTCACCGTTTTAATCGTCCATGCTTCACTTTCAAAGGTTTGGTGCGCAATTTCAATTTCATGCAGGTTGGAGAACCTCACAGATTCCTGCTTATTCAGTAAAGAAGCATTCCTCCTTCGCTGCAAACGCACCTGAAAATGAGTCGCTGATGGTCCGAAAGCCGCTTTCTCCTGTTTCTCCCCTTGTGTTGTCGAAGGGCAACCGTGATAATTCCCTAGAAGATCAGAAGACGACACGCACTTCGTCATCACAAAAAACTTTTCCACATAACGAGTCACTACTGGGAACACCTTCCAAACGGATTGCTGGTTGCGATGAAGAAAACAGAACCCCAAAGACGATGCCGATTCCAATGCCAACTACACCATCATCAGTGTCGATTCCTATGATAACAGCCACAACACCAGCTACCCAGTGTCTTTCTCTAGGTGCTATCATGCTTGAAAACAATGATCAACCAATTGAATACTCGTTCGAAGAGGTTAGAGTCGGTTTCATCCTTCCTAAAACCTCTTGTCACTGATGCTAATCTGACAATTATAGCTATTAAGAGTGACCTTCCATCAAAATTACAAGAATTCATAGTCCTTTCATGATGACAAGTTCATGCATATATAGGAATTTGATATTCTATTGTCGAGGATTTAACACTTTGGCAATATATGATATGACAAACGGCAATTAAGGTGGTAAAAGTTTCATTTAATTTCGACGTATCTGATTTTACCTCGTTCAATGATTGCATTTTCGTTGACGATTCTGTAAGATTTATGTTATCTTTTACCAATATTTTGTAAACGTGACACTATTAAATTTAAAGGTACCTGATCTTCCTATGATCTTTTACTCAGTCGACTGTGTTTTTAATGTTTGGGGCTTAATTACTCTTAACCGATGACTATCGCTGAATGATTTCAGTTTATTTTATGGAAAGTGCTAGTTTATTTTATTGCTAGTGAGTCGTTGGAACCCTCTTGTGTTATTAATGTGTTAAGGTCGTACTTCGTACATCTAGACTAAGTTCTTGGAATCCAGGTTGGGATGTTTCTACCTGCAATCGTGAAGACAAATGAGGGCTCGGTGGTGGTTTGGAGCGCCTCTAATGCCAAGTTAGTACTTTGTCTAAGAGAATTATAGGAAAATAACAGAGTTTTGAGAAAATTATTTGTAGCTGGAGCAGGACTTTTATACGAGATTTCAGAGAAACATTTTCGTACCTTGTGTTAGGGGTTTGTGACATACCAACAGTTGCCCGGATTATAGCCTTTAATGTGACGTGACGTCTGAGATGGTACTATTAATTCAATATGGTTTCTCGAGTGGTGTCTCGATGGTTGGCAATTGGCACTGTCACTTTTTGCCCCATCATTAGAGGATGAAGGGCTGTCCATACTTTCCTTTTACTTGGCAGCGTGAATCCTTTAATGTTGATCATTGCAGGCTAATGTCAGGTCGGTGTCTCATCTATCCCATTCGACTCGTTTTTCATGCGATAAATTCCCTTTCTGCTAACATGATTTGTGGGCCGGCCCTTTTGAAGATTCTTGAGCCGTGTGAGGGGAGGATTTAGTACAAAAGTGGCCTTAGTATTTGACCCAAGCCCAACCCAGTGGCCTGGGAAGGTAATGTCCCTTCATGTTCGTTTTAGATATGCAAAGTTCCGAATATTTAAGCCAAAACCGAATCACCCAATTCAAGGGCAAAGGAGAAACCAAGCTCCGTACTTTCTTGGGCACTCTCACTTGCAGGGAACACTGCTGGGTCTGGTCTTCAAAGGAGCTTCATTCCTAGGCACCATTTCTGGTGCTGTTGTTTCAGTTCATGTATTCAGAACGGGCTGTGGCCGAGATCTGGCCACCCATGCAGTTCATCCCTTGGTGGCAGTGGCAGTTCCAAGGTTTTTTTAATAACAGATTAATATTTTTGAAATTTAAAATATGTTTCTTATTATACAAAATTTATTCATTATTTTTTAAAATAATTTTATTTATTTTTTTAGAAAGATAAAGATAGCACACGGCGTTGAAGTTATTTCGAATTCTAAATTAATATTGATGGAGAGAAAAATTACTAAATATTACAAAGATTATTTCAAAGAAAAAATATATGCTGATGTTAGTTCCTTTTTGCAATTTTTTTTTCCTTTTCCTATTTATATTTTTTTAATATTTTTAAAAAATAAAAAAAAATTAATATATTTAAAATTATTTATTTAATTATTAAATAATTTTTTTTTTCGAACGGCCAAATAGAACGGTAATAATTAATGATAAACTATGGAATAAAATAATAGGATATTCCTTGAGTTGGTATCAGGTTGGCATTGCTCAGCCTCACTCCGACAGCGCATCCGTCGTTTTTTTATGCCTGTCGCATGTGTCGTTATAACTTCGTGACCAGCAGGTGAGGCACCCACATCTCTTTCTCCAAAATTCAAATTCTCAACAAATTTTCACAAGAAAAAAAAATAGAAGGCAGCTTTCACTCCTACAGTGTCATGTTTCGAAATTCCTTGTCGTTTTGGAGGGCATAACTTTCATTTGACTTAAAAAATAAAAAGACAAAAATCATCAGGCCAGCGGCAACACTAAACTTTGCAGCTTTAAATGCTACACAAACTATTTTTTTATAAAAAGAAAGCTACTTATTATTATTTTTTTAGTTTACCCTTTTTCTTTTAAATTTATCATAGCTTTTTTTTCGAATTTACCATATTGGACATTTTACCCAATTTTTTAAACCACAATTCCCCTCACGGACGTGAAAATTCTCTTAACGATATTTTATTTTATCGGGTGTAACAATTAATACTTTTGTTTTTCATATTTCTTTTCACATTATAATAGCATTTTTTTTTTTTTTTTAATTTGGTCTCATTTTTCTCGGTTATTTAATTTTACTTTATTTTTTCGCTGTTGTAAACTGCCTTTGTTTCCAGACAACCTGTGCAAAACCGCAGGGCGGTTTTTATTTATTTATTGGTTATCGACGCCTGAAATTCGAAGGCGGGTTTCATTTTCTCAGTAAACAAACACTTTGTTGGAACTGTTTTCTGGCGTATAAAAGCACTATCGCAGCTCAAATGTGAAAAGGGTCTGACACAACAGTCTAAGTTGCAGTGTTAAAAGAGTAGTTGAAGCGTGGAAGTTACAGTCACAGGTCATGATCTTTAGTTTCAGAAGTAGTTTTCAGTTTTCAGTTATATTTATTGTATTTTCTTAAGCAATTATGGCTAAAGATTTGATTTTTTTATCATACTATTTTTTAAGATAATTTTTTTCCTGATCTGAGCTGCGGATTTCCGGCCAAAATCATTTTTCTGTTATTCAAATGAAAATGATTGCTTTTGTATATGGTTTCTTCCCTCTCTTCCAAGGAGTTTTCGAAAGGAAAAAACTAGTCCATTTTTATTTTCTTTCTGGGTTTTGTTTTAGAGTTTAGAGTCGTTGCAAGTTTTTTAATTTAATAATTTGTTAAAGGTTGAGGGAAGTGTTAAGCTTGAGGCTATTTCCGTTTATATTTGAAGGAACCTCTAGTTTTTAACGTAATTATTTTTCCTTCTTTTATCCTCTACTACTTGGAATGGATTTCTGGTTTTGGGTAGACGAAGGTTCGAAAATTATCGAGAGGATATTTCTTTAGCATTTTCTGAAAAGAGACACAAAGGATTTTAATTTGAAAGCAGTACACTGAGTTTTTATCTAATATTATCCAACTCTTGTTGGATTCCTTTGTTGCAGATGCTAATGCGAGTGTCTGACTTGTAGAATATCGTTGTTAGCGGTGGTTGCGGTTTTAAGAATGGAAGCAAGAGAAGGCATGAACACGGGGGTTACTGTAATAGGAGCAGAAGCTCCGTCAGCTTATCATGTAGCTCCGAGGACTGAAACTCCGAGCCAGAACCAGGCTGCTGGGTCCCCATCATTGACTGCGGCTTCACCTGTGAGCGTGGGATTGGCCGGAACAACGGGAAAGAAAAAGAGAGGTAGACCAAGGAAGTATGGACCGGATGGGACGGTCACCATGGCGTTGTCACCGATGCCAATTTCATCTTCTGCTCCACCTGGAGGCGACTTCTCAGCCACGAAGCGTGGGAAAGTGCGACCGAGTGGTTTGGAGTACAAGCAGCATAAGAAAGTGGGAATGCAAAATTTTGGTAATGGATTCTCTTATATTGTCATTCTTCTTATTCAACATGTGGCGTGCTGTTTTAGTTTTGAGAGTATTTTTCTTTCTATAATCACAAAACGGCTTTCACCGATCTGTTGTGTTGATCGCACTCAAATATTGGAACTAGTGCCTTGAATGTTTTGAAGAATTCAAAGTTTTTCTCCAAAAGATTTGTATGCGAAGCCATCATTTGATGATACTTTGTCAAACTTTTATGTGGGACCTTAGCATGAGATGAGATGCTTGTTCGAATTTGGAAGTATGTTCTGCGAATAGAAATTTGGGCTTTTGTGGGGTTGCTGTGAGAGCGTGGGAATATTCCTTATGTGGCTAGGATTTGTTGCTTCTAGTATTTTTGCTTGGGGATATTACAAAATTCCTTGAGATGACAGAAATGGAATAAAGCTCGATAAAGGTGTGATATATTTGATTGGTAAAGAGAAAGAAATATATTGTTTGACTTGAGAAGAGAAAAAAAATATGCTGTTACCTCAAATGATGAATTCCAGATTAATAAAGAGTTCCTTCAGCCCGTTGCGAAACTGTCAGGATTTGCAGCGAATAATGGGCTCAAGTTCTTCTGTTTAGCACATTATCTGCACATTGCATTGTGATGCTAAAGATCTATGATAGATTACTTATTATGGGCTTTCTCTATCATATAGAAAAATAATATATTTGTTTGTTTCTTTTTGTTGTCTTATTATCCTATGGCTTCCTGTATTACTGACGAACACTACTACACATTAAGTCAGATCCAATCAAAAAATACTTTGAGAGGCTTCAAGGCTGTTTGACACAGTTTTTAGATTTTAAATGTATCGTTCTATGTTGGGGCTTTCCAACCATGTTTTGGACCAAAAGCTGTTGTAAAAGCTTTGTTTTCGTTCTTGAGCTTGTGAACATGTTTCCTAAGAACTATTTTCTAAAAATGTAGCAGAAGGTGCCCTACCTGTACTTGTGGAATTGTGATCTAAGTTCATTCCCTTTTTTACTAAAAAAAAAAAAGTCAGACTTTGTTAAAATCCCCCTCCCCTTTTCCAACAAAAAAGAGGAGTTTTCTTATAGGTTGATGATTATTGAGCCATGGACGTTGTTTGGCATGATACATAAATATTTAGATTTTGTATTAAGTTGAGCAAGATTTAATAGAAGCTTGAGATTTTGCTCACTGAGCTTTAGGTTTGATAAATATAATAATAAATACATATATACAATTCAGTTGTCTTGTGCCAAGTGTAGTCATCTTTTTTGGGCATATAGAGAACAAATCTGACCCCATCACAGCTTCCTGCCAAAACAATAGTGCTGAATAATTGATTTAGCAAATTACTAAGTCTTAATGTTTTACTTGAATTTGTATTGATTTGTAGGAGAGTGGAATGCATGTTCCGTTGGTACAAATTTTTTGCCCCATATCATCACTGTCAATGCTGGGGAGGTATGTTTGATCAGCTTCAGTTACTAAATGTAGTTTTTGTTTTCACGATTCATTGTTCTTCCACATAATGCCTATTTTTCTTTGCAAAGTGAGAAAGCATCTTTGCAGTGTAGGATACATTGCAAGGGTTATTAAAATTTAAGAAAGTAAACTTTGTCAATTAGGAGCAACGATATTGGAATCACCATTTGTTCTAGTTAGCCATGTTTAACCTAAAGTTATCATCATATCCTCATTTTCATCATTGGAATACACATTGAATAGGCAAACTTATCTTTAGCCATAGTGGCTCAACATATTTGTTGAGAAGTGACTTATCAAAAAAAAAATATTTGTTGAGAAGTGTAACTTAGGTAAATAATATAACATTCTTATTTTCTCTTTTTGGTTTTGATTCTTGAACGTTATTTCCATTTTCTTGAGGCTCTAGGTGGTTTTCATCACTTTTCTCTTTGTAGCACCTCTCTCGTTCTCTTCCTCAATTTTTATCTTTATTGATTTCACTTTCTAAACTCTTGAGGATGAACTCCAAAATCTGAACCTGCTACTAGATGAAATGCAGGAAAAAAGAAAATCAACATTTCACTTTCTCTTGTCTTTTCAATTTTATACTCTACATAATTAAAAGAAAAAATTGTGAGTGTAATTTATCATTGAAAAATATTGAAATTTGAATATAAAATTAATGAAAACATAATATTGTAGTATTATATAGAGAAGATGATGGCTAATCCAATATGGGATAGATTTTCAATAGTCTAACTAAAATGTAAAGTGTCATACTTGGCTAAAACATTGCCTAGTCCAATGTCATTTCAGAGTTTTTTAAACCATGCGACTATGTGGAGTTCTTTAAGCATTTATTTATTTTCATTATAGCTGGCATCTTGGCCTGGAGATTTAGGAGCCAAGTGCTTTCCAACGGTCCTTTTCTTCTTGGGCAGGAAGATCTCGCTTAAATCTAGCTCTGCTTTTCTCCCTTCAAACTAACTTCCATTTCAATATATACAGACGATTAATGCCTAGGATTGACTGTGATCTAAAGTCTCTTTCTGAGATCTTTCATCATATTTATTAGGATTAACGTTTTAATGTAACTTAAGAAAGTCAAAGTGGGATTATCTGGAATTTAGGAGGTAGCAGTGGGAAAAATAAGCAGGATTGAGAGCTGCTAGTCTATCAATTAGTTAATGTTGAGTGTTTCTATTAACCCCTAGAGTTTGGCTCAAGTGGTAAAGGTCTTGGTCTTGGTAGTATGCTCGCACCAGGTCTAAGGTTTGAATCCTCTTGAGTGCAAACAATTTCTAGGGGTCATTGGATTGGGGGAACTTCCCTTTGAATTACCTGAGATGCACTTGCGGGAAACTCTTTGCCGAGGGCTTGCGCCCCCTCCCCCCTCCCCCGCGCCTCAAAAAATTTACAATCTCCATATGCTCTATAAAATTTTCTAGAATTTCAATATACCTAGAAATATCTCTCTATTTTTTTCTTATAGTCCCAAAATTTTGTATAATTTCTATATTTTATATATTTTCAAGGATGTGGCCTCACCAAATTAAATTAAAAGTAAGTTTAACAAAAATAATAAACTTATTAATATGGATCCCAAAGTCTTTTGTTATACAATAATATATAGGTTTCTTAAATATATGGAGTCCAAATTGAAATTAATATAAGAAAAATCATTTAAGGTTGATAATCTATATGGAAAATAGTTGAGAGGTTTTATCCTCTAAACTTCATTTTAAATATATGGAGTCCAAATTGAAATTAATATAAGAAAAATCATTTAAGGTTGATTATCTATATGGAAAATAGTTGAGAGGTTTTATCCTCTAAACTTCATTAAGTAAGAAAAACTTATTTAAGGTCTCAATTATAATATTATATGTTTAATGTGACAGGAAAATATCTTATAACGCCTCAATGGAAGGCTCAAACCACATGGCCTATACTCCAAAATGACTAGTCAATGATACAATTTGAATTCTATTGGAACCTTATAAAGAGCAAGAATTTCTCATTCCCAAGCAATGTGAGATCCTATACACTACCTATCCTTATTCTTATCACATGGGGTATCACAATCTAACCCCCTTAAATCAATCTAACCCCCTTAAATTCCTGACGATCTCGTCAGGCTAGTTCGTTGTAGATGGCACGGCTCAAGTCTCAAATTTCTGGTTGAGATAGACTTTGATACCATTTGTAACGCCCCAATGGAAGACCCAAATCACATGGCTTATGCTCCAAAATGACTAGTCAATGATACAATTGGAACCATATTGGAACCTTATAAAGAGCAAGAACTTCTCATTCCCAAGCAAAATGTGAGATCTCATACACCATCTACTCTTATCCTCATCATATGGGGTATCACATATCTAGATTTTACAAAAAAACTTAATAAACTAGCTTACATATTGGAATAAAAGATGACCTTCTAAAACATCACTTAATAGTTATTATAAAGAAATTAAATTCTAAATATTTCATTATACAAATAATAATAGATGAATATTATTCTATGAAACATTATCATCAGAAATCTGAAATATATATTAAGTTGTGCTTTTATAATCTTATTTCTACGTGTATTTAGCAAATTATTGAGATCTAATTTTATATATAGTAATGTTTTTATGATTTTTTAATCTCTTTTTATTTTACATAAATGTGTCACACTATAGAAAAGCCCCCCCCCCCCCCCCCCCCCCCCCCCCCCAAAAAAAAAGAAAAAGAAAAAGAAATTGCTGGTTCTGCCACTGGTCGGGACTTTGTTCTTGGATACCCTGTACCAATAAAAAAAATGTTGAGCGTTTCTATTAATATCTTCTAGATTCCAAATCTGTTACAAAAGTTGAGGAACATCTTAACAGTTTTTGGTCTTTATTCTTGAATTTCTCTAATTAATGTTTTCCCAAAATTAGCTTTGCCCCTTGTCACAACATTATTGAATGCTCCTGTGCTGGTTTTTAATTTATTTTTTACTTTTTGGTGTTAACAGGATGTCACAATGAAGGTTATATCATTTTCTCAGCTAGGACCTCGAGCTATTTGCATCTTATCTGCTAATGGAGTAATTTCAAATGTTACACTTCGCCAGCCTGATTCTTCTGGGGGTACTTTAACATATGAGGTGTCACTATTCACTGATATTCAATATTTTATCATTACTTTTTTCACTACTATTTACAGAATATCTGAGATCACCTCTTGAAATATATTCTATTTTGTATAACTGGTATTAACTCTTTATATTTGGATGCAATTATAGTTGGGTGAATGGCTATACTTTTAACTGTCTACTTTTCATGTTACATTTCTATGCTTTTCGGTTCATCTGTAAATGCATGCCATCACATTAGACGTAATTTTGATTAGTGATAACATATTTTCATTTGAACAATCTGTGTAATCAAGTTCCTAATGAGTGAGTGAGGTGGGTACATGACCACCTCTCTAGCAACTTTAAGAGAGTTGAAAACACAATCTTATGAAACAAATACTACACCTATGACTTATTCTTGGTTTGGGTAGTGAGAATACCTGAGAAGTGTTGAGAATGTTTGTGAATAGTAGTGAAAAAGTAATGAAAAAGTAATAATAAAATATTAGATAGTAGTAAAAAGCAGGTGAAAAGTAATGAATAGTAGAAAAGTAGGTGAACATTACTTCCTATGAAACCACTTCAATTTGCCTCATGACAATTTATGGCCAGCTTTCATAATACATTTTCCTTGACCATGTCTTCAAGATAACAGTGCCAATGCATGCCTTTTACACGTTCACCCGGTGTACAGTGGGCCCAAGGTGTTGGTGCCAGGCTTTTAGAATTAACCAGAGTATATGAAGTAAATATGAAGTAAATTATGTCTCAACTGGAGTTGATAAATCAGAACTGTTGTGGAGGTATATCCGTCAGGCATCAACACATAAATGTTTTGCTTGAGGTAGTTCAGAGTCAACTGTGGAAGCAATTAGATCAATTTTTCATTTTCCCTTTTCTAAATTAAAGCAATCATATAAAGATGATTGGAGAAGCGAAATAAAGAAAGACGAAATCAACTTGGCTGCATTAAAATCTGATTCTGTTCTATGTATCTAAGGTCGCTTCATCCTGTTTCTATGGTAGGGTCGTTTTGAGATACTTTCTTTGTCTGGATCTTTCATTCCTACTGAGACTCAGGGAACAAGGAGCAGGTCAGGTGGGATGAGTGTCTCTTTGGCAGGCCCCGATGGCCGTGTTGTTGGGGAGGGGTTGCTGGACTTCTGGTTGCTGCTAGTCCAGTGCAGGTAAGCTTCTCTAGGGTTTTCTTTTTTTATTTGGGGGGGGTGTTAGAGGGTGGAATTAGCTATCAATCTTGTCATAACATCTAGAGAAAGGACTGGTTTAGGATATTGAGAAAGATTGTAGCACACACCAAACTTCTTAAAAAACATACACACACACAAAAATGCACTTATCAGTACACTTTGGCGGGCATGGGATTCGGGCAACATAGCATTTTTGTTGTGGATTTGATCTGTTTGGAAAATAAAAATTGTTGACTTGGTCAACATGCCCTAACGAACGGAAGCTAGAATTAATTGAAGTCTTTCTTTGGATGATGACTATGTAGCTTATGATCTATCTTAGAACTAGTTACTTACAAGAGATGATCCATGACTCAAATACTTACCTCATATTTTTATCCGAACATCAGGTCGTGGTTGGTAGTTTTCTACCTAGCAGCAATCAGCATGAGCAGAAACCAAAGAAGCTGAAGAACGAGTCCATCCCTGCTATTGTAACACCAGCTACTACCATTGCTGCTATGGTACCTGCTTTTAATGCTGAAAATGACGAAGGCCTGAGAGGAAATGGACAGCAAAATTCTAGCACCCCAAGACCAAACCTTGGCTTCCAAAGAGAAAACTGGCCGATCATGCATACCGTAGAGGACTATAGAAACTCCGGAACTGATATCAATATATCCCTACCTGGAGGTTAACCTGATAAGCTGCAATCAAGTATTATCTTCAAAGTTCTTGCTGACTATTGTTCCTTGATCTTGGTTTTTTTAAAAGTACTAAAGTTTTACTTCAAATAGGTAGATCAGTCTTTGAAAGTTATTGATTGTTGTAACAGTTTCTGAACTCCCAACTAGGTTCATACGTTTCTGATCAGGTAGGACAGCTGATTTTTAGGCTAATTATGTAGTGTGTTTTGAGCAGGATCTTTTTATGTAATTGCAACTGGTTTTCCTATATCTAACTAAATTTATGTGTTAAAGATCTAACTATTGATCCAAAAGTCTTATGATTGTTGGGTATTAATTCTGTTAAGCCTTTAATCCTCGGGATCATAACATGATGCCTTTCCCAAACATTAAAATCCCCAACAAATGCATTTCATACGGCTGCATGGTATGATCAATCAATGTTCAATATTGTCATTGGGATGGAAGTTCTCGTATGTACAGAATAAAATTGACCCTGGCTATCACCCTGAGTTTCCATTGTTTTTGTGTCTGTTTTCTTTATCCCATTTCCACGTCTTCCATCTAAATGGAGCCTAAGAATACAAGCGGCCGAGAGGCAAGGGAAGTTCAGGCTGCAAAGCGGCCTAGGCCTTGAAAGGAACGGCCTGAAAATATAATTTCAGTCGAGAAATTATATTTATCATCTTCACATCACATATTATAGTGTGATTTGTTATTTTTATCTTTTTATATAAATATATATATTTACATATCAATATATATATTTAAATAAAAGAATAAAAATAACAAATTACATATTGACGTGTTATATATGAGATAAGTAGAATTTTTCATTTCAGAAACCTCGATTGTAATATTCTTTACCGACCATTTGACGACCACTTTCATGTAACACCATGCAGCAGAAAATGCAATACGGAAACCAATATTTTATCCAAGTTATGCCAACTGCTAAAGGATGACGATAATTCCTTCTTTATTTTTTGGACAGGTTACCGCTGGACGTACGGTTATTCTTTTCTTTTTCCTTTCATTTTTTTTTCAATAATTTTTTAATATCTTCAATCATTAAAAAAAATAAAAAATACACAATTTTACTAATAGTTATTTTTTTAACCATTAAATAAAATAATTAAGCGATAACTTTAAACATTAATTTTCAAGAACTCTACTGTCATTTTGAATTTTCCTTTTTCTTTCCTTCTTTCTTCTTTATTCTTTTTTCCGAGCCTCTGCCCACCTTTCTGACCTCTGAAGTATATGATAAAAGGTGGAAGGTTCACGCATGGAAGTGCGAAGCAGTTTACTAATGTTTCTTGTTGGACGGCCCTCGTCGAGAAGCTCCTCTGCTCAGCCTAGTTCTCTCGTTGGCTTCTATAACAAGAAAACAGGAATGTTTGGATTTAAAAAATATTTGAACTTATTTTATCTCATCTTATTTAATCATTATAATTTTTTTAAATTTTTTTAAAAAATATAATAAACAATTCAACTTTTTTAAATTTTAAAATAAAAATAATATTAAAAAAATATATTCTAATAATATTTTATTTAATTTTCAATTTTAGTCTCATTTTATCTCAACTCAACTCATTATCTAAATCTCTCCTAACAATAAATTTATAAGTGAGTCTATTGTAAATGTAAATTTTATTTAAGTTGTATGTCTAAGTTGTAAATTCCATTTTAATCCTATTGTATAGCTTAATTACTTTCTGTTATAGTTTAGTTACTTTCTGTTTTTAGTCTTTTTACTATGAGTTAGTTAACTCATTGTATATAAATAGATGGTAACCTGATGTACAGTGACACTGAATAAAAATCAAAAGTATTCTACTTCTTTCTTCTTCTTCTTCTTCCTTCTTCGATCCTTACATTCTTGATTGAAGTTGCATCATGGTACCAAAGCAATAATCTTAGGGTTATTGATGCAACTTTAATCAATAAGGTAAAGATCGGAGAAGAAGCTAGAAGAAGAAAAAAGAAGCAAAATACTTCTGATTTTTATTCAATGTGTCACTGACTCACTGTACATCAGGCCGTTACTATCTATTTATATACAATGAGTTAACTAACTCATAGTAAAAAGACTAAAAATAGAAAGTAACTAAATTATAATAGAAAGTAACTAAGCTATACAGTAGGATTAAAATGGAATTTACAACTTAGACTAAAATGAAATTTACTTTTACAATAGTCCTCCTCAAGATGAATGATATATATTATGAACATTCATCTTTGACAACAAAGAATGAAAAACATTGGAACCAAGAGATTTAGTTAACAAATCTGCTAGCTGATGAGAAGATGAAACATGCAGTATTCTGAGCAGTTCAGCTTGAATTTTTTCTCTAATAAGGTGACAATCCAATTCAATATGCTTTGTTCTCTCATAAAAAAGGGGATTGGTTGCACTATGGAGTGCAACTTGGTTGTCACAAAATAACAAAGATGGCTAAGAATGAGACTAATGAAAATCATTAAGCAAAAGACTTTAACCATGTTAATTCACAAACTATATAAAAGGCCTAATAGAAGGAGTGGAGTAACTCCTTATAGAGACCAGGATGAGTTTGTTCTTAAGCTGTGTGGGACTTCTCAACACGCTCCCTCACGTGTGAGCCGGTATTTTGCGGTACCATCATCGTGGATAGGTCGTAGGAGCCTATCATTTTTCATAGGTTAACCTGTCTCTGATACAATATAGATATCCATTTCTCTCCATAAAAGACTTAATATGAAGAGTGAAATAACTCCTTATAGAGACCATGAAAAGTTTGTTCCTAAGCCGTGTGAGATTTCTCAACAGAGTCAACTGAAAGTCCGAAATAAACAAATAAATAAATAAATATCCGCTCAAAACTTCAAGATCATTAACGTATAAAAAATAATTAATAGTTTATGTATTTGCTCGGGTGCACGACCAACACAGGGAGTGGTCGAGATTCATTCCCAGCTTTAAGGAACTTACAAAGCCTTCGATGTTTTAGCTTAAGGCCAAACTATATATGGTTCTGTCCCTCTTAAGGAAACGTATGCGGATCTCAACTAATAGGATGATTGAGGTCTATTAAAATATAGTAGTAATAGTTGCAATTATGAGTGTGTAAGTACCACGCAATCACTTTGAAAAAAGTGAATATATACGAGACTCACATAAAAAGAAATTAATTTTTTAATAATGAATTATATTCTTTTTTAAAATAACTGCACGGCGATTGCGCACTCACGACTGTATGTAACATTACTTCTTAAAATATTTCTTCATCTAAATTGTGTTGTAAAATTCGGAAAAAACTAAGAATAATTTATGGATTTTACAACAATATTTAATATGATCAAGACACAGATATTAATAAATATTAATTAATAGATCTAGGGATACCCCCTGATCCCTTGGTATAGTTTGTTATATTACTCTTATGAGAGTCATTTAACTAAATTTAACTAATTAATTACATGACTTAATCAACGCCACACCCGTGCATGTGGAAACAAAGAGATGGATCATGGTCCCATCAGTTTTTCCTCTCGTTCCGGGAACAACTTAGTGATAGTTAACAATTAATTACGACTATTACATGATGACTAATTAAATTGCATGCGTTATTGTTAATTAAAAAAAAAAGTTCGTGACTCGACGTTTGTTTGTAGAAGTTGAGTTGAGTCCTCTCTTTCTATGAAAGGTGAGGTTAAGTCTCTATTTAGGCAGAAAGTGTTGTCTATGGGACGTTTGTCTATAAAGAATATCAACAATAATGAATACCAGACTAGGCACAAAAGAAAATAGTGTAGTACTGGTGGAGCTCTAAATGCATTATTTTGATTTATGATGTCATGTTTGATACGAGGACATCTCAAAATGTATCCAGTCATGGATGTAAGTTTTTATGATGAATGAATGAAGACAGCTTCTATTAAAAAAAAAAAAATTGCATGCACCCATTACGTCAACAAATTCATATTTGATTAAATATGGTAGTGTCACGAACAATCATATATTTTCTCCGATCGATCACTCGTTTTGTTTGTTTTCTTTTCTTGTTTTTGTTTCCTGAACTCATGTGTCTTTTTATGGGTCATTAAACGCTCTAGAATCTAGATATGAATATTTAATTACATCGATCTCTTACCTTCGGCATTTTTTGTTGTTGTTCTTTTATGAGCCAACGTTTTCTCCTATATATATATAGAAGTTAATGCTGGGAAATTTCATGCACTTCGCAAGGAAGATTACCCTTAATTACAAAACAATATTTAAGTCTACGCGGGAATGACAAATTAGAGGCGGCAATGAATAAGAATATATATTGTTGTATTTACATAATACAACAATAAGAATATATATGTATCATTATATATATATATATATATATATATATATGCGTAAAAGAATGTAAAAAAAAATCTTGGCCGGGTTTGATGTCTTTTTCTTTAGTATCTGCGGAAAAAAATTAACCTTCTTTAATACATTAAATATTAGAAAAGAAACATTAATTTATATATATAATAGTCTCTAACTAAGGTTTTCAACGACAATATTTCAATTTTTAAAAAGATTAGAAGCATATACTTTTCACTTTTCATTAATTGTACGTATGTACGCCTTTCATAAGTTTCTCGGAAAGTTTTCCTCAATTGTTTAACTATAAATCTTCTCAACAGGCCGGGCTATATATATATCAACCGAGAGCAGCAGTCTTTATTCCCATTGAGAGACAATAATATTCCACCAATCGATCGACAACGCCAGGCATTGTTCGAAGGGCATGAAGATAGGTTCCGTACATTTACTTCTTATTTTATGCCTGACGATCCTTCTCACATTCTTGACGATCTTCTTGTCTTTGTCAGTCTCAGTTTCTAAACAGCACAACCCTTTTCTTTCTACGTATGAGTCTATCGTTGTGAAAAGGTCTGGTCGCGTGGCTGTGTTTTTCATGTTTAACGTAATCGTTATCACAATCTTCATTAATGGGAGTCTTAATAAGCCTTCGACAGAAGATTTCGATTGGTCCCTTTCTTTCCCTCATTTAGTATATGAAGCTGAAGATACACATGACGAGGCGACGTGGAAAGCTTATGATGTCGACAGTGATATGGAGGATGGCAATGGATATCATGCTAGTACTGATGATGAAGGTTACGATGAAGACAGCGATGATGATGGTAGTGATGATGATGATGATGATCTTGATAGTGATGAAGAAGAGCAAGATAAGGATTTGGAGAGGAGAATTGAGGAATTCATAGCCAAGAACTATAAACAGCGCAGAGAGGAGTTGATTTATGGGAGGCTATCTTTTTCTTCGCGAGTATGCAGCATGCAGCATGCAGCTCTAGCTATAGCTAGCTCACAAGCTGGTTAATTAATTTACATGCATAACAAAATGCAAGTTTGAAATATTTTTTTGTACTTTTCCATGTGATGAATTAAGTTTTTTTTTTTTTTTTTTTTTTTTTTTTTTTTTTTTCCCTGGTTTGATTCCTCTTCCCGGCCCTATGGAATTAAGCTTTTATTTTTTTACTAGCGTGGGGTTGAACTCTTGATAGTTCTGTTCTTAATTTTAGTACGGGACTGTACATATATATATATATATATATTATGACTGTATTTAATTATACGGTGATTTGCATGTATTGTATGTACATGGATATGTGCATAAATATTAGTACTGTACGTATTATGATTCAATTTCAAAGAGTACTGTGTGTGTGTATTTATATATGTATGTATATATGTATATATGTATGTATGTATAAACGCCATACAGTTCATTGGGTGAGGTTTCAAGTATGACAAAGGGACTACGTACTACGAAACTCATTTTTTCAGCCAGAGCCTAAGATTATTTTTCTGCTAATTAAATTTGTTCCGTAATGATCGATGATACCAGCAGCTTCCAATGCCAAGACAAAGTCACATCAATTAATTACCTCGAGTGATCCCCATTTTGACGTTCGATTAATTTTCTTACTTAAGTCGCAGAATAATATGTAGATCAATCAAGACAGTTACCAATTAGAACGAACAATTGAAAGCCCCTGATAATACATGCGTGTTGATTTTTTATTTCTTGTACGTACGTCTTTGAAAAATTAAGGGTAATTAAGGAAGGGAGAGTAGATGTCTGGACGTACGTGACCATAAGCGCGTGGCCAGCCAGTGAATAGAGATATTAATGCCAATTAAAAATGGGCATGAGTCTCATGAATTATCACTTTTAAGTTTACAACAACATCCCCCGGTCTCTCTCTCTCTCTAGAAAAGCCTCCAAACCCAGATCTTATTTTTTTGCCGGAGAATGAGGGGGAGGCCCCGATTGGCTTCCTCCTTCTCATGATCCATGATCTCCTTCTTTTTATATCTACCCACTTTGTTTATAAATTTTGTTATTTTTTCCTAGTTGTTTTGTTTTCTCTAAGGCTGAAAAAGATAGATCTGACTGTTGTGGTTGCAAAGAGATAGGTGCTTGGGCACCATACACATATTCCGAAGTCTAATGTACCGGAGTTGGTCCAAACTTTAATCTGTTTATTTTTACATCTATCTTACTACTTTCATTATTATTTTTCTCAAATTTTGCTAGGATACTCTTATATGTAAAGAGTTTAGTAAAATATTCAATCCACTGGCGCTCGACGATCACCATCTCCTCTTTGATCCCTTGGCAATCTCTCTACACCACAATCAACGAGCCCTACTTTTTTTACTTTTGCCCCCCGCGCAAGAAATATCACATGTACTCATTCGGGAAAGTGGGGAGTTTTGCGACGACCTATAACGCGATGGAGTTAGGATTTTTTAACTGGTTTTTTATTATAATAGTTATCATATTTAGCCACAGGATCGTGAAGACGAGGTAATGGACTTTCCCAAACAGCCACTTCAAGATAAAATGCAGTCACTACAATCACCTAAGGTCATGGAACTACAATCTCACTCTTGAATAGTATAAAAACCGTCACTTTATGCAGCTCTCTCCTAGTAGGGAAGGGCAAAAGACACTTATTTATTTCTAGGGCCTATTTCTTTTTCTTTTTATATTTTACTACATTAGTTAAGAAATGATATTTGTCGGGGTCTCCCTACTCCTTACTTATATATTTATTTACCTCTTAATTATAATATATCAAGCTTGCTTAGAGAAAGGGAAAGAGAAAAGAGAGAAAAAAAAAATTAACAACATTAATTATATCCAAGAAGACCCGAAGCCTAGCCCATGACCCAATTCCTTCAATCCACGAAATCACTACGTCCATGGTGGGGTTCGGATTAGATTATGCCTCATGGACTTATCATATATACACAATAAATAATTCTACTTATGATCATTTCTACACATCATACATTATATTTATTTATTTTTTCCTATAACAAATATGTTATGTATGAATAATAAGTAGAACAACTCAATTAGTTTAATAAGATTAAAATAAAATAAAATAAATAATTTAAAAAAAATATATGTAGTGTGAACTAATGATTAATTAGCATCCTCCGAATAGGATTTACTGAATATGCTCAGGTTTATGAACCAGCAGCTTGATCATCTGGGCCGGAGAACAGGTTGATACAAGCCTCAACTGTGCGCGGATTAAAGATGACGTGGTATCCACACCATGCTTGACTTTCATTAGAAGAATATTGTAAATTAATTAATATCGATAAATCTTCTCAACAGGCTATATATATCAGGACTGAGACAATATATATCACACCAATCACTTGGGAAGACCATGACGATAAGTTCCGTACCTGTGCATGTTTTATGCCCGACGATCCTTCTGATATTCTTGATCTTCTTGTCTTTGTCATTCTCATTCTCCATACAGCTCATGAACCTCTCTCTTTCTACGTACGAGTTTATCGTTGCGAAAATGCCTAGTCGCATGGCCGTGTTTTTCGCGTTTAACGTTCTCATTATTGCAATCTTTCTTATCACGAGCTTTAATATTAATAATCCATCAACGGAAGATCTCGATCGGTTGATCTTTTCTTTCCCTCATATACATGAAGATCCAGAACTCCGGGCACAAGATCATGATCATCGTGAAGCAACGACGTGGGCAGATTATGATGATGATCATCATCATGATCACATGAGTGATATTGATGACAGCGATGAATGTCATGGTTATGATGGTTATGACGAAGATAACGATGACGATAGTAGCGATGACGATGATCTTGATAGTGAAGATGATCATGATGATCGGGATTTGGAGATGAGAAGTGATGAATTCATAGCCAGGAACTATATGCAACGCAGAAGGGACGAGTTGATTTACTGGAGGTCTTTTATACAAGAACCCAACCTCGGCCAGCTAGTTAGCTAGCTCCAAATTAGCTTCACGTAAGGGAAAAAAAAAAGGCCAAGTCGATCTGAATTTGTATCTGTTGTAAATTTTACTTTCATTTGTTGGATTTCTCCTCCCCCTCTAGTTAGTTCTTATATTTTCTACTAGCTAGCATGGGGATCACGTTTGACGTACACTGTTAAAATAACATGAGTTCCGTTATTTTAAAGGACTGTACTTAATTATGATTAGGTCATCTGTGATCTAGTTCATACCTGTATGTATGTATGTATGTATGAAGTCTATGTAATTAATGATCAGTCATGCATATATCCTTATACATGAGTTCATTGGGTTTTCTTCTTCTCATATTTGGGTCGTAAATTAAACCAATACATACCGTAATTAGTTGATGATTATGGCTAATAGCTGTGCTAGCCTTGATAACTAATTTGAAGCCATTTGCGAGAATTACTTAGAATATTGAGTGCTCGTGATCAAATGGGGACTCCACGGCCCATGCATTTGATTATATGCCAAACCAAAATTCCTAAAATCAAAGGCATGCAGCGTGTCATGTGAATAGCTACGTATGCATGTGACGAGAAAATAAAGAGACAAAAAACTAGATCAGACATGCATAGCTACGTATGCATAGATTTTTTTTTTTTTTTCCCCGAGCTTATGGGAACATGATTAATGTACGGAGGCAAGAGTACGTACTAATATTACCAATGCCGTTAATTAGGAACTTCATAATTAATCATGACTGTTTACTTACGCGCGCGGTATATACGCTAGTGTAGTAAGAGATGCGTAGTGTGCAAAGGTTTTTTTTTTCTAAACACGTGTAGGAAGAATAATTTAAGAACATAGCAAGAGTCTGTGAATGTATACGTTGTCTGTCCAATTGACTGAATCAGACGTTACAGTAGTACCCTTTTTTTTTTTTTTTTTTTAAGAAGAGTCTGTAGCCACATGTCTAATAATGGTCCGGTCCCTAGTTATTAATCAGACGTTACAGTAGTACTTGCTAGCTAGAAGCATGAAGGAAGCATGCATGCATTAATTTACGAGTGAGTCTGGTTCATGAATCAAGAAGAGCAACTTGTATGCTTGCTTAAATTCCCAGCGCCTAGCTAGCTGCTTGAGAGGTCATGTGGTTTGTATTGATCATCGAACACATGACCATGCAGCATGCTTGACTAATTAATATAATTATTAGTTCAAACATGAGAAAAATAAAATAAATCCTTACTCATGGGCACTTTTTCATGTGCTTATCATGTGGCATGCCCCGTGCCATGTCATCAATAATGCAGGTAAAAGAACTGCCCGGCTTAATTTTCATCTCGATCGTGGTCCCGAAAATTAATATTCAAAGTCTAAACACATGCATGGATGATGGATCTATGGCCGAATTGGGTCAGTCTTGGTTATTTGTCTGTTTGTGTAACAAATTAGGAAGGCATATATGCGTATGCAGTGATGGCATATATAGGCCCGATCGACCGGAATTCAACATGTTACATAAGCATTTTTTTTCCCCCTCCTCCTGTACGTCGGTTCGTTCACAATCATATATCACTAGCTCTTTGATCTCCCACTACAACAAATAGTAGTTTTTTGAACAGAAATTTTTCTCACAAATACTATTTGAAAACAAATAATTACGTTTTACTACTAAATTCACGTCGTCAGAAGATTATCACCGCAAATAACTATATTAAACCATTTTATTCATCACAAGTTACAATCTATGAAAATTAAAGAGTTTTATCCACAAAATGAAGCTTATCAAAAAAAGTTTGCAGGTAATATTTTTTTTTTTTTACGATAATATATGCATTTATTAAATACGAAATTGGTTGGTGACAAAAATTTACAATTCCCGCAAATACTATTTGATAGTAAATAATTACGCTTTGTCATCAAATTCACATCATCAAAAAATTCTTGCTGTAAATAATTATATTAGACCAAATTTTATTGTCGAAAATTAAAGACTATCGATCGTCAACCTAGTCTTTTTCTCGCACCTTTGCTTTTGTTCTTCTTTCTCAAAGCTGGTCTCGTGTAAATTAATTAGTCAATGTATTTGCATTGAATTTATACGCACCTTCAGTCCCCACTATATTTTTATTCTCATCGATCGATCGAGACATGCCTAGAAATTAATTTCAGTACCGGAATAATATTAATTAGGCATAAACTTGATATATTCTCTATTGAAAAGTACTGTATATCGTATTAATTATAAGTATATTGATTAATAAATTAAAGATATTTATATATCTTACTCTCGATCATTTTAATTAATACTATTGTCTGTATTTTAATCTTGACGGCCTATATTTGTTTTTATATATTGCCGCTCGAAAGTACATACGTAGCTAGTGTTAAAAGAAGCCATATATGCAAACTATTTCCATGTACCGTTTATTAAATACTATCAATATTAATGTTAATTTGTAAGAGTTTCTTCTAATTTAATAAGTTTTTTAAAACTAAAACTAATGCAATTATATTTGTTTATTTTATTAAAAAAAAAACTGGATTTATCATATTATCAATTCAGATAATTAGATTACCTGAATAAAAAATGGGTTAATAATTTATATCTTATAAAAGTTAAAAAAACGTAGAAACTAAAATATATATAATATAAAAGAAAATGGAGAAGAGAGAAAGAGGAAAATAGATTTTGAGAGCTACATCTTTACTTTCTCAATTGTTACTAAACACAAGGTATACATTCTTATTTATAAGAAAATTACATTGAAATAAAATAAGGTAAATGTCTTAAACATTATGATAAATCAAATCAAAGTAATTTGATAATTATGAAAATTAAATCAAGATAATGTCAAATCAATTTAACAGAACGGTTTTTTAAATAATTTGTTGTAAAATAATTTTTAGTTTTAGAATGTACTACACTATTTTACAAAAATTAAAAAGGCATCCCGTTGAAATTTCGCCTAAGCTCGATTAACGTCATACGTACGTTGTAGTTATCATTTGACAATTGAGAAATGTGAAATGACAAATAAATAACAACTTGTATAGCACTAAAATAAAAATAAAAAAATAAAAAAAAAATGTCAATTTTTTAAAGACGTTGTCACACTATATATCACTTTGACTATTTGGGCACCGATTTATCCAAAATGAAAGTCGGTGAGCTGGGACCTAGATCTGGAATTTACGTCTGAGAATAATAGGAAATTATGCCACTTCGATGCAATTTTGGGCGGATTTGAATTTAGAGATGAGAAGAGATAGGTTTAGATGAAAGATAAAAATTAAAAAATATTATTTTTTAATATTATTATTTTAGAATTTAAAAAAGTTAAATTTTTATTATATTTTGTATAAAAATTTAAAAAAATTATAATAATAAAAAGAGATAAAATATTTTTTAAATCTAAACAAAACCTTAAATGCATAGCTTGTCATGCCAGCAAGGAAGAAGCTGCCTCCCCTTATATGGCTATATATTAAATTAATTTAGATCCCTTAATTTTTTTGAAGAATTTTAAGAGCTAAAGAAAGACGGATGCGTGAAAAAGATTCCCATCATTTATGAACGCAGGAATACATTTGAAACTGACTCGAAAACTTTGTCAAGACAGATAAGTTGAAGATAGATACTGGTTCGAATATAATAAGAATAATGTTAGGGTGTATACCAATGCAATTGATTTTTTTTTAACCTTTTTTAAACTTCCTTGATTATCAAGAAAAAATTAAAAAAAATATATAAATTCATTAATAATCACTTTCTTAATTATTAAAAATAAATAAAAATAATAATCAAATGAGAGTCGTACAATCATTTTCCATAAAATAAAAAGTTCGGTCAAAATTAGGCACCATTCTCAATCCCCATAATTTTCCACATAATAATCCTCCGAGGACGTACTACATTTTTCCAACTATATCAGAAAGCAAGCCATTTCATGACCGAAATGAATGGCACAAGGGAGATCAACTTTTTTATAACAAAATAATATTTGATCAGTAATTTGGACTCAATAGATTTGATCAATCAAAATGATCAAAGTTTAAAGTACTATAATTTCGTTGAGTCACTACAGTGAATTTTTATGCAATATAGTTAAACTTTAACCAAATTTTAACTTTGTTGAACCCACTACTAGTGCTCTTAAGGGCTGTAGTGGACTTAATAAAGTTATAATAATTTTAGCTTTCATCAATTTCACTGATCAAATTTATTGACCCTCAGTGCTGGCCAAAATATTATTTTTGCATAAAAAATTCCCTCCCCGCGTGCTGTTGGTTTCCCATGTACCAATCTGAAGCATGATTTCATTTCTTCTCAAAAGCAAAAGCACCTTGGGATGAATTGGGCAGCCAATTGCTTGGCCTTGATGCTGGACTTGGTTGTGTCGATGATACCCTGGTAGTCTGGTACTCCTTCACATTTTGCAAACAACCGAAAAGAGGAGAACGATCTTATAGAGGAACGTGAGGCCGGCTAGGGTTGTAGAAAATACTACTAGGAAATGCAGCAAAAAGGAAAAATGATTCCACAAGGGGAAGAGGACCTGGGACTTGTCTGTGGACTCATTGAGACGCTCAACGTATTGGTAGAGCTCTTTGATATGCATAGAGTTATCAGCGGTCGAGGAGTCAGTCATTATGGGGGAGCCGAGAGCCAAATCAGATTCATGGGTTTTGAGGTTTTGACTCTCTAAACAGTTTTATAGGGGGCTTTGAATCTCTCAGCAAGGAGTACTACTCTCTAAGAGCACTGGCAGTGGCTTTTTTATCTTCATCTTCATCTTTAAATTTAAAGAATATGTCTGAAAAATCATCCACATTGGTTTCTCTATCTTTATTTTTATCCATAGCTATAAACAGTGCTTCTTCAAATTTGAAGAAGCACTGTTTTAATCTTCAAACATTAAAAATAATGTTTTTTTCTCTCTCTATCCGAACGACTCCTCTCTCTTGCATGAAAAGTCTCCCTCCATCCTCTCTCTCGCTCTCTTCTCTTCGACAGACCCATTCCCCTCGACGAAAGTCTTCCTCTTTTTCTCTCTTGCTCTCTTTGCTCTATTCTCTTCGACAAACCCATTTTTGTTGCACTGTCTTCCTCCTTCCTTTCTCTTCTCTCTGCTCTGCTACACCATTGTCGAAAGCAAAGCTCAAGTGCACCACGGGGCTGTTCCTTCATCAACAACGACCTCTTATCTTGCCCAGTATCCGATTTTGTGCGGCTATTTGGAAACCCTAAAAAAGGTGATTTCATGCAAGCCATTTGTTTTGATTTTAAAAATTATTTTGTGTGATTTTCCCTCATATGGAATGTGTGATTTCTACTGATTAGAGTTTTTTTTAGGGTTTTTTGTGTGATTTTTCCCGATATTGAATCGAGAATAGGGATACATAGAGTAGTGTAATTGATGTTCTTGGATTTTTTAGATTGTACATGCCTCTGTACATGCTTCTTATTTCTCGTAAAAAACAGTGCAAGTGTTGTATATGCTGTGTATAAAAATTTGGGATTTGCTTCTTGTGGTTTACAAATGAGAATGTATGCTAATTACCTCCACTGATTGGTATGATTTGCTTATGTTTTTTGCCCTTTTATTGCCAAAATGAAGAAAACTACTTTGTATAATACCAGGTTGAGTTCAAACATGACAAAGATTCTAACATGGCACTCGTGTCATTCTCCAATCATTGAAATTGAAAGTAGAATATCTCTTCTGAAATGCAATATTAATAGAAAGGTATCATGCGAAGGTGAGTCAGTTTGGTAAACAAGCCATTTGTATAACAGAAAGTTCACAAAACCCATTTATCTTTATGCATATAATAAAGCCTCTCATGCCTTTATATTTTTTACTTAGCTTTTAAGTCAAGCCATGTATATCTCTTCCTTCGGGACTCTACTTTCTTAATTATCAGTCCAAGCCTTTGGTTGACATTGGACCAGTGAGATTCTTGAAGAATAGATGGAAGAGATGCACATAAGGTTAAAAACTAATTAATTCTCGTGAATAATTAGGTCTCTTTTTTATCTTCTATCTGCCCAAAGATTAAGTTAGCTCATGAAAATTTGTCTCATTTTCAATACAATACATATCCACATTAAAAAGGAAGATAAGAGCAGTAGCAATTATGATGCTAGGTTTATTTTCAAAATCTCAAAAATTGAAATGCATACTCGAAGAAACTTTGAATTCCATAACACAACTGAAATAATCCTTACTTCAGGAAATAACTCAATTTGCTTGTAGTTTACTTGTAGACTTGTGGTTTTGCTTAAAAGATTGATTTTGCTTAAAACAATGCTTATGTTCTCTGCCCTTTTTCTTGATTTGGATTGTATATTTATCAAACCATTAAGTCAGCAGGTATGCATGCCTTTAGACAGATTCACACGAATAAAACGAAGGCATATTTATGTTTTTTCCATGTGCACTGCATACATACTCTATTTTTTCCATGTATTTTGTTTTCTCCATGTTGCATACATACTTTGTCTATTGAGGCAGTTTTAGTAACATTTTATCCTTCAATATTTTGTTGAAGGATGAACTATTTAATTGATGAGAATCCCTTCTTCACCACACTGTTGGAAAGTGGTGAAGGTGATATTAACAACCCCCCTATAGGCAGTGCAAGTGTTGATGTCCAAGTGACACAACCCCAACGGAAAAAAAGAAAACAAAAATCCCAGCGGGGTGTGTCATTTATTATAGAGGAATATATTCTCCTCGTTTGAACTTGGCTTAACATTAGTATGGATTCCATACGGAGTACTAATCAATCATCTACACAAATGTGGAGTAGAATTTATGACTACTACCACACATTTAAAAAACATAATTGTCAAGAACGGTTTATACCTTCCTTGACCAATCGGTGGTCAATCTTTCAAAAATGCGCCAATAAATTCTGTGGTAGCTTAGCCCAAGTTGAAAGAATGCATCCAAGCGGTGCGATCGAACAAGACAAGGTATAATGCTTTTTCCTACGTTTTGTGATTCTAATTCTTACGTATTTGCAATGTTTTTAGTTGTATCTTGTTCCACTATTTTATAGATTGATAAGGCAAAAATCTTGTACAAAGAGAACCAAAAACTTAACTTTAACATGGATCATTGTTGGAATTTATTGAGGCACCAACCGAAATGGCAAACACACATGGACCTCATAAAAAAAAAAAAAAAAAAAAAGAATGGGACAAGTTCAGGTATTACTCCAAACTCAATACCTTTAGGGGAAGACATGGAAAATGTGTTCGTCGATTGTGAGAGACCTATGGGCAAGAAGGTTGAAAAAGCAAAAGAAAAGGAAAGAAAGTGTAACGAAAAACAAAATATAGTAATTAATGAGGCCTTAAACCAAATGAAAGATGATAGGAGGACTTCTATGATGGAGAGAAGAGAATCGCAATTGAAGTATGAGAATGAAAGATCTAAGTTACTACGTCTTAAGAAGAGAAAACTTGAGTTAGAAATTAAGATTGAAAGAGAGAAATCTAACTTGGACCCTTGGTAGCTCTTAAAAAGAGAAAAACTGATATGAAAATTATGAACTTGGATATTGATTCCATGAATGGTTTGCAGCAAGAATATTTTCATAATCTTTAAATGGAGATCATTGAGGAACAAAGGAATAAAGCTATATCTCGTACATAGTTGTATGTTTGTACGATGGAGCTTTTGTAACTGTTTTGATTGTGGTGACATATTTTGGGTAATTTTTGTACTGCTGGTTGCACTAAATTGCATCATTTTTTTGTGGAGCTGGGCTACTGTGGAGCTGTGGAGGTGCTGTGGAGCTGGATTGCTGTGGAGCTGCTACTGTGGCGCTGCTGGTTGACATATGGAGCTGCCAAGTCCAACTTGAAGTAGTTCAAATTGTATTAAAATAAACTTTGTGGATTTTCTATTAAGTTGATTTTGATACATGAGGTTTAATGATAAATGTGTATGGAATTTCTTTTGGTTGGAAATTGAATGTGTATGGAATTTATTTTGAGGCAGTTGAATTTGTATGTAATTTATTTGGACAATTGAATTTGTATGGAATTTCATTATATTAAGTTGTGAATTTGTATGAAATTTATTGGACTTGGAGTTGGATTTATTTGAGCTGGATGGTCTATTGAGTTTTTTTGCCTTCAGGTAGTATAATTTGACTTGAATTTATTAGACCATCCACATTTAACAATAGAACATCTAGATGCACAAATTATATTTATAGAAAAAAAAAATTATAAAATAATGAATATTTTATTATTATTTGATTTTAAGATGCATAATCCAATGTGGGACGAGTTCTTCATATGCAAAATCATTCTTCAAAAGATGTGATTTTGCATATGAAAATGCATAAACCACTACCAATGCTCTAAGAAATATGGGAAAGATAAAGTTTTCAAGACACAAAGCTCCACAAAAGGGTTTGGATTTGCGTATTTGTGGCGTTAATGTAGCCCCCGCCTAGGCGATTGTGTTTGCATCTATCAAAATCGAATTAAAATAAATGAAAATATCAAAATCAATATTTTAATAGCATAATGATAGATTTGTTGAATCTGTTATTTAGTGTTATTAAAAAATGACTAGCTAAATTTATAAAAATAAATTCCCTAATCAAATTTTGGCCAAACTTTGTTGATTCCACCACTAGTACTCTAACAAGCTAAGACTCCCTGCCTGACATCTAACTCTAAGAAGTAAGAATGATCCGAGTTCCCTCCAACTGGTGACTCCTAATTGTTGAAAGAATTGGGAGGGATTGTCCAATGGATTTCCACGCATCTAGGAAACATCCTGCTTTAAGCATTTTTTTTCTAATGTATTGGACTAACTTGTTTCTTGTTTACATACAATATATTCATTTCCAAGCTGTTTACACCCCAGATTTTTTTTTCCCCTTTTATATAAGAGACAAGATTATTTCAATCAATCCAATGTTCCTCTATTTCACTTGGAAATCTGACTCCTTAAAGTATCAGTTTTGTTGCCTCCCATACGAAATCGATTTCCACCAGACAGATGAAACCTGGTTTTAAATCTCCGACTTTAATTACTCTTAAAATTATCCAGTGCACAAAAAAGTAAAAGCCTTAAGAGCAACGAACGTTAACCATATGGAATTCAGATCAGTGGTAGGCGTCAAACCATTCACCGGTCAGTACCAAAAACATATTGTTAACCAAAGTTTCTGAGATAAGCAGTTCTATGCAAAAGCGATTCACCGTTGCGCTTTTCCAGTTTCCTATCTGTATTTATGAATAATGCCTACCTCAGGAAGAGCAAAGACACATGCTTCTGAGTTGCATATGGTACTTCAAGTTTCTTCATATTTACTACAAATAAAAGTACTTGAACATACATGATGAACAGCTATTGCAATCTACTCCTACACCTTTTGCTGTTTCATACCGTGTGTTGTTATTTTAAAATAAGAATACAAGGCTTTTTCATAAACAAGGAAAAAAAAGGAAGAATGCCTGCATATAAAGAGTGGAACATCGATGACGCTACCAACACATTAATAAATGGCCAATGAGGTGCCTGAATGCTGGCTAAATTTCGTGTGCTCCTGGAAAAAGATCCCAAAAACCCCATATCTCAGGCCTCCATCAAGTTACCTGGAACTGATCACCAAAAACAGTAAGCAGATGAACGAGGCAATCCGTGATCCAGATAACTAATTACATCTCACAGTAGAAGCACAGAGAGTAAAATTCTAGAGAACAGTTCATACATCATTTAAAGCAAGTATCAGGCACAAAGTAAATGATGTGATATGATGAGGAAATACTTTTCCATTTCCCTTTCCTAAATGACCTCAAAAAAAAAAAAAAAAAAAATTACAAGCTTAACTTATATCTGTACGTCATTTTGTGAAACAAAAATCAAGAAGTACTACAAACTTACAGCAGTAAACTTGTCAAGAGACGTACTCCTTGACTATTCGTCTTCCTCTGAGATGCTTGAAATCAACCTAAAAGAAATTTCACATTGAAGGACCACATAATTTCACCAAAGTTGCCCTAAAAGAGTCAACAGCAATTTACCAAGATACAGGAACATATATTAGAAAATACCAGTATAGAGAGAGGAAAAATAGGATAATGAGGTAGCCAATCTTGAAAAACCGAAGCTTTTTCTCCCATCTCAGCTGGTTATATATCTCAGTTACGTCAACCAAGTGCTGCCGCTGCATGTACCTGGTCAAAAGTTTATAAATCATCTCAGATACACTGTTTGAAAAGGGGCCTGATTATGAGTAAACAACAACTTGCAAAATTCAATCTCATGTCAAACTATTTTATCTCATGTCAAAAAGAAAATGGTTAGGTATGAACGTGGGCTACCACATTAGAAGCAAGTCAAATGATTATGAATATTCCAAAAATTTAGGAAATACATTAAAAGTCATCATCATTTGGCTTGAATTTTTAGGCCAAAAGCTGCAAGTGAAGGAAATTGTGCCAAGATCATTGATAGAACTACTGCAAGATTTCAAGTCCATGCAGTGATATTTGACCTCCACAAAAAAAGACAAGGATAAATGTCTCCTTGTCCTTCCACAGGTGGGATATGAAAGCGGTACTTTTTAGCATGAAAGTGGCGGATAAGATAGAGCCAGATAACCATAGACTCAGGGGACATTATTGTACATCCTCTCACTTAACTGACAGCCAGCAATGAAGGATAATCATTTCTTTATATCATAAAATAAGACATACACAAAAACTTATCAATCTTCATTGAAATGCCAGTAGCCAATAACTCCTGAGGTTAAATGACTGTGAATGGTACATTTTCCTTGTCTAAGTTCACTCATTGCAAAGTAAAAGGATTTGAAAATTCATCTGAATGCAATAACCAGTCTCCCATGGATAGTGCCACCTCTATAATTAGACGATAAAACATGGATCTAACAAACGATTATGCATTCCACACTTTCAGTTGCAATTAGTTAATCTTGGTGGTATGCTCCCTCCAAGCCTAAGGTTTGAACCTTTGGGTGCATACAATTTCTAGGGGCATTGGACTGGGAGAATTTTCCCTTGCAGGAAACTTTTTGCCAAGGGCCTATGCACCTCTGGGATAAGTTGGGAATTTGTTCCGGACGCCAAGTGCTAATAAAAAAAACAAGGAGGTAGTTTTTTTATAAGAAAAAAGGACGTAGTTTTTGCTAAGAGTAAACACCAAAATTTACTGCCTATCCTCATCCTTTTATCAAATATAACCATCACAATATTAAATGACACAAATGTAAGTTTTAAAGTGCATTATACAGTCAGGTGGGAATGTTGGATGCCTTTCAAACAGGAGACAGGTCATATGTACTTGATTCACGATGTTGTTGTAGATGTGGGTAAGAAGAAAACTTACAATCTCACATTATAACATAGGTACGGCAGAGAGAACACAAACATAAGCCAATTTCTGGTAAGTAGAAAGAAGAAGCATAAGACTCCTTGAACTATAAACTCCGGCAAAACAACCCCATTTATCCGGGATGCTGAATCATATGGATTGATATAGTCAAACTCTAGGTCCACCAAGCACATAAGCTGCAATAAACATCTTCAGAACTCAGGATTAAGTTTTCAAACATTAGGAAAGAAAGCACGGAAATATGTCAGCCTAGTTCCTGAGTTAAAAGCCACAGCGCTCTTGTTCTTCAGGCCAATATCACCAATTCTCTTACGCAATAATATATCGTAAGATGATACGTATTCAATGCACATCAGTATTAATCGGATGCAACAATAATTTCAATAGAACTCTAGTTCTACTGCATAAAAAAATTCAATTCTTAAACTAATTTCCATTTTTTTCCCAACAATCTTATGAAATACCCAACAGTTTGAGTATTCAGCAGCTACACACCTAACAGATAACTAAGTTCAGAAACACATGAAAATAATTCTCAAATACCCTCGTTAGTTCTCAAGGCAACTTATATTTGATGAGGCAAAAAGTGAGATCCCCAGAGTTTCCAACGGAAATGTGATAATAAGGGGACGCATATAAACTTTTTGTGTAATTGTAATTATCTTACTAAATTTCATGCTTTTTTAATAAAGCAAACCTATTTGATTTGTAAAACAGGCGTGGGGTTCATTGTGGTTAAGAAACGTGCCAAGCAAAAGAGAGAAAGAAACGAATTCTACGGAATAGGAAAACCCAAGACACATCCAAAGTCCAAACAGGTCTTAACTTGTGAATCCGGCATTGCCAGCGACGAACATAGGGAAAGAAATCATGTATGCATAACTAGCAAATGAAAGATCAGAACTTTCCACATTAAATTAAAAAAATAAATAAATGGACAAGCAGATTCCGCTGTGGAAACAAAATTACCTGGAAACCTAGGGTGCAGAGCAGACCAACAAGGAAGAAGAAGGACAAGAGCCATAACCACAAGGTCCCCATGGTCCTTCTCTTCTCTCTCTCTGTAGCCTCTCTGTGTTTTCCGCGTTCCCCGTTTATGTTCTCAACTCCCGTTGTCTGGTCAATTTTGTTTATCTTATTTTCTTCCGACTTTCAAAGCTTCATTTTATTTTTTTTAGTTTTGATAGGATCAGTCACACCCTACGTGGCAATCCTTTTTTTTATTTTTTTTTAAACGTGCGTTTTGCTAGTTTTATGGTTTTGTTTTATTCTCCAATTCAAATTTGTCCCACGCAAAAAAACTCCTCCCTCGACTGCATTGCGTCCTTCCTTTGCCCACTGCCACTGATGACAATGTCTCTCTATCCAGCGACATTGAGAACGAGAGAAACCGGAGAACACAATCGGTGAGAGTTTACCGTGAGGAGAAACGACGAGCCTAGGGTGTACCGCCAGCATCTTATGGTTACACTGATTCACGACTGCTCCGTCATGGGTCTAAAGTTAGATCAACTGGTGGCAACGTGAGTATGTTTCTCTATTTCGGTGGAGAAACACAGAACACTCCCTCTATAAATTTTCGATGGCTGGTACGGGGGAGATCAGGAGCTGCAGTGATGGTGGTTTGTGCAAGTCCGCGGGGAAGCGTCTCACAACTGAGGCAAGATGAATGGTGGCAAGTGGCTGGCAACTTGCATCGCTGGCGACGGAGGTGCAGAGCAAAAAATAAAAAATAAAAAATACTTGCTCTGTTTTCGTGGGCTTAAAACAGAGGGCCACTAGTAATGCTTTCCGGTGACTTAGTGACGGTGGTCCTGGGCAGAGGTTTGGGTACATGTCGAGGTGGCTTAGGTTGTTGTCCGAATGTGGAGGCAGTTGCTAGTGCGAAGAACTAAGTAGCTAAAAATAGAGGGCCACTAGTAATGGTTTCAGGATCTGTGCGTGAAACTACACTATAGTTATGAGCGACAGAGGGAGAAGGAGAGTGGGGTTGGGAGATGGGGCTTGGCCGTCAACTTTTAGCAGTTCTTTTTCTAGCTTTGTAATGAAGATGAACTAACTGAGTGTAAATATAGATATTTAATTGCTTGCATCTGTGCTTTATAGAATAGCAAAGCTTCATATCTGCATGAGCTGTATGTGAGGTGTAATATAGTAGATTGATTTTGTAATATGTAATTATTCCTAGAAACCTTGTAGTGATTACCAATCTTGTATTTTAAGTATAGGAATATTTAGTTTACCTCAGAATAGGTTGTTTCCTTTCTTGGAGGATATAATTGTATCTATATATTACCTTCTAACTTGGAGAAGGAAGTAATGAAAGAATTATTTTCACAACATTACTCCGTTTAACACGGTATCAAAGCCAGAAGTTTGATACTGAGAGTTTTTTTTCCTTCTGAAGTTCGAATATCACCAACGTAACACTGTTGTGAGTCCGATGGCATCACTATAGGCGAACGAACCTGTAACACCCCGTAAATTAGTGCATTTTTAATGAAGCATTTTTATTTATTTATTCTCTTATTTTATAATTATCGAATATTTTAAATGGGTTATTTTATGATCTTTAAATTGTGGGAATTAAATTGTTATGTTTTCTTAATATTTATTTATTGTTATACATTTAAATTGTTCTTCTTTAAAATTAATTGATTGTGGAATTTAATTATTTTATTTTCATTGTATCATTACGTTTAAATTATTTTAATTGATTTGCTGTTTTAAAATCATTTCCGTTTGATCATTTTCGTGACTCAAGATGTGAGGACTGGACCTCATTTTTTTCACTCCATTTTCTCTTTCCTCTTTTTTTTTCTTTTTTTCTTTTCCTTTTTTTTTTCTTTTTCCCCTGCTTTCCCCCCTCCCCGCGCGACCCAGCTCCCTCTCTCTCCCCGTGCGTCCGTCACCTTCACCCAGACCACCGCCGTCACGCCGCCATGCGCGACACCGCCCGGCCGACCAGCTCCCCCTCCCTTCAGCGACCTCACCCCCCAAATCCCAGCCCCTACCTCGCCGCCGGTAGCCCGCACGCACCCCACGAAGCCGCGGTATTCTTTGCCCCGTTGCGCCGCCGTCGCGCCACCTCCGGCCACCATTTCTTCACTACTTCATCCCCGACCTTCTAGCAACCCAATGAACCCAACCCCAGCTCCGATCCGTCACCGGTGAAGCCCCACCAAGCCCATTTTCGATTTGTGCATCTTTGGCATAAAACCACCCCTTGCGCCGCCACCCACGGCAAACCACCACCACCATTGGCTTCACCGACCTCTCTAGGCCCTACCCTATCAATTTTGGGTCTTAGTTTGTCCCCGTTGAAAAGTGGGTATTTGAGACCCACGGCCACAGTGTATTTTACACTGTGTTGTTGCTGAGTCGCTACATTTTGCAACTCCGTGATCCTCCAGAAATCATATTATAGCGCTGTAAGTATTTTCCTTAAAGAACTTTCATGATTTAAATATATTTTTGCACTAACACATATTATCTGTAAATTGGCTTGTTTTGCCGGATTGAGTCCGAGGAGTTTCGGGGGTCGGATGGATTGTGGACGGAGTTGTTGTGTGTTTGTTTGCATTGTGAATTGTGGTTGTTGGTTATGGCTTGTTCATGTACATCGCATATTGCACGCATTATCATGTTTGTAAAGAAAATTGAGTTTCGCATGATTGCATACATGTTCATGTGTTTATTGAAAATTGGATTCTCATGTGAGTAAAAGAAAAAGAGACTGTAGGGATGGTGGTTGTGTCCCGCCTGCGATTCCCGCCTACGGTGCACGCGGTAGGGATGGTGGTAAGCAGGGACGGTGGTAGAGTCCCGCCTGTGACTCCCGCCTACAGTGCTCGGTTAAGTATTCATTGTGTGGAAATGAACTGTAGGGATGGTGGTAAGTAGGGATGGTGGTAGAGTCCCGCCTGCGATTCCCGCCTACGGTGCACGCGATAGGGATGGTGGTAAGCAGGGATGGTGGTTGTGTCCCGCCTGTGATTCCCGCCTACGGTGCACGCGGTAGGAATGGTGGTAAGCAGGGACGGTGGTAGAGTCCCGCCTGCGATTCCCGCCTACAGTGTCCGATAAATGGGTTGTTTTGTATGAATCATTTTCTGAGAAAATGACAAACTATATTTTTGGGCCGAAATGGGATTTTTGGCGTGTGTTAGAAATAATCATTTTTCTAGAAAAAATTGTATTTTAGGACAAAATGTATTTTGTCATATTGTTGGTTGTATTAATGTATTTTTATCCCGAGAATTGTTTGGTTTATACTTACCTGTGGTACCATTTTATGGTATCGCAGATTTTGATGCAGATGATGATGACGAGCCTTAGCTTGGCTCCGTTGGTGGAGTGATCTGAGATTGCTCCTGTTTAGCGAGTTATGTTTTTATCAATTTATATATTGCCTTTGTAATATATTTGGGATGACTGTATAACTCTTTAAAGATAAATTGTGTTGAATATTTGTATTTAAAATTCTGGTACTTAGTTGACTATTATAATATCCGCTGCGAATTTTTATTGTGCACATTTGCATGTTGCACACACACTTAAGCACATTTCGTTGGGATGCGTGACCGTATTGTCATCATCCCGACGTCACGATTCCCATTCTTTTGTACGCGGGAGTCGGGGCGTCATAGAACCGCACCAATCCCAACACCAGCACCACAGATCATTGTCCATCAAGATAACTCTGCATTTCCTGTTGGTATTACCCTGGATGAGACCGATTACTCATTATGGTCCCAACTTATGGAGATGCGTATTGGCGCTCGCAACAAAGCTGGTTACCTTACTGGTGAAACGAAAAAACCAATACATGGAGATCCAAATCTTGGAATGTGGATTACTGAAAATCACAAAGTCAAAAGTTGGCTTATTGACTCAATGAGTTTGTCACTAATGCAGCGATTTATTCGTCTCCCACAACCAAGGAAATATGGGAGGCTGTATCAAAAACTTTCTATGATGGAACGGATAAAACATGTATTTTCGATATAGGTGTTATGATCCTCAAACCCGAAAACTACATGTCACTTTGGATGCCTCTTTTCGTGAAACATAACCTTATTACTCAAAGGAAGAGCTATATTGAAGAGAATGTTTTCCAAATAGGTGGATGAGGAGATGAATTTATAAAGTTAAAAGAAGTGAATGAATGGCTTGAAAATGGTGGTCAGCAAGGCCATGAGAATATTCCTGAAATTGAGAGTGATGTGTTAGTGCAACCAGAAGTGGCTGCAAGTGCACCTGATATGACAGAGTCATCAATGCCTTCATAGTTGCCTATGTCAACACCATCAACTTAAGAATCAACCTAGAATGTTCTTCCTCAGGTAACTTCGAATCTCAGTATTGAAGAGTCTAAAAAATACCTGATTTTGAAAAATGTATTTCTCCCAAGTATTCACAAAAATCAAATAAGGGAGTTCCCAAGAAACAATACGAACCTGATTCGAAAGCCAAGACCAAGTATCCAATTAGCAACCATGTGTCTTCCCATAGATTGTCTCAGACGTATGCATTTGTTGTTAATCAACTGTCCACTGTATCTATTCCTAGTAGTATGCAGGATGCATTAGCTAATCCAAAATGGACAAAGGCAATGAATGAGGAAATGGAGGCCCTATAGAAGAATGCCACTTGGGAACTTGTCCCTTTGCCCGAAGGAAAGAAAACAATTGGATGTAGATGGGTGTTCACGGTGAAACTTAAAGCATATGGCAGTATTGATAGGTATAAAGCGAGGTTAGTTGCAAAAGGGTATACACAAAGGTTCGGTTTGGATTATCAAGAGACTTTTGCACTAGTGGCCAAGATCAACACAATTTGTATTCTCATATCCATAGCAGCTAATCGGGATTGGCCTCTGCAACAATTTGATGTAAAAAATGCGTTTCTCAACAGAGATTTAGAGGAAGAGGTCTACATGGATTTGCCACCTGGAGTTAAACATAGTTCTTCATGTAGAACTAAAGTTTGTAAATTGAAGAAGTCATTGTACGAACTGAAACAGTCACGAAGAGCTTGGTTTGGAAGGTTCTCTTATACAATGAAGGCATTCGGTTATAAGCAAAGCAATTCAGACCATACTTTGTTTATAAAACACAGAAGGGAAGGTAACAACTTTAATTGTGTATATTGATGATGTGGTTGTAATAGGAGATGACCCATGCGAAATGAAAGTATTACAAGAGTATTTGGCTACTAAATTCGAAATGAAAGATCTTAGACAACTCAAATATTTTTTGGGAATTGAGGTTGCTAGATCGAAACGTGGAATTTTCCTTTCACAACAAAAATATGTGCTAGATATTTTAACTGAAACTGGGATGCTTGCTTGCAAACCAGTATAAACGCCTATTGAGATGAATCATAAGCTTGTAATTTTTCCAGATCAAGCTCCAACAGACAAAAGTCGTTATCAGAGATTAGTTGGAAGATTAATATATTTGTCACGCACAAGGCCAGATATAGCTTATGTCGTGAGCGTGGTAAGCTAGTTCATGCATACACCAAGTGAGAAACATATGAATGTAGTATATCGGATCTTAAGATACTTGAAGAATGCTCCAGGAAAAGGACTGTTATTCTCCAAAAATGATGTTTCGAACATTGAAAGATACACGGACTCTGATTGGGCAGAGGATCAAACTGATAGAAGATCCACATCTGGGTACTTTACTTTTGTTGAAGATAACCTTGTAACCTGGAGGAGCAAGAAATAGAAAGTTGTGGCGAGATCAAGTGTAGAAGCTGAATTCCATGGTATAGCTCATGGTATATGTGAGTTGTTATGGATCAGAGGTGTATTAAAAGACTTGGGAATTGAATATAGACACGCTATGACTCTTCATTGTGATAACAAGGCAGCCATTGAGATTGATAGAATCCTGTACAACATGATCGCACCAAATATGTTGAAGTTGATTGTCATTTCATCAAGGAGAACCTTGATAACAAGATCATACATTTTTCATTTGTCCATTCTGAAAGTTAGTTAGCCGATATGCTCACAAAAGCAGTTTCAGGAAGGGTGTTTCATGGTATAATCGACAAGTTGGGTATGATAGATATCTATGCTATAAACTTGAGGGGGAGTGTCTGCATGTGTGAGGTGTAATATTAGACTGATTTTGTAATCTGTAATTATTCCTAGAAATCTGGTAGTGATTACCAATCTTGTATTTAAGTATAGGAATATTTAGTTTACCTTAGAATAGGTTGTTTCCTTTCTTAATGTATATAATTGTATCTATATATTGCCTTCTAACTTGGAGAGTGAAGTAATGAAAGAATTATTTTCACAGCATTATTTTGTTTAACACTTCAAGTTAGGATTCAAGTGATGGAATAAATTGAAAAGTATTTAGTAACATTTTACATTTTCGTCCTACTCATTGGATCGATCAAGTAGCCAAAATTTCAACCTTGGAATCCTCTTTAGATTACCATATCTGTCAAAGTAATCCAGTGGGTGAGAGAGGAACGGGCTATGGGGAGAAGGAGAAAGAGAAGGAGAAGGAGGAAAAATAAATGAACAAAAATATTGGATCACCTTTACACGTAAGGTGTGCTTTAGCTGATGCCAAGAATTCTACTTTTTTTTTTTTGGGAGAATTTGTAGAAGTCTAGATAAATTCTGTATAAATTTTTATATAAAAAAATAGATCTTATATTAAAAAATATAAAAAATACTTATTTTTTAGCAATATCTATTTATTTATTTTTATAAAAAACTTACATAAATTTGTCTATTTAAAATTTATATTTAACATTACTCTTTTTTAAGAGCTTAAATGTTTTATTTTTAGTTTAATTTCATGATGTTACTCTCCTGAATATGTATAGGCATATATTTTTAGAAAAATGATAGAGCAACCATATAAAAAAAATAACACAATTCTAACGCATTTTTTCTTAAAAAATTAAGACTAGTTGCACACAAATATAATTTTATACTACTGAGTGACATTTTTTTTATTTTATTAATATATATATATTTTTTTAAATTTTAAATTTTTAAATTTTCATAATTTTTAATAGTTGACGTATTAACACCTTTGATTTTGTAAATAAAATTGTAAACATAAATAGTGTTTTTTAAGAATTAATTTTTAAGTTTCAATTGTGTTAAAGCTTTGACCAAAAAATAATTGTGTTACAGTTAATTTCAAAACAAAGTTGTTAAAGTTGTGTTATTGTCGTGATGTATCATTTTTTATTTTTAATGATAAAAATATATATTATGTATATTTAGAAATATTTAAAACCTTTTACAAAATGTTGTCAGCCACTATAATCGGCCATAATGGGCGAAACGGCGCCGTTTATTTCTTGCTGTTTTTTGTCTTGCAGAAAAAGACACCTTAGATCTAATTCAGCTCCTTTACCCTTCTTTCCTCTCGCCCTAGTTCTCGTTCTCTTGTAGTTTCTCAGCTGCATCAAGTGTCAAGTAAAACTGACCAAGCAGCAAGCTAACTGGTCTCCGTACGACAATGGCGGGTACTCTCTCCCCCCCCCCCCTCTCTCTTTCTCTCGATCGCTTCAATATTTTCGTTTTTATTTTTGTTTGGCACAATTCTTAATGCCTTTTATGTTATACTTCTGGTTTGTGTCTATTATATGAAGATCTTGCGTCGCAGTCGCTGGAGCTGATTACTGCGTCGTCGCGGCCGATACTCGCATGTCGAGCGGTTACAATATTCTCACTCGTGATTACTCAAAAATCTGCAAATTGTAGGCTCCTTTATCCCTTTATTTTCTCGATTAACGTTTTCAAATTTTTTGAGTGTCTGTCTTGTTGGTTTGTTTTGGGTGATTGATTGAAAGGATTGGGATTGGTGGGTTACAGTGGTTTTCAGCTATAATATTTGGAGGAGTGGGATTGTATCGTGTATCCATCTCATTAAAGTATAAATTTAGGATTTTGGTTGGCACAATATTTAGGGAAAAATGGTGCGTTAGAGTTACCTCGTCTATAATAATCAAGTTTACTCAATAATTCGATACTGGCTGGGCCGTATAGAAGTTCTTAAAATTCTGGACAAGTGATTGGAAGAGTGGGATTCTTGTGATTTTTAAAGGAGGTTAATGTTTAGGATTCTTAATGAAGTTGTTTTGGGCTATAAGAAAATGATAAAAGGGGAAAGCTATGTAGAAGTCGTGGACTAGGAGATTTTGCTAGGCTTCGCTTTAGGGATACGGTATAACTTTGTGAAATATTGTGTTTCAATGGGCGATAGATAACTAAAGTCAAATTTTCTTTATTTTGTTGCTTAATGACTTTGAGCAACTTTTGGTCATTTTGTTCTTATTTTCTGGACTCTTTGCACCTGATTTATCTTTCCCTTAACCTTGCAGGGCAGACAAATGCGTGATGGCCTCTTCTGGTTTTCAAGCTGATGTGAAAGCTTTACAAAAGCTCTTGGCAGCTAGGCATTTGGTGAGGCTTAAAGATATAACTTTATACTGACTGTGCTGTAATATAAGGTTGGAGCATACAATATTGAGTAGGGTTATATAGATATATTGTGAGTCAGATTCAAACGGCTATTTTGTTTAACTTTGAAGATATCTCATTACTTTCATTTGTTTATAATTTTTCTCTTTTATAGTAAATAGCATAATTTCCATGGGATTCCTCATCACAGATGGGGGAAAACTTTTCTCCAATTGTCAGATGAGAGTCAATTTCTGGATATTTTTCCCATGAGAAGCATGGAGAACTGACAAACAATCTATTTATTTATTTTACATCTTTTAGTCTATAAATGAGGAACTTATTTATCGCAGATGGCTCATTATAAATTCTTAGTGAGAGTCTGAGACTGCTTTCTGCACAAGGGAACGTCTGAGTTTTGGTTCTGGTGGTCTCTCATGTATAATTGGATGGGAGCTCGTACCATCCATGATTCAATTTGAAAGTAGAAGAATTGGGCTTTTGCCTATTCTTATGATCAATAAAATAGTTTACTGATCCAAAAAAAAAAAGTAGAAGAGTTTGATGACCATCGCAAGTCTTATCGCTGAGAACAATATTTTAGGAGTGTGGATAGCAAAAACCATTTGATTTTTGTACTAAAGGGAGGGAATGTTCACGAGTTCTTATTTTCTTTTCAGCTTTCTAGAATGTGATTAGGAGTCCCTTTTGTATACTTCCTGTGTACATGGGCGTTGACTAGTTTCTTTCAATCAATAAATTTCTTACTTATCAAAAAAAAAAAAAAAAAAAAAAAAACTTATCTAAAAAAATGTTCATCTGTATAGATTATCTGCTGGTGATGACTTATAAAAATAAAATAAAATAAATCTTCTGGTGATATTATATATATATATCCATACTCGTCTTTTAGGTTACTATGATATTCGTTGTCTTCATCTAGCCTATCCTCATGTAGAGGATAAGCATTCATCTTCATGAAGAATGGACACTTCTCTTCTATTCTATTATTTCTAAAAGTCAGCCAATGATTTTATGTTGTAGGTGATTCTGGTTTCTCTAGAAATTTGCTTTTTTGGTTATAAAAGTTGGAGACTTGAACTGATGACTAATCACATAGATATCCTCTCTTGAATGCAGATCTATCAACACCAACACAACAAGCAGATGAGCTGCCCTGCGATGGCTCAATTACTCTCTAATACGCTCTATTATAAACGATTCTTTCCTTATTATTCCTTCAATGTTTTAGGTGGCCTTGACAGTGAAGGTAAATCACTACTTTCTTCGAGTGTTGTTCATGTCCTCTCTGTGTTAACAAACGTTTTTTTTTTTTTTTTTTTTTATGGCTTTTGGTGGGGGGGCTGATTTCAAAATTACAGGAAAGGGTTGTGTCTTCACTTATGATGCCGTTGGCTCCTATGAGAAAGTTGGATATAGTTCCCAAGGGTCTGGTTCCACACTTATCATGCCCTTTCTGGATAACCAGCTGAAGTCTCCCAGCCCTCTCTTATTGCCTGCCCTGGTATGTCGCTGACTTAAATTATGGGTTTATATCAGCATCTATAAGTTATATACACCTGATTAGTGATTTTTAAAACTGTCTTTCAGGATGCTGTTACGCCGCTTTCTGAATCAGAAGCAGTTGATTTGGTAAAAACTGTCTTTGCATCTGCAACTGAGAGAGATATATACACTGTAAGTTTCTTTTTTCTCAACAATTCCACCCTTCTTTGTGAGATTCATCTTTCGCTTTATTAACAAATCATGGGTGTTCTACAGGGAGACAAACTTGAAATTGTAATCATAAATGCTGAAGGTATTCGCCGTGAATACATGGAGCTTAGGAAAGACTGATTTCTGTAAACTGTTCTGCTGGTCTTTCCAAACTAGAATGTTGAAATTATATGAAATGCCCTTTCTGGTAATGCCATGGCGGTTCTTTTAGCATTGCTCATCAAGTTTTAACGTCCCAATGATTTCAATTTGAACAATTTGCATTTCCCTAGTGACAATTGTTGCAGCTGTGATGACTGTTTGGGACACGGTTCCTTAGAGGCTATTTTGAGATTTATATGCTGTTTTACTTTTACTCCAATGCTATTCGTTTATGCCTAACACATGGAAAATAGATACGGTAATGACTAATGAGTGATGAATCCCCGCTAATTTGGTGTTAGAATGACAAATGATATGATGTTTAGATATTTGAAATGTTATTTAGAGTCCCTCTTGTTATTACTGTGCAATAATCACGGTGCTTTCTTTTAGTGATGGGTTGTGTCGGTCGTTTTCACACGGTCTCTATTATGATAACAAACATAGAAGTTCTGGAGCATCAGCAAGTTTATTTTTTACTTCTCAGTAGAAGAGCTCAGATCCTTGTTTAGTTTCAAAGCTTGGCTGAAAGAGTTATACTGGACTCAGAAATGCAACAAAGAATCCGAAATTCCACTCATCTGGGTCTTTCGTGCAGATCAGTACATGATCTCATAGGATGTAGTTTTAGTAAATTGGATAGGTACACAATAAATGATGTTCATGTATCCATACTGTATAAGCACAGTCCCTCAAAAGCTGTCTTCAGAACCCCATCCTTTCTTTTCCAGCTCCAGTCGCAATGCCTGTAATGGACACCAGAGGTCAGTTAATTGACTGACCAGTTGCTTATCGCAGAGCTGAGAATGTAAGCGCAGAAACAAGATGAGAGTGCTCAAGATGCTTACCTTGATTCTCTTTCGATTGATATCAAAATCATAGTTTCCGACCCGCGATGCAGATCGATACTCTACAACCGACTTTTTACCCGGTGGAAACCAAAATTCAACATCATCCACAAACTGTGTGAACAGAAAGAACGTGTTAACATTCCCACTTGCTCTTTTCTAGGTAAGAATGAGATATTGCCATATTGGTATTGGAGACGGGTCACGCTTACCCCCAGTATGCGGCTTTCGTATTCAGCGCGCACGTACTCATCTTTCTTCTCCACTATCTTTGGTGTAAACTTGTCCGGTTTTGTTGAATTTATCTGCAACATGAATTTTAGGATCTCGATGTAGCCTGGTTCAAGATTAAGAAATTACTCTTATATGGAGAAGACATGTTGAAAAGTTTATATTACCACTTGGATGAGTTCCTCCATTGCCTCTTCTCTGCTCACAGGCTTTTTCCTACCGCTGTTGTAGTTCCTACAAAAAAGAAAACACCAACGTGCACCACGTTTTCATTGAACGTCCCATGCGGAACACTACTGCCGAAACTCACATTTTTCATGTGTTTGTGAGAAAAAGGTAAAGAACAGGTAAGTCTCCCTAACAGATGGTACCGATACACTTTATATGGCGAAGGGTCGGCCATCCACGCGAGTCCCACACGGTCGGCACAACGACTATTGCCTAATCACTCGTACACATAGGTTGAATTTATGGGTCCAAATTCGTAACCCTCTCTCTTTCTCTCTGTTTTATTATTATTTTTTTATGGGGGATTATACCACTTGCGAAATATTTCGAAAATTATATGGATACATATTATTCAAGCACTAATAGCATAAACTTGTGGGTCTAAATTCCTGAAGCAAAATATTCGTTAAAGAGGGTGGAGAACACGAAAGAGATAGAATTGAACGAGAGCAAAATGGGTAAATTTATACCAGGGAGGAGCATAGTGGGTTAGATCACTGACGTTTTCCGACGTCGATATGCAGGTCTTAGTAGCCGGACAAAGAGCTAGTGCAGGTGGGTTTTTCTGAACCCCAAGGTAGTCTGGTTTTTTTCCGCTGCACCATAATCCACACTTGTAAATTTGTACGATCAATAATGAACCAATAGCGAGCTTAATCAAACAATTTCCCATGCTATAAAAGATGGAAACTCTGATAATAGATATGCACACCCTCCAATTGGCAAAAGCCTTTGGGAAACGCGGAGTGTGTTAGGATAAGGAGCACAAAGAAATGTACCTGAAGTTGAGGATGGCTCCGATTGCAGCTAATTCGCTGCTCCTCAGTACAATTTCCCTGAAAATTTTTTACTTCTTATTAAACTAAATTTTTTTGCGTTTACGAGAGAGAGAGAGAGAGAGAGTACCTCCGGCCAACTTGGTCGGTGGGCTTGTCGGGTTGCTGCTGAGAAACGATGAAACGGGGAGTACAGGAACTCTTTCTGGCCTTCTGATGGTTCTTGTAGAAATAGTGAGGGCTTGGTGATGCCATTGAAGCCATCGGTAAAAAGCTCAGAGCTCTTCCTCCTTGCGGCTCTGCGAGTATTCAACTTGCGTCTCTCTCCAACGGATTTTAATATATTTATAGTAATACAATAATAAGCTTACGCGCTTCCCTGCGGGCTGCCATTGGACCTGGCCAAACACATTAGACGTCGTCGTTTTGTAATCTTCGACCAATAGTAAACGGGCCTACCCAACAGATGGATTCTGTTACGTCTGTAAATGAGCTTCCTAACAAAAACACTGTTTTCATAGAATGGGCTTTCACAGCCATCTTCTTCCGGGTTCAATTGTCATTATATTTTAGATTTGGGACTGATTCATAATTTTTAAAACTCCTTGCCCTCGGGCGGGAAAGAGGAAAAATCCGACTCCTCTTGTAGTCTCTATTCCTAGTCTAGCTTCTGCCACAAGCTTCTTCTTCCTCCTCGTTCAGTTTTTCTTCTCTCTCGTCAATGGCTCGAAACAGGGTAAAAAATATCACTCGCTATCTATCTCTATGATTTCTTTATTTTTATTTCTAAATCATTCACGATCTTCCATAATTTCTCACAATTCCTTTTATCCTTCGCTTGTCTGAAGTCAGTTTGCCTCTTTCTGCATCAATTAACGCGACCTATGTTCTTTTTTCTTGTCAATTTTCATATTTAATGATATTAATTTATCTTTGTGCGTGACTAAGCTGGTTTTACTTTGGATTCCACTGGATTTTTTTTTTTTTCATTCTCTCATTTGGTTACTTTTAATGCTTTATGTTCTATATCACATGCTCTAATTTTTAATTTTTAATTTTTTTATGATGTCTATTGTTACTCTCTTTAGGGTTTAGGGTTTCAAGTTACCAATATTCACTTCCTAATAAGCAGTAAAATTCACAGTCTTTATTGTGTTCTAAACTTTTTATATATTTCATACCTTCTTTTTGTAATTTTGGGCAATAGGAGACCTTGCTATTGTTGCTCGATGTGGGCCCGTCAATGCACAAGGTTCTTCCGGAACTTGAAAAGGTCTGCTCTATGCTAGTAGAGAAAAAGGTATCACCTTTATAAGTTGTGAGTTGCTTTATTTTTTGTCTCTGCAATTTTTATATTCTGTTGATTTACTGAGGATGTTTTTGTCTAATAGACTTCCTTTTGATTTTTCAGCTGGTATACCATAAATCTGATCAAGTGGGTATCATTCTGTTTGGAACTGAAGGTATATTTTAGCTTTCTAATGTACGATTTTGGGTACTTGGAAGCAAATTTAAATTATTTTGTTTTCCCAATTCATTGCTTGAAATGCAGAGGAACTTTTCTTTGGCAGTTATTTGCATTTTTGTAGTTTTCATATGATTAGAATCCTTTCTTTTTCTTTTTGGCCTTCTTATGGATATAACTGGTCAAGAAGCATTCGTTAGTGACAGTACCTTCGGAATTTTCAGACACAAAAAATGAGTTGACAAGGGAAGTGGGGGGATATGAGCATGTGGTGGTCTTACAAGATACCAAGGTTGTTGATGGAGATCTTGTTGAAGCTTTACAACAGCTCCCTCGAGGAACTTTCAATGGTGATTGTATCCTTTATTTTTTTTTAGAGTTTATTCTTTGCTGGTGTGTCAATCTATTATAATCAAAGTTTTCTTGTTGGGATGTACTGTCTGCTTTAAATAAATGTTTTCATACCTTAGATCCCCAGCCTCATGGGTATCAAATATCATGATTTTGTACATTTATAAAGCACAAAGAGAATTATATCAAACTAGAGTAGTGTTATTTGAAGGCCTTTACACCACACACCATCTACATGGCATAATTTGATTTGTAAGTAGTTGATCTTGATTGTCATGTTGGACGATACTTTAACAAATTGAGTTAATAGGCTAAATATATTACTACCTTCTTTTTTTAACCTTTGTATTGTCTTTTATGGATATTTTGTTAATTTATATTATTTTTTAAAAGTATGCACTTATACTTTCAATTAGGCGCATGCTTGCGAGCTCCTAGGCTCTCGGCAGCATTTGCACTTCAGTTTGCCTGGCGCTTTCACCAACACACTTTGACTATATGCTTATTAATGAGTTTCTTGGAACCTTGACTTCGTTGGTAGTTCTTGATGCTATAATTGTTGGGATGGATATACTGATAAAGAAGTTCGGAGAAACGGACAAAAAAAAGAAACGCCTTTGCCTCATAACAAATGCACTGTCTCCTGTTAAAGATCCATTTGAAGGAACGAAAGAAGGTCAAGTCGTCACCATCGCGGAACAATTGGTTAGACATGGCATGGGAATGGAAAGTATAGTTGTGAGAGAGAGGCTTAATGGGACTGCAACTAAGAGAATAATGGATGAAAATGATCATCTATTGAATATATTTGCAAAGAAGACATCTGCAAAGTTGGTGTATGTCGAAAGTCCAACATCATTGCTTGGTGCACTTAGAACTCGAAATATATCTCCAGTTACAATATTCAGGGGTGATCTTGAACTAAGCTCCAAAATGAAGATTAAGGTGAGCTATTTGGTGTCTTGTACAAGTTTTTGTCAAACATGATTTTCGATCTGATAGTCATTGCACGCTACTCTAAACTTGTCCAAAGCTCTATGGACCTTGATTTTCTTGCAAGCACGTAGCATCAAGTACAACACCCTATGAGTTGCCAAGAGAGCCGATTGCCTTGTTATTACTTATGCCATTGGTCGGTGATCACAGTATGGATGCTTTGGATGCCAGTGCGCTGACCCATGCTAAGGCACCACGTCATGTGCAGTAAAAATAAAATAAAATAAAATGGCAGCATTATATGCCACTTTACTGGATAATGTGCCATGTTGTATTTAGCTTTTATGGGGCTTTGTCAAGTTTCATACATTTATTTATGAAATTGAACTAAACCTCTGTGAGTTAGGTGGTAATTCTAGCAGTTGCATGTATTTAATTGTTATTTTTTTAGGTTATGCCTTGTGTTGATTGTAGCTTGCAATTCGCTCATTTATGTTCTTATGTTTGGTTTCTTCAATTATACCTTGTTCTTGTCAAGTGCGGATGAAAAAAAGACCAAATTTATCGCATTGATAACTTAATTGATATTCAGGTGTGGGTTTACAAGAAAACTTCTGAAGAGAAATTTCCTACTCTGAAGAAATATTCTGACAAAGCACCTCCAACTGACAAATTTGCTACCCATGAAGTCAAGGTAGATTATGAGTACAAAAGTGTTGAAGATCCTAGCAGAGTTGTACCTCCAGAGGAAAGGATCAAAGGATATCGTTATGGACCTCAAGTGGTTCCTATAGCTCCTTCTGAATGGGATGCTGTTAAGTTCAAACCAGAGAAGAGCGTAAAACTTCTAGGATTTACTAATGCTTCTAACATATTGCGGTACAATTTTAACTGCTTTGCCCTATTCCAATGGATGGCTGCTCGATTTTGTTTTTTCGATTTTAAGAAAAAATTTCAGGATTTTCTATTATTGTTCTAGTTTTCTGATTATGTGTCCAACTTGTATACTCCCTATGTACATGGATAGCACTCTTTGATTATTAATAAAGCCTTGACTAATTTATCAGAAGGAAAAAACAAATTTGACTGATTTGACTTGCAAGCATATAATTGCCTTTGGGTCCATATCAATTGGAATGATAATCTCTTGATTTGCCTTTTCTTCTGTCTTGGCCAACATAATATATATCAATTATCAAGCCACTATTACATGAAAGATGCCAATGTTTTCATTGCTGATCCGGGAAATACGAGGGCAATTATTGCGGTTTCTGCCCTAGCAAGGGCAATGAAGGAGGAAAACAAGGTGGCAATTGTACGTTGTGTTTGGAGACATGGGCAGGGGAATGTCATCGTAGGAGTTCTGACACCCAATGTATCTGACAAGGACAATATTGTAGGTTTTACTACACATATTTACTGGGTCCATTTAAACTTGTTAATTTTTTCTAGCTTTGCTTCTCATTCCTTTGATGGCTTTTGTTCCATACTAATTTTGCATGTAATTGCTTGGCAGCCTGATTCGTTTAACTTCAATGTGCTTCCCTTTGTTGAGGATGTTCGGGAATTTCAATTTCCCTCTTTCAACAATTTCCCAGCATCATGGCAACCTAATGAACAGCAGCAAGAGGCTGCAGATGACTTGGTGAAGTTGCTTGATCTGGCACCATCTGGCAAAGAGGAAGCTCTGCAGCCTGAATTTACACCAAATCCTATTCTGCAGGTACTCCATTCATGCAATTTCACTATCTGTATAATAATTGTTTGATATGGAGTGCAAATGAGTGCATGGTCTATGGCATGAAGTATTCTTATGGGTGGGGGTTATTGTTTGTAATGGACTAAATGTCCATGATCTTCTTTTTTGATTGTAAACTCCAATTAGGTTATTCTCACGTATACTCCCTATGTACTTGGGCTTTGCCTACTTCTATGAATAAAATATCTTGATTACCTATAAAAATAAAAAAAAGACTTAAAAGGATATAGTAAAAAGAAGAAGTCAATGATGCTATTTCCTTGAATTGTATATATATGCATAGAGCATGTCTAGTTTGAGCAAAGGAAATAATTGGATCTGGAAAGTTTGGGCCTTCTTGGATTACTTAAAACTACTCCAGAGGAGAGAATTTTCGTAGCAGTAAAACGTTGTCACACGATAATGATTCTTGAACAGTTCTAAAAATACAATATTTCAAAAGCTTTATGAGAGATGGACAAGGAAGTTTGTATCTGAGGCTTGGGAGCCACTTTAATATGCTTTGCTGGTTTTTAGCTTGTAACTAACAGATATGTGATTTATTGTCAGCGTTTTTATCATCATCTTGATTTGAAATCGAAGCACCCAGATGCAGCCATACCTCCACTTGATGAAACCCTCAAGAGGATAACGGAACCTGATCCAGAACTATTTTCTCTAAACAAGTCTGCTATTGATGCGTTTCGAAGGAGTTTTGAACTCAAAGATAATCCAAAGGTCATTCTTGCTGATGCAGTTGCAAACTAATAAAATATGTTATGATGTGAACTTTTGACATAGTCATTGAGGTTATAAATTTTATGTGGCTCACAGCTGAAGAAATCAACTCGGAGAATTTTGCGAGAAAAAACTTCTGGATCAAACATGGGAAAGGGTTTTGCTGACATTTCTGTTCAATCTCTCAATTCCATTGAAAATACGTCTGCAGTTAAGATTGAGATAATTGGGGATTTGACCCCTGTCCAAGATTTTGAAACCATGATGTCACGCAGAGACAGTCCAGAATGGATTGGTAAAGCAATCAAGGATATGAAAAACAAAATATTTGACTTGGTGGAGGATTCCTATGAAGGGGACAATTATCCTAAAGCACTGGAATGCCTAGTTGCCCTTCGGAAGGGTTGCATCCTTGAGCAGGTACATCCCCATCCCCCCTCACCACCAAAACCAAAAGGAAAAAAATCAAAATTCTTCCCCCAGTCTATTTGTGCTCCTACCCGACCAGATTTAATTCAAAGCTACAGTTTAGTTGTAGAATTTAATTTATTTTGAATTGTCTTATTAGACCACCTGTCATAAAAGTTTGGTTTGTGGGCTAATAAAATTGTTTGGCATGATAGCATAGGTAAACAATAGGGCAGTGATCTTTTCGGTTTAAATAACTTGACCTTTTCACTACTCATTGGTTTATCTATAGTCCCATATGTTCGTTTGGGATAGTTTTTCGAATAGATGTTTGTTCCTTAATATACAAATTGTAAATGTTTAATGGTCCGAGCAATTTGGTGATCTCTTTTATTTTGACAACAATGGATAGACCAACTGCTTATTAGTTTTCCTCGTCTTTGGCAGGAACCAAAACAATTCAATGATTTTCTGCGCCATCTTTGTAAGTTCTGCCGGGAGAAGAACCTCAGTAGTTTCTGCGAATTTCTTACATCCAAAGAACTCACCCTAATCTCCAAGACAGAAGCCATAGACAGGTTTTGTATTACTGCGTCTCTTGCTCTATTCAAAATTTTTAGAACATACTTTGAATTCAGTAAGTGTTCTTTTGCATTTTCATTTCATTTGTCAGCGAGGTAATTTTTTTTCCCTTTTTCCTTGAGCAGTGAAGTTAGTGATGATGAAGCCAGGAGTTTTCTAGTCAAATCAGACACAAAAGTTGAGTGACTTGAGTGGAGAAATTCTCTTTTCTTGTAGACTATTCCCATGTTGATGCTAATCAAATTTACTATGAATGGGGATTTGCTGTAAATATTCCTTAAATCTTCAATTTTAGGATCTGCTCCAAGCATGGAAGGCTCAATGAAATCTCGGTGAAACAGGAGAGATCGATTAATCACTAGCTTCATTAGGAAAGTGTGATTAAAATATGAGAAAAAACATAACTTATCTTTTTAGAGTGTGACAAACGACAGCCTACGCGAGGCATGACCAAAAGCGATTCAAATCCCAAACTTGGGACAAATCCATATTCCGGGAGGGTGGTTATGGCCATCCATCGTTCTATAATCAAAGAATATGGTGAGTTTGGGGATGTGATAACTCTCAGTATGTGGTTCATAACGGATGAACTTCTAGAGGACAACATCCCCTCTTTAAAAAAGGGAGAAAAATCATCATCTATTTTGCCCACGTCTCATTTTTTAACTTGCACTAGAGTGCTCTTTTTTCCTTTTTCGTGCTTTCCCCCCCTTTTGTCTGAGAATAAACTCGATCCTCGAAGTGAAACAGCCCGTTTCTTCTCATTCATATCCAGCATAACGAAAAATATATATAACATAATAGTCCACTTAAAAACAGGTTTTCGACAAAATTTACGACAATTATGTCTGATTCTGCACCAATCATCTGAGACCCAAAACTACACAGGAATAACAAGACTTTTTTTCCCCTTTAACTATTAGCTTGCATCTCGCACCACCTTTAGCCACCAATTTCAGGACCACAAGCGATGAGGCGGATTAATCAGTGGACTTTGACCAATTCGATATCATACACCAGCCATGAGTCTGGTGGTACATTCTCCCCGCGTCCTGCACTCCCAAAACTGCAACACAAGCACAGCATATTAAGCATGGCACTGAACACTCGAACAAAGAAGCAGAAACAAAATGTTCTGCAATAATCGGTTGATCACGTACCCCAATGATGGTGGAATTGTAAGTCTTCTTTTCTCACCCACTCGCATGCCTAACAATCATGCACACAAGTCAGCCAAAGAACAACAGTAAATAACTTTCAGCATAGCAATTAAAGTTTAACGGGGTTAAAAATATCTCAAAGTCATTACCATCAAGACCGATATCCCAACCCCCTATAACTTTTCCCAAACCTGCAAGAGGCCACACATATATATATGTTATACTACATAACAAAACTAACAAATATCTGAGTAAACCAGCAATCTATATCATAGGTAGTACCTATCCGAAACTTATAGGGAGCACACCCTACATTTGAGTCAAATGATTCTCCATTCTTTTTCAACTTCCCGTTGTAGTTGATACTGACCTGAATCCGGACAATTGATATCAATCAGCATTTTCTAGAACACACTTCTTTCAATTACTAGTGCAGAACAAGATGACAATATTCTTTTTGGCAAGTCACCTTTCAGCCAACCCAGAAAAACAAGATGACTATATCACCTTTCTGTTCATTACTTGGGATGAAAAACTACATGCAGCATGGCACATTTAATTATCATCATTACTTAAATATGGATTCGAAGGAACTCACCCTTTTCCCCGAAGCAGCGACTTTGCTGTCTGGTTTCCCTATTTCTAGCACCTCAATGATTAATCCGTTAGACAAGGTCCAAATTTGAGAAGACTTGTCACTCATTTTCTTGTCCTCAATCTTGTCCATTGGCAGAGGGGTTATATTCATATTCACAGCTTCCTCTTTCTCCTTGGTTTTACTCTTTTTCTTCTTCTTCTTCTTAATATTCTTGCCCTCAGAGTGATTGTCATCAGCAAATTCATGGGCACTACTCTCAAAACACCTGTATAATATGTAAGAATGATTGAAAAGGAAATCAAATGGCTAATAAATAGTAGCTTGAGTGCCATTCATCTTGACCTGCCTAGATGAACAATAAAATTGCCCAAGTAATGGATTTAAAAGAAAATCAGTAAATGTGCTTTTTCCTAAGCAAATGAATAAAGATGTTCTTTGTAATTTTAATCAGTTGACTGGTTTCAATTTTTCTTGAATTTGGGTTAAGTTGGGTTGGGGGAGAGTTCATAGTTCGTGTGACTTCTGTGAGTGTGTTTCCGTGCCTTCATTGAATACTTCACTGGACTCTATTGTATTTGGATTGGGTTGGGTTGGGGGAGGGAGCGAAGTTCATGCAACTTCCTTGTTATGCATTTGTAGAATTGAAGCTCAAAAGTATACCGACTTGAGATTGTCTGGATACTGATTTTGTTCTTCCATAGGCAAATCGCGGACAATGTCATCAGCCTTTGGTTCATTTTGCTGAGCTCTATCTTCTCGGAGAACATTGTCATGCTTACTGTCAGCTTTAGAAATCTTTGTATCGCTTGCCTGTTGTTTACATTTCTTCTTAGGCTTTTCACCAACTTCAGAGCCAACTTCTGTGAATGGCAGTGATAGATTTTCTGGCAGTTCAGCTTCCCTGCTCAAGAAAATATAAACAACAAAGGGGCCAACAAACTGAAATCTCAGTAAACCCTCTCAATAGGAGGAATGTTAACCCATGCTTGGACGCCTGAATACAAGTCTGTTATATATTTAAAGCACGGATCACAGAAGTACTCACTGATCATTGGCCTCATCCCTCAAAGGGAAATCGTGGAGCCTGTAGTCAGTGTTCGACTCAATTTTCTGGGTTTTACCTTCTTTAACAACATTGCTATGCTTACTTTCAGCTTCATCATTCTTCCCCTCCTTTGGCCGTTCTTTCCTTTTCTTCTTTGGCCTCCCACCATCTTCAGAGGAAGGCAGCAAAACTGTGTCCATCACTTCAGCTGCCCTGCATGAGTAGGTTAGAACAATTACAAAACCTTTGATTTTTGTTGTGTATTTAATGTGTATGAGCATGTCTGAAACTAAAAGCAGAGATCACAAAATTACTGACTTGCCCTTGGCTTCCTTCCAACCTTGTCCATCTTTCACAGCCAGATCATGTCCAATATTATCAGTCCTTGCCTCATCTTTCAAGGTTAAATCCTTATATATAATATAACTACAGTTATCACTATCGGCTTGGAGGGGTTTCTCCTCCTTGGACTGATCTTTTCTTTTCTTCTTTGGCTTAATACCATTTTCAGGGCCCCCTTCAGAGGACAGCATGCAATTGATCGGCATGTCAGATTGCCTGCACAAAGCATTCCAAACAAGATGGCCACTCTGTTTAATGTTGTTTGCCATAAATATATATGGCAAAGGAATAAAGAAACTTTATCTTTTATTCACACATTTGAGAACATTCTCATGTAATGGTTTTAGTACAACAAATATATATACCTTTTGTACAAACCAGTCAAGCTCTTAAAGAACTTAAATTGACATGGCTAGTTATTTAGGACTTACCCCTTTGGCTGGCCATCGACAAGACCATCAGCTTTTCTTTTTGGTTCAATGACAGGATTAAAATCATCTTCTGTCTTCTTGTAACTGATTTCACCTTTACCCTTGCTGGCTCTGCCCGGTACTTCCTCTGTTGTTTTCTTTGTGGGGTTTTTGGTCTCGCCCTCTATAAAAGCATCGAGAACTTCTCTTTTTGTTTGAATAGTGTAATTTCCATCATCTTCCATCTCCTTGACACTAGTTTCACCTGTTCCTTTGTGAGTTTTGACTTCTACTTCCTCTGTTGATTTTTCTATGATACTTTTTTGCTGATCATTTACAACATTGCCAGCTTTTCTAGTTGATTCACTAACATAATTTCCTTCATCTTCCGTATTCTTCTTACTAGTTTCACTCATTTCCTTGTCATCTCTGTCTACTTCCTCTTTCGTTTTTTTTGCAGTGGTTTTACTCTTGTAGAAAGATGAAATCGGGATGCTATCTTCATCTTCACTTTCAAAGTCTGGCTCACCACTACGACCATTTACAATATTTTTTTCCTGAGAGCATCCCTCCTCTTCAGACTCGCTCATTTGGTACCTCTTCCTAAGCCGTCTTCGGCTGCCCTTACCATGCTTAGGCCTCTCACTATCCAACATCTCAACTGAAACTACTGAAATCAGAACCAACAAAAAACATGCAAGCAAACATTCAGACACATCTTCCCACCCAGGTTATCCACACAAAATGGCATAAAAGGGTGTAGAGCTAACATCACAGGCTACATTTTAGCATCCTATATGGAAAATTTATGAGGGAAGTGATTAAAAAAGATACCTCCACCATCGGAAATGAGAGAAGGGGGGTAGACTTCTGGATCATCGTCGTCAATAAAACTATCTTCATAATCATCTTCATCACTATCCTCAGACCTCTCTGTTTCTGTGTCAGCAATATCTTCCCCACAAGGTTCTCTTGTCATTACAGTAAAGGAAAAATAAACAAACCCTTGGAGGAAAACAAAATCCAAAACAAAGAGTAAGTATTAATTTTTTTTATTGGCACGGGTGTCCGGGAACAACGTCTCGACTAATCCCAGGGGTGCCCAAGACCTCGACAAAGGGTGAGTATTAGCACCGTTTGGATTCAGAGATGAGTTGAGATAATTTTAGATAAGTTGAATAAAATATTATTAGAATATTATTTTTAATATTATTATTGTTTTGGTATTTGAAAAAGTTGAATTGTTTATTATATTTTGTGTGGAAATTTGAGAAAGTTATAATGATGAGATAAGATGAGTAAAGTCTCGAATCCAAAGAAGGGCTTAATCTAAAACAAAAGGTCACCATATGCAATATATTTACTGGGCACAGTTAGATAAATGTTACCTACAAAGGAAAACAAACAATTAGATGCACATGTTTCTATATCGACGGATTTTTACAGCAACCTATACTTCAAAACGTTCGACTTTCCTATTTTCCCAGCAACTAAATAGATAATAGGCGCATAGACCGCTTACCTAAGAACATCAAACTGTTAAAAAAACTCAAGCCATAAACAATCTCCAGAGTCCAAAGTTCAAATCAAGAAAAGGATACGAATCGTGCTGGCCACCACGCATATAGTAACCAGTGAGGAAAACACTCCGAGGACCAAGAACCGAGAAGACGACATCGTCGGCCTCTTCAAATTCCAGATTCAGTTGCACTGATTCAGCACTCACAGGATACAAAGCGCAAAGATAAACAGGACTCCTGTTTCCTACATTACACTGAAGTACGCTTTTGGCAGTGGCAGTGCCAAGTGCCAGAGTAGCCTGAGAAAACCAACAAACCGATCATTAACCGATATGGTAAATCTGTTCTTTCCGAAACGAATCGTATTTAATCGGAATAATTCTTTTAAAAAATCCAATAACCGCCAATTTGTTTACAATAGCTCATGTCTCAGAATACAATCACGAATTATAAAGATTGAGAGAGAGAGAGAGATTGACAATCTCTGCTGGAAATGCGTACCATTGATATATGAAGCCGTCCTTTCAACTCGTCAAATTCATGAGTGAAAGGCTTCCCAGGTTTTACTTCGATTCCTGAAAAATTAACGCATGTGGATTTAGGAAAAGATTAATTTTCCCGCATACAATCAGCACAACTCCTCAAATTGTGTTTTTTTTTTAGGTTGGGGTGAGATAGGGGAACTTACCCCAGAAAGCCATTTTTGAGGACAGAATCAGAGGCCGACCAGAGGCGTATCCTCGGATATGAATCGATGTGTTTATTTCTCGCTTCGTCTCTTAAACCCTAGAAGAACCACAGCTAAGCCCTTATTTCATATCTGTCTATAGTCTTTTTCTAGAGGCATGGGTGGGTCCTTCTACAACCCAACCCAACGGTGCTATGTTACATTGTTACGTTGGGGACCCACATGGGCCGTTGTGCTGTGCTGATATGTCGTATGTAGCCTTACAAAATAATATTATTTATCATTTTAATTTTTATTATCTTTTTATAATTTTATGATATAATATTAAATAATTAAAAATTATTTATTATATTTTATTTATAAATTTATTATTTAATACCAAATGATAAAAATATAATAAAATTTAAAATGATAAATAGATTTTTTCTATAATAATTACACGAAGCCAAACTCAGGAAAGGGAGCAGCGCGGGACTTTCAAATTTCGTATTTTACGTTGGTTAATGGTTTTCGACTTTCAAAGCTTGGATTTTGGTTCGGTATTATTTTAGATCATTTATAAATAGTAATAAAATAATTTATAAATAAAATTATTAATAAATATTTTATAAATAATAATAAAATATTTAAAAATAATTGTGTTCTCAAATAAATCTTATTTTTGCCTGATCACTATAGTTAACTGGTAAATAGTTGTGTTCTCAAATAAATCCTACTTTGCCTAATCACCATAGTTAACTGTTAAAATGAAAAATAAAAAAATCTGTAGTTCTCCTGAATTATTTATCCATCGATTTATTTTGCATTTTCTTTGTTCACATCCCACTCTTATTGATTTCTTCGTAGAATAATAAAATTTAATGTCACCGAATTCTTTAATAATTCCACCAATTTTTTTTCGTTAATTAATAACAGACAACTGTGGCTACCTAGCTTGATGATATCATTTGGGACGAAAAGCATCCTAAACTAAGCACTAGTTTGGATTGACAACGTAATATAATTCATTTTATCTCATTTTATTACTATAATTTTTTTAAAATTTTACATAAAATATAATAAATAATTTAATTTTTTTAAATTTTAAAATAATAATAATATTAAAAATTAATATTTTAATAATATTTTACTCAATTTATTTAAAAATTCAAACATAACCTTAAGAATTCCTGTTGAAACAGCGAAAGACAGACTAACAACGCGCTCTAGTTCTATAACAATATCATTTACACTGGAATTGGGTGGGGTGCGCCAGGCCCGTACAATAGTGCAACGCATGGGCGACGCTTGAAAACCCCGGCAGCAAGCTGCCGTAATGGGCTTTCCCCCTAAAAAAATTAATTTAATATCGTGTGACCCGATGGGCCACGTATCAGATATTAAACTGATAAGAACAGATACTACACTTGATCTTAGCCAAAAGGCCGAGAAAGGTATGCTTTGTATTGTCCACCCATTCGGCTTTTATAACCCTGCCTTCACATTCGGCCTCTCCTATTCTCTCAGTGTGGGACAATGGACAATAGAACTTGCGGGTTGCGGCTATTGACAACCAACATGTGGGGAACTAGTCCGCACATCTATAGAACAAATTCTTGGAGGAAAGAGTTCGATCATTTGTGACGCCGAAGAGATGAAAATGAAGGGCGAGAGAGATTTGTTGCCTGGGCAATTTTTGATTCTGCAAAGATTTTCTTGGGTTGACAGTTATGATTCGCCGGTAAATGGTAAGCATCTAATTAAGGCTAGAACAAATAACCCAAGGTTCGAAATGTTCTAAATTTGCTCCATCGATTGATGACGAAGCCAGGAAATGAGATGCACCCCAGTTTGACTAAGATGAGAAAAGGATAAAATTATTTTCTCCATTTAGCAACTCAAGAATGCCCGTCTAGCTCAGCCGGTAGAGCGCAAGGCTCTTAACCTTGTGGTCGTGGGTTCGAGCCCCACGGTGGGCGCCTTATTTTTTTTATCGATTTTATTAACCTGTTTTATGCAACTTTTATTTATTTGTCATAGTAAAACGATGCGTTGCGTCTCAGCAGCCACCTCAAGGAATACAATTAGCCAATTAGAGTGTGAAAACAAAAATCAGTTCAGTCCAGCGTAGTACCCGTTCAGAATTAAACCCGATGTGATATAGATTTTCATATTTTAAAAATTCTTAAAATTGGGAAAACCGAACCGGACCAAAACTAAAAAAATTGAAAGTTTCGGTTTCAATAGTGAATCGGTACAATATCGATTCTAAAATTTTCAAAACCGGTGTATACTGATTTGGTTCTAAAACATATATAAAACCGGTCCTAAATACAATCATATTCATAAATGTCACAGTTGTTTCCAAATCTCTCACACAAACGCCCTCACAAGTCAAAGCATTTGCACATGAGCATTCACAAATCTTCCGAAAGTCGTGAAATCATTCTTCAAGCAGTTTTTGTGGTACTTCTATTCTTCCGGTGCCAAACGGTCTCAAACAGCATACTTCGTCCCCAATTATTTGTCTATCATAGAATGTTCTAAAACACTATTCAAACAGCATCTCCCAAGTCTTTTATATGACCATTATGGTCAGGATCGCAAGGAAAGGCATACAGAGCCAACGAGCCCGAGTAAAATTGGTTCTAATCCACGGCAATTTCAACATAGAAACTATTATTGTAACACCGCATAGACGGATGCATAGGTCAGTCAAAACCAACCACATTGTCTACTTCTCTATCAATCTGTGTCACCAAAATTTCAGTACAATCAAACTATGCGAATGCGAGTGAAGATAAAGGCTTTGGTCTCCGAATTTGCACGCTCCTGAAGATCCTGCATCCTACCTTCTAGCTAAAAGGTATGTAGCTTGCATTGAGTAAGTTGTTGAAACTATTAACCATTGGAGGAAACAAGGGTGAATAACTAGACAAGCAACCTTGTATGCTCAGGATCTTCATCATCCAATGCTTCAAGCAAGTCCACCAACACATTCATTACATTAGGATCAGCGAGTTGATGGAGCTGCCCACAACTTCACTTTCTTGTCAACACTACCTGTGGCTAAAAGCAAAACTTCTCCATCTCCTGCAGAAGCATATAGAAAAACAAATCATCTGTAAAGCTTGCTTTTGTGTCTATTAACACCCTTTTAATCGACAGAATTAAGCAGGAGCATATTTTGCATCTAATTGATCAAACGTGAGCTTTTCCAGACAAGGTCATTTAGACTTCTCGGACTTCAAAAATGATAGGAGAAAATTTTCGTGAAGGGGTTTCTTAGCTGGAATTTTCAAGTCTTAATCTTCTGCGAGAAGAGAGGCTTCCATTTGAAAACTTTGAGATGACTCGGCTAGAGTTCAAGAAGAGAAAAGTAGAAAAATGTGCAGACAATCATATGTGCCATATCAGGAAGGTGATTTACCCATAGGAATGATCTTAGGTGCCCATAAGATGCATGTGATGTCACCTGCATGATAGAGTCATAGACTGATGTCAAAACAAGATTCATAAGAAAATAATTTTTTTTTTTGTAATTGGAACAAATCACTAAAATGGTTAATTCATAGAATGACAAAGGTTGGCTTGTGTGAGCCAGACAAAAATGTTCCAGACCATAAATAACTAAAGAAGTCCAAATGAAGAATACTCATCAACAAATACTTAGAAAACATTCATTTTTGGAGTTAACAAACGTAAAACTTGATAAAATGCAGATAGGACACTATCTACAATTTGCACAGTAAAGAGCTAAATTTCTGTGGATCGCTGAATGGCAATTTAGACAAACATATAAATATTCCATGAAACAAGACAACATCCTTGGTATGAATCTAAGTAGACCTGAGACAACAGCGATTACAAATGAGAATATTTGGCTAAAGGAAACATATGTCAAACTAGTTCATAATTAACATAACAGTATGAAAAAGCAAATAAAAAATAAAGCAGAAAAACATTCAACTAATTAATACCTTCATGTGCTTTGTCAGCTGTGTCCAAAACTTTCCCAGTTTCTACACATAACCACTGCAATGTCGAACCATGAGTTGCTGCCAATATCCTTCCATCTGGGGATATACAAAGACGATCATAGTGCAAAGTAGCACCACTTGAATCATGAAGTGGAATTGGAAACACCTTCAGAGTTTTTGGATCCTCGTCAAGATGATACCGAACTTCAAGACGACAGGTAAATGATGGTCAGCACCAACAAGATAACTTAAGGCATTATGTGAAATTGTTAGAACTGCTATATTCACATTGGTTTTTTTATGTTGACTTGGGGGGGGGGAGGTAATTGCTCATTTGATGCAAATGTCTTCTCTTTATACAGGCATATGCATCAGAGACATTGGTGAAACTTAATTCAGCACACCTTTGATCTAGCCTCGTATACATGTTTTACTAAAAGACTTTTTATAGGTAATCAAGAAGTTTTATTCATAAAAAGTTTTGCTAAGACTATTAAAGTGCACTCAACACGTTAAAGAATGATTTTGTGTTTCACCCGCCCCCGGGGGGGGGGGGGGGGGGGGGGGGGGGTTTGTTAGCTCAATTACATGAAAAAAGCTTGGTAAAAGTACGTGTCAAGTACATTGTTTTGATGGTTATTGTGCTTCAATCCATTCATTCACTAACTCACTCTTGGATAAGGTCATGAGGATATATATTCTTTCTCCAATTGTTCATAGAAGTATATTTTTCCTGAATAAATGCAAAGCTTAGGAGAAATATGTATGAAATGTGTACACACACCATTGATATTCCAAATTCTTATTGAACCATCTTTGGAAGCTGTGATGATTTGCTCTGAGTTAGGAGCAAAACATAACCAAGTTACTGCACTCTGAACATCAAAAGAAGGAATATTAGACATGAGAAGCAATACAATTATTAAACCATCAAGCAATGATAAGAACAAATTCACATAAAGAAACATGGTGACTTTAGTAAGATTAGTAAAGGTAATATATTTCTATGCCAGAAATTCCACTAGAGAAATGAGACATTTGTGGATTTTCTGAAAACACTCTTAATGCCAATCAACATTGCCTGGACTTTCTGATGCCATATACATCTAACCTAAAGTTCTCTTTTTTTTTAATAAATAAAAAAACTTAATAAGTTCTAAAACTTCTATCAACTTAAATTTTGAAGAACAATGCAAGCAGGGATCAATTTGGAAAACTTAAGTTTTCCTTCTTTCTTTTACATCTAATCTAAAGTTCTACACACTTCATGAATATAAATACACAAAATGGAAAAAAGAACGAAAAAGAAAGAAAAGTCAAGGGCAAACAAGCTTTATGAAGACATGACTTGAAAGTATAACCTTGTGCCCCTTAAGCTGCATAGCTTTTAAAACCTCCTTGACTGAACCATCCTTTGAGTATACTATTTCCCAAACCTGCAAAAGAAATCGTGTCAAAAGAGTAATTCATTAGTTGACATGAACAATCAGATAAAGTTGCAACTCGTTCCAGATTAGATGTGTGGGACACTCAAATTGAGAAGCAAGGCATACATACCAAACACCTAGGACAAGACATTCGTTTCAGCAAGGATAAAATTGGTAGCAAAAGGAATTATAGATGGAGTGCTAGAGGATGCCATGAAGAGAAACCTTTTCATGAGTTGGTTGAGAAAAAATGTGAAGCAATCACTAACTGCAGATTGCTCAGGATAAACTAGAGATACTCACCTTCACATCCGCAGTAAAGGCTGCAGCAGCAATAAAACGCCCATTTGGTGATATGGCAGTCATGGTGTTTTTCAACTGATTTGTGTCAACATTTCCCAAAATCTTCCCAGTTCTTCCATGCCAAAGTATGATATCAGTCCCTGAAAGTAACGGATCAACAGAAGCAAACAAAAACAAACATTTTCAAAGATAAAAGAAGATAAATTACCTTCTGAACAAGAAGCAATAATTGTACTTCCATCAGCACTTCCATAACTTGCAGTAGTGCCAACAAGGGTTATAATAGCTCTTTTCTCATGAACTTTGTGATGTTCCCATTTAATTTCTGGGAGAGGAAGCTTGGCTTGTTTATTCTCATTAGAATCTTTGGGCTTTTCCTCTCCATACATGTACAAAGAAGAACCAGTAAGCGTCTGAGAAGCTATGACTATAGAAGACACATCATCAGAGAATGCAACTGCTGTTGGATGGCCACCAGCAGGCAAATTCATTCTCATAAACCTGCAAAAAATTTCAAATAATACATGGAGTAAAAAGCAAGAAAAAAGCGCCTGCATCTTTTATATTGAGGTAAAATCTAATATTATATCAAGGTTACTAGAAATTCATACTTGAAACTTTTACTTGAAGCATTATCCAACTTGAATACCCTGACCACTCCATCGGCACAAGCTATGTGGATATAAAAGAAACTAAAATGAGTATCAGAAAATATATCTTGCATAAGAAAGAAATCAAATTGTTCAAATGAAAGAAACTCAGTGAACACCATATGAAAATGAGAAGGGATGCAATCTCCACAACATTCTTTTTGTGCAAAACATTCCAGATAGATTTAAGGTTCCATCATTTAATTACAAGCGATGGCTAGTAGATGATTAAGCAAATGAGAAGGCCAGAAAATAATCATTCATGCAAGGATAAACATAATCTAGTGCAACCAATCTCCCTCGCCATCTTAATTGAAGGCTCCACCATAGTAGACAGTTATCCCAATAAAAATATTTATAGACAAAAAGACAAAAGAAAGAGAAAAAAAAATAAAAGGAGAGAGAGAGAGAGAGAGAGAGAGAGAGACCAGTATACACATTATTTCAGCTGAAATCTCTTACTCCACCAGACATCTAGATTCACAATTCTGGGATTACCACTAATAACTTGAATCCTTTTATGAACATCACCAGCAAGAGATATACATAAATTTGCACAAAAATGAATAATCACCTGTTGCCAAACTTCGCCCATCAGAGGAAAAACTTATCCCTGTGACTGAGTCGCCATGACCCTTTAGAGTGTTTAAATCCAAGGGATGATGCCGTTTGTTTTGATCCTAAATTTCAAATCCAAAGCAAGCACCAAAACAAATTCGAACATGATTCAAGAAGTTATATAAAAAGTTACGAAGAAAAAAAGTAAAATATATAAACTATACTGTTGCAAAAAGGTTGAGAAAATTTATATCCTGGTAAACTACACCACCTAGCTAGAAGTTTGGGGAAACCCGAGGGGCCTCTATTTTTAGAAATTATACTCCATCCTGATTCCCCTTGGAATTTGGGAAAGAATAAGGAACTAATTATCTCTTATTTTCAGAAATGACACTTTGTTTGAGATTTGTGATAGATATAACATCTACATGGTTACAACAACTCATTGGCCATTTTTTTCTTTTTTGATCGGTACAACAACTCATTGGCTGTTACAAGCTACGACAATTTATTTTTTTTATAAGTAATAAGAAATTTTATTAAGACAAGTAAATAGGCGTAGCCCAAGTACCCAGGAAGTATAGAAGCAGAAACACCCAAATACATGGTAGAAATTAGGAACTAGGAAAAGCTGAAAGAAAATCATGAAGATTATCCCCATTCAATACAAGAAAGCTACGACAAAATATTTTCTTTTTCAATACTAAATTTGATGCAAAGTAACTTATCAAAAAAATTCATGCAAAGTAACCTCGTATAATGGTTAGATGACAGGGAAAAATCATTTCCCTATTGATAACTTGAAAGCCAAGATAACCTAGAAGAAAATATCCAAACCAAATCAAATTTCGAATTTCCCTTCATCTCCGTTTTTTTTCTTGATTTTCTAAAGAACCAAACAGAAGATATAACTTCACAGGCAATACAGTACATCTTCTGAGATAAATTCTTACAGAGAATTTTAAGTCTTACCTAAACAAATAAATTCAACCAAGCATAAGATTCCACATTTTCTTTTCTTAATATCATTCCTCCTTTTGATTTTCCCTTCTTTCTCTCCTTCCTTCGGTAGGAAGACACGGAGTTCAAGATCGTATATACCTTATCAGCAGCAGAGTGGGAGTGAGCTTTGAAGTGAGACTTCTTGGGTGGTGGAGGCCTCTGGTGCTTCTTCGGATCCGACTGGAGCTCCGCTTTCGCGATGGACTGGACCTCGGATCTTCGCTTGCCGAAGTAACTATTGAAGAAGGCGAGGGCGATTACAGCGCCGAGCAGTACCGAAACGATCGTAAGCGCTAGAACCGGATCCATTTCTTGACCCGCTTTTGTGATGAGGAGAGGTGGAAGATGGGTTCGGAGAAATGGTAATGGCGGGGGTTTAGATTCGTGGGAAATGAGTTTGCAGCTGATCACTTGGGATTGATTATTCAGTGATTAGTGCAACGGCAACGTATCGACAGGGATACGTGTCCGCTTAAAAGAAGAAGAATCATGTTTTCACTGGTATGTGGTAATGCTCACTTTCTTAACATTTTCCCCAAAAAATAAAATGAGGGAATAAAATGTAACGATTTAAGAATAATTGATCAAATATTATAATTAAAACTCATTTATATCATTATAGATTTAAGTAATTTAAATTTGAATCTAATACCCGACGTTACCTGTTAAGTATTGCTCAACCAAATAGGCAAAGCCTTTTGTTTTATTTATTTTAAAAAAATAAATTTTAATCATTCACAATTACACTTCTATCTATTTAAAGGCTCCGTTTGAATATAAAAACGGTTTCATTTCATCTCATCTAATCATCACAATTTTTTTAAATTTTTACACCAAAAATAATAAACAATTTAACTTTTTCAAATCTTAAAATAATAATAATATTAAAAAATAATATTTTATTTAACTTTCAACTTTCATCTAAAAGTATCTCATCTTATCTCACCATTCAAACGGAATCTAAAAGAGTTTTCTAAACTAAGATATAGCCTATTTATATTCGTCTTAACACTTAACTTTGCGAGATTGTGAATTATAATTTACACCTAGAATTAAGAGGATAGATGATAATTTTCATAATTTAAAGACTACATTAGAAAATAATAGTTAAAGTGAGATAACTGTCATTTTTCATCAATTCACTTATTTTAGAGAAGTTATATTTGCAAATTGATAATTTAATTACTAAATAAAAAATAATAAGTAAATAGGGGATATGGATCCAAACAAACACCTTAATACATTGGTAACAACGTATAAATTAAGGAATGGTTTGTTTTCATAATTTATTTTAACTTATTTTCTCTTATCTAATTATTACAATTTTTTTAAAAAATTTTATATAAAATAAAATAATTAATTTAACTTTTATAAATCTTAAAATAAAAATAATATTAAAAAAATATATTATAATAAAATTTTATTTAACTTTTTTATCCCATTTCATCCCAAATCGACAAAACATACGTGTCCACCCATCTCAATTTTAACTTTAAAAGTTAGTCCAATCTCATGATGATGCTGGTTGTTGAAGCAGTACTCATATGATCGAATTGCTTAGAAATATCTATTGCGAAAATATCCCACAAAATCTTGTGCAATCTATGAAGTCATCTCCCTCACAAGAGCTGTTGGTGAGAGTTGTAACACACCTCAAGGATAAATATAAGATAATGCTGATGTGTTCTTTTTGAGAGAACTTCATCTAAAAAATAGGGAAAAAAAAGAAGAAATTTTTACATCATTCCGAAATAATCTTCGTAGAGCCTGGCTCTTTATATATAATATGCAGACTTCAACAAGATTGACCCAGGTACGAGCCAGACTAAAAGCATACTAAAATAACCATTGAAATGAGATATACTCTAAAAGGCCCAAGCCCATTAACCCACTACTACAAAAATCCACTTAAAACAACGATAGCCCAATGAGTAATGCTAATAACTATCTAAGCATGAGATTGCTCATGGCCCAACAAACATATAAGCTCTAACTATGTTATTGGGTCCTTGTACACTTTCTTGGACTTTGACAAATCGTCCTACTTCAAAGTACCTTGCTCACAAGGTTCGGGTAAATTGGAATCTGAAAGGAATTGATATGAGTGTTGTTGCCTTTTCGACAAGCAACACTGGGGGAATCTCATGAAAGCTTAGAGTGTGTTACATTCAACTGGAAAAGTAGGCACAAGTCTTGCACTTCACCCCTTGTTCTTACTGAGCCATGAAACTTTGATGGGTAATGGTCGCTATAGAACATGTAATCTGGTACGACAGCCTCCCCAAAAAGAAGATTGTTGAACACTACTGCAACAATAGGTAGGGTTTGAAATGTAGGCTCGTTTTGCATGAAATTCTCATACACTTTAGCAGAATCACTCATCCTTGAGTTGAATTGATAGTCTTTGGAGCAGATCGGGTTATTGCTTTTGAAGTTCCTTGCAATAGGTTCTTCAAGAGCTTATTGAATTTTCTCTTACTTTCAATCTCTCCTGATTGCACTAGAGTCGAGTGCAAGAAAATATTGTGAGGCATGATAATGCAACTCATAATTTCAACAACTTCTTGTCCTGTTCCAAGCATAACCCCTCCCAAGCTTGCTAGCCTTTTATGTATGAACTGTATCTTGTGCGCTTGACATCTCACTTAGGCTTGTAGGCTCATTTCTTGAAGGTCTAGATCTCCCCATTGCAGCAAAACTAAACTTTGCAATGTCATTATACCATATATTGCTTAAAATCTCGATGAACACATACGTTGGGTAGAACCAAAAGACATAAAAAAAAATTGTACACCTCGGCGACAGAAGGTGGAGTACAATTTTAAAATGCTATCAAAGTAGCAAGGCAGATGAGAATTAATCGTGTGTAGACAATAGGCCTCGATGAGACGTTACAAGCAACGATCACACTAATGCCTTTATCACTGTTTGCGCTGAACTTGTTAAATACTTCATCTGAAGAGCCAACATTTAACCTTTGAACCTCCCTCGCTAGATTAACATAGTAATAAAGACGTTTGTGATACTCTGCAAATATTTTAGCTACTTCATCACATTGTTGCTCATAAGCATTCAACACCACTTTGTTGGGCCTTTTCATCTTTTCTATTAAATCTCCCTCGAAGCTTATCAAAGTAACTAAGTTTGGCTTTTCATTTGCTTGCTTCATGTGTAGGAACACCTTCAAATCTTCTGACATAAAGTTATAAGCAACATAGCCTATAATCATGGAGCTCCAAGAACCCCTATCTCTCACAGTCATTTTATCAAACACACAACTTGCAAGCTCGATTATGGTGAAAGCTGCATAAATTCTCACAAAAGTAATCCCTATATCAAGTTATCAATTGATTGCATCATCCCACCTTCTCCAACACTCAAGCACTAACCACAAGCTTTTATAACAAAAAAGTATGTGAATTTTCTAAGTTGAAGCCCAACCCTTCGAAGTCGAGAGAACAACCTCACCGTAGGTGAATTATCTTCATCCAATGCAACAAATAAGATGAAAAACAAAATCAGGATTCCACTACAAAACAGAGCACCTCCTTTTAACGGAGTCTGAAAAGCTTATTACTGGCTTTTGCTTCTTTAGGTCCCAAACCACTGTTGTCCCATTATATGACGTGCATGTCAATACTTGTTGAACCTTACTATTCCAAGATAAGCACAAAAGATCTCCTATTGAGTTGCAGCCCTTGAGAGGTGGAAAATGAGAACGTTCTGCAGTATTTGCCAAACCGTCGAATAATAAATAACGAGGGAGGATGGCGGAGAGAGAGGCCATATGAGGTTGTGCTGAGCGAGCCAGTCATAGAGGACAAGGGGTAAAGTTGTTATGGGTGACAAAATAAGGACCACTGCTTGCAAAGAATAGGAAGTGCTAGGGTTTTTTTTATTATTATTGGAAAGACAGTGGTAGAGAGAAAAAAAAAAAAACGAGGGAAAGAGAGCAAGGAATGGAAGAAAAATTGTTGGGTTTTCATATTTAAATCGACATTGACAGAGATAGGGGCTAGAGAAGAATAAATGTGAGGGTAGTAATCGGAGACCACCAGGATCAAATTTCCATCTAGTATCTAGATTCATCTCGATGATTAAGTTATTGCTAGACTTGACCGATGAAAAGAAAAGAGAAATGAAATAATTCTTGAGAGTAAAGGAAGGACTCAAGAGCCGACGATGAAGATATGAGAATAGAGAAAATGGTCTCCGCTTTCTAACAGGATTTATGGGAACAAGAGAAAGAGGAACCTGATCCGAGTTGACTATCTCTTTTTCTTCTATAGTTGCTGCGCATTTTTCCTCTTTATGCAGAACGTAGAGTTGGTGTTCCAAATAGGTGAACTTTTCATTGAAGTTCTTCCTGAAGCCTTCAAACTTGTTCTTGACATATTTGAATGTATGTATAATAACGTTATAGCATTGTTGTGATTGCTCGACCAACTATTTGATTTTGAGTAACGATGAAATAATTTATTCAATTTCCATAACTTGAAAATATAGAGATCGGTGTCTCTGATATTAATTTGTAACACGTCTCAAGGATTAAAATAAGATAACACTGATTTGTTCTGTTCGAGTGGAGCTCCTCCAAGCAAATGAGAGAAATAGAAGAAAATAAGAAGTTTCTATATCATTCCAAAATAATTTTCGTAGAGCCCCTAGCTCCTTACATATAGCATGCAGACTTCAACAAGGTTGACCCACATATGGACCTAAACTAAAAGTATACTAAAATAACCATTGAAATGAGATCTACTTTAAAAGGCCAAGCCCATTAACCCACTACCTCTAAAATCCACTTAAAATAACTATCTAAGCAAAGGATTGCCCATGGCCCAACAAACATATCAGCTCTAAGTGTGTTATTGGGTCCTTGTTCACTTTCTTCGATTGTGACAAGAGGAGACTTTTTCTTGACCTCGTAAAGATGGTTGGTCGGATTGTTTCTGACGTACCTTCTACACTACTGAGATATCGGGATGAAAAAAGTTTACAAATTCAAATTTTTAAACACTTCCTACCATTTCAGCGGCATGACATCTATTTTCTCAACATATACTCTTTTGAGTTTTGACGTGTTCAACATGTCCTTTCAAAAATCTTAATTTCTTTAAAATTTATTATTAAGATCTGTTTATTTTATAAAAAATAATTTTCTAATCCCTTGGTTGAATAGTAAAATTTAAAAGTATTAAGAATCTAATTCCTTATATGCATAATGTAATTAAATAAACAGATTTGTTATGGATTTCATTATATCTTAAAGGTAAAATCGCTTATAACCTACGTGCATACCGTTATTAGTAAGAGCAAATATTATTTATTTTAAAGAAAATGACATTATAACACACCTAAACAAACATTTTTCTCTCACTATTTTTTGTTTCGCAACCTCTTTGCACCAACACACAGTTGGATCGCGCGAGATGAAGTGGCGTTCTCACCTGATAAGAGCAATAACGATAAAGTTTAGGATTTGTGAAAGAATGTCAATCATTCTTCCAGGTATACCATGCGAGACAATCCTTCAATGCCAACTACAATCGAAGAATATCTCAAAACGCATGGCAAATGGACAACTTGCCACCATGTGTCATGGCAACTCGACTTGCTTTTGCCCAGTTTCTCTTCCTATGGTTATTTTTCACTCAATTTTCCATCCGTCCAAAATTGCCAGCACAAATACACTACTCCATACCATTCAGTTCAGCCCCTAGACAGGAAACCGAAGTCATACAAAACGTGAAGCTAAAAGGAAAGTTTCATATACAGGTGTAAGAAACGCAGATTCAAATGCTCCTGCAACACAATTGACTCGATATTTTTGAATGCTCTGCAGTAGAACGCACTCGGTTAGAAAGGTTGGAACAAGCCACCCTTCTCATCATGATGTCTCTTTGCCACCACGAGAAGGCCACAGTTTTTGAGGAAAAAGCACAAAGCATTACTGAACTGGTTAACATTTTCCATCGCGTGTCAGGCCATGATTCTGTAGGGGGTAAAAAAACCAAAACAAGAAGCATTGTGCAGCTCTCCCATGTATCAACAAGCACTGCATTTCTAATATTGAATAAAAATTGCAAGGAGAGAGAGAGAGCCAACAACTAACCTGCTGGTTTTAAGCACGAGCCTATTTTTTGGTTAGATTTTGAGACTATCCATTGAGAGATCTCTTTCCGAGAGCAGCTTCAGTTTCTGCAAAAAGTATACAAAGAATCATGAGTAGCTAAACTGACCATTCAAACTTTTTGTGGTAATATTTATTTCCATGCAACCATCCAGTTCATATCTTGCAAACTACCAAATGCTCCGGGAGTCATCATGGCAAGCAAAGAAAAAAGCCACAATACTTATATTCAGTGCAGACGTGTTCAGTGTGTGACCCACTTTGTGAATGCTCCATCTGGCTTATCGTGAATGTTCAAAAGGCAACAAGGCTTGGAGTTTTTTTCGTCAAACGTGAACAAGAAATTACCAAAAAGGCACCAATGTTGGAAACTTGTTCTTTCTGAGCAAAAAACAAAGGAAACTAAAAAACCAGCTTGGATATGGTAGATCTGGTACTTTTGATTCAATCCAACCTCTAGGAGCATCAAACTATTGTTACTAAGAAAAGATGTCCAAGCGCATGTACACCCAAAATCAAATGATCTTACAATGTTGGTTAGAATTTTAATTCTTTTTAATTGAGGAAGTTTTCAGAGTTAGACAGTATGCAAACCTTGCTACTCAATATCATCCCCACATGCAAGTTTTCGAGTGTGGTGTATAGACTGATGTATGAGCTAACATGAAAAGTAGTGATGAATAGATATTTATTACCGTAATATATTGAGGAGGGTCATCGATACTAGAAGAACCAAGGACTACTTCCCTTCTGAGTTTTGTTGTGAGCTTGTGACAAACTCGTAGCTGGCAGTAGCGTAAGAGGGAACAAACAGCAGGTGAGATATATTTAAAACTGAACTGACCCATTAATACTTTAGCTGGAGATCTAGAAATGAAGAGTTCTCTCAAAAGTTTACCTCGGATCGAGTTGCCCCACCAATAATAAATACAAAAATACGTCGCCCCATTTTCTTGAAATCAGTGGATGCAATTCTTAAAGTTGAGTCACTACAAAAGGCAGCAGAAAAGTCAAAAGAACCTCAGATCCTGATGTTATTAGAGCTGAAAGTTGGAATTCAAATCTGCTGATTCAAAAAACTTCTGAACTGCCATCATTGACCAAATTTATAGCCAGATAGCATGTGACATATCAAATGTACAGGAGAAAAGAGTCTAGCGCCTGTGAGATAAATAATACTGAGTGAAAGGTCATGCAGAAATATCAGATCTAAGAGATGGTCACTCCTGCATACGCATTAACTGGGACAATAGAGTTAGGAGATTACCTAGAGTATCCATCGTCAGAATGACGACTTTGTGCCCAATTTGCAGTCCGTTTCGATCTCATTGAATAAGGAGCAGAAGCTTGACCTACCGGTGCTCTCTGGGCAGCTCTCTGCGAGTCTCCTTGAACAGTTGGACTTGCCTCATTGATACATGAGAATTCATTTTTTGGTAACTCACCTTTACTTAGATTTTCAATAAGCTCCTGAGAGAAAAACAACTTAGGTGATACTCTCAATTAAATATAAACAAAGCAGACCATACTAACACATAGCAGGGAAATCCTTAAAAATGTATCCATGTTTGCATTGTTTCCTTTGTTGCTACTACTGGCTGACACCACAAAGTCATTGCATATGATAACTAAAGTTGACTGCTTAAGACAAAAATCCAGCATTGGCACGTGAGAATAATTGAATTCCAGTGAAAGCAAACATCCCAAGTTTCATAGTATGCTGTTATTATTATTACAGCTAGTTTTATAAAAATGATCAATGCCTAACTTTCACTGACTAGACTTGATGGCCTAGCAAAAAAAGTGTACTTGTTGGCCAATAAGGAAGTGCGTTTCCAAAGTCTTAAAAATGATGCTACATACCAAATTATTATGGCAAAAAAGAAATAAACAAAATGACCCAGCAATGATGACTTTCTGGCCTCCCACTGAACTAATTAACAACACCACAAGATGTTAACCAAAGCTTGTAGTTCCACGTATTTTGATTACCACGGACTAAGACACTGCATCATCATCTGTCAAACTCTATGGGAAACTATTTCTGTGAAGGAAAGTTGCAATACAGAAACACATTTCACTAGGACAGTAGGGATTCATAGAGAGCAAAGTTAAACTGACATCTGATGAAATTTATAGAATAAATCAGCAAGATTAACCTCTATGTCATAATATGATACGTACCTCTACCATGGGATAAAATCGGGATAGCTGCCATGTTTCTTCCTCACTAGAGCGATCTTTTCTTGTTGCTTGCTTTGTCTGATAATCAAGAAAAAACAATCATCCACAAATCAGCTCTTAGATTTTTCAACCCTCTTTTTTCCTTCCGTGTGGTAATTAGTTCAGGCAGGAACTTCAACAAGCTATTCAAGTTTCAAAAACACATGTTTTACCTTCTGGGTATTGAACTTGAGTGAGAAGCTACCAGTTGTCTTTTTATCATCTGATGATCCCCCAATCAATTGCATATTATTTACCACCTTCATGTCCTCGCGTGATAATCTTGCCAGCTAAATGGATATAAATGAAATTAACATAACTAATTCTGAAAAGAAATATTCCCTCAGCTGCAAAGGTTTATATACACTTGGAAACAATTAATACAAGTTAAAGAGGGTTACAAAATTTGTAGAATAGAGATATATCAGGATACAATGAAGTGGAGAAAAACGATAATTCAAGGCCCAGAAAACCAGTAACAAAAATAATACAATCAAAAGCCACCATTGTTTCCGAAACTCAGCTGCGTTAATATACTTGCTCGAGTCAAAAGGTTGGGTCTAGAACTTAATTTTATTTTAGAAATATCCTTTAATATAGATGTTAAAGTATCCCCTCACGAAATAGAAGCTTTAGGGATTGAAACTTACATGCACAAAGTATGAGCATACATCCTATTTATATTGGAACAACGAGTTTATCTTCAATAAGCATGCTATTTGGCCCCACATAGATTGTCTCTATGCTATCCTTGCTTACAATAGACCAAAACTTAAGTCTTTAAAGTATAAGTCTAGGCATGGCTTGGGATTTTCACGAGTCGTAAAGACTCTGCCCCGTGACAGATGCAAACTGTTTGATCTTGAGGTCAGGTCAGTGTATTACATTTTAGTTAACCTTAATGGGAAGTTTGGAGTCAATTTTAAGATCCCAAACACGAGCTTCATTTTTCACTGACATATAGAGTTTAGTTACAAACGTGATCAACTCACAAAATGGTCATTTCAGGTTGTACTTGCAGTCATGGAAATTAAGCATTCGACGGACTTAGTATGATAAGTTATTCCTTGAGGTCATATAGAAATGCAGATGAAGTAATAAACTAAATCAGTTTCTAGTAATGGAAAATAAAAACAAACACATCTGAACAAACCAAGAGTAGGAACCCTAATGCATTAGTATGATAAGTTATTCCTTGAGGTCATATAGAAATGCAGATGAAGTAATAAACTAAATCAGTTTCTAGTAATGGAAAATAAAAACAAACACATCTGAACAAACCAAGAGTAGGAACCCTGTGGCTACCTGCATTAGCTTTAAACCTCTGTCACCAATGAACTTCTCAGGATAGACAGTTGCATAAATCATTAATAAACGCAACTTATTTTCAGGAGTTTCAGTCTGCACAAAGAATTTGCAAGAAGGGTAGACTTTAGCAAGGATTTAGGAGTAAGGAACATCACCATTATCCGGCCACATGTCCTTAATACTTCACCTGCTTTGTCCTCAGAAAATTGATCACATCCTTGGCTCCCGCATCTCCAAAAACTAGATCCTGCTCTAGTTGCCCAAGCTCTCGAAGTCCCGTTTCTCTGATGATTCTGTTAATTTTTCCTGCAATCTGTAATGATATAATCACAAAAAAAATCAGAATACAAAAACGATACCACTACACTCTAGTTCTTATAATCCTCACCAACTGCTAAAAGAATGGTAACTTCTGACTGCAGTTTCAGAGAGAATTATATATGGTCACTTCTGACTGATGATTCTATTCCAGTTTTGCAGATAAAGCTACATGCAACTTTTTAAAAAGTTTCATGTCTGCTCTTACTTATGTAGATTGTTAATAAGAGCCTTTTTTTTTTTGGGGGTTGGGGGGGGGGGGGGGGGGGGGGGGCGGTGTTGGGAGTTGCAAGACTACCGGGAGTGCAGTAATATTTTACAGTAACTTGAGCTTTCTCAAACACCTGAAAGAATGGGAAAAGAAAGAAAAGAAAATTTTTCTCGACTTGCATGTGGATGGTTGAAGTACTTTATATTTCTCTTTGAAGTAAATACCATATGTTTCGTTCAATAAGAAGTATTGACTCTTGATGACAGAAGAAAACAAACCTCCACATGGAGAGAAATCTTTTCAACTTGCTCAGTGTATTGCGGTAAAGCTTGAACCATTTTCTGCAAGTCTCGTGTAGATAATTCGCTTCCATCCCTAGATAAAGTCAAATTTCAACATCACAATTGAATTACAACAAAGCTATGTGCAAAGAAGCATGATAAATTAATTTAAAAAACTTCCGACGCTATATATTTTCGTCTCCTTTTTGGCCTAAACCTCCTCAATTTTTAATGGCCCCAGCAACTTAAATCCCAAGTACATTGTTATGTGAAGTATACGGATAAATAGAAATGTACAATCTGCACAAATCACACTTCAAATATCATAAATCTCAATAATGATTAGAAAGTAAACACTATTTCAATTCATGCTTTATAGAGCCTTAGAAAATAATACTCACCCCTAGATTTTTTTTCACCCTTATATAAAGTATCAATCCTCAGGGTTTTATTATATTTCAAAAATTAACTACCTCTTGTATAAGAACAACTTCTGCAATCAATACATGACAGAAGCCTGTTTGATATTAATATTTTTCTAAGCTATTACATTATAATATATAAATATATCTCATTATATGCCTATATAAATGAAAAACTAAATGTATGCATGATTGAAATAAAAATTCCAAGAAGTCAACGGTGACTCAGATAACAATCAATCAGAAATAAAGAGAATTCATCTTTGTAAATAGTAGATAATCCGCATTGTATTGAAAATATATACCATGGTATTGCCTAGAAAAATCAAATTACAGAAACAAATGATGATAGCCTACTGAAACCTGATATAAAGACTAATGATGATAACATAGTGATATATATTATTAAAAAAGAATTAATTTGATAAAACCCTGTAACACGCAAGCTCATGATCAGATGGCCAAATTCCAAAGATTGACAAATGGATGCTGGTACCGTACCTTCCACTTTGTTGGATTTGGGCAGCTTTGTTCTTTGATACGAAATTGGTCATCTTCTCATGCAAACGTTCACTAGCCTGATATAGTTAGTAGAAAAGAGCAATCAAGCTTCTGATATATCCAAGTAAAACCATATATGTGCGTATATTTATATATACGCATTACACATACATCTGCTATATGTGCATGGCGAAGCTCGAGCCAGATTGGATCATGGTCTTCCATAAGAACCTCCTTTCTTTCAGTTTGACCACCTGTTTTGCTAGGAACCTAATATGAAATATATGATATCCATTCATATTAAATTACTACATAGAAACAAAAAAATGCAAAGAAACCTGAGAAAAAAAAAGAAAGAAAGACACAATACCAAGAAGTACCTCGTATGTATATTTATTTCCATCCATATCCAACAGATCATGGCACATTGCATCATAAGTCCATTCATGTATGACGGGAGCAATCTGTATATGCAATTTCACACTTTCAATAAATTCAAACTGAAAGAATGCAAGAAGAAAGTGGTGACAGGAAAATTAATATAACCTGATCAACAGATCTACCCAAGATGAGAAGCTCGCACGTTTCAGTCTGTGGAAAGTTGGGAATGGTAGATTTATACATTGAAATACAGTTCCAAACTGCTGCAGCAAGCTTTGTAGGAACTAAATCACGAAATGTTGATGTTGGAGAGTCATCAAGTGCCTTGGCAGTACGAAACCGCACAAATGGAAGCTCCTGAAAACATGCAATGATATGAAGAAAAAATCATAGAAAATAACAAAGAGCAAAGCTTAGATTATCAGGAACTCAAGGTTTCTACGTAAAACTGGCGATGAATTCAAATATCAACCTCCGGTACATAATATTATGCTAAAGCTATGTATAAAATCAGTATATTTATAACTTTAAGGTCTCATGCAGTCAAACCCAAGCCCAAATAAAGAGTAGTCCCAGGTTGCCAACCTGCATAAACCTCTAACTCCATTCCCTGCTAAGATTGACTCCAACCGACCACAAATAATTTTGCCAGGCTTTGTCAGATTGATCATAGGTAAGCCAAAATGAATTGCATACTAACCATGGATGAGACAAAGAATATGGTCATTCCAGTCATACAGATCCTGAAAATTTAACCAAAAGCCTGGTCTCCACCATAATCATTATTTATTAAGGGCTTCTTTATTATGGGATAGATATATATATATATATATATATATATATATCTATAAGTGACCGTGACAAATTCCGCATTGAACATGAGTGATGCAGAAGATACAGTTTGATTTAAGAGGAAAGAAGGAGCAGAATTTATGATAAAATAAAATGCAGATTTCTTAAGCACACCCCTATGATTTAAAAAAATGAAGCAAGAACAAACGGCTTTGAGCAAAACTATATAAGGGATATTTAAGCATGTGCTACTGTAAAATCATCACTTATCCCAAAAGCTTAAGTTGATAGCAAGACGTAGATTTAATCATTTATATTTATCTTAACACTCTCCCTCACGTGTGGGCGAAACTCCTCCTCAATAAGTGGGCCCAACACGTGGAATACTTAATTAAATGGGTGAAGTGTAGAGTCAAGATTCAAACTAAGGACCTCTACTCTGATACCATGTAAAATCACTACTTATCCCATAAGTTTAAACTGATAGGAAGAGGTAGATTTAATCGTTTATATTTATCTTAACAGCTACAAGGTGGTACTCAAGAGTCAAGGTTGTTGCCACCACTAAAGTTTATACACTAAAAAAATCATAAGAGTAGATCATTAACAATAGGATTTCACAAAAAATAAGCATTTTTTTATAAGTGAAAAAATAAGCATATTTTTAATTGACTAATATTGATTATATGACCAAAGAAGGCCACAAAACAAGAAAGAATGTTTTAAGGAATAAGATTCAAACTTTCAATGAAGCAAACACTGTAGCAAGTCGAGTTGCCATCACGTTCAAGCAAGCCTCAAACTTGCGAGGGTTTTCAACATCACCAAAAAGTTCTTCCAATGCTCTATCATGATCAGTGATAAAAGCCTGCGTCAATGGAACATCAGTAGACATGTATTTTCAATTCCTTCTCAATTGCTATAACAAAAGACAATCAATATGATGGGATGCTAGACAAAAGTATAATCCTAAATGTCTCTGTCAACAGAGTACTCAGAGTAGCTAGATGCAGGATTGTCCACAGGACATAAAGACTCCCTTATCTATGGAAATTTATGTCCCAACTTGGTTGAACCTTCGCCATAATATGTTCAATATGTACAAAGACACTGCTCACTGTAAAAGTCTAACTAAAAGCAAATCCATTGACTGTAGATTTAGAAAAGGAAGCAAGAGTGAAAGAAAAACAGAAGCATATGGTCCACATGGACTGAGACTTCGAAAGTGTTCTCTTCACACCCAATGTCATTTAAAATCACATTGGTTAAAAAACATCACAGTGAAATGAAAGAAAGAAAACAAATCACTATGGACAACATTCTACAAAATATGGATAGCTAGGAAGTAGGAACTCGTCACATGGATAATATTTGTTAACAATAATGGAGACCTACAACTAAAAAGGTTACCCTGCAAATTAATTTAACACTCGTCGATCAACATACCATCAAGAGAAACAAAAGAATAGATATTATCGAAAAATACCTGGTTATCTATAGGAAAATACTCCAAATTCATCTGCAGGGTACCACACAAAAGAAAAAGATCACATAATACAATCCAAAGAGAAAATTAACAAACTTAAATTTACCGAGAATCAATGAAAAAACAAATTGAAGATCAGACCTCTCTCAATGCACCTATGCGGGGTACAACACTTGTATCACTCTTGATGTGATTTACAAGTTCCTTTGGGATTGGTGAACTGAAAAATACAAACGCCCTGGAAACCAAAGAGAAATACAATAAAGGAAAAACAAAACGGTAAAATCAGAATAATGCAGGCTTAAATTATAGGGAAAAAAACTAGATTTTGAGGAAAGAAAAAAATCCTTGGCATACTTTTTGTATAAAGGCTCCCTTCCAGACATGTCAGACAAAAACATGACAACACTGCATGCTAGCAAAAAGACTGGGTTAGAACAGTCTCATTGATGATAGTGGGAAAATATTTACAAGTAAAGTAAGACAAGCATAAATTGGTTGATGCATTCATCATATAAACAAAACTAAAGGGAAGAAGAAAGCAGAGCATGTAGGAAATGCAGATGCCAAAAAAATGAATATAGAAGTTAGATCTATAACAATTAGGAGGCACACGTCAAATTTAAAAATCATTGTTAACTATTAACACCAAACCATTTCTATTTGCTGTGTGGACATAACTCGGAAACCATTGCACATTATTGGTTAGTAGAAATATAGAGCTGACAAGGAGGCATATGAGATATTATTAAACCAAGTTTCATACATAAAGTGATTTGTCTCTTCCAATGAAATCTGGTTGGTAATTTCAAAGATCCCGTTAACAACATCAGAGATTGGGTCCCTGTCTAGTTCTTACATATAACCTTCTCATTCGAATCTTATAGAGCTTTTTACTGCCCAGCAATATGTAGCTCCAAAATGTAGAAACTTTATGCTGATATCCAACTAATGGTTGCTGGCTATCTCTGTGTCTCATAAAAGGTGTAAATCTGAGATTACTTTTCAAACAGGGACACTTTCATGTCGTAACGTTTACTCAACAAAATACGAGGACGATAGACGTCAAAGATTTAAAATAACATTTCACTTTCCTTGAAGGGAACTACGGAAACAAATGCAATTAGAGAGAGGGAGAGAGAATAGTGTACTTTTCTTTTGAGGGCTGGATGAAATAAATAACATCCATGGATGGCAAGGGTTGCCTTCTCCTGAAGAGGTCTTCGACCACTGCAATGAAAGAAGATATTATCTAAAGAGAAAGTCTACATTGTCTCTCTAATTTGACACTTCTATTTGATTCTTAGTCAAAATTTATTTTTTTATTTTTTTATTTTTTTTACTTAGTGGTTAAAGAAGTGATTTTAAGTGTATTGGTATATTTTTTTATTTTTTAAATATATTTAAATATGTTAATAAAATTTTAAGTGTATTGATGTATTTTTTTTATTTTTTAAATATATTTAAATATGTTAATAAAATGTGAAAAAAAAAAGAAGAAAAAAAAAAATTTACGCTGGGCGGTATGCTCAGAGGTCAAAATGGGGCGACATAGTAGCCGCCCCCTTATGTAAATTATAGTATTGTAACCATCATTCAAAAACCACGGTACTTTTTTTAAATTTTTATCTTATTTTATTATTATAATTTTTTATAGATAAAAAAACGGTTTTATTTTATCTCATTATTATAATTTTTTTATATTTCTACATAAAATATAATAAACAATTTAACTTTTTAAAATCTCAAATAATAATAATATTAAAAAATAATATTCTAATAATATTTTATTTAACTAATCTAAAATTATCTCATCTCATCTTATTTCTTCTCATTTCACTATTTAAGCAAGCCTTAAGAGGACTTGAAAGCAACAACATAGGCTTGATTTGGATTGAGAATCGATCTCATCTTATCAAATCTCATTTCATCTTACAATTTAATTTTTTTAAATTCTCATATAAAATATAATAAATAATTTAATTTTTTTAAATTTTAAAATAATAATAATATTAAAAAATAATATTTTATTTAATTTTTAATTTTCATCTCAATTTACTGTACAAAAGGATACATAGAAAATGCAGACGAGTGCAACAAAGAAAAAAGGGGTTGGTATTAGCTTAAGTCCGAGTGTTAATGACCCGGACAATACATTGAAAGTTGATGGATGACAGACAATTTAAGCAGTATAATGGAACTTTATAACCACGAAAACTGTATGGGAGTTTGCATTCAATCAATATGGAGTGTAGCACAACAAGAAATCATGCTGAGCAAGTTTAAGGTAAAAATGCCTATGCAAGGAAAATGTATTTTGAATCTTTGATGCTTACGTGAAACTCCTTGGTCTGTAATGTCTGCCATATTACACGAGTGAGACATGACTTTGACAGTAACTTTATCCATGATGAGTACCTGCAGGGGAAAAAAAAAAATGTTTTATTGACTCCGGAAAGTGCATATGTATTTCAGAAAAAAAATAATTAAATAATAAAATAAGAGAGGAACGAAAGAAAGAAAAGAATGAACCACCTTCCAAGTTGATTTTGAATCCCCTGTTTTCGTTGAGCCAAGCATTTCATACAATAATCCTATAAAAAGAGAAGTTATTTTGTCAACACTGAATTAGGCTTCGTTTGAATGCTTAATTCATTTTAATTCATCTCAATTTATTATTATTATTTTTTTAAATTTCAACACAAAATATAATAAATAATTTAATTTTTTTAAATCTTAAAATAATAATAATATTAAAAAATAATATTTTAACAATATTTAATCATCTCAACTCAACTCAACTCAATTCAACATCTAAACGCAACCTTAAATTCCAAAACGTACTATCTTATTTATTATTTCACATCAAATGATAATTAAAAGCTTTCTTATTTTCACGGGAATTAGTTTGGAAAAATCAACAGGCTTGAGTAAAATATTTTGGAAAAATTTACGAGCATAATATCAAACCCAAAATATATCATGATATTATTATCATATGGATATATGTGAGGAGCCTCCAAAAGATGGTGGACTTAATTGGGTCAGTATCTGGTTTTCAAATACATCTCAACCAATTTTAAAATAATCGAATTTATTATTTTTTTAACTTTTCGTAAAAAATTAAATATATCTTAACTTATTTTATAAATTTAAACATGTCTTAAAATATTTAATACATTTAAACACGTATTTACAAAATATTATTATTTATATATCAAATCAGCTGACATCACTTCAACATCCGAAACGTAACCTAAATACTTAGGCTTTTAATGCATTACAAAAACAGAGAGTATTAAAATTGCCTCCGACGTTGAGCTAAATAACGCAATCGTCTCGTATGTTCGAAATTTGATTTATATTTTTCGAGATTTTCCATACAATCAAATAGAATCCAAGATGGATACATAATTATGGGCAGTTTATTATGTCATGTCCTAGCCCTCCTTTCGCTTGCAGGAAAATAAGAAAGAAAGAAAAACTCATACTTGGGAGAGCCGCTCAGTGCATTTAAATTTTGATTCGTTTCTCTATCCACAGCTGCTCATCATACATTTTCGCCGAACAGGAACCAGAAATCTAAAAGTAATGAGAGAGAGAGACAGAGAGAGAGCTTACGGTCACGGCTGATCTGCCGGAAAGTTTTGTACTCTGTGGCTCCGCCATGAGAGGACGAATCGGAATCCGAGAATGACATTTTGGCCTCAACAGATTTGGTATCAAACGCAAAAAAAAATTCGGACAATGGAATCCAGAGAGAGAAGAGAGATGGGGGGTGGGGAAGGATGTGCATATGTATGAGAGACGAGAAAGGAGGAGGAGACTGTGAAGGTCGTTGTAATGCCTGGGGGAACGTGTAATTTGAAACGAGAATTTCGTTAACGTTTCACGGAGGAGGCGATCATTAATCATACAATGTTACTACGGCGTCGTTTCTATCTTTAAATGCATGTTGTGACAAATATGCCCCTTTTATTTTGCAACGGTCTCGAATAAGTTTTGGAAGAAAATTATCTCATACAATATGGTATAAGTTTATTGTTGAATACAATTGAGTATGAGAATATAAAGAAACGAGTAAATCAAAAATATTTTTTGAATATAGGAGACATAACTGTTGTATATTTATTTTTTAACCTTTACGGGTATGTCGTAGGTTGCGTTTAGATAGTGAAATATTATATAAATAATAGTGAAAAAATAATGATAACATATTAAATAATAGTAAATAATAATAAAATAAAAAATAATAATAATATATTCTCATATACCTCAGTATGCAAACTAGGTCTTAATGCCGGTATGGTTTTCTTCAATAATTTGAAGTGTGATGTTAGTTTTGAGTTGTGTTTCTCATAACATTTTAAATGTAATATTATTGATGTATTTGACATGTTAATCATTAAAAAAAATGATAATTGACTTTGATTATTTATTATGTAAATTGTGTTACACAAATAATAAGCTTAATTTCTCGTTCAGATCCTTTGAAATCCTACCAAATATGTCCTATTCGTCAACCTTTTTCTCTTGCAACGGTCTCGAATTATGCTGGAAAAACTCATGGGCTTCGAAATCGCCCTCTCACAAATTTAGACGCTTGTTTCTCATTCTGCTTACTGAGCTTCGGGGCTTTAGCTGGCCCAAACTTGAACGCAAATGTTCGGGTGATGAGAACCTTTGGGCCTTTGAGAGGGTCCATATCTGAGTATCTCCATCGGCTATCCTTGGGTGGAAATGGACCTATGCATGGGTCCACTTTTTAATGGAATAACCTCAATTGATATGCCCATCGGCTATTGCCTAAAGTACCCATCCTTTCGCTTTCTATTTTTAGCTTTTGCCATTCCCTTAGAGGAAGGGCAAAACCTTAAACTAAATATTGAACCTGTTTAAAAGAAATCAATATTTAAGTATCTCATATTATGAATGTCAATACCAATGTATTTTTTAAATATTGTTCAAAACACTTTCTTAAGATTCTTATTAGTTTTAGGAAAATGTTAAATGTATCCATAAAAAATTTACATATTCACATGAATTTTCATAATTTAGCTATTTTTTATATTTTATATTTTTTAATGAAAGTGATGTACAAATGATAAAGTCAAATGGATGTGTAAGTTTTTTTATTTTTTATGAATACAATTAGCATTACCCCTAATTTTATTTTTTTTTGTCCCTTATCAGTTTTCCTAAGTCTCGCTTATTTTTACAGATGAGTTGAGATTAAAATTAAAAGTTGAATAAAATATTATTAGAATATATTTTTGTAATATTATTTTTATTTTAAGATTTGAAAAAGTTGAATTATTTATTTTATTTTGTATTGGAATTTAAAAAAATTGTAATAATTAGCTAAAATGATATGAGATGAATTGAGTTGATTTGAGAGGAGTTGTAAAAACAAACGAGACCTAAATATCCTTTTGTAGGACATAATAAAAACTTTCAAAGCTCAAAACCGAATTCTTATGATTGAAAGGTGAAAAATTCGAATTGAATTATAAACGCATGCAATATTATGGGGTACTATATATGTACCGCGTCTTAAATTAAAGTTGCAATGTCCTTTTTGCCCTTTTTATTTACCCTTTGCAAGGACAAATGGAAGTAAGCAGCTGCATAAGTACAAGTGGAAAGTCAAATTAGCAACAATTTGTCAGCAAGTGTAATTATATATCGCGATACTTCACTTACGACAAACACGACCTAAAGAAAACTCTTCTCCATGCAGCATTGGATAGCTCCATCAAACATTTCAGCAAGGCCGTACTTAAACTTAAAGCCAGTATCCAAAAGCTTCTGCGATGAGAGGCTTGAATGCCTGTAACTTGTAACTCCATTGAAGGTTCTGCCCAAAATGAAATTAAAAAAAAAATGAAAAAATAATCTACACAATAACATTCTTTTATGGATTAGATCGAAAGAATACAAGTACTCACTCCATTCTGGTTAGTTGAAATCTCGGGTATCTTGAAGAAAGAAATTCATACAATTGATGGATGTTTATTTCGACTGATGAACAGATGTACCTCCCTGCTTTAGCATTATGATGTTCAAGAAGGAACATGTGTGCACCAGCCACATCATCTATGTGCACCATATACGAGTAAATAAGGTATTCATGATATCGGTCGACCCGGTCGCCTGCATGACATGCATACATATATAAATGATCTTTGATTAGTTATTTTCTCTTTATCTTTTAGATCATCTGAGAAATACAACATACCGATAACAAAAGGAGAATTAAAAAGAAAAAGAACGTACTCAAGATCATAGCCAGTGCCATGGAGACAGAGGACGGAATAGTTGGACAAATGAAAGGTCCCACAACTAGGGGAAGAACCAATGTTACAAGATCCAATCCATTATTTTCAGCAAACTCTAGGGCTGTCCTCTCAGCTATGGTCTTGGAAACCAAGTAAGAAGGACTTACAAGCTTGCTATTTTTACAAATATCAAGGTTGCTCCATGTACTCTCATCGCTTACACTTAGGCCCTTGTCGTTGTACAGTACTGTGGCTGCACTAGAAGTGTAAATGACTCGTTTCACAGTCTTCGAATTAAGGCATGCCTTTAAGATCCCTAGCGTTCCTTCCACGGCCCGTTTGGTCACAGTTTCCTCCGGCTCTTTGCCATCAATATCCATGGGATGGGCTAGATGAAAGACTCCAATGCATCCTTCAATGGCCGTGTTAAAACTGTCAGGTTGGTTGAGATCAGCATGGAAAATCTGGAGCTCCTTTGATGCCTCTGGCAGTTTTGTGAGGTAGCTGATGTCTTTCTTGCATTCTGCTCTTAGTTTGAAATCATGTTAAAAAGCTTATACGCGCTTTAATTGCAAAGAACTTAGTATGATTCTTTATACACAAAAAAACCTAGCTATGCATGGGAGATATGTATGTATGTATGTATGTATGTATGTATGTATGTATGTATCTTTGATTTGATTATCAATACTCAATAATATTTTGGGTTACGCGAGTTGCGGAAAATAATTTTTGAATGATTTGAAACCCATAAATTAGTTATCCCACATATATATGTAAACGAAAAACAATACGATCAAGTTTGGGCTGCGGTGCGTGCATGTTGATCAATAAATAAAAGTTTGTCATTAATTAGGTTTTTTGTCTTCACTTCCAGCTTGTGGTTCAATTCGAGGAATTCCTTTGACTTCCGACCAGAACGAGATCTAACTTTACTATATATGTAAGTTTTTCTTTCTGCATCAATGTTTCTCGTGGACACGATGATGATCATCAAGGTGTTCATCAATTTTCTGTGATCACCTTGAACTCAAGGAACCTATAAAAGCCACACGTACATTACCCAGATAGAACTAGAAGCATGCATCTTTATGATAATTTGCTATCATATATAAAAAGAAAAAAAAAAAAAAAAACATATTCTTGCCTGGCCTGTCGGATCTAACAGTGGCTCGGACGGAGAAACCATTCTGCAGAAGCCTCATGATCAGCCAGGATGCTACATATCCCGTTCCGCCTGTCACACAAACTGTACCTTTTTCTCTGGCTGCCATCTCTCTCTCTCTCTCTCTCTCTCTCTCTCTCTCTCAAGTTTGTCTTAGTACGTACTTGATCTGGTTCAATTATATCCAGCTAGCGCATGAACCAATTTTTCTGCTTGTTGAGGTCATGTATATATATGAAAGTACTACAACTAGCTAGGTCATAGCTAGCTGTATTGTTTTTAATTTGTTGGGACTTATTATTATTATTATTATTGCTAATTTGTTACGACGTTGTTTCTATTATTGCTAACTCGAACGTTACTACTGATTCAAAAAAAAAAAAAAACTCGCTTGTTACTACGTGTATTAATAATTAATTATTACAATATTGTTTGTTTGCCATATGACACGTCGTACATATAATATTAATATGTAAATTCTGTAAATTATATATTTTTTATCATCAGCATGGAACACGTACCAGTACTATTGCAATATATACATCTCGGCCAGCTTAATTGTCTCTCTGTTGAGGGTACTCAATCGATCGATTTTTATTTTTATTTTTTTGATAAAGTCAATCGATCGAATTACATGCATGCTCAGCTACCATTATTTAAGGGTTGCTCATCCAGCTTTAGCTTTTTTATAAACGTATTTATAATGGCAACATGTGCACACTGCTAACTGAAAGGATTTCTTTTTGTTCGTATGAGATGACGTTTACGATACTAAACAATATGCGCATGACGAGCAATATTAATTTAAATGTGAATTTATAATTGTACGTCTTAAATCCATCACGACGCGGTATATACTTACGTATCCCACGCTAGCTAGCTGTTCAACAGATTAATTTTGTGCAAATTTCCGTTGGTCAAGTTGGGTCATGCAGCTCTAACATGATCATATGCATTACAGCTACGTATTGGCAATATTGTATATTGGAAAATGTCTGGCGGCCTGCAGGCTACAATATTGGTTACTCTACGCAAGCATACAATTTAAATGACATATTGGCGTTTTGTCTTGTGATAGCACTTGATGTTGCCATTGCTACGAAATACTTGTCTCGTTTTGTATTTGAAACTTATCTCGACTCATCTCATTTAATCATTACAATTTTATCAAATTTTTACATAAAATATAATAAACAATTCAATTTTTTTAAATATCAAAATAATAATAATAATATTAAAAAAAATAATATTCTAATAATATTTTATTCAGCTCATCTATGAATCCAAATAGTACAATCTTAACAATGCAAATATAATTTATCTCTATATTTATATATATATATATATATAGTCAGATATTTAAGTATAATGCAACCATATAATAGTCCAGAATATATATAAATCCAGTCTTTTGATAATTTAAGAATTAAAATAAAAAAAAGTGATAACTATATATGAATTAAGAAAAAAACTAATTTTCGATCGGTGTTTCGTGCTGGCCATGGGGGGCCCAAGTCAATCAAGTCATTAGCCACCCTAATAGCTAGAAGCTGCCTTCATACATGTTAATGGTGCAGTAAGTTTGCCACTAAAAAAAAGTCAACACTCTTATTAAGATGAGGATGTTAACGAACTTGCGCGTCTATATATTTTCTTCATGGCATAAAGATATTAATGTCTCCGTTGGTACTTCTATTGTAATCATGGCAAGCAACTAAACAAAAATCTAAAACTGATTTTTTTTTTTGGTCAGAATTAGATGGCCTAATCTAAAAATGATAAATTCATCATATGAATATTAGATATTTTATATTATTTATACGATATTTTCAAACGTTATAAGTTTCATAAAGATATTTATATCCTATATATATTGAATTAGGCGATTCAGTCCAAACAGAAAATTAGAGAGTACAGCCCAAGCTAAGGAGCTTTTAGGGTGTATTGTGGACATGAATGATGAATAGGGTAGTTCCAATCAATCGGTAGGCTTTGCCTCATTATGTATATAAAAGTAATGCTAGATATAATTTTGAAATGTGTAAATTATGTAATAATTTTGAAAAATAATGAACTCTACTATTGCAAAATTAATTATTTTCATGTAAATTTGATATTTATTATTTACTCATATTTTTCAAAATGATTATACGATGTTTGTATACTTTATGATTGCAAATATTATTTCTCAATATTATTGGTCATATGAAAGTTTGGGCAAGAGGATGTGTAGAATCATCACTATTTATACCAACATTCAAACCCAAAAGGTATTTAGAGGTGTAAAAAAAATAAAAAAACAGGTTGAATCGAACCGAATTAAACCGGTTTGTAAGCAGTTCGATGCAGAAATAATTTTTATATTTTGAAAATCGGTTTAAATCGAACCCTACCAATATATATTTATAATTTCTTATATTATCTTATATTATATATATTATATGCTAAATTGCGAATTAATATAACATGTAATATAAAAATAATTTTTAATACAACATTTAATATAACATATAAATTTCAATTTTATAATATAAATTAATATAATATAAAATTTAATCTTAAACATAAACATTAATATCAAGTTATTAATATAAATTTACTTTTTATATATATATATATGTCGAGGATAAATACATTTTTTGCATAATATATTATAACATATATTCTTTTTTATAAATATATTTTTACATATTAATATATACTCATATAAAAGGTCTAAAACTTATATAGACTATAGTTAAATTTAATATTTTACTAGTATATGTTAATTGTTATAAAATAGTATGCTTATACTATAATATAAATAGACTAATATTTTAGTATATGTATACATCATATTATTACTAGATAACCCGTAAAATTGAAAAAATTAGACCGAAACATAAAAAATTGAAAGTTTCAGTTTTGGTAGTGAATTAGTTTATATTATTTTTTAATTTTCAAAATTGGTATATATCAGTTCAGTTATAAAAAAAATATACAAAACCGAACCGGTTACACTCTAAAGGTATTATTATAGGATGTAAATTTTTTTTTAAAGAGAAACTGTCATCGTTCATTCATTAGAAAAACTTGTATTCATAACTGGATACATTCTAGAATGTCTCCATATCAAACATGACATTATAAATCAAAATAATACATTTGGAGCTCCACTAGCACACTATTTCTTTTTATGACTCTATTCTTCACTATTACTGATACTCTTTACAAACAAACGTCCAAGAGATAACACTCTCTGCCTAAACAAAGACTCAACCTCATCCTTCATAAAAGAGATGACTCAATCTCTGCAGACAAACATTCAAAAGACGATTTAAAAAAAAATTACAATAAGGAAATTAAAAAGGAAAGCAATAAGATAGATGCGAAAATAATGGATTACAGTTTTAACCAACTTCAGTAGATTTTGAAATTTGTAACGGCCCGTGAAGGCAATACACTTATCTTTTTTTATTTACAAAGATCAGATTTGAAAGGTTTGGTGGTGGCAAGTCTAATGATCTAGCGCGTGTGTCGTGAAGAGTTGCCGGAAGGGTGGTGCATTAGGACCATGTACAGGTGTGGATAGCGCGTGAGAACTACTCACGGTGATTTTTGTAAAATTATTACTTTTTTCTGAATGATTTTTGACTTGTGAATTTGCTTGTGCTATGCGTGCTTCTCAGTAGTTGTAGATTTGTCTTTTTCGATTTTAAATAAAATAAAATAGAACTAAGTAAAAAAAATTTTAACAGATTAGGTGATGGATAAATGAGAGAGAGGAAGATGAGTAGGAGGAGAAAGCTACTTCCTCCCATTCTGATGAAAAGCAGATCTCAAATCTTTAGTTTGGTAGTAATTTAAAAAATAAATACAAGAAGCTCAAGAATCCAAAGATGCATTTAGAATTATAATTTTAAATGTATTTTAATTATTTCTATATATAATTAATATATTATTTAATACGTGTATTTTATTGATTTGGTAGAGGATGGCAACCGCCTTCTAGATTGATTTGATGATAACTATGACTATTTAGACGACCGGGGGAGCCTTTTAGTTCATACATGACAAGCTTTTTAGTTGGAATGCTTTCCACTTATATTAAAAAAATAAAAATAAAAGTTACTCATATAAATTTGACTAATCCATCCCCTTAATTCCCACAAAACCTTTGAAAATCGTTGCTCTCTCTCTTTCTATCTGGTACCTCCTCCGTGACAAACGCTCATGGATTCCACGCTCCCACATGAAGTCCCGGATTCCTTCCTTTCAATCCCATAAACCCTCAGATTCACAAAAACCACTGCCCAGATCAACTTACTAAGAAAGAGAAAAGTCACCCAGATTCACTTTTTCCAAAAAAAAAATAAATAAATAAAATTACGTACTCTTTTTATCCCCTCGTTTCTTGATCACGCACATCCCAGATATCGAGCTAATTTGTCAATCTTAAAATTGTGGTATGCTTTGAGGAAATCACAGAAACTGAACACGCGGAAAGCAGACAGCACTTGCGTCTTAAATTGGTGTGTTTTTACTTTTTTTGTTGTTTTCCGAGGATGCATAGATCTGGAGCAGCGATGGCCTGGAACGTGTTCCAGTTCTGCACAGCACTGCGGGGGCTTGGCTCAATCATGATCCTCTTGGTTCTTGGCGTCGTGGGTGTTACCTACTACGTCGTCGTTTTGACTAATTATGGCCCGGCTTTGTACGATGGTGGCCTCGATTCTCTCATTGCTCTTGCCGTATTGATCTTGTTCCATTGCTTGGTAAGCTTCGAAATTTAAAGTCTTTTATCTGTTATATTTTTCTCAATTTTAGGGTCATAGGTTTTGGGGCAGGAGGTTTGAATTTATGGGATTTTGGATAATAAGTGCATTTTGGTTTGTAAAATATGTAAATGACATCGGAAAATTCAGCTTCTTCAATAACATACAACAATTAACAAATTTTATTGAATTTATCTTTCTTGTAAATGACATTGACCGATTCAGCTTCTTCTATTATTCTATATCATACAATTGCCACTCTCTCAAATCGACTGCCTTTTTCTGTATATTTAATGAGTGCTTAAAGTTTTGTAGAAATGGCATGTGGTTAGGTGTATGGAGGTAACCGATGCTTAAAATGGAAACTTTGTAATGTTTATACAGTTGGTGATGCTATTGTGGAGTTACTTTTCCGTTGTTTTGACCGATCCGGGAAGTGTACCTCCAAAATGGAGGCCTGCTGTCGATGAGGAGAGAGGAGAAGCCGACCAGTTGAACGGGTCAGAGTTCAGTAACCTGACTGCGGACCCTCCGAATCATAGAATCCGGTCCTGTCGGAAGTGCAACCAGCTGAAACCACCTCGATGTCATCACTGCTCTGTTTGTGAGTCCTAATGCCCAGAATTTCTCCGTATATCTACATACTCCCAAGTATATATTCAGTAGTTATAAGTTGCATTGATATGTTCCTTTCAGGTGGACGATGTGTGTTGAAGATGGACCATCACTGTGTGTGGGTTGTTAATTGTGTCGGGGCATTAAACTATAAATATTTTCTTCTCTTCTTGGTATGTTTGCTTTACTTTACTCTCAGAAACTCAAGGACTTTTTATCAACAGATTAGTGTTTTATGCATTCAAAAATTTTGGTACTTCGTGTTCAGACTGGGAAATAAAACCATTTTCAATCTGTTTAATTTGCATGTGTTTGTATTTCTTCTTTTCTTCTTGTAATAAATATATTTTGACGAGTCATTCATATACTGTTTACAGCTTATATTTTCCCCCTGTGCTTGCTAAGGACCTTAATCGTAGCCCATAGCATGTATTCTTCCGTTTCAGCCATTCTGTAATCTGTTTTAGTTTTCCTATTTCAATCCCTGACAATTGTTGTTTCTCTTGAGTCTTGACCTCACATCATCTTTTACACACTCTCACACGTCCAGAAAAAATTCACCATTCCCTTTTACAACCTATTTTGTGTAATGCTTTCCACATGTAAGTATTCATTATATAAGTGTGTGCCTGTAACTTCTTTGTGCAATGCTTTCACATGTAATTTACATCATAGCAAGTTAAACGTCATTTCACTTTTTAAGCATTCATTATTCAATGCAACAATCGAGTTTTATGAGTTAACATCATGGCATGCTTAGAAACATACTACGTCTAAATGAGATAATAGGAAGTTAAGGTTTAAAATAGAGTTTCAATACTTTTCATCTTTTTCAAGGGGCTATTGGGTGGGGGCAGAGCTAGGTATGGTTGAGTGGGGGCAATTTGATTACCCCCTTTAAATGATCTTGGGGTTTGCCGGTCCAATTAGGATTAACTGGGTGATAAAATGTCTACTTCTGCCACGGCACATGTCTGAACACTTGTATGCGAGTAGCTGTTATGATAGAAAGTACCGCTTGATTTATTTTCCACTTGATTGATTTATGTGTTCTTTGTGATTATGTTTTCAGAAGATATCTGAAGTTTTTGTTTTTTGTTGGTGGGTCTTCGTAGCTTATTATTTTTGTATGCACAAACTGGGAATAATTATATTGATCTTTTGTATACGTTTAATCTCAATGCAGTTCTACACGTTTCTGGAGACAAGTCTTGTAACATTGTCGTTACTTCCACATCTAAGAGCATTGTTTAGTGATGGAGAAATACCTGGGACTCCTGGCACCCTTGCAACCACATTCCTTGCCTTCGGTGAGGCCCGAGTAGTCCGTGTTTTTGAATTGTTTAGTCAATTTTATCTACATTTCTCTTAACTGTCTCTGCTTTATTTACAGTCCTGAACCTTGCTTTTGCGTTGAGTGTTATGATGTTTCTAATAATGCACATACGATTGGTGGCTGCCAACACCACAACAATTGAGGTATTGCCTTTTGCTTACCTTGAGATGTTTGTTTTACGTAATTTTATTTTCTTAAGATTAGGCTATGCTTTATGCTACTTGCAAGAGATGCTAAAAGAAAAGTGGACTGAGAAACTGTTAGAGCAACATTAGACGTCTGGAATGAATTTTGTGGGCATTTGATGAAACTCTTTTGTAGTATTGTGTTTCTGGAATTACTGATTTTAATGTTATAGTATATCATATAATCGCGGGGAGGGACTTTCCTTGAATACCAGTATCACACTTGTCTGAATCTCCGTCACTGTGTCATCTGTTGAGTTTTAAACCGACAATGGGACTACAAGTAATGTAGCACTCTTTGATGATGCAATGAATCCTTCAAGAAGTCTGAAGTGATCAATGTAATACGTGGGTGTTTTTAATGAATTAACAAACCTCTATGAAGAGGTATCATCAGAATAACATTTAGTGAATTTCCATGCCAATATTGAGGTATTCCATTGACAGAGTCATATAGCTGTTTTCCATTAGAACCATACATCCCTTCCATAGGGAGAACCGACGGTAGATACATTGTTGCTGATGGTTATAACCTTGTGGTCAGGCGTATGAGAAGAAAACCTCTCCAAAATGGCGCTATGACCTTGGTCAAAAGAAGAATTTTGAACAGGTCAGTGCAATTTACAATATATCGACATTTCCTTTTTTAACACCCTCATTTAACTTATTGGGTGTGACTTAGAGTACTAGAAAGGTAATGCATTAATGTCTCTATTAGTTTAGAATTACTACTTTCTCAAAGCATGAAACTGAATGGTCCGGGTGTTGTAGTAATATCCCTTATCACTTGGTATTAACTGTAAATTATGTGCAAGGAAAAAGTGAACTTGGATAGAAAATACTGTCAAAGTTTGAATTATGTTGAGACGTTTATCTTGGACTTGGCTTCCAAAGTTTGAAGATGATGGATGTGGATACTTTCATTTCGCAATGTTGTGTTCCATTGTTGCAACGCCTTACGATTCTCTTCTAGATGATTCCACAATTACTTTCTTGGACTTGGAGATCCATGCTTCTGTTTCTTGGATGGAAAAGGAAAATCCCATGGCTTTACTCTTAACATTCAGTTTGGTGTCTGTATTTGTAACAGGTCTTTGGGATGGACAAGCGATACTGGTTTATCCCTGCATATTCAGAAGAAGACATTCGACGGATGCCAGTACTGCAGGGGCTTGAATATCCATCAAAGCCAGACTTCGATTCCCAGGAGTTCTAAGAATCAAAGGTGCCACATTGCGAGAAATCCTTATTTCTTCCCTATAAGAATAGATATGGGAGCTTCCGAAACTGTTTACTAACATCTTCATTGACTGAAAAGCTTACAACCAATTGGGCACTTAACACATTCATTCACCCGGGCGTCGTCTTATCCATAACAAAGGGAGTTCAGGGTGAGAGAGAGAGAGAGAGAGAGGGTATTGTATCCAGGATAAAGGAAAAGCAGGTGGGTAGCAGTATAGTTGGGGATGGCTTGATGGGCTAACGTTAATTTCATGCTTTTCAACTTCAGTTTTTGGCAAAGTTTGGGGAAACTGTAAAATAGGGGTTGCAAGTTTTTCATATGGTGGTATGCCGATATTCCTCTGGCTTCTTTGCATTGATGTTTGGTGGAAAAATATGGAATCGGTCTGAGTGGCTTCGGCACATGTTAGGGATGATCAATCAAGTCACTGTACGCTTTCTATACATTCTTACGAAATTATCTAATTTCATTACCAGATGTTCTTGAGTTTGAAAGAATCGTTGATCATGATTTTTTCTAATGCATTTCCTTTGTACTTTTGGAGTTTTCACGCCCCGTTTTCAAAGATGAGTTTAGATGATTTTAAATGAGTTGAATAAAATATTATTAGAATATTATTTGTTAATATTATTATTGTTTTAGAATTTAAAAAAGTTGAATTATTTATTATATTTTGTGTGAAAATTTAAAAAAGTTATAATAATGAGATGAGGTGGATTAAGATAAGTTTCCAATCCAAACCCTTAAGTAAGTAATGACAAGACAAAAAAAATTATCATTATTACTATTTTTTATTAATGGAAACTATATAAAGGTATTTTTAGGATTGGTTTGAATTTAGAGATGAGATAGTTTTAGATGAAAGTTGAAAAAAATATTATTAAAATATTATTTTTTAATATTAGTATTGTTTTGAGATTTGAAAAAATTGAATTATTTATTATATTTTGTGTGAAAATTTAAAAAAATTATAATAATGAAATGAAATGAATAAAACACTTTTTAAATTCAAACTGGGCTTAAAACGATAAATATTTCTTATGAAATTGGTATAAATAAACCCAATGATGTATTCATTACATTCAACAAAATAAGAAAATATATTGAAATACGATAATGTGTTAAAGGAAAGAGTACTGCTACATCAGTTCTTTTACGGGCAGGAGATTTGGCATAGGGATTGCGCACGAACGAGTTGGATTGCCATGTCAACTATAAGTAAAGAAATAAAATAAATAAAAAGAAAATGGAAGATGATTGCCCAACACGAACGAAAGGCTGAAAGTTGCAAACCCAGACTAGAGGTGTTCGTCGTTCCCCAAGAAAGTTTAAAGACAAGTTTTTTTTTTTCCTTTTTTTGGGATTGAGCTTACTGTCCCTGATCAGTTCCTTCTTCTTCTTCTTGTATCTTGGCCTGCGTTTTGTTCTCCATCTCCTTTGTTCTTTATCATTTTAATTAGTTTTTGCTTGTTCTTGGGGAGAACTGAGAAGAAATCATTTCGTCGTTCCTCCGCGATCCATTTTGCATAACCCATTTCCAACTCCATTCATGTTCATCTCTCTCATTCACATTTGTCATTTCTTATCTCCAAAACACTGATTTTCACAACCTATTTCTGAAATCCATTCACGTTCGTTGTTCCTCTGCGACCCGTTTCTCGACTGGGCTGTGCTACTCCTCTGCCACCCACCCCACCATCAAAGCCCCCAAGAAAGTTTAAAGACAAGTTTTTTTTTTTTTTTTCCTTTTTCTGGGATTGAGCTTGCTGTCCCTGATCAGTTCCTTCTTCTTCTTCTTGTATCTTGGCCTGCGTTTTGTTCTCCATCTCCTTTGTTCTTTATCGTTTTAATTAGTTTTTATTTTTTCTTAGGAAGAATTGAGAAGAAATCATATCATCTTAAAAGATGATTGCGGCTCCAGAAAGTCAAAGTGTTACCCTTGATCTATTAAAAATCATAAAGGTAGAGAATCATTTCATATATATTTTTTTTTATGGACTTTGAAGGATTTGACCAAACAAATTAATACAATTGAAACTGGTTGGATTGACAGAGAATAGAGGAGGGAGTCCGTCGAAAATGAAAGAATGAGTCCGAAAATGGAAGATGGAGGAAAATAGAAGAGATGGAAGAAAATGGAGGGAGAGCGAAAAGATAAAAAAGTGAAACCAAAACTCACCACATCATTTTTCCCTCTGTTCGATTTTCATGCACAATCCCTACACAAAGTTTTCTGTTTATATCATTTTTCATTATTATATCCTTCGGATGTAGCCGAGGATCACCGAAAAGGTAAAAATAGGTTTTTTTTAATTATTATAAATATTTTTAAAAAATTAAAAAATTAATTATATTATTAAAAAACATTTCTTCAATCACTGAGTAAAAAAAAAAAAAAAAAAATTCGAGACACAAGTATGAACCGATAAAAAAAGAAAAATAGACGGAAAATATGAACCCGCCCGAACATTCTAGCTTACGAAAGAAAGTACCACGTCTACGACGCCACGTCTCTCTTTCTCGCTCTAGCCTCCCTCTCTACAATTTGCAGGTAATATATATACACGATTCATTTCCTCTGCTAGAAGGTAATTCTAGTGCCTTCTCCTCTCACTCTATTCTTCAATCTATCGTCTTCCAAGGTAAGTCCCCCCCCCTCTCCCAAATCCCTCTATGTATCTCCTCTTAATTTCGAGAATTTTATATATATTATTCGTTCCTTCTCTCACGTTGTCTGAGCAACCATAAAGAAACTTTAAAGTTACGTTTAGATATTGAACTGAATTGAATTGAGAGTATAAAATATTATTAGAATATTATTTTTTAATATTATTATTATTTTAAAATTTAAAAAAATTGAATTGTTGATTATATTTTATATTAAAATTTAAAAAAATTGTAATAATAAATTAAGATGAATTGAAGCGAGTTGAGTAACGAAGAAGCCTAAGAGAGAACATGTTGTAGGTTGATGTTGATATGGTTTCTCAGTTTTCTCTCATGCTTGATGTCAACATAGAATATGTTTCTATTGTCTCAGTATGTAAATTTGATAGTTTAGTGAAAAATATATCGGGTAATTGGTTTTCTTGATTTGTTAGTGGTTCAATCCATCGTGGATTGGTGATACTTGGTATTATCATCCTCGGCCATTAATTTATTAGTTTGATTATATATTAACAACGTCCTACGGGATTTTCTTTTTTTTAGAGGGATTAGCACAATAGAGTATGCAGAAGGGAAGAGAAGGTCCAGACAATTTCTTTCACTTGGGTGACTTGTTGGGTAGTTTCTGGAGCTCTGCTGGTTTTGGATCTCGTAGAAGTATGATGCCCAGTCTTTTTGGAGACAGAGATCCGTTTGAAGATCCTTTTTTCACTCGCCCCTTTGGAAGCTTGTTTGATTCTGGCATGTTTGCTTCGAGTGCTGCAGTCATTGGGAAGGATCAGACTAATCGGGCACCGGGAATTGTAATAGAAGAATTAAACTCCGATGATGAAGGAAAGAATGAGAAAGGTGAAGGCACGGGGCCTGACAAAGATAATGATCAAAAAAATCTTCCATCAAGCAAAGAACCGTCTGTCGAGCATCCAGATGATGATGATGATAATGATGGTAATTGGCACTTTTTATTTTGGGTGTATGGGAACACTGTAAGCTCTTTTTTTTTTGCTCGCTATTTTTATTCGCTGAATAACTGATAGTGATTACTGTCCTTGATTTCTTGGATACAGAGAGCAAAAATCTGATTCAGAGGATTGACAGCAACAAGGTTGAAGGGGCGCAATCCCAGGCTAGCAAAGTCAGCGTCCAGGCTTGTAGAGTCACGTATGGTGGTGTTAATGGAGCGTATTACACATCTACAAGAACGACAAGGACAGGCGCTGATGGAGTAAGTGACTAGTTCCTAATGGCAAGTTGATTTTTACTAGCTTTCATTTGAATCTAATGCTGTGTTCATTAACCAGGTGGTGCTTGAGGAGGCGAAAGAAGCAGATAGAACAACAGGTCAAGCGAAACACAGGATCTCTAGAGGAATTCACGATAAGGTATTTATCTAGCTGGTGTTATGCGCTCCATTACAGACCATGATTTTCAAATCCATAACCCAAAAATCCTTAATTGTTTTTGTGAATTTGTGAGACAAATGATGAATAAAAAGATGTTTCAAATGGAGGACCCTTCACTTGATGCACTGTTGTTGATGCTGGGTTCAGAGAGTGTGCTAGTGCACTTGGTGCTCAAGCATCTATTCCCCTTCATGGATGTTCTCATTACCTCGGTTTGGGTAAACCAAGAAGACCTGCCCGTGAAAATTTATATTAACCATTTTGCTTGCATTATTCTTGAGCCAGATGATATTAGCCATTTATTATAAGTCCAATTATGCTTTTCCTCAAATGATCCTTGGTTTCCTTCTCCCGGCTCCTGTGGGTAAAAATTGCCCGAAGAAAACAACCAGTACTTTGTCTCTCTATTATTGCACACGGAAATCAAGTGATAATTGAGATGGGTCGTTGCTTATGCAGGGTCACTCAGTTACAAGGAAGCTCAATTCAGATGGTAAGCTAGATACATCGCAAACTTTATACAATCTAAATGAAGGTTTGTTCCTGATGTCTTATACTTAAAGGAGGCATTATGTTTTATGTAACTGTTCTGGCCATTTGATCAATGTTATGTTGTGATGCTTGTTTCAGATGAGCTTGCTGGGTTTGAAGAAGCATGGAAAGATCGCAAAGGCAATGTTAAAGTGCAATTGCCTGGCCGGGAAGATGGATATGGTATGCATGGAAATGCAGGTACGCATATTATTGGTTTCTCATTGTTAATTTGTCTGTTAAGAGTTCATATTTATAAGCACTAAAGAAAGTAGGAGCTTTTCAGGGAATTCATTGTTTGGAATCTCTAGTGATTGATTACATTTGCCATACATGAACGGTAATCTTCCTCAACGGGGTTCGCTTTCAGGCTTTTATTAGGGATTTAGCTCCCATTTCAACAGTGTTAATGTTTGACTACGAGTGTTTGGTAGCTGGATGCTTGACTTTAACATTGTTTAGAACAAAAGTGTTCTTCTGATTATCACCATATAAGGACCAAAATTACATTGGCAAATGCCAAAAAAATTGCATTAAGACATTTTGGATACATCATATAACTCCTGATGTGCTACCGCTCCTGTTGCAGCTTATTTTTTGTTTACCATATGCCTGGTCTTATAATTGTTTAATTCCATGATAATGTTAGGTTCTAGTAGCAGTGAACCGAAAAAGAAGACATTTTGGGGAGGTTTGGCCCTCCCATCTTTAGAGCAGCCCTGGAAAGCTGGAAGAATGGGACAAGACAATGAAGCCAGGAACAATGCTTCTTCTAGTGGGAGAACTAAGAAAGTTGTCAGAATCAATATAGACTAAATTAATTTACATGGTAATGTTGTAGGAGTATTTCTACAGATTTCCCATTAAAACAAGTTCGACTTTGTGACTCGATCCATTGATTCTGCATGTTAACTGTGATACCTAATCAATTTGTGTGGTTTGGGAAGGATGCCCGTGTCTATGTCTGAAAGTACTTGTTTGGTTTACCTTTGTGACATGAGATACGTAGAAGATTTAACAATACTTGTTTTCATGCAAAGAAAGGAAAAACTGTCACATTTGTGTTCTCAAATAACACTTCTTTGGAACAATGGGCTGTAGGTTGGGGCCGTTTGGTCAGATGCACACTACATGCTTGTCTTAGACTCTAATGGTATTTTTTTCTATTGATTCAACGGTAAATATTGGGAGCCCGAAACATCTATATTCAAACTTGGATGCTTTTGTCGAGAAGGAAACTGTTTTCGAGAATTCCCACAACTAAGCGACACCCGAATACCTTAATTTATTAATTAATTTAATTGGATCTCTGTGATGGTTGTTGGGGGCAAATAAAGCATGTACGCACCCCGTTATTCCTTCATTTTCTAGTGCAAGTTGGTCTCTGGGATATTAGCTTTGCTTGCATCTATGTAGTCTTACAAACACAATTTTCTCCATTATAGGGTGCAATATTGCAAACGGAAATATTGAAATGTAATTAATATCAGAACATTACAGATTGCAGAAAAATTGTGTAAGACCGACATATATATATATATATATATAGCCCAGTCACGTGCTCTTTCGCGTTACGAAACATTACCAATGTTGTGAACCATGCCATGTTCCCAATTGCCACCTTTTTAACTACCAGGAAAGATAGAAGTGAAAAGATAGAGAAAATAAAAGAAAATTTGAAATTGAAATTTCCATGACTACGTACACTTGCTTTATCGTAGCATTAAATCCAACTCGCCCTTCTGCCAATATGAACGTGAGTATCGCTGGGGTTGTTCCCAAGATATTTTGTAAACAGATTAACCTAACTTCTACATTAATCTGATTACTTAAATTTGACAGACAATACTGCTATATATCACCAGCTCTTAACCTTGCCACAGCCTTGTCAACTGCCATGTCAGTAGATAATATTAAAAAAAAAAAATCCAGAAATATAATGCAGAAGAAGAGAGGGAATTATTTTCATTTTGAAGAAACCAAGCAGAGCTGCAGTATTCGATCCGTTGTGCGGTCTTCTCTTCTAAATTTTAAGCCTATTTTTTCATCTGCATTTTTGGGTAAGAGAACGGGTTTTTGTTGGGTTTTAGCTGGGTTGTTGCTCTGGGTTGCTCTTTTCTTTTTTGTTTGTATGTGAACAATGACTTTGTTTATTAGCTTTATACAGAGATAATTTACAAGAAAATTTGATATCTTTGCTTGGGGTGTGTTCTTTTAGCTTGATTTTAGTTGTAAATGTATTGCGTCCATCAGTGGATGAAAAAGAAAGTGAATCCTATCTGTTTGTTTATTTACTGCTATAAATTTGGTAGTTTAAGATCTAGTTCACGTGTGGTACCGTTTTAAGATGATGATAACGATGACTTGAATGTTGTAGTCAGCGACATAGTTGAGAGGTTCATGAGAAAAATAAAGATTTGACTGGACCTTTATTTGAGGATAAGAATCAAAGATGAAAAAATGTAAAGTGACTCGTTACTCTCAACTAGGATGTCCTTATAATGATCTTATACCCTACCAATCAATAGGTATTGATGTTGAACCAACCCACTTCGCCAAGTGCTTGAAAACTTTAAACCTGTACCATTTTCTTTTTTCCTAAGCACTTTAAATTAAAGTTGTACCTACTGGGAGAGTCCTTATAATTATGTAATGTAATGGAAATCTGGTATAATTTGCCTCGTATCAGTATGTGAGGTGTAATTTTGATGGTTTTATGCTTAACTTGATGAACTTTCTATTGCAAAAATGAAAATCCTTCATGCCAGTTCTATTATATTTCATTGAACTTTCTATTACAAAAATGAAAGGTTATGAAGTTGAATATATATAATTGTAAATGCTGATTTCGATAAAGTTATGGTTTTGAGTTCTTTTCGGTTCCTAGGCCGGTTTGGCTTTCAAATCGAGCACTAGCTCTCTATCCTCCGGTTTTAAAAACCCCCATGTCCTTTCACTCGGCAGTTTAATTGCTTGAATGGCATTTTAATTGCTTTTGCATTATAGTTTTTTTTTTCCCAGCTATAAAAACCTACATGCTGAATGTCAATTAGGTGTCTTCATTGTTTGTACTAATTTTCAGCATGGGAAAGGGGAAAGAACAGCTAACTATGCAGACATTATCTAGCTTAAATCCTCCATCTGAGGTATGTATGTTATATGATTTAATATATCAATAACATTGGTATTGTTGAGTCGATATTTATTTCCAAAATACATCAATAACTTCATCTAATAATATGTTAGGTCATACTATCAACTAGTCCAAACATCCCAAATTACACGCTTGGTTACTTTGGACCAGTGCCTACGTGGTCACCGACTTTTCTACCATATCAGGTTGGCAACCAATATTCAATCAACATACAGGTGATAACTGATCAGGATTTATTCTTAATAAGTTGGCTTCTTTGCGCCTATAAAAAAAAAAAAAAAATAAGTTGGCTTCTTTGCAGGAGTTTAATTGCAAACTTTCTGTGTTTATTACATAATGATGGTTACCCATTTCAACATGTCATGGAACCTCTGACTCCTATCAGCAATACAAGCTCCGCCGCAAGCAGAATAGTTGGTTCAGAGGAAAATAGACTTGATGGTGGGGAAACTGAAGCGCCATGTGGATCTCCTGTAGTTGAAGAATGTAATGAGGATAGACCAAATCCTACGGAACCTGATGATGGCAGTGCCGAGAAATCTAAAAATGTCCAAGTGGAAGATGATGATACGATCGAGGAGTCAAAGTCGGGAATAGAGTTTAATTCCCTTGAAGATTTTTTAAGTTATTATAAGGAATATGGTAAAAAAATGTGGGTTTAGGGTAATGACAAAACAGACTGAGAGGGGACAAGATGAGTCTATTAGATATGTCACTCTCACTTGTGCCGGAGGTGGGAATGCCTGGAATAGGACGTTGAATATTGCCAACCCACGTCCGATAGAAAAGACGGAATATAATGCAAAGATTAATGCCTTAAGGCAAGATGAAGTGCTTCGGTTGACGACAATACATAATATTCATAACCACGGCCTCAGTCTAAAGAAATCCCACTTCTTCCGATAAAATAGAAAAGTTAGTGATGCCGTAAAAAGGGTCCTAGATACAAATGATTTGGTTGGCATCCGAACAAATTAGAGTTACGGATCTCTTGTTGTTGGCACGGATAGATTTAAGAACCTCCAATTTTTAAAAAATAATTGTCGTAATTATATTGACAATGCAAGAGATCTACGACTTGGCGCAGGTGGCTGGAGCGCTCCAAGAGTACTTTTATGGATGCAGTACAAAAATCCTGGGTTTATTTATATGACGGATATAGATGATGATGGAAGGTTAAAGAACACCTTCTGGGCAGACCCCCATAGTAGAGCAGTGTACCAATATTTCAGTGATGTGGTCAGATTCGACACTACATACCTAATGAATTGATATGGGATGCCCTTTGCACCATTTGTTGGTGTAAGACCAAATGGAATGGTCGCTATCTGTGCATAAATACCATATGTGTTTCACCATAACAGCACGGTTCCAAACTTCAACATCCTTGAATCCAAGACCCCCTTCCTTATAAGGGAGACAAAGTCTGTCCCAGGTAACCTTGGCACCACCCTTGCTCAAATCATCCCCCTTCCAGAGGAAGGATCTCATCCACCATGGGCAGTCAATTCTGTTGAGAGTAGGATTTCCAGTGAGGATACCGAGACCTTTGTGTGGTTATTCAAAACAGGTTGCAATGCATGGATGGTATCGCTCCGTAAGCTATTATCACTGATCAGGATAGAGCGATGAAAAATGCAATCGCAATTGTTTTTCCAAAAATCTGGTATAAATTTTGTCTTTGGCATATACTGAAGAATGTCCTTGAGAAGCTTGGTTCATATAGTTTCTACAAAACTGGGATGAAAAATACATTGATGAAATGTGTATATGACACCCAACATGTTGATGAGTTTGAGAAATGTTGGGATTAGTTGCTTACCACTTACAACTTGCATGAGAATGCGTGGTTGCAAAGCCTATACGTTGAGCGTGAACATTGGGTACCGGTATTTTTGAAGGAGTATTTTTGGGCTGGAATGAGTACAACATAGCAAAACTGAATGCATTTTTTTACGGTTATGTTCATTCTATGACAAACTTGAAGGAGTTTGTAGACCAGTTTGATAACGCGTTGAAAAAAAAGATTGAAAACGAAAATCTCGCAGACTTCTAGTCATTTAATGTCATAATCCCTTACATATCTAGATCTCCGATTGAAAAGAGGTTCCAAGAGTTGTACACGAATATTAAATTCAAGGAAGTTCAGCAGCAAGTCAACAATATCATTGACTTGTAAAGTACTCTTGTAGATTATTTGAGATAAGGGGGATATTGTGTCTGCACATTTTGGTCGTATTCAGGTGTGTAACGATATTAAATTTTTGCCAGAAATATACATTTTAGATCGATGGAGGAATGATATGAAAATGCGATATACATTAATTCACAGGAGCTATGATACAGAGGAACAACGGGCGAATTCTAATAGATATTCAAGTCTTTTAAATATCTGTTATTAGATAATTACTCATGCAGTGGGTTCGAGAGAGCATATTAAGGATGCGAGAACCAAGTTATATGCAATTACTGATTTGTATCGTGCCAATCAAGAACCTCCATCGATGACTCAAATTGGTTCCAATGTTGATAGTACGACAAAGAACACTACGATCAATGGTTCTAGGGAAGTAAGCAGTCCACGTGTTGTGCGAGGCAAAAGCAGATCTCCATCTCTGAGGATAGCATCCAGGATCGAGATAGACATACGGAAAGATAAAGCAAAGACGAAGAAAACACCAGCAAATGGGAAGCGTAAAGAGGTGCAGATATTTTAATATCTGCTTTTTATTTATATTTTATTGACGAAGAAATGATTTAATGTACTTTTGTTTGTTAAATAATTATTAACGGGATGGAGGAGATGCCCAAATCGTGGATAGAGAAGATACACCTATCGTGAAAGTACGCAGGAATTTATTTAGCCCTTCTGAGATGGATCTCTCCAATGTTGGACACGTGCAGGTATATTAATAAGTTTATATTTATTACTAATTTCTATTATTTGGCTATATATTTACATTTGATTTCCAGCAGGATGTTCCAAAAAGAGAAAGCTTGGCTATAGACATTACCGGAACCCAGCCCCGAGAAATAGTGATGCAGAGTCAAGAAAACGTAAGTGGTTCATAACTTTTTTTTCGAGTTTAATACTAATATCTATTAGCTGAATAATATATTTGTTATTTATTATTTACAGATGCAATTTGGGTTAGATGGATCACAACTGTTGCAATGATGGGTACCCAATTAAAATTTTTGTGTATTGAATGTATTGCGCAGGTTCTTTTGTTTATTGAATGTATTTTGTTGTGGATTGAATATATTTTGTGTATTTGAGGGACTTTGTTGTGAAGTTGGATTGGAAAAATTTGTGACAGGAATGAATATATTTTGTGGATTTAAAGGACTGAATGGTTGTGAATTTGATTGGATAAATATTTGTGACAGGATTGGATTGGAGAAATTCATTGAGGATTGAATACATCTTTGTGTATTTGAGGGACTTTGTTGTGGATTGGATTGGTTATATTTGTTGTAGATTGAAGAGGTGCATACAACCGAAGCATAAGGTATCTAATAACTGCCCATTCGAAAACATGCTTCAAACACAAGTTGCCTCTGGGGCTTGCGTTGTTTATACGTGTTTTTTTTACTTCTTGGTATTAAGGATTGGAAGAATAGAGAGTGAGAACAACTACTGAAGCCAAAATTAAGAGTATTTGGTGAATTTCTTGGCTGAGTGCAATTTGAAATGGCGCCTTGGCTGAGTACTAATTTTCTCTGGCTTTCTCACCAGTACTGAAACCTATTCAAAATGCTATTGTTGTTGCTGTCATGACTTGTTTTCCACTATATCATTCTTCTTCCATTCTACCTTAGTGAAACAGATAGTTAACCTTAAAGGCCCAATAATGGCACACTAAAGAAATTGTTTGCTGATTTGAACGAACATATGCATTATACAATGAGTCCTATATACATATAATTGCTACAACTCAGAGGATGAACCATGCAAATCACTGGCAAATTAAACTTCCTGCATTCCAATCACAATATTCTTGCAGACAAGTAAAACAAAAATTTGTGTTCTATCAGTCCAATTCCACAAAATAACGTTGCATAACCACAAAATAAATCCAAACTGCTCGATGGCTAATACAAATATACAAGTCCAATACCTAAACATAGAACTACTAACAACAATCACAAATTACTTATATAACACTAGGTAAAATACATGTACAAATGTAAAACAGCAATAAATCCGAAATAGCGTGCCTAAACGCCTTATTTTAGCTTATTGGGCATTAAGCAGCAACTCCTTTTGCATAACCTCATCGCTTTATTGGATAGTACCATCTACACCCTCTTGAGGCGATCCGCTATCTTATGCAACTCAATCTCCCTCTTTTCAAGAAGCACGAGTATCTTCTTTCTTTCTCTTTCTTTAACAGTTCATTCATTCATTCTTGAACTTATAGTTCAGTCACTTCATTACTATCCAACCACTTGAAAAACTTACAGTATGGTGAGTCCTGCTCATTTCATGCATATATTACAAATGTACGAACTGTACATCATATTAAATGATTATATATACAAATGTTTTAGGCAACAAATAATATAGTTACCTGGGTATTGTACTTTGAATACCCTAAGAAGGGTCGTCTAGGATTTTTTGCAGTAGTTGACCATTTCAATGTGGCTTCGAGCTTGAAGAAGCACAATGGTTTTTCCAAAGTATGTTTGGGAAAAGATGAAGAAGATATTGATGAAGATGATGATGACATTCTAAGATTCAAATTCAAATTGCAAAATATATAAATAAACCGAATCAAAATCAAACAAAATCTCCAAATCAAGTAATCAACACTTAAAATCACAAGCACAAATTTGATTCATAAAACTAAAAGCAACAATCCAAAAAAATGTGGGCTATTAGAGTTAGGGTTCGTGCGTGGGATGAGAGAGATGAGAGAAGACAAAGATGAGAGAAAACAGAGAGATGTGGGGGAAGAGGAAGATTGAATGCGGGCTATTAGGGTTAGGGTTAGTGTGTGAGATGAAAGGGATGAGAGAAGACAGAGATGATAGAAAATAGAGGGATGCGGGGGAAGAGGAAAATTGAATGCGAGGGATGAGCGAACAAAATAAAACTGCATCGTTTAGTAATTATGCCACGTAGGCTTTGAGGCCGCAACAGGGATACAATGCAGTTGCATTTAGAATTTTCCTTTGACTAAAAAAAATTTGTATCTCACATTGAATTAACCAACTCATTTCTATAATAATAAAACTATTACTATTTTTTTATTTTTATCTAATTGTTAAATGCATATTTATTTTTTTAGTACTTTTTATTTTTATTTTCAATAACCTATATATCAAAATAAATAAATACATAAAAGTAGTTGTGCAACAACCTAAACCAGTTTTTTGTGGTTCTCTAATTCTTGTTCCAGATGCGATTTTAATTTACTACTATGGATGCATCCAAATATACAAGCTTAATGCACAATTTCTTAACCAATTTTTGAAGCCAATTCAAATGGGGAATTAAATTCAACAATATATGCACATATTACTTTGCGTAGATTCAACAATATACGGGTATGGATGGATGCAGAGATGATGAAAATGGGATAGCTAGGGAGCAACATGCTTATTTCATATGGGAAAAAGTATTGGCATCAACTACTGTTTGGGATCATCCAAAACACACCGTAGTAAAATGACCAAAAACACCCCACAACAAAACCCACTTCCCTCTCATTTCAAATTTCATTTTTACTTCCTCCCCCCACCACCCGTGTCGCCCAAGGCCTCCCGCCCCTCGGGCGTCGACTGTCGAGGTGTCGTCTATTGTCTAGATGGCGGCAGTCAATAGTCCGGTAGTGCAGATTTGACCGTGAGGGAGAGAGCATGTGAGGGAGAGAGAAACGGTCGGTGTAGATTGGGGAATGAGGGTATGGACGAGGGGTGGACGTCCGGCGTGCTCGTGGGTGGCGACGCGCAACTGTAGGTGGTGGAAAGTGAGCCGTGACGTGGGTGCGTGGGGTTGGGCTAAGGGGTGCGTGCAGAGGAGCTAAGGGCCTCGAATTAGGGGAGGAGAACGGGCTCGGTGGTCGTCGTGGTGGTCGGTGACTGTGGTGGGAGGCCTCGAATTAGGGGAGGAGAATGGGCTCGGTGGTCGTCGTGGTGGTCGGTAACTGTGGTGGGAGGCCGAATCTGCCGTCGCGACGGATCTAGGTTGCGATGGGGACACGGGTGAAAAGAGAGAAATTTGAATGAGAGGGAGAAATGGATTTTAAGAAAGAAGAAGTAGAAGGGGAAAAAAAAAATGACGTCACGTGTGCTACGGCACAGCTCTTCATATGGAGGTAAGCTAATAATTTTTAATTTATTGATGGAGATACATGCAGCAGAATCACTGTAAATGAAAGTCTTTCTTGTTTGACTTTAGCTCTTCCAATTCGAGGTAAAATACGATGACATTAGGTTGAAGATACTCTAAGGCCATAAAAACATATATAGGGCTATAGTTATTAGTACTAGGTAACATGTAGAACTTGTTGGTGAGATTTTTAGTTTTAGTTTTTTCTTTCTTTTTTTTTTTAAATTTTTTTACAAAGGGATTTGGAAGATTTTGAACTCAAATTTTTTATTTGAAGAATCAGATCATATACCATTGACCATCAGCTCTTGGCGACATTTTTAATTTTTGATTTCTGGATATTTTGGCCAATTTTTGTAGTAATTAATGATCTATATTGGTGCATTATGTGTTCTTATTAAATTGCTGGGTCCAATACCCTTTTTTTTGGCCGCCCATCAAATTAATTACTAAAGCAGTGGCCGTGTTGTTTGCTATTTTTTAAGTGGGGTTGACGAATTAATGCCATCCTTCGGAGAAAGCTGACCTCATGCGAACTGTGTCGAATTTGTCAAAGGGGATGCACATACCCTCATATATTGTGGAGTGAATTGGATACGCATTATTTTAATTTTCTGCCAATTGGAGGAGGGCTTCCGGTCACCATAATTGCTGCGGCGAAAATGATTCGCAGTGTCCAGAAAAATGCGTTCAGGTTGCGTTTAAATATTGAATTGAATTAAGATAATAAAGTATTATTTTTATTTTAAAATTTAAAAAAATTATAATGTTGAGTTAAAATGGATTTAAAAACCAAGCACTATACTGCACTGGCCGTGAGGAATTATCATATTTTCCGGATCATTTTCCCCAAAACGGAAACAAATTGAAGAAATCTTTGTTAAATTTGGGTAACGAAAAATGCTACCATCCCGTCTAGCATTTACTGTTGGGCATGTTTCGTAGTGTACTTGTATTTATTTTTTTTAATATTTACTTACTTAACTATTAAAAAAATTAAAAAATAAAATAAATACACAAACAACCAAAATAAAAAGGCAAATCAGGAGACAAAGTAACATTTTTTTTTGGATAAATATTTATACGATGATTTAGAAATTTGGAAATTAAGTAGGGAAATTAAGTAGCACTGATCAAGCAGATTTGAAAAGTGAAATGAGAATTTTATATTTTGTTTGAGAGTTTAAAATATTATATTTTAATATTATTATTGTTTTAAAATTTAAAAAATATGAATTGAAATTTGAAAAAGTTAAATTGTTTATTATATTTTATATGGAGATTTGAAAAATATGTAATGATGAGATGAGATGAGATAAAAATTTTGTGTCTCATTCCACCTCCAAACCTGCCGTATGATATGTTTGCATAGATAGCATACAAACAAATTAATTATAAATTGTATTTGCTGATGGCTGCTAGATCATGTGGAGTGCAAGAATTGAAAGTATGTATAAATTTATTAATGTCTATTTGCATGGTACTACACTCAGAACGAAACAAATTACAATAAAGGGAATTAAGTACTGATCATCATGTTGAGGATTTTTACTTCCCTTCAAATTAAATTGATCATGCGGAAAGGCAAGGCATGGTACGTACTGGCTACAAGCTGTACTAATGAATATATAGTTAATTAGCATTAATTTATTTTTGTCAATATGCATGGCAGGAAGATGGATTTCCATTTAATTAATTTCCTTTTCTTTTTTATTAATTAAGGTTTATTTATCAGTAACTATATGCGTAGACTTTATTTTATGGAATCAAATAATACGTGGGCGGCGGGCTTAAATCATGACGTCCAATCCAGATTTGATGAGTTTCACATTAATTAATAATTATCAATATTTATAACCCACAAATCGTGCATGTTATCTTGATTTGTCCAGCGAGAATATAATATATATTTATATATATAGTTGTTTTAGATTTAGATTTTTATGGAGTTTACATTTAAAGAGAACAAAAAAAAAAAAATTCTTGACTTTGAGAGAAAGCAACGTCTTTGAATTAAGAATCTTGTTCTGCAAATTGCAATCACTAAAGGGCTTTTAATTATGCTTTATTATCTTGTTGTAGATCAGTACTCTTTGCATGCCATGCGAGAGCTGCAAAATAAAAAAGTGGATCCAGAATATGTAAATGAAGAGAAGTAATTATGATATATATATATATATATATAGATTTTTCTTTTTAATATTTATTTGTAGTTGGCTAGTAGCCTATGCTGGTTACATGAATATAAATACTCTTCCATCAAAATCTGAGAAAGAGAAGAAGGGAGAAAAATTAAATTGGTTAGACCCAGTACGTACAATACAATATATAAAAGATCATATTTATAATTGATCTTATAATAAAAATATTTATAATCTAACGCATTATATGAAATTATATTAATTTATAAAATTTTATTTTATAAGATCTTGCCATTTTCCTTTGTTTAATAATTAAGTAAATATTTTTTAATAATGTTGTAATTTTTTTAAAAATATTTAAAAATGTTAAAAAAATGCATATGAAAAAAAAGCAAAAAGAAAAAAAAGAAAAATACATGAAATGCAGTACTAGTAAGAGCCCCAACAGGAGCTTTCAGCGGTGGCCTTTAAGAAATATTAATTTTAATCCAAACATGTTTAAAATATCAAACAAACTTTAATCTTTCAGAAAGAAACCATAACTAATCGTTCATGATTCGCCTCCAATTTTTGTGATTAATAAAAAATCAAAACAACTTTTAAAAAAAAGTACAAAAATTTTCAATGGTTATTACTATTTTTACATGCAATAAGAAGTAAGAACACAGTCTCAAAACTTTTCGAATCAAATATTTTATTTTATTTTTTATTTTTTATATCTCAAAACTTAATAAAATATTTTAATTTAAACTATTTAACTCATATTCACAAATCATTTGTTTTATTATTAACAGATTTCTCCCAGCAAAATTGATAATATTACTAGCAAAAAAATATAAATTGATACTTACCCCATGCATCTATAAATATCTGAGAAATATATATATACACACATATGGCAAAATTAACTAATATTTACAATATTTAAGCCTCTGCTTCTCATGACGGCCTCCTGCACCTAATTGATGAGATGATCTTCTTGCAGGTTGCTGCCCTTCACCCTCGTACGTATTTTAGCAGTATACAACGAAGGGATGAACTGCTTCTTCGATTTTTATTTTTATTTTTTTAAGTTGGTAATTTAATTCTAAACTCCTCGGAAGGAATTAGATCTTCAGAAATCATCCCCGGAACACGTGTTCCTCACCTGACCGTGCATCGATGTGCTTGATCCAACGGCTAGGACTCTTCTTCCAGCTCCCACTACTACCCCCGGTGCTCCCCGTATGCGCAATATCTATGGTGCTCCCAATATGCGCAATATCCAAGCCTTTCCCCACGGGCAACAACACCGTCCTCACCACACGCGTCCCTCTCTCAAGCACCCCGTGCCATCGAAATCCCGAAACGTTTCTCTGACACGCGTTTTTGCAAGCCAAAACCGCACCTCTTTGGCCCAGCTTAGCGAACCTCAGAACCCTGGCGAAGTCCCCACGCTTACAGTCCACCACCAGAAAGTCCACGCCTACCAGCCCTGCCATGGCCGCCTCTGCCTCTCCCACCACCACCTCCATCGGCGTCGGAAAAGACACGTCTGAGTATTCTCTCATGGCCTTGACGTACTCCTGTTTCGACCGCTCGTCCGGGACTATGCACACGTGACGTCCGCACGCGTGGCGGGCTGCGATGGCCAGTCCGATGCTTGTCACGATTGGATCGCCGTTGAGCCACGATTCGACGATTAGCTTCGCGTTCCAACCGGCAGCCATGGCGGCGAGGAGCTCGGCTACACCGGAGTGTTCTTTGAAGTTTTTAATCTGCATGAAAATGAATAAAAAGAATATGGTTATTACATTGATTAAAATAGCATTGATGGTTTTCAAGAGCTGAGAAATTTTCAGAGAAAAATACAAAACCACGGTTGGAGAAAAGAGAGGAAGCTAAGAAATACTGTTACATGGGCGTGTGGTTTTAGAGAGTGCTTACTGATTTAACAGTGTCTATGTAAGCTTTAGAAGCTGTTTCGGGGGACCAAACGAGCTTCATACCTCTCCGCCTCCGTCTCTCTCTCTCTCTCTCTCTCTCTCAAACACAAATGGGCAGTCGCACAAATTTAAGAGAAAATGGCGGTGGTGGTGTGGGACTTTGAGGTGTAAAGGTTGGTCTTTTAAATGCATACGAGTGAAAGAGAGAGAGAAAGGGTTGCGGGATGCTTTTAATACAAGCGTTGACATTTTGGCCGTACTACAAGCAGAATCTGTGGGTGGGGTTTTAAATAACATTTGGATTTTCTTCGGCCTATATTTACACTTCTGCGAGAGGACTTATCTTCTGCTGCTGCTGCTGCTGCAGCCACTACTGATAGAATTTATTAATCTCAAGTAGTTTAAGAAACAAATAAATAAAGATGAAGACATGGCACTACTTTTTTGTAGCCTGCTGGAAATGCAATGGACCTCCTTACTAGTTCCATGTATATCAGAGGTACGTCTCAGTGCGTATGATTAGGGTGCGTTTGGTTTCAAACTCTTTATTCTAATTTTAAGTTGAATCTAATATTTAAACACCTAATTCTCAAATTATTAAACTCATCCTAACTCAAAACATTCTTACACGTGAGACTCACAATCTTTTTCAATTTAAAACATCTTTATACGTGAGACTTATAACCTTTTTGAATTTCTCATAAAAATACTAAACTCTTCTTAACATCCAAACACACTTTAAATTCAATTTAGATGGATTCTACATAACTCTCTCCACTACTCAACTCACTACTATTCATAAAGAACTCAATTCAATTGAGTTCAGCTCAACATTCAAACGCAACCTGAGGATATATTAATGCACAGTTAACCAGGAATTGCTTATATATACCCATTAATTAAAAATATAAAGTGATTGAGGTGAGTTTTGCTATTCATCATCTTCACATATAATATATCACACTTATTTTTATTTTTTTAATTTTATTATTTCTAAACTAATTGAATTATTCTACTCATCATCCATACATCATATATTTGGTAAGAGAAAAAAATAAAAAATTATGTGTAGTGTATGGTGGATGTGAGTATAATGAGTATAACTTTTCTATTTTATATAATATATACTGTAGCAGCTGGCACGCAAAACGTTCGTGCATGCATGTGTATGGTTTCGGATAAATATCAAACGTCCCAGTTAAATTATAGGGAGATTCTACACTGTGTTACGTATTATATATTGCCAGTTTTCCGCGACCAATATTGTCGTGTTAATTTCTGATCGATCATGGGATAAAATTAATGAAGCTGAGACTGTACGATGGATCCATTATTGTCGTATACATTATCGATCTGAAGTATACCAACGTACGATGGATCCATGCATAGACAACAATACGTACCCTCTAATTATTATTAATTCAATCAAAAACCTTACATCATAGTACTACGTACTGCTGAAAGATATTGATCGAGGCGGTTGCCAGAAAACTACTTGCAAGTCCCTGCCGTACCTTGAATTATTCAAGTTGTACGAAACCTTGAAATTATCCAATATTAAGGCTGAATTACTTTATATATATATATATATTGGGGAGAGGGTGTGAAGTGTGAACCCATGATCGAGATGTGGGTATTGCCATCAGACGAGGCCGTTGGCAAGGCTGAATCACTTGGATGAAGATAACATATTTCTAATCTCATGATAACGATGCATGTTTTGTCATATTATTGTCATTATAAACAAGGTTACGCATATATATATATATATTTAATAATTTACACGTCATATGCATGGTTGGAGTACTACAAATTGTCAACTTGTTGTTAGAAAAGTTACAATATTTTCTCTATCTGACGGCATATTCATTCAATTTTTTCGACGGTCAAATCCGAGCACCTAAATCACGTACATGTGGCAACACATTAAAACCATGACACGCTGATCATAATCTTGCAAATTTAGTCGATACAAAAATATTATACCCTGAAAAAACGTCGAAAAAGCAAACACATGAACGACGGTTGTAATTAAGATCATTAATGTTTTGTTTTTAAATTTTAAATAAGGGGTGATGTAGGCTAGCTAGCTGATTAGCTTAGCTCCTTTTTAAACCATATAATTAATTATATGTTTAACTGAGATAACTAGCTAGCTAGGTCGTTTATATATATAAATCGAGCAAGTTGTAAGATCATTAGGTTCATAGACAGATCCTCGATCGTGACTATGACTTCTCCCAAGTCAATGCCTTTATCTCTCGCACTTGCTTGCTCTACAAATAATATTAATCCTTTTTGAACCCAAAGACGTTTCTGCTTGTTAATTAAAAAAGTCAGAAATGGTGCTAACAATTTTATTTTTTTAAATTGATTATAAATGACTGTGATGTAATCGATTGAATTTACGACACCTTTTTAGGACCACTTGACAAGTTCCATTTCTTAGTTAATTATTTTATAGCCGCCTCGGTTTTACTGAAGAGATCAAGTGGTTCACAAAAAAAGACTTTTCAAAATTAAAACTAAAGAAACCATCTTTTATATATATTAAATACATATATATATATATATATATATATATATCTCAACATATTATTACCTAAGAACATACCCTAATAATCCCCGAACTTGGTTTCGTGATCGAAAGGGAAAAATCGGCCATCTTTCTCGGATAGACGAGTCTAATCTCCATTAATATTAGATCCCTTTGCTCAGAGCCAGCAATTTTTTTGAGGAGGCTTAAATTTTTATACATTGAGATTCAAATATCGTAAAAACATAATTATATATAAAATTAGATTTCGATAATTTGTAATATACCCGTAGAAATAAGATTTTAAAAATAAAACTTCTTAATATATGTTTCAGATTTTTGGCGATAATATTTCATAAAATAATATTCATCCATTATTAATTTTGTAATGAAATATTTAGAATTTATTTGCTTCATAAAAACTATCAAGTGAACTTTAGAATGTTATATTTCATTCTAGTATGTTAGTTAATTTTTTAAGTTTCATGTAAACTCTATATATTTTCGTATACCATTAAACATATAATACTATAATAGAGACATTAAATAAATTTTTTCTTGCTCAATGAAGTCTAGAGGATAAAATATCTCAACTATTTTTCATATAAATCACCAACCTTAAATGATTTTTGTTGTATTTTCACTCTAGATTCCATATTAAGAAGCTTAATATTATATAACAAAAAATTTTGAGATCCATATTAATAAGTTTATTATTTTTCTTAAACTTAGATTTGATTTAATTACGATGAGATCACACTCTTAAAAATAAATAATATATAGAAATTATACAAAATTCTGAGACTATAGGAAAAAAAAGTTGGAAAGATATTTCTATCTATATTGGAATTTTATAAAATTTTACAGAGTATATAAAGATTATAAATTTTTTTGAGAGAGCCAATTCTCCATATTTATAAAATTATGATTAAAAAGTAAGATATATTTTAATTTTTCAAAACATTTTGGGGGGGGCCATGGCCCCACTTAGATAAACGTAGGTCCCCACTGCCTCTGCTTTTAAATGTGTTAGTACAAAATGTTGACCACAAATGTACTCAGCTTGGAACATCCAACATTTTTTTATTCCCTTGACCCTTGCAACTTTTTTTTTTCTTTTTTTTGAGCAAGTTAAACATAACATAGATAAACTAAGCAGTTATAAGAATACAAGATTTAGTGAGTTGGGAGTCTCCGACCATCTTTTCAAAATAAACAAAAAGCAGCACCAAAATAAAAATAAAATAAAAAGAAAAATGGGGTAAGTCAAAGGTTTGACTCCAACCTAGTCCTACAAAGAAATGCCGCTCAAAAGTGATTTTAATATAGTCTGATAAACAAACTATAAACCTACGACTAAACGCCGTAGTCGAGAGAAGTGCGCTGCGTTTTGTTGATCTGGCCCTTGCACCTTTTCATTGCATCCATTGACCTCTTAAAGCATTAGCGAGCTCAACAAAATAAAAATTTGAGTAAGGTTTAGTTAAAGTGCACAACAAATCACTATAATAAACTCAATAAATGAACAATAATTATAGCCTAAAGTTATTTGGCTAGCCAAATAGGCTGGCTAAATATTATTCTCATAATAAAATAATTATATCTTACTTCTACTTTGGTCTCTCACGCAAGAGAAAATATGAAAATGGTGAAAAAGATGACGAAGTTGTGCTGCTTTCCTCTCTTTGAAACTCTGGCATGCAGTTGCAACGCTTCTTAAAAAAAAAAGGTTCGAAAAATAATATGAAATTTGATTTAATATGTTAATATAAAATGTGATTTGGAAAAAGTTGGAAAAATATATCAATTAAAGAATATGACCTTTGTAAAAAAAAAGATTATTAAAAAATTATATCCGTTAGGAATAATTTGAACGTTAGAAAATTAATATGTAATTTTTTAATAATGAATAAATATTCAAATTACAATTAGAATTAAAATAAATAAAAAGTTTAAAATTAATATTTTAAAAGAATAGTGATAGATTTATTGAGTTTATTATTTAATGTTCTTGAAAAGTAACTAGCTAAATTTGTAAAAATGAATTTTCTAATCAAATTTTAGTTAAAATTTGTTGAATCCACTATTAGTATTCTTAGAACAAAGCGATGGGATAATAAATAATTCAAAATGGGCCTACCGGTTGTTGAGCACAATTTATATTCCGGCCCATTTATTGTGCAGTCTGGACCTGAGCTTATTTGAGAGGGCCTGCTCCGACCTTTTCTCAAAAACTAGGTTTCAGCTCGACCCCGCAAGATTTGCTTATCTTTTTCTTTTCAATTTTTAATAACGTTGGACACAGTCAAGAGAATGCAAATCTTTTATAATCTTTAAAAAAAAAAAAAAAAAAAGTAGAAATCTATAATTAAATAAATAATTTTTCATTTCATATTTACTTATTTTTTTAAAAAATATATATATAAATTACAAATCTTAAAACTGTAAATATCAATTTTTTTTTTAACACTTACTACTCTCGTTGACATTTCTCTTTCTTAGCTTTTTAGTTCCCTCTTTTCTTTTTTTCGACCCTCTTTTTTGTGACAGACAATATTGACTCATTTTTGTTAATTTTGTTTTCTTAAAACCTAAAACCTTGGACTTGCACCCTTGAGGCTCTGTTTGGATTTAAATATGGTTTCATCTCATCTCATTATTATAATTTTTTTAAATACTCACACAAAATATAATAAATAATTTAATTTTTTAAAATTCTAAAATAATAATATTAAAAAATAATATTCTAATAATATTTTATTAAACACATCTAAAATCATCATATCTCATCTCATCTCACTATCCAAACCAACTTCTTTAAATACGAGAAACTGTCATAAAAAAATTCACGATCTTTTATTACTAAAGATCGATGCGCGTAAATTTCTGAGTTCACAATATTTTAATCTTGAAATCTTACTTTGAGGGATGATACGAAAATGAAAGACAAAAGGACATGTTAATTGTAAACAGTTATCAAAGATGAAGAGGACAAGAAACATTCACAGGTATAGAGCGAAACCATACAATATTTTGGCAGGCAGTTTTGTTTTCAGCGATGGGATAAATAAGAGGAGAGACCATGTCAGCTATGATAACTAGCCCAAGCATAGATGCAAATTGGTAAAATAAGATATCAAAAACGACAAAATTCCAACGACCCATATTTACAAAAAGCCAAAAGAAAAAGACATTGAAAAGTAACATTCAGGTTGAAGTTGATAGCACGGATTTTCCGGACGGCTTTGTTTCCGAGAGTTGTCCATTTTATGATGGGAAACGAGTAATAATATATCCATAATATTTTATATAATATATTGTATAACAATGTATTAAATAATAAATATTTTTATAAAATTATATTATTTTTATAAGATATTTTATAAAAATATTTCTCATTTAATATATTGTTATACAATATATTATATAAAATATTATGGATAAATCATTTTTCAATAAAAATGACCTGTCCTAGAATATTTTTTCTCGAAATCACATGTCGGGGTTACATTTTACAATGTGTTGGAATCTGATTCCGAATGGGAAGATTCATGTGTGGAGCATTACCCACTTGCCTAAGCCCATTCCTTTACCCCTCTTAAGATTCGTCTTGCAAAATAAATTGTTGTTTTGGAAATGATGGCATTTAATTTGACTAGCATTGCTAATCAATTCTGCTACGGGTAGTCATTCTCGCGCACCCTCCGCTGACTTGGAGGGTAATTTCATCAATTTGAGTTGTTTTAAGGATTCTAGACTTTAGAGACCTTCGTCTTTCTCGCTTAGCATGAACCAAGAAGGCAGATATACGATACACAACCCCTCTCGTCTTCGCCATTGGCATGGCTCCGCTCCATCACATCTCCGCCACTATTACGTTTGGGTATGACTCTCTTGCCACTAGTACATTTGGGCACCTCGGATTTGGGTTTCGTAGTCATCAAAATGAGGCGAACAGATGATAATCCCTTAAAAGATGAAATAATTTTGTTTTTTAAGATATTAGTTTTTAAAAATGAAAAAAGGTAATAAAATGTATACTAGTATTTGGTGGATGTTGAATTCATGACTTATCCCTCCCCTACATTCTTATGGGTTGAGAAAATGTCATTTGAGAATTATGTGACTATCATTTCATTATACATCTTGTGTGCATTTTATTTATCCATTGCAACAACACCTATCTATTTTCATATCATTTCCTTGTTACAACACAGGAGGGAGGAAAGTAGATTTGTAACCACCCCCATACCCAAACATCCTAATCAACCTAAATCAAATTATAAAATCACACACGAGAGAGATTGATATATGTATATATATACCACAAGAGAAAAACGCTGGAAGTTTCGATTTTCATCGTTAGACGAAGGAGGGCAAATAGAATAAGTTCGCCTTTCGTCGCGAGATGGGAGTGGATTCAGTGAGAACTACTTTCTAGCATCTCCATTCATGAATGAACTAAGGGTGGGGAGAACTACAGGTTTCAACTTCGATGACGGGGGAATTTCAAAAAGGAGGCTTTAACATCATTTCAAGAAGTCTTTAATTTCGTCTTTCAGCTTTCACCAATCTACACCATTTCATTTAATATCCTTATATGTCATCAGTAGTGCGCAACTTGATTACGTTTAGATTTTACCATTGCCAATAAACAAAAAAGAAAAAAGAAAACAAATCTTGAAAAGAGAAGGAAACCTACATTTTACATAGCAAGAGTTTAGTACAAATAATAAAGGCCAAATTCCTCCATCAAAATCACTCCAAGTCCTCTGCTCGCTCATACAAGAACCAGCATTATACCATTGACAAGTTCAGTCATTGAGAGCAATAACTCTACTGTTGCAAGGAAACATAAACAACTAAGAGCTGGGGCATCAGTCAGCAGTTAGTAAAAACCTCATCATCTATCACTCCCCTTTGTCTTTGAACACCAAAGCACGAAGAGATAATCAAGAACTGCCAATAGGACCACTTAGTTCTTGCATCACACTTTCCATGGATGGCCGTTGGTTAGTAAGTTCATGGGTGCAAAGCACTGCAATTCTCCCAAGTTTTGCTGCTTCTGATTCAGAGAACTTCCCCTCAAGGTTCATGTCAACAAAATCTTCAAATTTGCATGATTCTGCCCCAAGGCGAGTTGACTGGGTGATTATACGCTTTCCGGCAAGGATTTGAAATATGATCATACCAAATGCATATACATCGCTCTTTTCAGTGAAGCGACCGGTGGTTGTGTATTCTGGAGCCAAGTATCCCATGGCTGCACTGGCTTTGAGAGTGGAGAAGACAACATCATCTGCAAGGAGTTTATGCAGGCCTGAGTCTGAGAGCAAAGGATTATGCCATCCGTCGATGAGCACTTTCTCAGCCGATATATTCTGGTGAACTATAACAGGTTTGTTTCCTCCGTTTCTGTGCAAATACCCAATACCTGACCAAGAAGGGACATCAAATTTGAGAATGCACAATGTAAACCAAGGCAATGAATCTACCCGTCCCCAGAAATACACAAATAATTCTTGCGGGTAGTTTCGAGAAGCAACACAAATGCAGCCTGGAATATGCTCAAACAAGCTGGTGATTGTGCCAATTCTACGGAGTTCTTTGCTAAAACTTTGAACTTGTTTTAAAATCAGATAGTATCAATTCCTATTAAATGTTATTATGTTTCAAATAGCTTAAGCAAATATTGTCAAACTTAAAACACCATTTTAAATTAAATTATAATTACTGCTCTATGAAACACCCACATCCAAGCTTTTAATTGCATTTCAAAACCAGAGTTCGTTACTTGTGGACACAGAAATTCCGAATGTACAGCAATAATCAAACAAGCATAAGATGTTCCCTGTGTGTGTGTGTGTGACAGCAAATAATAATTTCATCAAGCAGGAAGCCAGAGCTAGAATCACCTTTGGCAACACCATTGATGATAGATACTCTGGCAGACCATTCAAGAACCTTCCCACTGCCATCCTTAACATCAAGATACTCTGATAGACTGCCATTTGGGACAAAATCGTAGATAAGAAAACACTCTCCCCTGCCTTTTGAACAGCAGAAGCCTCTCAACCTAACAAGATTTTCATGTTTCAATGAGGTCAATATCTTCAGCCCCTTCAAGAATTCAGCTTCATCAGACTTGCAGCTTGTCTTGGCAATGCACTTTATAGCAACAACAGACCCATCTCTAAGTGTCCCCTTGTAGATAGTGGAGAAATTGCTCTTCCCCAACAAATTGGCCTCGGAGAAACACTGGGTTGCACGTTCCACATCCTCTAAATTGAACATAAAGCTTTCAAGAACTTCCTGAGAGAATCCACTTCGACCTTTCGACAGAGGGTCCCATCCATTACAGTATTCAAGACTTATTAGAGGAGACGCACTCTTCCTACAAACTTCCTTAACCTGGTCAGTACTAAGCCGGCTATCTGAAGTGTCAAAGGTACTTCCAATTTTCTGCTTTTGTCGACGGTACCATGCAAATGTGAATAGTCCACTAACAGCCACAGCAATAATAAGTCCAATCACCCCCAAAACTATACCAACTTGTGGGGATTTTGATGGTTTTGAACACAGGTTTTTGCTGCAATCAGACTTTAAGGGCGCTGACATCGGGAGAGTTTTTGTAGAAACACTGCCAGGTTCAAATGGTTCTGGTCTGTTTGTGTTTAGACCGTCGGTAGGTTTGCAAACATTTAAGTCAGAAAACCCAATGCCGCATAGTCCTGGATTGTTCTTGTACAGGAATCCGCCATTCAGTTTCTTCAAAGCTGAGTTTTTATCCACAACGCCATTCAAATAAAGATTAACATTTTCGACCACCTTGATTTTCCAAGAAAACATAAATACGGAAAGCACAAGAGCATGTCAGAGAGAGATCTTATTACCTGGAGGGACGATGCCTGAAAGAGAGTTGTTTTGTACGTTCAGAACTTCCAGAATGGGAGCATTAACTAATCTTACTGGAATTGAACCAAAAAACCCATTGAAGCTCAAATCCAACCTCGTTAACATCTTCAAATCACCCAAACTTGCAGGAATTGCACCGGTCAATTGATTATACTGTAAAGCAAGAACGCTAAGCCTCCATAAATTTCCTAGCTGTGTTGGTATGCTCCCGGTCAACTTGTTGTAACACAGCTGCAAAACTGCAAACAACAGGTTGAGATTTTGTCAGTTACAATTATTTGTAAAGTTTTGGGGAAAACCATGAGATGGAGAGTGCGCTGAACAAGATATTCACCGCACCCAGTTTCTAGTTTAATCTTGAGTCTCCAAAATTTAGAGTCCATAAAAAATGACCCAGGATATGCAAATGCCAGATCAGGTAAAATTCAACGCAGGGAATCAAACGAGATAAAAAAAAAAAAAAAAAACCAAATTGTGAAAGAAGATAAAGAATAAGAAAAGATTGAAGCTTTCAATGCACACAGCTAGACCTCTAAATTCCCATTAAGAATACCCAAATATGGCATGCTGAGGAAACAGAGCGGTGTCGAAGAATTAAATGCAGGTCAGTGAAGATGCTTAAGAAAATCCAAATAAACTGAAGACTCAACAGTTTTTCACGGCATTCAATTCCCTACATGATGCGTGAATAAATGTCGGCACTGGATAAAACGACAAAGGAATGTAACAAAAAATGTAGAAGAATGTAGCTTTCCCTCGAAAAACATAAAGGGCCATAACCAAAAAATGCAAATTTCCTTCAAGAATCACGCCTACGCTCCGATTGGGAATGTAAACATTTGAAAATAAAAATAAAAAACCAACCTTGAAGATTAGACATGTTGCCAATCTCGTGAGGAATCTCCCCGGAGAGATTATTCACATTGAGATACAAATCATTTAGCTGGGTCAACCGGGAAATCTCCTTTGGTATTTTTCCAGTCAGAGCATTGAAGTGCAAGTACAACCCAGTCAAGCTCTTGAGCTCGGCTAAGGCTGCAGGTATTGTACCAGAGAGGCCCTTCCCTTGCAAAGAGATATTGGCCACAAGACCTTGCTCGTCGCAAGCCACGCCTTCGAAAGAGCCACTGCAAGGGTCAGTATTTGGGGACCATGAAGTCAGGAACTGGTGTTGAGGGTCTAGAGAGGCCTTGATGGCCATGAGAGTGGGAAGCTCGGTGAGTGAGGAAATAGTCGGAGAGGAAAAGAGGAAGAGGATGAAGAGAGGGAAGAGGAGGCTGAAGGAAGGAGGCATGATTTTTTTGAGGGAAAGTGGGATGGAAATGTGTGAGAATGTTCGACAGGCTTGTAGAAACTGATGGAATTTTTTTTAGGGGAAAAGTGAGAGAGAACTTGAAGTATTTGAGAAAGTCCGGAGACTTTCTAGTCCTACCTTTCTATTTTTGGGTGGAGAGGTTGGGTTTCAAGGTTTGGAAGTCAAGGGTAGCATCGTAGAGAGAACTCAAATCTCAGAAGAACGAGAGAGACATGTTTGGTTTGGAGGAAACTGGAAGAAGATGGGAGGGAAAGTGTGGTTGCGTCTTTCTATTTTTTTTTTTTTTTTAGTGCTTTGCAGGGTGCGTGGGGAAATGTGTCGGATTTGAAGTGAACGTGGGGTGAGTTTTTCTCGTGGGTTGAGTGAAACTCGTGAAACTGAAGAAGGAGAGGCTCCCAATCCCATCGCCTCGAAATAAAACTAAAGAAGACAAAAAATGAAGAGCCGGTGAAACGTTGATCAGTAGTAGGTGGTGTGCTTACTGTTTACTGCTACCTGGGATTCACCGGCACAACTCTTCTCAGTTTTTAGTTTTTACGGTGCAAATATCGACAAACTTTTTTTCTTTTTATTTTCCGGGTCCAAGGATTTATCCGTATGAACGGGTGCCATTCCGTCGCTCAGAATACACGATTACATCTTATCACTCTTTTAATTTTTTTTTTTATTTTTAATTTATATTATTTTATCATTTTAAACTATTTTTTTAATTATTAAGTAACAAAAGAAAACACATAAAGTATCAAAATGAAATGACAAATAGAATAGATAAAGTAATATTGTTGTTACCGGTATAGTTTTAGAAAATATATTTTATTACTCAAATAATTAATTTACTTTACAATTTTCTCAAAAAAAAATATCAAACCTGTCACTCTATTTTCCAATTTCGTTAGAATTTACTCATTAACTACGTATCACATATTATTTTTTATTTTTAAAATTTTTTTTTCTTATCAAATGTGTGGTATATAAATAATATATAAAAAAAAATTAATCAATTTAAAAAATAAAACAAAATAATAAAAAAATAAAAATAAATATAATTTGTGTTATATAAAAATAATGAATAGTAAAACTCTAATCTTAAATAAAAGTGAAATTACAAAAGGTAACATGGAAAGTCAGCCACTAAAATATAAATTCTAAATCTTGTGATAATATTGCAAAGGTACAAATTGTTTCAATGAAAACACCAGCGAATTTATACTCTACATTCTTATTATTTCTCTCTCCCCTTTCCAAAGTAGTAATTTTAATTTTTTGAAACGAAACTCGTGAAAGAAAAAAAAAAATCCGAAGAAAAAGGTATAAATAAGGACAGAGCATGACGATATATATGATATAATTTCCTCGATAACTCTGCACATTTTCAAAAAACGTAGTTTGATGGTTGGTTGTAATCAATTTTAGATCTGTTTTTATGTTAGCTTTTGAGATCTGTATGGATAAGAACGTTAAAGATAATAACGAACTAGAGAACAAGAATCTGAGAAAATTAAGTAAATGTGAGTTGGTGAAAGCTTCATAAAGGTCTATGCTATTTTCGATACACACCCACCCATCAAGTGCAAACATCTCCTGCTGGAAGTTCTTTTCTTTTTTCTCAAATTTTAAGGTTCGGTTTAATATTGAGTTGAGGTAAGATCTGTTGAGATGAAAGTTAAAAATTGAATAAAATATTATTTTTTAATATGATTATTATTTTAAAATATAAAAAATTTAAATTATTTATTATATTTTATATAAAATTTTGTAAAATTTATAATGATAAGATGAGATTAGATGGGTTTATAGTATTTTTCAATCCAAACTATGCCGGCCTCGTTTGTTTTTAGGAAACTTCTCAACTTACCTCATATAATCTAATCATTACAATTTTCTCACATTCTCATACAAAATAAAATAAACAATTCAACTTTTTCAAATTCTAAAAAAAAATAATATTAAAAAATATTTTATTCAACTTATAATTTTTATCTCAATTCATTTCATCTTATCTACAAAAACAAAAAAGGCGAAATCTAAATTTTATAATTTTTTAGACAATAATCCACTACCAACTATATTACAATTCAATTACTACTATCTATTAAAATATTAGTATTTTTTACTTTAATTCAAAATTTATGTACTTGTAACCGTTCAAAATAAATAAAATGATAAATTTTTTTATACGAAGTTGTACACAACTTGTAGTTGTTCTTATATCATTTTCCGAATTTTTTTAAGGGAATGATGCTACTCGTTAAGTTTCTTAGCACCACTCACTGTGCAACCCCATGATTTTTTTTTTTTTAAGGGTAGATGATATTATAATTTTAAAATGCTAAATTTACAGTAATTTTGTTTTTAAAAAACCAGATAAATATAAGACTCATGTAAAAAATTATTCTTTTAATAGTTGATTTTTTTTTTCAAAATAAACGTGTGAGAGTTGTGCATTCTTAAGTTATACGTAATATTACTCTTATTTTAATTATTCAATTTGATATAATACAATATAAATTATATAGTCAACATGGGTTTGAAGGGTACTATTTATCTCACTCCTGGCAAACTTCTTTCACCAAATCAATCAGCTGCAGTGCTGCTGTATTGGGGTGGTCTCATCCATCAATTCTTTCGTAATAAAATAGCATCATTAATTATAACTCATTATCAAACTCCGTACCACCATGTTTCCCTGTAAACCCCTTATTCCTTTCGAAAAAAAAAAACTCTGAAATCAATTCGTAGCATGAGGATCATAAAATCATTTTGTCTTTGGAAATTACAAACAAACGTGATAATAAGCGGCCAAATAGATCATGAATAAGGAGAAAATTTGAATAAAAAGAGCCCAGAGAGAGTCATAGGCGATGGCTGTAAATTTTCAAATCCAACATGATGCAATTCCTAGATCATCGTGATGTTGCTTTTCACAGCTAACTTTAACGTGAAGGAATGGAGGGACGAAAAAGGTCATGTACTGGCCCATACCATGATGGTATGATTAGATTCACTGGGAACTCAATCAACTGGAAAAAGTTTGTTGAAAAATTAAATTAAATGCTTTCTTGTGCATCAGTACATGAGTCACTCTCCCTTCCATTTATTTCAGAAAAAAGTATATTCACAGTGTTTAAGACATGTTTGTCGATATGTTAAATTTAAAAAATAAAATAAAATTTGAATTTTATTATCACGTTAATGGCAGATTAATATGATTAATCATTATTAATAATTACAAAATATATAGTGATCGAGTAGTATATCTTCAACAACATCACTGAAAAACCATTTATCGGGGGACCAAACTGCAGAATGAATCACGAGACAACCCGACACGTTAATGTTGTTTAGTCTTCCCTCCACGGAGAGAGAGAAGATCACAGATATAGAGAAACATATATACATATCAGTACGTACGTTCAAACATGTGAGGTGTTCTTGCTGAATAACACATGCAGCAGAGAAAGAGACGAAGAATAGTACCTGTACTACTTCATCTTTGCATACAGAAATGGTAAAGTCTTGTGATTTTTTTGAACATATTTGCATGGCCCATTACCCATCCTTGAGCAACATGTGAACTTTTTTCTGTTTTTTCCAAGTTTTTCTTTAAATAAAAACAAGTAAATTACTACGGTAGGTAGCTCCATGTGAACTCGAACGCTTTTATAGATGTTCGCTGGCCTGTCTTTTGGTTGCAAGGACGAAGAAGGAATCCTTATGAAGGATCAGGCTCTCCACCAGTGGCATCTGTGTATCATTTTAGGATTGGTTTGAATGGTGAAACGGTAGGAGATGATTTTAGATTAATTGAATGAAATATTTTTTTTAATATTATCGTTATTTTAAAATTTAAAAAAATTAAATTATTTATTATATTTTATATAAAAATTTAAAAAATTATAATTATAAAATGAAATGAAAGGAGAGGAATTAAATTTGAAAGGATTTGTATATTCAAACGGGCCTTAGTCGTTGAAAGCTGTGAATGCAAGGGAATGATTTTGTGGTGGGCTCATTCACTCTGTTCTGTACTTCATTGTCATATTTAATTTTAATGGATGGCACCAAGACACTAGCTAGCTAGGGTTATCAATGGAATCCAGACCCTGCAGGTCCTCTGTTTTACTGTTTGGTTAAATGATTGTGCAAGTATAAAGCGTTTTCGCAACAGTTAAAATCAATCGGAGTCTCGTATAAAAATCAAGCAATATCATTTTTGTTTTTTGGGTAAATTCACTGAAGTAGAGTTATCTTCTACTCTTTAATAAGTTAATAACGATCTGAGCTAAATTTAAAAGTTTTGGTTCTAAAAGATAACTTGTGTGGTAGAGGATCTTGCAACCCAAAATATGCAGGGAAATTTACCCTTTTATCTTTTCAGTAGAAATCTGAGAGTACATGGATTTCCTGTTTTAATCATTCCAAAACTTGTTATAACTACAATGGAAGGGTCATCATGCAACCTTTTGTCTGAAGGAACTCAGATATTCTAACATCCTTGCTGCATTGCTCATTTGCTTATTGAAAATGACTCTTTCTCTCTGTTTTTGGCTACATGACTTCTTTTATTGCTCTCAATTGTCTTAGGCACAGTTTGGATATATAAAATTATTTCATTATTATAATTTTTATAAATTTTTATATAAAATATAATAAATAATTTTTAAATTTTTAAATTTTAATATAAAAATTATATTATAATAATATTTTATTTAATTTTTAATAAAATATTTCATTTTATCACTTCTTAACTGCATAATCAAATTAGAATGAGACTAAAGGATGCTTGATTCTCTACCAGAAACAAACCATGAGAGTGAGATAGAATGCACTATGAAGTTTGTCTGCATTCGCCAATCCAGCAACCACCCAGGTTGAACTAAATTTAAGGTACATTTAAATGTTAAAATGAGTTGAGTTGAAACGATAAGATATTGTTAGAATATTATTTTTTAATATTATTATTATTTTAAAATTTAAAAAAATTAAATTATTTATTATATTTTATATTAAAATTTAAAAAATTATAATAATAAATTGAGATGAATTAAAGATTAGATCAAAACTAATCGTTTGGAGAGAAAGACCAACCCATCTTCCACTCACTTTTTATTTCTTTACATTATTTGGCTCTTCCATGATGCCTACTATTTGTGCATGAATGAACAGAAAAAATCTCATTTCATTTCTGTGGGGGTACGTACGTAGTCTTAAGGACTCGCTACAAGTGTCAAATCTGCCAATCTATAATATGTTGAATATTCTGACTTATCTATATAACTAGTGATGAGCTATTTTCCATCAAATCAGCATGAAAGAAAACAGTAGATTTGCCATTACAATGAAAAAAGCAATACCATCGAGGAGGTGGAAGAATCACGTGCTTTCTTTATCCACCATTACACTTTTCCCGAGCTCCTTGCATAGGGACAGGATATCCCTACTTTTGACAGCACCTTTCCTCTCAAAGACAACGAATAAGTACGTACGTAGCACAAATTAACCAAGCACCGGCAATTACAGAAAATTTTGAGACAATTCCTTCCAAATACTCCCTACGGTTCGATTATTGTTATAAATAAACTGGCAACATAAGATGGATTCAGTCCAGTAAAGTAAAATTTCTCATTAGATTTAATTATTATTATTATTATTTTTCTGAAAAAGCCATTTCTATACTCTTAACTGATTAAGATTTCTTAAAATTTTCTTTTAAATTTGTATATACAATGTGAGAAAGATAAACGTATAAAATATATCTAATAACATTTATTATTATTATTCTGCTAAATTTATCCGATAACATTCAGGTAAAATAAAAAATAAAATTGTTGCAATATATAACTTATTCTTGTAAGTTACTTAAACTCCAGTTAGATATTGAAAATGTTTTATCTTATCTTATCTTAACTCATCTTATTATTACAATTTTTATAAATTTTCATACAAAAATATAATAAAAAATTTAACTTTTTTAAATCTCAAAATAATAATAATAATATTTTTTTAAAATTTTATTTTTTTTTTAAAACCATATTTTCTCATCTAATTTTCCAAACAACCTAATATATACCTGCGGAAGGTTAGAGGTTGGCCCAAGGAGTGGATCGAAACGATGTTGCGACTCTAATAAGTAGGGAGCTAGTTGTGCAATGGCCTTATGAGTAAGGAACAGTAACTGTACCTATACATCCAATAGCCCAAGAGGCAGCCGAACAATACTTATTGGGCCACGTACCATATACAAAGCCCAAAGACTCCTTTGCAAATTATCTAAAACAAATAAAAACCCTAGCCTCCCGAGTCTTATTTTCTTCCACTTAGGGTTTCTCTAGTCTTGGAGCACGAGAGTGAGAGGCACCGCGACAGTGACGGAGAGTGATTCTCATCGTTGTAACCATGGGTCGCATGCACAGTAGAGGGTTCGTTCGTTCTTATTTGGTTTCCGTTAATCCTATGATGAACTCTTGTAAAACCTCTTTGTATAACTGTCCAGTTGATTGATTTTTTTTTGTTTGTAATTCCGGTTATCTTCTTCTTCTATTTTTTTATCAGTAAGGGTATTTCGGCTTCTGCTCTTCCGTACAAGAGGACTTCACCGAGCTGGCTGAAGATCTCTTATCAGGATGTAAGTGGACCCCTGTCCCTTTGATTTATCTGTGATAATGTGATTGGATTAAAAAGGATTTCCGTGTGATCGCCGAGAATGAAGAAGTACAAGTATTTGACTATTTGTACAATGCTTTATTGGGTTGAGCTCTTTAGATTTAATTTTTGGGTACTTGATTTCCATTAATACGATAATAGCTGAAGATAATGTCAGTTTGGTTGACAAGAAAATGCAGTGGCAAATTTGCTTCTTGTTAAACTATGACATTTTTGCTTTAATAAAATTCATTAAATTAACAAATTTGCCCCATCCTATGGAATTATGCTCTCTGCGTTGAGACTAAAGATGTATGTTATTCTCTTACAATATGAAGATTTAGTTGAAGTTCTCCATTGTTTAGCTGAATTTGTTTTGCCGTAATGGTAATCAAAGTGTTAAATTATGGCATTTCTATGCCACTTGTTATGTCATAATTATATCACGCGATATCGGAGGAATATAAAACAACTCATGTTATAAGAATGACTCGCACCAATTTCTTCTTTTAAGAGTGATTTGGACAAATTTCTTTCCCCTTGGAAATACTTTCTAATGTAACACAATGAGATGCTTAAAGAAAATGTAACACAGATAATTGTTAAGAAAAAACTCTGTAATTTACAAAACTCAAGTAATAGAATCTGTTTTCTACCACGGGGTACATTTTGAAATGCTAGCAAATGTTCTGAGGGTTGGTGAGAATGTCCCAGGCTTGTTGATACTTTATAACTTAAACTGCTGTCAGCTCATGTTGAGTGCAAGAGATAATTAATTATTGTATTACATTTTATGCATATCGGCTCTGTTCTGATCCTTCAGGTTGAGGAAAACATCTGCAAGTTTGCCAAGAAGGGTCTGTCACCATCTCAAATTGGTGTCATTCTTCGTGATTCTCATGGGATTGCTCAGGTGAAGAGTGTTACAGGGAGCAAGATTTTGCGGATATTGAAGGCCCATGGTGTGTAGATTTTCAATGCTGTTCTGGTGTGTGTTCTGCTTTTAGAATGGAAGAGAAATTTTTGGTTGTACATTTTTTTTTTCCATATTTTCAGGACTTGCTCCCGAAATTCCTGAGGATCTGTACCATCTCATCAAGAAAGCAGTCTCTATTCGCAAGCATTTGGAGAGAAACAGGAAGGATAAAGATTCTAAGTTTAGGTTGATTCTGGTTGAGAGCAGGATCCATCGCCTAGCTCGCTACTACAAGAAGACAAAGAAGCTGCCACCTGTATGGAAATAGTAAGTATCTGTACCTTTTCCCGATTCATATGACCATCTTATTAGGGAAGCTCAATGTTCTTAAATATAAATGCTGAAAAGGCTGTAGAGTTGTAGAGAATTGTTCAGGCAGAGGCATTATTGATGGCCAGCAATGTTGTATGCCTTGATCTGTTGCACATGTTATTCCTGAGCAAAAGTTCTAGTTTCTATTACACAGATTTCTTGTAGTTGATTGTTTGTGCATTAATGCTTCTGCATTCAATTTATTTATCAATGGACTATGCTATTTTAGTTTCTGAAACACTATTTGCATGTGCGAGACAAATGTTTTGAGCATTGTGTGTGGAAGTTGCTGAATTAATGGAGTCAAGAATGAATGGTTGTAGCGATTAGAGAGTATATGGTCTTTCAATTCTTTGAAATTATTTAGTCAAATTGCCTGTAATGCTTGACGATTTTCTGAATCTTTTCTTTCTCCATTCAGTTTATTTTGAATTGCAAGGATGATCAGTTGCTTACTTGAACATAAACTTTTATTCCTTCGTGTACTTTCGTTTTCAATTTAATGTTATATTTCTGTTACGTGCTTCAGCTTGCAAGAGTATGTTTTTACTTTCTTCTTACTTATAAAAGATGTTATTTGCTGGTTATTTTGGCAGTGAATCTACCACCGCTAGTACTCTTGTGGCTTAGGGGAAATATGGTTGGTAAAAAGTTTTGAATGCTGCTCCCATGAATGTGCTCTTTGGATGAGGAACTCGGTTTTCGGTTTTTCAGTTTCTTATGTTTTATCAGATTTTGATTAAGGAACTTTCTTCAGATAATTGTTATGGTTGAACAATTTGGCAGTTGCAGTGCGTTTGAGTAATGTCTTGTACTCTTGTTCTTTCTTCTTTATTGAAAAAGTGCATCATTATAGAGGAACCCATTTCGGATAAGCAGATTTGCTAGATTAAGGGGAGCACTGGGCATCAAAGACTCGAAAGGATTCTGTTCTTTCAATTTGACTACCGATGCTACTTATCTTTGGCTTGTTTTCTCGTTCTATTCTTTCGATATCCATGTCGCACCATTTTGTATATTTGACCTGGTCGAAGTATCAAAGGGAAAACATAATATGCGTTGTGGTGTCATGGTGCGGAGTGGCATTCGAGGTGATTTAACAGGCTCTTGAATCCGACGATGTAAGAAGAGGCTGTTAAATTGATTTTTAGTAGCGGCTGACCGTACGCCGTTTGGATGGGTTTTGGGTGCGCTGACGGTGATTAATTGTTTTTGTGATTTAAAAATAATGTCTGATTTAAGAAAATAATTTTCCATTTTGAGAATACAAACCCCACCACCCCCTGGATTCGCATGAAAAGAGGATTTCTATCTGGAGTTTACCAACTTTTTTTGTTTCAGAATGAGGAATCGATCTCAAAATAATCAGATGTGTTGCTATTTTGGTGAAGTATTGTTTGTTTTTACTGCTTGGCAAAATTTTCAGTATTTTCTCCTCAACCAAACAGTGTGTCAGGACTGTTTTATTCTTGTGCGTAAGAGATATCGATAGGGCATGGTGGGACTGGCGAGGACAAGATTGAATCTCTAGTTAAGCTATTACAATGAGCGTTTGAATATGAAACACCCAATTAATGCATGTGCAAGATAAAGATAGACACATGTAGGCTTTGAAATATCTGTAACCACGTGCGTAAATATTTGAGACAACAGTGTAGGCTCAATTTTAAGAAGGAATAATTCTATTTATTATCATTACACAACATTTTTTTTTTTAATTTGTTTCCTATAATAAATATGTAATGTATAAATGATAAATTGAATTTTAATAATAATAAAATAAAATAAAATAAAAAATAATATTAAAATATGTAAAATGTGTAGCTTAAACTATGAGCAGCATTCCTCCATAAGAAAGAGATTTTGACACTGCTAATATTGACTGCGTTTTAAAGAGGCAGTAGCGTGTCTTTCATCTCTCTACCGGGCCTTTGGATCTTATTTTTTACACGAGTCTTTCATGTCTCTACTAACCGGTGCAAACCGGTCCGAGGAAAACTGGAGCAGAGCCGTCACCGTATTTTTTTCACCCATTTCTTCGCTGGTGCATCAAGATTCGGAAATTGTTTCCCCCCACCCCCGATTCGGAAATTGTTCCACCACACCCCCCCTCCCTCCCTCTCTCTCTCTCTCTCTCTCTCTCTCTGGTATGTCACTCTCTGTCTCAATCACTACTTTCCTTCGTATCACTTCTAATATATTTGTAGCTATATGTTTAACTTGGAAAATCTTTTAATGCCCTGAAAGTGATTTTTTCCCCCTTTGCTATGAATCTATCCCCTTGAGATCACAGACGAAAATGCACGCGCAAAGTCCAACACCCAGAAGTACTTGAGGATCTGCTCAAGAAAACTTCATAATAGGACGGAGGAAATGCATATCTTCACTCGAATATAAAAAAACCCAATGTATTTGTCTCGGCATGCTGTAATCTTTTCGTAATATGGCTCTTCGGAGTCATCCTCTTCATTTGCTAAGAAATCACAGAGAAGTTGATTAATTTAAGCTGTATTAGCCAAGGGTATCCGTTAACTTGATCTGATGCTCCATGAGAGTGCTCGGTTCAGCGAGTTGAGGCTTTTGATTTGATCTGGAATAAAAATTTTGATTCTGGGTAAACGTAGAATTCATAAGTATAGATGCGCAGTGGTGGGTTAGTTTGTGATTTGAAAACATAACGAAATTTCTTTGTTTTTGAGGGGAGGATTATAAAGGGGGTTCTTTTAAACTTTTAAGTGACTCTTATAAGCTAGCAGAAAGTTTCACAAGTCCAATCTGGCAATTTGTTCGTGGAGTTTGTTGCACTTCACCCTTGTTGATTTGATTTTCATCTCTTCCATTATGTTATTAAGGTAAGTATTTTCTTAATCATTACTCCGTTAATCGTGCAGTCCTAACAAAGCACAAGGTCATTGTTACAGCAAACGAGCACCTTAAATTAACAGATCTTTAAGACAGCAAGTCTCGTGGGAGGTTTGTTAGCCATGAGAAGATGCAGTGGGTGGCGTCGTTTTCTCTTTTGTCTTCCTCTTATTTTCTTCCTTCCTCATATGTTTTCTGGTGATTGTTCCTCCCTTCTACTATTCTTTTTCAGTTTACAAGTTTGCAGAGCCTTGAGTTTTTTATTTTAATATTATATCGGCATAAATGAACTTAGTTATCTTTCTGCCTTTCGAGTTAAACCTTTTACTCCCTCTTTCAGTAATGGAATTGCATCAGAAGAAAAATAGCAAGAAATCTGATCATCTGGTTCTAGGGCCTGCTGCTGGACAAGGCTTGCCCAATCGTTTGCAATGTGAAGGTTCTTGCAGTCCCTGTCTTTAATAATATAGGGGTTTGTAACATACCCTCGCATTTTGTTGATCTTATATGTATGAATATCGTTGAAGCGCCATCATGTCAATGGTTTTGTAGATGATATTAATCTGATTTTATTTGCATTTGAGCTTTACTTTTTTGACGTGTTATGTATAATTAATTGTCTGATCAGCTAGTTGGTGATAATCCTCATTAAATCACGCCCTCCATACACCCAATCCAATACTACCTTGACGTCTTAGGAAACCTGCTGATGCTTGGAATTTGATCTAGCTTGTTGCAGATTTGACTGAGATATAATCATGACCTGTGCAGCTTACATTTGGAACTTGTTTTGGACATGCACACAAAACTAAGTGGGTCTTTTCAATATTAACAATACGGTATACATGACTTGTGAACACTTTTAATGTTGTTATCTTGAGCTGTTTGTTCTTTACACAGGATAAAGATAATGTTCTTATTAAAAAAAAGCGTTGGATAGAAATAATGTAATGATCATATCTGTTTCCTTCTAAGAATTGTAAATTCATGTAGGTTTGGTCTCAAAATACGTTGTAATGTTATTTAAACTTTAGAAAATCTTGCTTTCAATTCCTTTTTTCTTTTATGTTGTAGGGTCTTATGCGTGTTTCACGCTTGATTTATGTTGCAGGAATTAAAGCTCTCAACAAGACCAACTCTTCAACTTCCCATATATCCATAGGCAGAGAAACTATTGCTTTTGTCACTGTTTTTGCCATTCATAATTCTTCCCCAAATACTCATGTAGATGATAGATCATCAAACTTGGTTACTGTTGGGAATTCTTCATATAGTAAGGTGGAGAGGTCAATGGCCATATTGAATGTCTTCATTAACTTTATTCAGGTAATTTCCTGGTAAAATATTAGCAATATCATTTTACATGCGCGTATTCAAATGCTACCAAAAAACATTACAAAGTTCAGTTGAAGCTTTAGTATTTTAATTAGTTTTTAGTCCCTTTACATATTGTATCTTCAGGTGAGAATGCCCCAGAGCAGCATTATTATTCTTACCGACATGGTATCTGACCTTCGCGTGCACAGAAATAGGGTCACCGTTCTTCCCATTCAAAATGAATATTCGCGAGAGAAGTTGATGCTTCAACGAATCAGGTCTTACATTGTAAGTGCACACTGCATTTACTCTTCAAAATCAATATTCGCGAGACAAGTTGATGCTTCAAAATGAATAGCTACGCTTCCTGAGTATTGTTCCACATCTTCTAAAAACAAAATCCTGAACTTTCTATGTTTTCCCTGTGCTTAAGTGCTCCTTATATCCTATATCTCTGTATCCATGCTTATGGTCACTCTGTGTTTCCTATGACTTTTTGCATTTTCTCTCAATTTTATTGTAAGTTGTAAAACATAACCTTTTCTTTCTCTCATTTTTGAAAGGATGGGGACTGCTTTAAGTCCCTATCTGTATTGCAGTCCCATTTTATTGTTACTTGCCTGGCCGTATCTGTTTTTATCAGCCTCACGACCTTATTAAAGATATAAGTTTTTACACAAAACAATTTCAAATCAAAGAGATGATTGTTTACAAATCCAATTTGTAGTTTTACATGTTCTGCCTTTCTTTCTTTTGTGCCTTTTTTCATTTTGAAATTCAGGCTTTTCTAGAAACAAGGCTTGAGGAGCTTTCTCATATGGAGGGGCACATCAGTCATTACATCTTCACTGACTCGGATATAGCAGTGGTTGATGATCTAGGACAGATATTTCAGGATTATTCAAATTTTCATCTGGCTCTCACCTTCCGGAACAACAAAGCACAACCTTTAAATTCAGGATTTATAGCAGTGAGGGGAACGTCAGATGGGATTTTAAGGTGCATTAATTGAATTATCTTTGTCTACTTTTTATTTTTATGATCATTTTGGTTGGTTGCGACTAAGCGAAGAAAAAGGACATAAACAGGAAACTGAAATCTGGACCTCGTTAAATAATATGAATCAGTTGCATAGATTTGTTCCGCCATTCTGCTCTCAACAATGATCATATTGATTATTTGGGAAAAAAAGCTGTTTTAGTTACGATCTTACTGCTGAGAAAATAAAAGAAAGTAAAGATGGTGTATCTGGGGTTGGGAGGGTCTGATGACCATACTCTATTTGCATATTGTCAGTTGTGACCTTCATGTGGGAGGACTACCTCTTGCATCTCATGTATGACATCTGCAACATTTCTTTTGAGATCTCTGCCAGTACCATTGATGGTGACTGTTATTATTTTTTAATTTATTGTTTTTTGCTGTCCCGTCGACAGACTATTTTTTTTTTTTATAAGTGACCCGTTGACAGACTATACCCACACTGTTGTTGGTTTCATCTTTTTCCTTTGTTTCTCTCCATCTTTTTTCTTTCATTTTTCTCACCTTTTCTTGGCAACAGTAAGGAAATTAAGATGTGAAGTTGGATGCAGGGCAAAGCTTTTTCTACAAAAAGTACTGGAAGTTTACAGTTCAAAGTACATGAGTGCCTCCCGAATGCTCGGAGACCAGTTAGCACTTGCATGGTTTATTATGTCTGACCCTTCCTTTGACAGAAGAAAATTTACCAAAGCGCAAGTTTTTCTAGAGAAAATTGGCGGTGCCTCAGTTCTATTTTTACCTTGTGCTATGTACAATTGGACACCACCAGAAGGTGCAGGTCAATTTCATGGCATGCCCCTGGATGTTAAGGTATGTTGTGATATAACCACTTATGATCTTGATGACCTGCTAAATAGTATATTTTTACTCAGATTGAGTCCTGCAAGAGCAAATTGGAAAGGGGGAAGGAAAAAAAAAAAAAAAAAGACAGATGCCGAAGCTGTTAAACACGATTTTATCTCATATCTTGCTCCTGGATGCAGGTTGTTCATTTCAAAGGATCGAGGAAACGCCTAATGCTCGAATCTTGGAACTTTTTCAGTTCGTCTGGTAACATATCAAATATGTTATGTCTCATCTTAAGTAGTGGGAGAACAAAGTATGACTTTTAAAGCCTGATTTTAAAGGATTTAGATTGGTGGAACAACCAATTGCACTCGAGTTTGGAACTGAGGTGGTGCTAAATTTACCATCTAGCCTGCTTCATCCATCCACCCATGGTACAAATTCAGTTTTGCCGGCAGCAAATGGAGCTTTAATGATAGAGAAGCTCAAGATTATGGATAATCATTTCCTGTTACCAACGTATTTTCCTTTTACATCTTGAACGGTTGACTTTTTTTTTATTGAAGGCGTATATATTTTGGAACCAATTCGTGAAGATGTTGCGTGGTCAATAAGGCTTGCTATATATTTTATGAAAAATGATAATTATGAACAATACTATGTAATCATTTTTAAAAAAATTAATTTTTTAATAATAAATCTTATTATTTAAACGATTGTACGCCCCCACGAAAATTTTTGGCTTTAAAAGCGCCAATTACAAAATGTCTCTTCCTGCCGTTTGCAATTGGAAAACCGCAAACTGCATCGTCTAGTTAGGCCATCGGGCCAGAGGAAACTGATGCAGACATCTGAAATTTCAAATTTACAGACTTTTCATTATATATTGTAGACATTTTCAAATTTGCAGACATTTTCAGGATAATGATATATATTGTATATATTACCTAATAATATTATAAAATGAAAATTTTTTTTATAAAATAATATTATCTTTATAAGATATTTTATAAAAAAACCCTCATTTAAAATATAATTATATAAAATGTCATAAAAAATTGTTATATGTCAATCATTTTTCATGTTTAAAACCATTTACTCATCACTTCAAAAAGTTGGGACTGAGATGTAGGAGCTCTTCCACAAGGAAGAACCCCTCCAAAAATAGGCGTATGCCGCTATCTGCGGCGCGCACACGGTATTCTTTAGTAAAAGGCGAAAGAATAGTTCGCTTTGTGCTCACCGCGCGGCTGCGTGGTTTGTATTGGCATTGTGCTTCTCCTTTAATAGTTGTTTGGCATGCGGAGAGCCGGTTACTCTTTTCAGTGTGGGACTCGTAATTATACAAGAGCGTGCTTCGCTTCGCACCGCCAATGCCTCTAGACCATCACTACCGTTAAAATATCTCTACCCTTGGATCTAACGGCTGCAGTTGCGTGAAGTTTGATAATTCAGAATATGTTGATGGAATCACTTTGGGCCCATAGGCTACAAACCTAAAGTTCCACCACAGGAACAAAGCCCAATCTCCAACGATGATGGCTATACTTTGAAATATCCTTCTTCGAAATAATGAGAAAAACGGTTTTGATGCGGAATATATATATTTATCACTAGTTATATGGTATAAACCATTTGTTTCATGGCTTTATTCGTTATAAAATTTTTTTTCTTTCTTTTCCCGTTGAAAGTGATTCGAACTTATTAATGTAGCGATGTCTCATTTTAAAATAGCTCTGTACCTTATAATGACAAATACCTTTCTTTCCGGTCACCGTTTTTGGGTTAAACAGCATTACTATTTTACTAAAAATCTTTGGCTTCTCTGGTTATCTATGCATGAAAACATATTACTGTTCCTTTGAACAGAAGGAATGTCAGGCTGGGGAAGGAATTAGCGAGTAATAAAATGATATAAAGTGGCAAATATGACGAGCATAATAAATCACAGACAAAGAAAATAATAGCCAAATCACTTGAAACGCTTTCAAGCCCCAGACTACCGATCCTACCAAGTCTTGATTACTTTGATCGTCTCTGCTGCAGACTTCTTCTTCAATCAGGGATGAGGAAGACAGCCTCTTTTTCAATTAGCAAATTTGGGTTGATATTGGAGGAATTGGTGCAATGCAAGAAGTTATTACACATGTTTTTTTAATGAATGAAAAGGTAAGAGAAAGGAATATGTTATTTCTAATCCAAAAACCAAATTTGAAATCTCATGACTTTCTTTTTAAGTTCTGGAGACTATTCCACCTAAGAACTACCAAAAATATCTGTTACGAACAGAACAATTCCTCTCCGAAGGTGCTTAGAACAAAAGAAAGAATAAAAAAAGAAAATGCCCTCAATGGGTAACTGGTTATATATACCAATTTATGTTCACCATGGAACTTACTGCTTTTGCGACTGGTAAAATCCTCCAAGATACTGTTTTTGGTGAGACTTACCAACAGACTCTGACTATGGGTAGTGTTAACCTAAAGTTTCATTTTTCTGAAAATATAAGACTTGCAAAGCAATATCTTACACTACAAGTCTACAACTAGGGATAATCATCAAAAGAGAACACTGCACGCTACAGTGCATCAAGATCTGTTGTAAAAGACATCAATTAGATAATGAGCAACATGCCTCACACCAAACACAAGTTTTCTGAACATGAAGTTAATGCCTATCCAATGAAGAAACGGGTATTATATTAATTTATATTGATACTGCATCAAACTTAGAATCCCATTGGAAAAATAGTAGCGTGGTTCGAAATGCCAAATACACTATGGATAAAAATGTTCTTTAGAAATCTCTGCAAGAGTCATGAAGCTCAAATCAAGCCATCTCTATTTATGGTGTCTGAACTTGGGAGAGAGTAACAATTCCAGCTTTAGACATAGAAATAATTATTTTCCCCACAATTCTCAAGTCAGCTTTAAAAAAAGCCTCGCCTCTAATATAAAAGTTACTCAGAACTAAGTAATCAATCTGTCGGGATATAACACAGTAAACATTAGCCATATCAAGATGCAGCTAAGTAATGACCTACCGGTGATACATTAAATAAAGTTCAAACTATCGTGTGAATCTTATTAAATTGCACAAAAAATTATACATGTCTGCTAATCAGCATATGCTCTATCAGCCATGAATTCTACAATGCCGAAGCTACAGAAATTACCTAGGCGAGAAGAAAAAGATGGTCCTAATTTTCTTTGATACAGCTTAGGAGTCCCAGCAAACAATGTACCCCAGCCACAAAACTTCTCAATATAGGACACTAGGTTCCTCATTATATGGCATCATTAAGATTTACAAAAAGAAGATAATCGTAGGCCGAACATTGAAATGCTAAAAAACAATCATAAGAATCATGATGAACAGAATTAAAGGATCCTACCACAATCAAAAGAATTTGTCAGCCGGTGGCCATTTTACCACCAGAATGATAATTGAGATACCATCTCACAAACTTCTTCAAACCTGTCTGCAGATCTGTAGTGGGCTTATAACCAAGTTCCCTTTGAGCCAGGCTGATATTGGCGTGAGTAAACTGAACATCCCCATTTCGTGGCAACTTCATACTATGTCTCTTGGCCTTCACTTTCAAGAGCCGCTCCAAAATGCTCACAAGATCTGAAACCGGCACGGGTGAAGTATTCCCCAAATTGAAAATCCGCAATTGAGCCGGGCCCCTCTTCTTCCCACCACTCCCAGTGCTCTTCTCCGCGGTATCCAATGCTGCTAAACACCCTTTCACAATGTCATCGATATAGGTAAAGTCCCTAGCGACCGTGCCATGATTGGGCGCTTCAAAGATCGGAATTGGCTTCCCCCTCAATATATCCCTCGTGAAAAAGAAGTACGCCATATCTGGTCTCCCCCACGGACCATAAACCGTGAAAAATCTCAACCCAGTAAGCGAAAGGCCATAGATATGATTGTAGGTATGTGCGATTTCTTCACCGGCCTTCTTAGTAGCCGCATACAGGCTAGCAGGCTGGTCAGTTCGGTCTCTTTCCGAAAATGGCACCTTGGTATTAAGTCCATAAACCGAACTGGACGATGCCCACACTATCGCGGGTTGTGGGTTAGCGGATTTACAAACCTCTAAAAGATTAACAAGGCCAGCAATGTTACTATGCACGTAAGAGCTAGGATTTTCCATGGCATACCTCACTCCAGCTTGAGCAGCCAAATGCATCACATGGGTAAATGCCACAACCTCGAAAAGCTTACTCAATAGCGCTGAATCATTGATGTCTCCTTCAACAATGAACACGCCGGTGCGCTCCAAATGCACTTGGCGTGCTCGTTTCAATGAGGAATCGTAATAGTTGTTGAAATTATCAAGACCGAGCACGCCGTCTCCGCGGCGCTTGAGAGCAGTGGAGACATGGGTTCCGACGAACCCAGCAGCTCCCGTGACGAGCACCGATATGCCGTTACGGGAGCGAACTCGGGCGGAATAGCGGGCCCGTTTTTCCCAGGCGGGTCCGCCCCAGTTGTAGGTCCGGTAGGAGCGGCGAGAAGGATCGGACGGTAAAGGAGAAGGTGAAGGGGTTCGGAAGAAGAAGAGCAAGATCAAGCCCAAGAACACAAAGGACCAGAAGGTGAGCTTGGTAAGCGATGAGTGCCAGCGATGTCTGTGAATGAACAGGGATTTGTCCATCTTGAGTTTCCCTGGAGTTGAGGGAATGTTGTTGAGGTGGGACATTGGCTTCAGCTGGGACATTTTCTCAGGAAAATGTGGGAAAATGCCCCAGATAAACGGAGGCTCTTGGTGATCTTGGGATTTGGGTTGGGAATGTATTAGGGTTCGAGGAAGGATTCCCGTGGCGATGGTGTTCAAGATAAAGAAAGTGAGGGGGTGGGGGAGGGGAAGAGCCTTGGTTTGCTTGGTATTGGTGTTCCTTTCCAGCTCTTTTTTCTGCGTATGGTGGGGAAGGGAATCTTTCTGGTTTCTTGGAGGGATGGGCTGCTGTGTCGGTGGTGGTCTTTGATTTTGCGGGTGCTTACGGTGAGAAAGGTCAAGAACTTGAGTTGGCAGAGAGAAAGTTCAAAGTTGAAGTAAAGTAATGGAGGATGGGAAGAGATGAATACCTCATGGTCCTCATTGACTCGTATAGGATCATAATTTTAACTCCGAGGAGGAAAAGAACACCAAATGCTCTCTCTCAACGGTGAAGTATTTGTGAAGTGTGGTGGGACTCAGAGAATCAAAGGAGATGCTATTTATTAGATGAAATTTAGAGGCTAATTACGAAGGGGTTTTCGGGGTAATTACCCTCCGGCTTTTCCATTCTCCTTTTTCCAATTGTTTTCATACGCAGGTTTCCCCAGAGCATTGGAAGATGTGAGAGACCGACTCCCGGGCCTTGGAAACTTCGAATTTGTCCAACTAAATTCCCCATCTTATGATGGCATCATCCAAGTGCACGAATTCTTTTACAAAAGATTTGTACAAGGCTTATATATTTATGGCTACTTAATATTACTCTATTTTCATATCCTAATATACTGCAGGTCGAAGGAATATTATCCTATATTTCCAAGAAAAAAACATATTCCTCATAAAAATATTTGGAATTTTAAATTTTATAAATTCACAACTTCTTATTTTTCATCCATATTCCATGAAGATAAATGCTATTTACAGTTATAGGATGTGTAAATCACATACATTCATTTTAAAAAAAAAGTAGATAAATGTGATATTCGTATAAAAAAACCAAATGGTGGACCACACCCTTTTTTTTAAAGAAAGTGCACGGACTTGAACATTTTAAAACTTTATATAACGTTATTCTAATAACAAGTTATTGTTATTATGATTATTATTTAATTTATATTTAATTTTTAAATTCTATTAATTTAAGTTAATGTGGCAATTAAGCCAAAAATATACCTAAAGTAAGATCGGTGGCATTGACCATATAAAATTCAAATAACAAATCTGGAGGCTTTTAGAAACTACAACTTGTTTTATTCAATAAAACATAACATGGTATGATGGTATCAAACTTTCCTTTTCTTTGCTCCAAATTCTCAGTTGCCAAGTGCTTCGTTGTACCTTTGAAAGAGCCAATGAATGTACTAATAATAGTTATTTGTTCAACAATCTGGCATCGAGTTCAATGCTTTGGGTGTTGATGCAAGTTCCACCTGGATAAACGATTTTATAGATCCATATCTCATAAATTATAGGTTCGAACACCGAATATTCCACTATCATACTCAGTCTCCTAAAATAATAGATCCATAGTTAACGTTACAGTCTTACAAACAAGCTCAATTACCCAAAAACAAACTAGTTATTGGAATCTTGACTTACAAATATAAATCATAAAAAATACGAAGAAATATAGAAAAATAAGGGGATTTAGCTCCCTGCTTCTTTTTGTTATGGCTGATGGGCACATTTTTATTTAGAAGAATTGTTCAATGCTTTGTAAACCTCTGGAGGACTTCAAAGTAGTCTGGGAATGTTTTCTTGGTGCAACCGGGGTCGTTGATGGTGACACTAACATCTCCACAGGCAGCAAGTGAGAATGCCATGGCCATTCTGTGATCATCATATGTGTCTATAGCTGTCACGTTGAGTTTTTCCGGGGGCGTGATCACACAGTAATCTGGTCCTTCTTCAACTGTCGCTCCCAGCTGAAATATCAACCCCATATGTTAATAATGCAAGGATGAAGTTTAAGGAGCAGGGATTTCAAATGTACAGAAGCCCACAAGAAACTTTTACCTTCCTGAGTTCTGTGCAGACAGCCACCATCCGTTCTGTCTCTTTTACTCTCCAACTTGCCACTGGAAAATAAGCACACCAAGAGATCAACGGGGTTGTTTCAAACACAAAATGTAAATCTCAGAAATGTGTATAACCTAGACCTAGAAACAATATAACGTAATATGAAACCAGCTTAAAATAGATACAAATTAGGTCATTGCAAGTTCTATCTACTGGAGAGAAGATTTCAAGATGCTATGCATTTACCTACACTGCCACTAACAACTAGAGACTAAAACTCATTTTCTCATGCCCCACAGTAAAAAGGCCAGCATACCATCTCTTATGGCAGTGGGTCCATCAGCAAAAAGGGCAACTACAGCAAGAGTCATGGCAACATCTGGCATTTTGTTCATATTGACATCAACAGCTCGCAAGTGGTTTCTTCTGGGAGAATCTCGTGGTGGTCCAGTGACGGTGACACTGTTCTCCGTCCAGGTAACTTCAGCACCCATCTTCTCAAGAACTTCAGCGAATTTGACATCTCCCTTAATTAACGAAAAGTACAGTAAGAACATAATGAGATTTGGCCTATCTAAATGTAACACATATACATTGGCTAAACTCATCCAAGGCATAGCAATAGATCGTGTTTAAAAGAATTGTCTTTTTTTTTTAAAATTAAGTCGCATAGCTTGGCACAATATAAAACAGTAGTATTGGCATAAGTAATTACCTGCAAACTGCTTGTCCCACAACCTTCAACAGTAACAGTTCCCCCAGTGATCGCTGCACCAGCTAGGAAGTAACTAGCACTTGAAGCGTCACCTTCGACATAAGCATTTCCAGGAGACCTAATAATATCATATAATTATCTCAGACCAACCAGCTTTCACAAACTTTTGCAATTCTATGCTAGAGAAACCTACTTGTACTTTTGACCACCTCGGATCAAGAACCGATCCCAGCTATCAGTATGTTCTACTGTGACTCCAAATCGTTCCATCAACTTCAAAGTCATCTCAACATATGGAATGGAAATCAGTTTGTCAACTATCTGAATTTCCACATCTCCCAAAGCCAAAGGAGAAGTCATAAGCAAAGCAGTCAAGTATTGACTACTAATTGACCCAGAGAGCTTCACCTGCAAATGAAGACACAAAACATAAACTAACATTGGTAAAGTTGGCTCAATCATTGCAAACAAAAATCCAGAGGCTTAGTTTAACATTTTCCTTGACATGATAAACTAGAAGGTATAGTCAATGACAGGAGCTAGAATTTCAGGCATTATATTTGAGTACAAATTTCGAGTTTCAATATCAAGGCTCATTTAAGAAAAAGTAAATCAGAGACAGGAAAAACACTATCAACATCTTTGTTTCCAGAATTTGCAAGAATTAGAGAATATCTGTTATTTTCCAAGGAAAGCCAAAGGATGGCAGGTGGGTGAGCTGACATATATACTTGAAATCAGTTTTCTCATTTTTAATTCTATAGGTTCAATTCTTTCATATTTCTGTACATAAATAATGGATGCCTAGGAGCCTCAAAAGGCTTTCAAGCAGCAATAGGCCACAACTCACCCAGCAGGTTACAAACTCATTTAAGTCCATTCTTCCAAGATAAAGGCAAAATCACTAGTTGAAATATCACCATAGTCATGCAGCCTAATGTTTCTCAACTCAGCATCATGTCTATCGCAGGACAGCATGATACCAGTTGGTGTCTAATTAGGTTAACATTCCTCTTTCCACACAAAAGGTGCAATGACTAGTTGAAATCTCACAGTACTTCTGCATAATCATGTCTCTTGCATCAGCACATCAAACTTTAAAGCTGGATTGCCACAATTATTTTTATACGTCTAGCTGTAAATATTGATACCAGACTTGAGAAGACCTTTGGGAATGACAATGTTTTCTCCAGTATCCAACATAAAAAGGGGTAAAAGGGAATGGCGACAGTATATTGAAAAACATTAAAGTACCAAGTACACGCAATATTTTCTTATACAAATTGCACACATTATAAGAAAAATAATCTCACCTTACCCCCTGGAAGGCCCCCCTTTCCAATCACTCTCACAGGAGGACAGTTTGTGCCAAGAAAACAATCAGCGTCGGCACCAAGCTGCTTAAGACCAGAAACCAAATCCCCAATTGGTCTCTCTCTCATTCGGGGCACCCCATCAAGTACGTAACTGAAATGTATTGAATAGTATAAAAGGGTCAGTGTAGGGTACAATAACATCAAATGGCACAAAATATATAACTAGAGGCTGTGGAATAATTTTGTGGATTCAAGGAGAACACTCAAGGTAGTGCACTTATTTTACAGAATTTATTCAAAAGCGAGCCTTTAATAGCTCAATAAATAGTCACATGCCATCAAAATGAAATAAGATAAGAAAAAAAACTCCAATAGATCCAAATAATGATACTCGCGTCAGCAATAATCAAATTCAACAAAGGCTTAGAATCTATTCCAGATGGTTGCCACCATACAGGAGTCCTAAATTCTTGTGGATATGCCAACTCTACAGCATAGACAATATTGTATGAACATGATACACTGCTTAAGTTATATTCAAGAAAGAGAATGTTCAAAAAGCAAAATCAGACAGACCTTGAATTTCCACCAGCAGCAACAACTGCAGCTGTCAGTGGACGCATTGCTGTTCCTGCATTTCCAAGGAAAAGTTGAATTTCATCCCTCGATTCTTTGCCCACTGGAAATAGACCACCGCAACCTTCCACAATTGCTCTTTTAGCTGCCTTGTCCTCTTCGACACTTAGCCCAAGGGTTTTCAATGCACCGAGCATGTAATGAATATCATCACTATCTAACAAGTTGTCTACAACAGTTGTTCCCTGGAGAGTAAACAAAAATAATTATTAATGCCTGCCAGCAGCCTGCACTGAGTAAATAATTAGAATAAGAATCAATTTACAATCAATAACTCGATGCAACTATTTTTTTTTTTTTACCTAAATAGCTACCAAAAAGAAATAATGAAAACAAAGATTGGTTCAAGCTTTAGAGGAAATGGCACGACCTTATAGACCTTCCTAGGAAAATAATAATGTTATAACCCAAGTCTATAAAGGGAATAACAGGAGGTGAAATACTCTAAAACCCTTAAACTCGCAACACCCACATTTTATCATGTGTAAGCTCAATCTATATACTAAGAAGTTAAATTAGCCCAGAACAAGGGAAAAAGGCCTTAAGAATTCTCCTCTTTCCTCGCTCCTTTCCAGATCCAACAGGAAATTGTTGCAAAGTACAAGTGCACAACCAATATATCGAAACAAAGACCTATCTTCAAACCAGAAAAATAAGTCATTTCAGTCCCAAGTAAAATCCACATACCCGAAGTCATCGACATTCACAAATTAGATTCTTCCAAAATTCTTATATTAGGCTCAAAAGCCATGAGAATGAGATGCACAAGTAACTAACTAACGGAGATGCAAATAATTTTTTTTAAACTTCCAGCAATTTCTCCAAACGAATATATATAGCCCAAACCATATTCCTCCACTGCGAAGCGAGAGAAACTACAGCTACCCACAAGACCGCGCCGGTTGTATACCTCAGAGAGAGCAGCCAGGAGCAGAATCCGGTTCGACAGCGACTTGGACCCCGGCAACTTGATATCACCGGAGATCTCTTTGATGGGTTGCAAGACGATCTCTGGCGCCGTGGACGGCTTTTCTGCTGTGGCAACCGAGGCTGAGACCATAACTGTACCAACTCTACCAGCACTAATCAAGCACGCATTCTTGTGCTTCAAAGTCAAAGAATTTTTGGAGCCGCCCAAGAACTGTGACCTGAAAGTTAGAGAATCCAGAGATTTGGGTTTGTGGGATTTAGAATTATTGAGAAAAACTTGGGAGTTATGAGATCGCCCATTGCAGATTCTGCTAACTTGAGCCATTTCTCTCCCTCGTACTCTTAACTTTCTCAAATGGGATTTGCGGGAATTGGAAGATGGGGGCTTTTGTTGGTGATGGTTGTTGTTAGATTGACTCTCTCTCTAAAGTGGAAGGTTTACCAACCCGACTCTGCCACCAGAAAATCGGAAGATGGAGAGGTTGATGAAATTATTTGGTCGATAAATAGTCTAATATAAGGGAAAAAAAATGTTTATGCCCGATTCATTATTATAATCTTTTTAAATTTTTATATAAAATATAATAAATAATTTAATTTTTTTAATTTTTAAAATAATAATATTATTATAAAATAATATTTTATTTAATTTTAAACTTTTATCTCAATTCATATATCTCCAACTCACTATCCAAATTCAACCTTCCATAAATTTTAGAGTAATGCTACTTATCATCCTTATTTCCATAATCTTTTCATCATCTTATGATTTGACATTAGGTGATTATAAATTATTTATTACATTTCACTTATCAACCTATCATTTAATACCATATCATAAGATGATGGAGGATGATAAGAGTTGAGATGATGAATAGATTTTTTCTAAATTTTATACTGCTCAAAAAAATTTTATGCACCTATAAATATTATATATAAATATTTTATGCTAAAGCTTGAACCTGATTGGCATAACTTCTAACTTCTAAGAGCACTCTCATTGAATTAGTTAAAAATTAAATCCAATGAATATTTAGCTATTAGAGAGTAAAATATGTTCACATTGGATTAGTCAAATTTCAAATATTTAGAATTTAGCTACAGTGACTTCCAAAAGTTTTTTTAAATTTAAAGGTTACTGTACATACATCAAATATATATTTTATTAATTATTTCTCTCTCCCTTAATTTCTATCATATATTTTATCAAAATTGATATATTAATTTGAGTTAGTGATATATTAATTTAATAAGAATATGATTATTAATTCATATATAATAGGTAGAATAGTAAAATATGATAAAATAAAAATTAAAAAAATTAAATATTTTTGAAATAATTAGTTATTCATTACTATATAATGAATAAATGTATAATCTAATGTGGAGATTTGATGTGAATAATCAAAATCAAATTTATCTTATATTATTTTATTATTATATAATGAAAAAATAGCTATTTTAATGTGGAGATTTATGTGAATGGAATATCTAAAAATCAAATTTCTCTTATATTTATCAAATATGTCATTTAACTTTGACTAATCTAATGAGAGTGCTCTAAAATAGAAGTAAAGAGTTTCAAACCCCCTTCTTAAATGTATAAAAATAAATATAAATTCACGTGACGAGCCTATTTTTAATCTTTAAAATATTTTATCGTCTTTTAGCCCGGTTTAGATTTATAATTTATTTCAACTCATCTTATTATTATTTATTATTATTTATCAATTTTAATTTATAAATTTTATTATTATTTATAACTCATCTTATTAATATTTACAATTTATCTTTAACTCATATTCGAATCCAAGGCCCGAATAACATCTCTTCTAAAAATAATGAATATCCTTGTCTTGTGCCAAGACCGATTGCAGATTGTGCTTGAAACACGTGGTGGTCGTAACTTGTGTTTTTCTTTTTCTTGGCTTGCAAATGGACTACGGAGAAAGGTATATTTAATAATTATGACGGGGGTTGTTGGGAGATTTCTCCGGTTGGGGTTGGTGGTGGTGGCTGCTCCAAATTGCAGTGTCACTTTCTCGCACCAAACCCCTTGATGGGACCCAATTTGTATTATTCACCAATCAAATCTAAAAACATTCTGAATGATTTGATCAAATTTATCTTTAAAATTTAACTAATATCACACATTTTTATATTTATCTATTATATTTAAATTCAATCTCTATATTAGATTAGTCATTTACTCTCTATATAATAATAAAAAATTATTAATTTAATCATTTTTTATTTAATTTAATTGTATCACACTTTATAATTCTATTAATTTAATATTAATAATAATTATATTCTAATTAAATTAAATTAATATTTATTACATTTATTAAATATTAAATTAACATTGAATATTTTAATATTTAGCTAACCTGCTGTTCACCTACAAATTTAGAGAACCACTGTAGCAAAAATCTAACATTTTATAGAGATGTCAAATCCTATATAATGGTTTTTTGGCACATATTGACTAAAGTTTAACTATTATTGGACTTTGGCCAAGTCAATAAAAATGCTCTAAGAGCACTCCCAATAGCTCTTGTAAAACCTAACTTTTTGTAAAATTTAAAGGAAAGAGTTTAAAATATCCCTATAATGGATTATGTATTTCATCTTTAAAATACAGTTTGCTACAGTACCACCGTTACATTTAGTAGATACTGTTCACAAATGTATAAATTTGTTATTCATTTCTCTCTCTTACCTTCTACTTGTTTTCTTTCATTGCTGAAACTAGAAAGTAAATTTTATTTCCGTTTTAGTCCCAAGTTACTTTCTTTCACTGCATAAACCAGAAAGTAAACTTTCGAAACATGGTAGTGCAGAGTGTGTACGGGGAATCGAGATCATATGTATTAAGGAAATAGATGATTTTATGGGGTGCAATAGCAAACCAAAATGTCTGTTGGTGGTGCGCGTAGTTGTAGGTATATACCATGATATTGTAAATTTAGATTAATTTAAAATAAAACATAATTATATGACATTGTATATGAAAATATATTTTAAATATCAAAATATATAAATATATCATTAGTAGTTAGAGAAAATATTTAAAATGAATAAAAAATATTAAAAAATATAATATTTAAATGATATGAAGAAAAAATAGATAAGTTGATATATGATCTATTGTAAAAGTTAGTATCTAAAATAGAAAAAATGAGTTTTAATAATGTATTTTAAAAGATAGAATGAAAAATTTATTAGGAGTGCATACGGAAAGAGCTATAATTATTTTTTAATATTGTTTACAAAAGTGATTAGATATATATGATACTTTAATTAGGAAATAAAAATATTATTATTTTAAAATTTGTATATAATTGTAATGAATATCACAGTAAATAATATATTTATATATTGACTTATATACAGTGCATTTTACTTTTTAGCACCTAGAAAGTAAGATCCACGGTGTCTCTTAATATGAAATGGAACTGAAGTCATTGCGAATGTTAGGCTTTGGATGTAAAAATATTTTATCACATTTTATTTTATTGTCATAATTTTTTTAAATTTATACATAAAATATAATAAACAATTTAATTTTTTTAAATTTTAAAATAATAATAATATTATAAAATAATAATCTAACAATATTTTATTTAACTTTTAATTTTCATCTTATTCACAACTCATCTCAACTCATTTCACTGTTATTCATTAACTTTAACTCACAAATCTCATTACTATTTACAACTCATCTCAACTCATCTTCAAATCCAAACGACACTTAAAACTATCTAATCTCATCTCATTATCCAAACTATACTTTAATAAAATGAAAAATTATTCTCATTAGTCATTATTCACTACTTCACACTCCCATCTTATGAACAAAAAAAAATTATAAATATAGAGTATAATAATAAATAGTGATTGATGCATAAAATTTTTCGAATCTCAATCCAAGATTTCCCACCCCAGTAATCCCTATGATAAACAATTAAATTTGACGTAGTGTACTTATGGGTGTTAAATGCTTCCCAAGATTCCATGTAATGCTAGAAACAAGGGATTAAATCGCAATCAATATTAGGGATGGACAGAACATTGGTCAAGCAAAACCGGTCGTTGAATACTGAGATCGGTCAAAACTAGTAGAGAAACATATAAAACGATGTTATTTAATTTAAATAAGTTATACTGCGTCGTTTCATTAATACGAGTAAGAAAAAAAATTCAAAATGACTTCGTTTGGTTTAATAAACCAAACAACCCCTTTTTAGTTAGGGCTAAAGCCTTAACCCCCCCCCTATCTCTCTCTTGATCTTTGGCTCTTATCTCTCCCTCCACAGATCGAAGGTCCCACAAGCTGCTCCTCGTGTCTTGTTGTCCTCGTCACTACCTCGACGAGTTTGAATATTAAGGTTTAATATTTTTTACTCACAAGCAATTCCCATTGCCATCTCTTGTTGTTGTCGTTGATGGCCCAAACTGATGAGTAATGATATCGATACATTTTATAACATATTTTACAACACATATTTTAAAATGAGAATATTTTTATAAAATAATATTATTTTTATAAAATATTTTACTAAATTACCATCTATTTTAAAATATAGTTATGTAATGTATTATAAAAAGTGATGTGTTTATAATTTTTTCTATTCAAAATGGGCGATTAGCTGTATCAATTGTCATAATCACTCAAACATTTAAGGTTCATAGTTTATATGCTTGAAAACTAAATATTGCGTCTCCAAATTATTACCTTTTATTAATTTGTACCCTAAATTATAATGAGTGATAATTTGTCTCTTAAGTTCTCAGAACTATCAAATTTGAATAATTTTTATATGAAAATTAAGAAAAGACAATTACTCAATTGATTCAATAGTAAATGATTTGAGAGACTTTTTAGATGCAGGCTAGACTTGGGCCTCCAGATCCAAGTCCACTTCAAAGAAACCCATCTAATCCACGTCCATCAATCATACGCGGGCTGAATTTCATTCACCCGGTTCAACCAGGCCAGTCTTCTCAAACCGCCCGTTCCCAGGCCAAGGTTTCGAATTCCTCTTCCCAGGACTGGGTTTTACTTTTTAGTTTTCGTAATTCGTCTTTCTCGAATCCATGGAGTCTCTATCTAGATTTCACAATTGTCACCAAACCCTATACCTCTCTCTCAGTCACCGCCGTTCATCATTCCCTGAGCCCATCTCATCTCTCTTCCTCAAAATCCCATCATCATCATCCGTCAGATCTGCATCGCCATCGCCATCGCCATCGCCATCATCGTCATGGCCGGAGCCAAAACTTGCACTCTCTCAGACCCTCATGTCCCTCGTCAGAATCACCTTCCCGACCATGGCCTCCACAGCCACGGCAGCATTGCTCTTCACTCTAATGCGATTCGACCCCAAGACCCTCGTTGCTCCAGTGTCCACCCTAGAACCCAGCGGAGAGAGCAGCGGTATGATTATTAGGTACTTTGACCTTAAGGTAAAGATGAAAGTTGTAGACTACGTGATTGAGGTGAAATCCGACGACCAGGCTTGGCACTTGCTGAAATTCCAGATTCGTGGCTATAGTCAAGAGATCGACTCCGCTAGACATGGGTTCCAAGAGATATTGGCAAAAGACTTGTTCTGCCACAAGGCCCATTCTTGCAACATTAGGGGGTGTTTGGAAATGGTTAATGAACTCAAGGACTTGTCCACGGAAATCGAGGCGGCCATGGAAAATTGCACCAACAATGATATCAAGTATTATCTGAGGGATTTCAAGGACTTGGTTGCCCGAGTGAAGGATTCGAAGGCGCAGGTGTTTGGGGCATTGACATATTTTCAGGAGCTGGAGCAGGAGGAAGACAACGAGTCATAGCAGAAAGCACTTGTTTCGATGCTTTATGGTTTGTGAGGACTTCATTGCTTTTGTTTACGTCTGGTTAATGCCTTTATCACATTTGAACAAATTATAGTTGGCATTCAAACAAATTAGAGAGAGAGGTCTGAGGTGGAGTAGTTTTTTGTGAGTTGTTCACCCGTATCTCTCAATTTCTGTGGTAGATGTTAGTTAGAGGTTGGTGAATTTATCTATACTAGTTACTTGGGAGCGGAAATAGTTACATTTCCGGTTTTCTCTTTATCTAAGGGCATATCTGTAGATCGAAAGAGTTTAACGAGTTAATATGTCATCAAAGCACACTTGATCATTTGGAAGTTTACCTTCCCAGCTTTGGTTGCCTCTGCCTTCTTACCTTTTTTACTTTCCTTTTTCTTTTAAATGAAGTTATACATCCCTATGTGCCTATCTTGTCCTTCAATTCCGTGTTATCATTTCCATCTTAATTCATTGAATTATTACGAGTTTGTTGTTCTTACAAAATGCAAGCACTTGAACTACTATGAAGCCATTATTTCAAAGTTGTGGGTGCAACGAAATGGGGGTGGAAGAGTGTGTTTATCAAGATCGTTAAAACAAAGGTTGTGGAGGAAGTTTGAATAAGGATTAGATTCTATGTGATGAGTTGGTGGGAACGAGGGTCAGTACCTGGGCTGGAAAAGCACTCTGCTTAGTGCTAACTGGTATTTGATTCAAGGGTAAGCTAAGCCTGCCAATGGCAGGCCACTTGATAATTGTTTCCCCATGAAAAGTAGTTTGAGCCTGTGGAAGTAACACCTATGCGAGGAGCATAATTTGGCTATGTTACTCGTTGTTGAGCATCTTGGAAGAGACATGCATTTGCAGCTAAACAAAGTTTGCCTGGAGTTTCCCTATGTGTGGCCATGCTAAACCAGATGACCTCCATTCAGGTAAACCATCCCTTGTAGGATGAAATTTTTAGTTAAAGAAAAATATCTTTATCTATCCTGCTGAAATCCTAGATTGTATACTACTTTTTTATGAGATCCAATCCAATCTAGGTGTACACTATCAGACAGATTGTGGCATCACTACACAATCTTGCTGAAAGTTATAAAATATGAAACAATTGCATGTCAATGTCAATGAATAACAAATATCATATCTTCATTTAAATTCATTTCTTGGCTGGACCCATATTTCACATGATGTATTTTAATCTCTTAGTGCCTGGTGAAACACCTTGGTATTTTAATTTCATGGCTTGTTCAAACACACCACTAGCATCATCTTTACCAACAAATCTACTCATATCAAAAGCTCATAATCTGGCGGTCAATGATTTATGCACTCCGGAGGATAGTTGTAAGGGATCTAACAGATCAAAGGAAGCCACATCAATTTGTAAGATTATTTTTATATAATTCCTTTGTGTATGTAGCAGTCCTGTAGTTGTAATTATAGCTCGGATAAACAAATGAGAAAAGGCGAAGCATTTGTTTTAGGTAAGAACAGTACAATAGGTAGGCCCAATAGAGTATAAAATAACTTGGGAAGTTTTTATAGAAGTTGTTACCCACAGAAAGAAGTTCGCATAGGAGTTTGTTTTAAGAAGCTAAAATTGTGCTGGAAGTGAGAGTTTCCGTTCTAAGTACACTGCTTGCTGTGGCTTCCCATCAAGAACTTGAAGTATAATCATTCCTTGATGCACTGCAAGATCAATGCTTCCAGCATATCAAACATATTGGTTCAAAAGCAACATGATGTTGATATATTAAGCGAGTGCTATAAAGTGAATTTTAAATTTGAATGATGAACGACTTCCCGTTCTTGCTATGTTTTTGTTTTTCCGTTTTCGGCTCTAAACCTCTAATCTATGGACGCGGCATGTCGTTATTTGGGCCTGGGCCCATTTCACTTGATCTAGGGGTCTTTGATATGGGCTTCGGGCTTAATTTGTTCTGTCCAATAGCAATTAATCCAGAGGGTGTTCAATTAACTGGCCCCCGAATGAAATGGAGAGTTGGGCTTACTTTATATGTTGTTGAAGTTAACTTTTCCAATGCTCATAATAAAACACAACTTTTTTTCTTTTTACTGTAATTAATTCACAAATCCATATCTAATCTAACCATTTGGAAATCTTGTTGAATACTTTGCTTCGTAACTATAATCGAAGCGACCAATCAATCCGTGAATGGTTGGTGAACAGCTACCGATGCAACCCCTCTTCTGTTCCAGGTCACAGGATTCAGTGAATCGTTATTATTCTTGCTTAATACTTATATACTCTATAAAGATCTTTTTTTTTTTTTGTTTCAAAATTCAAACAACCGATCCCCGCATTAAATTGATGTCTGAACAAAGAATTGAATATGAGTAGTGTTAAATACAATTGCGGAGTGCATAAATGTCGTGCAATTCTTTTGAAAAAAAATGAGATCTATTATTAAATTTTTTTTTTATGTAGATCTCGTATTAACTAATTTTTTTTAAAATAATTGTGCGACATTTCTACACTCTATGATTGCAAATATCATTTCTCATTAAATATTATTGTCGAAGTTCGTTGTTACCTAAATTTGTGAAGAGGCAAATTCTTTTCCTCTGAAACCCATGTAACTAACAACTTGACCAAGAAGCAGGCATGCGTATCTAACTATATTGGAAGTACCCAACAACATTGTCACCAAATCGTTCTCAACCTAATACTGCTTGCTTATCAAATAATTTTGTATATCACCTTGAATTTCGTGATTCCACATGAATAGAGACTTAGTACCCAAATTGAGAGAGAGAATATGCTGGATCTGCTGATATGCTAATATACTCTTTATAGTGAGTGATATTTTCTACAAATAAACAATTACAAACTCAGCCGTCAATTACTCCCGTGGGGAGAGGGAGGGGGGTGTATATATTAGAATAGCGCTGTAATTGAGCCGAGTCGAGCTGATCTTTGGCTTGCCGAGCTTGGCTCGACTCAAAATACTCGAGCTCGAGCTTGAGATTATTTTTTATTCTTTGTTTGAGCTCAACTCGATAAACTAAACTTTCAGTTCGAGCTCGAATTGTTTATTTTTTAATTTTTGAATAATATTTAATAATTAATAAATTAAAAAAATAAAAATAAAAAATATAATATTGAATTTATACAACTAACAAGTAGAACATCTATTGAATTATAAAATTTTAAAAAATTTATAAATAATTAGTATCTAACTAGTTGATATTTATCCAAAATAATAATATATTATATGCCTACATATATTATTAATACATACACTTAATATGATAGTATATATCTATTTCATATATGGTTCCTACATACTAGTATATGAAATTATTAAATTTTTTCAACTAATTATTATATAAATTATAAAATATACTTATGAAATATATTCACTATATAGACATAAGTAATTAGATTACATATTATATATTTAATTATAAAAGTAGTATGCCTTTATTATTAGTTAATACAGACATATATATATGTATATGTATATATAGGTGTATATATATATATATATATTTATCAATATATGAATGAGTTTTAATCGATTCGAGCTAACGAGTCGATTCGAGCATAAACGAACGGGTTAGTCGAGTCAAGTTTTGTCGGATATGTGTCATTTATAATTCGAACGGATATCTGCTTTTACTAATGAATTTTTTTTTTTGAATCGAGTTCGATTCGAATTTAATAGAACGAATACTGAACAGATTATCAAAGAGACTGATTGATTTACAATCCTATATTAGAGGAAAGGTACGCACTTTTTGTAACTTTTTGGTGTATTTGCAGAAGAAGCATTTGATCGTGGATCGCAACATGGTTAGGTGAGGCTGAGGACTGGATCTTATACAACAACCACAAACTTAGCAATAGATCAACATCTTCCCTTCCCCTTCCCACTGGTGGACCCCATGAACACAAAAAATAGTTTTAGCACTGCTCCAAACTCCAAAGTTTATCAGACATTAAGCTCCAATCCATGACTGGGTAGGTCCCATTCCATGGCTTGAAACGATTGTCCGATCCGATTTATCCATATGACGTTCTCATGGCGGGGCACAAAAACCCTTTTCAACAACCCATCCACTATTCACTTATTCAACTTCGTTGATAAGAACCATTTGTTTATTTAAAACAGTTGTTCCCAAATTTACCAATCAACCTTAGAGGAAGTGATTTTGTTTCTATGGCCAATTTGAAAATCCTTGATCGGCTATTTGAGGAAAAATAACAGCCATAAGCAGATTGATACATGATTCCAGATCCTCCCACACATACGATCCAATTGCTTCCAAATGTAAAACAACTAAAAATGAAGACGTCAATGTATGATCATGACCCTCGTTAAAATCAACCACATAACATTGCAAAACTCAAGACAGGTCCAAGAGTTTGTTACAAATTCACGAAAAATCGCAAACTCTTACTCTCTCGTTTATCTATGTGCTCCATTGAGGAACCATTACAAAAGATGAAAATTTAATCTTGCCTTTTATTGTAACAGAAGAGACTGTCAGAAAACAGATCTCCCGGGAATGGCCTCCTCACGGTAATTACCAACTCAAACCAAATTGCCTAACAGCAAGTTTTCGTGACATAAGACTAACAACCAAGCCTAGATAAGTTCTTTAGCCGCTGCAATAACAGCTTCGGCAGTAAGACCAAACTCTTTGTATATTCTCCCGGCCGGAGCACTTGCCCCAAACCGGTCAATTCCTATTGCCTTGCCTTTGCTACCAATAATCTTCTCCCACCCAAATGTTGATCCAGCTTCAATGCTAACCCTAGCTGACACAGCTGCTGGCAAAACACTTTCCTTGTAGGCATCTGATTGCTCATTAAAGAGCTCCCAAGAAACAAAGGAAACAACTCTAACAGCTTTCCCTTCCTTTCTCAGTTCCTCAGCAGCCTTGGCCGCAATTTCCAGTTCAGAACCAGTTCCGATCAAAATAACATCTGGCTTGTTACCCGAAGAATTGTCGGTAATGGTATAGCCACCCTTTTCAACTCCTTCCACGGAAGTACCAGGAAGTTGGCGAAGCTTTTGCCGAGAGAGGGCAAGAATAGAGGGTCTCTTAGTGTTAAGGACTGCAACCTTGTATGCTCCAGCAGTCTCATTTCCATCTGCTGGGCGGAGCATCAATATATTGGGCATTGCCCGGAAACTTGCCAGGTGCTCTATTGGCTGATGGGTTGGGCCATCTTCTCCAAGCCCAATTGAATCATGGGTCATAACATAGATAACTCCAGCTTCGGATAAGGCAGAAATCCTGATAGCTGCTCTCATGTAGTCGGTGAAAACAAAGAAAGTAGCACAGTATGGAATCAGCCCAGGGCTGTGAAGGGCAATGCCATTGCAAATGGCTCCCATGCCATGCTCTCTAACACCAAACCTAACGTTGCGTTCTTCTGGGGTGTTCTTTTGGAAGTTTCCAAACATTTTAAGCAATGTCATGTTGGAAGAAGCAAGGTCAGCACTGCCACCAAGAAGACCAGGGAGAACCTTTGCAAGGGCATTAAGGCATTGCTGAGACAGATTTCTGGTGGCATCCGCAGGGCTCTCTGGAGTATATGTCTGGGAAAGAGAAACCAAAAAAAAAAAAAAAAAACATATAAGATAATCTATGCCATCATGCGACTCTTCTTTGTGAATATGGGCTAGTCTATATGACTACCAACTGGAGTTAACAGATTATAGACTATTTGAAAAATAGAAGTTAATTATGTAATCAGATGTGGCGTAGAATACTTTTCGGAGTAACATTCATGCTCATTTTAGAATGATGAAGTGTAAGGAAGCAGAGCAACCAAAATGATCAATTGTTACTTACAGGAAGTGCTTTATCCCATCCAGCAGGTAGTTCACCACCAATGATAGATTTGAGCTCTGCGTATTCCTCCTTGTACTTCTTACCATATTCAGCAAACTTGGCATTCCATGCAGCTTCAAGAGCAGCACCTTCGGGGACATGGCGGCTCCAATGCCTGAGAAGAGCCAAAAAAATTGAGTGAGACCAAATCAACCCTAGTGGCATGTCAAACAATTTTTTTGTTTTTTGATAATAGTGGTATGACAAACAATGATAAATACATCTCTATGCATTCTCACTTTTTAATGTCCTCAGGCACATGAAAAGGTTCAAATGGCCATCCAAGGTTCTTCCTGGTAGCATCAACTTCCTTGGCACCTAGTGCACTCCCATGTACACTGTATGAGTTTGCCTTGTTTGGAGACCCATAACCAATAGTTGTCGTGACCTGTGAACATCAAATGAAAAAGGGAGTCGAGCACATCAAACTCTATCAATTGGCTTGAAGATGTTCTTTTAAGGACCTTCAATACAGAACGACTTCAATGCATCACCAGATAGCTGACACCTAAATTCTGCATGCTTCTATAGATTGCTAAGGAAAAGGACGTGAGAGCCAATAAGAATCATCATATCAGGAATATCTAACCTTGATCAAAGTGGGCTTGTCTTTTACTGCCTTTGCTTCCTCAATGGCAGCACGAATTTCATCATAGCCAGTGTTACCATTCTTCACCCAGATAACGTGCCAACCAAGACCCTCAAAACGGGTCTCAACAGTCTCAGTGAATGAAATAGCTGTGTCACCATCAATAGAGATGTGGTTGTCATCATAGAAAGCAATCAACTTCCCGAGTCCCCAATGTCCGGCAAGGGAGCAAGCTTCATTTGAAATCCCCTCCATTTGGCAACCATCTCCCACTATAGCGTATCTAGAGAAGACAAACACCGATACTTCAGAAACAAACAAGATAGAGGACTTTAACTTTATATACGAACATTTAAAAAAAAAAAAAATTGCTACGAGATCGAGATAGTTATTATTACGTGTAATGATCAACGATCTCATTGTCGGGTTTGTTGAAACGAGCAGCCAAGTGCTTCTCTGCAAGAGCCAAACCGACAGCATTGGCAATACCCTGGCCAAGAGGACCTGTTTAGAGTAAAAGAACAAAATAGAGATAGATTAAACAGCTAAGACAACGCTACTCAAATGAAAAAATAGAATAATTGATCAACTAGATAAAATTTGGAAATAAGCGTCTAACCTGTAGTGACTTCACAACCAGGTGTCTCAAAGTTCTCCGGGTGTCCGGGGGTTTTGCTTCCCCATTGACGGAATTCCTTCAAGTCCTCTTCCTGACAGTGGATCCCAAGTATTTCATTTAGAAAATAGAATAAAAACTTAATCTCACCTACACAGGCCATAAGTGATGCAAGAATAACAATGATCAGAATATAATTTTACAAAAAAAATTTCTATCAATAGTTGAAACACACGAGCTACACGCAAAATAACTGCCAACTTAAAAGTATATCAAATTAAAGAGACAGAAAATAAATTCAGCAAACAGACTGGCGGTAGGCTTATCCCCGTTTTGTGACGAACCCAACATGCAACCGTATTCATAAAACCTTGTCACAAAAGCATATGATCAAGCCAAATCCAGAGAGAGAGAGAGATTCTCACCAATTTCATGAGAGATCCAAAACAGAAGGTGAAGAGAGCAATAAATAAATCACCTTGACACTGTCGTAGCCGGCTAGGTGAAGCAGAGCGTACTGGAGCATGCAGCCATGGCCAGCGGAGAGAACGAAGCGGTCGCGGTTGAACCAGTAGGGGTTCTTGGGATTGTACCTCATGATTTCGTCAAACAAGATATGGCCAATTGGGGCGCAGCCCATGGGCAACCCCGGGTGACCCGAGTTCGCCTTCTCCACGGCATCGATGGCCAGGAACCGGATCGTGTTGACGGACTTCTCCACCAACGAGATCTCAGTAGTCTTGACGGCAGTGGGGGTCTCAGCGACGGAGGCTTGTATCTGGCGGTTCGATTCGGCAAGGCGGCGGTGGAGGACTCGGGTCGATGGCTTTGACTGTGAGGATTTGAGTCCGGAGAAGGTGGGGATAGAGTGTGTGGACAGGGAGACCACGCGGTCAGATGATGATGGGTTGGAGCCATGGTGGTGAGAAATGGCTCGGGCTAGGAAGGCCTGGGATAGCGTCAGAGATGAAGTGGAAGCCATAGCCGCAACCTCAGAGAGAGAGAGGGAGTGAGGGAGAGGTGCTGATGGAGAGCCTGAGGCGTTTGATTTATCAGTGAGAGAGAGGACTATCTCCGTATCTCGTCTATACGTCAGAAAATGATGACAGGTAGGGAGAACTGACCGTTAGATTCATAAGGGAAGACATCAGATCCGTTGACTGTGGGTAGGAAGTGCCGTGCCTTCCATTTTTCTGTTTTGCTGACTTCTTTTTAATATTCTTATTACAATGAGCATATCCCTTTCCTTTAAGAGTGGCGTATTAGTTTTTGAAAAATTTTGTTCTTGAACGGGCGTGGAGTATAAACTATTGTTGTTGATGGAGCAGAATTTAATTTATAAAAAAAAAATATAGATTTAAATTTTGTATTTTTCATAGATGTATTTTTCATTTGATTTATTAAATGGTTGTAGAGCTTATAAATTTTAGAGATGTAGGAAGATTCAAGACAAGAATATTAGAATATGCTACTTCTTTGGCAGCACTGCAATTTCAACACTAAGAATGACTGGGGGTGGCATTTTTAGATGTAGCACTCAAAGAAACTTGACTCTCAAATGGGTTTTTCTTTTTATGTATGTTTTTTCAAATATAGCATGGAGGAAGGATTCACCCACCTGATTCAACAATGGTTTTCATATCCACTAACAGTAGCGGCAATAAGTAGGTGTCGGTTTTATTGTCAAGAGAATAGGCTGTTCCGGAAGCTGGTATGGAATATATTGTTCGCTAGTGTTACTATGGCATTTACAAATTTGCTTTTCTATGGACGAAAGGCTTAACAAAAGCAGACTAAGATGGTGGCTTCTCTTCTTATCGAAGGGTTGATTTTCGGGTCCCAGAAATAGGATATTCCCCCAATAGTGCAGCCTTGGACTCTGACAATCCATTCCGAGGTGGGCTCATGTTGGTTGCAACGTCTTTTATGAGTGGAGAAGAAATAATGTGGTATATAAAATTAAAAAAAAAAAAAAAAAGTGTAAAATGATAACAATATTTTTATATAAAAACAAAAATCTGTATTTCACCGCAAGAAAAGTACTAAACTTAATATAAAGTAAAGTAAACGGATACGCGTATCCGTTCAATCCATCAATAATTGCTTCAAAGTTCAATGATTTTATATAAAAAAAGAAGGCCGACATATAGATAAACCCCAATTATTTTTATCTGCCAACAGATCAAGGCATCCATCATGCATCGTCCAAAGTAAATGAGGGTGGCTTGTTGGAAAGATAGAAGTGGGTCATGAAGTTTGGTGGTGGGATTGGTGTAGAATAATATATCATATCATTATTTGCCATGTGTTGAAAATTTGGTCCAAAGCAGTATCAAAGATTTGTCATTCAAACTCAAACCCCATGGTCACCGGCACATCTACATTTATTTAATCTCCAGACACATGACACTTGATGTGTCACAGATGGCAAGTCATCTAATTGGATGGCATTCTTTACAGATGCATGGCATCTAATTTGTTAGACAAAGTCTAGGGATCTCAAATTAATTATATTCCTTAATTTTCGGAGAGGGAAAGTAGCACATGCCCAAATTACATAACAAATATCAGGATCGATCGTTCTGTACATTTGGAAACGCTTGGAAGGAAGGGTGGAATTCTGGGCAGTTACATCATGATCCTGTTTGTTGGTAATTACTAATTCAACATCTATTAGGCATAAAATATCCGTTATAGGTTGAGTGAACAACTCATCTAATAAATTATTTACATGATATAATTTGATTTGGATGAAAAATTTTAAAATTTAAATTTTACAAATAAAATCTCACTATTTAAATAATGTGAATAATATATTTTATATACCAACTTAAGAATAAAATAACTTAATGACAAAATAACACCATTCATAATAGAGAATGAACGACTAAGATCCTAAGAGTATTGAAATAATATGATAGTTTTTTAAGCGTTTTCAACACTCCTACCTAAATATAAGAAAACCGATGGTTAAATCTGGCCGATCACTTCATACTGCAAGAGAAAGAACATGTATAGATAGTGAAAATTTTTGAAAAAAGAAAATTAGAAAAACACTTATTTTTATTAGGTCTTACTAAAAATGGATAAGAAAAATGAAAAATTGTTAGCGTAAATTTTTTTCGAGATATATTTTACATTGAGAGGTATGAAATTAGATAATTAAATTAGAAAATTTGTTGAGATAAAATCCTCTTACACGCTATTCGTTCCGTTTGGAAGTAATACGTGGGAGTCGTAAACCAGGTAGTCACCTTCAGTTTTCTTTATTCAAATATCGACTGCCTTCCTCAATAATGATCTATTTTTTATTAATTTATATACTAAGGTTTTGGTCAGTCACGCAACTTAGAATTCACGTTTTCATTATCGCTTTATTTGTTTAATTTAACACCTGAGTTGGGCCCCAAATGGGCTTATTTATTTATGTGCTAGAAAAGTTTGAAGTCAATTATAAAAAGCACTTGACTTTTGGTTCAACTTCGGGTAACGCTCGACTCTTCGGTTGGATGACTTCTTAAACAACCTTTAGTTATTCAAGAGGCCATAACAAAACAAATAGATATGTTGGCTGCTATAATTTGTTCAGAATCATTTAGAGAAAACTTACCGTGATGCTGATGCTAGGTAGTCTTTTAGCTCGTATCTCACCCAATCTGTGTCACATCATTCTGATTCGCTTACAGGTCGAAGCAGAATTCCTAATGCCTTTACTGGTCACAGAATACGGTGCTGATGCTGATCTGAGGGAGGGTGACTTGTCAATGTATGCATATCTTTCGTTTCCATTCCAATACAAAATGACTCGATTTGTGCAAGAATGTGACCAGCTATCACCTGCTCGGCAAGATGAAATGAAATCTTAGGAGTGACCATGTGATTGTGGTGAAGTATGTTGCTGACTGGAAACTAGGAATTTCAGGTGGGGTTGTGGAAACTAAATTGGATTAAACTTACCCAATGCTAGAGTTAACTGAAATGAACCTTCTATATACTTTGTGGTCACCTGATTCAGTAAAACAACCTGCCGGAAAGAGCAGAAGATATTAGAATAAGAAGAGTAGTGGAGGTCAGATATCGCGGGTAAAGCCGGTGAACCTGAACAACACAAGTAGGATTTATTGCATTCAAATCTCTGCCTGAATTGGCATATCATGCTTGTCACAAGTTTGCAATGTAAAAATCCTACAAGAGACCAAATTCATCCTTACCGCCAAACCATGCTCCTTTGCAAGCTTCATCAACTTTAAAGCTATTCCGCTTAGTAATCTAGTCCTGAGGGCCATGTCATCGAAATCTTGTCGGAAGTGGAAAGTAACACTATCAACAATAACAACCTTAACCTGGATAAGATTTTTATATTATAAGATTTACAGTCCAAGTACTCACATACATATCTGTATATATCCACATAAGTGCAGATAAATTTATACACAAAGGTGCATATAAGCAAACAACACTCAAAGCGGGAGACAAACTTTATTAGCAAATGAGAAGTCTCATATACTTTAATACTTTATAACCAACGAGTGCATGTACTAGAGGGAATTTTTGTTGTATACAATTTATTTTTAATTTTTGGGGGGAAGGGGAGGGAGAGAAAAAAATTATACTATACCTACATCTTTATGCTCTGAGATGAACTTGTCTAAGTAATTTGTAAGAGCAATTTGCTCAGTGTAACTGCAGACACGGAAATAAAATATGTTTTCCAAAATATTGTTGGGGTGCATTTTAAGTTGGCCAGCATGAAAATCCTTCCGCAAAAGGCCATTACATTCTGTCATGTCTTCTATGCATGCTTCAGCAATTTGTAAAACGCGTTCCACCATAAAGCTGCCTTCTGTATCTAAGATTACAGCAAAAACAACAAGAGCAGTTGGACACCAGTGTCAAGTGGTCAGCGAGGAACGGTAATGGAGTTGAGGAACTTACCTATATATATTGCCTTTGCACCTAGGCCACCATAATCAACTGGGATTTGAACATTGACAGCAAGTTGAATCCTGAAAATCTAAGTAATTGTTGGAAGTCCAAGAAAATTACACAAGGAAAGAAATAGAATGACGACCCATACCCTAGCTGTGTTTTACCAATGCCTGGAACTCCACCTAAACAATAAAAGTAATAAACCTATCATTTCCTTACCATCACAACACTTTCTGAGTATTTACGCTCATAAGAAAAGTACCAAAAGCATATGAATCAATGATCATGATTCATAACAGCATAGCATGTATTTTAAAAGAATATACATACACAAACACATACATGAATCAATGATCATAAAGCATAGCATGCATTGTAAAATATATATATATATATATATATATTTACTCTCCTCAAATAGGGAACAACATTTAGGGGATTCCTGTGAGAAAAAAGAAAAACTAACCAATTTCAGTAACTTCTTTGCAATTTATTCCCCACCAAGGATGTTATCTAGATCCAAACAAGATGTCGTAATGCGGGGAAACATCTCATCCTCATGAAGCATATCCCAAGCAGTTTGTGCACCTGCAAAAGGCAGGAGCTAATAAAATAACAAACTGGGTCAATGTGACTAAAATAACAAAATTGCTCCAACCAAATTACAGGACTGCATTAATGATTTCAAGAAATGCTTTTTTTTAAAATCTTATTCTTTCTTTCTTTTGCGTAGTAGAAAGATCAACAGCAGGTTAAAGTAACTTCCCTTCCAAAAGTACAACAAATGGCATGTCACCAAACGTATGGCCAACTAGATTATGCACATGAGAGAGGACAACAGGTCCCGTATTAATTGAACAAACTCATCAGATAGTATAGAATTTTCGAAAAACAAGTCATTTGCCAGAGATGGCTGTAAACAGCTTTCTTTTTTGTTTTTGTAATCAACTACAGGTTTGATGGCTATAATTGCATAAGGTGCAGAAATCAATATTGATATGCTAGCATGCCATCCTATACAGGCAAGGATCCAGCATAGAGAGTATCTTTGGGCAGAACCACGATATTGTGACATTACATTAGGTCTCTTGTGAGATCTCCCTTCAGATTCTCTCAAAATATTCTTCATTCTTTGAAATGAAAAACAGAAGGAATCATATATCATAGAGATAATATATACCATTAACAATGGCACGACCTCCTTCTGGCTCATCCAACCTACTACCAAGCGATGCAACCTTCAAAATTTCAGCAGCTTCATTATCTGAGATTCTTAGATCTGTTCAAGGATAATTGTTGTCAGGATACTCCAATCCAACAAAATTAAGAAATTGAAGAAGCTGAATCAGGTGAGGAAAAAAAAGAATTTGTTGTGATATATGGAACCTTGCGAAAAAGGTAAAGGGAAATGCTAGTTGGCCCCTTGGGTTTTCCCCTAGGTTTGACAGCTAGTGTATTTTTTTAAAATGTTTAAAGAAGTCACTACTAGTGAATTTGTATATATATATATTTTTTAAATGGTTAAAAAATGTTAAAAAAAAACAACTAGTGGTCAGCCCAGCAGTTAGAGCTGGGCGGCCGAGTAACATTGTCCAAAGGTAAAATAGCAAAAACCGTCAGGGTAATTCTAAAATGCATTCACTGAGAAAATGTACTCCTATTTGAACAAAAACCAGTCAGGTGTTATAGTCTTGGGAGGAAACAGTGAAGTATCCAAGAAGTTGATGGAACTGGAATTCCAGGTTCCAATTCCATTAACCGTGCTCTCTTCTCTTCTCTTCTCTTCAAAACCCTAACTCGTGGGGAAGGAATCAAACTACTAAAACCAAAACCACAATAAGCAATGCCAATGTGATTCGATCAAATCAAGTCTATTAACAAGATTTAAAGATATATTTATGATAGGAAAATACTGGCAAAATATTATAATCAGACCTAGAACGATGAAGCGAATCTTTGATCAAGAAACTCAGAGAGTAATTACATCGAACACTTCTCGAGGTGCATTATAAGAGAGCAAAGATGACTGAAACTTAGGACGAAAAAGTTGTTATACAAAGTCTGCGGAAAGATCTTCATGAACAGATCTCCAGTTTGCAAAAAAATAACGCGAAAAAAAAAGGAAGATGTGAATGGTGGGTACCTAGAGCAAGGTCGGAGGGAGAGAGCGAAGAAAGCGAAGACAGGGTGGTATAGCCTGCCGATATCAGTTTGCCTCTCTGTGACGCTGGGATGGGCAGCCTTCCCACTTCCATTTACTCTACGCAAGCGCCGCCGAGAGAGAGACTGCTTTCTTGAATGGAAAATTGGAAATTCGGGAAGCGGCAAGGGAAAGCAGTAGTGCTTGAAATTTTCCATATATCTTGATCGAGTTTTTGCGGGAGGAAGGAAAAAGGAAAAAGGGTGGGTTAATTAAGGCCCAAATTGGAAAAAAGGGTATTATTCAGGGGGGCCACTAGAATAGTATAATGGGCTAATCTGCTCCTGTGGGCTAAGCCCAAATTGAGAAAAAACATTTAAAAACAGAATGTCAAGTTTCTTATGTATCATTATAATTATTATTTTATTATTGTCAACTTAGCAACGTATCAGATGTAATAACTAACCATTGTGATGATGCTGAAAAAATCGTATAATATGTCGAAATGAGATAAAGAGTCATTTCCGGTCCATTGAGTCGACTAGGCCTTGAGCGGTATTGTTTGGAGTCCTTGACAGTGTTCCAATGCAGTTGCGCGATGGCGATGTGTACATCCATGGCACACATATTTACGTGCTTCGACATGTTATATACGTCCACAGACATTTGGGGAGGAAAAGTTCAATATAATTATACCCGTTTACAGTCTCACATGGCGTCTCATTTCTCACTGTACAAAGAAAATAGGAACTCTTCTTGTTGGAGCTGCTATCTTCCTCGAGAAGTTGCTAAAGAATAAGAAGATTTTATCGAGAGGGAGAGTCCTTTTGTCATTTGCTAAAAGGCTTTTTACATATCTTCTTGTTGCGTGTGCTAGTCTACAGTGATGAGACCTGACTTCTTTGCGTATGTCAGCTTCCTTTCTCTTCCTACTTTCCTTCTGACCCCTCTAACACTTACATGCTCACATGTTCCTCCTTATCTCTTTCTTGTTTGTCTTATTGTCCCTATTGGTGGCCTAAGCCTAACTATGAGCTATGGTATTTTGACCATTACTTTACATCCGTTTATGGTATCTGAATATTTCTTAGAAGATATTTCCCCCAACTTTCTTTGCAATCTTGTGTCGATCAATTGGAAATCTTTCAGCGCTTGTTAGTGTATTGAACATTAATTTTTCTGTTCTTATGCAGGTTTTCGACCAATCTTATTTTCAGAAGTTTGAGCTGTTTAGCGTTTGGGGTTCAACTCATTTACTTTGGCATGTAGAAGGTTTAAATTGAGTAGTCTACATATCGATATGCCTTCAACAAAGTACTGTTTCTTGTTTAATCAATCATCTCAATTTTCAGTTAAACTTGCTTTTCATGTGCAAGATAGGTTATTTTGCTGATATATGCGGGGTGGTTAAGCTTGGTACTATTGGAAGATCCATTTGTGTTAAAAAATGGTGTCTGATTTGCATTTTGATTATGCTGTTCAGATTCTCCTTCAAAGAGAAGCTTGATTTTCTAAATTATTATTATTTTTTTAAATATTATATACTACATTCTCGTCAATTTTTCCTTTATTTTACAGATGTGGTATCACCCATAACTTTTGATTAAAGTATTATTCTAAAAATAGTTTATATAATTTTATTGTACTAAAAAACCAAACCCTTATTTTCCAAAAGTAACACCTGGTCGAAATGTTGACGACTCTCCTCCCTCATTCCTGTCTGCGGTGCAACCTTCTATCCATTAATCATTGAATTTATTTTAATATGAGTATATTATATATTAAAACTCAATTGTTTAAGGTGTCACTTGGATATTGAATTGAGATAAAAATTGAAAGTTAAATAAAATATTATTAAAATATTATTAGAATATTATTTTTTAATTTTATTATTATTTTGAAAATTGAAAGAGTTAAATTTTTTATTATATTTGGTATAAAAATTTAAAAAAATTGTAATGATAAGATAAGATGAAATGAAACATTTTACTATCCAAACGGGGCTATGTTGGCGCTTACCTATTTCAAAGTAGGTTTGAACAATAACGGGAGTCAAACCTCAAAGAGATTTTGAGATTTGAATAGTGAGTTGAAATAAAAATAAAAATTTAAATAAAATATTATTAAAATATTATTTTTTAATATTATTATTATTTTGAGATTTTAAAAATTGAATTATTTATTATATTTTGAGTAAAAGTTTTTAAAAAATTATAATAATTAAATAAAATAAAATTAATTTCAATAAAATTAATTGAAATTAATTCTCAATCCAAACGAACCTAAGTTTCAAAAGAAAACATTAACAGTGTAATCGAAATCGGTGAGAAACCACTTAGAGAGTGTCGTTCAATCAAGTAGAATGTCGGACACTATTATTTCTTAAGCAAGACTAGGGTCTCGTTTATTTTCAAAAAACTTATCAACTCTTCTCATATTATCTCATCTAATTATTACATATTTTTTAATTTAAAATAAAATAAAATAAACAATTCAACTTTTTTAAATCTCAAAACAAAAATAATATTAAAAATATATATTATAATAATATTTTATACAACTTTTAACTTTAATCTCAATAAATTTCATCTCATCTCTAAAAATAAATAAGGCCTAAAAAAAGCATCAACGGAGTTTCCCATGTCTGGATGCTCTTTACCAAATAAAACATGTTGGATATAGTCAACTCATACAGTCAGTGCGTAAACGGTGCTTATGTGGAAAAAACAAAATGCACTGTTTCGTTTAACACCAAAACCGCATCGTTTGAGGCATCTCCCACCTCAATTTCCCTCTCTGCGTTTCTTCTCTCTTTTACAGATTTTGAAACCAGTTGATTGTTGTAGGAGGAGAATAAAAACACCCAGAAGAAAACAAAAATTAAAAACAAATCCAAAGAGAAGGAATAAACATTGAAAAGGGAAACCACTATTTGTAGGAACTTTTAAAAAAGAAAAAAAAAATCACTATCTGTATCATACCCAAAACTAATTTCGACAAAGAAGTGTAGCGCCCATTAAATATAACTAAGTCCAAAGAAGCAAGATTGAAAACTCACCAACTAACTAACCCAACACACTCAGAGACTATGGGAGTGATGAAATACTAAGGTTGTGTTTAGATGTTGAAGTGAGTTGAATTAAATTGAGTTGAGATGATAAAATATTGTTAGAATATTATTTTTTAATATTATTATTATTTTGAAATTTAAAAAAGTTAAATTGTTTATTATATTTTGTGTTAGAATTTGAAAAAATTGTAATGATGAGTTGAGAGGAATTAAAGATCCAAACGAAGCCTAAAACAAAGTCGCTCTGCACCTGAATCAAATCATAACAAAGAAGAAGGGAGGCTTTAAAAGGATGGGTGGGCAAAGAACATGAGCAGAGATTAAAAGGGGAACCAAAAGCTTACTACATATAAAAGATGGGTTTTGGTAAATGATTCAGATACTAGAGATGGAGAGAGAAAGAGAGAGGTTATGATGATAAATGAATCTTTATACACGCATGCAAATACTTTTGGTGTTTTCTTTATCACGTGTAAAAGGCTTGCGAGGACCTTGCCCCCTCCCCCCACCCCAGCGGGGGTGGCTTCAGATAGAAAGATCAAACAACATAAGGACATTCAAAGAAGAAGAAATGGCAGGTGGAGGGGAGATTTTGAAATTAAAAAATGCTCATTTGAAGTCTAGAAATGGCGTCTTGCTTATTTGAAGCCGAAGACACACACGAGGAAGATGATGGGGTTGAATGGGTGAGCACATATCTACTTGAAGACCACAATGCAAGAAGCCGAAGACCACAACACCACGCAAGTAAACGATCTGAGAGGAACAACACCACAAAGCAAGCCGAAGGCGAGATCAATGGAAGCTTTTGACCAGAGCACCAAAGCGGGAATCCATTTCCTTACAAAACAGAGTTTTGTTCAATTTTTCGTTTTTTATTTTTATAATAAATGTCAGCTTGCCATTTATGTACAGCTTGTATGGGTCGACTGTACATAGCACTTTTGCAAGTAACTCTTCGCCAAGTCTTGATCATGAAACGAGCCTTTTCTTTCACAAAAAATAAAAACATTCAGCAATCCCAACTGCAACAAACTCAAAAACAATAATTCTTCATTGAATAGAGGTCGAATATGTTGCCTCACTCAAAGTCTCTCTTACCCCCTCATTTATAAGCTACTGTGGCCCGCTTCTCCAGAATGCAGATAGAGGAAACTGTGAGACCAAGGACTCCATAACTCTTGCAGGAATTGTTTTGTTTGTCGCCGCCATTTCCTTTAAATCTACCCGAGTATCAAAATCCCGCCAGAACTTTATGACATGGAGAGACTCTTCTTCTGTTGATCTTTGGACGACAATTCTAGCAGCATATCCCTTCTGTCTCATTTGAAGACAAATCTCTGAGGGATTGTTAGCTGTAAGCGTGACCACGTACAACCAGCCCTTATCTGACAATAGATTGTCTGCAATTGGCAATATCTTATCGATAACACTCCGGCCATTCTCCCCGCCCGCCCAAGCAGAGGCAATTCCTTCACGACCAACTTCATCTTCAGGGGTTGGCACATATGGTGGATTCACAATCATTACATCAACCAATCCGGCCAGACGCTTCTCCAGTCCTGATGCAATGTCTGTTGTGATCAACTCTGAATGAACACCATGTGCTTCTAGGGTCTCACGGGTCACCCTCACTGCATGAGGGTTAATATCAGTAGCAATATAGTGGACCCCAGGAGCCTCCTGTCCAAGCATAAGAGCTAAAGATGTAATAATATACCCACTTCCACAACCCACTTCCATGCACAACGTTGGATGATGCTCTATAAGGTTGTTTCTGTCAGACAGAAGTGCATCGACTAGTGCAAATGAATCATCACAGGGTTCGTAAACCTCACGATGTGAACTAACGAGGCGGATTTGGGCTGTTCTGAAGGACATCTTGTCAAGATCCTGGCATAACGGAATACTATCCAATAAGGCAAAGAGAAAAAGAAATCCAAGTATTGAGAACGGCTTTTCCAAGTTCGACCATTGGCGCTAACACTGTCCTACTCCTACCTCTTACCTCTCTACTGTTTAACTTTGTTGGTAAAGTGATTTGTGCGGGCTCTAGTTCTAGGTTGCCGTGTTACATATCGAAATGAACGAAAAAAAATAAACATAGTTTTTTTCTAAGCCAAAGCTACGAACTTCGAATGTAACAAACGAAAAATAGTATGAAATGCAAATCATATAGGGTGCTCAGACTGTTCATAATCGATTGAAAGTAAACTCTGAACTAAGCCGAGATAGAAAAATCAACAGAGCAGAAAGCAAAAGGAATGGTTTAATTGGGATTCGAAAAATGAAAGTATAAATAAATAAATACCTCTGTGTCCTTCTTCCGTTTCTGCGAGAAAACCCCCAAATTTTTATGATCTTGGAAGGGTAGAGCTCATCTGGGTTCGAGACTGGTTTCGCTGTCCCGTCGCGTCCAGTCCCGTCCCGGCCAGCCGAATTGTTTGCCGGCGTTCTTTCTCGAGCGCTTGGAACTTGGGGCCCAGCTCCCAGCAGGGGTTGACTGTATATTACACGCAAAAGAGAACCAATCCTCGTTTTAACTCGGGAAACGAATTTGTAGTCGCAGCGTCGAGTGGTGGAGGCGATTTTCACTTGCCTTTAAAAATTATACTTTATCATTTTTAATTACATATTTTAAATAAATTTTAATTCAGAGATTGATTTACGAAATCATTATGAATGTGCCATGTTAACGTGTTAAAGCATGATTGTTTTTGAGTTGATTGGAGGTTTGGATGAGGAATTTGGTGGAGGGCCACGTTCTCTACATGGTAAAGCACTCACTCTCGGGCACGCGTAATTGCGAACTATTTATTTTTGAGTCGAGGCCTAATACGGCTTTGACTCGCCCTCATACGATGTTCACCTAAGCACAAGGATCGTGACAAATTTGAACCTTTCTTCACAGCTTATGAAATTAGATCAATCTGAACCGTCCAAAGGAATCATTAAATAATTTTCTACAGAAGAACCACCGAAGTTAAACATATACTACAATTTCATACACGTCATAAAGTGGATACTTGTATGCAATATTTATGGTGGACAAGAGCCACATCCACATACATGGAAATGTGAATTTTAATACTGCAATAGGTCAGATATCTCTAATCACCATCATAAGCTCAGTTCAGCAACAGTATGCCAGCTCTTACGACATATATATAGAGCTTAATCCAAAGATATAGCTCCGCTTATGGAGTTGTATAGAGGAGTGAACAGAAAGAGGAAATGCACGCTACCGTTGCTGTTGTAGTGACGCTTGAATGATTGATGTAAGAGATGGGTGCATCCTGGCCCTTCTCAAGGAGCGAGCTTCACTTCTTCCTTCAGCATATTCCTCCCCCAAAGGCCACCTTGGTCGCAAATCATACTGATTCATACAGCACATAACCAAAAATCAGTTATTGGAAGAAACAATGAGTGTGCTACCTTCTATTTGAGTTGAAGCTATTAATAAACTGCACATGTCACTGCAAATTTCAGTTAAGTTAGTTTACTCTCCACTGCACAATTTATTTGAGGTCTTGAACATATACAATTGGAGTAATTGAATTCCACGTGCTTTAAACCATCCATTTTGTTGGAAAAATAAGAACTACCCATTTTCAAAATTCTTCATATCTTCAACACAGATCCTATGTACCATCGTGAGCCTTAGCATTATTTTCAGAAAACAATACACCAAAGAAAGGCATCCAAGAAAACAAGAGAGGGGAACACAACAAATGAGAACTAGTCACAACTATTTAGAAGTTTAAAGCAAACCACAAGATCCTCAGGTTCATCTGCAGGAGGTGGCGGATCAAATCTGCCCACACGTAAATGCTCAATGCCTGTCCAAGCTACCATTACACCTAGTCACATGAAAATTAAGTGTTGAGACAGGTGGCTTCCGATTTTGTTTTATATAATTAAACTAGGGAAGTGAGGAACAACAGGGAGATAGTGAAGTTCTTGTCAAAAGAAAAATCTAGTTACTTCTGTACAATTAAGAAAACACAAACAGCAGAAAACATTTTGCGTATAATAATAGAATTGAACCTCAAATGACATTAATTTCACAACATAGAACAATTATTTGATTGTAGGAGCTATGTACATGAAGAGTTATAGCTTATGCAGTTCAGAAACTCATACACATATTCATATATTTTATGGACACATGCATGCATGATGTCTTTTACAACTTTTAGGTATTTAACAAGATGACATTCCAAACAGAACATAATAAATTTGAGAGAGGTATATGATTTGTCCCATCACAACTTTTTTATCAATAAATCTGTGGTTTATAATTTTTTTTTCAATTAAAATATAAAAAAGCAGGACATCCACTGGTGTCGTTCATATCACTAAAGTTAGCTAGCTCCAACTAAAATGCTTTCGATTTTGCATATTACAATCGTGCCTACATGATGTTAACATGCCAAGGTCCTTATTTTATTAGAGGTGGTAAACCCACAAGCTGAGCACACAGAAATATGACTTACCATTGTCAGTACAAAGGTTGGGAGGAGGGCACAAAAGTTGCAAGTTGTTTTTCTTGACAACCTGATCAAGTCGAGCCCTAACATACAGATTAGATGCAACACCTCCAGCGACCACCTGCATGAGGCAGATTAAAAGACAAATGTTGCCCTCACTACACTACTAGTATTGAAATTAACAGGAAGTAGAATTGATTTGAAAAATGCAGTTCAATTCACCAAATGTTTTATACAAGGCTCAATATTCAATGCCCATTCAATTGCTCGTTCACACCTTTCCTCTAGATGTAATACTGCAACTCGCTGCACAGAAAAAACTCAAGAGGAGCAAAACAAATCAAGAAATACATGGGACATTTTTTTAAAGGTAAAAGAAAAACAGAGACATATTAAAGTGTAATGGATGCTTTATTAACCAAAACCAAGTTTATTTATATTAACCTGAAAAGAGGCAGCGATATCAGCTCGAGAACTTCTATCATGGCTACTTGCACAAGAAATGGGAATTTCAGCATTACTGCAAATAGCCCATACACATCATTAGGTGAAGCGATTGAAAGAGAGAGAATCTTAAATTTAAATCACTCAGCTGTTTGCCTAGTTCTTTACTTCATGGCAGGTTGAAGTGATCGGAATGCATTAACCATAGCATGAAAACACTGGAGAGAATGTGAATTAGGCCACTCCTTTGGGGTCTAAACTCCTGTTTTTTTTTTTTTTTCGATAAGTCTAAACTCCTGTATTTAGATTACTTTGTTAACAAACTCAATTTATTAAGCAATAATTCATAACTCATTGGCCATAAACTCAATACTTTTGTAAGTAAATGATTGTATTAATAAGAATAGGATAATTACTTTGAAAAAGCTTCCTTAAGTTCTCTCTTCTTGTAGTGATACACAAAATTTCCTCTCCGTACGTAAAACCCTAAGGAAACTGCAGCCACCCTTGCAAGCGAGTGACCTCTCATCGATGTCACAGACAAAGCCGACGGGCTCCAGCGACTTCCCTGAGGGTCGTCCGGCATTGGTCTAGAGGAGAGAGAAAACACTACGAAGCATGAAAACCCTAAGGAACCATATCTGCCGCCACCCACCCTTGCCGGCGGACACACCGCACTGTCGTCACAGATAAAGCCGACGGGCCTCTGCGACTTCACTAAGGGCCGTCCGGCATCAGTCCAACCTCCAACGTCGTAGATATCGTTGTATTGTCTCTCAGAGTACTCCGGCGATCCTCGCGAAGGCTCCGTTGGGCGTGCCGTCGACTCTGAAGGAAGGCTCCGGCATCTCCTGTGAGCACAATTTGCAGCGACAACTCTGCAAAGCTGGCAGTGAGCACGACCTGGAGTCCAGACAACTCTGCAGTGCTTGCAGCTCCCAATGGATTTCTGATCTGGTTTCACTGAGATGATGAATGGTTGTTGAAGAAGGGGAGTGGGTCAGCATGGGTTCTTCTATGGAGTTGGTCATAGAATCTAAATCCTTTACACTGGTGAAGGAGGGGAGCATGTTGGCCATTACTGAAAGGAGTCAAAGGGTGATATCTAAGTTGGTTATGGGTTCGACAACAGTACAGTGGCTAGCTAAGGCCATAGAAGTGTGCACTAAGGATAAGAAACAAGATTTTTTTCTCCACTATCCGGGGAGGTCGACACAGTTTCACAGCGCAAAGCTGCTCAAATGCTCACGGACGTTATATGGCGTGGAGGAGTATGGTGGTGGGGTAGGAGGAATTTTATTTTCATTCCTAAAGAGGGGGGCAGTGGTTGGAGAAGGATGGGGGAGGTGCTGCGTCATTTTTCCTTCGGCAAAAGAGGGAGTGACGGCTTGGAAGGACAAGGTGTTATAGGTGTTGTGGCAAGGAGGGAGAACTTGGAGGTGCATAAAGACCCAAGTACATCCTCGGTGGCTAGGCAATCCTATGCGGCAGCTCTAAAGACGGGACATGCTTTGGGAGTTCAGAGGGTGGGGGGTCTGCCAATCACGCCTCAGGACCAGCTTGTCGAGATGCACAATTCTCTAAAGGAGATGGAAACCCAACTTGTCAAGTTGAAGGTAGCGATAACTTTCTTGTCTACGAAAATAAACCGGCTTTCGGCTGGAGAGAATAGGGTGGTAAGAAACATGATAGGCCCGAATCAAACTTAGAAAAAGGAAAACGGAAGATCGGATTCGGCTCTGTCCCTATAACCAGATCCAGGAGAGTATGACGGGTCAAAAAGAAATTTGAATTATTTGAAGCAGGGTCTACATCGGGTATTAGCGTAGAGACACAGGATAGATCGATAGTCGATATTACACCCTTGGTCCCTGAAGAAACTATGGCTCCCTCATCAGAGTTGAAAGAAAATGGTGTATTGCCGAGGTCTGAAAGAGATGTAGGATCCACTATCACCCCAGAGGTGAAGGGACTTGCTGTCACCCCAGAATCTCCAATAGGGATCCCGATACCATTGGAGAGAACCAATGGAGTTACTGGAGAACCAATGGGTTTGGCGGTGGTGCCTTGTGTAGAGGAATGTCTAGAGTCGGGAGTGCAGTTTGATGGGGATATTGTGGCTCCCCTGGTCTCTCTTCCTCCAATAGCGGATTGGATTCTGCCTAAAGTTAACGAGATTCAGCAGTTCATGGGAATTTCACATGGAGGATGTGAAGACCAATTTAACGAACTAATTACTGTGATCGAGGCAAGCCGCACACTTGAAGCCAAATCAAGCTTCAAGAAAATTAGGGAGTTACAACGTCTTTTTTCGGCAATCAACTACGATGCTAAGGGTGGTAGTTCAACTAGAGGGAAGTTTAAAGGGAGGGCATTGTGAAGACGGGAATCAAGGTGTTGGGGTTGGTGTTCGGGTAGAGTTTTAGTTCTACGGGAAACAAAGAATTGGGGTCGGGTCTGATGTACTTTGGTTGGTTTTTTTATAGGCTTTTTGGGTCATTAGGGACTTGTTGGGTCATTTTGGGCAACGTGTTTTCTTGTATACATTCAGTGTACTTGGTTTCGCCTTTTGATATATACAATATTTTTACTCATAAAAAAAAATAATAAGAATAGGCATAGCCCAAGTACACAAGGGGGACCATAAACTAAATACTAAATGTAATTCCTGCAGTGAAGTTTTTTATTTGAAATATTTTGAGAGCTTCAAGTGTGTGAAAGGGCTAAAAAGTTCGGTATAATTCAGGAAGAACCAAAGAGCAAGCACGGATGAGAATTCATGCAATGTCTATATACTTTCTGCATCTAATCCATTCTGTATTAGGCAGCAATTGCCGCAACTTAATTTTATTTAGCAGGAAACTATAAATGTTTTTGTGCTTTAGTTATCAACCTTACCACTTTGTCTTCTATCCTAAATATGAGCATCTGATAATTTCCAAATCTCCCTTCGTATTTAAAATTACAGCAGTCTTAAAAGTTCAAGAGGAAGAATATAAACCAAATAGAATTCATCAAGCAGAAAAAGAAGAAGACTGGGTTCCAATATCATTTCTGCCTCTTTCAACACATTTTACATACATATGCTTGGATTCAATTGCAAGCCTCACTTGAGTCTTCAGACCAGCATAGGAGAAGTTGCAATCCTTATGTTGTTTCATTGGAATCTAAAAAGATAAAATAGTGCAAATCAGGACACACATTCTGCCAAAAATGATTATAATGAAGGGACAAAGTAGCCCTAAAATTACGTACTGAGAATTTGATTGATTCTGCATCACCTTCATGAGCAAGCTCCTCTATAGCTGGCCCACCACTCCTCCTCATATCAAGACCCAGCCATTTTGCTGTTTTGTCGTATGCCTCACCAATTGCATCATCTATTGTGGTCCCAAGTTGTACGTATTGACCAAGATCTCTAGCAAGGATAAGCAGGTTGTGTCCTCCTAAAAAACAGAGAAGTGCATACAACAATTAATATAGATTTCTTCACGCAAGATACCATGGGGATCAAGGAAGCCAACGAGGGCAAAACCATTTCAACAATTAAAAGAATTAAGGATTATCACAACCATGCTCCAGCTGAATTATTTTTTAATCTTTCTTTTTCCTTGCGAATATTCTTTATTTTAGAAACTAAGGTGGCTAGAATGAAATGTTTGCCCTTCCTTCTGGTTTATAGGAAATTGCGCCTTTCTCATTCACCTAAAATGTTGGTACTCCTTTTTGAAGCATCACGGTTTGTCCTGGAACATATAGACCTTATACATGATGTCTGGCAGTGCCAAATTTGCTCACAACTCAATTCTTCCTAGTGCATGAACTTAAGCTGGCTTCATATGAAGCACATCATGAGCATTCAAATAATTTATCTTTTAGATATATAAGAGACTTGTTAATACACATCCAAAATAGGAAAGAAGTACAAATTCTAACCTGAAATAAGCAGGGCCATGAAAGGAAATTGCAGATTTCTTTCAATTAACCTAGAAAAGAGAAGACCAATTCAGATGCAGAAAACAAGCTATCTTGCATTCATGAGTGCATATAAAAGTACATACACATCAGCCTTTTTTCTTTTAAAAAATGCAACAATAGATAGCAACTAAGTTGTATTTTAAAATGTAACATGTTCACGCTAACATACAAAAAGGGTAACATATTCTGCATTGTCTAGATGGTACTCTATTACCTGGCCACTAGAGCATGAGCCTCCATGTGATGTACACCAATTATTGGTAAATTAAAGCTACCAGCAGTCTTCCGAGCTTTTCGCACACCAACTGCATTGCAGTTACACAAAATAACTCTAAGCAACCAACAGAAATTCTGCAGTTGTCTCAAAATTCTGCAGATTATTCTCCAGCAGCTACTGTAAAATTTGCAACACCAACCATTACTTCAAAGAGGGACCTACAACAATTTCCACTCATCTGTAATTCCTTCATTGGTCTGTGCCAGTGTATTGAGCATGAGAGTCTCTAACCAAACCCCATGTGTGGGCCAAGATTGAACATAAAGCCGGAAAAAAATATAAAATTTGTACCATCAAATACTCAACTTAAATACTGGATATCTTTTTCAATTAATCTAAGATTTGTAATATAAGTCTTCCTTTTCTAGTGAGATTCACACTTACTATACTATCAAGCAGATTTTAGCATAAAGACATTCTACACCTCATAATTAGAAGATGATGCCAGTACCCAACTATTTGGCATCTAACGTGAGAGATAATTCTTGGGGGAACTAACATACACAAAGAGAGATATCACTCAAATTACCACGAAGGCAAAGGCTTAAACCAGGACCAATAGTAACAGCAACAGCTGATAGATCCGTCTCACTTACATTAGCTTTATCAAGTGCTTCTTGCACAACCTGCAATTAATAATCCCAAACTTAGGCCAACACCATCAATAACACATTTATTTAACCTAGGTTCCAAGAATCTGATTTTTTTATTTTTACAGCAGTACTTTAACTGTGAGTGACTCACAGCAATGCAGCATGAAACTGAGTTCTTTTTTTAAATATTTAGTATGAAATGGACAAAAGCATCAGCATCTGGCATGCAAGAGATTCGTACTATTAAGGAAAAGATGTTATGCAGATGAGACACCTTATCAATTACTTGCAAGTGTGCTTCTTCTGCCATTTTAGGAGCAACACCTCCATATCGAGCAAGCAGATCTGCCTTGATGTAATTAAGACTTAAAATTAGATAATGACACAGACAATACACAACTTGGGTCATATTCCAAAAACCAATAATCTGTTATTCCAAACAAGGTTGAGAAAATCTCAATATAACAATAAATTTAGAGAGAATTTTGGGCCTTGGCCATTCCAAGAAATAGATAAAGAATAGCAAAATACTTGAAGATGCTACTAGCACAATCGATTCGGCAAAACAAAAATATAAACCCAATTATACAGTGAACAAATAAAATTCTTATGTAATTAAATCCGATAAAGATGAAACGCTATACCTGGGAAGACACTACTTGGCTGAGAATCTCGCCACTGCTCCTCACCTAAAATACCCGAAAAAAACCACAAAAACCAACCACAACCCTTGTAAACACACCAAAAGGCCAAAAAAGTCAAATACCCATTACAAAGCGACAATAAAAGAAGCAAAATTTGGGTTACTTACAACGGCGGCGGCGGTGTCGTCGCAGCTGGTTTCAATGCCGAGAACAAGTAAATCGTCGTCTGGTCCTGGGATTTTGAGATGGGGTTTCGGGGAGCTCGGGTTGGGATTTTTGGGAGTCGAAAGATGGGCTGAGAAGGAGTTGGACAAGGAACCGAGAGGTGCCCATTGGGGTCTGGGTTGTTGCCTACAACGGGGTTTTAGGGCTCTGAGAGTGGTAAGTGCATAGGTAAGCGAGGGTCTGGGAACGAGGTTTAGGCGGGAAAGCGTTGAAGAAACTGCCATCCCAAACCAGAGACACAGACACAGAAACAGAGCTTTTTGTGGAGCGCACAGATATCTATCCCGATATTTGCTCTTTTGGATACGCGTGGAAGTTAAAATCTTCTTAACACATCTCAATTTATAATTATAATTTTTTTAAATTTTAATATAAAATATAATAAATAATTTAATTTTTTCAAATATCAAAATAATAATAATATTAAAAGATAATATTTTAATAACATTTTATCATCACAACTCAACTCAGTTCAACATACAAACGTAACTAGATAATAATATAGAAAAATTCTAGAGATAAACGTCACATCCTACGCACTCATTTAAAAATATATCATTTTATTTTTTTACTTGTAATAAAAATAATTCCATACTAAGTAAAATAAGATAAAAATATAAAATAAAATATTTTTAAGTGAGTACGTAATGTGAGAAACTTATAGATAGTACTTCTCAATGATATAACAAGGTAAATACCCCCTTTCAAGTCAAGAAACTATTAAAATTTAATACATTATGATCCCACCTGGCTGTTGATTTTCCTTCATATTAAGCCCGTTTGTATACATAAAATTATCACCATCTTATTATAATAACTTTTCTAAAATCTCATATAAAATATAATAAATAATTTAATTTTTTAAAATTTTAAAATAAAAATAATATTAAAAATTTATATTCTAACAATATTTTATTTAACTTTTAACAAAATATCTCATCTTATCTTATGTGAACTTAACCAAACCTTATTCTTTTCGGCTCAAGTTATAGAACGTGTTAATATAATTTCGTTTAAGGGACATAAAAATAATTAACCTATAGCACATACGGATTGTGCAGAATGTCTTACCAAAAGGCTAATTATTGTTAACGCAAATCAATTTTGGCAATGGACGAACCCATATTATCGAAAGAAACAATGTTCTTGTTCACTTCTAGTTTTGATGTAAACCCGGACAAAGAAATTAGCAAAATAGTCGTTCCAATCCTTTTTTTCTGAAACCAAAGGATGAAGAAACGTTTGGTATGCTGGAAGCATTAATATTGCAGGTGCATAGGAGAATGTCTATCATTCAGTGACAGGAAGACAGATGATTCATCATTTTGATATCTTCGCGGTAAGTTCTCTCACTAGCTTGGCAGCTACCATTGCAGTCATGCCGTCGACGGTATCACGCTGCGGGTTCAATTCAACCACATCTCCACCAACAACATTACCTTGGAGATTGTGGAGAATGTTGAGAACATCACGGAATGAGAGACCTCCTGGCTCAATATGTGACACTCCGGGAGCAAATGCAGGATCAAGACTATCCACATCTATTGACACATACACTCCTTTTACACCTTCTCCTAGTTTCTGTCAAAGAAATATTAATCAATTGAAATGAAGAATACATTCAATTTACAGCACATAATTATCTTATTGGTACCATGTGAACCTGTTAAAGACCAAAAATATCATCATATATTCTGAACTTGGATTGAGAAGTATATCACACACACAGAAAGAAGGGAAAAAATAAAAAAGGTCCAACCTGGAGGGAAGGGAGGCTGTTTGGGAAAAAAATGGAAAAAGTTAGCATGAGATTTGACGTACCAACTTTTTAGATAACAAAGATCAGAAGAATCTCCAACAGCATCTAAGTAGATTCATATTATCCAATTCAAGGCTCTAACGGGATTCGTGTAGTGGTTAAGACTTTGTGGAGTTAATAGGATTTTAATTGACAAGCACCGACCCAATATTGGCTATATATTAGTACTGTCACAGTTATGCACTCTTGAGCTCATAGCTGAATGTAAACTGATAGGTCACATACATAGCAGTATAGCACTTGACACCTATATGGTATTATTATGACTGCTGCAAGGCAAAGTTTCTAAATTTTCTGTGAAGCATATATCTACATTGTTAAGTTACAGATTTTGATGCATTTCACAAATTAATATATCTATATATATCTTCAGTCAAATGAAGAGAAAAGGACAAAAACAAATATGAGAGAGAGAGAGACCAGGTTTTCCAAAAAGTGGCGATCTTTTGAAAAGGTACGCATTTCAAATTGCTCCACTCCAAATCTTTTGCCTTGCTCACGCCCTTCAGCCGTTATCGATCTAATGCCAACCTGAGAAGTCAACATTCAATTTCATTACTCCCTATGTTGAATCAGGTTGATTACTTACATTTGAGGAACTTTTCTTACATAAGCCATAACAAACGTGGCTGGTTTAGTAAAGAAGATAGAGAGAAAAAGCTGAAGTGTATATGCAAGACAGCTACCATAGCAGTAAACTTTGCAGAGCTAAACAAGTGAATTGAGACAAGGTCAATATGCTTCTAGGCTCAAAATTAAAATCCATGCGCTAAACCTGTGAGGTGCAAGATACTTATGACCTTCAAACGTCAGGATGTCACATTAAATTAGCCAGTCATCTGGTTATTTGCGTCAATATAAAGTAGCAGAGTATACAAGTCTACTTTTGTAACATAATGAGCAAAGTTTACCTGCAAAAGCCGTCGAGCATAACCACCCTCCATAATTCGGGCAAAAGAAGAAGCATGTGAATATTTGTTTCCTTCAAAGGCATCATAGATATCTGGATGAGCATCTAGATGAAGAATATCAACAGGACCCCGAGCTTCTCAGATACAGCTCTGATAACGGGAAAAGATATTGAATGGTCGCCACCTAAAACTAATGGGCGCAGGGGCTCCTGAAAGAACATGGAAATACCATAAAGACTGGAGTTCACAGATTTAAACCAAAAGGAAGTTACCAGTTGGCAACATATAATGACTGGACAGTAAGATCTATGCCAAACACTTCAAACACTATCATAACACAGACTTAATCAGAGAAGCTTTCAAGGGAACAGAGCTATTTGGTCAAAGCAAGAATTGTAAAACAAGCACCATATCATACAGATTATCATTTCAGCTCGCCTCTATTCATTATTTATTTATTTTAGCTAGGTGAATCCAATTTAGTAAGCCATACAAGAAAAAAAATACAAGCCTTCACACTCCACTTCTCTTTTATGTGGGAAGGAGATGCCATTTGTTCCAAAGGCATTGGAAAAGAAATCAGAACTTTTGGCACCAACATATTCTTACCATTACCAAGCTGTCTGATAACTCTTCAATTCAGAATTTTCCAAGCATTTAGCTCGGTTCAATTCGAAAATTAGTTAGAGCCAAGATTAGTCTGACCGATATGCTTTTGCTTGGACTTCAAAAGATTTTCTCTGAGAACAATTGCCCAGAATCCCCAGGATATTTATTACATAAGTAAAAGAGAGAGAGGTCTTTTGGTTGAAGACAAATAATTTTCAGATAGGTTTGAGAAAAAAAAAAAAAGAAAAAAGAATAACCATTATAAACACCTAAGGCCTAGGAGTGAAAAATGAAGATAAATATTTAATTGAATCTCTTAGATGGAGGTAGAATCTTATAGAAAGGACAGCACACCTCTTCAATAACTAGCTTGACAGACTCACTTATGACATTCATCAATCTGTCATCATCGATGCCACAATCTCGAATTTCTTGAACAGGGACATCGCCGACATCAGTTAGCACCCGTGGGTCATTTAATTCTTTCCCTGCATTTCCCAGTATCAATCTCACTGTGAATATGTGTACTCTTGCGCCAAATTATAAACCAAGTAGGAAAGTATTCACAAACATTAATTTGCAAATATTTCAGCCAGCTTTTAGTGGTCCTGCTCATCCATGGAAGTATCCCAAGAATACAAAGAGAAAAGGAAAAAGGTGAATCACATGGTGCTTCGGCCTACCGACTGAGGCATAATTTTAGGGTTCACTTGGGTATTATTTTAGCACATGCTTCTAATATAACTGACTGATCAGACATTACAAGTGACCATCAATCTTATCTTACAAATAAATGTTCAGAACTCCAATGTCATATGAGAAGATCTTGGTCCCATCCTGTGATTTAGAGATCCCGTATGAACACAAATCACAACTTCAAACAATGCAAATAGTTCAATTAATGTCTATCAGCCTCATGCAGGATATATGCATGATGCAGACACTGCTTATCCTACGGTAGTCAATTACTCAAGTAGGATTTCCAAATTGTTAGTCCAGAGGCAAACTACTGCAGATACCTTCTTCAGTTGTTGAGTTTGTGCTATCACACCAGATGGCCTCTCGTATGCGAGGAGGTGCAAATGCAGGCCCCTGAAGAAATGATGAGTTATGTCCTAGAGGTACTCCAAGAAGAGATGCTGATGCAACAGCACCTCCTAAAGCACGAACAAGCTCTCCCTGTAGAAGACCAATATCAAGCTTTATATACTGTGCCATTTTGCAAATCCAAATTTAGATCATCTTATATACAATTATGAAATAAAATTACACAAAACAATGTATTGACAAAGTCTGCAATGACAATATAAAAGTCCCCTTAACAAAAATCAAGATATACCTTAAGCTTCGCCCTCTCACGAATAAGTGTAAGGGAAGCATCAATAACACGATTTTGGCCCTTTTCTAGTAAAGCGGCAGATACATTTGCAGAATTTAGTTTCTGCAAGTAATGAATTCCTCTCCGCCCTATGGTTGACATGTCTGTAAAACAATTATTAAACAAAAAACACTTATCAAAAAATAATTAAACAAAAAAACACTTGTTTGGACATTGAGATGAGATGAGAGGAAAAATCTGTGAATAGTAGTGAAATGATTTTGAGTTAAGATGTTTTATAGGGTTTTGAGAAAAGATAGAGAATAAGTTGAATAAAATATTATAAAATTAAAATATTGTTAGAATATAAATTTTTAATATTATTTTTGTTTTGAGATTTGAAAAAGTTGAATTATTTTTTGTGTTTTGTTTGAAAATTTAGAAAATTTGTAATGATTAGATAATGATTAAATAAAAAAATTAGAAATTTAAAATTAAAAAGTGTTTATGTTGAGTGTTGAGACGTTGAGATGAGATTAGATTTCTCATCTCAACTCAACGTCCAAACCATCCTTTTTCTTCTGATTCACACATAGACCAAAGCAAAAAAATTGTTGAACCGATAACAAGTTGATGAACCTGAATATACTATGAAAATGGCATTTGTAAAGTTATACTAACTTCATTCTTGCTAAAGAACAAGATAAGGGTCCGTTTGGCAATACAACTATTCTCAAGTATTCTCAGATATTTTCTTTCCAAACATCACTAAACACAACATTTTTCAATTTCAAATCTTCAAATTTTTCATCTAATTATTACCTAATCATTACAAATTTCCCAAACTTCTAAACAAAACACAAAAAACAATACAAATTTTTCAAATTTCAAAACAAAAATAATATTCAAAAATTATATTCAAACAATTTTTTAACTTTATAATATTTTTATTCAATTTTTCTCTTATTTCTCAAAATCCAATAAAACATCTTAATTCAAATCATTTCACTACTATTCACATATATACTGATATATTCTAAGTATCCAAACAGGCCTTATACAGCAAAAACAAAAACAAAATCACCACAAATACAAAGGGACTCTAAAGTTGGGTAGAAAAAGGATCTAATTGGCACTAAGTTTCTTGTAAAACATGTCAAAGGACAGCCTGACTTGATATTGCAAGTTACTTGGATAGAACTAGAAGTACCACGATTGAACCAAGAGCTAATAATAGAAAAACTAAATATGTTGTTCATTAATAAACTTTTTCAGAGCCAGCAGAAGTACATAGATGAAGGTATTGTGTCATGTGGCGAAACAATTCAAAACTATCATTGTCAGATTCATCAATATTAACAGGCACAAATTATCTAGCAGACCCCAGAAAAGACGTTACAAGTCTAGACGACAAGGCATGTTAACAGGGCTCTGTGCAACCTGGTAATGCCCGAAAAAAGTTTTCCAATCCATAGTTTGGTAAATAGATCAATTAAGCAGTTTATGTCGAAGTGCATTATATTAATATTTCATCCTTCCAGAGGGGGGCACACTGTAAATCGCAAAGCAAATGACATGAGATTCTACGGGGAAATGAATTAAAAAAATTCTCTCCCACTTTTTTTGGCATTTAAAAATATCATCTATATCTCCAACCACCTCAGAAATTTCTAACTTCTAACAACAACTGTACCCGAAAAAAAAGACTAAAAATATAGCTTCGCCGACGGCTAATCTCAAATTACAGTAAATCTGTCTAGTAGATAATAATTGTTTCTTTTAAGTGACCTATAAAAGAAATTGTTTCTTAAGTGAGGTTAGGTTCATTCTTTATCAAAAGCAAAGGCAACACATGCAATTCCTCCGAGATTTTCCAAGCATCCAGACAGACTTGAAAATTTACAAGCTGAATAAAAAAGAGCAAAGCATCTTGTACCTTACCTCGGTGCTTGGGAGTGAGAGCAAGTGAGACTGAGAGGGTCAGTGGCCGAGTCGAAAGGGGAACGACTAAAGTTGAGGTGGTAGAGGCAATTAGGGTTCGGAGCTTGCATTTAAAAGGAAGAAACAGCCATGCAGCTTTTTGCAGGTTCGAGCCAAGACCGTACGTTACTGCCCTTAGATTTGAAAGGATATTTGGGCACTACATTGTAACAAATAAAAAGACGAGTTTGTCCTTGTTTTTGCTGATGAGCACGAAGGAAAACAATTAACAGACATTTTATCCAGCTGCCTATGCTAAATTTTTTTTTTATTAAATTAAAAAATATTCTATTTATCATTTATATATTATATATTTGTTAAAAAAATAGATATAAAATATATAAATAATGAGTAAAATTTTTGAATAATTAATTGCTCAATCTAAACTATAATTACAAGATAAATGTAGATATTGCTAAAATTTAAAAAACAATATTTATCGGATTAGCAATAATTGCACATTTCATTTATAAGAGGTAAGTAAATCTAAAATTTATATTAAAAAATTTATTTTTTTAATAATATATCTCATTCTTTTTTAAAAAAAATATGCTAAATTAACAAACTTTATAATTTTATATAATACTACTTTTTCTTGAATATTTTCAACAAAAAAAATTTTTAAAAAAAAAAGGAAATTAGTTTTAAAATAGAAACCAACCGACGGAAATAATTAGCGTGGTATATTTAGTAATTTTGGAGCAAAGGGTAGTATGTAGAGCTAGGAACCTAAAGAAAAAGGTGGCGAGTGGTGTTGGCAGTGGGTGGGCGGGCGTGGAGAATGACAAAAATTATTAATGAAAGCTATTCAGACCATTTTAAGGTGCGGAGTCAGCATGAGCGAATGGTCACGGGGACGGCGTTTCCCAAAGTCCAAAAAGTTGAAACCAACGCACATGCTCTTCTGACTGCTTTTTGCGTCGTCGAGTACATCCACCACCTTGGTTCTCTAATAAAACGACAACCAATGTACGTCCAAATTCATAGTCTCAGAACTTTTTGTGGGCCTAATTTTTGGTCTTCCATGCGTTTACCCATTTGGGCTTTTATTAGTTTTCTCATGTTCAGATGGTCCCCCCAATATTGACCCACAATAGCTCTGACCCATGTTTTCCATATGGGCCAGAAATTGGTTTTCAAGCAGTTTAACTCAAGTTGGACCCACAAAGTCTCTTATTTCCAGCAAATTTTATATTTTTCCTTCCGACCATGCTTATTGCTTGATGCTCTTTTTTTTACTACTCCCTTTTTAATCATTTTTAGAATAAGAGAAATGAGATTTATCAATCATTCTCACACTATACATTAATATGTAACTTATCATTTTTATTCTTCTATTTAAACACATATATTTACATATCAATATGTGTGCGTTTAAATAAAATGATAAAAATAACAAATTATATATTAGTGTTTGTTTTAGGGAATTATAAGTATAATTTTTCTTACAATATAATTATCCATTACTTGTGCATATATATATATATATTTATATATATATATAGATATATATATATATACAGTTCCACTAGATGCAGTTCATTTTGCACACACTTTGTGCATCATCGCCCACGTGGTAGGGCAGTTTAAAAAAAAATAAAGAGAGAGACAAGGAGAAAACACATAAACAATTGACGGACGCCCACGAAAAAGCTCTCATCTCCACCGGTACGTCTCCGCACGGAGCTTGACTGCATTTGGTTTTGATATGGCTGATAAGGAGGTGCAACCAGAGGCAGTTGCGAGGAAAGAGTTGCATCATCTCCAGTGGCTAAGGTGATATTGTTGGTGAGATCTGAGAGCATAAATCATTTATCGCTACCTATAAAATAAAAATACAATATTGGAATCAAAATCACATGCAAGTGAGTGGTATTTATTGATCATGAAGACTTGCTACCTCTATACGAGGTTGGCTCTTTCCTTCCTTAGAAATGCGAATTGAAATATCAACAAATCATTGGAGTTTGTTGGAATTCCTTTTCCGCAATTGATAGCTTCCTATTTCCTCTATTACTGGCCTCGAACTCTCATTTTTCTTGATCTGTTTAGCTAGAAACTCTTTCAAGACAATACTTGTTGTGCCCTGGAGCTTTTTTCTGATGAATATTGGCTCTCTATTATAAACCTCAACTTGCAGCACACGTTGGAAATCAATAATTATAATATTTTGGGTGATGTACTTTTCCTTTATGAATATTGAAACTTGAGGCAGTATGAATGATGGTTTGTTGTTTACCATGACCCTTTTTGTGCATGCTAGGTGTCTACAGTTCCTTAATTTCTTGTGAGGAAATCTCTTTGCAGACGAGAGAGATAAGGAACAAATTATTTTTAAACAGCACATTTTTGAACGACTAAAGGAAAGCTTATTAATGATTCTAAATGCGGAATTAAACACTTAAAATAATCGAAAACTGAAATGCCCAAGAAATTGTACCTCCGGCTATTGATGCTTACTCACACTCTCTCATTGTTTCTCTCTTCGTTTTGACACTTACAAAATTCTACTCACTCTATTTAGATGGTGTAAGACTAAATGAGATTGAGCGATTGAGTTTAGGGATCAAACCAGAGTATTTATAGCCAAGCTTTCATCAAGCTTTCGGTGGCTACGTATCAAGTGTTCCACAGCTTCAGTTGATTATGGGGAACGTTCCAACTGCTCTATGAATGTGGTGGAGACTCAAAGGGAAGTTGTGGACCACTTCAAGAGCTTCCAAGAAAAATGGGAGCTTGAAACCGGTTTCTACGAGCGGTTCTCCGTGAGAAACGGTCATGGCCTATTCATGGCCACGACCAGAAAGCTAACATTCTTTCACTTGGTCCACACTTATAATCTAATGTCTCATCTTAAACCCATCGATAATTTATGTTAAGTAATAAATACATAAATCATGGCGATAAGTCCTCCAATGATGAGTATTACCTTCCATGTATAACTATGTATTTATTTCTTAAATATTATAATTTATGTGGCAACAATTTCTTAATGAATAAACCTTATGTTTATTCTTGGTCCTACACAGATGAATTTCCTCAAAATTAAATTAATGTGCACATAAATATGAGAAAAATATCACAATAATTAAGAATTTCATTAAAATAACATTGTTCATACAATGAAAAACTACATAATAGAACCAAGTTCAATATTCACAACATGATACTTGAATTTCAACGGTGGCATGCTCTTAGTCAAAGGATTAACGATCATCAACTCAGTGCTGACATGCTCAATGACCACTTTCTTTTCTTTAACACATTCCCTTATGGCTAAATACTTAATGTCGATGTGTTTATTTCGACTCCCACTTTTGTTGTTCTTAGCCATAAAAAAAAAATCTGAACTATCGCAGTACATTTTCAATGCCTAGAGATATAATCCATAATTCTAAGCTCAGAAATGAAACTCTTAAGTCATACACCATGTGAAATAGCCTCAAAACAGGAGACGAACTCGGCTTCCATATTGGAAGTGGCAGTCAATGTCTGCTTGGCACTTCTCCATGATACAGCTCCACCGACCATTATAAAAATGTATTACGATGTTGATTTACGTGAATCAACATAGCCAGCAAAGTCAGAATCTAAGTAGCCAATTATTTATAGATTGTCTGTCTATCTATACATAAACATGTAGTCTTTGGTTCATTAAAGATACCTCATTACTTTCTTTGCAGTTCTCTATTGGTCTAAACAAGGATCACTTTGATATCGTCCCAACATTCCCACAGCAAATGCAATGTCAATTTTTGTGCAGACCTGAGCATACATTAGGCTTCCGACAGCATAAATATATGGAATGTTTTTCATTTGTTCATTTTCAAAGTTATTATTTGGGCATTGGTTCAAATTGAACCTATCACCTTTCACAATGAGAGTTACATTTGGTAAACAATCATTCATCTGAAATATCTCTAAAATTTTATTAATATAGGTTTCTTGAGACAGACCCAATATGCCAGTGACATAAGATATCTTACTCATATTCTTCATACCAAAATTTTTATAGATAAATTGTTTCACCTCATGCAACAAATCCTTATCATTGGTTGCTAGCAAAATGTTATCCATATATAAAACAAGAAAATAGATTTTAGTCACACTGACATTCTATTATATACATTAATCCATAATGTTTTCTACAAAACTGAATGAAAAAATTACATTATAAGATTTCAAATACCATTGACGAGATGCTTGTTTTAAACCGCATATGGATTTTTTGAACTTGCAAACCAATTGCTCACTATCTCTAGAAGGGAATCTTTCAGGTTGTTTTATGTAAACCTCATCCTCTATATCTCTATTGAAAAATGTTGTTTTCACATTCATTTGTTGCAACTCCAAGTCAGAATGGGCTACTAATATCAAAATAACGTGCAATGAATCTTTCTTAAATACAGGAGAGAAAGTCTCCGAGTAATCGATTTCTTCTTTCTGAGTGAGTTCCTTAGCAACAAGTATTGCTTTGTATCTCTCAATGTTGCCAAATGAGTATTTCTTTGTCTTAAAAATCTATTTACATCATCAATATCTCAAACTCTGTTACTCTTCATAAAATTCATCTCTTCCTTCATGGCATTGTACCATAATTCTGATTCTTTACAACTTATGGCTTATGAAAATGACTTAGGATCATTTTCGGCTCCCATGTTGTAGTCAAATTCTTGCAAACACACAACATAATTATCAATAATTGTTGATTTCTTTGGTTTAGTATATATTCTTAATGTTGTACCATCATCTTCCTGAGAAGTATGTGGTTCAACTCGTTGTTCATAAGTTATTGACAACTCTTGAACTGCCTGATCTATTGGAATGTTGTCAACAACTTGTGAAATTTCAAAAATTGGTTGTTCAACATCAGTTTGTACTTGAGGAGTGTTATAAACAATAACCAATTTATTACTTTAGGTGGAAGGGTGAGATTTTGATTGATCATTTTTAAAAACTATGTTCCTTGTTTGATCGCTCTCATTGATCAAGTCATTTTCAAGAAATTTTACATTTATTGATTCCACAATCATAATGTTGTGAGATGAACAATAAAATCTGTAACCTTTAGACCTTTCAACATATCCAATGAAATACCCACTAATGGTCATTGGTCCAGCTTATTCTCTTGTGGATTATAAGTTTTCACTTCAGACAGACATCCTCAAACGCGCATATGTCGCAAACTCGATTTCCAAGATTTTCATAATTCAAATGGCGTTTTAGAAACAACCTTGGTTGGAACTCGATTTAATATGTACATTGTCGTCTTGAGTGCTTCAGCCCACAAGGATTTAGGAAGATTGGAGCTGCTAAACATACTTCGCAACATGTCCAATAATGTTCAGTTTCTTCTTTCTGCAAACCATTCTGGTCCGGTGAACCAGGCATGGTGTATTGGGCAACAATCTCATACTCTTGAAGAAACTTTGCGACTAGCCCAGGTGTTTGTCCATCCTCTATGTATCTACCATAATATTATCCACCTCTATTTGATTTCATGATCTTAATTTAATTGCCGCATTGTTTCTCTACTTCAACCTTAAAGATCTTAAAGGCATCTAATGTTTTGTTATTGTTATGAACCATGTAGAGATACATATATTGTGAATAATCATCTATAAAATAGATGAAGTATCTCTAATCATGTGAGTTTATGTCTGGACTACATATATCAATATGTATGATTTCTAATATGTCTAAACTCCTATTGACATCTTTCTTTGGCTTGTTGTTCTACCTTCCCTTTATATAGTTCACACAAGTCTCAAAATCAGTAAAATTCATAATATTAAATACCCCTTCATTTACTAATTTTTTAATTATTTTATGGTAATATGACATAATCTTTGGTACCATAATTTATAGGAATCCTCATTAATAACAAATATTTTAATGCCAGTGTGAACATGCATTGAATCATAAGTAACATTATTTTGTAAGTTAATGCAGTAAAGACCATCAGAAAAAATACAATTCACAACACAATCAAATTTATAAAATAAACTGAAAGATGTTTCTGAAAAATTAAAAGAATATCCAAAATGTACAAGTTTTGAAATTGAAATCAAGTTTATAGAAAAACTTGGAATATAAAAGGTATTTTCTAACTCTAAAACAAAACCACTACTTAAAGTTAAATAGCATATTTCTATAACTTCCACATGCAAGCCAATCATGTTTCATGATAAGATGGTTTGCTCACTTCCCATTGGCTTCCTTAAGTTTTGCAAACCCTGCAAGGAATTTGAAATGTAGATTGTTGATCCATAATCAATCCACCATATTTTAATATTAACATTAATCATATTAGTTTCATAACAAACAAACGAGATTGGATTACCTTTGTTCATAAGCCATTTTTAAAATTTGGCGCATTTATTCTTTATGTGTCCCTTTTTTCTATAGAAGAAACACTTAGAATCTTTATTTATATCAGTTTGGGAATGTATTTTACCATTCTCTTTCTGATTGGCTTGAGATTTTCCATTTCCACACATTACTAGTATTGCATTTTCTATCAGTTCCATCACTAGTCTCCATTCCTATTGAACACACATGGTCATGAGTTCGTTAATTGACAATTTATCTCTATGTGTGTTGTATGAGATTTTGAATAGCTCGTATTGGTGCAGAATAATTGTTCAGGATGTAGTGTATTAGGAATGACTCTGACATTTCAATCTCAAGTTTCTTCAATTGAGCCACACTATCCCTCATTTGCATAATGTGTTTGTGCACACATTTCGTACTGTTGAGCCTTAGGGATGTGAACTTCATGACTAGAGTGCTTGCTAGCGCCTTATCTGAAGTGGCGAATTGATCATCAATGGCTTTCAATAAGTCCCGGACCTTTTCATGCTAATCGATAGCATAGTTTATGTTCATCCACCCTAAATGAAGGAAAACTCTATTCTTCCAAACCTTATAGTTATCTCCCTTAAGTTCAGGAATATCACAGCGAATATCTGAGAAATTTACAGGTTGTAAAGCTGCATAAAATTATAAATTACATGCTTATGTTAAAATTAAGGCCTAAATAAAATTTCATGCTTTACCAATGTAAATCATACCTAAAAAATTAATCTAATGACATAAAATTGCCTGTGAACTAAATTTTTAATTCAAGCAGATTCAATTATTCGTTATGATAGAATTTTATCAAATTATTTACTTAATACATAATTCTAAATGGTATATTATGATTAGAATTTGATATATATTCTATATAAGATTAAACTTTATGATAAAACTATCAAATTATATAATTAATTCATAATTCTTGTGGGTAAATTATGAATAGTTTGATATTTTATCCTAATTAATTATATAAATATAATAAAAATTTATGTGAGATAAATTTTATTATATTAAGTATAATTAATTACAATTAATGTCTAAATATTATTTATGTGATCCTAATCAATCATAATATATAATTTTATTTAATTAAATATGATGTGGTTATTTTCTAATTAATTAAAAATTATATGGATCACTAGACATTATTTCTTTTATGCATAAAGATTAACTTAATATGAGAATAATTATAAATTGCATAATTTAACTAAAACTAACATGTTATTATTATGTGCAAAATATTCTCGTAATATAAGCATAAATATTGCATAATTAAAACTATAATATTATACATAACATTTAATTTTATGCTTTTAACTATATATACTCATCAAAAAATTGCATGTATTAATCTGGAGTATAAATAATCAATTCATGCAAACTAAATATGAGCATAGTTAATAAGTTTGCACAATTTAATTATACAAATTGCATATAATTAAAAAAAATAAAAATTATATGCATAAAAATTGAGCAAAAATTAGACATATTTCCAAATAAATGGCTAAATTCAGAAAATTCTCAAAAAATATCCAAAACTTATTTTTAGATTTTTGTAATTACAAGCCTAAATAAAATGACGTGTCATTTTTCTAAGCAAAATTGTCATTTTTAAAAAAATACCAGAAAGTGATATTTTTTTTAAATTTTTGCTTGTCTTCAACCTCCAACTGTTTTAAACCTGATTGCAGACACGACTCAAAAATGATATTTTTGACGCCAAAAACTATATTTTTAATCACAAAAAGTTTAGAAAAACAATTTCCACATGATTTCTAATCTTGTTTCGAATCAAAATCCACCAAAAATCAAAACATAATTTTCTAAAAAATGACGGCCAAATTAGAGACAAACAGAGCATCTATATAAATACAAAGGCAGAGATAAAACCTGGCTCTGATGCCAAATGAAAGCTTATTAATGATTCTAAATGCGGAATTAAACACTTAAAATAATCGAAAACTGAAATGCATAATAAATCGTACATTCGACCATTGATGCTTACTCACACTCTCTCACTGTTTTTCTTCGTTTTGACACTTCCAAAACTTTACTCACTCTATTTAGATGATGTAAGACAAAAGAGGATTGAACGATTGAGTTTGGAGACCAAATCAGAGTATTTATAACCAAGCTTCCACCAAGCTTTCTATGATTTTAATCACAAAAAGCTTAGAAAAACAGTTTTCACATGATTTCTAATATTGTTTCGAATCAAAATCCACCAAAAATCAAAACTTAATTTTTCAAAAAATGACAGCCAAATCAAGGACAAACAAAGCATCTGTATAAACACTAAGACAGAAACCTGGTTCTGATACTAAATGAAAACTTATTAACGATTCTAAATGCGGAATTAAACACTTAAAATAATCGAAAACTGAAATGCGCAATAAATCATACATTTGACCATTGATGCTTACTCACACTCTCTCACTATTTCTCTATTCGTTTTGACACTTCCAAAACTTTACTCACTCTATTTAGATGGTGTAAGACATAGGGGATTGAACATTTGAGTTTGGGGACCAAACCAGAGTATTTATAGCCAAGCTTCCATCAAGTTTTTAATGGCTATGTGTCAAGTGTTCCACAGCTTCAGTTGATCATGATGAAAGTTACAATTGCTCTATGAACGTGGTGGAGACTTGAAAGGAAGTTGTGAACTACTTCAAGAGCTCCCAAGAAAAAGGGGAGCTTGAGACCCGTTCCTTCGAATGGTTCTCCGTGAGAATGGTCATGGCCTTTTCATGACCACGACCAGAGAGCTAACACTAAAATCTTAAAATGTGTAGAATTTGGATGTTTATGTAATCTTTTTATTGTGCCATGACTGAGAAAGATCTCCAGTTGTTTCACCATGGGCTCCTTTTGTTTTAGTGCACGTCTCGATTTTAAATCTCAACACAAAACGCTCCATTTTGAGGTATGTGCGGTATGCCAAGTAGGCGGGTGTGTGCAAGGTTGACTTCGTCTATATTTTTCCGTATACATATAGAGAAATGATAGCTGTGAGTGTAAAGCATCGCGTAATCACTTTGAAAAAAGTGAATGAATACATGACTCACATAAATAATAATAATTTAATAATAAATCTCATTATTTTTTAAAATGACTGCATGATATTTATACACTTTACGATTATATGTAACATTATTCGTACATATAAGTCTTTTCATATATTGTTTTTTTTTCTTTTTTAGGATTAATTAGATAATGAGAAAAATTAGAGTAAGGATATATTATATTTTAGATTATCAAAAGATTACAAAATACGTGTGGGTCCTTCTAGGAACTGATCTAGCAGTTTTTTTTTTTTTTTTTTAATTTTTTTTATATTTCTTTATTTATTTATTATTTTATAGTATTAAAATAATTGTTAATTTAAATGATACATAGTAGATCCTCATTAAGGATGACGTGATATTTTAATGAATTTGTAATTTTATTTCTTATTTCGGGTAGTGCTACTATATTTTTTAAATTTGTTTATTTAGTGCGTTTTTAATGCAAATTATATATATATTTTTAATTTTAAGTATTTTTTAAATATTTATTATATATTTGTTTTAACTTTCTTAATCATAATTTTTTTTTTTATACTATATTATTCTTTTATTTTATACTGATCCCATACGAAAGGAAGTTTATCACCAGAGATGCCTCTGGTTCCTTCTAGCGCCAGGAGGTTCTCTCTCCCTCTGAAGTCTCAGGGCTTCCCCTTCCTTCCTTCAACCTCCATGCTCACTGGAGAAACTGTTATCCCCACAACCATGTCCTTTTCTTCTTCTTCTTCCAAGGCCATTGACACTTCCAAAGAAGACCTACACGAAGAAAATCTCTCTCAGGTGCTCAAATACCACCAGCAGACCAAGCACTCCTACGACAGGTATGCCCGAGGTCCCCATGGCCTGGACTGGGCCAACCAACCCAACCCTTTTCGCCGCTATCTCTCTGCTCCACTCCTCCCGCTTCTTCACTTCCCCACCAAGACCGAACCCCAAAACCCAAACCAAACCTATAAACCATCACCCTCTGATTCCCCTCTCTACTCCTCTATATTCCTCTCTCTCCCTCCTCCAAAACCCATTTCCCATTCCACCATTTCCCAATTATTCTACGATTCCCTTGCTCTCTCCGCTTGGAAAACCACTGGATACTCCACTTGGTCCCTCCGAGTCAATCCCAGTAGCGGGAATTTGCACCCAACCGAAGCATATATAATTTCCCCGCCAATCGATTCGCTCTCCAGCTCACCTTTCGTTGCGCATTATGCTCCGAAAGAGCATTCTTTGGAGCTCAGAGCCGAAATTCCATCGGGCTTCTTCCCCAAATTCTTTCCCGAGAACTCGTTTCTTATTGGTCTTTCCTCCATTTTCTGGCGCGAGGCCTGGAAGTATGGTGAGCGCGCTTTTCGGTATTGCAATCACGATATTGGCCACGCTATCGCCGCGGTGGCGGTGGCTGCGGCGGGCCTCGGCTGGGATGTGAAGCTTCTAGATGGACTGGGATACCAGGAACTGAAGAAGGTCATGGGGCTTGAATGTTTCCCAGAATTCAAATACCCCTCTAAGCCCGTCAGAGGTAAGTTTCGGGAGATTGAATTCGAGCACCCAGATTGCTTGCTCCTAGTTTTTCCTAACGGAATCGGTCAAGAATTTGATGTGAATTATAAAGAGTTGAGTTCTTCGATTTTGGAGTTCTCTAAATTGGAGTGGAAGGGGAAGCCCAATTTCCTTAGTGAAGAGCATGTGTGTTGGGATATAATATACCGAACCGCTGAGGCGGTGAAAAAACCATTAACAATGGGAGATAGGGTTGCGATTGATCCATTTGAGAGTTGTGGAGATTCAAGTGAAGGTTCTTATAAAGGTTTAACGGTTAGGGAAGTTGTAAGGAAGCGTAGAAGTGCGGTTGACATGGATAGAGTTACAGTAATTCAAAGAGATACATTCTATAAGATACTGTTACATTGCCTTCCTTCGGGCTGTGCAAATGGAGGGAAGCAAAGGAGAGAGTTAGCTTTGCCATTCCGGGCTCTTCCGTGGGATGCTGAGGTGCATGCCGTTTTGTTTGTTCATAGGGTGGCAGGGTTACCCAAGGGGTTGTATTTCTTGGTGAGGAATGAGGACCATTTTGACGAGCTTAAGAAATCTACGAGTTCTAATTTCGCTTGGGTGAAACCAGAGGGGTGTCCTCATAATCTCCCTCTGTATGAACTTGAGAGATCTTTGTATGACACACTCGCAAAACAGGTCTCGTGCCATCAGGTGTGTCTCATTTAAATGGTTTTCTGATGTTGAAAGTTTCATATCTTGGTAGAAATGCTCAGAGACTGAACTATATAATTCGTAAATGGACATATAGACATACATACATATATATATTAATAATACCCGTAGGGAGTCAATATGAAGAATAAACCTGTTTCTTAATGAACGCTTGCTTGACAATGAGATTTGCCTTTTGTCATGTTTGCTGGTGGCTTAAAATTGTTGCACCTATGTGCAGGAAATTGCTAGTCATGGCTGCTTTAGCCTTGGTATGGTGGCTCGGTTTGACTCTACTTTGCGGGACAAGAACGCTTGGATGTACCCTCGATTGTTTTGGGAAACTGGAGTTCTTGGGCAGGTGTTGTACCTTGAAGCACATGCAGTTGGCATCTCTGCAACCGGAATTGGTTGTTACTTTGATGATCCTGGTAAGTTCTTTTTCCTCAATGGTATTGTGGCACAGGATTTGAAATCTGGTTGCAACCGTTCATAGTAATGAATCCGCACAGAGTTCATGCAGAAAACAGATAAATGTTCTGCATCTAGACTGAGTTATACCAAAGCCAATACTAAGTTATGCCTAGAACATCAATATGTAGCTTCTTTGGTTTATTCAAAAATCAAGAACCATGGCGATATCCCTAGATAGAAGCATCTGGCATTGTTTATGAAAGAGTAAGATCTATCTGAAAGCCTAACATCTTTCAACATAAACAATGAGCCTCTTGCGATATTACATTTATAAAAGATGAACATTATTCCAACTCCCTGGCGGGATTTATCTCAACATTAATGTGTGTTAAAAGCTAATATCAGATTATTCAAAATTTAAAAGATCTCAAAGATGTTCTAATGTTGCCCTCTGAAACTTTCATGCTAGTCTTGACAAATTACATGTCCTATAAGTGTAATCATGAAAACTTTTCTTTCTATGTTGTTTTGCAGTGCATAAAATCCTTGGGTTGAAAGGATCAAACTTTCAGAGTCTATATCATTTCACTGTAGGAGGCCCTGTCCTGGACAAGCGGATTATGAGCCTACCAGCATATCCAGGCCCTGCAATTGATGCATAGTTTGCAGGGTTTTATTTATGCTCGGATAATATTCAAGACTTCTGCAGACTCGCCCTTATAATTGATACATAGTACAAATATGCACATCAAAGAGTTTTTACTTTGATAGGTAACTCTCCATTTGTCTTGGGTTTTTGTATGGGACCTTGCCTATGGTTATTGGTTAACACCTTAACATTACTGTAAATTGTCTGTTATTCGAATGGTTTTAGCTGTATGGTATTTGATGTAAAGTCTAATCCGGCTGTATCCTCCCCATTTCTACTCGGTTCAAAACTTGATAATAATATTCATAATATACTGCATCATGTTGCCAATGTCATCCAGATTCCCACTCTGACTGACAATTTGAAATACAATTCTGACTATTTATGGATTCAGTTATGGAATTTGTGGTTTACACGCAGAATGCAACTTGAGTTATACATGAGAGGAACGAGATATGATAATGCAGATTGAAGCAACACCTAGTGGTGGACGGAGGAGTTGGCTTTCAACTTTTCACTAAACTCGATTCAAGGTTCAAATGTCCGCATGGGTTATCAAAATTCATCAAACGTTCTTGGAAATCTCAGATTTCATGTCTAAATTGTTTAACCAGTTGCAGGAAAGTGATCGAAAAGGTATGGAACAGATGGAGAGGCAAATGCTACTTTACCCAGTGCTTGGGATGGCTATCTTGATGTTGTCAATGGAGGAGCCAACGGGTGAGAAATCTGAAATTAGACTAATTTGACCATCGGGCCCGCAAGATCACGCTCGGCCTTGAGACACCCAAGCATTTTCGCGTGGTGGGAAAAGAAAATCATAAATGGTTTTGATAACAGTTCAACAAGAGTCGAAGGTTTTCCTATGTCCTAAGAAGAGAAGAGAGAGTAAAATTCCTTGTCAGTATCAAATATATGTAATTGAACCCAAAACTGAATCATTACAAATGAACCATATGACTGAATATATATATATATATATATATATATAAAACACACACACACACTCTTCCCAGAATATTGTTTATCAAATTCTTGACTTCATATTCTAGTTTCTAATTTAACGGTCCACCACGTTAAACAGGATCTGCCCTTCTTTAAGCTCTGTTTGGATTGAAAAATAATCTCATCTTGTTTCATCATTATAATTTTTTCAAATTTTCATACAAAATATAATAAATAATTCAATTTTTTCAAATATCAAAATAATAATAATATGAAAAAATAATATTCTACTAATATTTTATTCAATTCATCTAAAACCATCTCAACTCATTTCATCTCAACTCTCAATCCAAACGGGACCTAAGGAGTGAAATGAACAAAAATGCCTGAAAACTCTTTTTATGTTTACAAGTAAAATGCCTTGAAAGCTTATAACTTTTGTAAATTGTAACCGCGTGTAAGTGTAGCAACCAAAAGCCAGTATCCTGCAAACATAACCAGCAAGAACTAATCCGCTGACTAAGCTAAGTGCACAGCTTGATCTTTTTTCTTTAACTTGCTATTTCTGCAAGAGACCAATCAAATACTTGTGAGAAATATGAATGATGTTCAAACCCAGCAATGTAAGGCCACCTCGATATCTTCACATCGCAACAGATTTTTAGGTCCTGATGGCTGGTAGAATTCCGCCAAGTGCAAAGCAATAATTTTCACTTCCAGAAAAATTGCCAACAGAATCGAGTATAAGGCTGGCAAAGGGAGCAGACTTGTTTTCGTAAGTTCAACTGATTTATCCAAGGCCATAATTTGTTGATGAATTCGATGTCATCACGCCGATCCTTAATGCCTTATCCCATGAGCAATATGATTCTCACTTTCTGTATGCAGCTTTAAACTCGCAACATTACCACCACAGGTGCAGTCATATCCCAACCCATGCTTTCCAAGCACTCCACCATGCTTGGCCAGAAAGTACAGTCAACAGCATTCGAGGAGCCAAGTGCTAAAAGATTATGTGGAACAAATCTATTTCAAAAGTAAAGGGATTACTTGGCCCAAATATGTCATCCATTCCATATTTAAATGAATCCAAGAAGAGACCTAGTGAAAGGCCAGCCTTCCAATAGTTAAACATGGTGATCAGGCTCTTAATCTTGCTCACTAAAGGAAGAGAAACCCTATACATGAGGGCCCCAATACCCTCAACAACAACCACAGCCAAGGCAGCAGATAAAATATCCCAGTCTCCAGTTTGCCCAATAACAGTAGCAAAGGCAGTTGCACAGTAAAATCCAACCAAGAAAAACAGTAATTTCGTGGGAAGATCTTTCCTTATCTCCTGAATTCTTGCACCTATCTTGGTTTGAATAGTTCGGATGGCCCTTATTAAACGGGTTCCGCCATTGGGGCTATTTGCAGGAGAAGGATCAAATCCACTGCTATCCACATTACTTCTAATAGACCAGGTCATCCTTCTGAACAGATCACAGAGTTCTAAAGTTATAAGCAAAGACAATTGAATTAATTTGCAATCTCTGCCATAAAGTGGAAAAAGCTTTTCCCAAGAAGAAACATCACATGCTATCTTTGAAGAAAAAAACAAGATTTTCTTCAGATAATAATAAAAAAAAAAGTAACAAGAAAAAGAAGAGGAGAAAATGGATATAATTTAGTCTTCCACGAACTAGGAGTTTTTAACATGGAAATTTGGATTTGATAGAGCAGTAAGTTGATAACCAAATCAACAGGCATATAAAATAATGAGATCCTAATGCAAACAAAGCAATGGCCAATGATGCAAACAACGTTCATCATTTTTTATTTTTTTTATGTCGGGAAACCTCTCCAAGGCAGGACCCTTCGGACCCATCCCTACAGAGTAAACTCCGGTCCCGTGCACCACACAACGTTCACCAAATTTAATGTGTACGATACCATTATGCCCCACTGCCTTTCTACAAAGACATTGAACCATGCATTGGTATCCCGTGAAATATTTCACCAAATCCTAACAGCACTAATTACTGAAAGCATCAAATTTGAAGACCAGTTGCCATAGAGACTTACTTGGAATTTTCGACCATAGATGGATGGGCTACATGATAGAAACTGCTCTTAGAGTGGAGTTTCTGACCAAGTGCAGTAGTTTGATGGAGGCTTGACGCAAAGCAAACAATTGCAACTCTTGAGCCGGCAGCTTGCTTTGAAAATTGAAGCTTGACACTTCTTTGATAGTTGGGCAAAGTGAACGAAATGGCCATTAACATGAAAAGAAAACCTACAATAAACTATTTTCTATATATTATAAAGACCGTAGAGAAAAGAAATATAACTGCAGGCCCAAAGAAACTATTAACCCTGTATTACAGAAAACATTATTCAATTCTTTCTTATTCTTCCTACCCTCAAGTCTAATGATTCCTCTTAGTTTTCATTAATCTCCCTTTTTCCATTATTTCTTTGATATCTGAGAGATTTTCACAGCTATTCCTTGTTGGGTTTTTTCCACTAATCTGGCAAAATTACACAAAACAAACCATAAACATAAAAACAGAAACCTAAGAAATGGCCCCAAAGAGACCGGCAAAAAGCAAGGGAGTAAACTCGGTCGTAACAAATAGCGAATGGGTTTATTCGAAAATCATTCAGATAATAAAGGCCACTAGGGATTGCTGAATCTGGATAATGGGTATATTACAAATAATGTGATTAACAAAAATCAGAGAGGGGGGAAAAATAGGTATTCTTACAATACAAAATTCAGGGCAAGTCGAGTTCTGAGATTCTACTTTGCGTTTCCTCTTCTTCCTCTGCTATGGATAAATCGTGCACGTTAAGGAGAGATTCTCGTTAGTGGCCTTGTTAAGGGAGAACTGGTTGTTTCCATGGAAGATTATATAGGGATACGGACTCCATTCTGCTTTTGGCAATATAAACGGTAGATCGTTTAGATACCAAAATGAAATCCTTTATGCTTATGGTCTGTGTGCTGGTCGTATCTCCTACATTTTGCTGCAATAATGCTACTTGACGATACGAAAGTTATTGTTCGACGATAACTCCTACGTATAAAAAAATTATATAAAATAAATTTAAAAATTGATATGATTTATAAGATCTATTAAATTTATTTTATAATAAAAATAATTTTATAATCTAATATATTATATCAATCTATATTAATTTGTAAGTTTACTTTTATATAATATTTTATGTCTAAAATATTTTTCTTTTACGAGGTACTATAAGATGTGTCATGGTATATTAAAAATATAAAAAATAAGTAAGAAGAATTTAAACTTTTAAAATTTTTCTTTTTAATATTTTGGGATGCCTTTTAATTTGAATATATTTTTATTTTAGATTTTGCAATCAATCACATGGCAGCATGTGGTTGTGACACTTCAAGAGGACCATTGAGCAGTAAATTTTTAGATAGGCCAGGTAACAATACTTTCTGCTGTTATTCAAATTAGTGTTTTGAATTTGGTTTAGTACCAGCCGGTATGGTTGAAATAGGTCGTACCAATTGGGTAGTTGGTACATAGAAGACCCTTGTTTTGTATTGGACAGAATTTATATCAAATTTTTTTTTTTTTTTTTTTTTTTTTTTTTTGCTATTTCTTCAAATAACAGACTTATTTTTGGATCCTTAATTTAGATCAAATTATTTATAATTTATTTATATATAGATTATTATTTTAAAATATAATTTATATATAAATTATATCGAAACGGTATTCGAAACATTGATTCAAATACTTGTATTTCGGCGAGTTGTTAGCTGCTCTCTTTTGTGTTGCCAGTTAATATATATATATATATAATTAAAAATTATTAAATAATTTCAAAAAATAGATGGCTTATTACTTTTATCTTATTATAATATATCATATTAATTAAAATTATTTATATAAATATCAATTTTAATTAACACGATGTCTTATAATATAATAAGAATACCATAGTTAGGTATTCTAAAAATATTTAATAATTAATGATGAGATTATTATTTAAAAAAAAGAAAAAAGAAAATGCGATGATAAGCAATTAAATTATTATGATATATGATGGTGTTTTCCTTGATCCTTAAAATTCAAAATAATCATGAATAATAATGAGTTCCCCACTACATAGTTCTTTCTTCCTCCAAAAGTTAAGAACAATGGATCATTGCATATATTTATTTAAGAATAATATGACGTGCTCATTTAATTTATCTAGTTAAACGTTCTTTTAAGGGAGATATATAAAATAAAGTTTATAGAAATAAAAATTAATTTAATTGCAAATTTATTATTTGTTAATTCTGGAGCTCATTTAAGATACATTATAAATTAATTCATTTTCATTTTGAATTTAAAACGAACAAAAATGTAATATTATCAGTAGCACATATACACCACACACACATATATGTTTTCTTTTTCAAAAAAGAGGACAATACCTTAATTTTATTAGTTAACACTCATTTATGATAGATGAATATCTTATACAAAAAAGAGCAAGGGGATTATAGAAATCCCAAAACCGGACTTCTAAAGAAAACTATAATCCTTAATAAAAACTAGTTACAATTGATAACAAAATAAAATAAACTTAATGACGCAACATTAGAGTTCTTGTACAATCCAAATAAAATATACCAATCATGTGTTTATATAATTCATAAAGGGAGAAAAAACTTAACTTATTGTCCATTACACCGAATGAAGCAAGGCTATCATGTAATGCATTTTCTTCTCTATATACATGAAATATATCAAAATGGAAATCACTTTTTAAAAGAAGAATGCCATCCCACATATTCAAATAGGACTAAGGGGCAGCAAATTATTATAACCAATTAACAATAAGAATATAGTCTGATTCTACAATAAGATCGGTAATACAAAGTTGATAATATAATTTTTTAATATAGTTCTTATTTTAAGATTTGAAAAAATTAATTTTTTTTTGAAAATTTAAAAAAGTTATAATAATTATATAATATTTAGATAAAAGGTTAAAAATTTAAAATTAAAAAATATTTATACTTGTAATATTTAAATATTAAAATAAGATGTAATGAGAATATCTTAGTATCCAAACCTGGCCGAATGCTGTGGGAACGTAGAACTCCCTTACAACATGCAGGACTAGGGTTACTTTTAGAGGTGACTTCTATGTTTAACTTAAACATACAAAAGAGAGGACGAATCATTTGACTAAAATAGATATTCTAGATCTAATCGCGAGGATGGAGAGATGGGGGGTGTCCAAGGTGGTAACACAAAGCTGGGCACAATAGCTTTCGGTTTGGGCGTGCACACATATATACACATAACAATATTATAAATTAGACTATTACATTGTATACCATGTAGTATAATTTAATTTGAAAAAATAGATTTTAAAGCTCTACTCGACACTGCATTGTTTGTAATTTTTGGTTATAACTCGATGTATTTTGGCGTCTAATGAAATATATATATATATATAATTAAAGATTAATATATTAAAGTTAAGATTTAAATAAAAAAAATTCATTTTTGTACAAAGTGATACCATATATTGGATGTCGTTAATAGAAGTTGAGAAATAAAAAACAGCAAAGCCTATAAACATCCCCATTTGAGTTTTGGGGTTTTCAATTTATCAGAGGCCGAGTCTTAACGGAACTTCGGCTATTCACAGCTCTGCTTGTCTTTGCTCCTTCGCCGAGTTCTCTGGGACCCTGGGTCGGTAGATTTCTACTTCTATCTCCGTTTGCTTCCCGAGAATAATCGAGAGAAATATTTTATACGAGTCGGGCCCAATCAATCTACCGATTGAGTCGATTCGAAATCCTCGATGAATTAAATTGTATGTTATTTTGTACAGGAAGATACATTTATACGCCGCGAGTGATTAAATTATATATTTAAGTTTGTTTCTTTGTTTGCGAAACTTTAGCTGCAGGGTATTATGCTTGCTGGGGCAATCCTGGACCTCATTTGCGGTCTTTGTAGGTAGGCAGCTCATGCCCTTTTTTTTTTTTTTTTTTTTTTTTTTTTTTTTTTTTTTACGTATAATTTTGCTAGTTTACTGGTTTTCGTATCACACAAATAAAGCAATAAATGGAGATTTTTTAGGCGTATTGGGTATTTACATGAGATACGCTTTTACTTGTGATTTCCTTCTGAGTTGTTTTATGTTACCTGTCCTTGGTGTTCATTTGTCCCTTAAAGTTTTTGCTTTTTTTTTTTTGTTTTAACTAAATTAATCTTAGTATTAGCATGGTGACTTGGCTTTTCTTGAGACTGATTCCTACTTTGAGCCGTTTTTCTGTTAAGAAGGATTCTTAGTATCAATTGCAAACATGGAATTTGTTGGTGACTCAAATAATAAGATCATAGGAATGGAGCATTATTGTGAATTTTTTTAAACTTAACTCTTTCTACGTGAACCAGATAACAAAAGTCCTTCTGGAGCCAAATAAAAAATGGAAGCATAGTTCCGCGTGAATTCCCAAACTATGTGAATTTCTTTGAAATGTTCTTTTTATGTAGCTGCAGTATGCTTTTGTTTTATAATCCTTTTGATTTTCAACAGATGCCAATAGCAACACTCATGTGGGAAATTGCAGGTTGTCTAGCACCGGTGTTCTCTCTGAAGGAAGCCTATTCAGCTACCCTGTCATTGGAATTAGCTATGCTACCCACTGGAGCAAAAGATTCCCAACTCCGTGAGAGCAGCAACCAGAAGGTCCACCCACAACCCATGGAAGAGGCCACGAATCAGAATCCTGAAGCTATGGAAGCCCTTATATCCAAGATTTTTACAAACATCTCCTCCCTGAAGTCAGCTTACATCCAGCTTCAAGCTGCTCACACTCCCTATGACCCTGATAAAATCCAAGTTGCCGATAAACTTGTAATTTCTGAGCTGAAGAACCTGTCTGAACTCAAGCACTTTTACAGGGAGAAAAACCCCAAACCAGTATGTGTTTCTCCACAGGACTCTCGTTTAGCTGCAGAGATCCAAGAACAACAGAGCCTGCTGAAAACCTATGAGGTTATGGTGAATAAATTTCAGTCTGAAATTCAGAATAAAGATTCTGAGGTTCTTCAGTTACAGCAGCAGATTGAGGAGGCAAACCAGAGGCGGGCAAAACTGGAAAAGAATCTTAAGCTTAGGGGCTTGTCAACAAAAGAATCAGAAGGTTCTGCAGATGAAAATGGATTTTTCCCTGTAGATCTAACCCCTGATCTCTTTACATCTGCTGTAGAAGCTGCTTTCAAAGCCATTCATGATTTTTCTAAGCCATTGATAAATATGATGAAAGCAGCTGGATGGGATCTTGATGCTGCAGCAAACTCCATTGAACCTGATGTCATTTATGCAAAAAGAGCCCATAAAAAATATGCTTTTGAGTCCCATATCTGCCAAAGAATGTTCAGTGGCTTTCAGCAGGCAAGCTTCTCCATCAAATCAGACAATCTTATGGTCAATAAAGACAGCTTCTTCCACCAATTTCTTGCTCTAAGGGAGATGGATCCAGTGGACATACTAGGCCAAAATCCAGATTCCATTTTTGGAAAATTTTGCAGGAGCAAGTACCTAGTGGTGGTTCACCCAAAGATGGAGGCTTCGTTCTTTGGAAATTTAGATCAGCGAAATTATGTAATGGGGGGTGGGCATCCAAGGACTCCATTTTACCAGGCTTTTCTAAAACTGGCGAAGTCAATCTGGCTTTTGCATAGGCTAGCCTATTCGTTTGATCCCAATGTCAAGGTCTTTCAGGTTAAGAGAGGGACTGAATTCTCTGAGGTTTATATGGAAAGTGTGGTGAAGAATTTGATACTGGATGAAAGTGATCAAAAGCCCAAGGTTGGACTAATGGTGATGCCTGGTTTTTGGATTGGGGGTAGTGTGATCCAGAGTCAAGTTTATCTCTCGGGCATGAAGGTTGCTGAATGACTTAGCATATGTATGCAAATCTTCGTCCAGATGAGTGTGGTATGTATGTTTGATGTGTTGCTTTTCCTATACTGTATTTTGTCTCTGTATCTTATGTAATAGTAATAACTGGTTTGGAGATGAATAGCTTTTAATTACCTGTCCAAGGGTTCACTCTATCTCTCTCCGTCTCCTGCCTCCCTCTCTGTGTGCATGTGCATGTTGGATTGGGTTCTCCCCCTCCCCCTCTCCCTCTCCCTCTCCCTCTCCCTCTGTGTGGGGGTACGTGTTGGGTTGGGTGTTTGGTGCATTTAATAGTAGATAGGCAATTAGCACCATGAGTTAATAACTTGTCTGGCATATTTGCACCCCAGTGGAAATCTCATGGCACCATTCCAGCTTGCAGAATCGAGGAAGCAATTGGGCGAGCTGATTGATTTTTTTTTGGTATACAAGTTTTTGTAAAAATGGAAAGTGCCCTACCTTTTAGTGTGGTTTGAACCATTAAGAATTGCCATTTTAGGGCCCATAGAAGACCCCAAATCTCTGAATATGTATGCCTTCAATTATCATTGCCACTAGTCTTCCTTATGGTTGCTTTGCATGGCTTATGTGCTACTTAGCTTATGTATAATGGTAAGAGTTTAGTTTTTCCTTTCAATGCTTCCTACGGCCAACCCATCCTAGCTTAATTCAAGCTCTGATTAACGGATATGATTCGAGATTCAAGGTTGCAAGATCGTTTTTTAAGTTATACTTAAAGAGAGAGGGAGAATAATTTAACTCTCTTTTGAATAGTTCCAATAATTGCACCAACGGAAAAGTGGACCTTGATTGAGTTTGCAGGTATTTTGTGCTGGAAGATCACTCTTAGTCCCACATGATTGAGGAGTTGTCACCACTTGCTATATAACTTCAGACTCAATATTTTATAATCCATGTCTCTAGAATCTCAACATTAATATAACAACTGCGTTGACTGAACAATTTTCTTTTGTAATACTTTCTGTGGACAAGTACCGTGGGCATCGCGGGCACTTTCAGGTGGATTCATCTCAGAGTTTAGAGGAATAATAACAAAACATGATGACCTCTCCTTCTAGTTCTTGTTCAAATGTCAACACAATTTACAAAAAGCAACAAAAAAAAGTTTCCTTTATTTCGCGTTAAGCATTAGAGGAACGTGTTCGTGTAATATTCGTGATGATCATCTTCTCAAGTTGGAAAGTCCTACAACGAATTATAAGTGAAATATAATTACAGACATTTGAGTAGTATTTTCCCACGTGCCTTGTCAATGATGTCGAGGATGGGTATGATCAAATCAGGGTAAGTCCAGCTAATTAAAGCGTCTTCTGAGGGTCTTCACTCCTAAGATACCATGCAATGCATGCTTGATGCTTTTAATTTCACCGACCAGTTGCAAATAAGATAATACTATTTCATTTTGTGGTCTTATCCCAATACTCCATTATTTGTGCTTAATGCACGTAAACTGCACGTTACAAACTTACAGTTCCTATATAAAAGCTTCCCAAAACCCATGTCATTTCCTCGACTAAAATGGCAAAACTTGACTTTTCTTTGCTACTTTTCTTTTCCTCTCTCTTCTCTATGTCTGTCATGGCGGAACCAGCCTTTGCTAGACGTTCCCGATCAAGAGCGTACATCGAGGCATCATGCCGCACCGCCCGCTATCCTACTCTTTGTATCAAATACCTATGTGGTTATGCTAATGCTAACATACAAAGTCTAGAGCAATTGGCTCACCTAGCTTTGTCTGTAAGCCTCTACCGTGCTTTGTATACAAAAGCATACATGTTGAAAGCGGCCAAAAAACTCAAGGCAAGCAAGGCCAAGGGATACCAAACTGTGAAAGATTGCTTGGCGGAAATCAACAATAGTGTGGAACAAATTAGCCAATCTATCATAGAGCTTCGTCGCTTGGGGCATGAACCAGTAGGAGATGATTTCTTTTGGCACATAAGTAACGTTGAGACTTGGGTTAGTGCTGCCTTAACCGATGTAAGCACTTGTCTAGATGAGTTTTCGGAACATAATATGAGTAAGTTGAAGGCCACGATCAAGGGAAAAGTCTTGAATGTGGCGCAAGCTACTAGTAATGCTCTAGCCTTGTTTTATCGATATGCGGCAAGGTATAGAGTTGCCCGGGCCAATAAGCCTTGAGGACTTTTGTGGATGCATATAAGTTATAGGAACCCTGTTTTATGTTGGGCTTATGTTGTTCTTGTAATATAGGTATGAATATACTTAATCAAGGCATGTGAATATGAACTTTTGTTTGTCATCCAAAATGTACTAAACTATATGTAATTGTGGGAGGGATCGAATCAAACTCCAAAGATGTAATGTAAAACCTTTTACCCTCGAATGTTTTTTTGTTTTTTATTTATATAATTTAGTTATCATATTTTCCTCGATGTCTATAATTGGTTGGTGTATAATTGCACCGTATTATATGAGTTTGTGTGATTTCACAAAGATCCTTTATTTCATGCAAAAAGATAGGTAAAATGGAATATCAAATTATAGAACCAATTTAAAAGATTTATGTATAAGAGCTCTTAGTTCTAACTGATCCAGATAGTTCCGACTTAAAAGCTTGTCCAAATTGACCACATCAACAATGCAAACTCATGTAATCGATTTATAAATAAAAAAGAAGTGATATTTACAATCTTAGATTACGTAAGTTTCATATACTTTTTTTTTCTTTTAAAGTAATTGAATTTAAAATCTATGTAAAAATAATTATTTTTTAACAATAGACTTTATTTTTTTTAAATAAGATACGTGAGACTTGTATACCCTGAAATTTTATATATATTCTTATTCGTAACAATCAACATGTGTGCTAACAATAACGTGGTTGGTATTCAAATTAAAAGCTATAATGAAAGATCATTAAAAAACCTACAGAAAAGACCGAAAACGGAATGGGCCGAATGGCTTTAGAGCCTGCATTCTCCAAAATGACGTTGTTGCATTCATAGAGAAAAGTCACCTAGCTTTTGTACTATAGTGTTAAAAGTTAAAAAGTATATTTTTTATGAATATAGGATGAATTTAATTTTTAACTATTTTATTTATATAAATTTTTATATTGGAATAATTATTTTTTTATTATATGTCAATAAAATAATATGAGATGAATTTGGTTTTGACTATTCACATCAAATTTTTATATTGGATTATCTATTTATTTATTATATAATAATGAGTAATTAATAATTTTAAAAATATTTTAATTTTTTTAATTATAAATTTATTTTTTTATCATATTTTACTATTCATAATATTATATATTAATTAGTAATCATATTCTAATTATATTTTTTCAATTATCATTTAAAAGTGAGAGAGAAATAATTGATATAAAATGTATTTTATAAATGAATAGTTCCTTTCAAATTTAAAAATAATTTTAGAAGTGACTGTAGCTAAATTTAAATTATTTGAAATTTAGCTATTCCAATGTGATCACATTTTATGGTTTAATAACTAAATTTTCAATGAATTTGACTTTTAACTAATCCAATGAAAGTGCTATAAAGCAAGTATTTGTTTTTTAAGGATAAATGATTAATTTATAAATAAATTAAAAAAGATTATAAATTAAGATGACTTTGATATTTTATGTTAAATTATAAAATATTTTTTTTATTAATCTAATATATTACATTAAATCTATTTAATTCTTATAAGTATATTATCATTCAAATATTTAAAAAATATTATATGAATAATAAGAATGATATATGGGCCTTATCATGAAGAATTTGAATTTAAAAATAAAATGAGATCAATTAAAATGATTTATGAATAATAATAAAATTTATGAGATAAAATTTATAAATAATAATAAATAATAGTGAATTCACCGATCCAAACATTTTCTGAGATAAAACAAGTAGCATTGTTATTCGATTTTTTAGCCAACGAAGACCCAACGCCTGTATAAAAACCGACGAAGAGAAAATATCATTTCGAATAGAGCAAATCCGGTACACTGGTCTCTCTGTTATCTGCAGATATTTTTTCTTCCTCTCCGATCAGATATGAACTGTCTTCAGAATCTTCCTAGGTCTGCTTCAACATTTCTTTCACTCTCTTTTTTTTTCCTTTCAATTATCTTACCAGTTAATTTTCTTCATAATGTAATATTATTTATTTTTCCAATTTCAGAGCCCCTGCCTTGCCTCTGCAAAGCTTCAAAAGCCATCAGCGAAATCCTTCCTCCTTTGTCAACGCACTGGTGCACTCATCTTCTACTCTCTTCGTGTGCTTATAAGTAGATGGATGTATTTATATGAGTGTGTTTATCTATTTATTCATGCTTGTACGTAATTTGACAAGATTTTAGGATTTAATGCAGGGAGTGATGAGTAGTGCTGGTCTACAACTACGACGAAGCATGGCGCTCAAGGTAACATGAGAAACCGTAGCTTCTGAATATATTTTCCGAGTTTTGATTTTGTAATCTGCATGCCTTCTATTTATTGCTTGGACTTTTAGTCCTTTTTCCCCTTTTCGGTTTGAGATATAGATGACGTTGTTTAACGTGGTATTAGTTATTTTTGTAAGTCTTGTATTTCTTGTTTGGGCATCTCTGATGTGGTCGAATATTCCGTGGTTTCCGTCTGTAAATATGTTTGCATATGATGTAATCTTCTAAAATTCATTATCTTATTCTTTTCGAACATTTTGTCCACACACACACGCACACTATATAGATAAAGAGCAATGCATTCTTTTATTGTGCTTTACAGTTAGCTAATCCTGATGCTGATTCCGATGGGGCCAAAATTCGAAATTTCCAAAGAATTAATATTTTGTTTCCCTGAATACTTATCCATTATATAGTGCATCTACAACAGTCTGCAGCCTTCATAACATGGTAAGTTTTATGGTGTAATACACGGCAAGCCAATAAAATCATGTTTACTTTGGAGTCTGCCTGGGTGGGGATTAACAATCCATTGTACATTTTTTTTGCCCTGTATAACTTGGGACACAAATCCCTGTGGTATATGGAGCATTTAAGGGGTTAGTCTTATTTGAAGCTTCTATAGGCTTCTTGGTTGGAAGAAGGATGCGTTCTTTAAATGGAAATTAGTTTCCACTGTACTTTCTTTATTTCAAAGGAGGCAAAAAAGGCTGGAAATACGAAAAAAAAAAATTGTACTGTAGAAACATGGCTTTTGTGATAACAGTATCTAATTGTCCATCCTGCATCACAATTTGCTACAATAGTAGCGACTCGTGCAAGGAAACTTCAAAATGCTCATTTGAATCAGTCATGTATTGGCATTGCTTTGTCTCAATTGTAGCAGGTAGTTGTTATAAGCTCGTATCTATGGTTTTAAGAACATAATTTGCATTTCAGCAAGAAAGTAATGATTTTGAGATTTCAGTCACCATGTTGCTTGATTTCATTCAAGCTTTTCATAGAGAAGAAAATTGGCATGTTTGTTTGTAGGCAATTTCGGGTCCCACGTCCAGTGCTGAGGCAAGTGGTGCCAATTTGAAGGAGGAAAAGTCCAAGATATACAGTAACAATATGACAGAAGCTATGGGTGCTGGTACGTTCAGTTTGGTCTTTTTTCTAGCTTTAGCATGAGGACGTGAAGGAGAACTTGGTCAGCATATATTGTCTTTACATATTAGAGTCTGCTTATTGATTTTGCACACTAGAAGTTTTGGGCTAGGGGTGCTGAAAAATTTGACACCAGATGAACATACTTTTTGTGATTAGTGGAATCATGCTCGGGTTGTCTTAAGATATTCTGACAGTCTAGGTGTAACGCCCCAATGGAAAGCCTAAACCACATGGACTATACTCCAAAAAGACTAGTCAATGATACAATTGGAACCTCATTGAAATCTTATAAAGAGCAATAACTGCTCATTTCCAAGCAATGTGGGATTCCATACACTATCTACCCTTATTCTTATCATATGAGATATCACAATCTCCCACCCTTATATTCCCGACATCCTTGTCGGGCCAGTCCATCGTAGGTGACACGGCTTAAGTTCCACATTTCTAAAATGAATAGACTCTAATATTATTTGTAACGCCTCAATGGAAGATCCAAACCATATGGCCTATACTTCAAAAGGACTAGTCAATGATACAATTAGAGCCCCATTGAAACCTTATAAAAAGCAAGAACATCTCATTCCCAAGCAATGTGAGATCCCATACACCACCTTCCTTGGAATTGGCTTAACCTTGGGATTCCTTCTCTCTCTCTCTCTCTCCCGACTTTCTAGCGCACCTCATCATTTCTTTCTAACATAGTCTGCTACAGTCTTGACCTATAGGCATGAACTAGGAATGAACTACAACTACATTAATCCGGACTTGATAGTGGGATCATGCCTACAGGTGATCCTTCTTCTTAAATTTCACAATGTGAATAGATTCTGCCTTTTATCATAAGACTATATCATTTTTGGATCTTCCCATTGCTAATTGACAGACTCCTGAAGATGTTGACAAGCTTCGTCGTATTGGAGTGAAAACCATTTTTTGCTTGCAGCAAGATTCAGACTTGGAGTATCCAAAACAAATTTCTTGCTAAATTCCCATTTGAGCTTATAATTGTTTTCTTTATCTTCTTTTTACATGGGATGTTTATTGCCAAATTTATAACGATTGAGTGCGAGGTAGCCTCTGGCAAGTTTGATTAAGCAAGAAAACATGCTAATTTGAATTCCTTCACTAGCGCATCCAGATATTTTGGGGTTGACATCAATGCCATTCGAGATTATGCTAAGATGTACGATGACATCACACACTTGCGTGCTGAGATAAGGTTAGTTGTGGCGAGATAGTAGCCATACCCATAATAAGTTGATCGTCATTGTGCTGATATTTTAAATACCTATATTGAAAGATGGTTACTTGGTTAACATTATTGAAAAGTATACTTTTGTCCGACCATATCTTTATTGTGTAACAGCTTCAGCATTGGAACAGCAACTGCTAGCACATTCCTTAAAGTTTATCCTATAAATTTGCCTTCTTTTAGCTCAAAACTGATATTATTTGTTGAGCTGTCCAAAATGGATATAGTGCAATGTGCCGGCTTGGTGTTGAAACATTTATTAAAGAACATGAATGATGACAAAATTTGCTAGATTGTTTAGTTTCTACACACATTACCAGAATAATTGATTATGTTAATTCATGCCCTGTATATGTGTGCAACAGTGCATGTAGCAAATTATTACTTTTTGAGCACTTTGTGTACATGTGTGTGCACATGCAAGCACATCTACAGTGGCCTAATGTTTGATGTAGCAGGGACTTTGATGCATTTGATTTACGGAAACGGCTTCCAGCTGTTGTTAGTAAATTAGACAAGGCCATAAATCGAAATGGAGGCGTAACATATATACATTGCACTGCTGGAATTGGAAGAGCTCCTGCAGTTGCTGTATGCCAGTTTCATTCCTTATTTATGATTTTACCAGTTTTTCTTCTTTAGCTCTCGTCTCTATCATATTCTAGAGTGATTATTGATGTTAAGGGGTGCTTCTAATGTTAAATTTTAAATACTCACAATCATATTCATTAAGGGATACTCATATTAAATCATATTCATACTGGTCTATGATTGATTTTTCATTCCTAACATTCTGAAAAATGGTTTTGGATTTCAGTTGGCATACATGTTCTGGGTTCAGGACTACAGACTTGGTGAAGCTCACCAATTGCTGCTGGTAAATGCTTCTTTATTTGATTTATTTTAAAATCTTTTGTGCATCTTTTAGCTGCAACAAACGTGTATGCACTTAAGCCAAGAATATTACAAACTTTAAGTTAATAAGTTCAATTGCGGACATCTGAAGGCATGAGAACAAGTCTGTGCATGTTAGGTTTAATAACCAAACTCAACAACTTTTGAGTTGATGAAGGTTTTTATTGAGTTATTGATGTCAGTAACTTCATTAATTATCCGTAAGTTTTCTGGACTTGTAAGTTCTGTATTATCAAAAGGACAATCTTTTCAAGAATCTGATGTTAATTACTATTGAAGATTAATGATAAAAAGGGCCAAAGGCCCATAGTCTATCTTCACCATGTTTCTGAAATATCTCATTGTTTCTTACTTACAGAGCAAACGCTCATGCTCCCCAAACCTGGATGCTATAAAAAGTACGACTGCTGATATTGTGAGTCATGTTTCTTTTCTCATATATTATTGGGTGCAGTGGTAACCCTAAATCTTATTGTCTGGCTTTCTCCTCCCATATCTGGACTTTTTGCCTTGTTATTGTTCTTATCAAACAGCTCACTTGCTTTAGGTTGGATTTTCACTTGATACAGTTTTTTGCAGTGCTGGCCAAATGAATGCAAATCTTAAAGTAGATTCTGCACTATTCATTTTCAATAATTTTAAACAATTTTCTTAATTCAAATCTTTTATTTTTGCTCGTGATATTTACATGCTCATTCATCTTAAAAGCTTACAGGCCTCAGGAAGAAGCTTGTCACTCTGACGTGGGAAGATCTTAATTACTCAACAGTGGAGGTTTCTGGACTTGATATTGGATGGGGCCAGGTAATGATCATCTACTTACAATCAGCTTTGTGATTTCAACAGTTCTCTTGAATGCTTTATCAAAGCATTAAAAAATGACTTGTGTAGCTTGTCACTTGTGGCAATTGTAAAAATTTGGAAAATACAGAGTTTTCTCAACCTGTGAGTGACTCACACCTGGATGTCACTCTTTGAAGAACATGAAATGACATTTTGGCTCATTGCAATTACACGAAGGGCACTTATAGAGAGAATTGATGTATTTGCAAGACATATTGGACTTTTAAGAAGTTAGATGAGTTGATGTCAGTTAATAGCTGACTTCTAGCCTAGCATGCATCAAATGGTGCTGGTGTCCTCCCAGTCTGGGCAACTGGTAAAGCTTATCTGGTATTAAGGTACAGGTTTTCATTTATTCTGTCTAGCCAATAGGAAAGATAAATGGAGAAAGGTCTTGTACGAAGCCCTCAGGATGTGCATTGGACTCATCATCTGTTCCATGTTAAAGCTTGTAGGATTACAAATCCATGCTTTTTTTATTCATCCTTTTGTCTTGTGAACTTTTGCAGAGAATACCTTTGAAATTTGATGAGGAACAGGGTTTGTGGATTCTTAGGAGGGAATTGCCAGTAAGTGTGTTGCATTGTGGACCTTATTTCTGTTCATATATAAGTGAAAACTTCCCAAGTTCTCATCTTTACGTTCTTGCCTTCTTGACTCAAATTTCTCATGTTGACAATTGTTGTGCTTTCTACTGAGTAAAACTTCACTCACCAAACTTTATTGCTTTTCCATTTTAATTTCATATTTTTAGGAAATAATGCTGTGATCATCCAGCAATACACATGTTTAACTTTAAGAATCAATAGCTATGGAATGACACCATTATGATATTTGTGCCCAAGAAAATAAAAGCACCTAGAATTGCACTTGTATCGTACCGGTTTAACCTCTTCACTGCCGATGTTGTATGTCTCTGATGCACGCCCTTCGAAAGACACTATTTTTGTGAACAGATCGTGTTAATCATATTGGAGACTTGACTGAAACAAATATATTTTTATCATGGACACAAAAAGGTTCAGGATGCTTTCTGGAGATGTCACAAACTCATTCCTGGATACTCCAGAAAGGATCTCTTCTAGCTCTTAATATAAAAGGCTGCACTGCACTGCACTGAACAGTTTCTAGGAATGGAAATCCATGCGTATGAGCAATAAATGTACTAACAAGTGCTTTATCAGGAAGGATGCTACGAGTACAAATACATCGTGGATGGTGAATGGACGTTCAATAAGCATGAGCTTGTAACCTCCGTCAACAAAGATGGCCACATCAACAATTATGTTGAAGTAAGGTTCAAAATTTCTAGCATGACATCTAAAAAGGAAAAAAAAAAGAGGAGAAAACGTTTTCTAGTTTCTACCTCAAAGGGGGGAAAGTTAGTTATACACCAATAATCCCAATTGAGATCTCCTTGCTCACTTTTTTTTTCCCTGTCCTGTGGGTTGCTAAGAGACCTTTTCCGTTGAAGGGAGTTGAAGTAGTTGGTAATGAAAATATAATGATTGATTACTTTGCTGTGGAAGTGGATTTTCTTTTGTAAATAACCTCGTGTGAGAAAAGAAACCGATGACTGTTGGCATATCAGGCAAAATAGTTGGTGGGTAATTTATGTTCAGTATTTTCTAGTTTGAGTTGATATTGATCCTTGGAGCTTATTCACGATCCAACCCTGGTAGGGCAGATTAGGTTTTGGACAGTCTTCATTCTCAAATCCCTGCATGATGCATGAGAAGTTGGTATAGTGCTTCTTCAGTAGTGCTCTCGGTTTCTTCCCCTTGCAGGTTCTTGATGATAATCCGGATAGTCTTAGTGCAGTCCTGAGGAAGAGATTGACTGGTGATGATCCTGATCTCACAAAGGATGAACGACTGAAAGTAGGACAGTTTCTTGAAGCTTTTCCTGATGATGAGCAGTAGATGGTGAAGGTAACTTCAAGTGGTCGGTATAACATAAATGTACGGATTGTTACTAATAACAGCATGAATACCCTCTGTCTCACAATAAAGAAAAGTTCGAAAATAATATATTTTGAAAGAATAATATTAGAGCTACCGCTGGCTCTAGCATGTATTTTTTTAGTTCTTTTTTTTATATAGATTTTGTTAACAATTTTAAATATTTTACAAAAATAAAAATATATTTGTTTTGCTTAGAAAATAAACAATATTGAATCTGAAAATCGACTTTTTTTTTTCCAATCAAATCTCTTAAATACAAAAAAAAAAAAAAAAAGACTCCTTTTAAGAAATAAATAATTGCGTGGTAGTTGGTCTAAATAATGAATTTCATTTTTTTTCCTTAAAAAAAAGATTACGAAATTCATTTGAATTGCCAGTCAAACATGATTTGAAAATACACGGGAGTAAGTTAAGCTGTTGTAGTTGGAAGCTGCTAAGTTGTCATGCCTCTTTTGTTTCTGACTTTTAAGATTTTATTAGTGAAAGTTATATAATCATTTTGAGTGTTTTGGATAGTAAGACGAGATGAGATGGTTTTAGATTAGTTGAATAAAATATTTTATAATATTATTATTGTTTTATAATTTAAAAAAATTGAATTATTTATTATATTTTATATGGGAATTTAAAAAAATTGTAACGATAAAATAAGATGAAATGAATTAAATTGAGAGTATTTATATATCGAACGAGTTTAAGTTGGGGCCTTAAAAATTAAGATTTGTAAATAATTATTTTTCAAAGATAAAACAAACAAACTCAATAATAATAGAGATTTGCTATACAACTTTCAAAACATAATATTTTTTTAAATTTTTTAATAATTTGTTTTAAAATTTTTTTGAGTTTATTTTTTTTAAAATTATTTCAAATTTTCTATTTATTATTTATATAATAAATATTTAATAAAAGAAAAAAATATATGAAATGTGAAGTGTGAAAAAGTTGCGAAGATTTATTCTGATAATAACGATAAAAGAAAATGCCGCGCAACGTTCGAGCTTGTTTCCAATTGATACGTGGGAAAGCGCAACAAACGAGAATAAAAAAAAAAAAAAAAAAAAATCTTGAGAGAAATTACTGTTTAGAAGTAGTCATTTTGCATATTTTATGTCGCATCATTTCAGAGAAAAAGTTAATAAATTGTAGTGTACACACCACTGCCGTAAATGCTATATAGCACTTCGTTCACAGTTACACTGTTAGAAAGGTTACTCTGAGTTCATGCACGTTGGCGAACGCCTCCATCCTCAGTTGCCTACTCTTAGACAGTTACACTTCGTCTGTCAACTTTCTCTTCCAATTTGCGTCGCTAACCTTCCAAGTTTCCATCATTTTCCCGAGAAAGTCCCGCATGGGCCGCACCACATCTCCACCCGAGTCCCTCGACAATGGAGGCGGTCTTGCTGGCTCCGGCAATGATCTGGGGTTCCACTCGATCCGCGATCGTTTTCCTCTCAAACGAAACCTTAGCCATTACCGCAACCGAGCCAAGGCTGACTCGGATCATTCGCCGCTTCACCGCGGCCGATCTCACCACAGCCGCTTCAACCGCAAGGGCTTACTCTGGCTGAAGGGAAAGTCGGCGTTCTACTCCGTGGTGATCCTCGCGGTGTTCCTGTTCGCGATGGCGTCCATGGTGTTGCAGAGCTCGATCACGTCGGTGTTCAGGCAGGGTAGCGAGAGAGGGAGGTCACTGAGGGAGGGATTGAGGTTTGGGAGCACGTTGAAGTTCGTGCCGGCTATGGTTTCTCGGAGAGATGGGCTCGATCCATTGCGATCGAAGCCGAGGGTTGGGGTTAGGGCACCGAGACTCGCTCTTGTAAGTTCTATTTTGAATGTTATTTTCATTTATATATGGCGTTGAGATTGTTTGCATTCTTTGAGGTGAATTTTGTTTACTTCTTTGGAATTAGCAAAGTTCACTTATAAGCGCAATGCAGTCACTAATTTGTTTAAGCATTTATATGAATGGAAATGATAGACAGCTAGTCGTGGCTTCAGTCCTAGAGCGGAATTTGGTTATTTAGTGCATTGGAGTTTCAAAACCCTCATTGATGCTGAGTTTAGTTTCTGTAAAAACTGAAGACTAGGGAAAACATTGAAATTTTAACTTCATGTCTCATGATGTTATGGTTTTTAAAGTATCAACCGGACGACGTGTATTTTCCAAAATTATGATCTTCCAAGCAAAACGGTATGTACTTATTTGGTAGTTAGGAGATGTAAACATTGTAAAGACCGCTTGGGCTCTTATGAGTTCAATAATTGGATGCAGTTACAGTGAGCAGAAAAATGGCACATTGTTAGAACAAAAAATGACAGTGCGAATGGGACACCATAGATTAGCATCGAAATGACCAATTCCATAGAAAAATTTAACCAAAAAGTTAATATTTTTCTCCCTTGACGGAATATCAAATTTGATGGCAAGTCAATTGAAATAAAAACTTACTCACTATTAGCATGCTCTTTTAAAGGCCATTAGAGTAAAGCATGATCCTTGAGATGATGCTTTGATGCAATTAAAAAATGATGGTAGACTGTTTGGCTGTCTTCCAAGACAATGCCACATGCTCCCCTAATTGCACGAGGCTTGGTGACTAGGGAGAGCTTACTTTGTGAGACTAGTAAAAACTAATCTAACTAAAATTTGAAGTCAATTTAAATCCTCCATAACCTGATTTTCCTGTTTACAGCAGAGGTTAACTGGATCTAATGTTCTAGTGATACATTGTTTGAATGGAAGTGGAAAGTCATGAAGGTTTTTGGAAGTTTGAGCAAATTTTGAAGTGTTTTCTATTGGCAATGTATCTGCTAGTGGAACAATGGAAATTTGTTATTACCCCAAGGGGTTGGCCTAAGTGGTGAAGGACTTGGTCTTGGGGTATCACTCTTTTAAAGGTCCAAGGTTCAACACCTAATGGGTGCAAACAATCATTTGGGGCCACACCCCTTGGTGAAAAGCTAGTGATTTAACCAGTTTTATGTAGAGAAGCTTCTAAGGGTGCGATGCACGGGACCAGAGTATACTTTGCAGGGGTGGGTCCAAAGGGCCCTGCTTTGGAGAGGTTCCCCAACATAAAAAAAAAACAATGGATATTTGTTATATTTAAATAGAGTTCTTCTACTTAGCAGCCTTACACCACACACCTGCTGATGTGAGTCTTTATTTTTTATCTTTTTATCTTTTTTATCTTTATTTTTTATCTTTTTAAAAAATAAAGACTCACATCAGCAGGTGTGTCGTGTAGGGCTGCTGAGTAGAATTTTTTATTTAAATAATATTGTTACTTGACCTCCATACTTGTCAATAAAAACCCTAATATTTTTTTTATAACTAAGAAATTTATTAAAAACCATGTAATTAAGCATAGCCTAAGTACACATAAAGTATACAAGAGAAAACACCTAAGTGGAGGTCAAGTGACAATATTAGGCCTAATTCATGATATAGGCATAGCCTGATATATATATATTTTTTTCGATAAGTAATAAAAACCCTGATATGATTTTTTTTTATACGTATAAAAACCCTGATATGATAGCACTATTTCTTCAAGTTTTAAATTATGGAACTAGCCTGTGCCTATGGTCTCTGTGGTTGTAATGCTATCTCTTATAGAAGACCTCGGTGAACTAATTAACTCAATTTCTTGAGTTTTAGAAGTAGATGATAACAAATTGAAGAAGATGATAATAAGAGTTCATGGTTAGTTGAGTGCTTGCACTTAATTGATGAGAAAGTGGAGGCCAAGTGCATTAGTATCAATGTGGAGGCCACTTCATTGATAATAAAAGTTCATGCTATCTCTTATTTGATTTGTTTTGTTTCCCGCATTAGAATGGTTTGCACTTTCTTTGGATGATTGTCAGATTCTTGGAAACATGAAGAAAAGTCCACAATCATTGATGTTGATTACAGCGATGAAGAATTTACAGAAATTGGGGTATGTGCTTAAGGTGAGTGGCTCTTACATTTCTTTGAAATTGGGATATGTAGGTAGTCGCAATTGTTTCTCCATTTTATGAGAAAAAACAGGTTGAAACTTGAAATGCTTATTTAATGTGGTGATGCAGTTGGGTATAAAAGGGCATGTTGGTACAAGTTCATGCATTGCTCCTCATGGAAACATGTCATTTATAATAAAATTGGGGCACCTAGCTTTTTAAAGTGCTGACCAGTATTTTGAACTGCCGGTTCTGAAAAGCTTATGCATTCTCACAATGCTTATCCAACAGATTTTTGCACTGGATGATGGAAAAGCACGTTCAATGTGGGAGCAAATAGGTGGCCGGCTTTCAATATTAGGTCCTGAGCAATATGGCCATATAGATTGGTCAATGTATGTTTGATTTTTATTCTTTTGGGGGGGGTGGGGTTATGCATTCTTGTTTCTTTTTTTGGTGGTGGGGGAAGGGGGGAACTCTATTTGGAGTGCAATTTATTCTTAATCAGACTTTTTTCTATTATTTTTAACTAGTCTTCTTGTGTATGGATTACTGAAGATCTTTTCTTTTCTACAGTTTTGAAGGCATCATTGTTGATTCTCTTGAAGCGAAAGAGGCCATTTCGGGGTTTGTTGAGCATCTCCATGTAGCTCACTAAGGATTATAACCATGATTGAAAGTAGTTCTCTTTGATGACACATTGTATTATGCTTGATGTGCTTTGGCAATATACCATTTGCTTTTGCTGACATCTCTCTCTCTCTCTCTCTCTCTCCAGTTTTATAGACACAAAAGAAATATAGCTAGTGTTACTTTAGTTTGAGATGTTATAATTAGTGAGTTTTATCTGCATGCAGCCTTATGCAGGAGCCTTTTTGTTCGGTACCACTTGTATGGATAATTCAAGAAGATACACTTGCAAATCGTCTTTCAGCATATGAGGAAATGGGCTGGAAGTATCTTGTTTCCCATTGGAAAACTGCTTTTAGTAGAGCTAGTGTCGTCGTGTTTCCAGAGTTCACTCTGCCGGTAATCTGCGAACTAATGTACACAATATCTTCCTACCACACTTTGTTTCTGAAGGGATTTGAATTGGACTGTCAATTTCCGCTTCTCAATTTTGTTCCTTCTTGTATCAGATGTTATATAGTGTTCTTGATGCTGGGAACTTCTTTGTGATTCCTGGATCACCAGTAGACGTCTGGGCTGCTGAAAGCTACAGCAATACCCACTCCAAATACCAATTAAGGAAGAACAACGGATTTAGTACAGATGATATGCTGGTTCTAGTTATTGGAGGCTCCTTCTTCTACAATGACATATCATGGGAATATGCTGTAGCAATGCATGCCATAGGACCACTACTAATAAAACATGCAAAGAGGACAGATTTGGGAGGCTCTTTTAAATTTGTGTTTCTATGTGGTAATTCCACCGATGGATATGATGATGCTTTACAGGTAGTCAGTTGCTTATTGGTGCATTGTGATAGACTATGCTCTTTCTGCTATTAATATCTTACTTTTACCTACCAACATAATGGCTGGCAAATGTCTGATAAATTAAATGATTGCATCATAATGTCGTAAAGAAGTATGGCTCAACTTTTAAAATGGATGAGATGCATTCCAACTAGCTTATGAAATCATCACAATTTAAATGCAATTTTTGTCCTTAAATGTTATTTCTAGTTCAGATGATTTGGTTGTAATGTTTTTCATGAATTGCAAAACTAAAAAGCTTGATCTTTCCTTTTTTCAAAGCTTAATGAAGAATTTTGGATTCATTTGGTTATACAAACTCACCATTTGCAGTTCCTTAATAAACTTACACTCGTGCACATTCACAAATATTATTATTTTCTTTTGTGTTATGAGAAATATACTAGAAAGGAAAGTAATTTATTGAAGCTGTAGAAAGATGAAGATGGTTTATTGTTACATTGCATATAGGAAATCTTTTTATGTGTTCAACTCAGCCCATGATGCTTGAGTATCTTCTCTATGTATTATGAATTGGTTATTTATTTATTTATTTTGTGTAGGAAGTGGCTTCACGTCTAGGACTTCTTCCTGGTTCTGTAAGGCACTATAGCTTGAATAGTGATGTGAACAGTGTGTTATTAATGGCTGATATTGTTCTCTATGGTTCCGACCAAGATGGACAAAATTTTCCTTCTTTGCTTATCCGAGCCATGACTTTTAGAATCCCCATTATTGCACCTGATTTTCCCATCTTCAAAAAATATGTGAGTTCATGCTAGTTATTTTTCACACGGTTCAATGATCGCTTTAGTTTGTGGGGGATGTCTTCAGTTCTCTTTCTTACATTTGCAAAGTGGTCTTTGAATTTACAGGTTGTTGATGGGGTTCATGGCTTATTGTTTCCAAAGCATAACCCTGATGCTTTGATGAGGGCTTTCTCCCTCCTGATTTCAAGTGGAAAACTCTCTAAGTTCGCTCAAGCAGTTGCTTCCTCTGGAAGACTGCTTGCTAAGAATATGCTGGCATCAGAATGCATAACTGGTTATGGGAGGTTACTGGAAAATGTACTCTATTTCCCATCAGATGCCATGCTGCCAGGTCCTATTTCTCAGCTTCAGCAGGGGGCATGGGAGTGGAATCTGTTCAGGGGGGAAATAGAACTCAAAAATGGGGCCAAGCGAAACAGTGACGAGAAGGCTACTTCAATGGGGATGTTTAGTGTTGTTCATGCCCTTGAAGAAGAGTTCATCAATTTTACTAAGTTACCAACCTATACTGAGAATGGAACTGAGATTCTGCCACAAGATATCCCCACTAAACTTGATTGGGATATTTTGAGAGAAATAGAAATTTCTGAAGAAAATGAGAGGGTAGAAATGGAGGAGGTATGACATTCTGTTATAATTACCGTGCCTTCCATGTTCTCCTCTCCGCCCCCCTCTCACTTCAAATAGTCTGTATTTGAAGTCATTTTGTCCTTTTATTTTAAAGACAGCTGAAACAGAGTTATTTTCTTGATCTATAGCTCGACGAAAGAATGGAGAGAAACCTTGGTGATTGGGATGAGATTTATCGTAAAGCTCGAAAATCTGAAAAACTCAAGTTTGAAGCAAATGAAAGGGATGAGGGAGAGCTTGAGAGGATGGGTCAGCGCGTGTGCATTTATGAGATTTACAGTGGAGCTGGGTCCTGGCCATTCTTGCACCATGGTTCTTTGTACCGTGGTTTAAGCCTTGTGAGTTCCTTTATCTTTATGTTAATATATTTTTACTGGTCAATATTCCTGTTTTCTTTTTCCTCCTGCTATCCCTTCCTGGAGATCCAATCATTTTTATACAAATAATACTTGATACTGCAGTTTTCATTTGTATCTATAGTTTTGTTATGTTGATTTTGTTTATCATTCAAGTGCTCTAGTTTGTATGGTTTGATGAAACCTGCTTGTTCGTGATTTTCTTTCAAATATAAGCTAAACTTGAAAACGGTAATTTGCTTTGGAGGACTTATTTCATACTCATTTATATTCAAATTATCTAACATTGAATCTGGCAGTCTTCAAGAGCACGGAGGTTGAGATCAGATGATATTGATGCAGTTGGGCGACTTCCCATTTTGAATGACTCTTACTATCAGGATATTCTCTGTGAGGCTGGGGGAATGTTCTCTATTGCAAATAGGGTGGATAACATTCACGGAAGACCTTGGATTGGATTCCAATCTTGGCGTGCTGCTGGTAGGAAGGTATTTTGTGTGTTGGTTGAGTTTACTTTCAAGTATTTAATTTTTCCTAGTTACGTGCATGAAATAATTTTTGGCATCAGAAGTGACCCTTTCAAGTTTCAACAGAAGAAAAAGACTTTTGTAGGGAAAAAAAATTAAAATATTTTTTCAAAAATGCTGCTGAACCTTGGTATATTCTGCTTGAAATTTTCACACTTCCAACTTCTTTTTATAATCTGCAATTATTGCTCAGCCCCAATTTCCTTTAGCAGGCTTCACTGTCCTTAAAAGCTGAGAAGGTTTTGGAAGAAACAATACAAGAGAACACTAAAGGAGATGTAATATACTTTTGGGCGCGCATGGACATGGATAGAGTCACTGGAAGCAATGACGCACTCACGTTTTGGTCCATGTGTGACATCTTAAATGGAGGACACTGCAGGCATGTTTTGAGTATTAGTTGTAATGTTATTGTTACGCACAGATAAGTCTGGAAGTTCTCTGTTCTGCTCATGTCTATATCATTGTGCGGGAAGGGTGTGGCTATATGCATCTTCTTGTATTTATGTAGGTGATCTTTCTAATAGTGAAAGTAACGACTGCTGTACTACTTATAAAAAAAAATGACTGCTGTACTTGGAACCAATTTGATAGAATGGTTTTGAGTTGCCATTGGAGTTGATAAAGGTGTAGACTCTTGGACCATTAAAACACTACAGTAGTTCTAAGCATGCATGGAAAAGACAGGCTCCACATTTGCTTTTATAGTACTCAGTTTGAGTATGAAAGGTTGCCCTTTCCTCAAACCCATTGTGATTGGACTAGGAATTTTGGTTATTGTGTACCCCAATTGTGGGTCTGTGTGTGTGTTTATCAAGATGAATGTTATTTTGGATTTAACTCTGTTTAAATTAAAATGCTTATAGGTCTGCTTTTGAAGATGCATTCCGCCGGATGTATGCATTGCCACTGTATCTAGAAGCTCTTCCACCCATGCCAGAAGATGGTGGCCACTGGTCTGCTTTGCATAGCTGGTTGATGCCAACCCCTTCCTTTCTGGAGTTCATAATGTTTTCACGGTAATTTGCGGAGAATCTGAATTTGTGACATTTGGCCTTTACAGTTTTTAATTTTATTTTCACATGGCACATTACATTGAAGGCACTCATGGTCAATTGTAGACGAAACCTAGTGAAAATTTCTCATTGAACTGCAGGATGTTTGCTGATTCTCTTGATGCCTTGCACATCAATTCCAGTAAAATCAGTATGTGCTTACTGGGATCTTCAGAGCTTGAGGCAAGTAGGATGGGTATGGATTTGGTTGATTTTCAGGTCCCAGTGGGAGCTTTATTGTCCTAACTTTTGCTTGTTTAATTATCAAAACAGAAAAGGCACTGTTACTGTCGTGTATTGGAACTCCTGGTCAATGTTTGGGCTTATCATAGTGCCAGGAAGATGGTTTACATAGATCCACACGTTGGTTCACTGGAGGAGCAGCACCCAGTTGAACAACGAAAGGGATTCATGTGGGCAAAATATTTTAATTTTACGTTGTTGAAGAGTATGGATGAGGAATTAGCAGAGGCGGCAGACGATGAAGACCATCCACGCAACATGTGGTTGTGGCCATTGACAGGGGAAGTGCATTGGCAAGGGATATATGAAAGGGAGAGGGAACAAAGATATAGGCTGAAGATGGACAAGAAGCGAAAAACAAAAGAGAAACTGTTCAAAAGGATGAAGCATGGTTACAAGCAGAAGCCACTTGGAAAATAGAAAACATATTATCTGAACCGCTCATGTCTACTTTAGCAACACTCGACTCCTAAAATGGTCACTGAACCCATTTTTCGCAGCTTGCAAACTGGAAAACGCCCTTGCAGATTGAGGAAAAGCATAATTTTTTCTAACAGCATCGAGGTTGTTCATAAGAAAAATGGCAGTTCGAGTTTTTCTCGGTTTTACTAAACACACATACACTAGAGAACCGGAGGGGAGAAATAAGGAACTTCCCAGAAAGAGCAGCTCGCTAGCCTTCTGGGGCCTTTTTACTCGGTCATTTCAAGCAGCACCATGAACATTGGGTTTTGAGAAGTACCCAACATCCCTTGAACTTTTTTGTTTTGTTTTTTTGTTTCCATTTTAGAATATTCAATTTAGTGAGTAAAAAGCTGCATTTCTTTCGTTAATGTATATTCATTCTAATTTCCACGAAAGCAATGACAATTTTGATAAGAACAACAGTGGCTGCTTTTATGCTTTGAACTGGTTATCTTAAAATCATTTTTCTTTTCCCGCACAACGACATTGTGCGGGGTTATATTTGTATTGTGTTCGGAAGGTGTCTAACATGGGTCAAAAGAGTGGAGTTTATTATTAAAAAATTATTATTATTTTTTTTTATATAAATCTTATATTTTATTTATTTTTTTTAAAATAATTACGCAGCAGTTACATGATTGTAAATATTTTTTTCTCTTTTTGTAAATAGGGAGGATGACTACTACTACTACTACTACTACGATTTCTAGCTGTCTCTCCCTCTTATATCTTAAACCACCAACAAATATCAATATCCAGAAGTAGTAACAAGTTGACCGATTTCAATTTCATATGGGTGGGTTTTGTCCCTTTTTAGCTTGAGATGGATGGTAGTCGGTTTTTCCCCAACCACGTCTTCCTCTTGTGCATTGCATAAACATACCTTTTTTTTTTTTTTTTTAATTAATTAATTTATTATTATTTTTTTATGCCATATGCATTCATGAGCATGCCATGACATATGCAATCAGTAATGTTAATACAAACTTCAAATAAACAAGTATTCTTTGTTAAAAAAAGGACTCCACATAAAAAAAATAGATTTTTTACATTTTTTGAGATGGGATTGACTTTTTTACAAATGAACTACGCGAGATTTATCTATTTAGGACTTATACAAATCATTCCTCCATATGCAAGTCATGGAATCAATCTAGCAAATATGCAGAGCGCAGATGCAAAAAGTGCAAAATTCTGCATTAGTTTGCGACGCGCTCTATTCTGCAAAATTCATCATCATCATAGGTAAAATGCAAATCCGAGCTTCTCAACGCCATAACCCAAGTTGGGCTGATAATGCGAATGTCACTTGGGCTAAACTAAATCTTATTCAAGCCCAATATAAGCAGCCCACTTTCCTTCTTTATCCCCCAAACTCCCGCCCTCCTCTTGACCAATAGGAATGCAGAGTGCTTATGGGTTCCAGCACGAACCTCTCTACCATCTTACTGTGCTGGCAGTAGGGTTTTTAAAAACCCCCCCAACGATAAAGCCTAATCTCTCTCTTGTTTCTCTCGTGTCCAGGTGATGCTCCGACTCTCAAGCACATTGCTTCAATTCCGTTATCATTTCCTTTTTTTTTTTCTTTTTTTTTTCAGTTGAAACCAATTTGTGCATGAATTAATTTTTTTCGTTGCTTTCGATTGCTGGGTTTTCTATCTTTTACCTCATTTTGTGGTGGATTGTTCATGTATGTGGTCATTATAACTTGTTTTTGAGTGTATTCCTATCTGGAATTGATCCTGTCACTCCCAAGCTCTATACTTTTGCTTGATTCTGTCACCATCTCCTCAAAATTTTCTGCCTAAACTTCCAAGCATTGGAATCATTACATTATTGCTTTAATTTTTGGGTTTTCTTTTATTAGTACCTCTGTTGTTTTGGGTCGAATCCTGTATGGGATTCAACCACTGTACGCGACTATGCTTTTTAATTCCACATGATGGTTACCAATGTTGACCTATAAGAATTTCGTCTCGTAGCGTTTCCATTTCAATGATAATTGGTTACAAGGAGGCCATGCACAGGGCCTTTTAAAACTCTACCATAAATTTTCACGAATGTAAATTTCCCATGTTGGTTTTGTTTAGAAGATCCTTCTTGTCTGATTTCTGGTACTTTAGCTTACGCATGCTCGGAATGGAAGATTTTTAGAACAAGAATTCTCTGATGTTCTTTGTGTTACTTTTAGGTTTGCGTTCTAAAGGAGGTGAGCTTCTAAACATTATGTATGCTGTGAAGGGTGGCTGGGTTGGTCAAACGTTTGCCCTGGCTAGAAGGAATGACTCTGAAGGGAGGAAGTCTCGGATTCGGCGTTCAAAGGAGGAGAGGAAGGCAATGGTTGAATCCTTTATAAAGAAGTAATTGCATTACAGCTTTCCTTTATTCATAAATTATCTATAAAAAAAGTTGTGGTTTTATTTGAGTCACTGATATTAGATGCCATGCTTAGGTGGTGTAAAGGCATTTTCTAATCATACTTATCATCTCCGATCATTCCCACGTCTCCCTCTATTCCTTCAAAATTGAATCTAGTGTGTATTCTCTTTTCTTGACGTTTCTCTCATGCTGTAACATATTTACCAAGCAGCGTCTCTTTTGAATTATCTTCTATAATTGTAGTATATTATGTTATTGGATGTGACGTGTTACAGACAATTTGAGTTGTAAGTCGTTGCCTTGATCCTTTAACATAGTAACCCAGCTTGGGGATTGACTCTAACCACCTGCTAAATCAATTTCAGGGAATTTTGGGAAATTAGGTTTCAGTGGATTAATTGGTACTTTTATTATGTTTACATATAAAAAAAAAAGTTGGTACTTTTATTATGTTTAACTAACACCAAATTATATAGAGATCTTTTGAGGATCTTAGATCTTTTTTTGTTAGGATGTTATTTGTATGGTCCATAGCTATAGACTTTAATGGCTTAAACTTGGCTGAATTTCTTGTTTCCTCTTCTTCTTCCTAGATAGGTGTTTTCTCTTTGTATACCATCTTGTGTACTTTGGGCTATGCCTATTCTTTAATACAATCTTTTACTTATAAAAAAAAAACATCAAATTATATAGATATATCTTATAGAAAACTATATGGATACATAAACACAAAATGCTGCGATTTGTTCACTTTACATTCATGTCCAGTTTGAATGAAAACTTTTAATATCATGTGAGAAGCTATAAACTATTGTCATTAACTTATGGGATCAAGCCTGTGACTCTACTCTCCTGGCTTATTTATATAGTGAGTTGATGCATGCAATGCAAAGACATTAGCAACTCCATTGTAGTGACAAAGCCCATTTTAAGTTAATTGGAAGGCCTAGGGTTGGCTCAAGTGGTAAAAGCCTTGGTCTTGGTGGTATGCTCCCTCCAAGATCCAAGGTTCGAATTTCACTGGGTGCAAACAATCTCTAGGAGCCATTGGACTGAGGGATTTTTCTCTTCAATTACTTGAGATGCACTTATGAGAAACTCCTTGCCGAGGGCTTGTGCACCCCTGGGATTAGTTGGGATGCTGTTCCCGGACACATGGTGCCAATAAAAACAAAAAAAAAAGGTTAATTTGAATCGATTCATAATGTGGTGTGTTATATAACTAAATGGAAAATTGCCTATTATATTAGTCTATAATCAATTATCAATTAAAAAAGATATTAGTCTATAATCCATTGTTTTGTGGTACTACTTATATTAAAAAAAAAAAAAAAAAACTTGTTTCGTAGTACTAATTTTCATTAGGTATATCTGGTCAAACATATACATTTTTTTCCTTTTAGAAGGATTATTTGTAAGCTAAAGGTGCAATACCTTTGCCAACCCCTTTAACGTCCTGGTTGCCATATTCTCATGAAAATGGATTTTTGAAACCTTAATATACCATTTATTTGGAAATCTTGCTTTCAGATATCAGAAGTCAAACAGTGGGAATTTCCCATCACTTAATCTCACACACAAGGAAGTCGGTGGGTCTTTCTACACAGTGCGGGAGATTGTTAGAGACATAATCCAGGAAAATAGAGTGCTGGGCCCTGCTAAGTTGAGTCCTGAGGAGCAGGGCAGTGATCAGTTCTTGGAACAACGGAGCAATGACCATTTCTTGGTACATGACCCATTGTGTTCAATTGCCACTGAACCTCAAACTTTGTTTTTAAAATCCAATGAAACTCATCTTATATTTAATCGTCAGCAGGGAACAAGTGAAGAACTGGTATTAGGTTCTGATGGGTTAGGTTCTGATGGGCATAATACTGGACCTGACTATCAGGTGTTCGAAAATGGGCGAATTGTAAATGGAAACCAGGTAGAATTGACAAACCAAAAATCTGATGGACTGCCTTATTTAGAGTTGCAAGTAAGTGAACTCACAGGAGCAGAGAAACATCTTGAGGAAGAATGGGCTGCATCAATGGAAAAATTGACTCTTACAACTGCAGAGGAAGAGCAAGTCTTAGTCTCTGATGGGAATGTATCAGAATATCAGGTGCCTGACAATGGGCAAAGCGTCAATTCTGCCAAACTGACATGTACTGAGTACCAAGTCAGTAAACCTTCAGAATCAGAGGGGAATATTGAGGAAAAACTGTCCACACCTGAGGCAAAAGTAAATCCCATAGCAGCGGATGTCATGGTAGAAGTGTTTCCATTACTGCCTGTCACTGTAACAGTCGATAACTTGAATGAAAGCAGTTTAGGAGAAGCAAGAGATTTGATTAATCCTTTGGAAGAAAAAGAGATTGAAAAGGTGGAGTTGGAACCAGGCAATGGTAGTTTTCTATCTGATGGAATGAATTCCGTGAAGAGTTCTAATTTGGGGGATTATAAATCAGTGGCAAACCTTTCAGGTTCAGTGGACAAGGAAGTAGTAGAAGACCTTGTAGAGCCATCATTTGAAGACTCAAATTGCTCAGCCCCTGGAGAAGGCATTAAGGATGATAGTTGCGATGCCGAAGTGTTTGAAGCTAAAGTATATCGCAATGATGTTGGAACACCTCAACCGCTTGAGAAAGGCCAGGAACTTGCTGAAGCCGAGGTGAGTTTCTTGTTGAAACTTGTGCGTCTATGCATGCAAATTCATGTGAACATTTTCAGAATGAGAACTACTACAGATACAAAAAGATTACACAAAGTAAACCCACAAATTGATGTGGCTTTATGGAATCCGTTAGATCTACTTTATAATAAAAGTAACTATACAATTTGACGTACGACATCAAACCACATCAGTTTGTGGGTTTATTTTTGTGAAATCTCTTTGTAGCTAAAGTATTTTCCTTTCAGAATTCTCTGTTTAGAAATTTACTTATATAAAAAAAAAAAAGAATTCTCTGTTTAGAAATTTTATTGTTGGTGAATGAAGTCAGATTTTCTAATAATTGTTTACTTTCTATTGGGTATATAAATGAAACATGATTGGGGAAAAAGTATAATGTTTTCGGCACACTCTGAGAACATAGCATATAAATTGCCAGCTGTTGGCATTATGATCAAAATTGACTCATTGGTATTCTTTTGCTGAAACTAATTTATTCAGTTAGTGGTGATGCACCCAAGTAGTTTGCTAGCTATGTATAGCTCATAAAAAACATTTGCTGGCAGAACTTATGTTGGGAACTGTTGCCACTGTTCTTTTGCAGGCCTTAAGTGCTCCAAATAACGTCCATACCAATATTCTTAATGACACTTATACTGGCAGTAGTAGTGGTGAGGTAAATGTCCCCAGGATGAGTGTGAACCAACCTAAAGCTGATGTTCAGTGCAGTGGCTTGAACTCCCAGAAAGGAAGCAACCCGACGTTAGATAGAATAAATCTGTAAGTATTCTCTAGTTAGCAACTCCATCCCGAATTCAGCACTTAATTTATGGTGCTTTATCATTTTCAAATTTGGAGCATTTACGTTGGTTCATGTAGAGCTCATTTATAATTCTTTTGCTCTGTTTATTTGTGCAGTGAATCTTGGAAAACAACCAGAAGATCCGGAAAACCAGAAAATAATCCGCTTCTGGACACTATTAAAGCATTTGTAGTCGCCTTTATAAAATTTTGGACTGAGTAAAATGCGTGGAGACTAGTTTTTATTTTGCGCCAAAATTGCTTTATGGATATAGAGAGCTATATACCAGCCAGATAGTGGCTGATGTCTTGGGTTAGTTCTTATGTTAAATTGCGTGGTTGTTTCTTCTTCCTCTTTTTGGGAGGGTCTAGTTGAAGGTACTTGCATGGACACTCAAGGACATGTCTCTCTCTCTCTCTCCCATCCTCTGCTCTCTTGTACTCTTGCTTGTGAATTCTTAAGTGAGATCATCATGTTAATCTTTTCTTTTCCGTACCATATAGACAGAGATATCCTTGAAGAGACAAATAAAAGTTATTGACTGAAAGATGAATAAAGATACGAAGTCTTGAGTCTTGACAAAAAAGGAAAGAGGGATTCGAATCTCGGTTTAAAAAATCCATACAACGAAGTATATATATTGCCTATTGGAGTTTCATTCCAAAAAAAAAATAAATAAATAAACGGGCCTTTCTTTTATAATTCTTCTTACATTTATATATTATTTTTATTCTATTACTAGTTTATCATATAGAAAAAAAATTATTTTAAATATATATATAGAAAAAAAATTATAAATATTTTTAAATCTAAATACTAAATCTATATAAAAAAGAAATATAGAGTTGTGGAGAGGTTTAACTTTTACACGAAGAAATTCAAGTCGAACTAATTACTAGCTGGGTAGAGATTGAATAAGATATAAGATACATGAGTTGTGTGATATATATATATATATATATATATATATATAATAGTGCTACATGTATTTATAGTTTTACTTACACATTTTTATTTACAAGATTCATTTTGTTAGTTTTTTTTTTTTAAATTCAAATTTTAAATTTTAAATTTCATAATTTTCAACGTATTAATAATTGACATGTAGAGAAATAAATTTTTTTTAAGTACATTTAATATTTTCTATATATATATATAAATATATAACCAATTTAACTTAATGTAATTTCGAGAATGGGAAAGAGGAACGGTTTATTAAATGCACATTAATTAGTACTTCAACCTGTCTGTGGCTTTTAAAGTAAGATCAGACCACTTGTGTGATTTTGTGCCCTTTGCAGTTCTACTTAGAAAGAAGCTCACGTTGTGGCGGTGACTTTCGCGGTACTTATTACGCCTTTCTTTTAGCTGTTGTAATTATTTTCTTTATAAATTCAGTAGATACACATTAATCAGCATGAAGTTCTTTATAAATTCAGTAGATACACATTAATCACGTACCAGATACTTCATGCCTTCAATGTTATGGCCATTTTACTTTTACCCAATGGCATGGTCTATATATATATATACTGAATTAACTTTAGTATCTACTGAATTAACTATGGAGGCTTTATGTACCATCAACTCCATGCACGTACGGACCGAGAGGCTTTATTTTGTGTACAAAAACTTTGAAACAAACCAATTAATATAAACTTTGGTGAAGTTGAGGATCAGGTGATCATGCCAGCTTTCTAAACGTTAATGATTTTTTTTTTTTTTTTTGATAAAAAGGATCTCATTCCATTCATTGAAGAGGATATACAATTTTAACTTCAAACAACAAGTCAATTACAAACGTTAATAGAATCTCAGTACACTATTGTGACTGACATGGTCTAGTCCAGACGGCTTATCTCTAAAGACCAAAGTCTAATAGATAGCACAACTCTGTTCCCAACAGATATCACAGTAACCAAACATAAAACTCCATACCCAACTAGGTTGAGTATGGAGAAACCAAATCCCAACATCACCGATTAAGCGGAGGGGGGACAACACCCTTTGGACCTAAGTCCGAAGGGACAAATGTTTTTGGGTTTTTTTGTTTTCTTGAAAATAAAGACAATGCATAAATAAATTACATAGAGAAAACACTGTAAAAAGGGAAAAACAGTGTACAAAAAATGTCTCGGAAGGGAAAACCGACGGTCGGTCTTGGGAGATCCAGAGTCGTCGGTTCGGGAGCTGCCGCGCGTTGCAACGGCATAGAGCTCCTTGGTGGCGCGTGAGGGCCACGCGCCGACGAGCTTCGGAATTTTCGTCCCGCGCGTGCAGGCTAAGCTCCACTCCGGTTGGGGCCGTGTTCGGTGGACGTGTAGATCGGCGGCTGGGCAACCTCCTGGTGGGGCGCGTGTTGGCTATAAGGACTCCGAAGACCACGAACGGCGATTCTCCCTTTATTTGGCTTGAAAAAACAAATACAAAGGAAAATCAGAGAAGTAGAGGAAAAGAGTGAAGGGGGAAGGAGCCGAAGCTCCCACCCCCTCTAGCCGGTCTGAAAGAGCTGGGTTTAGAGAGAAGTTGCGGTCTAGGTTTGGGAGAGAAGTTCCGAATGTGCAACCCTAAACGTTAATGATTTGATCCAACAGTCTATTTATCGCTCATAAATAACTACGTACCAATAAATTAATTAATAGGCTAGCTCGCACATGTGCGTGTTTGAAAATTAAGAGCATGCAGAAGTAGATGGTGGATGCCCCCCCCTCTCCATAGGTGAGTACTCACCTATATACTAGGCTAGCTCATGATCATGATGCAACACGGTCGACTCACCTAATGATTATAATATATGTTTCCTTTCTTTGACAATGAAATTAAAAGTTGTACGTACATGCACGCATGATGATACTAGTGTACGTACATGTAAATCAATGTGAACGTACGTATATATATATATATGCAGGTTGCAGTACTCTAAATCCTCAAAGAAATTTGTTGGATGAGTTGTACTTAATTCTCAACATATTGCATGGTGTGAACGGCCCATATATCTATATATATATATATATATATATATATATATATATATATATATTAATAATCCTTAAAAACAACGTCGTAAAAAGTATTCATGTCTTATATATAATTAGAGGTCACATTTTGAAAATTTAATATGAAATTAAGTTGCTAGCAGATCAACATGATGAACGCGCGCGGCCGTGGCCAGTGTGTTCCATGCATCATCATTTTCTAATATTATATACATACATAAAATAATCGATTTAAATAAGTCCAAGTAGTACTGACGTTCGATCGGAAGAATAATACAGCTGGATGGAGAACATGTAATATATGTTCATTAGGCTAACAAGCAAAGAACATGGAATAAAATCTCCTGATCTGTAGAACTGTCTGCTTTATGAATGAATTTATGAATATCATACGTCTTTTCATGGTCGACTTGTACTTTATAATTATGCTGATCTACAATTGAACTGAACCATTTTTTTTTTCCAAGGCATGTGATACATATGCTGCCTTTTAATTACAATGGCAAATTTAATAGTCGTAAATTATTAATCACCTAAACTTCTGATCCAGTCAAACATCAACATGAAGAAAATATTTTGATCTCTTCGATGATCTTTTTCGTTCTGAGAAATAATATTTATAATTTTTAAAGTACGTAAGTTCCGTGTACTCTCTTTAAAAAAATGAATAAATTAGATATTCACGTGAAAAATTTATTATTTTTAATGGTAGTTTTTATCTTTTTTTTTTTAAAAGAGAATATGCAGTATAAATATTATAACTTCTTAAGAACTTTTTTTTTTTTTCCTTCCTTTGGATCTGGCCGGTTGTCTTCTTTGTTTTGTTTTATTTTTATTTTTTAAAAGAATGCAAAAACAATAAGATTGGGAGAAATATTAAAAGAGTAATGATATACACACAATAAATTATATAATATATTGTACAAAAATGTTATAAAAGGAGATATTTTTATAAAATTTTATTATTTTTATAAGATATTTTATAAAAATACCTCTCATTTAACATATTATTATGTAAAATATTATATATAAATCATTTTCCATATTAAAATGGAAGAGAGAGGAGAGGTTATAGTTGTTAAGAAACCTTGAGATGAGGAATAAAGTGGTGGTTAACGAGGTAAGATTTGGAATGTCGTTGTGATCTGGCTCGCCTACAAAGCTTATTGCTTTGAAGTTCACGCTACCGTTACCTCGGAGTGCACGGAGTTCCGACACAATCATGTTGTACGTCTCAAGATGATAATAATAATTAACACGAAATAGTCGTTTATGACAATTTGTTTTTTTTGTTTAGAATTCGTTTGTTTTTGAGAAATATCTCATCTCATCTCATCTCACTTTATCATTATAACTTTTTTAAATACTCACATAAAATAAAATAAATAATTCAATTTTTTCAAATCTTAAAACAAAAATAATATTAAAAAATATATTCTAACAATATTTTATTCAACTTTTTAACTTTAATTTTATCTTATCTCATCTCTAAAAACAAACGAACCCTTAATGATTTACTTGTTCGTTGAAAATATAAAAAGAATAATTTTTTTGAAGAAAAAAATAAAAATAAAAATAGTGCATGCAGAAGGTGTAATGCCGTGGGTGGGGACAATGGTTGCTACATAGTATTCCTTCCATGCTAAGACTATGAATATTAAAAGGAAGAAAATGGATATTTGACCTTCGATAATTAAGGTGATGATTAGCGGTGAAAACCAAGCAAAGGTGGTAGGGGTTGGGTTGGTTACCATCAGACACTTCACGTGCAAAGATTCATTTTTGATAATGGTTTGGTATCTATTTGGTAAACCCAATCCCAAACCAACTTTCTCTCTGGCTATTTTTTAATTATTTATATATGTATGTATATATATATATATATATATACATATAGAGAGAGAGAGAGAGAGAGAGAGAGATCTGGTAGATGGGCGTCTTGAAGGCTCTAACATGGTATCCTATGCATGGAGATGTGCCGTTTTCCAGAGAGATCATTACTACCTCCACTCTCATCTTATGGGATTGAATGTCACCCTCCAATTAATTCAATTATAAAATCATCTATACAAGGATCGCCATTTCATTTATTCTATATATAATTGTTGCTTAATTTCCTTAATAATGAAATTAAATTTATAATATTATGTAAGTTATTAGAGTGCCCCACCTTGCTTGTTTACGTGAGAAACTTACATGCAATTTTTAGTAATTAATGTTATTCATAGATCTAATGCTAGTAATTAAGAGAGTAAATCTCTTATCTAATTTATTCACATGGATAAAATTATTAATAATTGTTATTTTATATATTTTTTTCTTGTAATATGTCTATAACCCAATCATTTTTTTAAAATAAGATTTTTTGAATATATTTTTTATTTTAAAATGTTGAAGGAGCAAATTACGCTTGTGTGGACACACGGTCCTTGGGATCGCGTGGGATGGAATGTAGTGGCTGCAAAGTTACTACCTTTTGCCTCTAACGTAAGTTTTACGTTCCACATGACTCATCCCAGAAAAGCAAAAGGCCCACTAATCCAGATCGTGCAAGGTATTGTTTTTTATCCCCTGCGGTCGTGCTCACTTATTCTTGAAAACGTAGCATTGCCACGTAGTTAACTACTTTTGTCTCATTAATTACAATCTGCCTAAATATTAAACTTTCCGATTTAGATTCATAACTCTTCTCACTACTATTTATTATTATTCATTAATTTTAATTTATAAATCTTATTACTATTCACAATCCATCTCAACTTATTTTCAAATCTAAACAGTTTTAAATTATAAATTATTTAAAATATATGTAATATTTTATGTAATCAATGATTTATTTTACATGTCGACAAGTGAATTATTTGAAAATGATTTTTTTATTAAGAAATCTTGCTATCTCGATATGTTTTGGACACAATTCTCACTTCACGAATGAGTAATTACTTGGTTTATTCTGTTAATTAATTTTGTCACTTATCTGTGATTTTCCTTACTTTAATAACTTTTTTTTTTTCAATCTAAGTACTATGATTTAATTTTTTTTTTTTATCGACACAAAGTATTTGAAACAAACATCTCGACTAATCTTGAGATAACACAGTTCCTAAAACTTATATTTAGTGAAAAAATTATTGAATATGGTTGAACAATAGAGATCAATATTATTAATTTTATGACTGCATGCAACATGCAATCTATCTCGTTTGTTGGTTGGTTGGATCTTTATCATAAGAGTAATGGTATAACTTCTAGATAGACAAGTTTATGCATGCCATTTTTTAAAAAGTGGATCCCACTAAAAAGAATTTTTTTTTAAAAAAAAATTTCATAGTGGAATACACTAATTTTTAGACTGTGTCGAATTTATCTATTTGAAATTTGTAAAAATCATTACTTTTATCAAAATTTGCAAGGCCGATCAAGTCTAAATACTGTGGCTCCAACATAGATCGGCCAACAATGTGCGGAGAGTATAGCCGGTCGCCATAAAAACAATGCAATAAAAAACCTTTAACTCACTTAATTACTCTATAATTAATAGCAAATTAGCTAGCAAAGCAACATACCATAATAATAAACAAATTTAAAAAGAAAGAAATTGGACATAATTATAAGTTAATTACCATGAAAAAATATGGTAAAACAATAAGTAGTACAAACCAAAACATGACAAAGTTTATTATTAATGACAGAGTGAAAATTACAACATATATACAAAAAATGCCAAAAGTAAGTACTATAGTGGACGGGCATATATAGCTAAGCCAAACCCCACAGCTGCCGAGCTGCTTCCTACCTTTAATTGTTACTTGTAAAAATGCCAAATCATACCCGCCGGGTCCAAGCTCACTGTTAATATATATATATACCGGTCACACAACCACACCAACACCTAGCAGCTCATTACCCTTGCAAGCATACTATACTCGAAATAAAAGAATCACCAACGTCGATCTCTCTCTGTGTCTATTGCCTTATAACGCACGCCTTCCAACTCTTTTTCCTACATAAATAGCTTATAGCCCACACCTCTCATCTCCATTTCCAGTCCTTCCAGCACGCACAAATAAAAAAAGACGACGAAAACGATCGACGACCATGTCCACCGATCTAGAATTCTTACACGACTTGTCGAAAATACCACGACTCACGGTGGAGACTAAAGCGACGGCACAAGCATCCAACGATATCGCCGACGATATTGGTACAGGCGTACTCGTTGAACCAAAAAAGGAGGACGACAACGAGTGCTGCCGGACCCCGACATCCAAGGAGCATAGAATTCCCGAGATCCTAGATTGTCCCCCGGCGCCTCGGAAACCCAGAAGGGTACCCGCGTGCAAAAGAAAACTATCCGAGCTAAAGTTCTTCGAGATCGTGAACCCTGAAGAGGTCGATGCGTTTTTCAGATCGAGCTTTGAGAACGTATCCGCTATTACGTCCGTCAAGAGGCGGAGCAGGTGCCCATGTAAATGATCTCGCACGCTGCCTGCCAAGGTTGAAAATTTTACACGACTATTCATGTTTATTTATTTATTTTTCTTTTCTTCTCTCTTTTTTTTTTTATTATTTTTCTTTTCTTTAATTTGTTGTTTTCGATATATAATTTGTAAGCTGTCTGGATATGGCCGGATGCTACGTTCATATATCCCACTCTGTACGAGATTGGATTTAAGGGTCCTTGTAAGTGTCTGAAATCTCGGACAATTTGGGATCAGAACCTTGGTTATAAATCAATGAATTCACATCCGAATGAAATTCTAAGTTGCACTTGAGTTATATGTGCTTGTTTGTTTTTTTAGTTGGATATATTCTTATCATATTTTTTTTTTTTGTAATATTTGGCTGGATTTTTACGAATTCGCCTCGTTTGAAACGAGTTGAAAATTGAATAAAATATTATTAAAATATAATTTTTTTGAATTATTTTTGTTTTGGGATTTGAAAAAATTGAATTTGTTATTCATGTATTTTGTGTGTAAGTTTAGAAAAGTTATAATGATTAGATGAAATAAGATGATCATTTGTGAAAATAAAAGAGCAAGGCCTAAAGAGATTAGAAAGGTTAATGTATATACTGAAAGTATGTTTTTGTAGAGAAAGATCAGCTGATGATTTGGTATATAGAGGAGGGGTTGCTTGCTCTTGTTATTTTATTATTTTCTTAAGGGAAATGATGAATTTCGATGTGCATTATTTCACTGGTTGTTGGTTAAGATGGTTGATCCGTCTCGCGTTTGAAATACTAATGTTGAGTGATTGACACGGCTTTGGATTCATCAACTTAATTTTCAAACAAAGAGAGAGAGGTTTGCACGTATTGATAGCCACAAAATAATGCATCGCTTATTATTATTAATATTTCTAAAAAACAAACCAACACCATGATGCAACTTGCTATGTCATGCACTACTGGTATTATTCATTATATATATATATATATATATATATATGCATTATCCTAATGAATATTAGATATGTATGTGTGTGTGTGTGTATATATATATATATATATATATCTCTTCAATAAACCGACCAAAATACAAAACAATGTAAGGCCGTATTATAACGATACACCATCTTTGCATTAAAGATTTTTGGTACATACAAACCAGTATAAATGCACAATTTAGTTTGAGATCGATTACAATTAGTAAAAGAAAACATCGTAACAATATCAATATTTTTTACACTTTTTGATTAAAAGAAAGGCTTCCATTCGAGTGATGTATTTGGTATGTAAATTGCTAATCAACAAACAGCGCCTTGCAAGTGGATTTTTCGTGCGTCAAAACCTAATCATAGTTATAATTTTATTAACCCTGCAGGCTGTTGATCAGTACGTATCTACCGATTCATTTCTCAACCTCCAAATTAAGTGCGGCCTTTTGGTTCGCATCAACGGTAATTTTCTTTAGGCCACCTCCAAAATGAGCATATATATATATATATATATATATATATATATATATATAAATGGCCGTAATTAAATTAATAATTCACCTCATGACGCTAAGAATTTTTAATTTACCAAATAATTAATAGGATTATTTTAACTGGTTTTATAGCAAGATCACAACTTCTATATATGGGCATATGGAAATATGGAATTGACCAATTGGGCAACTTTTAGGATTAATTTATATATGCATAATGGTACTATATATGTCCGTCTCTGCCTAATTAACAGTAATTTTTAAGTAATGATCTCAGAATACATACGTACACGTACTAATATATTGATCTCATTATATAAATTATATATATGATATGTTATATCATAAAAAATTAGTGGCTTTATAAGTAATTCTAATGACATTTTCTTCTGATCATAAGATAGGAATATTATATATATGTTATATAGTACCATACGTCATTTATAATATTCCAAAAGAACTTATTAATTTTCTAATATTTAACACGGTCAATTTAGTTTATTGCAGGAGAAGGCAGAAGCTCAATCAAAGGGCCATCCGGCCTTCATGAAGTACCAAAGGAAAAAAGGGCAATCATGATCTAGTCATATTGACTAGATAATTAATGTACGTGTGTTCTGGAAATCTTTTAGAATAGCATCTAATATTCTTAATAATATTTAATAACATCCCTCAACCACCCGAATCGGGCCAGATCCACTTAATCTATTCTCTCCACTACTTAAATTTTCCACCGTCAGGATGGTGAAAAGTTAATTACACCATAATGTAAGACACATATATGCATGCAATATTTTCTATAGTCCAAAACGTTACCCTGTTTAATTTGTACCACATTAGAATCCAAATCGATCTGTACATGGTCTATACATCCAAAATAGATCCTATTACAAGTAGTTCATCTGATCTAGTTCTAGTTCATGAATTCAAATTTAAGTGTCTATACATTCAAAATAGATCCTATTAAAATTAGTTGTTTATGAATTTTAATCATGCCTGACCGAAATTAGAGGAAAATAAAAAGTAAAAACCACAAAATTAATGTGTTTATATACATGCATGAAAAGCCCTTGATTTTCATTCCTATCTAGAAAAATATCAATTTATAAGTCTCTGTCTCTCTGAGATGATTAGAAATATAATAATATATCATATAATATATATATGAACCTAGATATCGCACATATATATGGGCCATGGCTCATTTAAGAGCTGATATACGCCTCTATATATGTGCGAATATACAAAAGCTAGTATATATTTATTATATATATATATTTGATATTAAATAGCGAATAAAAGAGGCCCCTTCCCGAGCCAAATCAGTCGGCAAACAATTGAAACTGATGGATGGAAAATTAAGGCCATGCAACAGCTTGTTCATGCATATAGAATACATTTAATTAAATTGTTTTTGGCCAGTTCTGTGATTGGCTTCATTTTTACGTGTCTTTGACGCATCGCAAAAGTGGGTTTAGACCAAAATAAGGAAGATTAGCCATCGTCGACCAGGAATATTAATCACAAGGCTTTGGGACTTGGGAGAGAGCTTAGATCATAAGCCACTCTTCGTATCTTAATTTTGACGGAATAAATAAAATAAAGAACATGCTGCATGTAGGCTGACTGCAGAAGAGAGGGGGAGAGAGAGAGAGAGATGTAAAAAGATGGTAATTAAGCATTAAAAAAACACCCAAGAGAAAGAAAGAGGAGATGGTAAGAATAAGATTAAAAGTGGGATTGCTACTTTTAGATGGTCTTAAAAGCTTGGTGGAAACACTATCCAATCACAAGCTTAGGAAGCGTCAATGTCAAGGAGGGGATCGATGAGGAAAACCAACATAAGGACAATATCTGAAAGCGCTGTAGTACTACTCTTACTAAAGTATCACTCTTCTTTTCTCCTTTTTATACCAAATACTTGATCTTATAATCTACCGTGAATTTACTATAATATATGATATACATATATATCATATATGATGTATATGTATATAGATACACACGCGCACACAGAGACTTCAGGCCGCTGGCTTGGTTTTGTTTTTTCAGAAATATTTGTAGAAAAATGTGTTTTTGGCATTTTATTTGGGGATGCAGGATTCAGGGAGTAGAGACTTTAGATCAGTACCTGGACAGCAACAATCTCCATATGCGCGAGATCGAGATGTATCTACGATAAGGCCTGGGTACTCTGCCGTCCAAAACGTGATGTGAAAGCTGTTTGTTAATCTTTTTAGTAGATATATTATATCTGATCCTTTCAAGTTCCACCGTCTCTCTTACGTGTTGTTTTCTTTACTGCTACCGAAAGGGGAAAAAAAAAATGAAATGTCACGAAAATATGAAAAGGGGACAACAAAGTAAAAGGGGAGATTAATACAAGCCAGATTAGAACAACGAAGGTAAAAGAAAATCACGGAAAAGTTAGAAAAGGGATCCAACAACTAGCATTTCGCACTCGGAACGGCCTTTTTGTCTCGTGAGCTAAGAGAGAAGCTAGCGTACTTTTTATCCGTTGAGGTAGTGTATGTGAATTGTTCTTAGAGAAACAGTATGTTTGAAGCAGGAATCTAAATATTTCTCGAGAACCGAGGTTTTTAACCTTTGTACTTCATGTCATGGAAATCATACCGCGGGCCAGAAAACAGAAATTTCTGGCCCGGATCTGGAATAGCGCATTGGCTAATTGCAGGAAACGAGACATTATATAGAGATGTGGAAGTTCTTGTAACTAATTGGTTTTGGATAAAGATGCAAGAAACAAGGACATATTTATAGAGATTATGAAACCAGACAACCAATTAGCTTGCTTGCTTCATTCCTTATCTTGAACTTTTTTTTTTTTTTTGAAAAATAATAAACTAATCAATGAGATCATTAAGTCAATCTTTATTTCTTCCTTTTCATAGTACTAACAGAAGGCGATTTATATATATATATATATATGAGTTGGGCTACTTTACTGCTAGTTGCTTTGTAATTTTTTTATTTTTCTATTCACTTTTTTAATCGTTAAATAAAATAATAAAAAATAAAAATTTACCGACCTAGATATAACTCGAGAGCCAAAATAGTCTCTCGAATCGAAATTAACGGTGTTACTGTTATCTGACCTAGACCCACACATATATATATATACACACACACACAATACGTACTGAGTTCTTGAGTAGTGTCCTTTTTTTGGGGGGGGGGGGGGGGGGGGGGGGGGGGGGGGGGGGGGGGGGGGGAACCGCAGAGTATTTGTTGTTCTTATTTGAAGTAGTAAATTGCTCCTGTCCCTTTTTAACTGGTATTCAGTACGTACTAGCTAGGTGCAGTGCCTAGCTATTACACTCGTCATTGAATGCATGCCGTACTGGAGTCGTGTACATAATACTGATCTCGTGATCTATGTGGCCGCCAGCAGACCATAAGTTTGTGATCAGGTACGTGCATGCATCAGACACTGCAGTGGTACTGCATCCCAATCGACCGGCATCTTCATGCATCAGTAGTCAGTACTAGCGGTGTGATCAGGTATTTATATGCTTGAAATGATTTCTAATCTAATAGATAAATCGAAAAAGCTCTTATAAAAAAAAAAAAATAGATTTCACAAAAAATATATATATATATATTATTCTATATTAGTGGGGTTTATTTTTTTTTTTTACAAATGACTAGTTTTTATGAAATTTATATATTTAAATTTTTTATCTAGCATTATTTTTTATAGATATTATGTTGTGTTATGAAGATGTAACACATAATTTAATTGCGTGATTTGAGGTATACAAAATATCGATCTCTGCCAAAACACGAGGGGTCCTCTTCTTTTCTCCACATGACGGGTTAATAGGTAATTGGCTCGCAAGTTTGAGGTTAAACGTACAGTACTACTTACTCATGTTCTAAAACGTACAGCCTTATCAATTCCTATGTCTCATTCATTGGTAAATTAAGATTCAATATTCATATGATCTTTCGCTGCTAACACTCGATCGAGTGCCACAACGTTTAGCAGTAACAGCACAACAGTGTTTTATATGTAGTACGTTTTGTTGACACATAGTACCGTTAGATTCGACACTCATATGTACCCAACATGCATGGCCTCTTCCCAACATCTTTCAAAAAGCTGACGGCACAGGATACGGAGACTGACAAAACAAGAAAACAGAAGACACGCGTGATGTAGCTCGTGATCATTAATCTTATAAATAAATATATATATATTTATATAAATTCTAGATATAAATCTCACAATCGTACACATTATTTAAAAATATATAATTTTACTATATTCATGAAATATAAAATATAAACATAAAAAATAAAATTACATATTTTTTTAAATAGTATGGAGAGTATATAACTTTTGTATAGCAAGACTCATATATATATATATTTTTTACCAATCACTATTCACTATCTCGCATCTCACATTTTATTAAAAATATTTCCACACCCCTCCCCCCCCCCTGGTTTTTGCAGCTGAAACTTTTCTGGCTTTGAATGTGTTAGACGCAATAAGCATGTGGAGTCCATTTTCTTACGACGACTAATATTCTAACGCTATAGATAAACTTTTGCAGCAAAAATGGAGATGCTGCAAAATTTTGACCTCAACATTTTTTTAACATTGGGTTTTCTACTTATTACGGCTATGTTTAAGCGTCGCAACAAAATTCGCTGAACCACATTCTATTGCAGCAATTGTTCTCGCCATAAAAACATGGGAAATATATAATCCCCTATTTTCCTTCTCTCCCAGCCCAATGCCCTACATGTCTGTGTTTCAAAATACAAAGGTCCCCCGCGCCGACCCTTCCCACGTCGTTGCGTCACCACCTCACCTAGCAACTCTCATTCACTCACTCTCACTCTCACTCTCTCTCTCTATCTCTGTGTGTGTAATGGTTTGACCCTCTTGGTCTCTCTCTCTCTCTCTCTCTCTCTCTCTCTCTCTCTCTCAATTTGCGACGCAGACTAAACAAATCTGGACAGATTGAGAGATTGACCTTTAACTCCGGCTGAGATTTTCTCCGACCTATAATCTTGCCGCCCCAACAATAAGGTGTATATATATCTTTCAGCCACTCATCTCTCTAGAATCGATGATTCTGTTGTCTTCGAGATGTTTTGTGGGATGCCTTCAGTCGGCGAATTTCACCCCTCTCTCCTTAGCTCTTGCCTTACTCCTAGTAAGGACGTGGTTCTTGCATAATATTGTGCTATGTTTGGTTGAGTTATTTCCATTAGATGAATAAACAAATTCCCTGCTATTGATTTGTGCACTTTATATGGTTGAAGCAGGTATACTTCTCTTGTGAATTTGCTCTCTGTTTAATTTTTTGTAGCTGAAATTATTAAGCATTTTACTAAAAAAACATAACATGGTAAATTAGTGACCATGACTAGTAGATTTAAGCCAACTATATTCACATGTGGCTTGGTGCACATTGAGACCAAACTGTTAATTATCAAATCTCTGTTCAAAGAACACCGAGCTTCAGTACTTGTTTGGCAGATGCTAATTTACATGTTATTGTTGGCTTTAGTAATTGTGTGTTAGATTGAATATTACAACCAGACATCCTCTTTCATTTTTAGAGGTAAGTTATGCTCCCAAACAACAACACATTCATGATATAAGGTTGTTACCTAAACCATTGCTGATTTCTATAGTTCGTTGATTTAAGAGTAATTTTGCGAAATTACTCACAACTGCATCTAAAGAAAATCTTGCAGATCAAACCTTGTGCCCTCTCAACAAATTCACCCACTGCCACACATTCGATCATACTTAAATATGCCTTTCAATCTTGGATGCCAAGTAGGTGGTTGAAAAAGCATTCCCTTTACCAGTGCACATGCGCATCCATTACCCTCACATACTTTAAACATTCTTCCTTGCCTTCACATCGTGTTCGAGCAAGGTTTGACATTACCAATTTCATGAAAATGTTAGACAAATGCAAAACTTGCTATTTGCGACTAAAACTCGCTTATTTGCATCGAATGCAAAACCATTTGTGAATTCATTTGCGTCGAGACTATTGGATTTATTTTTGCCGTAAATGTTTCAATTCTATACAATTATTTGTGTCCAAAAGAATTCGCTGCAAGTAAATCTATTATTCCCATCGAGGAAGGAAATTTATTGCGACTGAAAACAAATGGTGGAAACTATGGAATGATGTAGGGATTTGCGGGGAAAAAGTTGTGCCGGAAGTACACTAATGGATAGATTTTTTTATCCAAGCATGGTTTTTGCGTCAATCACCAGCATTCTACTTGTGGCGACGAAAACTGACGCAATTACAAAAAAATTTTGCAACGCTTGATATGACGTCGTGAAAGAGCTTGTAATGCCCACATCTTATGAAAGAACTATGATGTGGGTTGTAAGAATGAATAGTGACTGATGCATAAAATTCCTCCATATATATAAGGAGCTGAGCTGCCAAATGGCGTAGGACAAACGCATATATGGTCCGCGCATGAATAAATTCATGATCGATCTCAAGTGTTTTAAATTTTAATAAGGTGAAGTGTAAATCATGAGCCTAGAGACAATATCACCACCTGCTGAAACTAAGCAGCCTCGCCCTAACATCAACATAACATAATTATTACGGAGGACATGATGGGGTAGGGCCCAAAAAGACGTTGTCTACCAGTCGAAATTGATAAACATTAGTGTAAATTGTCTTATTTTCGATGATGAATATAGAAATGGACATGATTTAGCCACGCAAGGGCAAAAAAATCAAAGTGTTTTTCCGGCAAACAAGACTCTAGGATCGTGATTTACAAAGCCTTAAGCGATTTTTTTTTTTTTTGATAATATAGATAAGTTTTTAAGTTTATTTATTGACACACTAAACACAATATTATTAATGTAGAAGACTGCAACATCAATGAGCATAAAAAAAATATAATAATCTAACTCTTTTTTTTTTTTTTTGGGCCTACGTATACGGTGGTTATAGTTAACTAAAACACAGTTTTTAAAGTTTTACTCGAAAAAGTCGGAGGAGTTTAGGCTTCAATTATCGATGGGCTACCAGCTTCCAATTACCAAAATTCAAAAAGATCCATATAAGAAAAGCCCAACGATCTGATCCCATCCCACAAAAGCCCAAGAACGGGCGTCGTACTGCACGTAACGAGAGCCGCCGAACATGAAAAACGACCTTACTTACGTTTTGCTGCTCAAAGAAGTGGTGGTGTCGTATGGGAATTACAACCATGCATGGTATGCCTGTCCTAGCTGCGTGTGCTCATTTTTTAGGAACAGCTGAAAAGCTTTAAGAAAACGACTTAACTAGCAGTTAACGACTATATCGAAACCATATAAATGACTGTCCAATGTTTCACAGTTTTTAGAATTGCAGTTCTTCTATCTATTTTAGTCATAGTGTTTGAAAAGAGATAGATACAACATGTAAACTCTGTCGTATTAAATGCTATTAGCGAACAAAATAAACATTAAATATAAATATAGAATCTCATTTTATTTCTCTCTCTAAATAATAAAAAATATTTAGAATAAAACATACTCAAATGTAGATACCATGCATGCACGGTATACCACCCAAAAATGTCAGAAGTACTGGTATGAATCTGTATGATCTTATCTAGCCAGGCCAGTTAATATTATTCACGAGAAACTCACAATTTGATGACTATTTATATTCGAGAAGAAATTAAAGGCCAGCTGGCGGCAAAAGTGGCAAAAGTGGGAGGCCCGAAGCTGCTTTGAATTGCAATGGCGGTCTCAAAAAATCAGATTTTAATGATTTTTGTTTTTATGATTCTTGTGCTCTGATGGGGAACGAGGGACAATTTGAATCTTAAGCTCTGCTTTTGCTAAGGGGAAGGAAACAGGACATGAGAGTATTTATTCATGGTATTTTATTCCTTCAACCTAGCGTAAACAGAAATGAAGGCGAAAAACAAAAAGCTTTATTGGAACGATTATAGCTTTACGCTTCCTTTGTGGTCTAAGGGTCTTTATGCTTTGGAACTTGACCCAGTAACAGAGAGAGAGAGAGAGACGTTTGTGAGAGATTTTGAGGGGTTCGGCGCAGGTCCCAGGAGGTGAGGAAGGGGAAAGAGAGAATAAGAAAAAAACTTTTAGGGTTTTTGGTGGATTGGCTTAAACGGCATCGTGTGGAATGGGGTGAGGGGGGCTGGGCTTGTGGTTTTAAGTTTTGGGCCTTGCATGGGAAAAATAGACTATTTTATAAATTAATTCATGTGAAAAATTTATCACAAATTAGGATTGTGCATCCGCATCTCGATCCGGATCTAGATATCCGGAACAATTCTGATCTAGATTTAAATTTTTAAAAACGGACGGATATCTGCATGAATAAACTGGATTGAAACCTGAGTAGATATCCAGATTTGAACCCGGATATTCGATTTCAAACCAGAAATCCAGATTTTATACTTTTTTTTTTTTTTTTTTTTTGAGTTTTTGTTTTAAAAAAAAATGTTTTTACCACTTTTAAAAAGCTTTTTTTTCAAAAAAAAAATTTAACACTTTTTAAAAGGCTTTTTCATCAAAATTTGGACTCATATATCCGGATTTTATGCCATGTTTTTTTGTTTTTTTTTTTTTAAATAAATATGTTTTTAAGACTTTTAAAACGCTTTTTTAAATAAAAAAAAACTCGTTAACACTTTTTAAAAGGCTTTTTTACAGGCCTTTATGTTTATTATTTTTTATAGTAAATTTTTTTAGGCATTTTTTGAACTTTTTTTTATTGCCTATTCAAATTTTTATAAACCAAAATAAATAATAATAGACATCAACATACACAATAAATTATATTGTTGTGTACAAAGAACAAATTGTGAAAAATTTAAAAGCAGCAGCAAAGAACTGTGGAAGAATATTTAAAGTCGAGCCCCCTATCCTCTTCATTGTGAGCTGTGGGAAACAAAGAATTGGAAATCAATAAATTAGTAAAAAAAATCATATCCCAACTGATATGCATATACATTAGAGAAAAAAATGAGATAGTGAAAAAGCATAATAAGCACAATGGCAAGCTATAGAAGATGCAAAATCAAAAAATTAGTAAAAAAATCATATCCCAACTGATATGCATATAATATTAGAGAAAAAATGAGATAGTGAGAAAGCATAATAAGCACAATGGCAGGCCATGGAAGATGCATAACACAATCTTTCTCTTCATCTTTCACATCTCACCATTGTCTTCTCTAAAACTCAGAAATAGAAAGAGAAATAATGCTGTGAAAAAATGTAGTTTATAGTTTGAGTCATGTGGACAGTTTTCTCATGAACTCCACACAAAATAATCATCTTAGCAAGTCATGAAATTCACTTCTTGAGAAAGGAAATGAGAACAGACAGGTACTTGAATGAGACTAGAGACCAAGTGAGGCCTATTAAACTGGAGTATGCATTGGGGTTTCTTATCAGGTTTATCCAGACCCAGATCCAAACCAAAAACGAAAATCCAGATCTAATCTATCCATATCTACATTTAAAAAGCGAGAAATGCTCACATGGACATGGACTCAAATAAAAACGTAAACCCAAATTTAATCTATCCATATCTACATCTAAAAAGCGAGAGAGCTCACATGATATGAACTCAAACAAAAATGTAAACCAAGATCCGGGAGAAGCTGCACTGTAAGAGAATGAGTAACTAGATTCCATGGCATTTGAAACCCATTTGTCCCAAGTTTTCTCAATAATCAAACAGGAACGAACTAAATTGTGTGTGAGAGAGAGAGAGAGAGTGAAACCTTGTGGATCTTATTTTGTAGTCTTTGGTAGAGACGATGGTGAGAGAGCGAAGCCTCTGAGTGAGGACAACAATTATGCAGAGCCTTTGAGGAAGAATTGAGCCACGGTCCCTACTACTCATCGGAGGCGATGGATCTCATTTAGGGATGCTAAGGTTTTAGGTGAGAGAGAGAGAGAGAGAGAGAGAGAGAGAGAGTCTTGATCTCATAATCCAATGGCAGGAGCCACTTATGTTTAAAAGAAAAGCATCAAGTTATGGATATTCGGTTTAAAAACAGGATTCTTAACAGGATCCAGGCGGGTATAAGATTTTTCTACCCTCTCGGATTGACCAGGGTTTCAGACCGGACCGGAAAAAAAATCTGACCCCATTCTACACTCTTATCACAAATGGCCTATTCTTTTTTTTGTTCCTTGCAAATTGATATTAACATTCCGTAAAATTTTTATTAAAAAAAAAATTGAACTCGTGAATATTTAAGATTTAATGTTGGGCAGCATTTTATTTTCTTTATTTTTGTACTGTGTGAATAATGAATCGAATTGTTATATTTCAGTATGAATCTGTAGTTGGTTATATAGTTTTTCTTTTCCCATTTCGTAATGATTTTTCCTTATTCATTTATGAAGCAAATTTACAGTTTCGATTGTACTATAGGTTGCTTTATTTTTTATTTTTAGTATAAAGGATGGGTATTTACATTATAATTATATGGTCAAATTATTTAACACTTAGTACTGTAATTTGAATATTTAAAATTGACACGTTATATGTTTATTCTATAAATAATCAATATACAACATATGCATTCGACTCAAACTCATGTTAAGAGTAATAATAATAGGTGAGTTTGTATAATTATATATTTTCACAAGGAATTAAATTATAACTTTTTAATAATTTAAAAATATAATATGTCATTATTAATATTTTACTTCTATAAGTTTGCGGTTGTAAAATCAATTAATGTTTTCTATTTTTATTATTTTTTACAACGTATTTGTTTTCGTGTAAAAGATGGGCTTTACATTATAATTATATGGTCAAATTATTTAACACTCATTTTATGTTTTAATTACTTATGTATTTTCATCATATTTATATGCAGTTAATATTCGTGAAAAATTTTAAATTAAAAAGTATATATATATATATTCATGATTTAGTAACGTGTAAAATGTATGTTATGAAAAATTTTGAACTAAGTTAAGATGATATGGTTTGAAAAGTTAAACTGGTTGTCGAGTTGTGCAATGATGAAATTGTTGTTTCATGGTACAACTGAATAACATGGTGTAGAGCATATTAATATATTCTAGGACATGTCTGATCTTTTCATTTCCTGAAAAGTTATATAACATTGATTTTTTTTTTCATAAACATATTTATAAATAAATGTTTAATAATTACTAAGGAATTGTTTTTTCATAAGAAAGATGATATTTAAAAAAAAATGTTGTTCAATAATCTGTTAACATAGTCTGTATATAATCTAAAAACGTCTTTTCCTGTAACCATATGAATTCACCCTCATTTTTTTTTATATATAGAAATATAACGAAATTATCATCAACATTAACTTTAACTTTCAAAATGTAATAAACATCTCTTAGCTTTTAACTTTCACCGTTTTCTAATTTGTAATGAAGTTTTAGTATTAGAATTCGCATTATTAATTTAAACTTTCATTAAATTTTAAATTTAAGCGTCTTTTTTTTTTGGATTAAAATTTTTAAATAGATCTAGATATTTGTTAAATCTGGATCTATCACTTCTGTTAACTTTATATTAAATTTACTTTAATTTGTATAAATCCATGACTTCTATTTATTTTGTATGGATTTTTTATTTTTATTTTCCATATTTTTGCAACTTGGCGTACACGTTGCACGTCTGCCCTTACTTTTATATTGATATATAGATATTGGAGATTGTTCTAATTTGAAATGAATGGTAGAAAAAAATTAATCCTCAAGGTTACACGTAAGCTTGTCTCTTCGCTGCCATGAGGGGCCAATTAATTAATTAAGGATATATCAATTTTGATCGGAGGAAAAGGCCGGTGGCCACAACTTCCTGTCCATTTTGAACATTCAATACATAATATATATATGTAGACTAACCAGACACGCCATTTTTGTACGGTCCAATCGTTTTATATTTTATAAATATTTTCATATCTTTCTATCATTATAATTTTTTTAAACTTTTACATAAATAAAATAAATGATTCAACTTTTTCAAATCTCAAAATAAAAATAATATTAAAAAATATTTTTTAATAATATTTTATTCAACTTTTAACTTTTATCTTAATTTATTTCGTGTCATCTGCGAATGGAAACCAGACCAAACAATCCGGTAGAAAAAAGAAAAATAGTTGCTGAAATTTTTTTATAACGGAAGAGATCAATTCCAGATCAATAATTAGGTTGGTTCTTTTTATTATTATTATTATTATTATTATTATTATAGATTAATGTAGAGTATTCAAGAATGATTAGATTAGCTCTTATTATTATTATTAGAAATATTATTGGGAGAAGTCACTATTTATAGCAGCGATTTTTATACACATTATGTGGTAAAATCTACACCATACATTTTTTAAATTTAAAATTAGAAATAGATGAGAGAGAGCTAATGAGAGAGAGTGGAAATGAGAGAGAGAGCAGAGATGAGAGAGAGGATGATGAGGGAGAGACAATGAGAGAGAGGCCGAGATAATAGAGAGAGTCGAGGAGAGAGAGAGAGAGTCGGTGAGAGAGAGACGATGATGGATGAGAGAGAGAGTCGAGGAGACAGAGAGAACTGAGATGAGAGAGAGACGATGAGGGATGAGAGAGAGATGCTGATGAGAGAGAAGCCGTCTGCATTTGAAGGAAAAAAAAAAAGTGGATGAGAGGCATCCACGTAGTGTGTGCATTGTGTGCACCACTACAGTAGATGCTCTCTAGCACCACTCTTATTATTATTATTGTTTTGATAGAATGTCTCTTATTGGTGAGCTTCACATCATGAATATATATAATTCTTAAAAGAAAAAAAAAGGAAATATGTAGTGGGTTTTATCGTGAGATCATAGAAGGCAACTCACTTTATAAGTCAAGACAATAATGTGAGATGGAAAGCAACGACTCTAATTAAGACAATAACATATTGACTAATGAGGATGATTCTATATAAAGTATTTATCGACATTTCATATCATAGATATGGGACTAACAGTACTATATACTTCATAATTAATTTGGATTTGCTTTAAATATATGCTGATTATCTCAATCAATGCACATGATTATATATATATACACATATATAAAAGGAAATAAGTATACTATATTATTATTTGAAATATTCAAAATAATTTATTTTATTTAATTAATAAAATCTAGCATTTATAGTTACAATAGCTAGCCATTTAGTTTTTGTCGCCAACGCGTTACATTATCTCAGAGTGAGAAGCAGAAGCAAGCCCAGTCACTCGGCGAGAGAGTGAGAGAGAGAGAGAGAGAGAGATGGGTTTCACAGAGAAACAAGAAGTTTTGGTGAAAGAATCCTGGGAGGTTTTGAAGCAAAATATTCCCGAGAACAGCCTCCGTTTCTTCACCCTGTAAGTAGAGTACTGATCTAGAGAGATCAAAGATAGTATTTTAATTTTTTTAATGAAGCCAATTATATATATATATATATATAACAATATTGTATGATTAATGATGAACCAGAATCCTAGAGATCGCACCGGCTGTCAAGAACATGTTCTCCTTTCTGAAAGACTCGGATGAAATACCACAAAATAATCCTAAGCTCAAAGCCCACGCTGTAAAGGTCTTCAAGATGGTGAATATTTTTTAAGAGTCGTCGTTGTAGTAGAAACTTATTTCTTTGTCTGATAAAATATTTCAACAACCCGATCCAAGTATTTCAATTTGCACGACAATTTCGTAGTGATCTAGAACTATATATATATATATATATATATATGCCAGTAGTACTACTTCTAGCTTATTCCCATTAATGCTAGCTAGCTAGCTGTTAAACAAGTTAGAATTAATTGAGCACCCACTACTTTGATATATAAATGATCGAAGACATGCGAGTCAGCAATTCAACTGAGGGAGAAAGGAGAGGTGGTGGTGTCTGATACAACTTTGAAGTATTTGGGTTCCGTCCATATCGAGAAAGGGGTCATCGATCCTCATTTCCAGGTATTCTCATCATTATCTCTGTTAGTGGATCGAGGAATTGAATATTTGAGTGTTGATTATATATGTATGAATTTTGGGATGGATGGATTTAATTAGGTGGTGAAAGAAGCGCTAATGAGAACAGTGAAAGAGGCAGTAGGAGAGAAATGGAGTGATGAAATGGACGGTGCGTGGGGGGAAGCCTACGATCAGTTGGCTGCAGCCATCAAGACTCAGATGAAACAAGAATTAGAAGCTGCTCGCAAATCTAGTTCAGATTATTAAACTAATATCATGTACTTTGCTCCTGTCTTAATTATAGATAATTACCAGCTGCTGCTTCTTGTGTTTGTCCCTCAATTTTCTTTTTGCAAGTTATTTATATATAAGGACATTCGGACTATTAATTCAGTACTGGTAGTGTCACTTCGACTACTCCTACTCTCTTTTCTATTCCATGACAAAATTCTATTAATCCATAATGGACGTTAAATAAGAACGATAACTTCTAACCACTAAAATGTATAATTTTCCTTTTTTTTTTTTTTAGGAGTTATTAGTGGGATGAGAGGAATACTAGATAAGGCCCATTAAACAGAAAGTTATCCTTAATAAATTCGTAAAAGAAAAATAATATACGACTTGTCTTCACTGAATTAAAGGCCTGAATCAGAAACTTAGGCCCCAGTTGGATTATAAGATGTTCTTATTTCATTTCATCTATCAACATCAAAACACCATAAATATAAACATTTTGTAATTTTTAATTTTTTTATTTAATCATTACATAATCATTACAACTTTTTTAAATTTCTAAATAAAAAAATAAAATTATATTTACAGTTGTAGAGTACACAATCGTTTTAAAAAAATTGAGTAAACACAAGAATCACATAAAAAAATTAATTTTTTAATAGTAAACTACACTCTTTTTCAAAATAATTGCGCTACGCTTGCATACTTTATGGCTGTATATAACATTACTAAAAAAAAAATAACTTTTTCAAATCAACAAAAATAATTTTAAAAAATTATATTCTAACCATATCTTAACTTATAATATTTTGAGCGGTACTACTATGCCGCTCAAAGAAGCCTGTTGCAACTTACTGTTAGGCGAAAATCACATGTTTATTTTTTCAATTTTTTTATTCACATTTTTTATCATTTTAAAAAAATTAAAAAATATATAAAAAAAATATCAATACACTAATTGTCACTTTCTTAACTATTAAGTAAAAAAAAAAATTAAAATACATGAGGTGTCAAAATGGGAGGACAAGTTGAGTGGGCAAAGTAACAGTTTTCTAATATATTTTTTCTTCAACATTTTCTCTCTCATTTCTCAAAATTTTATAAAATAATTTTACTTAAAACTATTTTATTACTATTCACAAATTTCTGATATCATCTCATCTTATTTAAACATTCAAACGAGGCTGTAGTACCAAAAATAAATAAAAAAAAATCCCCGAGTTTGGTTGGAACCAAAAGACACAACAACTGGTGGTGTCGTATGTTGTATCCTGCACCTAGCCTAGCCCGTTTAATTGGTAATTGAGTGTACCGGATGATTATGATTAAGGTATCGTTTGGATTCGAAGATGAGTTGAGATGAGTTGAGATGGGTTGTGAATAGTAGTGAGATGAGTTGTGAATAGTAGTTAGATTTGTGAGATAAAATTGATGAATAATAATGAATAGTAGTGAGATGAGTTGAGATGAGTTGAAATGATTTGCGAATACAAACCAGGCCTGAGAAACACTATTTTGCCCACCTATTTGTACCGTTCTATTTGATCGTTTGGTAAATTTTTTTTTTTTTTACTTAGTGATTACAGAAGTGATTTTAATTGTATTGATATTTTTTTTATTTTTTAAAAATATTTAAATGTATTAAAAAAATATGAAAAGGAAAAAGAAAAAAAAAATTTACACTAAGCGGTATGCTCAGCAGTCAACATGAGGAGGCATAGTAGCCGCACCCTATGATTAAATTTTTGTATTATTGTTACTCATCGCACACCACATGTTATATATATTTTAATATTTTAATTTATTTAATTTTTAATAAACTAATTAAGTTATTTTATTTATTATTCATACATCACATACTTGTTATAAAAAAATAATGTGATGCACCTAGTATGTGAAAATGCTAAGTAAAAATATTCTAAACTTTATACGTTGTGGCTTGGGCGGCTCTAATTGTGGCACTAAAGGAAAGGCCCAATTTTATTGTTTTTAAACTTTTATCAATGAACTTTCATTTTTTTCTCATTTAATGAAAATACATAAGAAAATCAGCTCATATAACTGAATTGGATTTATTTTATTTTTTTAATAACGTCATTTTGACTATGAGGTAGAGGTGGGTAGCGGGGACCAGAACCCCACCCCGCCCTACCTCTACATGGGCAGAGTGAGGCTCCGTGCTGTAGATGCGAGGTCGGGTGGCCTCGCCAGCATCGGGGGATGGAAGGGCCCTCCAAGTCTCTTCCACCCTGCATATATTATATAATATATTATAAATATATAATATCTATGTATTTATATATAAAATAATTTAATAACATATGACTAAACTTAATAACATGGACAAATCGACGTTGTTATGGTATGGGGGTTAAAAGGCCCCCTTCCCCTGCGACTCCCCCATTTCTACGGTTGTGAAAAATCTCTCTCTCTCTCTCTCTCTCTCTCTCTCTCTCTCTCTCTCTCTCTCTCTCTCGTCCAACATTGTTTTCGTACGCACTACGCTATCACTGTCCGTTTGCATCTCCGTCACCGAAAGTAAGAATCGAATCTGATAGCTCTCCGATAGTCTGATTATGTTTATTTTATTTTTTATTGAGTTATGGAATGGAGATTGGAGAAAGGATGAGATTTAATCGGAGTTGGAGGACGGGATTATGTGTTTGTGAATTGTGTGTTGTGGAGACTCGATTGTGCATGTGTTTTGCTGTGTGATAATGATTTTGTGACTTTAAGGTTTTGGATTGGAACCCTAAGTTGAACCCTAAGTTAGTTTAAGTTCCAATCTGAAACCCTAAATTAATTTAGGGATTTCAAAGATTTAGAGTTTATCTCATACACTACCATAAATAATATATCTGCTTGTGATACTAGAGTAATTTCTATTTTGTTGTTGACTTCATTTCCATCATCCAGCCCATCCTCAACTTGTAATTTGCTGGTTTTGGACCCTAAACTATCATTTGAATTTTTGGATGGAGATAAACTTTCTGTGGTTTCTCCCAAGCTGAAATCTGCCGAAATGGGATCATGCCCAATACCACACCACCAAGGTTGAAAGCAGACTGTGTTTTGATGGTTTGTGACATCCTGTTTTTGATGCATGGTGCCTAGTTCACTCCTGAAATAATAATCCGCCCCCTATATGCTGCTTCCCAATGTAAACAAGAGAAACTGTCAGTCAACCAATGCCTATTTCATTAGAATTATATGCAAAGAGGAAACATAAACGTACAAGTACACACTCATAGGATTTTCTTACGTCCACATGCACATTGAGTTGATGAAGGACAATAAAAGATAAGGAAGTTATGGACATTCAACCATATGACAGGATTAAATGTTGATGGTTAAATTATATATCCCACCAGCTTAAGTTTTTATTATTAAATTGACAAAATAAAGAGACGGGAGAAAGAGAAGATAGAAAGAAAAAATAAAAAATAAAGACATGAGGCCCCTGAGTTCTTTTCTTAAAAAAATAAAAAAACAACTAGCAACGGATTTAAACCATTGAATTCTTTTCTAAAAATATTATCTCCCATCTTACGGTCAAAGAAATTCCAAGCTGATTATTGTCAATTGTGGTACTCGATCAAATACTTCCCCATGCATGTTTTTTAGAGAGAGAGATAGAAAAAAAAAGAATCTTACGTAACACATGAATCTTAACAAATGAATGGATTTCAATGGTTCAATGCCGATTTATGTTCAAAATTGTGGTACTCAATCAAATATTTCCGTCATGCATGTTTTTTTTTTTTTTTGTAAAAATAAGTAATCTTACTAAACACACGAATCTTAACAAATGTAACCTTAGATCAAGCTAAAAACAACACCAAAAAATAGGAAATTAAATCAAATACTGTTATATGCGCACCTCAAGCCTCAATCCTAATTCTAAGTTGAAATTCAAATGATATATTCTTAATGTTGCATCTTGATCCCCATCTCATCTTGGTTAGTCAGATTTTAAGTTGTAATTTTTTCATTTGTTTCTTGTTTATAATTCTAATTTATCTTTCTATTTTATTGTTAATGTTTCAGATTTTATGATCTCACGACTCACAGCTACAGGTAGCACTAAATTTTATTTCCACCCTTGGCCACTAGCCCCAAATGTCAAAGTCAAAATTCAAAGTTCAAACAGCTCACTTTGATCATTTATGTTAAATTGTATTTAAATTTTACATATTCAGTTATTTGTAATGTTGATACAATCACAATGTCCATTTTTTTGTTTGTAATTTTTCAATTATTTTCTCTTAATTTGTATTATTATAATAGTTTAGTTATTATAGTTTTATTAGAAATTCTATTATTGTAAATTGTAATAGCGTAAGAGTATTAGTAGTACTTCTTTAATATTTTTTCTCTTAATTTATATTTTTTATTGTAAATTTAATTTATCGCTATTTAAAAAAGTATTCATTTTTTTATTGTTGAGTCCAAAATGGCATATAAATAACTTCTTGGCCCATGGCCCATTTAGCGGTGCGCACGGGTTGGGGGGGGGGGGAACCCACCCCCATCCCATGCAGGGCGGGGGGTGGGGAGGTGGTGGCCCCTCCTACTTTGAGGGTAGGGATTAAGGGTTTGTTTGGATATAGATCTCATCTCAAAATTCTCATGTCATCTCATCTACTTCCCAAACATAATTTAAATACAAAATATTCAAACTAATCATTACAATTTTCTCAAATTTTTAGTCAAAAATAAAAAATAATTCAAATTTTTCAAATTTTCAAACAAAAATAATATTATAAAACTATATTCTAACAATATTTTAATTTTATAATATTTTTTATTCATTTTTTTTTCTCATTTTACAAAATCTAAAAAATACTCAATTCAAACTATCTCACTATTATTCATAAATTATCTTATAATTTCTGTTAATAAAATTCTCATTTTATCTAACTTCTCAAACCAGCGCTAAGAATATTTCTTCATCAGAATCACATTTTCCATAACCAAAGGATTGTTTGCCAATAAAAATGTGAAACATTCATAGACTGATTTTAAAAATAATAAGTCGTCTCAAGCCTCTTCTTCCCACTGTGACTTTGAAAAAATTATAAAATTATTTCTTGACTCAAGCACACCTCACATCATGGTCTTCTTTTTCTTTCCCCTCTCACGCAGATTTATACTTTTAGGACCGATATTGACAGATTGCGTTGGGTTGGGTTGACAGTTCGATGTGAAATTTTAAAGAGATGCATGGAATCAAGGTGGAACAATTCAACCAACCTATATCTCTCTTACTTCGAAATTCAACCATAATTTTCTCTCTATCAATCAAAATCTTCCAAGTGTACAAGTAATTTGCAGCAGCTAGAATCAGTAGGCCAGATGACAGCTTTATTAATAATTAAGTATTTAAACTAAACTACGACTTAATTTAAATGTTGAGTTGAGTTAAATTTAATTTTTTATAAATAATAATAAATTAAGTAGTAAAAATAATTTTATGGAATTTATCTAAATTAAGTTTAAACTGTATTTAAATGTTAAGATAAGTTTAATATTTTTTATAAAAATTTAAAAAAGATTATAAGTCTCACATATAAAGATATGTTAAGTTAAAAAAAATTATGGATCTCACGTGTAAAGAAGTTTTGAGTTAAGATAAGTTTAATAATTTAAAAATTATATATTTAAATGTTAAACTAAATTTAAAATTAGATTGAGTTCGACTGAATCTTGAAACTAAAAGCAGCCAAGTTATATAGATTATAGATTACTACTATTCTTATAGTATATATATATATATATATATATATATATATATATATACACTGCTTAGAACATTAATAATGGATTCAACTTAATCAAATTTTGGCTAAAGTTTAGATAGGTTGTACAAAAATTTATTATAATAGACTCAATAAATAAACAGTAGTTTTAGCCCAAGATTTATTCACTAGCCAAATCTGAAGCTGACTAAATATTATTTTCACCATAAACAATTCTCTTTCCACTGTTTACTGTTTCTTGCACATAAAAATACTGCAAAAAAAAAAAAAAAATATATCCATTGTGAAGATATGATCATTAGAAAAATATATTAGTTGAAAGAATATGATTGTTGTAGAAAAAGACCGTTAGAAAATTCTATCAGTTAGGATTAATATGAAAGTTAGAAAATTAATGTATACTTTTTAATAATGAATATATATTTAAACTACAATTAGAATTAAAATAAATAAACATATCAAAATTAATATTTTAATAGAATAATAATATATTTGGAAAGTTTATTATTTGGTCATGTTATTGAAAAGTGACTAGCTAAATTTATAAAAGTAAATTTTCTAATTATTAAATTTTGACCAAACTTTATTAAGTATACTAACACGATCTTAGAACTTATATTTGATGGGTCGGGTCTAATTATCTATTCCTCTTTTTCTTCTAATTTTTAATTAACAAAAAATTAAGTTTGTGCAGACGTAGTCCGTCTATGTGCATTGACTCAGCCCCTTGGAAATGTTTGTCAACTCATGATCACGATCTTACTTTACTTTGCAATACTACAACCTGGTCATGCATGATGCCTTCAAGGCAATTTGGATGCTGTTGGCGGCCGGGGGAGAGATCAGAGAGAGAGAGAGAGAGAGAGAGAGAGTTTAACTTCAGAAACTAGATGCTGCTGGAGGTATACATATATGTAATCATGATCTGCAGGAACTTTTAGGCCTCAAAAACAGTTAAGAAAATTAAGCTATTCTCTAAGGAGTCGATTTGGAAAAAAACTATATAGTTAACAACTAATTAAATACTTATAGAAAACCAAAAAACCATACCCGAGAAAAGACGTATACGTGGATACAGAGCATGCAGCGAAATGAACGGAGAAGAAAGGTCAAATGCGATCTTTGATGGCCAATTGTAGCCATCTTAAATCCCATCCCTGAGCAATAATTTATAATAATTTAACACTACAAGAAAAATGGATTTTTGTGGTTAATTTATTACGACTAAAAGACTATTCACAATTAATTTTAGTTACAAATAGTCATTTCGCTGAAATTAACTGGTCACAAATAAGCAGTTTTCTTATAGTGTAAGAACCCTAAATCACATATATGCTCATTTATATATAATCTGCAACCTTCAAAATTAAGGAATATTGAAAACCCAATTTTCATGACCGCCATCATATGTATATGCTGTCTATAGAAATATCTATATATAGCAACAGCCATAACCAAATTAAAGAGAAAACGTTGTAATATAATGTTAAAGAAAATGGCGTGTAGCAACAATAATATTTCGGTTTATTTCCAGTGATTACTGCTAGAAGTACTCATCCATCTATTTATCTAGAACAGCTAGCTGATCATTTCATTTCGCGTGCAATAGAATTTTCGAGACAGACGGCTGCGTACGTAGTACGTATATAAGTTTCCAAGTGTATACTATTATTAAACGTACGTTGGAAGCTAGTTTACTGTAGCTGGGATCTTGAACAAACAGACAAAACGATTCGGAGAAATTAATTAGCTAGCTAGCTAGTAAAAAATACAGAGATAGTCGATATTATATATCCAAGTGAATTTGAGGGAATTTTTTCGGTACTTTAGGTGCCTATATATATATATATCTGTCTTTCTCAAAGAGTCTCTAATTAAACATCCAAGTGTGTGTATATATATATATATATATATATATATATATTAATTGTGTCACCTAAAAATAATGTCTCCCAATTAAACCAATGAGAATTAATCCACGCCCGAGTCTAGGTCATGATCATGTGCAGGGTCAGTCATATTCATGCATGACGGTGATGCATGAATTAATAGCGGCCTGTTAGTTGAGCCATGCAAATACCACTTCTTCCTTCATCGATCACCGCCTCATGTTTTGACTACACTTGGTCAACTACTGGTTAATTTTGCATGCAATATTGGAAGGAGTACTACTTCGTTTACCTTACCAAACCATGTCACTGCAGCGCTTACTAAGTACACCCCGTCCCCTAGCTCTCATCTCCTATATAAGTCCACCGCACCTCAACTTCTTCTTCACCCTCATCTATCTCCCTCTCCTCATCTCTCGACCTCTCCCATATATAGCAGTCAAGTTGCGCTTCCTGCTAAGCTTTGCCCTTTTTATCTCTAGATTAGTTAATTATTTCTTGCCGTTGATCAGTACCCCCTTTTCTGTCTCTCTTATACACATAGATCATTCACTTAAAATCTTAACCATATATAGCAAATTTTCTGCCTTATTAAGGATAGTAGCTTACATCCATCATGTCGCCTGCAATGAGAAATTTGGCAGTTGAAAGCGAAACCAAAGGGGGAAATGATTCGACAGAAAGCGAATTCCACAAAGGAGTGAAACATTTATGCGAGAAAGGAATAACAGGAGTTCCAAGCAAGTACATATTGCCCGTCCCTGACCAACCAAAGTCATCGAAAGGCTCCGGTAGTGTTAGCAACCCGAATTTAAAGTTACCAGTTATCGATTTTGCAGAGTTGCAAGGCTACAGTAGATCTCATGCTGTCAATTCCCTCAGAAAAGCCTGCGAAGAATTCGGGTTTTTTCATGTAAGTCTTCACAGATTTATTCCGAATTGGCATGCCAAAAACGAAGCTAATTTTGTGTTTTGGGGTTTCTCTTAACTTCTTAATATTTGAATTGGTGCAGTTAGTAAACCACGACATTCCAAGGGATGTGATTGAAAATATGATTGATGTTGGTAAAAGGTTCTTTGACCTCCCATTCGAGGAGAGATCCAAGTACATGTCAACTGAGATGCGTTCACCGGTCAGGTATGGGACTAGTTTTAACCAGAATAAAGATGAAGTCTTTTGTTGGAGAGACTTCTTAAAGCTAAGCTGCCATCCCTTGTCCGACGTTCTTCCCTTTTGGCCTTCTTCTCCTGCGGACCTAAGGTGATTAGTTCTACTCACTACTCTCCCTCTCTCTCTTTCTGTGATCTCTCACATACAAAGACACATGCATGCACCAGTTATTGTTTACTTAAAATTTTAGTTGAGCTTGATAATTTACTTAACATATTGTTTACATATGTTAACCAATATGTTCTTGCAAGAGTCAATTATGTTAATTATCATGCATCAATATCTTGAATTTAAATGTTTGAACAGGCAAGCGGTGGTTAACTACTCAAAGAACACTAAAGTATTGTATCTGATGCTAACGGAGGCCATCCTAGAGAGCCTAGGATTGGTGGATACAACGAGAAATGAGAACGAAAATGATGGGTTAAGAGAATTCGAAAACGGAAGCCAACTCCTTGTGTTGAATTGCTATCCAAAATGCCCTGAACCTGATTTGACATTAGGCATGCATCCCCATTCGGACTATGGCTTCCTAACACTGCTTCTACAGGATGAAGTTGAGGGTCTCCAGATACACCATGAAGGAAGATGGGTAACAGTGGAACCCCGCCCTGATTCATTTGTTGTCAACGTCGGAGACCATCTTGAGGTTAGTATTTAATCAAAACAATAAAAAGCCATGGATACATCATTAATTAATTATTCTGCTTAACATCAGAACTTTACGAACAATCTCTTCTTAGAATGTAGATTTCTAGATTTTCTTCAAATTTATAGTAACAGTGATTGATTAATATTATAATTTGGTTGATCTGTGTACGTTATACATAGGTACAAATTCGATGAAATATTAGTACTTTAAGGCTGATATATATATATATATATATATATATATATATATAAGGTTAATGCACTTCATAATTAACACGTGATCCAGAAATTAATTTTCTGTATAAACTGATATATTCCAAAGTGGAACATGGTATGATCAGTCAATCTGGCCAAAATGAAATATTAGGTTTCCTTGAAACGCATGCAACATGATCTGCTTCATGTATGTATATATACATATATATATATATGTGTGTGTGTGTGTCTATTTATGTATCATGAATGTATGTGTCATGGTTAGGTATTGATGATGATGATATATATATATATATATATTAGAGAGAGAGAAAGCTAGTCAATTTTTAAATTTGAATTATTCTTTGACGTTTTATGCAGATATTTAGCAATGGTCGATACAGTAGCGTACTTCATCGGGTTCTTGTCAATTCCTCGAAAACTCGAATTTCTGTTGCTTCGTTGCATAGCCTGCCATTCGATAGCACGGTTCAGCCATCACCAAAACTCATAGATGAAGCCAATCCGAGGCGTTACAAGGATACAAACTTCGCCAGTTTTCTTGACTATTTATCTTCCTGTGAACCCAAGAGAAAGAGTTTCCTTGAGTCTAGGAAATTGGCTTGATGATCAATCGAGCTAGCTAATTATTAATCGAATAAGCGCATACATATATATATATGTGTGTGTGTGTGTGTGTGTGTGCATATATATATTTCAGAATTAGAAAAAGTTTCGAATTAAGCACTATTTGTAACTTTTGAAACATATATATAATATAATATAAGATTAATTCTGGAAAGAATTACTGGCATTAATATGTGAAGAAAATGTTCTTGATTATTATTATTAAATTTTGAATATCATGGTACGATAAATTAAGCAGATAATAAATTTATGATCCAGTTCGTAAGAGAAAATTCTTGATTTTTTTTTGGTCAAACAATTAAAAAAACACCTTGTGAATTGTACTATTTTCTTCATATTTGACCGAATTCATCAAGTGGATCACCACAACGAAAAACTTACACCGCATCTTTCTAGCTAGATCGATTTTGTGAACAGAAGAACAAGGCCGGGGGTTGATGATCTTGATCGATCACATGACCTTTTATAAATTTCGCCATTTTGAATAATAAGCTGATCATGTCATTATCTTTGGGGCCTATTAAATCAAAGATAAGAATATTCTCGTGCATATTATCGAGCAGCTCGAAAAACACGACCTCGTTCGTTCGGGCGATCAAGTACATGATCATCACGCGTTATCATCTTTTTTTTATATAAAATTATGAAAACACTGAAGAAAAACAAGGTAATTCATCATACTTTCATACCCATATTATATTTAGAGTCGAGGTTGCAGTCATTTAAGGCCGGCATGCATTAGCAAACACTCATCACGTACGAAGATATTGACATCATGGAATTGATTTCGTTTTCTCTCTTTGGCAATTAGCAAATCAAACCAACCAATTAATTCCTAGCTATTTTAGTACCAGCTTAAGTTTTGGCACTTAGCAGATGTTAATAATTCTGTCTACATTACAAACTAACCTTTGCTGTTGTTGGGAGACCATTGAAAGGTAGCCTCTACGGCTCTAATTTCTGCCTCTCTTCATTCATAATTTTCAAAGTCATGCACGTTAAGTTGCAACTACTTAAATTACATGATTGCTGTCCATTGATGGATCAACAACCCACGATGTGAAGACTTTGAATGGGTCACCCCAGTCCATTTTAGCAAGAAAAACTTGGACCGGTGATGACTTTTTTGTTTCAGTGCTCCATTTTCGGTCCTCCGAGCAGACGTCCGATCCAGACAAGGCCCTTTATTTATCGAATCCATTAACCCATTTTGGCTATACTGAGAATAGATAGAGTACTTATTGGCTCTTACCAATTTTAGTTTTTAGGATAATTAACCGCTCACACTCACTCTTAGTTCACATATGAATCACTAATAGGCATTTTTATTTTTACTAAAAGCCATGAAACGCTGCATGAAGTAGTCATGAGTCATGAATGACTTCATGAAAGTTGAAGGGAGATCATTAAGATTCCATGAAAGTTGGTACTGAACGTAGTTTCCACGCGTGTATAAGTACGATCCAAACCCTCCATTCTATACATATACACATGTATATATATATATATATATATATATATATAGTCAAGGGGTACGATCTGGTTATGCCAGAATTAAGTGTTCTTGTTTGTACTCTCTTCATCTGTTTTTCTTTATTTTATTGGTACAGAATCTCATGTGCATATAGTCTTACCAAAAGTCACTGAATGAAGGGACATACTTCCAATAGTCATTCTGACAGAGCCCCAAGTAGAGCCATAACGGAAGGGGAAGGGCCAAAATAAATAAACGAATGATAGATATTTTATTTACGGAAGAATGGATGAATCAACAGTGCCATTTGTTATTCCAATTATACAATGCAAGATGTTCAGTATATAATCAGAAAAACATTGGCAACTACTGAATACTCTACTTAACTCTACACACAGGAGCCTCAGGAGCTTCCATTTGATGCAAGTGATCCACCCCCATATTTCCTCCTTCAGATCTTTACCGCCCATTCTAAACATAATTTTATTTCTTTCTTCTTTTTTCTTTGTTAACACTTCACCTTTTTACAGTATGGAATAAGCTCGGATCACCTCGACGATTGGCGCTCTACACAATGGGCATTTTCCTCCACCACGAACCAACTCATTTGCACATTTTGAACAAGTGCACATGTGCCCGCATCTGCAAAAAGTTCACAGTTTCTGAGCGTGAGGAACCCAGACACAAACAATAACAAAATGGGTATCCCCAAAACAAGAAAGAAAAACTTCAAATTAAAGGAAGTCGTTAAAAGAATATTGAATATACCTGTACAAGAGTGAATCAATGTGGCTATCACAACAAACACAGCAAGTCCCTTTCCTCACATGACCCCATTTTGACCCGTCTTCTGACGACTCAGCGCTGAAGCCTGCAACATAGTTGTATTTTTCATGTCAGATTTTATGATAACAAAGACAGAAGCATAAACAACAAACTACTTTTTGACTATGAACAAAAGAAAACCAATGGTGGAGGTTAGCTTGAATGGAAGGACCTGCACTTACATTCTGTTCTAAAAAAAAAGGCAAAAGGACATTTTTGAAGCATATAGAACAATGATGAATGGCATTGAAAATGTAAAGAAACCTTTTTCACCAGCCGATCGATTCAGAGCTGCAGAGACTTCCTGTCTCACAGAGCGCTGCAACTCTAGTTGCATATCCATGCAGGCCTCCAACATCCTCTGCATGTGGCTCATTCCTTGCTGAAGTCTTGCCATATCTGCTCTCAGATCATTAATCATCTCCCATTCCTGATCCAAAACAATATTCACATTAGATGCAAGCATTAACAGGTTCAAAAAGCAAAAGAGGATTTTATACTCGCAAGCCCACTTCCCACTAATCATCAGTAGAATTTTCCAGGAAAAACATAAAATCATCAGTAGAACAGGTCCTATTGGCAGTAAGAATCAGATCTAAACTCCATTTTATTATAAAACTAGCTAAGATGAAGTCCAGGCAATCACACAATGAAACTGTTAAAGTTTTTTTTTTTTTTTTTTTTTTATCAGTAACTTTTTAAGTTTTTTTTATTGGCACTGGGTGTCCGAGAACAGCGTCTGGACTAATCCCGGGGGAACAGCGTCTGAACTAATCCCGGGGGTGCATCATAGGCCCTGGGCAACGAGTTTTCCGCAAGTGCACCTAGGGTAATTCAAGGAAAAAAATCCCCCAGTTCGATGGCCCCTAGAGATTGTTTGCACCCAAGAGGATTTGAACCTTAGACCTTGGGGGGGGGGGGGGAAACCTCCAAGCCCAAGGCCTTTACCACTTGAGCTAATCCCTAGGAGTTAATCAGGACATCTCATGAAATATTAAGTTGCACCCATAATCTTATGTATAAATTTTCTTAAAATCCATTTTTTTTTTTTTTATCAAAATCTTATGTATAAATTTACATTAGTCATTTCCGAAAAAGGTAGTCACCATCTCACGTGATCGTAACAATATACTGAGATGAAGTCCAGCCTAAATGCCTAATATTATTGTTCCAATCCTCCAATAAGCCCACATCTGGAGCTATGAGAGATATTTTGTTTAGTGAGGAAGTGCCTGACATGGGAATGCAGGGGGAAATTTGAGTTTATATGCAATGGTAATATTTAGTTCCTCAATTTGTAGAAGAAAGATGGCTCACAATTTCTGTGCGATGCAGGCTATGCCTAGACCAGCCAGTGTGATGCAAGTCCTGGTGCCAAAGTGGCTGTGGAGGGGGCACCGGTGGAGATGGTAACACGAGTGAAGGTCTGTTAATGGCATCACGTTGATCCTCATTATGCTCATCCCTCTGTTGATCCTGATCCTGGTCAGGTGAAGCAGGAGTTGGTGTAGGCAAGTTTCTATGCAAATCCCAGTCAATGGGAGCACGACCCTGCCTTTCTACATATGACTGTATTAATTGATCCAGACTTTCACGGAAACCACTACGAAGTAGATTAGAAACGCTTCTCCTACAAGATAAGGGAGACAAAAGAATCATTATATGAATGTCAAAAGCAAGGGTCCAACATCCAAGCGGTTCTTAACCCAAATAAAGCCTTCTAAAAATGATCAAATACCTGCTCAGAAGTTCCCTGAGTTCCATGCTGTACACATTATCATCATCAGGTGGATGAAATCGATTGAACCTTCTAACTGGAATAGCACGACGAATTCTTGGAGGAGCTGAAGGCCCCACTGGCCAATTTTCAACAGCCTCCCGAGAACCATCCTCATGCCAAACCCCCCGGGTTCCTTGGGAATGGCCCTCTTCCCCATTTATGTTCCTCAAAGTTTCTTGGGGCCAATCATTGATCGAATTGCCTTGCCAATTTGCATCCATATCTTCAACATTGCCATCTCTCCACCCATTAAATTGACCAAAGGCTGTCTGTTGCCAGTTACCTCTCTCATCTTCAGTTATTTGTTCTTGCCAATCCCCTCCTTGATTAGCAGTTCCTTGCCAAACTATATTGTCAACAGCTCTGTTGGTTTCCAAGTTCCTTGTTTGATCAGGCAACTGATTGACATCACTATTCGGACGCCTAAACTGAGATTGCTCATGATTTTCAAGTTGGATATTCAGTGAAGCATTTGTTTGAGTCCAATCATTTCTAGGATCATTGATGTTATTGTTAGATGGGGTATCTGAATGGCTGCCTACTTGGCCACGAACAATGTTTTCCAATCTGGAGCGGAACCCGTCCCTAAATGAGAAAGTGGACGTGTTATTATGCCAATCAAGTAACAAGCATAACAGCTCCATTTTTGTTTGGACAACAATTCTTATACTTCTTGAAATAAAGGCAATGAACGGATCGTTTCACTCTTCCCAATAATGAAAGACTATTAATATAGACTATAACCAATATTCCAAATAAGACATTTATATATGCAAATAGTTTGTCTGTATCAAAAATGGATGTTTCAAGCTCGCGTAGTGAACATCATTTCTCCGTAAAATGTTAAGAGCTTTTTTTCTTTTTCTTTTTTGATAAGTAAGAAGTAAGTTTCATTGATAGGAATGAAAAATAGGCATAGCCCATGTACACACAAAAGAAAACGCCTAAATACATTCTAAGAGCACTAAATTAATGATAAAAAATCATGCACATTATTTCCATTCAGGACAATGGCTGAATAAAATGTTAAGAGCTTTAGTGCATGTTTGGGATTGCGGTAGAAAATATAATTTACAGCTTCGGGTTTATACCTTATAACTTAAGTAATAAGTTCTATTATTATTATTTGTTGTTTGGTAACCATGTGTTTAAATCACTTTCAAACATGTTACATTTGTTTGGAAATAAATTAAAAAAAAATGCGTTATGATGTAGAAAAGACGACGATTAGATTTTTTAAAAATTATTATCATATCCTTGAAAGTTAAAAAATTGTAATTATCTTGAAGTTGTATGGGTATTTTCGTCCATTGACAGTTTTTTAAAATTTGAATTACGTTCAGCATTATCCGAAAAAGCACCGAAATGATGTTTTTCCTCAAACGAACTTTTTAACTTATTTGAGATTCAAAAGTACTTTAATATGTAACATCCCAACAACCTAATTTTTTCATTAAAGAGCTTTTAAGGCTATTTAAACACTTTTTAAAACTCCTAACGCAATTCCAAACAGGCCCTTAGACTGTATAAGATACTACTTTAACGAAGGTACTAAAAGTTCATTCCAGAATACTAAAATAGTTATCGTTACATAAACCGCAGTTCCTCTCATTCTAAACCATGTAAACTATGCTCAATCCTTCTTTCAAGGAACAAGGCTACTATTCCAATAGGCTATTCCAAAAATGATAACGTGATCAATTAAAAAGAAGTGAAAAGAACAAGTTAGAATCATTAAGTATTAAGAAATGAATAAAAAGTTTGTGTACCTTAAACCAGAAACAGTATGTCTTTGTCTCAACTGAACTAACTCACTCGCTGCCATAGACGGTGGTCTCTCGTCCTCAATAGGTCTTTCATTTCTCAAGAATCTACCTCTGAGTAATGACTGGAAAATGTTACTGCATTAGTAGTCAGACCAAGGCTATATATGCAAGAAAAACATCCTGATGACATATAACAAAACTCGATATCAGTCAATAAGTATTAAGCTTTACCTCAATGGATTTCTTACCTACCAAGTACCAAGAAAACATCGTCACATGCTAGGCCACCATTAGCATGAGATTATTTACAGAAAAATCTTTAGAAAGGCATACGTGAAAGAAAACAATACTCTTGAAACTAGTAAATGAGGATACAATTGGTATTGGAACTATACCCCCACAATATTATTATCATTTGCCTTGCATTAAAAAATTTCCATAAAAAATCTGAATCTATTTTCTCCAAATAATTGAGCGATTGTTGCAGGTTTTGGTCTTCCCTCCACAATATTTAGTATCCATTATAATTATAACTATTTGATTACATGGGACGTAAATTGGAAGACTTCAAATTGCAATCTTTTTATACAGGTAGAATTACAAAAGAACAAAAAAATTAAGCACCCTTGACTTGGCTTCATGATAGGCAACTGACCTGAATGCGGTTTCTATGAGCAAAATCAGAGACAGCCCGATGCTCCAATAAACCCTGAAGTTCCCTCTGTCTTTCTCTCTCAATCCTCATAAGCAAATCAATCAGAGCTTGTCTTCCACGTAACCTCAACATGTCCCTGCGAATATGCTCAGGTTGGCCTTCATCATTGTCACCAACCATCCCATTACGAATTTGGTCCACCTGGTTACCAAGTCCAGTAGGTTGATCTTCCCTACGGCTCCCACGAGCTCCTCTCTGCTGACTTGTCATTTGCACCCACTCCCTAACATTTCTCACCCTTTCACGCTCTGTTTCACCGAGCCATTCTGCTCTGGGACTATTGTTTCTTCGAACAACATTTGAAGAATGATCACTAACGCCACTCTCCATCCAGCCCCGAACAATGTGCCTCACTCTCTCCCTCTCAACTTCGCCAAGATCTGGAGATTGCTCCCTACTAGACCTGTTATTATCCACACGTTCATTCTGCAAACCCATCTGATCATGAGCCCAGCTCCCAAACTCATTTTCACTCTCAATTGTATCCACCAAACTCCCTTGGTTCTCACTCTCCTGACTATCAGACATGTTTGTACTTGACACAATGGTGTTCGACTCAACACCTCTTTGCTGCCTCAACCTCCTATTCAGCAAATGCTCATCCTCCAACTCCCGCCACCTTTGCAAGATCGCAGATGCCTGAGTGTTTGGCCTCTCCACAGCCCCTTGCCGCCTTGAGGTTGGGGACTGAGACTCCCTCAGAAAAGATGAGTCAAGCATTGAAACCGTGTGCAAACCGGCGAGAGCCATCAACTCAGACTCGCGATTACTCCTCTCAATTGTTGTTATCATCTCCTGTGCCTGCCGAGCAGCCCACCTACTCAAAATACGAGAATGGCGACACCGTGCAGCAGATGACTCTGCCAAATCATCACCCTCCAAATCAGACCTCCTCCGCCTCCGAACTAGCTGATCACCCTCATTGTCCTCATCATCCGGAGTGCGCGTAGAGCTACACGAAGCAAATGACATACAATCATCCAAGTGCCCACGCACAAATTCCTCTAACCCGCGCTCAAACTCGGAGCAGGCATCGGTAGATTCAGGCTTCTGTTGCAGCGGTTGAAAATCGGTCATCCTTACCCAATCCCCACCAGGGCTACACTAAAAAACCAGCTTCAATCCCTCCACAATGTACCCCAATAAAATTACACTGAGCACTCCATTTCGAAGCCAAAAAATAGAATATTTGCTGCTAAACCACCATTCGATCTCTAAAATAAAAACGATAAGTAAAACGACAACGAAAACCAGATTTGGGTCTCAAATTCGCACATTAATCACAAATGAATTCACCTCCCCATACATACCACCTGACAAACAGTTACAAAGTCAGAATCAAAATATTCAAACCGAAAACTTATAAAGAAAATATCGAGATTAATGGATCAATTTGGGACGAATAAGATAGAGCTTTAATAAATCGGGGAAATTAGGGTACGAAAAGAGAAAGGATTAAGATTGCAGGAGAAGGAAACGTACCTTTGAAGCTTTCTATGCGCGCGTGTATGTTGCTCGTCAAACTGTGGGGAAAAAAAGAAAAAGCAAAAGCCCTAGCTCTTTTGAAAGAGAGGAAATATGAAAATGATGAGAGTGTAAAACAGAAATTTGGTTGAAAACGCAGAAGAGAGAGCGATCAAAGTGGGGATTGACATGACATTTTATAAATTAAAGAAAAGGAAAAAAGAGAGCGGAGGGGGAGAGCAGAGAGCTTCCTTCTATTGATTTGTTTTTCTTTTTTAATTTTTGTGTGAAGAGGCAGACAACGTCACAACGGGTCTAAAGGGCAGAGAGAGAGAGAGAGAGAGAGTGGGGGAAGCCGATCTATTGTGGATTAACACGTAGTCGTTTTGTCCTTAATAGATGGGATTATGACACGTCATATCTTAGGAATAAGCCCGTACGGTATGCGTATAGATTAATATTTTAAAATTTTACAACATAAATCATTTTCAATTTCAGTAGATCCTTTAAATTTTATAAAATAGTTTCAAATATATTAAAACCTTATAAAAAAAAATTGTACAATTTTGCAAATAATACATAATAATTAATTATATCGAGTGGGCGATATTAAAAAAAAAGGGGAAAATTACATTTTATTCTTCAAACTAATATTCCTTTTGCATTATATATAACTACTAAATTATCAAATTTATCATTTTACATCCTAAATTATCATTCTTTGTACACTTTTCCTCATCATTTGGATGGTCATATTGTAAAATAGTACTAGGATGGACATGATAAACTAAGAATTTTTCAAAGATTAATTAATTATCAATATTAATTCTAACTAGCTAGCAAATTATCATACAAGCTGTATTTTGCACAAATTTTATCTATAAATTACGTTAGATTTAGATAGTGAGTTAAGATTAAATTTAAAATTTAAAAAAAATTAAATTATTTATTATATTTTATATAAAAATTATAATAATAAGATGAGATGAAATGGAATAATACAAAGTTAAAAAAGATGACCATTCATTTTTGCGATAAAATAAAACAAACTTTAAAACCAAGAAGTGCGAAAAGCAAAGGAGGCTAGTCACTATCTGTTGCAAACACTTTGGTACGGTACTGTTGTCTGTCGGTCCATATTAATTAATTTATATAACATGCCAAAAGGGGTATTGAATAATATAAATTACTAAACAGAGAAATAAGCATAATTTGGACTTGTCATGATCATAGCCAAGTACTGACCTAATTTTAGGTGAGAACACACATTTCAAACTTATTCGGGAATTCTTAAGAGATGAGTTGTGTAGTACTACTTCACCGATATATTTCAAACTCGCGTGAAAATGAAATAATATCCCAATAAGTGAGTCATTTCGCCTAGTTTCCCAGCCCTCTTATCACCAATTTCCCCCATGTTCTTTTTGTCTTTGTTTTCCAATAACAATAACAAAAATTCAAATAAGGGTCAATTTGGAGGATAAATCATAAATTGTACTGCTGATGAGGTGTATGCAACATTTATAGTTTGATATATAGATTGGATTGTAATCGGATAAGGAAGGAATAGGCATTATTCGTTAAAAATAACGAGATATTATACTCTTAAACGGATGTGTAGGGCGCATTATATATATCACTTAAATTGTAAGGTTTAATTTATAAAATATAACTTTAAAATTTTATATTTTAAATCAATTTATGTCATATAAGTATTTTATTACGTGTATTATGTACATCAATTTGAGAATAAAATTTTTATTTTTAATATAAAAATTTTACTGAGAATCATTTTAATGAGAATATCATGTGATGTTGAGGGTATGAAATGGTTTAGACACCGTTTGGATAGTGAAATGAGATGAGATGGAATCGTTTTAAACGAAAATTTAAAAGTTGAATAAAATATTGTTAGAATATTATTTTAATAATATTATTATTTTAAAACTTGAAAAAATTAAATTGTTTATTATATTGTGTAGGAATTTGGACAAGTTATAATGATAAGATTGAATGAAATGAAATCGTTTATGTATCCAAACGGGATCTTATTTATACATAATAAAAATAAAAATTAATATTATTTAGGGCTGGTTTAGACAGTGAGATAAGATGAAATGGTTTTAAATGAGTTAAATAAAATATTTTTAGAATATTACTTTTAATATTATTATTATTTTGAGATTTGAAATATTGAATTGTTTACTATATTTTATATGAAAATTTAGAAAATTATAATGATGAGATGAAATGGATTGAAAGTATTTCTGTATTGATAACACTATTAAAAAAGATAACTGTTACAATTATAAAAAAATTACACAAAAACAATCTTACAAACTAATTTGATTTTATCTGATCTGTTAGATTTACTTTATAATAAAAGTAACTTTATAATCTAACGAACCACATCAAATCATATCAGTTTATATAATTATTTTCATGTAATGACTTTATAGTTGGAATATATTCCTTAAAAAAAGAAAGCAACAGGTGCTGATTAGAAAACGCAGTAAAGGTAAAGACTAGTACTCATCATGTGGTTCAAAAGTCTGGGTAACAAGTACAGTAACAACGCAGAGACAGGAGAGAATAAAAGAATAGCTTGTGGCAGTACCAAAGCAAGCAACTAGAAAGTCAAGAAATATAAATAAATTTTAGTATTTTTTAAGAAATTTATAGGAGAAGGACCAGTGTATCTATCAATATATATATATAGGACTTGCCACGAGGGAAATATGGTCCTTGTCTTACTCTTAAAGCTTAATGGGAGTTGAGCATGTATCATTCATGTACGTTGGGCTGCCTTTTTCAACGTTGCTGAGTGCTGATGTTGAGAACTGAACTCAAGAAGAAAGGGAAAAAAAAAAATGTCTTTGAGAATATATATAGTTCTCTAGACTCTGCTTGAACTGCTTCTTGCAAAGTCATAGATCTGAGAAGCAGGTTGAAGAATATTGTGAGAAGCAGCCCATCCATAATCTTAATCCTTTAATCTGTTAAGCAACCGTAGGCATAGGTGCTAAGGATAAAATTAGTGGGTCTTGTTTGGTTATATAGTTTAGATGAGACGAGATGAAATATTTTGTTAAAAATTAAATAAAATATTATTTTTATTTTTGAATTTGAAAAAATTGAATTGTTTATTATATTTTGTATAAGAGTTTGAAAAAGTTATAATAATTATATGAGATGAGATGAGATAGTTTGATTTTGTATAACTAAACCAGTCGTGTTTGTAAGTAGCAGGTCGATCAAGAATATTGTCAGAAGCATCCCATCCTTTCAATCTTAATGCTTTAATCTTTTAAGCAATAATAGGTGAAATAATGTTAGATATAGTTATAAAGTGTGCAAGCACCGCATATTTTTATAGAAAAATAATGAAATCTACTATTTAAAAATAATTCTTTTATATAGATTCTATATTTATCTACTTTTTTCAATGGACGACTCAATGACTGTATCTAAAATTTTTTTAACGTGAGAATTGGTCAAGTTATCCAAACATGGCCTACGGATACATGAGACGCGCAATGGTAAGAACAAAATCCACTGTAAAGGTATACAACTTACAAGCTCTCATCCACCATTTTCCCCTTTATTACAAGGTGGAGAAAAGAAGAAAATATCCAACATGTAGAGAAAGTATATCCATTTATTTCTTGCACCAAACACCAAATTCTACTACTTCATAAAGAAAGTCCAAATTAAACTCGTATATAAAGAATTATAATCATGACTTAATGTGAGATCAATTATAAATATGATCTTTTATATATTTTATTATACAACCAATTTTATTTTTCTCCCTTCTTCTCTTTCTCAGATTCTGATAGAAGATTATTTATATTCATGTAACCAGCATAGGCGACTAGCCAACTACAATAAATATTAAAAAGAAAAATAAATCTATGTGATAGATATATATATATATATATATCATAATTTGTTCTTTTCTTTATTCTGGATCCACTTTTTATTTTGCAGCTCTCGTATGGCATGCAAAGAGTACTGATCTACAACAAGATAATAAAGCATAATTGAAAGCCCTTTAATTAGTGATTGCAGGACAAGATTCTTCGAAGATGTTGCTTTCTCTGAAAGTCAAGAATTTTTTTTCCCTTTTAAGACCTAGCGGTAGTGGAGTATTATGATATCATTACTATTAAGTGTTTCACTATTATTTATTATTTTATTATTATTTTTTATCTATCTTTTATTATTTTTTTATTACTATTCATAGAATATAAGAGATCACGTCACTATTCAAACGCAATCTAAATATAAACTCAAGAAAAATCTAAAGCTCGAGTAATTAAACTACTATTCGTGTTGGTCATTACTAATAAGACTGATGTTATGACCGATATTGAAAAATCCTGCTTATCATTCTCTATAGTATTAATGTATGTATTTAAATAGAATGACAAGAAATCACATGTTAGTATATAATATGGGATGATAAATAGCATTTTTTTTTATGAATATTAGTAAATAATCGGTTTTTTCCAATTTTCAAATTTTCTACAACATAACAATGGTCTCCTTAATTAATCAATATTTGTAGCCAACAATCATTTTGTTTTTTAGCAGTTAATCTCAATCAATTAGTACAAATCCCATGCATGTAGTAGTGTTGTTTGATAATAATCAGCCTGCATAATATATATATATATAAACATGGACGTAATACATGATGATACGTTAACCCCGAATCAAGATCGTAAGAACTCCTTTGTATCGCTAATAAATGAATGCCTTGAGATTCGATTTCAAGATATAAAAGCATAATAACAAAGTACTGATTTCCCTAGATATGTAAATACTCCCGGCCGGCCAACTCTCAAAAGCAACGTCGTGGCCATCAATGATTCAATATCTATATCTTATCTTCTCATGTATCCGCATATCAACAGTGCTTTTTGGTTTACTATTTCTCTTCTGGTTTTGTTCCTCGTGTGTCGGTCCACCTGCATAGGATCCGTCGCGCAGCGAAATGAAGAATGTTCCTCATGGAGCCCACGTGTCTCTGCAGCTGCATGCCGACATACTCCGTTCCTTCCTCTTGATCAATTTATTTATATATATGTACCCAATCTAATAAGATAAGGATGGGTCTTGAAAGATAATGATAAAATAAACATGAAGTGGATAAAGGGTTGGTGTAATATTGTTTGACACTAATTTAGACTTATCAAATGTAGATCATAGGGTTACGTGATTTGTCTGATGTGTCTTTCTTTATTAGATTTTTGGAATATTAATAAATCATAAAGTATTTATTGTGTTCTGACTAATTAATATACAAATGTCGTAAGCCAATTCTCTTGTATGTTTATTATTTTTCTCTCACTTAAAACCCTTCAATTTAGATCAGATATGCAAACATGTGATAAGTTGAAGACCACAAGACTCGCTGTAGTTGCAAAAACCAGACCACATCATGTGACATGTGATGTGGGTACGCGTATGTGCGTTGAGTGGAAGAGACGTAATCCAAGGACAATTATTTATGTATGTCCATTAGTATGCGGACGAAGGCTTCGGTATAAGATATATAAGATAAGAAGAAAGTGTACAGGCTAAGTTAGGTAGTGATCTATCAATCGCATCTTTAATTCATCATCTCCATGCAATTTGTCTCCTCTGCATCACCCAAATGATTCTCTAGGTTTCTGCAAAACGCCATCTCCAACTCCAATTACAAGTCGGATATCATAATTCGATCCATCCTCACATTCTGCGCCTTTGGAGCTACATATATGGGGGTTTGGTATTGTATGGATCGAGAACGTGAATGGGTCAGAAATGGTGGCCTCTTTAAGAAACAAAATCACATATCCATGTCTTTGCTGGACTTTGGGGTTTATTTTTTTAAGGCGACATGATATTGTGTACAAGATTAGAATACCAAGTAGTTATTGATATTATTTTAGGAGCTGTGAAAATGAAACAACATCGTTGGGTCCATGCAGTATCTCACACACACACACATATATAATATAAATTCAATTTCCACCTTACAACTTTTTTAAATTTCAACACAAAATATAATAAATAATTTAATTTTTTCAAATTTCAAAATAATAATAATATTAAAAAATAATATTTTAACAATATTTTATTATCTCAACTCAGTTCAACATCCAAACGCAACCTTAGGTTTCATTTGCTTCATAAACTCATCTCAACTCATTATTACAACTTTTTCAAATTCCAATACAAAATATAATAAACAATTCAACTTTTTCAAATCTCAAAATAATAATAATAATTTTTAAAAAATAATATTTTAATAATATTTTATCATCTCAACTCAACTCAACTCAGTTCAATATCCAAACGCATCATTCTAGTTTTAATTTGGAGAGTTTTTAATCTGCAGACACACACACAGATATATATATATATATATATATATATATCACGCATTGTTTACACATTCTATTTATTATTTTTCACTTTCATATCGTTAATTTGGAATATAGATTTGTTAAGACCACTGAAGAAATAGAAACTCTTTCTAAGCCCCTTAAATCCACTTTTATGATAGAAAATGCTATTCATAAATATATATATAGAAATGTTTTTCAATATCCTCTCATCCCCTTGGAATAAATGAAATCTACTCATTTACGACATGTTGTATTGATCTTATTGAAAATTGATCTACAGAAAGTACACGTCCAACAATTTGTTAACTCTCATGATCTCCAATGCCCCATGGACGAGGCCCGTGTTCTCTCTACAGTATGTCTATCATGTCCGAACTGATTGGACAGCACAAGCACACAGAACAGATTTCCCTCCATACGTGTGACAATTCAATGTCATTTTCATTTTAGTTTGCACGTCCATTTGGTGTTGCATTTTTTTTTTTTTTTTCTTTCAACAGAATTTGAGAATATTATTAGTGGTAGAGAGTGTTGTGGGTGCAAAATAGTTGTCAAAAAAGGGTGTTATCCATCCACCTACCATAGTACCACCTATTAAATTAAGCTTGCAAATTCCCCAACTAAATATGCGAGATTATTGAAAATGAAAGATTATATAAAGGTAGGATAATATACTTTCAATTCAGACATGTTTTATTTTTCTTATTTTGTTGACCTTTTGGAGTCCTCTACTTGTCTTTATCTCTATTATATTTTGGCATTTACCGATGAAGAGAGAACATCCATAGATTCGCCCAGATAGCCATGGCCTACGTAAATTATAATGGAGCAATATCACTGGCTAGCTAGTCTGCTACCATCATTCTAATCAGTAATCTTAGGCTTGGGCTTGCAAGTGTAAATTGTAATGGTGATGGGCAAGTCCTCACAAGATCAAAGAAATTGGTCATATTGTGATTAAAGAAAGTGAATCTTAATTTTTATGGTAAGTGAATCTCTATTATCTATTTATAAAGGTCATGGAGGCTGGAGCACCGAAAACGAAGCAGAAGAAAAGATGAAAATGTCCAAAGAAACATAACATCAACACGATTCAGCAGTTACAACCACATAGAATATATTTCGAATCAAGTTAGGTTTACACCAATCTAAGCAATCTGGGCCTTTTCAAGAGTGACGATGATATCAAAAAACCAAGCCACAGGCCCTTTACCACCAACTATAGACAGTATGAATAGGTCCGATTTCGGAGTGATCTAGGCCTTTCTACTATGGATTAGGAACTAAAAAACAGAAACGAATTCTCACTATGTCCAACCTATTTATTAAGATATATATTTTTTTATATACATAACATATAATATTTTCATCTTAGTATATGGAAAATGAATATCTTAATACAATCGAATGAGTTTCACGTCTATAATCCGGTACTACCTAATAATTATTTGAACTTATTGAATAGTGAGTGATTTTTTTCCTTTTCAATATGAATTCCTCAATCTCTTGTTCTGTCTTGAAATTCATAAAGATATGCTTAGCTAAAGATTCAAATGATAAATCTCAACAGGCAAAGATCCTACAACCTTAGGGAGCAAAGTAATGAATTAATTGCGTGCAAACTAAGCCCACAGATAAGTAACTCAGATAAAATAGTAACAGTCTACGGCAACACGGAGTTTGTTAATTTAATTTTCCTTTCACAATGCAATCTAGGGGTCACAGAAAATGGTATATAGTCTAACCATGTCGCGAAGAACTCGGGGCAGTGGCAACGGTTGTGATGTATAGTCTCAAATCTGACCTGTCCCAAGAGGCTGCCTAGAGGTATCACCAGATGCCCATGCTTGATAGTCCTTCACAAGCTGACAACCAAGAATGAAAATACAACATCAAATAAGATGAACGCGACCAGTACAAGGAACCAGATATCATTTGCCTTGAGCAGACAATTACCAAATATTTAAAATGCTAATATGAGGACCAGAAAGAATGACAATGGAAGGTCATCTAACAGACTTCCACTGAATATAAGATTATCTGCATTTAATTAACATTTGAAATATTACACTGTATTGTTGTTATTATTTTATGTACAAGGTTCTGCATAGTTACATTATATGTTGTATAATAACACATGGGCTCGTAGTTTATTGCTAAGTACAATCTATGCACAACCAGAAGAGAGCAAAATTCGTTATATTAAAAGGTGAGGTAGTGGCACCCAATCTAATGATGAATAAAAGCTTTCTCTGAAACTAAGATGATGGTTCCACCTTCAAATGATCAACAACACAATAGAGCAACTTTATTTGCATGGGAGACAAACAACAAAATATATCCCATACTAGCTGTTAATTTCCACTAGCAAACCTGAGAGAGCATGTCTCAGCCCAAGCTGTGGTAGTCTAGTAGTAGTTGGAAAACAAGTTTACATTTCTACCCGCAAAATATAAAATATATTATAACAGCAGTAGTTACCTTTATTTCCAAGATATCAAGTGCAAAAATTTTGAAAACTTACTAGGCCTCAAGCATAAAAAGGATAAGTGGGAGATCAGCAGGATTCATGCGACCAATTCAGCACCATTCAGCCTATCTATAGTAAGAATTTACCTTTATTTCCAAGAAATCTAGTGCAAAAATTCTGGGAAGTTACTAGGTCTCGAGCATAAAAAGGACAAGTGGCAGATCAGTAGGACTCATGTGACCAGTTCCACACCCTTCGGCCTATCTATTGTAAGAATGTTAAATCAAATAGGCTCGAGTGCATTTGGTTTTTAGGGAGTACTGTTTGTTTAAAAGAAAAACTAAGGGAGGCCTGGGAGCAACCAAAATAGGTAGGTCTAACCAAAAGAAAGTTTCCACATGGAAGCTTCAATTGTACAATTCAAGGAGGAATTGTCGTTGATGTTGTTGAAAACCAAAATTGCTATATGGTTGTCACATCAAAAATTACAACATGCTCCCACATCAAAAATTACAACATGCTCCAAACAAGCAGTTAAATTTAAGCGGAGTGAATTATTTGAAAGTAGCAAACTGCAACTTTCCTATTTGATTTGGTAAATTGAAAGCTAACTAAAATTTCAACAAACCTGTGCCATAAAACGGGGTAGCATAAGCCTTAGTATTTGCTCAAGAACTTGGGTGCCAGTTGATTCAATTGCTTGCACTGGAATTACACGAAATGCAAAAGGAATCTCAATGCTAACCTGGAAGCCACATAATTATCCCAACACAAGCTTTAGATTCTTATAGTTACTTTAAAACCATGTATTATGAATAGAAAAGATCACTTAAAACTCGTAACCTCAATCACAGTATCTGAGGTCAGTCGTTGAGCCAATGAGTTGATATGGTTGCTCCCACATGATATTCGGTTCACCATAGAAGCTGCATTCCCATACCATATTCAATGTCAAAGCAGTCCTGAAAAAAGGCATTATAAACCAAAAAACTCGACATGATAAAGATTTTTCTAGGTGACTTCTATGTCCACCTCTCCATCATTAAATAAATAAACAAATAAATCTTGTGCCAGCTTTTCATTTTTTCACCCAAAGTTTTACTCGTATCACCAGTGAAAGGTTATTGCATAGCATCAAGGTTATTGAAAGTGACAGTAGTTTATCTATATGTCCATCCATATCTGTGCTCCTCTCTCTCTCTCTGTGTGGGGGAAATTCCATATGTAGTTTGAGTACATGTGTTACCCTCGGTAATGCCAGCCATTAGCAATGTGCTTGTCATTGGGGAAGCTGGATTAGTTGTGACAGTCTTTGATGTTGATTACGGCATTTTTGCAACTTGACTCCCTAGTTCAATTAAATCTCCTGACCACCCTTTTTTTTTACCTGAAACACACTTTCTTACAGCTTTCCTAACCAGATCTGATATACATGTTCATGCCATGTAAAATGTAGGAAGTTATTTGTTTTGACTGTGCGGAAAGCTGGTAAGCCAAAATCTTGAAGACCATGGGAGACTGTCAACCGTGTGTGGCGGAATTTGAATCAATAATCTTTTTAATTAACATAGTTCAAATGCCATAAATAGCCACTCATCCTGTTCTACAACATACAAACTACAAAGCAAGAACGGACCATATAATTATGTCCCATTACAAATCTCACTCCGTTTTGTGCCAAGAATATTAAGTCATAAACCAAATACATAATACTCACTAACCGTCAAATTTGTCATTCTGTGCAGCAACAATCGGCGAACCCTCAAGCTGCACCAACAAACCATCATCAGAACAAAAAGAGTACCACCACAAGCACGCTGCAAGATGAAAAGGGAAAATTCAGACCTTGCATGACAAGAGCCTAATGCAACACCCATTGGGCTGCTCTTCCACTCTGACAAGCAAAACAGGGCAAACCTCAAACGCAAAGAACTTAATACTATATACATAACACCTAAACGTGTTTTCATCCACCCTCTCGATCCGTTCTGCATCCAGCACCGAGTACTGACTCGCCGGCAAGCTCATATACTCAACTGCAACAACAAAGAAACCCCCTCATCAAAACCCCAATTATTTCGAATGTTAAGTAAACATAAAAATACATTCGCATCCAATTATTACTTAGTGGCCGTTGGAGTTGCCGAACCGAAATGGACTCTCTACGCCGAGCAACGAATCGGGCTCTCTGTGTTGAATTTGCCAAGATGCGAAGCGAGGGTCTGGGAGATTTCTCAGCTGGCGAAGCTAAACCCAACTGACCATGCCTGAGGCAGAGAGATTTACCAGTGTTCGCGCCTGGGTATGAAGGGGGACTCCATCCAGCATTACAATAACAGTAGCTGCCTATAGCCATCTACCCACAAGTTAATTTATCCAAAAATGATATATACAAAACTATTATTTCCTATCTGGAGGACCTTGAAGATTTGCAGAGGGATGGGCTTCGTGTAAGGGCGTACAGAGGGTAATTTGGATAAGCGGCGAGGGATCAGGCCACGAGGACGCAGGTTGCTACTCCATTACAGTGCTGGAAAGGCGCAACTTATGAGTCACGTGATTATCTTTTCCTATTTCGGCCCTGGCGAATGGGCCAATGGCAAATGCCGTGCGGGGCCTGTTTCTTCGGTTTGCTGCCAAATGCTGTGATTTTACGCAGGCGTATATGAAAAATAAATTTAGAACTTGAAATAAAAGGAGCAGGTTGCGCACAATCCTCGCCGCTCTCATCCAAAACCATGAACCTGTCGCCTTATTCCAGTCCTTTCGCCAAAATGCGCCGCTGTGATTCAATTCATGATCAACTAAAATCCAATGATAATCAAGTGAAAGTTCGAATGAAAGGAGAAAAAATATGTATTCCATTCATTAATGCCATCGAATTACAACGAGAGACGCTAATAACCCAAAAAATCTTTACATTCAGGAACCGTTAAACCAATTCAGAAAGTACCCAAACAACCCCACTAGAACCTGAATGTTTTCCTGCAATACCAAAACCCTAAGAGCTGGTGAACTTTGTGACCGCCTTAGTGCCCTCCGACACGGCGTGCTTGGCAAGCTCGCCTGGCAAGACCAGCCGCACCGCCGTTTGGATCTCGCGCGAAGTAATTGTCGGCTTCTTGTTGTAGCGTGCGAGTCTGGAGGACTCCTGGGCGAGCTTCTCGAAGATATCGTTGATGAAGCTGTTCATGATCCCCATGGCCTTGCCGGAGATCCCGATGTCCGGGTGGACCTGCTTCAACACCTTGAATATGTACATCTTGTACGTCTCCACGCTTCTCTTGGCCTTCTTCTTCTTCTTGTCGACGCCCGACGAGACCGTTTCTTTAGGGAGCTTCTTCTCTGCCCTTGGCTTCTTCTCAGCTGCCGCCGCCGCTGCCGGAGCTTTCTCCGCCGGCTTCTTCTCGGCTGGCTTCTTCTCTGGCTTGGGCGCCATTGGAAATGCTAGAGAAAGAAAGAGCGCTTGATTTGTTTGGAGTTTGTAAATTGGAGGTGATAAGAAGTATGGGCATGGAGAATTTGTTTATATAGAGGCGCGAGATGAAAGCTGATTGGTTTATTTCAAGTGACGCGGATACATGAGGTGGACGGTTGGATTTTCATAAGCAACAATTGATGGTAGAGATTTCATTTTAGATGGTGGGATTTCATAAAAAATTGAATTCTAGTGCGCGTATTTTCATGCGTCTTTAGCCCCGAGGATTGTAAAAGGGAGGGTATTGTGAGCGGCAAACTGGGTCGGTGGGTATTACTGAAAATGTTCTTGCCACGTTAGTTACAAATTAAATCATCACATAATTAAGTTTTTATATAAAATATAATAAATAATTTAATTTTTATAAATTTTAAAATAAAAATAATATTTTATTCAACTCTCATCTCATTTTATCTATATAATCAAAAAATATATTTCATAAACATTTTTATAATTACAAACAAAAGTTATTTTTTAATTTTCTCAAATTATATTTTTTTAAGTCCTATTTTAGATTAGAATCTCATCTCAATTCATCTCATTATTATAATTTTTTTAAATTTTATACAAGATATAATAAATAATTTAATTTTTTTAAATTTTAAAATAATAATAATTTTAAAAAATAATATTCTAATAATATTTTATTCAACTCATCTAAAATCATCTCAACTCATCTAAATGAAAGATTTTTTTTAAATATGTTTTATATTAGAGTTTCGTCGAAATTCTATTTCTAAATAATATTAAAACTTTTGAAATAATATTAAAAAGTTATTCTAGCAATATTTTAAGAATAAGGCTAGCTGTCTCAAAAATGGGTCATGGGTTTTTTTTTTTTTTTTTTTTTTTTTACTTAGTAATTAAATAAATATTTTTTAATAATATTGTGAATTTTTAAAAAATATTTAAGAATATAAAAAATGAATAAAAAAAATAAAAAAGGCCAAATGGTCTTATCAAGATTGGGGACCCATTCTCGAGCTACTCTAAGTAGATGTAGCATGACTATTTTAACTTTATAATAATTTTATTTAATTTTTTTATTCAAAATCTCATAAAATATTTTAATTCAAATAATTTTATTATTATTTACAAATTATCTCACTATTTAGATAAGACCTAAAAATTATACAATAACTCAATAAAAGTTGCATTATAGTACTGTATTATTTAAGGAAGAGTCAATTTGTAAGTGATTTTACTCACCAAATCATGCATTAATGTTAAATGTAAGGTATTTATTTAATAAAATAATATGAAATAAAGATGAAAATAATTTTTATGAGATAAAATTTTTTCTTTTTAATAAAATAAATTATATGAGTGTTGATTCTGCTTATATCTAGCAAGCCTCGTTATTTAATGTTCGAAATATAGTAACATACGACTCGCAATCTGCGGTTCTTACTTCTTCCCCCGACACGTTCCAAATCCACGTTGCATTACTGGAGGATCGTAAAGGGCAAAAATATATTAGCAACAATTCTGTTCAAAAAGAAAATACAATTACAAACTTAGTTTTGAATTTTTTTTTTTTTTTTTTTTTTTTTTTTTGCGCGCTCAGTTTTGAATTGAGTTGGATTTTATATCGGTAATTTATGGACCCCAATTCAAGTCTCGCTTGCTAAGAATAATTAAGGAAATCTTTGGATACAATAAGGTCACTTTTATTTTTGTAGATGAAATGAGATCAATAAAGATAAAAAGGTAAAAATTAAATAAAATATTATTAGAATATATATTTTTTAATATTATTATTATTTTGAGATTTAAAAAAATTTGAATTGTTTATTTTTTTATGTGTAAAAATTTTTAAAAAATTTGTAATAATGAGATTAGATGAGATGTGTTATGAAAAAAATGAAGCCTAAGTATTTCATCTCATCTCATCATTATAATTTCAAAATTTCACATAAAATATAATAAATAACTCAATTTTTTTAAATCTAAAAACAATAATAATATTACAAAATAATATTCTAATAATATTTTATTCAACTTTTAACTTTTAACTTTTATCTTAATTCATCTTATCTCAACTCAATTTACTATCCATATCGCACATAATATTCTTCATCTTGAATTTACTAATTTTAATAAAGAAATGGATAGGATGCAATTTGGATTAATTCAAAGAGTAGAGAAACGAGCTTCTTTCCTCTCGTGATAAAATAGATTCAACTGTAGTGTTTTAAAAAACATGTCCATTTTGTAAGTTTGAAAAAAATAACATAAATTTATTGTCCACATGATGTAGAATGAAGAAAAATGTTAAATACTCACAAAACACTTACCTTGTTCACGTGATTTTTTATTTTCTTATATTTTATTTATTTTTTAATTAAAGTGATGAGAAAACTGCGTGGATATATAATTTTTGTGTGAATACAAATAGCATTGCTCGTAGTATGAAAACTATACCTTGGCCACTAGTTTCCTATAAGTTTGCCTACAAATTCATCATCAAATTGATTAAAACCGGCCTAAATCCTACCAATACTCTTAACATTCGATTGTAATTAGAAACTCACAACTTTCATAAAATCTCATTATCTTTCTTCAATTCACAATAATCGAAACTAATGTTGAATCTTTGGCTAACGTTGAATGCCAGCCTCTATGGTCTCTACTAATGTTGTTGTCAAAGTCCATGGTCTTAACATCCTGCTAACGTTGAATGCCAGAGTCCGGCTAACATCCGGCTAATGTTGTTGTCAAAGTCCATGGTCTTTCATACTCTTAACATCTGGCTAACGTTGAATGCCAGAGTCCATGGTCTCTACTACTTTCCTGTAAGTGTCATACTCGTACTATTCAACGAATATCTTATAACAGTCTATATTATTTATTTTTGTAGTTTAGAAATTTAATTGTTAATTTAGACGGTAGTTGTTGTTTTTTGTTATCTTCGTGTGAATTTAATAAACTTAATCAAAATTAAGACGTGCATGCATAACTTAACAAAAACGTGTGGTTGATTCTAACGTATCGGGAGGTATTTCCATATAAAAGAATTAAAGAATAGAGACCTAGCCTCATCAAATACAAACAAAATAGATTTGGAAAATGAGCCGATCAAGTACGTTGTTAATTTATTTAAAATACAGGATTTAAGTGAAATTATAATGGATCGAAAATGATAAAGAGATCTTAAGACAACTTTGTTGAGTAGTATTATTCATTCGGATTTGGTTTTTTTTTTTTTTTTTCTTTTGTTAGCCTAGCTTGGTAGGCAGTTATTGGCTCAAGTTTTAATCGGATTGAAAACCAAATTATATATTTTTTGGTATCAGGAGTGGTATGGATATGGGTACCTAGGGGTGCTATCCGCACCATATAGTGCAAGGGCACCCCCGGCACTATGCAGGGAGGGTTTCCAATCCCGCTCCCACCCTCGATACCAGGGGTGGGATTGAAACTGCACATCGCCCCGCTCCGCCTCTTGCTCAATCTAATAATACACTAGGTTTAAAAAATATAAACTTATTAGAGTTGTATTTTTTATTGTCTTGATATCTTAGACCAATCTTTATATAAGAGGTTAAGGAAATATAATAATCATATTTAAGTAATGTATGACTTACTAACTTGAATTTAACTTCAACTTTTTAACAAATTGTATGTATCTATATATTATATATTTATATAAATATTAAAAATTATAATTTTTTATATTAAATAGGGAAGAGGTGTGGAGCGGAGCAGGGTGGGGTGGAGTCGGGGCCCCGCTGGGGTTAACTTGCCCCCCTGCCCTCACTAGAGTTGTTCCATGTGGGGTGGGGGCAGGATAGCGGGAGGCAGGTCCATGCTGCTCACCCCGAGTACCTACCCATTTGAGTTTACTTTTTTTCTAAAAAATTAATATCCAATCCGAATATTCGAATTGATGGATTTCAAAAATTCAAATTATATTAAATATCGACCTGAGTTATGATTCCTATTAATAAAAGAGGGTGTCCAGATCGCATATGCCATGTACGCTCGAATTTGGATCTAAGTATGATCGGATGTCCAAATGAACAGTCTTATACGAGAGAGGGGTGCGAATTTCAGCTCCGGTGGAGATGACCTATTGAAACAGGTGGAACTCACCTACCCCCTCACAAATCTATGGTCGAATTTTCTACAATAAAAAAAAGTTTAGGAGTTCGATATAAAACCTGAGGATACCAAGGTTGGTAGGATTTGGATTACGCCCGGTAATTTTTTTCAGTGACATTTATATCCCAATGAAAAGAAAAAAAGAACGCAATAGAAGTGACAAAAAGGTTACCAGAAATTGGGTGAAGGTCAACGTTTGATAATTTAGCCTTATATGGTAATTCACTTAGCAGATCGGTCTTATTCGTCATTTCATTTCATTTAACACCTTCACATGGCACACGTAGCGCTTGTTCGCACACGTAACTCTGGTTGGCTCCAAATCAAAAGCTACCCAAAGGGCTGCAACAGCTCCCCCCTTCGGCTTTCCCCCCCGCTATTTTCCCTTATAACTATTAAGGCTATAACGCACACCAATCAATCGGCTCTTGTTCCTTTCTCCCTCACGCATCTTCTTCAACTCCAGCTCGTCTTCCTCTCCAAAAAGCCATTCCAATTGCTTTCCAGTATCTCTCTCCGTGAAATTGCTGCTTTTTCTAGCGGTGGCACAAGGAGGAGGAGGAGGATTTAAAGCAATGGAGTCAACCGAGTCTTCGTACATGTCGTCACCGGAGGCACCGCGTAAGAGATCTCCACCGCCTCCCAAGTCTCCTACCTCAGGTCTCTCTGATCTGATCTGCTCCCTCTCTCCCTCTCTAAAAGTCTGATTCTCTCTCTAGAACTTTCTGTAATTCGTGGCAGCAATTCGTTCTGATCAATTACTTTGTTTTAGAATCATTGTTCGTGAACGTTTATGCCGCAATTGGAAGGTGACGATGTATAGTTTTCAAATCTGCATTTCTCTTTCTGTCAAAACTGAAACCCTAACCCTAACCTACTGAGAAAATAGAGCAAAAGGGAAGAATCCTATGGTTTATACTGTTAGGCGTTGTTTGCTTTCCGAGTAACCGTGGAAAGAAGCATAATCAGTTACATTGAGGTGTCCCGATAGGGATAGTTAAGTAGTTCCGCGAGGCTCTTTTTGGCATCAAATAATTTGCGGTATTGCACACACAATACAATGTTACAAGTCCATGATATTTTGGTTGGTGGTGGTGAGGATGCATTCTTGACAACGCGGTAGATGCATGTAACGTGACATTACAATAGCACTTTCATTTGGTATCTTTTTCTATTATTCTGATTGTTGAAATTCGCCCTGTATTTGTTACTTTTACTCATTGATTAGCTTCTGTGATGCTTGATCTCACAGATTCTATGGAGAAGGCCACATACATGAAGTTTCTCGTGTCAAATGCTGCAGCTGGTTCTGTTATTGGAAAGGGCGGATCAACAATAACTGATTTCCAGTCGCAATCTGGAGCTCGAATTCAGTTGTCACGCAACCATGAGTTTTTCCCGGGGACCACTGACAGGATTATTATGATATCTGGAACAATTAATGACGTACTTAAGGCTGTAGAGCTGATTCTTGCCAAATTGTTGAGTGAGGTAATTCTGTTTATTTTTCAGTCTATACTTCTGAACAATTGTTCTGCTTATATCCCGTACTAAGTGAAATTTTCTTTGGCTGGTTAGCTTCATGCTGAAGGAAGTGATGATGTTGAGCCAAAAACAAAAGTCAGGCTTGTTGTTCCAAATAGCTCATGTGGTGGCATAATCGGGAAGGGTGGTTCCACTATAAAGTAGCAATCTGATCCTTTTATCCTTTTCAGTCGTAAAACGTGCTTAAGATCCGTGCTCTTGAAAACTTTACCGATAGATAAGGAGTGTTTATAGGTTGTGACATAAACATGCTTTTGTGATTGAATATTTCTTTTACCAATAAAAAAAGGTTGGAATGTTTCTCTTATCTCGTTCCTTTCCAGAATAGTTGATCAAATGTTGTGCTTGTTTATGTTGAATTTCTTCATAGTACTCACTTGAATGTTATGTTTATGAGCAATTAATTGTGTATTCTTGTATGTCAATTTAGTTTTGAATGGCCGTAGATGATTTTGATATTTATTGGGCGTAATCTTAGATTATCCATAGATAGAAGATGTTTAAATTCTTTATCGTAGTTATGCCATTTCCTTTTCAGTGAGAAAATGAATTAGCGTTATGGTATTTAAATTCTCTTTCTGAAAACGAACATGATAGAGTAGGTTTTTAATATTATTTTAAAGCTTGATACAGCACTTCAACTATGACTATGCCAGATACCAATCCTCGAAGTGCAATTAAGAGTGGCGTAAACCTGCTTGGGATAATCCCGTGCATATGTGCACCTTTGGGAGTTAAAAGTAATGGAAATAACTTAGATATGAATGCCTAGGCTAGAGGTGAAGATATTTGTTAAAAGGAACACGGGCGTATGGTGAGGTATGGCCTTTGTTTTTGCTTAGAAAACCATATTTTATAGTACACTTAATGCACCCAAAGAAAATAGCGGGTTGAATGTTTTGTAATGATTAGGTCTTTAGATGAAACAACTTGGGGCAGATTTGAAGTTAATGAGTTCTAATCTTGTTCAATGAGTAAGGGGGAGATAATCTTTTTGATAGGCTTTATTTATGATTCTCTGAAGTTTTGCAAATATATGTTGGAGTTAGGAAAAGACATTGGGTAAAGAATCAGTGATAAAATTGCAAGCCGTAAAAGGTGATTATTGAGTCACCTACAAGTTAATTGAAGTGAGGGAGCTGATAAGATAATGAGGAATCATCTTTGTTCTAGGGGATAAAATCTTTTTTTTTTTTTTTTTTATTGTCGGGGAACCTCTCTAATGCAGGGTCCTTCGGACCCACCCCTGTAACAGTAAACCCTGGTTCCGTGTACCGCACCCTCGGAAGTTTCCCTACACAGAACTGGTTAAATCACTAGCTTTTCACTAGGAGGTGTGGCCCCTAAAGATTGTTTGCACCCAAGAGGATTTGAACCGTGGACTTGGCTCTCAAGCCCAAGGCCTTTACCACTTGAGCCAACCCCTAGGGGTTATCCAGGGGATAAAATCTTTGACCAGACACTTATATCCTCCTTTGAATCCTTCATATTTGAGTCTTAAAATGTTGAATCCCTAGTTGTTACATGTCTGTGGCTGTGGTTTTCTTCATCTTATGTTGGAGTTCCTTCCCACAATCGGTACCTATCTGTTGGAAAGATGCACAGTATCCATTATCTCCTCTGAGGAGATCTTGGAGTTTTTCTCAAAGAGTGTGTTTATACCAGTTTTTTTTAATGTTTCTGTCTTATGCCTCTGGCTGTTGGAGACTGCATATAATCTAACCTAGTATATGGCTGTAAAGACTCTTCAGATGTGGTTTCTGATATAAAAGGGCTTTAAAGATAATGAGGTTTCGCTTACGTAGCATGGCAGCTAGTTACCAATTTCATGGTGGTGTTGTTTATTATGATTGTTCAACAGTATAGTGACTATCTTTCCTTAAATTTTAACTTTGTGACCTGACTTCCCTAATTTGTTGATTGTAAGATAAACTAGTAATTGATTATGTGTTGCAGGTCCCTGTTTATGTATTGGCCTAAATGTGGCTATTGCTGATATCTGGTTTTGCATTGAGCAGGTCCTTTATTGAAGAATCACATGCTGGAATTAAGATATCTCCTCAGGATAATAGCTACTATGGGTTGAATGATAGGCTAGTGACACTGGTAGGAACTCTCGACGAACAGATGTTGGCTATTGATCTGATTCTTTCTAAGCTGTCTGAAGACCCCCATTACTACCAGTCCATGAATGCTCCATTTTCATATCCAGGTGTGTCTTCTGTTATCAGATTATCGATTTAATCATGCTACTATTATACTCAGAGTAGCTTATAGTTTTCCCACATTTCCATATTTTTCCTTTATCTTCTTGGGTGTTATGGTTTAGGTAATGTTCTTGATTCCATGTTGCTACTTTTTAATGTTCTGCACTTTTTAATGTTTTTTGGCTCTGCTGTGAAGTGTTTACAGTTTGGTTAATGCATATTTGAAAGATGGTCTGGGTTTTGCGGTAAGAATGTGGTAAATTTGTGAATGAGTATATGTAGATTTCTCTAGTCATGGAAGACCATAATGACATTATGCTGAGGCCATGAGATTTGGCTATAGTCAAGAGCATATTCCTCTTCTTCCCTCCCCAAGCCTTTCCAGGCAGATGGTTCTTCTCTCTCATTTTTCCACATTTTCTGCGGGCCTGTTGCACTGAAGAGTGAGTAAGGGAGAATGCAACCACATAGGAGTTTTATAAATGAAGATGATGTGTGTTTAAAGATCAGTTAAATTGATTGAAGGTGGCATGATAAGCTTAGAGATCCACTTGAGTAATCAATTTAGTATGCTCCTTGGGAACGTGGTTTTGGAAATATCAGAATAGAAAAAGGCTTAGAGCTGATTACATTTTGATTCTCCAACTACTGAGTGGCAAGTGCAAAAGCTATATTCATGGCGATAGTTAAAATTAACCTTTTTATTTTTATTCCAGTTTTTCTTACTGTATTACTTATATATATATAAAAAAAAAGAAGTTTTCCTTAATGCACTGTTCAATCTAACAAAGGAAACTTCTCTCGTGATGAAAAGTTAAGCTTGGCTTTTTAGCAGTTTCCAAGATTTTTATTTTTGTTTTTTATGAAGCAGTGATTGAAAATGAGTTATTGTCTTCGTATTATCTAAAATTTCATTGAACTTCACGCTCATGTGTTGTTTGCTTGAGATATGATGGCTGATGAAGGTCATGGGAAGAGACTACAAACCCAAAGGAAGATTTAAAAGCTTTGATTCTTTGGGCCATTAGTGAACCTTTTGCTTTGCTTCGCCCTCATTGTTGTTGCATGACAATGTCTAATATATTGGAAGCTTTTTCTATCTTTTAATACTGATTATACATAACCTTTAATAGATAGAAATAACGTTCTTATAGCACAGTTACTCCCTTTTCTTTTTTGTATGAATAGGCAAAAACCCTTCTAATAGCATAGTGTTGCTTATATTGTATTTTGTCTAGAATTATAGTGGTGAAGTTTGATATCTAGTAAGTTCCCTTCGGCTTTAATCTTAGGTGTTTTCTTCTCCGGTTTTCATGGTACTCCATATACATATGTGCTTCCTTCTGTTGCAACAGCACCCCAGAATGCAATGAGCTATGGAACAAATGGGGCTGGAGGGAAGTTTCAGAACAACAAGGTTAGTTGTGTTTTGAAATGTTTTGGTTATGTTGATGTCTCCTGAAGTTAATTGCACTTGTTATATTAATGCTGATTTTCTAAGATTATATTATATCACTTGCAAATCCCTTTACTAGAGCCCAATTTGCATGCATGGGCTCAGAGGTCCCAGTCTTTGTGTGACCTAAATGAAAAGACTAGGTTCTGTACCACATGTTTTCCAGATTGATTCAGCCTTTTTTATACAGTTAAATTGGGATGATCTAGATTTGAAGTATGTTACAGTAGACATGTTTCTGTTTCTAAGCACTTGGCTTGAAGGATACTGGCCGTGCCATATTGTTTGTGGTGAATAAGTCAATATAATTATTCTCAGTTGTACGTCATGCCCTGCCTGTAGACTGCCCTATTGGAACCGAAATTTGAAGGGACTTCGTTCTAGATTTTTCTACTGCTTAGTTTTTACAGTGAGAAAATATATCCATGAGAGTTGTGTGGCTTGAAAAATGTAACTGTATGGTAATGTGTAATTACATATTCTGGCTGTGTCAGATTCATGGATCTTAAAGTTAATGTAAAATACTTGGTGCCGAGAAGAGGTATGCATGGGCTTGAGTCCTGTGGATGTTTCTCTTCTTTCACTTCTTTTAAGACATTAAGAATTGTACCGTTCATCCGGGTTCCGGGTTGCACCTTTTTAAAAAAAAAATCAAAGCCTACATGTTATGAATATCATGAAAAAAATGTTGATGCAGCATTCAAACTCTATTTATTTAATTTTTTAAATCAAAGCCTACATGTTCTTTGACCACCAATAAAGAGCCATGTGGAGAAGAGAGTAAAAAAGAAAAAATCATAAAATGGATGATTCATTGGTCATAATATGCATTTTCCTTTTGAGTTGCTGTCCATTTAGTTGCTAGAAAGGAACCACAAAGAAACATCAAAACATTCAAATTGGGAAAAAAAAACCAGGTCCCGGGTTTAAAACCCGGAACCCGGAACTGGTGTACCCGGGTTTTTCTATGCAGGTACTGGCCTAGAACCCAATTATCCTGGTTCGGGACCGGGCCGGGGAAAAACCCTGCCCAGATGAACAGGCCATGGTCGGTAAATTTGAGGTGATGTAGTGTTTTCTGATGCAAGTCTATCCAAGGTGTGATGCTGAGGAATCACAGGTGTGACACATAGGGTTTATCTATTCTATACTGATCAAAAAAAAAATTTGAAATTTCTAAGGATTTCCCATCAAACTCCAGTGAACATTTAGATCACAATTTGCACTTATTTTTCCCCCAAAATCCTAATCTTTAAAACGCTAAACCATCCATCACCCAAATAACCATAAAATCCAAATCACTATTCCTGAGTTTCTGTTCACAGTTCTGGAACAGCTACTCATTGCCTAAGGTTTTATTTTTTTTCACATTCAATTATACCCTTCCCTTGCACCATTAGAAACCCTAACAATTCCTTATATTTTCCAGCCTTTTCACACCAAAACCCCAGCCCTAGCTATCTCAAACCCTACAAACCTCTGACAAATGAACTCTTTGTAGCCTGGGTTCCTTCATTTCTACTATCCTACATCACTTTCGCCTGATTTTTCCCTTCCTATTGTGAACATTGAGAACCAGCAAATTGGTATGCATGGTCTCTAATGTGACTGAGGAAAAATGGATCTCTAATAATTTTGGGCGATATCCCAAATTGTGATGTTCCTACTTGTCTGATGCTCCAAATGCAGTAGCTCAGTGAGTGCATACCTCTGTACTTCTTTTAAATTTTATTGGGCATTATTCTTGTTTTGTTTTGGGATGTTTTGAGTAATATTTGTGCTGTGTATTTTGGGATTGCGATTTAAAGAAACTTTTGATATTTTCCAGGAGGATCGAAGTAACTCCATGACTATTGGGGTTGCAGATGGACATATTGGGTTTGTTGTTGGTCGTGGTGGAAGAAACATAATGGAAATCGGCCAGGTACATGAGTAGCAAATGGTGTCATTTTTTACATAGTTCATGAGCACAAAATTAGAACACATTATTTGCTGCAGGTTACTGGGGCCAGAATAAAGATATCAGATAGAGGTGATTTTGTGACTGGGACGACTAATAGGTAAAAAGGACTCATGAAGGTTATCAGTCTGGTTGCCAATAGGATGAGTTATTTGGCAATAAATTATTAACGGTTCGTGGGTCTTGTACCGTTGTTCTGCAGGAAAGTCACAATTACAGGATCGCACAGAGCAATTCGTGCAGCCGAGTCCATGATAATGCAAAAAGTGGCCTATGCTTCTGAGAGGGTGATTGATTAATTTTGAAATGTTCGCAGTCAAAATTCACGTTGAGAATGTACGTGGGGGAGATCTACCTGTAATTTGCTTATACGTTTAATCATTTAAAGAAAGGGGAAAAAAGAGGAGCCGTTGACATATGTTGGCACATGATGATGTAAGTTGGAAGAAATTTGCATAATCCAGTAGGGGCAAGAGCGGGAAATTTTCTTGTTGTCGAGAGAGATAACTGTGCTAGGAATTTGTTTGAGATTAAGTTTATTCCAAAAGGAAACGTTGGAAAAAAAGCCATTATTCATCGACTATATAGAATGATTTGCTTTACTTCATTCACGGTTGTAAACCTGCTAATTTAGCAAGTACTCTGTCTGATAGTTATCTTAATTCGTTCGATTCTTGATTCAACATGTGAAGATTTTTCTAATGGAGCATTTCTACTGCAATTCATGATAACAAACTCTTGATATTGATTCAGTTTTTCTGTCGTAGTAGTCATCGTTATTTATGCTGGTTGCTTCCCGTCGTTGGGTTTGATGCTCCTTTTATTTTTTTAAAACTGTGCTTAGGTCCTATTGGGGCGAAGTTGTGGACTGGAAGGATGCCCCCCCCCCCCCCCCCAGCTTTTGCTAGAAAATCGAACTTGCGAGTTTTTTGGCTCATAGGAGCGGGCGTCAATATTTTTGCGCTCCTTATCTCAAGAGAGGAGCTTCTAGGCTAAAGAAATATACTATAATTTATTACCTATACAGAAAAAGAAAATACTATTTATGATTATTTTAATTATCATCTTTTTATCATATCTTTGTGTTGCATTCAATGAGTTTTAAATATATAAAAATAAGAAATAATTTTTTAGTGATCATCACATGATGATAATAATGTCGCTTTGCATTGCAATCGAAGCCATTCAGCACGATAATGGCATATTTGATTTAACTTGAAGTTTCTAGCTGGACATACTCAATGACTCATGTTGTGAGGATGCACTAAATTCAAATAGCACGTCAATTGCGAAAGCGAAAATCTTAAAAGTTATATCACTCTCAAATTAATAATATCAACAAAGTAACTTTTATTCTATAGAGACTAGAGTACGTAGTGGTATATCTAATAACACTAGCAACCATATCTCGGTAGTATATATGGTGCAAGTGCGCTGACATTTCATGCAGGGTTTGCAACGTACGTCCACCAACACATAACATGCATTGCATGAGGGGTGAATTCCGCTGCAATTTATTCTATAGTTCCAATTCCAAACGCCAAAAGATCAAGAAACTAGTGTATATATGTATATTCATGGGAAATCGCCTTCCCCATTGCCATATCCGGAGCCATAGCCTTCCCCATAGCCACTACCATATCCAGGGCCATAGCCATTTCCAGAACCGCCACCATGGCCGCCGCCTCCACCTCCACCACTGCCTCCTCCACGGCCACTAACATGACGACCTCCTTCACCAACCCCACCTCCATATCCTTCACCACTTCCATATCCTTCGCCATAACCAGACCCACTTCCATTTCCTGAGCCTCCACCTCCTCCACCGCCTCGCCCACCTCCGCCTCCGCCACCTTGTCCGCTTCCGACCCCATGACCTGATCCATATCCTTCGCCATACCCAGAACCGCTTCCAGACCCAGTTCCTGAACCACCCCCGGATCCTCCTCCACCACCTCCACCTCCTCCCTTACCACCACCACCTCCTCCTCCTTTACCATATCCAGCACCACCCCCTGACCCGTATCCTGAACCATACCCTGAACCAAGCCCACCTCCTCTTCCTCCTCCACCGCCACCGCCACCGCCACCGCCACCACCACCGCCTCTTCCTCCTCCACCACCAACACTCTTACTATCTATGGCTTTTGGTGATGATCTTGCGGCAAAGGTAAGGTCCACGAGGAGCAAAACCAAGAATGCAGCACCAACCAGCCTAGAGCTGGCCATTTTTTAAGTTCGAAAGCTCGACGTGGGTTGACTAAGATAGGTATTGAGTTTGAGACTCCTCTCTGCGTTTCAGTACTCACTATGAGAAATCAATATTTTGTGAGTGAAAAGGGGTTGAAGTAGGGCCTCTATATATAGGCATCGTGAAGGCTACATTTTCCAAACATTCCTGACGTTCTAGACTCGTGTCTAGTGGCTTCTTTTAATGATCTGGCTTAGTTTATTAAATAAAAAAGGAAATTGGAAACGTGGCTGTGCGTTTAGTTTGTTTAGTGGTGATGGTGGTGGGTGGGGGCCGTGGCGATGGTGCAGCAATTGTGCGTAATGGTGGTAGACTTTATGTCTTCTTGTCTGCATGAAAATTCTGATCTCTATAGACTATAATGTTTCCAGTCTGGACTAATGATGGATCCTGGAAAGTATGCTACAGGGATGTGATCAATTAGTTAGATGCAATCCCACTTCGTCAATCTATTCATATCTTGAAGCGACTGCACTGTCTGCTGCAGTACACAGGCGCGCGGAGGCAGGCATTATTTTTGGGGTGTTGCTAAGAAAATGTACGTGATCTTGCATTAAAGTAGGACTAAATATTTGCGGGCCGGGATATGTATTTTTCTTTTTTTTTTTTTTTGAAAAGGGATATGTATGTTGTTGTGCATTAAAAAGACATTAATTGGAAGAACAAGCCAACCTTTTCGATAACTAAATAAAGCATAGGCTTAGAAAAAAAAAAAACTAAATAAAGTATAGTTTCCATTATATATGTTATTTACATAATTTTGCAAATCTTATAGTTGGCATGCATGCCTTGATCAATACCTTAATTTTTTATTTTTAAATAAACTTCACTTTCATTAACCAAACTCAACCATTACATGACTTATCTTTTAACAGTAGACTAGAAATAAATTCTGGACCACTTTCAATCCATACTTGCTCAGCTTCCATCTTCACAGCAACTTTTGCTAAGGCATGTGCCACATAATTACCTTTCCTACGAGTGAATTGAACTTTCCAGTGTTCTCTGCATGATAATGCTCTTTTGATAACTTCAATGATGTGTCCAAACCAAACCATATTTTCCTCCTTGTTGTTATTAGCTTGCACAATTGACAGTGCATCTCCTTCCAGAATGACATGGTTAAATCCCAAATCACAGCAATATTCCAGAGCTATCCATAAAGCTAAACATTTGGCCAAGTTTGCCTGGATAACACTATCCTTTTGATCACGTATTGCTCCAACACCTCTCTCTCACAATTTCTGATAACAATCCATACTCTCATTTTTCTACCTTCTTTATCTATAGATGCATCACAACTAGTTTTCACATAGTTTTCAGGTGGCTTATTCCATACTACCTCACTTTCTGCTACACTAATATTTGTTTTCTGCAACTGCATACATTCTTGAGCTAGCCTGAACTCTGCCAACATATCTTTTGCTGACCGAATAACATTTGTAGGGCTATTGAATTTGTTTTTGACATTTCTTATGAACCATATCCTCTTCATTGTTGTGGCTGTCCATTTCAATTATTTAGCGGCTAATCTCTTCATGATCAACTTTCTCCATAGCTTCAGAAAATTAGTCTCTTCAATACTCCATTCCTTAATTGGATGTCCGTATGGAAAATTGAGTTTTGTATTCCATCTATCAAACAGTAGAATCAAATTACTAGGTTTTCTGCGTCCTAAAATATGTTTTTTGTTTAAATTTTGTAACCATAATCATTTTTTTCTTTTTTTAACACGGTATAAAATAAAAGTGAAGAATTACAAATAATTTTATGATAATTTAAAATCATGTATAACAAAATTATTAAAAAATATTAACTAGCTTATAATGGCTAACATTATTCCATCGTCTATAAGAATCCGCGAATACCTAAAATGATAAGTTGAGGAGAGAGATGAGATGGGAATTTTGTAAATAATAATAAGATAGTTTATGAATGTGAGATAGTTTGAGTTAATGTTTTATGAGATTTTGAGAAAGAAAAGAAAAAAAATTGAATAAAAAATATTATAAAGTTAAAATATTGTTATAATATAGTTTTTAATATTATTTTTGTTTTGAGATATGAAAAAATTGAATTTTTTTTTTATTTTTTATTTAAAAGTTTGAGAAAATTGTAATGATTAGTTTGAGAATATTTATATTTGAATGATATTTAGAAAGGAGATGAGATGAGATAGAATTTTAGAATGAAATTTTTTTTCCAAACAAGGCAAATCTCTGTTTGGACGGTCAAAATATTTCATTTCATCTCATCATTATAAATTTTTTAAATTTTTACATAAAATATAATAAATAATTCAAATTTTATCTCAACTCATCTTATTTTATCAGAATTTACTGTCCCAACCACCTCGACTATCACGATTCGGACTACAACACCACGAAGAATAAATGCAATCCTGCGTGTCATCACGTTGCACCAACATCTCTCTCCCTTTTTGACTATCCACTCGAATTTACGAGGATATTATAATAAGAGAAATATTCTAACTATAAAATAATTACACAAAATCAATTCTATAAATAGACATAATTTAATATAATTCGTTAGATTGTAAAATTATTTTTGTTATAAAATAAATCTAACGGATCAAATAAAATTACATCAATTTATAAAATAATTTTTATATAATTTTTTTTTATAGATATAGCAGCCTTTTATAAAATATATATATAATTTCACGCAGACATTCCTCGAGCCAAATTCTTCCAATACGTATGGTAGTATTTGTCAAACTTCTCGATCGATCTGTGACTCACAGGCATATATTACATATATTATATTATTTATAAGAAAAAGGAGACCTTTAATGAATTGTAGGCTTGATCCGAGCCTACATTTATAAGCGTTTCTTCGGTGAACAGGAGTTTTGAAGTCTCTTTTATTTCTCTTGCAGGGCTGAAAGTGGTAGGCCGGACAACTATATTTCTCTTGAAAGTGTAGTGATGATCAAATCTCCAATACGTTAGTGGGATGCGTCCCTTTTTCCAAGTGTATGCATATAGAACAACATGTGGCACCATATATATATAGTTTACTCGTATATAGCTGGCTTCCTCGCACTTTGCCTTGCCTTCAATCATATCGCGCAATACGGCCAAGCTAGCTTCATATATAAATCTTACGCAAGCAGCATGCGCTAGCTACCTCTCGTCCTTTTTCTGACGTTGATACGAACGAAATGAACGGTCAGTATACTTAAAAAGTCCATGAGACAGGGAGATGAGATAAAATAATTTTAGATAAAAAAAAATTATTATAAAATTATTTTTTAATATTATTATTATTTTAAGATTTAAAAATTTTAAATTATTTATTATATTTTGTGTGAAAATTTAAGAAGATTGTAATGATGAAATGAGATAAAATCATTTCTGTATCTAAAATGAATCTAAATTTGAAAAGAGAAGTGATATTTGCGATCGTGAAGAGGACAAGTGCCGCACAATCTTTAAAAAAATGAATAAATACGAAATTTACATAAAAGTATTAATTTTTTAATAGTAATCCTTACTCTTTTTTTAAATAATTGGATAATACTTACATATTTTACGACTGTACGTAAGACTACTCATTTAAAAATGATATGTTTTCTATCATATTTTTTAACAAATCGATATCTTCGTATTATTTTTAATTGTGATAGCAAATAACTAATAAGTGAAAAAACATTTTAAATGAATATTGTCCATTTCATTTGAAATGGTGAGGATTCTTATCCCATAACTCGGGTCCAACAATTTTAATTCGTATCTTTTAGGGTGAGTTAGTGGACAACATTAAATGTTTAATAGTATTTATAATACTTATTTTATATTTCTATTTGTTTCTCATTCTATGGCTAGAGTTCCGAAAAAAATTCTCGAATCTAAATCCAATAAATTTGAACTCTAAATTCACATTTAGGGAGTGAAATGAAATGATAATTTTATAAATAGTAATAAGATAGTTTATGAAAAATAGAGAAACAAATTGAATTGAATATTTTTTGAATTTTGAGAAATGAGAGAGAAAAAATTTAATACAAAATATTATGAAGTTAAAATATTTTTAAAATATAGTTTTAAAATATTATTTTTATTTTAAGATTTAAAAAAATTAAATTATTTTTATTTTTTGTTTGGAGCAATACTACACCCACCGTTACTGAGGGTGTAGCACGGGATGGATCCCATTTTAAAAAATGTTTAAGGTTATAAAAAAAATGAATAAAAAGAAAAACTTCTAGGCTGTGTTTGGTTTCTCGACAGTTTAGATTTAGACATTTTTTAACATCCAAACACTTAACTCTCAAGTCACTAAATTTATCTCAGCTCAAAACTTCTTTACACGTGGAATATTTTTCAATTTTTCATAAATACATTTAAACTCATCTTAACATCTAAATATATCGAAACTCATTTTAACTGGATCCCATAAAACTTACTCAATCAATCATCTCAACTCATTACTATTTATTTAAGAGAAAAGCTATTTTGCCTATCCAAACGTACAACTTGATAAACTTTTTTTTTGTTTACTTAGTGATTAAAGAAGTGATTTTAAGTGTATTGATATAATTTTTTTTTTACTTTTTAAAAATATTTAAATATATTCAAAAAATGTGAATAAAAAAGAATTTACAAAAGCAACTAGCAATAAGTCAACGACAGAGTAGCATCGCTCTTTATATTACACTCAATTCCGTCCAACATCACGTTGGACGAAATTGATTCGTGTTAGTATTTATTTACGCATTCTGAAAGGCGTGCAGATAATGACATGACGTTTAACGGCCTCAATCGTAAAATGCGTGCTGATAAGAGCATTCTCATTGACTTGGTCAAAATTTAAGGATGGCTAAAATTTAAATAACTTGTGTAAAAAATACTCCACATTTGATTGGGTATCTCTAAAACAATTTGGATTTCTGTTACAGTGGTTGGTTAAAGATGGAAAACTACAATTGTTTCACCAAACATTAAAATACTAATTTCTCACTCCAACTATACACTCGGAAACGACAACAAAATGCGAGAATATTTCTCACCCATAACTCTTTCTCTACTTTCTCTGTCTCTGTCTCTCTCACTCCTACTCCCACTCTTGATTCGTAATCCCTCCATGACCCACGGCTGCGCCCCTCCATGACCTCTCTCTCTCTCTCTCATTCACTCCCACTTCCAATCTATAAGTTTTTTTTACTGTTCTCGATTTTTTCTTATGAATTTCTTCTCCGTCTTTCTTCTCCATTTTGTTTTTTGACATTGAAATGGGTATGTTTCTAGATATTTGGTTAGTAAATAAGAAATCTAGATAGAATTTTAGATAAGTTTAATCTCAATTTTTGGTTATTAGCATTAAATGATCTTTGAAAATATGATTTTTTTTAATATTAATTTAATTAGAATATTAATATTATTAATATTAAATTGGTAGAATTATAAAGTGTGCTACAAATAAATTAAATAAAAAATTATTAATTTAATAATATTTTATTATTATATAGAGAGTGAATAGCTAATCTAATGTAGAGATTGAATTTAAATGAAATAGATAAATATAAAAAAGTATGATATTGATTAAATTTTAAAAATGTATTTAGTCAAATCAATAAAGATGCTCTAATGGGCCAACCGGAAACAATATAGGTCCGGCAAGGTTGTTTTTTTTTTTTTTTTCGTTTTTGGACTGTAGGTCCGGCAAAGTTGATAATATGGTATTGGGCGTGAATGAATGGACCTTATCTCGTGATAACTTGAGAACGGGCCATGATGGTTCAATTTTGACTGGGCCTAAAACTAAACATATATATATATATATCTCGAGATTTTAAACCGACTTTAAAATGCTTATTTGAAAATATATGCTAAAATTCTCATTTTATTTTATTTTACCTTATTTTTAAATATAATTTAAATATAAAAATTTTAAATTAATTATTAAAATTTTTTAAAACTAATTATTACAAATTTTCTAAACTTGTAAATAAAAAAATAAATCTACTCTCACCGATTATTGAGTTTCGATTTGGATTTGATAATTTTTAATTTTAATTTTAATTTTATTTAGTGATTAAGTATTTTTTTATGTGATTTTTTTTGAATAAATTTTTTTTTTTTAACTCTTATCATTATCGTGATCCATCTCGTGCTAGACCCTCGCAGCATTGCTCTAAATTACGAGGAAGTTAGAGCATTTCCAATAGATGCTCTATAATATATATATATATATATTTTTTTTTTAAATATGAAGAGATTTGTTCAAAAATGACCTACAATGGATGTTGTATTTCATCTTATTTTTTATTTTATTACAATGATCCAGATACATCTAGAGGGAACTATTCACATATGTAAAATATTTTCAATTCATTTCTCTCTCCTAATCTAATTTTTTCTATTTCTTCAAAATCTCTTATTTTCATTTCAGACACCTCCTCTCTCTTTCCCATGCTTTCTTCTTTGTTTGCGTCAAAGACTTTGGTTTTCTCTCAAATATAGGCACCGAGTTCTGCAGTTCTGCTCAAATAATGATTTTTAGCTTCTGGATTCCTTTTGATTACCAATTCCACATCTTTAAATGAATTGTTTTTCGAACGTAGAAAAAATATATTATTTTTATTTTTTAAATTAATTTATATTTTAATTTAATTTATAAATTTAAATAAATTTAAAATAGAACATAATTATATGATATTGTATATGAAGAGATATTATAAATATAAAAAAATGAGAATATCATTAGTAATTAGAGAAAATATTTAAAATAAATAAAAAATATTAAAAAGTGTAATATTTAAATGTTATGAAGAAAAAATAAATAAATTAATATATGATATATTGTAAAAATTAATATGTAAAATAGAAAAAATATATTTTAATAATATATTTTAAAAGATAGAGATGAATGCTTCTTAGTAGAGGAGTGTAGAGCCACAGTAATCTACACTATATATGTTGCCGTGGATATAAATTACCATCCCGAGCTAAAACGACTTTCTGCGCTTCGTCACAATTTCTCCGTACGGAGGCTCTGTTTTGGGAGGGAAGGAGAGATTGAGAGATCTCTACGGTGCCGTTGGATTCTTCGCTTTGGTCGGAGATCCGTGTTCTGCACCATCCGATCCAACCACATTGTCCATCCCCGGCCAGTTTAGGTTACCTCGAATCTCAATTCGATCCTTTTTCAACGGCTGCTATTTCCTCGAGCTTCTTCTTGGAATTTTAGGTACGTCATGCCTGTTCCTCATTGTTTTCCGATAATTTTGAACTTATTGATTCGATTTTATATTCTGCTTGAATTTCTGATTTCGGATTTGGATTTTCTTACCATGGAATTTATTATTTCAACGGGCAATTTTGTTGTCTGTTTGCTTGTTAAGAAAAATGAAACAAACAGAGAGAAAATGAAAACTAAAGTTTTCAATATGATACTTTTATGTAAACAAATTAGCACGATTAAACAAATTAGCACGGGCTAACATAGTTGAGTCGATGACATTTTCAAGTGCTGAAGAAGACGCTTTTCTGTAAATAATAGCAATTAGAAAGCTAAATGTTTGAATTAGGCCACTTTCCCGTGAAATTTTCTAAAAATCCTTCATTTTCTTTTAGAGAAATTATTGAGTTTCTTATTTTATATTACAGAATACAGAGCAGCATTTGCTAACTTTTCGCGGTAGGCCATGCTTTTACGGACTTCCATTTTGATTTTTCTTTTATACGTAGTGTTCTTTTTATATCTAATTCAATCTTAATTTAATATTAATATTTATCTCTAATCGCAACCTGTGGCCTTCAAGCGAAGATCTTATTGTGGTAGCGTCACACTTTAGATAGAATTTACTGACTGAAATTCTTTGTTTTCGTAAACTGAAATGTTCAATGCCTTCTATAAACTTAACTCAGGTCAACAAAGACCTATCCAACTTCTCGTGGTTGGCGAGACGTTTCTTTAGGACCAATCAGCTCATGATTTCTTTGTCAAGCCGTTGACCATTTTCTTTTTGAGAAATGTTTTGTCCACGTTTTAAATAGATAAATTTTATATAAATTCATGTAAAAAATAAATCTTACTTTAAAAAACTGTAAAAAAAATTATTCTTTATTAGTAAGATTTATTTTTATTTTTATTTTATAAAAAACTTATACAAGATTTGTCTATTTAAGATTTATATGCTACTCGTTAATTTTATAAAGTGATTTACAAAATTACGTCTAATTTAACATATTGAAATGTGTTGAAAAAAATATTGTATATTTTACTGATAAAAAAAAATTATTATGTGTAAATTATTTTCCTTTTCTTTTTTAGTCTTCTTTTTGTTCTGTTGTGTTTTTTAACTTATGCTGGGTCACTATTCTGCCATCTTGTTCTCCATTACTGCGATCCCTAATTATTCATAAGAAGGTCAGTGATTTCTTAAATTTTATCCTACTAGCGATGATAACTATTTTCTCATAATATATAACGTTATCCTAGTAGTTATTTAGAAGTCTTTCCCTATAAATTTTGAGACATCCAACTTTTTGGTGGGTACACTGTTGCTGGATCTGAAACCCTTTGTATCTTCTTTTTTCTCGTTATCATTGGATGTTTGATGTTTACTGTGATATTTTTTTTATTTTGTAATAAGCTTCTGTGAATTATCGTCGGTTTTTGACTGAGATACCTGTTGAAGAGATTTCCAATAATCTACGTGGGTGACTTGCAGACAGCTGGTATGGGAACAGAGGAGGTTAAGAAAGCTTTGGATGTTAGCGATTGGAAATCGGGAGTGGCTTATGACCAGTGGATAGCACTCCCCGTCTCTGGTCAACGGCCACCAGCTCGCTACAAGGTGATTTTTTCTCCGTAGAAAATTTGAACAAGATATAATGTTGGTTCCAGCATTTCTACCCATATGGGGCTTCGGACTATTAAGGTTGATTCCATTTGCATTTGATTATCGTGAGTCCATGATCATTGGCATATTCTTCTGGTATTTTTCTCTTCAATTATGAGCCAGATACTAATCATACTGCTATGTCTTTTAACCGTAGCATGCTGCCGCAATGGTTGATGAGAAATTATATGTTGTTGGTGGAAGTCGTAATGGTCGGTACCTGTCTGATGTTCAGGTATTGGATATGCCCAATTGGCCATCCAATTTTGCAAATTAATTTTTGAATCCTCTCTCGTGAGTCATCAGATGATTGGATATTCTCCAGGTATTTGATCTTAAAAGTTTGGCATGGTCTAATCTAAAACTGAAACAACCAAATGCTGATGAATTTGAGGACAGAGGCTCACTGGGAATTCTTCCAGCCACCTCAGGTCACAATTTGGTAAGAAGTTCATGCAAATTTATACTGTCCATATTTATCAGGAAAGGAAAAAAAATTGTACTCTCCATTTGAGCATGTGTGCTTTTCTGCTGCCTTTTTTTTTCCCCGGTTATGTCTGACTTCTATCTGTTAATTTACTTATTCTTTGTTAGCTAAATAATTATAAGAAATAAAGGTGACAAGGATGATGAGGTCCATAAGTGAACATTCATAGACTCTTGAGATACCTTGGGCACTTAAAAAAACCATTATCTATTTTTCCTTGTAAGTGATGTGGGATTCACTGAAAAGGACCCCGTGGTTTTTGTTTTGCCAAGTATACATGAGAAGTCCATCCCATGACTCCTAGATAACGTGGATGTTTTGTAAACCGTAATCTGTTCTGCCTTCTTAGCAATTTGGAATTCACGCACAGGGACCTAGTATTAGTTTAGGAACTCGACTTCTTTTTAATTAATTACTTAAATTGCTCTTCAATTGTTTGACAGATTAAGTGGGGAAATAGACTTCTTCTCATTGGTGGGCATTCAAAGAAAGCATCTGACAAAATAACAGGTTTGTTTCTCCGAGAGCCATATTGGCATTGGTAAAGAGATTACTGATTTTATCTGTTAATACTGCATTATTATCTTGTGTTGCTTAGAACCTTATTCCGTGTAAATGGACTTGTTCTAGTGTTATTCATCGATCTCGAAACACATCTCTGTGGTGTCCTTGAGACCTCAGGAAAAGTGCCGGTCAGTAACTGATTCTACTTACTACTAATTTTGCTTCTGGCCTTGTGCTTATGCTTCGTCAATTGTTTTCTGAAATTTCATTTGTTATCTATTTATTTAGCCAGGAAAATATTGAATATTCATTTTCACTGGAGTGGATTTGATTTTCTGAGTTTAATGGTGATTTGATGGTACACTGATAGATTATACGTCCAGGGAGCCTTTGGGGGGAATTCTGCAACTCTTGTTGGTTCCAGAGTGATAGTTTTTGGTGGAGAGGACAAGAGCAGGAGATTGTTGAATGATGTCCATGTTCTCGATCTGGAAACAATGACTTGGGATTTGTTGGAGGCAACGTAAGTATCTAGTCCCAGCTAATTTCTGTGGTCTCAGATCATTGGTCGATTGTAATTGATTTCCATGGCATGTCTTTTCATGAATTCCTTGTATCTCTAAACTAGCATGCATAGGCGTTGCTCTTGTATATGTCCCATATACTTGGACATTTTGCCTTCTTTTGATCAATAAAAATTTGTTTATCGATCAAAAAAAAAAAAAAAATCCTGTGGTTTCGGAAGAGTTCTTCATCACTTTCTTATGTTATGATAGGCAGACACCTCCAGCTCCCAGATTCGATCACACAGCTGCAGTGCATGCGGAACGTTACCTTTTAGTTTTTGGCGGTTGTTCTCATTCTATTTTCTTCAATGACCTACACGTACTGGATTTGCAGACTGTAAGTGTTTGTACAGAAGAATCTCTTTGCACATTTTCTTTTTCATTGTATATATGGATTACTTTTGGGATAAAAAAATATTAATCCTGCTTCAATTCTATGTCAAGAAGTGGATCGCTAGGGTAAAATGCATCTTTCACATTGCCAGTAGAATAAAACTTGGTTCCCTGATGGTTAGTATGTGTCACCTACTGACACAAGTGAATAATGCATATGGACTAACACTCTCACACAAACAACACAAAAAGCACATGCATAGTGCCAAGATTTTGGAAAGTTGAATTTTTTTTTTGATAAGTAGGAAAGTTGAAAATTATCTATACTTTGGGTTTCTACTTAGCGATTGCCTGAACTTTTATCCTCTGCCCAGGCATTTTTTTGATTCCTAGTATTATAGGCTGAGAAGCTCCACTATACATGCAGATGGAATGGTCCCAACCACAAATCCAGGGTGATTTAGTGACTGCCAGAGCTGGGCATGCTGGAATAAACATTGATGAAAACTGGTATATAGTTGGTGGTGGAGATAATAAAAGTGGTATGTAAAATTATATGCTTATTAAATATATACTGTCTATGCCTGCAGTTTCTTATCTGCGTTAGCATATTCAAGGACGTGTGACTATATGTTTTTGCAGGTTGCCCTGAGACTTTAGTGTTAAATATGTCTAAGCTAGTTTGGTCTGCATTGACAACTGTGAAGCCCAGGGATCCGCTTGCTAGTGAGGTCACTACTTTGTTCCTTTTCTTTCTCTCCTTTTTTTCATTTCTATCAATTCTGTAAGATGCTTTTGATTGTTTCTAGCAGATTCTGAATGATTGGTATCAACACTTGAGAAGCACCATAGTGATATAATTATATGACAAGTTTCTGGTGCTAGTGTTGGCATTTAACATTGTTTTGAATCCTGAAATATGAATCTTTATTTAAGCATGGATGACCCCGCCAGGGTCTAGTTAAAGAACCTATTGCTCTGCTTGAAGTGAGATGAACTGTTGAACAGACTCGTATCTTTTTTAGGGTGGAGAGTCGTGAATATCATGTGTATTGTGCTATATCTTATTTATGAAGGGTTTTACTGTAAATGTTCTAATTTAGGACAGTGCCTTGCACTTGGAATTCATAGCACATGAATATATTGATTTTGTACATGATCAAGGATATAAACATGGAAACAGGGACTGAGTGTTTGCTCGGCACTAATTGATGGTGAGAAGTATTTGGTTGCCTTCGGTGGCTACAATGGGAAATACAGCAATGAGGTATGTTATATACTAACTCCTATTGCTTATTAGACGTTGGGTTAAAAAAATTTCTCTCTTAAGATTGCATTGATTTTGAACACATCAACATATGTTGAAACGAAGTATTTACCTACCAAAAAAAATAAAAAAATAAAAATCGATACATGGTATTCAATGAGATTTTCTATTGTGTCACGTATGAACTCCTCTCATGGAATGGTTGAAGCTTTGGGGATCGTGAACGGACAATGGACTAGATTAGAACTTTTTTTCTTCATACTTTATTCCATTAGTCGATTGTAATAGATTTCAATGGCATGACCGAACATGATTTCCTTGTATCTTTAGACACTCATGCATAGGTGTTGCTTTTGTATATGTCCCGTGTACTTGGTTTCGCCTATATTAATAAAATTCTTATTTACTGACAAAAAAACATATGAACTCTCTTCATAGCTCACAATTCTAGCATTAGGCCTTAAATCCTAAAACTTATTCATCTGCAAATGCTTATTTTCAAGTTTTCCCCTGTTGATTTTGTGATTGCGACTTAAACTGCATTCTGTGATTTCTGTGTCTGTACTTTTATTCCCTAGGTTTTTGTTATGAAACCAAAACCCAGGGACTCATCACGTCCCAAGATTTTCCAGTCACCAGCAGCGGCTGCAGCAGCAGCTTCTGTTACTGCTGCATATGCCTTAACCAAAGCTGAAAAGTTAAATTTCACAAAAGCAGAAGATTCAAACTCTAAGGAGGCTGAAAACAGTTTTTCTGAACAAGATGTTACAAATGAGATTAAGGCCATCAGAGAAGAGAAAGATGTGTTGGAGCTGTCACTTGCAGAAGTCACAGCTGAAAATACTAGGCTTAGGGGACAGATCGGAGAGAAAAAAGGCACTCATTCTGAGTTGTCGAAGGTATGTTTTTTTTTTTTTTTTTTTTTGTTACTAATTTATCTGATTATCAATTGGTCAGCCTTTAAAACTTTCATTGTTTGAACCGTATTTTTTCAGGAACTCGTTTCAGTCCAAGGTCAACTAATAGCCGAGAGATCAAGATGTTTTAAGCTGGAGGTTTCCTACTCATTTATTCCTTTTTTTACTTTTTATCTGTTATTCCTTTATAGACTACTGGGTCACTTGAATTATCCTGCTGAATTTAATTGTATGATATGCTGGCCTTTTTTTGTTTTTTTGTTTTTTTTTTTAACGGTATTGGTGATATCCAGGCGCAAATCACAGAATTGCAAAAGGTTCTAGAATCAGTGCAGTCCATAGAGAATGAGGTACAGGTACTTCGGAGACAGAAGTCTGCATTTGAGCAGGATATGGAACTAGCTTCAGCTGTTCAGAGCCAAGGTTCTGGTGGTGTTTGGCGATGGATAGCTGGGGGCACTGGCAATGCATAAAAGTTGAATATTTGTGCCTAGAAATTTTATCAGGGAATAATTCAATCGGTTAGCAGTCGCTGCTAAGAGTATAATATGTTCTTAAGCTTTGGCAGATCACAGCAGTTGCTATTTGGAAAACCTCTGGTGATTTTCGACCATGGTTTGCAAGCGCACAATGGGGAAAATCTTGGAAGTTCTTGCCAACCATTGATCACTGTAAGATCTTATGGAGATAAGACTCAACTTTGTACAATAAAATTTGACCTTTCTGTCATTTTTGTTTGTTTTTGGAATGGAATCCCACATTCTGTTCATTGTTATTATTTTTTATTTCTTCCCATTTATTCTTTCGTGTTATTCCTGTAACCTGAAATTTCATCTGAAGGTATGACAATTCATATTAATCCGTAACGCCATCGCAACATTTGGAAAAATTTCTCTGATAAGCAAAAGGAAGCTGTTTCAAATTGTATATTACAGACCGTTGCACAGATGGTGGATGAATGTAATGAAGAAGATGAATGAGAATTGATACTGAAAATGAGAATCTGTATATTGATAGAGATGAAAGTGAGGCCTGCTTCGAGGGAGGCTCCTCCAAATTCAGAGAGAACAGAATATTCTGTATTATTTGCATAAACTAACTCTGTGAGAGTGACAGACCTAAATAGTACTGAATGCATGAAAATACTAAACTGCCCTTTAACAGATCATGGGCTATAACTTAATACATCAGATAGAAAAAGCAAATAACAATGCGCCCAGCAGGTGAAGCTTCCAGCCCACGTCTCTTGTAAAACTGAAGCCCGAGACCATTCCTTCCGTCTGGCCCATGAAGCCCAAAATCACACTTGAGCATCTAGGGTTCGGTTGATCTCTTCTTCCCCAATTCCTCACACTTCTTCATACGGCCCCTCCAGCTGCGAATCTCCTCTTCACTTCCCTGCCCTCAGCCCGTCGTGTAACAGATTGACCTCCAAAAGGCCTATCTTCTGCTCACATTTGTTCTGAGAAAATTTGATATATCCTCGTACTCTCTCGTTATTAGTTTATGCACTGCAGAAACATTGTGGCTTATCGATTTTATTTCTCGAACCTCCTCTTTCCTCTCTGGTGGAAAACAAAGTAGAAAAAGGGGAGAAAACCGTTATAACTTGGAGATAAGTTGCTGTTTGCTTTGTGAAACGAGTTCCTTCCGCAATATTTTGCCTGCAGCTGACCTTGGAATGGCACTAGTGAAAGCAACTCTTCTTACTTTCTTGTACGGGGCCACCTGAAATTCCCATATAATATCCATAAACTCAGAAACTATTACCGATGGCTACCAAGGAAAGAGAGTGGAAGAGTCACGGGCACATGACAAACCTGATCGGACACGAATTGAATTACTTGGTCTTCAGTGAGCTCAGAACCAGCTGCTTTTACCACGTATGCCATTGGTATCTGTCCTGCTTCTTCATCCTCAAGCCTGCAAAATTTTGATATTTTCTTTTGATGAATACGAGATTTCGATTTTTGTTAGAGGGAGAAAGAGACGGATGTAAGATAACGTACGGAATAACGGCTGCATCAAGAATAGTGGGATGACTCAAAAGTATAGCTTCTAGTTCTGCAGGAGCCACCTGTATACACATTCAAAACATATAACCTTGAACATGATCCAGAACGCATTATGGTCGTTAATTAATATTTGACATCTTTTTTGGTTCTGATCCCAACCATCGTTGAAACCATTCATGATCCTAGAAGTTTGGACCATTAAGTTAAAAACACCTTCTATCTATCATTAACTGATCTTGATGCAAAAACTGCGAGGTATACCTGATACCCATTATGCTTGATGAGCTCCTTTATACGATCCACGATGTAAACGTACCCGTCCTCATCAAAATAACAAAGATCACCGGTTTTCAACCAACCATCCGAATCAATTGTTGCTGTGGTAGCTTCCACATTTCCCAAATATCCTTTCATAATAGTAGGGCTCTTCAGCCACAGCTCTCCTTCCCTGTAAGGTGGCAATCCCTTTCCCGTTTCAGTATCTACCACCTTAGCACAAAAGCTTGGAAGCAACACTCCTGAGGAGCCCGAACGAGCCTTAGCCTCTCTGCCCGACGCAAAAAAAGTTGCAGCTCCAGTGCTTTCTGTTAGTCCATATCCCTGCCTTAGCTCCACCCATGGAAACCTCTCTCTGAATCTATCGGCCACTTCTTTGCTCAGCGGTGCAGCCCCTGAGCCCACCCTTCTCAAACACGACAAGTCACTCCCTTCTTTTCTTGCATACTTTACTAGCCCGAGTATCACGGGCGGCACCGCAGGTATGTTACTAATCTTGTGTGCTTGAATAGCATCAAGCATGATTTGGAGCTCGAACTTTTGCATCAACACCGTGGTGACTCCCGAACAAAACAATCCTAGCGCGAAGAACGCAAGCCCGTAGATGTGAAACATGGGAATGAAACACAAAAACACGTCTTTTTCGGATGAGGTTACTTCCACTGACCATTGGAGCAACGTCACGAGGGAAATGAAATTTGCATGTGTTAGAATCACACCTTTGCTTGTCCCAGTAGTTCCCGAAGAATACAATATAGCTGCTGTGTCCGACTGAGCCCGCGAGATTTGTGGCAACTCTAGCGGATCATCACAGCATTCAATCAACTCTTCGATGGACAACAAATTATCGTTGCTGGATTTTCCCGATGTTAGAACTGTGGGCACCCCAGTTGGGACTAATTTGTGGAGTTCTGCGGGCACTGAAATGGCCAACTTAGCACCTGAGTCACGAACTTGCTTGGCGATTTCTGCCTGGGTGTTAAGTGGGTTGGCTGTGGTCAGCACTGCACCAACCGAGAACACGGCGAGGCATATGGTTGGGTAGAGAAGCGAGTTCGGAGACAAGACAAACACCACGTCGCCTTGTCGGACCCCAAGAGCATGGTACAAGCCTGATGCGAGCGAACGAATTGACCTATGGAGCTGTGCATAGGTGACATGCTGATTAGTGGCTGCGTCGATGAGTGCAATCTGTGATTCGGATTTGTGTGGATCTGGGAATTGTGATAGCACAAATGTGGCAGTGTCAAGGTCTGGCCTTCTGGGGATCTGTTTCTGTTCACCAAGTTTGACAAGTGAATGGTAGATTCTGGTTTCTGGGTCGAAACCGCTTTTCTCATCGAATACCTGTTGAGGGTTGGCGGATTCTTCTTCGGTGGTGGTTTTCCACGGCGTCTCTTTGACTGACATTTTGTCTTTGATCGATTAATTCGCTAAGCTATATCGAATATATGTGCTCAAGTTACTTGATTCTCGGCTATGGCAAAATCTCACATGAATGTGGGTTAAATAGGTTTTGCTGTTGGATTTTGTGACCGAAAGGCTCCAACATATGCATTGGTTAGTACGTCAATTAGGAATATTCTGAGTGTACGAATACTAAGATGCCGGCCAAGGCGATTTAGACCAAGTCGTGAATCATGATATCTTATTTTGTTTTTGGTTCCTCCCTCTCTTGGTTGAAAGAAACAGGATTTTAAAGAAGAATGTAAAGTAAAAGGCCTATAGTTTTTAAGAGGTTGGTCAACTGGTATACATGGCAATGATTCTTTATGGGCTAAGTCATTATATCTTGTAATTAGAAAATTCATATCGATTGTCCTGCAATACTAGATAAACATGGTGCTAAAGGTTCGTACTTCATGGTCATAGTTATCAACGGTTTTTGTTGGAACCAAAAAAGTCAGTATACATACTGTTTGCCGCCCAAGTCCAAAGATACTGTCAGAATATTAGCAATCACACTTCTGCCGCCCGCAGCTCATATATGTTTTAAGTTTATGCGTTGGTTTATAGCTGATTTTTGTCCTAAACAGTCTGGACTTGGCCGTACGTAGCTCATTTTTGCTCTAGCTCGCTCGGTCAGAACTCAGTGCCAAGGGCTTATTGGCCAACCCCAAAAATCCATTTTTTGGGTGTTCTTCGTGAGAATTAAACCCAACAACACATTTTTTCTGGGTAAGTCAAGTGGTCAGGTTTTAATCCGGAGTACTTTTGACACATTGTTATGTGCTTTCCATTTTGAACTGTTCTCCTCTACATCGAGGCAGATGGACTGGAGAGTGCAGCCTCAAGAAAGCACATAAATAATTCTTCTGTTGCTGTCAGTGCACAAGCAGCAACAGCAATGTAAATAAAATGAGGATTTCTTATTTTATTTTCTTGAGGAAGCAAATCAGAAGGAAGGGCTGAGAAACCCTGTGTAATTATTTAAGTTGGATTTGCTTAGTTATAATCTCGTAAAGAAAAGAGGATTGCTACATCTACAAATGAATTATATAAAAATAATCTTTCAAACTGATGTGGCTTCATTTGATCCGTTAGATCTACTTTATAATAAAAGTAATTTTACAATCTGACGAATCATATTAAACTATGTCAGTTTATAGAATTACTTTTATGTAATCACTTTGTAGTTAGAGTATTTCTCTAAAGAAAAAAAAAGGTCTGAAAAGAAGATGTAGACATTTTTTTTTTATATTTTATATTTTTATTTTAGAAGAGTGAGAATTACATGTTCAAGAGTGACTCCTCTCTAAATTTATTGAAATAGTCCTTACTTATAACAGAGAAAAACCGTTTCTACATCTTGACACTTATAAATTACAAAAAAAAAAAAATACCAAGAATATAAACCAATAAAGCCCAAGCATTAAAAAAAAAAAAATCACCTAATTACCAAGATCTATACGATGAATAACCAAATTAAATAAATATGAGTCAAAAGACAGACACCGTTCCTTCTATACAAAATAAAGCCAACATAAAAAATAAAACGACATCTATACTAAAAGTTCCGTCACCAATCTTCCATACGAAAAGTTATGTCTATATGAAATCCACTTGAATTTACGTACCGTCCCAGCAAATTCACAAGTGAGATATTTCCATTGGGCGCAAACTCAACAAACCACTATTATCCAAGCCTGATTACAGGAGGTAACTCTGAGCTATCATTCCAAGTCTGATTCAATCCGAAAGCTCCCAACCTTGCGAAGCCATCAGTCAAAGAGTTACACTGCCTATAGACCCCTTGGAATTATGCATTTTGTTTATTTCATTTCGTGGCAAGAATTACCACAACCAAATATACTCAACCAAAACTTAAGGGAGCCACCGAAATTAAAGACGATGTACATGTTTGGGATTTTGGCTGTTGGGACTACCCTTCGCAAAATGCTATGCTTCTTCATCAAACAAACAATCAGAGAATGATAGATATGTACATATTCAACTTGTCCAATTGCATATCTTTGCATATTGCACAAAATAACTCCAAAACTTGCTGATCCGCACTTTTGGGCGTCCTCATATATCAAAGTGTTCAAAGAATTTGGGACCATCTCTACATGTTACAGTGGTCATCAGGAGCCCCTCTTGAATAACTTCATATTTAATTTCATGGGCCATTTGATCGTCGGCTTAAACATACCTTACATTTTAGGTTAAGATACTAAAGCATGGCCAGTGAGTCGGAGCGGCACATGCGGAGGTTTGAACATTGGACGGAAGTAGATTGGGCCATTTTCGAGTATTGAAAGAAAAAGCACGAAAACACTCGAAAATTAAAATTAGCGGTAGTATGGACATGGAGATGAGAGAGAAGAGAGTGAGACCGCTAAAGGAAGGGAGGGAGGGAGGAGGGGGGACACGAATCTCTTCTCCCTCCCTTTGGCCAGTGGTCAGCAGTGTATAGAGATAGAGGTTTAGATTCGGTTTAGACTGTAAACTCATCTCAATTTATTTCATTTTATCATTATAATTTTCTTAAATTTTTATATAAAATATAATAAATAATTTAATTTTTTTAAATCTCAAAATAATAATAATAATATTAAAAAATATTATTTTAATAATATTTTATTCAACTCATTTAAAATAATTCAATTCATTTTTAAATCTAAACGGAACTAAACCAGATTATCGGATAACCGGAATCATTTTCACCAAAGCTAAGCCCAACATCCCAAATTACATCCATAAAAAGAAGAGTATAAAATTATCAATACTACTACATTCACACGTGTCAAAATAGAAGAGCCTTCTACTACTAGGAAGCTGTAATTCCAGCCCATTAAAAGCCCAACAACAAAGAGATTTCAAGGCTCGCGTTTATCTGACAAGTGTCATGTGCGCGTCCTTACACTAACGCCTTTTTCAAAATAATCCTTTCTTACTCCAACTGCCTCTCTCTCCACTTCCTCCACCACTCGCTCCTCCATATCACAGTCTTTTTAAGTTCTCAGAATCTCAACTCCCAGCCAGACTCTCCCTCTCCGTAAAACTCTTTCTATCTCTTGTTTAGGAGAGCTTGTCTCTCTGAGCTAGAGCTCTCTCAAACTATTTTCCTCTCTCACCCTCTCTTAAAGCATCTGTCTCTGCTGCCATGGCGGTTGCAGAGTTATCGCCTTCATACACCAAGACCCACCTTCAATCCTCTCAAATATCATTCTTATCGAACCGTTTCTACAATCACCGCCGCTGCGCTTTTCGACCGTTCCCTCGAGCTAGAAGTACCGCAATCTCGTGCTCTGTTGCACCAAAGTAAGCTTCTAGGCAATCCCCACCAATTCTTGCCTGAGACCATAGTCTTATGGGTTTTTTGTTTTGTTAAATTCTCAGTCAAGTTAAATCTCCGGTCGCAGTGCAAGATGAGGACCCCAAGAAGAAGTCTGAATGCTACGGCGTGTTCTGCCTCACCTATGATCTCAAGGCTGTAAGTTTCCGTCCAGGAAATGCTCGTCTTTTTATGTTAGCACAATCACTCATCGTGAATTTAAATGTAAAATTTCGATTGAGTAGTAGTTCCAATGCCTACTATAAATGCATTGATATCGTTTGCCATTATGCGTAGTAGTCATTTGTGGATGCAAGGTGTGAAATCACTATTTATCCAAAAAGTTTACTCCCTCTCGATGAGTGAGCCAAGACCTGTGGAATATATAATTAAATGAGATAAGAGTGTTGGGTAGGATTCGAACTCAAATGTACTAAGTGATTTCACAAGTGTTGATTTCACAAAAGGCCTGTATTGCAGTAGATTGTAAAAGTTTCTCCCTTTCCGGTTTCTGAAACATAAAAGTTCTGTTTTTCTAAATTTGTTTATTTTCCCCGTATTCATGAATTCTCTTTCCCGTGCATGTTTCTTTGGAGAGGGTGAGAGTGGGAGAAAGTCCATATCCTTGACATCTTTTAACTCTTTTCATGCGGCAAAGGCTCATCAGAATCAGATCTTTTCTTCTTCTTTTAATCCGTGTTTCTACATATAACAAGTCTTTTATTGCGTGATCCCAGGACGAAGAGACAAAATCGTGGAAGAAATTAATTAATATTGCAGTCTCGGGTGCTGCTGGGATGATATCTAATCATCTGCTTTTCAAAGTAAGAGTTTTTAAATCCAAAGCCTAGAATCTTTTTTTTTTTTTTTTCCCTTTGTTCTTGGGAGGTCATTATATATATATATTTTGCTTTTAAAAAAACTTGGCACTCTTTATTAGATTAAAATTGACATTGGTCACCACCAAAATTGTGCATGGGATACTAGGCAATTAAGATTTAAGCCTGCAGTTTGACCCAATCATTCCTATCATCATTAGTTTGTTCCCATAAGTTTGACGTGGGAACTCTTTTTGGTTTTGATAAATTGAAACTTGAGGATTCCAGTCTATAGTAAGATTCACCCCAGCCTGTTGATGCAATTATGTACCAAAACTTTTATTTTTTGTGAAAAACCTCTTTTAAGATTTTAGCTGTCCAAAATCACAGGCATATAGCATAAAATCATTAAAAAGATAAAATGAAAAAAGAAAAAGAAAAAGAAAAAGTTGTTATTTACGTATGTTTTTCATCAAGGTAATGCCTCACTCATTCGGATAACTACTGAAAAGTTGTCATGCACAGCCCATTAATTAAACTCCCTTCGAACTCTTATTGGCTCCTTTTGCAAATTCACATAAATTGAGTCCACGTCCACAGCATTTGAAGCTCTAAAACCAAGTCACAACAAACTGTTCAGTGGAGGGACAGAAGGAAAAAACGTGCAACAGAAGAAATAACATCATGACCTGGTAATAACAGGTGAAAGCTGTTTCTTCTGGACATAGGATCTGACTTTATATTTATTTGTCCAGCTTGCATCTGGTGAGGTTTTTGGTCCTGATCAACCTGTTGCTTTGAAATTATTGGGTTCTGAAAGGTCCTTCCAAGCCCTTGAAGGTTTGTATCTTAATTCAACACACTCTGATGAGAGTTTTAGTTGCAAAAGTTAACAGGCCAGCATTGTTCAACCCAAGTAATATATATAATTGAAATGACCTTCCCCTATTACCACAATTATCTCTATCCTTAGAACATGGTTTTTTTTCCTGTAACCAATAGGAAAATTCCTTCATTATAAAGACTGGCAACACAAACGCATGCATGAGACTTTCATCTTGGATGTCTCCTGTGTTGTGAAAGAAAGAGGAACTCATCTTTTTTTTCTCTCTTTATTACCTTCATAGTGTAGGTATGAGATAAGATCATCTGGTTTGTATCACATAAGAAAATATATCTTCAACCAAACCAAAAGCTAAGGGCATATGCTTTCATGGGTAAAACAAAACATTTAGTTTATTCTTTGAACAAAATGGAGGACATTTTGATAAAAAATTATTTGTTTTAAAAGTCTATTGTTAATTAGGAAATGTTTAATTTAATCATTTAATTAATATTCTGATATTCCTCTTCGCGTGTGAATTCAAACTCCCTTCCATGGGTGGGACACAACTAGCGGAATAGTTAACTAAAATTTTTCAATGTGGAAATATATGATTCCTTACTGGTGTATGATCCTTCTTTCAAAAAGGAGCCGGGTACATATTGGTGGTAACTGAGTTCTCCTTCCTTATTGATCAAGATTATGACTAGAAAATCAAACGGAAGGAAGAAAAAGAATCTCAGTGGGACTGGTTTGTATATGAGTTCTTGAAAAAATATTTTGCTTTTCCTTGTTAAGGAATTGAGCGAACATAAATTCCAGTTTAATTATCATGCCCAATATTCTGTTTTACGCTATTAACAAAGTATAGATAGTACAAAAAAATCTCTCTTTAATCGTTTTGTTTTTTAATGTAACTATTTGTCTTCAGATTTACCATTCTCTACGAATAATTTTTCTAGAATGATGTTCTGACATATCTCCATGTTGAGCTAATTCATGCAGGTGTTGCTATGGAATTGGAGGATTCTTTGTTTCCTTTGCTGAGGGAGGTTAGTATAGGCATTGATCCATATGATGTGTTTCAAGATGTAGAATGGGCCCTTTTAATAGGAGCAAAGCCTCGAGGGCCTGGGATGGAACGGGCTGATTTACTAGACATAAATGGGCAGATTTTTGCGGAGCAGGTATCACTCACATTTTCATTTGGTATGAATCATAGCGTTTTCTGCAAGCTATACCAAGTTGGTTCATGTATTCTGTTTTTATTCCATCATTATAGGGAAAGGCTCTCAATGCCGTTGCATCCCGTAATGTCAAAGTAATAGTTGTAGGCAACCCCTGCAACACTAAGTAAGTGGATTTGGTTTTGGTTGCTGGATATTCAGTTTTTTATTTTCATATTGTGCCTGTAACTGTGTTGTGTTTCCTCTCCTATGCAGTGCATTAATTTGTATGAAGAATGCTCCAAACATACCGGCAAAAAATTTTCATGCTTTGACTCGGTTAGACGAGAATAGAGCAAAATGTCAGGTACAATCCTCGTGAAAATTATTGGCAGCAATTATAAATAGTTATGGTTGCCATGGCCAAAAAAGAATTATTCTAAATAATGGCTATGATTTACGCAGCTGGCCCTCAAGGCAGGTGTCTTCTATGATAAAGTGTCAAACGTGACCATCTGGGGAAACCACTCAACAACACAGGTCGTTAAGAGATCCTGTTGTAATAGCAAGCATGAAAAAATTCCCTCCCTCGTCTTCTAAAGAATCTCTGTATTTAACTTTACCAGGTCCCAGACTTTTTAAATGCTAGAATCAATGGCTTGCGTGTCAAAGAAGTTATCAAGGATCACAAGTGGTTAGAAGAGGAATTTACAGAAAAGGTCCAAAAGGTAAGTTTCGCAGATCAATAATAGACAAAGATGCAAACATAGTTCAGTGCAATAGCAAGGTCAATTATTGACCAACAAGAGTTTCATCTTCAGGTGCTAAATAGTAAATTTTGAGTTGCAGAGAGGTGGTGTGCTGATCCAAAAATGGGGAAGATCTTCTGCTGCATCTACTTCTGTGTCTATTGTCGATGCAATCCGGTCTTTAGTCACTCCCACCCCCAAGGGTGATTGGTTTTCATCTGGAGTGAGTTCAATTTCATTAGAATGCAAGCATACAGATATAAGCTATTTTTCTGCTGTCAGTTTGTTGAGAACCAAATCAAAAATTTCTAAGGAACCGTACTGTTGGGGAGATCCACCGGCACCGACCCCACTCATACCAATGGTGGGAGTAAAGAAATCACAACATATATGATGAAAAACAGAAGAGGCTCTTGGAAATCATTCAGTTATAGTCTTGGGTTTTCGTTTTGCCAACTTCTCTTCTTTTTGTTCACAACTTGTCAAAACAAAGAGTCCCATGTTCTGTAATATATGAACGCAACAGATCAAAATGAAAAAGTCCATCAATCAGTAAGCATAGTATCAGATTTACGTTGCAGGACTATGTAGGTTTTATGTATGTTTTTTTGGTACAGGTTCTCTTTGCTGGGCTGTTTTTATAGGCTGATTTATTTTGATTTGTTTAGATTTAAAAAAAAAATAGTATCAGATTTACGAATAGTAACAGTGTGGTGACTCAATAGTGAGATGTTTGTTATCAGCGAGAGTATTTTTTGAAGTGAAACTGTTAGTTGAATGCCACTTTAACTGTAAACTCCTGCCTAGGTAGCATAAGTAATCAGGTTATATATTCAATTCAAGGACTATCATAATCATGTTTCTCGACTGACACATTAAAGACTGGCTTTAGTCTCCAGTCTCATAGTTACAGTGTCATTGTAGGTTTATACTAACGGAAATCCTTATGGAATAGCGGAGGATATTGTTTTCAGCATGCCATGCAGATCAAAAGTAAGTTGAAGTCTGAATTCTTTTTTTTTTTCATACTATTTATTTGACTTTACCCTCATACGTTATTCTTCCCATCCTCCAGGGAGATGGTGATTATGAATTTGTCGAGGATGTAATATTTGATGACTACCTTCTGAAGCGAATAAACAAGGTGAGCTATCTTCTGATTTAAGAGGTGTCCGGATTCAATATGAAAGTAGAACAAAATCCGTTCTTCTCAATGGTGACAATCATTGTAGTATACATATGTATGAATGATCACGCAATGAAGTGGTCGGTTAAGCTTGCATCGAGCTAAACTAATATTCATTTGCTCTGAAAATCAGTACTTATCTAGTATGTACTTGAACAGAATATGAAGAGAGTTGATTTTTGTGTAATGTCGCTCCAAGTCATGGTCAGTTAGCAAAAGGAATTTAGGATCTCCCCAATCGACATAATCTTTTCTCTCTTTTCTGCAGACTGAAGCTGAACTGCTAGCTGAGAAGAGATGCGTGGCCCACCTTACAGGGGAGGTAGATACTAGATATTGTAGTTATCTCACCCTTGCCTCCTGCTGTGTATGTGTATCAGCTTCATATGCGCTGTCTTTTCTTTTGGCAGGGCATTGCTTTCTGCGATCTACCCGAGGACACGATGCTTCCTGGGGAGATGTAACACTTATCGGGCTGCTTTTCATCTCAAGAAGTGATACGAAAACTACCACAATGAGCCGTATGGAGAGACACTAGATACTGAAATTAAGATCATTGCATTATTTATGAAATAAAGATTCTCTTTGAATTTTGAAAACTTCTTTTGATGGTATAGCTTGCAGCTTTTGTGTTGACGCATATTTTCCTTTGCCCTCCTTGCATAAGCCGATCTGGCCTAAATCATCTTTCTGCTAGTAATTCTATTATGAACTTCTAGTAAGTGTGATTGCTGTCTATCATTATTCGGGACCCATGGCTTAAACTGTGTAACCTGAAAAACCTTTCTATGATAACCGTGTTAATGACTGCCCTTGAGTAGGCAATTGCACTTTAGAATAGCAAAGATGGGAGTTGTTTTCCTTTTGGGCAGGCAGCAAAGACGATTAGAGGGGAGTTTCAAGGGAAGAAAAGTGCATTGTAAATGTGTCTTTTGGTTGGTGCCTCAATGCGTGGGATTTGGCCTTGTTCTTTCTCGGCTTATCCTTTTGATCAGTTACTTATATTTCCTTGTTTATTGTGTTTGCATATCGTTGGGAAGAGACGAAAAAGAAGCGGAAGGCCAACTACCGAAAATAGTTCAAAGCGCGGGGGCATCCCGAGTCGTACAAAAAGAGCAACACAGCCGTCGTGTTGGGCGAGGACTAGCAAGGTTTTGGTTTGGAATCTGGATAGTAAATTTCATTTCATCTCAATATCTAAAGGCAATAAATACAAATATTTTTCAATTTTAATTCAACTTTTTTATCTAATTATTACATAATCATTATAATTTTTTCAAACTTTCAAATAAAGCACAAAAACTAATACAATATTTTCAAATCTCAAAATAAAAATAATATTACAAAATTATATTATAAAAATATTTAGATTTGTAAATGAACCAGTATGTTTTATAGAATGCTGGGTATTTGATCGATTAAACTCGAATCAAACTCGACTCATAAAAAAAAAAAAAAAACTCGTTCGTGAAAGCAGATACTCACTCGATTTGTAAATGACACATATCCAACAAAACTAGACTCGACTCGGCTAAAGATTATTAAGGCCCGCTCATTTATGTTCGAGTCGACTCGTTAGCTTGACTCGATTAAAACTTATTCATATATTGATAAATATATATGCACCTATGTATATATACATATATATATATATATATGTATTAGCTAATAATATAAGCATACCACTTTTATAATTAAATATATAATATGTAATCCAATTACTTGTGTCTATATAGTGAATACACTTCATAGGTATATTTTATAATTTGTGTAATAATTAGTCGATAAAATTTAATAATTTCATATACTAGTATGTGGGAACTATATATGAAATAGATATATACTATCATATTAAGTGTATTTATTAATAATATATGTAGGCATATAATATATTGTTATTTTTGATAAATATCAACTAGTTAGATATTAATTATTTATAATTTTTTAAAAATTTTATAATTTAATAGAGGTTCTATTTGTTAGTTGTATAAATTCAATATTATTATTTTTGTTTAATTATTAAATTTTATTCAAAAATTAAAAAAATAAACAATTCGAGCTCAAGCTCGAGTTTGGCTCCACTCAAACTTGTTTGTGGGATAAGTTCGAGTTTAGAGTTTAGCTTATCGAGTTGAGTTCGAATAAAGAATGAAAAAAAAATCTTGAGCTCGGGCTCGATTTCAAACTCGAGTATTTTGAGTCGAGCTGAGCTCAGCAAGCCAAAGATGAGCTCGGTTCGATTACAGTCTTTGTCAATATTCTAACTTCATTATATTTTTATTCAAATTTTTTTCTTATTTTTTAAAACTCTATAAAATATCTTAACTCAAATTATTTTGTTATTATTTATAAAATATTTTACTATTATTTATAAAATATTTTATCTTATTTAATTATTCAAACGAGTACTAAGTTGCAGCTATGATGACGTAACTTTATTTATAGCTTCAAAACGGGCAGTGGTAGATTTCATCAATATCAATTGCTACTCTGACATTCATAGTAGATATTATCAAACTCAACCAACACTTCAAAAATAGAAAACTACCAAGACCACAGACCATCAATAGGGAGAAGCAAGGCCTATAGTACCACAAAATTAGGACCCATATCCTAGCCTACTCAGAATGTAGATCAAACCCATGACCCTTAACCAGCGCAGAATGTTCTTTGGTCTCAAATCGTAGTTATGCGGAGAACCCTCCACTAGTTGCTGCGCCGTTAGCAGTTTGTGTATGCATTTTGAAATATCACTGGTTCATATTCCAAATACATCTAGAGAGGAGTGAATAGATGTTTTCCAATTTTTCTGGCTTATTTAAAATAATAATAAACAAATCAATCAATAAGATTACAAGAAATAATCAACACATCAACTTTGAGCGTAACTCACCAAATAAAATTCACTATATAAATTGAATTCGTTACAACCAATTTAAAAACACTTAAAAGACACTTAGAGTAACTAAATTTGACTTGAGTTACTCTGGCTTGCAACCCTACCACTATCTCACTTGATCTCTGCATTTTGGCAGCTCTGGACCATTGGCCTTTCTATAGTTTCACTACGTGCACCAACTCGATTTTTGCTTCAACAGTAGCTTCGAAAATCCTTCCAGCCAAAAAATACGTAGACAACAATGGACTCAATAACGCTCGAACACGGGCATAATATGATGGAAGTCTATTTATCAAGAGAGAATTAATGTTCTATTTATAATGAACTCCTTAAGATTTTCTCTTAAGAATACAATGAATATGGTAATCCTAATTTCTCTCCACGACCTAGAGCTGGCGTTGAGTACCTTTAGCGGAATCGGCCGACGTGATTAATGCCAATTATTATTAAAAAAAAAAAAAAAAAAAAGGGTCAGCGATTTCAGAAAATCAAACCCATCCCTACTAACGCCAAAATCAGTTTGAGAAGCACATCAAACCCTTCCCAGAAAAAATTGTTGTTTTGAAAATGATTTTTTGGGTAGCTGTTTTAGGAGTGGCTGCCTTGTTCTTTGATCTTTACAATACTATTTGGGTAGCTGTTTAGGAGTAATTTTTTTTCTGGAAATCTTTCTATGCAGAAGATTCAATCCCAGTGGAGACAAGAAAACGGTTTTCTCCTTCTTCTACTTCTTTTCCACTAATCTTCTTTTTTTTTTTTTCTTTTTTTTTTCCCTGTTCTTGTTCTTATTTCAATATTTTGAATGTGTTCTTGTTCCTGTTCTTCTTCATGTTTCTTCTCCACTCGAGTTGCAAACTTATGTCCAGTGGATACTCGTTTAGAAAAAACTAAAAACTGAAAGAAGAAAAAAATTCATATATTCAAACTTACCCACACATTCAGGAAAAAAAAAACTGAGAAATAACACAACAAAATCACCCAAAATCACCGAATCTGAGAAGAACCTATAACCTATGTTTGTCTTCGTTGGTAGACGAAAATGAGAAGAAGACCCAACCTTTCATACTCTATTCGTGGGTAGACGAAGAAGATGAACTTGTTGTTTGGGTTAAATACAAAACGCACCGTTTCAATTTTTCCACGTGGAGGGACGGGTACACGAGAGGTTCCCACTCCGAGTGCAGTAGACTTTTTGTTTAGAGAAAGTTTACTTTGCCTCCCTAATTTGACACTTCTATTTGACTCTAATCAAAATTTATTTTTTTATTTTATTTTTTTTTACTTAATAATTAAGGAAGTGATTTTAAGTATATTGGTGTATTTTTTTTATTTTTTAAATATATTTAAATATGTTAAAAAAATGTAAAAAGAAAAAAGAAGAAAAAAAAAAAAAAAGTTACGCTGGGCGGTATGCCCAGCGGTCAAAATGGGGCGGCATAGTAGCCGCCCCCTTTTGTTTATATATATTTAAGGCTTGAATTAATTTTCCAAGACAACCAATATCACTTCAATCCGATATGGGAGTCAAAAGATATGACCAAGTTACTCCAATTAGGTTGATCTTGTCAGATCTTGAAAATTTGCAATCTTTTGTTTGCCTAAAAGTTGAAATCTGAAGATTGTTGAAGATGAATTTATAGATAATTTAGTCTTAAGATCCTTTTGAAACATGAATTTGTATCTTTCCAACAACACCAGTTTCACCCCAACCAGAGATATATGAAACAAAGGTTACGATCAATTACTCCAGCAAGGTCGATCCCATTAGATCTTGCAAATTTTTAATCTTTGTACTTTTTATTCCAATTGCAACCAAGACTCTATTTAACATATTTATAACTCAATTGGACTAAATTTGATCATAAGAACATGCCAACTTGCTCCAGGTGCTAAAGGATAACATTGACAAGACAGACAACATAAGAAGTTCAATATTTGAATATGCCCCGTTCGCGCGAAGACACTATATACAAAACAACATAAATAACATTTTACATTGTTTAAAAACCTACATCACCCCCTTTTTCCTTCAAAGATCACAATTCTTCTGAAAACCATGGGTCAAAAAATGTTCCATCATAATTTTGAGGCACTACTTGATGTATATGTTGCTTGCAAATCTGAAGCTCACAGAAAGAATTAGAGCCCAAAAGAATATTAAGAAGAACCAGCCCCATGAAACTACGGATGCTGTCTTGCCTGCATGAAAGCCAGCCATTGGCACCCAAGTGGCAGAATTAGTGTCACCTTGTGGTAGCAAAAAGGGCATCGCGAAGTTGACATCACCATTCTTGCCAAGCAACCAGTCTGACCCATTGCTGGTTAAAGTCGTGTTTCTTATCCTGATCATACCAGCAGTGACATGAACGGAGCTGGAAGATTGTGCAGCGGAATGTAACTGAAGAGTTACATCTTTTGCGGGGAACTCTGAAGCATATGCTGGAGGAGCAGGGATGCTGCCCAACATGCGAGTGGCATGTTTGATGAATGGATTCTTAATATCTACACCATAGACCATACAAGAATAAGCCAAGATCAAAAGAAGAGGGGGAAACTATACCAGAATGCATACAAGCCTCAAGAGATTATATATATGCTTCAAACTTCTATAACTTTCTACATTTATACACAGGGAAATACCAAAAAGTAAGTTACACGAGGAGATGTGATACTTGATCAAATTAAATTAAATCCTACCTGATTCATATATTGCGGCCTCTGGTTTCTGCTTTGAAGTGGATGCATCATTGCTTCCCTGTGTCTCTGATGGCTGTTGACTATCTATGTACACTTTTTCAGTTCCTCCATTTAAGTGCTGTTAAAGAGGTATAAGTTCATTAGAAGCTGCAATGCTAAATTCCAAATCACAAGTGCAACTCCTAGTATTTCAAAAGTATGAATTTACCTCCTGTGTGTGGGTTGCTTGATTAGAAAACGAGTTTTCACCCCCCATAATTTCAGAGGGATCAAAAGCCATGTCATCATCTGCATTAAGGAATGTTAGGTACTCATCCAGCATGTCAAAACCTGCAGCATCTGACTCGACCGGGTTTAAAAGATCATCGGATTCAAGGAAAAATCCATCACCCAACAGTGGATTATCAGTAGCATCCAAATAAGGTTCATCAAGCGAGTAATTGACTTCAGATGGCTTCATAATTCGGCTTGATTCAACAAAAAATTCATCTTTGATGGGTTTCATATCCATCCCATATTGCTCTGGTATGTCAACCAACTTCTCGTCATGACATAGCTCAAAAGTTTCACCACTGCCCATGATAGTTTGACAGTCTTCAACGAAATCCTCATACTGCTCAACATCGTTGCTAGTATCCCCATAATAAAAGTTCAAAGGAGGGGGAGTACTTTCAGATGGATTGCTTATCTCAAGATCCTGGAGAAGGAAAGCACGTTTCAAAAATACAAGAATTCAAGTACTGAAGCAATCAAGAAAAATATTAGGTAAGACTAGCAGGGAATAGAACAAGTAGGACTCTGTATAAGACATCCTAAGCAACAATGGAGAGCACCTCGCAGATGTTCACAACTACTCAATATGTTTGCAAAGACGGAGGAACAACATGATGGTTGATATACTTGCGTTAAAGTTATATCCATCATCATGTTCAAATCACATACTAGGATTCAAAGCCAAACATATGTCATCTTGAATCCAAAGATTGCGATTCTTAGAAGAGAGGAAAAAACCATTACCACAAAAATTAGAAACATAAAGCTGAAATACTGAAAGTAGCTTTCCAGCTTGAGCAAAAGTAGAACTTATATAAAGATCTGGGATGTCCATTGCCACAAGGTTCCACGTGACTACTCACACGGAACTCCCCAGCATACTTGAACGAACCCCTTTTACAATAATGGGGGCCATAAAAAAATGTTTCCTAATAGCCGCCCGAAACACCCCTCAAAATCTACTTCCAAACAGATAACATCCGACTCTTGACATTCTTCTAATCTTGCCCTCAAAAGAACCTCACTTTACACACCTAACTTATAGTATCAATTAACCACCTCATCCCTACAAATTCTTATCACCAATATACTCAAAATTGACAACAAATCAACAGAATCATTTGTTAATCACTTCAAAACATCTCAACGACACAATTTACCAACTAAAAGAAAGGCACAAAACACAAACCTGGTCAAGTTCAATCGCTTCAACACATGCACCATCACCAACCACCACATCGTCAACTGCAGCTTCTTCACACGGCAGGAATGCCGCCACATCATCTTCTTCCCATTCCTCCTCAATAAACGGCGCCCCATACTGCTCACCATTCTTCGGCCCCGTCCCACTCTTCTGAAAAACCCTACAAAGCACAAAAGAATCCTGCCCCCAACCCAAAAACACGTCAATTCCAATACCCATAAACTATAAGAATCTCGAAAACACGAAAAACAGGAAAGAGATGGCAATCCTATCACTCTCTTACTATTGCAATTCCGGTTTTCTCCAATTCCTCGTCGACGAGGCGATACTCGTGCATAACCCAATTGGTACGAGCGCCATGGGGGCCCGGCCGCTGTGATAAACGAGGGTCTTCTTCATCCCTACGGCGCGCGAGTTTTGGCGGACCGTTCGGTCCTTTCCCGTGGTCTTCCAGTAACCCATCTCCGTGGCCCGGTTGGTCCTCGAACTATTCCCATACTTCCTGTCGAGTGCACTGAAGAAATACCACTCCAAATCCCTGCTCTTGAGCTTCGATTTGACTAAATGAAACCGCATCCCCAAAGTCAACAAAAAAAAAAAAAAAAAAAAAAGAAAAAAGAAAAAAGAAAAGTAAAAATATAAAAATAAAGCGAGAGAAAGGGAGAGGAATTACTTGGGAGATCCCAGGGCTCGGACTTGTAGATATCAATGACGGAGATAGGGTCGAAGCGGAAAGGCTTGCCAGAAACCTTGCGCTTGAGGTAGTAGCGGACGAGTTCTTCATCGGTCGGGTGGAATCGGAACCCGGGGGCGAGTGACGTTTCCGAGTGAAGGCCCATATAATTCGAACTGTAGCGATCGAGGAGGGTAATAGCCAATAGGGTTAGTGTTTCAGAAGATCCAGAGAGCGAGAGCGAGAGAGATTAGAGAGAGTAAAATGAGGGAGGGAGAAATGAGAGAGTCTAGTTTCTTGGAGAAGAAGTCGGAAGTTGAAGGGTTGGGGGGTAAAATCTGACCAAAAAAAAATATATATATATATATATAATATATAGATAATATATAGATAATTTCGAGGAAAGTGCTTGGGTGGATTTCAGGGTTACAGCGTCGGTGAGTGTTAAATCTCACCTGCGTGAACGTGGCTGTATTTAGGACCCGTCAAAGCTACCTATCACATCACATCAATAATCTTTGTTGAATTAAAAGTGTGGGGTATCTTCTTTCTTTTCCGTTTGGATAACTTATGAGACAGACATCACTTTCTCTCTAGAATGTTCACTTTTCAGAGTCCTTAGCGAGCAAGGAAGGAAGCACGAAGAATATACACTCCTTTGATCCCCTTTTTTTTTTTTTTTTGGCCTTTTCATTTTCTTTTTTTATTAAGACTGGTTTGAAGAATAAGATAAAATAATAATTTTATAAATATTAATAAGATAATCTATAAATAGTAAGAAAATAGTTTGAATTAAATATTTTTTTAATTTTAAAAAATAAAGAGAAAAGGTTAAATAAAAAATATAATAAAATTAAAATATTATAAGAATATAATTTTATAATATTATTTTTATTTAAAAATTTAGAAAAGTTAGAATTATTTTTTATTTGAAAGTTTGAAAAAATTGTAATGATCGGTTAAAAAATCTTATATTTGAATTATGTTTAAAAATAAAATGAGATCAGATAAAATGAGATCAGATAAAAATTTTATATCTCATCTCAAGCTCCAAACAAGCCTCATTTTATTTTTTTGTTTTTTGTTTTTTTTTTTCAGATGACTATATTTTGATTTTAAAATCACTTCAATCCATCTTAATATAATCATTAATGGGATCTATTGAAAGAATTTGAACAATGCTTTTGTTTCAATGAAATTTTTCCACACGAAATTCATTGATGATTTGTACAGTTTATATACAATCTTTACAAATCTATTTAAAGTAAATTCGCTAGTGTTGTGGCTGTAATCTTTCTATAGTTACAGTTTGCAGTTATTGCTGGATTGTGGTAACATGATTGTAGCCTAAAAATCATCTCATTTGACTTGTGTTTGATTTGTGCAATCTTCTTACTATCTATTACTTTTTCAATTTTTTTATAAAAAAATTTAATTCATTTTAACATATTTTATACATTTAAACATGTGTGTCAACTTACTTATATTCAAACTGTACAACCTTAATTAGGTATATATGCAAATAGGAAAAAACTCAAGGCCGGTGAGATGAGAATGTTTTTTTACATCAATCAATACAAATTGACCACGTAAGATGTGCATAAACCAAACAGCTGGACCCGCACACAGAATTTCTCCTCTCTCTCTCTCTCCCACACATAACATATTCCTCTTCTTCTCCCTCTCTTCAGAATCTCCCGAAGTCTTCTCACTTACGCAGTTGATTTCTCCGCCCCTCCCTCTCATGCAACACCGATTGCAGCGTCATGGCAAACACTTTCCAGCTGACCTTAATCATGTTGTTTTCAACATCTACATATTCTTGAGCTGATCGTCTGTGCTTCCTCTGTCGACAAGAATCATAAAAGCAAAATGATTGAAACTCCTTGCACGAATTCAGCTGCATTTAAAACCCCGTCGACCAATTTGCAGTAGACAATGATCCCTCCAAGTCCAGCCCCTACTAAAATACTCATAGGCCTCTCATTTGATGCCTAGGAAAGCAAAGAGGCTCTCTCGCAGGCAATTAGATTTGTAGCCCGTCCAGATGATGTCGTACACGTTCTTGGTTAGTTTGTTTAGCTTTACTTAAAACTTTGATTTAAGTACTCATAGTCCTCATTGGTGTTTATTATGGTGGGCATCTTTTTCCTGTTTTTCTCATCAAAAGAGAAGTGTTGGGTTGAGCTAATTGCTTAAGAAAGGTTCACCACAGTCTCACAAATCTTGAACCATATTGTATTGGAGAGAGAGAGAGAGGGGGATAGATGAGGGGAGAGTGAGACCATCACGTGGGTGGAGAAGGATTCAAATAAATTGTATTTATCACCTATGTGAAGGTGCAAAAAGAAAATTATAGAAACACCTATGTGACAGCTTTCAATTTGCTGATCTAAAATTGTTTTTATCACTCTACCTGCTCCCAAGTGCCACTCATGCAAATAAAGTCCATTTGTTCCTGTCCAATCTATAACCTAGTAACTATAGAAGTCAACTAAAACCCTCCAAAATATAGAGTAGGTATCCCTCCAACTTAGGTGGAGTGTCCCATATATCAATCTCTATCAAGTCCAAGACCTTAACCAACACACAGAACGTCTTTGTTCATCAACATTGCTGTTACCTCTAAGGCCACTTTGCAGCCTCATAAAAACAGCTGTTTCGGTTTGCGTTTGTGTTTGCATTTTGTCTGTCATGGCTGGTCAGTGGTTGGTGATAAAAGGTTGAACGAAGTTACAAAACCCCAAGTATTCACTGTTCTCGTTGGGGAGACGGCCTTGTTTGGATTCAAATGTAAGATGAGATGAGTTATAAATAATAATGAAATGAATTATGAATATTAATGAAATTTATGAGTTAAAGTTAATGAATATTTATAAATAATAATGAGATGAGTTAAAATAAATTGAGATAAATTATAAATTTAAACTAGACTACGAGCTAAATATCAATGTAAATCTAAATTTTAGCTATATATGAAAAAAAAAAATTTCATACTAGACAAATCAAATATTCAAAGCTCAACACTTGATCTACATAAATTTTAGATCCTCTCTAAACTCGATGGGTTACTGTTTAAGCATCATTTCCCTCGTCTTTCCTTTCTTCTCCCAGCACGTTGATCCTTCGGCTTCGTCTTCTTCAACCCGCAAGCACCGGTCTGTCACAGGTTGCCTTGCTGGTGAATCGTCGTCCAGAAGGTCGCATTTCCTCCACAAATCTGTCACAAGACAATCGCGATTTGGGTATTTTTGACAAACTGATTTGCGATTTCGGTATTTTGGTTTGCTACAAACTGACCTCAACGATTCGAATCTCCTCGCTTAAAACATTGTGCATTTGGCGTCAGTTGGCTGTTCCTCTCTCCTCCAATTCCATTCGCGGGCGACCTGTAGGCGAAGCAGAAGCTATTCGACTTGGATATTTCTCCCCAGTGGCCGCGATCCAAGCTCGCAAATCTCTTCAGGCTCTTCGCGCTTGACTGCTTGTAAGAACTTTTCTGCCCTAACCATTTTCGTTCACCTTTCGTGCTCTTTTATTTATCAATGTTCTCATCATTTTCACAACATCCAGTCATAGTTACTACGAGATGTTGGATTTACACCGTCTAATGTGTGTTTCCTCTAATCCTCCATTGGTTAGGCTTTTCCTGGACAAGCATTGCTGGGTTTGCATAACTATGGGATGCGTTTCAGTACTCACCCATACAGCACCATAAAAGGTTTGCTTTGCTCTTCAAGTCATATATATGATTTAGGTATATATTTAAATATTTTGAAGAGAAAATCCAGGAGAATTGCAGTTCATATGGGTCACATTGGGTCACATTGCTGGCTTGAAAACAGTGTCAGGATTTATTGTTTTGTAGTTTTTAACCTTTATGCCGTAGCCAGTTCAGATAGCATAGAAGATTTTTTTTTGGGGTTTTTGTTTTTGTTTTAACCTTTATGGTTCTTACATGTTTCTACTACCCCAACCACTGAGGATGAAGAAAGAGAGCAGCTTGTAAAGGAGATTTCAAAGGACTGGAGTTCTGGTACATAGAGTACTTATTGGAAAAGTTTATGATCTCTATTGGTTTAACTAATTTTTCCAGCATGGGCAAGGAATAGTTACTGATGCTTCCTGAGTGGCTGCAGTTTTTGAAAGAAGCATAAACACATTATTTCTCACTGAAATGGTTCGGGCTCTGATGCTGACTATCTTCCTACACCCATCTTCCGGCTTGGATTGCATATGCTATGATATAAATTCCGTAACTTTTAACATGCAGATCAATTATTAAAATATGGGGTTGAATGATTTCATCTCCATCAGCCCAACTGCCAAATTTTTTTTTGTAATTTTTGGCCACTGGCTGAATTATACTCGAGTTTGTGGGTAATGGATTCCTGTGTTGGCAATGGGCAGTGCTAGCCTGTTTATCTTGGAAAGCGCTTAGAGCTTAGTCCTATGGTTGTATGCAATATTCAATTGGTATTCAAAGACTTGTTGGATTTTCTACCAGTTTTGACACCTGCAGCTCATTCAACGTTTTTGACTTAATTATGATATACATAGTTGCACCCGATCTCAGTATGTGCATGCTTCCTTAGATTGAGAACAGGAGAAGTTGGAGATATAAATATGATCAATGACTTCTTTATGCTTGCATCCTGATTTATTTTTCTGACTACATCCAAAAACTTGTTCAAATCATTACAATTTGCTGAGGTATCTCCTAGATGTGTATTTGCCTGATACATTTTCCTGTATGTGTGCATTTTCCTGATACTTAGAGATATCATGATGTTAATCCACTCCAGACTTTAATCCACGGGCTTCAAGAAGTGATATGTAAGAACAATTATATGGTCTTTGGGTTGAAGTCACGCGGCATTGACCGAGCACCGACAGAACACGTCTCTTTGTTGGAATCTTGTGAATTCCTTTATATGAATTCAGTTCTTGAATATTAAACATGAAGTAAATTTGGACTAAAAATAATGCAGTTTTAAAGTGGGCAACAGAAGAAGAGTTGACAAAAATTAGTTTATTAGTTTCAAGAATTGTTGTATAATTATTTATTTATTTTTTATTATCAAATATTATTATTTTGACTTTAAGAAGTTAGTCTAATGTGGATTTACCTAATCAAAAGTCGATACTATAGCTAAAAATTAAGATTCTAACCAAACTTTAGACTTGAATAATCTAAGAGGTCTGATCCTAAACTACCCAATCTCTTATTTTTATTTTTTGGAATATATTATTACCCCATCCTGGCAAGACATGGGTATAAAAAAACTAAAAACGACCCCCTTATCGGTTTGATACTCTTACAAAAACAAAAAAAATTATATTATAACTATATTTTATTCAATTTTTAACGAAACATTTCATCTTATTTAAACTGCATAACCAAATATTGCATAACCAAATGAAACCTTACAAACAAAAGTTCAATAAACTTGCCCTGAAAAAGAATACATATATCTCACATTGAGACACGAGGCCACCTCGTAAGTTGCAGAGACATACAATAAAACAACAGATGACACTACATGCACACTACCGCTCACTTGCATCTCCGATACTCTTCCTCAAATCCTCATTTTCCTTGTTCAAATGCTCGATTCGAGATTGAAGAATGCGAATCATGGTTTGGGCACTCATCGTTTCAAACTTCAATGTCTCTCTCTCTACTGAAATTTTATGGAGCTCATTTTGCAATTCTTGTATGAATTTCAGGCAACTAGGAGGTACAGATGAACCAAGATTAGCAGGATCGAATGGAGGAGAAACTGAAAGACTATCTTTGGGATCGATGGATTCTAATAGAGAATATTCCACCAGTGCAGAGAGAAAATTTCTAGGAGCTGCTGTGGTCATGGTGGTACTTGTCGTCATGGTCAATGCTGTAGCTTCGGTGGTGGTTGTTGATGAACAATGATCTTGACTAATCCTAGTTGAAGTCTCGGAAACATTTGAATGGTTAGAGTTCGATTCGCAATGACGCCTTCTTTTATATATTAGAGGGAGTCTTGGATTAGCCATGGACCGTGAAGGACAATCATCAATTCTCTCACTCTTGCAGTCGACCGCTGCAATTTGAGAATCTCTTGGGACTTCATTAGCACTCCCAGGAGGAGCATCATTAATGGACCGAGTATCCTGCATCGATCAACCAGCATTGGAATGTAATTTTATGTAATGATGGTTGAAGATACAAAGTTTAGGAGCTACATAATACATGGTTAAAAGGCATCAAAGATAACGGATATATATATATATATATATATGAAGATAAGATACTCTATATCTGTGTCTGCGAATTATATGCATCCATTCATATCACTAGATCACAACCAATATCTATTATCTATGGTGAGGTGCACAATCGATATCACTCCACCTTGCCGGTTAATCGCATGGTCACGTCAACCTCTGCCGATACATTCTTAAAACAAAACCTCTCCTATCAAGCCCATAAACCTAGCAGGAGAGCAGCAGGATCATAAATAGGGATTTAAGGACAATGGTGTAATCCAATAGAACATTACACCATTAGATCTATGTGCTATGATCATCAGATCTATGTGGCATTCCCAACCAACAGAACCATATAATACAACGCGCCCTTACCCAAACTCGGAGTACTTCCTTGTGGCATTACAAATTTTATAAAATCCCTTTTCACATGCAAGAACCAAAGAACATTAAAGTCTTCTCCACAAATCTAAGGATAGTCTACTCCCTGACACTCATTAAACCTTAACCTCAAAAGTGCTCCGCTGTCAATCTTTCCTTCCTTGTTGATGCATCAACATTTGAAGATTATGGACTTGCTGACAAATCTTGGGAATTTCAATTTGTGAGAGTTACATAGCCATCCCTCTTAATAAACTGACAGAATTACAAAACGGCACGTTTCCAATCTCATAATTTTGTCTCCAACTTGTAACAAGTCTTAGACATAAAATATGACAACGGAAGAAAAAAGAGAAAGGCACCTTCTGTCTCATTGATTTTTTTAATAAATCAAATAAATGACCACAATGGGAAATTTTTAAAAGTGATTTATTAATTCAGCGAACAACCAATATGGAAAGAAATCTCAGAAACAAAATGTGCCTATACATGGGAAAGATTTTCAATCAAATCATTATTTGATCCAACGAAATTCAATCAAAATCTTGGTGCACAATGCACCTGCCTGTTTGAATGTCTGCACATTACTTGTGTTATCACTTCATGTTTTTGCAACTATAACATGGTACAAATCAGCATCTATAGTACAACACCTCAACGAAATGTTTGCTAAATTAAGCAAAAAAATAAAACTCAGAAAAAGAACATACCTGATCAAAATTATTCCCTTCAACAAATGAATCCTGGCGGTTCTCAACACACTCACCATAAGTCTCAAAATTTGCGCTATGGCTATTCCCTTCAACAAATGCACCAAGGCCAGCTTCTTTGACACGTGCATCATGGCTAGCTTCTTTAGCATGTGAATCCGGGTCAGCTACCGCTTGAATCCTGGCCTCTTCGCCAGGAAGAAAAGCTGGTATACCATCATCCCATTCCTCTTCAATAAAGGGTGCATATCGATGGCTATTTGGTGGCCCTATGTTATTCTTATGGAATACTCTACACAGCACATAGGCATCCTTCACCAAAAGAATAACACAAAACATAAAAATTTTGACATTAAAATAATAATAGTGGTGATGATTTTGATAATAATGACAAAGATCACAATAATAGCATCTATATGTTTTCACTTTGAACTATCAATATGACTTGCGAACCCAAAAATAAATTAGTAGGTTGGGGTTGAGAGGTTTGACTCATCTAATTAAACTGTTGGGTTGGGGTTAACTGATATATGATCCAAACTCGATTTGATACAACCTGAACCCACACGCTTTAAAGTTGATCATTTTATCATAACCAGCGAACCCAACAGTAAAATAGCGGGTTAAAGTTGAGGAATCTGACTCTTCTAATTAAATGGCTCATATACATGAACCCGACTAACCACAACCTGGACCTGATAAAGAAACACGAGTAGCTGGCCGTATTTTCAGTTAGCAAAACAGAACAAAACAAAAATGCTTTCTGGCTGCTGAGAAAGTGCATGAAACAAATAACTTTTTGAACCCCTAAATTGAGATTCTCACTTCTGAGAGAACCCCAGATAAACACTCTCATCCGGTTCCCTAACATCAACTAGATGTCCCAAACGGTGTGATTTTTCATTACTTTTATCAAAAAAAAAAAAAAAAAAAGAAAAAAAAAGGTGTGATTTTTCATACAGTGAAACCAAAACACCAGAAGCGTTCCAAATCACATTTCACCTCATTTGATATACTTTTCCCGACTAAACAAAGGTAAAAAAATGCATAAAAAAATTAACCACATTTTTGCCACAGCCTCACCTGCGTGACTCCAACCCGAGCTTTCTCCAATTCCTCCTCAACAAGCCTGTACTCGTGCATGACCCAATTGGTCCGTAACCCACCCGGGCTCGCCCACCATGAAAAACCAGAGTTTTCTTCAGCCCCACTATCTTAGATCCGTGACGGATTTCCCGGTCGTTCCCCGTCGCCTTCCAGTACCCTTTGTTTGTAGCTCTGTTCATTCTCGCCCCATTGCCATACTTCTTATCCAATGCACTAAAAAAGTACCACTCTTGGTCCCTGGTCTTCAACCCCGACTTACCTAAACACCCATTTAAAAAAATAAAAGAAAAGAAAAACAAAGTACAAAAGAATCCATTTAAAAAATATACCAATTACAAGAAAATCAAATATAACAACCACTTGCAAACCACCGAAAAAGATTATTGCTCAAAGAAGGAAACGCATAGACAGAAAGGAAAAAAGAGAGCCAAAAAAGATGTAAGCGAGAAGGGGAAATTCTACGCATCCACTGTTCACTTTCACACCTCACACCCATACGGCAACCACAAATTACAAAATCAAGAGATAGCTTCCTCGAGAGGAAATGGCTATTATACGTATATATTGTATTGGTGAATATAATTATATTCGTAACAGAACTAGCACAAAGAGAGAGGTCACCTGCGAGGTCCCAAGGCTCGCTTTTGTAGATGTCGACCTCGGATATGGCATTGATTTGGAAGCGTTTGCCGCTGACCTTGCGCTTCAGGTAATATATCACCAACTCTTCGTCTGTAGGGTGAAATCTGAACCCCGGTGCCAGATATGCCGGCGCTGTCGCGGGCGTTGCCGGTACTGGCGGCGTGTCACGGCCCATGGTTGAAATTGTTGGTCCTTGGTAGGAAACGAAGGCTAGGGTTTTTGGGGTTGGCAGGGATGACGCCTTTGAGTGAGGCTGAAGAAACAAAGGCGTACCTTCGATTACAAGGCACAATGCGATTTTCCTTTTCCGTTTCTTGTTTTTTTAATTTTTTTTTTGTCTTTGCTGTTGTGTACTTGACTTCTTTTTTCCCGGAAATGGATGCAAGTAATAACTCAAAAGACGGAAAAATTCAAAATGCAATCAACTAACCCAAATATGGAAAAGAGAAACAAAGGATAAAATTAATTAAACACGCTGCGATAATACAGAAGATATAAGCATTTTCAGAATGAAAATATTTTAATCACAAAATAATTATATAAAGTAATTTCATAAACTGATATGGTTTGATGCGATTCGTCAGACTAGAAAATTACTTTTATTATCTAACGAATTAGATAGAATCACATCAGTTTATGAGATTATTTTTATGTAATCTATTCGTGTGACTCTAGCACTCCTCTTGAAACTATATATTACCCTACCAAAGTTGTGTAGATTAATGTTTTCAAAGCAATTAGGAAGTGTATGAAACAAATACTACTAATCTGGCCTTCACTCAAATAGTAGGTAGCTTCGAATTAATTTAATTGGTCTAACAATAATATATAATATCCTTGCTGTAATTGTTGCGTAGAATCTAACTACTACAAATGCTCATCAGGAAAGTAATTAAGTTTGGAGAGAGATTTGTATGGTAAATGATGACTGCAATTGCATGATCTCTTCCTGCCCAAAAATATATACATTTCCTTCCCTTTTTATCATCTGAAATCCGAATATATTCCATCCCATAACGTGTGGACAGTGCACATTCCAGAAAAGAGAAAAGGTCGAGTGAAAACTGGGAAAGTGCAGGCAGCAAAGATCGGTTTGCTGGCCGCTATTGCTTCTGCATGACCCTGAAAAGCACCAGACGTGCGGCTTTGATATTGCCAGGATTTATGTGTGGAACCAATGATATGTCAAAGACTATACGATAAGTACGTTGTCATCGGATTCTTGACCCCGGCAAGAAAATTCTTGTTGGTGACTTCCAAAATTATGATTCGTATCATGATTGGTTAATCCTGTCTTCTTCTTGAATCCTTGATGATCTACAGTACGACTTGTGTGAGTACCAAACCCTTTATATTTGATCATAGTCAGCAACCGTAAAATTAATATACTACCTTATAACCGGTACAAAAAAACATTGAAGAGGTCTCTTATAAGATGAAGTCTAAGATCATGTGAACGATGTGTGAGGGTATCGAATAATGTCCCTTTTGTTTTCATGAACATCATATTCTAAATCATACGACTGATCAAGTCTAGAGACTGAGATTTCTTTGATCCCTGCCAGCTTGCTTATAAGTTAAGTACCACCCTCAAATATCAATTATAGCTACATTGCATTCATGAACTTAGAACGCAAGTTACATTGCCTTGCCTTGCCTTGCCTTGCCTACTAAAAAAGACAAAATGCTGAAGTTCAAACAGCTAGCTGAGCTGTCTCTTTATATCTGGCCGCCCGTGCCACTAGCCGTGATTCTGCATGGAGTGCCCATCGCTTTCCTTTCTTCCTTTTTTTGTTTTTTTTTTCTACTTTTACGTGTCAATTAAATGAAATATGGAAATAATTTTTAAATTTAAGAATATCCGTTTAAGATCGGGTCGTTGGTCTAACTACGGTATAGTGACGGCGATGTATGGCGGGACCCAGCATGTCGGATTCAGATGTTTTTTAACCTTACTTTCCAGGAATTCCAATGGATTAATCAGGAGATGATGCAGGCAGCTGCTGGATTCTGCCTGGTAGATGTAGTTGCGTGTTGGTTGCATGGTGAACACTTGTCTTCCTGTGGCACTGCTAGTAGACTTTACTTGCCGAACACATACTCCGCAAAGGCATAGCTCACCTCTGCTCCTTTGCCATTGCAGGCGCGTAAAGTAAACACTCATTTTCTTTGGCTTGGCTCCTTGAGCTGGACCTCCTAGTCCTGGCTCCAGTTCTCCTCTCAAATATAATTTGGTAGTTCGTTTATACTTCCAAGCGGCTAAAGATACGGACTCGTGTACACGTATGGGACAGACACAGGAATAATATTTTCATTTTAGTGAACAGTAAATCACTGTTCATGAGTCGTACACTGAATCTGTGTCTCTGTCATAATCCTTGTGATAATTTTACATCCCATAAGGAAAAAAAATCAATTGCCTCGTAAGTTGGCGCATAAAGCAAGTGCCATTTGCAATGCAAATGGGAGAGTATTGACTTTCATCTGCTGGCTTGGCCATTGGGCTTATTAACCTAAACGTAGCAAGCTAGTCACTGTAGCCTGTGGGAGAGAAATTCGATCTGAAGCGGCGGTGGGAACTGGGAAGGTGCCAATTATGCACGAGGGTACAAACTACTAAACGTCAAAGCTCTCCGGGTACAAGGCGCCTGCAAAGGCGCGTGGACGCATCGAACGATCCGAATCGCCATTTTTGCTTGTTTAACTATAAAGTCTACAGTGTCTCACACGTACACTACCCGCCAACCCCACCACCGCTGTCTCATCTGCCCCACGAAATTTCGCATTTTGTTCATCGTTCTGAACCCTCGATATCTCTGAACCGTGTTTCTAATTTCAAGGTGTGTGTTTTGTTAATGATTTAGATGGAGAAGAGAAATGAGATACAACAATTTACAGAGAACTGAGAAGAGGAAAAGAAAAAGAGAGTTTTCGAGTGGTGTAAAGAGGGATGGGCTCTCATTCCAAAGGAAGGAATAACAGTTATGATTACTCGTTCAAGATACTGTTGATTGGTGATTCTTGTGTTGGCAAGAGCAGCCTTCTTCTCAGTTTCATCTCCAACTTGGTTCATGACCTGTCCCCCACCATTGGTACACAATCTGTCTCTTCCTCTACATTCTCGTCAACATGAGTTCTTGTGTGTTCTGTTTGAAATTCAAGAGCCAGTCGTGCCAAAAAACATTGCTTATAAACTCTTCGGAAACATTGAGGCTTTTGTCTTTCCAAACTGTAATTTATTTCTTGGTTCTTTGAGTGGTTCAGCATGTACAGCTCAGTAGATTTTTTAGAAATTTTTACTTGCAGAAACAATATTTTTTTCATGTGTTCAGTATGTAAAATTTTCTGGGACTAGAATTGGAGACTCGGTAAGTTGTAAGTGGCTTCAACGAAAGGGCTAGAGAAGGTGATTTCTTAAATCAGGATTGAAAAATAATATCTGTGTTGTGTAGGACGCATGACTCTCATGTTTGCATAGTGGTTATTGGGCATTCATAGGGTTGTTATGAATTGAATTGCAACTATATAGAAATAGGAGATTGCACTTGATGGAAGCTCGAGGACAATATTTCTTATTTTATTTGACTGCTTAGTTTCAGTTCTGTGGATGGATCATGGAATGACTCAGAGTACCATTTTATTTGGCGAAGGGCTTTATATCTGTTATAAACTATTCTATTCGTGTCCATTTAGCCCCCAGGGTTCAACATTTTCTTTCTTTGTATGTGGCACCATTGATCTTCATTATATTCTCAACTACTTCCAGGTGTGGATTTTAAGGTAAAGCTGCTCACAATTGGTGGAAAAAGATTGAAGCTTACAATTTGGGACACAGGTAACTTGCTAAATCTATTTGGAATCATATCTTCATTTTAACTTCCTCCAAGGAATTTTCTAGATGATTTTTATTGTTTATACATTTGTAAGTGAGAGTTCATAGGAATAATTCACCACTCTCTTCCTTCGATGCAGTCATTGGTTTTGATGCATATATGGAGTTTTTTTTTTCGTACATTAACCAATCTCCCCATAAAGACCTTCTATGGCTCATTGATTATTTCGCCCAAGAAGCAAGGATATCACTAATTGAAATAATACCCGAATGATCACAAAAATTTGATTGCTTTCACAAGTTTTGCAGAGATATTGCACGAAAGGTATCCTAGGGAAAAAATATTGCAAATTCATGGCGAAAAAATGCTAACCGATGGGTGTCTACACAAATCTGTGAATTGCAATGTAGAGTCTACACTTGATGAAGTGTTAAATAGGAGTAAATTTTCATATATCATAGGTCTAGAAGGAAGGCAAGTTTTCATGTTATCACTGCCAATACTTCTTTTCTTATATGGTTTAATGCTGTGAAAAAAAATCAGCCCTACTATGTTCAGACAAATACCAAATTTGATTTTGATTTTTCTGTTGTCAGTTAGCTGTAATTGGCTTTCTAATAATCTGTGTTGTGTTTGCAGCAGGACAGGAAAGGTTCGGAACGTTAACAAGCTCTTACTACAGAGGTTCTCATGGAATTATTCTCGGTATGCCACTTTAATTGTGAGAACATATTGCTTGAACATATAGTTTATGTTGGCAGTTAAGTAGGTTTATATAATAAAAATATTGAAATTTCTTAAGCACAAGATCTTGTAATCATTTATGCTATTCGCTCCAACGAAGTACTCTTACTTATGCATGTAGATATTCTGCTTTTTTGTTTTGCTTGTCCGGCATTGTATAGAACTCCTTGACATTTGGTTCTCGTCATGAGATATGGCGCATGACAGTTACCTAGTACTGTTAGCTTCTGTTTCTTGTGATACATAACTATACCAGGTCTTATTTATTTATTTTTTTTCTGACCTCTGTGCAGCTTTATTAACTTTACATATAGCAGGATAGTTTCTCAGTTCCACATCCTCATTCCCTTTTCTTGCTATCACGTTGGTCTTACATTTGTATGCAATAAAAATAGGGCACGAAGTTGTTCAACGCATTTTCATGTAGTCATGCTTATCAACTAATGAACTTTTTAAATTCCATGAGTTTGGGATCATGCTCTTGCTATGATGATTGGAAGTCTAACTGGTCTGTGATATGTTTTCTCACTTTAGTGTATGATGTGACACGGCGTGAAACCTTTACAAACGTGTTGGACATATGGGCAAAGGAAGTACAGCTCTACTCCACTAATCATGAGTGTGTCAAAATCCTTCTGGGGAATAAGGTTGATAGGGTGAGTTGTATGTACACCATCTTTTCCTACTTTGAAAAGACAATTGTTTGTTTGTGAATAGCAGTTCAGCGACTATATATAAAGTGTATTTAGCGCTGAATTTATTTTTATATTAATTGAAAATGAGTACATCTAAGAACAGATATAAGCTTCATGTTTCCAACCAGCTGGGGTTTCTTGGTCTTATAGTGTGAAACATATTCTCAGGATACAGAGAGGGCTGTAACAAGAGAAGAAGGATTGGCCCTTGCACAAGAACATAAATGGTTTTTTCTTGAATGTAGTGCAAAAACTAGAGAGAATGTTCAACAGTGCTTTAAAGATCTCACATTAAAGGTATTCCATTTCAACGAAGCTTGCATTGTTTAACTGTCATCTTGTACATCAATGTGCATCAATATAGCTTGTGCCACACAATGTTCCACTTTTTTTTTTTAATGTTCACGATTCTATTGGAGGAAAAAAGTCTGCCCTGTTTTGATCGATGATAACGGATTGCAATTTAGATGGAATTAAGGCATATTGAGTTGAGCTGTTTTGATTGATAATATTTCATCTAAACCATCCAGCCTATGTAGTGCAATACTTCTAGAATGACGCCTTTCAAAGAATGAAAAGAGTAATTTTGTCCATCATACAATTTTGATTCCTTACTGCAAGAGTTTTCAAGATTCACTAGCTAATAGCAAGATTACCTTACAACCTGAAGGGTCTTCTCACAGTGGTGCTTATAAATATTAAAATGATAAGCATTCTTCTATGACCAAGAGAATTGCTTACAGATTTCTAGTGGAAAATGTACCTAAGTTATATAAATTGACACCAGAAGTTTACCACGTCGATGTGAGCTCATGGGGAAGATCAGCCTGTTATACCGCCATGAATCTCCTATTGATTTGGTTTGACCGCTAAACATCAGGTATCTTTATAATGCAGTTGGACAAAGCAAATGTTAGGTCTGATATGGTCTATTATACAAAGAAAAACAGGTTAGTATTAATGGTAATGCCATCCAAAGCCAAAGATGTCAGCTTGATTTCTGCTGAGGTCAGACAGTCGTACTTTCATGTTCTCTAACCTCTTAGAAAGAGGATCATTGATGATGAAAAATGAACATTTATTTTTTTGCCTGGAATTGTTTTAAATCCATTTGTCATCCTCATCAATTTATTTCATTGGCTGTTATTTTTAAGTCAAGTGTTTCATGGCTTATTTCTCATTACATTCTTTACACATTTTAACCAGACTAACCCATTATAGTTACAGATACTCGAGGTTCCAAGTTTATTGGAAAACGGATCCGCAGTTGTGAAGAGACAAATTTTAGCACAGAAGAAGGTAGACCCAACATCTAGTAGTACTGGTGGTTGCTGCTCCTGAAGTAAATTGATGCAATATAAAGCTACAACACAACAACTAGAACTTGCTGCAACAAATTAGAAGACCTCAAGAAGTGGCTGAATGCTATCAGATGACTGCATCATCTCAAGACACACCTTCACAATCTGACGGGCAAGCGTTTTCCAAATCTTTTTCCCACTTCTATAATAGTTTTGCAAAATTTTTGGGAGTCTCGTGACATCTTGTAGTTTTTTTTTTGAATAAGACATCTTGTAGTTCATGTAAATAGGTGGTGGCCTTGAGTTTACTTTGACGCATTTAAGATTACTTGTAAACATGTGAATGAAATACATGAAGTGGAGTTTTGGTTGTCTCCGAAACTGTTTCTAGTATACATGTCCAGATACGAGATATTTTTGCAAGTTGCGACATCATCATACTGGCCTTCTACTTTTCCTAAGACTCTGATTACCGCCCACTTATTTCTCAAAACTGTTTATTTTTCTCACAAGTGAAGTCGTTTATAATTATTTTTAAGAAGCCAACAGTACGAGAAACTGTGATATTTCACTCTCCTCGTTTGTTTTTTTTTTTTTTTTCTCAACAAGCATGCCTGTGTGTGTGTGTATATATATATATATAAATTAAGATGAATTCAAGGTGGGTCATTGCCACTATCTATATGAATAATACAATTAGGAATTCTAATGGGGGTATTCAACCAAAAATCATTTCAGTCGCTGCGCATTGTATCACTGAATACCTATATAAATTTTGTGATCGGTGTATTTTTCTTATCCTTCAGTTTACCTCGAGATGAAGATTTTTATTGACTCTCCTCGTTTCATTAACACTATTTTTATTTTTATTTTTTTAATGAAGGAATTTACTGTTCATGCTAGCAGCACGTGGCAGTACCACATCAGCATTTACAAAACTCCCGCGTCCCTATCATTATTCACTTCTTGAGCATATTGAACGACTCGAGAATTGAAGGGTTCATAAAGAGAACTCGGGACATCATTATCTAGAACATTAAAGTTTCCTCGAATGCTCCACTGTCAATTAATTGCGATTCTCCTGTACAATTGTGTCGTCTTCTATATGCTCTGTAAACAACTGTTTTAGAAAGCTACTTTTTGTCATTCACAAGGTATCCAAATGGACAATCGAGAGATCATGGGATGCATCAAGAAACAGAATATAATCCGGCCAAAATCAACGAGGACGCCTGGGTTTTTATGGGGGCCCTGTGCATATAAAGGGCACTAGACAGGCGACATAGTTGAACAAACAAACCAATGATATATAAGAAACAACGTTGTGTTATTAGACAACTGTCTGCCGGCTTGCTTTCATTGAAATGATCCCATTGCTAACAAGGCCTTGTTACTAATGACATTTACTGTTCTGGTTGTTTTAACTTTTATTTGCTTATTTTCTTAGGAAATCTCACCTCTTTGGGCCTCCTATTGCTATATAGATCTAGGCTATATGGTCTATTTCCATCTCTTGGTGGGGGGGACTGCTGCGGGGCCAAAAGGGAAAAGTCCTCCTTGCTTGCACTTTCACCATTCTAATGGCTTCAACCAGCCACCACAGGGGCCTAATTGCCTATGCAACGTTGATCGCCATCGCCATCTTTGTTGCCAGGGCCAATGCCATTGATATCTTTCTGGAGTGGAATGTTGCCCTTGACAATACCATCCAACCCGTGTCCCAAGATCAATCTGTATGATGAACAACTGTAACACCTAAAATTGCTTTTCTTTGACCTGTGCAAAATGTGTATGCGTGAAGTATCGCGTGCTTTTGACTAACCATGAGAGTACAATGCTTGTGTGAACAGGTTATCACTATCAATGGGAAGTTCCCAGGACCCCTTATCAATGCCACAACCAACGATTTTGTCCACGTAAACGTCTTTAACAACATGGATGAACCTCTACTCTTTACATGGTATAGATTCGAGCTTGTTTTAATTTTTCAGAGCTTCATGGTTCTGTAAAACAATGTGCATTAAAAGGCAAAAGAGAAATATCGCGAATTTACCTAGCATTTGACAAAGAAAACCGGCGTTGATTGGTATTGCAGGAATGGCATACAGCAAAGGTTAAACTCATGGCAGGATGGAGTGTCCGGCACAAACTGCCCGATCAAACCCGGCACAAACTGGACTTACGTGTTCCAAACCAAGGACCAGATTGGCAGTTTCTTTTATTTTCCCTCCATTAACTTCCACAAGGCTGCCGGAGGGTTTGGACCCATCCGTGTCAACAACCGTGACGTCATTGCTGTTCCCTTCCCAAGCCTGAAGCTGAATTCGATCTTCTAATTGGTGACTGGTTTTATGATAACTACAAGGTGATTGGCTTGAAAATCTCTTCATAAGCGAGCATTTTTTTGGTCAATTTCTTTATATGGTTCTAACTTATTTTTCTGGAAAATCAAATTTTGATAAGAGTGTCAGATCAGTGATGAGCAACAAGCTAACAGCATTTCAGGCTATCCCTGATATCACTTTGATGAACGGCAAAGGCCCTTATGGACATTCATTTTCACAAGCCCATGAATCTTTCAATGTTATAAAAGGTACCCCAAAAAGAAAACAGATGTTGTTCGTGTGGATGTTTTCAAAGTTACATGGCACATATCACACTGAGATGGCCCCCCTACAACTCGGGCAGTTGCGCCCAGGGTTCATAAATATTATGTACTGAGTTTTAAATGCATGTCATGCAGGCAAGACATATAGGTTCAGGATATCGAATGTTGGAACGACATTGAGTTTCAATTTTGGGATTCAAAACCATAAGATGCTTTTGGTTGAAACAGAAGGGTCTTACACCAACCAGATCATATTGGAGTCCTTGGACGTGCACGTTGGCCAGTCCTACTCTGTTCTTGTCACAGCCGATCAAAAGGACGCTGATTATTACATTGTGGCAGCTCCTAAGCTGCTCAACAACACTCTTCATGAAAGCCTTGTGGGTGTTGGGGTGCTGCACTATTCCAATTCTAATACAGAACCTAGCGGGCCTTTGCCAAGCGGACCTGACCCATTTGATCTGGACTTTTCACTGAATCAAGCTAAATCCATTAGGTAATTGTGACGATGTCATTCTTACTTTTAACACAGACCCAACATTTGGAATGCTCCATTTTAAGATCTCACGTCCCTAATTGATTCATGGGCAGGTGGAACCTGACCACAGGAGCTGCCAGGCCCAACCCACAAGGAACCTTCAACGTATCAAATGTGACACTGTCGCAGAACTTCGCTCTCCAAAGCTCCGAGGCCGAAATTAGTGGCGCACCACGTTATGTCGTCAACAATGTGTCCTATTACACTGTAGAGACCCCACTGAAACTAGCCGATCACTTTCTCAACGGGTCCAATGTGTACCCACTCGATCAATTTCCTGTTAGATCTGTCAATGCTAATGCAGCATATGGAATTTCTGTCGTTACTGGGATTCACAAGGGCTGGATAGAGCTTGTTTTTAAGAACACGTTGAGTATCATGGATTCTTGGCATTTTGATGGTTACGGGTTCCATGTGGTTGGGTAAGTACTGTCACACATCTCATAAATCTTCTCGATCCATATATACTACCGTTTGATGTTTTGAATGAAACGTCTGCTTAGGTTTGGTATTGGAGAATGGACATCAGATTTGCGCAGCACTTACAACCTTTTTGACCCTGTTGTCCGCTCTACCGTGCAAGTGTACCCGGAAGGGTGGACTGCAGTTTATGCATTCCTTGATAACCCTGGAATGTGGAATTTGAGGTCACAGCTCTTGAAACATTGGTATTTGGGCCAAGAGCTCTATGTGAGAGTTCATGACGCTGATCCTAATCCTGCCAAAGAGCGACCGCCCCCTGAAAACCTCCTCAAATGTGGTTAGTGTATTTCTAATAAGCTCCTCCTCCTTTGGCTTTTTAACATCATTAATCCGAACAGACTTAAATTTGTTCCTAAAATGACTCTTTTCTTGCCTGTTTACAGGTATATTCGAACCCTCTATCCCCTCAGCTCCAGCTGTTGCACCATCTCCCGCTCCCTGGACAGGGCCGCCTAGATATATTAGACCCATTCCTAAACAGTATTCATGATGCAATCATGGCTACGTATAGACATTGTAACCTTACTGTATTGAATTCTCTCATTTTGTCTGGCACCCAATACCCTGCTGCAAAGCTTAATACTGATCGTTATTTTGTCATATTAACGATTGTGACCCAGCAATGAGAATCTATACCATATATAATTTCTTTACTTCCTATACTTATCAACCGTCAATTTTCTAGATCAAAGAGTACACATCGGACGAGTTGTTTCAATTGATCAGCCTAATTGACAGCCATACTAAAAGCAAGGTTAATAACTTAATAGAATAGAAAATCTTCTACGTACAATTGCTGACTGATTTGTTTTTTGGTTTTGTTGAAAAAAGGGCTTTGTAATTGCTTAAGAGTAATACTACATACTCTCATTTAAAAAAAAAAAAAAAAAAAATAGATCCACCATTAAAAAAGTTGATTTTCTCGTATAGATTCAAATTTATTAATTTTTTTAAAAAGAAGTGCACGAATTTGCCTACCCTAAAACTGCATAAATCATTTTTCATTGGTTTATAAATATATCGCTTATATATGACATATGAGTCTAAGATTAAGCTTTACGTTAGACGTACGTGTCGCATCGAATCTAGCATTTTCTGGTGTTAATTTAATTTCCTATAGCTATTCGCTATCAAGTGCTGGAATATTCTTGTATGCCGTGAGATTACCTATATTTTTATGCAAAATGACAATGGGGGTTGTTATCAGCAACGGGAAAGAGAAAGCAGCGGAAAGAAGAAGATACTTGAGCAGCAACAGGGCGCCAAATAAAATGGGTTGGAAATAAAAGAGAAATGGAAGATGATGGGAGGAAGATCATCAGAGAAACAAATAAAATTTTTTTACATGGATCAACGGTATACACTAGGAAGTCTAGATGTAGCGGGATCAGTGTAGCAAAATAGAAAATGAAGATAAAATACATGATCCATTAATGGAGCCACATTTTTCACAAGAGTAGTACTATTTTTTACAAATAGTTAGCCATTTTTAGAGTAGTCGGAGTTTCATATTGATTAGGAACTGTTCTAATTAAATTGAGACTAGCCATTTAAAAGTAAACTAATCAATAAATCAGCAGCAATACGTATAATGATTTTGAAACTTTGGAATCGTGGAACAAACGGGACGTTAGTATTGGATATATAATTAGATCGCAACATATATATATATATATATATATATATTTATATATATATATATTATTGGCCCCAAGAGTCGAGACAATTAGAAGTATGCTGATTTCTTCGGTAGCACCAACATCTATGCCATTTTCTTGATCTATGTATTCATCTTCTTATGCATGGCTCTTTGCGCTTCCTGAACCTACGTTTGACTGCTTTCTTATTTTTGGTTTTGTCTCAATCAAAACCAAGTTGGGAACCTAAGGCTATATGAAGTACAATATTTCCCGGCTCCTAAATGTGTAATTAAGGCAGGGCAGCAAGAGGGGCGCAGAATAATCACATGACAAACAAAGCCCATGCAATGGCGTGGCTTTGTGATCGTCCATTACTAATCGTGTGGGCAGTTGCGCTTTTTCTCCTTCAAGTAGCCAATGGTGCCGAGATTTTTCTCGAATGGCATGTCGCGATTAACACCGCAATCAAGCCAGTGTCTGTGGACCAACCGGTATATACATATATGATATTTGCATCTCTCTGAGCTAAAATTGCTGACCCTAAATTGTTTTTAGTTTGATCTTTACAATATCTTAATTACAAACCTGTGCTTCATACAGGTTATTACCATCAATGGGATGTTCCCTGGACCCCTTATCAATGCAACGACCAATGATAACATCCATGTCAACCTGTTCAATAATATGGATGAACCCCTGCTGATAACATGGTATTACGTACTCCCCTTCTCTCTCTCTTTGAATATCGCATCTCTGGCCACCTCTCTTGTTACCCAAAAAGAAGAATTGGCCAAACTAGATAGAGTAGTGTGCTGAAAAAATCTGATATAGTGAACATAATTTTGTAATACAATATGCAGACGATAAGGAAAGAACATAGACAATGCATCCAAGTTAACAGGGTGTGTTATGCAATCTCCAATTGTATTTTAAAAAAAAAAAATGTGTTAAGGCTTCTAATATTGAAATGAAGAATATAAGAAAAAAAATGGTAGTCATGGTGGTGGTGGTGGTGGTACAGGAACGGCATACAACAAAGGTTGAACTCGTGGCAGGATGGGGTGTCAGGCACAAACTGCCCAATCCAACCTGGGAAGAACTGGACATATGTGTTCCAGACCAAGGACCAAATCGGAAGCTTCTTCTATTTTCCCTCCATCAACTTCCATAAAGCTGGAGGTGGGTTCGGGCCAATTCGAGTTAACAATCGCCAAGTCATCCAAGTACCATTTCCCAAACCTGAAGCTGAGTTTGATCTTCTCATTGGGGATTGGTATCAAACAAGTTTCAAGGTAATTCCACTACTTCAGTACACCAGCTTCTCGAGTTTCAATTTTGGATTTCCAAGTTTATTGCCGGATACATGTTCCTATATAATTCTCTTCAGATATTGAACGACAAACCCAGTTAAAAAAAGAAAATGTTACAGGATGTGAGGTCCATGATGAAGACCAATCTTGGGGCCTATGAGAGTCCCCCTGATAGGATGCTGATGAATGGCAAAGGTTCATATCTGGACCCTCTTGCACCAACCCATGAATCTTTTACTGTCACACAAGGTACAGATTAAAGGAAAGTGAATGCGCCATTGAGCTGAGCTTTTATAGTCAAATTGGGCTATTCTGCATAGTTCTTAACTTCTATTTTGGGTATATTACAGGGAAGACTTACAGGTTTAGGATATCGAATGTGGGAATCGCGTGGAGTTTCAATTTCAGGATTCAAAATCATCGAATGGTGCTGGTTGAAACAGAAGGATCATACACCAAACAGATAACGTTGGATTCTCTGGACGTGCATGTTGGACAGTCCTACTCTGTTCTTGTCACGGCCGATGGAAGCCCCGCAGATTATTACATTGTGGCAACTCCTAAAGAGTATGATGCCAAAGAATCAAACGGGGTTGTGGCCGTTGGTGTGCTACATTATGTTAGCTCTACCACACCTGCAAGTGGGCCTCTTCCAAGTGGCCCTGATCCATTCGATCTTCATTTCTCCATCAATCAAGCTAAATCCATTAGGTAACATTTTTTTTTAATTATATATGAAAATAGGACTCTTGTTTTGAGAAATAATGAAAGGCATGAAACATGTCTATAATTAAAAGAAAATGTATGTTTTAGAATATTAAATATAAATCAATATAAATTTGTAATTTTTTTCATTTTGGTACCTAACTTATCAGTTATGATCTCCTCTCATATTATTAATATTATTATTTTTATTTTCCACGTGAAGATGGAACATGACCACAGGCGCAGCGAGGCCTAACCCACAAGGAACTTTCAATGTAACAAATGTAACTCTGTCGCAGACCTTCGTTCTACGTGCATCAACTGCAGAGCTTGACGGTGCTCCTCGCTACACCGTTAACAATATCTCCTACCTGACACCCGATACGCCACTCAAATTGGCTGATCACTTCCTCAATGGGTCTGGGGTTTACGTACTCGACGAATTTTCAACTAATTCTACCAATCTTGAATCCATGGGAGTTTTTTTTGCAAGTGGGAAGCACAAAGGTTGGATAGAACTGGTGTTTAAGAATGATCTAGACGCCATGAATACTTGGCATCTTGATGGTTTCGGCTTCTACGTTGTAGGGTAAGCATTCTACCTCGTCACTGATGATTGAATCATATGACCGACCTTTACGCGGTACGTTCGCATGCATGACACGAACAATGTACCAGAGAGCTGTATATACGTTAGTCGTTTACTGATTGTTAGTCGTTTACTGATTGTGCGCTCGTTTAAATGACTATCTCATGCTATATATATAGTGCTTTGCTTTACGTGCTAATTTGTTCTTTGAATGATCCGATCATGTAGCTTTGGCGAAGGAGAATGGTCGCCTAAGTCTCGCTGTAGATACAATCTTTTCGACCCTGTCGTTCGTTCAACCGTTCAGGTTCTCTCTCACTCTCTCTTTCTAGTTTAAATTAATTAGTAGACGTTCTTCCCTCCTTCCCAGGGTACGTAATTAAAAAGAAGAGCAGCAACCAAATCGTCGATCCAATTAGAATTAACTTAGTATCGTTTGAAGTACTAAAATATAAATGAGTGATATATAGTCTCTATGAGTGAAAATAATAATTAATCTACTGAAACAACCAAGGACTAGTTAATGATGGCTTGGGCATTAGGGGATTTATGACAAGAGATCGATATGTTGAAACGTTTAGGTGTATCCAAGAAGATGGAGTGCAGTTTATGCATATCTTGACAACCCAGGGACGTGGAACTTGAGATCACAACTCTTGAAAAATTGGTACCTAGGCCAAGAACTCTACCTAAGAGTTTTCGATGCTGATCCTGACCCTGCCAAGGAGCGCCCGCCACCAGATAACATTCTTCTTTGTGGTATAACTGCTTCATCCCTCGCATCCTCCCAATGCTTTATTTATTTTACTTATACTCTAGATCTGATCTCTCTCACTCTCTCTCTCTCTCTCTCAATTCTGTATTTTTATATCTGTTTTGTCCAAATTATGTTATGCTATCTAGCTTTTTTTTTTTTTGTTTCTTCTTGTTGTTTGATGCAGGAAAGTTGGAAAGTATGGCACCGGCCCCTACACCCGCAGGGTCGGCTAGTACTGCACCGTCTCCACAAATACAAATAGCATGGTAATACAATATATATATGTTGAATCAGTACTAGTGCTTATATAAACATCTCGATCGATCGATATGTGTTTTATGCAGTCTTACATTAACTTATTGTCCTTTTCATTTAACTATCGTCTTTCTCATGTCTCTCTTATTGCTTGTACTTGGCACGCATGCAGGTTTCACAGCGCCGTAATTTTTCTTGTTACAGTACTTCTCTACATATTCTGATCAACGTACACTACTAGCCAGTAAGAGATGATATACTTCTTCACATAATTCGAAAAGTCATTGAACTTAATTGGTTGTATTGTCATGATCAACTACTAGTACTCTTTCTCTTTCTTGAAAACAATGTATTAATCGCACGAGCTAGGCATGATAATATTAATGCAATTAATTACCCAATTTTAATTTTCAGAAGTGCTGATCTTTGTAATATCAACAATTTAGATTGTGTTTGGTTGTTGAACTAAATATAACTCATTTTAATTCATCTCAAACGGCTAATAATTGATGGAATCCAATATTTTTTCAACTTCCTCTAAAAAAAATTAAACTCATATTAACTTACTTCATACATTTCATGCAACCTAAAAACTAGTTAAACTCATTTCAACTTAAAAAAATTCAACCGATTTGAATAGGACCCACAAAATACTACTATTCATGCACAACTTAACTCAACCCATCTTAATTTTTTTCTAGGATAATTTAAGTACTTAAATTAGAAAATCTGATTAGGCCAAATTAGTTTATTCAATATTATAAATAAGTTTATTTAAATATTTGAAAATTGGTCCGATCAGTTAAAAGGTTATAGTATTTAATTACTCAGTTGTGAAATTTTGCAAGCTAATTAAGAGAGGACCACAAGCAGGCCTAAATTAATTCCCTCTTCCTGTCAACGAATGGTTAATTAAAATCACATGACTTCTCTTACAGGCAGAATAAATTAAACAGCTATATGATCGATATAGGATGCACAGTATATATACTATATAGTATGGAGCAGCTATAATATATATATATATATATATATATATATATATATATATATATATATATAGATCAGACTGAAAATTGAAAGGATTGTTAAGAAACAAGGTGCATCCTGATCAACATCATGAGTAATTAATTCAAGACACGACTGATCATCATGCTTATATATAAGAATGAAACTAAAGAGTCGGTTAGATATTAATGAAAAGAGTGGAACTTAAATTAAGAGTACTGTTCCATAATAAAAATACAAGAATAATGCTAGCAGGTAGAAGTCTCAAATAGACAAGTTTCATATAAATTTTTTATAAAAAAGTAGATCCTACTAATAAATAATAGTTTTTCAACATGAGTACTTTTGTAAGGTGTGACCCAATTTTTTACAAGAACTTGTATGAAACTTGTATAAATCATTTCTCAAAATACAATTAAAGTATTAATTCGAATTTAGCGTATTATTTTAAGAGCATGTTACTTTTTATTTTAGAATATTTGTTGCTTTTAATTAATCAGCCGTGCTCACGAGACACATTTTAAATAACTTTATATACATAGTAGTTATTTAAATACATTACATCAATAAATATGATTAAAAATAATAAAATTTATAATATTACATTAAAATTTCAAAGTTGGAGATTCATAAAATTGTTAGTAACATTATTCTTCTTTTTTTTTCAATTGGTGAATATATAGCTCACACACACTACAGAACGTTAATCCCTAATTACTTTATCCACTACTACATTAATGTGTGTGTGTGTGTAGAGCTGACAGTGCTCGAGGTGCATGCCATTAATTCAGTCCAAAAATCGTCCGCGCGCAAGATCATTCTAATTTGGTTATGTGGTGACAAATAATTATATTCTCAATATCGCCAATTCGTGTCGGCCCGGAGAACAATTTCATGATCCTGGGCTCATGAGGGCTGGCTTTGTTGCGATCGATCTCTCTCTTTCTTCAAGAAAAAATAATAAAAAAAAAAAAAAATCAATTTTTGGTAATTTGTGGCTCATGATATAGACTTTATCTATGGTTCGTGGAAAAATCTTTTTTTTTTTTTAACGCGAAACACGTACGTAGAATGCTCTTGCTATATTATTATTATTTTTAAATAAATGATATTTACAATCGCACCGCACACTCTTTTTAAAAATAAGAGAATAAATATGAGATCCATATGAAAAAATTAATTTTTTAATAATAGATTTCACTCTTTTTAATTCAAAAGGAACGCGTAGTACTTACACAATACATGATTGTTACTCTTTATTTAATAGGTTTTACACTTTATATTCTAAATCTTCAAAATTAATTTATTATATCTTCAAACTATAAAAATGTATGCAGCACCCTCGCTAGCTCCATTAAGACGATCTATTCATTCACCTCACTTATTATTATTTTTTTATTTATCTTAACCATTGATAATTATTAATGATCTATTGGACAAGTAAATTCTAGAAAATGGAAGAGATAGATACATAAAATTAAATTTTATAATATTATTGAATATTTAATATTGTCAGCAAGATGCACACAAATAGTAATAAATTAATGTTGTTAGCTACACTTTATGTCGTTTATTATTTTTGTTCCGCTCTAGATCTAGTGATCAATCATGTAAACGATCTACAGGATCATGGCCATGGTCTATCAGCCAGTTAATTATGGATATGGGAATTAATTAAGACTTGACCAAAAATAAATGCAAAAAAATAATATTCCAAATTTCACATTCTAATCAAACTGCTGATAGAATACGTAAGAGATCGAACTAGTAGTCTAAAATTTCGTAACATCGGTCGTGTCGTTGTCGGGAATGGTATATATACTAAACTTCATGAAACACGCCAAATTAAACGAATACATGATCATGTACGTTATATATGGAGACGTGAACAACATGCAATGCGTTGCCTTGATTAATGTTTATAAGAGGGATCCGGCCTCATCTTAACAATTTCCACCTTAATTTTGACATGCTCGATATTCTATATTAATCGTACGTACGTACGTGGTGCTTACGGAATTTCATCTTTCACGCATGCAATTCCTCCATGCAGTTTATGAGGGGAAAAAATAACTAATTATAAAAAAAAAATAAAAAATAAAAAATAGAGTTTTGGTACTTTGACCGCACCCCAGCAATCACTGCTGCCGGCAGCCTACCATTACTCTATTAGAATTAGATCAAGTGCATTTTTTTTCAAGTTCCAACATCCAAGTTTGTCTCCTTAACATATATTATAATCTTCCGAAAAGACACCTCGAAATACCATAATGTCCTTTTTTGGGGTCTGTACATATATATCTGTGTGTCCAGAACTGCCAGTTTTCCCAATTTGGTAACTTGAACAGGAAAAGAAAAAACTGAAGTTTACAGTTGTAGGAATTGAGGCATTTCTTTGCGAGATTCTAGTTTTTTGGGAGTACATGTTGGAACCAACTATGGAGATCGAATGCCAAAAAATAGATTAATCTAATTGTAAGTGATTTTACGCACGCACACTCATTTAATATAATTGGTTAAAAAGTAGATTTTATTGAAAACAGTACTAATTAAAATTTATAATATGAAGACAACAATATTAACACGCAGATTGGTATGCAAACTTGTTTGTACATAACAAAACTCTAAAAAATAATAGCTAGAACAAGGACATTCTCTCGTCACAATAACTCAAATCTTGCCGGGATAATTAGTATACTCATCAAACCTTCCATACATTCTTCTCATAATTTAAGCGTGTGGTATTGGATTAGAAAGAAATTAATGCACCCTTATGTACACTACGAAATTTGCCAAACTGTCAGATTTTAATTAACATCATGATTGCCTAACTTGGCACTTTCATCTGTAACCTCACAACTTTGCATATCCTATTTATCTCAATGAATCGACCAAACTCCCAAATTAGCACAATGCTCAACAAGGCACTGTCATTGGTAACCTCTCAAATTGCCCCTCTCTCTCTCTCTCTCTCTCTCTCTCTCTCTGAGGTAGACAGACACCTAAACTTACTCAAGAACAGCTCAATTAGCTGATAATGAGGATTAGCACTGCCACAAAGAAGGGACGAGAGTATAATTAATTATGTCATGAAAGACATTATTGCTCTTACAACAAATTCTATCCGTACAAATTAGCATCTGTACCTGTTAAATATGAACCACACTGGTCACGAAAATAACCCTCTGCCCAACTTAATTGCACTTTTAACTTAAACATATATATATATATATATATATATATATATAGTTTTCCACTCATCGGCATATATATATCTGATAGCTTGGTTTCAAAACAACACTTGAAATCCCACTTACTTCATTAAAAATGATTTGATGCAACCTAACTTCACGTACTCTAAATGTCAGTAGTTGAATCAAGTGGCATGGGAAGATTCAGAAGCCATGGGAGAAATTTAAAAGTTTGTGGGTCTGGATGACAGCATAGGTTTGCTTAGGTGTAAACTAACAGAGAGGTGGACCAAACAAAGAAAAGAACAAAAATAGGTAGATAAGAGCATTTCTTTAGTATCACTTTGTTATGGAAAGAGAAAAAAGGAAAGGACAATAAGTGGATTCATGTGGGAATAGCAGTTACTTACTGGCTTTCTATTCTTTTATTCTATTCTTGTCACTGGCTAATATATGCGATGTCAAAGAGAGAGAGAGAGAGATCAGGCTTTCTTGTAATTGAAACAATGAAACCTAAACCATGACTTGTTGGTTGAGGTGGTGAGTGTTGACACCCAAACCGAACACCTTTTTTTTTTTTCATTCTCTAAAAGTTTTTATCACATTCCTTCCCACTGAAAAAGAGCCAAAAACCAATCAAAAGAAGAGGAAAAAGGCGCCGATCATGCACTTTTCATGAATTATAGGGCTTTCAGAACACAGCTTCGCTGATCTGAAGCAAAGAAATTTAACTTGTCCATGAAACAATTGCTAAAGACGAAAAAAAAATTGAAAGAATCTTATGGTTTCTGATGAATGGTAAATATCAAGGGCAAAAGAAAAAAAAAAAAAAACAACTAAGGCAATTCGGCTCAAATTAGCTTCGAGGTCAATTTTGTGGAAGATAAACGGTGAAACAATTTAAAAAGTCTGACCCTTTTTAGTAGTGACAGTCCACCAAAGTCCTGGCGGAGAAGACAAGAGGTGGTTGCTGCTGTTTTGGTTGTTGTTGTTGCTGCTGCTGCTGCTGCTTTGTTGCAAATGGGAATTTGGGTTCCCGGTGATCATCTTCTGGGGCCGGAAGGTTGAGATCCAAATCCAACGATAGCACCGTACGTCTTGGCTTCTTGGGTTCCTGATCTGGCTCCAAGGGCGCCATTGGTGGAGGAGTAACGGTAAAAGTGGTATTGAATTTATTACCAGTAATAGGTGCCCTGTGCCGTCTCATATGGCCACCTAAGGCCTGCCCGGACGTGAATTCCACCCCGCAAATCGAGCACTCGTGAACCTTGTTAGACGGCCTGTTATTGCCGCACAAACCTCTACTACTGGATTGAAAAGATATAGAAGAGAGATGATCATTCTTCTTGAACTGTGCTTCTTCTTCATCCGAGGATAACAAGAATTGCTTCGATGACTTTTCCTCGGCGGACATGGCCGCGGCCTTAGGCTTCTTGTGACTAGCCCTGTGTCCACCTAGCGCTTGGAAGGAAGGGAAGGTCCTGTTGCAAGTCTTGCACTCGTAAACATAATACCCGGCCTTGCCAGTGCCGGTGGCTGCCGCCTCTAAGAATCTTCGACTGTTAAACTTATAAACACCGCCACCGCCATCAGCGTGATCTTTTTCGACTTGTTTCGGGGACTCCCGGGATTGGCCTTGAGCAAGAAGGATAAGGCAATTGGCCATGTCCTCTTCTTCCTCGGTGCTGAACTCTTGTAGTATTTCAGCCGAAGTGGCAGGAGAGAAGCTGGTCATATTGTCATCAGCGATATCATTACTTTGATCACCACCATCGCAACCGCCGCCGCCTCCGCCGCCTCCGCCGCCGCCGCCGCCGCCGCATCCTTCTCCGTCTGGGTCTACATGACTGGGTGAATTAGCAGTGATAGAGGGAATTAAGGGAATAGGGGATTGAGGCCTTTGGCGCTTGGTGCGCTTCCCTTTGATCACGACGTGGGTATTATTCTCCTTAGACCTCAGGATGGCTTCCTCTTGAGCAGCCTCCATGCTCCTCCACAGCCACGAAGAGAAGAGGGAGCTAACCCCGATCAGAGAGGAGGAAAGAGAGGTTTTGGAGGTACGGAGGAAGCAAGAGGGAATAAGAGAGAGTACTGGCCGGGCTGTGTATGTATGTATAATAATATATATATATATATGTATTATATATATAATATTAAAGTTATATAGTGATCAAGGAAGGTTTGGGAGTGAGAATGGCAGCCATGGATAGAATTAATTAAGAGTAACAGCGAATTAAAGACTCGTAATATTTCTTGGGTTTGTGGCCTCTAGAAGCTGTGATATTGCGTATATGTGCGTATATTTATATTAGAAAGCCTAATTAATTGGAGGTGGAAACTTTGGAATTGGAGTGTAATGGAGAGAGAGTTAGAAATAGATTTACACAAAATCGAAATTGAACGAACAAGTTCAACTAAAAGTAGCTAAAATTAGAGGGAGAGGGGTTTAGACAGTTTGGATTGGGAGATCAGGTTGTAATTAGTTAAAAGCCTAGCTAGCTAAAGGTATATTAATACTCCGTCTCACACTCTCTTTCTCACACTTCGCCAACGCACTTCACCATTTGAAAACAACCCCCACCCTAATTAATTTAGCTTAGTTAATTTCCAACCATATAATTATCCTAGACTCTCTTTAATTTAATTTAAAAAATAATAAATCCACCTCGGTCCCAACAAGCTGGTTTTGGGGCACCTTCCTATAGATAATCAATGTCCTAATTATATATAATGCCATTAATCACTCATTAATCACGTATATACGTAGTCACTTGTTACCGTACTAATGAAGATAAACCAAGTTTTGAGTCTAACGTGATGTTAACATCCCACGAGCTAGCTAGCCATTTTTTGTCCGTCCTAAACAGAGCAAACATTCAAAAAACAAACAAACAAACAAACAGTTCCCAGAATTTGAAGCCAGGAGAGTGTGTTTTTTTTCTTTGGTTGGAACCTGAGAACAACAGAAGGAATATATATTAAAGACACATGTAAGTAACAGTCCTAGATGAGTTTATAAGTTATTCGCACGTCTAATATATACAAGAAAAGATCGATGGTGCAAATCACAGAGAGATATGCCTATTTTTAGAGGGGATATATATATATATATATATATATATATATATATGGAGAGTGAGTACTGAATGATCATCAGTGGGACATATTGCCAGCAGGCCGTATGAGGGGGGTGGAGATGTGAAGGCAAGCATGCAAGCAAGAAAAAACCCACCCCATTACTTTGCCTCAACGATTCTGTATAGAGATGATTGGAGTGCAAGCTTGGAACCCCGGAATCTGCGCTGCTCCATGCCTTTCCTTTCGGTCTCAGTTTTTTTTTTTTTTTTTTTCAAATATTTAACAATGTAAAATATAATTAAGTGCTGCTAAAGCAAATTAAGGGGGGGTAATTTACCAAGAGTAGCACACGTGACGTATCTACTCTTTTTTTTTTTTTTTAAATGCAAAACGCATCACTCAATTCATCTACCTCTCTCTCTCTCTCATTAGCTCTCTCAGCCTGACCCACCTCCACCCGATTCTCCTTCAGTTCAGCCCGGCGTCGCCATGCGCTGCCCAGCCTCACCGCCACCACCGGCAACTTCCTCTCACTCTAGCGACCAAGCCAACTGCCACCGATCTCCCCCACGCGCAGCCCTTCCTTTCCTCTACAATAACCCAACCGAAATGAGTTTCACCCATTTCTCTCCCCTTGCGCCGCCGTACGCTGCCACCTAGACCACCGCACCTCCACCACGTCACACCGGCGACCACCTCTCGCAAACCCAGCCACCACGAACCTCCATCTTCCTCTCCGTCGCACACACGCAAGCTACCCATAAATGGTGGGTTTCACACGAGCTCGGGGTCACCGACGGCCCTATCGCGGCGGTGTGTCGATTCTAACCCCATCGAGCTCGTTCGAGCCAGCCAAACCCTCCACGTCTCTGTCTCGCCCTCCATCGAATCATTCGAATTCGGGGCAGTGGGGTTTGGAGGGGAGGGGGAGGACAGGCGACGGGGAGGAGAGAGAGAAATTTCAAAAATGAAATGTGTGAAATGAGAGATAAGTGGGTTTTGTTGTGAGGATATTTTTGTCATTTTACTGTGGTTTGTTTTGGATGATCTCAAACAGCGAATGATGCCAAGATTATTTCATTTACCAATTAGTGGGTGCATGCATGACTTTTTTAAAACTGGCATTTTTGGAGTAAATCATAAAAAAAAAAAAAAAAATAGCATCCGCAGAATTAATTCTATAATTTCTTGGATTTAAGCTGGAAAAAAACTGACAAACTGGGATTATCGACTTAATTCTGATCACTGTAATTACAATATTATATACTAGTTTCTCTAATTATACAGTAGTTCATGTACGTACGTGCTGTTGACCCACCTATATATCCAATCTAATTAATAATTTCACGAGTTATTGTGTCACCTCTTAGATAACAAGTTCATATGATCTAATCAATTGGGATTCATTTGATAATTGGATCATAGACAGTATATATAATATGAGTGAAAGTGTATATATTATGTTATATATATAATATAACAAGATCATAGAGTATATATAATATAATCGAGAAAGAAAATGCAAAACAAAGCCACTAAAAATTGCAGGTTCTTGTAGATCATGATGTGGCCTCGTGCATTTATGTGAAATGAAGAAATACTGCTATTCACTCAACTGTTTACCAGTTTAACTACATAAATGAAAGTTCACTTTTTCAACATAAAAGACGGCAAGGAAAAAAAAAAAAAAAAAAGGCATGCTAGCTAGAAGTGGACATCATAGCATAGGATTATTCATCTTTCTGCACTATTAATAAGCAGAGCATGCCTTGATCACTCAATTAGTCTTAGATTTTTTACGTTTTTGCATGACTTTAGTATACCAATTAAAATCGTAGCAATACTAAACTATAGGTGATACTGCGTTTAATTCATTCGATTTATATTTACCTCATACTTTACTTTTAAAGTACAATCAACGTAGAAAATTCCATTTTACCAACATATATAAGTACTTGATCATCCTCATGCAAATACTGCATGTAATTGGGTCCCCTATAATTTTTTATTATTATTTTAATACATTTTATTTATAACCAATTAATTAAACACATGAATGATGCATGCATATTATTGGCGGTTTGTGGGTCATATTTTAAGGTGGTGAGTCGGCGGGTTAAGGAGGCAGGGGCATGCATGCAAGTTCTTGGCGTGATCATCAACAAAGTATAATTGGCGTCAGGATGGAGTTGTGTGCGGCACGTTTCAAGATCAGGCAAAGGATCTCTTCAGCTAGCTAGCTAGCTACGGTACTACTATACTCTTTAGTCATGGGTTCCTCTCCTCCTCGGTTTCTCAATTTCTAACCCTTCTGGCTAGGCCACCTCGATCGATCTCTTGATCCTTTACCACAAGCCAAGCATAGATATATATATATATATATATATATATATATATATATATATCTTCTGATTAATTAGTTATTAATGGAAGTATGGAAAATAATATAAGCCATGCAGAAGTCCTACTGAGCAAGTAGTATGCCCAATATTTTTTATTCTTTGATTAATACTCTCTTTGTACGCCAACTTAAGAGATAGAGACAGATGGGAGATTCAGTAGCTTCTGAGCCACTCAATACCTGTACGCATGTTTGTTGCAACTAAGCAAACACAAAACCCCCACTTAAATTAAACCGATCCATCATCAATTTAAAGTGAAACGTACGTACGTAGCTGCATAAAAAATAAATATTTAAAATTTGTTGGCATGTATATACATTAATTAATTTCTAAGTGGTCATGACTCATAAAATTAATAATCATAGTTATTAGTATTTAAATGTAAATCGCATCCACCACAACACTTCGTTAAAGTACTTGAGATCGGTATACCCATTTAGGTACTTAGGATCGCCTTTTTGCAGAGATAATTATTATTATTATTATTTTTCTTTTTACTTCTAATTAATAATAATGCTAATACATATCAAAAGAGCAAGCTCATATATATAATGACTTTCACTTTTATTGGTTATCAAATATTAGATCTAACGGATATGATCTATTTTAGGTATGGCCGCCAGTTCCCATGAATTAAGCCCCTACCCACTTCTTATATAAAACAATACCACATCTTAACATCGTTGACAACGTCTCTCTAAGGAGTTCACATATTTTTAATTTATACATGTATTTTTTTTTAAAGGTTTCAGAATTATGGAGTGGAGTAGGAGTACCCAATGCTCTGTAGATTGGTACTCGACGCTCTTTATTTGTGCTATTTGTTTTTTTGTTTTTAATTTTGAAATACTGAAAAAATGTAAAAGTTGACAGAAAGTAATAGAGTGTGCAATCGAGGTCATTTGGACTAATTGGCAATACCTTAATTTCTCACTAAGAGAATCAAGGATCGAATCCTCCATTCCCATTTATAAATTAAAAAAAAAATAGTGCGCGTAATAGCGATGCAACGTACAGACATGAGAGATGACTTGCAAGTGAATTTAACAAATAAAAAAAAAAGTATAATGATAATAAAAAAAATTCTGGTATTGAAAAAATAATAATAAAAAAAAAGTGGCAGTACCGATACAACATGCCTGAGCTGACTTGGTGGTGAAGTTACTGTACCTACTAAGAAGGAAAGATAATTGAAGGAAATGAAATTAATATTATACCAATAATAAGAGTGCTACGTACATTCATTGCATCTTGATCTTGCCTCTACCCGGAAGGCTGCTAGATGGCATGGGGAGATCTCCACCTCTTGCATGGCCCGTGCACTGCCACTGCCACTGCCAACACATGGCTAGCTCACTGGCGGTTGCTTCTAGGCGGCGGACCAGCCACTCTCTTTTTCTAGAAGGAACTATTGTTTGTTTAGTTGTTCTTAAATCTGGTCTCTAATTCGTTTTTAAATCCTGAGATCTTAAAGTGTGAAGTTTAACGCACAATATGAATTTAGTGACTGAAAATGCCAACATGGCTGGCATAATTGAGCTCTCATAGACCATCCTGCCCCACATCATGCGGGTAACACCCCTAATGTAGAGTTCACTTTATGTACCCATCTCTCTCTGGCTCTTGACCTTTTGATTGAACTCTAAGAACCTAAATCCCTGATAGCAGTGATGTTCCTAAATCAACTTATTATTTCAATATGAAATTAGGGGTGAAAACGAAATCACTCAATTAATGCGTTTGGCTCTCCATCAAACGTGCAACTTGTTGGGTTCCGTCTCCACAGTAGTGGCAATAAGTACGCAAGTGTTATGAGAAATTGAATTCGATTATGATTGTATTAATTAAGTTTTATGTTGCAGAACTTGAAAATGTGTTTTTGCTTTTAGAGGATAACGACTTTATGCCTACTCCATCCGAAATGGGTTCTTACTAATTTGAATGCATCTGGTCCAGTCTCTCCTCGTGAAGTAACTATTCATGTCCGACTCACCCAACAGCAACCAAAAGAAAAAAGATAAAAAATAAAAAAAAAAAAAAAAAAAAAAAAAAAAGAAGAAGAAAAAAAGTAGGCATTCGACCAACAATCGTGGGTGAAACAAGGTAGGAATTATGAATATGGTTATCATTTGTAAATTCATTATGGGGAAATTCTTAATGGGGTACAACACCCACAAATGATCAAATAATTACTTGCACACTACTTGAATTATTGGTATGTATTGATCATGCATAATGGTTCTTTTACCCACCCACCCCCTCCTAAAATACTTCCGATAATGTAACATTTGCACTAGTCACACTATTTAAAAGACAACATCAAATCTCAAAGTTATTAAAGGTATAGCTAGAGATCAACCTTAGTGAAAAATTATATTTACAGGCTTGTTTATTGCCATATCAAGCACACAATTGATGCAAAAGTTTGTCAAATCAACTAACATAAATATAACATTTTCGTTTTGAGAGACAGTAAAACGATCAACATCACCAACATTCGTAATCGGCCATGGAAACAGAAAATCCTCTATGCCATATTGGCAACACACTGGTTCACATCACAAACGACCAAAAAAAAACAATTTGGCGTTAATATTCACAAGAGCATAATACTGACCACCTAGAATAAAATTTAGGTTGCTATTAACACACTGGTATATTAACATATCATACGTTGTATAAGTTCTGTTTCCTTAACTTTTGGAGAGTTCTATTGGACCTTTAAATACAAAATTCATTCACTGGAGGCCTTTACAATATGAGGTTACGTTGAGTGAGTGATAGCCCAACTCATAAAAATTGAACATGGCTGAACGTAATACGACAATCAAACCTGAACTATTACCTCATAATAAACTCAGAAAACCCTTTTTGAGATCTACTATACGGCAAAAAGAAAGGTTAAACTCACTCTTGTGCTTTCGAGGCCTATACTACCCAGCTTCTTATTAAATATGGTGCTATCTTGGAATGATCATATGTGACTAAAGAGTTGACAGACTAACATTCCACAAATCCAACAAAACATTACTGGGGGGGGGGGGGGGGGGGGGGGGGGGGGGCTTCACTCTCCTCGAGAACAGCTCAGCATTGAGCAAAACAACTTTTCAGATTGTCTCAAGGTCGGTATTGTGGAATCGGAATGAACTGATGGACAGAGAATTTTAATTTTGTACCTTTTAACAAATGAAATGCAGAGTCAACGGCCACATTCATCTGACATCAGAGCTACTCAAACCTCACGAGGCTCAACAAAACAACTGTTGTCCTTGGGGCACAGCTAAGCACCCAGAAGATGCTTCATATGTTGAACTCTTGACTAGTTCATCAGTCGACATTGCCTGCACCAAGTTTCCAATACAGAATAGCCATTAGTGCTAACGATTGTTAAAAGCTCCAAATAGTTACATTGGGTAAGATGCATTTGGAAGAAACTTCAAGGTACTATACTTCAGTGACCAAGACCTACCCTTAAAGAAATGACGGTTAAAAACATAATTAATCTTATGGATATAGTACACAATTCAAGAGAACCTTGGTGCTAAAAATGTTCAGAAGTTCTAAAAGATAAAAAAACATAAATATAGCAACAATTGCAACTCGGTTATTTGAATTATTACTATGTGATACTATGGTGAAGAAAACATAGTGCTATGGCATAAACTTCAGCTAGTTAATCCCCTTTCAATATTTGCAATAGCCTTTAAACAACTTTCACCAATGCAGACAGTGGATGCCTCTACAAGAACATAAAAAGACAAGCTATGGGGAAGTAATTCTGTTTCAACATCAGATGATGTGTTACCTGAACTGGATGCAATTTAAGAGTTCTTGCCTGCAGCGCGGGGCAAGCAAATGACACCTTAGTAGGACATGCATTGATGATAACCACAATGTATGAGTACCTGTGAAGAACAAAAGGCAACAATTACTTTGTTAATTATATTATTCAGACCAGGAAAGAAAAAATAAAACACGATTTATTTATACACACGTGGGATCCAGTTGAGATAACCCTGGGACGCCTTCATGACCATCTTGAATGCTCATGACTATCACACCAGGGGCCCCCGATGGTCCAGTGTTGTGGAAATGAACCCTTTCCTGAAAACGTATGCTTTATCACAAGTCTAGAATTTGGAAGTAACATTGCTCTGATGAAACAAAGCCCTTTTCCTGAAAAAGATATGACATATCACCTGGATAGCATTTGCTGTCCTCAACCGGAAAAGTGGTGAAGAGTATCTTATGCGCAACAGGTTTAAAAAGTTGTCCACAGCAGCAAGAATGTGACCCCGCTGAGGCTTGAAGGATGGATCTGCTAATCTAGGTTGAATTCTAGAAATGGGAAAAAAAAAGCAAGATTAGCGGTAAATATCAAAACAGACATTACAGAGGGAAGAATGATATCCAATAAACTATTAACAATAGCACCTATAAATAAAATAATATATATAAAAAAAAAAAAAAAAAAAACTATTAACAATAGCTCTCTGCATCAGAAATTCAGAATAACATTTTCTTTATTAAATGGGCACTGTTGAAAGCTACAAAAACTGAGACCTCAATGAAATGATTATATATGTTTTCGTTTAATAATTAGCACTAAAATGAAATAAATACAATATCAAACAATGATTAGACATAAGTGACTGCTTACAGTGGCCAGTTCTTTTCATTCTTCTCTTTTGGAGGAAGGCCAACGCCCCAATTGTTAGAATTGTAAGTAAAGTCAAGCCTAAAAAGCATGAAAAAGCAATCATCAAATTTAAAACATATTACTTTTACAATTGAGTCCACAACCATTACCAAAGATAAAGGAACAATTCATAATGATCACATAACGATCCCAAGTTATGACCTCCGTTGTTTTATTATCAAGAAGAAGATCAGGTACCATTTACAAGTCATAAGAAACAAATACTGTCCAATAATCTTGGATAACAATTACTATTAAAAAAGTTGAGCATGAGAATCATAGTGGACCTGTTGAACCAATCACCAGAGTTGTACGAATCACGATCAAGAGATTTTGAGCGAAGAATCTCATCACCAGAGTGGAAAAAAGGTATTCCCTAAGAAAAGATCCCAACCCAACTAAAGTAAGTCAAAGTAGCTGGAGAGAGTGATAGCTGTAGTTTGCAGGTATAAATGAGAAACTACATGAATTGAGGCAAACAATGAGAACAGAAGTTTCAGCACAGAATATATTGTTAATAGATGATCAGCTACCGTCTCTATTTAACCAGAAATTTGCAACAGAATTATCTAACAGTAAATATGTTAATGGATGTATAGCTAAACTTCAAAGGGATTTATATTCAAACTCTGCACTGAGTTTATATTCTGGTTACAAATAGCAAGGCTGTTGATTCTGCCACATTTCTCATGAATAGGTGTTGAATTCAACAGTCTTCTGCATTCGGTCACCCATCATTTTGAACTAATATTTCTGAAATGACTTTTATGTCACATAATGTGCTATTTAGTTTTGATATTATCATAAAAAAAACTAAGATGATAGTTTCGCTTATGATTTCAGGATGACCCCTAACATATTAATTTGTAAAGTCAAGTTAATCTGTTGCAGTCGTTAATCTCATTATGAACAGGACATATTCAAGGAAGCTAGTTCCTGGACCAATCCATATAATGAGTTGCCCTCACTCCACAGCATAACGTACCATTTCTGAACACGTGAAGGATAACAAGGATTACAATAAGAGCAGAATCTGAAAATAAATTACACAAAAACTTTGTTTTCCAAAACAATCTATTTTTGCTTGCAGTGAAATATGCTTATTACAAATCATAAGGCCTTTTATTTATACTATTACAGCTTAAAAGGATGAAATTCATCTGTCATAAGTCTCAACAAACCATGAACTACATTTAGTTTAAATACTATGGTTAATACATTTGTACAAAACAAACAATAACATAAATAATAAGATTTCATTGCTATTTAAATTTTAGGAATTGTTGAAACCTGTGACAGTGCTATTACACCTGTTGCCAAATGATTTATCCTGCACCTCTCATCTACAGAAATTTCCTTTGGTGTCTACATGTATAAGACAAAGATCAGAACTGAACATCACGGAAATAATACAACAAATTGTAAGAATAAATTGAGCATACCTTCAAACTCACTATGTCAAATAGGGTCTCATTGTCATGAGCAGAAACATAATTAACCTTGAAAATAGAAAAAAAGTTACTGTCAATCACGCTAGTGGTGTAGGGCAGCTCTAACAATGATATTTTGCAGTCTCTTGTTCCAAAAGGCATCAATTTTGTAATCAATAAATTGACCGATCAACGGTGATTTTGCTCAAAATCCACAATAACAAAGATCAACATTATTCCAAAAGGCAAGAACCCACAATATCAAAGATCAAAATTATTTTTGAAAAGCTGACGGAATATCTCATAAAATTCAACTCCAACAAATAGATGAGTGATGCTTTTTAAGCATGTTCTCCAGCAGCATTCTCAAAATCATAATTAAAATTGCATCTAAACTGGCAATGTTGTATGAACTCACAAGAAGCAAAATATTTGCCAATAAGGTGCTTACAGTTTCTGTGGAACATAAAGCATATGCAACAGGTGTCCCATCATGAGTTAATACTTCTGATCCTTTTACCTGAGCAGATCATCATTATGAAATGTTATCGGCAATGTATTTCCTAGTTTTAGAATTATTGTAAAGTAATAAATTATATTGAGACGGTTTATAATTTGAAGTTCCTATGTGCACAGCAAAGCAGTATGCTGTTATTAACTGTAGTTAGTCAGGCTTGACAAATGCAAGTGTCAGAGTGTGCGCATCAGTGTCTGCACCCATGAATACAATAAAGGTACAGGGCAAAATCACAATCATAAAATTGTTTTTGTTCCCACTTCAGAGGTTTTCAAGGCCCAGATTTCGCAAACCTTGGACATTTCATGTATTTAGTTTTCTGCCATTCAACTTACAAAAAGTGTTCTTCCATTCAACACATGTGAATTTATGATTACATGTACACACATGTGAATTTATGATTACATGTACACATGACATACGCCTTTGCCAGTTGCAACTGATCTTTCTTTTTTTTCATAAGTAAAATAAAGTTTTATTAAAGCAAGAACTAAGTGTAGCCCAAGTACACACGAAGTATACAACTGAGAACACCTAGATACAATTAAGAGCTAGAGATCGATACAAGGAAATCATGGAAAATCCCCACTGAAAACAATAGATGAGGCCGAAAGACATAAGGTATGGAAAAAGAAACATCTATGGTCTTCAACAACCTCAGTTAGATCATTTAAATTATTAAATTCTTTTGACAAGCAAGTTAGATCACTTAAATTATAGACATGATTTTCCTGCAATTGCTTTCTAAGCAGACAAAGACATCCCTGTATCAGACTATGCCAAAAAAGAAATATTGATATAGAGACACCAGATAGACATGGAAAAACAGTATCTTTAAAACTCACGCGGCAAGTAAAATAAAGCTGCATAAACTGAAAATTTATATGAGAAGTATGACTTGAAATGGTATACGACATAATGCAATGGCGTAAAATCCCATACCTCTTCCCCTTGATAAGAAGTTATCACAAAATCCCTCAAGTTTGCAGCCATACCAACCTGAATAATGCGAAATTAATATAGTTAGTAATAAATCCACGAAAAATAAAAACATAATTTAGGATGGTTCGAAAATATAAGAAATTGTGCACCAGTTACCTCATATTTCCATGCTTAATGCCACTAATTTGACTTTAAAAATCATCTATCCAACACTATAACATAAACGACTGCACTGAGACAATTAACCTGGATGTGATCCTTCGCCACAGCAAGCATGCATCCTGAAACAGCTTCTGTACCATGATCATGTCCATTAGGCTGCACAAAAATAATGAAAATTATATATATTATACAGAAATTGCATAAGAATAGAAACATTCTCCGAGCAAAAATCAACCTTTAGCAACGGGATCAATGTGACTACAACAGCAATATAGAATAATTAGTCAATGGCTAAGGTAAATGCAGGCAAGGTGCAGATCATGCAACTGCAACGAAATAATAACTGTAGCAAACAAGAGAGAACATGAAAATTACTTCAATGTTCTTCACATATGTGATCTTCACCAAGCATTTAAATAATCTACAGTAGAATAAACATATTCCTTTAGCCCATTCAATAAACTTTCTCAATAACCACGGGTAATCCATATTTTCACGGAGTCATTCAAAACATTACTTCAAAAGTCTCTTGCTATTTCTCCATTGTAGCTAGTTTTTCTCTGAGAGAAAAATATATGAGAATAGAAAAACAAACAAGATAAAATAAAATGCATTTGCATAGAAGAAATTATAGATACCTGCAACAATAGACCGGTCACAAATCCTTGCTGAAGAGGATGGCCAAATGGAGATCCACCAAGAATTGCATCCCGAATACGATCATTAAAGCTGTATTAAATCCCAAATGACTCATACAAACTAAATTCCTTATTCAGATGAATAATAAGACTGACTTGACAGGATCAAAGAGTATATAGTTTCTACTAGAGTCATATAAATAAAATCCTTGCAGGGTCCAAAGCAAAGAAATGTTGCCAACTCTTATATTCAATTTTTTTTTTTTTTTTTTTTTTACCGATAAAAAAAAGTATCCTCTCTACATCCAGCAAGTCAACCATGTAACGTCTATTACAGAAATAGACCTATTTCATGGCTAATCCTGCATCAGGTTTGTTTTCACACCTAGGAAAGATTGGTATATGAGATATGATGGCAAAGAACAATTTTTTTTTTAATAAGTAAAATAAAATTTTATTGAAGCAAGTGACAAGGCATAGCCCAAGAACAAACCTTACCTCCCGATTCCTGTTCCACCAAGATTAAACTGTGATGCGTTCACCCCACGTCCATTCTTGGCAACTTCACCAAAGTCCCATCCTTCACCATATCTGAAAAAAGTAACAGTATAGAGCAAAAATTACAACACGGGTGAGTGCATCAAAACTTATGTATAGCCAAGCCATGCACAGTAATGATCAACCCTAAAAAAGAAAAACAACTTTGTGACTCCAAAGTTACATATAGATACTTGAACCATCAATCCCATCCCTTTCCATTGTTAGGCTGTGGAGTGCATCCTTTGCTTTCACCTGCCCATAGAACATAAAATTATCTTATACTCGCATCACTCTTGCACATCTGCTCATTGCACCAGGCAAAATTTCTGCTAGTTCTTACAAGTACTCGGAGAGAATTGAACTTAGATCTCTTTATAATTTAGATAAAATCACCAGACTTAATGACAAATATAGAGTTGCTTACCATTGTACTTTTCATTATATGACCCATTAGATCAAACCGGAACCCATCAACCTGGCACAACAAAGTACTATTATATTAATAGTTACCAACAATTTATAGATCTCCCAATTAAAATATTTTTTATAAGTATTTTTAATAGGTGATCTCCACATTAAAATCTTAAAGCAAAACTGGAAAAAAAAAAAAAAAAGAGAGTTTAAATCATGAACCTGCCTTAAGTCACAACGCATTAGTGCCTGTTTGGGATTGTGTTAGGAAATAGAGCTTTTCAGAGTGGTGTTTTTAATTGTAGAGCTTTACTTAAAAGCTCTACTATTAAAAAGTTGTTTACTGTTTGGTAAACATGCATCAAAAGCACTTTAAAATCAGTTACGGTAGTTCTACAAAATGTAGAATTATCTGCAGGAGCTTTTCAATAAAAGTTTCAATTTTGTGCTTTTTAAAAAAGTTGACTTTCAACTTCTTTTAGGTGCTTAAAGCACTTTTTACAAATTTACCAAAAGTACCATTTTTTCTTTAAAAGATCTTTTAGGTTGTTAAAAGCACTTTTTAGGGGATGCTTGAGGAATGAGATGAAATGAGAAATCTATAAAGAGTAGTGAAATAGTTTATAAATAGTGATGAAAAAGTTTGAATTATGATGTTCTATGGGATTTTAGGAAAGGAGAGAGAAATATTGTTAAAATATTATAAAGTTAAAATATTGTTAGAATATAAGTTTTTAATATTATTTTTGTTTTGGAATTTGAAAAAGTTGAATTATTTTTTGTGTTTTGTTTGGAAGTTTGGGAAAGTTGTAATGATTAGGTATGATTAGATGAAAAAGTTAAAGACTTGAAATTGAAAAGTGTCTGAGTTTGAATGATGTTTGAGAAGGAAATAAGATGATATGAGATGGGATGGGACGAGATGAAACTATCCCATCTTCCAAGCAAGCCTAAGCTTCCAAACTCAAACACAAACAGGAACTTATTGTCCTAGCGAAAGGAAAATAATGAGCTTTCTGATTATATCGATTTATCAAAGACAAGGTTGAGGTACTCAACACACCATAACACTGTGCAAACAATCACCTTATGATGAATTGCCCAGTGAAGAAGATCATCGAGAATCAGTCGCTCAACCATAACATGCTCACTGGCGGTGTTGTTCATGCATGTACTATGCTCAATAAAACCATCTGTGTTCCGTCTCAGATAGTAACCTGGAACAATCTAGAGAGACGTCTTACGTGACAACAAAAAAGCAGACAACTTTCCAGAAAAATAAAACATCAAGAAATCACTGGTATATACAATGTAATATTATAATTATGACTTAAACAACTATCCAGAAACAAGTGGATAGAGAACATTAATTATAGATCACCACCTTATCAAGGACAGAATTCTCATCAAATGGCCCGCTTCCTTGCAAATGATTGTAGACGACATCCAATACAACACGAAGGCCAATACGGTTAAGTGCCTAAAATGAATACATGGTGTTTTAATAGCAAAGCAATGAAAGCCCTTACCTAAGTTGACTACAGCTATAACATCATGCCTGAATTTCAATTCTGCCCATCACAAAATAAATTAAGCACAAGATCCATGCCACTCAAAAAAGAAACATACAATGCATACCTGAATCATCTTTCTAAACTCAATTATACGGCAAGGACCATTTGGGTTACTTGCATAACCTCCTTTAGGGACACCCCAGAGAACAGGATTGTACCTTTGTAAGACATAGAGAGACAAAATGTAAACAAGCAAACACAACATGAATACAATTGATAAATATTATCCTAACTTGCCTGCTTACCCCCAGTTATATCCATCATCATTTTGGATTGCTGTAATTAGAGCTTGTTGCTCATCTGAATCAGGAGGTAATTGCTCCAGCATCTTGGTATCTGCAAAATCCCAAGTAGTACAATGATGGATAATGTCACCAGGCAAACAATCAAAGTACTTTGAGCCCCATTAATATGCTAAGTTTGAATTTGAAAGAGAAAAGAGAGAAGGTTCAAGTCAATCAATGTCTCCCAAAATAAGGTGCAACTAAGGCATTGTTTGGTTACGCAATTTATATGAGATGAGATGAGATGTTTTGTTGAAAGTTGAATAAAATATTGTTATAATATTATTTTTTAATATTATTTTTGTTTTGGGATTTGAAAAAGTTGAATTGTTTATTATATTTTGTGTGGGAGTCTGGAAAAGTTGTAATGATTATATGAGATGAGATAGTTTGGTTTTGTGTAAACAAACCAGCCCTAACTATTGAGATGGTGCCAAAGACTTGACTGGGCCAAACCTGAACCCTTATAGCAACTAAAATTGTGAGAATTAACAATTTATAAAACTAGATTAGTAAGTCAAAGCATCCATTTGTCACTATGATACACTTCTCCTTTTTTGGTAGAGAGTAGGAAAAAGTTTTTAGAACCAGAGGGCCAAGGCTGTACTGAGAAACAATCTTACCCACGCACTTCCAGTTCTCCTTCTCATCGTCAACACCAGCAAATTGGAAGGTTGGAAGCAGATGGACATGAGTGATACCAGCATCTGATAGTTTCTTCAGATGAAGCACACCTGATGAATCCTTCAATCAATGTATCTTACTATTAGATAATACATTAAAATAGCAGTCTTTTACTTACACCTATTTAAAAGCCACATGTGTAATTGAATGAGCATGCTTATGTATAATCCCTATCCACTTTTTTGGATAAGAAAAAAAAGTCCTATCCACTCAAACTTATTATTAATCTTCCGCTTTTTAGACTCAAATCAATTGTTTGGCAAAGATCAAGAAAAGCATATGGGAAAAGACCACATCCATTGTTCCAGAAGCATATAGTTTTTCTAATAGTGACAATTTCACTGCTATCATCCTTCCCAGTCAATCACCACAAATTTTTTACTGGCACAATAACTGCAGAATTTCCCACCATTTTGTTAAATCATCCAGGAAAACAGATGCAAATGCTATTGAGCAATATTAGATCTAAAAATAATCATCCAGGAAAAAATAAACACATGTACGGATGACATTTGTTATGGCATAGAAGGGTGGAAAGAATTTTTTCTTTTTTTTTTAAGAGCAACTTTGTCTATAATCAGGACTGAGAGAAGATAAACACCTGCAAAGTGAAAGCCAGATAACAACCACGAAATTCAGGAGGCACAGTATGGTCATTGGCACTGCAATAGCAACACAGAATATCAGAGGAACACAACTGTGCAGAACTTAGGAATAGATAATATTAAAAATTTAGAAACCGGCAACAACGCCTATCGATTGAAACCTGAAATAGCATTCTCAGATGTTATTTACGTATGGGTAGAATGAGAATCTCTGAATCTTTTTTTGTTCAGTCTTCTTGAGTAAGACAGGACAGGAAATTGGGTTTTCTGAGTATCTCTCTTCTGGGCTGCTAATTAAAGTAAATATATTGTTTTTATGAGGTGTTACATCAAGACAAAATAAACGGGAAAACTTAAGATCACCCCATTACATTCTGCTGTCAGAAAACAAAAGAAATGATAGACCAAGCAGGCTCCATTTGCAAGTTTGAAAGTAACAAGCGATGAAAAAGTTATAAGCACAATAAAAATCAAGTTCGCACCTGAAATCCCTTATATGCAATTCATATATACTTATGTCTGAGAAATGAAGTATTTCGGGTTTCTCATTTGCCAAATTATCCCATCCTTCAGGTTTTAATATATCAGAATCAAAGTTCACCAAAAATGTCCGCTTGCCATCTGCAGAGAGCCTGCTTTAACAAGGAAAACAATAAGAACATAAGGGAAAAGTGCATACACGTATGTATCCACATACACACGTACCATAAAAAACATACACACATACATGTGTAAATATTCATTTTTTTATGGTAAAAATGTTCGCACGTGTAAATATCAAATTTTTTAAACTGGTACTACTTGAGAATGTAGATACACCTTGGCAATTTTAGTAATTGTAGGGTAACTGAGACAACCAGCATACCCTCTAGCATATGGATCATTTGCATGGCATTTTTCAACTCGCAAGGTGCTAGGATGGTATACAGACACTTCATAGACATAGTAACAGCCTTCCCATCTTTTTGGTCCTTCAGTACTCCAAACACCGTTAACCTCCTCAAGCTGGACAATTTCCAGGGGGTCCCCACCTGATGGATCCCTATAAATGCAAGCACGTACTGCCTATTTTGACAAGTTAGTAATTAAGAAAAATATTGAGAGATTTTGAGAATAACAGTGGTGAAACGAAAGAATTAAAGTTTTTAGAAATAGATATACTTGAGCAGTAGGAGCCCAGAGGTAAAGCAACACAGATTCTTCAAAGAAAAGCGCACCAAGAGGACCATTATATGAGAATAATTCATCAAGGACACCAGGTAACTGCAAACCAGTAGCATTTGTGCATTTCCCATCAGCTGTAAGAAAAAGAGGTGAGGATATGTATACATTTCAATAGACACCAGTGAAATAAAGTGAGTAAAATAGAAGTGTTACTTTGACTTGGGTCTATCACAAACTGTTATTCAAACAAACACATACTTGCGTGTGTGTATAAGCGCGCCATACTTATGCATGCATGTACAGTCAAACATACATACATACATACATACATACATACGCAGTATGCACGTAAGCAAAAGAGTATGTGTTTGTGTGTGTGCACACGCGCGTGTATGTATATCACCAAATGACATAATTGTGCCATAAGTTATAGATATATATATATAACAGCATGAGGTACATTTCACATGGAAGACTAGTCAAATTTCTTAAACAGATCAATCCTTTAAATGAGAACTTGTACCAAAAAATATGCTTTAAGAGCCAAGCTGAGGATTTTATACCACTTATTAGAGTTATATGTAGATCATTTGCATGGTGAAGTGGCCAGCAAATTAAGGAATGATATCTTTGCTAGAGTGGGGTTACTTTGGGTGATGCTGAGAAGGGTGGTTTACTAGCAAGTTGGAGAGGCATTCAAGCTAATACTCAAATCACAGCCATGCCGAAGATGGTCCTGATTTGCCTTTGGTGCAGCATATGGATGGACATTTTTTTATTTTTTTTATAAGTAAACATTTATTAATATCAATAGGCGTAACCAAGTACATTGGGTGTATACAAGAGAAGCCCATCATAGAGAACCCCTAATGAACAGTAAGCCCATCCAATATACACCAAGCCCGATTGGGACAAAACGCGCCTCCCCACAGCAAAGCAAATCATGATGGACTTTGATGGCATATTCATGATTTTCTTAATACTTTATTCCATTGGTCGATTGTAATAGACTTTGATGGCACGAGCATTCATGATTTCCTTGTATCTTTAGACAATCACGTATAGGTGTTGCTCTTCTATAAGTCCCGTGTACTTGGGTCCGCTTATTCTCATTAATAAAGTTTCTTTTTTACTAATAAAAAAAAATATGTAGATCATTTATTCTTATCATTCCCCAATAAAGAATTGTTCGTGAGTGACCAAGAAAGAAAAAAACACAACACAATGCTTACAATTAAGAGCAGCAACTGCTAACTGGCATTTGAGTAGAGTTTTGGTATCCAAACCAGGAGGCATTTTAAATGCCAGGTAATCTTGGATATGAGGAAACTTTTCGGTCACCTAACAATATTATGAACAGAGGAGCAAGTAGTTATTAGTAGTCCTTCATCTACACAACATAAAATCACCAATAGAACGTCATGTCTAAGCAAACTACAGAGAGACCATAAATACTACTTGCGCTAGGTCTAAAAACTATAATTGTTTCTACGAAACATGTTACATTTTCTGGAAGACCCTCACTGTCCTCTTCGAGCTTAATTTTGAAGTCCTCACCTGGTACAATGGAAATCTAGTCAAATTTCAGATTCTATTCACTTGCTTTCAAAGCCACCTAAACTATCACAAAATCAAATCAGGAAGGTATTTATGGAGGCAATAGCCAGTAGATTATCTACCTCTAACTTTATCATCTGTAAATGATAAAGTAGCAGATTTACTGGTGAATAAGTAGCAGGAATCATCTCCAACATCCACATTCCACGCAATTGTAGACTCACTTACCCAGTATGCTCTCGAGTACAACAAACTGTCCCGCAGCTGATCAGCATTTTAATCAAATCAAAGGCTTATAAGTTACAGTATAATCACTTCAAGAAAAATATTTAAATTCAAAAGAAAGGCAAAGACCCCGATAATAAACAATTCCGGCAATATTTAATATCAACAGACCAAAAATCCAGATAACGATAACACACCGATATCATGTCATCATCAGGAACTCAAATATGAGTTCGACCCGATTCTTCTCAACTTGTACGCAGGCTCTGGGTTTTTATAAACGTCAAGTATATATAGTTTTTTTTTTGGATACAGTGGCCTTAATTCAACGGCATAATATATTTTTGTGAACATCCTTATCATTGATAGAACAGTATTCAATGACTTAACACTATGTCTATACATACTACCAAAGCATTTTAATCCAGCCTATAGATCGCCCTCCGTAACTTAAACGCGTGACGTGGAATCTCTCCGATACCAATTGTTAAAGACTCAACTATTAATCCAAAAGCTCTAAACTGTTTGATGCTAATTTAGTTAATTATTTAAGCCTCATGATCATAACACCCAACGCACGATCGCCATTTGCTCAAAGACCAAAAACCTCAAACTCGGCAACTTATCCATCTCTTTGCAAAAAAATAAATAGCATTCTGTGACTCAGTTATGTTACTTTTAACGATCGAAGAAAAATGACGCTCGCAAAGGGAAAAAGAATCAATTAGAACAAACCTGGGTAGTCGTAGAAGTGGACTCACACACGGGCATGGAGAAGCATCGAAGGAGGTGTCTGGGGAAGGTTGTGGAATGGGACGGAAGGGAGAGGAGAGGGTGAGGGTTTGGTCCGGGACTGACACGACGTCGAGACAGAGACGAAGGACACGAGACGGGAGGAGGAGGAAGGAAGTGAGCAATGGAAGTTGGAGGCGAAGCTGGTGAGGAGAGAATAAAGAGGGGAGTGGAAGATGCTAAAGAAGGAAACATGTGTGTGGATCTCGAATATCTTGGGATCCAATTGCTTAGAGAGAAGAAAGAAAGAAGCTCTCAAATCTCAATCTCTCTGTGGCAAAAAATCTCTCTGTGGCTCCCATTCGGATCAAGTTTTTCTGCTCTGCTTCTTGTATCGTCTCTAGACTCTATTCAGTGACTCACTACCGACTACCGAGTTTATACAAAGCGTCCTCCCGCTCCAAGGACAAGACGAGCTGTAGCTTTTGTAACCCGAGAGTATACGGTTTGTCGTTTGTTGGATTCCCAACCCCAAAGTCCAAATTAAAATGTTTTTCTGTTCAGCATCTCGCTCCTCTATACCATATATTTGTTAAAAAAAATTAATGTGTAGTGTAGAACTGTTGAATATAATTGTTCAAGCAGGTTATATCAATATTTTTTTAGGTTTATATTCAAATTTTTTTGACCAAGTGGATAGAGGTAGACTTATATCCGAATCTGCTTTGTTTGGAACTTAAAATCATCTCAATTTATCTCAACTTATCATTATAATTTTTTTAAATTTTAACACAAAATATAATAAACAATTCAATTTTTTTAAATTCTAAAATAATAATAATATTAAAAAATAATATTCTAATAATATTTTATTATCTCAACTCAACTCAGTTCAACATTCAAACACAGCCTTATAATACTTTAAGTACTTACTTAACATATAGTACATCACAAAAGGTTCACTTAGAAAAACAATAACTTCTGTAGAAAATGTGTCTCTCCTATAAAGATAGGTGATCAATTGATTAATATGAATCCTATAAATTACCGTTTGGACATTGAGTTGAGATGAAAGTTGAAAGTTAAATAAAATATTGTTATAATATTATTATTATTTTGAGATTTGAACAAATTAAATTATTTATTATATTTTGTATGAAGATTTAAGAAAGTTATAATGATGTTATAGGATGAGATATACGAGTTCAAAGCGTGCATGGTGAGTCCTTTGAACAAAAAAAATGAGACATATCATAAAACAATTAATTTTTTCAAATTATTTTTAAAGATACTTGTACGTGATTTAATAACCTAGGTCTTCATTTACACTTATCTTGTGAGTCCTATTTTTTATAAGACAAATGATACTTGCATCATTCTTGCGGACTCTAATCCTAATTCGTAGGTCTTCATTTACATTTTTTTGTAATTTAATATATAACTTTTGTCGGATAAATCTGTTAGGAATGTGAAAGAGCAGTTTGAGAGTTAAAAAAGAAACATTTTTTTTATTATTATTTCACGTTTCTCTAACCCAGTACTCAGTCTGGAATTCCTTTGCCATCAATCTGGTAAGCTAAGCCGAGGTCAGAATTCTAAAATCTGGTTAAAGATTATTAAACCCCGTCAAAAGTTCTTGCTTTTTGGGCCTCTCTAATATCACACGCACACATGAAATAAACCAGCTTGCAGGATAACGTTCGTATTTGAAAGTTTGTTGATTTTTAGGTTGCTTGAACATTTTAACATAATCTGGTCTGCTGCTAAAGTTAAGCTGTGAGCAGGAAAGAACTTTTCCAACATTTCAAGCCATCTTATGCATATATAGTCCTTGGTTAATTAGATAGTGGTTTAATCAGTTTGATCAGAGAAAACAACAAAAGTAGCCGAAACCTTGACCTTTAGCAGAGGTGCAAAACAACGTTCTTGAAAATGTGTCTTGGGTGGGACCAAAATAGGTAAATCTCCAACACACCAGCATGTTCCTCGCACAACAATGGCTGAAACTACTCTTTTAAGATTGGAAACTTCTCAAGTAGCTACAATTTACATTTGACTTGTTGCATTAATGGTCTATTATATCAATCAATAACCAAAGCTGATCTCCATGTGAACATTGGGCATAATTTCAAAGCCGGTTTTACAATTAAAACTTGATCAATTGCTGCTTTTATTGGCGGGCATATATGCATAAAGTTCTGATGTGGATCAAAGCCTGATGTTTTTATTTTTATTGGATCTGGCTCGACTCATTAGTTATGCTATTGAAATCTAATTGGATGTACTTTTAGTGGCAGACACTAGCCGTGAGTGGTAGGTGTGCTTCATGGAAAAGGAAAAAATCCATGGGAAGATTTATGATTGATTGTCTTGGTCATACTTGCCATCATTATTCTACTTTATTATGATATAAACAAAAAACAAAAGCAAAAGCAAGATAGAATCACATGAGCCCAACAATATTGCTTTTATTAAATTAATCCATCTTCTGAGATTTGGCCCCATTTTACGGGCACAAAGATATGAGTGTTTAGATAATCCCAGAGGTAATGAATTTCCAGTCGTTTTGTCAAACACAAATCCATTTCACATTATAAACTATTAGTATGAATCAGAGTCGTCAGAAGACGGGTTAGTTCTCTATCCGGGATGCTTGAGAAGTTAGAGGATTTTCATTTCTAAGATAAAGCTGTGTACAGATTTTGGAAAGTAAATGCATAATAAACGCCATCCATTTCATGCTAATGACCTTTTCATCTTTTAATAGTATGAAAAAGATGGGCATACTAGAAAATTAGGAGAAAACGCTAGCTAGGTGTTGGTCAACGGAGAGCAACCTCTCAATTCTTGGCCCTTGTGGGAAGAAACAGAGCCATCACAGAGCATTAGACTTGTTATTAAAACATCCATTGAAACTAATTCCAGAGTCTTGGTGTACAAGACGTGGTGAAGGGGAAGAAATTGCCACTGGTGGAATCTCAATGGAGTTGATTTGGGGAGGTGGGTGCTGCCACCGAGGGAGCGGTCCGGCCAGGAGGAGGGTATGCAAGAGTGGTCCAGCTTCCATCACTGCCTGCAGGAGCTTCCCTTTTTCTGGCAGTGGCTTCTCGGCTATGAACTGCATGGCGGCTTCTGGCAGTGCTTGTAAACTTGGGTCCGAGTCCGGAGAGGAAATCATGTTCCCATGGGAGTCAGAAGAGGCAGAATGCTTGCTAGAGTCGGTGCCTTTTGATTCATCTTCATTGTTTGAAGCAGCTACTTGCTGCTCTAGTATTTGCTGCTGCTGCTGCTGCTGTAGTTGTTGTTGAAGCATGAGTTTCTCCAAAGTTAGTTTCTGGCATCTTGCCTGTGCTTCATCCCTCTCTTTGATGGTCCTGCTCAACAGATCTTTGATATTAATCAGCTCATGTTCTCTTCTGGAGATCTCCTCCTTGGCTGCTACAAGAGTTGTCTCTAACTCGAAGGTTGTGTACAAGAGAGAACGTCTCAACTCTTCCACTCCCTGCCAATTTCATAGTCGTAACAACTATTACAACCCCTAAAAAACAAACTGCAATCACAAGAAACAGAAAAATGCCTAGCCAAACAAAAGACAGCAAGCACAGGACTTAAACATGCTTACAGAATGTCTCACCTCTTCGTGGTGGCATAATTCCCAGCCAAGAAGACTGCATTGAACCTCCATTGCTTGCAGTAGTCTGAGCCCAAAGTAGAGGTGGAAGGGATGGGGGGGTTATTTAGGTGTGGTTTCTTGGAACTTTTTATAGAATTGAAGCACTTCGTTGCTGTTTACCTTCCTTTTATTCTCGTAATTTTAACTCTTTTCTTTTCACGGGACATGAGTTTGGACAAAAATACAAAGGCCAAAAAGTATAAGCACAGGCCAAATTGCGGAGTGCGTTTATCTTTATGTATTTGGATGCTGTGCGCACGACTTGAAACAAGGAGGGAAGGAATGTGGAAATCTGCAGTAAAAAGTGAGAGCCACTTCCTTTTCATATTACTACTTTTTGTGTAACTACCTGCGGCGGGCACGTGCGAATGCTAAAAAGTAAATTCGAAAACGTTAATGCTTGATGTGTGTCCCCTTAATTAGCATATCAAAAACTGACGGAAATCATTCAAGTTTACAATACACGTTGCTTGTTTTAACACACATCAATACTATTTTAAGCTATATATGTTTACCATAATTCTCTTTGTTTTTTTTTTTTTTTTTTAAGAAAGAAAAAAGGAAAGAAAAGAGCAAACCAATCCTAGCATTATTAGTATAGTGTTGGAAATATCTCTCCACTATCAGACTAAAAGATCGTGCAATTTGATGAATGATTAAAGCTATCTGATCCAAACACCCTTTTTTCCTTTGAGCTCGTATGCAGAGGTTCTTCTTTTGACTCATACAATGGACAAGATCATTGTACTACAGCATGCAGTATGTCATATATGCAACATACTCTCTCTCTATCTCTCTCTGTAATAGAGAAGTAAAGGAGATGAATGGATGTAACCCACGAGCGTAACTCCTAAGTGCATCTAAAAATGAGTATTCTTTCTTGGATTATGCTATTTATAAATCGGGTGTTTATTATAGGACTCATTATTTTCATAAAAAAATGAAAGTACCAATACTCTCATGTAGTTAAGTTGACGGGACAAATTTTCACACGCTAAACACATTGCTGATGTTGAAGTCTGCCATTCCTTTTGCTAAAATACTGAGTGAAAGGAAATCAATGAAAACTAGAGTCTTAGCATCGATTCATCTCTTATGTTGACTCATTTATGTAAACAAAAATTCAGAATTGACTGCTGTTTTGCATTATTTAAGAAGAGAGCCCGGGTAGCAAGGGAAACGACCAGAAACGACCTGGAGTTTACTGTACATCTAAGCTATCACATGTATTGGGACAAATTGTGAAAAACACGGTACAATCGAAAACAATATCCCTGCTCACAACTGTCGTACGTTTTGCATATTGTTTAAGAAGAGAAACCAGCTGGGAAACGACCAGGAGTCTACTGTCTACAGATATCATTGTATCGGGACAAACTGTGAAAAACATGGTACAATCGAAATTTGTTTCATATATATTTACTACTAAACCAGATTCAGACTATGTTTGGAGTGAAACACAAAGTGAGCAACCAACATTAATGATCATTTCACAGACTGTAAATAAAACATCACTGCCCCCGATCCTTCGAGACTGCTGCATGCACCTTAATTTGTCTTTTCCTCTTTCACATTATATATTCAGTCAGAAAAGGGAGCGGAACCGAAAATCTTCCATAAAAAAAATATGGCAAAGCAGATGCTGGGTAGGGTCCTTATGGAGCCCTTTAGGACAACAGGTGTTATCCTTTACGTGGGGTGAAAAAAAGAAAAAGAATAACGGCTGTCCAACTTGACCCGTTCAAAACTCACTGTTTTGGGAAACTCGGACAAGCCATGCCTTGCCGCGTGTGGGTCCTCCATTAATTTCCTCTTTCCAACGTCCATGATCAACATGCATTATAGTGCAATATTCCACACCAACATGTTTTATTATTAGGCTTCGAGTTTCGGTTGAAAAAAACCTGGACGGCCTCCTCCTGGATCTTTGTTAATTGTCGAGTTTGTGCGATGCAATCGCCATGCATGTTATTGTCCAAATAATAATCACTGCATGCATGCAGACCCGCATGCATATATAGCCATCACGATTCATGCAGCATGCCATCATTAATTCGATCCTTCGAATCAAATCATTGTATAAATTTTAGTATTTCATACGAAGAAACATATAAATAAATACCTCAACAATTAACAACTTTACTAGCGCATCAGTTTCAACTTTTACTGCTTTGCTTTGTTCGTGCGCTAACGCGGTTTGGCGTTGTAGGAGTATGACATACGATATTGGCCAGATTCAACCTTTACAGCCTTAATTTCTTTCCCTTTTACATGTGCGCGGGGTGAATTAAAGATGCTGGACCCACACGTCAAAGAGCTAGGAGGGAAGAATGTTGATTGGATAGTAACCAAGAAAAACGAACAAGATTTACTACTGCATCATGTGAAGGGACAAAGGCGTTATTGACTTTAGTAATGGATTATCATATATTGTCAATGATTAGAACGAGCCAGTTTGAAAATGGAATGCAACTACGCACTAGCATAACTATATATACTTGTACCGATTTGGTTTCGATGGATTCGAGTCTTTATAAACATAAATTCTCTAATTTATCTTTTGTGGGGTTGGCCGAGTCGAATTACGATTAAAGTTCATTTTGAAATAATGATCGTAACTCCCTGTCATTGCGAGACTCGTACACAGATCATGTGGAATTAATGCTACATATATGATCACGTACATCTCTTCGATGATAGATAGATAGATAGATAATATCGAAATTGGATAATCTCTCCTCTTAAGGCTCAGTTTGTATTCGTAAATCATCTCAACTCATTTCAACTCATCTCACTACTATTCATTATTATTCATCAACTTTAACTCACAAATCTCACTACTATTCATAACTCATCTCACTACTATTCACAATTCATCTCAACTCATCTTAACACATCTTCGAATCCAAACGATATCTTAGTCATTTTTGTTAAATATTTTTTTTCATTAATGTTCAATATGTCAAAATTATAACATGATTTTCTAGAATCTGTATATAATTCCCGATTCAGTGGAAATTGCAAGTCATTGGAAGAGACAGCCGATGAAAAATCAACGGTGAGTAAAACCCCCAGCAGACAACCACGTAGTAGGTTCATAGGTGGTAGATACGAACCTATTACCCTCTCCTTACACTTTTTGCTGAAAAATACAAAAAGGGAAAAGGAATGCAAATGTGAGAAAATCTATCTTTTTCAATGCCCAAAATATGATTTCGCAAACCTTGTACTTATTGTCAACTCAACAGTGAGAAAACCTTTGAAATTGCAAGACTTTAGGGGAATTATCCGACAAAAATTAATTCTGATAAAAAAAGTCTTATTTTTAACCTGCCTAGGCCTAATGCAAATACACCGAATTCTCCGACAAGCGAACCCCACAATATATGTTATCTTTTATCCTATACATATACCATATTACCATGCGTATCAGGTAAAGGCCTGCATGTCATGCATCCAATGTAAACAAACATTTTTATAATCGTCTGATATTATTTCCATGGGTTTTTTCTGATCTTCGTTTTATTTTAAATCTTTTTTTTGTAAGAACTTCCATTACTTATCCAAAAAATATTATTTTTAAATCTTTTAATTTTCTTTCCGGTCAATCATGCTAGTGATCAATTAATCATTGTGATAATGTCTCTTTAGTGGTTAGGCCAACATTAGAGCTTTGGTTAGCAATAAATATATCTTATAAAAGATGCGACATACCTTAGATTTGGAACAAATCCTCCTACTACTAAGTTCTACTCTAACAACTTATTACCTAGGTTCAAAGAGAAACCCCTAACACACACACAGATTTGAGAGAGAGAGAGAGAGAGAGAGAGAGTTTAGCCTATTCAAGTGCAACTCAATGAACTAAATTGAGTTAACTTTTTTGTTGCATCCTTAGTATCATCTGCAAACGATAATAAAGGAAAAAAATATAGCGGAGTTAGGAGCATGTATCCAGAAAGATATAAGTTGTTTAAACAGAAGGTGCAAACCGTGCGAGAACCAAGAACAACACAATGCAAAAAAAAAATGGCACCAGGCACACAACCAAAATTGGAGTTTGGACAGAATGGACTCACTCCTGCCGTCGCATCTTCACATTGATAGGAGTTTCCTTGTAGGACTGAATCTTCTCAGCTGCTCGGCGCAATGGCCTTCCAACAGATGATCTTCGCGTTTGTTGTGCTTCAAATCTGAGGGAGGTATTTCCTTCATCTTCTTTTTTGACTGACAATCCTGATGATGTTCGACCAATGTCATGCACCAGATCATCAACTACAGGAGAGACAGGAAATTTAGCATCCTCTATCTCAAACAAGTCTTCAGCTTGTTCTGGCTCTTCAGATTTAAACCTTGCAGATTGCCTTCTCAGACAATGCCTGATAGAAAATGATTAAGTACATCTAAGGATCTTTTAATTCTCTGGATAATTTGTAAAAATCCATTGGAAACATTAACCTACAGAGAGCTATGAAAAATGCACGGACAAACCTCTTATTTCCAATATTCTCTTTAGGATGGACTGGTTTAAGAGAGGTAGGACCAGAAGCGTCAACTATCTCAAACATGTCTTCCGTTGGCTCTGGCTCTTCAGGTTTAAGCCTTGTAGATCTCCTTCTCAAATTACGGCTGATGGAACATCAATGCACGTAAGGAGCCTTTCATTCTCTGGATCATTGTCAACAGGAACACTGACTACAATTTAACACGAAGCAATTAAACAGGCATAGACAAACCTCTTAATTTCAACCGTCTCTGTGGCATGGACTTGGTTAACTGTGGTAGGAGCCAAAGCTGCATCCAAAACATAAAAGAAAAAAGTTGGTACCATAAACAGATTCAAATTCTCAAATGAATGTCTACTATGATGATTACATTGACGTTTGGATTGCCGTCTCCTGTTAGTGTGGCATGGTTTAGCATCCCTCCTATCAGCTTGAGACAATTCCCCTGCTTCATCACGCTTAGTTGTACCTACCTTAAAGCAGTGAATGAAAAAAGTAATTCAGGAGACAGCAAAAGATTGAAGAACCACATACCTCATTTTCTGTATTTTGATGGGTTAGTCTTTTCACTTTGATATTGGAAAAAAAAAAAAAAAAAACCAAGTTCTTTATAATATAAGTAAAAAATTCTAGGTCAACAACATTCTATTCTAATAACCTCACACAAAGTATCAGTAATAGTAATAGAAATTGGGTAATTTATTCCAAAGGAAATTTACCCATAATATAACGAGAATACTAATTGGGGCTTTAAGTTAGTAGAAATGATTAAGCAGTACACCTCACGATTCCGATCCAGAACATGGAATTGATTAAATGGGATACTAGTTAAACTAACCTCCAAGTCTAGTTTTCGTGCTTTGAGCAAGCCATTTTTGCATCCAAGCTCATGCTGAAGTGCTTTTAGCTGAAAAGGAACAAAACACAGTTATTACGGATTACTAAAAAAGGGATCAGCGCATCGAGTAGTAACACTGTAACACTCTCTTTTATTGATGAAAAGATAGGTATTGCCCGAGTGCCTACATGAGAAACACCTAATAAGAGAACGAAATCAAGTTGTACCACTTTCTTGCAACAGAATTTAACTTACCCTGTCTTTACCTGAATTAAGCTCCTGCAGGATGAAAATGACATGTCAGTTTCATCAAGGCATCAACACTCTGATTCAGAAGTCCCGGAAAATAGTTAACTGAAAGTTTTAAGAAAATTGAACAACTGAGAATTAATAGATGTGAAGGTACCGCCAACATCTGGCTGTTTGCTTGGGCAAGTTGCAAATTCTGTTGCTGCACTTTCAGAAAATTGATTCTCAGTTTCTGTAACTCAATTACGCTCAGTTCAATAATTTTACTGCCAACCAAAGTCAAGGAAAGGAGAAAGGCCACAACCATATTGCAAAAACTAATGTGAGAAAATGAATAAATCGGTAAGCCAGATTGTTCATGAAGGATACTTTCTTTCTACAAGAAGCTTCATAAGTGTCATGTTTTCCTGAAAATCATATTCAGGAGTACCTAAGTAAATTAAACTAAGAACACATATTTAAAGATCATGAATATCCAGTGACATATAGTAGACAAAATATGGAATCAATATAAACATATAGTCGACAAAATATGGAATCAATATAAACATACCTTCCGTAGCTTTTCAATATACTCTTTAGTTGTAAGAGAAATGGGCAGCTGCTTCACATCTTGGTTTACTGCTTTTAGCTGCTGCTGCTGCTGCTGCAAGTTGGTTATGTCAGCAAGCCTTTTCCTTGGAGCACTTCCAATTTTGGGTCCCTTTACCATTCCTTTTGCGTTACCGTCTGCCACTCACTTTTTGTCACTAATTGAAGAATCTAATCACAACTAAAAAACGTGAACCCCTAATTGGGTGCCAAGAAAATTAGAAAACTGAAGAAAAAGAACCATAAAACTATATTGAATATCGTGAATGGTCAATAAGTCGCCCTTCCTGTGTACTGAGGTAACATCCTCTTTCATCATTAATAAAATCTTCATCTTGCTCATGAAAAAAAAAAAAGGGTTCTTAACTCAATTCCCAGCCAAACTGTAATTCTACCGAAACCTATCCGTAACAACATCATGCGCATGCAAAGCCCTTCATAAGATCAAGCAAACCCTAATCCCAAAAACCCACCCGGCACCACATTTCGCAATCATGATATAATAGACTCTAACCCTAGAGGCCTAATAGGTAATCAAGAAATGAACATCAAACACAAAAATAAGATTCAAATCATGAAGTTCAACTAATAGTACGGCCATTTTAGTGTTTATAAAGATCAAGAAGTAAAGGAAAAATTAGGTCAAGAGCGTTTTGCTTACCACCAGCAACACAATTTTCTAAATCAAGTATGATGTCACCGTCCATTGTGGTGTGCAAGTTTAAAACCCTAATTCTCTCTCTCTCTCTCTCTCTCTCTCTCAGAGGAAACTAGCATAGTCTGCTCGCCTAGGAAATAGGAATTGAATCTGAGGAGGGAAAGAGAAGAACCAAAAAAAAAGGGTAAAACCGTCAATGAGATGGATGGTTTGGAGAACCCAACGGCTTCCCGAAGCGAGGTTCGGTGAGTCCGAACCTGTTTTCAAAGTTCAAACTAACGTCGGCACGGACCCGACTGGACAACCGTGATAGAATTACAGCCTGTCACATAAATTCGTGAAAGGACAAATCAGAATGAAGCAATGTTAAGTAGTACAGGGATATATTTAGATTCAGAGATAAATTAAGATGATTTATAAATAATAAAATAAAAATTGAATTATTTATTATATTTTATGTGAAGATTTAAAAAAGTTATTTTGAGATTTAAAAAAATTAAATTATTTATTATATTTTGTGTAAAAATTTAAAAAAATTATAATGATGAGATAAGTTGAAGTGAGTTTTGAATACAAACGAGATGATATAAATCTTTTATAAAAAATAAATTCAACTAATAAAAAATATAAATTTTTTTACTTTTTCAAATAGAATTTATTTTTACAAAAATTTATAAAAAAATTATCAATTTAAAATTTATACAACTCATTTCTCAATCAGAACGTGATGTCTGAAGCAAGGAAAAACAGAAGATGAACGCGTGCAAAGATTATAGAGGTCACCGAATTTCTCTCTCAGTGTTCATGGGCCACTCAGCCCAACAACTTCTCCTAATGGGCAACTAATCATCACTCTCCCCAACTCTCTTTGGGCATCTTCTTAAGGTATATAGGTCATATTTTATTTTATCTATGGACAGTGCTAGGAGCCGTGTCTATAGTGCATTTCTAAATTCTTTTCAAACACTTTTAATATATTTAAATGTTTTTTTAAAATATAAACATTTACTAGTAATTACTTTCTTAATCATCAAAAAAAAATATAAACCTTAAAAAACATAAGCAATCAAATTGAGGGGACAAAATCAGGTGACTACTTAACATTTTTCTTTATCTTTATCATGAATTTTCTTAGTTAATAAGCATATTTGTACTTTTAAGTATTTAACTTACAAAACTATTTAAAATGTAATACATCAATCAATGTGATTGAAAATTATAAAATTAAGGATGAAAAACAATTATAATATCCTAAATTACCTGTGTATAGAAACATGGTGAATGAGATTCCACCTTACTTGGAAGTAAGAAATTCAAAACCTTCTAAAATGACTACAAGGGCCTCCAATCAGGAAGGAGAAGTTTATGTTTGACACCCCATTATGACAATGTTTTCACTTTATGATATCTTTGTAGTATATTGATACCCTTCGTGGCATGATGTTTTTGTAGTATATTGGTAATTTTCTATGATCGTGTGGTCATGGATAATGCATTTGATTGAAACATATTGTTTGAGAAATTTATATATGATTAAAATAATACCATTTTTAACAACCTAAAGAAAGTTCAAAGTACATATGGGCCTATAATCTTAAGGGACTAACCATTATTGCAAATTGGAGCACTTTGAACTCATTATAAAAGGCTTAAACTTGTCTCTCCCAAACAATTTGGGATATAACAATCGCTCCTCTTTAGGTCAAGTCTATTATAAGTGCCATGACTCAAATGATCCTATACTTTTAGTATCCGACCCGACCCGACCGAGAAATGTGGTTTCAACTAGCTTGCGGGTCGAACCCGCTAAAAGTAAAAACAATCCGACTACATGTTTTAACAATGCAAGGGATTTCAATCCCTAGCCGCCAACTCTCTGGCCCTCTCAAATCTCACCCCCTTGCTGCCATCCCTCCCCATTTCTCTTTGTGATCATCGTCATCGCCGTCTTCTCTGTTCGTCATCGTCGTCACCTCTCTGTTCATCAGCGCTTCCCTACATTCGTTGATGATTAAGTGCTTGAGCCCAACAATGGCTGGAGAGATCTTGCTTGAGAGCCCCTTTCCTTGCAACGAAATGTTCGCCACTTGACCTTTCTCATTGCAGGCAACACCTTCAAAGGAACGATCACTTGGGTTACCATCGATGGTCCATGAAGATAGGTACTAGCTCCATGGGTCCAAATCTGCCTTAATGTCCATGAGCGCTCTAAGCTCTGGATTTGCACAAACCCATGTTGGGCTTGTAAACAAAAAGATGAAATTAACATAGAATAGAAATGCAATGGAACCCATTTTTGGTGCAGGCTCAAACTAGTAGAAGCAGCACTAGTTTTTATCTCTCTCGATCTCTCTCTCTCTTTTTCTCTCTCACTCAAAACAAAAAGGGTCTCTTTCTCCCCTCCCTCAATCTTTGTTTAATTGTTTCTATCTTGTGCAGAAAATGGTTGCGAGGAAGAGACAGAGAGAAGTGGAGTGTTGTAGTGGGAAAAGTCAACCTCTCAGACCTTGGGACGATTAAGATGGAACCTCACGGAGATGTGGCAGTAGGATTGAATGACTTTTGTTGAATAATAATGAAGATTATTAGAGCTCTCAGTTGCATGCAGAGTAGTTTGAAGTTGTGGTGATGAGATGGCAGTCAGGGATTTTTTTTTTCTCAATTAGCAGTCAAGGATTATTACGAGGCATTGAAGTAATTTTAAGGGAGAGAGAGATCCAGATCTTGTCAAGGCAAATATAATGATATAAACTCTGTTTTCAATAAAGTTGGGCATGCATGCAGTCAGACTGAGGCTTTTTAATTAGTAGTTGTTATAACGGGTTGACCCGATTCAAGTCGGGTCGGATTGGTTAGTGTCAGATTGGAAGTGAATCGGGTCGGATTGGTTAGTGTCAGACTGGAAGTCGAATAGGGTCGGATCGGGCCCAAACACATCCCGGTTTGGTCAGGTTGCAGGCTAGGGGTGTGAATGTGACCCGAACACCCGCTGAACCCGATTATGCTGACTCGAATCGACCCGTATTTTGTCAGGTATGACTTGAGCGAGTCTCCAACCGACTAAATTAACGGGTTCATTAATTAATGTCAACCTGTCCGACAGTTCCTCAAACCCTAACCAATTGCTTACTCAATCGTTGGACTTGGTCCTCGTCGCGAAGCTTCCGTATTCATCTTATCAATCTTATCTTCATCACCAGATCAGAATTCAGTAGCAGAAATATTACAAAAAAATCAGGAGTAAAAAAAAAGAACTTGAAACCGGCATGGAGGATGAAATAGAAAAGGTTGAAACTCGCGGCCAAAAACCAACAATGTGGCAAAATCTCGTTGACTATGCTCAATCACGGTCCAGTAAGGTGCTGGAGAGTCCAAGCTCATCTTCGTCGACTATCTCTCTTGCTCTCTTGTCTTGGAGGCCCTCTCTTTCCTTCCACCCAATACCCCATGCCCTCTTCTCGTCCACCATAATTTAAATTCCTTAGCAGTTGCTGAGAGAGAAGCAAAAAAGGATGAGTTTTTTTTAGTTTGCTATGCAGAGAAGAGAAGAGAAGAGATGAGATAAATCTAGAAGACGCCGTTAGACACCGCCGTTTACACATCTACGGTTGCCGCTGCTGGTACTGGGCAGGTTGATGTTTGGGGATGCCTCACCTTCTCAGCGAGATCTTCTCCTTCGATCCCAATACAACTTCTCTCTTTTCCTCTCCATGGTTTGTAAATCACTAAATCGGTTTTCGTTTCTTTTATTTTTTTTTAAGATCAGTTTCTGTTTCTAGAAGCGTGGAGAAGGAGATCAACTTGTTTTTAAAAGTCGGGTCATACAGGTTCGACCCGGCTTGATTTTGTTCGAGTCGAGTCGGTTTGGGTTGGCGCCTTATCATGAGGACTTTTAGGTCGGGTCGGGTGCAAACCTGGCTTTAACTGGCGGGTTGCAGGCCTATCTAATACTATTCGTAATGGTCTAAAGAATGTCCAGGCTAAGACAAATCTAGACCTATAATTTAAAAGGATTAATCAATAGTTATAATTTGAGCTCTTTGAAATTATAATATACGAAGGGCTTAAACTTCTTATCCCTCCCAAGGAATATAAGAATTCGTTCACTACCATCCTATAAGTAAATCATCCAATTAAAGATATTACAATAACATTGCTCACATGCAAAACAAACTTACTTCCGATTAATACCAATCAATTAAGTAAAGGGTGTTTCTTTTCATCCCTTTTCCTCTTTCTGAATATTTTTGAGACGTACGGATATGACCAAAGGATGAGGTACTTCGCCTATTAACCAATTAATTAGATTTAATTAATGGTGATTATAACATCAGGAGGCTTGAGGTGGGGCCATCCTGACTTCTATTGAATCAAATCTGCATGGATTGTCAATATATATAATCAATTCGTTGTCGCGCGTGCATGGGTCCTAGTCATCTCAAGCAAACCGTACCTTTCTTCATTGCTGGTTTAGCATCTATCTACTAGGAAAGCTAAGGCTTTTACCCGGCCTCTTTTTCCTCGATACGCTTTAGTATCTTTCTATCTAAGTTGTGCGTTGCTTTGGGTTAAAACGTTGCTATTATCTGCATTGATCATCAAAACTTATTTTCCTCCGCCAAGCCTCAATTTGCATTTCCCTAATTGTATTTTGCTCAAAAAGCAGTCTGTCATCCCATTTTCATATATCCGACTTTATGACTCATGCAAGACTGGGAATCATAGAATTAAATATATACGCCAAATTGATCTCTTCTCTCGATCTCTTATAAGTTCGACAAGTTTGGTACTTTCGTCGACCCATGCATGCATGATGCATACTTTAGCCGCCCGTTTTCATGCTCTAGTACTTTCTCCTCATCGAGGCAATGAATCGGATCAGCTTTTTCCTCCAACCAAGACAAAATCCACGTAGATTAAGCACCGCAAGCCTCCCCACCCCATATAATTTCCTTATCAAAACAAAACTGCCGTTTTTTTTAATATAATTTGTTTTTCGGCCTTAATGGTCAATGAGCTCGAAGTGTTTCCATACAAAGAACTAGAAAAGTATAAGAATAGGTCGGTATCAATGTCATAGTCTTGCAAGTTGATAAAGCATTCGAATTATTCACCTTATCGGATACTATTACGTACATAAGCAAAGCATGAAATGTTGATCGGAAAAAGTGTCATAGATCTTTGCTAGCTAGCTTTCGGTCTGATCTACCGAGCATGCATATATCAGAGGAAACACGATATAAAGACTTTCCATGTAATTAAAACCTGGGAAATATTCTGGGGCTTGCCGGCCCTGGATCAGTCCACTTTCTCTTCGAATTAATTCTCCCTAGCTAGCTCCAATTCGAACAAATATCGAACTACATATGAAGGAATCGTATCTGAGTACGTAAAGTTAACCAAATTACCTTGCATGCCAAAGGTGTCTAGCTATATAGGCCGGTTGTTGGCACCGATCCGGCCACCCATTCTTATATATGGCCGGCATCCTTATCGGCCGGATCTCTAAAATGGGGTTAGTTTGTTATGACAGAAAAAGTACTGGATTTGATAAACAGAATAACTTGGAAAAGCAGCACTAATTATTGGAATATCCGGGGATTCCAAATTCACGAGTTACATGATTTAAGGAGACAACATTAACTTTTTGATTAATTATATATCTTCTCGATCGGATATTGACACAAAACCCACCAAAAAAGAAGAAATTTTTCAATCTGAATATATATGGATCAAGTACTACGTATACTAGCTAGGCGGCCGCTAGCTTGACCACTGGGACTAAGTAGATCACAAGTTTCTTTGATGACAACTTGAATGTGAAGGCATTTAATTGCTGAATCAATTAGGTTCACGAGGAGTTCGTCAAAGTATCTTATTGCGACATCGACGGTGAAAACAAAGCCATTAACACTCAAAGTCGTGTAGTCATGCATGTGTTCAAAGGTGTAGGCCAGGTTGCAACGACTAGAGACGATCGACTACAAATTATGGTAGTTTGAATCCAAGATTTCCAAACCACCACAACAGCATGCACTTTGTAACAAAAGTGAGAGAAGATCAGACTCACTCGTTCATGATCATGATCAGCTAATTAAAAAGCTAAAATAAGCTGGAGTACTTAATTATTTTTTTTTAATTTTTCTATTTAATTCACCGGCTGCTTTTTCACTTCTTTTTTTGGCCTTTTCATGACTTTGTTAACAGTACGTACAGTGAAGGAAAAAAAAAAACATTACAGATCAGATATGAAGGGACGAAAGACCCTTAGATTACACGTTTGAAGCCACTAAGGGATCAGAAGCAGATCACAAGAAAAATCACCTTTAATTGGTTGGTTTTTGAACATTAGTAGGCAGTAAGTCTTCGAAAAACATATGCTTTAATTTCTGCGCTATGCTTCCAAAACATGATTTATATCCAATCCATTAATCACGGAAAGCAATTATACTTTGGAAAACGATCGAAGTTAGGAGTTTGAATCCTCCATTAAAATCAGTGCCTCCCTTTATGATCATATAGTTCTTTTAGTGATCAGTATCAAACTTTTTTAACTAATTAATTACCTCTTCGCGTTTTATCTCCCGCATGCAGGCCGTAACCAAGTCGATCGCTGGCTGGTAGTTATAATTAATTAGGCCAGAGAAATTTTTGGAATGTTAAAAGCCCAAACTTTTCCATACTTTTTATTATTATTATTATTATTATTATTATTATTATTATTGTTTCAATAAAAAATAAAGGAATCGTTTTATTCATGCTGATATTTAATTCTTTCTTCTCTCACGGCCGATTTTTTGGAAAAGTGTACAAGAATCTTATCGCCGCCTCATGTTCATCATGTATTGAATTTTTCTCGATTAAGACATGATTTTTGGGTTATTAACTCCGTCAAAGTTTGATTATCGAATTTCTCCAAATTAGTCTAAAGGGTTGCCTACAATTTCATCACAAAAAATATCGTATCAGTTCACAAAAAATCTCAAAACAATATATAGTACAATTTAGGTCATGTCAATTATTATTATTATTGAGTAATTCTACATATAACTATAAAATACGTAAATATCGTGTAATTATTTTGAAAAAAATTAGAGTCTATTATTAAAAAATATGGATGTCATGTTTTATTCACTTTTTTTAAAGTGATTATACGCCGACGGTTGCACAATTCACAATTATAAATATTTTTTCTCTTATTATTATTGTTATTATTATTATTATTGTGGGCTGGCATGAGCATGGATCTTGCAATCATGGAAGTTTACTTGTTAAGAAAGAAATCGACAAAAAAGCAAATGAAGCTTCAGGCACCAAACGCAGAAGCCAACGCATGCATTATATGTCGGTCATAGTAAGTCAAGTGACATGTTGATTAATGTCGGTGCATCCATGGGAAACGAGAGTGACAACAATTTTGAGTGCATAATTAGTTATCGTGGCGACCTTTTGTCCATTTGAACCAACCTTCTTTGTTTATTATTTCAATTAGGGAATAATATTACAACTTAAAAATATTAAATTCACAAACTCTATTGATCAACTCTTGTATTATAATCATCATCATTAATATTCAATATATCACACTCTCTTTTCATTTCGGCCTACTGTTTCTTAGCTATCATTCTTCCACTCAGATTGTTTAAACTCTCTTTCAGTTATGATTAGGGCGGCCAAGCATTCTGTTCCCAACTGTTTTCATCCATTGTCAATGTTTATGGATGCATATAAAGTAACATTCAATCATTTAGTTTGAGAATAATTCAAACAGATACGCTCACTCAATGTGGTAGTCCCAAGTACGCAACACTAGCAAATAATATAGAAGAAATGTTTTAGCTACAAAGAAATCATACAAAATAAATTCACAAACTTTCATAACTCGATACAGTATATATATTGGATTATAAAACTATTTTTAGTGTAAAGTAAACCTAACGTATTGTATGTAACTACTTTAGTTTGTAAGTTTATTTTTATAAGATCTTTTTATAGTTGTAGCACTTATCATAATCTAATTGTTTGGCCTAGCTTAAGGGGAAAAAAAAAAAAAAAAGCTCTATTAAATTAAGGGCACCTCCATATTCCCTTGACTAAAAGAACCTTTAACTGCCACCTGCAATCTTTACTGAGGAATCCATATACACTACAAGAAATCATGCATTTTTCAGTGATTTTTATATCGTCGCAAAACAAATCACCACAATTAGTCCTTATTTGCGGCGATTTTTAATTCGACACTGAATTCCAATGCAATATAGTCAAAAATTATGATGCTGAATTCACTGTTCACTTATTTGTGGTGACTTTTGTACTTATTGCAGCGACTTTTCTTGCTGCAACAAGTATTGTTACTGTAGTGGTATTTTATTTCCGTTGAAAATGAAAATCGCCGCAATATATTCTTTTTGTAGCGAAGATTGTCGCCGTAAAAATTTTATGTAACAAATTAATTCTTATCAACGGCAAATAAACAACGCCAGAAATAAGTCTTTTACCAATTTAAGCAAAACTATACTGGACTATTTTCAACGAATTTTAGTCGCCGCAAATAAGAAGTTACAACCATTCTCTAAATCGTTGAAATAAGCTTATCATCTTTGGTGGCGAAATTTTATCTATTTTGCGGCGATATTAACTTGCCGCAAAAAGCTAACAAATTTAATTAGCCCACGTTTTCCCCTTCTTCATTTCCCTCCAGCCGCTCCCCCTCCCCCCTCTCTCCCCAATCCACCTTCCTCTCTCGCACGGTGCTCATCCAGGTATTTCTCTCCATCTCTCTCTCTCTCTCTCTCTCCCCACTGTAAATTTCTTGTGGGTTTGGTGCTGCGCGTTTGTGTTCGTTATTGGAGTTCTGAGTTGCTGATCAGTGGTAAGGCCCTTCTCCTTCTTTGCTTGTCATGAAACACCCACATTCACTTCAAGTTAATTTCCATTCCTATGAAATTTCTGTGAAATGAATTTCATTTTGTGCAGTCGTTGGATTTTGGAGATTTTTCATACGTTTTTACGGTAAACTCCCTCCCATTTCTCCTCTGCTCACGCAACACTTCCAATTTTCTAACACCTGATTTCACCATTTGGAAGGCTTATCTTCAATTGGATCTAAGAAGGGACATACCCATTTTTTTCTGGAAAAAGAAAAATTGGATCCTGAATGACTACCTATATGTTCAGATTTTAAAATTATTTGTAGCTTGTCTTGATGTGTGCATGATCAAGGTGACATCTAAATTATTCCAATTTTAAAGCCAAGTTTTGTAGAAAGTATTGATTCTATTGCATGGAATAGAGTATTTGCTTGTTTTCTGCACTTATTTTCTGCTTAATTATTTACAATATGATCTGCAAATTAAAAAAAAAATATTTGCAACATGATCTAATGTTATATACAGGTAGAGGGAATGGAGGTTCACGCAAATTAGGGTGGGGTAACACAAACTCGTGGTGGGGTTTACTGATTGATCTTGCCTACTGGATGTAATTTGTTGTCCTTAAAAATTTCATTTCTAATTGCAATCATTTTTAGGTTGATCTTGTTCCACGTCATTTAGCAAGAAGAGTTGCAGCGTGTAATAGTAAAGTACTATAGCAGAAACTTCAAACTTAACAACCCTCCACTGACATAAACGTCTAAAATGGAATATGGCAAATCTGCATCAAGCCTTTATGGAAGTGCTTTTATTGTTGAGTTTTCATGCATTCAAAGTTGTTAAAGAAACACTACAAAGACTCGTAATCCAATGGATATCAACTGCATCAAAAATTTGCCCTTTCTTATTCGTTCTCTGAATTGATGTTATATCTCTTGTCAACTGTGATCTGCAGTCTGGTACGAACTGCTTTGTAGTGACAACTATTATTTGAATAAATTTCACTTTCTTGTCTTTCAGATCTTGGTTCTTCATTTTGGGAAATGGCCTTGACAACTGTTATCATCACCGCAAGAATTGCGGCTGGTTGCTCTTTCTCTTGCACAAATTGGCTGTGCTCTTTGTTGCTAAAAATGTAAGATGGTTATAGATGCATACAGTCCCTAGTTGCATTCGCCATGCTATACACAAGTTAGAAATGTGTGACTTTAAGGACTCCTTGATTGTGGCTCTAAAGTTAAGAGTATGTAGTGAATGGAGCATGAAGTTTGTTTAGAAAAAATGGTGAATTCTAAGCAAGTATTATGATTGTGGTTGGATTCAACAAGTGGGTATGCAATAAGTAGGTATGCAGTAAGTTCACTTGGAGGCTTGCTTTTGTGACATTTTATTCAATTTTCATTCTCAAGCTTAGTTTATCTGGATTTTTTGGTTTTAGTTTCTTTATTCTTAAGCATATACTATAGTCTTTTCGTTTGAGTTAAGGAGATCATAATATGGTCATATTAGGAGTAGGGATCCTTTTTGAGAATGTCAAAAGAACTATAAACCAAACTGTAAGGTAAAATTCTGTTGGTGGTAATTTTTTTTATTTTTATTTTGTGAAAACCCTTTTCCGGCGAGTAAAACTTGCCAGAAATAATTTTTTCGTAAATTAAAGCTATTTGCGGCGACACATTATTGTCGCAAAAACTCAATTTTAGCGACAATAACTTACTAGGAATATATTCTGCCGACAATAAATTAAAATCTTCAAGAATACTTATTTTTGCGGCAATTTTAATAGTATTGGCGACGATAAGTAAGTGCCGGGAAAAAGTTTTACCAGCGATTTAATTAGTCCGTTGGAATAGATTTATTCATTTGCGGCGATTTATTTAATATTTGTGATGACCAAAATTCCCCGCAAAGATGTTTTCCCAACGATTTAATGGGCAAACCGAATGGGCATTTGTGGCGTAAAAAAAATACCGATAAAGATAACTTTTTAGCAGCGATTTTTTATTTTTGTTGGGATAGATCAGAAGTAGATGAATAATACTGGCAAACATGTAGCGATGTGTAAATCACTAAAAAAATGTGGGGGCGGCAATTTATAGGACTTTTCCAAACAAAAATAATCGCTAGAAAAAATCACTTCCCTTATAATGATATATCCATCAAAACCCTCGATCTAAATTCTCACCGAGTTATAATATACAAATAAAGGATGATGCTACTTTGCAGCTCAACTCTTAAAAAGCGTGGCCGCTAATTCATTCTCTTTTATTTTTAAATATTTTTAAAAAATACATAAATTTATTACTAGTAATTTTTTTAAAATATTTAAAAAATAAAATAAATTAGCCGTGAAACCCAAAGTACAAACTAGCATTTTACAAATCAAAAAGGGTATTTCACGTGCGGGGATTGTCGTAATAAGAACCCGTGCATCCTTGAGGCAAAGAATCTTTAACGGTAGACAAAGGCCAAAAAGATGATCTAGTTTTGTTCAGGTGAAGTGAGAAAGCAAGAGAACCAGGGGGTGTTGGTGCAGCCATTTCAGGATAAATACGTACTATGCCTGTCTTTCTGTTAATGATAAATATATAGTTCCACTCCACCTAGAATGATTATCCAGCAAGGTAAGAATGTGAGTGACTGAGAGAGTGTCCTTTCCAATTCCTCCTTCATCATCGTCCATCACCTCCATAATCACGGCCAAAACTCGGCCTGTATCTTCTTTTCTTCCCTTTCAAATAAACTGAATCCTATTCAAAACCCTGAGCAGAGGAGAAAAGCATCCGCATTTTGCATTATTAACAATACAATCATCATAATATTCTTGCTTTATTATATAAATACATCACATTTTTGTAAAATTTGCAGCTTTCTGAGTTAGTAATTGGTTGCTGCTGCCCATAACGTATTCAAGAGGCTGAAAGAGTCTTAAGTTACAGAAGCTAAGATAAAAAAGGAAAATCCAACGGTATATATCCCCAAATTGTAATTATTATTCTTCGTTCAAGGATGCTGCTTCCTACCACCTGCATTCTCTTAATATGTTTTCTCTCCACCTCTCTGTCCTTCCTCGCCAACGCGACACTCAATCGGACGCTCCCTCACCAACACCCCGATCCTGAAGCTGTTGTCCAAGAAGTCCAAAGGTAATACTCACCCCAACCCTGTGTTTACATTCCGGAGATGGCCTCACTTTCCAAGATTTTAGTCTCGAACATTTTAAAAAAAAATCCCATCTTCAATCGTTAGAGAATTTATTTTACTTCAATCGTTAGAGAATTTATTTTTACTTTTATTTTCATCCATTTTATTCCAGAACAAACAGAGCCCCCCCATCCGATCGAGGTTCCCTCATTTTCTCCACTTTCCCCTGCATTTCTCAAGAAGCAAACAGAGTACTCCTTTCCAACCATCTCACCCTTCCTCTTTTCTTTGCAGGCGCGTCAATGCCTCTCTCTCGCAGAGACAAATGCTCTCTCTCCAAGCAAAGGACCAAATTTCCCCATGCCTCACCGGAAATCCCATCGACGATTGCTGGCGCTGCGACGCTGACTGGCAGAACAACCGCCAAAGGCTCGCCGACTGCGCCATCGGGTTCGGTCACAACGCCCTCGGTGGCAAAGGTGGTCAGTTCTACGTCGTAACTGACTCGTCCGACAGCGACCCAGCAAACCCGGTCCCGGGTACCCTCCGCCACGCCGTGATCCAAGAAGAACCCCTCTGGTAAAGTTAAATTAAAATGTAGTTCAAACATATTTCACTATGCAGCTCATGAAACACAAGCTATTGCGTCGACAGGATTGTATTCGCGGCGGACATGGGCATAAAACTGAAGCACGAGCTGATCGTCAACAGCTACAAGACCATCGACGGTCGAGGCGTGAACGTCCACATTGTGGGCAACGGGTGCATCACACTGCAGTACGTGTCCAACGTCATCATCCACAACGTCCACATCCACCACTGCAAGCCGTCGGGGAACGCCAACATACGGTCTTCACCGACGCACGCCGGATGGAGGGGAAGATCGGACGGCGACGGAATCTCCATCTTCAGTGCGCGACAGATATGGATAGACCACTGCTCCTTGTCTTACTGCACGGACGGATTGATCGACGCCATAATGGGGTCCACGGGGATCACCATATCCAACAGTTACTTCTCGCATCACGACGAGGTGATGCTGCTGGGTCACAACGATCGTTACGCCTTGGACTCGGGCATGCAGGTAACGATAGCGTTCAATCACTTCGGTGAGGCGCTAGTGCAGCGCATGCCACGGTGCAGACGCGGGTATATACACGTGGTCAACAACGATTTCACGCAGTGGGAGATGTACGCCATCGGCGGTAGCGCGAACCCGACCATTAATAGTCAGGGTAATCGTTACACAGCACCGGGGGACCCAAACGCCAAGGAGGTAACTTCTATTGTTTTAATCATGCGTTAGTTACTCCTTTTCATTCATATCTTTGTTTGCTTATGATTGCTTAATTATGTTTGCGAAGACCCCACTTTAGTGATCTTTGTTACCGCTTGTTTGTCTCTGTATCTGAAATGCGTTACACGTTATCCCACTTTAAGCAGCGGCGCGTCTGTTTTACTCGCTACGGTTTAGATGAGGTTTACCGTTTATGTCGGGGGTATATGTTGAAATTCAGATGGGAAAAATAATAATAATAATATTGTAAATAAAATATGGTTGACAGGTGACAAAGCGGGTGGAGACGGACGAGAGGGAGTGGACGGACTGGAACTGGAGGACGGAGGGGGACATAATGGTAAATGGAGCATTCTTTGTGCCGTCGGGGGCGGGAGCAAGCGTCCAATACGCCAAGGCCTCAAGTGTAGAACCCAAGGCCGCTGGGCTAATTGATCAGCTCACCATGAACGCTGGTGTCCTTGGTGGGCCCAGGTACTATTATCCTTTAATCCTGACCCACTCCTCTCTACGTCACTCACTCTCTGTGTTTACCCTTTTGCTCTGTTTCTCGTATATCTCAAAATAAAAAATAAAAAATAAAAAACTGAAGTACCTGTCTCGTTGAGGGAGTTTTGGGTTTTGAAACAACCATCGCAATTTGGGGGCGTTGCCAACTTGTTCTGGGTGGGAATATTTATCATCGTTTTATGTCAACTTGCGCTATTTTTGAGCCCTTTTTTTTTTTTTTTAGTCCCTGGGCTTTCACCAACAACATGGGTTTTCACTAAACATGAATTGAAAGCAATAAAAAAGAGGGCGGAAAGTGAAAACTGATAAAGGTCACTTTCCACGAGGGACTTGAATGGTTCATTTTTTCCACGAGGGACCTTTTTATCCTTATCGGCTGAATGCATGGCACAAATGCACCCAACTCTTTCTTATATTATTAGAATATATATAATTTCGTTTGAATAGCTACCCAGAATTACAGCCAAAACTGCAAGGGATTTCTACGAGTAGGAGATTGCACCAAAAAACTCTACTGGTTAGATAAAAACTTGTGTAGGCACGACGCATAGATACAAGACTTACGCATTTTAAAATTGTATTTAACGATACTTTTACAAATAAAGTAAAATGAGATAAAGTGGGAGATTATTTGTGGTGAGTGGATGGGAGCGGTGACTTAAATTAATTATTCTCTGTAAAGTAAAGCAAATGTTGTATTAATTATTAGGACTTTTGGAGCCCTCTTCTGATTTGATATAAACCAAGTCACGGACTGGACAACCAGGTAGATGCTGTATCACTAGTAATGAAAATTCATGGGGCCGGTCTTTTCCCATGACTTTTTGTAATTGCTGTATCCTATCATTTTCCCTCGATGTATATATCTTTCAGGGAATTTCACGATGAGTTGCATTCGCGGCGCCTCTCGTATTGAGAGAAACTAACTGATCAGTTTCTATTGAATATCACACAATATTCCATGCATATCATATGCATCCCTACATTTAAAAAATGGTACCCAATTGTAACAGTTGTTTGAGAAGTTTTGGTATAAGAAGTAGGTCAGCCATCTTAGTCCATGTGTAGATCACACCGGCCCTAATTTCCGGCCTACTAAAAATGCCTGCCAATAATATACTAATGATGACAGCGAGCTTGTTCTGTTTTGATACCCAGCCCCATGTATTAATTGAGGTTTTAGAACATGTCGGGATCAGTACGTAGTCATGTAAATATTATTTTTAATTTAAAATTATTATTATTATATACCCAACGAGCCCTTAATAATGCTCAAATTATGAAGAAAAAATAAAACTATATATGTATATAATGTCATAATTACGTTGTACGTACATTATTTGTTTTGTTTATGACTGATCTTTATATATGTATAATATATAATATGCTGCTATATATCATGAGTTTTAGCAATAATGTGTTATCTATTTCGTGGCTTGTGCATGATGATCCATTGCGGAGAGCAGCGAGACAGCGTCGACATCATATCCAGGATTCATTAATGGTAGCACCACGTACAGTGACAATACTGGGTCCGGCGACGGTAGTGACTACTTTGGAATGATATTCGGGAGCGCAGCGGCACCAGTACCTCTCACGTTATCTTCTACTACTTCAGTCCTTTTGTCACTTTTAATTTTTATTTTAACTTTGTACATGACTACCACCAATCTCCATCTCCTATTATTGTTACCCTTAAAATTATAATTTTAAAAGTTGAAGGCAAAAGCTAGATCGAATATATATATATATATATATATGTATGTATGTATGTATATATGTATAGGTTTCGTAATTATTAGATGAAGCCAGAAAGAAAAAATAAATAAAAAAAACAAATTGCCCATCAATTTGACTTCTTGCCCCATGCATGCATATTATTATTCATATAAAGAGCATCAACAAATCGATCGAGTTGCGTGATATGACCAATTACTTATATATATATTACGAGCTGGCCGGCCAATTAATTTGTGGAGCTTTCATCGCACATTGCATGTTTATTGGCTTTCTCCGCCATACGCGCAGCTTTGTTTTTAGACCTTCTTTACGAAAAAATAATATTATATATAATTGTAAAATACATAAGTATTATACAGTTACGTATAATACTTTAAAACAAATATGTAAGTATAATAAGTATAATACGTATAATACAGTTACGTAAGTATTACTTTAAAAAAATACTAATGATGACAGTTACGTAAGTATTATACAGTTACAGACAAATTTTTCTTTTTTTTTTTTCACTATTGCAGTTTGTTGATGGACAAAGGTAGACCCCATTTAAGGATAAAAAAAAGGGAGGTCTTTTCGGGATAGGATATGGGTGGATGAGGTGGAATTCGGACGCCACGTCAATTTCAAAGCCCCACATAATTAGTCTTGAATCAACCACTTTTTCATTGATTTTTGTTTTGTGGTCTCTTCGTAATAATAGAGGATTTAACATGGCATGTCTCCATGGCGGAGAAAATTGCCAAACCGTCCAATAATAAGGGTTTCATGATTATTAATAGTCAGCTCTTAAGAATCTATCGTTCGTTCCCACAATAATATAATATGAAATGATTTCAAAGATGTAGATTATGACTGCGTTTAAATGTTGAACTGAGTTGAGTTAAATTGAGTTGAGATAATAAAATATTATTAAAATATTATTTTTTAATATTATTATTATTTTGAGATTTGAAAAAATTGAATTGTTTATTATATTTTGTGTTGAAATATGAAAAAATTGTAATAATAAATTGAGATGAATTGAGAAAAATTTAGCTTCCAAACGAAGCCTATAGACGCCTCTCTCCCCACCTTCTGTCTTTTCATTATCCATCCATATTAGTTGAAATTAAGGTGCATCCTAATTAAATGACCATTCACCTTTAAAGTGAGAAAGTAATCTTAGAAAGACTGAGACTGATCATATTAAATATGTGGGTGTAAGCAGTGGCTCTTTTGGTGGTGAATTTGTTGAATTTGCCTTATAAATATGGCCAATTGGAGACTAGCTAGTAGACGCTAGACAAGCAGCTCCAAAAAAATAGAAAACAGAAACCCAAGTTGTTGCATTAAAGAATCACTTGTAACTCATGAGCGCATTATGCTCTTGCCTATTAAGTCTGACCATTGATGTACAACATTTAAGGTATATGTTCTCTGATTTTTCTGGTGATCTGTTTCATTTGATAACTCTCCACGCAAGACCAAAATTAAATTTACTATCTTCTTTTCTCTGTCAGCTCAATATTTTAAGAATATTAATATGGATAAAACTAAAATATAATCCATCTTATATCAATACCCATCAAGTTATAATATGAGAATTTGGGAAAAAAAATGCTATTTGTCGTCTTATTCACCATCATCATCAGCTTATATGGCATGGATATCAATCAAGCTCTCTTATAGTTTTCCCTTGAACCTACAATGGAGGAAACAGAAGGAGATTCAAATTTCTCTTACCCAAGGGAAAGGAGGTTTAAAGAAATACAAAATAAAGGAAGAATCCCACATGCGCCTCTACTAGAAATAATTGCATTAGCATTTTAGAACCTACTAAAACAAGGAAATGAATCACAATAAAAAAGAAGACTAATGAAATTGTTGAAATTTAAAAATCTGGTAAGAACATGTGGAAATTGTGTCGTTGAAGCTAAAAGATCAAGCACTCACAAAATTTTTAATGCTTGCGATTCAGCATCCAATGCCATGAAAAACATGAACATCTCTTGCTAAATCGAGGAGCTGTGCATGATTTGCCAGTCCAACGACTGCCTACACCAGCAACATGGTTCAAAATGTAAAGACATACAGTTATTTTAGGTATAATATCGGGTTCCATACAGTTCACTTAAGACCCTTACAGTTCACTTAGACCCTTCCCGTGTACACCAGAAAGTAGTACCGATATCTACAGGCATAAGAACTCTGAACATACGTCAAGCTAATGCTTAAGCGTTTTTACCACCCTCCTTTACCATCAATGTCATTTCCCTTCCCCCAAGAGCTTGCTGTTGCTTTATCCCACGAATCAGTTGGTTTCTCATCCTATTAGATTCTCCTTTTACATCTTTTGACTGATTCCAGCTAGATGTCTGACCCCTATCAGCAGCATTTGATTGACCGCATGGAACTGCCTTATCTCCACCACCAGCTCTAATCTCTGTACCCATTCCTCGATCACAACCTGAATCCTGGTTGTTCCAGCCACCCCCTTGCTGATTAGTTTCTTTAATTTCCATGGTTATGGCCGATTTGCCCCACTGGTTCCCACCAGAAGCATCTGTTGATCCCCAATTGTTTCCCCTACTTCCACCAGCTTCATTCCTTGATACTGTTCCCTCGTTCCAGCCACCAGTGAGAGCACTACTACCTGAGTCCTGGTTGTTCCAGCCCCCAGAGTGAGAGCTTGATTTGGTTCCACCGTTCCAGCCACCCCCTTGTTGATTAGTTTCTTTAATATCAGTGGCTATGGTCGATTTGCCCCAGCTTGACGACTGGTTCCCACCAGAGGCTTCTGTTGATCCTCCATTGTTTCCCTTACTTCCACCAGCTTCATTACTTGAACCGGATCCTCTGTTCCAGCAACTACCAGCAGCATCTTTAGCTGCTGTTGGCTGGTTCCAACCCTCGCTATTCCACCCACTGGTTTGATTGCTAGTTCCACAGCTTCCTGCATTCCAACTCTGCGACTTATTCTTATCACCAGCTCCATTCCAAGTTTCTACACCGTCATTTTTCTTCCATCCCTCCCCTGCCTCTTGGTTCCAGTCAGAGAGCTTATCCTCACTACCATCATTTCTGTTATTCCAACCACCACTTTGATCCCACCTTCCACGGCCTCTGCCTCCAAATCCTCCTCGGTCTGATCTACCACCAAAACCTCCTCTGTCTGATCTACCTCGACCACCAAAACCCCCCCGTTCTCTGCCTCTGCCACCAAAACCCCCCCTGTCTCCACCTCTGCCTCCAAAACCCCCTCTACCTCTAGAGCCTCCCCTGTCTGAACTGCCTCTACCTCCAAAACCTCCTCTGTAATTCCCATCACTTGCCCTTTCACTGAAACTCTCAGTTTGGTCTCCACTTCCACCAGCTACTGACTGATTGCCACTTGCCCAATTGCTTTTCTTGCCCCAGCCTGAGTCCTTGTTTGCATCACCAGATTCAGAGTTCCAGTTACTTCTTTTGCCCCAATTAGAATCCTGGTTCCCATCTTCTTTCCCATCACTTTTTCTACCCCATCTTGAATCCTGGTTTCTAGTGGCATCACTTGATCCAGAGTTCCAACTACTTCTGCCCCAATTAGAATCATCATTTTTTCCATCATTTGATCCACTTTTCCAACCAGAACTTTGATTCCATCCACTTGCCGAACCATCATATGATGTTTTCCCCTTGTTCCAATCACACCCTTGATCTTTATGGTCATCCTCTTCATTGTTTCCAGTAGTAATATTATTCCAGCCAGAGGACTTACCTCCATACATTCGGCGAGTATCCCCACTGCCCCATGCTTGGTCATTGGTCCGCCCAGACGAATTCCCTGTGGATGTCCCATCATTTGTACTTGTATTTTCTTGAGCTCCATTCCAACCAGAAAGTCGCTGACTGAATGAACTTCCCCTGCCAAATTGATCTCTACCTCCCTGGCCACCTCCTCTCCCCCTTCTCCCACCAAACCCACTATCCTTATCGAATGCTTTTGGCCTTGCCCAGCTACCTCGCCCATTTGTATCCTCTTTATTTTCCACCCACCCCTTGTTCCAACCACCAGAACCTTGATCCCCACTGGAATTTTTGGATCTATTCCAACAGTCATCTTGATCCCTCTTGCCTCTAGATTCATCTTCCAAACTTGCAGCAGCTTGCTTACTCCATGTCGACCCCCCAGCTGGTTTACCCCAGGAACCTCCATCTTGTTTATTCCAAGAAGAACCTTGATCCCCACCAGAACTTTTGGATCCATTCCAACAGTCATCTTGATCCCTCTTGCCTTTAGATTCATCTTCCAAAGTTGCATCAGCGTGTTTACTCCACGTTGACCCTCCACCTGGTTTATTCCAAGAACCTCTGGCTTGGGTCTGATTGCCACCAGCATTACCCCAATCCCCAGCCTGATTCTCAGCCACAGGAGTCGAGATTTTCCAGTCAGTCTTGCTTCCACTTGATCCATCCTTAGTGCTCCAGTTTTTAATAGCCTTGCCCCAAGAATCTTCTTGAAATCCAGAAGCGGTGCCTTTAGCTGCACTGTCCACAGCTTTTCCCCAAGTAGATCCCTCACCAACAACTGCACCTTTGCCTTGGTCCCATGATTTCTGTTGATCCCAGCCAGAACCCATATTTTTCCTGCCATCCCAATCAACAGCAGAGTTTCCGTTCTTTTCTCTTTCCCACAATCCAGCTTCAGCTGCATCTTTACTTTTGCCCCAAGAATCCAGTTGAGTCATTCCAGCAGTCGAATCACTCCAATTGCTGGTCAGATTTGCAGCAATACTCTTACCTTTATTCCAGGGTTCCCCTGATGTTCTCTTGCCACCCTGATTATCAGATACAGTCTTTTTCTCCCAGGTGACACCAGCATCATTTGAAGAATCAGCCAGAGTTCCAATTTTGAGGTTTCCTTTGCCCCAATTGTCTCCAGAAACTTTTGCAGAGCCTGGCAGATCTCTGTCAGGTGCTACTGATTTATCCCAGCTGTTAGATGAACTGCCCCCAAATCCAGTTTTTGAAATAGTTTTGTTCCAAGCATCTTTGCCCTCTATCCAGCCTGCAATTTGATCAACAGCCCTATCATTGGAAGCTGCAGTACCCCAAGAAGATTTTTCATTAGATGTGGAAGCACCCCAAGATGATTTTTCATTAGCAGCTGCAGCACCCCATGATGAATTTTCATTAGCTGTGGAAGCACCCCAGGATGACTTTTCATTAATAACTGCAGCAGCCAAGGATGGATCTCCATTAGATGCTGAAGCACCCCAAGATGACTTTTCATGAGTTGCCACAACACCCCAGGATGAACTTTGATTAGGAATTACTTTGCTCTCCCAAGCAGCATTTTCTACACCTTCACATTATAACAAGGATTCACACAATTGATTACCTTAACATAAAATTCATTACTGAGATGCACGGTGTATTAATAAATACCTTTTTCGGCATCATTACCCTCTAAAGGATTCGCAGAACTGGACTCCGGCTGAAGCTGAAATCATCAGCAAATCCATTAAATAAGAAATGGTCACAGATGAATGGAGAATTAGATATTCCTGCATACATACTCATATAAGCACACGCGCGCACACACACACACACACAAATGAGCTGACATATTTAGAGGAAGTTCAAAACCAACCGATGACCCTGAGGCAGGGAAACTAGGCCAAGAGCTCCTGCAAGAAAGTGATTACCAGTGTCAGAATATGGCAAAGCCAGGGTTGAAATATACTTTCATAGTAAAAAGAAAAGGTAGAAGCAATAGTACCGCTAACATAAAAAGTAATAAGACTTAGATTGTTTGCTACAAAATTTATATTAAACCTATATGTAGAACAACCCACAAGAATATAGTAAACCCAGTTGCAGTCCCTTTTTTCAGTCTTCCTCTTGTTATTTCTAGGTTGTGCCCATCAATTCGAGCATTTTTATTTCCAACAAGCACCGATGTAGTTAAGAGAGTGACTTAAGCAGTTATAACAATAAGATATAAGCCAGAAGTAAAAAGCAGCACTTACTTTAACTTTCTTTATTATAATACAGCCAAAAGCAAATAAAGAATGGTAAAAATCCAACTAAAAGAACGTCCAGAAATATTTTAGATCAAAGTGAAATCAGACAGTTTCCATCCAACATCTAGCACTTGTAGAACAAGAAATTTTCAAGAAATGTTACGATATGACCTATCCCATCTCCTAAAGGGATAGCTCCAACTTTCTTTGGAGCTCTGATTCTAGAGGATGGATTTACATATTAAATCATTACAAGACATATAAATGGACGAATTCAAATTCATGGGACAGAAAGACAAGCATTTAAAATTTACAGATAATTCACAACAGCATTGTTCCATGAAATCTGGTAGCCATCGGCCCATCCCCAATATATACTTCCTCTATTTCAAAATTTTTATGGCATAGAAAGTGAATGAGTATCATTGATATCACCATAATTGTACCTTTCAGCAGACGGCCCTCCAGAATTCCACCCATCACTCCCTGCTGATGTTCCGGCTCCCTGCATCCAATCTTCAAAAAACAAATGTCTAATTAACATGAAGGCAATCTCCATAAACAAAAGGCAACAATTTGAATAATAATTTTTACAAATAAAATAAAAAGTTAACTTGAAGAACAAAATTAAGATACAAGGGAAACATATATCTTAATATGAAACAGAAAATGATAGGAGAAAGAAACCATAAGATAAATTTGTGTGCATAATCTAACAACTTAACCTCCACGCTACACATACAGATTCTTTTTTTTTTTTTTTATAAGTACACATACAGATTCTTCTACCACATGCAAATTCAATGATCTAATAATATGCTGTTCCAGCATCAATATTCAAACTCGGGCTATACCTTTTGTTTTCGTTGATAAAATCATTTAATACCTATAAAAATATATTCAAACTTGGGAGTATCATAGGTTCCCACCTCTGGAGCAGCCTTCGGTTCCAAGCAGATTAAATGGCTCTAAAGAACTGGACTCTGGATTCTCACTTTTAAAGTTAGGACGAAGCATGTCAGAATGATTATTGCAAAAAAAAAAAAAAAAACACGCTGAAACGCATCATTACAATTGTAAATGAGTACCTCAGAGATATGGTACAGCTCTTCCCTCGAACCTCAGAAAGATGCTCGCTTTTAACTGCAGTAATACCAAAAAAATACCGAAACATGGAGATACATCATAACAGTGACAAATTTATAAAAAAGAATAAAAACATCAAAACAGTCACATATCTCATGCAATAGAATAAGAGCAGACCATCATTAACAAACCTGTAAGAACCTTATGCTGTGAATCAAGCTTGACTGTAACATCAGAATGACGTAAAGCTAAAACACGGCAGAGGTATCCCTTTAGAGGACCAATACGGATTCTCAAGGTTTGACCAATAGAGAACATTCCATCTTTGTCCCCACGATTGACTGCATAGAAAACATTTATTAATTGCCAAGACATAAAACGTTGGTTTCTATAGCTCAGGACTTAAAAAACTGAACACCAACACATACATTCACGACTATTTTCTCCAGCTTGCCACGGCATTTTAGGAGAAAGAGGTGATTTAGGAGATGATGCGAAGTCCTCAAAACCCGATGGACCCGATTCACCACCCTGAACAAGGGAGAACAAAGATCATTTAAAAGAACGTTAGGAGGCAAACACCCCCCCCCCCCTCTCTCCTTTCTCAAACAAAAACAAAAAGGAAAATGTAAGAAAGGAAACTACGGCTGCTTTTTAATACTCACGACCTTTTCATTACACATATCAGTGAATAACTTGATTTTCTCACACGAGTGGGATTTAGCACAGAGATAACCACCATTTTCTGTCTCATTCTCATCATAGAAAAAGATTATGCCTCTGTAGATTTTCCTAACAATCCCTTGCCTACCCTGCAAAGTCAATAACTAGTATATTAATCTTAAACCTCTAAAGCCAATTATAATCAAGCAAACTACGTATAAGACAACTTTCCATTTATAATAGCATCAAACCTTTATTGGTCCTTCCAAAACCTTTATAGTATCAGTGACAGATATGGGCTTCATGCGCTGATCCAAAGCAGTGAATTTCGTATCAAAAGGCCCACTCTTTAACTCAGGCAGCTGAATAGTCACCACATCAGGTCCTACCAACCCCTCTTTCAGAATCTATAACAATAAATACAGGGTAAGTGACCAATTTAAAAAATGCGTATAAAGATATAAACCACATCAACAAATTATCTACCTTGAAAGTATTATCTTTCTCCATGCCTACGATAACACCAAAATCTTTACGCCTGAAGTAGCAAACAAAATAAATGCAAAGCAGTTGGATAAATATAAGTGATATGCACAGGATCATGAATGCTGCATGAGTTTGTACAGGACTCACCCAAAACAAACAAAATCATATAGTTCAAAACCGTTCACATCACCAGATCCTGAAGAGCCCTCTCCTTTTCCACCCCCTTTATCACTTCTTATGATCCGCTTTTTCTTTTGCTCACCATAAAGCTGTGAAAGCCACTCCAAATTATCAGATTCAGTATTCACAGAAGGTTTAAACTTCAGGAGGTCCTCTTCTGATGGCTCAACTCCCCAGCAACTTAAAGAATCTATTGGTATTTTCTTAAACAAATATCCACCCTTAAACATCAAACCATCTAACATCTCAAAAACTGTATCGGTGTCACGATCACGTTTGAATTTAATGAGAGGCCGAAACTCCCTACAAAGTTTGAATAAAAACATATATGTAAGAGAAGCTGAGACTTTGAAAAGATAAATTAAAAAAGAAAAGATTATGCATATTACTCAAGTTCACTTGTGCTCATCAATCTTGGTGCCGGAATTGAATTTTTCTTGAGCTTAACTCCCCCACCCTGTAAGAATGATATGCTAAATAGATTATTAATGTTACACATACCAAGTTCATTAATCCCAAAGGAGAAAAAAAAAATAGACAATGTTCTGACTGCAGTGAACAAAGCACATAAACTTCTCAACAATTAAAATTATAAACCCGATTTCCTTTCTCCCATAATTAACCCTATTTTCCTTTAAAAGGCTATAAAAGCAACATGTCTTTTATCCAGTTATACCCCAAGCACATATAAGACGCCCACTATAAGTGCCCACATCACACAGATTAGGTAGATTATTTGCTTTTTACCAATGCGACATGGCCTTTAGAAATTACTTGCACCCAAGGGTTCAAATCTTAGACAAGGGAGCATACCCCAAAAACCAAAGTCCTTACCACTCAAGCCAATCCCTAGGTGTTAAGATGGGACACTATAGATTAACAAAGCAAGAGACTGTTGTCTTTAAACTTATGAAGAGAATCAAGAAACTATCAGTTTTTTCTTTGACAAATACGTCAATTAATAGTTAATTCAATCTGATGGAATATAACAAAGATGAACTCCACAACAGAAAATGCAATAAACTATCATTTTTGCGTCTTTCTTAATTTATTTATTTTTTTGATAGGTACGTCTTTTTTAATATGTTCATGAAAGATAGTAAATCTGAAAAGCAATTACACAGAAAATGCATTTTTTCCCAGCAAAATCGAAATCAACTTTGAGAATTGTATATAACAAAATTATGTATTATATATCAAATCATACGTGTAAAAAATTAACTATCACCAAGAAAAAGAAAAGGGAACCAATGCAGAAATAAATTGCATTACATATTTCGCAGCCAATGCTTGTAGATCAATTCTTGGAATAAGCTTCACTGTTGCTTTTTTCCGTGCATTGTTCACAGCTACAATCTACAGGAAGAAAAAATTAAAAAAAATAAGAAATAAATATTAAAAGCAACTGGTGGACAACTATGTCAAGTTGAGACCGCACCTGTGCTAGGTCTCCTTTGTACTTTCCATTCTTCACACGAGCCCACGTTCCCTTAGAAACTTCATTGCACTTACTTCGGGCAGAGAACAAATGAGAAACTTCGTTTTTCGGCACTGGCATTATACGGGTAGGATATATACTAGAAATGCCTTTGCATGCCTAAGCTCACAAAAGCATGGTACAGATATTAGTCTACTAATAATAAAATTGTCTGCAGTAACAAAAAATTTTATGAGTACAGTTAATCACAATATCATCAAAGTTAATCCAACACATTACCTCATTGATGTCACATTGCTTCTCCGCTTCGATACAAATAAAACCCTTCATCTGATCAAGAGCAAATGCAGAAAGTATCTGGAGTTTGGAACCTAATAATTTCAAGTCAACATATTTCTGCATGAGACAAAAAGCTGATTGCCTCTCGCGTCCAACCTACAGAAAACAAGTTTCAGCAAGACACAAGGTAAAGGAGAACCAGAGGGGGAGGATAGGCTTCAACAATTACCAAAACAATATTCCAGGTACCATACCATGCATTTAACTTTCCAGATGGTTGGATCCTTAGCAGAAGGTATGAGAGAATTTCTTTCAATTGATCTTTTGTTATCATAATCGTCCCCAGCAAATGTAGAGAAATCAGAACCAGTCTTATATCGTTCCTCCATTATCTTATCGAAATCATCTTCATTTATCTCCTCTTTCGGCACAAGTGGAACGTCCTGGGCATTTCCTGTTTCACTCTTGATATTCGGCTCTGAAAAAAATTCTTCCTCCATAAAATCTGTTACCAATTATTGGTAAAGGAATATTAGTTTAAAACACTTGCATTGATCAAATTGTGTATGCTGGCAGATCAAACCATTTTTTTCTTTCGGATAAATAATGAAAATAGACCTAAGATAATTGAGAATTGCATTGTACCATCAGCACTGTTGGCCAGACAAGTGACCAACATCCAGACACACCAGAAACGCAAAAACTTACGTAATTGAAGTATGGAACCCAAAGTTCGACAGAAAACAGTCAGAAAGTCAAGAGGTTGAAGATATGAAAATTTTCTGCAACATAGTGGAAGGCGTAGACACAATCATTTCAATATGTTCCTCTGACTTCAACAATTGTTAAAAAATGGCTTAATGAACCCTTCATGCACATTGCACATATTAGTGTAAATACTAGAAGCACAATTTACTGACATTACTACAGCAATCTAACATTGTTTAGACTGCCATAAGAAAATCTTGGCAAAAACTAATTCGCATATAGTCCCGTAAAGTATATCACAAATGTCTGTGCTTGTAGTGAAAACGCACAATTTTCCCATTTTTATCCTTTCCCATAAAAAGCAAAACTGAGACACATACAACATAAAACAATGTCAATGCAGTGGAAATTCAGCAACATTGCTACCAAAACGTGCAGTTTGGACCTATAACTCAATCCATTGTCCACCATACCCAAAGTCATTTCAACTAAAACCACTTAGTGATTTTATTTGCCAATAAGCTCTAGCTCCATTGGTACCTACTACCTCCTCCCCATAAGACAGGGTGGAGGGCGAAGCTGTGGCATAAAGACCCATAGGGTGCATGCGCGAGTTAGCGATAAAAAAAGAAAACCCTACTCATGCACAATCCTATCCACCTATATATTTTCCACCAAACACGCACAAAACCTGAAAACACAAACATATACACCATTTCATGCAACATACCCCAAAATTGAAACAAAATAAAATATTTGACGGAAAACCCCTTAGAGCCGAAAGATCAAAACTGACTCCACAAACCCTAAACTAAACCCCACAAAATAATTTAAAAAACCATCAACAAGCACCATTTTACAATACAAGCTCCGAAATTAACATCCAATTCCCTAAAAGTCCCCATCGTAGAAAAAACAAAAGCACCCATAAATTCCACCTAGAACAAAATCAAAGACACGAAGAAAATAAGAAAGCATGTTCATTTCCACAATTTGATCGCCAAAATTCATCAAATACAGTAAATCCCCAAGGAAACCCTAGAACAAATACAATGCACCACAAGAAAACATAATAGAGAGAGAGTGACAGACAGAGAGAGAGAGAGAGAGAGAGAGAGAGAGAGCACAATCATCTATGTCACTGTCGTCGCTAGCATCGGTATCGTTGGCGTCGGCAGCAACGTCCTCGAAGAACTGGAGGACCTCGCGATTCCTCTTCTTCCGAATGGATCCAGACTTTTCATCGTTTCTGCTGCACTTTCTCTTGCCGGCGGGAGCCTTTCCGGCCACCTCCTTGCCCTTCCTCGCCATTTTTCCCGCTTACTGAGGTGAGAGTTACGGGAGCACACTCACAGGGCTCTATTTATTGGTAGAAAACAATATGATTTTACGGCAGTATCCCCGTACTGTGCTTCCCGAGTCAGCGTGAGAAAGCCGAAAGGACACTATAAATGGTAAATAAACTTATGAGTTGTTCGTGAACTCTTTTTTAAAAAAATATAATTTATTATGAAAAAAGTTAATTTTTTTATAAAATCATATATTTATTTATGATAAATACTATTTGTAATTATAGATTATATAAGTATCGAACATTATTTTAAAAAAATTAATAAATATAAGATTCACATAAAAAATTTATTTTTTAAAAAAAGTATACGACGCTTACACAATCAATAATTGTATTTAATATTACTTGTTACTCATTTTTGTAAATTTTAAATATTATAAATAAAATCTTATTCTTTAACTATTAAGGATACGTATTCTACGCACCAACCTATAAATAAATAACTTATAACTAATAAATTAGTAGTGCAACCTCCGCAAATTAGAATAAATAGTAACATTGTTAGTAATATTTAGTAAATTGTCTAAAGTGGAAATATAATGGTCCGTTTTCATTTATCTGTAGGTCAGAGGTTCTATAAGAATGAGAAGAAAAGTTGAGAAGTCTAATAGCATATATCACAAGATGGGAAAGGTTCTTTTCACAAGAGGATGAGAAATTTTCAAAATGTTCTTACAATCTGAATACAAAAGAATGAATGAATGAATAATGTACTTCAACCTTTATATTGATAATAGACATTATTCCATAATAATTTTTTAATACAATTACATTATAATTAAAAAAAAAGGAATGGTAAAAAATATAAACCTTTTTAGTGTTGCTATCAATACATATACAAAAATAGAAAAAGGCTATTATGTCGCCCCAAACATATTGCTTAAATGTATTGTTTAGTGAAATTTTTTTTATTTAATGATTAAAGAAGTGATTTTAAGTATATTCATGTATTTTTTTATTTTTTATAAATATTTAAATCTATTAAAAAATGTGAATAGAAAAAAAAAAAGAGGTTAAAAAATAACTAGCGATCAAGTAGAGCTGGCTAAAGTAGCCGGACTCAAAAAAATATTGGCATGCGCCCATGTTCTTCTACTAGAGAGAGGAGAGGATGAGGATCCAATGTTTTGAATACCGTATCGGACAGCGTACCGGTCAAGGTACTGGAACGAAATATTTCGGTACCGGTACCGTTTCGGGATAGCGTTTCGGGATAACGTTTCGGGATAGTCGATCTATAAATAAATTATATATATAAATATATATAAAAATTATATTCTAAAATAATAGTCTATATATAAATAAATTATATACAAATACATATATATATAAATTATAAATAGTCTAGTCTGAATTGAGGGTTAAAAAATAAGTTTGTAGTTTGAAAAAATGAAAAAAAAAAAAAAAAAAACACAGGCCGAAATATCGGCCGGTACCTGCCGAAATATAGGCCGGTACAGGCCGAAATTGAGGCCGGTATGACCGATACCGGCCGGTATTTTGGCCGGTACGGAACAGGTAAAGTACCTGTACCGGCCGGACGGCCGAAACGAAAAATTTCGGCCGTACCGGCCGGTACGGTACGAAATTTAAATCTTTGAGAGGATCACTAAATGGTAGTCTTTGATGGCACGGCTAAAAGCCTAAGATTGCGTTTGGATGTTAAACTGAATTGAGTTGAGATAATAAAATATTATTAGAATATTATTTTTTAATATTATTATTATTTTAATATTTGAAAAAGTTGAATAATTTATTATATTTTATGTTAGGATTTGAAAAAGTTATTGAGTTGAGTTGAGTTAAGTTTAACTTCTAAACAAAGCTTAAAAGTCACATCAATATACATTATAATCCACCGCTTCAAGATAATCTGTGAAGTTTTCTACATCTTTGTCCTCCACATTTTCAGTAAAAGAGGAAGAGTTGATGCCTTCTTCCATAATAATAATAATAATAATGATGGAAGGTTATCTTCTTAAAGACTAATCAAGAAAAACTCGAGAGGTATTACTACAAGTTCAAATCTAAGAAAAGTTAAAGGGAAATGATCTGAATCTTAATCAATATTACAATTAGAATTCCTAAAAATCATTTTTATAAAGAGCAAAAGTCTCTCGTTTTTAAATAATTCGATATTTAATACACCACGTTCATAAACTCAATATATAAGGAATTAGAATATTATAACTGATGTATAAAATCAATTAAAATATATCACTTTAGTAATTGTAATTAAGGATGATAATATATATATATATATATATATGAAATAAAGAGTACTAGCATGATGGATACGTTAAAATTGAACATCTTGCACATTTATCTTTTTTAACAAGATATAGTAATCGGAAATCGAGTCTCCATATTCCCCAATCCATATGGAAATTAAAAAAAAAAAAATTATAAGAAAAATCAAGAAAATCCCAGTGACATCAAATATTATGCATGCATGAGTACAACACTGGAACTTATGTCTCTCTTACTTTCTTATATTCATATATATGCATGATCTATCAATCCCTGATCTCCTCTATTAAAAGTTTGTTCAAACGGTAATCTTTGCATCGGGTCACGTACGTTCTTCGACAATCTAGCTAGCTCCGTCGCCTGTAATAGTAGCCTTTCAGGTATGTATTGACCGGATCACCTCCTCTCGGAAGTACTTCGTTTAGAATTTCCAGTCCTGATCATGAGCAGTACTAAAATAGGCGAAAAGAGCAAGCTGAATAGTACTGTCATAGCAGCAGTAGCTTGTACGATAGAAATACTGATAACGAAAGAGCTAGCGCTTAAAGCAGTCAGCCCCGGACCCCGGTAATACAATCGATCGAGAGCTCCTCCCCAGGCTCCCTGATCTCGAGCCCCAATTCTAGATCTCAGCCTCCCTACCAGACAAATACGTACCCTGTCACGGTGTCACCCTCACCCTCTGGGCTAGCCACTTCCTCGGTATTGTACGTACAGATCGTGTTGAAGGCCAAAATGTTCTGAGATTAGGCCCCTACCAAAAAAAAAAATGGATTTTTATAATTAATTTATTACAATAAAAAATTATTTACAATTAACTTTAAATAGAAAAGGAAAGGAAAGGAAAGTAAGCTGCACTTGGTTAGAAAAGAAAAGACTCTGACACCAAACCTGCGACGACCAGGATCTGAGATATATCGGCCAGACGCTAATCGGACAACGAAAAAGTGCTTCAATTTCAAGAAGAATATCTCGCCTTATATGTAATGAAATGAAAAATTAGAAATATAAGTCTCATCTACTGTATATTTATTTAAAAATATGTTATTTTATTTTTTATTCAAATATTAAAAATGATTCAGACATATTTATAAATAAAATAAAATAAAAAGATAAAATGATATGTTTTTAAATAAATGTGCAGGTTACACATGAGTATCACGGGCTCATAATGAAATTCCAAGCTTACCCAAATTGTCCATCACCGCTAAAGTGTCCCGGCCCCCAGGCTGCAAATTGTGGCCAAGAGCAGCAGTAACATGTCAGTGCTAAAAACCGTTGAGATTATGGTATCATCCATTGGTTCTCCCCTATATCTGGCGGCTGAGACGTGGGTTTTCTGCAGGAAGGTTGATTTTCTGCACTTGGGAAGCGAAAATGTTTGTAAATTAAAAGTAATGCTATTACAGATGGAGAAGTTTCGGGGTTTTGTTTCTGAACGAAAAATGAAAGATATGGTCATCAGAAGAGATCCCATTAGCAAAATCAATGACTTGGTGTCTTCATCATATAAAAAAGAAGGGGTTCCGCTCCAATGAACCCTTTCTGACTCTCTCTATGTTGCAGATCATCACTTGTCATCAACACGTACGTACACCGGCTGGAATTGGGAAATTAATACATATGCATCTTCGTTTGTATAATTGATCACAATTGACTAACGTACACGTGCAGCAGATTTAACATAAGAGTACTGAAAGTAGTGTAGAAATTCATGATATAAAATCATATCAACTCTCGAATGAAATTAATCAAGTGGCTCTGCAGCTATGAGAGCAACATATATATTGAGCGTACTAAACTACGGGGACGTTTTTCTTTTTCTGAAAATTTTATTAATTTTTAACAAAGTTTTATGTACTGATTCTGATTCTTTTACTATGATCATGTACAGATTCGAGCTAGGTTGGCAGATGACTTTTTCGATCCGGATCCCCCATTTATTCGAGAATCTGCCAGCTGCATGAGATGGTCTAAAAATGGAAGGTTCGTGCATGCATGCTTCAAGACTTCGCAGATTTTTTATGGGAAGTCTCAAAACATCATACGAATCCGTGATTGTTGATTAATTAAAAGCAATTTACGAACTTTCGATGACATTTTAAAACAATATTAAATACGTGTCTCGTGCAATCACAATGGATATTTCTTATTGGTTTAATTATTTCGTCTCAAAAGACAGCCATTTTGTCCCAAAATATATTTTGAGATAAAAAAAATCGTCCCAAGCTCGTGCCAACAACACTATGTCAAAAGATATATTAGGACAAAAATCACCATTTCATCTCAAAAAATATCTTTTAGGACGAAATTGATGAAAATCGTCCGAACGGGAATTTCTTTTATCACGATTGAAATTTGTCTTAGAATATCGTTTGAACGAAAATAATTTTTCGTTCGAACAGTAGTAACGTGTTTGAACGATAACAAAATATGTTCGAACAAACATGAATTCGTTCGAACGGCATGAATATAGCTTTGCGTTCGAACGTTCAAGAGTCAGATCGAACGGTATATTGGTTCAAACGGTATAAGTTATGTTCGAACACTACGGAGATAAATGATGTTCGAACATTATGTGATCGTTCAAACTTGACGAAAATAAATTGCGTTCGAACATTATGTTACCTTTCGAACACTTAGAACGTTATTGTTCGTTCGAACGATAACTATTTTATTTAAACTCAATAATAGAAACCCAAATAGACATTCTAATATTTGAAAAAAAAAATTATATTAGAAACTATTTAACACTCACAAAAGTTTTATAATAAGTGCGAACTAAATAAATAACAGTGAGACGGGCATTGTTCGTACATAAATAGATAATCCCAAAATCTATACGCAAAAAAATCGGTTGCTTGGAGGCCAGTATTGTTGCATAAGCTGCTGCATTTGGAGTTGCATCTGTCTTCTGAACTCTTCTTGTTGTTCTTCATGTTGTTTGAGGCGCATCTCTATATCTGCTTGTTTTGTCAGTTGAGCCTCTAACTCATGCTGCCTTGCAGTCAATTCTTCAATTCTAGAATTCGCATTCTCTAGCTCTATAGAAGTTATAGATGCATTCCCAGAAGAAGAGGAAGAGGGAGAAGTCTTTACACAGCAACCCAAACCCCTCAAATATCCTGAACGTTGACCCAGAACTTGTGTAAAAATATCAATATCACTTGTTAAGGAATTTTGATCTGATGCAGATTCAGCACGTAGGTCAACCATTTTATCCTAGACATATATAAGATAAAGAATTAATATCGTCATAAATATTCTAATATATTTAATGAAAACAGGTTAGAATTCTTACATAATTTTCACGGGCATCAGGATGAATCCACTCTCCATTACGATCAATGTGCGATGCAGCATATAATTTTGTCAGATTATAATTGGTATATGAATTTTGCTACAATAAATGTGTTAAGATATAAAGTCATTACGATTCATCCAAATAATTAACTATATCTAATAAAAAAAAATAGCAATACCAATTTTTTAAAGAGACGATGGAAAGATTTTGAGTCTGCATGATAATTAATTTTCAATTTTCATATATTTGTTTTGTTTATAGAATTTCGCTCCTGCAAAGAAATTGAAAAATATTATGAAGCGAAATAACAAATAGGACAAATAAAATAATTAAATTTAATTATACCTGATATGATGGATCCTCAAATATGTCACAAAGTTTTTCCCACTCAGAAGGTCGGGCATCCTGAAAAGGATGTTGGCGTGCATCTTCTTTCTTCTCAAACTTATTATAATGCTCATGACATCTCGCCTTATATTTGCAGAATGCATTACCTATAAGCTCTTCCACAGTCTTACGCTCATCTTTCCGACCAAAATTTAATTCGAAATCATTCTTAACAAAAATAGTCACAAACACATTATCATTTATAATATTCTAAATTTAAGTAAAATATAGAAAATTATTATACTAAATCAATTATTTAAACATTACCAAACAACGCTTGATAAGCTCTTTAACATCTTGGGGGACTTTCTTCCATGAAGTCGTTGCCAAAGGTACGTAAGTTCGTGTAAGAGCATCCACGTGCGATGCAAGCCAAGCTGCTGGTTGTCCTTCGCCCTCAGTATGTTCGCCAAGAATGTTAACCTTGATCTTACTCCACCTTCCGATATTTTTCTAACGTCACCCCTCTAGTGGTGCCTCGACCTTGACGAGATTGTACTGTAGACTCTATAAAATATAACATTATAATCAATTTCATTTATATGTCTATTATAGAACCTTAATTAATAACTTTTATGAGTATTAGATTTTTACCTTGTTCTGTAGAATCAATCTCTAATGGTGAGTCCGAAGGAGAGCTAGGAACAGGTAGAGATGGGTTGCGAACTGCCTTCCTCTTTGGCGGCATAATTTCAAACTACTGATACATTCAATAAGTAAAATATTTGTCATCAAATGTAATGTTAACACATAATTGGTCAATTATAATCTGTATCAGTTTCATTTGACAATTCGCTCTCATCATCTGTAGATACTTCAGATGATTTAACATTTTTCTCAACTGTCGCATCAATAATTTCAGCCTCAATATATTCTCTATTTAATGGTTCATCTCATACTGGCTCAAATCCACAAACAAATTTAAGGCGGGTTGACTCTCTTAATATGCTTCTTGAGTAGATGGGTCATCTTCTTTTTCATCTTGTCCCTCTGCCTGATGGATAACATCATGTATATTTCTTAGAGAATATTTTTGCACTACTTGCCATTAATTTCCTAATTTCGGAATATCTAAGTAGAATACTTGAGATGCTTGATAAGCCAAAATAAAAGGATCATCTTCATACCATTTTTTTGTTGTATTAACACTCAAAAAATATTCATCATAACAGACTCCAGTACGAGGATTACTTAAATCCCACCAATCACACTTAAATAGATACACCGCAAGTTCTCTCAAATATTTCATTTCAATTATATCGACAATAACCCCATAGAAATCAATATTTTCTTCATCATGACTTCATTCGACTAAGACACCACTATTTTGGATTTTCTTATAACAATCTCGATCCATTGTGTGATATTTACTTCTCCGAGAAATACATGCAGAATATCGAGCAGCGCGTCTCGATGGGCAACGCGCCAATGCATACAGTTCATCCAATATATCATTTGGATTATTCGCATGTAATTGTACAATCTACATATTGAGTAAATCATATATTATATCAAAATTTAAATCAATATTTTTTTATTGGTTATTGAGTAAAGCATATGTAATGTCATTACCCGTTCTTCAAACCATCTCGGGAACTCCTTTTCATGTTTCTGGTTTATATCATTTACTCTCAGTTCCTTGAGCACGTTAATATGATCACTGGAATTGATGATTACCACAAATCTTTTATATTCTTAGATTTTTTTTAAAGTAAATGAGCGAATTTAAATTAAGAAAACGTTATAACTTATTTTAAGTAGTTCTCTATCTCAGGACAATTGTTCAACACGTACCATTGAACTTTTTCGAACTCTTTTCCACACAAGTCATAACCACGCACTGCACCAATTGGACGAACTTGTTGGAAAAACACAGAAAACACATGCCGTTGTCTTGCTCGGTCAACTTCAAAGTTTCTTTCCGGCCGATCAAACCGAGTGTCAACTCCGTGGAAATATTTGGAACAGATGTATGCCACACATCGTCAATATATGCTTCTGGAATTGATCCTTCTGGGCGGGTCTTGTTACCCACTGTACGTTTTAACTTTTCAATAAATCGTTCAATGGGATACATCCATCTATATTGAACTGGTCCTGCAAGTCGAGCCTCACGTGACAAATGAACGGCTAGGTGAACCATGACGTCGAAGAATGACGGTGGGTAAATACTTTCTAGCTTATACAATATTATGGCAATTTCTCGTTCCATTCGATCCAAAGCTTCTACATTCAACGTCCTAGCACATAAGTCTTTAAAAAATGCACCCAACTCAGTCAAAGCCACGCGCACATCTCTCGTCAAGTACACACGAATACCAATAGGCAAGATACGCTGTAAGAAGACATGACAATCATGACTTTTTAATTCAGTTATTTTCCAATCATTTGTTCTCACATACCTTGTTAGATTCGAGGCATAACCGTCTGGTAATTTTATCTTCATTAGCCACTCACAAAATGTAACCATTTCGTTTCTTGACAACGTATACCACCCAATCGGCATGTAGACAAACGAACCATTTTCTTGCAATTGCATTTCCCGTTTTATTCCCAACCGCTTCAAATCCTTCATTGAGTTTACTGTATTCTTTGTTTTTCCTTCAATTAACATCAATGTCAATACGGATTTGCATATGCCATTTTCCCCTTAGTACTCCAACCTAACAAATTTCCATAAGCGGGAAAATCATTTATTGTCCAAAACACCGCAGTATGCATCTTGAATGACTTGCCTGTTATGAATCAAATGTGACAACCTCATTCTCCCACAAATCTTTCAATTCTGCAATTAATGGTTGTAAGTGTATGTCTATATCATTTTTAGGTGAACTCAGACCTGCAATGAGCAAACTCATAATGAAATATGGATCTTTCATACACTTCCACGGTGGTAGATTATACAGCATAAGTACAACTGGCCAAGTACTATGACTAGTACTCATGTTCCCAAACGGATTAAATCCATCTGTTGCCAACCCAAGTCTTACATTACGTGGTTCTTCAGCAAACCATGTGTGTTCCTGATCAAATTCCTTCCACACCTGAGAGTCAGCAGGATGTGACAAAATATCATCGTTCCTTACTTTATCTGATGAGTGTCATGTCATGTCTACAGTCGTTGCTCGTGACATAAGTAATCGTTGTAATCTAGGTATCAATGGAATGTGGCGTATGACCTTTTGCATAACATTTTGCTTGTCCGATGTCCATCTTGACTCGTGGCATATGGGACACTCGTTCAACTGCTCATTCTCTCGCCAAAATAATATGCAGTCATTCTTACATGCATGTATTACATTGTAATCAAATTCGAGTCCTCATTTCAACTTTTTTGCTTCATAGAAGTTACGAGGTAAAGTATTATCTATTGGTAGTGCCTCTTTAAACAGCTCAAGTAACATATTGACTGCCTTAATAGATAATCGACACATTGATTTGATGTGAAGCAATCTTACTGTAAATGACAACTTATTGTGTCTTCTGCATCTTGGATATAGCTCACGCTGTGAATCATTCCACAATCGCGCAAAAGTGTTATGACCCCTATCATTTGAGCTTGATGTGTCCGTGTCACCTTCATCCATAAACATTCCCGCACTGATATCACCTAATATTTGCTCTATATCCTTATCGTATTCATCTCCAACAACTTCTGGTTGTACATCTTCATTGATCTCTTCTTCTTCATGTGGAGCCTCAAATGAAGTTGGATATGGTTCGTCATGTAAGACCCAATCAGTATAACCCTTATCAATACATTTAACAAACAGATGCTCTTTCACCAAGTCTATCTTATGAGAACGCAAATTCCTGTATTTTTTGCATGGGCATCTGATACGCCCATCACTATTGCATGTACCCAATGCGAACTCCAAGAATTTCTTAACACTTTCAGCATATACATTGTAATTCTGACCCAATCGATCGCTAACTCTCATCCAACTCTTATCCATGCCGACTATATTCATTACAAATAATGACATGTGCATCAACAAATAAGCATGTATCATGTATCAATCAAGGAGTATGCCACATTTCACCGGGTAGTTGGTCATATCCCATTCGGGATTATAAGATCATAGTCGCCAACCTATGATCTATTATCTATCACGTCCAACAAAATTTTTGCAGCATCTACCCATAGTTCTCCAAATATGCTCGTTTGGTTGTGTGCACTGACGATTAACACGTCGTTGCACCATCACCGAAACTGCATAACTGGAGAACAATTGATGAATCTACCAAAATCATAATGTAAGACGACAACAAATATAGTTTGATAGTTTGCGAAAATGATCTTACAATCTCAAACTGTCCAATTTGGACAGTTCAAGAGTTATCAATCAAGCATTCATTCGGATTGATAACTCTCGAACATGTCTAAGGTTTATTTTGATGAACAAACAAAAATTGTATTTTAATTTAAATATTAATTTTATTAATTTAGAATTAACTATTTAAGTGTTATTAAATCCTAACTATATTTGTATTTTAATTTAAAGATTTAGTAGTACATATAATTTAAATATTAATTTTATTAATTTAGAATTAAGTATTTAAGTATTATTAAATCTTAACTATTTTATTTTAATTTAAAGATTTAATAGTACATATAATTTACAAACTTCATTTTATTAATTTAGAATTAACTATTTAAGTGTTATTAAATCCTAACTACTTGTATTTTAATTTAAAGATTTAGTAGTACATATAATTTACAAACTTTATTTTATTAATTTAGAATTAAGTATTTAAGTATTATTAAATCTTAACTATTTTATTATAATTTAAAGATTTAATAGTATTTAAATTTAAATATTAATTTTATTAATTTAGAATTAACTATTTAAGTGTTATTAAATCCTAACTATCTGTATTTTAATTTAAAGATTTAGTAGTACATATAATTTATAAACTTCATTTTATTAATTTAGAATTAAGTATTTAAGTATTATTAAATCTTAACTATTGTATTTTAATTTAAAGATTTAGTTGTACATATAATTTACAACTATTCTTATATATTTGTATTCTAATTGTAAATATATTGATGTATAGTTTACGTTCGAACGGTGCTACACTATGTTCGAACATAACATATACGTTCGAACAGTAATCCTAACCCGTTCGAACGTGTTCATTCCAGATTTCAGTCGTCTTCAACATCCGAAAACTCCATTAATCCGAGAATACAAATTTCTCACAGCAACACAAACAACAATATCAATAGCATACAAATTTTTAACATTGCAAAATATTATATTCAAACCAAAATGAGAATATAAAATGCATACCTGAATATTTGGAGATGAAAATACAAAGAGATTAGATTATATACAGTGCGAATGAGCTCCCCAACAAGTAGTAATTTGAGAATAATTGAGTGAGATGTTAATATTTTGAGTTTGGGGGCTAGTTTGAGGAAGAATGACTCTGGTTCGCGAAGGGATTGATCTATTTCGTAAGAGACTGAGAGTGGCGTGCGGGAGGAGAGCAAGATTGTGAGGTTCTGAAGTGTATTTGCACAAGATTTCCTTTTCGAACGGTTAGTTACTAACCATTCGAATGTGAAAATATTTAGTGGGAATAAATTCCTTCCTAACTTTTTACGTTCGAACGTACAAATAGTATGTTCGAACGTTAATGGATGTTTTCTCGCTCGATCATTAACCGTTCGAACGTTATTGTTAACAGTTTGAACGGTTTGATAAATGTTTATTAATATTTTTTTAACACTATGCATTCAAATAAAACAACAACATTAATATATATAGACATATTAGATGATACTATAGTTTAGTAATATAGTAATATCGTATTATAATATATAATCGATAGTGTCATCTAATTAGACTATAACACAAATATATTATGTTAATATATTAGACTATATATATAACATATATATAGTATCATATATAGGGTCATCTAATTAGACTATAACTAAAATATATTATAATATATTAGACTATATATATAACATATATATAGTATCATATATAATGTCATCTATAGTACTACCATAGATAGTGTCATCTATTTAAACCATAACTAAAATATAATATATTAATATATTAGACTATATAGATAACACATATATAGTGTTATCTAATTAGATTATAACTAAAATATATTATGTTAATATATTAGACTATATATATAACATATATATAGTATCATATATAGGGTCATCTAATTAGACTATAACTAAAATATATTATAATATATTAGACTATATATATAACATATATATAGTATCATATATAATGTCATCTATAGTACTACCATAGATAGTGTCATCTATTTAAACCATAACTAAAATATAATATATTAATATATTAGACTATATAGATAACATATATATAGTGTTATCTAATTGGATTATAACTAAAATATAATATATTAATATATTAGACTATATAGATAACATATATATAGTGTTATCTAATTAGATTATAACTAAAATATATTATGTTAATATATTAGACTATATATATAACATATATATAGTATCATATATAATGTCATCTATAGTACTACCATAGATAGTGTCATCTAATTAAACCATAACTAAAATATAATATGTTAATATATTAGACTATATAGATAACATATATATAGTGTCATCTAATTAGATTATAACTAAAATATATTATGTTAATATATTAGACTATATATATAACATATATATAGTATCATATATAATGTCATCTATAGTACTAGTATAGATAGTGCCATCTAATTAAATCATAACTAAAATATAATATGTTAATAGATTAGACTATATAAATAACATATATATAGTGTCATCTAATTAGATTATAACTAAAATATATTATGTTAATATATTAGACTATATATATAACATATATATAGTATCATATATAATGTCATCTAATTAGACCATAAATACTTAATTAATATCTTAATATATTAGACTATAGATAACATATATATACTATCATATATAGTGTCATCTAATTAGACTATAACTAAAATAATAATATATTAATATATTAGTATAATATTTAAATGTATTGAAGTAGACCGTTCGAACGTATTTACTAACCGTTCGAACGGTATTGCAAAAATAAGTTCTTGCGGACGTTCGAACTATTAACAAAATTTCGTTTTCTCCAAGTGAACCGTCCATCTCAGCCGTTTAAAGCCGCCGTCGCCATTGTGAATAGTGCCCAATCGAAGCCTCTTTCTCTAAGTACCGGTATGCTATTTTTGTTACTATTTTTCCGTTTAAATTTAGGTTTTTGATGGATTATTTGTTTAAATTAGGATAAAACAATTTATCCATCAATACTCATCGTAGATTTGCTTAAATCCATTGTAGGAAGGTTTATTTAAGTCTCTTTCAATTTGTTTGTTGAAAGATTCCATCGATTTCAATGGCTGAGTCGACTCAGCGAAGGCGCTGAGTTAAATTTGCATACCGTTCGAGCCCTGGTTAGTGCGTTCGAAAGGTACAATCCAAACAAGTAGTAGACCATTCGAACGGTATACCAGCCAAACAGGTTTGCATACCGTTCGAACACTATTTTAAGCGTTCAAACGGAATTTTTAATTTTAGTAACATTAGTGAATCGATGTTTTTATTCCATATTGTAGTTCTATTAAATCTTTACGAGAATAGATATTATATTATAATTAAATTAATATAGAAATTTATCACATTTTGTTTTATATTTAATTTCTATTAATTATTTAATCTAATTAATATTAAATAATGTGATATTATTTTCATAAAATTCTGTTGTTCACAATGTCTCACTTTATTAAATTACTATTCTTATGTAATTTAGTGATTAGTTATTTATTATATTTTTATTGTTAATGTATTGATAAACTCTTTAATTATAAATTTCAGGTTGATTAAAATATCTTCTTCTAGGGCGGGACGTAAGCGATGCAATCCAGCTGAGACTAGTATCAATCCAGGCAGGGAGATGACTGTTTCAGTAGAGCGACAAGTGAAGCTTTCTGACTTCCAGAGTCTTGTCTGGGAGGGTCATTCCCTGCCATCAATCTTCAGCGAACGTGGTTGGGGACCTATCTTAGAGGAGCAGGAGGAGTCATGGGGGACCGTCTCCTATATTGACGTTATTTCTGAGTTCTATAGAGAGCTCAGTGGTGCCAGCCCAGATGACGGAGGGGCATACATGATCTATGTCAGAGGAGTTTCAGTTGTATTTTCACGGGACGGACTAGCTGAGCATCTCGGTATTCCTAGGTTGTTAGATGCATATCCAAACGTGGTGCCTAGAGAGTCTGATCCTTCAGCTGAGGCGGAGATAGCTGAGGAGGAGGCACCAGTTTATACAGATGAGGTCGATACCCTTGCTGATCATGAAGTGAGGGATTTGGTTGTTAGTCCAAATGCTCCACCGTATGACGGGACAAAGAGCATCAAGCAGGCAGATCTATCTTCTTTTTTCAAGATCCTGAATTTGATAATCGTCAGTAATATAGACCCTCGGCAGCACAAGACAGAGGTTGGCATTGACCGGACGAAATTTATGATACGGGTCGCTCGTGGTATTCCTATCGACCTGGTGGGGTATATATTCGATAGGATTCGATCAGAGTCTCGGTACATTTCGATGGATATACTACCATTCGGGATCCTGATCACCCGATTTTTACTATTTTCTGGTGTCGTGCCTGATGTTGCCGAGCGTAAACGGGAGCCGATGGGACCGATCAAAAGCACCACCCTCTCACGCAGCACGGGACACTTGAGACTGCGTCTTCGTAGACATGTTCCAGATTCGGTTGATCCTCAGAGAGATGCACAACCAGGAGATCACGAAGTAGCGGCCTTTGGGACATCAGACAGACCGAGGCATCAGTACACAACGCTACTCGTGAGGACATGGCCGAGGTCGTGCGTGCAGCGACCAGCGGTCAGACATCAGCGTTGATCGATGCAGTGTGTATGGAGGTCCGTTCTGCTGTATCTGAGTTTTGTACAGAGATTATTGGTACCATCTCTAAGTTACGTACGAAGCTTGATGCCATGTCTGCGACACAGGTCACCATCAGTACTCGACTGACACAGATAGAAGAATGCTTAGCTACAGTCGAGGAAGTGTGAAAAGATTTGGCGTCTTAGTACTTTCTATATTTTATTTATTTATTTATTTTATTTTTAGAATGGACAATATTTAATATTTTGTAAATTCAGTATTTAATTATGAATTAGTATTAGTTTATATTTTCTAAACTAATTATTGATTGATATTATTCCTATAATTAAATTGATAAATTTTTTATAATTACTAGTTAATATAAATATAATTCTAAAAAAAAAAAAAACATATGATCACTGGAACCATGAAAATAACGTTCGAACAGTATTGATTCATTATTCGAACGGTGAATATTGTACGTTCGAATGGTATATCAATTTCTTGCTATATTAATGTTACTTAACGCACCAAATTGTATGTTCGAACAGTGCTGATTTATCATTCGAACGGTAAAATTTTACATTCGAACGTAATGCAGTTTTCCGCTATAATAATTATACTTAACGCGCCAAAATGTACGTTCGAACAATACTGATTAATCATTCGAACTGTTAAAATTGCATGTTCGAAAGGTGGAATAATTTTCCGCTATCATAATATTACTTAACGCGCTAAAATGTACATTCAAACGGTTAAATTTAACCGTTTGAACGTTAAAACATTACATTCGAACGGTTTCATTATTAGAGACAAAATATTTTATCCCTAATTATACTGTTCAAATGCGTTCGAATAATTTTACTCTTCAGTCATTTTTTTGAGATGAAATCTAAAATTTATCTCAAAATCTCACTTTTTTAGATAATTTTCAATTCGATCCAGAAGAAAATCGTCTTAAAAAAATCTTTGTTATTGTTGTGTATGCCACTCGAAACATGCCGTGGAAATTGCGTAGTTGTACGTGTTTGGATTTGATTGATCTGTTTGTCGGATTTTGTGGCACCGGATCCTACAAAATAATCATCCTAAAAGCTGACTGAATGATGTAAATACTTGTAGCATGTCTTGAACGTGCATCTAATCTAATGCATATTCAATAATTCAAGAATCACAAGAAACTAATTTTATAACTGGATGTAATTTAATAATTTAATAATTATTTTTATTATAAAATAGATCTGATAGATCATATAAAAGTACGATAATTGTATGATTAATTTTACGTAATTTTTTTATGGCTATAATACTTGTTCAAAATCCGCTATATATTTCAGGTTATATATATATATGCACGATTCAAAAACAAATATCTCCACCCTCCCTCGTCTTCGGAGGTATATTGATAGAACAGCTAAAGCCTCCCTGCATGTAGTCCAACCTTTTGAAGGTTTGACCCTGCAATCTCGCATCGAAATTAAGATCAAACAGATCAGTAAATAATTGCATGCATTATATGTTTTTTAAATAAAAAATCAAAAGCAAACTGTCATGTCTCTTTTCTTATACCAGCTACATGTATTATCCTGATTAATTTATGGGAAGAAAGCTGGACTAATGGTATATATGGTGCGTACGTAAGAGTTGAAATTTTCTCAACTTCATTAATATATTGCTGCTTTGATTCCAGTATATATATCTCGCCAAAGGAAGAAGATATATATTAATTTGAAAAGCATAATTAAATTATAAAATACGTAAACCCATAGATGATAATTGAACTGATAGATCATCATGAAAGTTGAACCTCGCCTCTCTTCTCATCACTTGGCCTATATGTATTGTTAGCAGTAGCTCACATCTCTTCTAACTGATTCATGACAACCTAAAGAGTCTTACTACGACTCAGAGAGCTAGAGAGATCTATCGCATCCAATCAGTGGAGGGGCCATGGCTAGTAAGAAGAGCTTCATCCTCCAAGTCCTCCATGGGTCATGGCTCATGGTTTTCGCGTCTCTCATCATTATGTCCACCGCCGGCACACCCTATGCATTCGGACTGTATTCCAGTGTCGTAAAGTTGGTGCTCGGCTACGACCAGACTACACTCAATTTGATCAGCTTCTTTAAGGACGTTGGTACCAACGTCGGCGTCCCGTCCGGCCTCCTTGCCGAGGTCACTCCTCCGTGGTTTGTTTTGTCAGCCGGAGCATTCATGAACTTGTTCGGGTACTTAATGATATGGCTGGCCGTGACCCAAAAAATGGCGAAGCCCAAAGTATGGATGATGTGCTTGTACATCTGCCTCGGTGCTAATTCAACGGCTTTTGCTAACACCGGAGCAATGGTCACCTGCATCAAGAACTTCCCTGAAAGCCGAGGTGTCGTGCTAGGGCTTCTAAAGGGATATGTCGGCCTCAGTGGTGCTATACTAACACAGCTATATCATGCTTTCTACTATAAGGACTCCAAGTCTTTGATTTTGCTGGTAGGGTGGCTTCCGGCAGCCATAAATTTGGCTTTTGCACCTTTTATTCGGCTCATGAAGGTCACTCGTCAGCCAAACGAGCTCCAAGTGTTCTATAATTTCCTTTATATTACATTTGGCCTTTCTGGGTTTCTGTTGGTTATGATTGTAGTAGAGCAAAAGGTTGCGTTCACGAAAAGCGAGTATGGAGGTAGCGCAGCTGCAGTGCTTTGCCTGCTCTTTCTACCACTTGCTGTATCTATCAGGGAAGAGTATAGGCATTGGAAGAGCAAACAATTGGCATTAAAAGATGGTTCGCAGCTGAATGTAATCACTGATCAGACGCCGAACGTGCAAACTCCTTCATCTCTTCCACAAGCATCTCCTGCCTCACGAAATTTGCTCCTCGAACCAAGCACAGAAAAGCAAGTTTCCTGTTGGACAAACATATTTAGTCCCCCAGAACGAGGAGAGGACTATACTATACTCCAAGCGGTCTTCAGCGTTGACATGTTGATACTTTTCTTCGCGGTAATTACCGGCGTTGGTGGCGCACTAACGGCGATAGACAATTTGGGACAGATGGGAACTTCTCTCGGGTACTCGCGTCAAAGCATAAGCACTTTCGTGTCACTCGTAAGCATATGGAATTATCTTGGACGAGTGATGGCGGGTTTGGTCTCTGAAATTCTCTTAAAGAAGTACAAGTTCCCTCGCCCTCTCATGCTCACTCTAATCCTTCTAATTCTATGTGTTGGTCACCTTCTAGTGGCATTTCATCACTATGGAGGTCTCTACGTAGCATCAGTAATAATCGGGTTTGGTTTTGGTGCACAATGGTCTATAGTTTTTACAACAATTTCTGAGATTTTCGGCCTAAAGTACTACTCCACTTTGTATAATGTTGGGTCGGCGGCTAGCCCGATTGGGCTGTATGTACTCAACGTGATTGTGACGGGTCATCTATACGATAAGGAGGCTAAAGAGCAACTGGCTGCTTTGGGACTCACAAGGAAGCCTGGGCAGGCTTTGAATTGTACAGGGGTTGAGTGCTTCAAATTGTCTTTCCTTATAATCACTGCCGTGACATTCTTGGGCGCCCTTGTTTCCATCGTTCTGGTGATTAGGACCAGGAAATTTTACAAGAGTGACATTTACAGAAAGTTCCGGGAGGAGGCTAAGCTGGCAGAGAAAGAGATGGCGTTTGCTGGACACTAGACGTGTCTGGCCCGTAGCCCGATCACTTTATTATAATATATATAGCAACCATGGAAAGTGGCATATTATATATATATATATATATATATATATAGTTTTAGTCTTTTAGACCTTGATCATGATAATCAACAATATATGGATTTTAAAAGAAAGGGAAAGATAATGGTGGAGGCCAGCTTGTTTATTTCAGGAAGAAATAAAATGGGCATACTTATAAATTACAGCTTCCATTGCTGTGCTTGTAATGCAAATTTGCGTACAATAATTTGGATATATTCTTCATTGTTTTTGCTTGTTGACCCACGTTCTATATTCTCTATTAATTTTGTAATATTCCCCATGCATGGCCATCCAATCTGTCTTGAATTTTATGTGTTTTTCAAGGTTACAGGGTTTTCTTAATTAATTATTAACCACTTAATTTGAATAGATCAGTAAATTAGATGCATGTCATGTGGACCTCACAGATGATTTGACTACAGAACTTTTAATTTTTTTCCTTAATGATTCACCAATACCTTATCAAAGGAATGCAAACAATTGTCTCCTTTCAGCCTAAAAAGCGTTTCATTTTATCTTATCTAATTCTTATAAATCTTTTAAAATTTTATTTAAAATATAATAAATAATTTAAAATTTTAAAATAAAAATAATATTAAAAAATAATATTCTAATAATATTTTATTCAACTTTTAATTTTTATCTCAATTTATCTCATTTGATCAATTCACTATTCAAATCGCAACTTATAATTAGCCAGTTTCATGCACGCTGAATCATGATCAGGTTATAAATTAGAGTTCTTTACAGCAATATTTCGACTGTTCATTAAGAGTATCTAGATCTAGTCCGTGGGTGTACACCGGCGTCCCGGCCAGATTGCCAACGGTCCTGACTTCCAGATCATGAGATTCTTTTAAAAGATACTAATTAATAAACTTCCGCAAGACTTTATTTTCCTTACGAATTGGAAGTCCCATGCATGCACTTTGATGAGGAACCCCGATCGAGGTCGATCGTCTCATCAAGCTGGATTTCTTTGATATATTCAAAAATAATTGTTACCGACTGATTTATTAAATATGAATTAATTAAGACGATTCCAATTAATTGACTGTTCGATCCATGGAAATCCAAAGACATTAATGAAAAAATAAAATAAAAAATTCTATACCCATCCTGATCTCTTTCTCCCTCTTCTTCTCTCTGTTAAATTCACAGACCAAGTTTCTTCTCGTTTTCACTAGGGGAGGGGGTTCGGTGCTCAGGCTTTGACCACCTCCTCCCCTAGCCAGTCGCAAAGGTTTTTTTTTTTTTCTTCCGTTGCGTCGATCCTCGTTGATTTACTGCTTTCCAACAATCTTCGACCAACATACGATGCCGATTCAACCTTTCTGGTTGTCGATCTTCATGTTAGTAGAAGAAAAACGTGTTTCTGCTTAGTGAGTTCGACGCATGCACGCCCATGCCGTGCGGATTTTCTACTCGCAGCCGTGTCCTGGAGCAGCATTGGAGGCCACGCACGGCCCCACCGGCTTCAAAGGCCTCAGGTCCTTCAGATCTGCTCATTCGTTCACCGTCAACTCGGCTGTATTGACGGTGAACGAATGGCCCGTCACCGTCAACTCGGCTTAGATTCTGACTGCTACCCTATATTACCGCTTTCCCTAGCCAGTGCTCTTGTAAGAGGAATTGTGGACCTCTCTAAAAATGATCTCTAGGCAATATGTGACAGTACATCCGCCACCTTCACTGCTTCCAACAAAGGTTCCACCGTCACTAGCGGTGGTTCCATTGTTTATTTTTTGGCGAACATATTTCCGTCTTTCTATAGGACGGTGTCCTATCGTAGGATAGGAGTAGGGACCAAAAAATTGATCCCAAATAAACTCATTCATCACTTTGTACTATTTTCTATTATTTTGGAGCTTTTGTTGAGAACCTCACCCCCTCCCCATATATTATATTTATAATTTAATGAAGTCTTGCTAATATAAAAATAAAAAATAAATAAATAAAATTAAAAAAAAAAAACGTCAAATTAGTTGCCCGGCCTATTGTTTCAGTTGCGTAACTAATGCCGCTAAGACGATTTAAATTAACAATTCTAAAGACTAACATTTATTTTGTTGGCTCTCAAACGAACAGACATTTGTTGCATGCTGCGATCAGTCCGGGCATTATATATATATATATATATATATATATATATATATATATATATATTCAGGTAATGCTATAGCCTATATATAGTCTGGAAATGTGTCGTTTTTTGCAATTTTTTTTTTTTTTAAATTGGGGTCACAATTAAAAATATAATTTTTTTTTATATTTATTCACTTTATTTTAAGGAAATACGCGAGAATTATTGTAAATTTTAAGACTGCAAATAACAGAGGTAGATATTAATGGATTAATCTGATCAACGTTGGCTAAAGAATTAAAATTGCTACATGAGCTTGACTATTTAGGAATTAATTATCATCTCATGAGAGGTTGTGACTAGGCAAAAGTACAGTATTCTAATGTACTTTGATCGTTTGGTATATATATTGGTGCTTAATGATATCTCCCATCATTTGAAGATAAGTTATCGTTTATAATGCTTAATTAGTAAGAAATCCGGTACCAGTCTTGTAAAATTTTTGTGCTTTCATTTTTATAAATTACGGCGTCTCATTTTGAAGAGAAAATCCATAAAAAAAAAAACATACGAGGGTTTAGACTCACCGTAAGAAAATTGTTTATTTTCAACTAGTTAATTTTAACAAAATGATTATTTACAATTAAAATTAGTTACAAATTATTTTTTAATTACAATAAATTGATTACAAAATTCTATTTTTTCTTATAGTGACTTTAGAGTTTAGAGTCTTTTTTGTGAAAGGGTAATGCAGGGTATGTGTTTTTTTTTTTTTTTTTTTGCCCGGCATGCTAGACTTCTCCAAGTTCTTTGTAAAAAGTTGGTCTAAAAAAAATTATCTTTTATACTTTTTTTATTCACTTTTTATGAAGACCTGCACAATACTTGTATATTTAAAATTTGTAAAAATTATTAATCTTTACCAAACTATGCACCGCATGAGCAGCTTACGAGTCATCCATCAAATTCATGGTTCTTACAAATTAAACTTAACGTTGGCAGAAATTAAAAACACGAATGCAGAACATGCATACAACACACGGCCGGGAGCTGGTAACGAAACTAGCTAATTGATATTTGAATTTTTGATCATGTAGCATGTATGTATCAGCTGAAATCTGAATTATCTAAATTTAAAACAGAATTGTATATCAAAAATGAGGCAATATAGAAAGTACTTCATTTAGATTAATTAGCTACAACTTAAAATTTTTTAAGTTTAAAAGAATATTGTCCATAAAAAAATAAAATAAAAGCAGATTGTACAGAGTGATAATGATTATTCTGAATTTTATAACAGTATCCAAGTACAGTGGAAGCGCAACAAATTTTAAAAGATTTAGACACAAAAATCATCTCATCTCATCTCATTTTATTATTATAATTTTTTTAAATTTTTATATAAAATATAATAAACAATTCAATTTTTTTAAATCTCAAAATAATAATAATATTTTAAAAATATTTTATTTAATTTATCTAAAATCATTTCATTTTAATATCCTTACCAGCCGATATCAACAGACATTTATGTCGTTTTGTTTTGCATCTCATGGGTTACATTGAATAATGTGGCCGGGCCATTTAGCAATGACAACAGTACGTCTCATGATCAGGACGTTATCGGGCTTTGATTACCTAATCATAGGGTTACACTACGGGGATCCAAATCGATCTCTTGCAGTTTTTCCCCCATAACCTTTCCGTTCTCTATGGCAATGATGACAAAAACATGGCAGCAAGTTCTTGGCCTTTGGAATCAACAGCCAACAGGTATTCCATTTGTGTAAAAACCGATATATGCATATCGTTGTAAGTCAAGAACTAGAATATATATTTCGGCTGACATATAAAATATGAGTAATGTTAGCTAAAAATTTTAAATAGATAAACTTCATATAAATTTTTTATAAAAAAGTGAGTCGACACACTAATAAAAAATACTTTTTTGCACTTTTTTTATGATAGTCTAGTTTTTTACAAGAATTTATTTATTTAAAACTTGTATAAATAATTGAAATATTTGATAAGAACGTTATTTTTTTTTATAAGCAACCATCATGCATCATCATTAATCGTAAAATCGAGTACTATCAGACAGAACCCTGAAATCTTCTTATAAACGTATAAAACAAGTACACAAGATCTAATTTTACAGGATAAAAGGGCATAAAAAAAAAGAAAAAAAGAAAAAAAAAAAGAGAGAGAGACTAAATTACAACATCGCAAGAAGTATAAATAAAGTGATCCAAATCTGTCGCTTATGGACATAAATTAGATCGATGGGTCATAAATGGCTCCCAAATTGGTTCCTTGTCCCTATCCGGACTTCATTATTGTTAGTTACGCTGTGCCAATTCTGTCTGTCGAACATGACCATTTGCAGCCATCGTGGTTTCAGTCTCGACAACATGATTCGCGTCCTCTCGGAACTTCTTGTAAATGTCGCTCTTGTAGAACTTCATGGTCCTAATCACCAAGATGAGCGAAACAAGTGTGCCAAAGAAGGTTACGGCGGCTATGATAATGAAAGACAATTTGAAGCAGTCAACCCCAGTGCAGTTCAAGTCCTCCCCGGGCTTCCTTTTGAGCCCCAACGCTGCCATATGCTTCTCTGCCTCCCTATCGTATAGATGCCCAGCAACCCTCACATTGAGCAAGTATGACCCAATTGGGCTAGCCACCGCTGCAAAATTGAACAGCGTAGAGTAGTACTTAAGCCCAAAAAGTTCAGAGATTATTGAGAAGAGCAGTGGCCATTGTGCACCAAAACAAAACCCAATAATCACTGATGCCACATAGATGCCGTTCGGGACGTTAAAGGCGATTAGGAGGTGACCCACGCAGGATAAAAGGAGGACCAGTGTGAGGATGAGAGGGCGAGGAAACTTGTACTTTGTTATGAACATTTCCGAGGCAATACCTGCGACCACACGTCCGAGATAGTTCCAAATGCTTACCAGAGACACAAAAGTACTTATGCTTCTCTTCTGGTATCCTAAGGAACTTCCTATCTGATTCAAGTTGTCTATCACCGTTAACGAGCCCCCAAGACCACAAATTGTTGCAATGAATATCACTAACATGTCGATGCTGAAAAGTGCTTGGAGTATGGTATAGTCCTCCCTCTATTCGGTGGCTGAAACATGGTCTTCCAACAAGAAACTTGTTCTTTTTCAGCTCCTGGTTCCGCAAGCGAAATTGTGGAAGTGCCAGTTTGTGGTGGATGGACAGGGCTCTTCGTCGGGGTTGCCTCTTCGGTAGTTATTTTCAATGATCCGGGATCGTTCAGAGCTTCTTTCTTGCTCTTCCAAACCTTATACTCGTCCATAATAACGACGGCAAGTGGGAGGAACAGCAAGAAAAGCACCACGGCTGCGCTTCCTCCATACTCGCTTTGTGTGAAGTCGACTCTTTTCTCTACTATAATCACGACCATCAAAAACCCCGCAAGACAAAGCGAGATATAGAGGAAATTATAGAAAAGTCTGATCTCGTTTGGCTGCCGAGTAGCCTTGATGACCCGAATGGTTCGAAGGAAAACCAGACATATAGCAGAAGGAAGCCACGCTATGAGCAAAATCAAAGACTTGGCGTCATCGACGTAGAGAGCATGGTAAACCTGAGTGATAACTGCGCCACTAAGACCCGTGTAACCCTTCAAAACACCAATGACGATTCCACGGCTTTCAGGGATGCTCTTTATGGCGGTGACAAGCGCTCCAGTGTTGACGAAAGGTTGTGAATTGGAGCCAATGCATATATACAAACACATTTGCCAGACATGGGGCTTGGCGATTCTTCCGGTGACGCTGAGCCAGATCATGAAGTAGCCAAAAAAGCTGAAAGACGCGCCCATAGCTAAGACCACCCACGGGGGTGTGATCTCATTGATAAGGCCGGAGATGACGCCGATGTTTGCGCCCAAGTCCTTGTAGAAGCTGATCAAATTGAGAGTGGTTTGGTCATAACCGAGCTTGGACTTGATCTCGCCGGAGTAGAGGCCGAAGATGTAGCTCAAGCCAGCAGTGTTCATGATTAGAAGAGACGCGAACATCATGAATCTCCGCCCCAGGAGCACTTGGAGGGTGAGGCCCTTCATCTCCGCAAACCGGCCTCCACCACCACCCCCACTACCACAGCATCCGGGAATCACCATATTTATTTCCCTTTCTCTTTCTTTCTTTCTCACTCACTACTTGATTATTGCCAAGTCTTTTGCTCACTTCTCTGGAGATTATACTGCCATTTTAACTACAAAGTCACGAGTCACTTCGAGCAGCGTTTTTGCCTCTTGCGGAGAAATACGGGTAAATAATCAATTAAAAAGACATTATCCAGTTGATACATTGATATTGATGCATCGAACGCAATATTAATATAACGAAACTCTGGCATTAGCATGCAGTACTAAAAGTACTGATATTTTATAATATAACGTCACGCAGTACGTAATATGTAGCAGTACTAGTGCTGATTTTACACATGGTGATGAAACAAAATTTATCAAACAAATTATACCCGTCTAGTCAACGTTCGGATTATATATTTGTTGTGTGTGAAAGGAAGAAAATTAAACATATCCTTTCAAGTTGGACTTTGGACGGGCAGGCAGTACCACTTGAAACTTTGTAATCTTGGAAAAATCCAGTTTCGTGTATTCTCTAATTGTTCTTATTTAATAGTGAATGATTTTCGTGGATGCCCATCAATTTTGACCGACAACAACTAGAGCCATCTGAATTATATGGATACTACTCGGTACCTCTTCGGTACCGAATTTTCGGTGGGCGTAGCAGCTGATCTCTTCATCACGAATATATATACACACTAGCAGAAGTGTAACGTGCAAGACACGTTTTCCTAGTTAGAAGAAAAAAAATATTATGGAAATAAATTGTCATTGGATGTTAGCCGTGAGCTTTCCTTGAGAGAAACATAGAAACAATATTTAAACACTATTTTCTATGTTTGGTTGGGAAAATAGCGCGATTCATCAAATGTATAAACCCAAACACTGATCGATCGAAGTACTAATTGATTATCTAGCAAAGTCAATGGAACTGCAATGTTTTTCTTTAATCATATCTACCAGTACGCAAGATTGTTATTTTCATTTGAAGCCTTCGATCATTGTTTAAAGTCATCATGAGTTGTCACAAAATAGTCATGCATGAAATTGGTTGAAAGCTCTTTAAGGACTCATGTAAGAATTCAGGAACGGTGTAAACAAACGACTTTAAAAAAAAAAAAACAGAGATTTTCAAAACTTCATTGTTTAAGCCTTGCGTTCCTTCTGATTCTCTTCTAAATCTGCCCAATTATTTCTTCAGCAACTGATTATATATTCAATATATTCACCTTTAATAATAAACATAAGCATAGCATAGAAAAGTACCATTTTCTATGTTTGGTTGGGAAAATAGCGTGATTCAAGTATTCAAGTACCAAACGCGCGTTATCAAGTGACAGAATTGACAGTTTCTCACATTGCTTAATCAACCAATAGCTTCCATTGGGAAGCCATTTAACAGTAAAAGAAGTTACACAAATAGAATAGAAATGATGCTCTTTTTTCCATGCCTAGAAATTTATTTTAAGAGACTATGAAACTAAAGTCCTATTTGGTTACGCAATTATGAGATGAGATATTTTGAATAATAGTAAAATTTTTGAGTTAAGATGAGATGAAATAATTTATTTTTAGGTGTGTTTGGATAATGAAATAAGATGAGATAGTTTTTAATTTTTTAGATTTGAAAAAGGTGTGGGTCTCACTGTTGATTAGAAAGCCGTAAAGTGTACTGTTCATTGTCAATATTCACTATTTATTACTGTTCATTTAAGTGGATGTTTTTAAAATTTAGAGATGAATATAGTGTGTGTAGATAGGAAAAATTACTTACAGGACAGATGAGATGAATCTGAATTGTGTAACCAAACCGGAGCTAAATGTTGATTTCTCTTCTCTACACTTTAGAGATAGTCATATTTTTCATGCCATAAATTTTCTTTTAGTAAAGTAACAAACTCATTAGGCACCATTATGAAAGACACAAGTAATATTATATGGAGCAAAACTCATTAACAACCAATAGCAATAAATAAACTCATACTTATTCCTCTCGCTTGTGTTTTGTTGAGATCATAATGTGTGTACATTGACTTTAGATTGATAGGTATCTTGCACCTTTGACTTTTTAATTTGGCATAAGAAGTGGAATATATTTACATAAGGATGAAGTTGTTTTTTTGGATGTTATGAAATATAATTTGATCATGACATGAGGTCGGTATGTTGGGGTTCTGAAAATAAAATTAAAAATGTTTGCTTAGGATACACTAAACATTACAAATTAATGTACACTAGATTTTTTGGACTGAAGCACACAACTGAAACTGAATTGTATATCATGAGTTTGGTTAGCTAAAAGGGCTTATATATACCTTCATCAAGCTAATAGAGACCCCAAACAAACTCCTCCATCTTTGTAAAGACGACCTTATTTTCTTGTGACTCTCCAGTAGTGGGGTTTTGATCTTCAGCAATTTCGCTGCTGGTCATGTTAGTGGTGACAAGAAGTGCAATTGCTTGAGGACCAAATGCCACCTCCTCCTCTTGCTTTTTAAGCATCACTTTCCTTGCTCTTTCTAAAGATTTATAAAGATCCTCATCGTCATCTGTAAAAACTAGATTTTCATCTTCCTCTACTTTAATAGGAAGAGTTTGTTCCAACCGCAGCGATTCTAATGCCTAGAGGTTCCCTATATTCCCTAAATCTCTAAATTCTAGGGAGTCAACTTAACTTTTTGACAAAATAAGCACTTCATCCGATTCCCTATTTTAAGGTATATGTTTAAGATTTGAACATTGACTCCCTATATTTGGGGAGTCACTATTCATTCCCTAAATAAATTTTTATATATATTTTATAGGGAATAGTTAAAGATGTAGAAATAAAATAGTAGAAAGAATAATAAAGAAATAATAAAAAATATTATTTTAATAGAATAGAGAAAAGATAGGAAATGAGATGTAGAGTTTTTTTAAAGATGAGTAAAATTTAAGAGAAAATTATAAGAAGTTTGATTTCTAACTAAAATTTAAGAAAAATTATAAGAAATCGAATGTGAATACTCTAATCCTTTTGTATATATAGGTTGACTGGAATGCATTGTTTCTCAATTCAGCCTCAGCTCTTTCTTCCTCCTCACTTGTGGCTTGCCTCAAGCTTTCATCCTTCTGGCAACAAGGAAATATATTCTTTATAAGAAAGGAAAATTTTGATTAAGATATAAATGATTCAAGCATGAAAAAAAGCTTAAAATAATCTTTTAGCGAATTACCTTTATGTTCAAATCAATCAATATATTGCTTGATTTGATATCTCAATGGACAACTTTAGGCTCAATAGCCTCATGTAAATAAGCCAGCTTGCAAATGTAATCATAAGTTTCAAGGAGTTGAAACTCGAGAAAAGGTTAAGTTATCAAATTAAGGTATGTATTTTTACGCCTTTAGCAGTACAGAGGAGAATTTTTATACGAGCTTCCAGAGTTAGATATCTATGTTGACGCATGGCTCCATGGTGCCACTGCTCTAAGTTGCCAATAACCCGACAAGGAAATAAACTCAATATATGTAAACTTAGCGCCAAAAGCTATCTTGCTTTCACTTGTGCGCACACACTCATAACCAAAGATTAAAATAAACAACATTCTGGATGTTCATTCACAATAAATGCACACGATCCGTTTCTTCTTGCCCTAAATAGGTGTTATCTCTTGTATATCATCTTATGTAATTTGGTTATGCCTATTATTATTAATACAATTGTTTACTTAAAAAAAATTGCACACAATACATATATGAATATAAAATATGTGATTTTCCTTTGTTTTCCTGTCAGCGATTAGTGGCAGAACTTGAAATTTGTTTGGGAGAAGCAAAGTTAAAACTATAATAAAATATTTTTTATTCTATTTCTAGGTCAAAATAATCTATAAGATCAAAATAATTTTGTAGAGGGGGCAAGATGATTTTTTAGAGAGGGGACCAACACAAGATGAGATTAATATAATCCTATTAAATTATAAAAAAATAATATATATATTTTTTTTTTCAAACTTTGGGGTGGCTATGACCCCCTGCCCCTTCATAGGTCCATCGCTGTCAACCATATTCTTGAGGAAAATATCCTTCATGCAATTTTATTTTTAAATGAAGAGAACATTGATAAATAGTTAGCTATACTAAATGAACATTGAGAGAAGACATAAAATTCACTATGACAATTCATTCATGAAGATTTGTTACAAAACAAAGTTGTGAACCTATAAGATTATTATTTGTGCCTAGAAACCAAGATGGAGTATAATGATCAGATATCACACACACACACATATATATATACATACACATACACATATGTATTTCTTTCCCATGGGAAACAAAACAAAAGTTAAAAAGAAATGCTAAATATATCACATGTTGTGCAAGTGATATGTATTTCTTTTGAAAAAAAGTGAGATCTATTATTAAAAAATTAAAATGATTCATGTGTTTTATATTTATTTATTTTTTAAAAATAAGTGAGCGTTGCTTACACATATTATAACTATAAATAATATCACTTCTTGAAATCAAAACGGGTCAATCGGTGATCATGTAGTTTGAAGGGGTAATTTATTTAATTGAAGATTAAATTCCTCCAGCTTTAGATGGCAAAAGTAGGTAGAAGAGGTTATACAAGTTGTGAAATTAGCTAGGCAATTAGCTAGAATATTATTAATTTTATTTCCCTCGAGGAGCTAGCTAGCTATAGATATATAAATATATAATTGCCCCCGGCCTTGCTGTATCGATATATGACCATACTTCATGCCGATTTCAGTGGATCCAAATCCAGCGATTCCACATGGTCGAGAGCGTTGAGCAATTGACAATTAACTACGTACCCTTGATCTCTACCGACCACTCATATTTTATATCTCAGAACTCGGAATATATGCATGTATGCTGCAATAATTTGCGTGTGATCTCTAGCTAGCTCGTCCACACCAAATCAATACTAAAATAAGTATACTTACTATATATTTAAAATGATCTAGCTAGCTAGATATACATATATACATATACATATATATATATATATATAGTTTTTATGGACACATAATCGATGTGTCTAATTGTCAAGTTCGCCCGTAAACTTTGTAGAACTTTCGCAATCTCATCATGCATATATATATATATATATATTGAACTTAATTTATATGAATTTCAATGCGTGATCAAAACCATTATTTCAAAGGAATGAAATTAAATTATATATATATATATAGAGAGAGAGAGAGAGAGAGAGAGAGAGAGAGAGAGAGAGAGAGATATAGATGAACAAGCTGATCGAGACAGCGAAAGTCCCACCATTCACCCCAGAGACAATCAACAATATTATTGTCCCGCTTTCCTAGCTAATACCTTTAAGTTGAGAAGACTCTGACTTCAGATTAATTGCTTTGAATTTATGTTTCTCGTTTGGTCCGACCGACAATAATAGATATGTGGTATTAAAAATAAAAAAATAAAAAAATAATTCTAATCCAAATCCTTCTGCATTATCAAAGCAGACTCGTGAATCAACAAAAATGGCCAGCCCAAGTTGTTACCGATCGAATGGCCTAGTAGCCTAGCTCATTACGTATTAAAAAGTAATTTTATATATAATTGTGAAGTATATAAATATCGCGTAATCGTTTTAAAAAAGAATAAAATTTATTATTAAAAAATTAATTTTTTTATGTGAATCTTATAGTTTATTATTTTTTACAAAATTATTATATAATAGTTATACAATTTATAATTATAAATATCTTTTCTCAAAGATCAACTTCTATAGAGTGCCTGCGTGCCGTGGCCTATTGAAAACTTCATTTTCACGTGTGGGCTCAGCTTTGTTGGATCGACAGGTACGTTTTTGTAGTCAAACCGTCCAATGTTCCCGCTGCCATTTTCTTTATTGAACATTAATGCTATTTATAATTAAATTGATGTAAACATACCCTCTGTTATTAGTTATATGATCTATTATAATCCTAAAAATAATCAAAATTATAAAATTAATGCTAATAGATGTGAAAAAAACTTTCGCATCAATAATATATTTGGAGTATCAAAATTTATAAATAAATTTTCTTTCTTAATATGAAGAAATAAAATAAAGAGCATATCAACTCTATAAAATATTGACAGACAATCTTTTCAACTCTTATATGAATTAAATTATCGTATAGAATATAATTTTATACCTGAAAGCGAGTTGATTCAATTTCTTTTATTTTTTTCCTTAAAAAAAAGGGAAACTACAAATGATCAAACAATAAAAATCACAAAAAGTATAAAGTCTCGTTTGGTTCAGATGAAATATTTTATTAAAAGTTAAATTAAATATTATTATAATATTATTTTTTATTTTAAAATTTGAAAATTTTAAATTTTAAATTATTTATTATATTTTATATTAAAATTTTAAAAAAATTATAATAATTAAATTAGATAAAATGAAATAAGATAAGATTATTTAATTTTATATACGAAAATGATCTAAATTAACCAAACCGGCCGAAGAATGGATGACTGGCCAGCTCACCATCAGTGGGTTCTGTCTCCTCGTAATTGCCTCTGGATTAATTGAATAATTCAAATGTAAGTTGACCGGTGTCTAGTCATCCTTCTGGATTAATTATTCTTTTATTGTCGATAATAGTTCTGAATATTCAAAAGCATCTTCATCCGTCTAAAAAAACAAACCTCTCTCTCTCTTATTTGTTTTCTTTACAGTAAAAAAATAAAATAAAATACTTGTTCGGCCAACAGTGTATGATCATTGATCATCATCCACCAGCCGCTATATATTTTATTCCGACTAAACTTATAAAATAGTATGAGACAGCTTTTATTCCATATGGAAGGAAATTTATGAAATAAAGGCTGAATCATATAACAAATTAAGAGATAACATGTCTCTCGTTTTCCAAATTAAATTCTCATCCGAAGAAATATATATATATATATATATATGAAGAGAAAAACCTAGAAAAAAAAAAGAATTTATAAGACAATTAAGAGATAATTCTTGATATGTCACTGATCCTTTTTTTTTCTTTTAATTTGCGGGGGATATTTGGAGTAATTCGTATGGGAAAAGTAAAGAACTAAAAGAAAAACAATATTAAACCCATTTTGTATTAAAAATAAGAGTGCTGCTACTATATCGTCTGAGCAGCATTCTATTTGACCGTTTGGTCAAATTAACATTTTTATTCTTATTTAATTTTTTGATTTATATTTTTTTATTCTTTTAAAATATTTTTAAAAATATAAAAATATATCAATACATTAATAATTAATTTTTAACTATTAAATAAAAAAAATAAAAATATAGAAATCATCAAAATAAAGGAATAAATTAAGTCGGCAAAGTAGTAGCATTTTTCTAAAAATAAACCCGAGTTTTTGTTCCGATCCTTATCAAATAAACATGATATGCGTGCCCATGATCTGTCTCTTCCTTCTAAGATCTTTTTACTTTTGTACGTTGTCATAAAGTCAACGGCTCTGGCCAGCACCATTGGTATCCAAGGATTTTCCAGCCATCGCGACCTCCTCGGTTGCTCGCGCCTCCTCCCTGAACTTCTTGTAAATGTCACTCTTGTAAAACTTCCTAGTCCTGAGCACCAATACGAGGGAAACAAGCGAGCCAAACAACGTCACTGCCGTAATTATAACGAAAGACAGCTTGAAGCAATCGACCCCAGTACAGTTTAAAGCCTCCCCTGGCTTCCTCTCGAGTCCCAAAACGGCCAGCTGCTTCTCAGCCTCCCTGTCGTATAAATGTCCAGTTACCCTAACGTTGAGTATATATAATCCAATTGGGCTTGCCACTGACCCAAAATTGTACAGAGTCGAGTAGTATTTAAGGCCAAAAATTTCAGAAATTATTGCGAAAATTAACGGCCATTGTGCCCCGAAAGTAAACCCGATGATTATGGATGCCACATAGAGACCGCCAGGAGGATTAAAAGCAATCAGAAGGTGACCAACACAAGCGAATAGGAGGACTAGAGTGAGCAGGAGAGGGCGTGGGAATTTGTATTTTTTCAAAAGAATTTCGGAGACCAAACCCGCCACCACCCGCCCAAGATAATTCCATATGCTTACAAGAGAGACAAAGGTGCTTATGCTGCGAGCTGGGTATCCGAGCGACGTTCCCATCTGTCCCAGATTATCTATGGCCGTTAAGGTGCCTCCAACGCCACAAATTGCCGAAAAGAATAGTATCAACATGTCGATGCTGAAGAGTGTTTGGAGTATGGTATAGTCCTCCCCTCTATCCGGCGGCGTAAATATGGTTCCCCAACATGAAACTTGCTTTCTTGCATCTCGTTCAGGGGCCAAATTGATTGTCTCTGAAGTACTACTGCAGGCTTGGGGAACGGAGAGTTCAGTACTAGTTTCCGTGCTCGGCTTCTCGGTGATTATTTTCAGCGCCTTGGAAGAGTTATTGACCGATAATTTCTTGCTCTTCCAAAGATTACGCTCCTCCATGATAACGACAGCAAGCGGAAGAAAGAGCAAGAAAAGTGCCATAGCTGCACTGCCACTGTACTCGCTCTTCGTCAATGTAGCCTTTTGCTGTACTACAATCATGATCGTCAGAAACCCGGCGAGGCCAAGTGATATATATAAGAAATTATAGAAAACTTGGATCTCGTTCTGTAGCCGATTGAACTTCATGGTTCTTATAGTTCGTAGAAAAGCGAAAGATATCGCGGCCGGAAGCCATCCTATTAGCAAAATCAATGATTTTGAGTCGTTACCATAGATAGCATGGTAGAGTTGGGTGAGTATAGCACCACTAAGGCCGACGTATCCCTTTAGAAGCCCTAACACGATCCCGCGGCTTTCTGGGAAGTTCTTCACGCAGGTGACGAGTGCTCCAGTGTTGGCAAAAGCGGTTGAATTTGCCCCAAGACAGATGTACAAGCACATCATCCATACGTGGGGCTTTGCCATTCTCTCGGTCACTGCCAGCCATATCATTAAGTACCCAAAGAAGTTCATGACTGCACCCAGTGATAAAACAAACCACGTTGGTGTGACCTCGGCGATGAGGCCGGCTGGGACGCCGACGTTGGTACCAACGTCCTTGAAGAAGCTGACCAAGTTGAGGGTGCTCTGGTCATATCCGAGGACGGATTTGAGGACGTTGGAGTACAGTCCAAATGCGTAGGGTGTTCCGGCGGTGGACATGATTAGCAATGATGCGAAAACCGAGAACCATGGCCCTGTGAGCACTTGGGTAATGAACCGCTTCTTGCTAGCCAGGCCCCCTCCACCTCCACTTGGTCTGGCAGCCTCCATTTCTTTCAGTACTCTGTTAGTTGCACCAAACAGTACTACTTGCGACTTTTTTCTTGAAGAAAAAACTATAGTTATAGACACAAAATACGTACGTGTGCATATGCGTGAGAGACTCTGAGACATATATAGACAGAGATTGCAGCTTTATCGCTTTAAAAAGAATAAAACAAGTAGATCAGTTTGGATTGATCGAACAATACTTCAACTTGATTGCTTCCCAGCTTGCTTCGTCATATATAGTAATTTTTAACGATCAATAATTTACTTGTAAACTTATTTATTAGGTGTGTTTTTGGACATGAATTTCATCTTTTCTTCTTTCATCATATATAGCTTAACGAGGCCTCGGAATATAAAAATGTTAAGAGCCAACTTTCAAATATTGTGGTTTCACGAGAAGTAGCTGGAGTTTGTGGCATTGTGCACTCGTGAATTTCCATGGTACTGTATTATATTAATGAATGGATGAACCAAGGAATGATCATATGACCCAAAAGTAACAATAAAAGTACAGACCAGACCATATGCATGCAGGTCACAGATCAAGATCGACAAGTTATATATATAAGGAAAACCCGCTCCCGAAGGAAATATTAAAGGAGTAGAACATGTTGGAACTTCATGCAATATGGTTCTAATTAGGCTGCTTAATTGAGTCTTGGTCGTCAAATACTGCTGACCTTGTACATAATCTAAAAGTCAGCAAAGAATTAGATCAATGCAAATTTCTTTAATTAGTCCTATATATATATATAACGTGTAGGAAGCGGCCATGCATTCGGCTAGGTCTTTAGCGCCGGAAAAATAAAACAAAACTACATATACTTTATATTTGTAACTGTGCATGATTTTCCTCCTATATAAGCTAGATAGGTCCAACACAATCCGTCACCTTGACTGTAAATTAATATATATGAGGGCTGACGGCCTCCGTTTAACTCTTGCACCCAGTTATCCACTTCATCACAATTTTCTTGACTGGGTAATGGTCTAAGATTAAAAGAAGAAGTTATATACAAGTTTGAGTGAAGGTCAGAGAATCCATTCATTGGACAAACATGGATAAATACGAACTTCGTAGATCACATTAATAGATCAAGACTTTACGTTAATTTAACGAGTAATGCTACTCATCATCCTAACTTTCATCATCTTTTCATCATCTTATGATGTGGTTTTAGGTAGTTGAAAATTATCTATTACATTTCACTTGTAAACTTATCATTTAATACAATATCATGAAATGATGGAAGGATGATAAGAATTGAGACGATGAATAGATTTTTTCTAATTTAATATTAGATATAGTTTTAGACTAAATAAATTATGTGAACTCGTTTTAAAAAATAATAGATCTATTATTGAAAAGTATATTTTTTCACGATCCTAATTATAAATTTATCTAATTAAAAAAAACATATACGCCAAACTTACACGTACATGATCTACGACTTTATATTATTAATAGATCATATTCAAATTAACCCGTGCCACAAGAAATGGGTTCTTTTTTCTCTCTCTCACCATAAACTGAGCTGTACGTGCTAGAGCTAGCTTTCTGGAATTTAATGGGGGGTAGGGAATGTGACGTGCAAACTTGACTAGCTGCTAGCCTAGCTCCGGTCCAACTAACCTAATTAATCGCGCCCTATCATCATTTATAAAACAATAATAATAATTAAAATCATGAAGGGGCATAATAATTTTCATCATTAAATTCCAAACACAATAAAAAAAAAATGCCTCGCGTACCTGATCTAGAGATAACATGTATTGCCTCGCATAGATAATGAAAAAAAAAATTAAAAACATGAAATAACAAGAAATTAAACTAGAGAAAAAGATCCCACGTCTATCACACCGATTAATACATTATACATGTGTGTTACATTACATACAAACCAATGGGAGTTCCCCATTTCACATCTTCGTTACTTTTATATATACCTATAAATAAATGCATATGATTATCCTTTTGCAATTTTTTTCCCTAAAATACATATGATTATCCTATAAATGCACCATAATTTGGCCTACGATGGTCCAGCACCATTTGTGGTCATCGACATCTCCGTCTCGGCCTCCTTAGCGGCCTGTTCCCGGAACTTCTTATAAATGTCACTCTTATAGAACTTCCTTGTCCGGAGCACCAAAAGGAACGATACAATTGCACCGAATACAGTCACCGCCGTAATTATAATGAAAGACAACTTGAAGCATTCGACCCCAGTACAATCTAACTCCTTCCCAGCTTCCCTTTTCAGCCCCAATGCTGCCATTTGCTTCTCAGCCTCCTTGTCGTATAAATTCCCGGTGACTCTCACATTGAGCAAATATAGTCCGATAGGGCTGGCCACCGACCCAAAATTGTACAAAGTAGAGTAATACTTGAGGCCAAAAAGTTCAGAAATTATTGCGAAAAGTAATGGCCATTGTGCACCAAAACAAAACCCAATGATAACCGATGCTACGTAAAGTCCTTTCGGGACGTTGAACGCGATTATAAGATGACCAGCACATGATAATACGAGGGTCATAGTGAGCAGGAGGGGCCGAGGGAAGTTGTACTTTTTGAGAACAATTTCTGAGCCAAATCCTGAGGCTACGCGTCCAAGATAATTCCAGATGCTCACGAGCGACACGAAAGTGCTTATGCTTTGCTTTGGGTACTTGTATGATTTCCCAATCTGTCCCAAGTTGTCTATGGCCGTTAACGTTCCCCCAACGCCACAAATTGCTGTCATGAAAAGAATTAGCATGTCAGCGCTGAAAAGAGCTTGGAGTATGGTGTAATCCTCCCCTCTGTCTGGAGGCCTGAATACATTTTTCCAACAAGAAACTTGCTTTTCGGAGCTCGGTTGATCGGGGAGTGAATTTGTTGTGGCACCGGAAGACGCTGCTGGTGCAGACGGGGCGGCCTGATCTGGGTTCAGCTTCTCAGTGATTATTTTCAAGGGTGCCGCATTATTCATCTCTAGTTTCTTGGTGTTCCAAACTTTATACTCTTCCAAAATAACAACAGCGAGTGGGAGAAAGAGTAAGATAACCACTGCCGTGGTGCTGCCACCATACGCACCCTGCGTGAACGTCACTTGGTTCTGTAGTATGATCATAATCATCAAAAAACCTGCAAGACCGAGTGAAATATATAGGAAATTGTAGAAAACTTTGAGTTCGTTCTGCTGCCGAATGACCTTCATGTACCGAATAGTTCGAAGAAAAGCTAAAGATATAGCAGAAGGAAGCCACCCTATAAGCAAAATCAAAGACCTCGCGTCATCCCCATAGATAGCATGATATATTTGTGTGATTATAGCGCCACTGAGACCCACGTATCCCTTTAAAATCCCCAACACAACGCCTCGACTTTCCGGGAAGTTCTTTACGCAGGGGACAAGGGAGCCAGTGTTGGCAAAAGACTGCGAGTTTGCCCCAATGCAAATGTAGAAGCACATGTGCCAAACATGGGGTGTTGAGATTCTTTTGGTCACAGCAAGCCATATCATGAAGTACCCGAAAAAGTTGAGGACTGCACCAATGGACAGAACCACCCACGGGGGCGTGACCTCGTTGATCAGGCCAGAGAGGACGCCAACATTAGCGCCCACATCCTTGAAGAAGCTGAGCAAATTGAGGGTGGTTTGGTCATAGCCGAGAACGGATTTGATGTCGTTGGAGTAGGCACCGAACATGTAGGTGGCACCTGCGGCGGACATGATTAGAAATGAGGCAAACACCATGAACCACCGACCGGTGATAACTTGGAGGCTCAGGCCCTTCATGTCGGTCCACCGAAGAGCAGAGCCGCCACCACCGATACCTGGTCCGGCAACTACCATGTTCTGATCTTTCTCTGTGTTTTAGCAACAGGTACAAGTTTGTTATGGAGATGCAATCATGCAAGAGGTGTGAAAGCCTGATAGTGAATATATAGACAAAAGAGGAGAGTACTGATATCGCGCTTGCGTGAGAGAGAGAGAGAGAGAGAGAGAGAGAGTGTGGGGGCAATTAAAATATTCTTCTTTAGACTTCATAGTTGACTTGAAGTACTCTGTTTATTAGAATAGAAACTGATATAAAAATATGTCAAAAAAATAAAAAGTTTCTATATTCTAGAGATCTTTTCTAGGAACTGATATTTTTTCACATAAATCCTATCCATATATATCTTTCAATTCTTAATTGTTATATATATATATATATATATTATATGGATGTGTTTTATGATCTTATCCAAAAGAAAATATGCTTTTTACTTGTGGAATATTGTGTGGCAGGGTGGGTGGACTCATTAGCCGCAAGTTTCCTTTCTGGAACGGCGATCAATATTATCAACACGACTTCATATATGAAAAATCAAGCCACCGATTTGGACATGCCGTCGAAGGACTAGTACTACTAGTCTTACATATGTGAAATACCAACAAATAATTAACTGATATATATACGTGTAAAAAATAAAAAGAAGAGAAATAAAGTACGTACAGATCCAAAGATCCATTGCCTTTCTGTACAGATCGAAAGACCCATTGCCTTTCTTAATTGCGTGTATGTTCGTGTGTTGACTCCTTAACTTAACGTGCTATTTCATTTCCAAACTTATTTAGAAATGAAAAATTCTACTTACACCTCAACGGAGATGGTATATGCGAGTCTTTTATTAAACAAAAAAAAGTATCATTTTGATAAGAATATTATTATAATTTTAAAAAAAATTAATTAAACTTATAATACAGTATCTAAATGAAGATTGTACGTAATATTACTCTTTAGAAAAGCACAACCATTTGAAATACAGATCGAGAAGTAGTACTACTACTATTTAATTGATTCTTATAATTTATGACCGATCGAGTTGGAGAAAAAAATTAATGAATAATGCTGATCATTACTTCCAAAATGATTTGGCTAAAGAAAAGGCGATCATAAATATTAAATATTCGGATTTGAAAGTGATATATGAATATTGGGAATATTGTAAAAAGATTTTATTATTAAATTGAAAACAATGATCATGTATAACTAAAGAAATTCATCTGATAAAATACCATATATTATAAAAATTCTAAAGGATCTTAATTAATTACTAATTAAAAAAATGCTAGTTCTAGTTCTGAGTAAATGTTACTTCCCCACGTGTTCTTTTCATGTTATCAAAATAAAAGGCAATAAATCAAACTAATTAGAACCAATTACGGAATAATAATTAGCAAACCTGAGATGAAACTGGTAAGGTACGCTGCTCTTTACAGCTAGCAAACCCGAGCATGATATGATCATTCATCCAATGGAAGTAGAACTTTTAGCTTTGCTAAGGTATCTTCAATTATGTTTGCAATTGAGAATTGATGATTTTCAAGTGGAAAGTGATGTTTCGTTGGTTATTCAAAGGCTTACAAAAGACGAGGAGTCTGTGTCTATTTAGAAAAGTCTAATTCTTGAGATCAATGATTTCCTAAATCTAGTTCTATTAAAAAGATTTCCTAAAGTTGTAATATAACATAGAAGCCGTATGGCCAATGCTGCAGCCGATTGTTTGGCAAAGTATTCAGGACATCTATATGACTTAATGGTTTGGTGGAACTCTTTTCTAGATGGTTTCATAGTAATTTATAAATTTTTTTAAAATAAAAAGACATTAAACAATATTTCTTTGAGTAATTAAGTCACGTTATAAATAGAATTGTAAATGAATCAATATATTCGATATCCCGCTCGATACTCGCTCGGTTAAAGTCGAATCAAACTCAACTCGTGAAAAAAAAATAACTCGTTCGTGAAAGTAAATATCCACTCGATTTTAAATGACACATATCCGACAAAACTCGACTCGACTTGGTTAAGGCTTGTTAAGACCCACTTGTTTATGCTTGAGTCGACTCATTAGCTCGACTCAATTAAAACTCATTCTTATATTGATAAATATATACATACACCTATATATATACATATATATATGTATGTATTAGCTAATAATATAAAGATATCACTTTTATAATTAAATATATAATATGTAATCTAATTACTTATGTTTATATAGTGAATATACTTTATAGGTATATTTTATAATTTGGATAATAATTAGTCGATAAAATTTAATAATTTCATATACTAGTATGTGATAACTATATATGAAATAGATATATGCTATTATATTAAGTGTATGTATTAATAATATATGTAGGCATATTATATGTTGTAATTTTGGATAAATATCAACTAGTTAGATATTTTAATTATTTATAAGTTTTTTAAAATTTTATAATTCAATTAAGATTCTACTTGTTAGTTGTATAAATTCAATATTAGATCTTTTATTTTTTTTATTTATTTAATTTATTAATTATTAAATCTTATTCAAAAAATAATAAATAATAAATAATTCGAGCTCGAACTCAACTTAAACTCTTTTGTGAGACAAGCTTGAATTGAGAGTTTAACTTATCAAGTCGTACTTGAATAAAAGATAAAAAAAAAATCTCAAGCTTAAACTCGAACTTAAATATTTTGAATCGATTCGAGTTCGATAAGTAAAAAACCGGCTCAATTACGGCACTTGTTATAAAGTAATTAGCTAGCGTTTAATGGGTTGTTTTGTTTGAAATGTTAGACGTTATCTGGTAGATCAGGAGATCACAGACAGTACAAGTTGAGCGTCCAGACAGTATATAAGGCCAGTGAGTCAGTTTTCTTAAACATTGACTATTATTCACCGACCGTCAGACCCAAAGATCGATCGACATGATACGAAAATTAAAAACAAAATATAACTAGTACAAGGAACCATTTCATCACGAGTACAGCTAGTCTCGTTCTTTGGAGTACTCATGTCCCATGTATGTGCGTGTATTCCAACGTTTTGTGAATCCTGCCGATGAAGTTGGAAAAATCTTATTTAGGGGATAGTGTTTATAATCGTATAGAATTACAATTTCTCATGGGAATCAAGTACGAAAGTTTGGTCACGACTTTTTAAAAAGCAAAGTGCGTCACAAATTTCAATACTATAATTAAATGCTGCACGGCATGCATATAGCTAATAAAAGTAGTACTGCCGATGGATATGCGAAATGTCAGAACAAGCATGCAGCTAATATTATATATATCAATATTAAATTAAGTAATTAATTGATATGAACTCGTGTGACTCGAGATTTCACTCTCATGTATTCACATTTGAAATGAAGAATATTTGTCATGCAAGGCAAGAAGGGTTTGATCTATACGGAATAGTCGGCGGCCTACATGAGTCGAATAAAATGATCCAGCAAGTTAATATTCTCTCGAATTGTTGTCATTTTAATCATGTGAAATTAGACGTCAAACGAACAAATATATATAATTATATGTGTGTGTGTGTAAAAGATATGAATGAGACAATGATATTCATGTACAAAGATGAATTGAAAAGTTGATGATCCTCGATCTTGAGAGTATCGTATAAGCTTACGACTTTATATATGCTCTCTCTCTCTCTCGCTATCAAATTGTATAGATGAGAATGCAAATTAAGCAGCACGCGGCCAACCAGCTTTCCGTCATATTTGAGATGGACCCATTGAAAATATCTGTTGTAGTATCCCCGCCACTAGTGTCCCGTTCGTTATAAGGAAAATAGATATTTGTGATCAATTATTTGTAACGAAAATATATTTATTTTAACAGAAAATAATCATTTCATTAGAATTTATTGATTACAAATAAATAATTTTCTTGTAATAGTTGGTCAACATCGATCTACGCTAGCTAGCCTCTCGTACGTACGTGTCCACAAACATGCATCTAATTAATTATATTACGATATGAGAAATGATATTTATAATTGTGAATACGCAAGTACCGTATAATCATTTTTAAAAAAAAATGTGAATAAATACTGGATCCATATGAAAAATTAATAATTTTTAATACTAAACCTTATTTTTTTCAAAACGACTGTACGGTACTTGCACACTTTATAAATGTATGTAACATTACTCATATATTATATATCTGTAAAAATTAATAATTAATGGAATAATATTCATGATAATAAGTCTCACCAAAATAATGATCATATGCAATTAATATATATAAATGTCAGTCATAAGAAATGATTCTCTATATACCTTCCACCTTCTCTTTTTCTTTATATAATCCCTTATATATAACGATCATCCTTCTTTTTTCCCCTTTTTTTTTTTTTTTTTTTTTGGGGGTGGTGTTTCTCTTTATCGGCGGAATTACGTACTTCCTAGCTAGCTATCTAGCAGGTCGTATATAAATGGATTCTAAACTATCATTAATGGAATGCATATAGATGAGTAGTACGTACATGGTCCATGGCATGAGGCCCTTTTGTTTTCGATCCATTTCATTAACCTATCAGTTAGATCATAAAATGTACGTGAAAATAGTAAGTTAACTACTTATCACTCAAAAAATTAGACACCACTCTAATTTGCGGTCATGTTTCTTGTAGAAGTACTAACCATCAACATGATCAGTATCAGATACGACCAACATGTAATATGTCTGTACTTTCTTAATTTCTTAATTATCAGTAACTTACGTTAATCATGTTGCAGTGATCTTGCCGATGGACAAAGTCAAAAGCCCGCAGCTATATATATGGCGAATGGACCAGCCTTTTTGTTGAAGAAGAAATATTATACATTCGATCAGTTGCAGTTTCTGAAGAATCAAACCGGTTACCGTTAAGCAAGAAATTAGTAGAGATTTAGATAATCTATACATTTATATATCATAGGGAACAGTTCTGGGTGCGTTAGTCTCGGGGTGCACTTGACGTAATGATTTAAAAAAAAATGAAAAAAATCAGTAGATTATTTGTCTGAAAAAAGAAAATATAAGGTTAAAAAAAGACAAAAAATAAAGATTAAAAAAAATTTAAATTTCAACAAAGTATCTAACCGCGGAGCTATTAAGGGCCTTTTGGTAAAATATGATTATTCATTAAAATCTACAAATGAGTTACACGTCAAACGATCAATGGTCTTAAGGACCTTTTGGTAAAATATGATCATTCATTAAATTCTACAAGAGAGCTACACGTCAAATGATTAAGAATTTTAAGAACATTTTGATAAATTAAACAGGACTTAACAGACTTAACATGAAAAAGGGAAAAAAAAAAAAAAAAAAAAGGTTAACGAAAAATAATAAAAGTTATTATTCACAATTAGATAACTGCTTATTATAATAGAATATGTACGTTTGTCTTTGTGTGTGACTAATTCCAACATTATAGTTGCCCAGTTGGACTTGGAAATCAAAGACTAATTGGACAGCGACACCCATATAAAGAGGGTTTAAGTGGTTAGTTAATTATGTCATCTAGCTCGTTCTATCTCCTCCCACCTTTTTAAAATTCCTCTTTCATTGGAGAGTTATAAATTCTTGATAGACTAGTATAGCATGATATATAGACTTTTGAAAGAAATGTATTTTTGAGTTCTCATTGATAATAATTAAACAGATGAATACAAGCTGGTGATATATATATAGAGATACAAAATGAATCTTTTCCTAAACATTTTACAAATAGAAATTGTGCACTGCCAAATACATTGCATTGCAAATTACAATAGAGTTTGTTGAATTCCTCTGTCAAGACCATTACAGTAGTGTCGAGAGGACATGCATGCACCAACCTAGCTATGTGATTCCTGAAGATTCTGGAGCTATGACTAATGTGTTGGAGCCTTGTGATTTGTAGGCCAACGTGGATGGCTCAATAATTCATGTCTCCTTTATTTTATTTTTTTATTTTTTAGTATTTTCTTGCCAGTATCCTCTTTTATTGCTAATATCTTTTCTTTATAAGACAAGTTATATATATATATATATATATATATTAACCTGTATAATATCAAACTAATTAATGTAACTAATTTTATTATATCAAGAAGATGATCATCAGATAATCAACCACCCTAGATTCATGTTCATGATCACTTCCAAGTACTACTACTACTACGTTGTCAATAAGATGATATTATGAAATGTGTAGTCGGTCATTATTAATCATGTTGTAAGAAACCGATCATGATCAATAAACCAAAAAAAATCATGAAATCGAGAAAATGTCAAACTCATTGGTAATAAGTCAATGACTATATTTTCTAATAACGACTCCACGTGCATGCTTTGCGGTTCAAGTGTCACTGTTCCCTTGCCATTAGAACACCCATAAATCATATATATATATATATATAGGTCAATGCCTGTCATCACGATCCCTGCTAGTATCGACGAAAATCTCTCTAATAATCGCAGATGGAATCTTATAATTTTGTTGAATGCATGTATAGTCATATAATGATCTCTAATTCAGGGGGACCACAGTAACTTGAGTCTTAAGCCATACATTAATGCCCACTTGCACAAGACTCCCAGTGCTAGTGTTCTGATCTTTCAAACTGCGAGTACGTCTTTTGAATATTCTACTGATGTAGAGAGCAATAATATTTAAAGCTTATAAGGGTCCTGATTTCGTAGCAATCAGCTTAATTTAATTTAGAAGAAATGAATTAACCTGAAAAATCCTTTAATTTCATGGTTCCCAATCCCAAATGTCAATCTCGAGATCATCTTCATGTTCCCTTTCTTTCTCCCGCTAGCCAATTTATTTTTAGTTTCATGTTATTCTCAGTACTGCATGTCCAAGCTTTTCTCTCCACGCTAATTTCTCGTTTTGCCTGCATAACTCTAACGAGTCAAAACCCCAACATCTACGGCATCCACCTTCAATTAATTCTGGAGTTTGCTTTAGAAAAGAAAGAAGTGTTGGGCGAAGAAAATGGAAACGAAAGTGTCACTGTCATTGTTTTTATTCTTTTTGGCGATAATGAACTGTGACGAAGAAAATTCAAAGAGTGAGAAGGCAATTACCAAATCAAGCACAAATGATTTCGATATGCCCGGTTTCCCACGAAACAGATCATCCCCAGCCAGTACTCATCATTGTGTTCACACAGGAAGAAAAAGTAGTATGGAAAAAAAAAAAAAAGTAATGATATACAGAAAATTTAATATATTATACAATAATATTATAAAATAAATATATTTTTATAAAATTATGTTATTTTTATAAGATATTTTATAAAAATATTTTTTATTTAAAATATAGTTGTATAGTGTTATAAAAAATGTTGTGTAAATTATTTTTGGAAAAAAAAAAAACACCCCACGTGCATCTTCCAATTTAAATAAAATAAAAGTTTATATTTTGAATCGAATAATATTCAGAGAGCTGGTCACTACGAATGATTTTCACCTTTCCAGTCAACGACTTGGATATATAATATGCGCAAATAATGTGTACTTTAATCAAATGAAACTGAGGCCCGATCGGAAGAAGTCTCCCTTGCATTCTGCACACATGTTTTGAATTTTCTCTTGGCTCATTTGAGTGCTCCAAATTGTAGGAACACAGCTTTGAGGTTCAACATGAGTGACGTCTTCGGCGTAGAAAAACTAGTCCTATTGCTGCTTATAATGACATTATAATTAGGAGTATTCTATTTATACGTAGTTTACGGCTCGTTTGGCAGTGAAATGAGATAAAATAATTTTAAATAAATTAAATAAAATATTATTAAAATATTATTTTTTAATATTATTATTATTTAAAATTTAAAAAAATTATAATAATAAAATAAATTGAAAATATTTCTATATCCAACCGATTTAATATTCTATATATCTATCATGGGCTGCATGATGAAAGCATGGCGTAGTGTAACAACAGCTTTTCATATTAATAATTACTTTTGTTAAGATAGATCGCTGACACATGATTCTCCAATAAATAGTCACTTAATCCTGAAATTGTTGCCCGGCCCTTTAAAGAGTGCAACAAATACATCCTAAATTCTTTATAATTATCTGCTTTTATCTTCTTCTAGCTTGTTTTCTGATATGGAGATTAAGATTTTTCTCATTTGTAGTTTATGCTATATATGGCGGAGATTATTATTAAAAAAAAAAAAAAAAGGATTTTCTTTGGATTATATGGTATTTGACAATTACTTTGAGACATCAATTTCAGGGCTGGCGTCCTAGTCCAACGATTGGGTTGGTGAAATATGTGAACATATTGTCAAATTTAATGTCGATTCCTTGAAATAAAAGATGGGACTTTTTCCTTCTCTTTTGGTCCCCATTTATCGGTGCACGACGACCTTCTTTCCTCGACGAGAGGGCTGGTGTGAGAAGCTCCCCAGAAGTTTACTTTGCCCAGTAATTGCGTACCTTTTGTTTTTTGGACATAAATAATTGAATGATCATTATACAATCGTTTGGTTTTGTACGGAGAACAAGGGTGTAATTACCAGACAAAGTAAATTCACCCAACCTACCGCTCATTCCAATTGTAACATCCTGACATTAGAACTAACCAAAACGTAACAAAGCGTCTACACCCAAAAGCTCCGAAATAACGCAACAGCGAAACATTTAGTATCGGTCAAAGGAAGATGGGCGCCCTGCCCTATCGGGGCGTTCATAAGGTCCTGGTCTGTTCCTGTAACTTCTTCCCTCGGTCCTTGCTGATCCTCCTCCACTTCCATACTTGTCATTGGCCCCGCGTGAGTTACCATCCCTCTCGTAGCCTCTGTCTTTGCCATAACCATTTTGAGCATAACGATCTGAACCACCATACCTATCACTTGCAAAACGATCTCCACCAGGAGGGTACCTGCATTGTTTACAAATAAGTCAGACCACAGATAACAGGATCCATGACACCATGAGGGTACCTCTGCCCTTGTAACATATCTTCATTACTATCCCAACCATATTTCACAAAACAGTACGGATAGCCACAATCATCACAACAAGGAGTCAGACCCCAACAAAATGCAGAAAGCATTACTTCTGTTAACTGTTTTGAAAATAATACCAGACGTTGGATACCTGTCACCAGCAGAGCGATGATCACGGCTCCCATATTTGTTGTCTCTGCTGTCAAACCGGTCCCTACCTCCATCATATCGATCATCCAAATAGCGATCCCCACGGCCACCAGACCCTCCAAATCTAGACCGTGAAGAAAATGAACCACCACCCCGACCTCGATCACCACCTGCTAAAGGGCAGTCCCTTGCCCAATGCCCTGGGCGCCCACACTTGAAACACTCATCTTGCCCAACAGACCTGTCTCCTCCTCCATAGCTTCCTCTGCCACCAGATGAGTAGCCTCCTCCCCTATAACCATGGTCTATATCTTCTCCCATTTTGGGTTCGGCCTTGTTCACTGAGATTACCCGATCACCAAACTCCTGTCCATGCATCTCCCGGATAGCATCTTCCATTCCCCGACGATCAGAATAAGTAATGAACCCAAATCCACGTGGTCGGCCTGTATCTCTTTCCATCATGATCTACATAAACACCAGAGTAAAGGCATCATGCCAAGCAATAATATAGAATATAAATGCAACTAATATATAGATAGCATAACATGACTTATGCATGCTCTGGCTACAGCTAAAAGTTGATGTGTTTAAGAAATACAATTGAAGTACTACCCACTCCAAAAGAGAACAGGAAGTTCATAGCAACCAACACAAACAGATCCTTGAACAAATAATTGAAAAAGAATTGGCACTTCATGTAAGTATCAAAATTAAAAGGGATAAAAACATTTCTATGAAAGGGACGTAAATAAGAGGTATTAACGTATCTCTATCCAAACATGGTGTGCATGCGCATGACTTCTTAATTTGTAAATGCTAACCAACTAAAACCGATGTACAATACCCAGGAAAAATCAAACAAATAACAGAATTTCACGATGATCAATAACAAGCAGACAATCTATGATGTATAAACAAGCTCCAAAAATCCGCGTTAACTAGCATTTCAGGCAACCATCTTTCAGTACTCCAGCAATTAACTTCTAAAGCTTGAGCCAATTCTTAAAATTAAGGAAAATGATATTGTCCATAAAATGGTGATTCTATAAAGGAAATTGACTTGAGAGTAGTAACTTCTAATACAACTGCAACTTCTAAACTTATTAGCTTGGAAAAGGTTAATTTAGATGAAAACTGATGTAGAGCTCAATACTGAAGCAGATTACTTACGTTTCTTTGCCACTATGGATATGGGAATGCAATGTGTTTCACATTGCAAAGAGTTCTTAAACAAACCAGAAGAGTCGGCAAGATGGTACATGTTCGGAGTATAAAAGGCCTTAATCCACCACACAATCGGGCCTAAAATGATTACAAAATCTCACTTACTCTGGTCAACAGCGACAAACAATCAGATTCGGTATCTTCCAATCAAGAGGCCATCTATTCAATGACAAGCATCTAAAAACGAAAATATTGGAGGTACCCATCTATCTGTCAAAATCAAACTCCCCCAGAAATAAGCATATGGTAGACATCGGGCAGCAATATTCACAAGAAACAAACATTTCTTTCAATCATTAACCTTTTCTGGATCCAGTATAATCAATATATACCATCAATATAACCAATCGGATACTGTCTTCATTTTGGAAAATACATCCAAACTTTTCCCACTGTGCTGCTGCCTTCTTCAGCAGTTCACATCAACCAGAACAAGCAAAATGATTGCAAGAATCAGTCAGATACACTGTTGAAAGATGACAGAAACTAAGAACATGTTTCAGCTGAAGAAGATAACCGACACGGCGCAAAAATAACCATAGAAAATAGAGCTAGGCATTACAATTAATACGGATAACTTTCGATTGGCATGACAATGCGTGATATGTACTAGATCTTTGTAACCTTGGATACTATAAGAGAAGTGCTACAGACACAGAGATCACACAAAAATTAACCCACAAACTAACATTACTTGATATGATACGTTAGATCTACTTTAGAATAAAAGTAGCTTTACAATCTAACATACCGCATCAAGCCACATTAGTTTGTGGGTTTACTTTTGTAAGATCTCTTTGTAACTAAAGCATTTATCTATAATAATATTGCCAAAGAGTAGAGTGGAGTAAGTAGACAACACAAAGCAGATAGCAGATGCGAGCACCAAGACTCCAAATTTGAAAAGATTCAGCATCTCAGGCAGCCAAACAAAGATGCAATACGCTCCAAACAATTGTTTTTAGACAAAGAAGTCAGTAATCCATCCATTACTACCATGTCATGAAGCATCAATATTTATTGTAGATGTGAGTACAGTTTCAGGCACCACAGCAATCCAGTCGAGACGAGTATATGCAATTTTAAGGCCAACTGTATGGATAGTCTATAGTTTCCCAAGTACAAAAACATGACATGGCATGGCAAAACTGAAACTGATACTCTAGGAAAGAACTGTATAGCTTACATACAGAGTAAAGACAAAGGTAAGGCCCATCCGCACAACCCAAGCCATGCTCAAAGAGGAATCTTGGACACCATGAGCCCACTGCACTAGCAAATGAGAGTATCTCATTGCCATCTAAACGGGCTTATTGACTAAATCTTAAGACCGTCATAGATGCGACCTCAATCAAATTATGATTAAAATCATATCTATCTCTTTGATCCTCCGATACGGAAACCAAACTGACATGAAGCACCATTGCTTCGAATCCATAAGACAAAGGTATGGACAACCTATCCAGTTGCAAAACCTTTCCTTTCCTCACATACGCTTGGATATTCACAATTCAGTCTTACTAGTGTAAAACTTGGGAGAGCCAATTAATAAGCAAGACCCATATCCTTTCATTTGGCTAAACCAAATAAAAATCTTCAAGCAAATGAGTGAACATATCACTTTCCCAAACAACAATCATTTTATTATTCTTCAGTTCCTGAGCCACAAAAGTCAGGTAGAACATCAGTAGGCTCTGCCATGGTACTTCTCAAAGTCAGCCACATCATGTGAATTGTTTTGTCTGCCAGCTCTCACGTCATTATATATCCATTCAAAATTTATGAGATTCTCTTATGGATCCCAACCACATACAAAAACCATCTTTCATTTGAGTAGATCCTGGCTTGAAAACTTTATAAGTAACAATCTGCTTAATCTAATCACAAGAATAACATTCAGTTTCAGCAACTTGAATGCAAGCACTGTGACCAAAGCTTCTATAAAAAGATCCATCTACAAAATATCAAAAGAGGGTGACCACCGTTTCCGTAAAAGAAAGACAGGGAAATTGATATTATAAAGTTATAGAAGAACGAATATAATTTATTTACTAAAGAAAACAAAAACAATATTAAAAGCCAGAAAAATGCTAATAACTTGGTGGAAATTGGAGGCAGACACATCTGAGTTTTGTTTAAATTTAGCATGGGAAGGAATAAGCAACCCAACATCTTAAATTTCAAACAATAAATACATTACTTCCTTACAAAACTTCTCTCGACTCATTCTTTGAAGGGGAAGAGGATAAATGGATTTGCAAAAGATTTGCATAAGAGGATAAGGAAACTATTCACCGATCACAAGATTTGCACAAAGAGAATCATTTGAGACATCCGTATACAATTCAACAGATCAACCATGGTAAGCTGGATAAATGGATGGCCAAGAAAAGAGAGAACAAGAAGAGGGTGGATGATGAGCCACATATATGTAATGCATTCATAACAAGTTTATTTTCAAAACCGAAAAGCTTTGCAAAACATTTAAGAAAAAATATTTTGCAGTTTCATCTACAACACAAAAACAGACAAAAATAATAATAATAATAATAGTGCCAGAGGAATTTGAGTTCTGGCACTCAGGAATCTGTCCAATGGACTGTTTGACTTCAACTTCGAACAAAAACGTTACTTGTAAATCCAAAAAAAGGCTATTAAAGACATGAAGGCTTCAAAACTGAAATGCAATTTTAATCAAACCCTAATCAACCAACAGAGAAAATCAGAGATTGCCATGTTTAATAGGCGACTTCTGTCTTTTTATTTTTTATGTTTCATGTTTAAGTATGTGAGGAAGCGAAAATAAATAAACTACATTTTACATTAAAAAGAGAGCAATAATGCGAATAAATTGTCGAAGTTTCGACTTCCCCTCTATCTTGCTTTTCCAAGTTCCAACACAATAACTCGAATGAAGTCAAGGTAAGTTCTCCGCATCGATGATGTAAGAGCACACCAAATAGAAATTCAAAAACGAATCATGTCGTTTCCTTCATTTTCTCAGAAACCAACCAGAGGACAAGAACGAAACGGGAAAAAAAAAACGAAATAAGAGAAAATCGTACCTGACATTCTAGAACTTTGCCGAAGCGGCCGAAAGCATGGTGTAGCTGTCGCTCCGTGACGTTCCACGACAACCCCCGACAAATATTCGGTTCTCTTCCTTACCAGCCATCAATCTCTCTCTCCCTCTCTCCCCCTCTCTCACCAAAAAGAATTACTGAAAGTCTGAAAGAATAATAAAATTCGACGAGCATTCAACAAAAACCAACAAACAGAAACCCTAAATATTGTCGGTTTCCCGGAAAAAATTAGAATTGAAAGGAAATAGTGCTGACCTCAGTCCTCGAGACTCCACTGCAGAGAGATCGAAGTGTTGCTCTGTACGTAACGGACCAACGGTGGTTAAATAGAGCAATTTTGTTAGCTACGATCAATCGGTCTATTCAATAGTCTACTTGGCAGTCATTTGATAAAATTCGAATCACTCGACTCTTAAAAAAAAATTTATTCGTAAAAATAGATACTCACTTAATATGTAAATGATATATACGTGGTAAAACTTGATTCGATTAGGTTAACGTTCGTTAAAACTTACTCGTTTATATTCAAGTCGATTAATTAACTCAATTCGATTAAAACTCATTTAGTGATAAATATATATATACACCTATATATACATATATATGTATTAGCTAATAATATAAGTATATCACTTTTATAATTAAATATATAATATATAATTTAATTACTTATGTCTATATAGTGAATATACTTCTTAGTTATATTTTATAATTTGTATAATAATTAGTCGATAAAATTTAATAATTTCATATACTAATACGTGAGAACCATATATGAAATAGATATATGCTATCATATTAAGTATATGTATTAATAATATATGTAGGCATATGATTTATTATAATTTTGAATAAATATCAATTCGTTAGATATTAATTATTTATAAATTTTTTAAAATTTTATAATTCAATAAAAATACTTATTAGTTGTATAAATTTAATATTAAATTTTTATTTTATTTATTTATTAATTATTAAATTTTATTAAAAATTAATAATTCGAACTCGAGATCGAGCTGGAGAATTTAATTCATCGAATTGAGTTCTAACAAAGAATAAAACAAAATCTAAAAGTCAAATTCAAATATTTTGAATCGAGCTTGGCTCGAGAGTCGAGAAACGGCTCAGCTGGATTACAGCCTAGCTAGCTTTCAGTTTTCAGTTTTCCAAACCCAACTCAACTGGATCGGGTTCTGCTCTTCGGGTTGTACATTTGGAACTTCAACGTTATCTACAGGTACTTAGGTACAATAGGTCGTAAGAGAGCCGCCGGAATTGCAGAAAGTGGAATTGGAGAAACAAATGGGAGTTAACAACTTAACAAGGCCTGCAGAGTTGTATGGGTCTAATCGCTCGATGGCCCTAAGTTTAGGCCTCGATTAACAGGGCCTATGAATCAGGGCTTTCTAGGATGAGATTTTTTTTTTTTTGATATAATTTTTAAATCTTGAGATGAATTAAGATAAATTAAAATTAAATAAAATATTATATAAATAATTTGTTTAATATTATTTTTATTTTAATATTTAAGAAAATTAAATTATTTATTTTATTTTATATGAAAATTTAAAAAAGTTATAATGATTAGATGAGTTAAGAAGAGTTGTGAAAATAAACAAAGCCATAGACGAGATTTGGGAAATAAAAGTTGCCTAGTCTTTTTTATTTATAAATCCACAGTTAATATCGTAGAAATTGGTTTTTTAAACAAAATTAAAAATCACATCTTTAATTATACAGTTTTTTTATATTAAAAATCCATATTAACTTGTAAATAGAATTTTTCAAAAATCACTCTCACAAAAACAAACAATCAATTCACAAACTTTTTTGGGGCCTGACATAAATACCCGGGAATTTCATATTTAAGCTTATAGACTACATTTTGCAACCTGATTTTTGAATAACGATGGAAAGGAAGATGAACAATAGGTAAATTAAGAAAAATCTCGTTTTTGGGTGCTGAATTGAAGCAACACTTGTACATCTTTGAGAAATGAATTCAAAATGCATCACATACTTGGCACAGTTAAATAATTACATCATATGAGAAATAGAATGTACATGGGATGTACATGAAATGGCGTACTTGTCAACCAAAGATTGAATCGTGTTACAATTGCAGACTTTGCTTATCTTATTCGGGCAGAAGGGGCAGCCTAGTAACACTTGTACCCCCACCACTGCCAGTTAGGGATGCAGAGTCTGTTTCCTTTCGAGAGCTTGAACTAGATTTAGCAGACTTAGAAATGTTTTTCCTGCTCAACCTTTGCGGGAGAATCTGCAGCCTGGGATTCTGCTCTGTACCCGAGTTCTCAGCAGCCAGCTGATAGCTTTCCACCAGTTCAAGCTGCCGGGCTATTATTTCGGAGCATCTAGGGAGAAGCTCCACAGGCTCTCCACCGGGAATCACAATATACTCAATTGCAAGTCGAACCTCCTATGAGAAAAGAAAGATTCAATATAATAAAACAGTCATATATGATCACATTTTTCATATAATAAGGTTACTAACTTGCTACAAAAGTGAAAAACGGGAATTGTTGCTTGAAGTGATCATGTAAGTATCTAGACCAGTAATCATCAAAAGATATCTTATGGTTGAGCTGAACCAAATGATGGAATGAATTTATAATGCAAAATAGTTAAATGGGAAATGAGTCGCACCTCCAAGGCATCAATCTCTTCTAGCGATGGTTTTCTTTTTGGGGCATCATCTTCAATTTCAATGTTAAAAGAATTCCTCGGCAGTGGCTTTGATACTGAGCCTACTGGTTCCATTTCAAGAATCATGCGAACTGCCTTGACCAGCTGTGCCATGGTATTTGACTGCTGTAGAGAAGTTAAATGTGTGATTGGTGGAGCTTTGAAGTATATTTAATAAAAATAAAAAATAAAAAACAATGAAGCAATAGAAGTCACTTTGATAACAAATATCGGCAACTGATGGAATTTTGCTACACCGCGGATCCATGAGTTCTGCTTCATCTCTGAACTGGATGCTAGAATTGCATCTGCTGTTCCAATGTCGTCAGTTACGTCTATTTCATCTTCAAGCCCCATTACTTTTGCTACTTGTAGTAGATCAGCTTCAAGGATCTGAAGACATCCATCACAAACAAAAATATAAGGAAAAGTTCCAACTTTTCCCTCTGACTTAAGTATAAAATTTTAACGGCTTCTGAAATAAGGTGTAATCCTATGATTTCTAAAGAATGAATTATTTGTAAAATTTACGTTTTCATCAAAAGTAAATTACTCTCGACAATTATTTAAAGTAACAGAATACTTTTTTTATTGATAAGCAAAATTTTATTGAGCCTAAAGTAGACAAGGGCCTGAGTATACAGGGACACATACAAGAACGTTTAAAGTAAGAGAATACTGAAGATGAATGAATAAAAACGTAAACTTGAGGAAACTACCTTGTAAGTATAGACTGACACTGGTGAGCTACTCTTCTTCACAAATCTACCAGTGCTTTGTTTCTTAGACTGAATAGAAGAATGGCCTGAATCATCCTCATCAGAATCAATCTCAGCGCTTATACTTTTATAATCAGTCGTTGCAGATTTTTCTAGAGGGCTACTTTCAAGGATCAGAGTAGACTTCAAAGAATCAATAGCATCAACATCCATTTGACGAACTTCAAACAGAGAAGATTTTCCTATTCCCAATAAAAATTCATCGTTGTTAGTTTAACTATCGACCAAAAAGTTCAATCTTCAGCCAAAAATGTGAGTATAACATTACATAAGAATCAATTCAAATATTCCATGGAACAAAGAGCACAATACCTGCTAATATGGCATCTACTGTAGCATCTAAACTGTGATGAACACGACACTCAGTTTTAGATATCATCTCAACAGCACATGTAAATGTAGGAGGCCCTTTCCTTTCAAGTATTGTCTTCTGCACTTTCCTTCTTCTTGCCTCCTCATCTCCAAGAGTTACACTCTGTTTAGATAAATAACTCATTTTGATCAATAAAATTTCCTTTCTTGGCCAAGGACTACGGTTAGTGAGATCCCCACTCAATGGAATCTTCTACGTTTAGTATGGATCCCAGTGGAATATGATACCAGTCATCAACTTCAACTTTGCAAGATCAACAGACGATTAACCTTAAATAAAAAAAGAAAATATAAATCCATATGAGTGAATGAAGACTGAAATAGAAGGAATCACTTTGCACCTCTATGCCACCAACAAGGATCTGCAGAGAGGGATTCTTTATTATGTTGTCTATTGTCATTCCATGCGCTGTTCCAACAAGTTGAACTCCTCTTTGAGCAATAGTACTGGCTGCCAGTGCTTCAAGCTCAGTTCCAATTTCATCGATTATAATGGTTTCAGGCATATGATTTTCAACTGCTTCAATCATAACCTGAAAGGAAGCCGAACGGGAAATATAGGATCACTAAAATTAATGATTGTCAAAGCTTTACAATTTTGGAAACAGCACAAACCATATGACAGGACACGATGCTTACATTATGCTGCATATGAACGTTTGGAACTTGCATCCTTCTTGCACGACCTATTCCTGTGTGCGGGACATCTCCATCACCTCCAATCTCGTTAGATGTGTCCACGATGACAACACGCTTCCTTAATTCATCTGCCAACATTCTAGCAATTTCTCTGCATAAGCAAACCCTCCTCAGATATAAAACGGATGCATTTTTTATGAGGATGAAGAAAGGATCATCCCATACGAGAAGCTCAGGTCAAGGCAATTATTTAAGCAGATACCAAAATGACCATCAATTCAGTAGCTTGATTTCGTGAGGACCTGATTAACGTAGTCTTGCCGACCCCAGGAGGTCCTATGACTAAGATGGAACCTCCCCCTCAACCAAGTCTCGTACAATCTCTGCACTTCCAGATACAGCTCGACCAACCCGGCAAGTGAGGCCAATGATTTGCAGTTTGCGGTTCCGAATTGCGCTTATACGATGTAAAGAGTTATTGATGCCCGAACGATTGTCGTCCGAAAAATCACCAACCTAAAAGAATCAAATAACTCCACATTAAAATCTCTAATAACCAACTAGTATACCATAATAATGTGATCTGAATATTTTTTCAATCATTGTTATCATGCAAACTTATTCCAGCATTCTTCAATAATCAGCACACGCAACGTTGACCATTCAATTAAATATAGCTTATAAAAGTGCCTCAGTAATATTAAAATAGTTGAGTCGCTATCTTTCTAAACTACTCGATTCAAACTACTTAAAGCCTAGTGCAGAAGCACCCAACGAAAAGTATTAAAAATGATGCATTTTCATGCGAGAACACCAATCGCGCTCAATCTCCAGAGAAATGTTCCAAGTAAACAGACGACTTTGATCACCTTGGATATCGCGTGCCGTAAATCTTCATGCTTCACGGGCTGATCCGAGATCACCCAATCACCCGAAGGAAACCTCGCGAGAGGCTTCCTTCCCAAATCCATCACAACCTCAATCAACTGCGCGAGCTCCTCGTGTCGATACAGCTCCCTACTCATCCTCAGGGGCAGCAGTTCAAGGAACAGCTCGAGCTCCGAAGCGGCCTCCGGCCGCGAAGTCGAAGCCGAATTCGGAGAAATCGACGGCGAAAACGCGTTTCCAGGAACGAAACGATCGGACGGCCTCCGGATTTCCGGGGCCGCCGATTTGGACGACGACGAGATTCCTGTACGGGGGCGACGCGTTCGACGAAATGACGAAGAGATTGTGGAAATGAAGTTGGAGTTCTTGAGGTACGTGAGGGTGGAGGTAGGGATTTGGTGTGCCGAGTGCCATGAGGAGTGCAGATCAATCAGCACGAAATGCGAATTCAAAGCTCTCATGCTTTGTGTCGTTCCCTTTTTTTTTTTTTTTTCCCTTGACTCTCGTTTTTCTTTCTAGTTTTTTGGTCGGCAATAAAGAGAAGAGAGAGGATTGAGATTATGAAGAAGAAGAAGAAGAAGAAGGGAGAAGATTCGAAGGGATCTCCTCTGGGGTAGGAGGATAGGCGGGGGCCACGAAGAGGCCAAACAAGCAACTGCTGAAGAGTGAAGACCGTTGAAGGTAAGGACGTTGTACCACGTGGGTGCTGCGGACCACTCATGTTTCGAGAGGAAGAGTTGTGTCCGCAACTTCTCTGTCTTGGCATTTGCTGATATATGTTTTCTATCTATTTTCCCTTTTCCCTTTTTTTCCTTTTTTAACTTTTATTATTTTGCTTGAATATCAAGTTGCACGATTTTATTTTTGTATATATTTTCTTTTTTTCTTTAATGACTTGGGGATACCGCTTGATTTTCATTATTTCTGAGTTACTTTCGGTTATATTTAAAAAAAAAAAAAAAATTCCCTACGTTTTAGATTTTCATTTTGACAGGTCCTCGTTTGGATGTTGCAATAAGACACAAAAATCTGAGGTAATTTAGTTCGATCAAATATACTTGGTATCTAAACTTGTTAAGATTTATAAACAATATATACTCATCCTAATCATTCGCTTCTTTTCTTAATATTATTCATTAATGAGATCAAACATATTTATTACATGGACAATCCTACAATAAAAAGTAATGTTATATACAATCTTAAAGTACGTAAATAATGTATAATTATTTATTTATTTTTTTATTTTTAAAAATTGTGCGACACTTATTATAAATATAATTTATTTACAATAAAAGCTACCTGAGCGAAGAGAGTATGAGGGGCACAAACCTTGAGGTCAACGGAAGAGACCTCTAGGCCTTTTCATTTTTACATTAGATTTTTTTAATTTTTCTTTTTCAATTTTATAAGGTGATGTAACAATAATGTATATACACGAATTTCAATCAGCATTGTTGATGGCATTATATTGTGAATCTCATTTAGTATACAAATGACTGTTGTTATTGTAACGTGCTCGACTCAATCCAACATTAAAAGCAACTAACTTTAGCCTTTTCTTATAAAAAAATATAGGCTTTATGGGCATATTTCTCACCCACTTTATAGCTCATAACTCCGATAAGAAATTTTAAATGATCTAAATCCGAAGAATGGTATCCATTGCTAACACTTCTTAGCGGCTAGAAAGGATATTTTGTGAACAGTGACTCACAACATAGTGGAAAGGCATGTCAACTACTTGATAGCATCGTTAAGGAAATTATGCAACTAGAGCAGATCTGCCAAGTCTGTACAAAACAGCTCGCCCTATGCATAATGCATTTGATCATTTACAATCAGGAGCTGGTCGGCACCTAACTCCAACAGACTTGAAAGGCTGTAAAAATATGCTTAACTGTGATAGAAAACATTAGTTAGATTTCTTATATAACTCCTATTCCCACCCCATCAATCTATTTCTGACACCCTCCTCGAGCTTTTTCCTTGACAAGGAACAACCATCCCCTTCATCAAGAAGAATTCTATAAACTTCCCACTCCCGACCGCTAATCATGTGTCTCCCTATCTCCACCTGTGAGAAGAACAAGGCAAAAAATGGAATTCAGCATCACATTTTATATTTTTTAGGATATCGTACCCTATGAAACAGTATATGAATGGGTTAGAGCTAGTACCGAAAAGATGCTTGTGTTGAGCATCTTGAGAGCAAGAGTGACATCATAAAATACAAGTGGACGACCCCTGCCAGACAATTCTACAGGGTTAGCTACCACCAGCTCGGTGTCAGGGCCCCGGCTCACCACAGACACTCTAAGAGGACGCAAGAGCTCCATTCTTAGGCGAGAGCACAATGAATTTTGCTTGTTGGGATCAATAATCTTTTTCTCGTCTGCTTGCCTTACGAATAATTCTACTTCACAACTTCGTTTTGAGTTCACAAAGAATCGTCCATAAGAAACCTGGCACAAATTTTACATTAAATCCTCATTCAAATTATATGAGAATTGAGAAATAACATAACTTCCTAAGTTGTTCCTTCCGGGTTGTCCCACCAATAAAAAAAAAATGCTTCACAAAGCCACAAAGAACATAAATGATATAAAGTTCTTCATAATATTTGCTTATAATTTACCTGAATGTTGTAATCCTTTAGGGTTCTCATGATATCATAAACAAGACCTTTGTGATCCTGACAGTGGATTTGAACAAGTGTGTGGGAGGGACTGAGGGTGTTATCCATTGTCACAGATATAGGGTTGGAGGCAATAGATCCACTTGGGCGTCCGTTGGGAAGCTCTAAACTGAACATATCCCCAGTGATTGCAGAGGGAAGAAATGGAGAACCCTGTGAGCATGCAGTAACTTCTGGGCCAACTAATTCAATCTCGCAACTCATAATGGTATCCCTTAATGCAACTCTCAAATGATGGATTGTTTCCTCCTGCCTCTTTTTGGTATGAAGAAGTTCCCTGATGAAAAAGAACAATCGGATAAACTACTTTCAAGGAAAAAAAAGCCATAAATGTTTTTGAATAAAAACCTCCTACTCTCACAGACAATAATCAATGCCTCACAGAGAGACACACACATCAGTTGCTGCCACATACAGAGACTTATACCTAGATTCTGCATATCACTTGAAACCAGCACAGGCACCTTCTCTCTAAAAGTAAAAATGTTTGTGGAATTTTCAAGAACATGGAAGAACTGAAAAGAAACTAAAGGATTCGTACATCCAGTTAAAAAAGGCTACCGACCATAGAGCTCCATCAGTATGAACCATAATTAGCCAAAAATCAATTTTTGACCTATTTATAAAAGAAAATTTTACTAAATATAAATAGAAATGTCATTAGTACAGAAAAACATGGATTCTTTTTTATTTTCAAATAGCATGAGTCAATACCTATGAATTCATACCAGTCAAATCAATAGGGTTTTAAGTAATGAAAGATGAGAGAATGAATTAAACTTCTTCTATACAAATTTCTGCTATCCAAAGGAAAGATTATTGGCAGAAATTGCAGGACGGTATCAAGTGTGTCAGATATGACGGTGCTATAGAAGCAAGCACAAGAAATATGGAATCTCCGAACATGGTTGTCAAAAGTTTAAAAAAATATATATAAAAAAAAAAAGTAAAAAGAAAATATCGCAAGATGTAAAATGGAGAAGCAATGCAGATGGAAGCAGAAATACAAATGGAGGTAATGGGAAAAATTGAAGGAGAGATGCAGCATCATCATTAAGGCAAAAGCAAGGATGACAAACCTGGTATCTGTCACAAAAAAGAGGTCCATAACTCTCCCATCCGGAGTAGTGGATACCTTCACTCTCTTTATAGTTAGTTCCAGCTCGCAGAGAACCTCAGTTACATCTATAGAGGAAAGGTATAAAAAGTTAAAAGTCAAATAGGGGAAGGAAAGGATCTATTTTTTTCTTCTTCAGAATGAAAACAAAAAGCAGACATTTTTCCCTTTATGCTAATTTTAATGTTAAAGTAACAAGTGATGCACTACATACTAATAATTTTATTTACCTTCAAATCCTACCACTTTTGTTTCCATAACGTAATTTTTATTAATCCAGTAAATTTAACAACGATTTTTCTCCATTTCCTCCTGCAGGGTTCCAAACCCAAACCAAACCAATTCCGGCAATTTCATTCAATTAATGCCTATGTAGCGCTATGCACATCAACAAGTGTAGACAATGATGAAGCCATCACTTTTGTTTATCATTGCAAAAAAAATGATGATCAACATCCCTCTTAAGCAATTATCATCACCATTAATTTTTTCAATTAATTCAATATGTGCTACATATCCTTTTTCCAATGGGGAGTTTCAAAGCAGGCACGAAAGTTTCCACAACAACAAACATACCATGCAATAGACCCTTCCTATCATAGCAACACCAGAATTTCAAGAGGAACACGTCTGGTTGCTTGGGTTGCTGGTTTTCCGGCCGGAAATAGGATATCCCTGATGTCGACAAATATGAAGGACACACCTCCAACAGTCTCTTCTTCAACAAGGCCCACCTTGTTGTTGGTCTCCCCATCACCCAGAACACAATGTAGCACCATTTTCCATCCGTCGAAGCATCTTCTCCGCAACAACAGCAAGCAAAAATAGATGCACAATCACCAATATATTCGTCAACAAAATTAAAGAAGACATTTAGAAATCTAAACGACTATCAGATTCTTTAGAATCTAATATCCAAAGAGAACGCGCGGAAAATTACACTTTTTGTTCCGCCTCGAATCTTAGATTTCAACCCGGGATCTCAATGAAAAAAACAAAAAATAAATAAAGAAGAAGAATCACAATCGCCCATCGACGCTTGTCGAGAAAATCAGAACCCAGAGCAGAATTTCCAGGAAGACGGTAGGGAAAAAACGATTAAATCACAATGATCCGTCATTTATTTGGCTACAGATCCCACACACACACACAGCCTATAACCCTTACCTCCTCGAGAAATGCTAAGGCCGAAGAGCAATATAATCCTGCACAAATCACACCCCAATCCAGTCTTGTCCGGACAATTCACAGTAATGACAGTGGGATCTCCCGCCTTCTCCGCCAGCCTAATCTCCACCACGTCTTCGTACAGAACGCCCATTCCAACTCCTCCTCCTCCGATTTCGCTTTATTCCTTTCTCTTCCGGCCCTCGATTCCTTTAGTCTTGTTTCGATTCAGACCCGGGTGGGACTGTTGTTAATCCTCTCTCTCACTTTCGGGTATTGTTGTAGATTCCGCCAAGAGAAGCCCGAGGAAACAAGGAAATAAACAGACAAACATGGAAACGCCAGAACAGATTGAAGGGTTTTGCCCCACCCGTTTTATTGGTGCTTTTTTCCTCTTTCTTTTTCGTTCTCTTTTCCTTTTTCCGGTATTTCGAGAATTTCTCGGGTTTCCTTTTTCGCTAAAGGAGGAGATTATGGGAATTGAAAGTCCTGAACGCTGTGATCTGGTGGATTCGGTATTAACTGAGATCGATGAGCTTTTTGTTTTCATTGGATTCGGGTCATTGGCCCAAAAAGTAAGTTTCTTTTTATCTTCAAATCGAGTTAAAAGTTAAATAAATTATTATTAAAATATATTTTTTTAGTATTATTTTTTTAAAAATTAAATTATTTATTTTATTTTATATAAAAATTTAATAAAATTATAATGATTTTATGAGATGAGAATAATTATGAAAACAAACGAGAATTTAATTAAAAATATATATTAGTTATAAATATATTTATTGTCACACTAAATACATCATTTATAAGATTATTAGTTAAATTTTTTATAACTATAATAAATAAATATTATGCTTGCAAATGGATTTATAAATAATAAAAGGAATTGTTCAAATGCTTATATTGGAAAAGGATCTTTTGCCATAATGATTCTTCCATAATTATTTGATGATCCTTTATATATATATATACACATATACACATTAAGGAACGGTTCCGAGTGCATTAGTCTCGGAGTGTACATAATATAATGATTTAAATAGAAATAAATAAAAAATTTAGTGACTTATTTGTCTGGAAAAAAAAATACAAAGTTAAAGAAAGATAAAAAATTAATATTAAAAAATAAATATAAACTTCAACAAAGTATAAACATTGGTCTGCATCCATATTGGATTATCTATTTACTCTCTATATGATAATAAAATATTATTAATTTTATAATTTTAATCTTTATCACATTTTATAGTTATACTAATTAAAATATTAATAATAATTATATTATAATCAAATTAATAATATTCAATATTAATATTAATAATAATTATATTCTATTAAGGATCTTTTGGTAAAATATAATTCTTCATTAAATTCTACAAGAGAGCTACACGTCAAATGGTCAATGGTCAATGGTCTTAAGGACTTTTTGGTAAAATAAGATCTTTCATTAAATTCTATAAGGGATCTATACATCAATGGTTAAAAATTTTAAGGGTCTTTTAGTAAAACATGACTTAACGGACTTAACGGAAAAATAATAAAAGTTAATGGAAAAAAAAATACTATTCATAATTAGACAGTCACTTATTATAATAGAGTAGATATATTATAATGTTGGAAACTCTTGCTGATCTGTTTCCTAAAGTGTATACTAATTTCGGCCCAAATTGATGTCTTTCTTTTTTCCAAGTTTGCAGAAAGGGAACGAAATATCGAAAATCATGGCATGTTGTCTTTTGTGCAACATTGGTCACAACATTTTAACCCCTCTTCCTAAAAGAGATCATGTCCCATTGTAGGCAATTGTTTCTGTTTGAGATGTGAAACAAGCCAAATCAATTATAATTAAATATTCAAGCTTCCATTATGGGATTGAGAATTTTAATCCAACTATTTTGGCAACAATATCATCAACAAGTACAAGGACTCGTTTGAATAATGAGACAAAATAATTTTAGATGAATTGAAATAATTTTAGATGAGTTGAATAAAATATTGTTATACTATTATTATTATTTTAAGATTTAAAAAAATTAAATTATTTATTATATTTAATGTAAAAATTTAAGATATTTATAATGATGAGATGAGATAGTTTTTATATCCAAACCAGCCAATAGGATTTGCTCTTTTTAATTGGTAACCATTTTGAAAAATTAAAGATAATTTGCTCTTTTCTGATTTTTTGGACAAGTTTTAAAAGGCCGTAATTTTATATTTTTTAAGAGTAAAGGGATAGATTATAATATTTCAATAAATTGTGAGATATTGACAGAATTGGAAGTTTGGAAAGACATTGAAGACAACAAAATAGGATTGGTACGTGCATTAAAAAATATATATATATATATAATTATAAGCGATTCGGTATATTAATATATACATTCATTTAATATAATTGGTCAGAAAGTAGATTTTATTAAAAATAATATTAATTTAAATTTAAAAGATAAAAATAATAATATTAATATACAGATTGATATGTAAATTTACTAGTAAATAATAAAATTAAAAAAAAAATTCAAAATACGACTAAGTAATTATACCGCCTTGGAGTAGATAATGACATTATTTACTGTGGAAGTGGGGCCCAAGTGCTGGAGATATTTTTGTAGCTGAATGGTAGTTTTCGTTCGCGTGTTTATTCAAATCGATAGTGACATTGATGTTACAAAAATCAACATTGATAAGTCATACAAATTTTCTTATAAAAATGTGCACTGTCAATGATGCTACAACTCCTTATAGGTACCAAATTTATGATCTCTATGGATTGCATTTGACCTATGGAGGTAAAATTTACAGATAAATATTTTTGTCACAAATTAATTATACAAAAATAAATTTATAAATTAATATGAATTGATATGTATGTCAAATTATAAAATTATTTTTATTATAAAATAAATTTCATAAATTTCATAAAACTACGTCAAGTTATAAATTTATTTTTATTTCTGTTTACGTAATATGTTTCAAATCTATAAAGTCCATATACGTAACTGTGCAAGTTCATATTCATACCAACGTCCTTCTCCTCCTGCATGACCCAAAGAATAAGAGTAATGATATGGGAAATGCTTCTCCCACAGAAGGTCACCGATTGCAATTTTTTTTTTTTTACTTAATTGTTAAGTAATTATTTTAAAATAAATTTTTATTTTTTAAAAATATTTAATGAATTTAAAAAAATGTTTAAAAAAAAAAGAAAAAATATTTTTTTTTTTTTTGCTTATTTCGGTAGACTCCCTGCGTGGAAACACCGGCCGTCTGCAGAAATAGCACCGTCCTAATCATATATATACAATATTTTTTATAATACATATAAAATAAAGATATATTTATAAAATGATATTATTTTTATATAATTGTCTGTTCATCATTTTTATTTGAACAAAGCCCACCATCAACTGCCACGGTCGGTCGATCAATTTGAAGTGAGTTTCAGCCAGAGGCACCGAAAAAGTGACTAATTTAAGTTATTAAATAGTCTATTTTATTTATTTATTTATTTATTTATTTTTTTAATCATTATAAATATTTTAAAAAAAATAAAAAAATTCATAATATCGTTAAAAATATTTTTTTAATTATTAAATAAAAAAAAATCATTCGGGAACCCCTTTTTTTTTCCGGAATTCGGTACCCATTTGGAGTAGCCTCTGAGCATCCGTACAGTCGCCACCCAGAAAGCCCAGAAACGAGCACAATCCCACGTAATTGATTGCCTATGACTCCTATGACAGGTTGATGCCGCGCTATATGTATAAACTAGAGCTCCACGTGTTCTTCTCTTGCTAAGCTGAGTTCCACGTGTTAAATAGCTAAGACTTGGTCTGCATGGAACCGCCGCCGTCTTGTCGGCAAAAACTGTTCATACCCTCTCGAAGATCTTAGAGAAGTCTACGAGCAAGAGCGCTAATCAACTAGCTAGCTAGGTAGCCGAGGAAGATGAACGGGCAAGGTTCAACTCTAACGTGCACGGTGTGTGTCGCAGTTCTAACCTGCGCTCTGACACTCTCTGTAGCTCTCCACGATACCCCGCAAAACTCAAACATATTCCAAGTCACGGCCAGAAAATTCTTGGATAACGATTTGCTGGGCACCGAGAGGAACTTCGAGGTTTTCATGGAGACGTACGGGAAGAGGTATGCTACGAGGGAGGAGTATCTGCACCGCCTTGGGATATTCGGCAAGAACATGATCAGGGCCGCCCAGCACCAGGCGCTCGATCCCACTGCTGTCCACGGGGTCACGCCGTTCTCCGACCTATCCGAGGAGGAGTTCGAGCGGTTGTACACCGGAGTTAGAGGCGGGCCCCAGATTACCGTGGTTAGGGAGAGTGTATCTTTGCCGGAGGAGGCCGAGGTTCGCGGTTTGCCGGAGAGCTTTGATTGGAGGGAGAAGGGAGCTGTTACTGAGGTCAAGTTGCAGGTAAATTAAATTATTAGTTGTAGTGTGACTATTACAATATCAACGTCGTCGTTGTTATTGTTATCATGATTATTATTATTATTATTATGTTTGCTTGTTACTTGCATGGTGATCAACTCGAAGTCAACCTCCAACTGATGGATGAGCTTTATTTTTCGTATTCGAACAAAATTGAAGCTTGATTGTATACTTCTCCCCTTACTGCAGGGTTTGTGTGGATCATGCTGGGCTTTCAGCACAACAGGAGCTGTGGAAGGAGCCAATTTCATAGCAACCGGGAAGCTTCTCAATCTCAGTGAACAACAGCTTGTTGATTGCGACCACACGGTTAGCTACTACATCTCTCACCCATAATTCTTCTTAGAATAAAACTACTAATTGACCGTTCTATTTAACCGTTGGTTAAATTATTTCTAAAAAAATAACTTTTAAGTGTATTGATATATTTTTTTATTTTTTAAAATTATTTAAATGTATTAAAAAAATATTAGAAAAAAACTATTGGCATGCCGCCCAGTAAAACCGAGACGGCATAATAGTTCCACTCTTCTTCTTATTTAGCTTGGAATATGAACCACATGGAGTTCATGTTTCTCCTTGTTTTTTTATTGACCAATACTTCTAAATAATATTGCATGGATTCAGAAGCATTATATATATATATATATGTTGCATACAAAAGCTCAAACTTATATATATTTTTTATTCCAAATGAATGTTTTTGAAGTGCGATGCAACGGAGAAGACTGCATGTGACAATGGATGCAGAGGAGGCCTGATGACGAATGCATACAAATATTTGATGGAGGCAGGAGGGTTAGAGGAGGAGACTTCATACCCCTATACCGGGAAACGGGGTGAATGCATGTTTAAGTCAGAGAAAATAGCCGTCAAAGTTGTCAATTTCACCACCATCCCCGTTGATGAGAATCAAATTGCAGCATACCTAGTCAACGACGGTCCTCTTGCAGGTAATCTTTCATGAGCTAGCTCAGACAAATTAAAGTTTAATAATCTCTCATGGAAGATAGGCGTATTTTAATCCTAAAAATACTGATCAAAACTTGATCCCTGAATTAATTATGCAGTTGGGTTGAATGCGGTGTTCATGCAAACGTACATTGGCGGTGTCTCTTGCCCACTTATTTGTGGCAAGAAATGGGTGAATCACGGTGTATTACTCGTGGGGTATGGTGCAAAGGGATTCTCCATTCTCAGATTCGGTAACAGACCGTATTGGATCATCAAGAATTCTTGGGGCAAGAAATGGGGCGAAAATGGCTATTATCGCCTTTGCCGGGGCCATGGTATGTGTGGAATGAACACAATGGTCTCAGCAGTGGCCACTCAAGTTTCCTAAAACAAGCTTTCTATATATACACTAGTACGCGCGCGTACTCCTCCTTGCTCCTTATTGGAAGGTTAAGAATAAGTATAAATAATTATATGTACTGCATAGAAGTCATGTTCTGCAAATGCATGAATTTGTTAATATTACTTTTTGAGTAATGATATATGTACAATATATTGTACAACATATTATATAATAATATTATAAAATGAGAGTATTTTTATAAAATGATATTACTTTTTTAGACTTTTTATAAAAATATCCCTCGTTTCAAACATAGTTATATAAAATATTATAAAAAATATTGTGTAAATCATTTTCACTTCTGAACAAATGGGGAAAGAACCAACAGCTTGATTTGTATTATGTAGGGGACATATTTTTAGATGAAACAAAACGAATTTTAGGATTGAATAAACTAAATACTCATAAGAGACGATCACCTATTCGTTCAGTTTACGCATGATCTGCATCACATGAGATGACGTAGCAACGCTGCAACATGTTCCATGCATGGCAGTCCATAGATTTAAAGGAAAAAAACAAAAAAAAAAAAAAAACAAAAAAGAGTCCGACCTGCCGGATTCGAACCAGCGACCTAAGGATGTCTTTCAGGTTTAGACCCACTACAGTCCTCCGCTCTACCAACTGAGCTAAGGTCGGTTTGCAAACAAATGCAATTATTTTTATAATATCATTTTTCAGTCTATGCCCATCATAGATAACTATCTATTTTTTCGGGACCCACTGGTCTCCCCTTTGATTAGTAAAAACAATTCTCTTATCTATAAAAGGAAAATGGAATTATGAAAAAAATATATTAAAAATTTGAATTGTGATGATAAATTTGTTGACCTTTTTCTAATTGGACACATAAAAAAAACACCACATGCATTATATAGTTTATGGCCCGAGTTTGACGATGTTGTTGCAGTTTCTGTGTTCTTACAGATGTTTCAGATCAAATAGCTCGTTTGGTTTTGTTCTTACACAAGAAAAAGACTATCTCTATTTCATTTTATTTCATATAATTATTATAATTTTTTTAAATTTATACATAAAATATAATAAATAATTTAATTTTTTTACATATCAAAATAAAAATAATATTAAAAATTTATATTATAATAATATTTTATTTAATTTTTAATAAAACATTTCACCTTGTCTAATCTAAACTTACGTAATCAAACGAGTCAATATCAGGAAACGGAAACGAAGAGTTAAAATTTTCCTTCTTTTTGGAACCGTAAAAATTTACCCATTTTAATGAAATCTTCAAGTTATGCATTAAAGGACGTCTCTTGTCGGCGGGTAACTCTCAAGTGACCAAATTACCCTCGTACATTTTTTCAATTTGCATTTGGTGGTGGTAGGTTGAGGTATTTCTGTCATTCCGCTCTTACAAAGCCTACGGGCCTATCTATCCAAATGCACATCCACGTCAGGAGCGTAGACATTAACTGTGGGGAACACAGAAATGTAAAGAAACGGGACGCGAAGAAAACAATAAACTTGCAGAGAAAAAACCAGTTGTTCTAAATCCTCTGTTGCCTATTATTACCCACATACGTTTATTAAATATCTGTTAGTTGCTTCCTCTTCTCTCCCTTCCTCTCCTCTCCCTCTGTATATCAATCTCTGGAATTATCAAGTGGCTCTGTACCATGTGTACAACGAGGTATGACCTTACTGTTTCATTCTTTTTTCTTATTTATTTATTTATTTTTCATTTGTTGCTTCACCAGTAAAAGGCTTCTGTATAAATCGGATATGGGTTCGTTTTACTTTTGCTATTAAGGTCTAATGCATTGCGAAATTTGGGAGCTTACCTTTTCTTTTGGGGGATGGGGGGTTGAATCTGTAGTGGGGAACCGTTGTACTTTTCTTTCGACGGGCTTCGACTCATAATATTCTTCAATCCGTTGTGCAATAAATTTCCTGACATTTTGAATGGAATCTCGTAGGAGCGTGAGTGGTTTCTGCAGAATCTTTAGCTCAGAGATTTGTGCTGTATAACTGCCTTTTCATTTTCTTCTTCTTTTTTTTTTTTTTTTTTTTGGGGGGGGGGGGGGGTGTGGGGGGGAGTATGTTGTATGGATAGCTCATAGCATGCAGTTCTTCATCTATTTATTTGGTTTCACCTGATCTATGCATGTATGCATTTAATGTGGAAATTGTAGGCGTGTGGGGGTGAAATTTTCACCGTTTATTGAGCGGTCTGTGTTGAACAAGAGATGATTTTCAAGCTTTGATGCTTGTCAAAGTTGGGTGTTTTATGTTCCTTTTGATCTGTCTGTGGCAGCGGATCGTGTTAAAATACATGGGCTATTCCATATAGAGACAGCCTTTTCTTGGGTATTCTTGGGGTTAACGAATGTCTTTCTAGCCACCTGTGAACCCGGTGGGCTGCCTGTGTTTTTTTTTCTGATTTTCTAAAGGGTTTATTGGGGGAGTTGTGAAAGGTATCTTCAGAATAAATTTTATGTATGCAAAACAAGGAAATTGGTTCTTGCAGTTGAATGTGGTGACAGTTGATAGTAGTTTACGCATTTAAATTAATGCTCACATACTTCGAAGTGAAGAGAATGGAGGACATGGTACCTTTGGAATTAACTGGAATATGTTTCTTAAAAAAACTGAAGTCATATCTAGATTGCCTCGTAAAGTTGCATTGGTATGCAATATCAGAAATATTGTTTAAAGATTTAAGCCTTGCACATGGCCTTGTGGTGAGGGAACAGATCATGTAGCTTATTGTATTGAGAAGAAGCTCTAGTACCTTATAACTTTGGCTTTATCTCAAGAAATTTGTTACCTATCTAAACATTCAAGACATGCTTCGAAATTTGGGATATAGTCTGGCCTTTGGAGTCATTTCATCTCATTAAATTTATATGAAGATCTGGTTATGAGTTACAGTTAAAACTGATACTAGTTTCAGCAGGAGTTCTTATCAAAAGGACAAACTAATTTCAATGGAAGTGAATAAAGGGGAATAATTGAGACGGGGAGAACAACAAAGCCTTTTGAAAGAATATATCTCCAAAGGAGTAGGGTACCAGTGATGTTTCCCATGGCCAATGAAATTGTAACAATTGTTTGCATTAGCATTTTCTTTTCTCCTGTTTTTTGGGAGAACTAGTCATGTTATCATGTTTACTTAAAAGAAAAAACTAGTTGTGTTATCATGTTTCTTTTGAGGCTTATAAATCATTAAAGCTTCATTACAAGTTTGGATAGGGTCCATCCGAAAAGTTTTTTTTGGCTCTTTCCCTTAAAATTACATGCACTCTTGCACTGTATTGTCTATCTACAAATAACCTTGAAAAGAAAATAAGCAATGAATGTGGAGTGTTTTTCGTTGCAGATAATGCAGTTCATAAATTGGAGCTCTTGTTATATGTCTTTTCTAGGGTGTAGTGGGTTGAAATTCTTTGGAGTTTGCAATTAAGTTCCACATTCTGTGAAAAAATTAAATTTTAGATGGGTGAAATTATTAAGCAAATTATGCCAAATCTGTAAAGTAATTGCACGGTTCCTTAATTTCTCAAGTACATGAAATAGTTTAAAAAATTGCAGCGGGGAGTTGTGAACTATAAAAAAATGTAATGCTTTTGTGTTATTATTCTTGATTTTGTTTTCCTTCATTACATATTTCCTTTACCCTTGCACTGAAGGGCTACTTTATGCCAAGCAATAGCTGTTTTGGTCACCTTGCTGTATTCCATGGGACCATGTCTGTTAATAGAATTTTAGGAGGACTTCTGGAAAGAAACTCTTGCCAACAGTCAATTGTGTCATTGCAGAATGGAATGGTCATTCAATCCAGAAACAATGGAGCTCAATACAGGAGGCTTCTGTTGCAACGGGAAGCAGCCTTTAGAGCATTCTACATCTACTGATAAAGAAAAACAGCCCATGGAAAAAGATTTGAGCACTTCTATATTTGTCAATCATGGTAAGTCTCTTGATTTAGGTGATCTTGTGCCAAATAATTGTTTTATAATACTAGTAAAACAGAACAAAAGGTGGTATCTTATTTCCCTAATTCTTTTCCTTTCTTCTTTTCGGCAATTATTGTAATTCCTGAACAATGACTGGGATGAAGGTATTATGCAGCTGTAATTGCTTGGCATGAGAGTAGAAAAAGGTGGGTGGGGGATCAATCTCGGCGAACAAAGAGAAAGGCAAAGGAACCAATTATAAGGTATCTACTTCTCCCAAAGATTCTTAGATCCAATGGGGTCAGTTGTTCTTGTCAATGCCAAAGATTTTATGGCATCTATGTGCTCGGAAACAGTTTACTTTTGAAGGTAATGGTTATTGAGACAATCATGAGAGATCCTACTTGGATTTGACCCATGTCAGTTAACTTAAGTGGTGGCATGTGGGTTCTGGGAGCTGCATTTATCAAGACTAACTGCATAATTCTGACTAAAATCTTCAAGGACTTGCAAACCCAAAAGAACTTAGTTGGTCTTATGTTGATAAGTTACAAAAAAAAAGTTGTGATACAGCTTCATCATCTGACCTATTGTCATGAACTTAGGATATTGTTGCAGATTAGAAATAAAAATAATAGATTGCTGAAATACCTTCAAGAAAACATATATATGTACGTATATACTGATGTAAATATATAATGGGTTTGTGACTGTGTCATAGTATTCTTGGCTATCACAGGTTTTGTTCAATGTGGTTTGTTGTAACTAGTTAGATGATGGTTGGAAGATAACTGCAAAATTTCTTGTTGCAGCTGGTCCATGGGGTATGAAGATCTGCTCTCGACTAATGAGCCCTTTTCTGAACCAATTCCTCTACCTGTAAGCTTCTTAACTAACAAACATTTAGTTATCTGCTCTTAATGCCTGCATGTTATGTTCTTGTACCAAACATTTAATTACTTATGGAAGTAGCAAACGGTTTTTGCACGCACTTCTGCATGTGTGTCTCTGAGAGAGAGAATGGGGGATATGAAGCTTGAGGATAAGAGTAGAAGAACAGAACTGTTCACATCATTTTTATGTAACTTGTTCTGCATGGAGTATAGACCCTCACTTTCCGTATCTTCAAAATGATTTTGTGTTGCTCGTCTAGTCATGTGCATGTGCATGAGGAAAAGAGGGAGAGGGAGATAGCTTTTCTGTGTTGCCAGTGTAAGTTCTCTGCTCAGTAATTCCAATATCCTAAATGTTTTACAACTTCGTTGAAAAAGTTCTCTGTTTGTGGTGATGGCTCTATACTAGAGTATGATTTTATCAGTTATTTGTCATTGTAATGCTATAAACTGAAGAGAAAAAGAAAGAAGGAAAGAAAGAAAGAAAAGGAATGGCATCTATGCTATTCAGAATTTTCATTTTTAATTCTGTGGAAAACGAGTTAGTGTCAGCCTGCTTTCTTGAAGCATCTAAAAACGCCCAAAGTAGTTTAATTAAATTTCGGGAATCATAAATTACAGTTGAGTTTGAGAAAGGGTATGCTTAGATTGTTCCATAACTACCACTTTTAAATTCTGAACCTATGATTTTGGAGGTGCTGAATGCTGATGAGGATCTGGTTGATTGCTGGCTTGTGCAGGAGATGGTAGATTTTTTAGTTGATATTTGGCATGATGAAGGCCTTTACGATTAGATGGCTAATGATAATGTTGGAGTAGTTGGATGAAGACTGATGGAAAGTGGACAGTACAGTTTACTTGGTCTAATTTCTTACTTCTAATTCTTCCTTTTGTTGAAGGATGAAAAGCCTTTAATGACTGAAATAGTCAGATTGTCACCAATTCACCATTGCCCCATTTTTTTGGGCTCTCATTTGTAGTAAGATATTGATGTATCTCATTCAGCAGCTTTAATTTATGAAAACCCTTGAAGGTGTTGTGGTCTTATTTGTTGCTATGACTGCCTGCTCACTCTCACTCTCACTCTCACTCTCACAGAGGATGTGACAAAGAGACTAATGGTCCTAATTCTTTCACGATCTTATACTCGAAAGCATACGTGTATTGGTTATAGAGTCCCCTTGGGCAAAATTTCCTTTTTCAAAATTTTTTCATTTTTCATATTCATATTTTTTAAATATTTTTAAACATTTTTAAAAAATAAAAAAAAAATACTAATTCACTAATAGTTACTTTTTTAATCAGTAAGTAAAAGAAAAAAATGTAAAAAATAAAAAAATAAATACATGAACAGTCAAAATGATAGGGCAAAATGGAGTGACATAATAGCAGTATTCTTAAATATATAATGGACTCGATCGATTAAAATTGTAAGCCTGTGATGCAGTTATTAAGTTTCAAAATATATTTATAGGCTAATATAAAAATACTCTAGTGAAGTAGTCTCATATTTTTTTAATACTATTCATTGATTTTTTATTATTATTCACAGATCATCTCTAACATCTAAATATAACCTAAATCTTGCAATCATCTAAACAATAAGTGTAATTTTCTGATTGAATTGAATGCTTATTGTAAAGCAAGCATACGCTCCTCCTGTTATTATTTATTGGTGTGGATTGCTACCGTTGAACTGATTGGTACTGACCGTAAGATTCTGGTGTGTTCTCTCTCTCCCTATCGGCCGCTTTTGGTTGGCACCACCCTTTTAAAAAACTATTGGTGCGGTTTTGCTTTTAGCCCTAATTGAAATATACAATTCAATTAGTAATCGTTGGGTTACATAGATGAGATGTGATGAAAAGTTTGTAAATAGTAATGAAATAGTTTAAGTTAAGATGTTTATGGGATTTTGGAAAGAAGAGAGAAAAAATTGAATACAAATATTATAAAGTTAAAATATTGTCAGAATATAATTTTTTAATATAATTTATGTTTTGAGATGTAAAAAAGTTAAATTATTTTTTGTGTTTTGCTTAGAAGTTTGAAAAAGTTGTAATGATTAGATGAAAAAGTTGAAAAATTAAAATTAAAAAATATTTGTATTTGAATGATATTTAAATGTTAAGATAATATAAGATAAAATAAGATAAGATGAATTGTGGCCGTTATGAAACCACAAAGTAGCCTAAGTTTTCAGTTTCCCAAATAAAATGAATTTGTCAAGGGAACCAGAGGTGATGACAAAAGCAACAAAAGATGCCGTTGTAATTTTTGCGTAGTTTTTTTCGTAGTTTGAGTCAAACTACTAACGGCATCGTATTAGCGCAGCCACCCCAAAACTTCTAAACTCATATTTTTTTTTTCTTTGTTTTTTTAATAAACCCCCACAAAAAAGAGAGCTACTTTTCCTGGAGAGCAAACTTGGAAGTAAGAAAAAGGTGTTTTGATCCTAGGCAAACAATCGTCAACTTGAGTTTTTCCTTAGTCTTCTCAGAATTTTATTCCCTTCTTTTCTGGGTTTGAGAGACAGAAGAAATGGACAAAATTAAGAGCATGTTGAAGGCCAAACAGAACCCACAAGAGCAATTGAGAGATTGGCAGCGACGGCTCCGCCAAGAATGCCGCAACATCGAGCGCCAAATCAGGGGTAAGTTCTCCTTTTATCTTTATTTTTTTCTATTTTACTGGGCATGATTTTTATTAGGTAATATATATTGTGATTTTTTGTCACGGGCTTTCAAGGAAATTATAGATCGATGGAGTAATCTGATTGTGTTTTTATTTATGAATTGTCTCTGAAAAATAGTTCGTTTAATGGGTTCAGGATTTAAGGTTTGAAGTGGTGGGGTTTTCTATTTTTTTCTTCTTCTGATGGATTTATCTTAAAAAAATCATGGGTTTGCTTATTAGATGTACAGAGGGAGGAAAAGAGCGTGCAAAAAGCAATTAGAGAGGCTGCCAAGAGAAATGATATGGGATCAGCAAAGGTATTGCCAATCGTATTTTCACTTTTGTTAAGTTGGTTCAATAATTCGTGTATGGTTAAAAATTGAGTTTTTATATTAGTATTTTTTATATTTTTATTTCATACGTAAGATCATTCATGGAAAGAGGGGACTTGGGAAATTATGGGTGTTAAAATGATCAAGGATTTGTCGGAAGAGAAATGCTTTTTAGCCACAAAAAAATTCCATAAAAGTAAACTCACAAACTAACGTAGCTTGATGTGGTACATTAGATTGTAAAGCTACTTTTATTGTAACGTAGATCTAACGTATCATATAAAACTATGTTAGTTTGTGAGTTTATTTTTTGGGATCTCTTTGTGGCTATAACACTTCCCTTATCATAATACTCATGGATTTCATGTGCGTAATGTGCTTTCAAACATTGGTGATTTTGTGGCATTTTAGGTTGATCCTTAGTTTATAAAGTTCCTAGAGTCACATTACTTGAACTGTATTAAGTCATGAACAAGTTATGATATTAAAGGAAAGGCAGTTAATTAATCAGCCTAAGGGGTATCTTATTTATGTGTATTGTGTGGCTTAGGACACCTGCGCGGTTCAGAAAGTTACCAAGTATTTTCGTTTTTGGAATCATTTTGTTCCCTTTTGAGTTTGGAAATGAGTAACCTGTGCTATTATGGCCTGGTGGGTATTTAAGTCTCAGTTGGGAAACTTGGCCTCATTCCAAGAGTAATCGCAAATAACATCTTCAATATAAAATACTGATTTGCTTCCAAGAGTGATTTGACCGACCAAGAGAGTATCACAGTCCTCCTGTCTAAGGTAAACCATCATATGCGCATCTGTATTTGAGCATAGGTTTAGACATATAGGATACTTGGATCTGGTTCTTACATTGAATGTCTCCAACTGTTACCTTCTTGTTATTAAGCTACGATAGCTTCCATGTATTCTATGGTCTAATCCTTTTGTGAATTTAATTTCAGGCACTTGCGAAGGAAATTGTTTTGTCAAGAAAGACTGTGAATCGTCTTCACGAGAATAAAGCCCAACTGAACTCAATATCAATGCACCTTGGAGAAAGTGTCGGTATGATGCTTCACATATCTAAACATTTCTTTTAACTCTCAAGCAAAGACATATGTTATATCTCGAGAAAAGTAACATGACCCTATTTTCACTATCAACTTAATGATCCTTGTTTTTGACTATCAACTCAATGAAATTGTTTCTATATTGGTCCCCTTTTTTTCGTAAATAATGTGATTTAACATACAAATTCATGTGTTGTGCTTCAGTTAATTGTAGGCCTCAATGTTTAGAATGGGAAGGATTTTTTTTTGTTTGTATCCGTTGGTAATATAATTTTTTAATCAGTCCAAAAGAAATGGCTAACTATGTCCATTAAAAATATTTGTTAGATTGTTTAAGCACAAGTACCAAACTTGAATATGAGTGTAGGAAAGTAAAACTTTTAATGGCATCAAATTTTGATAGTCAAGTGTGGTTTGGGATAAAGTTCACTTCTAGCATATTGCAAGCTGATAGCGCTAATTTAATTATTTGGTGTTTATCGGCAAAGGAGATTTTCAAGAGCAAATAAGAAAGATAGAAGAAAGAAAAAAATAAATACAGAGATAATTTTACAAGTATAATTGTTTTGTGGTTGACAGACCGACATATCAAATATGGCAGGAAAGTGTGCCGTTGAGTCCATCTAATAGCTGCAACAAATTGTGTTTGCTACTGCCTTATCGTTAAAGTTTGATAAGGCTTTTTTTTAAGTTGATGTGACTTTAGAACCGACAATATGGTCTTACTAGTGTGAAGCAATATTTTCACCATAATGTTTTTTTCTCAAGGCGTTCTATGAACTTAATTTATAAGGAAAATTTGTTATTCAAGACCTCACCATCTTCTATCAAAATTTTATTTGGGTCTATAGGTGTAATGCTAGCAGTGAAAGACTTGTACTGTTGGTCTGATAATTTCTACTGGATGAAAATTATTATGTTCTGAAACTTGCAGCAATTGCCCGAACTGTGGGTCATTTGTCCAAGAGTGCGGAGGTCATGAAGCTTGTCAATAACCTCATGAAAGCACCAGAAATGGCAACCACAATGCAAGAATTCAGCAAAGAAATGACCAAGGTGATTTTTTCACTTCACCTATGAACAAGTACTCTTAATTTTCTTAACCGATTAGAAAATGACTCGAGTTTTTGTATTTTGTTAAATTCTTTTTGTGTGAAAACTTCTGCATGCCACCATTTTCCTTCCGCATGTGAGTGGTTTGGATATGTCATGTTAGCAACTTAGCATATCTTTTTGCGTCTCATCTGTTTACTGTTTAGTCCCCAATGGGGTTCAACAAATGTTGCTTGGAGTTACCATTCTTGTGGATATGATTTCACATCATGTGATCGAACTCTTCTATGTTTTGTCCATTACAAATGCTGGCTGAGAAACTGGAAGTTCTTTTTGTCAATAGTGTGGCAGTTATTTATACCGCAAAAATTAAATATTTTCAATTTTCCTTGTAAAAAATTGATTGTTAATCTGGAAACCTGTAAGAGTAACCTGTTTGGATTCAGAGATTGTTTCATCTCATCTCATTTCATTTCATCATTACAATTTTTCCAGATTCTCATACAAAATATAATAAACAATTTAATTTTTTCAAATCCCAAAACAATAATAATATTAAAAAGTAATATTATAACAATATTTTATTCAACTCATTTAAAACCATCTCATCACATCTCACTATATATCCAAACCAGCCCAAGTGAACTATTGCCTGGTTTTTCTCAAATATTACAGAAAAGAGGAGTCATGCCACCCTTTAATTTGGTTCCCGTTGTTAAGAGCCATGCCCGATATTCTGTGTCAGAAAGAGACCCATTTTGCGTACTAAGGTTCAGGAATATTCATTTTAGACGTTAATTTAGGTGTTGTTCTAAGCAATAGCTTTTTTTATAGGTTATTTGCCTTCTTGGGCTCTCTAGTTGTAACACTATTTTTAATTCAGGCAGGGGTTATTGAAGAATTCGTTACCGATGCCGTTGACTCCGCATTGGATTCGGAAGATATAGAGGAAGAAACTGAAGAAGAAGTTGATAAAGTTCTGACTGAAATAGCTGGTGAGACAGCTGCACAGCTTCCCGAAGCTGTCAGGAAGGAAAGGATAAAGTTACCTGCCGAGAGAGCTAGCACTTCTCAAGAAGTATGTAGAACTCCACTCCCTTTATACCCTTACATCATGTGTTTCTTCAAGAAATGAAGGGGACTGATTCTTTCTTCTGCATAATTTTTACAGGAAGAAGCTATAGCAGAAGGTGCAGACGATGAGGAAGAGCTGGAAGAGTTAAGGGCTCGACTTGCGAAAGTGAGATCATAGTTTTTCACAATGTTAACATTCCTTATTCACTCAGTACTGTCAGTGATATTAAAAAAAGAAAAGAAAAAAAAGAAGAAGTGTGTGCAAGTAAATTAGTGTTGGAGTCAATTGTCCTATTTGAGAATTGAGATTGTAGGGCTTAAAGTTAAAACCCAGCTTACCTAATTATGACTCAAACGATAGCTTCTTAGCAAACCTCATTATGTATGTAATTTGTCGCATCCTTAAATAAATATTATTAACTTTCATTTTTGTTCTAATCAAAACGAGTTTCTGAAATAACATTTCTCTTCTACTATACATCTAAGGAAAACTTTTGCCTGATGGAGAAATAAGAGCACTATCATTAGTTTCTCTATATGCATATGCAATATCACATTTTTTGGAGATTGATTTTGCACATCAAGAAAGACTCTCACATTGAATTATGCATATTTGAATCAAATAATAATAAAATATTTTTTTTTCTAAAATTTTTTTTTCTTGATATGTTTCAAATAAGCAATTATCAATTCCGTTCGGTCCTCTTTGGTTTCTTTGTTTGAGTTGTTGTTGAGAGAGAGAAAGGGTAGGAGAGAAAAAACAGTAAAATAATATTTGGAGAGTGATCAGTATTTCTTCAAATTTGAAACACTGTTTATACCTATGTAAAATTTTAAAGATGTATAATCTAATGCAGATCAATTGGAAGAGATATTATATGAAAATATGAAAATAAATATGAAGATGTATAAGCCATTATTAATACTCTAGGCCAATGTTTCAGGACTCGTAATCAATGACATTTAAAACATTCCTTCCCGGCTCCAGCTCCAGCTCTCATGGTTGGTTTGCACCTGTTAACAAATTGATCAAAGAGTAAAACTACACTTTTCTTATCTTTTAAGAAATTAATGTTTTTTAATGATTTATATATGAAAAAATCTATTCATTATTCTAACTCTTATTATCTTCACATCATCTCATAATGTGATATTAAATGATAAATTTACAAGTAAAATATAATAAGAGGCGGCTACTATGCCGCCCCATTTTGACCGCTGGGCATACCGCCCAGCGTAAAATTTTTTTTTTCTTTTTTTTTTTTCACATTTTTTAACATATTTAAATATATTTAAAAAAAAAATACACCAATACACTTAAAATCACTTCCTTAACCACTAAGTAAAAAAAAAAAATTTTTTTGACTAGCTGTCAAATATAGGTGTCAAGTTGGGGAGGTAAAATAGACTTTCTCATATAATAAATAATTTCTAATCACCTAATGCTACATCATAGGATGATGGAAGGATGATAGAAATTAGAATGATGAGTAACATTACTTTTTATATATCCGAGCACTCTTTATAAATAGAATAAAAAATGAGTTTTACTATGTACAAGCAAGTTTGCATACCAATCTGCGTATTAATGTTGTTGCTTTCATATTCTAAATTTAAATTAGTACTTTTTTCAATAAAATTTATTTTTTAACCAATCATATTAAATAAATATACATATTAATGCACAAAATCATTTATAATTAAATTTTTCCATAAAAAATTACCCTCGCCCACTTTGTTAAAAGGAGCTTCACACTTTATGTCGAGCATCAGCAGAGAGTTGTATCACCATAATGGAGAGAACATGGATGACGATGATGCGTTTGGGGGTGTGTGATTAGTGTGACCCCAACGCAAATGCAACTTTTAACACTGCTGCTACTGCTACTGCTACTGCTACTGGCAATTGAAAGCAAACACTACACGTAATACTCGCGCTCTGCTCTTTGATCTCTCTCTACCTTTTCATTCTCTCTTTTCTTCTTGCGCAAGCACCCTCTAATTGACACCAAAGCCCATTTCTCAACCGCCTCCGTCAACCTCCGTTTTGTATTACTTCTAGACTTCTATCTAGTTTATTCTCTAATAATGCTAGAGCTCCCGCGCTGGAGCTTTACCATGTGTTTTCATATGTTTATTTCTATATAATTTTTTTAAATATTTTGAAAAAATAAAAAAATTTATAATATTATTAAAAAATACTTTCTTAATTATGAAATAAAATAAAAAATTATAAAAACATGTGTTTTCATATGTTTTTTTTCTATATAAGTTTTTTTAATAATTTTAAATATTTTGAAAAAATAAAAAATATTTACAATATTATTAAAAAATATTTTTTTAATTATAAATAAATTACTTCATGATTAAAGAAGTATTTTTTAATAATTTTTTCTTTTAATTTTTAATTAAAAAAATATTTTTAATAATGTTCTAAATTTATTTTATTTTTTAAAAATATATAAAAATATTTAAAAAAATTTATATAAAAAATAACTTAAAAAAACACATAAAAATATACTCAAACGGTAGCGGGAGCTCTAACATTATCCTTTTCTATAAATGCCAGCTCATCTCTCCACTCCAACTAACGGCCGCTTTAATCCCCTAGACCGTTAGTTGTCCCCACCTGTAACCCCTCCCTTCTACCTCCTGTATATATATTTCATATATGTAATGCATTCTTCCTTACCAACCAAAAATGGAGCACCCCTTCTCTGTGTTTATTCTATTCGCTTTCCTTTCTCTCCTCTCTTTCTCTTCCGCAGAATTCGCGGACGATGTCGGGCTCGCGCGATCGAATCTCCCCTCTGTTCAGGCCGAGAAGCTTATCAGAGAACTGAATTTGTTTCCCAAACATGACCTCAACGTCATCGACGGTCGAGATTATGCTCCCCAACCCAAGAAGCTCGTCGAGAAGCCGCTCAGGTTTCCGAACCTCCTGGGCTCGGGAGTCCCCGTGGAGGATTTGGGCCACCACGCTGGGTACTACAACATCGAGCATTCACACGCTGCTAGGTCAACTCTCTCAAATCCTCTAGTATTCCTTCTTTATTTTCTCCCAATTTTTGGTGTAATCTAGGAATCTCAATCTTCCCCAATTGGTACCTTCATGCGGTTGGCTAAATCTAAGCCCTAGATTTTATTTTGATTATCATTTTTTTTTTCATGTAGTTCTCTAATTGAAACTGTTTAAGTTTGTCCCCCTGTATCTCATCGTATTGAAAACACTTTTAGTAATTAATTGTTTTTTTTTTTTATAATTTGTGTTCTTTCCTAAAATATGACCGACTCATACGGATATTTGGGGTTTTTTCCCTCCAAAAAATGAGTTTCTTGTTCCGTGCAAGTGGACCCGATTTGCAAATTCCAAATCATCGTGCCTGATATATTGTAGGTTGGTCTTATTTTTAATTCTGGAATGCCGTGTTTATCTGGCGTTTGCTTGTTTCCTATTGTAGGCGACAACTAGCTTTACGTTTTAGCCGATGGGTGTAAGCGTGCTGCTCATTTTTTATTAAAACAAAATTAGCGGCAAGTCCCAGGTGTATGATTTGAAAAATGCTCCTATAACTAGATAGCGAAGTCGCTGGTCTTGGTTGATAATCAACCATCACTAGCTTTTGTAGTTTGTCTGTAAGTAGCGTGTTGGTACTGACGTTTTGTTCGTGTGCATGTCAGTTTCTTGCTCCCTCGTTACTGTTCTTAGTACTCCGTTTGTTGTTTTGCAGGATGTTCTACTTTTTCTTTGAATCACGCTACAGCAAGAAAGACCCCATTGTTATCTGGTTGACCGGAGGGCCTGGGTGTAGTAGTGAATTGGCCATGTTCTACGAAAATGGCCCTTTCACCATTGCAGACAATTTGACCCTTGCGTGGAACGAGTACGGTTGGGACCAAGTATGTTTGATCTTTCAATTCCCCTATATGGTTGGATTGTATTAGTTCAAGCTAGTATTATATGCTCAGTATGGCATAGTTGGGTGTTTCTTTCTTCTGTTTTGATATTTACAAGTGAAGTAACATTTTTTTTTTGTGTGATTTTGTAGGCATCAAACCTTCTCTATGTTGACCAACCTACTGGGACCGGCTTTAGTTATACTTCTGATAGGCGTGACATTCGGCACAATGAAGAGGGTGTTAGTAATGACCTTTATGACTTTTTGCAGGTGATAGTTATATTTCTGTTCTAAATTTTATTAAAACAGAATTTCAATTCAGCAAGATTTTCCTCTGTTGAATGATTTGTTGATTATAATATTGTGTGGCCAGAATTTGTAAAATAAAGAGCATACCAATTTTTTGGGAAAGAAAAAATTTTATGTTTGTATTGATACGTGGGAGGAGGACAGCTGTGTTACTAAATGATTAAGATTTTTAACTCCGCCAAATATTATTTTGACTGGTTGGCTTTTTCTATGGTATCAGGCCTTCTTTGCAGAGCATCCTGAGTTTGCAGAGAACGACTTTTACATAACTGGGGAATCATATGCTGGGCATTATATCCCTGCTTTTGCTGCTCGTGTCCACCGAGGAAACAAAGCTAATGAAGGAATCCATGTAAACCTTAAGGTACATCGCTGGTATAACATAATGTAAAGTTATATTTGGTCACTTTACCTTGTTCTGAGCTGAGATTAAATGTTCAACAGGGATTTGCCATCGGCAATGGACTTACTGATCCTGCAATCCAATACAAAGCATACACTGATTATGCGCTGGACATGGGCATAATTACAAAATCTGCATACAATCGAATTAAAAAGGTGGTTCCAGTCTGTGAAACAGCAATCAAGCTTTGTGGTAAGTTTGTGGGTGAGATTGGCTGCTTGTCCCCTTCTAGAGGTTTCTCCCCACCCCCCCCCCCAAAAAGAAAAAAAAACTCTTGTGTGTGTGAATGCGCCTATAGCTTACAGTTGTTTCCCATGGGATATCCATGGTTGATTATCTAATCCAATCCTTTTGCATTTGGGCCAATATTGTTGCTTATCTAAGGGCGCTTCTCTCGTTAAAAATTTTTTTGTACTTTTTCTCCAGGCACTGATGGTACAATCTCTTGTGTTGCTTCATATTTTGTTTGCAATACCATATTCAGCAGCATCATGGCCCTTGCTGGTGATACCAATGTAAGAAACTACATGTTCTTTTTTCTACTCTTCATTTAGTGTTTAAGTGGGACACTGGTGCTGCAGTTTATCATTTCTTAATAGAACATGTTTTCTGCACAAAAAGCATGTGAAAAATTCCTTATAATGGGAAACAAAAAAAAAAAATTTCAAACAGCAGAATTCGTAGAAGCAGTGAAAAAAATAGATCTTTGAACAGTGACTGAAAATATGGACAACCTGTGAAATATGCGTCTTTCCTTGAATTTCACAACTATGTTCATCCCGACACCTTGATAGATCTTAAATTTGACATGCATCGATTTTTCTATCTTGCAGTATTATGACATTAGAAAGAAGTGTGAGGGGAGCCTCTGTTATGACTTCTCAAACATGGAGAAATTCCTAAACGAGAAATCTGTTAGGAATGCCCTAGGAGTTGGGGACATGGACTTTGTGTCATGTAGCCCCACAGTGTATCAGGCCATGCTGGTGGATTGGATGAGGAATCTGGAAGTTGGCATTCCTGCACTTCTGGAGGATGGAGTCAACTTGCTAGTGTATGCTGGAGAATATGATCTCATATGCAACTGGCTTGGTAAGCTTCTTGGCCTAATAGACAATCGGCATCTTCTTAGTTAGAAATCTGATATCTTAAGGAAGACTTGTTTGTAACAATCGTACCATATATGATCCCAATCTGGGGTATAATTTCCTTTGACTAGGTAATTCAAGATGGGTTCATGCTATGGAATGGTCTGGTCAGCAACAGTTTGTAGCATCACCCGAAGTTCCTTTTGAAGTTGATGGTTCAGAAGCTGGAGTACTGAAAAGCCACGGGGCTCTCAGTTTCCTCAAGGTCTCAGTCTTTATCTCTTATTCACATCTACACCCATTCCCACCCACAGATACATCTGCATTTCTAACGCCCATTGCCTAATGGCTGGTTGCCAGTACTGACATAGTTGCACGACGTATGTAACAAACAGGTCCACGATGCGGGTCACATGGTTCCCATGGACCAGCCCAAGGCTTCATTAGAGATGCTGAGGAGGTGGACTCAGGGAAAACTTTCTGAAGTGCCATCTGATTCTGGAAAATCAATTGCTGAGATGTGATTACCTCCTTTTCTGCCCATCTTTTTTTATCGTAGGTTGCAGAATTTGGCATCAAAATAGCAACCACTCTTCTGGTTTCCTTGGTTCCTCACTAAGCTTGTGAATGTATATGTAGACCAGCACTTGAGTTTAAAAGAACTCCATATAATGTGGTAACTTGACTGATTTTGGATATATATCAACAATAAGAATATGCCAGATGTTTGTATAGTTGATATGCTGCTCCTGTAGGTTGTCTCTTCTGCAGTTTGTCTATTGTTTCTGCGTTGTGATTTCACCTATTACATAATGGGGTAACCTCGAGGGGACTGGATGGTGGATATAAATAAGATTGTAAAATTACCACGTCCAATGCTTTTGTTAATCTAGCTTTTCTTCATTCATGGTCAATTGTGGATTGCCCCTAAACGGTCTTTCATCACCTCCTGTTCGTCGACCATTTTGCCTTGGATGGCACTCCGTGCGGTAGGCAATATCCACGATCACGAGCATCTTCTTCTTCCGAAGGCCGGCAGAACCTTCTGTAGTATTTTTGTCCGTCTGTTTTGTCCTAAAATAGGCATTTTAGAAAATGGGTTTGTGTTAAGCATGATGTCAAAGATCTTAGGCGTGTTAATTTGTGCATTTTTGGGTTGGAGATTTACTGGCTTGCAGCTGCTTTTGTCTTTTTACACGGGACTAGAACCGGCTATATATGCAGCTGTTGTTCCCTACGGTGCCGATAAACCACTGGAGGAGTTGATAGAAGAGATTATGGGTAACCATGAAATGCTGGTAATGACAACGTAAGCATATGAAAATTAGATGCTTGCACGAGTACCGCTTCTCTTCATGACACTGATTGTTTATTATTGCATCATTCTTCCGTTCAAACCTCCATTACCAACCAATAAGAAAGGCAAAAGAGAAAAAGATGATTACTTATTAAATAAAGAAAGCAAGCAAGAAAGAAAGAATTATGGTCGAAAATAAAATAGAACCTACCAGTACTACCAACTTAGTTAAAAGCAAATGCTTTGGATATAATACCTTAGCTACTCAATAGAACCCAGAAATTTCATTTGTTTTTAGTAAGTAGAACCCAGAAAATTCATATCACATTCATACATGCATACATGATCCAATAGCAGGAGCTCAGACCCAGTGTTTCAATCATCCTCATGATCGCTCTCGTCGCTAAAATAGCTGGCTTTCTTGGCCTTCTTCTTCTTATCCCTAGCCAACCCCTCGCGCTCTTCCCCGTCAATAACCTCTGGCCAGCGCCATCGTCCACTACCGACGCCCAATTATCATCGTCAAATCGCTCCTCATCGTCCCCACCATTGTCAAAACCCGTTTCTTCTTCCTCCTCCTCCCTCTGTGCCCCGCCGCCACGAGATCTTTTGGGAATGGGGCGCTCCCTGGGGCCCAGCTGGTTCTTAGGGCACTCGTAGGAGAGGTGGCCCAGATCGCCACACTCGTAGCAGCGGGACTTATCCTTGTATACCCGCTTCCTGATGAATTCCGGGGCTCGGCCGTTGTCGGCCGCGATGGAAGCCGAGATGGTCCTCCCATTGAGGATCTTCCCTTGCATCTGACGCTCCGCGGAGACCGCGTCTCCCGGGGAGACGAATTGGATAAAGGCAACGCCGCGGCTGAGGCGGGTTGCGCGGTCCTTGAGAACAGTCACTCGCGCGACTTTGCCAAAGTTGGAGAAAAGCTGGTGGAGGTCGGAGTTGGTGAGGGAGTAGTCGAGGTTCGATACGTAGACAGTCGACTTGGAGGGGGCGAGACCACCGGAGCCACCGCCTTTGGGTTTGTTATTGTGACGTTTCGAGGGGGCGGTGGCCGTGGGGTTTGTATAAGTAGAAGAGGAAGAAGGGTAGCGGTGGTAGAAGGTGTCGTCGTCGTCATCGCTGCTGTTACTCTTCCGCACCATAGCCTCTCTCTCTCCGTTGCTCTCTCTCTCTCTCTCTCTCTCAACAACAATTTTTTCTTTGGCAATTGGCACCTGCTGCACAATATTAGATCAGTTTTAAACGTATTTTAGGCTGGTTTTCGACACACAAAATATTTTATCTAATTTTATTTTTTTATTATAATTTTTTTAAATTATAAAATAAAAATAATACTAAAAAATTATATTCTAATAACATTTTATTTAATTTTCAATAAAACATCATATTTCATCTCATTTTTACTATCTATCCAAACCCTCCTTATCCCTAAGATTTGATGGCAAAAATTTCAAATTTATTTTTTAATTAAATTATATCACAAGTAGTATAGTGTAAAAATTTTAAAATAATAATACTCCTTGATTGATTGAGTAATATTCTTTATGGATGGAGTAATGCTCTTGTACCCTTTGAAATTGTTGATTTGGAATAAAATACTTTATTTGCAGAAAATAAATTAAAGTAGTGTAATTATTTATCTTTGATTTTATTATGATTCAGGTTGGGTTTGGATAAATAAAATATTTTGAATAATAGTAAAATAAAATATTATTAGATATAATTTTTTAATATAATTTTTATTTTAAAATTTAAAAAAAATTGAATTATTTATTATATTTGTATATAAAAATTTAAAAAAATTATAATAATAAGATGATCTGAGATAAATAGATTTGCCTATCCAAATCCAGCCTGGTCACACTTTATTTACATGGAAAATCATTGGAGTTGCTTAATTATTTATTCCCAATAAAGACTTTGATTTGTCATTTGTGAAATATTAACAAAGAGGTATGTGGTACAATTTATCGGAACTTTAGGAAGTTTTGAGTCCCATGTAGACACCTGTTTTGTAGGTACCCGTTGGAAAGGGAGTAGAAGTCATTCTCCGCCTATGGTAACGATTTGTTTGGAGTTCTTGTTCGTGGTTCAGAGTAACTACAATATTCGTACCTGCATCCATTTCAATAAATATAAAATAAATACAGTAAATATAAATAGATAAAGAGACATAAATTTATATAATTTGACATAAAAATTACGTTGACGAGTTATTTAGTGTATAAGTTATATTGTACAATATATTATATAATAATATTATAAAATAATATTATTTTTATAAGCTTTCATTTAAAAATAATTATATAAGATGACGTAAAAAATATTACATATAAATCATTTTCCTATTCTAAACTGCGCAATCAAACGAATGATTAATAAATTGAACAGGTACCTATGCGGTGCAAGTGTTCGCTGAGCTGATGTAACTTGTACAACAGACAGGGAAAGAGACGCCGATATAGATGAGAAAGAACGAAGAAGCTTCCTCCAGTTGCAATCCTGATTCCTGCATCCGTCTGCTTGGCCTTCAGGAAAGCTTAAAAAGAAAGTGCCATACGTGAAAAAGAAAAAGAGAGCAAAAGAAAAGAACTCGATGATGCTTGCGCGGAAACAACTGGCCTTCTAGGGTTTCCTGTGAGTCATTATTGCCCTCTCTTTCGCATTATAAATTTATTGGATTCGCTCTCTAATTTCTCCGCTTCTACACTCCAATATTCTATTGGATAAGAAACACAAATTTGAGACCTGATTTGTTAGTATTGTGTATAATTTACAGGTGGGTATTGATTTAAATGCATCATCTTCATGCTCAGGCCCTTTTTTTCCCTACGGGAGAAGTCTAGAACTAAAGTTTTTTTGTTATATTGAAGTTTACATCATAAAGATAAGATATTTTCCTTGAATTATTGCAAAATACCTGTTGAGATGAGTCGAGTCTTTGTGGGAAAGAGAAATCGAGGTGTTTGATGTTGGAACTTAAGAAGATTTCTTAAGTTCCAACATCAAACCCACCTGTAATACTTGAAAATTTCTAGCCGTGAATTTGTTTTGATAGTTTTCTTGAACGCATACAAACTACTAATTCAAACGAAACAAAAAGTTGCAAAAAGGTGAGATTTTGGGTAAATGGATTAGTATGATATACTTACAAAAAAGAGTATGATATACTAATATTTTATTATCCTTTCAGGGAAAGTAAAAAATACGGAGGACAGATAAATATAAACGATAGGATCTAAACGGAGAGGGGAATTGTTCTGTTGAAAGAAAAAAGGAAAAGAGATTTTCATAGTTCACACACACACACACACACACACACACATTATATAACTAAACAAAAGAAAATCAAGATTTCACTAAATTTGCATTTCCAGCCTCAAATTTCTCGATGGTGCCAAACCTGCTATAAAGGGTTAAAACATATTATTTTCCGAGAACGGCTTGCTTAATGTCCCTACAATGCTTAATACCCCTACAAATAAGACATTTGACCACCGAATTTGAATGTAAGAAGTGATCTTTATGAATTCTCATAGGTGCTAGATTTTTTATCTGAAAGTGAGAATAATTTTCTACAGGATATGTATACAATGATTACATACTGCATAGTGAAAAAGCTCCATGTATGAAGTAATGCTACACTAGACAGGTGTGTGGTGAGTCCCATCCAAAATGGAGTCTGTCATATTGTAACGCTACTTCCATTTTTTTCCTAGATACATGAGAAAACCTCTATCTGATACAAGCTGATACATTCACATTCATAGATTTCTCCATAGTAAAGTTCAATGTTAAAGTGAAACCACTTATCATTTCCATATGACTTTAATTTTTGGATCAAGTCGTCGAATCCTTCATTTGGCAAAACATGTGAGGCACCTGAATGGGGGCCACTATTGGATATGATTACAAGTTTTTTTCATTTTAATTCTACAGGGGCCAATAGCTAATTATTTCAATCATTAGTCAAGATGGAAGATACTTAAATAATATATATGCCCCTATTACTTTCATTTTTTTTTTTTTGGCTAAGAGGACGGCACCCCGTAATTTACTACTAAACCCTCGCTTATGGCGGAGGAATGCCGTGATTACAACTAAGGACTCCCTATCACTTTCAGTTCACTCTCCTGTTTGTCCCTCTTCGAAATACATTTGCTTTGTGTAACTTTTTTTTTTTTTTTTGGTAAAACCAGTGATGAACTGCCATTACCTTGGAAAAGATGCATGAGTTCTCTACTGTTGATGGCTTTGTGGAGATAACTGAATGCTTGGCAGAGATGATTAAATACATTGCAAATGAACCATCAGTAGGGCTTTTCTACATTCAGCAGCATACTCAAAATGCGGTGCCCAACGTCATTAATCTCAAGAATAATGTTGTGGAGAAGTCTCGAGAAATGACTTTGCACACCGAAGATTCAGAGGATTCTATCACCACAGTGAGGTCGATGAAAGAATGCGGATTCCCCATTGCCGATGAGATGATTAGAGACATCAAAAAATCTCTAGTGATCATATCAACAAAACAACCTAGAAGAGGGTTAATCCATAATCCGGTTTCAGGTTTTCAGATGGGAAGAACCATCTCTTGGGAACCAACCACTTGGGGTAGTAGTGCAGTTTATTCCCAAGAAGATAACGAAAGAAAGGGTAGTTATTTTTCATCCGTATTTAAGTCGGCAAAAAAAAAGGCTAGCAATTTCAAGTGGCCACAGCTTGATCCCAAAGAGTCAATACAGAATGAGGGTGAGAAGCTGCTGCCATATCCTACTCCAACACTGTCAGCGGCATCTGCTAGTACTAGCTCATCTTTGCCAGATGTGGAAGTAGATGAGCTACCCTTGTCAAGTCGGATTGAAGATGAGCCACTACAAGAAGAAGAAGAGAGTGATGTCAGCTTAATAAATCATAATTTATTGTCTGGTGCAGAAAATTTTGACGACTTCAAAGCCGATAAAGAAGCCAAATTGAAGGAGTGGTTGCAAGGGGCTGATAATCTGGACAATCGTAGAGACGTATACAATGCAGAAGTGCTTTAGTTAGGCCACACTCGGCTACTGAACAGCTTTACTTGTGTATACTGCTGTTTATTACTCTATAATTATCTCTGGATGAAGATTACATACAAAAGGTTTATGGTGCTATGAGAAACTCATTTTGGGTGATATTAAGGGTGAAAATAAAAATCCCTTCTCATAAGCTTGTTATAGAACAAGAATGTGGTGGGATGGTGATTTTACCAGTGTACCATTGGAAGATAATGTGGATTTTCAGTACTATCGGGGATGTGCCATCCCTAACTTTAGAATTATGCCTTTTGTGTAAGGAGGCTTCGGAAGGTAAACAACCATTTGTGCAAAAGTGCTGCAATGTATTTGATGCTGCTGCCCTTAACCATAAGATTCTATTACTCGAATTTGTTTTTGGCACAATGTTGAATGATGAGATAATAGGTGGCACATGCTGTCTGCAGTGCACCACCAATTGTACAGATATAGAGTGCATTTCCTTGTTCAGAGATCGAGTTTTGTCAAGAAAGATGGCGACTATATATGACATATTGGAGTTGGCTCGCGAAAGTTGATGCTTAGCTTTGACGTGCATTTGGTTCTTTTGGTGTCCTAACATTTTTGAAGTTGTAAGCAGCGATTGCTATGTCTTTGGTGGCTTCTTCTCATTCCTTCTACCCTTTCCCCCAAATCCTCCTTGAAATCTTTATCACAGCAATAGTCTTAGGTGTCGTTTGGATTCGAAGATGAGTTGAGATGGATTGTGAATAGTAATAAGATTTATGTGTTAAAGTTGATAAATAGTAATGAATAATAGTGAGATGAGTTGAAATGAGTTGTGAATTATTTTTGTGATATATGGATGATAAATAGAAGAATTCAATTGTTTTAAGAATAACATAACCAAAAAAAATTAAAAAAAAAAATTGTGTGTGAAACTTATGAATAGCAGTACTCATAAAATATAGTCGATATTAAAATCTAGGGTGGATATTAAAATCTAGGGTGGAAAAGAAATCGGTGAAAATAACACGTCAAGTGTTTAATTCTTCTAGGCAACTTTTCTTTTTTTTTTTTTTTTTATTCCCTGAAATTATGGAAGTAAGGTTTGATTGACAACTCATTAACCTGACAATAGCTTGAAACAAGACTTGAAAGTAAGAGCATTCAAAATATTAAATATATAAATAATAATTATAATAAGGCACGAGACCGAAATTCAATAATTTTTGTACAAACATAATGCTTCTCGACACGAAGGCAACTGTCCCCATTGTAAAGCCAATCATGGCCCCTCTCTCATTCCACCTGTAAATAACTCTGGGTCTTATGGTAAAGGCTCATCCATCGGCATCGTTTATCCGCTGCACAATCATCTTGGCAACAAACTTCTTGGCCGGTTGGTATTACTGGAGCAGCAATGCATTGCTTTCATCGGCTTCACCATTGGCCTAGCCAAACACTCTGATCTGATCACAAGCTCCCATCACTTTACATGCATCTTGAGAAGGTGGCTTGAAATCCTGTCCAACGTATACTCTTGCTCAATTTTCACTTTCATTTTGCATTTGTCACTTCTCGGCAGAGAAGCCAACCAGCAGCAGTGCGGTCCTCCTCAATTGGCAGTGACATATTCATCCAGCTCACAAAAACACTGGCTATACAGCTTAAAGATTATGAGTAAACTATTTCGAGGCTGGCAAAATACTTGATCACGGATCCACAGGGGAAGAGGAGTAAAACCTTTGATAAATTTTTGGCTAAGCATTCACAGACAAAAAGATTAGTTCTCCATAAGAAAAGAACAGAAAGCTTACTTATCAAAAAGAAGAAGAGCAGAACAGATCTAACATAACCAACCAAGTCAATAATAGTTTATCACATCTCACCTCTCAAGGCACCCTACTCACTGCTTATACATGTCACCTTGATTTTGCCCTAACAAAAAATTAAAATTGATGTAAGATTATCTACCAAAAAAAAAAAAAATTGCAACTAAACAGTCACATTTGATTCTATAAAAGACATCATTCTGTTTTGTCTTCCAGAAAAGCCAAAATAAACATAGTAAAACTCTTATAACATTGTTTTCTGCAGTTTATGGCTACCACCAGTATTTCAAAAATGGAAGGACGTGAAGCCACTGCTGCGGTGAAAAATATAACCTTGTACCCGCACTACATTCTGAAAAACTAATCACAGAAGATAGATCAGGGAGAAAGACTAAATGCTTTAGGAAAGCGAAAAGAAAGAACGGAGACTCAGATCAACCAGGGTCCCCTCTAAAACAACATGAAAATAAAGTCACTACCACAGTCGATGACATAAGCATGTAACCATATTATATTAGGAAATGGTAGAACGAACATACAAAAAGAGAGAAAAATGTTGAGACTTTCTTTTCTTTAAAAAGAAAAGAAATGCACCCTCTACATTTTACCTGAACCAAGAGTGTCAATAAGCATTTTATCAGTGCTCCTAGTTCCCTCTGACATGCTAGTCTCCCCAGAAAATTTTCCATTTGCAACATTTGAATTAGCAGGGCTTGCCATTCCATTGCTGCCGCGCACTATTTTAGCCTTTCTGGGCAAAATTACCAGAGACAATATATTATTTTAAAATCATTTATGTTAAAAACACATTTGATATTTTTAAGCAATTGGCATGCCATGATTGTAACTTAAACTTGCCAAAAACAATAGGCAATTGGAAGTTTTCAAGATGATCAACTCATACCTCACCATTTTTTGCTTCAAACTGCCTGTTTTCAGCTTCGATGTCCCTTTTCCATGATCACGAAATAAATATTTTAAGATCCAAAACAACTAAATACAGTAGTAGTACGGTTTACAAAAGCAAAGTTCCAACCACACACCTGATTTGAGAGCCAAAGCAGTTGAAGCAGGTTTTCGATTACCCCTCTCCACTTTAATTAAAGCAATCACAGAATCAGCAGTAGGTCCCAGACCCTTTCTTCCCACCAGCTTCACTCCCAACTTGTCACAGAGGTAATTCAACCTCATTTCATCACCACCTCTCACCTCTCTCAGTTCAAGCACCTGTTGCCTTGATAACAAAGTGTAGACATGAAGCTGCTGTTGGTGATTAAAATGTGACTGAAGCTGCTGAAAAAGTAACTTATTTGAATGCTGTTGATCTGGTTTTGAGCCATCATGACTCCTCTTACGAGGCTCAGTAAATGTCACCCTCAAAATTGCTGCTGACTTGGGATCAGAATTCTTCCGATCAAAAATAATAGAAAAGCTACCAAATTCTAAATCAGGTTCCCTAAATAAATCTGCAAGAAGGGAAGCATAAGAATGGGCATTTTTTGATCGGCTCCTATCAACCTTTTTTCTCACAATCCGAGCATTAGCATAGTGAGCCATATTTGCAGCTTCTCTTAACCCACTGAGAAAAGCTCCGTGCATAGTTGCAGGGTATCGCCTAGTGGTGGCTTCCCCTGCAAAGAAAAGCCTTCCATCTCCCACACTTTCTGCTAAAATATCATAATCATCTCCTGATGCGCCAACTGCAACATTAGAGTAAGAACCCAGACTGAAAGGATCACCACCCCACCTGGTACAAACTGTTTGGATAGGCTCCGGGACATTGATTCCTTGTGGTTCATAGATACCTGCATGCATTTACACCCAATTTGGAAAATATATCTCACAATTAATATTTTTTATAAGTATATATATATATATTTTTTTTACAAGTAATATTCAGATATTTTAGCTGAAACTTTTGTGATTAGGATGAAAAAACCTCCTCATCCAAGAAAGTATTGTTGTTGTAATACTCTATTTCTGCAGTACAAAAAAATCTTGCCATGTACGGAAAAGTAAATAGCATCACCAAGAATTTGTTTAGAATAACTTGAAAACATAAGAAGGTTTACAATTAACTCTGAAAGACTTAAATAGTAGGCATAATGGACACAGACAATAACTGGAAAATGCATAGTGGCCTGTTCTTTGCTGCTTAAGTTTGTAATTTGATATTTCAGAAACTGGATAATTTGAAATGTAAAAAGTATAGCGCAAATAAAATAAACTGAAAAACAAGAATAGGTTACCCTTGAGAATTTGAAGAACGCGAATCACAGCATCCGTGGGGGGCATGCTCTCAAACTTGTGAGCCGCTTCTCCTGCTACCAAAGCAATCAAGAGAGGACCGCCAGCAACATTTGCATAGCTGTAAAAGAGAAAGAACTCCCTCGACGGCTTGGATCACCAGTAAGATGCCCAAAGGTATCAAGATCCGTACCCCAAAATACATGAGGAAATAGCATTGCAACCTTATTCAACAATCCAAATCCCAGCCTCTTTATCCCATCGAGCTTCCTCTGAGGCAGCTCTGGAATAAACTTTATGGATCCACTCTTTAGAACCCCAAGCGGAACGGTGCACAGAGCCATGTCACCTTCAAAGACCTGACTCCCTGCAACGATCTGCACACCATTACTACCATATCTAATGGTGTGTACAGTTTTCTCATATAAAATTGGCACATTCTCAGCCAAAGCCTGAACCAGCCTTCCATTCCCTCCGGGCAAGAAGCAATGGTCCCCGCCCATATCATATGGATCATCTTGGTCCCAAAATGCAAGGGAGAGCTTTGAAAGCAGACCGGCATTTGCATATTCCAAATTTGCAAGATGCCAATTGAACAAGTTCATCTCTTCAGCATTCACTGCGTCCCCATAAACCTGCCGGAACGTTTCCAATGCTGCACCAAGAGATACATCTACTGAGACCTCCCCCATTAACTGCCTAAGCCTACTTGCCTTGTCCAAAAGACGGTTAAAAGCAGTTTCCACCTTCATATCCATATCAGGGTCAACAGGCTTTCCATCCAAACTATATAGTGGGCACTTATCTCTCACCTTATGAAGCGGAGAACCCCATTGTCGAGCCAAAATCCCAAGTGGGTTCCCTAAAATACCAGTCAAAACACTACCCCCTAAATCTGCTGCCGCGCACAGCCTATTCCCTCCTTCCATTTTCTCTGTGTAAACCCGCCCGCCCGCCCGCTTCCTACCCTCCAAAACAGTCACCTTGAACCCAAATCTCAGCAATTGCCGAGCGGCAGCAAGGCCTGCAAGCCCGGCACCAATCACAACCACACTTGTCCTACTGGGTTCAGCCGGGACCTTCTCCTTGATTGCAGTGGCAACGCCAAAATTAATATAACCATGTGATACTAGATAATTATAAGTAGAATCCAACAGTGCATGGCAATGTTTGGGTATATCGTCACCAACCATCTCTTTAGTGACCCAATTTGACACATTCTCCCGCCATTTCGCGATTATGTGGTTCCGAATAAGAATGTAATTGACCTGTTCAATCCCTCCGATAACAGGGACAACCCCAGCGTCAATTTCCTCCTCGGTGAGTGAATCTGCGGGAAACCCAGCTGACAGCGCAATCAAGGCCTCGCCCGTGGATTCTTTATTTATCACAATTATCTCGTCAGAGGTATCGGGTGCCCTTTGTGGTAACGAACTAGGTGTTTCTACATTGGGTCTGAAAGAAGAAGCTAAAATTGAAGTAGTAGAAGAAATAGGACCATTATTGCCGTTGAGAGTAAGGTTGGGGATGGGAGGTGGGGATGGGAGGAATAAGAAACGACGTCGCTTTGCGTTGAGGCCGGCCTCGCCTTCGCTTCTTGGGAACTGTGAACGATAGAAGGTTGTTCGTTGATGCAGGGAAAGGGTTTGGGATTCGAGTGTTGGTTGGATTATGGAGACTCGAATTAGGATTAGGATTAGGACTGAAGTTAGGGTTTACTGGGGGTGGACATGGAATGAACTGGAGAGTAGGGAATGCAGAGAACGGGTCTGCGGCTTGATCTAGTGGATTATTCATCTTTGGCCTTCCTTTGAAGGGAGGTCTGATGGCGATGAATAAGAAGGGAATTGACTGTCTGGTTCCGGAGAAGATTTGGACGGCGATGGCTTAACCGCTTAAGTACTTGGCTACGTCAGAGTTAATTCGGACTCAGTGCGTTAGTTCTGCTGGACAGCTCTGATAGCGCCGATTCGCCGTTTGTCGGTATGCACGAAGAGACGCCCGACTTTTTCGCACTAACAGAGGAAGCGGTCAATACTCGGACCCGGTTTCTATTTATAACTTATCTCAATTCATCTTATTATTATTTATTATTATTTATTAATTTTAATTTATAAATTTTATTATTATTTATAATCCATTTTATTACTATTCATATCTCATTTTTTAGACAAATTTTTTTTTTTTTTTTTTATAAAAATGAATAAGCAATCATCAACAATCTTTTGGGTTGAATAATCTTTACAGTTGCCGAGAAAAAAAGAATAATCTTTACAGTTTAATGAGGTTTTTTTTTAATTATTATTATTTTTTACAAGGGATTGGATTTCGAAACTTGGTTGTCCAGTTCGAAGACCCGATTTTATACTTTTATAATTTTATCTATATAATTTTATAGATAATGATAAGTTTACTATTTTTCTACTACTATTTTATTATTTTATAGTATATTTGAAATATTTATTTTTTTATTATTTTCTTAAGTATTTTTTTAGCATCTTTAATCATTAAGAAAAAATTAAAAAAATATACAACTTCACTAATAATCACTTCCTTAACTATTAAATAAAAATAAATTAAAAAATTAAAAAACAATAAAAGGAGTAATAAATATGGGCATTAAAGGTGACTTATATGTAATTATAACTAATATTATTAAGGACAATGTAACCCAACAAACATTTTGTATATGAGGTGGAGTGTTCTAGTTCTATTACCTTCTGTGAGGAAATTGACCTTTATCAGCAACAAATAATCGTAAATAATAGTATTTTCAATGAATATTCTCGTTGTTAAATCACGACATTGATGATATATCTCAACTACAAATTCGATTTCATGAGAATGTCCTAAAAATTACTTTCAACGAAACTTTTTGTCAATATATATTTTTTTTAATGATGTCTAGTTGCAGTAATTGTGTTTCGTCAGCAATAGCAGCTCGTTAATACTACCAATTTACCATGAAATAAGTCTTCGTTAGCCTCTTGTTTTGACGTTGTCCATTTGTTTGAGATTGAGTTTTTGTGGCGACATAAGCTGCCACTATAATCTATTGCAGCAATTAGCCATTGTAGTATAAAGGAAATAGCCAGAAAAATTCTTGATGCATAACATCTTTTGTCGCAACATATCAGCGCGGGTATTTAGTTTCTGGTGTGATGTTGAATGGCTTGATGGAGGTATTTCTGTCAGATTTTCTTGTTATTAGCAACGACTGGCATTGCTGTAATAACTATACATTTGCGACAAATAGAACTTTTGCCGAATTTCATACTGAAGTTGGGGTTTTTTTTTTTTTATCTACAGACATGCGGCCGTGGTGTTTTACCAATATTGCTCTTTCACAACAATTTTTCATAATGATTGCGGCAAAGGTCGTCGCGCCAATAAGCCAATTTTGCTGTGGTGATGATTTCTACACTCAAACCACATCATTCAATTGTGGGGTGTGAACGCAAGAAATTTGACTGATAATATCATTTTCAAACAAGTATGCAGTAAAATGGGTAGATTCATACTTTGAAATTGTGAGAGAACAAAGTGTGAATTCAAAATTTGGTTTGGGGCACGAGACAAAGCATAAAATTCTCATCTCATCTTATCATTACACTTTTTTCAAATCTCCATATAAAATATAATAAACAATTCAACTTTTTCAAATCTCAATACACATTTTCAAATCTCGAAACAATAATAATATTAAAACATAATATTTTAAACTTCAAAACAAAAAGTAAAATTCTCATCTCACCTTCCAAACCTATAATATGGAAAACTTGTAATATCATGTTTCATAAAAGCACTATATCATACGAAGAATGTTTTTGCAATTGATTTGAATTTTAGATATCAAATTCCTATGGATTCGTATTTTTGGAAGATGTTACATTTTGGTCATTGAATGTTTGGGTTCATTTTTTTTCCTTATTGAGGTGCCAAAGGTTTAATCTATTCGTGATTTTCCAGCGTTCTGGTTGTTGATTAGAGTTTATTGGTTTCCATGTTTATCAAATAAAACTTCATCTCGTCAATCACTATTCACCATCCAAAATAAAGCTTTGAGCCAATGCATTTCATATTTGTTGTGATAAATCTTGTGGATTTTCTTTAATTTACTTAATAATTTTCAGGTTCATTGAGCACTTTCTTCGTAAATATATGGTAATAGATATTAGTTGACTGCAACTATTAGTTTCTTGGTTAAACATCATTTTAACTAAGAAAAATGCATGGTGGGAATATTGATAAATGCGAGGTTCTGATGCAATTTTATATTGTTCCTGAATTATATTCATTTTTCCTATTTTATAATTTGGGTCTCTTGCATTTTTTTTTTTCTAATCATTTTACTTTTTTTTTAATCTTAGAAACTTGTTCAAATATCAAATTAAAATATTGCACAATTAGAAGGTCTTCTCTTTTCAAATTAGAACAACAATTATTTTCAATACTGCAACTATGCATTATTATCTAAAATTTGATTTCAATATTCAAATAAATATTTTCTGGAAAAATAGGAAGTTTCAAGATTTAAAATATTGGATTTTTGATAATTTGTAGAAACTTCACAAAAAATTCCAATAAAAATATTGTTTTTTTATTTAATGCAATTATACATTATTATCTAAAATTTAATTTCAATATTCAAAAAAAACCATTTCTACTATAAATCATTATCTAAAATTTAATTTCAATGTTCGGATGAATCATTTATAAAAAAAAAAAAATGATTTGAAGTGTTTATTAATATGAGATATATTATCCAAAGATATTTGCTAACATTTGTCTATTTTTTTCTATGCATTAATTATTCATTAATCAATTTTTACTAAGAAAAAGTAAATTATTTTTAACAAAAATTTCTAAACCCCACATACTGACGTATGAAGACTTTGGCTCTTTGCTCATATGGCCAAGGAATAAAGAGGATGAAGAAAAGTTTTGAGATGTAAAATAGGGATGAATTTGGCACCTAAATGAGAAGGATTTCCGAAATCGAATTTTTGTTTTTTTTTTTAAATTAAAATAATAATATAAATGTGACATGTCACACAATTCTGCAACAGCTACCCAATAACGGATACCTATAGCAGAATTGCTATATATATTATATATTGAAAGTGGATATTTGTCAATTTAAAAGACACAGGAAGCTTGGTAAGGGATATGCTATCAAGTTGGGTTGTTTGTAATTGCCCACTAAATTTTGAAATTGATTGATTTTCTTGCTTGTTTAGGCTTTACAAAATCAGAAAATATTTGTCATGTCAGCAATGATTGGGTTGATTCTCCAAATTCATATATATTTAGATTTTTAACTGCTGTGGTAACAACGTGAGATGATTGTGTAAGGCTGGTGTATAAGAGGATAATAATCGTGCACAGTGTGTACGTAAAAATGATATTTGCAGTGTAAGAGAGTCCGATATTATCCTGTCTGTGCTGCAAATGTTGGGCCAACCAGTGGAACTGCTTGCAGATAAATTTTTTAACAATTATATTTTATGAAAAATGTTAAATATATTTAAAAAAAATTTATAAATAATTTAATTTTACATACGTCAGTTATTAATATATTAAAAATTATAAAATTTAAAATCTAAAACCTGAATTAAAGAAAAAAATTAACAAAATAAATATTATAAATAAAATTGTAAATACATATAGCACTATTCATCTCTTATTGCTATTGTCTTCTAATTATCACTTTAATTATTACTATTTTTATCACTTCATTGAATGGTTTGAAAAAATTGAAAAACTAATTGATATTTTTCTTTATCTATCAATCACTTGATCACAAGAGAAAAATTAAGAAAACATAATAATAATAAGAGTAATGTTACATATACTTGTAAAGTATGCAAGTATCGTGCAATCGTTTTAAAAAATAATAGGTTTACTATTAAAAAATTAATTAATTTTTTATTGTGAGTTCTATATTTATTTATTTATTTCTAAAAAATTGCACAACGCTCATACACTTATAACTGTAACTATAATTTCTCTTATAAAAAATTCAATTAGAAATTACTCGATCCGATGCCAATGCTTGAAATTATTTTATACAATAAATAGCCATGGCTAGCTCAAAATATTGTTATTCATAAATCTTAATATTTTAAATTTAATAATAGCTGGTATATATCAATTAATATTATTGATGCGGTAGATATTAATATATCCGCTGTCCTATTAATTATATGAAAAAAAAAAAAAATTAAAGCAGCTAGAAATTTCGTCGGAATTACTATGAGACTGCAGTTGATATTGTATATTTTAAATAATTTATATCACAACCATTTGAATGAAAAATACACGTCAAAACCGAGTAGCATGTTTCTGCGAAAAAAAAAGAAAAGAAAAGATAAAATAGTAAACAAGAAAGGTACATCGCCCAGAAAATAAAAAAAATAAAAAAGTGCATCAGCCACTTTTGCCGAGAGCTCCAGCCACGGCCCACGGGTTTTCCACTTTCTTCTTCTCCGTTCGATCAGCAAAAGCGATCCATCCCCCCGAGCTCAGCCTTCGCTACACCTCCCTCTCCGGAATCCCCCCACCCATAGGTAATCCGAAACCCCACCAGGCTCATGGTCCCAGCTATCTCTCTTCCTTTATTTATTTAATTCATTTTATACTTGTCCGTTCCCTAAATCATGATTCAATTCAATCTATCTACGAACCGAAAAAATCTGAAACCCAGTCAATTAGTCTCGCAATTGAAACATAAATTTCAGTAGCTTTGAGATTTTCTTTCTAAATTTTTCTCTTGCTACTGGCCCTATTAATCTTTTGAAGTTCTAGGCGTCAAGATTGCGCGGAATTGATCCGTTTTCGGTCCTATCCCCACTAGATCTACAGGTACTTCTCTCTATTTGTACACTCGGTTCGGTTACATTTGAGAAAAGACAGGACAGGGAAATGTATTATTCTCCCTGTAGCATTTGATCTCTACATTGAAAAAAATTCAACTCAAATTTTCCCTACAGCCGTGTTGAGCTTATTTGACCGGAACTTCTCCACTTCAAACATACACTTGCATACGCACACGAACATACACAGCCGCAATCGTGGCTTTATCGGTTGTTTCAGGTTTGTGCTTCTATGTGCAATACTCTAGTTTTCAGTTGTCTCTCTTGAGCGCTTCAGGTGTACCAGGGCAACAAACTTCGCGTATTGATGTTATATTCATCTCTCTTAAAAAGTGTCTGAAAGTCTCATCCTCCCGGGATTAAAGCTCTGCCGGGATGAATTGAGTTGTGCTTCATTTATACGGCGTCTGTGAGGCACAAGACTTAAGATGGGGATCTTTGATGGTTTGCCCGTGTCTCCTGCAAAATCAGTAAGTTGGCTTACTTTGTTTAACGTTTTTATCAGGAACATACAGCACACTTCTATATTAAATTACTTGAGTGAAATTTGTTCTTACATAGTAAATAATTAAAATGATTATTGCTGTAACCTTTTTTATGGGGAACACTGATGTTGGGAACACTAATGTCAAGTGGAGAACGTTTCACTGACATAATTTTAGTTTTGATTTAACTTAATACTATCCCTATGATTATGGTGCATAGTAGTTGCGTTTAACAGTTGTAGTAACTGGCATGACAGTCCTCTTTTGAAATTCAGGGATCATGTGCTAGATACTGTCTGACCAAGTGTGATGTTGAACCTTATTTATATAAGCTGTGTCTGCATATTTGCTTGTTTCTTCTTCTCATTGTCCCTGTTTTCTGTTACGGTAAAATGCAGTATCTGAGGGAAGAGCTTGCAAGAATAGATGAGAGTTGGGCTGCAGCACGCTTTGATTCATTACCTCATGTTGTCCATATTTTGACATCGAAAGATCGTGAAGGTGAGATTGAGTTTTTGAAGGAGCAAAGTGACGTGATTGAGGAGGTCGTGGATGAAGTAGTGCATGCTTATCATGGTGGCTTCAATAAAGCGATTCAAAATTATTCACAGGTTTCCAAACAGCTTTTATCTTGGACTGTTATTTATGCCCGCTTTTCTTGATGTTCTTCTTCATTTTGCCTATGTGTTTGCACATGTTTTTTGGGATGTTGTTTCTGTTCATATTGTGGATTTCATGTGATGAACAAATAGATAATTCAGGAGTATTATCTAATTTTATTTAGGCTTCTAGTGGTCTCTGAATATTCTGTTAACCTAATTTAATTGGCACGGTAAATTATTATTTCGATTTATTATTGAAGTATTATTGTGATGGAGCCCTTCAATTGATTATTTTTAATCCCACATTCCCTCTGGCACCTTGGGGAAGGATAAAATTTAGATTTTCATCCGCATCCTGAATAGTTATTTATCTATTTGTTTATCTTTTGGCAGATCCTGAGGTTGTTCAGCGAATCCACAGAAAGTATAGGTGTCTTAAAGGCTGATTTAGCTGAGGCAAAGAAGCGTCTTAGTGCCCGCAATAAGCAATTGCATCAGTTATGGTATCGGTCAGTAACGTTGCGTCACATAATTTCCCTCTTAGATCAAATTGAGAGCATAGCCAAGGTTTGTCTATACCTATTTTCAGCTTTCAGATAATACCACATTCTTATAAATTTTAAATCACCTAATTTCCATCCCACGCTTTAAAATGCTATGCCTACACCTTTGTGCTTGGATCTTTTTGCACGTGAGTTATAGTTGCCTTTCTTATTCATATCTAGATTTAGACATGTATATATAAGTAGACGTATTGGTTTGCACACATTTTTGCATGCTATGATGTGCCCTTACTCAGTTGTTCCAACCTTTTCTTAGAAAATGGAAAAAAAGTACTTGTACTATGACTTTGTCATTTATAAACTAGCACTACAATTATTCTCTTTTAATTTTTCTGGATTTCACAGTTTTGGTGATTCTGAAAAATTTCCATGTTCTGTACTTGAAACTTTGGCTCAGGTTCCAGCTCGTATTGAAAAGCTAATTGCCGACAAGCAGTTTTATGCTGCAGTTCAGTTGCATGTTCAGTCAACTCTGATGCTCGAGCGAGAGGGGCTTCAAACTGTATGTTTTCTAGCCTTTTTTCCTGTAATCCCACTTCTGAAAGGTCATTATATCTTTTATTTGTTTTTTTTTTTTTTTTTGGGGGGGGGGGGGGGGGTTGGGTTTGTGGAACTTTATTTTTCTTAAGTTACATCTAAATACCTGATCTGATGTCTGGTGATCTAAATAAGTATAGTCATTGTGTCTTTCAAGTTTCAATAAAGCCTCAAGTCATCGGCTCACTACTTAAGGGGTTAAGGTCAATCCTATATTTGTAATCCAGTATTTTATTCATCTTGTCGTATCTCATTCTACCTTTAGGATATTTTTTAATGATTTTACTGCCGGCTGCTTTGATGTTTACAAGATCTGGCAACACTATCTTGACCACAAAGATTGCATTCTCTCCCATTGTTCACACAGCTACTTAAACCTCTCATCTTATTCCCGTCTTTAAAGCCAATCACCCAGAGAATTATCTAGGGGCTCTGAAAATTTTAATGCTTCCAAATACTTAGTTTTGTTTGTTCATGTTGATGCTACTCTATTGCTTTTTTTTTTTTTTATGAAAAAGTAAAACCTTATTAATAGAAAAAGGCATAGCCCAATTACACAAGAAATATACACATAATACACCGAACACCTAATAATCACTAAGCATTAGTGATGGATACAAGCAGATTATGAAAGCTATCCTCATTACAAATAATGACCGAAGCCCAAGAAAATAGTGTCAAAAAAGAATGTCTTCAACTCTTCCAAGGAACATTCTTGGTCTTCAAAGCACCTATCGTTTCTCTCCATCCACAAACACTATATAATACAGTGAGGGATCAAATTCCACACATCGGTGATGTAAACATTACCCTTAAGACTAGTCCAACACTTGAAAATATCCACTACACTTCCAAGCATAACCCATGCCACACCAATCCAGTTAAAGATCTCATCCCACAAAAACCTAGCCACGTCACAATGTAACACTAGATGATCCACAAATTCTCCATTTTTCTTACACAAGAAACACCGATCCATAATGATGAGACCTCATTTCCTCAAAATGTCAGTGGTGAGGATTCTCCCAAGGGACGCAATCCAAGCAAAGAAAGCAATCTTGGGAGGAACTTTACATTTCCAAATACTCTTCCAAGGAAAGTAATGATCATTAGAAAGTCCCGAAAGGGCCTTATAATAGGATCACACTGAGAATCTCTTACTCCCACTAGGAGTCCAAATCATCCTGTACTCCACAACATTACCAAAAGTCATAACATACAATGAACCGAAGAAATCAGAAAAAGTTCCTAGCTCCCAATCTTGAGCCACTCTCGAAAACTAACATTCCAGTGGATAGAGCCGTTGGAGCAAACCAACAAGTCAGCCACCAAACCCTCTTTGTTACTTGCAATCCGGTAGAGAGTGGGAAAGATACATGTAATAGCCCTTGCACCACAGGAAACAGCATGCAAAAATACACACCATGGCCCCTCCCAACCTCAAATCTGAAAAAGTTGGAAAGCCTCTCCCATCTTGAACGAATATTTTTCCAGAACCCCACACCATATGCCCCCTAACTTGGAACACCAGCCCTCTCTAATACTCCCGAATTTAGAATCGATAACTACTCTCCACAAAGCCTCCCCATCCCAGTGATAGCTCCCCTAATACTCCAAGTGCCTTATTGAGTGGAAAATGTAAGGATTGGACTTTTGAAGTGTTATGTATGCATTTTAATTATTTAGTTTTATGTGGCTCAGGTTGGTGCTCTTCAAGATGTCCGGTCAGAGCTGACGAAGTTGCGAGGAGTTCTTTTTTATAAAGTTTTGGAGGATTTGCATGCACACCTGTACAACAAAGGTGAATACAGGTATTGACCTCTCTTCTTAGCTCCAACTTCATATCATCATGTACCTTATGAGTGGTGTTTTAGCATTTGGGCATGAAGCTGGTTTGATGAATGTGCATATATATTTGATCATTTTATTTTTTCATTTTCCCCCCTTTTTTTTTTGTTGGTGATTGGGATGGGAGGCTTTTTCTATGGAAGAAGTTTTCAGGTTTTGTAGTCTGATTCTTTATCATTAGGACCACACTTATCACCAAAAAAAAAATATTTATCATTAGGACCACAATTTTCCTGAATTACAATGTCAGCTATTTTGTAAAAGCTTCTTTTTTTTTTCAATGAATATATTTCCTGGTATCTATTTATTCCTCTTTTAATTGGGTGTTTCCTCTTGTATACTTCCTGCGTACTTGGCCATGCCTACGTTTCCATTATGAATAAAATCTTTAACCTTCTAAACAAAATTATATTCTTCAGCTCAGCTGCCTCAAGCATGTATGAAAAGGATGACGAAGTGCCAACGACCACGGCAGTCGCATTATCTGTGTATAATTCACAACCTCTATCTCGAAGAACTAGGTTACTGAAAGGTGACAACCAAATTGGTTTTCATGTGGATGGATCATATAGGTCGGGTTCTGTTGATGGAGGGTAAGATTGGATGTTACTATTTAAACTGTTTAACTATCTGTGCTGCTGCTTTTTTCACCTAATTCCTTAACATCCTTTTTCTTAATCCATATGAAGTACTCCTTTTTCTTAATCTATACTTTTAGTTTTGCAATGTTTGATATGATAATCGTGTGCAAATTTTACCCCAGTAAGTATACATCTGAATGTGCTTTCAGTTCATCTTTTGATGGCCATGATGAGGAGGGTGCTTTGGAACCACGCGATGATGCCACCTCAGATGGGCATATGGCATCAGCTCGGGTTAATGGTGGTGATGGTAATCTAAAGGATGCCAAAACCCTTCCTCGTGAAATGCCACCGTGGCTTTCAAATTCCACTCCAGATGAATTTCTTGTAAGAATATCTCATAGTTGCATCTCAATTTATTGTGTTGCCATTCTCATATTCTAGACTGAAGTTTGGGGTGTTATATTGTCTGCAGGAAACAATAAAGAAGAGTGATGCTCCACTTCATGTGAAATATTTGCAAACTATGGTTGAGTGCCTCTACATGCTTGGCAAAGTTGCTGCTGCTGGTGCTATAATATGGTTTGTTATCCTTGATTCTGTTGAAGCGTGGTTTTGAAAGAATTTAGTTTCCTCCAGAGATGTTTTGGACAGAATCCCCATAAATATTTTTGTTTATTTCATTTATCACTCTAGAACATAGGATTTTCTTGGATCTTTCTTTCTCCCTCTTTACTTTGGTGAATGGATCTGGTTCTGACCTTGGTATTTCTCGTTCTTGGTATTCTTACAAACTTTTCTATTTATGTTTATGTTTTATTGGTATCTAATGTTCCATCTTATAAAGCATTAACATGGTATATGCAACTAAATAACATCACCCACCATATGAGTTATATTATAAATAGAGTGCTTGAGACTTACTAATGCCAATACCCTTGTTTTTATGGAATCCTTTGTATTAAATGTGCATGGAATGTAGGGACAAACTCATTTCCTGATTAAATTTCTTGGATTTTTAATTGTCCTGGATACATAGAAAACTAGTTCTGAATACCTTGACCATGTGTATTTGTCTTTTCAAATTCTTGGACGTTATGTTAATTTTTTTTCCCAATATGTTCATTATGATGACATATTTTATTATTTTGTTTTGAAACAGCCAAAGATTGCGACCAACAATTCATGAGATTATCACATTCAAGATTAAAGCTCACGCAGAACTTGTTAATTCTTCAAGGTATGGCATTGTACAGGGTGACCGCACTGCTACTGCAGGTCTTCATTTTATGAAAGGGCAATTAAAAAGCTTCCAGTTTCCCAAACATAAGCGTCAGAACGGGATATCTCTGTCTGGGACTCTTTTGGCTGTGAGCCCTGTGTCACCTGTGATGGCTCCCACGGGAAAAGCACAGGCTGCTGCAAGGGAGCTTCTGGATTCAATATTGGACACTGTTGTTCGGATATTTGGTGAGATGCCTACTTTCTTATCTTTTTGATAGGTAGGTACTTTCTTATCTTTTACTTTCCCTTTTAACGTTGAAACAAAGTTTCTCAATTTTACTTGTTCAGAGAATCATGTCATTGTTGGAGAGATTCTAGAATCAAAATCCACTCATCAAATTGAAGCAAACACATCAAGGTCAACACCAACAGATTGGAACTCTGATTCTGAAGTATCTCAAGTTACTGGGGGCTACAACATTATCTTTTCCTTGACAGTTTTGCAGGTAACCTATCTGCTCAAAGTTTTTGAAAATTTTAATGGCTGGTTGTAAGTCTGAAGATTATTTAACCACAAAAAAAAAGGTAAGAAACAGGCATGATCCCTTCACAACTTATTTTTTTAACTTTTAATTCCTTAATGTGCCAAAGAGTGAATGTCAACAACTCATTTGTGAGATTCTGCGAGCAACTCCTGAAGCTGCATCTGCAGATGCTGCAGTACAAACAGCTAGACTTGCAAGCAAGGCCCCTTCCAAGGAAAAGAGGCAAGTACCCTTAAATTTATATTCAAATATCTACCATGTACCATTCCTTGCATCACTTTTCAACTTTTATCAAACTCAGTTTATTTGTTTTAGTTTATGCTACTTCCCCCCCCCCCCCCCCCCCCCCCCCCCCCCCCCCCCCCCCCCCCCCCCCCCCCAAAAAAAAAAAAAAAAAAAAAAAACATTTCTCCTTCCTTGAGTACTTGCTAAGTATGATAAAGCTAGCCTTAGAAGTACACTAGGAGAGGCCAAATCCTAACGTTCAAGGTGCATCTGATGTGCTCCAAGAAGTTTTAGATATTTTGTTTTTAGTTCTTGAAACTATCTATGAAGTATCAAAGATATGCCAGAAAGTATTTAAAAAGTGCCTTATATAAAAATGGATAACATACAAAGGAACTAACTGTTTCAAGTGAGACATGATATATCTTAGTACCTAAGACTGAGGCCTGAAATGTCATTGGCATGATGTTGAAGCCTTGGTGGTGAGGATGGAGCTGTAGTTGGTGATGGTGAACATCCTTTTTTTTTTAATAAGTAAAAATATTATATATGTTAATATCAATAAGAGTAAACAAGTACACTGGGCGTATACAAGAAACACCTAGCCCATACTAGAGAGCCCCCAATGACCAATAAGCGTGTGAAAATTAGAAATCTATCCAAAATACACCAAGGCCGAATGGGAACAAAACACACCTCCCCAACCCCAACCCTAAACTCCCTCTATGAGGACAGCTTCATAATGCCCTCCCTTTAGTCTTCCGTCGACTCGAACTACCTCCCTTAGCGTAGTAGTTGATTGCCCAAGAAAGACGCTTTAACTCCCTGTTTTTCTTAAATCTTGATTTGGTATTCGGGAACAAAACACACCTCCCCAACCCCAACCCTAAACTCCCTCTATGAGGACAGCTTCATAATGCCCTCCCTTTAGTCTTCCGTCGGCTCGAACTACCTCCCTTAGCGTAGTAGTTGATTGCCCAAGAAAGACGCTTTAACTCCCTGTTTTTCTTAAATCTTGATTTGGTTTCAAGCAAGTGGCCCACCTCAATCGCAGTGAGTAGTGCGACATCTATTTGAAAGAGTTGACGCGATGGTTGTTGTGATGGCTACGACAGTGATCTGATGGTTGAGATGGTGGTTGTCTGGTTCCTGCAATGAGATGCTCTAAATGGTGCTTGTGATCTGCTATGAAATTTGTGGAATAGTAGTGATGTGGTAGTCATGCTTTCCTAGTTGAAATAGTGCTGGTGGAAGAGAGGTCAGAGGTGATGGTAATTGTGGTCAGAGCTCGTGGTAGTGTAAAGTTTTGAGAAGAGGCCAGAGTCAGGGGAGGGGTTATTCTTGCATGGGAGTAGCACAATGTCAAAGGTGGAGGAGCAGGTCATGGTGTTGGAGGCTGCATTTTGGTGATGTCCAGATAATGACAGGTGTTGGGTTTGTTTGGGTTGTGGTTGTGGTAACAGCCATTCACCACCCAACCCTTTTTTTGAGGAGTAAGGAATCAGTTTATTAATAAGAAGATGATTTCAACTATACTTGTTGTCTACAAGAACAACTTCATCAAAGTTACAATCTAAATATAAGAATTCAAGGAAACCTGATTATAATTTTGGAGTTTATTGACAGTAAGGCACTCGTCCAATCATTCAAAGATCTAAGGAAAAAAGGACTTGGTCAAAACAAAATTAAGCTCCATCTATTCCTTTCCCTCCAAATCATCCACATTAGACACGGTGGAGTAGCTTTCCAAATTTTGATACTTCTTGGCAGCAAAATTTTCCTCAAGGAAAATATGAATTGTCTGTGGTATTTGGAAGCATTGATACTGACCACAGGACACTGGTGTGAGACAATACAAATATGATGATACAGTCATACTTGGAAAAACTAGAGTACAACAGTGGTTATAGGACAATCAATTGGTTATATTATATATATATCTAAATATACTTTAGTTTATTTCTATGTTTAGGAAATATATTATTTTTGGGATGTGTAAGATGAGTTGTATTAATGAGCAAAAAAAGTTGGGGAAGGCATAATCGAGGTACACTGGGTATACAACAAATACACCTAATGTGCAAAAGAGAAGAGAAAGAAAGTCCTGTAAATTAAAGCTAGAGAGACATGGGGTGGTTGCCATCCGCTGGTAGATTATATTGAACAAGTACGCCCTATATATGAGTTTTTTCCCCGTTTCCAATTTAACCCATTTGCTGTGTCCCTTCCCTATGTCCCCCAACATCTGAAATTAAAAATTTTGATTCTTCTGTCATCTAGGAAAGTTTTTGTATGTTCGCATGTTATTATTTTTCATATAGACTTCGTAGTAGCTTCCTACATTCTGGGTTCCTTTTGTTCAACATAATTATATCAGTTTCATTGAGTTCTCGCTTTCTTTTAAGACATTCAGTTCTCACTTTTTGTCACACAATCATGTATATTTCGTGTTAATGGGTTGCAGGGACCGACCTGGGGAGGGTCTTACCTTTGCTTTTCGTTTCACTGATGCTACAATATCTATTCCTAACCAGGGTATGCTGAAGATACATTGCTCGCATTTTGTTGATTGTCTCTCATTGCATATATGGCTTTAGTTTCTATTTTTAGTTGATTGATTGATTTGTGTGGGTCCTTAATTACCATAAACTTATCTCCTTTATCTTATCCTTGATTCCTAATCAGGAGTTGACCTCATTCGCCAAGGATGGAGTAGGAGGGGTCCGAATGTATTGCAAGAAGGTTATGGATCTGCAACAGTCTTACCTGAGCAAGGCATATATCTAGCTGCATCTATATATCGACCTGTGCTTCAGGTTTTTGGCTGCACATATGTGCTATCACTGTGAAATATGTATTTGCATAGTGGGTTCTCTGGTTGGCCTTTTCTGATCACTTGTTCTCTGCAGTTTACAGATAAGATTGCTTCAATGCTGCCGACAAAGTATGCCCAGCTTGGGTAAAGCTCAAAACTCTTGTAATCTTTCCATGTTTAGTTCTATATCTTATACGAAGAATCACCATGTTGTATGAGCTGTCAAGTAGTTATGAAGCCTATAAGTTTTTTTGTACTCTTTCCATGTTACATGCTGTTTTCTCATTTCTTGCCTAACTGAAATTGGATAGAGTAATGCTAGGGACAAGCCCCAAATGCACAAGCCTTGCATAAGCCTTTTGTAAAAAAGTGGGCTCCATCATAAAAAAAGTGAATTTTTCACTCTTTTGGTGGGGTCCACTTTTTAAAAAAATTTTATAAAAGGCCTGCACGAGGCATTTTGGGCTTGTATATATCATTATTCTTTCTCGTACTGCTAAATTATCAACCTATTTCATTTGAGTCTGCTAGCATGTTTTGATAATTAGCCAATGCTGGGTAAAAACTAGGGTTGACAATATGTGACACGACTCATGAACCCAATACGAAATTAGTAGCTTTGTGTTTGATATAAACGGATTCGGGTCAAAATGGGTTGACCCGTTAGGACACGATTAATAAACGGGTCAATAACAGATCAATCTGCTTAACTCGAAATTAACCCGCAATAATCCGTTTAAATCTTAATTCAAAATTACAATTTTTTTTTTGATAAGTAAACGATATTATTGATAAGAATAGGCAAAGCCCAAGTATACAAGATGTTATACAAGAGACAGACCTATCTAGGTCGCAGAAGTGAAAACAAGAAAATCATGTAAATTAAGGCCATTAAAATCTATAGCTATGACCCAAAGAAATAAAGTACGAAAAAAGAAAGATCGAAGCTCCTCTAGAGTCCGCTCCTTATCTTCAAATGTTCGATTGTTACGCTCTTGCCATAGGCACCACATAATGCAGATAGGGACCATCTTTGACACGACTTTGCTTTGTATAGCACCTCCCAAAAATGTCCAGTTGGCTAATAACTCAACCATTGTGGCAGACATTACCCAATTTAACTTTACTATGCTGAACACTTCAATCAACAAGGCTCTAGCTGTCTCACAATGTAGCAAGAGATGATCCACTGACTCGCCGGCTTTCTTGCACATACAACACCAATATAAGATAACGACCCGACGCTTCCTCAGATTATCGATTGTCAGAATCTTGCTTAGAGCAGCTGTCCAAGTGAAGAAAAGTACTTTTTTTTTGGGGGGGGGAGGGGGGGGGGGCTTATTCCTCCAAAGATTCCTCCATGGGAAGAGTATTCGTTAAATGAGTTAAGGGATTTATAATAGGATCAAACCGAGAAAGCTCTCTTACCTACAGATGTCCAACCACAGCTTATCGTGTCTCGTATTCCATTCAGTTTCACGGAATACACTAGGCTGAAGAAAGCCTCAAAGCTGTCTACTTCCCAGTCTTGGGCTGCTCTACTGAAGGTGACGTTCCATTGGACTTGGTCCCCTGATTGATCCATGAGGTCCGCCACTGAAACTTCCTGGTCACGTGCCAACTAGAAGACGAGTGGAAATGAGTCCTTTAGAGCCTCCTCCCCACACCATAGGTCCCTCCAAAATTTTATCTGAGTGCCTGCACCCAGCACAAATTTGGCATGGCGAGTAAACACCCCCCACCCACGTCTAATGTGCTTCCAAATCCCCACTCCATAGGCCCCGTTCATCTCTCTAATACACCATCCCCGCACATACTTCCATGTTTGCAATCAACTACCAATTTTCATAGGGCTTCTGGTTCCATACTATATCTTCATAGCCACTTTCCAAGTAGGGTCCTATTGAAAGTTCTCATATTTTTTTTTATCCCCAATCCACCAGAAGAAATTGGCTTGCACACCTTGTCCCAACTGACTTGGCTACGTTTGGATCACAAACTCATCTTAACTCATCTCAACTCATCATTACAACTTTTTTAAATTCCAACACAAAATATAATAAACAATTCAACTTTTTGAAATCTCAAAATAATAATAATATTAAAAAATAATATTCTAACAATATTTTATCATCTTAACTCAACTAAACTTAACTCAGTTCAACATCTAAATGCATTCTAAATGGAACTTGACTTTGTCCCCCATCCCGCTCCATAAGAAATCACGATGGAGTTTTTCAATCCTTTTCGCCTCAAGCTGGAATTGGAAATATAGACAGAAAATAAGTTGGTAAGTTAGAAAGAGTACTCTTGATTAGAGTCACCCGGCCTCCTTTCGACAAGTAACATCTCTTCCACCCTATCAATCTTCGTTCTATCTTCTCGATAACTGAATTCCAAATAGAAAGAGCCCGTGAGGCTGCCCCCAGTGGCAATCCCAAGTGTACTGGCCAAATGTCGAGTGTTGCTGACATTCCCAACCGGCACTAACTCTGATTTATCAAAGTTCACTCTCAAGCCTAACACTGCTTCAAGGCATAATAAGAGTGCCTTCAGTGCCCTGAGTTGGTTTTGATTTGCCTCGCAGAAAATTAACTTGTCATTTGCAAATAAAAGATGAGAAATATCACCTACTGAAAATCCAACCACAAAACCATTTCTAACCATGGCCAATAGCATCCAACGCAGAAGAAACCAACTGAGCTGCCATTAATCAAAACTGAGAACTTTGCTGTTGAGATGCACCATCTAATCCACGTACATCATCTTTCCTCAAATCCACATCTTTCCAACAAAAAGAGAAGGAAGTCTCAGTTTACATGATCGTATAAACCCCAAGGGGTTGACCTAAGTGGTGAAGGCCTTGGTCTGGGGGGTATCACTTCTTCAAGGTCCAAGGTTCAACACCTCATGGGTGCAAACAATCATTTGGGGCCGCACCCCTTGGTGAAAAGCCAACGATTTAACCAGTTCCATGTAAGGAAACTTTTGAGAGTGCAGTGCACGGGACCGGGGTTTATTCTGCAGGAGTGGGTCCTAAGGGCCCTTTCCATGTCTAGCTTACAAATACTCCTTGCAAGCCCAGACTTTAATCTTCCATCTAGACATTCATTGGCTATAAGGACTGAATCCATAATTTGAAGATCCCTTACAAATGCATTTTGTGGCTTCGTGATTATCTTGCCTAAAGCCTCTCCTAACCTGTTTGCAAGCACCTTTGAAATAATTTTGTATACCCCATTTATGAGGCTAATGGGCCTATAATCTTTCACATCCGAAGCTCCGCTTTTCTTTGGGATCAAAGCAATTAAAGTAGTATTTAGGCTTTTTTCAAACTTCCCAGCTGAAAACAATTCCTGAAACACGTTCATTATATCCTCCTTTATTACTTCCCAACATATTTGGAAGAAACCCATCGAGAAACCGTCTGGACCTGGTGCTTTGTCATAAGCCATTCCTCTTACTATATCAAAGATCTCCCCTCCTCAAAAGATCTCTCCAACCAAGACGCTGTCTGTGGTTCAATAGAGTCGAAAGCAACTCCATCAGGTTTTGGTCCCCACCCCTCTCGTTCTGTAAACAACTGCTCATAGAAATCCACCACGTGGTCCCGGATCACAGGAGCCTCCGTGCAATCTATACCATTAATATCCAACATCTTAATGATATTATATCTCCTATGAGAATTGGCCACCTTGTGGAAAAATTTTGTAAATCGGTCCCCTTCAATCATAATGCTCTTGACTTCTGACGCCAAGAGATCTCCTCTAGAGAAAGAACTTTCTCCAACTCTGATGCCAACTTTGTCTTTTACACTATTTCTTTAGGGGTGAGAGATCTATCCTCAAGTATCCTCTCAAAACCTTGTAATTCCTCCACTAATGATTTCTTGCGCTCCCTTATGTCACCAAATGATTGGAAGTTCCAAAGCTTTAAATCATTCTTTAAAACTTTTAGTTTACTTGTAAGTATATAGGAGGGAGTACCATGAAACTAATAAGATGACCACCAATTTCTTACCTTATCTACAAAGCCTTCACTCTTAAGCCACATATTTTCAAACTTAAAATATTGACGTCCGCCTTAGATACCACCACCATCCAACATGATGGGAAAGTGATCCGAGCAAAGGCGAGACAATCACTTCTGACACACATCTGGGTAATAGATTTCTCAATCCGGCGAGATTAGGAATCTGTCTAGCCGAGACCACGTCTAATAACTGGACCAAGTGAATGAGCCCTCTATGTGGGGAAGATCCACCAGGTTCAAGTAAAAAATACATGCTGACAAATCTATCATCGTTGGGTGCAACCGATTGTCTCCGGATCTTTCATTAGGGAACCTTATGACATTAAAATCTTCTCTTATGCACCAGGGGAGGTCCCACCAATTATGTAATGCGACAAGTTCTTCCCATAATAATCTTCTGATACTGTCAACATTCGGCCCGTATACACCTGCAAAAGCCCATAAAAAATTATCTTCCACAGCTTTAAAAGAACATGCCACTGTGTACTCCCCTACAAAATCCTCCATTTTCTCCACCACTCTTCTATCCCGCATCACTAAGATTCCACCCAAAGCCCCATTCGAAGGCAAATAAACCCAATTTGCATAAGGATAACTCCAAACACTTGGCACTACTTTTCTAGACACCAATTTCAGCTTTGTTTCTTGTAAATAAACTATGTCCGCCCTCCATACCCGAAGCAAGTTTTTTATGTGAAGACGCTTATTTGCCTCATTCAACCCATGAACGTTTCAAGACACGATTTTTGGCTTCATAAAGGATATATAATTCCCTTCCCTTTGGATCTATCGCGGCTTGAGTTGCCCTCATAGTTCAAGGACCATTTGAGTCTCTTAAGCTCCCATTGTTTCTTGGTCTCATATTTTTTAGATTGAGAGTGACCCACCTCAATGGCGGTGAGAAGATCCATAAACTGTTCCACAAACCCCGAACACCCCATTCCTACACAATGTTGAATTTCCTTTACCTTTCGAAGCATCCAGTCAGACACATTGAACTTGTATGGTAACTCACAATTCAGAGGAAAAGGCTCCCCATCTCCCGAAGCCCACTGTGCATTCGAAGACATCCCCTTCTCCTCCCCCCCAAACAGATTTTTTCCCTCCCATTCGACCACAATACCCTTATTGATCTCCACATCATTGCCAGAGAATGGAGTTGTTAATAGTGTATCAAGAACCATCACCACCTCACTTCCACCATGGTAAAGCATCTAAGATAGCCCCACGTCACTTTCCTCATTGAGCTCCATGCTCATCTCGCCTTCTCCTTCTGACAACATCTCAAGACGTCCTCAAGATGAAATAAGGCCTCCGCTGGAGGAGGTAGAGGTTCAAGTGTGCCTATCGGCAGTTTCTAGCCACACTGGATCGGGGATGGGGCTTTCGAAGGCAAGATCTCCTCTGTTTCCTCGTTTTGCAGCGACACCAGCATATCCACCACCATCGACGGCGTTTTCTGGGCCACTGTCGATGGTCCCACCTCAAGTCACCGTGCATCTGCGAGTTTCTCTGGCAAGGATGTGAGATTGCCTTTGTTGGTGGGCTTGCGGGGGCCTTCGTTACATATCCTCCAAACAGGCTTAGATTTTGGGTTAGGGGGCTTGGGCTTGGGCCCAATTGTGTGAGGCCTAGCCCCACAGTTGTTACTAAAGCCCGCGTGATACTGGGTAACTCAATCGGGCTCAAGCCCAGTTGGTTGGGGCCTTGCGTTGCCCAAATGGCTGGAGCCCTGAGGCAACGGGCCAAGACCCTTGTTAAGTGGGTCAGCTCCCACAAACAGACCCATGCTAGGCCCATTTCTTGCCGAGCCCATCTCCACTCTTATAAGCCAATCCACTTTGGATTGTAGTGAATTCAGTTGAGACTTTACGTCCAGAAGAGAGGTGAGTACCTCTCCTCCTACCACAACGCCTAAGGGTCTGCCACCGCCACCCTGCCATTGTACTAGGTGAGGCTCTCTGTCAGAGTCGTGTCTCATACCCTACTTTGCAATAGTACCACTTTGCCCTACCATGTTGTCTTCCCCTATACGCAGATCACGGGGTTGCTCCACCATCAGTGCCTCCCTATAGAAGCGGTGATGCGGTTGAGCCTTCAACTCCTTTGATCTCTTCAGATTTCCTTCCTTGTGAGTGGACTTCCCATCGTGAATAAATTCCCCCAGAGCCTCCCCCATCCTCTTCCACCCTTTGCCCTCCTCCTCAAGAACGAACATAAAGTTCCTCCCACCACCACCATCGTATTCCACCACTGCGATGTAACGACCTTGAACATTCGAACAACTTTGCTCAATAAAGCTGAGGCTGCCTTCCCTGACTGTGGTGAAATAGTTTCTTTTTTCATCCTTCATGCAAGCTTCCATGGCCTTAGCCAACCATTGCACTGTTGGAGGGCCCTGAGCCACCCTTGACACCACCCTCCAGCTTCTTTTTGTAATAACCAGCCGACCCCCCCTCCTTCACAAATGAAAAAGCTTTTGATTCTATTACAATTTCTTTTGAAAACACCATTCTGAAAACACACCAGCACCCAGAAAACTCAAGACACGCCGTCACAGACCACCCAAATACAGTGGAGAAAATAAGTGGTTTTCCATCGTCACCTCAAAATTACAATTTTATTATGGTTGGGTGGTAATATTAATATTTCTCAATATGCTTATGTTTTTATTGTTGAGATTGTAATTCTGGATCTGTGCTCCATATTTGTTATCACTTGGTTTGTAATATTGATTTTATTATAGGTTAAAATCTGAAAAGTATTGATATTTTTTGTTAGTAGGTAGTCTTATTTTTTTTATAGATACTGTGGCTACTAATAAATATAGATTTTAAATTTTATGTGAAATTATGTTAATCATATCAAATGGGTTATGCGAGTTAGTTCAATCCATTTACGTGAAACATGTTGAATGAGTCGTATTGTGTTGACCAATTTTTAATTAATTATTAAATGAGTCAAAACGGGTAACACGACCCGACCCGTTATTTAAATGGGTTGTGTTAGGGTTTGAATGGGTTAGCTTAACGGGTCATGTTCGGTTGACCCATATAGTCGAATGTCCATGACTTGACACGAGCTACGAACAAGAATTGCCACTCCTAGTAAACACTGTAAATTCAGTGTTGTGATTCCTCTTTATTCACCTGGTATCAATATGCATTGAATTCCAATCTTTCTAAAAACTGCAGGAATGATGGATTGCTTTCATTTGTGGAAAACTTCGTGAAGGACCACTTTTTACCAACTATGTTTGTAGACTACCGAAAAAGCGTACAGCAAGCTATATCAAGCAAGTTCTCTGAACTATCTTAACTGTCTTTTTTAACCCTATGGTTGAGAGCTGATAAAATGCATTGGCTCTTTTATTTTTTGGTGGGTTGAGTTCCTGAAACTACGCACCAAATTTTTAACTCATTGTATCTTAAGGCTCTAACTTCATCTATTCAAAATGCTTTATGAGGTCATGATATCAATTTCCAAGGCCCATCTAAGTGCTACTAATTCTTCTCATACTTGCACTCGTGTTTGAGTGCCACATACAGAAATAAGTAGCCACTTTGACCTTGAAAGCATTTTCTTTTTATAAGCAAATTATTTATTTTTAAAAAGGGAAAAGTAACGCATGTTTTACGCGAAGGAAAATGCTATCTATACTTGCAACTTTACGCACATAACCATGCATGCCGATGTGTCAGCTATTGAAATGGTGAAGATTTTGAAAGTTGAAATTTGAAATTAGAACTAAAAAAGAAAAAACTGATAAAATGGGGCCATTACTCAATACATATAATGTTGTCTGTATGTGTAGAACTACTCTTTGCTGCCATGCCACTTCTCTCTTGATTAAACAAAAGCACAGATGTAGACATAAACCAATTTCTGAAGACTACAATCTGTTGGCTGTATAACATTGAAGAAGTAGGTGACCTATAGACTCCTCACCTATTGAGATTCCGCTGTCAGTAAAAAGTCTATTTTATAAGTCTCCTGTGTTAGGATGCTATTTTTTATCATTAATAAATTTCCTTTGTTATGACAGTGGCCGGACCTTAAAGATCTCTTTTTCAAAACCCTTTACCATTGGATAATTGCTCATTTTAGCTTTTCTATTTTCTAGTTTTCAGGGTTTCTTTGCTCTTTTTTCTTATTCTTGGTAGGAGTTTCTCGTGTATATGCCACGTGTACTCATCACTACCTCTATCGACCATCAATAAAGTCTAACTTATTAAAAAAACTAATAAAAAATGCTTTCTGGAGATAGTCTACAGCTGGAAAAGGCTATAATGCAACACAGCATGTTCACGTTGTTTTTAATATTTGAAGGCACAGAACTTGGGGAAGGAATGAAACAACTTCACATTATTTGATCATACAAAGAAGATTTTTTTGCCTTTCACTTACATCCGTGCCGCATGCAAAGTACACAGGATAGTTGGATGACTCATTGAGATATTGTTTGATGATGCCTATGTACCTGGGACCGTGCATATTAGTCTCTTGGTTGTCTTTGTTCTGCACCAAAAAGTATCCTTATTTCTGTGAGTAATCTTATAGGTCCAGCTGCATTTCGGCCGAGGGCACATACTGCTGCTACTTATACTCCATTGGTTGAGAAGGGTAGACCGGTCTTACAAGGGCTTTTGGCTATCGATTTCTTGGCAAAAGAGGCAAGTTAACTTTGTTTTTCCCACATTACAAGAACACCCCCGCCCCCCCCCCAAAAAAAAACAAAAACTTTGTTTGCAAACAATCCCACTGGATTCACAGGGTTTGGACGCTGTAGAGCCTCTAGTCTGAATATATGTCTTAACGGTTTCTATAAATCACGTATAAAATAAACAGTTTCTGTCAATTATTTTGAGGGTATTTATTGTGGTATTTTAACTGCCTAATTGACACTCATATAACTTACTCCAGGTGCTTGGATGGGCTCAAGCAATGCCTAAATTTGCCGGTGACCTTGTGAAGTATGTGCAGACTTTCCTTGAGCGTGCATATGAAAGATGTCGTACTTCATACATGGAGGCATGGATCTTCACTTCTTTTGACTTAGCACATAATTGCTATCATCAATTTTCTGTTATATTTTTCTTTCTCCGCTATTTTTTTCCTTGTGCATCCTTCATTTTTTTTGCCAGCTCATAATTAGTTAAATTCTCGGTGCTTTATGCCTCATGATTTTAACTGTAGTAGATAGTAATATTTGAAAATATTTAGCATTAACCATCGTTTGTATCCTTTCTTTTTTCTTTTTTACAAATCTCCTGCAAAACCTTTTTTACATCTTTGAAATTTTGCCTCATGATATGAGATTCCAAAGCAATTTTATAATTTCCTTTAATAAAGCTTATTATTCCACCACCAGATCTTCTAATCACTAAACCAATCAGATTTCTATTTAGTATTTGTGATTAGCTGATTGGTTCCTTTGGATGAATTTGATTTAACTTTAGATAATTTTTCATTGTAAGTTCCCATTGCTTCAATATTCACATTTTACCCTTTTTCTATCCCCTATATTTTTTTTTTGCTTGCCAGTAATGCAAGTACACTACCACATAAGGAAACAAATACACATTTAGGTAACCATACACCTGCCCAAATTCATTACTTCTGCTATATTACGTTGGAAAATTAACATAAGTTATTGATCTTTAATTAGTTTCTGTAATAAAACCTTTTGAAGAGATGGCTTGTATCTGCTGCACAGCAAATGTTGCCATGATTACTTGTCCTGGAATCACATTTCCAGTCATTATAATTTTAACTTCTAGGACCCTGATTACACCCACTGAGCACTCCATTTGGGAATGTTAAAAAATAACTTTATTTCTTATCAAAAGCTTTTTTCATAATATTTCAGGCAGTGCTTGAGAAGCAGAGTTATATGCTCATTGGGAGGTATGATATTGAGAAATTGATGCGACTTGATCCAGCAAGTTCTTGTTTACCAAATCAACTTGGGTTGTCAAAGATTGACAACAATGCCTCTGATGCTGAAAGTGTTGAGGTTGAACTAGAACTGAGCGATTCATTGTTGGCTTTGCGGCCCATTAAGCAGGTCCCTTCGTTACAACTACTAATGTTCTTCCTTTTGGGGCTATTAATTTCCCGCCAATAAAGTGCTGTTAGATTATTTCTGTGAAAATATTATAGTGAAATCTTGCTGATTATGGGTCCTCACTGCATTGAAGAGATGATCATAGATATGAGGATAATGTGTTGATGTTTGTTCTTTCATTTTCTATTGTGCAGGAGAATCTAATTCGTGATGATAGCAAACTCATTTTGCTAGCATCCCTTAGCGATTCATTGGAGTATGTTGCAGACTCAATTGAAAGGCAAGTTTTCTCATATTGTTGCGGTCCTAAATTATGATGCCTCACTGGCATGAAAATGATTACATATAGGCAAATAGGGAATTTTCTTCTCTATTTTTGCTTTCTGGAAGTTCTTAATGAAACGCAATTTTCATGCTATATGTAGGCTTGGACAATTAAACTCAAGAGTATCCAATAAAGTAGAGGATAATCCCAAGCACCGTCATACTCGAACAAGCAGTGCACCTACTAGGGATCTGGCATCATTTGCTGATGAATACAGGAAATTAGCAATAGATTGCCTTAAGGTATTACGTGTGGAGATGCAGTTGGAGACGATTTTCCATATGCAGGTTTGTAAAAATCTTGCAATTTATATATCCTTTATCTCAAGTGGAATACAGACAAAGTAAAGGTGTTGAAAGTGAAACGTAGAGCAATGAAAAATACTTCAGCTCACTGAACATTATGATTTAAACAGGAAATGACAAATAGGGAATATTTGGAGGACCTAGATGCTGAAGAGCCAGATGACTTTATTATTTCACTCACTGCTCAGGTCAGTATTTTTAGCTTTTATCGATGTGTACAATAGAAATCTTAGCCTCCATTTGAAATCGCTGTGTATATCATATCCTCTTGGAGATAAATCTTAGGTGTCTTTTCTCTTTTGTACCCATAGATAACACGTAGGGACGAGGCGATGGCACCTTTTATTGCGAGTCCAAAGCGGAATTACATATTTGGTGGAATTTGTAGTGTTGCGACGAATTCATCTATCAAGGTTCACCTCTCTGTGGTTTTGGGTTATATTTTAGTGTTCTCTCTGAATTCAATATGTTAATATTTCAAGTTGCAGTCCCAAGCAATTTTTAGGTCACTCATTCACTGCTAACGAGAAACTGCAATGTCTGATTAGGCTTTGGCTGATATGAAATCCATCAACCTTTTTGGGGTTCAACAGATATGCCGGAATTCAATAGCACTAGAACAGGTATGATCTTGGTTCACACTAATTGTCTCCATTCCTTCAAATTGATTTGAGTGATGGAAGCAAGCATTTATCAGATTTTATTTGTTCCAGTAAAATAAGAATAAATGCTCTTATACAATGAGTAATTTTAGTTCAGCCGTTATCTTAAGCTAGCTCTTCCTCAATCCTTCAGTTGAGCCTTCAATCTGTCAATCCCTCATTAAAACGTCCTTGTCCTTGCAGATGCAAATTCACTTAAGGGAATGTGATTTGCATTCCTAGCAAATTCAAAGGTTTACCCTCAGGCTTCATATTTCCTTTTTTTTTTCAGGTGGAAATGAAGCTTTTTTGAGTGACTATAGTTGTCCCTAAATGATTGAATTACCTGTAAAGTTATATCATCCTCCATGTGCTTGATGTAAAAAAAAAAAAAAAAATGGAATATGTGTCTTGATGTCCAACATGTGACATGTGAAGTTGTCAACTATTCTCCTTTCTTGTTTATGCTAGTTTTTATTCATGTTTAGATTTTAGCAGTATGATGAATAAGATTTGATCCTCTCCAGTGGACTAATACATGGGCAATGCAATTCCCTATGTCAAAATGGTTGTATGAGTTGAACTGCATAACAAATGGGACAGGTTTCTTACCTCCCAATTGCAGAGGGCAAAGGCTCTTATGGGTTGGCCTTCCTACATTTGGGTGTCATTATATAAAAGGTCGACATTAAGCTGAGAGCAAATGGCAAATATCTTTAGAACTAGGGTCATATACTTGGATCCATTAAGACCAACCCCCAATCGTGGAAATGGGGCTTGCTGGTTTTTATTTTGATTTTATGATACAATACTGCCTTCTACATTGTGTTTATTGGCACTACAGGCCCTGGCAGCTATCCCATTGATTAACAGCGAAGCTGTACAACAGAGATTGGACCGTGTCCGTACTTACTACGAACTTCTAAACATGCCATTTGAGGCAAGTCATGAACTTAAGAGTTTGTTGTTTAAACTTGTGTTGGAACCAGTGATCAGTGTTGCTATTCTTGTTTACAGGCCTTGTTAGCCTTCATTGTGGAGCATGAGAACATTTTTACAGATGCAGAGTGAGTTAATATGACTGTCTTAGTGATTTCTCTTAGTTTGAATACATTGTGTAGTTGGCGAATAACGTAACACGTAACTTTGACAGGTACATGAATCTTCTAAAGGTCCAGGTCCCAGGAAGAGATATTCCTGCTGATGCACAGGATCGTGTGTCAGAGATTTTATCCCATTAGCTTTACCAGTTCTGGATTTAGATTGAATTGTCGCATATCAAGTTGTAAGGTTCTTTGTTCTAGACATGGCGTGTTGCTCGAATGCGTGTGAGATTGTTTTTTCTTAGGAAAGGCTGATGCTGCAATCGGATGTAGATGCCACTTCCATGGAAGTCACCACTCAGCATGTGCCATACCGTGGTTTAGTTTGTGACATATTATTCTGGTAGAGACTGTTACCGTTGCTTTTGTCATTGTAATTTGTTTATGGGTAGTATCAATTTTGGGCGTTTTATGTTTTTCTTTTGGGCTTTACGAAGTTTCAATTCAGCAATTCCTGAGAACAAACAGAAAACTCGATGTATATTTGCGATGCTGAGTATTATTATTTGTAAATCATTCAAAATAATTTTCACAAAAGACTTCCAGATCCCTGTTTATCAGTACTTACAAACTAAACAGACCCTGTTCCCCGTAGATAATTATAATCTCATCATTTCAGCTTAGAAATACAGAGATGCATAAACGAACTTGTTTTCACGAGTTCAAAATCAGCACGTTTCAAATTTGTAACGTTCTTGGCATGTGGGATTCCAGACGGGCTCCTCTGCCATATATTACTTGTACTGGGTATCGACCTTGCGCTTTCGTAGTTCGACCTGGTGTGAGATGGGCAGTGGCATGCTTTGGTGACTATGGATCATGAGCCATGATCATATCAAATCGTGCCCCGATGACTAGGTATTCTTAGAGTACGGCTATGTGGTACTCATCAAGTTATAGGTTGTCATTTCTGTTACAATTTATGTTTACATAAACAATTTTAATTGCAGGAAATTTTATAATAAGATGGGAGCACCAAATCATCTTCATTCTAAGAGTATTTAATATTTTTTGCTATAGAAAAATTTTCTATATTGGCCAATCGATTAGCTCTAGCGAGTAGCAAGCGCAAACAAATTATGGGATACCATACGATCGAGCTGCAGTTTTTTACACTGCGTTCTGTATATACATAGTTAGGATAAAAGGAAAGAGAGATTATAATACTGGATTTTCTATACATTGTACTACCATTGCATATGCATCTCAGCTTGAAGCGACGAATTCAGCCTGAGTGACTTCTTTGCAAGGTTGCGGATATCTTCTCTACTGGACTCCTCCGATATTCCAAAAAGCACTTTCACCCCTCCACTGGATATAAAGTCCTTGGAATTGTCCTCTGCAAACACCAGTTGATTACAGTGTTAACCATGAAGGAATTAAAGATGTCCACAGAAGTACTTCAAGAGACGATTCAAAATTGCTTTGCAGGTGAGGTCAATTCTTAATAATTCTTACTATTCTATGAAGGGTAATTATCATAGTATTGATCTCAGCTAAACAGGGTCCTCGGAGAGGTGGCTGCAATGTAATACCATCCTTCAACACATTATAATTAGATGAGATGAGATGCGATGAGGTGAGTCATCTCACCTCTATATCCAAACAGGCCTTTATAGAGGAAACCAGCATGTCAAGGGTTTTGACCCAACAAGTGTACAGGGATTTGAGGATAGTCGTATATTCTCACTTGTACAGATTATAATTAACTTTCAGAATAGATAAAAGTTTCTGGTTTTGTTATCGATGTGCCAGACTCGTTGTAAAAGTAGCTGTCCTGTTCTTTGTATCTTCTCTAAATGAGGAAGCACAGTCGGCAACTTACCATTTTGGGCTAAATGGCAAAGAGCAAGCTCGATATGGCGTCGGGTTGAAGCTGAAGCTGTATTGGAGTTGGCAATCAACCATGCAAGTGCGCCATCATCCATTAGAAGCGAACGGCCTGTTCTATGTCCTGCTAAAGAAAACTTATTCACGTTCATTTTAAGTAGAGACTACCACTGCTTAATTTGGTATGCTATTAAAGAATGTTTTTTATCAGGTATGCTATTAAAGAATAACACCCACAAACCTTGAATAATTCCTCGGGATTCACATTTTGCAAAGTTAGCAAGTCCTCTAGCAACCTGTGCAATGACATCACTGCTCCCAGATCTAACCATTCCCAGAAGTGCCTTGACGCCTCCATCTTCTTTCAGCAACAAGAGTAGCTTTTCTGTAAGAAAAGAACTACTGCATCAAAACACTAGTAGATCTTCCATCCCTTGTATGATCTCTGGTGCTCGCTAAACCCTCAGCAAGAAGTGATTTAATTGAATTGAAGGAAGATATGTCAGGAAAATTAGTGGATCGACAAGATATTGATGCTTACCAGTATTGAAACTGAAGACGGCATAAGATAAATTTAGTAAAAACTTTTTCATTATACACCATCCATAGAGAAAATTACTACTCTATAAATTTGTGGCTGAGTGATGTGAAATCACCATCAGCTTACCATTTCCACATAAATTGGCAAGTGCACCAGCTACCATTCGTAAAGTTTGTGGATCATCTGTTTTAGATGCTGTCTTTGCAAGTAGCTGAGCACCTCCCTTGTCAATTATCAAGCCTTGATTCTGTTCTGAGAAGATTCGAAGGAACAAAAACAAAGAGAGATGAAAGTTTTTCTACAAATGATATGCTGTGTTCTCAATGCTAAAACATTAGATTATTTTGTGTTATTAACAAGCAACCTATCTTATCAAGATGTTCATAAGCAAATTTTATCATCTATTACAATATTTAATTTAAACATGGAGTATGAAGCCACTTCATCCTCTCCCAAGTCACAAATCAACTTACAATATGATGTCTTTTAGAGGAAGTTAAAAAGCTTAAAAACTATGACTCTTCATGGGTAGAGTTACTCTCCTTGTGTTTCTCAAACAAACACAAGGAGAGTAATGGGAAAAAAAACCAATGTGCTCAACCAAAATTTGGAGATCAAGGTGTTAACATTAGTGGTCTCTTGTTGCATGGCAACTCAAGGTATGCTAACTTATGGGGATGCTTGGGGAATGAGATGAGATGAGAATTTTGTGAATAATAGTAAGATGGTTTGTGAATAGTAGTTAGATAATTTGAATTAAATATTTATTGGGTTTTGGAAAAAGAGAGAAAAAGTTGAATAAAAAATATTATAAAGTTAAAATATTGTTAGCAAATAATTTTTTAATATTATTTTTGTTTTGAGATTTGAAAAAGTTGAATTATTTTTTGTTTTTTATTTGAAAGTTGAAAGTTGGAATGATTAGTTTGAAAGTATTTGTGTTTGAATGATGTTTGGAAAGAAAATGAGATGGGATAGGATGAGATGGGATGGGATGGGATGGGATGGGATGGATGGGATGGAAAACTAATATCATTCCATCTCATCCCATATTTGTCTTTCAAGGAAATGAAATGGGATGAGATGAGATAAGATGAGATACTTTTTCATTTAAGAACCTTAACTATTCATGTGCATCTGCACAATGATAAAACCGGAGAAAGCTACTCACCATTCATTGCCAAATTGGCTATGGCCCCAGAAGCCACCCTAAGAATAGTTGTATTTTCTGATGAGCGCAACAGCATAAGCAAAGCATCTAAACCTCCTTCGTCTACAATCCTCTTCTGATTAATGTCTGAACAGAACACATACAGATACATTAGTTATTATGCACGACAGAAATCCTCATATTATTGACTCTCAACTGAGAGAAAAGAAACATACTAATGACCAATGCATATTCAGCCTTCAATTTAAACGCAGAAACATACTAGGAGACAGAAGGAATAAAGTGCTTTGCTATTAAAAGAGAGGCCCCCTAAAAGATGAAAAATGACCAAGTCTAACAAGTAACAACAAAATACAAAGAGATTATAGCCTCGTTTGTTTTCACAACTCATCTCAAATCATCTCATCTCATCTAATCATTACAACTTTCCCAAATTCCTATACAAAATAAAATAAACAATTCAACTTTTTCAAATCCCAAAACAAAAATAATATTAAAAAATATATTCTAACAATATTTTATTCAACTTTTATCTCAACTCATCCCATCTCATCTTTGAAAACAAACGAGGCAAGTTGTAGTTGAAAAAGAAACAGACTTGCAAATGTGTACAAAATGGCTTCAACTTTCTTTATGCCAAAGAAGATATGCAAAAGTTTATTCTATTGAGTTCTTTATGTGCAAAAATTTATTTATCTATGTACATTGGTATTTGGAATCTTATTGAAGAAGTTTTCCAAATTTTTTTAAGATTTCATGTCAAATTGAGATAGCATTGAAATCCTACAAATTGTCAGAATCTAATCCATTGATATGAGTGTTCTTGTGGATGCTCATATTTTCAAAACTTCATTCCAAATTCAAACTGGAGCCAACTAAAATCTGGCCCCTAAGTTGAGGCAGCATAACCAAGTTTAATTCCTGACTAGTATCTGTGAGGTTAATATAGAATTCCCGAATTCAATGTTGGCATATGAATAATTCCGTCTTTAATTAAAATACTATAGAAGGTTGCTAACCATTATGCACAGTCCAAAGCGACATGTAAGGGTCATAGTAAGCTGAAAACCCCTAATGCCCGGACTGGAACCCAACAGAAGAATAGATCCTAGATTGAAACAAGTTAACCAGTTCTTAACCTTGAATGAATATTTGAGATACAAATTAAATGTGAACATATATATTAATGACTGTAAGGCAAATTCTTGACTCGGTTCTAATTGCAAACGAATGCTTGGATAGCAGAATAAGAATGGGTAAATCTGGAGTTTTAGTTAAATTGGACATGGAAAAGGCTTTTGATCATGTCAATTGGGAATTTCTTCTTTACATTCTTGGGAGATTTGGTTTTGGCAAGAAGTGGTGTTCATGGATTAAACATCGTATTTCAACAGCCACATTTTAGATATTAGTGAATGGCAATCCGGTTGGCTTTTTTAACAGCTTTTGGGGTTTGAGGCAAGGAGACCCCTTATCTCCTTTTCTTTTTGTAATAGTGATGGATGCACTGAGTCGTATGCTTGAAGCGGCTGTTGAAGGAAGATAGTAATGTGAAATTTTGGAATAAGGTTTGTCTTCCGGTTTCCTGTGGAGGGTTGGGAATGTGAAATTTAAGACTTTCCAATAAAGCTCTCCTTGGGAAATGGCTTTGGAGGTATCATAATGAGAGTAATGCATTTTGGAGAAATATTGTGGATGTTAAACATGGGAGGATGTGGGGGAGTTGGTGTACGAATGAAGTAAGAGGGATGCTTGGGGTGGGTTTGTGGAAGTCTATTCGGCTGGGATGGGGGGACTTTGCCAAGAATACTAAATTCAAGGTGGGGGGATGGGGCAAAGATCCATTTTTGGCATGACACTTGGTGTGGGGATTCACCTCTTAAGGTTGTTTTCCCTAATCTCTTCAGGATTGCTAGAGATAAAGGGGCTGCAGTGGCTGAGTCCTATCACTTTTCTAACAATATGATTTGCTGGATTGTGGAATTTACTAGAGATGTGCAGGATTGGGAAGTATGTGAAGTTTCAGAATTATTAGGAAGATTATATGAGATGAAGCTTGATCAGAACAGGGAGGACAGTTTTGTGTGTGTGCATACAGTTAATTCCAGATTTTCTGTGAGTTCTTTTTACAAGGCATTAACCAGACATGGGGAGATTATCCATGGAAATGTATTTGGAGAGCCAAGGTGCCTAGTAAGGTTGCTTTCTTCTGCTGGCTGGTGTCTCTTGGGAAAATACTACCATTGACAGCTTGAGGAAGAGAGGTTTTCAGGTGGCTGAATGGTGTTTTGTGTGTAAGAAGGATGGTGAATCTATTGATCATCTTTTCCTTCGTTGTGAGGTGGCGACATCGTTGTGGAATGAGATTTTTGCAAAGGTTGGCATTTTCTGGGTGATGCCTATGCATGTGGTGGATTTCTTTGTATGCTGGCCAGGTATTGAGGGGAGAAGTAACAACACTGCTGTGATGAAGATGATTCCCTGTGCTTACTTTGGTATTTATGGTTAGAAAGGAATGGGAAGTGCTTTGATTATTGTGAATGTTCTATAGGGGAACTTAGGGAGTTTTTCCTTAGTACTTTAAGCTTTTGGGTGAAGAATCTTGTAAGGAATGGGAATGATTGTAATGTTTTGCTTTTGTTGTATTCTGCTTTAGCTTGTAAGTAGGTGTTCTCATTTGTATACATCCTGTGTACTTGTGCCTATTTACTTGGAGTAAAATTTATCTTCTTAACTATAAAAAAAAAAAAAAAAAAAATGACTGTAAGGCTTTCCTTGTTGTGTTCCTTATTGCACAACTTAAGAGATATTAACCCTTGTGTGTGAGGAAAGAATATTCTCGGTACGCATTTCAACGCTGTTAGTACATAGAAACTAATCTCTTAAAAATTTCCTCTATATTATCATTTTTTATCAAGTGAAAGAAATATTCAATATCTATACAATGGAAAGCTAAAATTTAAGGAAAATGCCACTAAGAAGAAATATTTCATACCCAAATGAAGCAGGGATGATAAGAGAAAAAGTTGCACAAGGACTCAATAAATGTAACATCAGATTCTTTGAAAGACAAATATGTCAACATAATTTCATCCACAGAGAAATTATAGGCAAATTGAACTGCACCTTCAGCAGCCAGATTGGCAACCACCTTCACACCATGAATTTGTACGTCTGAGTCTTCAGATGCCAATAATTGTAAAATCTTTTGAAGCCCAACTGAATTTATGAAGTCAAACACTTGTAAAGCATAATATCATAGAAGTCAAAACGAAGAAAAAATAAGAACTTGTCAAAGTTTATCTGGCCCTACTACTGATAAAATCTTACCTTCTTCACATATCTTGGCAATTGTGGCCCTCTGACGAGAGAGAGTCCCTCTTAATTGATTTGATCTGTATGAACCTGATCGGTTCCCAAATTCCGAAGATTGTTTATTTATATCTTCCTTTGCATAAGATGTCTTGTCCTATAAATATTTTTCAGATGTGAGAACCTAAAATACTAATAAAAGATTTTGATATATAGAAAGCATGAAACAACTGACCTCAAAATCATTATCATTTTCAGGTACAGCCCTCTTTAGTTTAACCAGCTCATTTTCAATAGCCTTTCTCTGCTTCTCTTCCTCTGAAAGTCTTTGACTTACAGAATCAAGTTTTTCATTTAGAGTTGCCTTTTCACAAAACAAAACAAAAATATTATTAATGCTTAAGTCTCAAGTAAATACAAACAATAAATGTTACATTACCAAAGTCAAGATAAGCATACTAAGTGAATCTACACTTTGGAAAGAGAGAACTTAAAACCAAACCCATCTGGCTTGGCATGTCAGCGATACCTTCTCTTCCAATAGGTCTTTATTCTCTGATTTCAGTAACTGTAGCTCATGTAAAGTATTTTCTTGTAGCTGATACATTTCTTGAAACTTCAACTCGAGTTCATCACTCTCTTTCTGCCCCTGGATTTTGAAACAAATAAGAATAATAAGAAGGATGAAGAATGGATTATCAGCACTAGGAAGAGCTGAAGAGTTAGTTGCATTGTGAAAGAGTTTTCCACTCCCAAGATAACTGTAGTAACACTGAGATTCAAGAGGAACACTGCCATGGGTTTGTGATGTTTGGAACTTGTAAGAGGTGCCCAATAGGGTTATCTCAAAGTAAAATCAATACATGACTGAGGTGCCAACGTCTTCAGCATGGACATATTGATCTTTACAGAAATAGAGAAGAATTGCTAATTTAAGAGCATGCTAATTAATTAGCATTTTTTTATAAGTAATCAAGAAATTTTATTCATAGCAAAAGAAGGCATAGCCCAAGTATACAAGATGTATACATAAGAAGTACCTAACTAGAGTTTAAATTAATGAAAAGAACTAAAGAAATAACATCGATGGATAAGGAGTAAAAACTAACATCTGTCAATAAGAAGTCAAAAGAAGTAACAATTACAGAGCTGAAATTTGCATGTTGCTCCAAAACCTTTAACAAAGAAAACTGTTAATTCACTATCATGAGTAGACATATTTAGCCAACCATGCTCTGTTATGTGCACGCATATGTATCCAAGTTCTTTATTGATCAAATCTCCTGTCATATCCTTTCACCTTAAATTAAGGATGGCACGGTTTAACAAAAGTAATTTATCCAAGTTCTTAATTGCTCAAATCTCCTGCCAAACCTTAAGTTTGATCTTTATGGTGACAGACTTTACTGAGTGATTATGAGAAAATGAGACATGCAGATGGAAGATGTAAAAAAAGGAGCACAACTGAAGTTCTAAGAATCCCTGTGCACTTTTTAATAAGGGTAATTCGGACATTCAATGCAGGGTGATAAGTTCCTGAGAGTTTTAATGTATGGAGAAATTGCCGTGACCAAAGGAAATCCTTAAAGAGATAAAACTTTTTAAAATCATCAATACCCTCCTTTCAGCTTTTTTAAGAAAGACATTTAAATGCATGAAAAAAATCTGTGTTGCCAACAACGCATTTAAATGGTGTGTATCATTATCAATATGACCCAAAAAAACCTTTCCTTAAGAGGGGTGGGGGAAAGGATTTTCTTTTTATAAAAAAATCACGACTTGTTATAACAAAAACAATATGGGAGAAAAGCTGAACCTAAAACTCAGGATATAAAACTCAATATGAACTAATTTGTAATAGAGATAAAATAACCTGTATTGTCTTTTGATGATCACTTAGGAGCCTCTTTGCCAAGTCTAATTGTTCCTCTGCAACTTCAAAATGGGCATGCTCATCCTGTAACTGCTTAACTAGCTCTGCTATTTTCTTTTCATAAATCTGAGTGGTGCCTGCAAGGGCCTTCTGATGTCTAGAATTTTCCATGTGATGATTCTGCTAGTGGCAAAAAGAAGCATAAGAATTTGTGATCCTGTTGCAAAATTGGTGGTAAGATTTCAATGTTTTACTATACAATGCAGTTTGGCATGAACAGAAGTGTCAAAGAAAATCAGAAAACAATAACTTTAGTCCATTGCAAGTAGAACAAGTAACACATGCATAAGCCACATTTGAAGCATTCCAAAAATTAAAAATCCCACCTACGACAAACCAGAAATAGTTAAGCCTAAAAGCAAAGTTAGGGCAAAAACATAAGAACCATCCTTTTTCATGGTCAATCTAAAAATTACAAACCTGAATTGACTTTTGATTCTCACTCAGGAGTTTCTTCATCAAGTCTAATTGTTCCTCCACACTTTCAGACTGTGCACGTTCATCTTCTATCTGTTTAATCAACTCAGATATCTTCTTCTCATACATCTGTGTGGTATCAGCCAGTACTTTCTGATACGTAGCCTTTTCAAGTTGCTGTTGCTACTAACAATCAAACAGCAGTGTAAATGCTCGTGCCCATATGAAAAGATTTTTGCATAGATAACATTAATAAATGATACGAAAAGAAGCTTATGGTGAACAAAACAGCAAATTATGCTATATATTAGCATCTTAAAAGTAATGATAAGAGAAACCATACATACAATTATCTCATAAGAGGAGCACAAGAATATACAACCAAGTTCATTTTCAGTTGATCAATAGAAAAATTAAATTGCATGGCATCAATTAATTGAAAATAAAACCTAGTACATCGATTGTCAGGGGAAGAGAGAACCCAATAGGCAAACAAACACTAACTCAAAAAAAAAAAAAGGAAAATACCTTGCTATTTCTTAAATTCATTTCTAGGTGGGCAACTTTTTCTTGCATCAAATTGTTAAGATCTTTCTGATAGTTCAATTCATTTATGTTGCGTTTCATCTCCGATTCCAAATGAATATTTTCCTTTTCCAAAAACTGCAAAGCATGTACAAGATATTAGTAAGAAAATAATAATTATGAGATTTTACTGCAAAAGCATTTCAGTGCAGCATTTATAACTATATATACGACAGACAAGTTAGATGATTAAAATGTGAGAGAAAGTAAGCATATTGCTAGACATCAAAGACCGGTATTTGACTAACCAATAGTGCAAAAGATTCCAGCCAAAAAGATTGCAACTATATATGAGCAGGAAAGACAACCTACCTCAGACCTTGTGACTAGAATTTTATTTGCTTCAGCAAAATTTTCCCGACACTCTCTGAGCTGTTTTTCCAATTCATACTTGTCATCGTCTCTCAACTTTTGTTGCCTTTCGATGTCAGCAGTTAGATTGTCTACTTGGTTCTCAAGCTTCCGGCATAAACTTTCATAATCAAATTCTTCTTTGACCTTTACAGTGTTTACTATTCTCATTGCCTACAAAAGAAATAAGTTATTAGCTGGCATGATATGCAATTACTGTTGAGTGAGCTTGATAATCCACATTTAGAGTAAAACCATCCAAAAAGGAAACCAAACTGAGCCCTAGAAATGACATATCAAGTCAAAATGAGGGTTTGAACAAGAAAACCATCATTTCCCTCGTCTTCCAATTGCCATGATGTATGAGCAGGGGTCCACGGCCCCCCTGGTCCTCCACTGGCCATGGCCCCCTGGGGGCCAAATTAGGTGCACCCCCATTGTTGTCAGACAACCAGGAGGTGCCCCCAGGTTTTACATCTGTGTATGAGAACCTGGTTTCAACAGGAAGAGAAACTAATAGCAGCAATGATTAATCTGAAATGGGAAAGTTAAGCATTGCACTGGAGTTTAGTGCTAACAAACCCATGCTAATCCTTTAGGCCGATGTTTACTGTGCATGAAGTTTGTAGGTTCCAAGAATTAGCAAATTGAAGCATACTCTAGGGAAAAAAGTAAACTTTGATTGCTTTTGTTTTCATATGTTACAACAGTTCTAGGAGGATTTTTCAACTGCCTTCCGAGCATCACTGTCACAGATACTACAGCAACGACTAAATTCTTCCCTAATTTAAGCACAACTTACTTGCTCTTCAATGGAAGCTAGGCCATCAAGGACACAGCAGAATGCATACTTCACTAAAATCAGATGCCAATATCAATATAGTCTTTCCAATTATTAGTTTATACGAGCCACATAAAGCTTACATGGAAAATAAATGCTGCATTTGATTAGGTAAAAAAAAGAAAAAAAAGAAATCAACACAAACTTTAGTCTTTATTTTATTTTTTTATCCATTATAACGCTGATCAAGTCCAAGAAAAGATGCACAGGAGAAATATTATTGGAGCATTGACTTTTTTGTAATCAGATCAATACATCCATAACAATAATGTTATGTATCGGAGAATTTTGGATTCACGGCAATAATAGAGAGTGGGAGAGAGATAGAGGTCAGTAGAGATCAATCACATGAAACAGCTATAGATTTACAGGATTTATCCAACACACCCGCTGTCCAAACATTATTGTGCTAGCTGTCTCTGCATGGTGTCGTGCAGATGGCCCAATTGTTATTATAAGTGAAGTCCTTGCTGTGCCTATTTCAAGAAAAGGCTTAGGGTAACTAGAAATTCTCGGTGTCATCAGATACTAAATATTAAGAGCAGCACCAAACAAATATATAAAAAGAGGCTACCTCCAAATGAGTCACGAAGCAATCTTGTCAGTTTTGAATCCCTAGTAGGTATATGTGGGCTGTTTTCAGCCAATGCATTTATACATTTTCCAAGAGAACTAAGGGAAAGATTAATAAACTTAGCCTCTTCAAGTAGGACGCCTTCACTTCCTGCAACATGAGAAAATAATATGTAAATTCTTGGAGGATTACAAGTATCATGAAAAGGATGCAATTTTCACGTTTACTACTTACAAAAACCACATCATTTAAAAAAGTATGATTACAGAAGACTCGTATCACACACATAACATTCACCCATATCCCAGTAACAACATCAATAATAAAACAATACATAAATTATAGGAACCAACAAGGCAAAATACGTGGAAACATCTCAGAAATATGTTAAGGTTGAGAGCTGTTCCTAAAAACAGGTTGAAATGAAATTCAGAGGTAATATGAAACCAAAACGGTAACATTTAAATGAAATCAAAGACCAACCAGATTTGTCAATCCTTTCAGATCCAGCGAGATCCACAATCAGCAACTTGCTTTTCCGGACAATAGGTATGTCTTTACCATCAAATAAATCACTTATACTCCCCTTCTCTTGAGAATTTATCCCAAAATTTACTTTTTCATTGACAGCTCTTCGAATATGAACCTACAAAAAGAAAGGTTTGAGATGTTCATTATACAATAGTAATTGAGAAGGTCTGAAATCCTGGAAAATACCCACCATTAAAATTGCATGACTACGAGAAGATTCCGTATTCATCTTTGTATTAGCTGCATGACGGTTTCCCTCACCAACTTGCAGTAGCTGTAGAAAATTATCAAGATCTTGAATTTTAACAACTGTGGCACCAGGCAATGACACTTCACCAGTCTTCGGGTCCTCATTAATAGGAATATTAGTCTTTTCTGGTGCAAGCAAATCTTGTATAGATTCCTTATACAGCTGGAGGGACAATAAAAAATAGCGAGTCATTGAAAATCACAACAATAAACATGCACAATTGTTTATGCAGTCTGATAATAAGGACCAGAGTCAGCAAGGAAATGGTGAAAAGTGCCTATGAAAATGGCTACATCTGATGCGCATGAAATCCATCTTCACTATACCACATTGGAAATTCAACAGTAGAGGTGAAAGTATCAGGCCCCTATTTTCTCAATTCAACACATTTTTTCTGCACAATAAAAATCTTTCAAGAGGAAAGGGTGTAGACTAGCACCCAGGAAGAAGTCCACAATAGATACAAAACAGTACAAACTAAACGAAGACCTAGAATCTAAGAATGTAAAGATCCAAAATCACTGAGAAAGGGTGTGAAGTGATTCAGTGAAACCCCTCTAAAGCCCTCATCCAATTGAAAATTCATCACATTACATATCTAAAGTTCTGTTTAATGTGTTCCAGGTTTGTCTATGACCTTCGAAAATTGAAGCGAGCCTATTGAAGAATATAGAAGTACTTGAAAACGTAGGTGCCTGGTACAGAATATGAAAGCACCTTCTTGAAAACATCATCTCAAAAATCCTGTACAATACACAGACACAAGTCTCAGCGCAGCACTTCATACCTGAAAATAGGAGACCTCGATAGTATCAGAAGAAGTGGATATATTGCCAATAATGTCTTCAAGGGCTCTAAGCATAATACCTCGCCCAGCTGCATCACCCTTGCCCAGTTTTCCAAGTGTGTAAGTTTTACCGGTACCTGTTTGACCGTAAGCCATAATTGTCCCATTATATCCATTCAAGACACTCTGCAAAAGTATATCAAAATTGACTTCAAATATTAACCTACCATTCCATTCAAGCTATTTCAAAACTTATTACTTGTGTTACAATGAAAAAGGGAAGAGAAAGTTGGGTTAAATTGACCAATTAAAATGACTACTCCATCCCCAACTGTGTCTTATGTTGGAGATTCACAGAGCCTAGTCTCGCTCAATTGATGCATATAATTACAAATGGTCTCCAAATCCCCCTTTCTAATTTAAACTGCTTTGTTTTAGGGAATTTAAGTTTATATAAAGTAAGGGCGACCAACTTTAGGATTTTAATGCTCCGACTTTTTACAAATTGACACTAACTCTTAGATGGACAAAATTACTGACACTCAATCAGGATGGGGAGGGTATAATTAGACTAAATATACTCATACACATTAAACATCCATGAAGTCACGCACAAAGAACATTTCAAATTTTTCACAAAGTCAACTTCAAATTCTAAATTGCTAGTCTAATTTGGAATTTAAGTTTCAGCGCAAGAACTCCCCTGTGAAGCTGCATGATCAGTAAATAGTTCTAAAAACTGCAACTTGAAATATCCTTTTCAATTTTCATTTACCTCAACTACTGGTTTTGCAACCACTTCATAAACACGCTTTTGAGAGGCAGTTTCTGTAAAAACTTCATCAAATCTGTAAGACTCAGAACTCCAGTTATTCTTCCTCAACTTTAACCGCTTCAGCTACAACGAAGCAACCAAAAAGAAACACGAGGAACAGTTTCGATGAGTCCAAACGTTCTGGTAGCTAAGTTGGTTAAACAGATGAAACATTGGGGGGGGGGGGGGGGGGGGGAATATAGGAATATTCAACATTAGGTGGAACATATATATCACCTCTGGTTGTAACTCAACACAATCAGAAAAATCATCATCTGAAAGTACATCTTCGTCATTTTTTGGTCGAAGTCTGACAGCAACTCTGACCCTTCCAGGATCTGTGGTAAAGATTAAACTCAAGAAGTTCATAAATACAACTATCAACCTATCTTTGAACCAGTAATCACATAAATGTAGCAGGGAAATAGTTTTTGCTTTGTTCAGGGAAGCAAAAGTATGCACAAAGAGGCAACTATCACTGTTTTGGCCTTATAATCAATCTAACAAACTTGCTTATAAGCTCATTTTTGAACATTCAATAGCTTAAGAACCATGATGACAAGCTAGTTCTTCTTGATGTCTATGTATATTCCACCGATTGGTTTATAACATATAACCGAGTTACGTTTAATATTAGAAAACAGTTTGCACAGCAATCAAATATTCTGCCCACATGGTTAAAAACGATTTAAACCAGGACGGTTATACTTGCTATTAACTCACGAACAACTTGCTACTGACTCAAACTTTTTCCCTTTTCTCAAGAATAGCTTTATATCTTTGACCATGGTCCAGGGTAAAAACGAAGGAACTCGGTGGTTCTTCACAACAGGCTTCATTTATTTCTATTGAGCCAAATATTCTAAGATGTTCATAGAACTATGTGGGAAGTAACGTTTTGTGTGCTTTAATTCAATATGAGACTGACAAGTTTAATTCAAAACTTTTTTCTGTCTCTTGCACATCGAATATTTAGATGTATCTCTGATGCTCGAAATTTAGCAAAGGGCAATTGTTCCCACTCGCTTTTCAGCATTATATCCATTCAAATGATACACGTCTCCCAAATCTTCGAGCAGCCGCATAGGTACAGGGAAAAAGAAAAGGCCTAAACGAATATCTGTAAACTCGCATCCCAAAAGGCAAAAAACCAAAAGCCAGCTTAACCCAGTCGTGCAATGTAAACAACACAATATAAATAGTGAAAAAATGAAAGGACTTGAAATTCAAAATTCATATTAAGTACATTCAGAGCGAGGCGGGGGTAGGGGGAGAGGGACTGGGGAGGGAGAGAGAGAGAGAGAGAGAGACCTTCGTCGGCTTGAAAAGAGTGAGCTCGGGAAGTTGGCGTGACAGAGCGTCTGGAAGCGGAGGTGGGCTTGGTCCGACCGGAAAGAGGTTGTCTGTCGGACCTATTAGAGGAAGACCTGGAAGCCATTTCCTATGTTATCTAAAAAGAAGAGTGATCACAGCATTCATCCAGTCTAGTTTTTTCAACACAGAGACAAATAAAATAGGAAACCCAGCAAAGATTTCCAAAGAGAGAGTAGTCTAAGAGCGATTGGGGAGCAACTATTGACTGATTTTTTAAACAAATAATCCAAAAGAAACAATCAGAGGGAGTTGAGTTGAGGCCGGCACGATGGATTCATGGACGCTGAGAGAGAGAGACGATTGGAATAATAATTGAATAGAAACCGTGAAACCGGCTCCGTTCCCGCGTTGTTACTTGAGTTTCATAGTTTTTCTCCTTTGCGTCGGTAACGTTTGCGAGTACTGGCGAGTAGTGCTGAGCCGGCAATTATTATTATTATTATTATTAGAAGTCAGTAACGTTTATATATTTCATTTTGAATGTCCAGAAATACATTAGGAAAGTTATTTGCAAATGAATGAGATGTGCTTCTCTCCTAATGACCTCATTGATCTCGTTTAAATTCTTGGGATGATTATTAGTTAACATGGAAGAAGAGAAATGATCTCGAATTTAAACATGATTCCACGCATTTAATTAAAATAATAAACCTGAAAACAAATTAGGCCGACCATCTCTATGTTTGAAAACGTAAAAGAGGAAATAATATTTATAGTTATAAGGTGAATAAACTCTACTCTTTTTAAAATATGCGTGATTTACATATCCTAAAATGAACCCAACACATGTAAAAGTCGACAAACATTGCTTGTATTCAATGAGCCTCATTGCAACTCACATGCATAAGTTTCCCAATTAAACAGGATGGCTGGCTACTTCAACAATCCAAAACCAATTAAATATTAGTATTAGAGAATGCTACGAATAGTTACGGAGTTTGGAAGTGTCGCGTAATTGTTTTAAAAAAGAGTAGAGTCTATTATTAAAAAATTAATTTTTTTATGTAGATCTTATATTTACTTATTTTTTTTAAAAAAATTACACGGTATTTATACACTTTACAATTGTAAATATAATTTCTTTTACTTCGTTTAGTTTTCAAACTCAGCTAAACTTAACTGAATTCAATCTAATTTTAAACTAAATTTAACATTCAAATACTCAATTCTCAAATTATTAAACTCATTTTAACTCAAAACTTTATTACACGTTAAACTTACAACATTTTTCAATTTAAAATATCTTTATACGCAGGATCCACAACCTTTTTCAAATTTTTTAAAAAAAATATTAAACTCATCTTAACATTCAAATATATTTTAAATTCAGTTTATATGGATCCTACATAACTTTTTATACTACTCAACTTATTTATATTTATAAAAAATTCAACTCAGTTGAGAATAACTCAACATTTAAAAGCAATCTTATTGTTGATATCTAAGTCGAGGTTACCCTGTTTACTTCATTATGTTTAGAATCGGATCTACTTGAAAAGGAAGCTCTTTGGTAATTACAAGAACCTCCATTAATGTTCATTCATTAAAATAACAGCACGAACGAACCTCCCAACTGTTCATGATCTTCCTTTATTGTATATATTTCATCCGAAACATGCATGACGTCAATTGGTTGGTTTGGTGCCCGTGACAACACATGTTTGCTTGTAGGCCCTCTTCTGATAACATCCTTTCAACCGCAACCGTTCGGGTGTACTGCAATCTGATCACCAGAATGTGTTTTCGTACAACTTTTGTCTTTTTTAACCAATCGAAGCTGTCAAACACCAGCAAGTAGCAACTCAATAAAGGTACGGAGCTCCTGCAGTCTTTTTAGAGAAATAAATTTATTTTAAAACTATTAGAAAATTTTATAATTTAAGGCATGACAGTAAATAAATCAATATATAACTTTATTTTTATAAGATTTATTTATAAACTAAATATTTATCTTTTGGCTATATAATTCACATCAAGATGGTAGTAAATAGTGGTTAACTAATTCGATTGTTTGCATCAATTGATTCCCAACAAACATAAATAAATATACAAAGCTGACGATGGGTGGAAGTGGAACTCTACTTATAAGTTTATACGTGCATACAAATAACGGGAAGAGGAAGCTGGAGAAGGTGTAAATATAGGCTATAGCTTAATTTTTGTTGTTTGTCATTTGTGCCGTCCAACACGCGTTTGTGAAACATCGGCACGACCACTTTAATGCACGCACGAGAATCTCTCTCTTTTGAAATAGTCACCCACTAAGAGAGAAAAACAAAAAAGAAGAAAGGGGAACCTTAATAGATATACAATTTAGGAATTAAGACACATAGGAAAAGGGGAAAAAATAGTCAAAAGATGTTAGGATTACTCTAGCGGTTATATAAAAGTAAGGAAAAAGCTTCTATGCCCCTACGTTTGACCGTCCTAGTTGGTTGTTGGTCAATTTTTATTTTTTATTTATTTTTATTTAATGATTAAAGAAGTGATTTAAAATATTAGTGTATTTTTTAATTTTTTTTAAATATTTAAATATATTAGAAAAATGTGAAAAGAAAATAAGAAAAAAACAAAATACTTGGGCGGCATAGTGGCTTTACTCTAAAAATAATTTCACAAACTAATGTGGCTTAATATATTTTGTTAAATTGTCAATTTGTGAGATTACTTTTACATAATCTTTTTGTAGTTGTAGCTGTAACACAGAGATTACTCTTTATCATTTAAAGGAAGGAAACATTATATTGAAACAAGGATAAGAGTGTCTTTCTCTCCATTTCGTCCTTGTTTATGTGCAAAGATAGGAGGGAGACGGGATGTTTGGAAGTAATTTTCATCTCATCTTATCTCATTTATTTCTCAAACATCAATCAAGTATAAACACTTTTAAACTAATTATTACAACTTTTTCAAACTAATTATTATAATTTTTTCAAATTTTCAAATAAAAAATTATTTAACTTTTTCAAATCATAATAATAAAAATTATATTATAATAATATTGTAACTTGATAATATTTTTTTTTTAACTTTTTTCTTTCTTCTCAAAACCCGAACATGCGTTAACTTGATAAGTATCAAAGGTTTCCTGGATCTGGTTTCCGGGGATCCAAATAGTGAAAGTGACTGAAAGCAAAGGAGTTGGACTATGTCAGACTGTCAGTCTTGAGGTCAAGTGATATAATATTATTTGTGCAATTTTTTCAAACTATTAAATGTGGTGCTTCCATGTAGTTGGTTGTTTGGTTGTGTTTATTAGGCCGGCACTTTTGTACGTTCGTTTTATAATAGATGCAAGCAGGTGGAAAAGTGCACATTCTGATTCCGTAATTTGTACAATGAAACATAACAAATACCGAACAGCTTGGTAGGCCATGGATGCCTGGGTAAACCAATATCTGTTAAGCCCATATTTCCTTCATCTTTTGCAATTTCTTTCTTGTTTTTCCTCTTCGTTGAGTGCTAGCCCGATGACCAGACCATCCGCCCGTCTAATCTACTGGTCAAAACAAAGCCTGCCATGTGCAATAATTGTTTGAACGCATCAAGTCGGGAACAGCACGGAATGTCAGGTTTCCTTAGTTGTCACTATCGTTTCATCCAAACAGTGGGAATCCTCCGTCACAAAGCCCCATTAAGCAAGATCCCCTACCTGTAAGGTAGTAGAGATACATAGAGGAGAACATGCCTCGCATTATGCTCGGTCTCCTAAACAAACCCTTTGGTAATTACGTTATTTCCAGAGTGCAGGCCAAAACTGAAGATGGAGTGAATTCACTAACATGTTAATTAAAAAAAAGTGCAACAAAATACCTGATAACAAAACATTTCAGACAGTTGATAACTACGTAAAATCATTTCAAATTAATTTTTGGTTTAAAGGGCAGAACACAACATAATTCCTTACATGGAGGCGACAACATATTGCTTTTTGTATATGCTTCGACTTCTGAGGTAAAATCTTTACAGCTTCGGATCTTTAATTAAAAGCCAACACACTTTTAGTATAACCATCCTTTATCATCTGCACTGTCCACGTAAAGATAGCAGTAGTAACCTGCATTTTCCACATCTATATGGATGATCTAACCACACCTCTCTTTCGCAGTACGATTGATCTTTAAATTCTGCAATAAAGATCACTTGCATTGCTAGCAATGGTGGCATACACAAGATGCCTGTTATCCAAATTATGTCCTCCCATGGGATTGGAATCACAACCCAATGGTTCCCCCACCCATAACAACAAGGTATTGGTGAATTTCCTGGCAACACTTTGAAGCTGACGCTTTCTTAATCAGCTGGTTCTTTAACTTATCCCACCCAGTAACTTCAGATCGCTTTGTTTTAGTTCAATGTGCTTCCCTAACCTGAAAACACCAAGACAATGTTTAGCTTGGTAACCACCGGAAGTTAAAGTGTGTTATATATGAGAATTTTAAGTCATATCTAATTTAGTGGAAGTTATCATTTTGAGAAATTACCCGAGATCTGATGGAAGTCTGAAGCCACCTATTCTTACCCGCTTTAATGAATGGATCTGTAACAAGAAATATAAGCAGAGAAGGTAAAATAACAGAAACACAAACCACCAAAAATGCCCCATCATCTTGAAGAAAGAAAAAAAAAAAAATCTTTTCCCCTATTTTATGCATATGAGGAAAGAACAACTCTACTTTACCATACTATAAAGATGTATATAATCTCAAAAACCCAACAGAATTATGCTCTTAGGCTAAACAATTGAAAGAACAAAAAGAGGCGACCTTAAATATATCATTTAGATTGATATTATCATTAAAATTACGACCAAAGACAATTTTGGAAAAGGAAAATGTTCTCATAAATAAACCAAAGTTGACCTCAAGTCCGGCACTTTTCACGAGCTCTCGAACTTCATGTTTCCTCCCATCATGAACCTGTAGGGTTCCAAGATGAACAAATGAAAGTTCGCTACTACAAGAAATACAGCCGCAAACCTAACTGACCAAGAGTAACACAAAGAAAGCAGCAACTTGTCTTGGATTATGGATATTAGAAAGTTCTAAAAAAATTGGAATAGATAATGGGTACCACAATGCGAAGACGAGGCCTTGATATATCTGTTTGTCGCGGTAGTAACTCAACTGAATCTGGAGTGCAATGGATACCCTCAATCACTGTCCCCTCACTGATCGCAAATAAGTGCCTCCTAGTGACAATGCCATCTATTGCTGCAATATATCTGCAAGATGTCATGTTATATGTCATCAGAATATGCATGAAAGAAAGTTACATTATTCACATCCAACAGTAAAGTGTTGAGACGGCAGAAAATGAATAAAGGACATTAGCATGTCCGAGCACTTACTCCTTCGTTAAGTTAGATGAAGGATGTGAAAGTCTCTGAGCACAATCTCCTGAAAACAAGCAACATTGGATATGGCTTTAGATGAATCCATTCTCAATATCTCAATATGTAGTGATAGGGTTACTACCCTTTTACTATCCATTTACTACTTATAGTGTATTTATTTTTTTATCATTTTCTTTTAAGTATTTTTTTCACATCCTTAATCATTAAGAAAAAAATTAAAAAATATATAAGTTTACTAATATTCACTTCCTTGACCATTAAGTAAAATAAAAAATTAAAAAAAATCAAATACAAAAAAAGTAGTAAATAAGTAGTAGGAGGGTAGTAAGCCTATCATTTTCCTTCCGGTATATATTTTGAGAAACCCAAGAAAACATCTTTTTAAGGCAGTTGCAGGCATAGAAATTTACGTACCATCATTGGTCACAATAATCAACCCAGTAGTGGCAACATCAAGGCGACCTACAGTGAATAATCGTGGTTTGGGTAGTCCTGGATACTTTTTACCCTGCAAATGAGGACTATTTTTTCATTAATTTTGTAAATTATATTATTGCAAACTATGAAGCCTTCCGTTAGCTTGCCCACATTAGTTCTGTTTTCTCTTTAATTTCATACTTCTGAAAACAAAATCAACAACCAGAAAACATTATGTATAAAGTGGCCACCAGCCCATACCCAACTCTTCAAATATTCGTCAAATAGACACAACACGGATTTAGACTCTACATCACCAGATGAGCAGATGTACCTGTCATTATGTTACTAAAATTAGTTTTACATATACGCATCACAGAAAGAGCTCAGGCTATAAAATGATCTCAAACATTCAAGTAGTGCATCAGAACAGTTACAAACCCTTTTGGTTTGTTCAGGGCAAAATACACCTTTGGAGGCTGCTTCTTAGGGAGGCGGTTCCCATTGACATAAATTACATCCCTTGCAGGATCAACTCGCGTCTGCAAATGAACAGGAGCAACAAAATATAATAAAAATACAAAGGAATGACTAATTTTGAAACGAACAACACCAACAACCACAAATGTTGTCTTTTATGTTTTCGTACGAGCCAGTTTTAGTCCCAAAGGGAGGAGGAAGGAGAGATTAGAACTAGTGATCCTGCTTTGCATTGCTGAACCGTGGTCCCAGCTGATTCAGATTATTAAACACCCTCGGTGCAGTAATTTCAACAACATTTAGAAACACGAAGTTGTATGAAACAGGAAGTTATTCTAACCTGAGGAGCCTTGCACACAGAACCATTAACAGTAACCTTTCCTTCAAATATAAGCTCTTCGCTATTCCGCCTCGACGCCACTGATGAAATTATCACGTACAAAAAAAGAACAACAAATAAGCTGTTGACAATTTTTTAACTTGTGCAACAAAAGTATATATTTGAGATGACAAGCAAATGAACAAATTACCTCCCGTAGCGGCGAGAACCTTGCTGAGGCGCTGCTCAGGCTTTTTGAAATTCTCGTTAAAGAACCTTCTGGCGGCCTTGGAATACTTCGGCTCCAGGCTAACTTTATCAGGGCTCTTATCCTTCTTCTTATTCTTCTTCTTTTCGGTCTCGGCATTGGCCATGGCGTGGAGAAGACGGGCGGGAGGGTGCATCTGGAGCTTGAGGTTTCCATCCTCGCCGCGGACAATCCACGGAATGATCAGCTGATCGCTGGAGAGGTCGTCGGGGTCCAAAAGCTGGTCAGACACGGGGGGCTTGGGCTTGGGTTTAGGGGGCGCGAAGGAGATGTTGAATTGTAGGGAAGATGTGGAAGGGGAAGAAGAAGAAGAAGAGGAAGAGGAGAGCGAGGAGCGTGAACAGTTTATGATGCGAGGAAATGAACGGAAGGGTCTGAGGGAGAGAGAGGGATTGGAGAAGAGCGAGAACGAGAGATGGTGTAGGGTGGAGAATGAGGCCATTACTGTTGCCATTTGCTGAAAGATAGGGGTTTTGGACTTCATCGGATTCGAGGGGTTTCTTTTTCTACTCTCTGTGTCGCAAGAATCAAATGAGAGGCTTCCACGACATGTTCTTTGGTTGACATAAACTACAAGTCGTTTGTTTTAACGACGAGAACTACAAGCCAATGAGTTGAAATGGTAAATATGGTTCATCACAGGAGTAGGGTGATACACGCATGGTGCGAGATAGGGGTTTTGCAACCTTGCCCCGGTGCCAGGCGGTAGGATCAAAACCACCTCCAGCTTAAGCCACAATCTATTGAATTCAAAAATTATTTTTTGTCTAAAAAAAATTTTTAGACTCGAATTATAATATAATTTAAATTATATTAAAATTTTTAAATATAAAAAAAATTTAAACTTATTAGAGTTGTATTTTGTATTGTCTTAACCTCCTATGTCAACCTTTATATAGGAGGCCAATGTAATATAATAGTGTAACGTGACTTGGATGATTTTATGTTCTTTTACACTTGACTGGTTTTAATCATATTTTTTAACATTGTTTTGCGGCATGGCCCTTCCTGAACTGCTCTGCTATTAAAATAGTTAGATAGATTAGAGCAGAGCATACTTCTGGTACATGATCTTGAATCCGAGTTCAATGTTTGTCACGTTTTCGAGGAGCACTACAACACTTGGAGAGAAACATAGTATCATCCACCAATCTATCCACTTCAAGAGGCCAAGGAGATCCTATAACACGTTTGACAAAATAACCTCAACGAATTTAGGGTTGCTCTCACAAGATTTTGACTAATGCACAGACATGAATAGAAGAGTACAATAATTGTTCACGAGGCTTCTTGAGTCAAAAGTCAACAAACCACTAAGTGCAACAAAAATAATGTGACCAACGTAGATGACAACGAAAACAGAATGGTACAATAAGTGCAACAAATGACGTGACCAATATACAATAAAATAGTACAATAAGTGCAACAGCAAAACAATTTAAATTTGCCACGAGCCTCTCAATACTAAATTGTGTGGTTATAACTACAATAGGTCCCATCGCTACCTCAACCAATATTTGTTGCTTTGATTTGTGTTAAAATCCTAGACAACTTGGGGGCACAATAGATGCTTATAACGCGGTTAATTTTAACTAAACAACATTCCCCATTCCAAGGGGTGTGCACCGACTTTGTCAGAATTGGAATCTCAAAATCCGACTTTAACTCCTACTTAATTGGAGGTTGAATCTATCTTCCAACTCTGCCTCTGATATGTAGTGAATTTGCTTCGTTCCAACTCTGTGAAAACGAAGTAGATGTCGGATTTGAGTGGGAACGAAAAAACCAAGCAAATCTTCAATTTGAAATTTCGAAGATTGTAAGGTTTTAAAATCAATATCCAAATAAGCAAAATAATAATAAAATGTTATGAATAAATATAGATAGAAGTCACTATTGGGAGCATCCATTTTGCACACATGATGTGGCATCATCTACACCACACATCTCCTCAAGTGAGTATTGTGAACAATCAACTAGAAGCAGCCATGCAGTGAGTGCAAAGTGTGCACTGCTACAATGACTTCTCTCTAGCATTACTCTATAATATTTACATTGAACTCAAGCTTGAAACTCCTTTGAAATTGGCCATTGCTCCTCCGATACATTTGAGAATGAAGTGCTAAGAAAAACTCAAGGAAGTGTCGAGAATAATAACCTAAAGAAATTGAAAGGTAGGGACCAAATCAAGAGACCCGTTGTCTTCAACAAATGAGGAAACGATAGCAAGTGGATGCTTTAGATAATTTTTAGGGCTTTAGATGGTAGGTAGGGCAGCAGGCTAGCTAGCAGCAAGAGATGAGGGGAAATGAATGACGGCTTGAAAAAGTTGAATAAAAATATTATAAAATTAAAATATTATTAAAATATAATTTTTTTACTTCAAACTGTTTGTATTTGAGTATTTGTATTATTGTATAGTTATCCTATTATAAGTAGATCATGTTATAATATAACTATTAACAATTACCCTAATATTATAATATATATACAATAATAGTCTAGCTAGTACATATCAAGTAGTGTGTATATGTATTATCTTTTATATTAGGACATGATAATTGAGAATTGACATAACTATTAACAATTTCTTTTTGATAGGTAACATCACTATTAAAAAATAACGACTAGTTGTCAACTACCCTAAGACATGTATTAGTACACTATATATATACATGTGTTATAACATAAATATAATCATTATAATCATCAAATATAAGTTATTGGTGTTGCTACATTGCCTGAATCCCGTGCCCCAAGTGTACCGATAAGTACATTTATTTATTATTTTTTAAAGCATTTGTATGTATTTTTTTAAATATTTTTTCTTTAAAAAAAACACACACACAAATGCTAAAAAAATAATAGAATAAATGCACTTATCAATACAATTTGGCCTTGGGAGGCATAGGATTTGGGCAACATAGCATTACTCATAAGTTATAGTCATTAACAATACATGTGCTACATGCTATAGATATGTACTAGTAGATACTACATTCTCCATGACAATTATAAGTGCGCAAATAGTATTGTATATAAGTTATAGACTAATAATAAGACCATACTATATATTTATATGAGCAAAATATAAAATAATTGCAAGAAAATATATATTTTATTTTTGTAAATTAATAATTCGGAATCGGAGGTTGTAGTTGGTAAGAAAAAAAACCTCTACCTCCAATTTCAACAGTGCAGAGTCAGAAAGTCGGATTTTTGCACAATCCTACCCACTCATGTAATCATTTTATTGTATTAAAAACAATATTAAAATGAACAAAAATTCCAACTACAAACAACTTGTGGATCTCGAATATTGAACATGAAAATCGAAACAAACATGAGTCGTACTGACTGACATCTACACAAGAATTTCCAACACTATCAAATTACAAAAACTTCGGAATTACCATACGAGAACCGATAGAACCATAGTTAACATCAATGCTGAAGAATGCATGGTAAAGGACATTGATAGATTTCTCATGGTAAAAGTACCATTTCGAATATAATTGTCGGATTGTTCAAATAAAATGGCTATGAAGATTAACTCAAAGCTAACAAATATTAAGAAAAACAAGTGAGCTAGAAAAAAAGTGTTGCTAAACTCAAAATAGCAACGATATATTAAAGATGATAAATCAAAAGAAAACAAATTGTGCAATAAATACTGAAATACTAGTCAAAAGACTTTTATTTTATTTTCTTTTATGTTGTCCGTAACAAAGTCTTGACCATCCCAAGAGTAAATATATATAGTTCCTTGGCAAGAAGTTTATCTCAAGTACACTTCGAGTAATTTAAGAAAACATTGTCTAAATCCGATGGCCCGAAAAGTTGTTTGTACCCAATGGTTCAAACATCAAACCTATAAGGAGTGTACTACCAAAACTAAGACTCTTGCCACTTGAAGCAACTCTAGGGGTTTATTTTTATTATATGGTTTTCTCATACATACTTTTGATTTTATCCTGTCACTACAGAAAAAAACCAAATAAAACATCAAGTGATGTTTAAGTCCAACCAAAACTAGGAATTATGCCACAAAAGCACCCGTAGAACTCAACTGCTCTACTCCAATGCCGAAATAAGACTTTACACTTCCCATTTGGATCTTAAAGTTTATGCAATAGGATATTATAGAAGAGAGCCTATATTATAATAATTTCTTGATGACTTTAGAGTTGTGACACAAGATTTTGACTCAAAACCAGGAAACAGATATGTGCATTGTTTGAACAAAAATAGTCATGAAGACGGACTACATATCAACTGTAAGTAACAAAAAGAAACAGTAAGTAACAAACATTAAAATAGTGAAGAAAAACAAGTGAACTTTGAAGCAACCATTAGATTCGTAAATGGGTTTCAGCCCGAAATAAATCCAGGCCGGTACCTGATTAAGTGGAAAAATTGTAGTAAGTGAGTATTTAAATTAAGACTTTTGATTTGAAAATCACTACAAATACTCACCTACACATCACTTTTTACTAAAAGGACAGTCCAAAGTCAATAAGAAAGGATAAAGGGGGTAATATGGTCATTTCACACTTTGATTTCCCATTACACATTCGCACTACACTTAGGATATTTTCAGATGCTCTATTACTCGAAACCTAACTCTCTCTGCATTATGCTTACAGATTCTACACTCTAGCAGGAACCGGATGGAATTGGAGATAATTCAATTGAGGGCACGGCAAAGGATGAAAAGAGTGAGGATAAAAGGCAAAGGAAGGAGAATCAGAAGGTCGTGGTGGTTTTTAGGGTACAAGAGAAAAAGATAAAAAAAAAAAAAAAAATTAGGGTTTAGTTTTCTTTCTTGAGTTTTCTTTAAAAATGTTGTTCATTTTTAGTTTGGTTGAACTTGAGAATCCCGAGATGAAGGGGGAGTAATTTTTGAACCCTAAGTCAAAGCAAACCATCAAACAATGTTTACTTTTAAGGGTTTCGATTCCTAGATTGTGGTGATTTGTTTTCTTTCATTAAGTTTGTTTATCATTCCCAAATCAAGTCAAGGATTGGGGTTCTTTTTCACCATTTTTTTGATCTTTCATTGATTGAGAACACATTGGATGCTTGAAAGGTGAAGTTCTCATTTCTCTAAATGTGTAAACCAAAACTGGGATGATAGAAATTAATTGAGAATATCTTTTATTATTTCTCTTGTTGTGCGAACATTATATCCATTTTCCAAATGTTTTTACCCTAGAGTGGATCAACATTTGCAGAAGACAATGAGATTATGAAATTCTTTAGATTATTCACTGTGAAAGGGTTCCCCGAGACTTAGGTTTATTTTTTTAAAAATAATCAAAATTTCTTGTTTGTTCATTTAATCTGCTTGAGTCTGTTTGATGCAAGTTTTATTTTAATTTCTTTAGTGATTTTATTTAATAGGAGAGTAGGCCAATCTTCCTTCACTTCTATTGAATTTTTAGGCAGCTGGGAAGAGAGCAATTCTATTAAAAAGCTGCCCCTTGGTCAACGCAGTGACTAAGAGGGTGTTCTTAGAGAGTCGGGTGTTCTTAGAGAGTCGGGTTGAGAATGAGATTCAGAACCAAGACATCAATCTCAAAATTATTAGATAAGGTTCCAATAGGAGAGACCTCGCCAAGCAAGTGAAGCTTGATGGGTTTCAGAGCCGAAGAAACTTCTTCGCATGAGGTTGCCATGGATAAAGCTATATCTCATATATATCTATATATGCGACTTCCAAAAGCACAAGAAGATGTGTGTTGAGATAGATAAAAAAAAAAGAGCTTTTCAAAGAGAGACAAAGAGAACGGGATCAAAGAAGGGTTTGAATTATGTTCTTTGAGGAAGGTTGAGAGTGGAGGAGGCAGTGGCAACTGGAAAGGGAAAAAAATAAAAAATAAAATCTACATCAGGTGTTGGGGGGGGGGGGGGGGGGGGGGGGGGGGGGGGTGGAACAGGAGCAAAACTCACATCTAAAATTGCTTTCCCCAACCCCATCAACCAGAAGATCAGAAATTGAGAAACTGTTAAACAAATTAATTTGGTTCTATTAGAATATACATAAACAATTAAATCTCATATCAGATGATTGTCACAAGAATGACACATTTTTATTTCTGCTTAAATGTTTGCTTCCAAAGAACTTTAGATGGACTTTGATTGACTTATTGCAGTCTTTTTATTCTTGTCTCAAATAGCACAAAACAGTTGACAGCATTGTAGAACATTTTTTCAGTCATCTGCATTATCTTCTTCTTCACTACTGAACAAAAATTATTGATGAAATTATTGATGGCGAGTAAGCAATATTTGCTTTTATGTTTATATCTTTCCACTTTCTTTTGCTTTGCAAACTTCTATTTGTTAAGTTTCTTGGCTTTATTTTTACTGATCCCGGCATATAAAACTGAAAGTCTTGATTTTAATTGTGTTGCTTTTAGACTTGTTCTTCATATACTCATTGTTTTTTCTGATTTCCTCAGTTGCTTCCATTTTCAATGATTCAAGTTCAAGATTGGTGTAGAAAAGCTTCAGCTTCAGCTCATCCATGCCCTGACAAGTGTTCAAAACACAGCTGTTAGTTTCAGATTTAGAGTTTGATTGTTTTAGCCGTCGTTTTTTTATTCTACATTCTATTTCTACTTACTGAGTCATCTGTTTTATTTTAGCTATGATTAGATATTACAATTGATTTTTTTTTTCAGATTGTAATTTTGCAAGAATTGGGATTTGTAGGCGGATGTATTGGTAGATGCCTCTATTTTTAGATTTTATTTTATTTTATTACATTCCCTCTTTTGAATTTAGCAAATATTATGCTGTGTGGTGATATATTTTTAAGTAATCTGCAAGTTTTGAGATGAAATATTTATGGAAAATCGGTCAGTTTTGTGGCCTTTCAAGACGAGTGTTTTTGTGTGTGGCAACGTCCTAAGATATGGTGGAAGCAAACAATGTATTATTTTTAAGTAATCTGCAGCTTTTGATGTTGTGCTTTTCTACATTTTTTCTTGAAAAAATTGTAATAAATTAAAGGCTTTTAGATAAAAAAAAAATATTTTCAACACTTTTTTGTCTCTTGAAAAAAAAAATAATAAGCTTTTGTAAAAAAAAAAAAGGTACAGCAATTTTCGAATTTCAAAAAATCCTGATTTACCCAAGTTCTGGGCCGGGTACACCTGGTTACCTGATTCAGAATCAGGGTGAACAATCCTAATCATTATAGTTAGACAACAGTACTAATACCAACAACGAATTACCCACCACTTAAATTCTCATACGTAAGAGTAATTCTACAAACCAGTCACTGTAGACATCCCACACCTCGTACAAAACAACCCATCATTTCATTCTCTCCTCAATCTCATTGAACCCCTCTCATCAAGCTCTCTCTCTCTCTCTCTCTCTCTCTCTCATCTCATCTGACCCCTCACTCTCTCTTCAAATTCTTTCCGATTTTTTCTTTTCCTCATCAGACCTCCTCTCTCTCATCATTTCCCTCTCTCTCTCATTATTTTCACCCATCATTTCACTCTCATCTCATTGGACCCCCTCTCTCTCATCAAGCTCTCTCTCCTCAAATTCTCTCTCATCTCATCAGACCCCTCTCTCTAATTTTTGTCAAGTTCTCTCTTATTTTTGTTAATAGGAAGAAGAGAGAGAAAAAAACAAGTCTACGTAAGGTGTGAGATGTAGGAAGAGAATAGTGACTGATGAGAATAATATTTCTTTTTCATATTAATGGACAGATTTGGTAAAGGTTACTGTAACACCCGTCACGGGAGAGGATTTGTGAAATTTGTGACCACACAAACAGGGAAAAAGAAAGGAAATGTCTGTAACTAGAGTCATGCTTATCTTACCAAAACTCTTAGTAAAACTCTGTAAAACATGTGTACTTTGAAGAAACCACTACATATGTAAATGTTTGATAAGAGGGTATATCAGAGATAATAAGTTGTATGAAAATTAATTGCAAAGTAAATAAATAAATATATACTCAAATAATACCCAAAACACAATTTCCATTTTTGGGTTTTTTGGGGCATGCTTTTTATTTAATTATCATCACTACAGAAAACACGTAATAAAACCTCATGCGTCTCTTAACTTCACAAACAGGGCCAAAAAGAATAAATATACTGCAGAATTTGATGCGAAATAAAACAAAGCAATGAAGTCGGTGAACAGTAACTCAATGTTTTCTAAAACAAACTATGATTTTTTTTTTAATAGGAAAAAGATTATAGCATACTAATAAGAAAAGGCTTAGCCCAAGTACACGGGTATTAAATTTTAATAAACATATATATATATATGTATGCATATAATATGTTTACAAAAAATTGAATCCTCTTTAACAAAAGTAAAGGCAATATGGGAACCAGGCAAATTACAAGAAGAAACCTTTATAACAAGAGCTCAAGTCGCAACACACAAAAAATCCGAACACAAAGTCCTCGGCATAGTATCGTTATGCATCAACTGGTCAAATACTGAACTTTCTAATGCGATGTGGGTCCCGCTTACTACAAGCAAAAGTACAAGAGCTTCAAAAATGAACTCATGGTTGAAAGACATCTATGATAAATAAACAACTAAAAAGAGAAAACGCGAAATAAAATTAAAACAACACAAAATAATCATGTAGTGAACTTTTTATTTTTATTTTTATAAGTAATCAAAGTATATTAATAAAACAATAGGCAAAGCCACGTGTAGTACAAAAGAAAGCCCTAACTACGTAGGGACATTAGAAACATGGAAATCTTGTCCATTAAAATTAACGGAAGAGGCCTAAGTACAAAGGGTTCTAAAAAAGAAAGCAATGAGTTCCTCCATCGATCTCTCTTTGTCCTCGAACGTCCGTTCATTATGCTCCTGCCATAGACTCCTCATGATGCAAATATGAATCATCTTCTAGACAGCCTTGATTTGCCGATTTCCTCTTAGATCTGTCCAGCTAGCCAAAACCGCCATTACTAACTCGAGCATTACTCAACCCAAGTCTAGTCTACTAAATACCACGTTCCATAACCCTCGAGCTACTTCACAATGTAGTAGAAGATGGTCTACGGATTCACCCCCATTCCTACACATGCAACACCAATCTGCAATGATCACCGCTCGTTTCCTCAAATTATCCGTTGTGAGGATCTTACCCAAGGAAGCTATCCACACAAAAAAAGCTGCTTTGAGAGGTACCTTATGTCTCCAAATTCTTTTCTAAGGAAACTGAATAGGGAGCTCATGTGAAAGGTATTTATAGAACGAGTGAACCGAGAACGCACCACCCGAAGATATCCACCACAATGAGTCAGCATGTTGGTTATTCGGTTTGAGAGAATACAAAAGTCTGAAAAAGGCTGCAAAGCTGTCCACTTCCCAATCATTTGCCGCCCGACTAAAATTGATGTTCCACTGGATTTGTTCCCCTACTAACACCATGACATCCGCCACTGAAACCTTTGTATCATTAGCAACCTGAAGAGATTAGGAAATAGATCCTTTAGAACACCATTATCACACCAAGCATCATACCAGAATTTGATCCTGGCCCCATCTCCTAAGCATAATCGTGAGTGACGAGAGAAGACCATCCTATTCTTACATGTTTCCACAACCCCACAGCATATGCCCCTCTCACTTCACTGGTACACCATCCCCCCATAAACCACCATATTTGCTCTCAATCACCAACTTCCATATAACTTCTTGTTCCTTATGATATCTCCACAACTATTTACCAAGCAATGCCCGATTAATTCTCAGATTTCGAATGCCTAAACCACCATTAGGGAAAGGACAACAAACATTCTCCCACCTGACTCAGTGGAATTTAAATTCCTCACCAATTCTGCCCCACAAGAAATCCCGCTGTAATTTCTCAATACAAAGCGCCACACTTGTTGGAATGGGAAACAAGGACAAGAAATAGGTCGGTAGATTAGATAATGTACTCTTTATCAAGGTAATCCTACCACCTTTTGACAGGTACATTCTCTTCCATCCTGCTAGATGACGCTCTACTTTCTCAATGACTGTATCTCATATAGAAACCACTCTCGAGGCAGCCCCCAACGGAAGGCCAAGATATGTCATAGGGAGAGAGGCAATCTTACACCCCAGAGTGTTTGCCAACTATCTGATATGATGGACCCCTCCAATAGACACCATCTCTGTGTCTAAGTTCACTTTCAACCCCGAGGCCGCTTCAAAACACAGTAAGAGAGCCTTCAATACTCGCACCTGATTATTGTCTGCCTCACAAAATATAAGAGTATCGTCTATAAACAATAAATGAGAAATATTTATGAATCCCCCTCCCGAGGATCCGATCGAGTAACCAGTCACACACCCATTGGTGACCAAGGTTGTGGTCATCCGACTCAAAGCCTCCATCACAATAACAAATAGTAAAGGGGACAACGGATCTCATTGTCTTAGACCTCGTGAGCTATTGAAATAACCTGTTGGACTACCATTTATCAAGACTGAAAATTTCACCGTAGATATACACCAACGGATCCAAGCTTGCCATTTCTCCCCAAAACCACACCTCCCAAGAAGGTCAAGAAGAAAAATCTCAGTTAACATGATCATATGCTTTCTCCATATCCAACTTACAAATGATCCCTGCATTACCATCTTTCAGTCTACTATCTAGACATTTATTTGCAATGAGAACCGCATCTAAGATCTATCTTTTACAAAAGCATTTTGGGGCTTAGAGATTATCTGTCCCATTACCTCACTAAGGCGATTTGCCAGTATCTTAGAAAGGATCTTGTATACCCCATTTACTAAACTAATGGGATGGAACTCTCTAATCTTCGTAGCCCCAACCTTCTTTGGTATCAAAGCAAGAAAAGTGGCATTTAGACTTTCTCGAATTTACCGACGGAATGGAATTCCTGGAACACCTTCATGAGATCTTCCTTCAAAACATCCCAACATGTTTGAAAGAAACCCATAGAAAACCCATCAGGACCCGGAGTCTTGTCTTTAGCCATTTTCCTTACCACATCGAACACCTTTGCTTCCTCGAAAGGCCTTTCCAAACGGCTACCATCCATGGGCCCAATAGAGTCAAAGATCAAACCATTAGGCTTAGGTCACCAAGCCTCCTGCTCAGTTAGTAGCTGTTCATAAAAACCAACTACATGATCATTAATCACCTGCTCATCCTTACTGATAGCCCCATCAATTTTCAGCATCTCAATATTATTGGATCTCCTATGAGAGTTGGCGACCTTGTGAAAAAACTTAGTGCTTTAGTCTCCTTCCTTCAACCATAATGCTCTAGACTTTTGCCACCACAAAATCTCTTCTAGTAGAATGATCCTCTCTAGATCTTCAGCCAGCACTAGTTTTTGGGCTAGTTCCTCCTGTGTTAAGGTCTTAGACTCTTGTAACCTTTCTAACTCATGGATTTCCTTTATCTTACTTTCCTTGTGCTCCCCAATGTTGCCAAAAGACTGTAAATTCCCAAGTTTCAAGTTTTAAAGCTTTCAATTTACACGCAAACATGAAGCTATGAGTACCCTGTATCTGATAAGATGACCACCACAATCTGACCCTATCCACAAAACCTTATGATTTCAGCCACATGTTTTCGAACTTGAAATAACGTCTTCTTTGAATCCCCCCACAATCCAACATAATAGGCCAATGGTCTGAACACAAACGAGGCAATCTCTTTTGCCAAACCTCCTGATAATGGATTTCCCACTCTGGGGAAATTAGGAATCGATCTAATTGAGACCACGTCTGATTATTCGCCCACGTGCATGTACCCCCCACCATTGGTAGATCCACTAAATTCAACTCAAAAATGCATTCCGAGAAATCTGATATTGCTGGACGCATTCTTCTATTACCATAGCTCTCCTTGGGAAATCTGATTACGTTGAAATCTCCTCCAATGCACCATTGAAGATCCCACACGCTGTGAACTCTAACTAGTTCATCCCACAATAATCTACGATCAGTGTCTGCATTAGGACCATACACGCCTGCAAAGGCCCACAAAAAACCATTTGACACTCCCCTAAAAGAGCATGCTACCGTGAATAACCCTATGAACTCCTCCCTTTTCTCCTCCACCCTTTGGTCCCACATCACCAACACACCTCCTGAGGCCCCATCAGCTGCCAGATATACCCAATCCACATGAATGCAGCTCCATATACTTCTTTCTTACCATTTTAGTATTAATTACTTTCAGCTTCATCTCCTGTAAACAAACAATGTCCGCCCTCCACTCTCTCAGTAAGTTTCTTATTTGAAGACGCTTACTGGCCTCATTTAGATTGCGGACATTCCACAAGACAATTTTTGGTTTCATTTGGAATAGGACATTCCCTTTCCCTTAGACCTATCCCTACTAGAACTACCTTCAGAGCTCATGGACCAGGTTAACCTCTTAAGTTCACGTTGTCTCTTAGAGCCAGATTTTTTTTGTTGTTGGTGCCCAACTTCAATGGCAGTGAGTAGCGCCATGAATTGCTCCTCATATCCCTCACATTTCAAACCCACCAAGTCCTGTATATCCTTCACTGTGTTAAAAACCCAATCTGAGACACTAGACTGGTCTGGAAACAAACAATTCAAAGGGATAGGATTCTAAGTTCTAAACTCAAACTGTTCCTCTAAAACCTCATCCCCGAGTACAAAACCCACTTCCCCTCCCAGGTTCTCTTCGTCTGAGAGAGAGATCTTCACTGGCTGAGTCCTCTAGTCCCATTTTTCGCTAACTCCCACCACAACAGTGTGAGTATGCAAACCAGGGGGACTCCTCGTCGGACCGTTGTCTCCACCCTCACACCCCAACACCCCACTCCCCAGAGGAAGAATATTCTGCCCACCAGTGGAGTCACACGGCAGCTCCAGAGGCCTCATTGGCACTATATCTCCACCCTCACCCCTCGCCGACTGAATCTGCCCATTCCCTGACTCGGAAGGCCTCACCGGACCCTCAACTTCACCCCCATGCTTCGTCGATGTTTTCTGTCCATTCCCCGACCCGTCATCTCCACCCTTGCATCTCGATTGTGGTGGAAGAGACTCCACCAGCTCTGTCGGCTTCGCCTGGGGTACCAGCGCAATCTCCGACGAGGCCACCACCTCTGTCGACGTCTTCTGAAGCCGACGCGACGAAGTTTCCGGCATGTCCACCACCCTCTGGTGGCATTGTGACAACGTCTATGGTGGTGAGGGCCTCGACACTTCTCTTGCTCGAGCCCTCCACTGTTTGGGCTTATTGGGCTAAAACCCATGCTTCTCAGGACGGCCCATATGGCTATTCTTAAACCCATCAGAAGTGTTACGGGCCTGGTGGCCTAGCCCAAAACCATCAAGGTTACGGGCCTGGAAGCCCTTTCCTTTAGGCATGACTAGAGACCCCCAAAACTCACCGTTTTCCCCCCCTGCATGCACCATTTCATCATTTTCCTTAAACACCCCGACATTCCTCACTACTTTATCCATCTCCCTCTGCAGGTACCTCAACTGCTCCTTCACCTCCCTCACCATGCAGTACACTTCTCTACCATAATCACGCTCCTGAGAGAAAATGTGAGGGGCTCGATGCACGTCTCCCTCCAAGTGCCCCCTACCATACCTTCCCACCCAATACCTCCCCCACCAGCCCCAGTTCTCGGGCCGCCGTGACTACCTGCCTGAAATAAAGCATATTTGTAAGACTTCAAAACCACATAAGTTTCTTTCCATGGCTTCCGTTGCAAACCACCCTCGAACCCTATGTTTCTGTCCACCGGGGTAGCCTCCAATAATACCTCCTTCATTCTTCTCCAACCCTTTGCCCCTTCACCTTCAGGAAACCCTAACTCCTCGTCTCTTCTCTCTTCTCCCATTGAATCCGAATCTCAAACATTCTCTCATCCTACACAAATAATTCCCCCTCGATCCCCCATCATCGCCAGGTCAAAAACTAACTCTTCCAAATCTCGTGTTTCTACTAATGGCACAGTTCCATACCCAACTCGCCAATGTTTCTTAACCACTGTCATGGTACCGAACGAACCCTCTTTCTCTGTTGCATCCAAATTTCCCGAATGGCAGGTTGCCATGTCCAAAGAATTTGAAGCCTTAGTCAAAACAAAAACCTGGAACCTTGTTCCTTCTTTCTCTGTTTCTAATGTTGTTGGTTGCAGGTGGGTATTTCGGACTAAGCTGAGACTAGATGGATCCATTGAATGGCGGAAAGCCAGACTCGTGGCTAAGGGTTTTCATCAACAACACGGTATTGACTATACCGAAACCTTCAGCCCTGTGGTAAAACCTTCAACTATTAGACTAGTTTTGTCTATTGTCGTTGCTAGAGGTTGGTGTCTTAAGCAAATTGATATACAAAATGTTTTTCTTCATGGAAATCTCACTGAGACAGTTTTTATGCAACCACAAGGATTCATTGATCCTATGCGACCTGATTTTGTGTGTAAATTACACAAGGCCATTTACGGCCTTAAACAAGCTCCAAGAGCTTAGTTCTCCGAGTTAAGTTCTTGGTCCATTGACTATGGTTTTTCAACTTCCAAAGGGATCCCTCTCTATTTGTGTTACACAAAAATGATCTCTGCATTTTTATTCTAGTATATGTTGATGACATGATCATCACATCATCTTCCTCAAGTGTTGTTGAACATTTAATTGTTTCTCTAGGACAGGCTTTTCCTATGACTGATTTGGGACCCTTATCATATTTTCTTGGATTAGAGCTTGATTATCTCTCAGATGGTCTTTTTATATCACAAAGAAAATACATCTCTGACATATTGAAGCATAGTTGGCAGTTTACAGTATCTTTCCTTAACTCGACCTAATGTGTCATTTGCTGTTAATAAGATCTGTCAATTCATGCATGATCCTAAAAATACCCACTGGACAATAGTCAAAAGAATACTTCGATATCTAAAATCTACTATTAATCATGGGTTATTTTTAGTAAAAAAATCTAGCTTCACTCTTCATGCATACTCAGATGTTGACTGGGCAGGGTGCCATGATGATAGAAGATCTGCAGTAGGAATTTGTATTTGTTTGGGCAATCACCTAATTTCTTGGAGTTCTAGGAAGCAACACACTGTTGCTCGTTCTAGTATAGAGGCTGAGTATAAGTCTCTAGCCAATACCACTGCTGAACTCATATGGCTGCAAACATTGATCAAAGACCTTGGTTTCTCACTCTCACAACCATTTGTTCTATGGTGTGACAACTTGGGAGCTACATACTTGAGCTCAAATCCTGTCTATCACTCCCGCACCAAACATATGGATGTGGACTTTCACTTTGTTAGAGATAGAGTAGCTGCCAAAACTCTACAAGTTCAATTTTGCAGCAGCAAAGACCAGCTCGCTGATGTCTTCACAAAACCTTTAGTTGTTGATCGATTCTTCTCTCTCAGATCGAGCCTAAATGTGATTGACACCCCATTTGACTCAAAGGGGCGTATCAACCTAATAACAGAAGCTGCACAATCCACAACAGCAGCTCTAGAAGATTCCAGAATTCTCTCTTTCTTGTATTTTACTGAATCTGTTGTAATAGACTAATATTCTCTATTCTTCTTTTTGCTCATCAAGCACTCACGGCACCTGTGCCTATATAAGCAGTGCATGGCTCCTATGAATTAAGCTTAATATACAGTTCATGAATATTCAGGAAAATGCTCTCTGTTTATTTTAACAAAAACATAGTAGTCTTTCCCATAAAAATTAAAGTGATATTTAAGCATAGAGTCAAAATTAGAGAATATTAAAATTACGATCACACGCTTGCAAGAACGGACAAGTAAAACCTCACAAATCATCTCATCTAACCAAATATCTAATGCCCTCTCACATCTGTCTATGTCAACACATTATTATGACCCCCACAGACACTCCAAGAAACTTGTTGGATCAAGAATATAGAACTTGAGAAAGCCATTTCACACGTAAAAGTTTAATAAGATGTTATAATAAGATGTAAAAATTATATTAGAGAGAATAAGTTACAAAGATAAATCTCACAAAAAATACTAAATGCATCTTAAGATACAACATAGAAGAAATCCTATACCAGAAGTAGACATAATTACCTCTTAACTTTTGCATTGCTCTCACACGATTTTGCCTCACAAACAGAGAATAGAGCGGGACAATAATTGTTAAAGGCATTTTTCAAGTAAAAACTCCACCAACAAATACAGCGAACATAACTAATGTGGACCCATGGATGATGACAACACGAAAATTAAAAAATTAGCTGACAAGCTAGATGAAGCCACTTTCCACAATTCTCACAATTTTGTGATCAAAACCTCTAGCATCCCACATGATAACAAACTAATTGCATTTCAACTGCCTCGCAACTCGTACATGAAAGTTCCATGTAGTTTTAAAAAATGGATTTCATAAATTTCCACTGTCATTTCAGCAAGACAACCATTGTAATAGTAATAGAAATGTGAGTATCACCTTATTGGCAGGCTCTAATTGGGACCATTGGGCGGGAACAATCCTAGAGCCATTGCGTCATATGAGTAACATCAAGCATAATAATTTTTTACGCTATCTAATTACACAAGCTTCGTTAGCTTTCTTTTTCTGATCGGTGAAAATACGAGACAAGCTTCATCAAAATTACCACTAGAGAAAAAATAATAAGCATTTTTGTTTAAACCAAAATGGGCATGAAGAAAGACTGCATATTAACTTCAAGCAGCAAATACTAATAAAACATAGATTTAAAAAAACACGTGAACTTTGAAGAAACCACAACATATGTAAATGTTTGATAAGAGGGTATATCAGAGATAATAAGTTGTATGAAAATTAAATGCAAAATAAATAAATAAATATATACTCAAATAATACCCACAACAAAATTTCCATTTTTGGGTTTTTTGTGGCAAGCTTTCTGTTTAATTATCATCACTACAGAAAACAAGTAATAAAACCTCATGCGTCTCTTAAGTTCACAAACAGGACCAAAAAGAATTAATATATTGCAGAACTTTGATGCAAAATAAAACGATGCAATGAAGTTGGTGAATGGTAGCTAAATGTTTTCTAAAACAAACTATGATATATTTTTTTTTTTTGTAGGAAAACGATTATGGTATATTAATAAGAAAAGGCTTAGCCCAAGTACACGGGTATGAAATTTTCATAAACATATATGTGTATGCATATAATATGTATACAAAAAATTGAATCCTCTTTAAAAAAAAGTAAAGGCAATATGGGAACCAGGCCAATTATAAGAAGAAACCTTTACAACAAGAGCCCAAGTCGCAGCACATAAAAAATCCGACCCCAAAGTCCTCAGCTTAGTATCCTTATGCATTAACTAATCAAATACCTAACTTTCTAATAAGATGCGGGTCCAGCTTACTACAAGCAAAAGTACAGGAGCTTCAAAAATGAACTTACGGATGAAAGACATCTATAATAAATAAACAACTAACAAGAAGAAACGCGAAATACAATTAAAACAACAAAATAATCATGGAGTGAACTTTCTAATGGGATGAGGAATCGGTTCCAGCCTTACTAAAATAAAAATAAAAAATAAAAACGAGTGACACCAGAACTTCTAGCAGACAACCAAGGTAAAAGATAACGAAATAACATGACAATAAAATGAACTAACTAGTTGAAACGTGCGAAACAATTGTAAAAAAAATCACAGCATAGCAGCGCACACATGCTACAGAAGCTAAATGTATGTAAAAGTTATAATATAATTAATCACAATTAGTACCTGATAATGAGCTTCAGCTAACATTGGATTTTTCAACTCTATCTAACAAAATAAGATCAAATATAAAGATCCTAATTGTTTGAATCAAAATGACTGAAACCAATGGGACATAAACTTTTGAGTAACAAATATTAGTACTCAGATTTGAAAAACAAGTGAACATGCAAAAAACATGAAATACATGAATGTTTGGTAAGGAGATATATTAGAGAGGATAAGTCATGACAATAAATTGTGCAATAAAATAATCTATATAAACTAAAATGCTAGTGAAAATATCATTTTCATTTTATGCTTTTCCCAGTCATACCTATGATTTTAATCCCGTCACTTCAGAAAACACCGGATAGAACATCAACTAATGTTTTCAGCTTCTTTTTGAAAAGAAGAAGAAGAAGAAGAAGAAGAAGCTGGAATTATGCCACTAGCAGCACATATTTAACTAAAAAATGTCCTCTCCTCCAATGTTAATGTTAAGAGGTTACAATTCTCGCTTCAGGCGTCAAAAGTTTATGCATTAGGACATTATGAAGGAGATCCTATGCGATACCCAATTATGATAAGTGATATGAATTACCCACACCTTCATACTTACGCCACTTCGTCTCGTCACATTTGCCACAGGCCTCTCACTTGCCACATAATTTCGTTTAATTTTAATCGAAAAATTTTATGTTTACGGTAACTTCATCTTCTATATTGTAAATATGTTGTTGCAAATAATCTAGCCAAAGCAATAGGAATTAGACCTAAGACAATTCTAAATAGCAAAACTTCAATCCTTTCAATTTGTTTGAAAGGAGAAAGGGAGAGATAATATCTATTCTTAAATATTATTTTGTATTGCACATGAATCTTTTTTTTTAATCAGTAAATAATAATTTTACTAAAAATAGGCAAAGCCAAGTACACAGTTGCACATGAATCTTAATGACAAGGAATTTGAAATTGACACGGTAAGAAACAAACGATGGATTCAATAAGTCTTGTCATCAACCATGTCAACTGAATAGAAACATTAAACTAAAAGCTCATTAAAAATGAGCTCCGAAGATGATCAGTGACAAATGTGTCCACACAGCTATAGGGTAAAAGAAATGGCTATTCTTTGTAATTCTACCAACACCTATCTTACCAAAATTGATGGTGCACTTTTGTGAAAACCATTTTAAACGCTCAGTACAATCTTCCACACACAAATTAGAAGTGATAGGCAAATAAATTTCATAATGCATCAACTGATAAAATACTGAACTTTCTAATGCGATGTGGGTCCAACTTACTACAAGCAAAAGTACAAGAGCTTCAAAAATAAACTAAAATAGCCATGAGGATAGACTGCATATTTTTTTTTTTTTAACAAGTAATCAACGATATTGTATTCATAGAAATAGGCAAGGCCCAGGTAAACAGGAAGTATACATGAAAGAAAGGCCTAGCTAGAGGTTACAATAGAAAGAAGAAGATCATGGACACTAGAACTGTTACAAACTATAGCCCCCGCCCAAAAGAACAATGACTTAAAAAAGAAAGCTTTAAGCTCAACCAACCAAAGTTCTGTCATGATCATCAAAACATCTAGCATTTATCTCACTTCAAATACACCAACACATGCTTATTGGTTCCAATCTCCAAATTGCCGCTACTTGAGAATCTCCATGAAGGCCTATCCAACTTGCGAGAAAGTCCACCAATCTACAAGGCATAACCCAAGACAATTTGACTCATAAGATGATCAACTGATTCCCCATTCCTTTATTCATACAACACTAATCTAGGACAACCACTCGACGTTTCCTCAAATTATCTGTAGTGAAAATCTAGTCCAAAGAAACTGCCTAGACAAAGAAAGCTGCTTTTGAATGAGCTTTCGTCTTCCATATGCTCTTCCACGGGAACATCGAAAAACCGGAGTTCATGAGCTTATGGTAAAAATAACTAATAGATAAAGTACCTTTCTTAGAATGATTCCAAAGCATCTTGTCTCCGAAACCCCCTGTAATACTTGCGGAATATAATGTTGCAAAAAACTCCATAAAAGACTAATTCCCAATCATGAGCTGCCCTAATGAAATCAACATTCCATTGAGGGGTGCCATTTGAAAATATCAAAAGGTCAGCAATCGATGCCTCCTTTACTCTAGCAAGTGCAAAGATGGCAGAGAATGTATCACGTAGACAATGGTTGCCACACCATATATCAAGCCAAAGACGGACACGCAAACCATCCCCTACAACAAAATGTTCATGACCCCAGAAGGTCCCCCAAAGGCTTCTAATGTTTTTCCACAAGCCCACTTCATGAGAACCTCGTACCTCATTTAAGCACCAGCCTCCCCAAGCTTCCCCAAATTGAGAATCTAGAACAGACTTCCAAAGTGCCTCTCTTTCATTTTGATACCCTCACAACCACTTACCCAGGAGAGCTTGATCGAATTTCATCAAGTGGCGAATCCCCAACCCTCCCCCCGAAATTGGGGTACAAATTGTAAACCAATTAATCAGGTGAAATTTGAACTCTTCCCCCAAGCCACTCCATAAGAAATCCCTTTGTATCTTCTTAATGCGATTAGCCACCTTTACAGGAACCAGGAACAAAGTCAAAAAATAGGTGGGTAAGTTAGAAGGAATACTCTTTCGACAAGTATAGCCTCTTTCAAGCAGCCAATCTGCACTCCACCTTTTCAACTTCATCGTTCCAAATCCTTTCAGATTTAAAAGAAGCACCCAACGATAAGCCAAGATACTTTAAAGGAAGTGAAGATATCTTACAACCCAAGGTAGTAGCTAGAATCTCCACATCGGGGGCAGCCCCCACTGGCACTATTTTCGACTTTGCAAGGTTAATGCTCAAACCTGACACAACAGCAAAGCAAATGAGAAGCGCCCTCAAGTCTTGGACTTATTCAAGGTGTCCACCACAAAAGATGAGCGTGTCATCAGCAAATAATAAGTGAGAAATGTGGAGATTGTCATTCCCTACCCAAAAACCATGGAGCAATCCACCATCCACCAGGCCCTCAATCATCTTGCTAAGCACTTCCATGACAAAAAGGAAAAGAAGAGGAGAAAGCAGATCTCCCTGTCTCAGGCCACGAGAGGAGTTGAAGAAACCCACGGGAGAGCCATTGACCAAAATAGAGAAGCGAGCCGAAGAGATACAAAATTCTACCCATTTCTGCCATTTTCCCCCAAAACCACTTCTTTCAAGTAAGTAAAGGTGGAACCTCCAGATTACATGATCGTAGGCTTTCTCCATGTCTAACTTGCATAGCAGTCCATGTTCTCTAGACTTTAATCGACCATCCAAGATTTCATTTGCGATAAGTACCGATTCAAAAATTTGTCTACTTTTGACAAATGCATTTTGCGGTTTCAAAATAAATTTTTCCACCACCGAGCTTAGCCTATTTGCTAACACTTTGGATAGAATCTTGTACATCCCATTCACAAGACTAATGGAGCGATAGGCTCTCACATCCGTAGACCCCACCTTTTTAGGAATGAGGGATAAAAATGTGGCATTGATACTCTTTTCAAAACTAGCATTAGAATGAAATTCATGATCGACTTGCATAATATCCTCCTTGACCACCTCCCAACAAACTTGAAAGAAACCCAAAGTAAAGCCATCCGGACCGGGAGCCTTATCACTTGCCATACCTCTGATAACATTGCCAACTTCCTCTTCTGTAAAAGACCTTTCTAAGCACTTTGTGCACTACTGGTCTAAAGTGGAAAAAGACAAACCATTCACTCTCGGTCTCCAATTATGCTCTTAAGATAAGAGTTGTTGATACTAATGTTCAATGTGGTTTTTGATAACCATCTGATTTGTAGAAGCTACCCCATCTACCATCAGTGTATCAATAGCGTTGTTCCTCCTGTGAGAGTTAGCCATCCTATGGAAGAATTTTGTGCAATTGTCCAATTCCTTAAGCCAAAGTACCCTTGATTTCTGTCTCCAAGAAATCTCCTCCATCAAAGTAACCCTTTCAAGATCAGCAACTACCTGGCTTTTATGAATTTTCTCAGGTTCAGAGAGAATTCTAGCCTCCTGCTCACCTTCCGGACCTTATAATTCCTCAATAAGAGAGCGCTTCTACTGAAACACATTGCCAAAAACTTGATCATTCCACTGCTTCAGGCCTTGTTTTAGCGCTTTCAACTTTTTTGCCATAATGAAGCTTGGAGAGCCTTGAAAACTATAGGAAGTCCACCATTGTCCGACCCTGTCTACAAAACCGTCAGTTTTAAGCCATATATGCTCAAATTCGAAATACCTTCTACCCCTTAGATGCCACCACAATTTAAAATGATGGGAAAGTGGTCGGAGCATAAACGGGGTAATCTTCTTTGAGCTACATCCGGGAAATGTGACTCACAATCGGAGGTTAGCAAAAATCTATCAATCCTCAACTAAGAAGGAAAATCACAGTTATTGGACCAGGTAAACGTGCCTCATGATAATGGAATTACCATGAGCTCATGTTCTGAAATGAAATCAGAAAAATCACTCATAGCAGGAGTGATGTGGGGAGCTCCCGCCCTTTAGCTTGGAAAGCGTAAAGTGTTAAAGTCCCCCCGATGCAACTTGGGAACTCCCACCAACTAATGACTCACGCCAATTCTTCTCACAAAAATCCTCTTTCAGAATCAATATTTGGGCTGTAAACACCAGTGAAAGCCCATTTGAAGCCGTCTTCTAAATTAACAAAGGAGCATGCAAACGAGAAATCACCCACACACTCTTTCACCACCCTTTCCACCACCCTTGTATCAAACATAATGAGAACTCCCCCGGAAGCTCCTCTTGAAGGTAGATAAGACCACCCAACATGTTGCCCTCTCCATAAGCTTCGAACTACTTGTCTTGCGATAGCTTCCAACTTAGTCTCTTGTACGCAAATAATGTCCCCTTTCTATTGGCGAAGTAAATTTTTGACTTGGAGCCAATAAATAGGATCATGCAGCCCCCTCACATTCCATGATATTATTTTTGGCTTCATGGAACAACCGTTTTATCCCTCCCCTTACTACGCCCTCGAGTAGAGCTCTTCTCACCTCCATCCTTTTTCATTGCCCAATCTAGCCTTCTGAGTTCTCTTTCCCCTTTTTTTTGTCGAAACCACAAAATGGTCGGACTTGGATTGGACATTCACAGCCTCTACAGCTGTAAGTAGGGCCAAAAATTCAGCTTCAAAATCCCTATAAGAGATTCCTATCATATGCTTAATGTCCATTGCTCTCTGAATAACCCAATCAAACACATTGGGATGAAAAGAGAAGATTGCAGTAGGTTCAACCTCCCCCTCCCTGTTATCAGAAAACAAAATCAAAGTGCTAGCATCTTCTACCATCTCCAATCCCGAAGAAACTGCCAACTCAGGTAGAGAATTCACCACGAGAGAGTCAAAGAAGGAACAGAGGGTAACGACGACATAGTCTGTGCCACCACAAAGGGTGATGGCCCATCCAAGAACTCCCCGAGTTCCAACAAACCTTGCGCAGGGCCATTGGCTACCTTGGGACTTGTCATCACTTGGGATAACAAATTTGTGGCAGTTGTCACCACCAGAGAGTCACTCGAAAGCTCAAGAGGGTACCGACGACGAAATTTGTGCCACCACAATGGGTGGTGGCCGTTCCAAGAACTCCCCGAGTTCTAACAGAGCTCGAGCAAGGCCATAGGCTACCTCGGGAGATTCTGTCGCTAGAGAAATCGAAACAGAGGCTGCCTTTACATGAGTCGTCGACGTCAGGGGAACTGAAGGATTTTGCTTCAGAGCAGATTCCGGTGAAGGAATGGCTCTACACAGATTTGACGAGGTCACGGCCACCTCCAACGACACTAACTCTGTTGCCCCAAAACTCTCCGACGAACCCACCGCCACCTCTGACGAGGTCACTAGCTTCACCGTCAACCCCTGACCGACCACTGACGGTGGACGTTGGGATGACAAAGGAGCTTCTATGTAAGAAACCCCATTATGATAAGTGATATGAATTACCCACACCTTCATACTTATGCCACTTCGCTGTCGTCAAATTTGCCGCAGGCCTCTCACTTGCCACATAATTTTGTTTTTAATCGAAAGCTTTTATGAAGTTTACGGTAACTTCATCTTCTATATTGTAAATATGTTGTTGCAAATAATCCAGACAAAGAAATAGGAATTAGACCTAAGACAATTCCAAATAGCAAAACTTCAATCCTTTCAATTTGTTTGAAAGGAGAAAGGGAAAGGTAATATTTATTCTTAAATATTATTTTGTATTGCACATGAATCTTTTTTTTTTAATCAGTAAATAATAATTTTACTAAAAATAGGCGAAGCCAAGTACACAGTTGCACATGAATCTTAATGACAAAGAATTTGAAATTGACAAGGTAAGAAACAAACGATGGATTCAATTAGTTCCTGTCATCAACCATGTCAATTGAATAAAAACATTAAACTAAAAGCTCACATACAAAATGAGTTCCGGAGACGATCCGTGACAAATGTGTCCACACAGCTATTGGGTAAAAGAAATGGCTATTCTTTGTAATTCTACCAACACCTATCTTACCAAAATTGATGGTGCACTTTTTGTGAAAGCCATTTTAAAGGCTCAGTACAATCTTCCACATACAAATTAGAAGTGATAGGCAAATAAATTTTGGCAGAACTTGGAAAATAAGTCTTTTCATACTCATCCATGTCAACACACTATATGATCACCGACATAAAGACTACCAGCAATATGTTGGTTCTCAAATATAAAACATGAGAAATCGAAACAAACAAACATGAGTACCACCCTATTGGCAATTTCTAATTGGGACAAAGTTTTGGGAGAAAAATCCTATAGAGCCACTGAGTCCTATGACTAACATCTGACATTAGATTTTCCTACACTCTATAATTACGTAAACTTCATCATAATTATTATATGAGAAACAATAAAAAGCACTATTGTTTAATAAAAAATGACCACAAAGATTGATTGGGTATCATGTGTGGGGTGCAAGATCAACACGTATAAAGAAAGATAGAGAAAAATGAAAAGAAGCCCAACCAAAGCTGCACAAAGGAGATTCCAGATAGGACAAAAAAAAAACCGATCCCGTGAGCGACCTGCCGTTCAAGCACACCTGTTAAGGCAAACGTCAAAACAACAAACCAATCAAGGACAAGTCCCCTGAAATTAGGCCTTCGCCGATTACTTAAACAAATCTTCAAAATAGCCACGATGAGATTTTTGGCGATTACGAGAAAAGGCACTAGGGTCATATTAGCATAGAATGAGTTCAGATCCATACGCTCAATAGTGAACAGACTCGTCCTCCAGCAGAAGGCACAGACCTGAGCCGATCACGCAAGAATCCTTAAAAGAGGAAGGACGCCTAGCCACCACAAACCAACGTGCATGCCACATCTGGGACCGTTACGAATCCCTGATCATTCATCAACAAGAATTAGGGTCAGCAAAAATCTCCTCAAAACTCAAAAACGAAATGATCGACATAAATCGAGGGCTATAAAAAAGGGAAATAGACCTATTGATTGAGAGAGATCAGTGCCGGCAAACCGTGATCGAAGAGGGAGATTTAAAGGAGAGATTGCGAAGAGCCAAGGATGAAGAGAACACTGGACGAGGCAAGGACACTAAAGAGGGAATTGAATAAAGGAAAGAGGGAAAAGCTAACTTATAAAGAAGCCGCGTGATTAGGCGCGGCCTACGCTCGATAAATATTTTTTTAATATTAGTTGCGTTGTTATCACGTGGAAAGTTTGACCAATCAGGAATTTCTTGGATTTATTAAAAAAGAAAAGAATTTATTGTGAACCGTGAGTGCTTTATCTTTCTTTTCCTTTTTACTTTTTTTTTTTCACACGTTGGGTGTTTTGTTGTTAGGAAATTCCACCCAACGTCTCCTAAATACGTTCTTTGTGTTTTTTTTTTTTTTTTATGTTTATAAAAAATATATTGATTTTTGCGATTAAATAATAATTAAATAATGATTAAATAAAAATGTTGCAATTGCAAAATTAAGAAATATTTTATATTTGAGTGACGTTTTGAAATTAAATTAAGACACGATAATATAGAATTGACACAACTATTAACGATTTTTTGTTATAGGTAACATAACTATTAACAAATCACGACTAGTTGTAGTATAATGTGTTACACCAAAAATATAATCCTCAAAACTTGTTGTAGTATTAAATTTCAGTAACAAATATTGAAACATAGATAAGAAAAATAATCCAACCTTTAGAAAACTATGTCAAACGTAAAGTTTACTCAACATGTCATATTAGAGAGAACAATTAGTTTCATAAGACAAAATAGATGTTTTACTAAAAATAATATTTACATGTCAACCACCTCACAAAATGTAAGTGGAAGTTCAACGGAGTTTAAAAAAATAGATTTCATAAAATTCCACTATCATTTCAGCAAGGCAACAATTGTAATAGCAACATAGATGTACCATCCTCTTGACTCTCATACGATGTCTTCAAATCTGTCACATACCTCTGTTTTGCCACAAAATGATTTTACTTTAACGGGCATATTGGGTGAAGGTTACTGTAACATCCATGAAAGGAGAGGATTTGTCAGATTTGGGAGGGATGACACAAATAGGGTAAAAGAAAGAGCTATTTTCTATAACTAATAGTCATGCTTATCTTACCAAAACGCATAGTGAAACATTTTTTGAAACCCATTTTAAAAACACAGTGGAGTCTTCCCCATAAAAATTAAAAGTGATATTCAAGCATAGAGTCAAAACTAGAGAATATTGAGATTACGATCTCACGCTTGCAAGAACGGACAAGTAAAACATCGCAAATCATCTCATCTAACCAAATATCTAACGCCCTCTCACATCTGTCATGTCAACACATTATTATGACTCCCACAGACACTCCAAGAAACTTGTTGGATAAAGAATATAGAACAAGAGAATTGGAACAAACAAATATTAAATACCACCCTATTTGCCGACTTCTAATTGGGATAAAGCTGGCATGAACATCAATCCTAGAGCCATTGGGTCAAATGACCGACATCTAGCATAATATTTTATTTACGCTACCTAATCACACATTCTTCACCAGAATTACGATAGAGAAAAAATAATAGGCATGATTATTTAAACTAAAATAGCCATGAGGATGGACTGCATATTAACATTCAGTAACAAATATTGAAACATAGATATGTAAAATAAGCGCAGCTTGAGAAAACCATTTCGTACGTAAAATTGTTATAAGATGTTATATTAGAGAGAATAAGTAGATTTCAAATATAAGAAATAGATGTTATATTAAAAAAAAATTGCATGTCAACCACCTCACAAAATGTAAGTGGAAGTTCCACGGAGTTTAAAAAAATGGATTTCAAAAAATTTCACAGTCATTTTAGCAAAACAATTGTAATAGCAACAGAGATGTACCTCTTCTTAGCTCCAATAATGTCCCCAAATATGTCACATACCTTTCTTTTGCCACTAAATGTTTTTACATTAATAGACATAATTTGTGAAAGTACCTGTAACATCCATTAAATGAGAGGATTTGTAAGATTTGGTAGGGATGACACAAATAGGGTAAAAGAAAGCATTATTCTCTATAACTAATAGTCATGCTTATCTTACCAAAACGCATAGTGAAACATTTTTTGAAACCCATTTTAAAAAACATAGTGGAGTCTTCCCCATAAAACTTAAAAGTGATATTCAAGCATAGAGTCAAAATTAGAGAATATTCAGATTATGATCCCGTGCTTGCAAGAACAGACAAGTAAAACCTTGCAAATCACCTCATCTAACCAAATATCTAACGCCCTCTCACATCTGTCTAAGTCAACACATTATTATGACCCCACAGACACTCAAAGAAACTTGTTTGATCAAGAATATAGAACTTGAGAATCGGAACAAACAAATCTCATGTACCAGTACCCTATTGGCCGACTTCTAATAGGGACAAAGCTGGGCGTGAACATCAATCCAAGAGCCATTGAGTTACATGACTGACATCAAGCATAATATTCTATTTACACTACCTAATCACACATTATTCATCAGAATTACGATATAGAAGACATAATAGGCATGATTATTTAAAATAAAATAGCCATGAGGATGGACTGCATATTAATATTCAGTAACAAGTATTGAAACATAGATATGTATAATAAGTGAAACTTGAGAAAACCATTTCATCCATAAAATTTTTATAAGATGTTATATTAGAGAGAATAAGTAGATTTCATAAATAAGAAATAGATGCTATATTTGAAAAATAATTGCATGTCAACCACCTCGCAAAATGTAAGTGGAAGTTCCACAGAGTTTAAAAAAATAGATTTCATAAAATTCCACTGTCATTTCAGTGAGGCAACAATTGTAATAGCAACATAGATTTACCCTCCTCTTAACTCCCATACGATGTCTTCAAATGTGTCTGATAATGTCCTCTCACCTCTATTATGTCAACACATTATTATGACCCACACAGACACTCCAAGAAACTTGTTGGATCAAGAATATAGAAATTGAGATTTGGAACAAAAAAATATTAAATACCACCCTATTTGCCGACTTCTAATTGGGACAAAGCTGGGCGTGAACATCAATCCTAGACCCATTGGTTCACGTGACTGACATCTAGCATAATATTTTTTTTTACACTATCTATTCACAGATGCTTCATCAGAATAAATAATAGGCATGATTTTTTAAACTAAGATAGCCATGAAGATGGACTGCATGCTAACTTTAACAAACATCCAAACATTGATAAGAAAAACAAGGGAATCTTGAGAAAACAATTTCACGCATAAGAGTTTCCTAAGATGTTATATGAGAGAGAATTGTCATGAAAATAAATCTCACAAAAATACAAATTGTAACTTAAGATGTAACATAGAAGAAATTCTATACCCGAAGTATATATAATTACCTCGACGACTTTCGCATTGCTCTCATAAGGTTTCGCCTCATTAGCTGTTACGATCCTACATCAACTAAGTATGAGATTGGTTGTGGTTTATAAGCTCCTAGGCACACTTTCCAAAATTCTCACAATTCTATGACCAAAACCTCTAACAAGAGCACAAGCCTCAATATGGGAACTAGGCCAGTTACAAGAAGAAACCTTTATAACAAGAGCACAAGTTGCAACACATAAAAAATCCAAAACCAAAGTCCGCAGCTCAGGGTCGTTATGTTAAACCATCCGATGGAATCCTACACTGAGCATTGAAAAGATGGAATGCATCAACTGATCAAATACTGAACTTTCAAATGCGATACTGGTCCAACTTACTCGTAAAACACGTAAGCAAACCTCATGCGTAGCTTAACTTCACAAACAGGACCATAAAGAAAAAATATATTATACAACTTTAATGCAAAATGAAACAATGAAATGAAGTCGGTGAACGATGTTACTCTGAACTCAATGTTTTCTAAAATAAACTATGAAATTTTAATAAGTATATATATATATGTATATATGTATATATATATATGTATGCATATAATATGTTTACAAAAAAATTGAATCCCCTTGAAGTGAAGGCAATATGGGAACCAAACCAATTACAAGAACAAACCTTTATAGCAAGAGCTCAAGTTGCAACACATAAAAAATCCAAGCCCAAAGTCCTTGGCTTAGGTCATTACGCATCAAATGATCAAATACTAAACTTTTTAATGCGTTGCGGGTCCAGCTTACAACAAGCAAAAGTACAAGAGCTTCAAAAATAAACTCATGGTTGAAAGACATCTATAATAAATAAACAACTAACAAGAAGAAATGCGAAATAAAATTAACACGGCAAAATAATCATGGAGTGTTTCCTTGTATCTATTGTCCCTACACATGGCTTTGTCTATTCTTTTATTAATACACTTTGATTACTTATTAAAAAAAAAAAATCATGGAATGAACTTTCTAATAGGCATTCTTCATCAGAATTACGATATAGAAGACATAATAGGCACCATTATTTAAACTAAAATAACCATGAGGATGGATAGCATATTATCATTCAGTAACAAATATTGAAACATAGATATGTAAAATAAGTGAAGCTTGAGAAAACCATTTCATACATAAAATTTTTATAAGAAGTTATATTAGAGAGAATAAGTAGATTTCATATATAAGAAATAGATGTTATATTTAAAATTAGAGAATATTGAGATTATGATCCCACGCTTGCAAGAACGGACAAGTAAAACCTCGCAAATCATCTCGTCCTACCAAATATGTAACGCCCTCTCACATATGTCTACGTCAACACATTATTATGACCCAACAGACACTTCAAGAAACTTGTTGGATTAAGAATATAGAACAAGAGAATTTTTTTTTTTTTTTTTGATAAGTAAATATAGAACAAGAGAATTGGAACAAACAAATATTAAATACCACCCTATTTCCCCACTTCTAATAGGGACAAAGCTGGCGTGAACATCAATCCTAGAGCCATTGCGTCAAATGACTGACATCGAGCATAATATTTTATTTACGCTACCTAAACACACATTCTTCATCAGAATTACGATAGAGAAAAAATAATAGGCATGATTATTTAAACTAAAATAGCCATGAGGATGGACTGCATATTAACATTCAGTAAGAAATATAGAAACATAGATATGTAAAATAGGCGCAACTTGAGAAAACCCTTTCATACGTAAAATTATGATAAGATATTATATTAGAAAGAATAAGATTTCATATATAAGAAATAGATCTTATATTAAAAAAAAAATAATTGCATGTCAACCACCTCGCAAAATTAGAAGTTCCATGGAGTTCAAAAAATAGATTCCATAAAATTCCACTTTCATTTCAGCAAGACGACAATTGTAATGGCAACAGAGATGTACCCTCCTCTATAACTCCCATATGATGTCTCCAAATCTGTCACATACCTCCCTTTAGCCACTAAATGTTTTTACTTTAACGGACATATTGGGTGAAGGTTACTGTAACATCCATTAAAGGAGAGGATTTGTGAGATTTGGTAGGGACAACACAAATAGGGTAAAAGAAAGCACTATTCTCTATAACTATCAGTCATGCTTATCTTACCAAACTGCATAGTGAAACATTTTCTTAAACCCATTTTAAAAACACAGTGGATTCTTCCCGATAAAAATTAAAAGTGATAATCAAGTATAGAGTCAAAATTAGGACATATTGAGATTACGATCCCACGCTTGCAAGAACGGACAAGTAAAACCTCGCAAATCATCTCATCAATCCAAATATCTAACGCCATCTCACATCTGTCTATGTCAACACATTATTATGCCCCCGCAGACATTCCAAGAAACTTGATTGATCAAGAATATAGAACTTGAGAATCGGAACAAACAAATCTTATGTACCAGTACCATATTGGCCGACTTCTAATTGGGACAAAGCTGGGCGTGAACATCAATCCTAGAGCCATTCGGTCACATGACTGACATCAAGCATAATATTCTATTTCCGCTACCTAATCACACATTCTCCATCAGAATTAAGAAGACATAATAGGCACCATTATTTAAACTAAAATAACCATAAGGATGGATAGCATATTAGCAATCAGTAACAAATATTGAAATATAGATATGTAAAATAAGCGAAGTTTGAGACAACCATTTCATACGTAAAATTTTTATAAGATGTTATATTAGAGAGATTAAGTAGAATTCATATATAAGAAATAGATGTTATATTAAAAAAAAAATAATTGCATGTCAACCACCTCGCAAAATGTAAGTGGAAGTTCCATGGAGCTTAAAAAAATTGATTTCATAAAATTCCACTTTCATTTCAGCAAGACAACAATTGTAATAGCAACAGAGATGTACCCTCCTCTTAGCTCCCATATGTTGTCCTCAAATGTGTCACATACCTCTCTTTTGCCACTAAATGTTTTTACTTTAACGCACATATTGGGTGAAGGTAACTGTAACATCCATTAAAGGAGAGGATTTGTGAGATTAGGTAGGGACAATACAAATAGGGTAAAAGAAAGCACTATTCTCTATAACTATCAGTCATGCTTATCTTATCACAACGCATAGTGAAACTTTTTTGAAACCCATTTTAAAAACACAGTGGAGTCTTCCCCATAAAAATTAAAAGTGAGATTCAAGCATGGAGTCAAAATTACAGAATATTGAGATTATGATCCCACGCTTGCAAGAACGGACAAGTAAAACCTAGCTAATCATCTCCTCCTCCCAAATATCTAATGCCCTCTCACATATGTCTATGTCAACACATTATTATGACCCCAACAGACACTTCAAGAAATTTGTTGGATTAACAATATAGTACAAGAGAATTAGAACAAACAAATATTATATACCACCCTATTTCCCCACTTCTAATTGGGACAAAGCTGGCGTGAACATCAATCCTAGAGCCATTGCGTCAAATGACTGACATCAAGCATAATATTTTATTTACGCTACCTAAACACACATTCTTCATCAGAATTACGATAGAGAAAAAATAATAGGCATGATTATTTAAACTAAAATAGCCATGAAGATGGGTTGCATATTAACATTCAGTAAGAAATATAGAAACATAGATATGTAAAATAAGCGCAACTTGAGAAAACCATTTCATACGTAAAATTATTATAAGATATTATATTAGAAAGAATAAGTAGATTTCATATATAAGAAATAGATGTCATCCTAAAAAAAAATAATTGCATGTCAACCACCATGCAAAATTAGAAGTTCCATGGAGTTCAAAAAATAGATTCCATAAAATTCCACTTTCATTTCAGCAAAACGACAATTGTAATGGCAACAGAGATGTACCCTCCTCTTAACTCCCATATGATGTCTCCAAATCTGTCACATACCTCCCTTTAGCCACTAAATGTTTTTACTTTAACGGACATATTGGGTGAAGGTTACTGTAACATCCATTAAAGGAGAGGATTTGTGAGATTTGGTAGGGACAACACAAATAGGGTAAAAGAAAGCACTATTCTCTATAACTATCAGTCATGCTTATCTTACCAAACTGCATAGTGAAACATTTTCTGAAACCCATTTTAAAAACACAGTGGATTCTTCCCAATACAAATTAAAAGTGATAATCAAGTATAGAGTCAAAATTAGGACATATTGAGATTACGATCCCACGCTTGCAAGAACAGACAAGTAAAACCTCGCAAATCATCTCATCAATCCAAATATCTAACGCCATCTCACATCTGTCTATGTCAACACAATATTATGCCCCCACAGACATTCCAAGAAACTTGATTGATCAAGAATATAGAACTTGAGAATCGGAACAAACAAATCTTATGTACTAGTACCATATTGGCCGACTTCTAATTGGGACAAAGCTGGGCGTGAATATCAATCCTAGAGTCATTCGGTCACATGACTGACATCAAGCATAATATTCTATTTCCGCTACCTAATCACACATTCTTCATCAGAATTACGATACAGAAGACATAATAGGCACCATTATTTAAACTAAAATAACCATGAGGATGGATAGCATATTAGCAATCAGTAACAAATATTGAAACATAAATAAGTAAAATAAGCGAAGCTTGAGAAAACCATTTCATACGTAAAATTTTTATAAGATGTTATAATAGAGAGAATAAGTAGATTTCATATATAAGAAATAGATGTTATATTTAAAAAATAATTGCATGTCAACCACCTCGCAAAATGTAAGTGGAAGTTCCACGGAGTTTAAAAAAATAGATTTCATAAAATTCCACTTTCATTTAAGCAAGACAACAATTGTAATAGCAACAGAGATGAACCCTCCTCTTAGCTCCCATATGATGTCCTCAAATGTGTCACATACCTCTCTTTTGCCACTAAATGTTTTTACTTTAACGGACATATTGGGTGAAGGTAACTGTAACATCCATTTAAGGAGAGGATTTGTGAGATTAGGTAGGGACAACACAAATAGGGTAAAAGAAAGCACTATTCTCTATAACTATCAGTCATGCTTATCTTACCACAACGCATAGTGAAACTTTTTTGAAACCCATTTTAAAAACACAGTGGAGTCTTCCCCATAAAAATTAAAAGTGATATTCAAGCATAGAGTCAAAATTAGAGAATATTGAGATTACGATCCCACTCTTGCAATAAAGGACAAGTAAAACCTCGCAAATCACCTAATCTAACCAAATATCTAACACCCTCCCACATCTGTCTATGTCAACACATTATTATGACCCCACAAACACTCCAAGAAACTTGTTGAAAGAAGAATATAGAACAAGAGAATTGGAACAAACAAATATTAAATACCACCCTATTTGCCGACTTCTCAGTGGGACAAAGCTGGGCGTGAACATCAATCCTAGAGCCATTGGGTCACATGTCTGACATCTAGTGTAATATTTTATTTATGCTACCTAGTCACTCATTCTTCATCAGAATTACGATAGAGAAAAAAAATGGGAAAAAAATAATAGGCGTGATTATTCAAACTAAAATAGCCACGAGGATGGACTGCATATCAGCATTCAATAACAAATATTGAAACATAGATATGCAAAATAAGCGCAGCTTGAGAAAACCATTTCATACGTAAAATTTTTATAAGATGTCATATTAGAGAGAGTAAGTAGATTTCATATATAAGAAATAGATGTTATATTAAAAAAAAAATTGCATGTCAACCACCTCGCAAAATGTACGTGGAAGTTCCACAGAGTTCAAAAAAATAGATTCCATAAAATTCCACTTTCATTTCAGCAAGACCACAATTGTAATAGCAACAGAGATGTACCCTCATCTTAACTCCTATATGATGTCTCCAAATCTGTCACATACCTCCTTTTTGCCACTAAATGTTTTTACTTTAACGGACATATTGGGTGAAGGTAACTGTAACATCCATTAAAGGAGAGGATTTGTGAGATTTGGTAGGGACAACGCAAATAGGGAAAAAGAAAGCACTATTCTCTATAACTATCAGTCATGCTTATCTTACCACAACGCATAGTGAAACATTTTTTCAAACCCATTTTAAAAACACAATGGAGTATTCCCCATAACAAGAAGAAACCTTTATAACAAGAGCTCAAGTTGCAACGCATAAAAAATCCGAACACAAAGTCCTCGGCATAGTATCGTTATGCATCAATTGATCAAATACTGAACTTTCTAATGCGATGCAGGTCCAGCTTACTACAAGCAAAAGTACAAGAGCTTCAAAAATGAACTCATGGATGAAAGACATCTATTATAAATAAACAACTAACAAGAAAAAACGCGAAATAAAATTAAAACAAAATAATCATGTAGTGAACTTTCTAATGGGATGGCGAATTGGTTCCAGCTTTACTAAAATAAGGGAAAAAAAAAAACAAGTGATACGAGAACTTCTAGTAGACAACCAAGGTAAAAGAAAACGAAATCAGAAGACAATAAATCAACTAACTAGTTGATACTTGCGATACAATTTAAAAAAACCACAACATAGCAGCGCACACATGCTTTTTTTTATTTTTTTTTATGTCGGGGAACCGCTCCAAAGCAAGGTCCTTCGGACCCACCTCTGCAGAGTAAATCCCGGTCTCGTGCACAGCACTCTCGGAAGTTTCCTTACACAGAGCTGGTTAAATCACTGGCTTTTCACCAGGGGGTGTGGCCCCTTGAGATTGTTTGCACCCAAAGGGATTTGAACCTTGCTCTCCCCAGGTACAAGGCCTTTACCACTTGAGCCAACCCCTAGGAGTTTTGGTTTTTTTTTTTTTATAAGTGCATTGCAGCACACACAAATGCTATAGCAGCTAAATGCATGTAAAAATTATAATCTAGGTCAAATAATAAGATCATTAATCACAATTAGCAACCTTGAGAAAACCATTTCAAACGTAAAATTTTCAAAACATGTTATATTAGAGAGAACAAGTAGTTTCTTAAAAAAAAAAAAAAATAGATGTCATATAAAAATAATAATTGCATGTCAACCACCTCCCAAATGTAAGTGGATGTACAATGGAGTTTAAAAAATTGATTTCATAAAATTCCAAGGTCATTTCAGCAAGGCAACAATTGTAATAGCAACAGGGATGTACCCTCCTCTTAACTCCCATATGATGTCTCCAAATCTGTCACATACCTCTCTTTTGCCACTAAATGTTTTCACTTTAACGGACATATCGGATGAAGGTTACTGTAACATCCATTAAAGGAGAGGATTTGTGAGATTTGGGAGGGAACACAGAAGTAGGGTAACAGAAAGGGCTATTGTCTATAACTAAAAGTCATGCTTACCTTACCAATTCACAAATAAAACTAACGTGGACCCATGGATGATGACAACACGGAAATTAAAATTAGCTGACAAGCTAGATGAAGCCACCTTCCACAATTCTCAAAATTTTGTGATCAAAACCTCTAGCATCCCACATCATAACAAACTAATTGCATTTCAACCGCCTCGCAAATTGTACATGGAAGTTCCACGGAGTTTTAAAAAATGGATTTCATAAATTTTCATTGTCATTTCAGCAAGACAACCAATGTAATAGTAATAGAGATGTGAGTAGCACCTTATTGGCTAACTTCTAACTGGGACCATTGAGCGAGAACAATCCTAGAGCTATTGCGTCATATGAGTAACATCTAGCATAATAATTTTTTACGCTATCTAATTACACAAGCTTCGTCAGCTTTCTTTTTCTGATTGGTGAATAAGAGACAAGCTTCATCAAAATCACCACAAGAGAAAAAATAATAAGCATTTTTGTTTAAACTAAAATGGGCATGAAGAAAGACTGCATATTAACTTCAAGCAGCAAATACTAATAAAACATAGATTTAAAAAAACACGTGAACTTTGAAGAAACCACTACATATGTAAATGTTTAAGGAGAGGGTATATCAGAGATAATAAGTTGTATGAAAATTAATTGCAAAATAAATAAATAAATAAATATATACTCAAATAATATCCACAACACAATTTCCATTTTTGGGTTTTCTGTGGCATGCTTTTGATTTAATTATCATCACTACAGAAAACAAGTAATAAAACCTCATGCGTCTCTTAACTTCACAAACAGGACCAAAAAGAATTAATATATTGCAGAACTTTGATGCAAAATAAAACAATGCAATGAAGTTGGTGAATGGTAACTCAATGTTTTCTAAAGCAAACTATGATCTTTTTTTTTTTGTAGGAAAACGATTATGGTATATTAATAAGAAAAGGCTTAACCCAAGTACACGGGTAGGACATTTTCATAAACATATATGTTTATGCATATAATATGTTTACAAAAAATTGAATCCTCTTTAAAAAAAGTAAAGGCAATATGGGAACCAGGCCAATTACACGAAGAAACCTTTATAACAAGAGCTCAAGTCGCAACACAAAAACATCCGACCCCAAAGTCCTTGGCTTAGTATCCTAATGCATTAACTAATCAAATACCGAACTTTCTAATGCGATGCGGATCCAGCTTACTACAAGCAAAAGTACAAGAGCTTCAAAAATGAACTCACGGATGAAAGACATCTATAATAAATAAACAACTACCGAGAAGAAACGCGAAATAAAATTAAAACAACAAAATAATCATGGAGTGAACTTTCTAATGGGATGGGGAATTGGTTCCAGCCTTACTAAAATACAAATAAAAAATAAAAATGGGTGATACCAGAACTTCTAGCAGACAACCAAGGTAAAAGATAACGAAATAACATGACAATAAAATGAACTAACTAGTTGAAACGTGCGAAACAATTGTAAAAAAAATCACAGCATAGCAGCACACACATGCTATGGAAGCTAAATGCATGTAAAAGCTATAATATAATTAATCACAATTAGCACCTAATAATGAGATATTTACTTTTGAGTAACAAATATTAGTCCTCAGATTAGAAAAACAAGTGAACATGCAAAAACCATGAAATACATGAATGTTTGGTAAGGAGATATATTAGAGAGGATAAGTCATGACAATAAATTGTGCAATAAAATAATCTATATAAACTAAAATGGTAGTGAAAATATCAGTTTATGCTTTTCCCAGGCATACTTGTGATTTTAATCCCGTCACTTCAGAAAACACCGAATAGAACATCAACTAATGTTTTCAGCTTCTTTTTGACAAAAAAAAAAAAAAAGATGAAGAAGAAGAAGCTGGAATTATGCCACTAGCAGCACATATTTAACTCTAAAATATCCTCTCCTCCAATGTCGATGTTAAGAGATTACAATTCTTGCTTCAAGCATCAAAAGTTTATGCATTAGGACATTATGAAGGAGATCCTATGCAATACCCAATTATGATAAGTGATATGAATTACCCACAACTTCATACTTACGCCACTTCGCTATCATCACATTTGCCACAGGCCACTCACTTGCCACATAATTTTATTTAATTTTAATCAAAAAATTTTATCAAATTTACGGTAACTTCATCTTCTATATTGTAAATATGTTGTTGCAAATAATCCAGCCAAAGCAATAGGAATTAGACCTAAGACAATTCCAAATAGCAAAACTTCAGTCCTTTCAATTTATTTGAAAGAAGAAAGGGAGAGATAATATCTATTCTTAAATATTATTTTGTATTGCACATGAATCTTTTTTTTTAATCAGTAAATAATAATTCTACTAAAAATAGGCAAAGCCAAGTACACAGTTGCACATGAATCTTAATGACCATTAATTTAAAATTGACATGGTAAGAAACAAACGATGGAGTCAATAAGTTCTTGTAATCAACCTTGTCAACTGAATAGAAACATCAAACCAAAAGCTCATACAAAATGAGCTCTGGAGACGATCAGTGACAAATGTGTCCACACAGCTATAGGGTAAAAGAAATGGCTATTCTTTGTAATTCTACCAACACCTATCTTACCAAAACTGATGGTGCACTTTTTGTGAAAACCATTTTAAACGCTCAGTACAATCTTCCACACAAAAATTAGAAATGATAGGCAAATAAATTTTGGCAGAACTTGGAAAATAAGTCTTTTCATACCCATCCATGTCAACACACTATGATCATCGACATAAAGACACTACCAGCAATATGTTGGATCTCAAATATAAAACATGAGAAATCGAAACAAACAAACCTGAGTACCACCGTATTGGCAACTTCTAATTGGACAAAGTTTTGGGAGAACAATCCTAGAGCCATTGAGTCGTATGACTAACATCTGACATTAGATTTTCCTACACTCTATAATTACGTAAACTTCATCAGAATTATTATATGAGAAACAATAAAAAAAAATATTGTTTAATAAAAAATGGCAATGGCCACAGAGATTAATTGGGTATCATGTGTGGGGGCGCACGATCAACGTGTATAAAAAAAGACAGAAAAATTATCCTTAGCTAGAATGTAATTATGTGGTTTTCTTGTATACTCCCTGTGTACACGGCCTATGCCTATTCCATTCGTATGAATAAAATTTTTATTACTTATCAAGAAAAAAAAAAAAAAGATGGAGAAAAATGGAAAGAAACCCAGCCAAAGCTGCACAAAGGAGATTCAAGACCAGAAAAAAAAAGGATCCCGCGAGCTACCTGCCATGCAAGCACACCTGTTAAGGCAAAGGTCAAAACAACAAACCAATCAAGGACAAGTCCCCTGAAATTAGGCCTTCCCCGATTACTTAATAAAAATCTTCTAAACAACCAGTCACCACAATGAGATTCATGGCGATTACAAGCAAAGGCACTAGGGTCATATTAGCATAATACGAGTTCAGATTCATACGCTAAATAGTGAACAGACTTGTCCTCAAGCAGAAGGCACAGACCTGAGCCGATCGCGCAAGACTCCTTAAAAGAGGAAGGACGGCTAGCCACCACAAACCAACGTGCATGCCACATCTGGGACCGCTACGAATCCCTGATCATTCATTAACAAGAATTTGGGTCGGCGAAAATCTCCTCAAAACTCAAAAACGAAATGATCGACGTAATACGAGGGCTATAAAAAAGGGAAACGGACCTATTGATCGTGAGAGATCTGTGCCGGCAAAACGTGATCGAAGAGGGAGAATTAAAGGAGAGATTGCGAAGACCCAATGATGAAGAGAACACTGGACGAGGCAAGGACACTGAAGAGGGCATTGAAAGAAGGACAGAGGGAAAAGCTAACTTATAAAGATGACGCGAGATTAGGCGCGGCCTACGCACAATAAATATTTTTTTAATATTAGTTGCGTTGTTATCACGTGGAAACTTTGACCAATCAGAAGTTTCTTTGATTTATTAAAAAACAAAAGAATTTATTGTGAACCGTAGTGCTTTATTTTTTCTCTTCTTTTTACTTTTTTTTTTTCACACGCTGGGTGTTTTGTCGTTAGGAAATTCCACCCAACGTCTCCTAAATACGTGCTTTGTGTTTTTCTTTTTTAAGTTTATAAAAATTATACTGAGTTTTGTGTTTAAATAATAACTAAATAAAAATGTTGAAATTGTAAAATTAAAAAGTATTTTATTTTTTAGAGATGTTTTAAAACAAAATTAGGATACGATACTATAGAATTGACATAACTATTAATAATTTTTTGTTATAGGTAACATAATTATTAACAAATCACGACAAGTTGTCAACTATCCTGAGACATCTATACATGTGTTACACCATAAATATAATCCTTAAAACTTGTTGTAGTATTAAATTTCAATAACAAATATTAAAACATAGATAAGAAAAATAATCCAACCTTTAGAAAACCATGTCAAAGGTAAATTTTTCATAACATGTCATATTAGAGAGCACAATTAGTTTCATAAAAAGAAAATAGATGTTTTATTAAAAAAAATAATTGCATGTCAACTACCTCGCAAAATGTAAGTGAAAGTTCTACGGAGTATAAAAAAATAAATTTCATAAAATTCCACTGCCATTTCAACAAGGCAACAATTGTAATCGCAACAGAGATGTGCCCTCCACTTGACTCACATATGAAGTCTTCAAATCTGTCACATACCTCTATTTTATCACAAAATGATTTTACTTTAACAGACATATTGAGTGAAGGTTACTGAAACATCCATTAAAGGAGAGGATTTGTCAAGTTTGGTAAGGACAACACAAATAGGGTAAAAGAAAGCACTATTCTCTATAACTATCAGTTATGTTTATCTTATCACAACGCATAGTGAAACTTTTTTGAAACCCATTTTAAAAACACAGTAGAATCTTCCCCATAAAAATTAAAAGTGATATTCAAGCATAAAGTCAAAATTAGAGAATATTAAGATTATGATCCCACGCTTGCAAGAACGGACAAGTAAAACCTCTCAAATCATCTCCTCTTATCAAATATCTACCACCCTCTCACATCTATGTCAACACATTATTATGACCCCAACAGACACTTCAAGAAACTTGTTGGATTAAGAATATAGAACAAGAGAATTGGAACAAACAAATATTAGATACCACCCTATGTTCCCACTTCTAATTGGGACAAAGCTGGCGTGAACATCAATCCTAAAGCCATTGCATCAAATGACTGACATCTAGCACAATCTTTTATTTACGCTACCTAATCACACATTCTTCATCAGAATTACGATAGAGAAAAAATAATAGGCATGATTATTTAAACTAAAACAGTCATGAGGATGGACTACATATTAACCTTCAATAAGAATATTAAAACATAGATATGTAAAATAAGCGCTGCTTGAGAAAACCATTTCTTACGTAAAATTTTTATAAGTTGTTATATTAGAGAGAATAAGTAGATTTCATATATAAGAATTATATGTTATATTAAAAAAATAATTGCATGTCCACCACCTCGAAAAATGTAAGTGGAAGTTCCGCGGAGTTTAAAAACATGGATTCCATAAAATTCCACTTTCATTTCAGCAAGACCACAATTGTAATAGCAACAGAGATGTACCTTTTCCTTAACTCCCTTATAATGTCCCCAAAACTGTCGCATACCTCTCTTTTGCCACTAAATGTTTTTACGTTAACGGACATATTGAGTGAAGGTTACAGCAACATCCGTTAAAGGAGAGGATTTGTCAGATTTAGTAGGGATGACACAAATAAGGTAAAAGAAAGCGCTATTCTCTATAACTATCAGTCATGCTTATCTTACCAAACTGCATAGTGAAACATTTTCTGAAACCCATTTTAAAAACACAGTGGATTCTTCCCTATACAAATTAAAAGGGATATTCATGTATAGAGTCAAAATTAGGGCATATTGAGATTACGATCCCACGCTTGCAAGAAAGGACAAGTAAAACCTCGCAAATCATCTCATCTATCCAAATATCTAACGTCATCTCACATCTGTCTATGTCCAACACATTATTATGCCCCCCACAGACATTCCAAGAAACTTGAATGATCAAGAATATAGAACTTGAGAATCGGAACAAACGAATCTTATGTACCAGTACCATATTGGGCCGACTTCTAATTGGGACAAAGCTGGGCATGAACATCAATCCAAGAGCCATTCGGTCACATGACTGACATCAAGCATAATATTCTATTTCCGCGAACAAATCACACATTCTTCATCAGAATTACGATATAGAAGACATAATAGGCACCATTATTTAAACTAAAATAACCAGGCGGATGGACTGCATATTAACATTCAGTAACAAATATTGAAACATAGATATGTAAAATAAGCTAAACTTGAGAAAAACATTTAATACGTAAAATTTTTATAAGATGTTATATTAGGGAGAAAAAGTAGATCTCATATATAAGAAATATATGTTATATTTAAAAAATAATTGCATGTCAACCATCTCGCAAAATGTAAGTGGAAGTTCCATGGAGTTTAAAAAAATAGATTTCATAAAATTCCACTTTCATTTAAGCAAGACAACAATTGTAATAGCAACAGAGATGTACCCTCCTCTTAGCTCCCATATGATATCCTCAAATGTGTCACATACCTCTCTTTTGCCACTAAATGTTTTTACTTTAACGGACATATTGGGCGAAGGTAACTCTAACATCCATTAAAAGAGAGGATTTGTGAGATTAGGTAAGGACAACACAAATAGGGTAAAAGAAAGCACTATTCTCTATAACTATCAGTCATGCTTATCTTACCAAAACGCATAGCGAAACTTTTTTGAAACCCATTTTAAAAACACAGTGGAATCTTCCCCATAAAAATAAAAAGTGATATTAAAGTATAGAGTCAAAATTAGAGAATATTGAGATTATGATCCCAGGCTTGCAAGAACGGACAAGTAAAACCTCGCAAATCATTTCCTCTTACCATATTTCTATCGCCCTCTCACATATGTTTATGTCAACACATTATTATGTCCCCGACGGACACTCCAAGAAACTTGTTGGATGAAGAATATAGAACAAGAGAATTGGATCAAACAACTATTAAATACCACCCCATTTGCCGACTTCTAATTGGGACAAAGCTAGGCGTCAACATCAATCCTAGAGCCATTCGGTCACATGACTGACATCAAGCATAATATTCTATTTCTGCGACCTGATCACACATTCTTCATCAGAATTACGATATAGAAGACATAATAGGCACCATTATTTAAACTAAAATAACCATGAGGATGGATAGCATATTATCATTCAGTAACAAATATTGAAACATAGATATGTAAAATAAGCGAAGATTGAGAAAACCATTTCATACGTAAAATTTTTATAAGATGTTATATTAGAGAGAATAAGTAGATTTCATATATAAGAAATATATGTTATATTTAAAAAATAATTGCATGTCAACCACCTCGCAAAATGTAAGTGGAAGTTCCACGGAGTTTAAAAAAAAGATTTCATAAAATTCCACTTTCATTTAAGCAAGACAACAATTGTAACAGCAACAGAGATGTACCCTCCTCTTAGCTCCCATATGATGTTCTCAAATGTGTCACATACCTCTCTTTTGCCCTTAAATGTTTTTACTTTAACGGACATATTGGGTGAAGGTAACTGTAACATCTATTAAAGAAGAGGATTTGTGAGATTTGGTAGGGACAACACAAATAGGGTAAAAGAAAGCACTATTCTCTATAACTATCAGTCATGCTTATCTTACCACAACGCATAGTGAAACTTTTTTGAAACCCATTTTAAAAACACAGTGGAGTTTTCCCCATAAAAATTAAAAGTGATATTCAAGCATAGAGTCAAAATTAGAGAATATTGAGATTGTGATCCCACGCTTGCAAGAACGGACAAGTAAAACCTCGCAAATCATCTCCTCTTACTAAATATCTAACGCCCTCTCACATCTGTCTATGTCAACACATTATTATGATTCTAACAGACACTTCAAGAAACTTGTTAGATTAAGAATATAGAACAAGAGAATTGGAACAAACAAATATTAAATACCACCCTATTTCCCCACTTCTAATTGGGACAAAGCTGGCGTGAACATCAACCCTAAAGCCATTGTGTCAAATGACTGACATCTAGCACAATATTTTATTTACGCTACCTAATCATACATTCTTCATTAGAATTATGATAGAGAAAAAATAATAGGCATGATTATTTAAACTAAAATAGCCATGAGGATGGACTACATATTAACCTTCAGTAAGAAATATTAAAACATAGATATGTAAAATAAGCGCAGCTTGAGAAAACCATTTCATATGTAATATTTATATAAGATGTTATATTAGAGAGAATAACTAGATTTCATATATAAGAAATATATGTTATATTAAAAAAATAATTGCATGTCAACCACCTCGCAAAATGTAAGTGGAAGTTCCACGGAGTTCAAAAACATAGATTCTATAAAATTCAACATTCATTTCAGCAAGACCACAATTGTAATAGCAACAGAGAAGTACCCTCTCCTTAACTCTCTTATGATGTCTCCAAATCTGTCACACACCTCCTTAACTCCCTTATGATGTCTCCTTAGCTCCCTTATAATGTCCCCAAATTTGTTATGTACCTCTCTTATGCTACTAAATGTTTTTACTTTAACAGATATATTGGGTGAAGGTAACTGTAACATCCATCCATTAAAGGAGAGGATTTGTGAGATTTGGTAGGAACGACACAAATAGGGTAAAAGAAAGCTATATTGTCAATAACAAAGACTCATGCTTATCTTACCAAAACGCATAGCGAAACTTTTTTTGAAACCCATTTTAAGAACACAGTGGAGTCTTCCCCATAAAAATTAAAAGTAATATTCAAGCATAGAGTCAAACTTAGAGAATATTGAGTTTACGATCCCACGCGTGCAAGAATGGACAAGTAAAACCTCGCAAATCATCTCATCTAACCAAATATCTAATGCCCTCTCACATCTGTCTATGTCAACACATTATTATAACCCCCACAGACACTCCGAGAAACTTGTTGGATGAAGAATATAGAACAAGAGAATTGTAACAAACAAATATTAAATACCACCCTATTTGTCGACTTCTATTTGGGACAATATTGGTGTGAACATCAATCCTAGAGCAATAGGGCCAAATTACTGACATCTAGCATAATATTTTATTTACGCTACCTAATCACACATTCTTCATCAGAATTACGATAGAGAAAAAATAATAGGCATGATTATTCAAACTAAAATAGCCATGAGGATAGACTGCATATTAACATTCAGTAACAAATATTGAAACATAGATATGCAAAATAAGCGCAGCTTGAGAAAACTATTTCATACGTAAAATTTTTATAAGATGTTATATTAGAGAGAGTAAGTAGATTTCATATATAAGAAATAGATATTATATTAAAAAAATAATTGCATGTCAACCACCTCGCAAAATGTAAGTGGAAGTTCCACGGAGTTCAAAAAAATAGATTCCATAAAATTTCACTTTTATTTCAGCAAGACCACAATTGTAATAGCAACATAGATGTACCCTCATCATAACTCCTATATGATGTCTCCAAATCTGTCACATACCTCCCTTTTGCCACTAAATATATTACTTTGACGGATATATTGGGTGAAGGTAACTGTAACATCCATTAAAGGAGAGGATTTGTGAGCTTTGGGAGGGACAATGCAAATAGGGTAAAAGCACTATTCTCTATAGCTATCACTCATGCTTATCTTACCACAACGCATAGTGAAACATTTTTTGAAACCCATTTTAAAAATACAATGGAGCATTCCCCTTAACAAGAAGAAACGTTTATAACAAGAGCTCAAGTTGCAACACATAAAAAATCCGAACACAAAGTCCTCGGCATAGTATCGTTATGCATCAATTGATCAAATACTGAACTTTCTAATGCGATGCGGGTCCAGCTTACTACAAGCAAAAGTACAAGAGCTTCAAAAATGAACTCATGGATAAAAGACATCTATTATAAATAAACAACAAACAAGAATAAAAGCAAATTGATTTAAGAGCGGTCAGCATGGAAATTGATTTCCAAAAGAATTGCCATCCACTTACACAAGCTTCATCAGAATTACGACAGGGAAGAAATAATAAGCATTATTGTTTAATAAACACAATCTACAAGGCATAACCCAAGACAATCTGATTCTTAAGATGATCAATTGACTCCCCATTCTTTTACACATACAACACTAATCTAGGACAACCACGCGACGTTTCTTCAAATTTTCTGTAGTGAGAATCTTGTCCAAAGAAGCTGCCCAGACAAAGAAAGCTGCTTTTGAAGGAGCTTTCGTCTTCCATATGCTCTTCCACGGGAATATCGACAAACCGGAGTTCATGAGCTTATGGTAAAAAGAATTGAAAAAGAAAGTAAATTTCTTAGAATGATTCCAAAGCATCTTGTCTTCGGAATCCCCTGGAATTCTTGCGGAATATAATGCCGCAAAAACCTCTATAAAAGACTCCAATTCCCAATCATGAGCTGCCCTAATGAAATCAAAATTCCATTGAGGGGTGCCATTTGAAAAGACCAAAAGGTCGGCAATCGATGCCTCCTTTACTCTGGCAAGCGCAAAGATGACAGGGAAGGTATCACATAGACAGTGGTTGCCACACCATATATCAAGCCAAAAACGGACACGCAAACAATCGCCTACAACAAAATGTTCATAACCCCGGAAGGTCCCCCAAAGGCTTCTAATATTTTTCCACAAGCCCACTTCATGAGAACCTCGTACCTCATTCGAGCACCAGCCTCCCCAGGCTTCCCCAAATTGAAAATCTATAACGGACTTCCAAAGTGCCTCCCTTTCATTTTGATACCCCCACAACCACTTACACAAGAGAGCTTGATTGAATTTTATCAAGTGGCGAATCCCTAACGCTCCCCCCGAAATTGGGGTACAAATTGTAGACCAATTAATTAGGTGAAATTTGAACTCTTCCCTCAAGCCACTCTATAAGAAATCCCTTTGTATCTTCTTAGTACAGCCTCTTTCAAGCAGCCAATCTACACTCCACCCTTTCGACTTCATCGTTCCAAATCCTTTCAGATTTAAAAGAAGCATCCAACGGTAAGCCAAGATACTTCAAAGGAAGTGAAGATATCTTACAACCCAAGGTAGTAGCTAGAATCTCCACATCGGGGGCAGCCCCCACTGGCACTATTTCCGACTTAGCAAGGTTAATACTCAAACCTGACACAACAGCAAAGCAAAGGAGAAGCGCCCTCAAGTCTTAGACTTGTCCAAGGTGTGCACCACAAAAGATGAGCGTGTCATCAGCAAATAATAAGTGAGAAATGTGGAGATTGTCATTCCCTACCGAGAAACCATGGAGCAACCCACCATCCACCAGGCCCTCAATCATCTTGCTGAGCGCTTCCATGACAAAAAGGAAAAGAAAATGAGAAAGCGGATCTCCCTGTCTCAGGCCACGAGAGGAGTTAAAGAAGCCCACCAGAGAGCCATTAACCAAAATAGCGAAGCAAGCTGAAGAGATACAAAATTCTACCAATTTCTGCCATTTTCCCCCCAAAACCACTTCTTTCAAGTAAATAAAGGAGGAACTTCCAGCTTACATGATCGTAGGCTTTCTCCATGTCTAACATGCATAGCAGCCCAAGTTCTCTAGACTTCAATCGAACATCCAAGACTTCATTTGCGATAAGTACCTCGTCAAGAATTTGTCTACTTTTGACAAACGCATTTTGCGGTTTCGAAATAAATTTTTCCACCACCGAGCTTAGCCTATTTGCTAACACTTTGGATAGAATCTTGTACATCCCATTCACAGGACAAATGGGGCGATATGCTCTCACATCTGTAAACCCCACTTTTTTAGGAATAAGGGATAAAAATGTGGCATTGAGACTCTTTTCAAAACTAGCATTAGAATGAAATTCATGAAAGACTTGCATAATATCCTCATTGACCACCTCCCAACAAACTTGAATGAAACCCAAAGCAAAACCATCCGAACCGGGAGCCTTATCACTTGCCATACCTCTGATAACATTGCCCACTTCCTCTTCTGTAAAAGACCTTTCTAACCACCCTGCGCGCTGTTGGTCTATAGTGGAAAAAGACAAACCATCCACTCTCGGTCTCCAATTATGCTCTTCAGATAAGAGTTGTTGATACTATTGTTCAATGTGGTTGTTGATAACCATCTGATCCGAAGAAACTACCCCATCTACCATCAGTGTATCAATAGCATTGTTCCTCCTATGAAAGTTAGCCATCCTATGGAAGAATTTCGTGCAATTGTCTCATTCCTTAAGCTAGAGTACCCTTGATTTCTATCTCTAAGAAATCTCCTCCATCAAAGTAACCATTTCAAGATCAGCAATTACCTGGCTTTTACGAATTTTCTTAGGTTCAGAAAGGATTCTAGCCACCTCCTCACCTTCCAGACCCTGTAAGTCCTCAATAGGAGAGCGCTTCTACTGAAACACATTGCCAAAAACTTGATCATTCCACTGCTTCAGGTCCTGTTTCAGTGCTTTCAACGTTTTTCCCATAATGAAGCCTGGAGAGCCGTGAAAACTATAGGAAGTCCACCATTGTCTAATCCTATCTACAAAATCGTCAGTTTTAAGCCACATATACTCAAATTTGAAATACCTTCTACCTCTTTAGATGCCTCCACAATCTAAAATGATGGGAAAGTGATCGGAGCATAAACGGGGTAATCTTCGTTGAGCTACATCCAGGAAATGTGACTCCCAATCGGAGGTTAGCAAAAATTTATCGATCCTCGACCAAGAAGGAAAATCACGGTTATTGGACCAGGTAAACGTACCTCCTGATAGTGGAATATCCATGAGCTTCTATTCTGAAATGAAATCAGAAAAATCACTCATAGCAGGAGTGATGTGGGGAGCTCCCGACCTTTAACTTGGAAAGCATGAAGTGTTAAAGTCCCCCCCCCCCCCTCCCATGCAACTTGGGAGCTTCCACTAACTAATGACTCCTGTCAATTCTTCCCACAAAAATCCTCTCTCAGAATCAATATTTGGGCCGTAAACACCAGCGAAAGCCCATTTGAAGCCGTCTTCTAGACTAACAAAGGAGCATGCAACCAAGAAATCACCCACACACTCTTCCACCCTTTCCACCAACCTTGTATCAAACATAATGAGAACTCTCCCGGAAGCTCCTCTTGAAGGTAGATAAGACCACCCAACATGTTGCCCTCTCCACAAGCTTCAAACTACTTGTCTTGCGATAGCTTCCAACTTAGTCTCTTGTAAGCAAATAATGTCCCCTTTCTTTTTGCGAAGTAAATTTCTGACTTAGAGCCGCTTATTAGGATCATGCAGCCCCTCACATTCCATGATATTATTTTTGGTTTCATGGAACAACCGTTTTATCCCTCCCCTTACTACGCTCTCGAGTAGAGCTCTTCTCACCTCCATCCCCTTTCATTGCCCAATCTAGCATTCTGAGTTCTCTTTCCATTTTTTTTGCCGAAACCACAAAATGGTCGGACTTGGATTGGATATTCACAGCCTCTACAGCTGTAAGTAAAGCCATAAATTCAGCTTCAAAATCCCCATAAGAGATTTCTACCATATGCTTAATGTCCATTGCTCTCTGAATAACCCAATTAGACACATTGGCATGAAAAGAGAAGATTGGAGTAGGTTCAACCTCCCCCTCCCTGTTATCAGAAAACAAAATCAAAGTGCTAGCATCTTCTACCATTTCCAATCCCAAAGAAACTACCAACACCGGTAGAGAATTCGCCAATAAAGAGTCATGCGAAGGAACAGAGGGTACTGGCGACATAGTCTGTGCCACCACAAAAGGTGATGGCCCATCCAAGAACTCCTCGAGTTCCAACAAACCTTGCGCATGGCCATTGGCTACCTCGGGAGTTGCCGTCTCTTGGGATAACAAATTTGTGGCTGCTGTCACCACCAGAGTCATTCGAAAGCTCAAGAGGGTACCAACGAGGAAATCTGTGGTGACCCTTCCAAGAGTTCCCCGAGTTCTAACAGAGCTGGCGCAGGGCCATCGGCTACCTCGAGAGATGCCGTCGCTAGAGAAATCGAAACAGAGGCTGTCGTTACATGAGTTGCCGACATCAAGTGAACTGAAGGATTCTGCTTCAAAGCAGATTGCGATGAAGGAATAGCTTTACACATATTCAACGAGGTCACTGCCACCTACGACGACACAAACTCTGTTGCCCCAGAACTCTCCGATGGACCCACCGCCACCACCGGCGAGGTCACCGGCTTCGCCGTCAACCCCTGACCCACCACCAACGGTGGAAGTTGGGATGACGAAGGAGCTTCCCTGTAAGGAACCTTGCGTCTCCATGCTTCTGTTGAGCCCTAGGCCTGAGAGACGGACTGTATATCAACTTTCAATAACAAATATTGAAACATAGATATGTAAAATAATCAAAGCTTGAGAAAAGTATTTCATACATCTAATTTTTACAAAATGTTATATTAGAGAGAATAAGTAGATTTCATGAATAAGATATAGATGTTATATTTAAAAAATAATTACATGTCAACCAGCTCGCAATATGTAAGTGGAAGTTCCACGAAGTTTAAAAAAAATAGATTTCATAAAATTCCATTTTCATTTCACAACAACTATAATAGCAACAGAGATGTACCTTCCTCTTAGCTCCCATATGATGTCCTCAAAATTAGTCACATACCTCTCTTTTGCCACTAAATGTTTTTACTTTAACGGACATATTGGGTGAAGGTTACTGTAACATCCATTAAAGGAGAGGATTTGTCAGATTTGGTAGGGCCGACACAAATAGGATAAAAGAAAGCGTTATTGTCTATAATTAATAGTCATGCATATCTAAACAAAATACATAGTGAAACATTTTTTGAAACCCATTTTAAAAACACAGTGGAGTCTTCCCCATAAAAATTAGAAGTGATCTTCAAGCATAGAGTCAAAATTAGAGAATATTGAGATTACGATCCCACGCTTGCAAGAACGGACAAGTAGAACCTCGCAAACCATCTCATCTAACTAAATATCTAACGCTCTCTCACATCTGTGTATACCAATACATTATAATGACCCCCCACAGACACTCCAAGAAACTTGTTGGATTCAGAATATAGAACAAGAGAATTGGAACAAACAAATATTAAATACCACTCTATTTGCCGACTTCTAATTGGGACAAAGCTGGCGTGAACATAAATCCTAGAGCCATTGGGTCAAATGACTAACATCTAGCATAATATTTTATTTACCCTACCTACTCACATTCTTGATCAAAATTACAATAGAGAAAAAATAATAGACAAATTACTTAAACTAAAATAACCATGAGGCTGGACAGCATATTAACATTCAGTAACAAATATTGAAACATAGAAATATAAAATAAGTACAACTTGAGAAAACCATTTCATACGTAAAATTTTTATAAGATGTTATAATAGAGAGAATAAGTAGATTTCATATATAAGAAATAGATGTTATATTTAAAAAAAAAAATTGCGTGTCAACCACCTCACAAAATGTAAGTGGAAGTTCCACCGAGTTTAAGATAATAGATTCCATAAAATTCCACTTTCATTTCAGCAAGACCACAATTGTAATAGCAATAGAGATGTACCATCTTCTTAACTCCCATATGATGTCTCCAAATCTGTCACATACCTCCCTTTTGCCACTAAATGTTTTTACCTTAACGACATATTGAGTGACAGTTACTGTAACATTCATTAAATGAGAGGATTTGTGAGATTCGGTAAGGACAACACAAATAGGGTAAAAGAAAGCGTTATTCTCTATAACTAACAGTAATGCTTATCTTACCAAAACGCATAGTTAAACGTTTTTTGAAACACATTTTAAAAACAAGGTTGAATCTTCCCCATACAAATTAAAAGTGATATTCAAGCATAGAGTCAAAATTAAGGCATATTGAGATTACAATCCCACACTTGCAAAACGGACAAGTAAAACCGCGCAAATCATCTCACCTAACCAAATATCTAACGCCATCTCACATCTGTCTATGTCAACACATTATTATGACCCCAGCAGACACTCCAAAAAACTTGTTTGATAAAAAAATATAGAACTTGAGAATCGGAACAAACAAATCTTATGTACCAGTACCATATTGGTCGACTTCTAATTAGGATAAAACTGGGCGTGAACATCAATTTTAGAGCCATTGGGTCACATGACTGATATCAAGCATAATATTCTCTTTAGGCTACCTAATCACACATTCTTCATCAGAATTACGATATAAAAGACATAATAGGCATGATTATTTAAACTAAAATATCCATGATGATGGACAACATATTAATATTCAGTATCAAATATTGAAACATAGATATGTAAAATAAGCGAAGCTTGGGAAAACCATTACATACGTAAAATTTTTATATGATGTTATATTAGAGAGAATAAGTAGATTTCATATATAAGAAATAGATGTTATATTTAAAAAATAATTGCATGTCAACCACCTCGCAAAATGCAAGTGGAAGTTCCATAGAGTTTTAAAAAATAGATTTCTTAAAATTCCACTTTCATTTCAACAAGACAACAATTATAATAGTAACAGAGATGCACCCTCCTCTTAGCTCCCATATGATGTCATCAAATTTGTCACATACCTCTCTTTTGCCAATAAATATTCTTACTTTAACGGACATATAGAGTGAAGGTTACTGTAACATCCATTAAAGGAGAGGATTTGAGAGATTTGGTAGGGACAACACAAACAGGGTAAAAGAAAGTGCTATTCTCTATAACTATCACCCATGCTTATCTTACCATAACGCATAGTGAAACATTTTTTGAAACCCATTTTAAAAACACATTTGAAGTCTTCCCCATAAAAATTAAAAGTGATATTCAAGTGTTGAGTCAAAATTAGAGAATATTGAGATTACGATCCCACGCTTGCAAGAACGGACAAGTAAAATTTTTATTTACGCTACCTACTCACATTCTTCATCAGAATTACGATAGAGAAAAAATAATAGGCTTGATTATTTAAATTAACATAGCCATGAGGATAGACTGCATATTAACATTCAATAACAAATATTGAAACATAGAAATATAAAATAAGCGCAGCTTGAGAAAACCATTTCATCCGTAAAATTTTTATAACATGTTATATTAGAGAGAATAAGTAGATTTCATATATAAGAAATAGATGTTATATTAAAAAAATAATTGCATGTCAATCACCTTGCAAAATGTAAGTGGAAGTTCCATAGAGTTTAAAAAAATAGAATACATAAAATTTCACTTTCATTTCAGCAAGACCACAATTGTAATAAAAACAGAGATGAACCCTCCTCTTAACTCCCATATGATGTCTCCAAATCTGTCACATACCTCCCTTTTGCCACCAAATGTTTTTACTTTAACGGACATATTGGGTGAAAGTTACTGTAACATCCATTAAAGGAGAGGAATTGTCAGATTTGGTAGGGATGACACAAATAGGGTAAAAGAATGCGCTATTCTCTATAACTAATAGTCATGCTTATCTTACCAAACTGCATAGCGAAACATTATTTTAAACGCATTTTAAAAACACAGTGGAATCTTCACCAAACAAATTAAAAGTGATATTCAAGCATAGAGTCAAAATTAGGGCATATTGAGATTACGATCCCACGCTTGCAAGAACGGACAAGTAAAACCTCGCAAATCATCTCACCTAACCAAATATCTAACGCCCTCTCACATCTGTCTATGTCAATAGATTATTATGACCCCCACAGACACTCCAAGAAACTTGTTTGATCAAGAATATAGAACTTGAGAATCGGAACAAACAAATCTCATGTACCAATACCCAATTGGCCTACTTCTAATTGGGACAAAGCTGGGCGTGAACATCAATCCTAGAGCCATTGGGTCACATGACTGGCATCAAGCATAATATTCTATTTATGCTACCTAATCACACATTCTTCGTCAGAATTACGTTATAAAAGACAAAATAGGCATGATTATTTAAACTAAAATATCCATGAGGATGGACTGCATATTAACATTCAATACCAAATATTGAAACATAGATATGTGAAATAAGCGAAGCTTGAGAAAACCATTTCATACGTAAAATTTTTATAAGATATTATATTAGAGAGAATAAGTAGATTTCGTATATAAAAAATATATGTTAAATTTAAAAAATAATTACATGTCAACCACCTCGCAAAATGTAAGTGGAAGTTCCACGGATATGAAATTTTAATAAACAAATATATGTATGCATATAATATGGTTACAAAAAATTGAATCCTCTTTAACAAAAGTAAAGGCAATATGGGAACCAGGCCAATTACAAGAAGAAACCTTTATAAAAAGAGCTCAAGTCGCAACACATAAAAAATCCGAACACAAAGTCCTCGGCATAGTATCGTTATGCATCAACTAATCAAATACTGAACTTTCTAATGAGATGCAGGTCCAGCTTACTACAAGCAAAAGTACAAGAGCTTCAAAAATGAACTCATGGATGAAAGACATCTATTATAAATAAACAACAAGAAAAAACACGATATAAAATTAAAACAAAATAATCATGTAGTGAACTTTCTAATGGGATGGCGAATTGGTTCCAGCTTTACTAAAATAAGGGAAAAAAAAAACAAGTGATACTAGAACTTCTAGCAGACAACCAGGCTAAGAGAAAACAAATTAGAAGACAATAAAATCAACTAACTTGTTGAAACATGCGATACAATGGGACAAAGCTATGTGAAAATCAATCCTATAGCCATTGGATCACATGACTGACATCAAGCATAATATTCTATTTACACAACCTAATCACACATTCTTCATCAGAATTACGAAATAGAAGACATAATAGGCATATGATTATTTAAACTAAAATAGACATGAGGATGGACTGCATATATATATATATATATATATATTTTTTTTTTTTTTTTTATAGGTAATCAAATATATTGTATTCATAGAAACAGGCAAGGCCCACTTATACATGAAGTATATATGAAAAAAATGACTAGCTAGAGGTTACAATAGAAAGAAGAAGATCATGCACACGAGAACCGTTACAAACTATAGCCCCCACCCAAAAGAACAATGACTTAAAAAAGCAAGCTTTAAGCTCAACCAAAGTTCTCTCATGATCATCAAAACATCTAGCATTTCTCTCACTCCAAATACATCAACACATGCATATTGGTACCAATCTCCAAATTGCCGCTACTTGAGAATCTCCGTGAAGGCCTCTCCAACTTGCGAGAAAGTCCACCAATCTACAAGGCATAACCCAAAACAATCCGACTCTTAAGATGATCAACTGACTCCCCATTCTTTTACACATACAACACTAATCTAGGGCAACCACCCGACGTTTCCTCAAATTATCTGTAGTGATAATCTTGTCCAAAGAAGCTGCCTAGACAAAGAAAGCTGCTTTTGAAGGAGCTTTCGTCTTCCATTTTAAAAACACAATAGAATCTTCCTCATACAAATTAAAAGTGATATTCGAGCATAGAGTCAAAATTAGAGAATATTAAGATTACGATCTCACAGTTGCAAGAACGAACAAGTAAAACCTCTCAAATCATCTCATCTAACCAAATATCAAACGCCCTCTCACATCTGTCTATGTTGACACATTATTATGACTCACACAGGCGCTCCTAGAAACATGTTGGATCAAGAATATAGAACTTGAGAAAGCCATTTCACACGTAAAAGTTTAATAAGATGTTATAATAAGGTGTAAAAATTATATTAGAGATAATAAGTCATGAAGATAAATCTCACAAAAAATACTAAAAGCATCTTAAGATGCAACATAGAAGAAATCCTATACCAGAAGTAGACATAATTACCTCGACGACTTCTGCATTGCTCTCACACTATTTTGCCTCATAAACCGAGAATAGAGAGGGACAATAATTGTTAATGGCATTTTTCAAGTAAAAACTCCACCAACAAATACAGAGAACATAACTAACATGGACCCATGGATGATGACAACACGGAAATTAAAATTAGTTGACAAGCTAGATGAAGCCACTTTCCACAATTCTCAAAATTTTGTGATCAAAACCTCTAGCATCCCACATCATAACAAACTAATTGCATTTCAACCGCCTCGCAAATTGTACATGGAAGTTTCATGGAGTTTTATAAAATGGATTTCATAAATTTCCACTGTCATTTCAGCAAGACAACCATTGTAATGGTAATAGAGATGTGAGTAGCACCTTATTGGCTAACTTCTAACTGGGACCATTGGGCGAGAACAATCCTAGAGCCATTGCGTCATATGAGTAACATCTAGCATAATAAATTTTTACGCTATCTACTTACACAAGCTTCGTCAGCTTTCTTTTTCTGATCGGTGAATAAGAGACGAGCTTCATCAAAATTACCACAAGAGAAAAAATAATAAGCATTTTTGTTTAAACTAAAATGGGCATGAAGAAAGACTGCATATTAACTTCGAGCAGCAAATACTAATAAAACATAGATTTAAAAAAACACATGAACTTTGAAGAAACCACTACATATGTAAATGTTTAAGGAGAGGGTATATCAGAGATAATAAGTTGTATGAAAATTAATTGCAAAATAAATAAATATATATATACTCAAATAATACCCACAACACAATTTCCATTTTTGGGTTTTCTGTGGCATGCTTTTGATTTAATTATCATCACTACAGAAAACAAGTAATAAAACCTCATGCGTCTCTTAACTTCACAAACAGGACCAAAAAGAATTAATATATTGCAGAACTTTGATGCAAAATAAAACAATGCAATGAAGTTGGTGAACGGTAACTCAATGTTTTCTAAAACAAACTATGATCTTTTTTTTTTTTTTGTAGGAAAACGATTATGGTATATTAATAAGAAAAGGCTTAACCCAAGTACACGGGTATGACATCTTCATAAACATATATGTTTATGCATATAATATGTTTACAAAAAATTGAATCCTCTTTAAACAAAGTAAAGGCAATATGGGAACCAGGCCAATTACAAGAAGAAACCTTTATAACAAGAGCTCAAGTCGCAACACATAAAAAATCCGACCCCAAAGTCCTCGGCTTAGTATCCTTATGCATTAACTAATCAAATACCGAACTTTCTAATGCGATGCGGGTCCAGCTTACTACAAGCAAAAGTACAAGAGCTTCAAAAAAGAACTCACGGATGAAAGACATCTATAATAAATAAACAACTAACAAGAAGAAACGCGAAATAAAAATAAAACAACAAAATAATCATGGAGTGAACTTTCTAATGGGATGGGGAATCGGTTCCAGCCTTACTAAAATAAAAATAAAATATAAAAACGAGTGACACCAGAACTTCTAGCAGACAACCAAGGAAAAAGATAACGAAATAACATGACATTAAAATGAACTTACTAGTTGAAACGTGCGAAACAATTGTAAAAAAAAATCACAGCATAGCAGCACACACAAGCTACGGAAGCTAAATGCATGTAAAAGTTATAATATAATTAATCACAATTAGCACCTGATAATGAGCTTCAGCTAACATTGGATTTTTCAACTCTATCTAATGAAATAAGATCAAATATAAAGATCCTAATTGTTTGAATCAAAATGACTGAAAACCAATGGGATATTTACTTTTGAGTAACAAATATTAGTACTCATATTAGAAAAACAAGTGAACATGCAAAAACCATGAAATACATCAATGTTCGGTAAGGAGATATATTAGAGAGGATAAGTCATGACAATAAATTGTGCAATCAAATAGTCTACATAAACTAAAATGCTAGTGAAAATATCATTTTCATTTTATGCTTTTCCCAGGCATACCTGTGATTTTAATCCCGTCACTTCAGAAAACACCAAATAGAACATCAACTAATGTTTTCAACTTCTTTTTGAAAAAAAGAAGAAGAAGAAGAAGCTGGAATTATGCCACAAGCAGCACATATTTAACTCAAAAATGTCCTCTCCTCCAATGTCGATGTTAAGAGGTTACAATTCTCGCTTCAGGCCACAAAAGTTTATGCACTAGGACATTATGAAGGAGATCCTATGCGATACCCAATTATGATAAGCGATATGAATTACCCACACCTTCATACTTAAGCCACTTCGCTCTTGTCACATTTGCCACAGGCTTCTCACTTGCCACATAATTTCGTTTAATTTTAATCGAAAAATTTTATGAAGTTTACGGTAACTTCATCTTCTATATTGTAAATATGTTGTTGCAAATAATCCAGCCAAAGCAATAGGAATTAGACCTAAGACAATTCCAAATAGCAAAACTTCAATCCTTTCAATTTGTTTGAAAGGAGAAAGGGAGAGATAATATCTATTCATAAATATTATTTTGTATTGCACATGAATCTTCTTTTTTAATCCGTAAATAATAATTTTACTAAAAATCGGCAAAGCCAAGTACACAGTTGCACATGAACCTTAATGTCCAAGAATTTGAAATTGACACGGTAAGAAACAAACGATGGATTCAATAAGTTCTTGTCATCAACCATGTCAACTGAATAGAAACATTAAACTAAAAGCTCATAAAAAACGAGCTCTGGAGACAATCAGTGACAAATATGTCCACACAGCTATAGGGTAAAAGAAATGACTAATCTTTGTAATTCTACCCACACCTATCTTACCAAAATTGATGGTGCACTTTTTGTGAAAACCATTTTAAACGCTCAGTACAATCTTCCACACACAAATTAGAAGTGATAGGCAAATAAATTTTGGCAGAACATGGAAAATAAGTCTTTTCATACCCATCCATGTCAACACACTATGATCATCAACATAAAGACACTACCAGCAGTATGTTGGATCTCAAATATAAAACATGAGAAATCGAAACAAACAAACATGAGTACCACCGTATTGGCAACTTGTAATTGGACAAAGTTTTGGGAGAACAATCCTAGAGCCATTGAGTCGTATGACTAACATCTGACATTAGATTTTCCTACACTCTATAATTACGTAAACTTCATCAGACATTAGAGCCATTCCTACACTATTGTTTAATAAAAAATGGCCACAAAGATTGATTGGGTATCATGTGTGGGGGCGCACGATCAACGCGTAAAAAAAAAGATAGAGAAAAATGGAAAGAAACCCAACCAAAGCTGCACAATGGAGATTCAAGACCGAAAAAAAAAAAAGGATCCCGCGAGCTACCTGCCATGCAAGCACACCTGTTAAGGCAAAGGTCAAAACAGCAAACCAATCAAGGACAAGTCCCCTGAAATTAGGCCTTCCCCGATTACTTAAACAAATCTTCTAAACAACCAGTCACCACGATGAGATTTATGGCGATTACAAGAAAAGGCACTAGGGTCATATTAGCATAGAATGAGTTCAGATCCATACGCTGAATAGAGAACAGACTCGTCCTCCAGCAGAAGGCACAGACCTGAGCCGATCGCGCAAGACTCCTTAAAAGAGGAAGTACGGCTAGCCACCACAAACCAACGTGCATGCCACATCTGGGACCGTTACAAATCCCTGATAATTCATCCACAAGAATTGGGGTCAGCGAAAATCTCCTCAAAACTCAAAAACGAAATGATCGACATAATACGAGGGCTATAAAAAAGGGAAACGGACCTATTGATCGAGAGAGATCTGTGCCGGCAAAACGTGATCGAAGAGGGAGATTTAAAGGAGAGATTGCGAAGAGCCAAGGATGAAGAGAACACTGGACGAGGCAAGGTCACTGAACAGGGCATTGAATACAGGAAAGAGGGAAAAGCTAACTTATAAAGAAGCCGCGTGATTAGGCGCGGCCTACGCTCAATAAATATTTTTTTTATATTAGTTGCGTCATTATCTCGTGGAAAGTTTGACCAATCAGGAGTTTCTTTATTTTTCTTCTTCTTTTTACTTTTTTTTTCACACGTTGGGTGTTTTGTTGTTAAGAAATTCCACTCAACGTCTCCTAAATACGTGCTTTGTGTTTTTTTTTTTTAGTTTATAAAAATTATATTGATTTTTGTATTTAAATAATAATTAAAAGTAATATTCAAGCATAGTGTCAAAATTAGAGAATATTGAGATTACAATCCCACGCGTGCAAGAACGGACAAGTAAAACCTCGCAAATCATCTCATCTAACCAAATATCTAACGCCCTCTCACATCAGTTTATGTCAACACATTATTATGTCCCCCACAGACACTCCAAAAAACTTGTTGGATCAAGAATATAGAACAAGAGAATTGGAACAAACAAATATCAAATACCACCTTATTTGCCGACTTCTAAGTGGGACAAAGCTGGGCGTGAACATCAATCCTAGAGCCATTGGGTCACATGACTGACATCAAACATAATATTTTATTTATATTACCTAAACACACATTCTTCATTAGAATTACGTTAGAGAAAAAATAATAGGCATGATTATTTAAACTAAAATAGCCATGAGAATGGACTGTATATTAACATTCAGTAAGAAACATAGAGGCATAGATATGTAAAATAAGCGTAGCTTGAGAAAACCATTTCATACGTAAAACTTTTATAAGATGTTATATTAGAGAGAATAAGTAGATTTCATATATAAGAAATAGATGTTATATTAAAAAAAATAATTGCATGTCAACCACCTCGCAAAATTGGAAGTTCCACGGTGTTCAAAAAAATAGATTCCATAAAATTCCCTTTCATTTCAGCAAGACCACTAGCAGCACATATTTAACTCAAAAATGTCCTCTCCTCCAATGTCGATGTCAAGAGATTACAATTCTTGCTTCAAGCCTCAAAAGTTTATGCATTAGGACATTATGAAGGAGATCCTATGCGATACCCAATTATGAGAAGTGATATGAATTACCCACACCTTCATACTTACGCCACTTCGCTATCGTCGCATTTGCCACAGGCCTCTCACTTGCCACATAATTTCATTTAATTTTAATCGAAAAATTTTATGAAGTTTATGGTAACTTCATCTTCTATATTGTAAATATGTTGTTCCAAATAATCCAGCCAAAGCAATAGGAATTAGACCTAAGACAATTCCAAATAGCAAAACTTCAATCCTTTCAATTTGTTTGAAAGGAGAAAGGGAGAGATAATATCTATTCATAAATATTATTTTGTATTGCACATGAATCTTTTTTTTTAATCAGTATATAATAATTTTACTAAAATTAGGCGAAGCCAAGTACACAGTTGCACATGAATCTTAATGACCAAGAATTTGAAATTGACACGGTAAGAAACAAACGATGGAGTCAATAAGTTCTTGTCATCAACCATGTCAACTGAATAGAAACATTAAACTAAAAGCTCATACAAAATGAGCTCTGGAGACAATCAGTGACAAATGTGTCCACACAGCTATAGGGTAAAAGAAAAGGCTATTCTTTGTAATTCTACCAACACCTATCTTACCAAAATTGATGGTGCACTTTTTGTGAAAACCATTTTAAACGCTCAGTACAATCTTCCACACACAAATATAAAACATGAGAAATCGAAACAAACAAACATGAATACCACTGTATTGGCAACTTCTATTTGGGACAAAGTTTTGGGAGAACATTCCTAGAGCCATTGAGTCGTATGACTAACATCAGACGTTAGATTTTCCTACACCCTATAGTTACGTAAACTTCATCAGAATTATTATATGAGAAACAATAAAAAACACTATTGTTTAATAAAAAATGGCCACAAAGATTGATTGCATATCATGTGTGGGGGCGCACGATCAACGCGAATATAAAAGGATAGAGAAAAATGGAAAGAAACCCAACCAATGCTGCACAATGGAGATTCAAGACAAAATAAAAGGGATCCCGCGAGCGACCTGCCATGCAAGCACACCTGTTAAGGCAAACGTTAAAACAACAAACCAATCAAGGACAAGTCCCCTGAAATTAGGCCTTCCCCGATTACTTAAACAAATCTTCAAAACAGCCACAATGAGATTTATGGCAATTACAAGAAAAGGCACTAGGGTCATATTAGCATAGAATGAGTTCAGATCCATACGCTGAATAGGGAACAGACTCGTCCTCCAGCAGAAGGTACAGACCTGAGCCGATTGCGCAAGACTCCTTAAAAGAGGAAGGACGGCTAGCCACCACAAACCAACGTGCATTTCACATCTGGGACCGTTACGAATCCCTGATCATTCATCAACAAGAATTGGGGTCAGCGAAAATATCCTCAAAACTCAAAAACAAAACGATCGACATAATACGAGGGCTATAAAAAAGGGAAACGGACCTATTGATCGAGAGAGATCTGTGCCGGCAAAAAGTGATCAAAGAGGGAGATTTAAAGGAGAGATTGCGAAGAGCCAAGGATGAAGAGAACACTGGACGAGGCAAGGACACTGAAAGGGCATTGAATAAAGGATAGAGGGAAAAGCTAACTTTATAAAGAAGCCGCATGATTAGGCGCGGCCTACACACAATAAATATTTTTTTAATATTAGTTGCGTTGTTATCACGTGGAAAGTTTGACCAATCAAGAGTTTCTTTGATTTATTAAAAGACAAAAGAATTTATTGTGAACCATGAGTGCTTTATTTTTCTTTCTTTCTTTTTTCTTTTTTCACACATTGGGTGTTTTGTTGTTAGGAAATTCCACCAAACGTCTCCTAAATACGTGCTTTGTTTTTTTTTTATGTTTATAAAAATTATATTGATTTTTGTGTTTAAATAATAATTAAATAATGATTAAATAAAAATATTGAAATTGTAAAATTAAAAAGTATTTTATATTTAAATGATATTTTGAAATTAAATTAAGACACGATACTATAGAATTGACAGAACTATTAACGATTTTTTGTTATAGGTAACATAACTTTTAACAAATCACGACTAGTTGTCAACTACCCTAAGACATCTATACATGTGTTACACCATAAATATAATCCTTAAAACTTGTCGTAGTATTAACTTTGAATAACAAATATTGAAACATAGATAAGAAAAATAATCCAACCTTTAGAAAACCATGTCAAACGTAAAATTTTCATAACATGTCATATTAGAGAGAACAATTAGTTTCATAAAATAAAAATAAAATAAAATAAAAGGATGTTTTATTAAAAAAAAAATAATTGCATGTCAACCACCTCGCAAAATGTAAGTGGAAATTCCACGGAGTTTAAAAAAATAAATTTCATAAAGGAAAATTATTGGCATCAGCCTACTGTTTGGGATCATCCAAAACACACCATAGTAAAATGACCAAAAACACCCCCAACAAAACTCACTTCCCTCTCATTTCAAATTTCATTTTTACTTTCTCCTCACCACCCGTGTCGTCCAAGGCCTCCCGCCCCTCACTCATCCTAAAGCGTCGACTGTAGAGGTGGCGGCGACTGCCGAGGTGCCGTCGACTGTCGAGATGGCAACCGACGGTGCAGATTTGGCCGTGAGGGAGAGAGGGCATGTGAGGGAGAGAGAAACGGTCAGTGTGAGCTGGGGAAGGAGTGTATGGTCCAGCAGTGGACGTTCGGCGTGCTCATGGGCAGCGACACGCAGTTGTAGGTGGCGGAATGTGAGCCGCGACGTGAGTGCGTGGGGTTGGGCTACAGGCCTCGGGCTAGGGGAGGAGGACGGGCTCGATAGTGGTGGTCAGTGGCTGCGGTGGGAGGCCGAATCGGCGGCGGTGGCCGATCTAGGCTGCGACGGGGACACGGGTGAGAAGAGAGGAACGAGAATGAGATGGGGAAACTGGTGAGAAGAGAGAAACGGGTTTCCAGAGGGAAAAAAAATGGTTGAATCGTGATACGTGAGGTATGCTACAGATCAACCGTGAACAGGGGCTGATCCGTAGCATTACTCAGAGGTAAAATTCCACTGTCATTTCAGCAAGGTGACAATTGTAATAGCAATAGAGATATACCCTCATCTTAACTCCCATACGATGTCTTCAAATCTGTCTGATAACGTCCTCACCCCTCTGTTATGTCAACACATTATTATGACCCACACAAACACTCCAAGAAACTTGTTGGATCAAGAATATAGAACTTGAGATTTGGAACAAACAAATATTAAATACCACCCTATTTGCCGACTTCTAATTGGGCAAAGCTGGGCGTGAACATCAATCCTAGAGCCATTAGGTCACGTGACTAACATCTAGCATAATATTTTTTTACGCTATCTATTCACAGATGCTTCATCAGAATAAATAATAGGCATGATTTTTTAAACTAAGACGGCCATGAAGATGGACTGCATGCTAACTTTAACAAACATCAAAACATTGATAAGAAAAACATGGGAATCTTGAGAAAACAACTTCACACGTAAAAAGTTTCCTAAGATGTTATATGAGAGAGAATAGTCATGAAAATAAATCTCACAAAAAATACAAAATGTATCTTAAGATTTAACATAGAAGAAATTCTATACCAGAAGTAGACATAATTACCTCGACGACTTTCGCATTGCTCTCATAACATTTAGCCTCATAAGCTGTTACAATCCCACATCAATTAAGTTTGGGATTGGTTGATGGTTTATAAGCTCCTGGGTACCCTTCCCTTGTAAGTCGATTTTCAATGGTGAGTTCTACCTAGTAGATTCGTAACAAATGGTATCAGAGTCACCCCATGTATGCAGTCCATGTTGACATGGTTGCAATCGTGCAGCACAGGGGGTGATGTCAGCATGGCAGTGTTCGTCCGGGGCTAGAAAAGACCTAGCGCACAATAAGCCCGTGTTAGCTCCGGAACTGTCGTAGTTGTTACAAACTCACATCAACTAAGTATGAGATTGGTTGGTGGTTTATAAGCTCCTAGGCACATTTCTCTTGTAAGTCGGTTTTCAAGAGTGAATTCTACCTAGTGAGTTCATAACATAAACAAACATGCAACAGAGCGGGACAACAATTGTTCATGGCATTTGCCAAGTAAAAACTGAACCAACAATTACTGTGAACATAAATAGAGGACACATGGATGATGACAGCACGGCGATTAAAATTAGCTTACATAATAGATGAAGCCACTTTCCAAAATTCTCACAATTCTGCGGCCAAAAGCTCTAACAAGAGCACAAGCCTCAATATGGGAACTAGGCCAGTTACAAGAAGAAACCTTTATAAAAAGAGCACAAGTCGCAACACATAAAAAATCAAAAACCAAAGTCCTTGACTCGGGGTCGTTATGTTAAACCATCCGATGGAATCCTATACTGAGCATTGACAAGATGGGAATGCATCAACTGATCAAATACTGAACTTTCAAATGCGATACCGGTCCAACTTATTAAAAGCAAAAGTACAAGAGCTTCAAAAATAAACTCATGAATGAAGAAAGACTGCATATTAACTTCGAGTAACAAGTACTAAATCAGAGATTCAAAAAAAAAGAGTGAACTTTGAAGAAACCACTAAAAATGTAAATGTTTAATAAGAGGGGTATATCAGAGAGAATAAGTTGTTTGAAAGTTAGTTGCAAAATAAATAAATACATACTTAGATGATACCCAAAACACAATTTCCATTTCCATTTCCAGGGGCATGCTTTTTTATTTAATTATCATCACTACATAAAACACGTAAGAAAACCTCATGCATAGCTTAACTTCGCAAACAGGACCATAAAGAAAAAATATATTATATAACTTTAATGTAAAATAAAACAATAAAATGAAGTCGGTGAATGATGTTACTCTGAACTCAATGTTTTCTAAAATAAACTATGAAATTTTAATAAGCATATATATATATGTATGTATGTATGTATCTATGTATGCATGTAATATGTTTACAAAAAATTGAATCCTCTTGAAGTGAAGGCAATATGGGGACCAAACCAATTACAAGAACAAACCTTTATAACAAGAGCTCAAGTTGCAACACATAAAAAATCCAAGCCCAAAGTCCTCGGCTTAGGTCGTTACGCATCAACTGGTCAAATACTAAACTTTTTAATGCACTGTGGGTCCAGCTTACAAGCAGCAAAAGTATAAGAGCTTCAAAAATAACCTCATGGTTGAAAGAAACCTATAATAAATAAACAACTAACAAGAAGAAATGCTAAATAAAATTAACACGGCAAAATAATCGTGGAGTGTTTCCTTGTATCTATTGTCCCTACGTAGTTAGGGCATTCTTTGTACTACACATGGCTTTGCCTATTCTTTTATTAATACACTTTGATTACTTATAAAAAAAATAATCATGGAGTGAACTTTCTAATGGGATGGGGAATTGGTTCTAGCTATATTAAAATAGACAAAGCAACTGATACCAGAACATCTAGCAGACAACCAAGGAAAAAGATAATGAAATCAGATGACAACAAAATGAACTAACAAGTTGAAACGTGCGATACAATTTTGAAAAAATCACAAAATAGCAGCACACATGCTACGAGAGCTAAATGCACGTAAAAATTATAATATAGGTGAAATAATAACATCAATAATCACAATTAGCACCTGGTAAGCAGCCATGAGCTTCACCTAACATTGCATTTTTCAACTCTATCTAAGAACATAAGATTCAAATATAAAAAGCCTAATTGTTTAAACCAAAATGACTGAAAACCAATGGGATATTACCTTTTCAGTAACTAGTGAAAATGCAAAAACCATGAAATACATGAATGTCTAGTAAGGAGATATATTAGAGAAGATAATTCATGAAAATAAATTGTGCAATAAAATACTAAACTAAAATGCTAGTAAAAAGATCATTTTCATTTTATGTTTTTTCGAGGCATACTTGTGAGTCAATTCAGAAAACACCCAAAAAAACTTCACGTAATGTTTTAAGTTTCTTTTGGGAAAAAAAAAGATGCTGGAATTATGCTACTAGCAGCACACATATAACTCAAACATGTCCTCTCCACCAATGTGGTTGTTAAGAGCTGTCAACTTGGAAATTGATTTTCAAAAGAATTTCCATCTACTTACACAAGCTTCATCAGAATTACAACATCTAAGAAATGACAAGCATTACTGTTTAAACTAAAATAGCATGAAGATGGACTGCATATTAACTTTCAGTAACAAATATTGAAACATAGATAAGAAAAATAAGTAGAGAGAATAAGTAGATTTCATAAATAAGAAATAGATGTTATGTTAAAAAAATAATTGCGTGTCAACCACCTTGCAAAATGTACGTGGAAGTTCCACGGAGTTCAAAAAAATAGATTTCATAAAATTCCACTGTCATTTCAGCAAGGCAACAATTGTAATAGCAACAGAGATGTACCCTCCTCTTAGCTCCCATATGATGTCCCCAAATCTATCACATATCTCTCTTTTGCCACTAAATGTTTTTACTTTAACGGACATATTGGGTGAAGGTTATTGTAACATCCATTAAATGAGAGGATTTGTGAGATTTGGTAGGGACCACAGAAATAGGGTAAAAGAAAGGGCTATTCTCTATAACTAATAGTCATGCTTATATTACCAAAACGCATAGTGAAACACTTTTCGAAACCCATTTTAAAAACACAGTGGAATCTTCCCCATAAAAATTAAAAGCGATATTCAAGCAGAGAGTTAAAATTAGAGAATATTGTGATTACTATCCCATGCTTGCAAGAACGGGCAAGTAAAACCTACCAAATATCTAACGCCCTCTCACATCTGTCTATCTCAACACATTATTATCACCCCCAGACACTCCAAGAAACTTGTTGGATCAACAATATAGAACAAGAGAATTGGAACAAACAAATATTAAATACCACCCTATTTGCCGACTTCTAATTGGGACAAAGCTGGGCGTGAACATCAATCTTTCAACCATTGGGTCACATGACTGACATCTAGCATAATACTTTATTTACGCTACCGAATCACACATTCTTCATCAGAATTACGATAGAGAAAAAAAATAGGCAAAAATTAATAGGCATGATTATTTAAACTAAAATAGCCATGAGGATGGACTACCTACTAACTGTCAGTAACAAATATTTAAACATAGATATGTAAAATAAACGAAGCTTGAGAAAACCATTTCATACATAAAATTTTTACAAAAATGTTATATTAGAGAGAATAAGTAGATTTCATAACTAAGAAATAGATGTTATATTTAAAAAATAATCGCATGTCAACCACCTCGCAATATGTAGGTGGAAGTTCCACGGAATTTGAAAAAATAGATTTCATAAAATCTCACTTTCATTTCAGCAAGACAATAATTGTAATAGCAACATAGATGTACCTCCTCTTAGCTCCCATATGATGTCCCCAAATCTGTCACATACCTCTGTTTTGCCACAAAATGTTTTTACTTTAACGGACATATTGGGTGAAGGTTACTGTAACATCCATTAAAGGAGAAGATTTGTCAGGTTTGGTAGGGACGACACAAATAGGGTAAAAGACAGCACTATTCTCTATAACTATCAGTCATGCTTATCTTACCAAAACACATAGTGAAACATTTTTTGAAACCCATTTTAAAAACACAGTGGAGTCTTCCCCATAAAAATTAAAAGTAATATTCAAGCATAGAGTCAAAATTAGAGAATGTTGAGATTACGATCCCACACTTGCAAGAACGAACAAGTAAAACCTCGCAAATCATCTCATCTAACCAAATATCTAACGCCCTCTCACATATGTCTATGTCAACACATTATTATGACCCCCACAGACACTCCAAGAAACTTGTTGGATTAAGAATATAGAACAAAAGAATTGGAATAAACAAATATTAAATACCACCCTATTTGCTGACTTCTAATAGAGACAAAGCTGGCGTGAACATCAATCCTAGAGCCATTGGGTCAAATGACTGACATCTAGCATAATATTTTATTTACACTACCTAATCACACATTCTTCATCAGAATTACGATAGAGAAAAAATAATAGGCGTGATTATTTAAACTAAAATAGCCATGAGGATGGACTGCATATTAACATTCAGTAACAAATATTGAAAAATAGGTAAGTAAAATAAGCACACCTAGAGAAAACCATTTCGTACGTAAAACTTTTATATGTTATATTAGAGAGAATAAGTAGATTTCATATATAAGAAACAGATGTTATATTAAAAAAAAAAATTGCATGTGAACCACCTCGCAAAATGAAGTGGAAGTTCCACGGAGTTCAAAAAAATAGATTCCATAAAATTCCACTTTCATTTCAGCAAGGCCACAATTGTAATAGCAACAGAGATGTACCCTCCTCTTAACTACCATATGATGTCTCCAAGTCTGTCACATACCTCCCTTTTGCCACTAAATGTTTTTACTTTAGCAGACATATTGGGTGAAGGTTACTATAACATCCATTAATGGAGAGGATTTGTGAGATTTGGTAGGGACGACACAAATTGGGGAAAAGAAAACGCTATTCTCTATAACTAATAGTCATGCTTATCTTACAAAACTGCATAGTGAAACATTTTTTGAAACCCATTTTAAAAACACAGTGGAATCTTCCCCATACAAATTAAAAGTGATATTCAAGCATAGAGTCAAAATTAGGGCATATTGAGATTACGATCCCACGCTTGCAAGAACGGACAAGTAAAACCTCGCAAATCATCACATCTAACCAAATATCGAACGCCCTCTCACATCTGCCTATGTCAACACATTATTATGACCCCCACAGACACTCCAAGAAACTTGTTTGATCAAGAATATAGAACTTGAGAATCGGAACAAACAAATATTAAATACCACCCTATTGGCCGACTTCTAATTGGGACAAAGCTAGGCGTGAACATCAATCTTACAACCATTGGGTCACATGACTAACATCAAGCATAATATTCTATTTAAGCTACCTAATCACACATTCTTCATCTGAATTACGATATAGAAGACATAATAGGCATGATTATTTAAACTAAAATAGCCATCAGGATGGATTGCATATTAACATTCAGTAACAAATATTGAAACATAGATATGTAAAACAAGCGAAACTTGAGAAAACCATTTCATACATAATTTTTATAAGATATTATATTAGAGAGAATAAGTAGATTTCATATATAAGAAATAGATGTTATATTTAAAAAATAATTGCATGTCAACACCTCGCAAAATGTAAGTGGAAGTTCCACAGAGTTTAAGAAAATAGATTTCATAAGATTCCACTTTCATTGGTGGCAAGACAACAATTGTAATAGCAACATAGATGTACCCTCCTCTTAGCTCCCAAATGATGTCCTCAAATTTGTCACATACCTCTCTTTTGTCACTAAATGTTTTTACTTTAATGGACATATTGGGCGAAGGTAACTGTAACATCCATTAAAGGAGAGGACTTGTGAGATTTGGTAGGGACAACACAAATAGGGAAAAAGAAAGCATTATTCTCTATAACTATCAGTCATGCTTATCTTACCACAACACAGAGAAACATTTTTTGAAACCCATTTCAAAAACACTATATTGAGATTACGATCCCACGCTTGCAAGAACGGACAAGTAAAACCTCGCAAATCATCTAATCCAACCAAATATCTAACGCCCTCTCACATCTGTCTATGTCAACACATTATTATGACCCACACAGACACTCCAAGAAACTTGTTGGATTAAGAATATAGAACAAGAGAATTGGAACAAACAACTACTAAATACCACCCTATTTGCCTACTTCTAATTGGGACAAAGCTGGCGTGAACATCAATCCTAGAGCCATTGGGTCAAACGACTGACATCTAGAATAATATTTTATTTACGCTACCTAATCACACATTCTTCATTAGAATTACGATAGAGAAAAAATAATAGGCATGATTATTTAAACTAAAATAGCCATGAGGATGGACAGCATATTAAAATTCAGTAAGAAATATAGAAACAAAGATATGTAAAATAATCGCAGCTTGAGAAAACCATTTCATATGTAAAATTTTTATACGATGTTATATTAGAGAGAATAAATAGATTCCATATATAAGAAATACATGTTATATTAAAAAAAAAAATCCATATCAACCACCTCGCAAAATGTAAATGGAAGTTCCACGGAGTTCAAAAAAATAGATTCCATAAAATTCCACTTTCATTTCAGCAAGACCACAATTGTAATAGCAACAGAGATGTACCCTCCTCTTAACTCCCATATGATGTCTCCAAATTTGTCACATACCTCCCTTTTGCCACTAAATGTTTTTACTTTAACAGACATATTGGGTGAAGGTTACTGTAACATCCATTAAAGAAGAGGATTTGTGAGATTTGGTAGGGACAACACAAATAGGGTAAAAGAAAGAGCTATTCTCTATAACTAATAATCATGCTTATCTTACCAAACTGCATAGTGAAACATTTTTTTAAACCCATTCTAAAAACACAGTGGAATCTTCCCCATAGAAATTAAAAGTGATATTCAAACATAGAGTCAAAATTAGGGCATATTGAGATTACTATCTAACCAAATATCTAATGCCCTCTCACATCTGTCTATGTCAACACATTATTATGATCCCCACAAACACTCCAAGAAACTTGTTTGATCAAGAATATAGAACTTGAGAATTGGAACAAACAAATCTTATGTACCAATACCCTATTGGCCGACTTCTAATTGGGACAAAGCTGGGCGTGAACATCAATCCTAGAGCCATTGGGTCACATGACTGACATCAAGCATAATATTCTATTTACGCTACCTAATCACACATTCTTCATCAGAATTACGATATAGAAGACATAATAGGAATGATTATTTAAACTAAAATAGCCATTAGGATGGACTGCATATTAACATTCAGTAACAAATATTGAAACATAGATATGTAAAATAAGCGAAGCATGAGAAAACTATTTCATACGTAAAATTTTTATAAGATGTTATATTAGAGAGAATAAGTAGATTTCATATATAAGAAATAGATGTTATATTTAAAAAATAATTGCATGTCAACCACCTCGAAAAATGTAAGTGGAAGTTCTACGGAGTTTAAAAAAATAGATTTCATAAGATTCCACTTTCATTTCAGCAAGACGACAATTGTAATATTAACAGAGATGTACCCTCCTCTTAGCTCCCATATGATGTCCTCAAATTTGTCACATACCTCTCTTTTGCCACTAAATGTTTTTACTTTAACAGACATATTGGGTGAAGGTAACTGTAACATCCATTAAAGGAGAGGATTTGTGACATTTGGTAGGGACAACACAAATAGGGTAAAAGAAAGTACTATTCTCTATAACTAAAAGTCATGCTTATCTTACTGCAAAGCATAGTGAAACATTTTTTGAAACACATTTTAAAAACACAGCGGAGTCTTCCCCATAAAAATTAAAAGTGATATTCAAGCAGAGTCAAAATTAGAGAATATTGAGATTACGATCCCACGCTTGCAAGAACGGACAAGTAAAACCTCGCAAATCACCTCATCTAACCAAATATCTAATGCCCTCTCACATCTGTCTATATCAACACATTATTATGACCCCCACAGACGCTCCATGAAACTTGTTGGATCAAGAATATAGAACAAGAGAATTGGAACAAACAAATATTAAATACCACCCTATTTGCCGACTTCTAATTGGGACAAAGCTGGGCGTGAACATCAATCCTAGAGTCATTGGGTCACATGACTAACATCTGGTGTAATATTTTATTTATGCTACCTAATCACACATTCTTCATCAGCATTACGATAGAGAAAAAATAATAGGCATGATTATTTAAAGTAAAATAGCCATGAGAATGGACTGCATATTAACATTCAGTAACAAATATTGAAACATAGATATATAAAATAAGCGCAGCTAGAGAAAATCATTTCGTACGTAAAATTTTTATAAGATGTTATATTAGAGAGAATAAGTAGATTTCATATAAAAGAAAGAGATGTTATATTTAAAAAATAATTGCATGCCAACCACCTCGAAAAATGTAAGTTGAAGTTCCACAGAGTTCAAAAAAATAGATTTCGTAAAATTCCACTGTCATTTCAGCTAAACAACAATTGTAATAGCAACAGAGATGTACCCTCCTCTTATCTCCCATAATGTCCTCAAATATGTCACATACCTCTCTTTTGCCACTAAATGTTTTTACTTTGACGGACATATTGGGTGAAGGTAACTGTAACATCCATTAAAGGAGAGGATTTGTGAGATTTGGGAGGGACCACACAAATAGGGTAAAAGAAAGGGCTATTGTCTATAACTAAAAGTCATGCTTACCTTACCAAATCGCATAGTGAAACATTTTTCAAACCCATTTTAAAAATACAATAGAATCTTCCTCATACAAATTAAAAGTGATATTCGAGCATAGAGTCAAAATTAGAGAATATTGAGATTACGATCCCACAGTTGCAAGAACGGACAAGTAAAACCTCGCAAATCATCTCATCTAACCAAATATTAAACGCCCTCTCACATCTGTCTATGTCGACACATTATTATGACTCACACAGACGCTCCAAGAAACATGTTGGATCAAGAATATAGAACTTGAGAAAGCCACTTCACTCGTAATAGTTTAATAAGATGTTATAATAAGATGTAAAAATTATATTAGAGAGAATAAGTCACGAAGATAAATCTCACAAAAAATACTAAATGTATCTTAAGGTGCAACATAGAAGAAATCCTATACCAGAAGCAGACAAAATTACCTTGACGACTTTTGCATTGCTCTCACAAGATTTTGCCTCATAAACAGAGAATAGAGCGAGACAAAAATTGTTAATGGCATTTTTCAAGTAAAAACTCCACCAACAAATACAGTGAACATAACTAACGTGGACCCATGGATGATGACAACACGGAAATTAAAATTACCTGACAAGCTAAATGAAGCCACTTTCCACAATTCTCACAATTTTGTGATCAAAACCTCTAGCATCCCACATCATAACAAACTAATTGCATTTCAACCGCCTCACAAATTGTAAATGGAAGTTCCATGGAGTTTTAAAAAATGGATTTCATAAATTTCTACAATCATTTCAGCAAGACAACCATTGTAATAGTAATAGATATGTGAGTAGCACCTTCTTGGCTGACTTCTAACTGGGACCATTGGGCGAGAACAATCCTAGAGCCATTGCGTCATATGAGTAACATCTAGCATAATAATTTTTTAAGCTATCTAATTACACAAGCTTCGTTAGCTTTCTTTTTCTGATCGGTGAATAAGAGACAAGCTTCATCAAAATTACCACAAGAGAAAAAATAATAAGCATTTTTGTTTAAACTAATATGGGCATGAAGAAAGACTGCATATTAACTTCGAGCAGCAAATACTAATAAAACATAGATTTAAAAAAACACATGAACTCTGAAGAAACCACTACATATGAAAATTTTTAATAAGAGGGTATATCAGAGATAATAAGGTGCATGAAAATTAATTGCAAAATAAATATATATATATATTCAAATAATACCCACAACACAATTTCCATTCTTGGGTTTTTTGTGGCATGCTTTTTATTTAATTATCATCACTACAGAAAACAAGTAATAAAACCTCATGCGTCTCTTATGTTCACAAACAGGACCAAAAAGATTTAATATATTGCAGAACTTTGATGCAAAATAAAACAATGCAATGAAGTTGGCGAACGGTAACTCAATGTTTTCTAAAACAAACTATGATCTCTTTTTTTTTTAGGAAAGCAATTATAGTATATTAATAAGAAAAGGCTTAGCCCAAGTACACGGGTATGAAATTTTCATAAACATATATGTTTATGCATATAATATGTTTACAAAAAATTGAATCCTCTTTAAAAAAAGTAAAGGCAATATGGGAACCAAGCCAATTACAAGAAGAAACCTTTATAACAAGAGCTCAAGCCGCAACACATAAAAAATCTACAACCCCAAAGTCCTCGGCTTAGTATCCTTATGCATTAACTAATCAAATACCGAACTTTCTAATGCTATGCGGGTCCAGCTTACTACAAGCAAAAGTACAAGTGCTTAAAAATGAACTCACAGTTGAAAGACATCTATAATAAATAAACAAGTAACAAGAAGAAACGCGAAATAAAATTAAAACAACAAAATAATCATGAAGTGAACATTCTAATGGGATGGGGAATCGGTTCAAGCCTTACTAAAATAAAAATAAAAAATAAAAACGAGTGATACCAGAACTTCTACCTAGGGGTGAAAACCGACGTTGTCGGCGCGGTTTTTGGGCAAAACCGACGCCGACCTACGTCTGAAAAAACAAATGAGGCACCGACCGTAACCGGTCAATGGGGAGGAGGAAACCGATCGAGGCGGTTCTCGGTCGGCGTCGGTTCTCTGGCAGTTCTACTGAGAGATTAATGAGAGAGAGAGAGAGAGAGAGAGTTGCAGAGATTGGATTCGGGAGAAGAAGGGGCTGGGGAAGAAGACGACTCATCTCGAAACGACGCCATTCCACTTAAGTTTAAATGGAACGGCGTCGTTTCAGACTTATTTTTTTTTTTTACGTCCTTAATAAAACAACGTCGTTTGGTTTAATGCCAAACGGCGTCGTTTCCATTATCTGTTGTAATCCTTATTAACATAAACGACGTCGTTCCACTTAAACTTAAGTGGAACGGCATCGTTTCGATAAGGGTATATTAAAAAAAAAAAGATTTTATTACATTGGTCAGTTCAGCGGTCCGGTCCAGCTTCAAACCGAGACCGAACCGCTGAACGTCGGGTTCTTCAAAAAACCACCACACGCCGACCGGTTCTCCATCGGTTCCGGCCGGTTCCTGACGCGGCCGGTCAGTTCGCAACGGTGGCGGCTGGTGGCGTCGGTTTCTGTACAGCCCTACTTCTACCAGACAACCAAGGTAAAAGATAATGAAATAACATGACAATAAAATGAACTAACTAGTTGAAACGTGCGAAACAATTGTAAAAAAAAATCACAGCATAGCAGCACACACATGCTATGGAAGCTAAATGCATGTAAAAGTTATAATATAATTAATCACAATTAGCACCTGATAATGAGCTTCAGCTAACATTGGATTTTTTAACTCTATCTAACAAAATAAGAACAAATATAAAGATCCAAATTGTTTGAATCAAAATGACTGAAAACCAATGGGATATTTACTTTTGAGTAACAAATATTAGTACTCAGATTAGAAAAACAAGTGAACATGCAAAAACATGAAATACATGAATGTTTGGTAAGGAGATATATTAGAGAGGATAAGTCATGACAATAAATTGTGCAATAAAATAATCTATATAAACTAAAATGCTAGTGAAAATATCATTTTCATTTTATGCTTTTCCCAGGCATACTTGTGATTTTAATCCCGTCACTTCAGAAAACACTGAATAGAACATCAACTAATGTTTTAAGCTTCATTTTGAAAAATAGGCAAAGCCAATTGCACATGAATCTTAATGATCAAGAATTTGAAATTGACACGGTAAGAAACAAACGATTGGTTCAATAAGTTCTTGTTCTTGTCATCAACCATGTCAACTGAATAGAAACATTAAACTAAAAGTTCATACAAAATGAGCTCCAGAGACGATCAGTGACAAATGTGTCCACCCATGTCAACACACTATGATCATCGACATAAAGACACTACCAGCAATATGTTGGATCTCAAATATAAAAAATCGAAACAAACAAACATGAGTACCATCGTATTGGCAACTTCTAATTGGACAAAGTTTTGGGAGAACAATCCTAGAGCCATTGAGTCGTATGACTAGCATCTGACATTAGATTTTCCTACACTCTATAATTACGTAAACTTCATCAGAATTATTATATGAGAAACAATAAAAAACACTATTGTTTAATAAAAAAATGGCCACAAAGATTGATTGGGTATCATGTGTGGGGGCGCACGATCAACGCGTATAAAAAAAAGATTTGAGAAAAATGGAAAGAAACCCAACCAAAGCTGCACAGTGGAGATTCAAGACCAAAAAAAACAGGATCCCGCGAGCTACCTGCCATGCAAGCACACCTGTTAAGGCAAAGGTCAAAACAACAAACCAATCAAGGACAAGTCCCCTGAAATTAGGCCTTCCCCGATTACTTAAACAAATCTTCTAAACAACCAGTCACCACGATGAGATTTATGGCGATTACAAGAAAAGGCACTAGGGTCATATTGGCATAGAATGAGTTCAGATCCATACGCTGAATACTGTGAGTTCAGATCCATACGCTGAATAGTGAGCAGACTCGTCCTACAGCAGAAGGCACAGACCTGAGGCGATCGCGCAAGACTCCTTAAAAGAGGAAGGACGGCTAGCCACCACAAACCAACGTGCATTTCACATCTGGGACCGTTACGAATCCCTGATCATTCATCAACAAGAATTGGGGTCAGCGAAAATCTCCTCAAAACTCAAAAACGAAATGATCGACATAATACGAGGGCTATAAAAAAGGGAAACGGACCTATTGATCGAGAGAGATCTGTGCCGGCAAAACGTGATCGAAGAGGGAGAATTAAAGGAGAGATTGCGAAGAGCCAAGGATGAAGAGAGCACTGGACGAGGCAAGGACACTGAAGAGGGCATTGAATGAAGGAAAGAGGGAAAAGCCAACTTATAAAGGAGCCGCGTGATAAGGCGCGGCCTACGCACAATAAATATTTTTTTAATATTAGTTGCGTTGTTATCACGTGGAGAATTTGACCAGTCAGGAGATTCTTGATTTATTAAAAAACAAGAGAATTTATTGTGAACTGTAGTGCTTTATTTTTCTTCTTCTTTTTACTTTTTTTTTTTTTACACAGGTTGGGTGTTTTGTTGTTAGGAAATTCCACCCAACGTCTCCTAAATACGTGTTCTGTGTTTTTTTTTATGTTTATAAAAATTATATTGATTTTTGTGTTTAAATAATAATTAAATAAAAATATTAAAATTGTAAAATTAAGGAATATTTTATATATAAGTGATGTTTTGAAATTAAATTATAAGAAATTTTGGGAATTCTTATAGTGTCTAAACATTCCCTAAAATTTTGAGTTTCTCGCGCTTCTTTTAATTAATTTATCACATCTTCTCGAAGCAGTAAGTATATGTATTATCATAATTTATATTAGGACACGATACTATTATATATATATATATATATAAGTAAATATTATGACATTATACGAAGGAATTGACATAACTATTAACGATATTTTTTTTATAGGTAACATAACTGTTAACAAATCACAACAAGTTGTCAACTACCCTGAGACATCTATACATGTGTTATATCATAAATATAATCATTAAAACTTGTTGTAGTATTAAATACACGTGTTAGTACATACTATATTCTCTAAGATACAATTATTAACATTTACAAGTGCTCAAATAGTATTGAATATTAGTTATAGACTAATAATAAGACCATACTATATATTTATATGAGCATAATATAAAATAATTGCAAAGATATTATAAGTTTTATTTTTATAAAATAATAATGTCGGAATCAGAGGTTAGAGTCGATCAGGAAAAAAAAAAAAAACTCTACCTCCAACTCCGATGGTACGGAGTTGAAAAGTTGGATTTGTATATAACCCTACCCACTCTTGTAATCATTTTTTTGTATTGATAACAACCATAAGAAGAGAGAAGAATATTAAAAAAGACGGTATATAGCCAAATTATATTCAAACTATAATATTAATGAAATAAACATTAGCTCCTAATAAACAAGAGCTCAGCATTAGTGAAATAAACATTAGCTCCTAATAAATGTTTACGTTCGATCTCAATGATAAAGATTGCTTTCCCAACATTATTGATAGATTTTAAATACCCTCTGGTGGTGGAAAATGAGGCAAAGGAAAATAAATATGATTGATGGCCACATAAAGATTATATTTTAAAATCCCCTAAGGGGCCTCAAGTGATAAGGATTTTGATCTTGGAGGTATGTTACTTCCAAATTTAAGGTTTTAACATTGCAATAATCTATTTTGGAGTTGTTGAAGAAAATCTACATATCTTTTTTTCTCTCCATACTTGATTAGGAAAAAGTGAAATATTGATAGATAGGAACGAATGGTCCATATCAATGACAACTCATCGAAAGAACATTTGTATGCCAACGCATGAGCTTTACGCGTCGACGAATTTGGGGGGGTGGGTGGGGGCATTTAATAAAGATTTCATAAATCAAGAGGTAAGAGTCCAACTGTGCGATTAGGGGTGTGCAAAATTTCAAAAATTCCGATTTCGTCCGACTTCCGCTCCGACTCTGACTCCGACTTCGTCGGAGTCATCGAAATTCGGAGTAGCTCCGAATATCTATTCGGAGTTGGAGTCGGAGCTCCAAGAAGCTCCGATTCCGACTCCGAATTTTTTTTTTTACTGTACACTTGAGCTCGAGCGAGTTGTCAAGTGCAAGTCGAGCACACGTTGTATTGAACATTGGCTCGAGCGACATGTCGAGCGGAAATCGAGCGACATGTCGAGCGGAAGTCGAGCGAACCTCTCTGAAAGAGTTCTGCTCGAGCGACATGTCGAGTGAAAGTCGAGCGAACCTCTCTGAAAGAGTTCCGCTCGAGCGCACGTCGAGCTCCGGCCTTATGTCGGAGTCAGAGTCAGAGCTCCAATTTGGCTCCGACTCTTGTCGGAGTCGGAGGTCGAAAACGAGCGACGGAGTCGGAGCCCAGCCCTATGTGCAATGCGTGTAGTGGATGGAGGTTGAAAAACATGTCAGCATGTGAAAATAGTACACGACTTGGGTGGCAAACCACGCGCCTGTCTTTAGGCGGCTTTTCCACCTAGAGTTGGAAGAGCAGTGGTTGGAAAGAATGAGTAATACTACATACAGTTGTGCAGTACATAAGTGTTGTGTAGTCGCTTTGAAAAAGAGTGAGATTCACTATTAAAAAATTAAATTTTATTCATGTAAATCTCGTATTTATTCACTTTAAATAATTACACGACGCTTAAACACTCATAACTATAACTACGAGAATAGTGGTGAGGCATGCGTGGCGATGCAATGGCCGAAAGCCCAATAGACCAAACATTCACAATCTCGTTGAGATGAGAGGGAAAAAAAAATACAAAAAACAAACAAAAAATGGAAAACTAACTAGAAAAATCTATTGTGTAATAGAGAAGGATGAGAAACCTTGCTCCTCCCTCCTTTCCGGTGGAGAGATTAGGTGGGATTTTATAGAGAGGTTGGAGTGAAGTTTCGCACTAGTTGGAGAGACAAAATAAAAAAAATAAACGAGGAAGAGTCACTTGGTGAATTCCGATAAACGGAATACAAAAAAGAGCGACCCATTAAACTTATAAAGTCTTGCACATACGAAGTTTATGGAATCAACTAATTTTGAGATGAAATAACATTATTTTAGTAAACCTGTGTCACAGACAAGCTCTAGAGATTCAACTTCCTTTGCAATTATGTGTGTAAGCTCAAACACAAGAGGGTGGCATTGGCATACCCATCTGATTTGTGTAAGAGGGGAAGGGCAGCCGAGAAAGTTGGACAGCCGCTCAGACCTTCTCGAATAAGAATAAAATGGGAAAATCTATGGTCAACAATTTGAAGTGCAGCAAGTGAACTCCTAAAAAATCCATCTCATTTGAGTTAATTGATCCTGAATCACCATAAAGAATATCCAATAAATACAAAACACTTCAAAAAGTATGAACGAAATAAATAAAGAATTGGATATAATAGCATTAGGACTTACTATATATGTTTTCCATCATGGAATTGAGCATTTTTCGCTGCCTTGAAAGTTCCCAAAAATTCAGTACCCTTCTGAAACTCACGCTCCTGCCTTGACTTGTCCCACTTGTGCTCGGTAGCCAATATCTCAATTATGCGCGGCAATGCCCGGCCAGCTGCATCAGTGTCAAGGAAAGCAAGTCGGGATCTCCTGGCAATAAAATCAACGGCAGATTCACAATATTCATTCCGAGCACAGTACGCAACCTCAGCCTCAAGAAAAGGATATCCATGGGCCAGCCTCTTCCCCAAATTTTCATTCTAAAGACCAAAAGGAGAAAAATCACTACAAAAGTTAACCACCACAACATACATGAATTAGAGTCAAAGAAACGTCCAGCACATGACTAAACTATCTGTACTATGTTTAATTATATTAGCACAGCTGAAGTTCCTGACTAGGTATAATCTCGTGTATACTTCCTATGTATTTAGGTTATGCCTATTTCAATATAAATAAAAAATCTTCTTACTTATAAAAAAAATTATATTAGCACAGCTGAATTAAAATAACAAGGCACAACCAGTTTGTTTCTCTTCATAAGAGTTACAAGGCAATCGAGTATTCAATTAATTCAAGTACATAATGAGGCTAGTGTCAGAAAATTGATGAGCCCTTTTTCTCTAAGTATCACTTCAGGACTCCTAGAACACCTGCTAAATTTTATTTTAGCATATGCTCTTTTAGTCCCCATTACAATATTTCAATAAATGACCTCTTATTGATTTATGTGGATAACTAAGGTGAAGCCTCCAGAATCCCGATGACACAATGTCTATCACTATATAAAGCGAAGTGCCACAAAAGGCGATATCATGAATCAACCAACTGAAATCATTTGGCACCGTGTCTACATTGATGTCATGACCACACAGTGCCAGATGACACCGTGTCTATAGTGATATCGTGTCTATCACCATAGACAACGATTTAAGTTTCAAACAGGTTATCAATATGCTTCAAAACAAATCACTAAGCAATAGCACAGCTCTAGTGCCAGCATATGAAGAAGTATATGTATCATCATTGAAATAATATAAAACATTTAGATCTCGTTTGGTTATACAAATGAGATGATATGAGAGTTGAAAGTTAAATAAAATAGTGTTAGAATATAGTTTTTTAATATTATTTTTGTTTTGAAATTTGAAAAAGTTGAATTATTTTTTATATTTTATTTGAGAGTTTGATAAAGTTGTAATGATTAGATGATATGAGACAATTTGTGAAAACAAACGGCCTTAAACTTCATTTCAACTTTCCCTTCATTTAGATATATAAAGGTAACCCAAATTTTGTAAAACTACAAAATGTTTTGCTAGTTAACAAAACAGCTACACAATCCGCCAAGATTATTACAAAGTCGGCAAAATCAAATTAAAAAACATGAAAAGAAAGAAAGAATCCTGTTGATACTGCATGTCAATCACATGCTACCATATCACTCATAAACATACGTTTTAAAAATTACAGCACTGCAAATTATGTATGAGACCTAGCATGTCAATAACCATATATATGTAAACTCTAGTCACCAAGCAGTGTCAAACATCATTTGTCTATAAAACAAACAAGCAAGTGATATAGACGAAGGAAAAACCAAGGCGGGAATATTATTCCATTGCTGGGATATTGATGCATCCAGTTGGCCCAAACTTATAGAAAAACTAGGCCATGAAATCTGCAATGGGGTACGTCTGCCAGGTTTGGTAATCAGTCCATGTTTTGGGAACATAAAAATGTAATTAGTGTGGTCAACAAGTCTTATATAACAGAGGCCTCAATACGTTTGTATTTATGGAATACATTAATTTCTGCCTAGAACTTGTAAGGTAATTAAACATAAGTTAGGCTTGTATTCTCGGTAAATTATGAATGAAAATCTAAGAAGGAAGACTTCTTTGACTACAGAATCACATTGCTTTATCTAAATTAAACATAAGGTAATGAAGTCCTTCAATAAAAACTCTTGACAAATTAGTGTGAACAACAAAGTCTTCAGAATCACATTGCTTTATCTAAATTTGAGCAACACTATGCTACAAATCAAACTGAGCCCGAGGGAAAAATTAGCTCTTGAAGGTCATTAAAAGCAGTACTACATCCCATTAAACACTCTTTTCTTTAGTTTTAAATGCACTTGAGCATAAACAGTATACTGCAGGAAGTGCCAGAAGTCAAGCTGCCTGATAGCTAATACAAATTTTAATCCCCTTTGAAACGCTTATAAATTGAGGATAGAAAGAAGAGTAATGATATATACACAACACATTACACAACAATGTTATAAAATGAAGGTATTTTTGTAAAATGATGTTAATTTTATAAGGTGTTTTACAAAAAGCAATAGGATGAAGATTATAGCAGAACAAACTAACCTGAGCTATGGCAGCCACTCGTTCAGCTAAAGCTCCATAAGCATGAGTCAGATGCTTTGCTGCAGCAGTGTCCATTGCACCAGGAACAATTTTGCCACCATGAGTCTTCTTCATGCGTACATACTGTTGTGTAATAACTGTAAATGATGCAGGATCCCATCCATCTCCACCAATAAGCCGCAAGTTGTGAGTTAAACAATTACTGGTCGGGCTCAGCTTTCCAGATTTTATGGCTGCATTAACAGCATCTTCTGCCATGCTGAGAGTAATTATAGTAAGCACGATATGCAAAGAAGGTGGCAGATGACTCACAGGAATTGATTCCAAGGCCTAGATCACTTTGATTCACTTCAAAATTAAGTTCACTATAATAATTTTGAATAAACTAACCATAGCACACTGACAATTACATGCTGCAACCTTAATGTATTTTATAAACAGAGTTGAAAAAACATCCAAGAGGAACCACTTTATATGAGCTCATTCTGGCGAGCCAGAATGACACCCTCCAATAAATTTAAAGAAGAAATTTCAGCTCAGCCATAACAATCTTACCTACGGTAAGTAGTCCACTTCCCACCCGTAATTGTGACCAAACCAGGAAAATCTTCACAAACAACATGATCTCTGGAGATACTCTCAGTGTTCTTCGCAGATGGATCCATTGCCAATGGGCGTATACCACTCCATGCAGAAAGAACATCTTTTCGCCTTACCTGCACTTCCAAAGCATTAGTTTCATCACCACAAGCAAAAAGAAAGGGAAAGACATCCAGATGGATTCACTAATGCCTTCGAACGCTTGTAGATTTCCCGAAACATTGATAGGGATGGGCCTTGCTAGACATAGGAGTACTTACAGAAAAGGAGTAGAACAACAAACTGGCAATAAATCTTCAAATTTTTCATTTAATTATTACAATTTTTATAAATTTTAAAACAAAACACGAAAAAAATTACAAATTTTTTTCAAATTTCAAAACAAAAATAATATTAAAGAATTATATTCAAATAATTTTTTAACTTAATAATATTTTTATTCAATTTTTTCTCTTTCTTTTTTCAAAATCTAATAAAAATCTTAACTCAAATTATTTCATAATTATTTATAAATAATTTCACTATTATTTATAGATATTTTAAGATATTCTAAATATCCAAACGAAGCCTCAATCTCTAAAATTTCAGATATCTATTAACATGTCAAAAATAATAATACAGCTAGTTTGTTAGTATGATAATGTTAGCAAAATACCCAAACCACCATAAGCCCAGTAACTTAACAAAATCCTATTAGGAGCACAACCTAACAGAACAATGCCGACTACGTTACACACAAAATTTTAGTAATATGGATGTAGGCTGTTGAAAAAAAGACGAAATTTACAAGAGAAGAGTAAAAAAAAGAAAAAAAAAAGATTAACAAACTTCTATGCTAAGTGAAAGAAGTTCAGAATATAGACACAAAAAGAAGCTGACGCTGAAAATACAAACATACCTTAACATTAAGGTAATCACTGATTGCATCGAGTATAAATTGAATTTCATCCTCATGTGGTTCGGGCAGCAAAGTAATGGGAGTGTTGGAATCTGTGGTTCCAGCAATTGTTCGTCCCAACCATGGTAACATGAAAATAACACGTCCATCCTTAGTTTTAGGAACAATCAAACCCATTCCTTCAGGTGAATAGTAATCAGGTAGAACGACATGTACACCACTGCTAGGACAGATCATAGGTCGCACATCTTTATTGGCCATTTTCCGCAAGGAATCACAAAATGGCCCGGCCGCATTGACAATTACTTTTGCATATGAATCGAACTCTTTGCCTGGTACACTTTGAAGAGCAGTAAAGATCATGTAATTAACAAAATTTAGTGACCCTCTAGCTACAAGAAACTTAGTATGATCAGTTAAAACCAATGTGTGTGCGTGCGCATGGGTCAAAGCACACGCACTTGCATTTGTCAGTGCGCAGGAAAGAGGAAGATGGGAACACAGTATGAAAAACAATGGCTTCTGGTAGAAGAAAACAATAAAACATAGCAAACGAGAGAAAGTATTATGAACTCAGAGCTTAAATCGTTTTCAGCTTCCCCTCAAAGAAACGCATTTTTTTGTGGGGGTGGGTAGTGGTTAGTGATGTTGCCAAACATATCCAGCTGACACTTGCTTAAAGAAATTTCCTTCTGTACCTGATAAATTGTTTCGAATTCGTGCCCCAATTATCCGATCACCAACTTCATCATTCAAAAATGATATTACTTCTGCATGGTTAAGCACCGCTGCACCAGCTAATGCAGCAGTGCATGCCAATCCAACATTAAGTCGTGAGTCATTCATCTGGCCATCGTAATAAACCACTGTCCCCTTCAGGTTTCTATCTTTGCCCTTCCTTGCAAGTGTGGGGAAGAGCTCACTGGACTCTTGCGCAGAATAATATCTGGACAAATGTAATAGGCGTGGTCCTGCGACCAAATCATACATTTTCAAGCCCATCCAGTAGTATACTACCTCAAACCAGTCAAAGCATGGCGTCATGCATGGCAAAGCATGACATAGGTGTGGTGCATTCTCAATTATCTGTTTACGTTCCTCAAGCGCATGGAATACCAGCATCAGTTGCCCATAGTCGAGATTAAAGACAGCTTTCTCCAAGTAACGAACTCCTAAAATTTAGTAGAAAGGAATACAAATCAACGGTTAGCTCAAAAGATAACATACAACTATATGAGACAAAATTGCAAGCAAAGTACTGCTCAATGACACGATCAACATGCCACAACTGTCTACGATAAAACATTTGTTTCGTTGGCCCCCGTGAAAATAAATTAGTCATTGAAGAAATTAATAAAATTATTTCCCTCGCAAAACCTACCCGTTAAAGCAAACATAACCACCACACTCCACATGAAACGATCAGATTTTTTAATACAACCACACACCAGTGGCATATAAATTAATCGATAACGATAAAGCATGACTCAGAAAATAACAATTAATTTTAAAAGAAGAAGAAGAGCAAAATTTGAATGGCCTGACTTTTGATGACTTTCTAGTTTCTAATACTGTGACGTAGATAATCCTCTTGTATACTTGAATTTTGCCTATTCATTATTAATAATATTATCGTTTACTTTAAAAAGAAAGAGAGAAGAAGAGCAAGTGCAAAAAGAAACCCACTTCTTTCGCGAATAGTAATGCATATGCCGAACTCAAGATGCCAAGACCATTGCAATAAATTCCAACACTAAAAAATAGTTGCAAAGGAAATAATTCTCCAATCACGAAAAGAACTTAAAACAAGGAAATCCATATTTAACGCTGAAAACAGTTCACAAACCGAGCAAAACTTATCACTTCAACTTCTCCAGTTATAAGTACTATCATCGCAAATACCAAAAGGAACCTAGATCCTAAACGGAGAACAAACCAAACACTTCCGAATTAGTAACACATCTATAGATAGATAAGCCGGTACATATACATGGTGACACAAACGTAAATATAAAAAATAAATATACATGCACATACCTCCATGAATGAGCTTTGTGGACCTCGAGGAAGTGCCAGAAGAGAAATCCTCTCGTTCGACGAGTCCCACTCGGAGGCCTCTGGTGACGGCATCAAGAGCTACGCCGCATCCGGTGGCTCCTCCGCCGATCACGAGAACATCGAGTGGGTTGGCCGCGCTGGCGCCAATCAGGGCCGACTCCTGGACCGCTCTGGCCGGAACGAGAGCGTTCGGGTCGGTGATCTTCTGCCGTAGAGCCGCGAGCTGGGAGCCAGCGCCGCTGTCGTTGGCGGATAAAGTAGGCTGATAGAGGAAAAATGCTCCTCCGGATGCGGCGGCGATTGCCGCTGCACCAAGGCGGCAGCTCAATCGAGTGGTGGCGGTCATTTGCTGTGTTTTTGTATAGGGACGACGACGACGACGACGGGGATGGGGTATAGATTCGGTCACAGAGAGATTGCCTTGGGAGTCGGTTTATAGAATTTTCTCGTTCTCTCTGCCAAAATGCCGCTGCGGTGTCAATAGTTGCGGGTTGCGGCAGTATGAAAATGACAAGATCAATCCTGTTTTGTCGGAAGCATTTTATTTTTATTTTAAAAATTATATACGTCACATTACTGATCTGATCCATTTTTATCATCAATATAATAAATGCATCATGTTTTATATAGTAAAATAAAAATAAAATAATAATATGATATATAATTTTTTTCTTTTCTCCACGCCAATATAATAAATGCATCATATCACCCGTTTTTTCTTTTATCTTTTTTTAAATCACGAACTGCTTATTAAAGATGAAAATCGGTTTGGAGAATCCACGTCATGTCTAAAATTATAATTGCAAAAAGAAAAACCAAGCGAGTTTTCAAAGGAGAAATGTTAGCCACAAAATATTTCATCTTATCGTTTTAATTTTTTTAAATTTTTATATAAAATATAAAAAAATAATTTAATTTTTTTAAAATATAAAATAAAAATTATATTTTAATAATATTTTATTTAATTTTTAATAAAATATCTTATCTTATCTAAATTGAGTAGCCAAACAATACCTAAAATAATCATGATCTATAACATTCAATTACATTGACGTCATAAGACGCTAGAGAAGGGACACATGCTCCATAATTTTCATTGCAACTTTAGAAGAGTTGGATTGCTTGACTTTTGGGTAATTTCACTCACTTGCGAAATACAAGTTGAAGTTGTGCATGTGGATCCACCACGCACTTCCCACGACTAAATACTTAGCTGCATGGCTCTGCTCGTGACTCACCGCTCAAATATTTGAATACGATGTTGCCAACGTAACGTTCCTAGCTACTAACTTTATGTCGTGAAATCTGTGAATTAACAAAACAGGTTTAAATATTATATTTTTTATTATTTAAATATACTTATTGCAATGAAATCGCTTAAACTTTCTATTATTTAAATGTTCATAAAAGGAAAAAAGATTGGTCTTTTCAATAAACTTTAAGGGCTTATTTAGTAACATCGATAAATAGTTTTTAATACAATTTCTTAAAAAAATACTTATTTTTAAATATTAGAAATAATAAATAAATAAATAATGACAAAAGAGTTGCTTGAAAATACTCAATGATAATAAATTATAAGGAACTAAACAGATCATTACCCCGGCGTATTTGGGTTGTCGTTGCAGATTCCCAAGCCCACCCATCTGTAGTCAGTGAAAGGCCTAATAACAACCTAGTAATCCCTTTCCAGCATTCCAACCTCAGACCATGTTTTCAAAGCACAAGAAACAGTGTCCAGGCCCATTCTAAGGTTTCAACCTGTCGATCACCTTCCCCTTCCAGGCTCCACGGGCAGAAAAGCGAGATTCTCAGCTCGTACAGGGGGAAATTTCGCTCCAATGGCTCAAGTTCCGAACCTAGACAATGCTCCTCTCAATCTCACGTCCCTCAGGTATACAATACCTATTTTTCTTATTTTATTTTTCTCACCTTTTTTTTTTTTTTTTTAAATGTAGTCATCCGTTGATTTTTTTTTTTTTTTTTTTTTGGGATCATATTCAGGGAACAGTCCCAGAAGGAGCTCATAAATATCCTCAAGAATGTGAGTCGCCTCGCTTTATGATTTCTATGTTTGTTTACGGAGCAAACACATGAAAATAAAATAGCCATGGGAAGCCGTGGCTGCTTTCGGTTCAGTGGAATTTATTATTTATGTATTACCGGTCGTCAACCGTTGATATATATCAGATTTGAAATCTATATTTATTTTGTGTTTTCCTATTTCATTTGGAAAGTTATAGGGTTTGAATTTGGTTAATGATCTTAAATATTGATTTGCAATTATATATTTTCTTTCGCTGAGATTTACAGATTCGAGGGAAAAAGTGCTTGATAATCGATCCAAAGCTTGGAGGCTCTCTCTCATCGATCATCCAGACGTCACTTCTGAAGGCATTCCTCTTCAACCCTACTCAGTCTTTATGTGCTATCAGGCCCTGTTGGATAGAATTTGGATATGAGAAAATCTACGCACTCAGTTACTTCGATTTGTACCTGATCGGCATATTTATTTCTCTCTTCCGTTAATTCGAGACATTCTATTGTTTTGGGAAAAAGGTCCGCAAGAATATCATAGTCCGGCCAAAACAAGCGGAGCTCGCTCAATGAATAAGCTCCCCCCCCCCCCCCCCCCCCCAACCAAAAAAAAAAATAAAAACTAGTTAAAGTGTTGCAATTTGCTGCTATTTTGAGAGATTTCTGCTAATTGAAAACAGGAACATGGGTAGAATTGCGGCATCTTTCAGCGGAGCCAATTCAATCTGACTGCACCAAAGTGGTTTTCCTTGTCCGTTCTAAGATTGATTTGATGAAATTCATATGTTCAAATGTTCATAATGATATATCAAAAGGGCTCCAAAGGGAATACCATGTTTATTTTGTCCCTCGCCGTGCAGTTGTGTGCGAGAAGGTAAACATTTGTTGGTGGTTTATCTGTTTGCACAACCTAACACAACTTTAATGCGATTAATACCCATGCGTTTAGTTTAAGTATCTTTTTTGTTATGCAGGTCCTTGAGGATGAAAAGGTTCATCAGTTGATGACTATAGGAGAGTACCCACTGTACATAGTTCCATTTGATGAGGATGTCTTATCATTTGAGCTCGATCTTGCGTATAAAGTATGGAAAGAACTGCTTTGCATAATATCTGTGGATTAATGTTAATTATTTATCTTTGGGCGTTTGATGTCTTTTTTTTTTTTAATTAAACTTTGTCTCTGAATGTTAGGAAAGCCAAGTTGATGGCGATACAAGCTCGCTTTGGCATATCGCAAAAGCCATTCACAAGCTTGAGGTTGTTTGATTCTACAAATATAATTTAGTTGATTCATGTGAAGGATGAAGCCTTAGGGTAATATTGACCTATAAAGATATAATAGGTGTTTCAAATAAAAAGGACTAATATGATTATATATACTCTTATTTATAATCCTTGTATTTATCTTAAAGTTTTGCATTGATTAGTTTTCTTTCGGAGTGATACCAAATGTGAGGGCCAAAGGCAAAGCATCGGTGCGTGTTGCAGACATCCTAAACCGCATGCAAGCTGAGGAACCGGTTAACTCACCTGATGTAATTATGCATTACTTGAAACTCCTTTGGAAGCAAACTAGCCCTAAAAATCAAAATTTTATAGTTTTTTTTTTTTATAAGTAAAAATCAACATTTTATAGTGATGTGCACTTTGTCTCCTCCACTAATTTTTTTTAAATATATATTTCAGATGGTTGTGCCAGAGATAAATACACTCATCCTTTTAGATAGGGAGGTAATGTTCGGCTTCTCCTCCTCCTCCTCTCTCTCTCTCTCTCTCTCTCTCTCTCTCCCACTCCTCTCTCTCTCTCTCTCTCTCTCTCTCTCTCTCTCTCTCTCTCCCCCACACACACACACGTCAAATGACATCATGGTAGTTGAAAATGATAATGATAATGCATATTAACCTACTGGCCTTGGAGAATTAGCCCAGTATAGTTTGTCCTAAAATAAAGCAAGTGTAACCAGCATAACTGACCCCAAGTGAAAAGTAAGCCAAAAGATGATTAAACTCAACTTTACTTATTTTAGAAAGATAAACTACCTTCCTTGTATCACTAAACCGGCATGCATAGGCAATGCTCTTGTATATGTCCCGTATACTTGGGCCTTTGTCTATTGTTATGATCAATAAGATTTTGTTTACCAATCAAATAGAAGGATAAACTTGATACTAAAAGAAATACTGAGTTACTGTTAAGAATTTTCTCACTTCAGTCAAGCTATTACATTGCTGAATTGTAGATTTATGATGTCTACGTTGTCAGATCCATGTTGTTGTCTAAAGTTAGCTATTCTTTGGCTGCAGGTGGATATGGTCACTCCTATGTGTTCTCAATTGACATACGAGGGGCTGATTGATGAGGTTAGGTGATGCTGGGGTCCCATAGTTATCCAATGTATAATTGTTGTAGGATGATAGATCATGCCAGTGGAATTGAGTGATTGATACAAATGATGCTTTATTGTTCCCCTTGATTTACTTATAAAAAAAATGTTGCTCATGATTTTCCATTGTACATGTTTAGATAGCCTGGTGAAGTCAAAAAAAAGAAAGAAAAAGAAATTGTTTCTAGGGGAATTAGGGTTAATTATACTTATAAAAAAAGGGTTATGATTTTTCTTTACAAATGTGCAATTAGGAATTTAGCTGTGTTCTTAACATTATATCTTATTTCCGAACCTCTAATTTTGTGTGAGCATCAGATACTTTTATTTTTCTTAGTGCCAAAGCTAAATCATCAAAGCTCAATCTTCTGAGAGACATTATCTTTAATACTTTCCTCCGTTGGATTGCAATGAAATAGTTATAGATTTGTTTCTGGTTATATGGATTTTGTTATAAGCTCTCTCTAATAGGTTCACTGCAGTTTCTGCATATAAATAATGGGTCCGTGGAGCTTGATGCATTGATCATGGGTGTCCAACAAGAGGGAAAAAAGATAAAAGTACCACTCAATTCAAGGTAAAAAATATTGTCTCTGCTTGATGTATCTTGCTGCTCTATATTCTTTTTAAATTAGTGAAATAATATTTGCACACCAAGATTGATTTCCGTACAGATGGCAAAACATTAGTGCGGTGCTAACGGACTAATATTTATGTTACTTTTCATATTTTTAGAGTTTTTTTTAATTCCGTATTTTTAGTGTAATTCATGTTGGTGCAGGAATTGCCAGTTTTTTTTTTTTTTTTTAATAAGTAATAAAAGATTTTATTCCCAAGAACTAGGCATAAGCCCAAGTACACAGGACGTATAAAAAGGAAATTCCTTCCAAAAACGAAAGGAAAACTAAAACAGATTCTGGAAATTATTTTCCATTACAAAAGCTTTAGTCCACAAACTCAAAGTACTAAAGAAAAAATCCCTAAGTTCTCCCAATGAACGTTCTTTGTCTTCGAAGCATCTCCTATTCATTTCAAGCCATATGCACCACATGAGACAAGAAGGAATCATCTTCCAAACACAAGCCGCATTCTTGTAACCCGTCTACCCTACCAATAAACCCACCACGTCCTTGGGCAATATCCAAAGTAAACCAGTCCGATTAAAAAGCTCACTCCACAAGAACCTGGCCACTTCACAATGAAGAAAGAGGTGATTAACAGATTCCCCATCCCTCTTGCACATGACACACCAATCAGCAATGTTCATACCTCTCCTTCTAAGATTTTCAGTTGTCAACACTTTGCCCAAGGATACCACCCAAAGAAAAAGCAACCTTGGAAGGAACTTTCACTTTCCATATGTATTTCCAGGGAAATTCACAACTCCTGTGACTGGTTAATATTCTGTAAAAAGAGGACACTGAGAACTTAGAATTTCCTGCAGGAATCCACAGCATGCTGTTCTCCCTACCTAGCATCAACTTTGAACTGTAAAGCTCTTCTAGAAAAGCCTTAACATCATCCACTTCCCAGTCATTAACATCCCCAATAAAGATAATGTTCCACTGAATATTATTATCAATGCAACAGGAAGACTTTCCTACAGCTGCATTTTGATCCCTTGCAATTCTGAAAAGAGAGGGAAAGTCCAGCTTAAGTGAAGAATTCCACACACTACAAGTCATTCCACAGGAATTGCCAGTTGTCTCAAATGATTCATTAAATATATTATTTTCCTTGGTTTTTTTCATTCTCAACTTTACTTCTTCCTTATTGTCCTGTTCATTTACTCTGGGTTGTTTGAATTTTAGTGACAAGCTGTTTAAGGAGATAAGGGATCTCAACTTCGAAGTTGTTGTCCAGGTTGATTTATTTGAACCAGTTTACAATACTTCAGATTATTGCTTATATCTCTATTTCCAAATCCTTTTCTATTGTCAGTTGTCCCTCAATTATGATAGCTATTTTTTCTTGGAATTCTATTTTCTTAGTTGCCATCTGCAGTATGATTGCAGATTCTACGTCAGAAAGCAACATCCATGAAACAGGATTACACAGAGATGACAACAACTGTAAGTGAATGGTTTAACATCTAAACTTAATTAACATTTTCGCCTATGATTGTTGCCAGCTAGAACATTTTCATGAAACTGATGTCATTACTGGAATACATGTCCCCAATATTTTCAACCAAATCTTGACATTATACTGCACGTATATATTTCAATCCTCAAAACACAGATAGTATCTCAACGCTTCCCTTTCAAGCAGTCTAACTGTATTGAAGTGTTTTCTGATGGAATGCTTTGTTATTCACAGACGCAGACGGTTTCTGAATTAAAGGACTTTGTAAAAAAGCTAAACTCATTGCCAGAAATGACTGTAAGTATTTTCCCTTTTTTTTTTCAAAAAAAAATTGATACCTAGTAATGGCATTTCCAATTGATTTGATTTGCTGTAAATTATTGCATTAGAGACACATAAATCTTGCTCAGCATCTGTCGACATTCACATCAAAGCCATCATTTCTTGGGCAACTTGACATGGAACACACAATTGTTGAGGCAGAGAGCTATGACATGTGAGCTGAATTTATACTCTTTATCTCTAACTTTTGACAACCTAACATGTGTGTTGCTTTTATCTTTCACTTATCAAAAAAAGTGTTGGTTTTATCTTTTCATCTATGATATATGTGAATAGACTCGACTGCAAAAGCATGCTTGTTTGCTTTTATAGTTGGAGTGTAAGTGATTTACTCAAATTTCACTACTAAGAGTTTTTGTTCTGCTAATATCATGTTTAACTGATAAAAAAAATGTTCTTCTGATATCATGTTTGGTTTATTTAACAATTACCTTCTTGTTTGCTATCTCAGATAACACCTTTCTGTTCCTGACAGTTGTTTGAATTTCTTTTTTTGATAATTAATAAGAATTTTGTTATCACAAACAGGCATAGCCCAGGTACACAGGAAATATACATAGGAAATACCTACTACACTCTAGAAAACAGGAAAACAAAAACAGAAATAGATTCAGTACATTCTCATAATTCCTTTCAAAGATCTTAGCCCACAAACTCAAAGTAGGAAAGAAAAAGTTTTGAAGATCTTCAAAAGAGTGCTCCTTGTCTTCAAAACATCTCCCATTTCTTTCCAGCCAAAGACACCACATTAAACACAAAGGAATCATTCTCCATCTGGCAGCAACCTCTTTCCTCACCTCACAACCCTGCCAACATGCAAGAAGCTCCACAACTTCCTTAGGCATCACCCGAAATAAACCTATCCAACCAATAACCTCATACCACAAAGAGTTTGCCACCTCACAATGTAAAAACAGATGATTTACAAATTCTTCATCCTTCTTGCACATGAGACACCAATCGGCTATACACAAACCATATTTTTTAAGATTTTCCATAGTCAATACTTTCCCTAGAGCAACCACCCAACTGAAGAACGCCACCTTTGTAGGTACCTTCACGCTCCAAATGCTTTTCCATGGAAATACACAGTCAACATGACAATTAAGCACCTTATAATAAGAACTGATTGAAAACCTGAAATTTCCAGTATCGTCCCACATTAGCCTATCCTTTCTTCCCTGTATCACTTTTGAATTATAAATCCTTCCCAAAAAGTCTGATACAACATTAACTTTCCAATCATTTGGATTTCTAATAAAGTCAATATTCCATAAAATATTATCATTCGTACATTGAAGATAATATGCCACAACAACATTTTGATCCCTTGCCAGCCTGTAGAGAGATGGAAAATCTGATTTAAGAGTTGATTCCCCACACCAAATGCCATGCTAAAAGAAAATCCTCTTCCATTCCCCCACCTTAAATTTAATATGTTTAGAAAACTCCCCCCCAACCTTTCCCAATAAACTTCCATAAACTCACTCCATGCACTCCTCTAACTTCTTTAGAACACCAATCCCCCCACCCATTCTCATATTTTACTGCAACAACATTCTTCCCTAAAGCATCTCTCTCTTCATGATATCTCTAAAGCCATTTTCCAAGGAGTGCTTTATTAAACATTCTCAAATTTCTAACCCCCAATCCTCCACAAAAAACTGGTGGACAAACATTGTTCCAACTAACCAAATGAAACTTTTTTTCCTCTCCTTTTACTCCCCATAAGAAATTACGATAAATATTCTCAATTCTCTTAGCAACCCCAGCCAGCAAAGGGAAAAGTGAAAGAAAATAAGTGGGAAGATTAGATAAAGTATTCTTTATCAAAGTAATTCTTCCCGATTTAGACAAATATATATTTTTCCATCCAACCAACCTTTTCTCAATCTTCTCAATCACCCCATCCCAGATCAAAACAGATTTGTGAGAAGCACCCAATGGAAGACCAAGATACTTCATCGGCAATGAAGCAATCTTACACATCAAAATATTAGCCAAATCTGAAATATTGCCCACAACACCCACATGAACAATTTCATACTTGTTCAAGTTAATCTTTAGGTCCGAGACAACTTCAAAACATAACAACAATGCTCTCAAAGTTCGAATATGTTCTTGGTTGGGCTCGCTGAAAATCAACGTGTCATCGGCAAAAAGAAGATTAGATAATTTAATGCTATTCCTTTCCTTTTTTCCCACCTCAAAACCCGACAAGTGCCTTCCTTCGACCGCTACTTCCAACATTCTACTCAACACATCCATGACAAGGACAAAAAGAAAAGGAGATAGCGGATCTCCTTGTCTCAAACCACGTGAACTATTAAAGAACCCAACTGGAGTACCATTCACCGAAATGGAAAATCTCGACGTCGACATACACCATTTCTCCCCAAAGCCATATCTCCCAATCAAATACAAGAGAAAATCCCAACTAACATGGTCATATGCTTTTTACATGTCCAATTTAATCAAAATACCATATTCATTAGATTTAATTCTACTGTCCACATATTTGTTAGCAACTAAAACCAAGTCGAGGATTTGCCTCCCTCTTACAAAGGCATTTTGCTATTTCGAAATAATTTTTCCCAACACCACACTCATACGATTAGCTACCTTAGAGATTATCTTGTAAATCCCATTCACCAAACTTGTAGGCTGAATATCTTGCATCTCCACAGCTCCTACCTTTTTGGGAATAAGTGCTATAAAAGTAGCATTTAAACTTTTCTCAAATTTCATAAATGTATGAAATTCAAGAAAAACCTTCATAATATCATCCCGCACTATATCCCAACAAGATTGAAAGAAAGCCATAGAAAAACCATTCGGGCCCGGAGCCTTATCCCTTGCCATTCCTCTAACCACATCAAGAACTTCATCCTCATCAAAAGCCCTCTCCAACCCATCTGCACTTGCTTGTTCAATGGAGTAAAAAAGCAGTCCATCAAGCTTTGGCCTCCAAGCATATTCTTCACTGAACAGCTTCTCATAAAATTTGACAATGTGATCCTTAATGACTTCTTGATTTGAAATGATGTTATCGCCATCATGAAGAACCTCGATAACATTATTTTTTCGATGGAAATTCGCCATACGGTGAAAAAATCTCGTGCACTTGTCACCTTCTTTCAGCCAAAGAACCCGAGATTTTAATGCTTTAAGTTTACCAGCTAGTACAAAGCTCGGAGTACCAGAAAATGAGTATGAAGACCACCCTGACCTCACCCTATCCACAAAAACCTCTGCCTCCAACCACATATTTTCCAATTTAAAATACCGTAGCCCACTAAAAGTGCTCCCGCTCTCCAGCATAATAGGATAATGGTCAGAGCACATTCTGGATAACCTTTTCAACCTCAAATAAGGAAAACTAACCTCCCAAGAGGCTGAAACCAGAAATCTGTCCAGCCTAGACCAAGCCCTTCCATTGGACCATGTAAAATCCCCACCAACCATCGGTAAATCGATCAAACCAAGCTTAGAAATCAGATCAGAAAATTCATTCATAGCATGAGAGAAATAATTGTCCCCCACTCGCTCACTAGGGAACCGTATAATGTTGAAATCCCCTCCAAAACACCAAGGAACATCCCAACAATAATAAACACCTGCCATTTCATCCCATAAAAAGCTCCTACTATTATCCACGTTTGGACCATAAATCCCCGCAAAAGCCCATTCAGATCCGTCATCCCCACTTTTGAAATGGCAAGTAACCATAAACAGGCGCTTATGGATATCCCACTAATGGGAAGGCCTTGTGGAAGTTTGTCATTGTTGCACAGGTTGGGGAAGCATGGGGTGATTGGTGCTTGAATGAGGTATGCGGCTCACATGGGGTAGGTTTGTGGAAAAACATTAGGAAGGGTTGGGAGACTTTTAGGAGACATACACATATTGTGGTGGGCGATGGCTCTTCAGATTTTGGCATGACAAATGGTGTGGTGAACGTTGTCTCAAGACACCTTCCTTGCCATATTTGACGAGTAAAGGATGCAGCGATAGTGGACCTTTTGGCTTTTTCTAGTGGTTCCCTCAATGGAATGTGGACTTCATTAGGGCAGGCCAAGATTGGGAGTTGGAGGTTATTTCAGACTTCTATGCGGCACTGTATTCCGTATGTATGATCAAGGGCACTATGGATAGGATGTTTTGGAGCCCTTCCAAGAAAGATAAATTCACGGTCAGATCATTTCACAAAGTTTTATCGAACCCAGGTAGGCTCACATTCCCATGGGAAAGCATCTGGTAGACCAAAGCTCCTTCAAAAACAACTTTTTTTGTTTGGACAGCAGCTTTGGACAAAATCCTCACGACATATAATCTAAGGAGATGTTGATTAATGGTATTGTACTAGTGTTACATGTATAAGAAAGATGGTGAATCAGTTGATCATCTGTTTCTACATTGTGAGGTGGCCAGGACCATTTGAGCTGATTTTTTTACAGGACTTGGTTTATCATGGGTCATGCCCGGCAGATTGGTGGACTAGCATGCTGGAGAGGCCTTCGAGGGAATTCACAAGTTGCAGCAATATGGAAAATGGTCCCCATATGTATGTGTTGGTGTATTTGGCGGGAGCGAAATGATAGAAGCTTCAAAAACCAAGAGAGAACACTGGAGGAGCTGAAAGTCTTTTTCCTTAAAACATTGTTTTCCTTACTTTCTTCTTTCAGTTGTAAATTATAGCTAGGTACTTCTCATGTATACTCCTTGTGTACTTAAGCTTTGCCTATTATTATGAATAAAACTTCTTGATTACTGATAAAAAAAAAAGCAACCATAAACTCCCCCACATAATGATCTACCATCTCCACTAACCTCCTATCCCACATAACTATAATACCACCCGAAGCCTCTTTCGAAACTAATTCAATCCATCCCACACTTTGACAGTTCCATAAGTTGTTCACAATTGATTGATTAACCAGCTTCAACTTGGTTTCTTGGAAACAAATAACATCAGCTCTCCACTTTCGGGTCATATTCTTAACCCGAAGACGTTTTCTATTGTCGTTCAGCCCCCTCACATTCCAAGTGATGATTGTTGGTTTCATGGATGACTATAAACAACCCTCTCCTTGCCTTTATCTCTAAAGGCACTTCCACTCTTTGTATTATAATTAATAGAGGACGATAACCTTTTCAATTCCCTCTCCTTCTTTTGAGAGGATCTAGCCAAATAAGGTTGACCGGCCTCTATGACTATCAAGAGTGCTCTAAATTGTTCTTCATATTTGGCACGAGATTCCCACACAATCCTTGATTTCATCCACTTTCCTCATCACTCAATCGGATGAGGAATTGGGCCAATCAATTCCTGGAAGGATAGAACACAGTGGATTAGGGTCCATTTCATCTTCAGACTCCCTCTGCTCACCTGACTCACTTGCCTCTACCTCCTTCTCCCCTTCAAGAACCATCAACATCTCAGAATTAGACCTATGGGTGCAAGGGACCCCAGAAACAAAATACTCGATGGACCTAGTGACATCACTGTTTGATTCCACATCTCCCTCCACCACAACAACCCCCTCTGAAACCTTCTCAATGCCTCCAGAACATATCTCAGTAGGAGTCAATAACGACTGAGAAAAGAACCTCCCAAGCCAGAGATGAGAATCTCCCTTCTGAACATCAGGCTTGGAGGAAGGCAACAAATTCCCCTTCGCCGGAGTTGATCTCGCCACCTGAGTATCCTCAGAGAGATCGACTACCACCGTCGTCACTTTCTGTGAAGGAATCGCATCATCTTGAGCCGTCTAGGGTTTATTCTGAGACTCCTCAAAGTTCCGAATCTTAGATCTGAGCAAAAGAACAGTCGCCGTAGGATTAGCCCCAATTGGAGAGCCTCTCGAAGACTCGATTGTCGTCGTTGAGCCTACCTGTGACGACAATGTGACTATCGGGGCCACCGAGCCCTTGGGATTCTCTGACTGCGACGAAACAACCCTCTCCTTTGACGTGTCCTCCCTCTTCTCCGTCGCCGATGGGTCCTCTGCCTATGATGAGACCTCCGACACCATCTGGGGCACTATTGAAGGGTACCCACCTATCGATGGGCCTGCAAGAGTTGGGTCTCGTCTCCTCCAGACTGGGCCAGCCTGTTTCTTGGTGTTTAACAAGCTCATGGGATGTGGCCCATATCCTGGACCCAAGCCCAGGATTGCCTTTCTTTTGTCTCTTGTTGGGCCCCCTTTGACTCCTGTAACCAAACCCATTTCCTGGACCATTTGGCCCTTTGAAAGCTGCCTTTCTTTAATTAGGCCAGATTCCTCCACATTGAAGCCCATATCGACACCCCTTTCCTCCAAGCCCACTCCAACAGCTCTTTGCTCCTCTTCACACCGTATTAGAAAGTCCACTATGTCTTGAAGCATACATACCTACTCCTTCACGTCTAGTAGCGTGCTGTGTACGTTCCCCTCTGCCAGGCCGACAGTAGGCCTACCACCGCCACCCTCTTGCTGCACAGTTCCTATCCCTATGGTACGATGATCTCTGCCATACCCCTGTCCATTACCCAGACTTGCAGAGGCTCTTCTTGGGACTTCTCTAACACTGCTACCTCCACCCTTGTCACTGGGTTGCACTGGCTTCGAAGTTACCTCCAAAGCCTCCCTATAGGAACGGTGTTGCAGCTGAGGCACCACCACCATAGGTACTCTACCCCTGTTACAGTTTAGTCCTCTTCCTTTGTTTACAAAATCCCACAACGCCTCCATCATCCTTCTCCATCCCTTCACCTCCACCCCCTCTAGTACGATGATGAAACTGCGCCTACTACCACCACCGTATTCCACTATAGCCATGTATCGGCTGCGGATATTAGAGCACCTCTATGCTATGAAGCTGCAATTCCCTTCCCATACCGTGGTGTAGAAATCCTTTGTTGCACCCTCCAAACAATCCTACAGTGCTTTGGCAAGCCACTGCACCGTGGACAACCCCATTCTCACCTTATTCATCACCTTCCAACTTCTCTCAATAATGAGCAAGGAACCTCCTTCCCTTGAAAAAGAAAAAACCTTCGATTCTATCAGTAAGTGTTTAGTAGACCCCATTCTATTAACTAGCCAACTCACAACCCCATTCTCAACTTGGTTAGATTATACTCCTATCAGTGCAATGGATGCCTATTCCAAGGGCTGCCATCAGCTTCAGATATGAGAAAACACTATTACCATATTAAAAATTAACTCCGAAGGTATAAGGATGTTGTGGGAGGGGGCAGCTAAGAAGGTGAGGGGCGAACAAAACTGGTTCATGAATTTCTACTAGTGGAAACTTCTTTTCTACTTGAAAAATATAAATTGCTTGTCTTCTATGGAGTGCATTCTGAACTATCTAGCCACTCTGCTAGGCTACTTGTATCTCACTGCAAAATTCTATCAGGTGTAATTTTCCCTTTCCTCTCTTTAATTGACGATAATACCAGCTCTGAATTGGACTACTTGTATCACATGGAATAACTGAGATGGCACTTCTCTTGAGCAACTATATCGTTTATCTTGCTCTGTGCATTTCTTAATTATTCTGAAGATTTATTCTTTCCAGTCTCACATATGTATGGTTTATGGATTGGCAGTCCCCTAGATCCTAATCTAATGCATGAAATCAATGCAGATGCTTTGAGTATATTGAAGAAATGATCCATAAGCAGGAGCCTCTTGTCAATGTTCTACGTCTTCTCATCTTATTTTCTGTTACAAACTCTGGGTTGCCTAAGAAGCATTTTGACTACTTGAGGCAAGGACAGAATGTTTTATGTATTCCTTTTAATTCCTCGGGATCTACAATATAGCAAATGTTTCATTTTCATTTTTTTAACTCGGTCTAGGAGAGAATTACTCCACAGCTATGGATTTGAGCACATGGCCACGCTGAATAACTTAGAGAAAGCTGGATTGCTGAAAAAACAGGTATTACCATTTACCTTTGTAATCTAGCATTTTGTGTGCCAATGTTGGATTCATGGTAACATAATCTGATCCTTGCAGGAGACAAAAAGCAACTGGCTGACAATCAAACGCGCTCTGCAACTTGTGGTTGATGACACTGACACAGCAAAGTATATTTCTTCTTTGGTTCTGCTTCCTAAGTGAAAACTGTGATGATGGAATGTGGTTATGGCTGGTTTTTCTTTAGCGTGTTTTACGGGGCATATCGATCTCTCTCTATCTCTATCTCTCTTACATATTTTAATTTACTCTTACTGAATCTAGGTACATAAAAGGTTTTTGTAGTTTTCCTTTTTCTATTGTAACAGTGTTAATATTCTTGCTAACTCGTTTATTTCTTATGTAACAGTCCCAATGATATTGCCTATGTATTTTCTGGATATGCACCTCTTAGTATTCGTCTCATTCAGCATGCCGTTCGATCTGGATGGTGAGGTTGATTCTTTATTTGCAGTTTCTTAGAACTTATTGTCAGTTTTGATTTTCCTGGTCTTGAATAGTGTCGGTACTATATTCCTAAATTGTTGAGTTGACTTAAAAAGGAAAAAAAGACCCTAAAATGTTAATAAGTTTAGAAATTAAGCAAGCTCGATTTGATGTGGTACAGCCTCTGCCTTAAGGCCTGTAGCAGACAAGCTTTTCATGCTTTCGGCTGTGGAATAATCACAAGCCTCGTAGCTATGCTTTCGTCTGTGAGATCTAAGGCTGCGCTACCATTTCGCATGTCAGCTTAGTCTTTCAGTTTTGTGTCTGAGCTGAGTTTCCTTGTTAGGCAAAGGTTTAAGATGTTTGACATCTGACCTCATGGCACCGGAACATGGCCATAACATGGTCTCGATCCACTTCTTACTCTGCTTATTTTGGTGTCCATAGAACTGCATCTGGTCAAGAAACCATTACATCACTGACTACAATTGTGGGTCCATCCATGCATAAGTCAAGAAACCATTTCTTCAATGACGACAATTGTGGGTCCATCCATGGGAGAAGTCAAGAAACCATGCAAACAATGACTACAATTGTCTTGACTGGTCTTTAATTTTTTTTATGAATTTGCGTCTTATGGGCAACTTTATCTTTCTTGAAAGTGACCATTTGACCCTTCAGGCGTCCTATAGAAGACATTCTGAAGCTACTACCAGGACCACATTCTGAAACGAAAAGAGTAAATTTCTCCCAGTTTTATTGGCTAATTTATTTTTTCTTCAGTCGATCTCTCCAGCTTTTCTTTTCTTTTCTTTTCTTTTCTCCTTGAAATTTAAGTTATTCTGGTAAACCAACTATCTTACAGGGCAGATTCTCAAGCAGTCCATCATTTGACACGTTGCAGGGAGCTTCAGCCAATATAGACAGGTATGTTCCACTGGCCTGGCAGCTAGGATTATGCCTAACTGATATTCTTGTGATGGGTTGTTTTTTGGGTAGTGATGGATAGTCCTTTAATTGCGAGAAACCAATACAGATGCTGGAACACACTTCTGAGGGTGCGGTGTACAGGACCAGGGTTTACTCTGCAGGGGTGGGTCCGAAGGGCCCTGCCTTGGAGAGGTTCCCCGACATCAAAAAAAAAAAAAAAAAGAAGAAGAAATATTGGAAATTTAGGATCATAGGAGAATAAAATTCCTTAAGTCTATAGGTTGGCTCAAGTGGTAAGAATCGTCTTGGTGGTATGCTTCCTCCAGGTCTAAAGTTCGAACCTTTGAGTGCAAACTTCTAGGGGTCATTGCAGGGAATTTCTTCTTGAGTTACCCAAGGTGCACTTGTAGAAAACTCCTTGCTAATAGCCTATGTACCTCTGGGATTAGTCAGAACTTTGTTCTAGATACCTGGTACCAGTACAGAAATAAAAGAAATTACTTATCTGTTGATTGTTTCTTAGATGTATTTTTCCCTGATAAATAGTTTTAAAAGATCATTTTCATATAGCTGAAGCAGTTACTGCCAATTTTTTACTGCAAAAGTAATTTTCAAATGCATATAATGCCATCTCATTTCTTTATTGTGAGTCTGTGACATGTCAACATATTTCAGAGCTGCTGATGGTAGGCGCTCCCTAGTTCTTGTTGTCTTCATTGGAGGTGTAACATTTGCGGAGATATCTGCCCTCAGATTTCTCACTGCTCAGGTATGTAAAATTTAGTACATGTGGAATCCTCTAATTGCAGTTGATAATATTGGTTCATATAATTAATTCTACAATTCATACACTTTTTTCTCGCAAACTTCAAAATTGCATGACTGACCATCTTCACGAAACCTGTTGCAACGATGTTTATTTTTCTCCGTATTTGTAGGTTTCTCTAATGTTTGAGAGTGTCATTTGTTCTTGCAGGAGGGGATGGCATACGATATGATCATTGGGACGACCAAAATTGTCAGTGGCCATACCTTAGCTGAAACATTTGTGGAGAAATTGGGTTGAGGCGTAGAATTTTGTTTGTTTATTTGTTCTTTTTGTAAAGCTCTTGGGCTATGAGAGTGGAAATTTAGTGTTGTCGAATGATTTTCGGCCCATGTCGAGAGTTTGTTGTACTGATGATATATTTATTAGCTTATGCGATTAATTTTTACCGTCTTTCCTTACATAGTAACATATTAATCCTAGATAGAGCGGGCAAATGTTGCTCAATTTTTTTTTTTTTTTTGTAAAAAATTGAGATCTATTATTAAAAAATTAATTTTCTAATCATATAGATCTTGTATTTACTAACTTTTCTTCAAGAGATTACACAGCCCTAGCTAAGGGTGCAAATCGGTCGGTCCTATCCGGTTCGGAGATGGATTAAACATTTTTGGTTCATCATTTTCCCGAACTTGTAGCTATCGGTCCAGTCCGTTCGGTCCGATCTAATTATTTTTTTATTTTTTAAATTAATTAATAAAAAAATTATTTAAAATATTAAATTAAAATTAAGTGACTTATTAATATAGATTATGTAACTAACTAAATAAAAAAATATTTTATATGGTCAAGGATAATAAATTATATGAAAATTACATTATTAATTTATATAATTACTATATAATTAGTTAATTGATATTATATATTAGTTAATTGATAGATTAACAAGTGTTAATAATATATTTAAAATTTTATATTGTTAATGGTGATAAGTTAGATGAAAATTACATAATAAATTGTATACTTATTATATAAATAATATATATATAATATATTATTATTTTTTTTTTCATTCCATCCGATCTGGGGTGGAAAAGCTCTAGATTAGGACTGGACTAAAACTTTTCGATCTTTTAAAACATGGATCGAGATTGACTGGTCTCAATCTTGGTTGAATAAATATAGAGCTATTTTAGACCATCACCAAAAAAAAAAAAAATTTGACAGAAATATTCTTAATAAAAATATTTTTATGCAAAAAATCTATAAAAATAGTTTGAGGAGTGACTGTCAAAAATCATAGTTTAAAAGTGATTACGATGGTAGTTTGAGGAGGTTTTGTGCATATTTTCCCCTAATTTAAAATTATCTAAAAGAATTGAGTATAAGTGGGAAAATAGTTACCCATTTAACATTTTCAACTAACTGGATAATATTCATTTAGGTTGCATTTAGATATTGAACTGAGTTGAGTTGAGATAATAAAATATTATTATAATATTATTTTTTAATATTATTATTATTTTTAGATTTGAAAAAGTTAAATTATTTATTATATTTTGTATTGGGATTTGAAAAAGTTGTAATGATGAGTTGAGATGAGTTAAAGGTTCCAAACAAGCCTAAAGTGAAAAGTGAAAGATCCTTATTGTTGTTGTGAGTACATTGTAGTCACGATAATCCTTGCAAAAATTCACGTTTATAATTTTCACTGTAACAAACACAATAAAATCACATGATACTGCGACATTGACTTAGTTCGAAGTATACAAGAATATGAAACTCAAAATACATTCTTGATTACCATATACAAACAAAAATAAATTTTGATGAAGCAAGTTTGACAGCGTTAAGGGTGTACCTCGTTTTTCCAGTTTCTCTTACAAAACCCGAGTATGGTTTGAAAATTTTCTGAAAATGTTCATGTATGCTGCCCCTTGCAATGCTGGTTGGATTTTTAAAAGAAGTATTTTTGATGATCTGGGGGCGAACTGTCTGATAAACAACCAACCCATTTTTGACACCCGATACACGCCATCTTTGATGTTGATACATAGCCCGCAAACATATTTCTTTGTGCACAAAGACCCAGCCAGTCGATGAAATGATGATGTGTACATTTGTATACATTTTGGAAAAGTTTTCCTGCACAACCTTATGAAACATATCTAGGAACTATACTTTCTCCATGCCAACAACGCACCAAAAGACCACAAGAACACTTGGAATTTTATGCTTCGACAACCACTTCAACTTGATGGAGGAGTTCTAAAATATTTCCAGCTTTTCTCTTGGCCCTGTCAGTACCATTCTCTGACAGTTGCTTCAATGCCTCTTCTGCACCATGCTCCCTGGCTAGTTTCAACTGCTGCAAATCACCCGTGCATAGAGACCACAATACTGCTGCGGCATTCTCCCGATTGCGTGGGGAACCAGTTCTTATAAACTCCACCAAAACAGGGATTGGCTCACCTTGACCAATGGCTATCTTCCCTTCGAAATGGCTTGCAAGAATCGCAAGGATTGCTAGTGCTTCGTCGACCATCCCACTTCCAGCATCCTTCAGCAACCTCATCAGTGGGGCCACAATACCAGCCTTCACAGCTCTTGACTTGTTCCCCTGATAGATTGAAAGATTGAAAATAGCAGTGGCAGCATCCTTCTTCCCTCTTGGAGTCCCCTCACATAGCAACGTTATGAGAGCTGGGATAGCCCCTGCTGCTCCTATTTTGACCTTGTACTCATCTACTACAGATAAACTGAAAAGAGTTGCAGCTGCATTTTCCCTAGCTTCCATGCTTCCATTTTTTAACACCTCTACTATATCAGGAATGGCTCCTGCATTTACAATAGTTCCCTTGTTACTGTCATTGATGGAAAGGTTGAGAAGTGCTGTAACAGCATGCTCCTGTGTTCGGGGATCTGAAGAGGACACTAGGTCTGCAAGAAGTGGTATGGCTCCTGCTTCAGCAATACATACTCTATTATCTGCATTCCTCTTTGCAAGCAACCTGAACTCACCAGCAGCTGCTCTTTTCTGTTCTGGATTCCCAGTTGCCAGTTTTTCCAATAACTCATTGACAGCAGCACGATCACAGTCTGAAACTTTGCATCCGGATTTCTTGCTTTTACAATTTGCTTGCTTTTTTGGAAGCTCAACGCCATTACTCTCACACCATAAAGCAATCAGACTTTTCAAAACGTAGTTAGGAGTTAGGGCCGTGTGCAACAGTGTCTGCTGTGTCTTGGGACAGGTTTTATGTCCTGCATCAAGCCATTTCTGAATGCTGGACCTTTCATAAGTCTGCAAAAGAAACATAAAGACAAAAAAAGGACATTAATAATCGACATTGAAATAGATGAGTAGTTGTAAACTCAAACTGGGTATGCAGCTGCCAGGTAATACCTGTCCAGTAGCAACAATCACAGGATCTTTCATCAGCTCAAGAGATATTGGACATCTGAAATCATCTGGGATAACAGGAGATCTGTGCTTAATCAATCTCATTTCACCCTCAGAGGTGTCGACTTGTGGATTTGCCATCTGTACCCAGTCTTTTATCTTCTTAAACAATGATGACATTTCTTCAAAGCTGTCTCTTGGTTCTATATCACTCGAGATAACCAATTCATGGAATGCAAGTGACTCTTTCTTAACATCATTGATAGTCTTGAGATACAGCTTTTCAGAAAGTCTTTTGATTATTGCCGGGTCCAGGTCTTTTTCTTTCTGTGCTATGGCTAAATCCATGTCCAATTGAAAATCAAGGGAGTCCATTTTTCCTTTGGCTCTTTTGAATTGAGCATGTACTAGTTCAATCTGAAAGAAATCAAACATGTCCTACCTACTGTTAAAACTTTCCAAATCTGCTGTTCCATGGTTTGATACTAAATGTTACTTTCCTTAAGAAGTCAGGAATGATAAATATTTTGGATACCATTTAGTACAAGTACTTTCTCTCTCCCTTGAAACTTTAATTATAAGAGTAGGACGCTGTGGGACTATACACTGTTATTTAGCACAAGAATGTATGCATTTAATTCTCTCCAAGATAAGATGGGTTGTAAAAGTACCTGTTCGCGGACCTCCTCGGATATATTAAGGTTATCATAATGAATCTCGTTCAATGCTGCTTCAATTTGTTCCGTTACATGGTGGAACTTCTGTGCAATCTTTTCCCTTTGCAGAGCCTGTGACAAGCATGACATTGCGTACCTCAAATCAATGATTTAAACAGACGAATTCGTTTGAGAAACAAGAATATTAATGAGCTAGATCACAATAAATGACTAACAATGCCGATGCCATTCGTTTCAAGTACAGAGGCAACCATAGACACCATGCATTTTCATCGATACTTAGAACTTATTCGACATGTATGCTCTTAAAGCGCATACATGAACGCATTTTTCTCCAATAAGAAAAACATCGGATTTGCGAAATTAATCTCCCAACATGTACAATAAATTCATACATACATACATGTATGTATGTATATTGACAAAGAATTTGAATCTTGGATATGAAGATGATTCTTTTGAGGTTGCCGAATGGAAAAGCGAACTTAAATTTTCCCTTCTTATCTTAGCAAACGAAAACAAAGAGAAACACAATCGGTTCAGTATCCGTCCTTTCTCCTTCGCTTTCACCCGTTTTCTAAGTGGCCAAACGGAAAGAAATTAAGTGCTAGGGATACCTGATAGAGCTTGCTCCCTCCGTTCACCGAACGGAGAAGCTCTATAGCTGAATCCAGAGCCAGTCGCAGGAGTTCTAAGGCCTTGACCTCATCTTCGCGGAGCTCTTCCTCGCTGTCCCTCAATTCCTCGAAGAGAGGACTCAGGAGCTTGACTCTCCGAACCAGGTTCCCGTACATCTTCTTGCAGACGTTTCGGCACTCGGGCAACTCCGAGATCGCTTTAACAGATTCGGCGAGACGAGTCAGAACCGAGTCATCCGGATCCTCGGTCGGCCCCATGCCGGTCGGCCCGATCAAAGCCCGCAAATTGGGCAGGAAACTATAAGAAGGAAACGAGAGAAATAACTCCTAGAACTTGAGAATTAGATTGAATGTAGGAAGAGAATGGGATTTGGCTGATACAAAAAAAATAGAGAGACGGAGATCGAGATTGGTTGGGAAATGGTGGGGATTGGAAATTCAGAACCGCCTATAGATTTTGCAGAGGAAGATGGGGTGTTGCCTGTGAGATGAAGGGAGGGAGGAGAAATAAAAGGTCAAAGAGATATGTAATTGAAGTTAATAATATTTTTTAGAATAATGTAGTTAATAATATGATAGAAATTAAAGTTTGGAATAATGAGTGAGAGAGAGAGAGAGAGAGAATTGGTCATTCAAATCTTTGTTTAGCGTTGCCTTCCGACTGTTTTGGCCAGGTTGCCTGAGGGAATTATCTCATTGTGACAAAATTATCCTTTGCTTTCACGTGTCCATGTTTGTTTTTTTTTTTTTTTTATTTAAAATTTTGTTATATTAAATCATATTTATGTAGTAGGTTTCAAATTCTAGAACTCTATTTTAGAAATTAAAAATTATGTGAATCAAGTTACAAGTCTTTTAGCATAAATAAGTCATTTCTTAATGCTACCATTATGTATGTATTTTGTAATTTTTTTAATCAAATTCTCTATTTCTTTCTATAAATAAACAGCATTAGCATATACCAACCTTTCGGGACGAAGGGTATTTCCGACCTTAGGAGAAAACCAATCATGTGGACCAGGCAACTTTGCGCGTTATCATCAACGCGTTCATTTCCTTACGGTGCAGAATTGTCAATTGGACGGTCGGGATCCTTCCGAGAACCAACTCGAAAGCCTTTGGTCCCGCTCGATTTGCTCTGATATCGGATTGAAATATTCTCCATAGGTTGAGCTATTCCTGGTCGGATACTGATTTCAAATCAAAGATTCACATGCACCATTTAATACTAAATTTAATTAAGCTGCAGTTTGAATAATTTTTTAAAATTTTTATACAAAATATTATAAATAATTTAATTTTTTTAAATTTTAAAATAATAATAATATTAAAAAATAATATTTTATTCAACTTTCAATTTTCATATCAATTCATCTCATCTCAATTTAATATACGGCACCTAAATATTTTTTCAAACTTATTTTAAAATAAGAGTTATGTTATTTACAAATTTAGTTAGTAAGGATAAATTATTTATTAGGAGACTCGTTACATTCATAAAATATCAATATTTTTTTTTATTTTAATGTTCATAAATATATTTATATTCATAAAATAATATAAAATTTTATTTGTATCTTAAATTTTATTATTTTCGATCGACGTCATTTATAAGTGGCTACACCTTTCTAAAACAAAGAAAGAAAGAAATCCGCATATAAAATTATTTTAAATATTTTATTTCAACAAATACGGTAAGAAATAATAAAAGTTAAGATGAATAAAGTATTATTTTATAATCATGACTGATTTGGTTATACAAAATTAAATTATCTTATCTTATTTTATATAATTCTTATAATTTTTTTAAACTCTTACAAAAAATGTAATAAATAATTTATTTTTTAAAGTAAAATTAATATTAAAAAATTATATTATAATAATATTTTATTTTATTATTAACAAAATATTTTATCTAAAATACATAATCAAACGAGATACATACCTCTAAATTAGTACGAATGTTTAAAGAACTTGAGATACGATAAAGTGAATTTTTATTATTTTTCAAATGAAGTGAGTTTGATTTAATTAGTACTAGAAGTCATATACCGGTGCAGATGAAATTATAACAAGAATTTAGCATAGAATAATAATATATATATAAACCTTAAATACATAAATTTTTATAAAAAATTATATTTCATCGTAAAAAGTTTATTTATTTTTATAATTGGAGCCTCTTTCGCTGATATTCATCACACTTGCCGCCGGCCCGCCAGGCAACCGGGTCAGATGGGACAGATAGAAGCCATCAAGTTGCTGACACGTTAGGCTGGGTTTGGTCAACATCGTGTTTAAAATGGCGCCCACAGCACTTGACAAAACACAACGAGAATATTGACTTTGCCAAGTAGACAAAAGCAAATGGACGAAATTATAAGCCAAGGCTTTTATTCTACGTAAGTTTAATTGGTAGTCTCTTTGTCTGCTTTCTGCACTTACTTTAGTTGTTATTATCTTGTGATTTGCTTCGGCGCCATGGCATAATGGCATTGGCGGAAATAAGGCAGACTACTGGTTAACCCTGCATGCTTGAATTCGATCAGCTAGGCCCAAAATAATCCATGACACTCGATCTCATGGGTTTGAAATTTGAGCTCATGGGTTCATATTATATATATATATATATATGGAAATACTTTAGACAAAAATAAATTATATAAAAATAAATCTATAAACTGATGTGTCTTGATATAATACGTCAGATTGTAAAGTTACTTTTATTGTAAAGTAGATCTAACAGATCTTATAAAACTACATTAATTTATAAATTTATTTTTGTATAATTTTTTTGTGCATATAACACTTCTCATATATATATATATATATATAGTTCGTACTAATTATTTATGTATAATGGGACGTACTCTTGATTAATTATGTCATAATTAATTAATATCAAATTATATATATGGGGTAATTAACATCAAACATTTGTTTTCATTCTTCCGTTTTATTTATTTTCCCATAGGTTCCCTTCGAATGATTGTAAGTTCATTAATATTGTAGGACCGAACTGCCCATTAATGGGCTGGAATTCAAAGACTTTGAACAATGTCTGATTCCTGTACTGCACTTGCTAGGAAAGTTCAAATAACTACGTACATTTCATGAACGCGATACAAATTCAATGCGTCTTTAATGAACGTACAAGAAATATGGTGAGACGAATTTTAGACCTTCAATCCTAGCTACTACCCAAATAGTCCAAAAATAAGTTTAATTTCAAAGTCATTATGAGTTTTCTTTGAACCAAATTATAATTTGATCTTGTTTTCACGTAACACTTCGTACGTAGAAATATGTGCTTAATTTATTTGCATGGTTCACACTTCGCTGACTGCACACGTTGACCTTCAATCCTACTACCCAAATAGTCCAAACATAAGTTTTCGAAGTCATGAGTTTTCTTTTAATCTTAGTAATGCATGTTTGGGATTGCTATATATATAATTAAGCTCTTACCTTAATTAGGATTTTTAGTTGTAAAACTTATACTACGAAAAAGTTATTTATTAGTTGATACTTGTCTAAAACACTTTCAAATATGTGATATTTGTTAGGGGTGCTACCCGTCCCGTCATGCGGCGGTGGGGCGAACAGGGCCGGGGCAGCGGGATGCAGAATCCCGTTGCCCACCCTTAATATTTGTTTGGAAATAATATAAAAATATATATATTTTTTGAGATATAAATGATATAAAAGATCATTTTATTTTTTAAAAATTATCCATATATATTCTTAATAGAAGTTTGAATAAAATCATCAAAATGATGCTTTACTTAAAATGTAGCTTTAGTTTTTTTTTTAAAATTAAAAAATATTTTAATATGTAATAAATAAACAACTTAATTTTATTATTGAATAATTTTTTAAACGGTCAAAATTGTCTTCTCGCGTTGCGTTCTCCTTCCCCGAACTTGAGCCAAAAGTTCGGAAGTTCGGGGAATACAGTCATTTTCCTGTATTTATTCTTCCATGAAAGTGTGTGCAGTTTTATATACGAGACCATTTCTTTCTGTGAATTTGTTCCTCCTAAAGTGGCACAATGCAACAAACAGCATGGTTTGGAACAGATGAAAAATTATAAATTTAATAAAATATTATTAGAATATTATTTTTTAATATTATTATTATTTTAAAATTAAAAAAAATTAAATTATTTATTATATTTTAAATAAAAATTTAAAAAAATTATAATAATTAAATAAGATAAATTGAGACTTTAAATCGCCTTAAAGCTTGGTCTGGGCATTGACGAGATTCTACTAGATCGTAGGATTTGGATTCCATAATGTGTTTGCCGGAAGCTTTAATTTAAGATGGAATAAAGATAATCACAATAAAATTTAAGCGTAATGCTATATATAATCGTGGAGTGTATAAATATCATATAGTCATTTTGAAAAAAAATGAAGTCTACTATAAAAAAATTAATTTTTTTTATGTGAATATCGTATATATTTATTTTTTTAAAATAATTGTGTGACGTTCAAATATATTATACCTGCGCCAGTTTCTAAAACTTTCTTTTGCATAACAACCAATGCTTGAAGTTGGACGGAATAACTTGATTAAAACTTGATCATGCAAGGAATTAATGATTTATATCTAACGTTTGATCTCTTTCTTTTTTGTTTGTTCCTAATATTTTTAATTTAAACAATAATAAAAAAGAAACACAAACAAATAGCTAAAATCTCAGTTTGAATTGGCCTTTTAGTCCTCCTCAGGAAGTTCATAGGTAAGCGTCTGAAATGGTGAGTGTGGTTAGAACTTATTGATTAGTCGTTTTAAATCAATCAATCTAATGGTGACATTTTATTATTAGAAAATAATTTCAATTTTGCATAGTTGGTAGACAAAGATGAAACTGACCAGGATTATAAGTTTAGAAGGGTCAAATATTTTTAGGACAGAATAGATAATTCAATTTAAGTTTTTTTATGAACATGATCATCAACAAAGTGATACAATATATAAATAAAATGAGTAGAAAAGTATAAGAAAGAAATAAATAAATCTTGGAATTTCATTATTCCAATAATTCCAAGAGTTTTTTTATGTGTAGGCTTGTCACATGTTTTCTATTAATTTAAACTAATTTAAATTATAAGAATAAACTAATTTAAAACTGTTTTCTAAATAATATATAATAGTAAATTATATTAAAAGGTTTTTAAGTAGTATATGAATTACATATTGAAATGTGGAATTTTTCATTATCTATATTTCATTAAGATAATTATAAATTTTAAAAGAGAAAGCATATAATATCAAATTATAATTTTTTTTTTTCAAATTAAATACAATATGACAAAAAACTACTAAAGATCAAAAGCTAATTTAACGATGACAAAAAGGGTTTACTTAAAAAATTATGCACAATATATTAACTTCTGATAAGAGACTGATTATCTTATAAAACTTATATAAGCACAATTATCAAAAATTAAAAGGGAAAGACTTGCAACCAAAACATCGTCTAATATTTTTTTCTTTAATTATTGGGGGCCAGGGCGCCACTAGCTAGTTGTAGACTAATCCCCCCGACTTCGTTTCGTAGACTCTACGGCAAATTTATCATTTTCGTACGTTATAAAGGAAAAATTTAATTGTAAGAGATTTTATATATTAATATATATATTCATTCAATATGATTGGTTAGAAAGTAAATTTTATTAAAAATAATATTAATTTAAATTTAGAATATGAAGGTAATAATATTAATACGTAGATTGATATGCAATCTTGTTTATATATAACAAAATTCCATTATAAATTATATGCATCAGTTATTCTATCTCATCTCATATTTATAATTTTTTTTATAAGTTATGAGATTTTTTCATAAAATATGAAATATAATATAGTAAATAGTGGCTGATAAAAATAAAATTTTTTTCTATTAACTTGTAACATGCAAGGGGCCGAAAAATGATGTTTGGAGTCAGTCATGTTATATTTTCTTAGATCTCCTTTGATTATATAAATAAGACGAGGTAAAATGAAAAATTATAAATAGTAATAAAATAATTTGTGAATAATAATAAAATAATTAATTTAAGATATTTATAAAATTTTGAAAAATGTGAGAGAAAAAATTTAATAAAAAAAATTATAAAGTTAAAAATGTATTAGAATATAATTTTATTTTAAAATTTGAAAAAATAAATTATTTTTCGCGTTTTATTAAAAGGTTGAAAAAGATTATTATGATAATGTAATGATTTGATAAAAAATTAAAAAGTAAAAAAATATTTGTATTAGAATGATACGAATAAATGGGTTAAAAAAATTGTAAAACAAAACGAGGCCTAAACTTTATGAGTTGCGTACGCTTTCAGAGGAAACCATTGCGTTCTGTGATACACCACGTACAGATCGAGAGCAACCTTCAGATTTTTCTTCTTCCCAATATCTATGGGGAATCCCACCTTGCGCCCTTCAGTCTCTTGGTCTGTTTTTGGCATCCTTCCTGCCCTGTGCTTTTTTGTTTCCTCCGCCTATGCCATTAGCGGGAATGAGACGGACAGATTGGCCTTGCTTGAATTCAAGGCTAAGATAATCGATAAACCCGTCATGATTTTCAGTTCATGGAATGAAACCGTCCACTTCTGTCAATGGTATGGAGTTACTTGTGGTCGTCGACACCAAAGAGTCACACAGTCGCACCTAGCATTTCAGAAACTCGTGGGATCTGTATTGATAAGATTATGATAAATACAAGAGTTTGCACAGAATAATTTTACTTCAATATTTGAAAAATATTTACACACACATTACAATAGTTAATCACCAAATAAATACACATTTACAGAAACTGTTTTAAGTAAGAATCCTAGAATAAAGCTAGCTGTTACAGAGTATTAGGAAGGAATTAAATGTGCTGATACGAGCTTAATTCAAGGCTGAGAATCTGCCTCCTTGGTCTGATGCTTGATTGAAGGAATTTGCTTGATTTCCTTTATACGCCCCCGCAAGATTGAGCTGCCATCGGCCAAGCCAATCTTGTTCCTTAGAATTTCAGTTCGTTGCCGTGAAAGAGCTTTGGTAAGAAGATCAGCTAGCTGGTCCTAGGTGTTAATATGATGAACATCGAGAAGCCCCCGTTGAACCATATCTCGAACAAAATGAAGATCAATCTGAATGTGTTTCATGCGAGAGTGTTGGACAGGGTTAAAACTGAGATGGGTAGCTCCCAAGTTATCACAGAACAGCTTTGGTTGTCGTCTGAGTGGTAAGCCAAGTTCTTTGAATAATGAGATGAGCTAGGTAGTTTCAGAAGCCGCATTTGCAAGGGCTCGATACTCGGCTTCAGTGGATGATCGTGCTACTGCCCTTTGTTTTTTTGAACTCCAAGAGATGGGATTTTTACCAAGAAAGCTGATATAGGCAGAGGTTGAGGTCCGGTCATCATAGTTTCCTGCCCAATCCGCATCAGAATAAGTAGAGAGATCAAAACTGGAATTTTTCCTGATATGAATACCATGAAAAATAGTGTGCTTCAAATAGCGAAGAAGTCGCTTTGTAGCAGTCCAATGTGTCACCGTTGGTTTGTGCATAAACTGTGAAAGTTTATTGACTGAGAAGGAGATATCCGGGCGAGTGAGGGACAGGTACTGAAGTGCTCCAACAATACTCCTAAACTCGGTACTGTCAGTGGAAGATGTGCCATCAACTAGTTGGAGAGAAATGCTGGTCGACATAGGAGTAGACACATCTTTAGCTCCAGCCATGTTTGTTTTGGATAAGAGATCGCGGATGTACTTATGTTGAGACAAGAAAATACCAGATGTTGTTGGAATGACTTCCATTCCCAAGAAAAAATGTAACTCCCCCAAATCCTTTAAGGAGAAACGACCACCAAGTTGTTGAATTATCTCATCCACAAAATGTTTATCATTACCAGTGAGGACCAAATCATCCACATAAACTAATAAATAGCATATAATGGAATTCTTGTTGTAGATAAAAAGAGATGAGTCAGATCTAGAGTTTTGAAAACCAAGACCCAGAATGGCAGATTTAAGAGCTGAATACCAAGCTCTTGGAGCCTGTTTGAGGCCATAAATAACCTTCTTTAACCTGCACACATGATTTGGATGAGTAGCATCTTTAAATCCCGATGGTTGGACCATGTACACTGTCTCAGTTAACTCACCGTGCAGAAAAGCATTGTTTACATCTAATTGTCTCAAGGCCCACCCTTGCATCACAGCCACTGTCAAAACAGTTCTAATAGTAGCAGGTTTCACCACTAGACTAAAAGTTTCTTTGTAGTCTAGCTCCTCACGTTGGTTAAAACCTTTGGCAACAAGCCTCGCTTTAAAGCGATCAACCGTCCCATCTGAGTTTCGTTTGACACGAAAAACCCATTTACATCCCACGGGGTTACAGTTTGGGGGTGGGAAAACTAGTTCCCATGTACCATGCCGCATAAGGGCAGTGAGTTCATCTGACATGGCTTGTCTCCAGTGAGGTTCACGGAGTGCTTGTCCCACACAAGTAGGTTAAATACATGGTTGAAGAGGGTGCTTGGTGACAAAGTTGAACTGTTTAGGTTTGTGAATATTATTCATTGACCGAGTGGTCATTGTGTGGGTGCGGTTGGTATTTTCAGGATTTGAGGACAAGTGAGAGTCATCAGGAGCGGTGGTGATTTGTGTGACTTGAGTGGTGCGTGAATCGGAGGAAGAAGACACATGCTCATGTGAGGAAGAAAAATTAGGGCAATCATGGGAAAGAGAATCATCTCGAAAATTAGAGGAAGTGTGGAGAGATTGGTTACCTGTAGATGATGCGAAAATGGTGTCAATTCCCGTTGGTGCTGGCGGCGGTTCCGGCAGAGACGACACAAGAGTGGGTGACCCAGGTGTTGCGGACGAATGGGTTCGCATGAGAGACTCTGTTTCTGCCGAGCGAAAATGAGGATGAGTTTGATCCTCATCAAACACAACGTGGCGAGACAAGTAGAGTTTATGGGCTTTCGGGTCAAAGCATTTATATGCGTTCTGGGTTGAAGAATAGCCCAGGAAAAGACACGGTATAGCTTTGGGCTGGAGCTTGTTTGAGTTGTATGGCTTGGTGTAGGGATAACATAGACATCTGAATTTCTTGAGTTTGAGGTAGTTTGGTGGCTGATGAAACAGGGCCTCAAATGGAGATTTGTTATTTAAAATGGATGTGGGTTGGCGATTTATGAGGTAGGCTGCAGTGGAAAAAGCATGAGGCCAAAATGATAATGATAAAGAGGCATCAATTAAAAGAGTAAGACCCGTTTCGACCAAATGACGATGACGACGCTCGGAGACACCATTTTGTTGTGGTGTATGAGGGGCGGTAGTGTAATGACTTATGCCATGGATGGAAAAATAATTTTTTAAGGCAATAAATTCACCACCATTATCCGAATAAATACTTTTGATTTTTGATTGAAAACGATTTTCAACAAGATGTTTGAATTTTGGAAAAATAGCACTAACTTCAGATTTGGTTTTCATAGGATAGAACCAAATATATTTCGTGAAGTGATCAACAAAAATCAAGTAGTATCGTGATCCGTCAATACCGAGAGTATTTGAGGGACCCCAAACATCGGTGTAAATTAAATCAAGAGGTGCATGACTTTGAAGACTATTGGAGCGAAAAGGTTGTTTGTGCGCTTTATTGATAGAACAAGAGGTACAAAGACTAGAGCTATGCCCTTCTTGTATTATTGGAAGAGAAAAATTGGTAACAAGATGATGAACAATTTTTTGAGATGGATGTCCAAGATGCCTGTGCCACCCATCTATAGAGGTTCGTTCATGCACGTTTGCAACCATTTTCGATGAAGCTTTCACCATTGATTCCGGGAAGGTGTAGACACCATTTTCACATGCACCTTTGAGTAGAACCGCCCCCGTGATTTGATCCTTAACAAGGAAAAACAAAGGGTGAAACTCAACAAAAACATTATTTTGGTTGGTGAAATGATGCACGGAAATGAGATTTTTGCGGATATTAGGAACACAAAGAGTGTCTTTGAAATGAAAAATGCGATTAGGTGAGTGAAGAACCAGTGAACCAATGTGTGAAACATGCAAACCTGAACCGTCACCTATGACAACTTCATCAGTACCGTCATATTCATAGTGGACTGATAGATTTGCCAAGTCACCAGTAATATTGTGTGAAGCCCCTGAATCAAGTAGCCATTTGGTGTCCGTGGCAGGGGAAGTGGTGACATAGTTGGCAGTGGGTTCAGCACGTTGAAAACGGGGACAGCTTTTGGCCGTGTGACCCACTTCATCGCAAAGCTGGCATTTGGGTGTATACCTTCGATGGCCATTGGGCTTGAGATATTTTTTGTTTTCTTTTGAGCCGTTAGACGGGCGATAAGAGCCTGAGTTATAATCGGGTTTTGAGAAACCATTTTGACGGCCAGCCCCTTGTTTGGAAGAACTCTTGGAGCTGTGTGCACCAGATGAAGATCCGGAACGGCGGTTCGTGTAATTTGCCGAGGCTACCAAATGTTGAGTGGTGGCGTCGAGTCTGCGAAGATATGTGTCGTGTCCAACAAGTAGATCGTGAAGTTCCTCGAACGTGAGCGGCTTTTCCCGAGCCCGAATGGGTGCGGCGATTTCGCGAAAGTCACTTCCCAGTCCATTGAGGATGTACAAAGTGAGATCACCTTCAGAAATGGGATGATCAATCAGAGAGATTTCGTCGGCAAGAGCTTTTACGGTATGTAGGTATTCTTGAACCGAGTTATTTCCTTTCTTGATCATAATAAGCTCCTCTTTTAATTGCATTGCCCTAGTCCGGGATTTGCTTGCATACAGAGTGTGCAATTTGGTCCATGCTTGATGAGATGTTTTGGCAGCGGAAATAAAGGGAGTGATTGTGGTGGTAGTAGAAGCCAAGATAGCACTAAGAATAAGTTTATCTTGTCTTACCCAGTGAATTTTATGAAGGGTGGAGATGGAGGAATCAGTGATAGGAGGACATGGATTATCACCGGTGACATAATCAAGTAGATTATAGCCAATAAGTAGAGCTTCAAACTGGGCACGCCATTGAGGAAAAGTTGAGGGTGTGAGTTTTTCATTTATTTGTGCAGTAATATTGAGTGCGATGAGAGGAATATCGGTTGGGGATGGTGGGTTTGAGACTGGGTTGTGAGTATTTTCAGAGGTTGGGATCGAATTCTCGTGGGAGGGTGGCTCGGATGACACCATGATAAGATTATGAGAAATACAAGAGTTTGCACAGAATAATTTTACTTCAATATTTGAAAAATATTCACACACACATTACAATAGTTAATCACCAAATAAATATACATTTACAGAAACTGTTTTAAGTAAGAATCCTAGAATAAAGCTAGCTGTTACAGAGTATTAGGAAGGAATTAAATGTGCTGATACAAGCTTGATTCAAGGCTGAGAATCTGCCTCCTTGGTCTGATGCTTGATTGAAGGAATTTGCTTGATTTCCTTTATATGTATCACCTTTCATTGGAAATTTGAGCTTTCTAAGGTCTCTATATCTATCAGACAATAGTTCGAGTCATGAAATCCCTCCAGAACTAGGCCGTTTGCATAGATTGCGGTTCCTTGGTTTGTACAATAATTCGTTTGGTGGCAGAATTCCTACCAATATAGCCAGTTCATGTTCTAGTCTGGAAGTTCTTGATCTGGGTAAGAACCAACTGGTTGGCGAAATTCCTGTTGCGCTTAACTCCTTGAAAAAAGCTCCGAACATTTTCTGTAGAGTTCAACAAATTAACGGGAAGAATCCCTACATTTCTTGGGAACCTGTCATCACTTGAGGTACTTTCAGCAACATCCAATAAGCTGGGTGGGAGTATCCCTGATGTTCTGAATCTTGAAACCTTTTTTATTGGTGGAAATCAGCTTTCTGGTACCATCCCGCCTTCAATCTTCAATCTCTCTTCCATTAGAGAGTTTGACGTGGGATCTAATCAAATCCAAGGGAGTCTTCCGATGGATTTGGGCACAACTCTTTCTAATCTCCAACAATTTTCCATTGCATCTAACCAGTTTACTGGAACTATTCCTCCTTCAATAATATCCAATGCCTCAAGCATGGAAAGACTTCAGTTCACACTAAACAAACTTACCGGAAGTGTTCCTTCTTTGGAAAATCTGCGTAGGCTTCGAATTTTGAGCACTACCAAAAACCACCTGGGAAGCGGGGGAGCTGATGACCTGAATTTTCTTTGCTCGTTGACCAATGCCTCCAGCTTGGAGGTGTTGAATATAAATATCAACAATTTTGGTGGAATCTTACCGTAATGCATTGGTAACTTCTCATCTACTCTCAAAGTATTGTTCATGGATAACAATAATATGGTTGGAACGATTCCAGGTGGGATTGCAAATCTTGTCAACTTAGATAACCTCAAGATGTGGAATAATCAATTTGTCCGGTAGCATTCCTACCAGTATTGGAATGCTTCAGAGGCTAGTGGAATTGAATCTTTCTGAAAACAATCTCTCAGGCAACATCCCAGACTCCCTTGGAAATCTAACTATGTGATCTGGTCTACGATTGCAGGACAACAATCTTCAAGGAAGCATCCCTTCAAGTCTAGGCAAATGTCAGTTTTTGTCATTTTTAGATCTTTCTGATAACAATTTGAGCGGTACCATACCACCTCAAGTCATTGGTCTCTCAACCTTGTCAATTTATCTTGATTTGTCCCGAAATGATTTCACAGGGACCCTTCCCATGGAAGTTGGAAATTTGAATAATCTAGGTGAATTGTCTATCTCATACAACAGGTTATCTGGCGAAATTCCAAGGAGTCTTGGTAGATGTATTAAGCTGGAGTTTCTATCCATCCGAGGAAACTTCTTCCAAGGGGACGTTTTATCAACTTTCAGTTCCTTAAGAGGAATTCGAGCGTTAGATCTTTCTCTAAACAATTTTTCAGGAAAAATTCCAGAATTTTTTGTGGATCTCAACTCGTTGCAGCTTTTGAATTTATCTTACAAGAATTTTGAAGGTCTCGTGCCTATACATGGTGTTTTCAAGAACTCAAGTACAGCTTTAGTTGCAGGAAACACCCAATTGTGTGGGGGAATCCCCGAGATGCACTTGCCTAAATGCAACTTCCAAGAATCCGAGGAGACAAAGAAAACATCAACCCTGAAATTAATAATCATCATAGTTTGTGGGGTTTCAGGCGTAATTTCTGTGCTGTCTTTTGTATTTGTTTGTTGGTTAAGAAAGAAAAGAAAAGAACCGACGTCAAGTGCTTCAGAAAATTTTCTTTTGAATATGTCTTACCAAAGGCTTCTAAAAGCAACAAATGGTTTTCTTCTGCAAATTTGCTTGGTGTGGGTAGTTTTGGATCCGTGTATAAAGGAATCCTCGATGATGAGAGTGGAGATATAATTGCTGTCAAGGTGCTCAATCTTCTGCGCCATGGAGCTTCCAAGAGCTTTCTTGCTGAGTGTGAGGCCTTGAGAAACATCAGACATCGAAATCTTGTAAAGGTGCTTACAATCTGTTCAAGTGTAGGTTATCATGGCAATGATTTCAAGGCTCTAGTTTATGAGTTCATGGTCAATGGGAGTCTTGAGGATTGGTTGCATCCTACTTTGAAAGAAGACGAGGCATATCACGAACAAAGGATTCTGAATCTTTTACAGAGGTTGAATATTGCCATTGATGTCGCAAGCGCACTAGAATATCTCCATTATAATTGTGAAACACCAATTGTTCATTGTGACCTTAAGCCCAGTAATGTTCTTCTGGACAATGAAATGACTGGACACGTGGGTGACTTTGGGTTAGTAAGGTTCTCTCCTGAAACCACTTATCAGAACACTTCAACCAATCAGTCTAGCTCTATAGGCGTAAGAGGAACTATTGGTTACACTGCTCCAGGTGAAAAAAAATATATATATATATATTTTCTATCATTCTTTTTTATTATATTCCTTTGTCGGATAACTAGTTAGTCTAGTTTTATTCAATATTTTCTTCATAAATAGTTGGTGTCAGTCCAAGCTTGATTTTCTTTTTACTTTGTCCCTTTTCCCACTAGCTGAAGTTCTTTATAAATTCTTAGTATGCATTCCTTTGTTATCATTTTTTTTTTTTTTAATCACGATCACGTCAGGATTTATCATATGTCCAATTGCAGAGTATGGTACAGGAAACTGGGTGTCTACCTCCGGTGATGTGTACAGTTATGGCATCCTCCTACTAGAGATGTTCACTAATAAGAGACCGACGGATAACATGTTCCAAGGCAACTTGAGTCTTAATGGTTTTGTCAAGGCAGCTTTACCTCAACGAGTTGTGGAGATTGCGGATCCAATCCTTTTCCAGGAAACAGGAGAGCAGACATCGGACAATGCTCGTCATATCAGCAGTACAAGAAGAAACAAAATCAAGGAATGCTTGGTTTTGATATTTGGCATAGGAGTTGCCTGTTCTTCCGAACATCCAGAAGAACGGATGAACATCAGGGATGCTGTAACCAAACTCCATTTGGTCAGAAAAAGCTACCTGAAACTGGAACACATGGAGCCAACAGATCTAAAAATAGAACCTTAATGTCCGCAGGTAATATTAGTGACTTTCAACAGTTAGGTTAGTACAAGTCGACAATAAGCTCAAACCATTTTGCCCTTCGGTAGCGTGTTTAAGATGGTAGTCGAATGACATCCTCTCTTCATTTTGTTTACAGTAGTGTGGATTCTAATCTTAATTCAGGCAAAATAAACACGAGGAGTTATAACTTTGGGCTGCATTGTTGAGGGATCCCTTTCTCTTATGGCCTTGCCCAGTTCACTCTTTTGTGTTCAAGCTGTCTTGCATGGATAGTGTAATTCTGAGTTTTACAGCCCCAACTGAAATGACTTAGTTAGGAGCACAGAAAAATAAATCGCAAGGTATGTCTAGCACATATAGCCATATACACAAACTGATGAATATTACAGGCAGATAAAAGTGCTCCCACAACTTGACCTGCTCTTTTTTTTATTCAGTTTCAAATTTCTTCAATCACGAGAAGGTCGGGGTAATCGCTTCCCAATTTCCTGCCAAAAGAAAATGAACAAATGGTCAGTCTTCTAGTAGCATACAGTTTTAACACCATGGATTCTACAGACATGACTACACCAGGCCACATTAGGAGCCTTGGCAGATGCTCAAACAAATACGTCCACAAAATGTTTCACGTAAATCAACTTCTCTATAAAAATAAATGGCGACTGGTGAAATGATGTATCTTTGTCTTTCTATTAGGAAAAAAGTACAATGTATTTAGAATTACAAGAAAATAAACAAATACTAAAGTTGTATCTAGCGTAGCACAGACGAAAAACACCATTAAAACCTATCCACAATCTCATTTATGTTGTATCAACTTAACATCACTGACCACGGCTCCAAACAGATATTTCTTTCTTATTCAAGAAAAAACAGTTCTAGGCCGTCAATGTAAAAAATACCTCAAACAGCTGATTTATATTATCTGCAGTCTTTGCAGATGTCTCAATAAAAAACATTCCATTCTTCTCTGCATAGTCAATGCCTTCCTGCAAGACCCAAAAGGGGATTTTATACAACTGCAAAATAAATGTTAGTTTGCAAGTATACATAATGCTTGAAATGGAGAATGCACTCACCTGAACTGGTACTTCCCGCTTTTCCTGAAGATCGGCTTTGTTACCAACTAAGGCCATGACTATATCAGGGCTTCCATGTTTTTGTAGCTCCTGTAAAATATCACATTCTTCAATTGTTTCGAAAATCAAATTTCAACTGCAACCATAGGAACTAATTACCAACAAAATCTATGCATGCACATCTTTCTGGCCAGAGATGACAACCCGATTATACTGGAGTAAGCTATAGTTTTATTTCCCTTTTTTCACTACAGCTCTTGCAACTCCTAGAGAATCAGATAAGTCCAACATTTTCAATGGATTATCATCATCAGCAAGTCAATCTCTGCTGCCATTTAAAAGGCAAAGCCAAGCCATTACTTAACAATTTCACATATTTGAAGCCACTTGAGCCCTCAAAAGATAACAACACTTTCATCTTGAGACAGGTGAACCTAGGTTTTCAGTAGCATGCTGATGGGGGCTTTACAACATATTCTGAGAGTCATCTTTCACTGTTTTTTTTTTTTTTTTAATTATAAATAAATCATAGATTGAACTGCGAATAGGAAAAACTGGGTGCAATCAGTTAAAATATCACTGCAACCCTACAAGATAAATTAAAAATCAGAGGAAAAAAACTCTGAGCGTAATAAGATATTTATGATATAGGTGATTGGTGAACAATGAATATCCATATTCACCCAACCTCTATCAACAATAAATACTGACCCAGTTAGTCAGCCTAATTCCCAACTTGAAGTATTGCAACCATGACCAAGCAATCTCATTATGAAGAAATTTAAGTAATACATAGAGAGATGTCAAGATCGTATTCAGGCGGTTTGTGAAGCATCAAGGGGTTTTCCCACTAAGAAACTCCAATCGAAATTCATGCATTGCTGTGCACAGGCAACATTAGACAGATTTCATTTGCACAATAATTACTGTATGCATAACATGTAATTTCTCTGACCAGCCAGGGTCTCCACTTAACACACCCACAAACAAAACGTTATTTGTACTGGTACATTTAATTTCACAAAAGGTCACCATGTATGATTACTTCAACCAGATCCTTTTATTCTATAAGGTTTGCTATAAAGGATGTTAGGTGCTGAACATTAATGTCCCGTCGTGAAGGTCATTTCTCACCTTGTAAAAAGGTTATCATAATTTTATCCTTTTCACCATAAAATTTTGCAAGAAAAAAATAACTTATCATGAGTTGTAAATAATTAACAAAACATTATGATTAATCCTAAGTAATCCCTGAAAAGTCTACCTTAACCCAATATTGTGCTTTGGTGAATGACTCTGGGCTAGTTATATCATACACAATAACTGCAACTGCAGCACCTCGGTAGTAAAGTGGTGCCAATGCTGCATATCTGAACAAGACACAATCACAATCAATAATCTCCTGCTAAAATTGGTACGCAAGGGCAAGGGACAGATGGGGTAAATTTCCAACAGAAATAAGGGCAACATAAAATGAACTTTAGTTACAATATTCAGAATTTTAACTATTTTATACATTTAAGCATATCTGACTAACAGTACCTCTCCTGTCCAGCAGTGTCCCATATTTCAAACTTAACTGTTGTGGAGTCTTGCAAAGCTATTGTCTGTGATAAGAATGAAGCTCCAACGGTTACCTGAAATATTTAAACCAACAAATGTAAACGCATCAGAAATTAACTATATGGCTAGGAGGAAGGATAAACAGCCATACACGTTCACATAGAACATGGTAGGTTTCTAGTTTTATTTTTTTGATCAGTCAGGTTGACAAAAAATTACTTTAAAAAATGTTGGCTTGTATCATTAGTATAGTGGATAGCATACTCCTTACCTTGGATGTTGGGTCAAACTGACCGCGAACAAAGCGAAGAACAATACAGCTTTTACCAACACCAGAGTCGCCTAATAATACCAGCTGCACCAAACCACGTAATTGAAAGGTTAGTTACATTCATTTGTAAAAGGTTTAAAGACAAGATTGTTGGTGAGTTCACAAAGTCATTTAGGTTTCATCCAGCCCTTTCCCTTTCCCCAGAAATGAACAGATTGGAAGACAACAAGAACCCTCCCTTTGCAACTATGTCTGTGTACTACATTGTAAACCATCTAAGAATCATGACGCTGAAACATGCAACCAACAGCATATAGCCAAGTATTTACAAAATTTATGCAAATTTATAATAGAATTTTTGTTCTCACCCCAACTCATATAAACTTTCATACAAACTAATTGGGGTCAACTCCACACATCGTTTTTCAGCTAATTGGATCCAAACACATAAATATTTATGTACATAAATAGGTACATCCATCACAACGATGCTTCTGGGGAAGTTTAAAACCTGGACATAACCATCATCACTTCGAAAGGTAGAAAAGAGTGCTAAGCAAACCAATCCACGTTTCACCAACAAGACATATGCATCAGTTTATGTCCACAAATTAACGCATCAAGTCTGTTTCAAAGGACCTTTGTTAAATAAAATAAGTTTGAAAGATCCAAAATAAAACCTACGAAGATGCCCTCTTCATTCAATAGTTGGCTCAACCACACCAATTGCGAATTGTCAAGAACACAGTAACAGTATATATACAAATTGACAAAAATATTTAGAAGCGATGAGTTGACCAAAACAAGTCTTTAGAAGATTCGCCTCTAAAAAAAGTACCTTCACCCGAAGATTTTTTGGGTCCAGCACTCCGCCATTCTCAGAATTGGGGCCGGTCAACCGCCCGGGAGTCCTATCTACAAACATTAAGCCCCTCGAATCAATAAAACTCAACCAAAATCTCTCATAAGGGCCCCTAACAAGTCACTTAATGAAAATCGCCCTATCGAAAACCCATATTTCGGCACTCGCCTAGATTATAGCGCAGAAATTAAATAAATCAACCAAACTCCGATAAGAATTTACAAATTCGGCTACAATTTTTTTAAAATTAAAATAGGATTTCCGATTCAATCAATCTGAACCAGTGAAGTGAAAACCCTAGAAATACAGGGGACAGAATCAAATATCTGCATACGAGTATTACCTGGAAGAGAGGAAGAGCAACCCATGGCGAGCAGAAACTGTACGTTTAATGGGAATACTATATGCGTGCAATTAGGGTTAATGGCTGGAGAGGAGTACTAGATTTAGGTGAGAAAGAAGTACTCTATAGTAGGGGGAGAGATGGCTTATTGGTGGAATTAAAACTAAAAGATCGTTAATGGCTGCTAAACTCGCACGCCATTTTATACGTACCGTAGCATAAAAGGGAACAAAATAATTAAAATTGGTTAATTATTTTTTATTTTTTGGGTTATATCTTGGTTTGATAATTTCTAAAATCTAAATAAATCAGAAAAGAACTGATTAACGATTGGATAACATGTTCGCAATTAAAATATCATTCAGAATAATACCGCCCGACAGCTACGGAAAATTGAGTAATATAAAGCTGAATTGTGGTCGGAAATTGAAAGTAAGTCGGCCCAACTTTGCAAGAGCCCAAAAATCGCAGAATAACCGAGATCAAAACTATTCACGGAATCCAGCCCATATTTTTTGGGCAAGTAATCCAGACCATATTGCTGTCATATATATATATATGGAAAGCCTGTCTTTTATGTTAGATGCTAAGGAATTCATGATTAGGAGTCGTTAGCCGGGCCTTGTTCTCGGGCCATTGAGATATAATAAAGGCCCGTTTAGATACAAATGTGATATGAAATTATCTCACATTATTTTATCTCATTTAATTTTAATTAATAATCTCACTACTATTTATAAATATTGTCAACTCATTTCATCTCCCTATTTAAACAGGTCTATTTTTCTTTTATAAGTCTTGAACTTGTGCATCTACTCAATAGGATCTGTCAATTGAGAGGCTGATCCTAATCTGGAGGTTACGTTAATCATGGTGGAGACCTAGCTGTCACCTAGCTAGCTAGCTAATTGAGATCAGTTAAACCACGATGATCATATAACTAAGTGGCTGCTTAATTGTTAAACAAGCAAACGTAAATGCCATAATTTCTAATTTTGGGGGATATTACTTTGACCGGCGCCCCCCATCAAATTATTATTATTATTAATTAATTAATAATATATTGACGTGTGATCTGTCAGTTTAGCCCTAAACCTTAAACAAATAATATTGCAATATTTCGTGACCAAAAGCAATTTTAATCCTCTCAAGTTCATTCTTGACTTTTATTTTACGTCGACCTAACGGTAGTACTACTGATCACGAGTTGAAGTACTTCTAGCGACGACTTAATAAACAAGCATCCGTGTTTTGTCGTCGAAAAAACCAGCGTTTTTCTTGTAGTAGTGGACCGTGTCAATACATGATTAATATAAGGAAAAGCAGCTAGCTAGATATATATATATATATATAGGCTCAAATAATAATAATACATGCATATATATATATATATATATATATATGTTTGCTGGGTGATACTTGAAGCTCACTGATAAGACTAAACAACTTACCAGGGAACACACCCATCTGAAGTTTGGAGGTAATTGGGGTCCATTTTTGGGCAATATCATTAACTTTGAATTAAGCATTTTTGACAGCTTGTCTTCGATCCATACCTGTAAGCTGCTTCATCACATCACAATCTTTTCAAAACCCAATCTTTAAGCTGTAGATAACGACGTTGCTGGCCTGGATGGTACGTACGTAACCGGCTTCCATCAAACTCATCTACATCATAATATCACCGAATCTCTTGTCTACACGTTTGCATTTATATATAAATCTTCTTCCTCCCAATGTATACATATATGCTTTCTTTTTTGGGATGTTTCAACCAGCTAGCTTAGTGATTTTAGAAACTAAATTAATGAGAATAACATATATTTGCCAAAAAAAACACGTCTAACATTTTCAAATTAATGGATAGTACTGATCTAGCTAACATTGTCACAACGACTATATATATATATTTAGTAGTTTTGGATGCATTTTACCTAACTCGATCGATGTAGTGGTGGAGTTTCTGGTGATAATCTGATCACCAGCTATTACGCACTAATTTATACCATAGTGGTAGGATGCCTATCATATCATGATGCATAGAGGTAGAAGCTGGATGTCATATCCATGGGCAATTAATCATCTCTTACGCCTTTCGTGGTCTGTTTTGACCAAATATTGCTGAAATCTGGCGCATGCAAAAATTTTCGGGACCACTTTGAAATGGTTTGGCAAAACGATAAAGACTTTAATTTGTATGTACGTAAAATATTATATATATATATATATATATTTGATCATTTCTAAGAGTACTAAACATATATATATAGCTGCAATTCCATTGACTTCATGAGTCTTTAATTCGCTGGTTGATCTTTAAGGGTCAAATACTGCAAAAAATAAAAATTGTAAATTAATATAGTACTGTACGTTTCGTCTTACCATAATTAATATTTCTTAAATTCCGGCCGGTTCATCATTTGCTAACAAGTCAATTTCTGTCGTACGTAATTACCTGATGATCACGTAAATTATATTGGTTAATTGGTTTAAGTTTTAACACATCGGTCAGCCATATTCTAGCTGAAAACATTTATGGCCACAAAAAGAAAGTATAAGCATGCATGCAGTACTTTTTTTGCTACAAATGTAAGATTGCATTGGTTTTGAGTCATGGGTAGCAATAATATATATATATATATTTATATATATATATATATATATAAAGAATCAGTACTATTTTCAAACCAGGCATTAGAACTGGAAACAAAGACAACGACTGGACGAGGAGAAAGTACTGCATGTCGACTGGCATGCATGCATGGCCATTTTATTTTTTTGACTCGATCGAGCGAGCAGGAGGCCGGGCATGATGCTAAAACGTGGAGGGGATAGTTGGAGTTGTTGATTAGACTTATCCACTTTCCAGGGAACATCCGGCCTATATGTGAATTAGGTTGGAATTAAACAAATGGGTCCTAATTATTTTTAGATCTGATTATATTATTGTTTCCTGCACATTCTATAAGGGTAATTCTTATTTTTGGTACTTGTACAAATAGTTTGGTTGCTGCAGGATTTAGTCTTAAAAGAGTTATGTTACGTATAGTTATTTTTATATATTTATTATCTAATTTATTGGTGTGATTATTTAAAATAATTATTTTATATTAAAAAAATAATACAATCAACTACTTTAATAAAATGCGTAAAAAAATACATAAAAATAACTGCAGATAAAATTTTTGTTATAATATTGCTGAGGGCTTAATTACTATCAATCGTACATATCTCGGAGATAAATAACACAGTACTACTGGGAGAAAGAATATCAGTACGTTTAATTGATCACGTTTGTCTAATATTGGTAATACGTAACGTACGCATGCATGCAAATGTACGTACTGATGCATATGCATATGGGAAAGATAAATTAATTAGTCCTTATTTATTTATTTAAATTTTTAAAAATAATTATAAATAATTTTTTTTTTAAGCGATGCTATTCTGCCGCTTAAGTAACGTCACCGCTCCAAGTGACCATTGGATTAAATTGGTCTTATTATTATTTTTTTAATTTTTTATTCATATTTTTTATTATTTTAAAATATTTTTAAAAAAATATAAAAAAATCAATATATTAATAATCATTTTTTTAATTATTAGGTAAATATAAAAATTTTAAAAAAATAAAATATATAAAATATTAAAATGAGAGGATAAATTCAGTGGACAAAGTGTTTTTTTTTTCATCTTTTTTACGAACTAATTAAAGATCTTCTCACAATAATTCAGTCACAGTACTGGTGCATGTGGCTCTTTCTGAAATTAAAGAAGAACATAAAATTCCACTGCTATGACAGCTATATGTCATTCAGCACCCTGTCGCACGTGTCGAGCTTTGAAATTAATGGTCCCACGTCCAGGGAATTGGCCTTGACTTCTCGTGCTGCTCAAATGCCTCGATCACGTTTAAACGACGATGCGCCCACGTGAAGAGTGAAAAAGATGAATCAAAAGTATCTATCCTATCTTATCATTTTGTTGTTTTTTTCAAAAGTAAAATCTCAATCATCTGATACGAAAAAATAAAATCTAAAAAGTTATATCTTGAAGAATTTTTATTGAATAATAACGACTTGCTCGTAATAAGTTTTTTTTTTTTTTTTTTTTTTAAGAAAGCTTGCGATTAGTTTCAACTGCCTGAATATATATATATATATATATATATATATATATTTTTTTTTTTTTGGTATCTCTAGATAATCATGTAGGTAGGTGTAATATTGCTCCAAGGGACGAAGCCAAGATTTTTATAAAGATTAAAATATTACTTAAAAATTGGTATAAGTATATTATAGGAAGTTTTAAGTTTGGATGTAAAATAAAAAAATAAAATCATTTAACATGCCAATTAATTTCAATATTTTTTCAACAAATAAAAATTATTAATTATCACATTCGGCCTTCTCAATATATATAGACTAGCAAATAATTTATAAGAAAGTCTTTTGTTTTGAAACCTTATCTCAATAATATTAAAAGTTGAAAAAGTTCGTTCAATTTATTTTTATTTCAAAGCCTAGTCTTAGCTATATTTATGATTTAAAGTTTTGGCTTGTCTATATTGTTCAACTTAAGTTTCCAAAATAAAAGGTAAAAAAAATGACCCATGAAAAGTCATATTATGATATTCAAAACTAATTTTAACATACACACAACATAATAAATCAAATTAAAAAATTTGGGTTTTCATGATGTATCAATGAGCATATAAATGATTTATTGAGAATAAAGTATATTTGAGATAAACATAAAAAATCACATCTAATACTCTTTTATTTTTATTTTTACATAATTTTAAATGGGATTTATATTGAGTAGTTAAACTATATACACTTATTTCTTTCATTAATAAAATTTTTACTTGCCGATAAAAAAATAATAACTTTTATTAAGAATATAATAAAAATAATTAAATCTACATTTTCTCATAAGTTTAAACTTGCTGAACAAGTAGTAATTGCGCATGGTATTGGAGCAGAAATCTTGACTTTGAATCCTGACTCTACATTCTATCACATTTAATTAAATATTTGTATTAGAACCACTCACTGAGTAAGAGTTTGGCCCACAGATAAGCGTGAGTGTTAAGAATATAATACAAATAATTATATCTACTTCTACTTATTCCCAACCAGTATGTATAAACATTAATGAAAAAAAAAATTGCTAGATACTTGTGTGTGTATTATATATACGTGTGCGTCTATATTGCGCGCATGTGTATATATATATATATATATATATTTATATATATATTATAGTTTGCAGCCATTAAATTGTCTTTTTAACTACATGATCTCTAACATCTAATATATGAAATGAGCCAGGCCGGCCTGCTGGGAGTGTAGGTACGTAGGATCAACGAATTTCTTTCCCTATTTTTTTTTCTTGTTCATAAGAAAACAAATTAAATAAGAAATGATTATGACCATTATCGATCTGATCAGTTGATTAAAAAGTCATTTCAGTTGAGTCTGGTAGCTAGAGAACTGATGACACGTACATAAGTATCCTTTTCGTTAGTTTATCCTAATATGGGTAATGTATGGTCATCATGTGAAAGATTTGTGAAAACTTTTAATCAGGAAGTGACTCAGAAATTCAGAATATGAAAATGCTGTCCGCTGCGTGGCACAGAGAGAGAGAGAGAGAGAGAGAGAGAAGCGCACGAGGTGGCAATCCTATCAAAAGTGAGTGAGCTGTTAGTGGCCGTAGTCGCAGTTCCAAGGATTCTTGCTGTCGGCTTAGGTTTCTCTCTTCTCTATTTTCCATACAGCAGTGTTATTAATTCGAAGCCATGTCACGTCATCATCGGAGATGATAAAATTTAGGTGAACCAGGTTTCTCTTTTCTCGTACTTTGAGTAGTGGGACGCTTAATTACTGCTTAGTCGTTCCTGAGAAACGTACGCCGGATTCAACATTTTGGGTAATAAGGTGGCAACGATTCCAGCATTTTCAATAATTGAAGCGAGTTAATCCTAGAAGAACGCCATAAAATGCTGAATACAGTAGTGCGAGCCCAGCCAAGAGATCGTAGTGTTGAATACAGTACTACCAAAAAGAGAAGAAGAAAAATAAAATCGATGAAGAGTCAAAATCTGCTTGAATTTTCAACTATATTACAACCACTCAAACAAAACTCTCACATGAGTACAGGAAACAAGATTGATTCTTGGTTCATAACATACGGAACTCTCTGATAAATAAGAGGTTTGTTTCGAACAAGAAATCTCAAAACACCCTTAGATATGGCGTATGCTAGTTAAGATATATACATTTACATGATATATATATAATATATAGTTGAACCAAAAAATATTTAAGAGTCATAAGGGTCACCGCACTCGTGCCAGCAAACAAGCATGGTGATGCATCTCCGGAGTATATAGAACCTTGCTCTTTGCTCCTTCACCAGCAAACTGCATCTCCGGCCAAACGCCTTACATGGGTCTCTCAGGTGCTTGCTACAGAAGCTTGTTTCTTGATCTCGATTCATCACTTTTAATGTCTTCTTAATTCCTCTTCTTCTTCTTGATCTTATCTCTGCCTTGTGCTGATGATGCGCGCTAGCTAGCTGCTATATATCACCTAGGACTAATTATAATTCGTTATTGAACTGGAAAACGAAGAATACGAAGGGGATCATATGGATAGTAGTTTGCTATGGATGGGACTTGGGAGATCAGGGGATGTGTGGCTTTTATATATATATTAGTTGAGTCAAGTAATAGTTAAGGATCATATATCGATGGCCTATGTATCTTGAAAATACGATTTTATCCCTTTTATATATATATATCATACTACTCCTGGTATTTTCAAGACGAGGAGCATGAGGTAATTTGGAAAAAATCTATATGCTGCCCTGGCCCTCATTGCAACCACGGGTGCTCCAATAGCTTGTTCTTTATATTATTTTTATTAATATTTAAATTATATATTGTCTTTCAAGTAATTGAGATGGCAATTGGAGGATTGGGAGATTATGGCTGACAAGCAAGTCCTTAATTATTGTTATTAGTATCATAACTAAAGGACAAGTCTACAAGTTTCGTTAAGATTCGTTAAGATTTTCCTCCTGTTCTGCTTTTGTCTTTTGTTTTGGTTTTTAGAAAGAGAAATCCACGGGGATGACTGATATTATATGCATATTTTCGGCCATTAATTTAATAGTCAAATATTGATCTTAATTAAAGATGTACATTATATATATATAATTTTTCTGATAATACGACAATTTGATGTCTCATAATTAAGTGGTGTTATCATGAAGAGTAATGCTACGTATACTTATAATTTTTATTTATATTTTTATTTATAAGATTCATTTTATTAGTTTTGTTTTTAAATTTAAATTATTTTAAATTTTAAATTTCATAATTTCCAGCATATCAACAACTAATATATGGATAAGTAAATTTTTTATAAGTTTTTATTAAGTGCAAATAGCATTTTTCATATGAATACTAATATCTGACAATAATATTACAGTTCGAAGATAGAAACTACAGTTTCCCCGAATTAATAAAAACCAATTACATGAGTTCCGTGCGTGTTCTTCTTTTTTTCATTAATATGATCACTGACTCACGACTATTAATTTGTTATCAACATTCAACATTCATCTTTTATTAATTTTTAGTAATTTGTCATAATATATATAGAGTACTTCACATTAAACATATATTGGCTTAATTAACTTGTAATGTACGTACTAGATTATCTATCTATGTATATATTCATGATCATGGGCATGGAAGATACGTGGGAATTTCCGACTAGGGCATGTGAACCGGCTTCCAAGGCGAGTCTGATCTCGAATAGTGTGTCAATTTATGTTTGAATTCTAGCCAGCTTGGAGATCGAATAGTCTGTTCTGTCAGGATTTTGAACTTCAAAACCGAAATAATATTCCTTTTAAATGATGATCATCATCACGAATTAGAATAAATTTTCCTGAACCAATTCACAAAAGAATAATGCTAATTAGAATTCTATGTTGCTTGAGGAATACACGAGTTTGACCGTGGGAGGGCTTCCCAAAACATGCAGAAATCGGATGTGGAAGCTGGAACCTGATTCGCAAAGACGTAATTCTCACATAATGGTCGACATAAACTTTGAGCATTGTCGGTAGGTGAAGATTAGTGAGAAGAACATGATCTGGACCTGGCTACGTACGTTCGAAAATCGAAGCTTTATTTTGTAATTAGGAAAAATCTTCTAGTTTTATATATACTTCTATATAAAAGAATTTCAAGGAACACGTTAATTAATTGGCACCGTTATTCATGAGGATTTCTAGACCAGTATACGACCATGTCCAAGCCAGAAGCCCAATATTCGACATATGCAACGTGTCCAACCCTTTCAGAAGTTCCAAGTAAGGTGGCCTTTCTAGTTTCTTGTTTTCCACAAAGTACTAATTCGTCCCATATCGACAAAATACATTAATAAGTTGAGGTTTATTAAACCAACTTGCAACCGCAGAGAATGTGTTCGTAGAAAGGAGAGATGGTTGGCATCTCCCCTGACAGGGACGGGAACAGCCTTCGGGCTTACCTGTTACCATACATCCGGTTAAGGCTATCCACTCCAGTGGATCTTCTAACCCATTTTTTTTCCCTTTTTTACTTCATAATATTGGATTTTATATAATTTATCCCTCTTCTTTATTTTTGTCCAGGTAATTTGAAGCTGCTTGATCAAATTAAGTGTATGGATACTTGTTAATACTTTTACAAGCAAGATAAAACATTATTTTTCATAGAATGGATAAAATATACCTAGCCAGAAGAGCCCAAGGGGGAAGGTCCCCTCACTTGAAGACAAAGGATGAGATAGCAAAGGTGGACAAGGAGGAGATAATAAAAATGAGGGTGTCTAGAGAAAGTGACGAGAAAAAGAAATGAGAAAGTGGAGAGAAGACAGGATGTCAGACACACAAAAAAAAGACGGCCAATCTTCACCACTCTCTAGGAGCATGCAAAAAGAAGGAGATATAAAATGAAATAGCCAGATGATTTGAGGGGACTTCGATTTCTTCTTCAGCTTCTTCAACCTCTCGAAAGGGACTCCAGCGAGAACATATTCTTCAGCAAATATATACGAGATCTCTATTATATAGTGAGAAAGGAGAGGCGATGGGGGACTATAAATAAGCTTATTATAGTGGATATTCTCTCCCCAAAAATCCTTTGAACGTAGGTTTTATATCGAACCACGTAAATTTGTATATCAATCTCTGTTTTACATTTTCAGTATTTATTTTTCATTCACTGTCATAGACGTACGCATAGTCGTAATAGACCACGCTGGGGGCTTTAGACTACACCAATTGAGGCCCAAATCGTCATAGCAGGCCAAGAATGACTCTTTCTCATATTGTAAGATTTTTGGCATTAACATTTCGTTTAATTAACTCTCAATTGTTTTTAGCATCGACTTAAACATCTATTATTATGTGGCAGCAGAAAAAGATCCAATTAAAGTTAATAAGTTCGAAATATATAGTTAGTTTTCACACATATATATGATCTAGAGCTGACCATTATCGCTTGCATGCTTAAGAAGCTTGGCATGCAATTGTATGGCCGCCGCAACCATTGATATAGGTTAAAAAAAATGTTCTTCTAATCGAGTGGTTCACCAGATTCTCTTATACAGCAATTACATTGTTAGTCGACAGCTTATCATGATCATGTGTTTTGGATGCAAATGAAGAAAAATTAAGAACACCCAATTAACTTGTTTTCAAGGAACAAAATTCCCATTTTTAGCTGTGGTTAATATTTGGGCGAAGAAAGCAAATTTTGGGATAAGCATTTATATAATAAAAAAACTAAAGGAAAAGAAAATGATCCGATGGAGGATCTAATTCAAGAGAGATTGTATATTTCAAGTATCCATACAATTAATATATATAATTGAATTGAAATATAACCGCTTACTTGGACAATATTTATTATATATATAGATGCAGATGGAAGACTTGCATCCGGTCCCAATATTAATAATAGGATTACGTTCCACAACATATCTGTAAAACAAGATATATACGTACGTATTCATCACCATCTCAAAGCTACGTATATGATATACTCATAATCCAACTAATTTTTTTTTTTCCCCTCATGGTTTAGCCATGCGCTCGTCCGGCGAACACGCAGTATTCGAGCCAAGAGTGTGATAATTCACGTATCGGCTAGGTGCAGATGAGCGTCGAAATCCTTTTGGCAAGCAGCTATTAACATCCGCTTTTCGAAATTCACCATGAACTCTTTCGGGCTTCAGCGTCACATAATTAGGAGGATTTGAATCCAATGGCCTCGTAGCAGCTGCAACCGGCCAAGACATAGAATTCGACCCAATATTCATGATGAGGAGTAGTGGAGGATTGATAAGGAGGAAGAGAATGAGCAGAGCCATGAAGAGAGTACTAGACATGATTCTTGAGATATTGGCAGCTTGGTTGATTGTTGTAACGTAGATGAGGATGTCTTTTTAAGGTACTGGAAAATCAAGACTAGGAGGCAAGCTTTAAATAGTTTCATGAGGAGTAAAGGATGTTAGATATGATCACCAACGCATAGCTAGCAAAGCATGCATGCATGCTTGCTGGCCGGTCCTAGTACGTACTACTTGTGAAGTGAGCTGGCCAGGACGTTCACTTTTTTGACGACGGAAACGATCAGGATGCTCGTGCATTTCATTACTCTTATCTCCCAAGTAATTTCTTACGTCAACCATAGCATTTTTACAGTTTTTATAACGTCACTTCATAAATGTTTTGTTTATTATAAATTTTTAACAAGATAATAGAATATTACTAAATGATCGGGGCGGCGACAAAATGATCGACGGATTATATTCCGAGCGAATTCAATATAGAGAGTCGTGAATAACAAGATCCCAGTACTGCAATATATATATATATATATATATATATATATATATATATATATTACGTAAAAGGGTTATAGCTTTCCTAGACTTTGAGCAAACTTGTGTGTTATATATTGAGTGATCTGGTCCAATCCCAAACGGCAACAGTAGTTATTACTTATGATCAAGGAGACGGAGGAAGCCTTGAATTCATGTGATGGCGTTTAATCTGCCATATTGGGCTTGGAGTACTTGAGATATACAGAGCCAATTAGCAGGCTAGCTAGCTAGCTTTGAGTTTCCTTTTAAAATAATGAGCTAGCTAGGCAGCTTGTCATGTGATCTAAAGGGGTCATGTATGCGGTAAATTAATGATCCATTAGACTGCTGTTTTCGCAGGATTAATGCATGTAGAAATTATGATTTTTGCATGCATAGTCCAACCAAAATTGGTGAAACTGTCGTGGATGGGTTGCATCATAGTCGAACTTGAGAAAAGATTCATGAGTTGATGTATTCTACCAAGTTGTTCAGGTGGGGGTTAGTTTTTTTTTTTTTTTTGGGAATATTATGCATTTATATATCAAATCCATGCAGTACTCGAGCTGCTAGCTTAGTAATTTGCATGAGTACTAGATCATATTTCCACGGTTCGTGCAGGGGATCTATCACCGTGATGGGGCGCTGCTTTCTTATTATAACGATACATGCATATATTATACGTACAAAGGATATCGATCCAAGGCCACGTAGGCAAAAATTTGGAATTGATGGTGAATAAGCTAGCTAGCTGGAGTACTACTTGGGGAAGGATCATGATCATCATGACATGCATATAGTTATGAAAAAATAAAAAAAGAAAAAGAAAAATGCTATATATTACAAATTCATTTCATTTCCGACATCGCTCGATCCATTGTATTTAACTTGGCATGCATTATCTATATATTTTAAGAAAAAATAACATTTTTAATATCCATATACGCTTCTTTTGGATAGCTGCGCGACTCAAATCTGATAAAATGATCAACGATCCGTGTACAATTTTTAGAGACATGACTCGTGAGTAGATGATACGTATACCCGACGCAAATAATGGATGATATGCTGACGAGGAGGGGTCAACCCAATCACCTGACCCTAACCACATTACATATTACATGACTTGCAAGGGGATGATTGGGCCACGTGGGAGTAGTAGCTTACCTGTCTGGCCAACTTATTGCCAACCTTCACACATCATCTCCGGCCATCACATCCATGTAATTACTCGGTAAAGATTGGTTTAACATTCTGCCACCTGTAATTGTGAAGAAGTAATTAAAACTTGCATCTGATCAAGAAATCTTCATGAATCCAATCCAATCTTCTAACGGTTTAATTTGTCCTCAGCAACACGTATCCTTGTTCCTATATATGTTTCTTTACTAAAAAGTCTCTATCTTTTCAAATTCAAGAAATAATATTACAACTTTCGGCACGATTTAAAGTGACACATTTATTTTTTTGTATTACTAAGTTTTTGTTGCCACGTTTTAAAGCTAAGGGACACATCTCTCAGAATCTTTTGCCCTCTCCTTTTGAGTGTTGACTAACATTATTTTATTTATTTTCATGAGAAAATACTGAGATTTTATACAAGTTGTTAAACTTGGACCAATGTCCATTATCCTCTACTCGAGAGTCGGATTTCTTTAGATTTAGACTCGGTTTAGATGGTGAAAGTGTTTCGTCTCATCTTATTATTATAAATTTTTTAAATTTTTACATAAAATATAATAAATAATTCAACCTTTTCAAATTTTAAAACAATAATAATATTAAAAAAATAATATTCTAACAATTTTTTAATCATCTTTCAACTTTTATCTAAAACTATCTCATCTCGTCTCACTATCCAAACCACATCTTAAATCTTTTCCGATCTCAATCAATTATTTTAGGCAACTCAAAGACATGTGAACTCGGATCCTAAGGCCGGTTTGGATACAATAAGTGTTTAATTTCATCTTATCTCATCATTATAACTTTCTCAAATTTTTACACAAAATATAATAAACAATTCAACTTTTTTAAATCCTAAAACAATAATAATATTAAAAAATAATATTCTACAACATTTTATTCAATTTTCAATTTTCTTCTCAACTCATCTTATCTCAACTAATCACTATCCAAATGGCACCGTACCTAAGTTTCACCATCAGTAGGATCGATAAATATAATATATGGCAAGATGGATAATGATGAGTGTTAACGTCGTATTTCGCACGCCTTTGGGCTGGATTCCAGCAACTCAGGTCTTCAGACTTTCACCTGCATACTTAAACAAACACGAAAAATTGGGGGCCTTGGTGGTGGCTGTGGCGCCCCCAATCCCCCTTATATAAATACACAGGGATCGAGACGCCAGGATGGTGACAACACGGTCACACATCCCAACGAAGTGCCAGTGTGTGTACATGCAACAGTGTTCAAATAAAATAACGCAGCGGATAGTCAACTAAGTACCAGAATTTAATTACAATCAAACATCAGTAAAGATTTAAATAGCAGTTATACAGTCATCCATAAAATAATTTACAATAGTTTTAAAAGCTACAAACGAGTGATCCCAGATCACTCCTCAGGCGGAGCCGTCTCCTCAGGCTCGCCCTCCTCCTCCTCATCAGCATCAAAATCTGCGACACCACAAAATGGTCTCGCAAGTAAGTATAACCCAAACAACAACGTAATACAAAATGCATTAAATGCAACTAACATGCATGCACATGAAAACATGCATTTTTCCACAAAACATCATTTTTTCGAAAATGATAAATTTCCAACACACACCAAAATCTCATTTTGGTCCAAATTATCCGTAAAACATTTTCCCAGAAAATGATTTACCCAAAAATCAACTCGCACAATTTTTCCAGAAAATAGTGCATTAATACCAAATGCACCATGCATTATTTCCATATGCACCATGGTCTCCCCTATGGACCATCCGCACGTCCTGGCTTCGCAGCGGTGCTCAGTTCCGCGCCCAGCGCGTACATGGCCAAGCACCCACACTACGCAACGAGCGATGCCCAGTTCCGCGCCCAGCGCGTACGTGGTCAGACATCCTCTAGTCCCCGCCAGCAGAAGGACCACGGAGTCGGCACGAGACCATCTCGTCCGAACCCAGTGTCGCCCGGCGACAATCCAGGGGACGTTACTCAGTATATTCCGCTCCCGAGTAACCAGAGGAGCTCCACCGAGTTAATGCCCCATCTCGGCTTGGGGTCGTGATGCACATGCACCAAAAATATTAACACATAAAATCATAGCTTTTCAAAGCACATGAACATGAATGCAATACACGAAAACCCAGTTTTTCTTTTACAAACATGATCATGCATGAAATGATGAAATGCACATGTACCAACACAACATCCAAACCAACAAATACCAATCCAATAAAATCCAACCAAACAACTCCAATCACAAATCCATCCGACCCCCGAACTCCTCGGACTCAGTCCGGCATGTCAAAAAAAACACAGTGAAATGGGTTAGTGCAAAAATACATTTAAATTACGAAAATTCTTTGGAGAAATACTTACAGTGCAATATAATAATTTTCCGAGGATCACGAAGTTGAAAAAGACGACGTTTGAGCAACACCACAGTGTAAAATACACTGTGGCCGTGGGTCACAAATACCAACTTTTCAACGAGGACAAACGAAAACCCAAGATTGATAGGGTAGGGCCTAGGGAGGTCGGTGAAACTAGTGGTGGTGGTGGTTTGCCGTGGGTGGCGGCGCAAGGGGTGGTTTTAGGCCAAAAATGTGCAAATCGGAGATGGACTTGGTGGGGCTTCACCGGTGACGGATCGGAGCTGGGGTTGGGTCCAATGGGTTGCCAAGAGGCCGGGGATGAAGTGGTAGGAAGATGGTGGCCAATGGCGGTGCGACGGCGGCGCAATGGAGGAAAGTGTGCCGCGGCGTCGTGGGTTTCGTGGGCTTCGTGGAGGCTAACGGCGGCACGAACGGCGGTGATACTGGTGGGGTAGGACGGCCGGCGGCTGGGGAACGCAAAGGACCGGGCGGTGTCGACCACCGCCGACGGACGGCGGCGCTGGGAGTGGACGATGGAAACGGGCGGAGGAGAGGAGAGGAGAGAGAGAGATCGCGCAGGAGAGGAAAAAAATAAGGAGAAAAAGAAAAAAGAGGAAAAGAAAAGGAGAGGAAAGAAAAAGAGGGAAAAAGAAATGAGGTCCAATCCTCATAACTTGGGTCACAAAAATGATCCAACGGAAACGATTTTAAAACCACAAGTTAAATAAAATAATTTAAACGTAATGGTAAAGTCAAATTGAAATAATTAAATCCCACGGTAATTAATTTAAATATTAAAAGCAATTTAAATGCATAATAATAAATAAATATTAAGAAAGCATATAAAAATAATTTTCACCAAATAAAAATCATAGAAATAAACTCACTAAAAATCCAACCAATTTAAAATAAGAGAAATTATTTTAATTACATAAAAATAATTCCTTCAGTAAAAATACACTAAAATACGGGGTGTTACAGTGGCAGGAGAGTCTCTAATGTCAAAATCAGTATATTTCTTTTGTAGTTTGTGCATAAGTTTAGAGAGATCAGATAATTTCTTATACCTGTGGCTAGACTTTTATACTAGATTTCTGGTGGGGACAACTCATTCCTGACTTTGAGGGACCCATATCCATTCCACTGTTCATTTAGTCATGATCCATTAATGCAGCGTGACTTTTGGGTTAGTGTCATTAATGCGACGTGGAGTCCAGGGAGTGATACCATTAATGTAGCGTGGCCCCATGATTCACTTAACTCAGAAGCGTTCTATGTTAAACCTTTCTGTACTTGATGTCAGGAGGTCACGAGTTCTCCATATTCCCCGCTCACTTGCCTAGGCAGGTTCCCAGTAGTTCATTGTTGGGATGGTGTTAGGGTCACGAGTCTCATTTGCCCTACTGTTTACTTTCCCTACACGAAAGGTTGCTTCGTGGGGAGTTTTGCTCATGGGTCGAGTACTCTGCAAAAGTCCACTGACTCTTTTTAAGATGAGGGTCGTTGGGCTTAATTGGGCCTGGCCGGACTCTTTGACTTACTTCTCCAATGGCCTCTCGTGGGCTATCCGATAGGGGAAAGAACCCCTTACAATGATTTGTATGATAAAATATTTTTTACTGATACAATTGTTTCATCTCTTGTTTGAAATTCAAGATTCAGAGTGTGAGAGATAGACATAGGTATTCATAATATTTATTAAACTTTTAGTATTTTTTGGATAATTCATGATAAAAGTAATATTATAATATTTTTATTTTTATTTTTATTTTTATTTTTAACTCTAATTCCTAGAATTTGAATAAAAGATTTTAAAAAAGCCTAGATCCTACTGAGTGTTGAAAGCTGTAACCGAATTATATGTAGTACAATTAGATAGCATTGGGCCGGAGAAGTTGTTCCTGAAAACGATGAGAAGGAGCTGCTTTTTCGACATTCAAATGGACAAAGCCCGTCAAGAAAGCTAGTACAGACACCACACAACCTTAAATGCAAACAAAAAGACAGGGCCTCTAAGGTCCGTATGGTGATGTTACTCTAATCCGTATTACAAAGCCGGCAATCATCCAGCCCAACCCTTTATGGCCCGATATCTCAAATATTCTACCTCTCTTCCCCGGTCCATAAATCAATTACTTCAAACTGGCATTAGCGAAAGTCCAACTTCATTAAATTAAAAAATATATATTATAAGATTGTTATTACGTTGATATGATATTATATATCAACAAAAATTCTTTTTATTATTTACTATTCACTATCTTACACCTTATATCTTAAAACAAAAAATTATAAATATGAAGTGTGAAAGTGAATAGCGATTGATGTATAGAATTCCTCATATATCAATTATTAAGTTTTTTATTTTATAAAATAAAAGTTGATGTAATGCTAGGTATAGTCTTAGAATATATTAATTTGTGAACTTATTTTGAAAAAAAAATATGATCTATTATTAAAAAAATTTTTTTCTTCATTAGGATATCAAATTTACTCATTTTTTTTTTAAAGAAAATACGTAAAATTTATATACTCTAAAATTATAAATATTATTTCTGGGTAATGTTTATTTTCTCAAATAAACAGATAAATATAAGGCGCGCGGCAAACTTCAGTGCCACTAGAGGTGCTGACTAAAAGTCAAATAACATAATGTTTGAGCAAAAAAAGCTAATAAAGCCAAGTGTGTACTATTTATGATAAAAATGTTCAGAAAAAAAAAAGTCTTTACAAATGTAGTATGTATCTAAGAAAAAAGAGTCCGTCAAGACAAAAGATATGTTATTTTAAGGAGTATAATTACCAAATAGTATATCATTGAAATGATATCTTTTAATATAGTGATAGTTCTCATAAGGAGTGATGTTTAAGAAAGTGTCAACAACCTTTTGATTTAATCAAAAAGTTATGTCATTTCTTAAGATTGTGACATTTTGATTATCATTAGTTTACTAATAGTTATGCCCTTTGCTAATAAATTGTGTCACTTCTTAAGATTGTGACCATTGGTTAACTAATAGATGCGTCTTTTGCTAACCGGTGCATGAATGAATTCTTTCAATTTCCTTTATTCATCACTAACTTGTGAGACAAATACCTTCACGGGAGTATCACCATCTTGTCAAAATCTTACTTCTATTTGTTTTTTATTTCTCAACAAGATAAACATGAATCCACTACGCTGCATTCGGGATCCATCGTCGGACATCCACTAAAAAGTTGAAAACTTTTGATAGTCGCTTTAACAATGGGAATTAGAAACATAATCGATCCATGCACCAATTACCAAACCCCAACGTGTATCACAACTGTTCATGACACTTTCCTTTACGCCAAACATTGCATGAGACTCAACCAGACATGAACTGGGAAGCCAAGTACAATGATTGAATATTTAAAAGCCAAGCCCATCCCACTAAAGCAAACTACTTTGGTTGAAACGACCCACTTTAATCGATAAAAGAGTAAAGGAATTGGTTTTCCCACGAATTGAGAGATCAAGACTTGTTTGGTAAGTGGCATAAGATGAGAATTTTATGAATAGTAGTGATATATTTTGAGTTGAGTATTTTTTAAATTTTAGAAAATCATAAGAGAAAAAAAGTTAAATAAAAAATATTATAAAGTTAAAATATTGAAATGATATAGTCTTATAATATTATTTTTATTTAGAGATTTGAAAAAGTTAGAATTATTTTTTATTTTTTATTTGAAAGTTTGAAAAGATTGTAATGATTAGCTTGAAAATTTTGTATTTAAATTATGTTTGAGAATAATATGTGATGAAATGAAATGAGATCGTATAAGAATTTTGTGTCTCATCTAAGGCCAAACTATGTACTTATTTAGCTTGACCTTGTGAATAGTAGTGAGATGAGTTGAGATATCTCTCTTATTTAGGTTCCAATATTTTACGTAACGATGTGGCTTTAACCTTTCGTTTGTTTAGTCTGTATTTTTACTGTAAAATTGACTTTTTTTTATAGTAAAAATAGATTTAATATATCATATAAAGTTAACTTATTTTTATTTTTATTTTTAGAATTTGACATTTATTAAAATAATAAGACTATGCATACTTTTAATAACATTTATTAAAACGAATGACCGATTTTCTAATTACAATTAATTGAAATCATTATAAAAAATACAATGGTTTGCGACAAAAAAAAAAAGAGTGGGAATCAATAAAGCTCTTGCTCTTCGTTCATTATATGAAGTTCACATGTCAATGGCCCTAAAAAGAAAAGCATAAGCTCAACAAATGGGGTAGGTCAACATGGAACATATATTTATTTTTTCCTGTATTTAAAAAAACGATGGACCGACCACTTACGTACATCTAATATTCAAATCTCTTAATCTGTAATTGCTTATTTTACATAATATATATATATATATATATATATATATATATAGGAATCTCAACTAACGAATCTACCATCTCCACTAGTTCTGTTTCCTTCTTCTAGGAAACAGCATTCATGTGCTTTCTTAAACCATAAATTAAAGCTAAAGTATTTTCCTCCAATTTTTTAAGTGAAAGCAACAGAAGGAACCTCCCATGATGTTGCAACTTTTGTTCTGGGAAGTCCAAGGTAGTTAGTTCCTAGCATCAACAAACATGTACATGATCATCCATCATCTCTCTCTCTCTCTCTCTCTCTCTCTAAGTATGAGGTGCCAGGGTGGCAGTTAAAACGAGCCGACGAGGTATCGCAACAATATAAATATATTCAATGATGTTAACATGGGATTAAAAATAAAGTTTTGAGCGCCGATTAAGTATGTACTATAATCATGTTTCTAATGAGGTGGTTTTGATTTTGAAACAGTGGGCTGTTTTAAAGTAAAACCGCGGCATCAGAAGCAGGATTACCATTTTTTTAAAGAGTGATATTATGTTGCCGTTTGTATAATGAGTTGAGATAAGATAAGATGATTTTAAATGAGTTGAATAAAATATTATTAGAATATTATTTTTTTAATAATATTATTAGTTTGAGATTTGAAAAAATTGAATTATTTATTATATTTTATGTAAGAATTTAAAAAAATTATAATAATAAAATGAGTTGAGATCACTTCTCAATCCAAAAGAGACCTAAATATAGTTTTAGATAGCAGAAGTCATGCCTTTTTTTTTTTTTTTTAATATTACGGTCTCCTATTAAAAAAATAAATCTACCTACTTTTTTTTTTTAAAAATGCAGAATTTGCACGCTTTATAACTCGAATATGATTTCTCTTTTTTTAAAACTCAAGTCTAAAATTTAAAATCTATAATCTAAAATGAAAGAAACAAATTAGAGATAGATTCATAAACTTTCTATACTATTCAAAAGGATTTTTCTTCTTTTTTGCTTTCGAATTAGTTCGCTCTCTCCTCCTGACAGAAATGTACATCTGGGGCAACATAGGATATTATCTGAGATTTCTCTAACAAAACCGAGAAAAAGCACGATCGTAAAGAAGAGGAAAAGAAAAAGGTTTAAAATTGTGGAGGCTACAGGTAAAGAAATTAAAAGTGGTACTAGGTTGTTGGGCATGAGCAGGACATATGCATGAATGTGGTGGCAACCAAACAATTATTTAATTACTACAGCAATTTAATCCTCAAGTCTGGGCCCCCACCCCCACTAAAAGTCATGCTTTCCGGCGTTGGAAAGCTGGGGCTAGACGATCAAGAAGAACATCGTTTCCAAATCTTTACAGTATTGATGTTAGATATCATTTAGCGAATGAGGAATAACGTTGTTGATAACAATTCCATTATCTCTTTAAAGAAAGCAAAGGGGCAACTGAATTTCATATACCAATAAAATTTACAAGCATGGGAAACAAAGTCAAATTCTACAAAAATTATGAAATGACAAAATCTACCAAAAGGGCACATAAGCATATCCTTTGATGTAGAGGTTAGGGATACATTCTCCACTTCATCGGCGCTAAGCCGAAATTTAAATAGGGAAATCTTATAAATATGGGCGCAAAGAAATCACTCTACAAATCCACTAATTGCATAAGTATGCGCAACTCTTATCGCAACAAAAATGACAGAAAACTTGCAAAAAGTGAGCACAATCGAAGAAGGAGACTCACGACTTGTAATCTCGACAATTAAAGGTGAAGACCAAGCTTGGGAAATTAGGCCTATCATGGATGATATTGCTCGAATGCAGAAAAATAAAGTAGGCTGGAGCTTTTAAAAAATAGATTGATTTTAAAATCTATATGCGCACTAAGTGATACAATGGGCAGTAACCAATTTTGTTTTTGGTCGCATACCCATAGATAATCTACTTACTTGTACTTATATATAGACAATGGGAAGAACCCTCCTTCAAGTAGTCTGTAATATTTCAATTTTATCTATGATAAGCAAGCTTGATTAGAAAATATATATATATATATATATATATATATATATATATATATATATATATAGGTCAGCAGGAGCCACTTCATTAATTTGGGCAGTGAACTTCATTAATTAGGGCATCACTGCCCAATTAACGATTGATTGATGAACAACAATTGATCATGATATCACTCTTGGATTAGTTTTATTTTAGCTTCTTTTGAGTTTTCTTATTAATTAAGATCAAGGAATATATGCGAGTTAACCCATAAATTATGATCCATGTTCTCCTATCAACATGGATAGAGTTTTATTTTATCCCACTTTAATTAAACTATAGTACTTATTACCTGACGTAATATTATTTCTTAACTTTTTTTTTTTTTTTTAAAAGAGCCAATTTGATTATGAAAATTTAATAGAGTAAAAATAAGATGTGAGTGTAGTATGTAGTATTTCCAACGTTAATAATAAACCAATAGTATTTAAGTAAAGATTAAACATCCTTTTTTTTTTGTTAAAAAAAAGTAATTAGAAAAAAAAAATTGTTTACAATATTACAGCCAAATAATTATTTATTTACAAAACATTTATAACAATTTATAAAAAAATTTATAATTTAATTTTTTGGATTGAAATTTATAATTTAATTATGTGTATATATATATATATATATATGGACTGTCCATATACATAATTTCCACAAACTTGAAAAATAATGGGCATAGAGAGATACTGGATAATTAGTCGCAGTTACTCATCTTAGAAAAGGATGGCAAATTTGGGAGTAGAGATATGGTTTTAGGGCCCAATAGACTGAGAATGGTATGAAACAAAGTGAGCCATCCTTGCATGGACGTAGCATTGACGTTACCATCTCTCGATGTGATCACTTTCTCTTTCGAATCTTCCCTTTTTCTTCGAACGACAAAAGCTTTCAAAAATTAAATGCCAAATTTGGTTCTGTTGAAGATTAGTTAAAGGAGTTGAAAGAAAAGTAAGATTCTCCTACTATTATATTTTTTAATATTTCATGAATTATCACCCTTTTTTTTTTTAAACATAAAAAAATATTGGATAATTTATAATACGTTTGATTAAGAGATCATAAGCAATTAGACAAGTGGTGGTATAGTTTTGTTGAGGAAATTGATCACTCACAACAGCACTTTACTACTCAAGCACGATACTCCACTACTCAAGCTTGGACCACAGCAGAACAGAGCAAGGACAGTAAGGAGCACCCCAGCAGGACCACCAAGGCAGTTACGGATGAGCACAAAATACTGAACAACAAAGAATATTCTTGTAAAGGGACAGGTGTCTTAAATCCATAGGATAGATTGAGGAAATATTTGTCTATGTATATTGTTTGTAAATACACTCATAATCAAATGAGAAAACATACGCATACAATATTGAGGTTTCCTTTGGGGCTTTTGTCAAACAGTCTGTGTGCATGATTCTCCATAGTTTAATATGGTAATCAGAGCCACTTGACTCACGTCTTCGTCTTCCTCTTTTGTTTTCTTCTCACGTTTCTATGGTATATGAAAATAGTTAATCACTCACCCATATTCTCTATGGCTAATTCCGACTCTTCTAATGTCTCTTCCACCACCACGCAACCCACCACCATTAATCCCAATATTCTTAACTCAGCAAACCAATTTATCAACATAAAATTGTCTATAGATAATTACCTCTCGTGGAAGGCTCAAATGGTGCATTTCCTTAAAGGTTATCAACTCTTTCATCATGTGGAAGGCCCGTGTAATATGCCTCCCTCTGTTGTTAATGGAGTTGAAAATGCAGAATATGTCAAATGGGTGTTGACTGACCAGATCATACTCTCTGCGTTAAACTCTTCTCTGACTGAGCAAGTTCTAGCTCAGGTTTTGGATTGCTCCACTTCTCGTGAAGTCTGGTCTCTCCTTCATAGTCTGTTTGCAGCACAGTCTAGTGCTCATATTATGCAAACACAATATCATCTTGCAATGTTAAAAAAAGGTTCGGACTCTATCTCCTCCTATTTTCACAAAGCAAAAACATTAGCAGCCTCCATGGGCGCTGCTGGTCAGCCCCTTTCAGATTCTGAGTTCTCAGTGTATTTACTTGCTAGACTTGGCACTGATTATGACTCTCTAGTGACATCTCTGACCACACGAGCTGATCCTCTTTCTCCTCATCAGATATACAGCTACCTCCTTAATCATGAGTCACGTTTAGCTCACCAAACAACTACTCTTCTCAGTGCAAATCATCTCACAGCTCATGTTACCACTACTAAATCCTCTGCTCCATCTTCATCTACTAATTCTCCTTCACATCGTGGGAGGGGAGGTCATAATTTTCGTGGGAGACGTGGTCATGGTCGTGGTTTTTCATCCTTTTCTCAAGGACGTGGTCCCTTGTGCCAAGTCTGTCACAAACTAGGACACTCAGCTCTCAGCTGCTATTTTCGTTTTGATCATAGCTATCAAGCAGCTCCCCCCTCCTTCTCAGCAAATATAACCACAACTACCCCACCATCTGCTCATATTCATTCATGGTTTCAGACACTGCTGCTACATCACATTTTACACCAGATCTCACAAATCTGAATATGGATTCTATATCATATCAGGGCTCCGATCAAGTTAGCATTGGTGATGGCTCTACCATGCCCATTCAGCACATTGGATCCGCCAACCTTCATACTAGTTCTGGCAACTTCTTACTCTCTCAACATTTACATGTTCCCTCTCTTACTAAAAATTTATTTTTCATACGACAGTTTTGTGAAGATAACAATGTATATTTTGAATTTCATTCAACTTCTTTTCTTGTGAAGGATTCTCACACCAAGGTGGTTCTACTTCGGGGCATCGTTAAAGATGGCTTGTATGTCCTTGATGCAGACACCATGTCTTCTTCCATTCCTTTTCAAGCAAATATTGGTGAGCACACATCCATTGATCATTGGCATACTCGTCTTGGTCATCCTTCTTCTCGCATCACCAATCTCACACTTAGGCGTTTTCAACTTCCTGTCAATTCCAACAAAAAAATGCAGCCATGCTCGGTATGCTTCCAATCCAAGTCTCACTCTCTTCCTCACCCTTTGTCTTTTTCAAAGTCAAAGCAACCTTTTGATTTAATGTTTCTAGATGTATGGGGTCTGGCCCCAATGTTATCCTCAAATGGTTGTAAGTTTTATTTTGCTATCATAGATGACAATACCAAATATATGTGGTTGTTCCCCATTCAGTCCAAATCGGATGTGTCAGCTATTTTTCTTGCTTTTATGCAATTTGTTAACAATTATTTTTCAACTACAATCAAAGCTGTTCAATCTGATTTTGGAGGTGAATTTAGACCTCTTAAAAAAATTCTTTATAATCATGGAATTATACATCGCCTCACTTGCCTCTACTCTCATGCCCAGAATGAGACAATTGAGCGACGTCATAGGCACATAGTTGAAATGAGACTTTCTCTTTTAGCGCAAGTTTCAATGCCTTTTAAATATTGGTCCGAGGCTTTCCAAACCTCGGTTTATTTAATTAATCGGATGCCTACTCCATTTTTACAAAACAAGTCACCGTATCAAGTCTTATTTAATAAAATTCCGGATTATAAATTTTTTCGTGTCTTTGGGTCCGCATGTTGGCCCAACTTACGACCATTTAATAAACACAAAATGGATCTTCGATCCAAACTGTGTGTCTTTATGGGTTATAGTCCTGATCACAAGGGCTATTTCTGTCATGATCCATTCACTGGCCAGACCTATATTTCTAGGGATGTTTTATTCAATGAAAGCCATTTCCCTTTTGCAAATCAGTCAAGTTCGGGCTCCATGAAGGCTACGGACTCCCCAACATTTCATCTCCCAGCTATGTCATTTGTTCCTTCCGTTAGTCCAACGAACCCAACTAATCTACCTTCGGTTGTCCAACCCATACACACTACTCAATATGATTTACACACAACAGATCATGGCCCATCTCACTCCAGCCCAATAACCTCATTTAACCTGAGCCCTTCTCATTCTCCTCTATTGTCTAGGGCACACGAACCTTCTCCCTCACCTCATGAATCTTGCGATTCGGCACCGCCCACTGCTTCTGCAATTCTCGACGCCTCAACTGAGCCTCCAGTCATCATTGAGCCTCTTTCTCACTCACAGCATCCCATGATCACTCGGAGCAAGGTAGACATTCGTAAGTCTCTCCTTCGTATGGATGGCATGGTGCCGTGGCCTCCTAGAAATCAATCTATGTCTCTCACCACCTCTACACAAGCATCTGTTCTTGAGGAACCCACATCTTACACCGAAGCCATAAAATTTCTTGAGTGGCGTTTGGCTATGCAAACTGAATTTCATGCATTATTATATAACCATACGTGGGACTTGGTTCCTCCATCTGCCTCCTACAATGTCTTGGGTCCTAAATGGATACTCAAAACAAAGAGGAAGGCTGATGGAACTCTAGAAAGGAGAAAGGCTCGTCTAGTAGCCAAGGGTTTTCATCAACAACCTGGGGTTGACTATGCCGAGACCTTCTCTCCCGTGGTTAAACCCACTACAATTCGTATCATTTTTTCATTGGTTGTTTCATCAAATTGGTCTTTGCAACAATTGGACATACAAAACGCCTTTCTACATGGTGATCTCGAAGAAGCTGTATATATGCAACAACCCACTGGGTTTGTGCATCCTGAATATCCCTCATATGTGTGTAAGCTGAGAAAGGCCATTTATGGTCTTAAATAGGCTCCTAGAGCTTGGTTCTCAAAACTCAGCAACAAATTGTTTTCTTTGGGTTTCCAAGAGTCAAAATCTGATACATCATTGTTTGTGTATAGAAATAATTCTCATGTCATGTTTGTTCTTATTTATGTGGATGACATCATTGTTACAGGTTCAGATTCCAACTTAATTTCAGAATTCATTTCTGCTCTTGGTACTTCTTTTCCTGTCAAACACCTTGGTAAATTACATTACTTCCTAGGTATTGAAATCTGTCAAAACAATCAAGGTCTTTTTCTTAGTCAATCTAAATATATCTTGGATCTGTTACAAAGAACAAATATGCAAAATGCAAAACCCGTTTCAACTCCAATGTTTGTCACCACTAAACTTTCAGCCTTTGATAGTTCCTCATTTAAAGATCCTCTCACTTATAGGAGTGTAGTAGGAAGTCTTCAATATTTATCTTTTACTCGTCCGGACATATCCTTTGCTGTCAATAAAGTTTATCAATACATGCATAATCCAACAAATTCACATTGGCAAGCCGTCAAAAGGATACTTCGGTATCTTAGGCTCACTTCTCATCTTGGTTTATTTTTATCTAAAAATTCTCCTTGCAATATCTCTGCCTTCTTTGATGCTGATTGGGCAGGATGCTCAGATGATAGAAAATTCACTGGAGGATTTTGTGCGTTTCTTGGTTCTAATTTGGTGTCTTGGGGTTCCAAAAAAGCAGTCTACTATTGCTCGTTCTTCGACTGAGGTTGAATATAAAGCTGTTACTAATACCACTTGTGAAGTATTATGGATTCAATCACTTCTACGGAAACTAGGAATTTTTTTGAAAGATCCACCAAAACTGTGGTGTGACAATTTGGGAGCAACTTATTTAACTGTAAATCCAATTCTACATACTCGTACTAAACATGTAGAATTAGATTATCACTTTGTAAGGGATAGAGTTGCAGCCAAGAGCCTTACAGTCTCATTTCTGTCTAGCAAAGATCAGCTAGCATATATTTTAACCAAGCCTTTGTCTACTGCACGTTTTCAATTTCTGCGTTCAAGCCTCACTCTTCAGCCAGTGCCACTTGAAGCGCGGGGGGTTGTTGAGGAAATTGATCACTCACAGCAGCACTTCACTACACAAGCACGACACTCCACTACTCAAGCTTGGACCATAGCAGAACAGAGCAAGGACAACAAGGAGCACTGCAGCAGGACCACCAAGGCAGTTACGGATGAGCACAGAATACTGAGCAACAAAGAATATTCTTGTAAAGGGATAGGTGTCTTAAATCCATAGGATAAGTTGAGGAAATATTTGTCTATATATATATTGTTTGTAAATACACTCAGAATCAAATGAGATAACAGACGCATACAATATTGAGGTTTCCTTTGGGGCTTTTGTCAAACAGTCTGTGTGCATGATTCTCCATAGTTTAATAAGTTTTAACGAGTCAAATCTTAACTCGAGTGTAAATTATAACAGTAATTCTATATATAACCGTAATTCTACATATAAACGTCGCGTAATCGTTTTGAAAAAAAGTGGGGTCTACTATTAAAAAATTAATTTTTTTCATGTGGGACGTTCCATGTTTTATTTATTTATTTTCAAAGCGATTACGCGGCGGTTACACAATTCACGATTGCAAATATCTTTTCTCAAATTATAATATTGGATAATTTAATCTACCAACTAAATTAAAAACATAATGATAATTTGATGATCGATCATGATGTAAATATAACATCTCCTTAATTAAACATGTATTTGGATATATTTATTTGCAATAACTATCGATCATCTACTCCACACATTTTTTAAGATGTAAATATAACGTCTCTTTTTCATGGTGTAAAAGAAGATTGCGTGATTGTTCCTAGCAATCTTCTTTTTAAACCTTGCTCAGAGAAGGAAGCTGCTGAGCAATACTTGTAATGTATCACATGAGCAAATGCGAAGATTGCTCTAATAATTATTGATTGATGCGCCATTACAAGAAAAATGAGTATTTGTGATGGATTATTTACGATAAGAATGACTATTTGTGACGAAAATATACTCATTTTAATAGGTAATAGTCATCTTTGTATAAAATAATTGATTACAAATAAGTAATTTTCTTATAGTTACGAGGTTTTACATTACTGAGCATTTTTCTAAATGGATCGTAAAGTATATGATAAATTACCCGCCCTCAACGATTTTAGTTCATAGAAATTAATTGACTTTTAAATTAGCTTCTTTTGGTAATTAGTCAGTTTATGAACGCCCCTCGCTTGATTAGCTACTTCATGAGTGACCGGATATCATTAATGTCATTCACTTGATTAGCCAGTTGATCATGAGGCCCCTCACTTTACTCACTATGCTAGCTAGCTGCTGTTTTTTGTATCTTGCACTATATATGTCAAGACATGAACCTTATTTCACGGTCTTCATTTCTCCTCTCAATCATCCCTTGAATTGCATGCCTACTCTAATTTGGATTAGGCTGATCCCATTTACATATTAATGACGATCGAGCCACGACTACTACTTACTATTGTTTGATCTTACTCGTAGATATTCTTATAGATTTGCTCACCCCGCCGCTCGCCCAAATAACAGTACTACTGGTCAATTAGATCATACGGAGCGCACACATGATTAGATCATACGGAGCGCGCACAGTAGTATATACTATATATATATATATATATTTATATATATAGTCCCCCAAAGTTTAATTTGCATGTTGGGTTTGCTGAGGTGTGTGTCTGCATTATGCATGCCTGGCCTAGTACTGGATTTAGCATATATTTAAGACAGAATAATACTAACACAGGTTCTCTTCATGTAGGGAATGAGCTGGGATATCTCATATTATCTATATACAATTTGAATATTGATATATAGGTGTAATAGGTTACTAATTAACTAGTTTATATATGCATTATTAACTTTCTTAACTGTTAAATTATTATTTCTTTTTCCTAATAATGTAGTTTATGGTTGCAACAATAATGGCATTTATTGTGGTTTCATCACTTTTTTTGAGATACTTAATCACACATATACCTTAGCCACCCCCAATTACATAAACAAAAAAAGGTGATAATGCAACATTAAAAAGTGAGACTGATGCAATGCAATGCAATGCAAGTGTGATGCAATGCAAGTGCATGACCTTTCCTAGGCCGGTCATGCAATGCAAGGGCAGTAATATATGTAGTATGCATCCTTCGAAAGGCTTGATTGAGGAAGATGCTAAAAAAAATTAAAAATAATAATAATGCAGTTTTCATGAACAATTGTATGCAAGTCTGAAATCATCTTCCTTAGCATGCATGTGGTATATGCAAATATAATGTACCACATGATCTAATACAGATCATAATCATCTTGAATACCTATATATACTTCCATTTTAATACATTTTCTAATTAGATTAACAATATATATTACTATTAGGTAGCTAGCTAGCTAAAAAAAGGTTTTAGATAATTTCTGCTATTTGTTCGTGTGAGTTTTATGCCCAAAAAAATTATAACATGTAGAAGGCAGTGTATGTACTTCAATTGGCATTAGTGCTATTAATTCTGCCTTTATTTGTTCACATACACCATTTGTTATCATATTAAAGGCTTCATTTCAGACTTGCGTGCCTTCTTTTGTGCAGCTCATGTAGAAGGCAGTAGATGGAATACTTGATAACCCTGTTCCAGACAGCTGGATTGATCTTTGCCGCTCAATCACCAAGTCATCGCAAATCATCAACCATCGATGTGCGAAGTTGCGGATGAACTCCACCCACCATTATTTGTTTATACTTGTATCACCTAGATTGTGGATGTTTGATATGTACTTTAAAGCTTGTAAGAGACATTAGCTGCTCCCATTTGTAAGACTTTATTGCCTTCCATTAATATTGCACCATGATATGCCAGTTTATAGTAACCAGCTTAAAGGGTCTGATGTACTGATCATGTATTGGATGAAAACTTGAATTTTCATATATTAATATATGCTATTATGGATTAATGTACAATTTGGTAATATTATAAATGAGTTGGAGCAGGAAATTAGGTACCCAAAAAAAAAATTGTGCATTCTGTACGTGTAATGTTACACCAGTTTCAAAAGATTATTTGCGGCGATTTTATGTTCGCCGAGAAAAAATTTAGATTTATGTTTTGTGTATTTGCGGCGAATATATATAGACGCTAAAGCGCCGAAAGATTATTTGCGGCGATTTATTGTCGCCGCTAAAAAGATGCCTCAGTTGTTAATACTTATCTGCGGCGAATATACTTGGACGCTAAAACTAGGATTTTTTTGCGGCGCCTTAAACTCGCCGCTAAAGATCATTTACAGCCAAACAAATGTGCTGCAAATAATTTTTCGCAGCGATACGTGACCGAAATCCCAACGTTATTTGCGGCGTCATTAATAATATTAGCAGCGAAATAAATCGCTGCAAATAAAAATTTTTGGCGACCATTTTTGTGTTTCGCTGGCTATTATTTTAAAAGGCTCTACATTTGCAACGAAATGCCGGCGCAACATAAATCACTGCGAATAATTATTTGCAACGATTTCGGTGGTTATTTGCGGCGAATTTAAGCGCCGGAAAAGACCTTGTTTCTTGTAGTGATTAGATCATACGGATCATAGCATTCCATTTCTTCAGGTCAATTACTTTACGCAAGGAATCTATCATATTCAGTACTGGCATGCATGCACCTCTTAAGAACATGATGCATGAATGACGCCTAGTTCATCTGTCTTTAACATATAAACAAAACGACAAATTAATGAGCACACACAAGAAGCTACCGATTCCAAGCATTTAACCCTAACTTCCATATATACGATGAATCTTATATAATGATCAGTGAATAATAACGAGGTTAATGATAAAAAAAAATAATCTAAAAATATTTAACAAAATATTTAACAACAGTTACGTCACAACCCGATCGACACTAAGGGACCAAAAATATAAAACAGAACAAAAAAAAAAAAAAAAAGGCAGGATTTTGAAGGCATGCAACCTGTCACTGCTTTTTTAAGTCTTGACACTGACAGCAAATTGCTGTTCAGAACCAATGAGAAAGTTTCAAAACCAGAGTGACATTAATTAGCAGCTAGCCGACGATCATGGAAAATACCATAAAAAATTTCCATAAGGGGCTGAGATCATCTGTGAAATATTTAAGAAATTGTCCACAAATAAGTCTCTTTGGTTCTCTCAACTACTCATGCCCTTTTCCTTAGTTTTATATATAATAAATTCAAAAGTATTATTAAATTTTAAAAGTTAAAGGTCATTCATAAGTCGTGTAATGCTCATGCATGGTAATTACTTAATTCGACACACTGCATATTATATAAACCGCGTACTCATCAATCCTCCCTCATTGCTGGAGTAAACTAGTTTGTGAAGTTTTTCTTCGCTATATATATATATATATATATATATATATAAGAGATCGAGAATATGAAAATGCTAAAATATGGGTTTTTTTGGAAATCAAAGTGGGTACGTACATCGGTTATTCAAGGTAATCATAAGTACCTAAGTTATGTTTTTTATTTTGCTATTTTTAAGTATTGTACTTCAAATTCATGACTAGTATTAATAATAGTACAATTTTGATCAATTGGACTGGCCGGGATCTTACTAATTTTTTCTTTTTTTTACTTTATTTAGCCCATGATGATGAGGTGATCAAGATTTTGAAATTAACATGATTAATCATTCAACCATGGGCCCGAGTGCATGTTTGAACTGAATGAGAAATTAAATATATCATGCATGTGATCTTCGTCACCGAATAGCTAGCAAGCTAGGTTAAACGATCTGAATTAAAGCAGGAAATCGTGGCCGGTGCGCTGAAAACATAGTAATTGCTAGTGTATATATATAGCATTATTCAATCTGAGTTTAATTCAGAACCGTAAACTTTTTCTATTAGGTTTTTTGGGAGAGGGGGTTCGCTCATGTGATTATGGGAGTTCATGAATTACCCACAAGAAGTGACATGATCACCCTGCATCTATCGTCTGTCCAATCTGTTGCTCATTCGTGAACCTAAAATCTCAAACATTTATACCTATTATAGAGAAATCGATTGTTAAAATAGAACCCCCATTCTATTTTTAGAAATCATATTTGCAGTTATAAAGTATTCAAGCGCTACTCACTCATTAATTTTGAAAAAAATGAATAATTATGATATTCATATGAAAATAAATAAATTTTTAATAATGAATCTAACTCTTTTTTTAAAAAAAGTGTGTGGAGCTTGCATAACTCATAAGTGTATCTAACATTAATTTTATATTTTCCTCTCTCATTTTAATTAATGCTTTGACCTACCTAGAAATTGAATAATTTGAAAATTAGGCCTTGTTTGGATCATAATTAGATGAGAAATCTACGATTAGTTGTGAGATGGTTTGTGAAATAATTTGAGTTAAGATTTTTATTGTATTTTGAAAAATGAGAGATAAAAAATTGAATAAAATAATTATAAAATTAAAATATTGTTAATTTGTATTTTATATAGAAGTTTGAAAAAATTATAATGATTAAATAAAAAAGTAGGAAAGAGAAATTGAAAAATGCTTGCGTTTGAATAGTGTCTAGATGTTAAGATGAGACCAAATGCGTATCCATACGGAACCTAAGATATAGGGTTTTTTAATTGTAAGTTGGTGTACTTTGTGTTGATCATATAACATGATGATTTGATTTGTAAAATAGATTTAAAATTAACTCATTTTTTTTTTTATATAAATTAAACCATATCACGTCGGTAGAAGTAGAAGTTTGAAAATAGTTCGCAAGTGAACTGCATGCAATTGTAATTTACTGGTTGGGATGGGAGGCAAACTTCAGGCCTTGACAAAAAGCCATGCATGAAGAAGCAGCTGATTAATATGCATGGGATATATAGATAATAGATAGGACTTTGATACCTATAAAATATGGTTTTGGTTAAGATTACATATATAATTCCTAGTTCATGAAAATGTTAAATTTGCAGTACCCGGCCTCAAACTCATCGTGTATAGAATACAATAGCAATGTTCTAATTTATAACAAACCCTCATAAATCACAATATTATAATATTGGGCCAAAAAAACTAATTAGTAGATCATATATCCCTCCGGTGTAACATGCACTGATTAAGGCTCAAATTAAGAATTTCCCTTTAGAGTCTAGACGGCCGATCGACAAGGTTCAAAGATCAGTTGGATCGCGATTCACGATCGAAGGAGTACATGATTAATTCTCAATAAATTTTGCCATATATGTAATATATATACCAATGTCATCCTTCGATCATTTCTCATAATAATATTGGAGATAGCTAGCTGTTGTCGACACACTTGACAAACGAAAATCAATATATATAAATAAAACCAACTAATTCTTATGCCCCCAAATCATAGATATATTTCTATCTATGTCCAAAAAAAAATCTATGATCTCATCAAATGCTTCAGATTTACCACTTATAATAAGATGCCCTTAAATGGGACCAAAAGCATCAATTAAGGCTGCATGCCGTTAGTTGTTGGCCGAAAAATATGCTCCATTTTTTTCCCCAAACAATATAAAATCTTTTATGAATAATATCACAATTTCTAATTACTAATTCCATATGAGGACATCAATCCTAAAGCTTTTGTTTGGACTTAAGGTTGCGTTTGGGTGTTGAGGCGATCTCAAATGATCTGAGTTGATTTGTAAATAGAAGTATTTTGTAAGTCTCATTTAGATGTGTTTGAATGTATGAAGTATGTTGATATATATTTAACTTTTTATAGAAAGTTAAAAAAGTAGTGGATCCCATCAATGATTGGTTTGAAATAGATTGGGATGGATTTGACACCTAAACATAACATAAAACTAAAAAATAGAAAGGATAATATATAAATTAGGCCTTTACACACTAATTTTTTTTTAATGACTGTCTGGAGAAACCATCCCACAATAGAGTCCTTAGGACTCACCCATGGAACCTAAACTCTCATGAAGATTAGCATAGCGGTGGGTTAATGGCCTTCTCCCACTTAAATCCGTTAAGCCCTAATTAAAATCCTATACTTATATGTCTCACATTATAGTAGTATTTAGTCTTGTTTGGATTGAGAGAGCTCTCAACTTATTTCATATATTCATTACAATTTTTTCTAAACTTTCACACAAAATATAATAAATAATTTAATTTTTTTAATTTTTAAAATAAAAATAATATTAAAAAAATAATATTTTATTAATATTTTATTAAACTTTCAACTTTTATTTCATCTCAATTCACGTTGAAACTAAATATTTCGTTATTTATCGGTTGAAGTCACACCCTCCACCAGAAGTGACCTAACCCGCCTTGCGCCCATTGTAGCTAAATGGCACGTGATAAGTTCAATGCACCCTCCTGTCCGGTAAGAGTCCCACAAAATGACGTCGTTTTCTTTATTTCTTAGCGCCCTCAAAAATTGACGTCGTGCGTGTATATATACCGATCACCTCGATGGAACCCTCCCTCACCTACTCTTCTCTCTCTCTCTCTCTCTCTCTCTCTCTCTCTGTTCCTGGGTCTCATGAAACGCTACTAGATCTCGACCTGCCCGCTTCTTTTTCTTCCACCAGAACTATTCCCATACGCAGTTTTCATTTGAACGTTTGGATTTCTAGATCCCCATCCTCTTCTATCTGCTTTGCTAATTTATCTTCTTGATCCGTCTCATTCTCCCTTGCTTTTTTCTCAAGGATAGGTCATTTAGATGCAGGTTTTGTTTTCAGGATGCCCCCAGGAAATCCGACCCCCAAGCTCAAAACTCCATGAATTTCTAAAAGAAAAAATAATGGGAGTTGTTTTGTCTTTCCTTTTTGGAGGGTATCTCAGCCAACTATTCTGCCCGGCCGTACGGATTGGATTATTTAATTTATAAAAAGTACTAAGAAAACTTTACCTTCCGTTCATCCTTTCTGCGCAGTTTTCTTTTGGAACCGTATTTTTCTATTAGGGTTCCTTCGGCCACTCTGTACCTCTAGCTTCACCTATTTGTTCAGTGCCACATCAGCCCAAAGTTTGTGGAAGCCCACTGGTATATAACCTCGGAGTTGCTCCTGTTTCTTTCATGCTGTTTCCATTTTCTTATACTATTGTTTCTGCTTTCTCTCTTCTTCGACTTAAAGATTGGACTCTCTTTTTTTTGGGTGGGGAGGGAGGGGGGGAGGCTTGGAGCATTTTCCCACTATTTCTTTCACAGTTTCTTTCATTGACAGACTAGATTAATAGACAGTTTCCCAGTCGTTGTCTGCAGGCGCAGCATCCTCAAGATTCACATGCCATTAATGCACGGCGGAAGCAATTTGATTAAGTTAATTTCTTCCAGATGTTGGAGTTGAGAATCTTGATGATGCTGCATCGGCGGATAAATGACTACAAAATACCTTATCGAAGGATCTAGAGTCTGATGTTTCCAGAACGAGGGGAACTATTTTCAATTCTCAGACGTTTCTTTTCCTGATCATCATATAAAGTATTTTTTTAGTTAATACACGCTAGCTGGGGGTTTGTTTCTGTTCCCGTGCCATTTTTCCTTTACGACTTTGAGTATTTTTTTCATTCTTTATTGTTCATGATTTCCAGGATTCAAGGGATCGAGCTATATATTCATGACAGGGGTTATTTATTGAAGTGCAAGAGTTAAGAAAGGTGAGGGAAACTAACTACCATCTCATATGACGTCCTCTGTGGTTTCGAATTAGCATATATATGATATATGCACGTTTACCTTTTGTGCTATATTTTTTATAGGGATTCATAATTTAAATCCGAGTTTAGGGTTTTGTTAGTATTTACTGTCCTGAAAAGAGAAATCTTTCCCTCCCGTTAATAAACAAGTTATTTCTTTTGTGCCCTTGTGGGGGATTTGGAGTTTTGAAACTTGGAGCGTCCTCACTGCTTCGATCTTCACTTGTAAAAAAAAAAAAAAAACACCTGGAGGGTCTCTAGGAACTTGAATGAGAATCTTGGTCTGATCGATGATGTTCCTGGGCACTTCGATTGATAGTTCAGGTTTGGGTTTCTTAAGACTCTTGAAACGGCCATTCGTTGAGCCAAAACACACAAAAATACACACAACACCTGAAAGCCGTTTCCAAACTTGGTGGAGGAACCGTGAAAAGATCCTTAATAAATTATTCGTGTTCAGCAGACCTCTCTCTCTCTCTCTCTGTGGTAGTAATCTATGAAGGTTGTGGAAAGCCAGGAAAGGATCCTACATTTCAACAAAAGAAAAGAAAAGACCGTTTATTGAATATATACGGTCGAATTTTTCAAACACCTCCCGCCCCCCACTCGAAAATTAGTAACATAAATATGTTGGCCTTCTCTTATATATATATATATATATATATATATATATATATATATAGATATATATATTTATATATTTATATATATTTATATATATGAATCCATTAGTTAAAACTCGTCGTTGAAAATCGGCTTACAAGATAAGGGTGTTTAGGAGCTTATAAAACACCAACCAATCTCATACTTAGTAACCACCACGCTCCGCAGTCGACATCTACGACGGTCTTGACTGTGTGCTAAGTCTTTCCTAATCTCGGACGAACACTGCCATGCCGACATCTTCCCCGTGCCACACGATTGCAACCATGCCAATGTAGATTGCATACGTCAGATGACTCTGATACCATTTATTAGGAACCCACTAGATAAAACTCTCCCTTGAAAATCGGCTTACAAGGAAATGGTGCCTAGTGGCTTATAAACCACCAAACAATCTCATACTTAGCCAATGTGGGATCGTAATACCTTCATAATTCCCTATTGATCATTTAGAATATCTAACTTTTAAATTGTTCAGCGGATCCAGCTTGATATAGCTGCTCCTCATGTCCTGTTACATTGTTGTCCTTTTATTGCTGATCCTAATTTGGTTTCACCCCAGACGACCCATCTTTAGTACTATTGCTGATCTTCTGAATCAATCAACAGAGAAAGAAACGTAGATGATTGAACCCACCATGATATATATATATATATATATATATATATATATATATTTATATATATATATTTATATATATATGTTTAGCGGGTGGACGAAACCTTTCGTTTGCATCTGTTTTCTTCCTTTTCATATTTGAACATGCACTTAATTTTCATATCTTTGAATACATCAATTGCAGTGGCTTTTAAGATAGATTATATATGCATCTTGTTATTTAGTCTTACACATAGGAACTGATCAGGTTTGTGTCGATCGATATACATGAATTAAGGATGTGCAGCAATAAAGCATAATATAATGGGGCTTTAGTACTTGTTGAGACATATATGTTGCAGATTGTCCCACGTGAACATTAAACATGCACATGAGTAGATTTATAGTACAAATCAAACAACTAGCTTAAGTTTTTATCTGTATATATCTCAGAAAAATAGATTAGGAGGATCATACCGATTTAACTTGATCAGTAGTATATATATTGCTTATACATTGATTGCTTGATATTGTCTCATGTTATGTTGGAAAGCAATCTAGAGAAAAATAAATTTATTTTACCCTGATCGTATCACTCCCGCAGATTGAGGACTTGTTTTGAAAGATGATCATATAGCTTAGATACCTCAACTTTTAAGGTGAATTAGTACGTACGTACCTTATAATGGCAATGTTAAAAAGAAATCTCAAGCTAGGCATATATATTGAGTTCAATTTAATTTCAAAGCTTTGTACGATCTGAAAGGCCAATTTGGAAATGATAAAAATCCATCCTAGGTTGCACTGGTGAGAGTGATATGCAATATTTGAATTGGTTTGTAGAATTAGGTTGTGTTTGGACGTTGAGCTGGTTTCAACTGAACTTAGTTCTTTATGAATAGTGGTGGGTTGAGTAGTGGAGGGAGTTATGTGGAGTCCATTTAAACTGAGTTTAAAATGTGTTTAGATGTTAAGATGAGTTTAGTACTTTTTATGGAAAGTTAAAAAATGTTATGGGTCTCACGTATAAAGATGAGTTAAGTTGAAAAAGATTGTGGATATCATATGTAAGGAGATTTTGAGTTGATATGAGTTTAGTAATTTAATAATTAAGTATGTAGATATTAAATTCATCTTAAAATTAGATTAAATTCAGCTAAATCTTACAAATAAACACAGCCTTAATGGTACGGGGCGGGAGCCATGTACACTACTTTGATTTTCCTTGAAGTTATCTAGTTGGTGGCGCCATGTTTTGGAAGTGGCCGTACCCTAACCCAAGACCAGTACTGTAGAAGTAGGAGAACCGCTTAAATGAATTTTAAATTAGTTCTTTATAAGGCATGGAAGTGAAGAAGAATCTTAAGGCATGTCATGTGGGGCAGTTAGTGACAAAAGCTGTTATGTCATTTGACAGGTGAGAAAAAAGAAAAAAGGCAATGAATCATTCGATCCCTCCTCTCCGGAGGTCCACCGGCCAGTAGTACGTTCGTTTAGTGAGATAAAACAATAATAGCGAGGGAGTACAATGAGATCATAGCAAATCAATTTTACTACGAAGTTATTTGTATGCATGCGCACATAATTATTATATATGCTGGCCTGTTAGAATGTACGTAAGTACGTACATGCATCTTGGGTCTATCTAATTGATTGATTGATGTCTAACGTATATAATCAACTGCAACACTATGATCGATGGAATCAGAACCTTCAGGTGGTTAGGAGCGAGCGAGTTTCTTCCCAAAGTTTCTTTACATATGTGACGAACTGATCATGATATTGGGAACTCGACCGTACGTAATTAAGTAATTAGGATTGCTTAGATTTTGTTAAGGCGAACTCTTGGGCTAGGGTTTGCATGTGACATATATGCAGGCGGGATGGTCTAGTGTCCTTCTGATCTGCAAAATGTTTTCGATCGACCGGCTAGGGATTTGATTATAAGCTGGGAAGGCTGGAATATTTTCAAAACTCTTTATAAGTTAGCAGGCGCGCTGTTGAAGTGCTAGCTTGGAAATGGAAGAATGCCAGCCTTCGGCCATTAGGTCAGTGACAGCTAGCTATTAAAATATCTGGCCAGATGCCTCCATTTTTGTGACAGCTAGCTAGGTCAAATGATTTTAATTTGCTATACAGCTTGTAATTAAAATAATAATAAAAAAGAAATCATCGAGTCTCCTAATTATTCGGGGAAAGCCGGAAATTAACCTCGTAAAGGTATTATTTGAAGAAGTCCTCCATTAACTCGATCCTGACACTTTTTCCAGGCCTTATGATGATCACTGGGCTAACTCAAACTGTTTTTTGCATTAGTTGTCACAGGACAAATTAGAAATGAGTTGTCAACAATGATTCATTCAGTCGTCGGATTTCCAAATAAGAGAAGGTAAATTAATGGGTCCGGTACTACCTGGTAGTGACATATCATGTGGGGATACCAAAAAAATAGACAAATGTGGGGACAGAAATCTGATATATGCGCGCTCATGAGGATGATCAGGTAAACAGGTTAGGGTTGAGTACTTAGCGGGCGCGGTAGCACGCACGCACGCATGCATGCATGCATGCATATATGCATGTTGACATTCTGCATGCATGGTGCGAAAGAATTTATAATTGACCATCATATATCTATAAATTATAAATTGAAACATGCATGGTAAAGACCATCCATGGGATCATGTATGAGTACTGTTTATTATATGTTGGTACGAGATCGATAATAGTACTGCTGGTGATATATATATATATATATATATATATATATATATATATAGTATGTGGGGTAATAATTAATTGGGTAACAATCAAAGTATAGTTTCTTACAATAATGTCACGATCATTTAATATTTATAATGCTAGCTAGCTAGGGCGACGATAATGACATGGTGATCATAATAGTAGCGATATATGATAATGCATATATATATGGTAACTGGGAAACTAGTAATAATAGCATCATGAGGTGCATGGTGGCTGTAATTAATCTTGGCAGTATAGACAACTGCTCTTAATGATCGTTTCGTACATTTTACTAACAGAGACGTCCAGGGTGGCCGGTGGCCGTACATTTTCCTTTATTATAATTTGAAATTATGAAGAATATCATGCGTTAAGCTTACATGATACGTTATATTAACAGATTCGTTGTAACATTTTACCAACAGGGTCGTTGGTGGCCGGTATAAGTGTTAACAATAATCAGATTTTACAGAAGTAAACACGTAAGTTAATATGATTTCACATTATGCGTTATATCTATTTTACAATAAAAATAACTAATTTAATTACAATCTAAAGTATTATGTTAAGATGATCAATATGTATATTTATTTTTGTGAAATCTTTTTATAACTAAATCATTTATCTTTCTTTTATATATATCTTCTTATATATAAATGCATCTATCCAAGAGGAACAATAATTTTTTGTCTCACATTTTCTTCCATTTTTGCCATTCTTTTTTAGTTGTTTTCCCTTTTTATCCTTGCTTTTTTTTATATTCTACTTGTGCATTTACAGTTTTACCCCTATATTTTGTTTGTTTACCCTTCTTGTCCCTCAGTTTATATTTGTCTTATTCGTGCTTTTACGTTTTTGCCCCTAATCAGTTCAATGAACAGTGAATTCACACCGACACGTTGTGTTTAAATTTCTTCAACTTCAGGAAAAAAATCATACCCACAGAGATAAAAGCAACGCAACTAAAAAATAATAATTCAAATTTTTACAAATTTACATTCGGATTTAAAAATAAATAAAAATATGTTCAAATTTTTAAGGATTCATAAACGAATTCATACCCATATGATTGAACCGAGACAAATCTACTTAAATTTGCAACCATTCATAAAGAAAATTTCTAACAAAGAAGTAGACAGAGAGAGAGAGGGAGGAAACCAATGCAGATTCAAAGAAAATCCCTTCAAATTTGTATAAATTTACTAAATAAATCCTACCCATTTACACTAAAGGAAATAAAATGTGAAAGCAATATGCAATACGTGTAGATCTAGAGAAAGAACAAAATCTCCTCACACCATTAGAAAAGATTGTACTCGGATTTGTACAAAAAAAAAAAAACCAAATCTAATCAAATTTGTAAGGATTCAGAAACCAATTCATACGCATATGACGGCAACCAAAAAGATTTCTTTAGATTTCTAACAATTCACAAATATATTTTCTAAGAAACACAGAGAGATATAGAGAGAGATGAACGAGATGGAGAAGTGTTATTTGTTCTTCATGGACGACGACTGCATTTCTGTACACCAAATCACTCAGTTGGTGTGTGCTTCGAAGCGGTGGAGAGTGGCGGTTTTTCTTCGTGGAGAACTGTTACATGGCTGTGAACAAAAGGAAATGTAGACGCACTTCGAGGGTGAGCACCTCCAAGAAAGAAAAAAGAGAGAGTTGAGGAAAAATGAAATTCTGTTGTATTGATTTTGCATAAGGAAATGATTCCCCACTACAATGTAGCTTTATGCTTCTGTTTGTAACAAACTTTGCAAAATAAAGAAAGGGTCACTGTGCCAGGTACCCAGGCACATGACAAACATGCATAATGGACTATTTAACTTGACTACATAATATGGGCTGAGCCCTTACAAAGACTAAGACTGACTCTTTTATATTAAGACTCAACAATATGTAAAAAAAAGCCCCGCAAGCAATCACTTCTGTTTATTCTTTCATAGACATCACTGAGCCCACGAGCCCACGACCAATATCTCTTAACTTCGAACATCTTCAGATTAGGTCAACCCTTCGATACTTCCTACTTCTGCATCTCCTCCCGAACCCTAGCTTCCTCCTCCTCAAGCGGCGCCCTGGTAGCCCTTTTCAATGGTGGTAAAAGGGCATGTCACAAGAACAGACGAAGCATAAATGCAAGAGAAGACACTATGCTTGACTGATGGAGAGGCTGGCGATTCTTCTTTGTTTGAGCGGCCACAATTGCATCTAGCGACTGAGTGAGAGGGAGAGAAGTGGTAGCAGATGAGATGGGGAGAGGGAGAGAGTTCTGTGGGAAACTTCGTTCGGCACTGGAGTTTTGTGAGAGAGAGAGAGAGGAGAAGCGAAGAATGAATAAGTAGGGTTTCTTCTACAAACGGCGTCGCATAGGGTGCAGGGGTGGGCTTCTGCAAAATTGATGGGTAGTGGGGCTTTTGATGTTCAATTTTGGGCTTCCCATGTACAAAAAAAATCCTACTTTAAAATTGGCCCATATAAATAAATTATCATAAATATTACTAGGTGTTCATAAGATTTTTAACAAAAATACTGAATTTAAAAAAAAATAAACATTAATCTTGGGCGGCATGTTATTCTTTTTGCTTTTATATTATGTAATTATTTAATTTATTTGTTACATTTTAGTATTTGGCATTATATTGCTTTTGCTTATGACTATTTTTCATGTAATTAGTTACAAGTTTATAATTAAAAAGTGCTTCTGTTTTATTAATCTTTTAAAAAAATGTTTATGAAAAGATTAAATTGATGAGGTTTTTTTTCTAAAATTATGAATCAAACTGTCTTTCAAGTTATGCAGTGATGAAATTATTATTTATTAACATATATGTAAACAGTTTTAATACCAACTGTTCAACAAATTATGTAGATTAGCAGCCTCACGATATGTTGGTGCAACAACACTAATAATTGTTTTCAAATCTTTGAAATGATGTTAGTCCTCAAATAGAATTCAATAATATTTAAAAGTAATATTTTTCACATTCAAATAGAATTCAATAATATTTAAAAGTAATATTTTTCACATTTAAATAGATTTGTAGTAACGATTCGGTCTATAACACTTTTAATTTTTTCTTGAAGTCCAATTTTTCTGCTGTTGATATTTTCTCCGTAAAAGCCACATAGATATAATTTTATTACTGATATTATTGAGAAAGGTGTTGTTCAAAATTTGCCTTTAAAGCTTTTATTTAATAAATTATTACTATTATCCGTTTTTGTGGAGAATTTTTTTTTTTTTTTTTTTTTTTATAAAGTTTTTTTCCTTCCAATTGGGCGCTACGTAACAGGGCTATACGCGGGTTAGACTTTTGGCGAAAAAGGTCTTGCAAAGGGAATATTATTGGTTGGAACGAACATATACCATCAGACTCGGAGATGAATAGGCTGCTGATCACTGATCAGTACATGTAGGTGCCAGGGAGTACCGGACAACATCTGAGAATTCGAGGTGCTACTGCTCATGTATGAGTACTGATAGTAGTGTGCCCAAAGTTAATTTAATTTGGCCCCACAATAGGCACCAAAAAGCAAAAACAACCACATAAATTTTTACTTGATCATTAGCATATTAATTATATATATAGCACTAGCTAGCATATAATGTATGGAGTAATATTGTGTATAGTCGTGAAGTATATAATAAGAATTATACAATCATTTTAAAAAATAATAAGGTCTATTATTAAAAAATTATATATTTTTTACGTAAATCCCATATTTATTTTTTTTTTAAAAGATTGCGCGACGTTTACTCATTACACAACTGTAAATATTATTTCTCGTAACTACGTATAATCTTTCAATTAGGTCGAATATATACGAGAGAGTTTGCGTAGCTATAAACTAAAAAAGAAAAAATGATGTTCTATTTTAATATCAAACCTGTCTGTTAAAACGTGTATATTTATATTCTTCAAGTTATTCAACCCAAATTCTGCCAGTCTGCAGCATAGCATTTCATTCGATTCAGAATTATTTGGCAATCGATCGACTACGTACGTACAAATTGAAAATATATAGTCTGCCCAAATGTGGATCATGATCAAGTCATGAAAAGCTCTGAACGCCTTCATCACTACGATCTTTAAAATCCGAGTTCTGCTGTAAATGGCCGTGGTGATCTGTGGTTTCAACTTTCAAATTAACCTCTAGTACAAACAAAATTTCATCGATCGATGTGGTATGCATCTGTCATGTGTACATTATATAATATGTGTGTGTGTGTATATATATATATATATATATATATATATATATATATATTGTGTCGTACTGGTTCCCCGGCCGGCCCAGTATTCCCTTTAGATCACTCTTCTTATAACGATGCGCGCAACTGCTTGCACGAACTTCATCAGTACTAACTCTGGTTGTTTGAACTTGGTGGCATTAATTAATTAACTTGTACAATTTTCTTCAATATGCAGCATGCATGCTACCCTCATTTCCTCCAAAACCACTAAATTAATTACGTAGTACTGTGGGTTGTTGGTATCATGAATGTGCTCGCCAAAAAACATGCATGCTATAATTATTTATGGTTGTCCCCAAACCAAAATAAATGGTCGTAACAACAGTGTACTGTGATTGTTTGAGACCACAAATTAATGTGGTGAAAGACAGCTTGTGCAGATCAGGATAATCTTGATTAGTACTGCATGGCGAAGCTTATAAAAGAAGACGACCAAGACAAACATGATGATTTTGCTGTGTTGTTTGAGACGATAGGCAGTGTGATGACATTTTAATCCGTCCATTTTGTTTTTCTAAATTAAAAATTATAGAAGAGATAATTGGAGGTAGTTTTCCTAACTAGACGTGATTACAGTTGCATTCTATCTAAATAGTGAGAAGTCGGATTTTGAGACTGATGCCTTGTTCATCTCATGACCTCCTCAGAGCATTATCATTAGATTAACCATACTATTATTCAAATTTTGATTAATATATAACTTTTTCATTTTTAACTAATCATTCAAAATTTAAAGTCTACATTAGATTAGTCATCACACTCTCTATAATAATAAAATTTTATTATTTTTTATTATTTATATTTTTTTAATTAATTTATATTTTATTTTTATAATCTTCAATAACCTCCAACAATCATATTCATTTTCATTTTCACAATCTATAATATAATAATCTCATATGTATATAGATGATAAAATCTCATATGAATAAAAACCTCATATCTATAATATAATAATCTCAAAAAGTACTTTTAGACTTCTTATAGTTCTTTTCATATTTGAAAAGAATAATAGATTTACTGTAACTTATAGTTTGAATGAAAACAATTTAGCTAATTCAATGTGGAGTAAATATAGATGATATTTGTTAAATTTGAAGATAAAAAAATATTTTGCTAATTCAATACCAATGCTCTCACAAAGTTGAAAACTTTCGTGGAAAATCATGGCCCGCTCGTATATCAAAGCCCATGTCCAAGCTTACGATGAGCCCATTCTATGTAGGAGTTTGGGGGCCCAAGGGACATCTACAAGAGCAAAATTGGGCAATGTAAGGCCCAGTCTAATTGTCGGACACCTAGTAGACTTCACAAAATCACGGACCCCACTTTCGTCGATTCTTGAATTTTCAGAAGCCGCTGAACGTCCAGAAGCCAGCTCGTCTTCCAGTTCCGGGGTTCTACCCCCAAGTCCCAAATGAAGTTCAAAAGATTCCTCTCGATCCCAGTCTCTGCGGTGTTTCTGTTAGCGGGTTTTGTCTATTACATCACAGTGTTCGTTTTCGTCGAGGACTGGATCGGGTTGCGGAGCTCAGCTGGTTCTTTGAACGCAATGATGTTCACTCTTTTGTGCTTTCTCTGCCTTTTCTCTTTCTTTGCTTGTGTTCTCATTGACCCTGGTCAAATTCCGGCTTCTTATGTCCCTGATGTTGAAGAAAGTAGGCGATCAGATGAAGAACCCCATAAAAATGTGAGTCTTTCGTGCTTTAATATGTGAATTGTAATTTGAATTTAGGTTTTTTATCCTAGTTTGTTTTTTTAATGGGAAAAATGTGGAAAATATAGGAATTGTTTAGATTAATGATTTAATTAGTCGTGTTTCCTTTTGGAAGAATTTTGAGATGTCCTTCGTTGGCTTGGTTTCATTTCGTTGCAAGAGAATATGAGAAAGAGGAAATTATGATTCTGACTCTTATGCTCGGATACATGATTTCTGATAGGGTGCGCAACTGAGGCACTGTGACAGGTGTTCAACATACAAGCCTCCTAGGGCTCATCATTGTCGGGTCTGCAGAAGGTGTGTTTTGAGGATGGTAGGTTAGATTATATAATTTTTAGCAAGTGACATGATATTTCCATCTTTTGATTGATGACACTACAGTAAGGAAGGTGATGAAATGTAAGATCTAAGTTTCTTTTTCTTCTGAAATTGGTGCAGGATCATCACTGTCTTTGGATAAATAATTGCGTTGGCTATTGGAACTATAAGCCCTTTTTTATACTTGTCTTATATGCAACTATAGGTAGCATCTACTCTACGGTATGTTTTATCTAGTTTTTCCTTTCATTTGTTTTAATGTATTCATGTTTCCGTAAGCTATAACCAACTCTCTTGGCAATCTTAGTTTACAGTAATAATCTCTTCATTTCAAAAGGACTTCAGCGGAAGGGCTCCCCTCAAGGTTTTTTATGTGAGTATCTAAGTATCTACATCTGTTATGTTGAATGTGAAGTTTCATGTTTCAGGGTGATATCATAAATATATGAATCAGTCCGGAATTCTGGTGAAGCCTCTTTATGGGTTATCTGGCTCATAAATTAACCAATTGACGTGTTATATGTTGTTTGGTGTTAGAAAATCCCCCCCCCCCCCCAAAAAAAAAACCAAAAGAAAACTCGTACACCATTGAAAGAAGGAACAAAAAAAGAAAAGGAAAGAAATTTCAAAGGTGGCTGTAGATGCGAAGTAATGCCACGGATTAGGATATCAGCTTATCATTTTTCATGGATGCCTGTTATCCTTCAGCAGGTCTTGTGGCTGCTGTTATGAGTTGAGAATTTCAGGAGCCTGCTATTTAGTTGTTGACCCTTGCTTTAGTCATTAAGCTTTCAATTTATATAAAAAATGCTAAAAAAATTGTGAAAGCTATTGATAATTTAGGTTATTTGCGGAGCAGTGATGATTGCCTTGAGTGCAACGCTTGGAACTCTTTTGGTTTGGCATATCTACCTTATCATTCATAATATGACGACCATAGAGGTAGGTAAAGGTTGCTACTTTCCAAAGCTGGATATGTTAGCAATGTTTTTTGAGTAGTAATTAAGTCAGTATCTCATTGTTCATACTCTACCAGTATTACGAAGGAATACGGGCGTCATGGTTGGCACGTAAATCTGGTCAGAGCTATCAACATCCATTCAACCTTAGTGTTTACAGAAACATTACTTCGGTCTCTCTCTCTCTCACTCTCACTCCTTTTCTGTGCTCTGGGTGTTGGTTCTACATTTCACTTCTCATGACTTATATATCCACATTTCAATTATATCTGTAATCTGTCAATATGGTAACCTGTATATGCCTTTTGTTCAGGTCTTAGGACCAAACATGCTGAAATGGTGGTGCCCCACCGCTTTGGGCCATCTAAAAGATGGTCTTACCTTCCCTGTTTCCCGTGATGGTTCCTAAATTTGTTCGGCCTCCGCTCTGTTTGGAGTTTACTTCTCATGCCTGTTATTCAGTTTATAGAGGAATTAAGAGTTCCGTCATTTTTTCTCTTCTTAATGTGCAAAGAAGCCTGAAGCTGACTTGGAAGTGACTAATTTTTATTATGGATGCGAGCATAATACGAGGGTTCAATTATATACACCAGAAAGTTTGCACACACTTTGATGGTTAAGTCTGTTGTTGATGAAGTCTTAAGTTCATCGTTGTGCTCTCTTACCATGATGGAGTACTGCAAAGTGAACTTCTTGCAAAACATGATTGGATATGGATATTGTTAGGTTATAAATTTTTTATGGAACACGCATACACGAGATAACTTTATGTTGTTGCCATGGAGATGCTGTATATACTGTTGACAAGAGTTTCCTTTTTGCTTACCTTCCCTTTGTAAAATAAGTAATTCACTTTCATTACACGGATTATCTGCTGTCCACTACTGTTGAATTTTCATATTTAAGAAATGACAATTGCTTTGAAAGACTAGGGGAAAAGATCGGAGATCATCCTATCCAATCCAACACCATTAATGTTTAGAATGAGAAAGATAAATCAAGTGAATTTTATACTATTTATTATATAAGATTCAAGTGTTGTTTGGATAGTGAGTTGAGATTAAAGTTGAATAAAATATTGTTAGAATAAAATAGTGTGTCTATTTTTTTTCCAACTTTTGAGCCGAATTTCTTGAGTTATCATGCATGATGGATTCGATCCAATCCTATTATAATCAATTGTTATTCCGGGTCATGACGGCGTTTTTGGCATTATGTTTGAATGCAACAACTTTCAACTTTTTTTTTTTATTTTTTTTGGTGGTTTCGAAAGACCTGTTTTTTGCCTGTTTTATGGCTCATCCCAAATGGTAGAGAATGGAAATATCTTTTTCTAAATTGTGTAGATTAACCAACCTCTTTTGCTAAAGCTGCTTTCCCAGAAATACTGTTTTTTATGGATCATTGCTGGTGCTCTCAACTGTTTCATGATTATGCAACTATGATTTTGATATGAGGGCAACCAAGTCCCGAGTGTTTGGACTTTAGAGGGCACGACTTTGAACTGCATTAAAATTTTCCTAGAATAAATGAATGTGATTTACACGGGAAAAGCAATACGTAGGTTTGGCTGGATTCTTATGAGATTGTCTGGGTCCTTTATTTTACAATGTGATTGGCTATATATATTATCAATTTGCATAATGCCTTCTACTATTGTGTATCTATTCCAAATTGTATTTATATATATTATATATACATGTGTTTAGTGACTTACCCTTGGAAAAAAAAAAAAAAAAAAAAAAGATTTTCATTAAAATATTGTTGCCATTAATGCTATCTGGAAATCATTATCTCTATGTATATAATTAAAAATAGATATATTCAATCATCGAAACTATAATGCCTTTCATCCGCAAAGCTGGGCTAGTGCGGATGACGATTGCCATAAAGATATATATTGGGGAGACGTGGACAAGTGTTAATTTATTATCAACTAGTAGTTCTAAAGATCACGGATTGTATATATCGTGAAATTGTAATGATCATGATCATGACTTGTTAATGCTAAAACTCGCACAACAGATCAGATGGAACAAAATGTCATTCTTAGCCTGTTACGACGGTTTAGACCTTGATCAGTATAATTTGGAGCTCCTAGCGTATTCTGGTGAGACTATGTATACGTCTATAACAGTGAATAAAAAATAAATACTGAAAATATAAAATTTAGATAGATACATAGATTTATGTGGCTCAACATATTTCCTACATACAATAGAGATTAGAGCTCTATCATATACTTATTTATAGTCTCTATAATATGTTTATTTATAGTCTATCATGATCTCTTATACTCTTTATACAATGAAAATTAGAGCTCTATCTTTCTAGTAGAGATCTCGTCACTGGAACTCCTGTAATGTGAAGAAGCTAAAGAAGTGGTCGAAGTCCCCCTAAAATCTTCTGGTCATTTCCTTTTATATGCGCTCCTAAGGAGTGGTGAAGATTTGTCGTATTCTCTTGCATGTATAACATCTTCATTTTCTTTCCGTTTTCTTCTTTTTATTATCTACCTTCACTTCTTCCTGACACCTTCTCTTTTTTCTTATTCTCTCTTTGTCTCTCTTTTTACTCTCTTTCTTTATTTTCTAATAACAGAACTTTCTCCTTAAATTAGCCTGAATAGACTTATTTTACTGTATATATTTTATCCCTTCCATGACTTTAGATCGATCATTTGAGATATTGGACCTTATAAACCATATGCAGGATTTTTATTTCTTCGGCCAAATACGTCATCAAGTCAGGCTTTTAGCTCATTTGGGAACTGAATTCTTTCTTTTTCGTGTACGTGGTTCCACAAACTTTTGAGAGGTTTTAAATATATATATATATATATGAGTAATACTACTCTTATCAATAGTTCGTACCTTTGTTTTTACCACTGTGATTTTTTATTTATTTTTTATTATTTTTTTAACTTAATGATTAAGTAAATACTTTTTAATAATATTATAAATTTTATTATTTTTTAAAAAATAACTAAATGTGTAAAAAAATACATATATATATATATATATATGAGTAATACTACTCTTATCAATAGTTTGTACCTTTGTTTGTACCACTGTGATTTTTTATTTATTTTTTATTATTTTTTTAACTTAATGATTAAGTAAATACTTTTTAATAATATTATGAATTTTATTATTTTTTCAAAAATAATTAAATGTGTGAAAAAATACATGAAAAAAAATAAAATAAAAAATAAAAAATCTAAAAATTACTAACGGTAGCTCCTAGCAGTAGCTGGGAGTGATGGCTGTAGTACTAATATATATATATATATATATATATATATATATAATATTTGGTATTTATCTGCTATGCATTCTGCCTGCGTTTATATTAAATTAAAGAGTATTTGTTTATCATGCAACTTGGCAATTCAATAATCATACCATATTTAACACTTATTGATAATATCGATGTTTACAGTATTAATCATTAAGTATATATTATTCATCTCTTTCAAAAAAAAAAAGTATATATTATTGATCCTGACGTCTACCCCAAAAAAAAAAAAAAACAGATGTTTTGTGAGATTAAATTTATTCCACAAAATCGCATTGAGATGCGGCTATCATAGTGATTACTGATTATAACCTTTTAAAAACATGCGTGGCGTTCAGTAGACTATATATATATAAATGAATAATGCTATATAATACACTCTCATCTTATTTTAATTTTATTAAATAGTATGTGGCATATTTATCACCATTAGACGGTAAAAAAATATATAATAATGATAAATGTATCATATTATATTTAATAAAATGATAGTATAATATATAAATTTTTTCTATATAAATATGTCGTCTGAAACAATGTTCGAGCAAATATCGTAAGACTACTTTATTTACTAACTGGCCATCAAATTTTGGGGAATTAATGAAGGTCGGTAATTGATTATCTGAATGTGTAAAATGCATCATATACAAAACTTGACCAGATTCATCGGTACTAATTAAGAGTAGTGAGTACTGCCGCCAATACATATAATATGTTTGCTTTGCAGCCAGATTCATGTATTCGCACAACATGACGATCATATATACACATAGATCAGTCAGAAAGTACTCCATTAATAATATCACTTAATTGGGCTAATCTAGTGTTCTTTAATTGTACGTGTTCACACCTGCTCAATTACATATATCTTGCAGCATAAAAGCATGTTTAATTATGTGGGACATTAAGCAGACTCAATAATTATATTGATGATGGAGCATAATTCATACATGCTGGTGACGTGTGGATAAGTATAAGATTCTTTTTTTTTTCTTAAATTTTTTATAGCAAATTAGAATATGAGAAAGTCTACTTTACCTCCTTAATTTGACACCTCTATTTGACACCTAGTCAAACTTTATTTTTTTATTTTATTTTTTTTTACTTAATGGTTAAGGAAGTGATTTTAGTGTATTGGTATATTTTTTTTATTTTTTAAATATATTTAAATATGTTAAAAAAATGTGAAAAGAAAAAAGAAAAAAAAAATTTACGCTGGGCGGTATGCCCAGCGGTCAAAATGGGGCGACATAATAGCCGGCCCCTTAGAATATTCATAGATAAATTAGCGGTTACGAAATACAAGATTTAATAGAGTGAGAGTTCTTTATAGTCTTCACAAACCAACGTATTACAACAAGAAAAAGAAAAAGAGGGATTTGGAACTAAAAATATGGTTTCCACCCATTTTCAATAAGGAGAGACCGTTTGGTGACGGTTTTTATATAGTATAATAAACAGACTATAGAACTGCAACTAGAAGCTGCAGTAAAGGGTTGTGTGCTGCAACTTATTGGTCTGGATTGGCTGGAAGAAACTTTCACGTCCACTTTCACTTGATCCTTGATTAGGAAAAATAGAAACATAGCATAGCAACCGAAAATTCGGCCCTTATTTTCATATTTGTCATTCCTTAACTTAATTTTGAATTTACTTTCGTAAAAAAAAAATCTATATGAGGAAAAAGATCAATTTTTATTTGGATGGTGGCGGCGTGTGCAGGTCGCCACATTTGGAATGAAAAGAATAGTTGGATCTGAAAGATTCGATACTGTTGGTCTCGAAATTGCCATATAGAGAGCTCTCTAAGGCATGACAGCATGTGAGGCGTACGCGCCAGTGTTTCAAATTTCATACCGTACTGGCCGGTATAGTTGAAATTTTTATTTCGGCCTATGTTTTTTTTTTCATTTTTTCAAATTACAAGCTTATTTTTTAATCCCAATTCAGACTAGACTATTTATAATTTATATATATATGTATTTATATATAATTTATTTATATGTAGACTATTATTTTAGAATATAATTTTTATATATATATTTTTATATATAATTTATTTATATATGGACTATCTCGAAACGTTATTTCGAAACGTTATTTCAAAACGGTACTAATATTAAAATATTTTATTCTAATATCTTGACGAGTACAACATTCAATATGGTATTCAAAATATTGGTACGCACTACGCAATGCACATATGAGCCGACTTCTTCCACCATCTGGACGAGCGGCAAACTGGAGAGAGAACGTTATCCGCAATGTTGGCGAGTTTGATGGAGAGACATTATCAACTTTACAATTTTATGATAAAATTATTTTTCACATATAAAGGCATATATGCATTGCCTACACACACGTACGTATATATACATAGGTAGGACAGTCGTGGAAAGGATCCTCTCAACAATAATATATTTTGTTAATACTTCATAACTACAGCCGTGGGGCAAAGAGACGTACATGGACAGGCAGGACAGCTGGTTGGGGTATTGCTGATTGGATATGTGTTTAGTGACTTGTTCTTGAAAAAAAAAAAAAAAAAAAAAGAAGATTTTTATTAAAATATTGTTGCCATTAATCCTAGCTGGGAATCATTATCTCTATGCATATAATTAAAAATAGATATATTAAATCATCGAAACTATAATGCTTTTCATCCGCAAAGCTGGGCTAGTGCGGATGACGTTTGCCATAAATATATATATATATATATATATATATATATATATATATATCGGAGACGTGGACAAATGTCAATTAATTATCATCCCTTTTTTGTTTTTTCAGAAATTTCGCTGGTTCATTAATAAACTATTCTAAAGCACAGGATAAATGCAGTTTGGAGATTCCTCCAATTTAACTACACATTCAGTTAATAATAAAACATTTTTTTCTAACTTATGAGTAACTAAATTGTCCTCTCTGTGTGCATACCTAAAGTAACATGAATTGAATTTAGACATTAACATTTTAATGTATGAGATAATCATTCTAAAATAATTGTTCTGTTGATGCTTCTACTAAATTATCTTGACCATCAATTACGAGTCACCTTTTGTTATAACATTCGACATATCAGTTCAAGGTAAAAAATATTGCTTTAAGAGTAGTCATTGCTAACCGGCCAATATTCGAGCAATATCGTGTAAGACTACTTATTTACTAACCGGCCATCAAATTTTGTGGAATTAATGAAGCATGATAATTGATTATCTGAATGTTTAAAATGCATCATATACAAAAACTTGACTAGATTCATCGGTACTAATTAAGAGTAGTGAGTACAGCCAATACATATAATATGTTTGCAGCCATTGTTTTTAAAATAATCAAGGCACATGACATGTATAATATTCCAGTGGCCTAGACTCAATAATTATAAGGTGATTGACCATATACTCGATGGACCTCAAAAGCATCCAAATTTTTACATAAAATTAAAGATCACGTGAATATGGGTCGACTGACCTCATCATGTGTACGTACGTACATCATGTATAATTCGGACAACACGATCATAATATATACACGTAGATCAGTCAGAAAGACGTACTCCATTAATAATATCACTTAATTGGGCTCAGCTCGTGTTTTTTAATTGTACCTGTTCACACGGCCTGCCCAATAACATATATCTTAAGTTGCATATGTAGTGTTTCGAATTCCTATCTTTTTATTTGAAATAACACATCATTATCACCGAATCAATGCATATCTTTCAATACCATATATCTTGCCGCATAAAAACATGTTTAATTATGTGGGACATTAAGCAGAGTCGAGAATTATATAGATGATGGATCATAATTCATACATGCTGGTGACGTGTGGATAAGCACATGAGATTTTTTTTTTTCTTGGTTGGCGAGATTGATCAATGGAGAGACATTATCAACTTTACAATTTTATGATAAAATTATTTGTCACATATAAAGGCATATATGCATGGCCTACACACACGTACGTATGTATACATAGGTAGGACAGCCGTGGGGTAAAGATAGATCGATGGACAGCTGGTTGGGGGTCTGATTGGATATGTGTCTTCTTGTTCACTATAAATCAACTTAATTTAACGTGATTTGATTGGACAACTGTATGAACAATTCTATTTGATTAATCAGATATGGATTGAATATTAATAATTGCATCCCACATGTGATATTCAAATAGGAAATGATGGTATGGTAGGAGTATCGGCATATTAATTTCAGATATTCCAATCTCTGATTTCTGAAAGATAGAATATCGAAGATCAATCAAATATCATATATATGGCTGCCAATCAAATATCATATATATGGCTGCTATATTTTTCAAGAGTAATTTTACGTACAGTTATGAAATATATAAGTATCGTGTAGTCGTTTTAAAAAAAAGAGAGGTCTATTATTAAATTTTTTTTTTTAATGTAGATCTCATATTTATTAACGTTCATTTTTTTCAAAGTGATTATTCAACACTTGCACACTTACGATAGTAACTATTATTTCTTATTTTTCATATCAAGGATATGCATGGATAGAATTGATACACATTTAATTCGCACATGAAAACTCAAAAGATAACTAACTAGATCTAAATTGGGCATGAGCATGCACGATCTTATCCATGATGAGCTAAAAGCTTTGAAGCAGCACATGATGTGCACATGAACTTGTCACCGATCGGCTGGGTTTATTCTGTAAATTAAAAACTGTAATTATATATATATATATATATATATATACATATATATGCATGCTGCATTACTACTACTTGTAGGACCTGTATATGTAATTCATGCTGTCCACAGAAATACTCACATATGGACGAAAACATTGATGGAAATATATCCGTTTGGCTGACATGATCAGCTACCGATCATGAACGAAAATGCGGAGAATCGGACACGAATTCAATACATGCAACAAAGTGATCAATTATTACTCAATAATTGAGACCCAACAAAAAAGAAAAAAAAAAGAACAGTGAAAAAAAAGATTATAAGATTATGTATATATATATATATATTTCAATCTTATAATAAAGCTAGTATGGTATTATATAAATCTAGAATTAGACCAAGTCTTGATAATATTTTATATGTATGCAGTATTTTCATGGATCGTGACATTGATCTTATCATGTTGTAATTAAAATTGTGATAAGAAGATGCATCGTGTCATGTATTTTTAAGAGATTTAAGGTATTAAATTAGTGTTTAAAGTTTTTTAATTTTAAGGTTTAGATTTTTTTTAATGTCGTTTTAGGTGAAAAGAATGTAGAATACTTGATACATTATTACAAATTAGAAGATTAATGTTGGGACCAAATGGAGAGAGAGATGTTAATTACATTAAATCTTAAATAGATATGTGATACATAGAAAATCATAAAACATCATTAAGCAATAAAAGTAAAGTGATGCTACACTGCCACCCAGCAGTGACCGTTGAAATAATTTATTTATTTTTTCACATTTTTTTAACATCTTTAAATATTTTAAAAAATAAAATGAAAAATATTAATATATTAATAATCATTTTTTTAATCAATAAATAAATAAAATTAAATACATAAACCGTCAAAATAATGAAGCAAAATGAGAGGCAGTTCTAGCTAGCATTATTCATAAAAGTAAGAGAAACATTACTTTGTCTACCCATTGTGACCGTTCTATTTGACCGCTTGGTAAAATTTTTTATTTTATTTTATTTTACTTAATGATTAAAAAAGTGATTTTAAGTATATTGATATATTTTTTTATTTTTTAAAAATATTTAAATGTATTAAAAAATATATAAAAAAAAAATTATACTAAACCGTACGCCTAACAGTCAACATGAGGTAGCATAGTAGCGCATCCTAAAAGCTCCAATTGAATGATCTGTCACTGTTGTGTCCAATTACTAAGACCTAAACTGAAAAGGCAACTTTTTGTCATTGGACAGTCTCAACGACTGCAACTTTCCTTTCCTTTTTATCGCCGGTACTGCCGATTGGGTACAATTTAAACCGTTGAAAATTTGAATTCACTTACGAAATTAAAGACGGTTACGACCCTAAAATTATTTTCAATTTAATCACCTAATAATTAAGCTAGACTCTACTTTATATTATCTTTTGATAAATGCAACCATATTTAAAAAAAAAAGTAAAAAACATTTAATTCTCAACTATTGATATATTGAAAATTATAAAATTTAAAATTTAAAATTATATGATTTTATATAAATTTGATATTATAAAATCTTAAATTCAAATTTTGAATTCTCAACTATCTTTTATATGGTTTTGACAAATTTATCGAGCTAACCCAAGGGAACCATTATTCCAACGATTACAATGATTAATTATTTTTATAAGGTACTCGGGCTTTTGTATTAATCTTTTCATATTTCACTTTTATTAAAGAGAAAAAAGAAAAACTTTTAATTTTAATCTCAGATTTAATTATTTTTAATCATATTACCATATAAAAGATAGGACTAGTGCTATGATGAATAAAAAAAAGATGGTAATAAGTTTACTATTTCCTACCATTTATTTATTACTTATTTTATTTTTTTAATTTTATATTTTACTTTATTATTAAGGAAGTAATTATCAGTAAAGTTGTATATTTTTTTAATTAAAGAGAATAATGATAGTCCACCAACTTGTATACAATCTTTTCACAATTTAACTAATAAATAATAAAAAATAAAAATAAGGACAAAATAATATTATAAAAAAATTATTTTATACTTCTGAAATGTAATTTTTATTTATGAGTAATAAATTGATAGTAAATAAGTTGCTATTATTGTCCTTCTATTGTGCAAATTTGCAATGATAGTTCCACCGTATAAATATATAATTGTGTTGGACCGAAATTATAAAATAATATAAAAAAAGGTGGGGCGGGAGGGGTCACATGAGTGGATTAGATCCAACGGCTGACACGAATTCATGACGTGGAGAGATAGGGAGACAGAGAGTCCTAAGTTGGAAGTAGTTTCAGTGTTCGTCCCGTAGCGTATTAAAACCCGGCACATTCACAGAGGCTATAAAGGTTCAATCATCGAGCATTTTCACGTCCACGACCACGATTTGATAGAGAGAGCGCTGCGTACAAAGAGCAGAGCAGTCACCCTGAGAGTACGGGAGAAGATCACTTTCTTTTTTCTTTTTTCTTCCTCACGAGTTTCCTATGTTTTTTTTTTTTTCTAATATATGCATTCGTTTTAGTTTATTTTGTCCGATGAAATCAGCTTGTTACACTTCTTACTCCTAAACGGATCATTTTTGTTCTTGAAATTGTCTGGGCCTTCTTTCATAGTCGTTGAAAGGTTTTTTTAATGTGTATGAGTTTTGCAGAGTCAAAGATCTAAGACAGGACAGGAAGATGAAGAACTCGGTCTCGGATCACAGCTTCTACATTGATAGCGACGAAGAAGTGGATGCCGGGAAAGATTCTGACAAAGGTGAAGACAACAACGATGGAAATGTTTCGGATTCATCCGATTCTTCGGCCGAAAACCAGCAGCAGACCAAGCCAGGTTCTTATAACACCTCTTGGCCACAGAGTTACAGGTTTTACCTTCTCTCTAATGATATATCTATCTCTCTTCCTCTGTCTGTGTTCTCTTCCCGCTCCGTTCGACTTCACGATTTTTTTGATGATTTTATTTATTGCACTCCACATATAGTTTCTTACCCGTCTTCCACTGACTATGGCGATGGTATCGTTTTGCGTCTGGAATATTTTTTTCAATTGGAGAAATGAGGTCAAGTGGAATTTAATTAAAGAGTTTAGAGAACATAATTGATGAATTTGTACGACTTGGCTAGCTTTGAACATGTTGATTTTGTTTTGGAATAATATAGGTGTCATAGTGTGGGAAAATAGTTTTTCCTGGCTTAGCTGTACGATAATATGTCTTTGGCCTGCTTTTTTATTGTCGGAAAAAATGGCGGATTGTCTTAGTATGGGAGATTAGTTATATAATTCAATAGAAGGTCTCTGGACTAATATGGGTTGGCTTAAATAACCTGTCTAGTAAAGGAAAAGAAGCACTGTTGATGTGCTTTGAAGTTTGACGTGTTCACTGATCTTTCTGACCATGACTGTGGCCCAAAAATGCAAGAGTTGCATATGCTTGTAATAGAATGTTAATAGAATGTCTGGATGTGTCTCAAACACGACATCAATAAACATATTTCCATATGTCCTTGGTGATATATCCTCTTTCTGATTTCTGGATAATGTTATTGTGGTTGGTTTTGGTGACATATCTATTTTCTTGGACCTACAAATGGAACCTTCAGATCGATTAGTTTGTTTACTGTATTTAGATTTGTGATGAATTAGTCTCCTACCATAATTCTGGAATTGGCTCAGTCAGGCACCAAAAAACTCTATGTTATGATTGCATCTGCCTTCAAATAGGTTTTTTGATGATGGTTTCATCAAATTTTCCTGCTGCCTTGAAAAGTAATTTGCAGATTGGCTTGCACATAACTTGGGAGGTAGGAGATGTAAAATTGGCAATCGCAACAGGAATGTTATAATCCACATGAATGTTCACTGCATGAAATATTTAAGTGATGTAGTCCGCATGGATTTATCTGTTGATATATTAAAATGCCTTGCTTGGTTAGTTTCAAATACTCATTGCTGCTCGATCAATGTTTCAGGCAGTCTATTGACTTATATAGCAGTGTACCATCTCCAAGCATTGGGTTTCTGGGCACTCCCACATTGTCAAGATTAGGCAGTTCATTTCTTTCCTCATCATTAACAAGAAGATACACTCCTGAAACGTTGCCAACTGTGACAAAACCTTTGTTAGATGAGCAACAGCAGCAACAAAGACGTAGTTCGTATTCTCTGCTTCCGCCTATTCCATCACGGAGATCATCTATAAGAAAGGATGAGAAACCATCCAAGGTTTCACATGAGCTCCCAATTTCTCACCAATGCTCGTATGGGCAATCTGTGCTAAATGGTAAACAACCCCCCCCCCCCCCCCCCCCCCCCCCCCAAAAAAAAAAAAAAAGAAGGAATCAAGAACAAGCTCATTCTCTATTTTGTTAGTGACATGGTTAGTTTCACATAATGTCAGTGACTGTGTGCTTGGTGTGATTGCTTTTGTTGGACTGGATCTGTGGTAGAGATGAAGAGACATGCAGTGATGCAGACATGAGACATGTGCTTTAGTTCTGTTTTTTGTAATCTAGCACTCCTAAAAAATGCTCTTCAGTTATCAGCATATTCACTCTGCACTGAATTTCTAAGCATTTTCTAGAGGTTACCCACTTTTGAGGTTTTTCTCATCCCTTTGTATAAAAGTGCACCTCCATGGTTCGATGAGTTGACTGCATTTGCAATTTATTGAAATAATAAAATGTGTTCCTTTAAATGCTAACTGAGACTTCAGATGTGTTTTACATGAAAATCTACTATTATGTAGCACCATACTGATATGAATCAGTTGTTGGATTTTCAACATGTTCTCTTCACCCATATGATAACATTAACACCACATCAACTTAACTAGGCCATGGAGACTGGCTATGTGTGACTGTTGTAAGTTTGTAAATTATGCTTTTCGGTCATCCAATATGTTGTTGTTGCCAACTGCTATCTTAGAATTTCTACAACCACAGAGCACAATCCTAAGTTAAGTTTTCACGTTCGGGGACCATATATTTCTACCATGTGGTTTCAAATCTGGTTGTCTGTTCTCATTAAAAAAAAAAAAAAAAAACTTGATAGATTTGGCATCACTTGGTCATCTTCACTTTCTTTAATGGATGTATGTAAAGTTAGCTGCCTATAAGTACATCTTCCTATTATCACCTTTGTTACTTTATAGACATAATGTGATACTTTTTTTCTTATCTTATATATAGACAAGTCTTATTTAAGCTAATGTGAACTGCATGTTACTTTGAAGAATAAAATATTACTTGGATGTGCAGCATCTATAGAAAAACAAAAACCACCTTCAAACCTGACAGACAGAACTCTTGTCATCTATAAATATCATATATTCATATACAGATCTGCCTCCTTACCTTCGTCTGTAGCTAATTATTATCATTAGTTATGGACTTTCCTACAAAGAACCCTACATTTCATATGAATCATGATGCGATGGTTTAGTCCATGTTGTACATAGTCACATGAAGAGATCAACTATCTAACAAGACTATATACCAGTAAATGTACATTCTCATTGACTGTAAAACTTTTTTTTTTACATGTATGTGTAAAATTATATACGGTTGTCAACAATAGCGAATATATGTAACTTGTCAGTATTGGTAATTGAAAACAGTGTATTCATATGCATATCAAAGTTTTAGCCAGGCTTAATTAAAGGTTTCTGATGAATTCCAGTTATGCAGGTATAAATGTTCTATGCGGAGTTGGCATCCTTTCAACTCCTTATGCTGCCAAAGAAGGAGGATGGGTTGGACTCTCCATATTGTTTGTATTTTCAGTGCTTTCCTTTTATACCGGACTCCTCCTGCGCCACTGCTTGGATAGTGAGCCTGGGATTGAGACATACCCGGACATTGGCCAAGCTGCATTTGGTAATGCTGGCAGAATTGCCATCTCGGTATGTCTTGTTCATAATCTTTATCTTCTAAGGCGCAAAGGTTTAATGTAAGAGCCAGATATGAATTTGCTCTTTCTATTAGTATTTCATCTCTTGAGTATCAAATTGTTTCCAAAAGTATTGCAATGGTACTAATAAATTTCAAAAGGTTTCTATTTTCATATAATTGATACCTAATGTCTACTCCACTACTTGTATGTTGCTTTCTTTATATCTTGTCTTCTACTCATGTAAGTTTGTATAGTTTCATTTATGTGGAGATATCAGACTGTAAATAATAAATGATTAGAGCACCATGCACAAACTTTGACTGAATGCTAACGTCCTTTAACCTGTTTCTTTTTGTGGGTGCAGATAATCTTGTACATGGAACTATATGTAAGTACAGCTGCCTTGGCTGAGTGAGTTTCCTGTTGATGGACGTGTGTGTGCTGGATTCTTCTACCCATAGTTGTTTAGTAATGATGAAAGTGGAAACAATATACTAGATTCCGGTGGGACCACCAATATATACCTGAGCCCCATATCTAAACATTGTTGATTGGGCCCCATTTTGTCCTGGATCCATCATTTTGGAACTTTCTTGTCTGAGCCCCTTCTGTTTCTGACTAGTCTATCATCGACATGGCTAAAGACAAGATGCCAGTTGCTTATGTCTCATGATACATTATCACCTCGGTTCCCATTTGTCTGCATGCTCACATTATTGTGGCCGATAATATTGTAGGCTTAATAGAACTCACCATTACTGGATACAATATTAATTGCTACTACACGTGTATACAAAAATAAGCTTAATTTGATCATTCTCCCGCTAAGTTTGGGCCCATTTAGTTTTGGATTTGTGAGAAAGAAGTAGATGCAAATCATAATCCTGTCCTCATGCTAACATCATGGAACTTTAGTGCAAAGTGGAGGAGAATAATTATTTCAAACCACATGATTTTTAGCATAAACTAGATAAGGGATTTGAGGCTCACCATCGGAGGGTTCTATGCTGTAGGTACATGTTTCTAAAAATCATCTTGTTTGACCGTTGTTAACCCTTCAGTATGGAATAAGCTATTTAGTTATGGCATTGGAACCACTGGAGAAACTTCAAATACTTCACTAGTAGAACCATCCTCTTTCATGAGTAATCTCCTCTTGAATGATGTAATCTATTTTGCATCTCACCCAAGCTTGGCATTACTTCCATGTGAAATGGTGCTTGCTTTATGAAACTATAACCTTTTTTTGAGAAATAGCTAAATGTCCAGAAAGATGAAAATTACAGAGAAACGTGGATTTCTTTATCAGAGTCGAGGTCTAAAATGGCATAGCCAAGGGATTTTGTTGGATTGGATTATTGACTTCAAACTTCTGTTTTGAATTTTTATATTGTATTGAGCACTGAATCGATCTTACTGGCTACTCTTTTCAACGTTCACCCTTGGGTTGCATAATATCGGGTGTAATGCATATAGACCCGTTACAAATGTTACTGTATTAGCCTTTGTTGTAAGTCTTATACAATATAGAAGATGTTTTCCACTATGAGCAATGGAATTGCTGAAACGAACGTAAAAAGCTTGCATTATCTCAGCTCAGGACCAAGTGGAAAGAACTTTGGAAGTGTCATTTGATTTAAGATATACATTAATTTCCACTTCCTAGAAAATTTGAGTATTATAGTTACTCATGTGCTTCTATATCACTGACTGACACTGAGAGTTTCTCTCCATCCAGGCCTGTTGCATTGAATATATAATTTTGGAGAGTGACAACTTGTCTTCACTGTTTCCAAATGCACACCTAAGTTTGGGTGCAGTTGAGTTAAATTCGCACATTTTGTTTGCATTGCTGACAACCCTTGCTGTTCTTCCTACTGTTTGGCTTCGAGACCTCAGCGTTCTTAGTTATATATCTGGTAAGTAATTTTCACTTTTTTTTTTTTAAAAAAATTTTTAAGTAACAAATTTTATTACTTTTTTTTTATAAGTTAAAATTTTATTACTTTTTGTAACTCATATATAACTTTTTATTCTAACTTTTTTTGGCATTTGGTGAATCAAGTCATACTTATTTAGCTATATTTAGCCGTGTGGGTATTTTTTTCTTATTATTGCTAAACCCAATTGGTGATCCATGCCATGCTTTCTGCCACACAGCACTGTAATTGGGTACTGGGGGAACAAAAAAAACAGAGCCATTTTTTGCATTATAATGAATGGAACAGTAGAACAATCTTGAATGAGGTTATCTGCACTTGCAGGCTAGAGTTGTGAATTGTTTTGTTAGAATTTGTTTCTCTAGAAACCAAGACAGGTGATGAAAAATCTAAGATTAGATATGCAGAGAGTTGGTGGGTCACGAACAGGTCAAGGGTTAACTTGCATCAAAATTGTTCTATTGTTTGCCCTTTTTCCTCTTCAATTCATCGTTGTGCAATGCAATGCCAAAGATTACAGTATTCAAAATTCCAAATCCTTGATGGTCGTTGAGAAATTCTTATATCAGGCCTTCTCACCTTCCAGCTGGTGGAGTTATTGCATCAGTCTTGGTGGTCCTTTGCTTGTTTTGGGTTGGTCTGGTAGATGGAGTTGGCATTCAAAGCAAAGGAACTACACTGAACCTTGCAACTCTTCCTGTTGCAATTGGTCTCTATGGTTACTGCTTTTCAGGACATGCTGTTTTCCCAAACATCTACACTTCAATGGCAAGACCAGGCCAATTTCCTGCAGTCCTCTTAACATGGTAAACTCAAGATGCTCTATTATCCTATCACTAAGACTTGTTTTCTAATTTTATCAGGCAGCTAAAAAGGGAATTCTTATGCATTCTGGCACTTTCTACATTTGAATCCTGTTTAAAATTTCAAAATTATTTTAGTGGTCTTGTAAGACCTACAAGGCTACAGAGGATACTTTAGAGTGAACTTCAATATTAACAATCATTAAATAAGAAAACAATTCTCTTAGATAATCCTAGATGATACAATGGTGCATCCTGTTGCTATGCATTCACCAACCCATAACTGTATATATCCATGGTTCTATCCACTTCTGATTTGTTATCTCTGCAGTTTTTGCATTTGTACTTTGATGTATGCTGGGGTTGCTGTTTTGGGATACAAAATGTTTGGAGAATCAATACAGTCACAGTTCACTCTTAACATGCCCCAGGGTTTGGTTGCTACCAAGATTGCTGTCTGGACTACGGTATGTTCACTAGATTTGAGTTTCTTTGTTTCATATTGGCATACATACATCAGGCTTCGTCAGCTATTTTTTTTTAGCTGTTACAAATGTTGTCCTTTTCATGGGTTTTATTAAGTACATATAAACTAGGCTAACAGAATCTCATCCTAATTCATAGCTGCATTTTCTCACACGGGTATCAAAATCTAACAAATATTTCTCGTGCTGCTGTATCTCTTTGAGATTTATTCTTCAACTTAGGCAGTAGCCTGTTTAGTTCTGCCAACTGGAATGTTGCCTGGTTTTAAAGCAGTTGTTGAGTTCTATTTTGGTTGGCCAACCGTTTAGTTTAATATTATTTAGGTTTAAATCTATGACGGGAGGTCTCTGAGCCTACTGGAACTACACATTAACCAGGCTGGTTTTGGGCTCAATTGTATTTGCCCACTTTGGAATTTTAGTGTACATAGTAGTTTCAGCATGTTATGATTCTTAATCATTTAACATACAAACTAGTGGCTAAAATGATTTTTGTTGTTCTTTTGCAGGTAGTTAACCCTCTCACCAAATATCCTTTATGTGACATATAGCTAATGTACACAGTCTAGCATGTGTTTTTGTAGGTAAGTAGTATAGCATGTCTGGAATCAAAACTTTTCTTGGACAACAGAGGGACGTCCCTTCTCCGTTTGTCAACAGTCTGTTTGGAAATAGAGTTTTTAACAGGAAAATACTTAATTTAATAATCTTTTAATTTAGTGAAAAATTCGGAGGGAAGGGACATATTGGGGAAAGGTGAAAATTACTGCTGATTTCAAATTGGACATTCAAGATCTTTAGTTCAATGATGCTATATGCATTCAATTGACATTAATTTCATATCTTTAGGATTTGTTTGTATGTCCATCAAAAACTGTCTGTCCCATTATATTTTTATAGCATTTGAAGGTCCAGTCTATCATTCCAAGTAGGGCCGTGAAGGAACTGTGAAGAAATTGCTAAGATATGTTCCACCAAAACTGAACAGCACGATCCCATTTTGGCTGGCAATTCAAAGTTCCAAATTGGCCCTCTTTTATCTTCTTCAATTACTTTTCTCTTGAAATAAAAATGCCAAAATTTAATGTCATGCATCATAATTATCTTGTATATTTTAATACCTATAAAACTTAAGATAAAGAAAAATGTTTCTCCTTAATCAGAAACACATATGCGTTAACCATGTCTCCTGTTGTGATGTGTCTGGAGGAGTTGATACCATCAAACCACAGCAAGTCTCATATATATTCTGTATGCATTAGAACGACACTGGTGGCTTCTACCTTGGTTGTAGGTCTTGTCATCCCCTTCTTCGGTGAGTCTCTCTCTCGAAAGTTTTTTCTTTTGTTGATTTGTTTCCTTTCCAAGAAAACTGTCTCTCATCTTTCCTCCATCTGTGGCCAATTGTATGGGCCTGCAGAAATGAAGAAACAGGTAAATAATTACGCTATTAGCATACCGCATAATCGAGGATAGTCTTGAAGTGAAACTGTCATTAGAAAGCCAGATTGTCCCACCTATATGGTGGGGGCTTATTGTTGGATTATAGCAAGCATTGACATTATATTGCTAAATGTTCTTTATAATTGCAGACTGCTACATTATCATTGTATCGTTTTCTTTTTGCAGGTCTTGTAATGTCATTGATCGGATCTTTGCTCACGATGCTTGTAGTAAGTTTTCTTCTGCTCGTTTGTTCCTTATAGTAGCAGTGACATTGCATTTGGTGAAAGCAAATTTATAAAATCCTGAAGCAGCAAGCGTTCTTTCTTTTTTAATGTATACATCAAAACTGATTTCTGTTGCAGACCTTGATACTTCCTTGTGCTTGTTTCCTAAGCATATTGAGGAGGAAAGTAACCCGTTTTCAGGTATGGCCTCAACATATTCATTCTTACTATGATTTCTCGCGATTTACTTATATGTTGTTGTTGTTGTTCTTCAGGTAGCCCTGTGCATTATAATTATAACAGTAGGTGTTATATCATCTGCGATCGGAACATATTCCGCCCTTTCAAAAATTGTTGAAAGTTTGAGGCATTGAAGTTTTCGGGATAATTTCAACTGTGAGAAGACAGTTTGATTTATGTACTTTAAATTCGTCTTAGCCTATCCGTTCCCTAATCCCAATTTTGGATTTTGTATCGCATTTCTTCTTGGGTGTTTCTGTATTTCACGAGGATCACTTCTGATTACTGCTGAGAGATTATGTCGATTCACTATGATGACGTTTTTTGTTTGTTTGTTTGTTTTTAAATATATTTCTCTATTTAAGGTCCCTTTTGCTTTGCTTTGTAATTTGACAGCCTTATTAAGAGAGAAGTCGAGAGGTTGGTACTCGGTCATAGTTACCAAGATTTTAGGTGGTCTTGTCTTTTCAAAGACAAATAAACAAAGTCTTGTTTAGGTAGTGAGATAAGATGATTTTATTTTTTAATATTATTATTATTTTAAAATTTAAAAAAATTGAATTATTTATTATATTTTGTGTGAGAATTTAATAAAATTGTAATGATGAGATAAGACTGTTTGTATCCAAAAAAGGTCTTCAATACTCAATAAGCAAACATATTAACTTTGAATTTAAAAGTATATTTTACATTTTCAGATTATTTATATTTTTCATTGAGAAATGATATTTACAGTCGGTACGCAAACGTTAAAAAAAGTGAGTAAATATGAAACTCATTTGAAAATATTAATTTTTTAATAATGAACTACTTTCATTTTAAAAAAATGTGTGCGATAGTTGCACAATCTATAATTATATATAATATTACTCAATTAAATTATAAAGAGGTTTATAAAAAATTATTATACAATAGACGCTATTTGATATAATATTTTAGATATCTTTTAAATAATTTATAAGCTAATATACAACATCCCAAATTAAGTTAGTTTATAAATTAATTTCTTATTATATGAAATTTTTTAATAACCTAACGTGCTAATATTCTGTTATAAACTCAGATATTTACGATTTTAGATGAAATTAAAGGTAATTCTATAAATTTACAATTTATTTTCAATGATTAGATGTGATTAGTGATCACGATAAAATTTAGCAGCCGGTGAAATACGGTTGTGCCCCGAGACAAAAAGCGCAGAACCGATTGAATTGAGCCCTCCAACTCAACGTGGGTCCAGACAACAGCAGATATTTTACATTCCGGCGGCTACAAACGCAACGCCGTGAGGCTAATCGGCATCTGGGACCCGCCCTCCTCTTCGGTCTACCTTGCTACCTTTTCTTTTCTCAGAACTGTTTACCGTTCTTCCTCGCACGCCACAACGGAAGTTTTCTCACTCTTTAAAACACACTTTCTCTCCCTCTCTCTGATCCCGATATGTCCGAGGTTCTTTTGCGGTTCCATGTCAGTCCCAGATTCCTTAGAGCCCGGACCCCACGTGATTTCCTGCGACAACCACTTACGAATCTCGTAGTTTCGGGCTCCAGAACACTTTCTCTGCCCAGAAAACACCAGGTTTTTCCCGCGAAAATTGATGTGATTGGAGGGGAATCTTCTTGGAAGCTAAGCGCTTGGACTCGGGAGGGTTCTTTGCAGGAGCTAGATGATTCGCCCGTGTCCGTGGAGCTCCACCCCATATGCAGCGAGACCCAGTTTGATCGGGTTCTTGCGGAGGCCCAACAGCTCGAGGAATCGATCATCATTGTTTGGTATGGGTTAATGTTTTTATGCTAGAAATTTATGAGATTTCAGTGCCATCTGGGTGGTGTAGAAAACAGAAGGGAATGTGTCAAGTTTAATCTAGGGGGTTTTTTGTCGCATATAATGTGCGGATTGCTTGATACGTTAGATCTATTTACCATTTATCATAAAACTAACTTTATAATCTGACATAAAAGATCAAACTACGTTATTATATAAATTTCTTTTGAATAATTTCTTTGTGGCGGTAGCATTTCTCGCATGTTGTGAAAAGAAACATGAAGTTCGGATCTACTTTTAGGTTTGCTTGTCATTTTCTGGATACAAAAGATTGAAATGTTATTTTCTTTATTTTAAGCGGTTCCTAAGTAGCCAAACTGGCGATTGAGCTACAAATTTAAAATCTATTTTGTTAAAATTGTCAAGGTTTTTCATTTCTCTACTCATAAAAAAAAAAAGGGTTTTTCATTTCTGTCTGCGGGTTCGTTTTGAATGTCTTGTATGGTTATAATGGCTTACTTAAGATGTGGGGATTCATTTTGATGGCTCTACTTACGAAATAACTGATTCTTCGTATCGTAGATGTTTTTTTTTACACATTTATAAATATTGGCATTCGCGGAACCTAAATCTTCCTTTCCCTTTACACATGAATCAGTTCATTGACATGGTTTTAAAGTGAGTGCATATAAACTTGTAGGATGGCAAGCTGGTGCAGAAAATGTATATATTTGAAACCCAAACTGGAAAAGTTGGCCGCAGATTTCTACCCAAGGTTAGAATGACTTTTTCTTCTGATTAGTTAGCACAATTAAGTTGGTATGTTACAATGGGATAACCAAAAAGAAAAAGGGGGAAAATCTGGGTTTCAAATCCTCACATTTGTGGGATCTTAAAACTGAGAAGTCCAAAGCCACATGGAGTGTATGATAGTGACTGCATAATCGAGAATTGATTTGGTGCAGGATTCGGTTCTACCGTGTTGATGTCAATGCAGTTCCACACTCGCTTGTTTCTCGTGCTGGAGTCACTGTAAGTTACTCATAATGCTCCAATTTATTGGTTTCGAATTAGGTGCAAGGGCAAACTAAGTAAATTAAGCAATGTCTTGAGTAAAACTATCAGTGTTACTATATGGACTTGCACTCGTGTTAGTTAAGCATGAAGTTTGATTTATGGAATTTATATTTAAATAATTATGAACTGTACAAGTGTCAAGTGATTGCAGTTATTTTAGTTGGGCATGATGTTCGCTAGCTTTTCAGTTCTGTCGGCCCTAAAGTCTGCACCATCCAACTTCGAGGCATGCTACTATCTAATTCAATGAATGGCAGCTTGGATGAAATATAAATTGATGTAACTAGGAAATTTTCATATGCTTGGCACTTTCATCTTCATTTCTTCTCACTTTTTCTGTTTTCCTGTCCATCTAAATGGAGGCACTCACGAATTTTATCAATCCCATTGTTCTGTTAGCTTCAGCCATACATGTGTGCTGACTGTTGACTTGATTGTATCTTCTTTTCCATGCATGTGTATGTGGTGGGCTCCTAAATGTGTAGAAGATGCCTATTATACAGGTAAAAGTTCATTGCAAACGATTGTGTTTGAGGAACTTGGTATGCTCTTTCTTTTTTACTAATGAAGAATGATTATGTGACAGCTGTGGAAGGATAGCAAGAAACAAGCTGAGTTGATTGGTAGCCACAAAGCATATTTAGTTATCAATGAAGTCCGACAAATGATTGAAAATGAGGGTACCGTGTAAGAATTTTAGTACAGCAGGCAACCTTCTTTTTTCCTCATTTTCCATTTTATGGTTGCATGTAGATGGAATCAAATTTGTAGTTTTTTGTCATAAAATTTTCCGTCAATTTCTTTAGTAAAAAAAAATTATTCGTGTTTGCCAGTGCTTTGATCTAGGAAAAGCATATACAAAGAGGTGTTTTATGTCAGACAATATAGAATTACCATGTAACCTTCAAAATATAGCTGCTTGGACCATTATCGTTCTCTTGCATCAGCAGTTTAATTTTGCCCCTCTTTCCCTGAAGGATCCGAACAAAACCTACCAAAAAGAAAAAAAACACATTTAATTGTTTGTTATGGTCTTCTGTTTCAGCAGAGGATTTAACTGCAAGAAGTATTGATTTCTTCAACAGTGGAAAGACACTTGTCACGTGTATTACAACCAACCACTTAATGAAGCGGAACTGGCTGCAATCTAAGGATTTGGAACAAAACTATTGAACTGGCTCAATAAAAAGCATATGCATGTAACTGCAGCATTTCCTTCATACATTTGGATTCACAAACTGGTGGTTTCATTCATGTGAGAAACGAATAAACTAGTTGTCATAAACTGGTGGTTTCATAAAAAAACGCTAGTAGCCGGATACAATACAATATATTCTTTGATCTTGAGTCTTCGCCTGAACTTGAAGTGGCCAAGAATAATCCTATGCTGGGTCGGTGGCTCTTGGCATCATTGAAATGGCAGGGGAAGATGATTTGTGTCCCTTACTAAGCTTTTGTTTGTGGGCATCTCTTCAAAACAAGAACCCACAAGATGCCCCATTTCTTGTCTTGTCCCTGACCTTTTCCAAACTTTACGGATTGGGAGAGCCTCTTAGCATAGACCCCGAGCATCCAAAAAACTGGAGTTGGCAATATATTATTCGCAGTTGCTTTCACACTGATGCTAATGCCTATTTCAGGTTGTTAATGTCAACGGCAAGTTAATTCTATCTGATCAATTCCAGAACTTGTAAAGCTGCATTGTTTGGCCAGGGACATATGTAATTGTGTGGAAGGACACTAATCCTCTGTGTTTTCACTTTATATCCATTTTTAGTATAAAAATGAAAGATGATTGGGACACGGGGAGCAGACACAGGTTCACCTAGTACGAATCCCGTGTCTCCTCTTGTATTTGTATCATGTCATTCATTTCAAATGAAATAAAAAAGAGGATTTTAATCCTGCATGGAAAAGACAGCACAAAAGCTAAAAACTTCCGTGGTTCGACCAAACTGGCAACTTCGTTTGGGCAAACCATGTGATTTAAAGGGTAATGCTACTTAAGCAAACCGATTTAATTGTTTGGTAAGCAGCCTTCGAACTAATGGTTTCAAAGGCTGTTGGGATTTTTTGATTTTTTTTTTTTTTTTTTTTTTTTTTTAAATCACAAGTTAGCTGACGTCTGGTTCATACTTCTTTATCAACTAAGTATGAACCAATTAATTGTAACGATCAGTCAACTTATTATGAAAGAAGCCGAGGATTTTTCTCTCTTTTGCAAGATTTTTCTCTCTCTTTTGCAAGTATGTGTCTGGAGGGGGTATGAATCACTCATATATTGGTTAAGAAAATACTTTAGTTACAAATAAATTTTATAAAAATAAATCCGTAAATTGACGTGGTATGTTAGATTATAAAGTTATTTTCATTGTAAAGTAAATCTAAAGTATTACATGAAGTCATGTTAATTTGTAAACTTGTATTTATGAATTCTTTATAGCACTTATCGGTTAGTTAATGCAAGATAAAAGTTGTAGCTTATAAATAACTTATATTAAGTCATAGTCTGTTTTAAATTTTTATCACCAATGTAGGGACTTAAAATTATGAGATTCATACAAAGCAATCTTCGTAACATTCATATTTCTTTATATGATTTCCAATATTCATTTTATTCCATTTTTATTATTTTCATATTCCCCACCTTGTTACCCAATCAATATGGAGGAAAATATTTTTTCAAAAAAAATTACAAAATGAATATTGAAAAAAAAAAAAAAAAAAACCTATTTGCCCAATTTCCTATAGCAAACCTCACAAATCCTCTCCCTCTAATTCGCTCACACACAAACACCCGCTATTTCCAAAAGCACAAAGCCACAACAGAAATCGTCACCAAGTTTGCAGTACCGCCCATCACCGTCGATCGCCAAATCAGACGGCCCAAAATCATCTCAGGCCCACCAGATGACTCTCTCTTTTTCTCTCTGAAAAAGCTGACCGTTTTGAAGAATCGCAGGCCCACGCGATCACATTAATATACCAACATCTTCTCTCCTCCCCACTTGTTCTGAAAATTCTTCCGACAGATTATCCATTGTAAGCTCAGCTCCATTGCCTTCACAATTCATCTGCTTCATACAAAAAACAAATTAAAAATAAAAAGGAAAGAGACACGAGTTGATTTCGGGCGTCATTTCCATTTTCCACTCTCAAGTGCAACGATACATCACCGTTAGATTCTTTCTGGAGTTTTCACACAATTCAATTCAATTTACAAAATTTTCATTCCATGTGTGTATAAAAATTGTATAGATTGCACGTATATTTCCTCTGAATTGTGAGTTTTTATTGTTATGTTTTTTTTTTTCGATTTACTTTCAGGAGGATCGATTTTGGGTTTTTGCGTATTGATGTGAAGGTTCAGGTTAAGGTGCGGAATTCTTCTTCATCTTTCTCTTCTTTTTGTATTTTATTTTCTTTTTGGTTATTAAATGTTGATGATTAATTGTGCTATGTTTGTTTGCTGATAAAAAGGCTAGAAAATATAGAATTGTAGTCTTTATTTTGTGGGCTGTGGCAATTTGGGTTAATCAAAAAGCACGAAAGTAAAAAACTCAATTCTACGTAAAAGAAAAAAAAAAAGTTGGCTGATTGCTATGGAATTGTGGAAGCCGTAACTCAAAATCTAAGATTCTTAAAATTTGTTCGAGACTTTTTTAAGGATTAGAGTTAGAGTTAGATTTTTTCTTTTCAATTATTTTCCATCTTTAATTTTCAACTTACTGAATTCTGTCAATTCTAATTTTTTCCTTTTTTCTTTTGGGTAAATAAGAGTTTTTGGTAGTATGGATATAATATCAAGCCTTGATGATGGCCTGCAAGGACCTGATGGGAGTTTAGAAGATAGTTTGCAGAATGAGCTTGAATTGATTCTGCGTGAGCAGCGCAATCAACACATTATTGAGCGAGAAAGGGATCTAAATATATATAGGAGTGGCAGTGCTCCACCGACAGTTGAGGGATCGCTGAGTGCTGTTGGTGGTCTTTTTAGGAACCCTGATTTTAGAGAGGTTAATGGTAGTATTAGTGCTAAAAACGGGGGTTTGTCCGAGGATGAGATTCGCTTGCATCCGGCTTATCTTTCGTATTATTATTCTCATGAGACTATCAATCCAAGGCTACCCCCACCATTGATGTCAAAAGAGGATTGGCGTGTAGCACAAAGGTTTCAGGTTGGTGGGTCTTCATTTGGGGGGACTGGGAGCTGGAGCAAGAAGTTGGTGAATGATGATGATAATTCATCATTGTTTTCAATGCAGCCGAGACTCTCTGTGCAACAGGCAGAGAATGATTTAATGGAATTGAGGAATGCCAGTGGAAGGAATCTCTCGAGGCAGACTTCATCTCAGTGGCTTGATAGAGGCCCGAATGATTTGATTGGATTGTCAAGCAGTGGCCTCGGTGCAAGGAGGAAGAGTTTTGCAGACATTGTTCAGGTAATTGACAATAGTTTTATCTTTTGGGTTTATCTTCAGTCATGAACATTGTTTTCTGAGGAAAAATAAAGATTATGAACATTGTTTGCAAAGCGCTCTTGCTTGCCTGATAAAAGCAATTTGCTTGCATAGAGCATGTGTTGCAATAGCAGAGCATGTGTTGCAATAGCAAAATGATACGGGCATTTTGTTTCATTGACTACTGATTTTTTTTTTTGGGCAAGTAATAACTGAAATTAGTATATGCAGGAAGGACTTGATCGACCTACCTCCTTATCTGGCAACATGTCACATGCAGCAAGTCATAATGCTTTTGGTGATATTGTGGATATTAGAGGTAAAGGAATGGCCGATCCCCATCCAGTAGGATTACGTAATGGAGTGGGGTCCATGGAGGGCTTGCATTCTGGCTCTTCTCCCCTGCACCTGGTTGGGGTTCAGAATCACAGTACAGCAGTTTCTCATAATTATTCATCTTCTCTGGGTTCATCTCTGCCAAGGAGTGCAACCCCTGAACCACCGCACGTTGGAAGGGCTGCTGCTTCTAGTCTTCGTCCTGTTGGGAGCAGCAGAGTTTCCCAGATCAAGGAGAGGAATGCTGCTGGGGAGGCTCTCCAAAATGGTCACTACTCTGGTGTGACTGAACTTACCGATATTGTAGCTAATTTATCTGGCTTAAACCTGTCAAAAGCTAAACATGCACATGAAGATAGTCATTTGCAGTCTCTGCTTCAGCTTGGTCTTGATAATCAGCCTGATTTTTTGTACAACATGCCCAATGATCACAATCAGAGTCTGCAGAGAAAACTCACTGACAAGTCCAATGCTGAAAAGCTTTATTTGGCTGCCAACCGCATCGATTTAGCCAGGAAAAATGGGATTGTAAATAACCTCAATGCCTTCAAGATAAGTTCCAATGGGCAAGTTAACTTTCCCAAAAGAACTTCTTCTTCTGCCTGTCTTTATTCAAAAGTTAATTCTTCAGGGTTTACAAGTTCAGAGGGATCAAATTTTCATCACCAAGATCCAAATATCCCTACTATGGGCTTGGCTAGCCATGCCAGTGATGCTTATACTGTAAATGAAAAGTTGAATTCGTTCATTAACAACAATCTTGATTCAGGTCCATTTTCTTTTTGTTTCTTCATGAATTTTTTCATGCAACATTTTCTATCATCTCAAAACTTTCATTAGCTTAGCTAGCCTTGACAGTTTGATATTCTTATATCTCAGCTCTGACTGCTTCTGGAAATGAACAAATTCTGAATAGTCTGGGAAACCAGGTGTGGCCTGATATTCATTCCCCATCTGTAGACCCTCGTTCTATTCGGTACTTCCAAAGACCTTCTGATTATGCTACACGTGCTGTGGCTAGTCCAAGTGATGGTGCTCAGGGTAGCAATTATTTTATTAGTTCACATGGGGACTTGGAGGGAGTTCAGAAAGCGTACCTTGAGATGATTCTTGATCAAAATAAGCAAGAATGTGAACTGCCACATTCAGGCAAATCTGGTGGTTTTAGTCATGGGTGCTATGAGAATCCATTATATGGTTTTGGCATACCATATCCAGGTAATCCAATGGCGGATTCTGTACTTCCTTCTGTTGGATCGGGAAATCCAGTGTTTCAGAACGAGCGACTAACACAGTTTACTTCTATGATGAGAAGCTCAATGGGGGGATCAATTGGGTCATGGCAGTCAGATATTGGCAGTAATATGGAAGGAAGATTTGCATCAACATTATTAGATGAGTTCAAGAACAGCAAGACTAGGTCTTTTGAACTTTCAGACATTGTTGATCATGTAGTTGAATTCAGGTACGCACATAATGCTTTTTTAGGAGTTTATTCTACTCTTTAGCCCCAGAGAGGGTATTGAATTTGTTCTCACCTGCCTATATTGCAGTACTGATCAGTATGGAAGTCGCTTTATTCAGCAGAAATTAGAAACTGCCACAGTGGAAGAAAAGACCAAGATTTTTCCTGAGATAGTTCCTCATGCTCGTATCTTGATGACTGACGTCTTTGGGAATTATGTCATACAGAAAGTAGAAGCTTTGTTTCTTCAAAACTCTCAATAAGGCTATATTACACTTTTCAAAGTTCTTGATTAATTAATTATTGCTTGTTGGATTTGTAGTTTTTTGAGCATGGTACAGAAAGCCAAAGAAAGGAGTTAGCAAGCGAACTGACTGGCCATGTTTTGCCCCTGAGTCTCCAAATGTATGGGTGCAGGGTGATTCAGAAGGTGCTTTCATATACAAGCATCTAAATTTTCTCCCATATTCTCTCTCGAAGAGCAATATCCTTTCAGGATGTTCTTGCTTCACTTCTTTTATCTGCTTGAAGTTTCAGTACTTTGATATGAACTTATCTGATTTTTTTTTGTAAGCAAAGGTAAAACTTTGTTGATGGTAAGAGGCATAGCCCATGTACACAGGAAGTATACACAAAATACACCTAATAACCACTAAGCACTGGTGATGGATACGAGCACATTATGAAAACTGTCCCCGTTACATACAAACAATGATCGAAGCCCAGGAAAATAGAGTCTTGAAAAAGAATCTCTTCAACTCATCCAAGGAATGCTCCCAGTCTTCAAAGCAGCTGCAATTTCTCTCCATCCACAAACACCACGTAATGCAATGAAGAATCATTTTCCACGCAGCAGCAATGTGAACATTACCCCTAACAACTTTCCAACACTCAAGGATATCCATTACTCTTTCAGCCATAACCCATGCCACACCCGTCCCTATGAATTTATCTGTTTCTGTCTTGTTTAACATATTTTGTTGTGATTACCACCTCACATGATCTATTGCACTGCGTAAGTGACCTGTTTGATCCTTTTCGTAAGAATGCAAAATGAAAGAAAAATACATATCAAAGAGATGAAACCTTTGATTTTCTCTGTTTAACGCTTATATTTCTTTCATTTTTCTTTCATTTTACTTTCTAGGAAGTAAGGGCATAAATGGATATCATGGTTGTATATTAATGTGCTTATGCATGAAGAACTTTAATTTATGAGTGCTGAAAATAAAAGGGCTCTATCATCCTTGCTTTAAGAATTATTTGGCGTGGTCCGAAATGAAGCATGATGTATTTATGATTTAAGAGAAGCTTTTAATACTCTAAATTTGATGACAGGCCTTGGAGGTGGTTGGTGCGGATCAGCAGACTCAGATGGTGGCAGAGCTCGATTGTTCAGTCATTAAATGCGTTCGTGATCAGAATGGAAATCATGTTATTCAGAAGTGCATAGAGTGCGTCCCTCAAGATCGAATTCAGTTTATTATCTCGGCCTTTTATGGGCAAGTTGTGGCACTTTCCACCCATCCTTATGGCTGCCGTGTTATTCAGGTCAGAAAATTTTTAAGAGGAATGTTTACTTTTTTTGAAGGTGGTATATGACCTTTATTGACTTTATTTTTTTATGCTGACAGCGGGTCCTTGAACATTGTGATGATCCCAAAACTCAACAAATGATTATGGATGAAATCATGCAATCTGTATGTGTTCTGGCACAAGATCAATATGGAAACTATGTTATCCAGGTATCCAGTTTTTCCTCTGGTTCAATCATATTTGTGTTGATTAATAAAGGAAAAAACTTGATGGTTTGTCCATTCTCAGTCAGTATTTTGTCGACTTAATTCCCTTTTCATGGACGGAATTTTTTATTGCTTATTAGTGTGTACTATTTTTTTGCAAACATTGTGGATGTTGTCAACTTTCATCTTTGAAAAAAATGCATGAAAGCTAACAAAAACCAACATTGTCCCTACTACCTCAAAATCTTGCTAGTTCTAGTTGACCAGTTTATGGCATGTTTTTTGTTTTGTTTTTTTTTTTTTTTTTTAGAGTGAATTCCATAATTCGCTTACTCGACAAAAGCAAAACGACATGCCCTAACACTTGTACTTTAAGGAGTACACTTGACCATCCATGAAATTTTATCATTAGCATTATCATATTCAAGCAGTTTGATTCCCTGGAATTCTAAGTTTTCATTTAAAAAGTTCTCAATCAAACCTATCGAACTACTGCCTTGGGATTTTTTATGTGCTGACAATTATTTTAGTTTATTCTTGTTTTTCGATTACCCTGAAATATTTATACAATGCTGGCTTATGGACAGTACGAAACCAACGTTTTAATTCATCCTCTTTAAAGAGATAATGCTTAACTTTCATGTATTTCTTTGTATGTATATTTTGTTAACATTTGAATGCTTATCTGTTTTTTGCGGATCTGAGTAGTATGAATTGTTTTCTTGTTAGTGCTGTATTATGATATTACCAGTCATGGACCCATGAGATTTATAATTTTATTTTTGGTAGCACGTCCTTCAACATGGTAAACCGCACGAAAGGTCTGCTATTATTAGCAAGCTTGCGGGACAGATTGTAAAAATGAGTCAGCAGAAGTTTGCTTCTAATGTGGTGGAGAAGTGCTTAACTTTTGGCGGTCCTGAGGAGCGTCTACTGTTGGTGAATGAGATGCTTGGTTCCACTGATGAAAATGAACCCTTGCAGGTCTGTGTTCCTTTCCCGTCTCTAAAGTGGCCTGTAATTGTAGGAAGTTGTCACTGTCGTTAGTCTTTTTTTTCAATTAAGATATGAAGAAATTGATATTCAAGACATCTTTATTCTTGAGAGACACGTAATCACAACAGATTTACTTCTTACTTTCTTTATCTTCTCTATACGGTTTAGTAGAAAGCCAAAAAGTGCAAATTGCAAGTGAGTCCTGTTTGTTTCTGGGTGAATAAAAGGGTCCGATACAAGTTATGTTAATAATAATAATAATAATAAAGGGTCGTATAAAAAGTTTGTGTAAAAAATCGCAGGTAATGATGAAGGATCAATTTGGAAACTACGTTGTACAAAAGGTTCTTGAGACCTGTGATGACCGGAGTCTTGAGTTGATTCTTTCTCGCATCAAGGTTCATTTGAATACCTTAAAGAAGTATACATATGGTAAACATATAGTTTCTCGTGTTGAGAAGCTCATCACAACTGGAGGTGAGGAACCAGAACTTTTTCCTAGAGAAATTTCAGACCCTTTTTTTTTTTTTTTTTAACCACCTCATGATTTTAACCCCTTCATCTGCAGAAAGGCGCATCGGCTTGTCAGCATCATTCTCTTCTGGAGGCATCGCAATTTAACCTAGGCTTTCTTCTTTCGCCACAACAAATGACACTTTGTACAGCCAACATGGATGGTGATTTGATCAAGCTATCATCTGGAGTGCTACTCATTTTCGAGGAGACTATAATAGTTGTAAATAAACACAATGCGCAGGCCCACTGGAATAAGAATTTTTTTAGATAAACTGCAAAGACTCCATAGAGAGGCCAACTTAGGAAGTCAAGATCAACGACATGAATGAGGTTCAGTGTTTATAAAGCAAAAGTAACTGTAAATGGTAAATCGCAACGGTAGAGAGATTACTGAAAGTTGATATTAGGTTCGGCTTGTTGACATCGAGAACTTTTCTTGAGATATATATTTTTGCTTTCTTCCACCTGTCATGTTGCTTCTTGTGATCATAATTGATAGAAATTCTTCTCATCAGTCACTATTTACCACTCCACACTTTACACCTTATAAAAAACACTAACGAAAAATTATAGGTGTGAGAGTGTAAGATGTTTACGGTGACTGATCTGTAGAATTACTCGTGAAGCACTATAACTACGAGAAAATAAAAGAGAAGTGGAAGTTCCCCCAGTCCCCTTGAAGGGCACATACATCCATCACCTCAAACAAAATCTGTCACTAATTGGCCTGTAATTAAGCAACTAACGTTAAATTTATATGCGAGGGAAAAAATTCCTAAGAAAGAGCAATCTGCCATCTCTCTTTAATCTTCGTACGCAGCATCCAAATCTAAACCCAAGTTCAAATTCTCACGTTTGATAAACCGATTGCTGGATCTTCTATTCTTCAAAATCTGCTTCGAGTCCTGCATCAACCTGATATACTTCTTTCTCACACTCAATAGAGGATGCTTCTCTATAGCTGACGTTTCACTGTAAGCCTCCTTAAGAATAGCCGTACAAGTCTTGTTCCTTAAAGACAAATAAAACATATGGGGATGCCTCTCAAATGCTTTGTGAACTTTCTGTGGCAACCCAAAATATTTCTTAAGGCATAGAAGCTTCCTCCTTTCTGCTGAATGCTCAACAAAGAGACTAAGCAACTCATGAAGAAATGCCACCACCCGCTTCTCCGCTATATCACTATTCGGGTCCAAATGAGAATAATCCTCGTAAGGTGAAATATAAGGAAGCTTCTGAAACTCTTTCAACCAACCTTCAATCTTCCTCCTCAACCTCAAACCCTTTGAAGGGAAAAGTGGAAACTCGATTGCTTCCATTGGCTCCCCAAAATAAACCCCCCTCTTAATAGCATTTCTCTGGACCACGGACAATACCTTTTCCTCGCTCTCAACCGTCAAACACTTCAACCCGTCTTCCATCTCCACAAACCTAAAAGACCCATCACGATTCATTTCCAAGCACCTTAAAAAATCCTCAGGCAAGCCTAAATACCACTGCATTCCCTGGATAATCTTTAAAGGCAAAACTTTCCCGTTACTCATCAGAATCAACCTCTTCAACCTATCCTTAAAATCATCCCTGCATTCCTCAAAGACCCTTTTCTCCTCTTTATCGATTTCGATAGCTTCTGGGGTCAGCCTGAACCAAGGTAAGTTATATTGGGGACCCGTATACTCCTCGAAAATTGCTGGGTATTGCCTCAAGAAGCTCGCAACCTTCATGGGAACACCCAACTGTAGTCCCTTCTTGGAGACTTGAGATATTGGGATGCACCCATTAGGGTCTTCGGCTATGCAGTTCTTCAAGGAAACAATGGGCTTGAGTTGTATGGACCCGTGGATGTGCTCAATTGAGTCATAGTACGAGTCTTTCTTCCACTTCATGTACACATCTACATAGTGGGATTTCTGGGTACGAGTATAAGGAGGGTTTAGGGGCTGGTATAGGAAAAAAAAGTTCGGTTTTTTACAGGAAGAGATCAGCTTTCTAAGGGTTTTGGAGGTGGGGTTGGTGATGAACATGGAGAGGGATTAACAGGCTGCTCTATTTTTGTTGGGTTTAAATAGATAGGTGAGTACGGTGACTGGAGACGGTTGTGAGGATTAGGGTTTTCTTTTAAGAGAAACTGCAGGCTGCTCTGTGTTGCTTTGCCTGATTCCACCGGAATCTCTGACGAGTACCCAGGGATGAAGGAATATTAGGGATGGATGTGTATCAGAGCACTATGGCCTAGTCTAAATTTTGGCTAAAATTTTAAGTTTTGATATTAATTTTTGGAGAAATTTATATCTAAGAGTGTAAATTCAAACCGGAAAATCGGTCTGGACCTAATCGGTTTTGAACCGGTCCGGTTCGGGACCGGTTCTTAGAATGTAAAAATCGATCGGTTCTGGTCCGATTTCGATTTTAAGATTTTTCAGACTGGATTGGACCGGTTGATAAAAAATATATATAAAAAATAATATTTATATTATTGTATATATAAATTTTATACAAAATATTATATATATAAGTTTTATATATTATGTATAATTATAAATTTTTAGGTGAAATTTTATATATAATATATTTGAAATAATTTCTTATTATAATTTATAAATTATTACATAAAATGTTAATACTAAATCACTAAAAGTTTATAAATAATACTAATAGTCTAATATAGACTAATGATTATAGTTATACTCATAATTAATACTACAAGTTTTTACTAAAAGTTTATAACTAATACTAATATTAAATATATAGTTTATAACTAATTCTAATATATAACTTATAACTATATCAATAGTCTAATATTAATACTATTATATAATCTAATATATTAATAAAAAATTTTTATAATATTTTATATATACACTGCATATATTAATTAATAATTTAATTTTAATTTCATAATTTAATCTAACTAAAGATGATTAGAGAAGTTAATTTACTGTAACTAGTTTTAATGATTTGGCTAGCCAAAGTATGACCAATGCTCTTAGTAATTCAGAATTGAAGATGTGTAGAGGCATGATATGCATCATTAACCGTACGTTTCTCCGCTACCCACCAGTCATCTACTTTCATTTATGCATTTTATTGGCGTTTTATTAGTATTTATTCATAAGAATGAGAAAATCTGAAAACCAGAAAGTTGAATTACGATCGACGTTTTATTTATTTATCATATAGGGGAACATTCCACTATTATTTTAGAGGGTTTCAAGTTGAACCTCTACAGTTAGATATCATAGAGTGCATCACTCATTGGACCTCTACAGTTAATGCTTTTGCAGGTGTATGATCTTATTATTATTATTATTCTCTCTTGAAAACCTCAAGAGCATGTGCTCTCATATTTTAAGCACTATTTTCTGGACATTTATATTTCGAATTTAGACAATTTAATACTTGAATTAAACAAAAGTTTGGTTACGTCCTTTTATTGAGAGAACTCTGAATCATCAAGTCATGTAATTATGAGAGAGTAGCGAGGAAAAATAAATCTAAGGAATTGGATATCACCTAAAATGGTAATGAAAAATTACGATAATTAAACGGATGGAAAATCCACGTATAAACTAATTACGATACAAAAATGATTGATAATATATACATATCTATATATATATATACACACACACACACACACAAACTAGTAAAGGGGCCCTTCGACCGAAGGACCTTAAAATCAATAAAATATATATATATATATATATATATATATATATATATATATATAACGTAATATGTACAAAAGAATCGGACGCGCAGCACCAGCAGTCACCCAAAACGAAACCCACCTACTAAACACCATCACGAGCTGATTAGGCTTCCAAAATTCCACCATTTTTTCTTCTTCTTCATGGATGCAGGCAGATCTAGACACGAGACAAATTAGAATCATTAAAACTTTGCAAATGTTGATAATAAATATGATTGATCTAGTTTAATGCCATGGGTAATTTAAGATGTAGGACCTTATCTTGGCTCTGTTCTATCATTAATAATGTTTATAATCTCTGCAAACCTTTTTCAATAACTGTTTGCATAATCATTAGTTTGTTTTTATAATTTTATTAATAATTTTGGTCACAAATTCAGCCACCATTTCTCTTTACTTGGTCCCTAAATTCCAAGACGCCTCCATCAAATGCATCCGCAAATTAAGAATATAGCTAGGGAATGTGTTGTTCAGCATTCTCAAGACTCTGAAGTTCAGATTTTAGGGGCTAGGTAACTAGAGAAAACATATAGATAGAAATTCAATAAGGCATTGCTCCTTAACAATGAGTTGTCTATATTAAATAGAAGGCACTTGATACACGCTTGCACTCAATTCCCTTCCCTTTTCTGCCAGTTCCTCTAGCTCTAGCTCTCCTACAGTACTTGTATATTCCAGTATTTACCATCTTTATCTAGCAGTCTAATTTGAAAAAAAAATGCTTCCAACTCCATTTGCATGATGGTATAAAGGTGTCCCAAAATACGTTTGATTCAAAACTTAATCTTGCAGTATGTCCCGTCACGACAGTGGGTCAACTTGGAGCTGAACTAGTCGATTAGAGAATCCAAACCAAATCCAAACTGCACACCCCCCCCCCCCCCCCCCCCCCCCCCCCCCCCCCCCCCCCCCCCCCCCCCCCCCCCCCCCCCCCCCCCAGCGGCAGTTAAACATAATAGACCTTAACTGTTCTTTTGGTAATTTTTCCTTTACTCATTCCTCCAAAGGCAAGTGGGGCTTTGCAAGTGAAGACTAAGGATAGAATAAATCCAAATGCTGAATACAAAGCTTAAAGGTTTTCAATGAGTATGGAAACACTATTGAGAACAAGCAGCAAGAAAAAACATTTTAGGTTTCGGGTTTGATAGAAAAATCATTTCCAAGATCATCCTATGTACTTCAAGTGTCACCTTTTCATTTGTATTATATTCCAGCAGATGCATATCACGAAAAGTTAACTGTTTACCTCCTTCCGGATAAATTGAATTGTAATGCACCTCAGCCCAAAAGCTCAAGAAAATAACTGCACAAGCCAAAAATAACAAAGTATTTTATAAACATACTCTAACCAAACAAGCCAAAATACCACAGGGTTAAAGATAAGGGCATGAAAATTTATCCATTCAGATTATCATAGTTACTAAAAATGATTCCTACCTTACTGATTAGTTGTTTAAATGGTGAAATTTAACAAGTTTGGTACCCAGCTTAAAGAAGTTTGATGATCAAGCCAAACAAGGGGAAAAAATCATAATGGAGGTATAGAACGAGTAACAAAGTCAATCAGGCCATCACAAGATCTGTAAAAGTTTCATAAGGATCGAATGATATTTAAAAACCTCCTTGCATCCAAGAGAGTGATGGTCAGATGGTGAAGTTGATATTGATTGATACAACTTTTTAAATCCCCACTGTTTTAAAAGGTACATAAGGAGGGGGCGATTTAGATTATTATGACAGCATGATAATCTAAAACATTTCCACTGTTTTGATCTCCATTGGTTATAAAACATCACGCTCCATAACATTGATGAAAAGCTTTACAGTTACCTCGGTTGGACTTCTGGATATGTGGAAGGATCTCAATATAGCATGTGTCCTTAAATGAAGTTAGCACAAATATCTTGACACCATACTGCATAACATATAGTAAAACATTCATTATTCATCAACCGAATAGGTTTTAACACAAAAACTATTGATATCCATGTAGAGGCTAACAAATTCAAGAAGCAAAAAGCACACTAGAAGGAAAAATTAAAATAAATGAACTGACAAAGGATATCATAAATTGATTCAAATCTATAAAGTGTAGGCGATTAAGAAAAGAAGGTTAATGGTCAATATTAAACTCTTAGTATTGCTTTCAATATCAGAAAGGCAAAGCTAGCAGAAAGTAAAGGGAGAAACAGAAAAAGTCCAATAGTTCCTTATACCCAATCTGCAGCAGCTTGCAATGTCACATGGTCACCCCATTCACCACTCCTATTTCATAAACCCAAAAAAGAAGGCATACAAGCATGAGAAATATATTCATAAAGCTTTAGCAAATGAAATACCAAGAAAGCAGAGAATAGAACAATACTTGCTCATTTTCTTCAAATAGTCCTTGTAGGCCATGGGGACATAACCCTCATACATTCCCGGGTGAGACTTAAGCTGATGACATCAATACAGAAATTATCACGCTACTATAAAATTGAAGATTTGCATCACAAAATAAGAACATTTGAAGAAAGTTTGAAATGTTTTCAAACTTGCATCACAAAAAGAAGTGTCAAGTAGAGGAAATGTTTTCTCTCCGTACACTTATCCTCTGCTCGTTAGTTTGAACTGTGTTGATGTCTAGGGGAGATTGACTGAGTGATTTGTGAGTGCATGGATAGGAAGATGGTAGCTCCGAATGTTGTTAACATTGAATTTAAGTCTTTTGTGGTGGTGAGAGATGGTTCTGGGGTGCTTATCACTGAACGTGGTTGGAAGTTTGTAAAAAAACTACACTTGGGATCAATTGCAACAAGCTGATTCATCAAGGCACTGGACGACTGCTTGAAGTTAGGGAAAAGAGAGTTCTACACAGCTCATCGCGAAGGAGATAGGGGCTTTATAGCTCAAAGATGTTCCAATCCTCAAGGAGCATTCATGGCCTTGGTGGAATATAAACAGGAGGGTCGTCGGAATTGTATTTTTATTCCTGAGGATCGTGAGGGAGCGGGATGGAGGAGGTTGATGGAGGTTTTGAGGGAGGTTCTTATTCTAGCGTCGACGGCAGCGCTGCCTCAACACTCCAGCGGCAGCTTGGTAGCTTTACAGAAACCGAGCTTCCTGGACATTGCTCGAGGTATTGTTAGACTGGGCTCTAGCTCTGACATGCGTGGGAGGGATGGTGGTTTGGTTGGGGTGCAGAGGAGTGGGGAGGATGGTAGGGGACGTGCAGGCCTTGACAAGGAAAGTATCGTTCGTCTCTTGTCAGAAATGCAAGCTCAAATTTGTACTCTGCAGAGTAATATGGAGATAGTGAAATGCAGAGTTGAGGAGGGGGGGTGGAGGGAGTTGGGCTTGGGTTAGGCAGAAGGGCTTAGTTCTAAAGGGAAAGGGCTATCTGTTGATGGGCCCGTGAATGCCCAGCAGGCCCAACAGGCCTTCTGCGTGGCTCAACAGGCCCAGCCTGTCAAGCAACAGGCCGTGGGGACAACTTGGACACGTCGGCCTCCAAGAGCCGAAACTCCATCGTCGTTAGGTGGGTCTCAACACCCACCGTGGACAATGGATCAGGGGTCGCCGTTAGAGGTGGTGGGCCTTCCGTCGACATCTGGGGTGCCGGAATATACATCGGCAGCGTTCCAAGAAATAGATGAGAAAGGTGCGACGGAGGTCGCCGAGGCATTCAATATCATCGGGACCTGCATAGAAAGGTGCGGTGGAGGTCTCCGATGACCCTTCGACGTCATTGTAGTAGTTCCGTCCACTAGGGAGTGAAGTTTCAGGGAAGATGGCCGCGGATCCAGTATCGGGACTTGCACAGTTGGGTGCAACGGAGGTCGCCGATGTCCCTTCGACGTCGAGGAAGTTGGGATGCGCACAGACCATGCCGCCAATCATCGTCGAATGTACAGGCGTAGCTCAGGCAATGCCCTTGGCGTCGGAAGTGGCAGATGGGGTTCTAGAGGCAATGGAGGTCAAAAAAGATGGGCTTTTTGGGAAAATTTTGGAGGATGGGGAGGTGGATGAGGGGTGTAACACTCGGGAGTTGTGGGTGGTGGATATGGAAGAGGGGATTGATGGGGGTACTAGGTCATCATTAGTGGTGTTGAAGGAGGTTGACTCTATGGTTCAATCAGTGGATTAACTTATGGGCAGCGGCATTAAGGGTGATAAGGATGAGTTGGAAAGCCCCATCCCGTTACGCACTATTACTCCAAAGCCAGTGTACAATTTAACAGCCGACTGGCTGTTAAAAAAAGTAGAGGAAGTTCAAGAGTGTGTGGGAATATCGTTTGCTGGGTATGAAGAACAGTTTAAGGCCCTTGTGATTGCGGTGGAGGTAGGGAGACCTACAGTTCTGAAATCAACAGTGAAACGGGACCGGGAGTTGAAACGTCACAAATGCGCTATTAATTACGATAACAAGGAGGGAAGTGTGGGGAGGGAGAGGTTGAAGGGTAAGGGGACTTCGTTATTTAATGAAGCCTAAAATCCTTTCTTGGAATGTAAGGGGGATCAATGACGTGAATAAACGTCTCCGCATTAGATCCCTCCTTTGTAGTTGGAAGGTTGACATTGTCTGCCTTCAAGAGACTAAGTTGAGTGGTGTTGATAGATACATAATTCGTAGCTTGTGGCGTGGTGTTATTTAGCTTCATCGGGGGCTTCGGGAGGTGTGTTGGTGATGTGGGATAAGCGAGTGGTGGAGATGGTCGAGGATTGCATGGGGGTATTCTCAATGGCTGTATCTTTTAGGAACATTGAGGATGGGTGGATGTGGGCATTAGAGGGTGTGTATGGGCCCAATGTACATAGAGATAGAAGCTTTTTGTGGGAGGAGTTGGCGGGTCTTCATTCCTTATGGGATTTACCCTGGGTTTTTTGCGGAGATTTTAATATTATTCGGTTCCCTAGTGAGAGGGCAGGGGCCTCTACGTCGTCAGGGGCAATGGAAGCCTTTTCAGAGTTGATCTTTGATCTGAATCTTGTGGATCTTCCGCTGGTTGGGGGGGGCCTACACTTGGTCCAATAGCCGAGGGGGGTCCCGGCTGGACAGATTTCTAGTCTCCTCTTCTTAGGAGACGCAATTTCCGGACCTACGTCAGAAAAGGCTGCCACGTGTTTGCTCCGATCATTTCCCAATTTTGCTTGATTGTGGTGGTATTCGTGGGGGTAGACGTTCCTTCAAATTTGAGAATATGTGGTTGGAAGTTGAAGGATTTGCGGATAAGGTAAGGGCTTGGTGGGACAATTATTCTTTTGAGGGTACCCCTAGTTTCATAGTGGCGGGTAAACTTAAAGCCCTTCAGTATGATTTGAAGAAGTGGAACGAAGAAGAATTTAGACATACGAAAGTGCATAAAAATATCCTTTGGGATGAGTTGCAGGCTTTGGAGGAAGGGGTAGTTAATGTGGATTCTTTATTACGGAAGAAAGTGGTGGTAACCGAAATTGAGAAAGTTTTGTTGTTGGAAGAAATATCTTGGAGGCAAAAATCAAGGGCACTTTGGTTGAAGGAGGGGGATAAATGTACTAAGTTCTTTCACAAGGTAGCTAATTCACATAGGCAAAACAATGCTATTGAAGTCCTCCATTCCGGTTCAAATGTGTTACATTCTTCCGAAGAAATCCAAGACCACATAGTGCAGTATTATGAGGATCTCCTTGCTGAAAAAGAAGAATGGCGTCCCAAACTGGATGGTTTACTCTTTGCTCAGCTGGATTTGGATGTAGCAGGTTGGTTGGAGATGCCGTTTGATGAAGAGGAGGTGCATCTCGTGGTGAAAAGTATGTGCAGAGACAAAGCCCTAGGTCCGGATGGCTTCTCTATGGCTTTCTTTCAAGAGAGTTGGGACATAGTGAATGAGGAAGTGATGCAGATTTTTCAAGCTTTTCATACTAGTCAAAAGTTTGAGAAGTCACTAAACGCCACTTTCATTGCTTTCATTCCGAAAATAGTCGGTGCATATGAATTGAAAGACTTCCAGCCTATTAGTTTGGTAGGTGGGATATATAAAATCATATCAAAGGTGTTAGCTAATCGTATGAGTTGGTTATGGACAAACTCATTTCCAAACCTCAAAATGCATTTGTAAGGGGTCGGCAAATCCTAGATTCAGTGTTGATAGCAAATGAGTGCTTGGATAGTCGGTTGAAAGAGGGCATCCCGAGGGTTCTTTGCAAGCTCGACATGGAAAAAGCTTATAACCATGTGTGTTGGGATTTTCTCCTTTATATGCTTAGAAGATGTGGTTTCGGGGATAGATGGTGTGAATGGATTAAACATTGCGTCTCAACCGCTCGGTTCTCGGTCCTAGTCAATGGAAGACCTTGTGGTTTTTTTCAATCTTCCAGGGGTTTGAGACAAGGGGACCCCCTATCTCCTTTCCTTTTTGTTATTGTAATGGAGGCATTGAGTCGTATGGTCGAGGCCGCTGTAAGGGGGGGATTTCTTGCTGGTTTTTCAGTGGGCAGCAATAGTAATACCAGCTCCATTTCTCACTTACTTTTTGTAGATGATACGCTCATTTTTTGTGATGCTGTTAGTGGCCAAATTCAAGCCTTAAGGGCAGTTTTGTTGTGTTTCGAAGCTGTTTCAGGACTCAAGGTGAACTTGGAGAAGTCGGAGTTGGTTCCCGTGGGGGCGGTGAATAATATAGCCTCTTTAGCGGAGTTACTAGGTTGTAAAATTGCCTCTCTCCCTATGAAATATCTTGGACTCCCCTTGGGGGTGTCTTTCAAAGCAAAAAGTATTTGGGATGGAGTGGTAGAGAAGGTTGAGCAACGACTTTCAGGCCGGAAGCGGCTATATCTATCGAAAGGGTGGAGATTAACCCTTATCAAAAGCACTCTTTCCAACCTTCTCACTTACTATCTTTCTCTATTTCCATTACCGGTGGGTGTGGCAAACCGGATAGAAAAGTTATTTAGAGCTTTTTTGTGGGGTGGAATGGGGGAGAAATCCAAACTTCACCTTGTGAGTTGGCAAAGGGTGAGCTGTCCATTGGCGAATGGGGGTTAGGGGTGCGAAATTTGTGTGTATTTAACAAGGCACTCTTAGGGAAGTGGTTGTGGAGGTACCATATGGAAGGGAACTCGCTATGGAGAGAGGTTATTGATCATAAGTATGGTTATGTGTGTGGGGATGGTGCTCTAAGGAGGGTAGGGGGTCTTACGGAGTAAGCCTGTGGAAATTCATAAGGAAGGGGTGGAATACCTTTGAAAAACATCTTAAGTTTGAGGTGGGTGATGGAACACGTACCTGCTTTTGGTTTGATGTATGGAGTGGGGAGAGTCCTCTTTGCATGGCTTTCCCAGTTGTTTTTAACTTGGCTGGAAATCAGCAAGCTCCAGCTTCAGAAGTTCTATGTTGTGCCAATGGGATGGTCACTTGGAATGTCACTTTTACAAGAAATGCTCAGGACTGGGAACTAGAAGAGCTGGCAGATTTTTACAGTTACTTGTATTCAGCAAAGCTAGGGGTCAATGGGGGTGACCGTATGTTGTGGACTCACACGAGGAAAGAAAAGTTTACTGTTAAATCTTTCTACAAGGTTTTGACAGACCTACAACCAACTTTTTTTCCATGGAAGAGTATATGGAAGGTATTAGTGCCATCTAAAGTTGCTTTTTTTACTTGGACAGCTGCTCTTGGGAAGATCTTGACGGTTGACAATTTAAGAAAACGAGATATGATGATCATGGAGTGGTGCTACATATGTAAAAAGAGTGGGGAATCGGTAGATCACTTGCTCTTACAATATGAGGTGGCTGGGGAGCTTTGGGCTGGTATTCTTAGTAGAACTGGGCTAAGTTGGGCTATGCCCAAGAGTGCGGTGGACCTATTAGCATGCTGGAATAGATCTCATAGTAGTGTCCAACTAGCAGCCGTGTGGCGGATAATTCCTCTGTGCTTAATGTGGTGTTTATGGTTGGAAAGGAATGATAGGTGCTTTAATAACAAGGAGCGTGCAGTGGGGGAAATCTGGAACTTTTTTGTATTCTCTATTTTCCAGTGGTTTTCTGCTATTGTATTGAAGGGAGGGAATGTTCACGAGTTTTTATCTTCTTTCTAGCCTACTAGAATGTAATTAGGTGCCTCACTTAGTATATTTCCTGTGTACCTGGGCATCGCCTAATTTCATTCACATCAATAAAGATTATTACTTATAAAAAAAAAAAGAACATATTCAAATGCAACCAACCTGTTGAATGATCTGTTCTCTTACAAAAGCATGGTGCTCAGGAGAACGATACAGTTGATCAGATAAAGCACGAAACTGGAAAAATACAGAACAAAAAGATGTCTCTTAAGTTCATAATATTGGGAAATGCTCTCTTACGTATCAAAAAAAATAATAATATTGGGAAATGCATAACTGCAAGGTATTACAAGAAACAACAATAGCTAATAACAATACCAACTGTAGCTGACAAAGGAACCAAACGTATCTATCACACAAGGTTTTTTTTTTTTTTTTTTTTTCCTTTCTTTCTTTTTTCTGAACTGATAATATGCTCAAATTAGACATTTAAATAGCAGGATTACCCTCAATCCCAGAAGAAAACTCAAATAAAGGTTGGTTACCCTCATCGAATGCTTATTAACTATTAAATGCGCTTCTATATACACTAGTCCCAAATTACTTGGGACCCCTTTCCCACTTTGAAATTGAAGAAGTCTGAACCCTAACTATGCATTTTCATAAAAATAAGGCTGATTTCCTTTTACAATATATAGCCTTTTTAGGTTATGGACTCGGAAAGAGAATAAAAGATATGATCAGCAACTGACATAAAACATGCACTATAAAGTGTCCGATAAAAAACTAATTACCCAAAAAGAAAATCTGCAGAGGCATTTGATAAATTACACCACTTTATTGCTCTTTTTTCTTTTTTTTTTTTACTGTCCACAACATGGAAACTATCATTCACATTTGCAAGAATTAAGTACTTCAACAGAAAGGTAATGAGGAAAAAAAAAAAAAACTAACCTGACAGTTACCATCTCCTTGAACCTTAAGCTCAATCAGCTCATATAACTGCAGTCTGAAAAGACCAAATATCTTAACACCAGATGTCCAATAATTTCAACACCTTTCTACTTGTAGAAACTATCCAAAAAGGAATATAAGGCACTAAAGTTTCTATAACTGATAAAAATGTACTAATAACTTCTTGACAAACAAATTTCATTCAAAGGCAATTTCACAAGGGCCACCACATAACACTTGTGCATAGCCAAGCAGATGGGGTCAACACAAGAGAAGCATGGACGGAATGTAAGTTGGGGATTCCTTAAAAAAAATAAACAATTTATGCAAAAATAATTAACTAATGTATCCAAATATTAACTTTGTCAAATATTATTTTAACTGTGTGGACAAAACATAAGATCAACTTGATAATGTTTGTCAGATAACATGGGAAACCATAAATCAATATCAATAACACCCAAATCTTTAGGCTTTATATGAACAGCTGCTTACTAAGTTGAATTGAAAGGTGAATTCAAAGGTAGAACCAAGTGATTTAATGAAATCTTCACTCTAATTCTCCAGCCATCCCCTTTATCCCTCCTTTTTCTCCCTATACTAAATTACAACGCTGCCCAAATACCAAACAACATTGTAATTGCTTTCTTTTTTAAGCAATATAGTAATCACTTTCTCAACAAAGCTCGTCAAAATGAACTTCATAGTCCTGTCCTATCTTAATATCAAGAAACCATGTCCCACAAAACCACAAAAAAAATAAAAAACCAGTCACCCATATATCCATCAGAACAGAAATCTAACATGATAGCAGCTCAAGGATCATTCAAAGGTTTCTTTTGATCATTTACCAAGTAATGGCTGCTTCCATAGATTTCATATTTCCTTTTAGAAAAAAAAAAAATCTAAACAGAAAGTATTATATCTATGGAAACAGCCATTACTTGGTAAATGATTTAAAAAGAACCATTATAAATGTATAACCTCGAGCACTCAATAACCAAGCATACTAAGCATGGCAATAACAAGGGGCAAGGGCATAATACCTCTCTAGCAGCCTTTGGTGATCTGATATTTCTTCGTCAACAGAGGGTATTTTCTCATTTGTTTTAGGAACATGCTGAAAAACCAAATGAGGGAAAGCCTCAGTTGCAATCTTTCAATGCTAAAGGCCACCACAGCCGTGACATTAGGAAAGTATGTCTGCTGAAATGTATGCTATACTTGTTGCAAAGTTTTTTTTTTTTTTTTTTAAATGCGCAAATATGGACACAACTATAGCACATGGAAAGTATAAAGAAGAAAAACCCAGAAGGCATAACTAACATCTAAAATTTAAAAAATCAAATAACTCCCACAGAATTGAGTCGGAGAAACATCTTGTAGCCGCTGTCCAATCATTCATACCCCTCAAGCTTAAGTAGGAGAAACTTCAACTCTGGCAGGGGTAATTCATCCCCTTCAAAATTCCCTGCACTCCTCTCTCTCCAAGAACTTTTCAAATAAATTAATGACCAATTATGCTACTAACGAGATAATTTTCTTCATAAGAGATCTGAAAAGTTTATAGCCATTCTATGCCAGACAGCACCCCTAAAAAAAAGTAAGAAAATTCCTACAGCATCCCTAAAAGAGTAGAAAATGCTGCTCTTTCAATAAAAGCAGAACTGCCATTCTCCTGATGCTAGAATAATAAAATATATCCTAAATCATTTGTGGAATCTGCTTTACAATGGCATTGGCTTCAACATAGGTGAAACACAATATGCCATAACTTTCATATTTCCAAAAAAGATATTCTCTCTCATATTTTTTCAAAACGACATAACACTACACATAACATATACAAGGCAATTCCACTTTTAGGCCTCATTTGGGAAATGAGATGAGATGAGAAATCAGTGAATAGTAGTGAAATGGTTTGAGTTAAGATGTTTTACTGGGTTTTGGGAAAGAAGAGAGAAAAGATCGAATAAAAATATTATAAAGTTAAAATATTGTTAGAATATAATTTTTTAATATAATTTTTGTTTTGAAATTTGAAAAAATTGAATTATTTTTTGTGTTTTGTTTGGAAGTTTGGGAAAGTTGTAATGATAGGTAATTGTTAGATGAAAAAGCTGAAGATTTGAAATTGAAAAGTGTTTGTATTTGAGTGATGTTTGGGAAGGAAATAAGATGAGATGAGACGATATGAGATGGGTTCCCAAACGAGGCCTTAGTCTTTGAGCTCTTCAATTCTCCTCTAAGTTGTAATACATTGCAGAATCGGGGCCCAACAAATGAAAATGCACGTTACCAGCACAACAACTTCAGCTACTATAACTAAAACTTGAAAAAAAATATATTACTTACAGGAACAGGAACCATCTGATTAAATCTTTTGCCTACTTCACCATCCAGAGCAAACTCATCTGTTATGTCCAATGTATGCAACATGTCCTCGACATTTGATGATTGTTCTTGTGGGCTAGAGCATGAGCCAAAAATTTCAATTTCAGCCGCTACATCATTTTCAGTTGCCCTATGATCATCAGCCTTTTCTATTATGTTTATGCTGGGATCTGCATCCTCCATCTTTCTGCCAGGATTATCTGCTGCTTTCTTATCATGTTCATGCCCTGCATATTGTTGGCGATCTAGCATAATAAGAAAAACACGAAATCGTACCAAAAATGAAAATTAATCAGAATGGCAACGGCGAAGTTATCTTCACCCGAACTGTGATGTCTTTCTGAAGGACCAAGCCAATCCTGTGCAAGAACAGATGCTTGCAAATGCTCTTCCACAGCATTAGATAATCCAGAAACTTCAAAAGAATCGATTCGCGTAAATTCTTCTTGAAGAGCACGTGCTACAGCCTCATCATTCTCCACATTAGCATTCTCAGAAAAACCTTCTCTGACATACTCAACTTGACTCAAATCTTGGTCATATTGAGTAATGGCACTACAATAACCTCTATTTGTAAGTGTGCAAACATCTAGTTGATGGAGACCCCACCGAGTAACATCAGGATCTAGCTCATATGTTTTCATTTGCGCATATTAGACCCAAAAGGAGCTCTCGATCCTTGTAACTACCTCGCTTTATCTCTACACCCAAAACAATTCCAATAATTGGGTGAGACAATTAAATAAGCCATAATCACATTGCACCTAAAATACATATATGCATAACCCACTTAAGAGGCGCAAGAAAAAATCAACCAATAACATTTCCAAGGTCTTTTTTTTTTTTTCCCTTTTTAATCCTAAGTTCCACATGCACCAATTGAGTATTGAAATAATATCCTAACTCTTCACCATATTCTCGTAAGGAGATGCCAAAGAGATCATTGACAATAAGCACAAACAACTATCAATAAAATCTCCAAGTTCAATGCGAAAGTAATTTGTACACCTAATTACATAGCATACATTCGACCTAAAAGACACTGAGGGAGAAAGTCACAGATACGATAAATGTAGATTATCCATTCATTTTATCATTTTTTATAAGTAATTTTAAAATTTACCCATAAATATTTTTTTTAAAGATACTACTCGAAAATATAAATTAAAAACTTTTAAAGCCTAAAATATGCGGAATCCTTTCAATCATATAGATGAAGTTTTCTATTGCAACATAAAACTGATAGAGTTTTACAGTAATTCAAAACAAGGATCACAGACGTGCCTTAACTCCAAACTCAATAATTCCGAAAATAAATAAATAAAAATACGAGGACAAGGAACTCGTTCCATAGAAAAATTCAAACTTCACCCATGAATGACAAGAATCGCAAAACCCTAAACCAAAAAACTTCACCTTTCTCAAATTTCCCGATGTTAAAGTTCAAAAATACCCAAGAAAATCATAAAAAAGAAAAAGAAAATACATATCCCATAGAGAGAGAGGCAGAAAGAATGAATTCTGCATTGCGTAATTCTCAAAAGCACAGAAACGTACCTCTGAGAATCCAAGAATGGTTTGAGGACAGCCCAAGGGATGATTGTGAAAGCGAGCGATGCCAAGAATCTGGAGAGAGAGAGAGAGGAATGGAGGGGAGTGAATTGCACGCGTCAGCCGTAGGAGGTATAAATATCGAGCAGCTATGGATACGAATTCGTAACGGAAAGAATATATTAGTAATAGTGCCTGTCCTGTTTTTTCTTCAAAAGCGGCTTCTCATCCTTCGTTACGTAATGTATATTATAACTCGCCGTGGGAAATTGAAGCCGCCACATTCTGACGTGGCACGTACGAGGTTAAGATACCTCTAGGAGAAACGGACCTTGTTAATGACTCAGCTCTCAATCGACCCCACGTGCCGTTATGATGGTGTCCTTTCCTTTCGGTTTTTTTTTTTTTTTTTCTTCCTCTCTTTTGTCATGCTATAAGAAAATAGCACGCATTAAAAGAAGAAATAATTCGAAAACACTGATGGATGGATGGATGGATGATGGATATGGAATATGCATATTCTGAGAACTGATATAAAGTTTTTGGTATATAAAAAATAATAATAATAAGTTTCGAGGCCAATAATGAGCAAGTATAGAGCACCATCTATGTTTATACATGCACTCATGACTCGTCTATGTTTATTCAATCCAGTACTGCACAATACATAATGCACGGAGTAATTGTCAAAATCAGCTAAGCCTTGTGCCTGACTCACGTATCCACTCTCCTCGCGAAGGAGCTGGGTGGGATGGAGAGAGGGCCCAGCCCATTACAACTCCCCCCCTCTCTTCTTCCCCCCCCCAAAAATAAGGTATTACTTCTCAGGTCATTCATTTCTACCAAGCATGTTAAACATGACAACCTTAGGTCTCCATGTTCCACAATTCAAACAACTATTTTCTCCTGTAAGTGGATCCAAAAAGATTCTCTTTAAACGTTCTCTTTTGGATTCTATGGAGTCTTCTTCTGCAGCTAAACTCATGATGGGGTGTTCGGGGACTCCAATATCTGTTGTCTCCATAATTCTGTTCACCATCTCTAAGATTTCACTCATTTTGGGGCGTGATTTAGCCTGCCGCACCAGGCAGCGGTTGGCTACAGCAGCTAACTTTTGAGCAGACTTAAGCGAATACTTTCCTTCGAGTTTGGGGTCCAAAATCAGCTCAAATTTTTTCATATTAGACAGGTGTGGCCTGACCCAGTCCAACATTTTTTGCTCGTTCTTGGGGCGGTTCCGATCAAAAGGGCGCCTGCCAGTGATGAGTTCATAAAGGAAAACACCATAGCTCCAGACATCAATTTTTGATGTAAGATGCCCAGTTTGAATATATTCAGGAGCCGCATATCCAATTGTTCCTACAACCTATACGAAAATTAGGAAAGTCAGTTCCTCTATTTGTGCGAACTAGTATTAACATACATAGAATGCATGAGACCATAATGTACCCAACAAGAAGAAGAATAAGACACGCAAAAAAAAAAAAAAAAACACATAAATACAAAGTCAGAATCTAACACATTATACACAGATTATCTTGTTAAGTACATCTATTAAAATGATCAACAAAACAGAGGCTTTAAAAGTTAGAAAGAAGATAGATACTTTAGATGACAAAGGTCATTATCATTAGAAAAGTTAGAAGATAGTTTCCTCGAATTTGTATATAAGTTTAACCATAAAGAGCTACCTTCTTTTGATAAGTATAAACGAGACATCTTCCGAACATGGTATATATCCCTAATTAATGAAAATAACAGTAAGACACTAAGTGTGAGAAAAGCCAGTACAAGTGTAGTAGACATACCGCAGTTGAGACATGACTTAATCCATCTGAAGGCCCCAACCTGGCCAATCCAAAGTCCGATAACTTTGCATTCCATTGGTCATCCAAAAGAATATTTGAAGACTTGAAATCCCTAAAGATAATCTGCACCAACAAAAAAAGTTTATAGAACAGCAACAAATAAGACAATTTTTTATTTTTTGGGACTAGCAGCTTTGATGCTTAATAGATTATCTTAGAATTAAAAGGAAATAGTTCTACCAAAGCTTAGACTTAAGAGAATGCAAAAGACCTGAAAATCCATTCCTTCGTGGAGGTATGCTAATCCGCGAGCAGCATCCTGGGCTATTCTCATTCTTGTGGCCCACGAAAGAGGTGTCTGAAATCGGCTTGATAAGTGATCTTGCACACTCCTGTTGGGCATGTATTCGTATACCAGCAGCCTCTGGATCCCTCTTTCATCATCCTCAGAACAGTGGCCCAATAATTTAACAAGATTTGGATGTTGAACAACCCCTAAAACGTTTACTTCTGTCACCCACTCTCTATGGCCCTGTCAGCAAGATATGATAACACAAAATTGTACCTCTTAAGACGTTAAATATTTTGAAATGCTGCAAAGACAGACATATAACAGAGAAAACAATAATAAGACCATTTCCTTTTAGTTTTTCTTAATAAACTTCACCAATAAGAGGGTGAAGATAATTTTTTTTTTATAAGGGTGAAGATAATATATTACAAAAAACAGACCTGTAGTGTTTGTACCATAAAGCTAATACATTAGTATCAAAAGTTCATATCATTACCATGAAAAACATGCAAAATACATGTCTGAAAGTTTCAAATTTTCCTGCTGCAAACATTCTAACTGGGTTATTGCATAATCAAATACACTAGAAGCATATTTTCACTCGAGTACAGAAGAGGAAGAATAACCTAGAAGCATACACTAAAACTTGCCTGCAATCCTCTTCTACTTAGTTGCTTAACAGCGACATCTATCTTTTTATGAGGATCATCTGTGCTCCGGATAACACCCCTATATACACCACCAAACCCACCCTCTCCAATCATGACAGAGCGGCTGAAACTCTTTGTGGCCGTCTTCATCTCTGAGAACGTGAATTCTCTGAGATTACTTTGTCTTTGAGACATGATTGCAAATGACTTGACAGAGGATGCAGTGCTTAATTCTGAGACGTTCTGAGAATTGAATTCAGAACCAGATCTCCTCGTATCCTGGTCTGTGGACATGGATGTGGAGGTGGACCGAACAGAAATAGACTTTATCGTCCCTGGTTCATCATTTTTCTCTTTATTGGGGAAAGAAAAACACTTCATGGCCTCTCAAAACTGATTTCTTCGCTGCATATCCAACAACTGTGTCATGATGGGAAAAAAAAAAAGCTGATGCAAGTAAGTAGCCAAGGCACCATTTTATTAATAGACATAACTCCAAATTTGACTTGGATTCATAAGACCCATGAATGTTTATGAAATACAAAAGTGCACCTTAAATTTTCCTTTCACGTATTCAAATAGACAATTTTCATTTATTTTGCTTAAATATCCCCATAACTTCACCACAAAAATAGGTAAGTTAATTGTCTTCAACAAAAACATTATTAAAAAGCAAGAACCAAATCTGCCAACAACAGGGTCCAACTCTCTTCCCAACAAGCAGAGATAGTTATAGACTTGAGAAGTATTACAGCTATAGAGAGATTTCACAAAATTAAACTCACGAAACTGATGTGGCTTCATGATCTAATTTATAATAAAAATAATTTTAGAATTTGATGTATCACACCAAATCATGTCAGTTTGTAAGTATATTTTTGTAAAATCCCTTTGTGGCCAAAGCATTTCTCGACTTAAGAAGTGTGATACTTGGAATATATAGCTCATCACTTTTGAGTTTCCTACTGCCCTTCAAGAAATCCCCTTCACTCAGGGTTAGGGCTGAGCTCAGAAAAGTAATCGACCGTTTCTTTGCAATCTCCACCATTGTCAAGCAGCTAAATATATTCACATCGTCACCCTATGGTAACTTAACAACTTTCATTGCTACCCTACAACTTTCTCACTTGAATACTCAGAATCCCGGGAATGAATCCGGGGAATTCAATTATAAAACATCAGTTTCAGAAATTCAGCAGGCTAAAACACAGAAAACAAATGATAAATTGATAAGAAGAACAGGAAGACTTACCTCTCATACAATTCAAATAGATAGAAGTGAAGGAACAATTTTATAACAATCAAAGAACTTTATTCTAGGAGTTTCCGAGCCAAACTCAAAGACCGAGAAAGAGAGATGAGCGTATCCAGGGACACGACGAGCACTCCACGATCCACGGCAAGTCAATACTACGCAGCTGGAATTTAGCTCAACAACCAAAAACCCCATTAGACAAAAAAGAAAAAGAAAACAGACAAAAGAATAAATAAAAAGTATGGGAGCGTAGACCCAGCGAGTGGAGGGGTCAGGGGCGTGTGAATGAAATGAGTTTATGGTGTGAAAAGGAAAACCGAGCCAGAAGATGAATGGATTTCTTTCGGAGAACGGCATGGAGCGTGTGAATCGCGGAGACCGAGTCTCATTGAACATGGGAAAATGTTAAATATTTTAGAACTTGATCATTTCAATCGGGTCGTCCTCATAAACTGCAAACTGCAGTCGGAAGTTGAAAACCCAGGGGCACGGTTGTCCGATTCGGCAAGGGATGTGCTCCGTCATTTTGTCATGCCCAGAATGCATCCAACGGTGTCTAGTCTACGTGTGCTGGGATTACTCAATTATTTATTATTATTATTATCAGTGGAAAATTATATTCCCAATTTCCCACGTACAAAATCCACGATAAAATTTGTACTTTTTTTTATTTTGTTATTTAATAATTAAGAAATTTTTTAATAAATTTGTGATTTTATTCTTAAAAGATACTTAAAGAATTTAAACAAAATTTGAAAAAAAAATTGATAGTTCGGTGCCTGCCCTCGTGAGTGTAGCAGTGCCCTTATATAGTAGAATAATGATAGAATTACTACTCTATTACTATTCATCTACTATTATATAAGGTTTACTACTTATATACTATATAAGGGTAGCATCACCCTTATATAGTATAGTTGAGATTATGGTCTTTGCATTTTTTTTTTATTTTTTTTTGGGTCATGTTTGGGAATAAGGATGATCTCATTTCATAATTTTTTAAAACTTACACAAAATATTTTTTAATTTTTAATTTTTTTATCTAATCATTACCTAATCGTCAAAACTTTCTTAAACTTATAAACAAGACATAAAATATAATAAAACATTTTCAAATATATATTAAAACAATTTTTTGATTTATAATATTTTTATTCAATTTTTTGTATCACATTTTTCAAAATTTAATAAAATATTTTAACTCAAATATTTTTATTATTATTCATATAATTAGCATCTCTTCTCATTAGCCAATATACTTTTAAATAGTTTCAACTATTCAAAAATAGAGATAGTTAGATTTCATTATATTAAATATTATCCGTGAGTCTCAAATTACTATATTGTGTCTATATAAGTACTCTTATTTTCCTTTAAAAAGCCGTTTTTTTTATAAAAAAAAAAAGGTTCGAAATTATCATCAATACCACGTACAGAAATATAATTTAATGCTATCACCGGCTGGCCAATCTATCAAACTCTTGTGTTTGTCTTTTGCCATGTGTGCAAACATCGTTCGATTAGTAGTCAGCATCTCGTAATTTGCTTCAACGTTACTAAAATACAGTGGGTATCTGAGCAAGAGTTTGTCTTATCATTCTAATTATTCATGTATTTTATTTTATTTTTATTTAATAATTAAGAAAATAACTTGTAGTGTTTGTCTTATCATTTTAATTATTCATGTATTTTATTTTATTTTTATTTAATCATTAAGAAAATAACTTTTAAAGTATATTTTTTTATTTTTTAAATATATTAAAAAATAAAAATAAAAAATAAATTTATACTAGACGATACGCCAACAGTCATTACTGACAGGAGCCTACTCTTATATGGAAGCCTCAACTGTAGTGGTGATCTTACAACTTAATGATACTTACCTCATTTTTGGAATACTAGTAGCTAAACTAAGGGTTGGCTTGTTTTCAGAAATGAGATGAGATGAGATTAAAATTAAAAAGTAGAATAATATTTTTTAATATTATTTTTGTTTTGAGATTTGAAAAAGTTGAATTATTTATTTTATTTTGTATGAAAATTTAAAAAAATTATAATAATAAGATGATATGAAATAAAATGAGTTGAGATATTTTCTAAAAATAAACAAGGCCTAAAATAACCCTATACCTTATCAAAAGAATAAAAATAACAAGAATAGTACTGCCCGTTATTTTTTCGCCATTTTCTGGTAGGATATTAAATAATTAAAACTATTTTTTGTTTTTTATTTATGAACAAATTACTTGATACCACGTAAAAGAATGACTGGATAATGATAATAAAATAAATGATAAATAATTCCAATTCTAATTATACCACTTGCTATCTAGTATCTTCAGTAAAAATCGCATTCTGATAATAAAATATAAAAAAGGAAACTAAAATGATTAGATACTTAGTTACCGTTTTAGTAAGTTAAGTTGAGATAAAAATTTAAAATTAAATAAAATATTATTAATATATTATTTTTTAATATTATTATTATTTTAAGATTTAAAAAAATAAATTATTTATTATATTTTATATAAAAATTTAAAAAAATTATAATAATGAGATAATATGAGATAAAATAAAACAATTTCACCATACAAAAACGGGCTTAACCAATAATCCAAACAATATGTCCTAAGCTTAAGGTACTCCCGAACCAAAGACTCATATCTTACGAGCTCCGGAGTAGAGACGAAAGTAAAAGACATGCTCTCCATAATTTTAGTTTAATTTCCACCCTTTACGGGTTTTCTTATTACAAGACATTCATCTGCAAGCACGATCGCTTTTAAATACTCGAATATGTTTCTGGTCTCAACGATTCCAAAGACAACAATACCGAACTTGTCTGAAGGCCGGCAAAGCCAAGTCTTTAGAACGTGGTTTCCCTGCTTGGTCCCACCATGCTCCCTTCACTTCTCTCTCTCTCTCTCTCTCTCTCTCTCATTGCCACATTCCGCCGCTATACTTCCATCCACATTTTGACCTCTGAAACCCCCCCACGTAGATCCCCAGCCACGGATGAACAGACCAAGTTGCCCTGACCCCAGCTCAGCTCGTCCCTGGATCTCCACCCGCACCGATCACATTCTGCAGACTCCGCCTCCCTTTGATAATATCAGCAGTCCTTGTTTCATTACCCCCATCATCTTCCATTGCCCAAATGAGCTTCGAGAAGAAGTTCAAGACATTTACCTCGTGGACAACTCTCATTTTAGCCGTTATAATTCTGTGTTTGGTGCAGTTGGTCCCGTGCCAAGATGCGACTGGCGATACTAACCAATTTGACAACCCTGCAACTCTTGCGCTTATCACACAGGTTGTCTACGGTCAGCTTTCCAATCTGAGCGCTGTTATTCAGAAGGATGTCGGCAACCAGTCCAGCTTCTGCATTAAGGATTGGTCAGTGATTCTTTTTTGCTTTGCGCTATGCTCGGTTGCTCAGAAAATACGAGTCACGAAACTAAATCAGGATTTTGAATATATGTTTTTTTTAATTGGGGTTTGCAAAGTCAAACTCAAATTTAGTTGAATTAGCCGGGTTGATTTGAGTTATTGCCAATAACGATAATACAATGGTCTAATCACATAGTCGCAACCAAAGCTTAAGCTGCTAGAGAATGCAGTTTGCATATTGTTTTATTCTTGGCTACATAATCAACGATTCCCTTTAATTTTATTTATAAAATGTTAGAACGTCATATATAATCAGATATGTTTACACATGCTTTAGTCTTTCATTTTAACCGAGTGGGTTTTGAAGCTTACTTTGTTGGTTCAGGGATGCTGATTGGGGCCGAGCATTTGATTTCTCATCCAACTTGGACTTCTTGTCTTCTTGCATACAAAAGACTAATGGTACAACTACTAATCAACAAGTAGAAAGAAAAATAATAATGCCACTCTTTTGATTACTGAGAAAATGCAGGAAAAGCAGAGATCTTCCTTTTCATTTCGGAGAGAAATCAACAAAATATCAATCAATGCTCTAGAATTTTTGCGTTCTTCTGTTTAGCTTAAGTGTTGTATCTCCAACCAATTTAGGTGTTCATTTCTCAGCCCAAAACTGCACTGGTGTGAAACTCTGAAAGATTACTGATGTAGTGGTAGAAATCTCAGAGATACAAGACAACCACGCCTTGTTTGGTTGACTAGATGGAGGTAAATAGAATTTTAGGGTTTGGAATGATGCTAGATCTCACATTTTAAATTTCAGTATTGTATACCAAGTTCAACATAATTATCATATTACTCTAATGGTTCACACCATCTTCCATAGCTACTAGAGGTGTCAAAGAAGAAAATTTATGGTTCATGCTCATCCGATTTGTAATCAGAATAAATTTTTACGACCCTCAATTTATTAAGTAAGTTACTATTTGTGGCACTAGCGTGCTCCTCAGCCTGGTTCTGCTTTGGCGAGTTTATGGTTAAGCATAAAGGACCATGAGTGCAAGGAGGGCCTAGAAAATTCATCACCAAAAATCCGAGTAACACATGCAGTTTTTCCTTGCCAAATGTTATCAATCTACTGGTAAATACTTTTAGTTATAATTCCTATCTTCTCATACTTTTGTGGTGATTTTCATTGCTCACCAGGAGACATTACACGGCGCGTGTGTACAGCAGCAGAAATGAAATTTTACTTGAATAGTTTCTTCGAAGGTCCGGGAAGTGAAAATTACTTGAAACCTAATAAGAACTGTAATTTAACTTCATGGGTTTCTGGTTGTGAACCAGGATGGGCTTGTAGTGTTAATTCAAATCAGCAGGTTAATCTTAATGATGCAAAGGTCATCCCTGCAAGAACTCTGAACTGCCAGGCTTGTTGTGAGGGTTTCTTCTGTCCTCATGGTATTACATGCATGATACGTAAGTAATAGATAATCCTTTACATGTTTTCTTTCTGCTAAAATGGTTGTAGGTTATAATTGAGAAAAAAAGCTAATTTATCTTAAGAGGGCATCAACTACCTTGAAAAGCTAAGTATCCTTTCGGTATATTTGGGCTCCTGCCTACTCTTGATCAATAAAATCTTGTTTACTGATAAAAAAAAATTACCATGAAAAATTGGTGATTGGTAGTAATTGAATAGGAGATTGCATGTAAATTTCTGCCCTTAGGATGAACTTTCAATGGTCAACCAGTTCCCTTCTTTGAAGTGTAATATGTTCTTGAACTTGGTAAAAAGATGTTACTAATTTTTCTTCTGGTTGTTGCTATTGGATATCATGTTCTTGAAGCATGCCCGCTAGGTTCTTACTGTCCCCTTGCTAAGCTCAACAAAACCACTGGTGTTTGTGAACCGTAAGTTGATATTCGGCCCCTAGTATCACTTAATTTATAATTTTAATTGCCGTGCATGCATGCAAATCATACACATATATGTTTCTGCAGATATCTATACCAACTACCTCCTGGGCAACCAAACCATACTTGTGGAGGAGCAAATATTTGGGCTGATGTTGGTAGCAGCAGTGAGTTATTCTGTTCAGCAGGATCATTTTGTCCAACTACCACCAGAAGAATTACTTGCAGTAGTGGGTATAAAAAATTTCCCTTATTCTTGATTATGTAGCAACCTTATATAACTTTTTGCGGGTTGCAACCTTGTACCATTTGTTCCATCATGTTTCGACAAGATAGTACAGTAAACTTTTTGTTTTTTTTCTTAATCGTGCTAATACTCTTTTTTACAATAATATAGTTGCTTCTTGCTGCCTCTATACTTACCTATCTAATGCTATAAAATATTTTTAATGGAATGGCAGAAATTACTGCAGGATGGGTTCTACATCCGAGAAAAGTAAGTTCTCTATCTTCTGCTTTTTATTGCCCAAAATTATTTTAGTTTAATATAATATATGGTCATAAAGGCATACGTGTGTATGCATTAGTGCACATAGTGTTGTGGTCTCAGTAGTGTAGAGATGAATTTTAGTATTTGTTTATATGCTAATATTTTAGAATTTGTATATATGATAATATTTGATGATTATGTCTTTATTCCTGTATTCTTGAAGTTACTATTTTCTGTTCTGCTAGCTGCCAAGTCCATTTAACTCTTTACCAATTATCCTGCAGGCTGCTTCAAGTTGTCTTCATGCAATCCAAACTCTGCGAAACAAAACATGCAAGCATATGGAATTATGCTTTTGGTAGGTTGCCCACTTTACTTCTGAACTGAAAACTTGATAACCGATTTTGGACTCCATGGCTCAACATCATTGATTTTTCTTTCGACAAACTGTACTAATCTTAATGGGATATTCCCTGAAATATTTTAACAATATTTCTTGATACAGCTTTGCATTCTTTTGACTTCCTGTTTCATATACTCAACAAGAAGTGTGCTTTTAGTTCCTAGTGAAATCATGGTTAATATCGGCCATGAAAAATCATGTTAGTATAAACTGACGCCTTTCAATTACTTATGCAGGCTGCTTTAAGTACTCTACTACTCATCATTTACAACTGTTCTGACCAAGTTCTAACCACTAGGGAAAGGAGGCTGGCCAAATCCAGAGAAGCAGCAGCCAGAAGTGCAAGGGAGACAGCAACGGCACGCCAGAAGTGGAAAACAGCAAAAGATGCTGCTAAGAAGCATGCAAGTGGCTTGCAAGCTCATCTATCACGCACTTTTTCTCGTAAAAAAGATTTTACACATCCTGAGAAACTTAAGATTTTGGATCAAGTCAAATCAGATGATGATCCAATACAGCAACCAAGTACTTCAGACTCTGTTGCATTTCTGTCTTCAAGAGTGACATCAGTAGAGAAGAAAACGGAACCCAGTGACCTCTTGCGAATAATGCAAGAAATTGAAGATGACCCTGATGGCTGTCGAGGTTTCAATGTTGGAACAGGAGATAAGAATATGAACGTGCCTGTGCCAAAGGGAAAACAAACGCATACCCAAATTTTTAGGTATGCATATTCTCAACTTGAGAAAGAGAGAGCTCAGCAGAAAGAGAATGAGAAACTTACCTTCTCAGGAATAGTAAAACTAGCTACCAATACTGAAATTAGGAAAAGGCCTCTACTTGAGATTTCTTTCAAAAATCTGACTCTTACCTTGAAAGCAAAAAACAAGCACTTATTGAGGTGTGTTACCGGCGAAATAAAGCCTGGCCGCATTACTGCTGTCATGGGTCCATCTGGGGCTGGAAAAACAATATTTCTCTCTGCTGTGGCGGGAAAGGCAATTGGATGCAAAATGACTGGTTTAATTCTTATAAATGGAAAGAATGAGTCAATCCACTCATATAAGAAAATTGTTGGTTTTGTGCCACAAGATGACGTTGTGCATGGAAATTTGACAGTGGAAGAGAATCTCTGGTTCAGTGCAAAGTGCAGGTACATCTCATTTAGCTCCTTGCAGATTCCCACTGCATATTCATGTACTATTCATATTAACATCTTCACTTAAGAATATTTGGTACTAAAGTTATCATCGAACTGCCATTGATCAAAACAAAAGAGCAAAAGGCAACAATCTTTTTCTCTCAGTAATAAACTGTCTATAACTTTACACATAGTTGGGTGCCATTATGTTGGCTATATGCACCGTATATTTAGAACAGCCTCTTTGAGTGGAAAATCAAAGCCAATAGATTGGCAGTTGAGAATTCAGGGCAGTTTCTTTTCTTTACTTTCAGAAACTTTCTGACTTTGAGTTTCTACTAGTTGAATTTGTTTTAGCCAGTTTTATTGTGTTATTGCTAGGCTTTAGGAAATTCCTCCCAGAAGCATGACTCAGAAGACAGTAATGTGTTGTCTGATACTGTAGTCTAATTCCTTAAATTCCACAATTTCGATCAGCATTGAAACCCACATGTAGCAGGCTTAGTTTGATTCTGAGATCTCATTTTGATTGGATGACTGCCTTGGGCAGTGTACATTCTTCCTTCTTGGAGTTTTTTTATCTTTTAAACTTTATGTTGTAGGTTCTGGGGGACCTTCTATACTCCCTGTGTACTTGAATGGTACCCCCTCCTTTTTACTTTATTTCATTTGATGAGTTTATTTAACATGAAAGAGGAATAAATGCACAAACTATGGTATGCTGCATGCTTGGCCGTGTAATTGTCATCCTGTTACAATAACCACACGAGACTAAACCTGGAAGTCAACTTAAAAGTTGTTCTAAATGAAGACTGGAGAACGAATCACTCAATAGCCTCATGATTATTTGCTCAATCCCCTGTTTTTAAGCGAAGCTACCAAAAATGGCAGCGAATTTATTAAAGAAGTACAACCTCCTGCTCCACATCATGGTAATGATGTTTCTTTCAAAAGTGTTTTACATGTTTTGAAGATGAGAGTGGTCAATGGATGAGCTTAACTTTATTTTTCAATACTTTACTCCATTGGTCGATTGTAATTGATTTTAATGGCATGTATTTTCACGACTTCCTTGTATCACTAAACTAGCATGCATAGGCAACGCTCTTGTATATGTCCCATATACTCAGGCTTTTGTCTATTTCATGATCAATAAAATTTTTGTTTATCGATAAAAAAAAATGTTTTGAAGTAGCTTCTGAAGTCTATTCAAAGTTTACCTTCAATTATGGAGTTTCCTGTTGTAGCATGCCAATGACTTGAAGATTGTCTTTGCTTGTCTTACTCCTTTCTGTTGTGCACTCTTCTTAGCTATGTTCTGCACAATGATTTTCTGTCAAGCTTCCTGTATAAACTTTTGGCATTTTTTATGGACTTCTGATTGTCAAAGATTATCAACCGACTTGTCAAAACCGGACAAAGTTCTGGTTGTTGAAAGAGTTATTGAGTTCTTGGGGCTTCAGACAGTGCGGTCATCATTGGTTGGAACAGTGGAAAAACGAGGAATATCTGGAGGCCAGCGGAAGCGAGTAAATGTGGGATTGGAAATGGTAATGGAACCTTCACTTTTGATCTTAGATGAACCAACATCTGGTTTGGACAGTGCATCGTCTCTGCAACTTCTTAGAGCACTTCGACGTGAAGCTCTTGAAGGGGTAAACATCTGCATGGTGGTTCACCAACCAAGGTTAACTTCTCCAATCACAATTCTGCATTTTTTGGAAAATCTCTTTTCAATGTTTTGCACAATTATGTTAGAAGACCGAAAAGTAATCTTTGGTGGGTAAGGAGGGGCCTTTCAGTTATATTCTTATTCTTGACCTGTAGAAAAAAGAACTTTTTAGCACTAGTCTAGGACCAGATCTACGTCATAACTCATATAAAGTAATATACAGTGTAAGGAAGTTGCTTAGAAAATTACTTTACATGCTTATAAGAATTCTGCGCAGACTGAGCAGGCTAGATGAATTCTTTTAACTGGGATAATAAAATTATCTCGGAATTCATCTTAAATTCTATGGCATATTCTTCAGTGTAGTTGCTGGTGGGACTACTTCACTTTCTATTATTTATTAATCAGTGAAATTTCTGTTTCAGCTACGCCTTGTTCAAGATGTTTGATGATTTGATACTTCTAGCAAAAGGTGGTCTTACCGTCTATCATGGACCAGTGAAGAAAGTCGAAGAATATTTTGCTGGCCTTGGGATCAATATCCCAGAGCGTATGAATCCTCCAGATCACTTTATTGACATTTTGGAGGGTATAGTAGTGCCTGGAGGCAGCTCAAGAGTGAGTTATAAAGATCTTCCAGTCAGATGGATGCATCATAATGGGTACTCAATACCCCTTGATATGCAGCAGAATAACGCTGCACTTTCTAGGTCTTCTATGGATGTAATTCTAGCTAATGAAACAAATCCTTCTGGTGCTGGAATGGAGGATCATTCTTTTGCCAGAGAGATATGGCAAGGTATGAAAAGTAATGTGGTACTGCAGCGGGATAAATTGCACCTCAATTTTTTGAAGTCCAAGGACTTAACAAATCGAAGAACTCCTGGTGCATTCCAACAATACAAATACTTCCTTGGGAGGTAAATAGTTAATTACGTTGTCGGTACCTCCAAATATCACAATTTTAGATAATTGATTCACTGAAATCTGGAGCATGGTTGGCATTTTGAAGATCCGAAGTATTCCCATATGCTCTTTATCTGAACAATCATTTTGTCCTGTAAATATTATGAATTTCTGCTTGGTTCTTGAGAGTATGGGGAAAATAGAGGAAAATGTGATAAAAAAAAAAAAATGTTTAGAACTTTAAAACAATTGCAAACACTAATCTTCCTTTGACCTGTACTGAAAGCCAAATGAAGGGTAAAAGGTGGTCATGTGTGTCAAGTTTGCTGGCCTTTCCAGTGAGTCAATATTTTGGAGGAAATCCTTGTGTTTTTCTTGCATGTTTCACAGCACAAATTAAGTTACAGAGTATTCTTTAAAGATACAAGTCATTCTGTATTATCCCTTCATATTACTATGTTCTTTTTTCATACGATAGGACTGTTAAAGGTTACCCATCCACTGCTAATTCCATTTCAGCATCTTTTTTCGTCTCTGCACCCATGAAATTTCTTTCCCCCCATATTACTCTCTTTTCTTTTTCTTTTTGTGTGTGTGTGTGTGTGATATGATTGGAGTTCCCCATCCAGTGTTAGTTCATCTTCTGTGTCCATGACATTTCAGGGTTGGTAAGCAGCGACTACGGGAAGCTAGAATACTAGCAATGGATTATCTGATCTTATTACTTGCAGGAGCTTGCTTAGGATCACTTGTAAAAGTGAAAGATCAGTCATTTGGTGCAGATGCTTATACCTATACCATTATTGCAGTTTGTAAGTTCAGAAAATTCCTAGTTACCTGCTCGTAAGGCTGGTTTTAATTTTTATTTTATTATTTATGCATAAAAAAGCTTTATGACTGAGATACCTAACATTGGAGGTATTGTTACTCGTAAAAGCAACAAATTTCAATCTTCTTATATAACCTGAATTCCACAGCAACAATCATAACAATTGCCAAATTTGGAATTAATCAATCAGTCTTGTTAAGTCAAATGATACTACCAAACATCCATACACACGAAGGCACTTCCTTACTCGGATCTTTGTTACTTATTTCAGCACTTCTATGCAAAATTGCGGCTTTGAGATCGTTTTCTCTGGATAAATTACACTACTGGAGGGAGAGTGCTTCTGGGATCAGCAGCTTAGCTTATTTCCTCTCTAAGGATACGATTGACCATTTTAATACAGTAATCAAGCCCGCAGTATATCTCTCTATGTTCTATTTTTTCACAAATCCAAGATCTAGCTTTGCAGATAATTACATTGTTTTGTTCTGCCTAGTGTACTGTGTAACTGGTATAGCCCATTCATTGGCCATTGTTTTCGAACCTGGTACAGCCCAGCTGGTGAGACATTAAGAAATTATCAGCTTATCATTTTAATAGATTTTCTTCGTTTTATTTTTACTGAAATGGTACCGTGCCTTGCAGTGTTCTGTTCTTCTTCCAGTTGTTTTAACTCTCATTGCAACACAGCCGAAAGATAGTGAATTTATGAAGATTTTAGCTAATTTGTGCTACCCTAAGTGGGCTTTGGAAGCATTTGTCACTGCAAATGCCGAAAGGTAACGCAGTCAACACCCTTCTCTCTCTCTCTCTCTCTCTCTCTCTCTCTATATATATATATATATATATAATTTGTTTGATAAGCGATCGTGGGTTGTTTTATTTTTTATTTTTTTGCTGTTTTTAATTAGCCATAATGCTACTTGTCATGTTTGCACAACAGGTATTATGGAGTGTGGCTGATAACTCGTTGTGGTTCTCTTCTGAAAAGCGGCTATAACGTTCATGATTGGAATCTTTGTATAGCAATCCTCGTATCCATTGGTTTAGTTTGTCGTGTGATAGCATTTTTTTGTATGTTGATCTTCCAGAAGAAGTGATATCGGACTCATTACCACTTTTTCCCGTATTACTTGCACATATATGGCCAATGCATACTGCTTTGTGAGGATTGTATCACAAAATGAGACGAAGATTGGAAAATTCTGCCGTCTTATATTGGCCGAGGGAATCATATGAAAGGCTTTTGACAAAATAGTTCGAACCTTGAAGAATCCAAGTTGGCTCCATAATACGTTTAGCTTTTTTCATGGTCTTTTTAGGATAAATGTTTACTAGTGCTTTTGACTTCTAAACCTCCATATTCACCTTTCAAATGCCAGGAGTTACTTCGTTTAGGCATTTTCTGGGAATCCAAACGGAGGGATAAACGGAGATTGAGCTTCAAAAAAACCACTTGGTCAAGATGTATTACTCACTGAATAATACAAGTTGATTGAAAGAAGAGAATTATATATGTATCCAAGAACATATGAAAAGAAAAACGTTGTATGTATACACGTCTCGAAAGGTTTCGGCAGTAAGAAGAATTGTGGGACCCTTCAAAATTTAAAGTTTGGTTGGGGTACGACAGTTTCTAGCATCTCAAGCTAAAGATTTGTGGTATAAAAGGATAGCACCTCTTTGGAACTGACGTTGACACTTGACTAATGAACTTGCCAAGCTACACATTCGTATGTGATATATCCTCACCGCTTCAGTTAGACTGCTGGGGGAAAAAAAATTAAAAAATTTGATCTTTCAGTTCAAACTTAGTTCTCCCAATTTCCAGATAATAAAGTGGGATATTAGATTAGGAGGCTACCTGCCAAAAGAATAGAGAAGAAAGGTTACCTCGCCATCGCTTAATTGAGTAGATGGTCATTTCCAAATGATGTCTCCCAAAAATCGAAGAGCTGGAACTCCTCTGATCTCCACATCAACAAGTGGTGCCTGGATTAAGGTCAAGCTGGAGAGCTCTGAATCACCTCGAATCATATCGAGAGCACGCATCTGATCCTGAAATAATTTAAACACAAAAAAAAAGAGGAACAAATCAAACCACAAGACATTTTCTTTGTGTTAATGACAAATGTTCACAGTTTGGATTGTTCTAGCATTAAGAGTTATGCTCGTACTGAAATTGAGAGAATCTTGTCAACCAATGAGAGAGTCTGCTGATTAATACCTTTCTTTTCATAGCACAAAACTTGCAGTCTGAGACAGAAGGAGGAAGAATCTGGTTAACAATAAGACTCTTTACAGGAACATTTTCCTTCTTCAAGGAGGCATGCAACCTTGACGACTCACTAACCGCCATCACCTTGGAAAAATAAAAAAATAAACCAGCTAATCAGCTATCCTACAATTATGTCAATCACCACTGCTTTCACTCAAGGAAAGCAAAAAGAAAATGGAAGCAAAAATAGAGCAAATATACCATTTAGACAACAAAACAAACAATTAGTATGAAGGTACTTCGAAACATTTTTACCGTTGGGATTGTTACTATGACGAACTCAGTTGAATCTGTGTCGCGAAAAAGCTCACGCACTTTTATCATCCTCTCCCGCAGTCGCTCTAATTTGTCCGCCTGCATTTTGGTGAATATTAGAATATTTTTTCAAATCTGTATCAAAAGAGAGAACCACACTAATTCCTAGTGATGTCAGGCTTACTGCATCAGGCCGGGCTTCTTCTTGCCCAAAAACAGATTTGATGGCTGAGGTGGCTGATGCTATTTTCTGTCTAAGCTACCATGGCCAAAACAAATTAAAGAAAAATGTCAATGAAAATGGCACCATTAGAAGCACTGTATAGTAAGTATTATAAAGAACCAGTTTTAAATATAATTCTGAATTGGTAAAATGCTTGTATTAGAAGAATAACCATGATTTTACTAGCAATCAAAATCAATGCAATATGGTACGATAAAGTGATGCAAGCAGAATATAATTTAAAATATGCCTACCTACCAGTAAAAATGCATGGAAATTTACATATATAGGATTAGAAACTGCTTTATCAAATGTGTCAACCACATAAAATTTCAAAATGGGTGCTAGGAAGAACTTATAGGGGGAAACAATTACTTGCACACAGAGAGAGAGGGAGAGAGAGATTGGCCAATGATGTGCCGACATATAATTACTTCAAATGCATTCGGATACCATCCTTTTCCGGTTGGGTATGGCTTTCAACTATTTCCCAATCCAGAATATTAACTTGAATAATTCTTTGAGTCCTGGCCTGGTTTACCCCCACTATCAATTATGTAATGACCACTAAACAAACTTGAAGAACATGGTTTATGCACATAAATTCATCATCACATCGAAACTAAACATCATCTTCCAAGTTCCAATTGCTTAATCCAATAATTGACATTTGATTCCGTCCAAAGAATATTATAAACATCAAGATTCTCATAGTTAGCTTTTCATTGGTGGAGAATGCAATACACGCTTTTTCAACTTCAAATCCAGAATTTTAAGCGGAAAGAACTTTTCAGTCCGTTTTCCTTACAATCCATTCACATTCCTACCTTCAATATCTTGCCTATGGATGCATCCAGGAAGTCTGGCAAAGACAAAAGTCGCAAGGTATGACCCTGTAAAAGAAAACTCATCAAGTTCAGCGCATACTCTAAAAACTGGAAGTTCAATGCATAATCTAAAAACTTAAGTGACAGAAAATATTCTTCATGTACTCACCGTGGGTGCAGTATCAAACACAATACGAGTAAACATGCTATATTCTTGAGATTCAAGAAATTGGATCACCTGACAGATTTGTAGTTAGTAAGCAAGCAAGAAAACCACAAAAAAACATGTAATGAGCAAAACAGCAAGCAAAATAAGTATCGTATATAATACATACCTTGGATATTGCAATAGCTTCATCTAAACCAGGAGGAGGTGTGTCTAATAGCTCTCCTAGTTTTAACTCTCCTAACTTTGTCAATAAAAGGGGGAAAACATCAATCAAAGAGACTGGGGTACTGTTAACAAAGAAGTAAACATTTTTTTTTTTTTTTACAAGTAGGAAGTAAACATATTGCCAGATTTATAACTTCTTCTGCTTCTTTATTTCACTTGTTCCTTCTTCCTTTTTTATATGTTTATTCTAAGGATGGGTATATCCTAAACTGATTAGAGGAAGTATATGAAGGAAAAATAATTGACTTCTCCATGGCTCTAAACCCAATCTCGGTTGCACATAAGTGAACAGCTCTACTTATGTGCATGAGCGTGCAACCTACTACTTAGCCAGTTAACCGAGTACAGAGAAATAAACCATGGAACAACCACTAAACTCAATTCAGGTTAAACGAAATTCTCAAGTTATTTCTTTTTGGGATAAATAAATTCTCAACTTATTTCAAGCTGTGATAAAGGCTAAACTAAAGCGAACATTCATGATGTATTGTTTTGCTAGCTCTATTAGGGGGAGATAACTACTTGTCAAAAAAGGGGAAGATAACTACTGGCTTAGGTTACAATATTGAGAATTCAATAGAGAGCTTCACCTGTTCCGCAAGCATTCCAAGGCCCATACCATCCATAAAATCTTTTACCCCAGTTCCACCATTTTTCTTGGTAGCACTGCGGAATTCTTCTCTAGCCTTCTCAGGGTTTATCTGTAATAAAACTAATGAAATGTAACTTATTAAGTATATGAGACGAACCATCAACACATATACTATAAAAAGTGAGTTCTACAAATAAGGTAATCATACAGGGAGTTTTCTATATACCTCAAGAGCAAACAATGGAGCATCAGGTCCTTCAACTGGTACCAGTGTCCCTCCAGTCAAATCCTAGGTAAAATATCAGATGCATGCACACTCAAATTAGTTCAGTGCCACTTGGCTTGCAGATATTTGAATGCAGAACAATAAAAAAATCTTCTAAACCTGAGCAAAGGAATCACTCAAGGAATGTGCAGGATCAGTGGAAACCACAAGAGTGGGGTGCCCATTATTAGCAAATTTAACTGCAAGTGAGGCAGCACAACTCGTCTTCCCTACACCTCCCTTGCCACCTAGCATGTAATACTTCCTCTCGGTCCCAGAAACCATGTCATCAAACACGGCAACACCTTCAGCAGGAGTAGCGACTGATCTCACTGCCAAAAAGAGGGATACAATAGATACTCACTTCCGACACTCAATTTGTGTCTTTGGAAATTGCACAAATAGCATCAAATTCAGAACGTTATTCTTCCAAACTGCCAAGCCTCATAAGATGAAGCAAAACTCAACTCATCACATCTATTGCCTTCTAAATGAAAAATAATGAACTTCCAGCAATGAAAGGGAAATTTCTTGTGCATAAGTTTGTCCTTATACAGAAACCAAAAGGACGTTTTCTTTCAGTTTGTACAGAACTGTGAACTTAAATCATGATGTAACGTGATATGCTAGGTATAACGTGATATGCTGTTGATTAATCAAGGTAGAAACTCCAACAACTTTCATCCTGGTTTAAGAGAAAAAGAAGAAGGAAAACAGAGAGAGAGAGAGAGAGAGATCCAAATCAAGTCCTATATTTCTCTAATTATATATTACAAAAACAATAATTGTGCTCATTCCACTGAAGATCTAAAAATTGAGATTTTAGACACAAACCCAAATCCAGATCCATAAAAATAGAGATGAAACACAAACCCAAATACATCAAGAAAATTGCAATCCAACTCACATTCCATCACGACGTTCATTCAGGAGAATAATGACGGTAGACCAGTGCGGTGTCAACCAAAAAAAAAAAAAGGACAAAACCTCAACGAACACTGCGAACAATAGAAAGTTCGGTATTGGGGCTAATACGTTTTACTTTTTGGTGGATTTCTTCCCCATAAAGCAAACGGAGCCTTACCGTTTGTGTTCAACCTTTCCTTATGCCACAAACCAATAAGCACATTAAGACTATTTTACAACAAACTAAATAATTATCTTCTATCCTTTAATTTATTATTCATCTTCCCATTTACCATTAATTTCCACATTCTTCCTGTGTCTCCAATGTGCTTTATTCAGGTTTAACCATGCAAACCACCAATTACAACCAGATAAAATTGTGGCCCAAAATAAATAATTGAGTACCCACAAAAACAATCAAATTTCATAATTATGACCCATAAAAACTCAGACTTGATTATAATCCCAGTGAAAGTTCCTGTCTTGGGATTAATACGTGACACATACATGTCGAGCATCCTACAAGGACTTAAGAAAGAAAAAGATAAACTAAACCCACGAGATAAATCATAAGAACTGGTATTGAAAAAGATTACCCAAGAGTGATTTTGTGAGAGGTTTTCTAGAGGCGGAAAGTGAGAGGATGCTGAAACTTCTGGCGATGGATTGTGTTTTGAGGGTGTTGAGTGGGCAAGAGAGCAAACCCACCGTTGCCATGGAAGTTCTAGGGGCAAAACTGTGAACGGGAGGTAGAAAAGTGGAGGCAACACAACGACTAGCCATAACGTCTGCAACAAAACAAATTTACAATTCCTTAGCCCTTTAGGATTCAAGTAGAAAAGGAGAGCACTGGAGAAACTTCTCATGCCCGACCCGTAAACCCGTTACCAACTCGATTCTCCGGTGGGACCAGTACCCTGCTTAATACTACAACGGGGTGTAAAAAAAAAATTTGGAAAATCAATGAATAGGTGGATCGATCTGGCAGGTTCAGTCCAATTTTTAAGCGGTTCAACGTGGTACTGATTTTTAAGAATCGAAATTAATCTTAAATCAGTAAAATACCAGTTTTTATATTTAAAAAATTGGTATATATATTTATAAAATTTTGTATTAATTATATATATTATATGTTAAATTTTTAATTAATATAATATGAAATTATAACTTTATTATTGAAGTATATTAATCTTAAAACATAAAATTAATATAACTGTAATATAACATAAAATTAATTTTATAACTTTTAATATAACATATGAAATAACATATAAGTTTTAATCTTATAATATAAATTTAATATAACATAAAATTTTAATCTTAAACATAAACATTACTATTAAGTTATTAATATAAACTTACTTTTAATATATATAATATATTTATACTATAATATAAATAGATTAATAGTTTAGTATATGTAAACATCATATTATTACTAATATAAATAATACGTCAAACCAGAAAAAATCAAACCGGACCGAAATCAAAAAAATTGGAAGTTTCAGTTTCGGTAGTGAATTGGTCCGGTATCAATTCTTAAATTTTCAAAATGTATACCGATTCGGTTCTAAAAATGTACAAAACTGGATCTGTTACATCCCTAGTCTACAACAAATGAACAAACGCCGTCGTTCTAATTTACATATACATCATCGACAGTCGGTTAGTTCACAAGGCTGGCCTCTCAAGTCTCAAGTCTCAAAGTCTCAAGCTCCGACACCTTCCACGTCCAACAGCTCTTGTCATATTTGTCCCAAGTCAGGATGACTCGATTGGAAAAGTTTGTCACATTCATAGAAGAGTGGTGATATATGCTTTATTCAATGCTGTCCCATTTCAAATGGAAATTTATTTACAAATCTGTTTATTGATAAACCAAATACATTATCAATGGGAAAATTCACCACATTCATTATCATAAAAACATATTAATGTTCAGATGTTCTCAATAAGTAGTGTATTTATAACCGACTTTATAACTAGCATAAAATTCTTTCAACTTGTTGGCAACCAACCCTATAATCGGATGTGAAGGATGGCTCTTTTCTCATTGCATCTTCAAACCAGAATGCATTTCTCACGATGTTTCATGTTAGCAAGAAAGCAACGTGTTCATTAAGGATGCCTCATGTTGACAAAGCAAAATCAGACTAAGGTTCAGAGATGAAGTAAGACATAACACAGAAAACTTTTCTGATGTACTGCTGTATAATTCTTTCAAAGTTCCCTTCCAGCTAAATCTTCGAGTGTCAAATTCAGGGTATCAACAGAACCTTTCTTCACTTCCTCACCGCGAGCAGCCAAGTAATCTTCAATGCTTCCTGGTTCTCCGAACCATCCAAGATGATCTGCAATCAGGTGTAGATTATTACACCCGCCACACCGAGCCACCACTACTCCCTTCTCATATGATTCGCGACAAACTGTCTTGATGGATCTTGTTTCACAGACCTTGCAAGTAAAGATCATTGCAAGATCATGCCTTGACGATGTTTTCAAGTTTGAAGTGGCAGAATACTTAACAGTCGAACTGTCATTACTATGTATATTGGAGGGAACATTAGCTGAATCGCCATCAGGCTTCAAACTGTCAGCTTCATGATTTTCTGAATCCTTATTAACATGGCTGGTTGGATTTGTTTGAGTCTGAATCTCTCCTTTACAAACTTGGGAGCTGCTAAAGGATGCAGTTGCTGAAGGAAGAAGTTGCCAAAAAGGTTCTGCCATCAACAAGGGGAAATCCACACAAACAAACACAATTTAGACACCCAGCCTTTTTTTTTAAAAAGCAGGAAATACACAACTAAGAAAGTCACCAGCGCAATCATAGAGAAGAAAAACAATAACAATAAAATTTTCCGCTCTAAAGTCCAAACTGAATCAGGCGTCTGAGGTCTTATTCTCCCAGGTGTCTGAGTCCATCCATAAGACAGGATTGTTAAACATTGAAATGAAAAAGAGAACCAATAAACCTTGACCATTTGCTATACCTCTAGCTTTAGGACCTGTTTGGGAACACAACTACTTCATTAAACTCCATTCTCAATTCCTATACTCGCTCAAGAAAAAGTTTGCTTCTTGGAGAAAAATACTAATGATGAACAAAAACCACAGGAAACTTCCACTTCCTGCTCAGGATGAAAAATGCCCTTCAAGCTCACTCATCAAGGAATTAGTAGATAGGAAAAGACCAAAGTTTAATTCTTTTTTTTTTCCGTGTAGAATCCTCAATTTCGTTCTCAGTGGGCAAAGTTTTCACACTGAGAACGATTCTTAGCAGAACCCAACGGAACCTACGTCTTAGCTACATGTTCACAATATTTCAACTCAAAAAGAAAGTGCAAGGCTTCAAATGCATAGCTTATTTATTTCAATTTCCTCAGTTTTGGTCCATAAGCGGACATAGAACACGAGACTTTAACCTAACCAATAACAAGAACATAATCGCAGACTGTATAATCTTATAATTGAAAAAAAAAAAAAAAAAAACAAGACCCATGATTCCCAATGACCCAAAAAGAAGAAGAAAGTCATGGTCCCAGATACAATTTAAGCAGATAAAACACTCACGGTCATAACTGAACTATAGAGTGCATCATTTATAGGGTTTTCCAATGAAGGTAAAGACAGTGGCGCGCACCTTTGAGGGAAGCGGAGTGGGGCTGAGTCTGATTACGGACGAAGAGAGAGAGCAGCCTCTTCTGCAACATAGTCGCCGCCATGGTGGGTTACCGTCCAAGTTCGCAGGTTAGAGACGGATCCACATACGACCAACGTGAGGGATATAAACGAAATTACATCCTTGCGCATTTTTAAAACTGAAATTATTTACCAATTCATCCCAGTCTCCCTCCTCCTATTTTATGAAAAAACAAAAAAAAAAAAAAAAAATTGTAAGAAGGTACATCTTACAATTGAAGTTTCAGTTTATATTGATGATTTAAAAAAACAAAAATGCTATTTGCACTCGGGAGCGGTACACGCCACGTACCCGGGCCCTCCACGTAGATGCCAGAAGAAATGCTGCGTTTCAACTTGGATAATCCATTTCGTGCGAATGCTCCCTGTTTCAACTTGTGAAATCCCATCTTCCCCTTCGTGCGAATACTTCCCTTCGTCAAGTAGGCGACCTCTCTGCACACTGAATGAGAAATATCCCTTGCTTGAGCATTCTTGCCACCTTATCCCTCCGCACTCCCGTAAACCTTGGGCTATTCCTCATTGTCCGTTGGAAATAGGCCACGATGTCAAATTCCGGAAACTCCTCAAGCCCTTTCAAGTCTAAGAAATCGACCACGTGCGAAACCATTCTACCTAATTCGAAAATATTACAACCAATAATCGACGCCACCTCAGCAATCGATAACAATTTGTTATCTTTTATCATCACGACATAGGCGCAAGCGCCGATTAGAATAGGGAACCAATCGCCTTGGCCGAATTCGTTCTCAGTAATCGTGGCGATCATTGTTTTGACGTCGTTGGATTTGGAACTAGACAGACCTAAGCTAAACGTCATGCTTTCGATTAGGGTTTGGGCCGCGTCGACTTTCGTTTCCTTGTAATTGTGAAGGGTGCCTGTACCTGGTGTGCCGACGCGAACGAAGGTGCCTTGGGGGCCATTGAGGCCACCGAGTTGGGCATCGAAGTTATCGAACTCCTGGACGAGGCCGCAAGCAGAACATACCAGTCTCTTCGTGATGTCGTCGCGGATGAGGGACTTGCTGCGACAATTGGTCCAACCACATGAGCCACTGGGCATTGTGCATCCATATCTGATTGCTGCAAAAACCTGGGATCTACCCAAAATTCTTTGATCGGGGGTTCCTTTCTATGTTCGAAACCCTCCTGTGAAGAAGAAGTGTAAAACTTTAAAAACGCTGTATTCCAAGGCCAGAATAATTTACCCAAAAACCAACGTATACCCAAAAATCCGATATATTTCATTTCCCGCATTTTGTTTGTTTTGTTTTTTTAATATATCAGGTGATGTGGCATAATGCCACATCAGCTGATTCCCCTGCGTGTACCCATCCCGTGTGCTTGTAGAAGAACTGTTAAAAAAAATTATAGTATATGGTTAATTTTAAGCGAACATCTTCTGACTGGTTCGTCTAATAAACTCCAAACAACAGCTCTCTAAGAAGTTTGACCAAAATTAAATGATGGCTAAAATTTAGATAATCTGTATAAAATAAAAACCTCACATTGGATTGGGCATCTCTAAAACAATTTAGATTTCAGTTACATTACTTCACCAAATATAGCTAACTATAATTGTTTCATCAAATATTAAAATATTAATTTCTCACTCCAAGCAAACAAATTAAATTAATTAGAATATAATTAACATTTAACATTTAGAATATAATTACTATTAACATTTAATAATACTTTTTTTAATATTAATTTAATTAGAATATAATTATTATTAATTTAATACTTTTTTAATATTAATTTTAATTAGAATATAATTATTATTAACATTTAATTGGTAGAACTACAAAATGTGATAAAAATAAAAATAATTAATTAATTATTAAAATAATAATATTTTATTATTATATAGAGAGTAAATAGATAATCCAATGTGATGATTGAATTTAAATAAAATAAGTAGATGTAAATTCATGTAATATTAGCTAAAATTTAAAGATGCATTTAACCAATCTAATGAGAATCCTCTAATGAATGAAAAATAGGTTTTCCATTTTAGTTCCCATGTACCTACAGCTTAGATGAACAGTACGAAAGCCCACCCTCTTTATCTACGCGGAAGCCTTCTCCCGTCTCCCATCCTCTAGCACAAAAGCCCCTCTCTAGATCATCTCACACGAAAACCACCCCCTCTTCACCCCCCTCTCTGGACTAGACCAAAAATCTCGTGATCCTCCTCGCTTGTGACTCTCTTCACTCGAAACCGTCGAAGTCGCCGCTGACGTAACACTCGAAGCCGTGATACTCAAGTGTTATGGGAGCTCTGATCTTATTCTTAATTCTAGAATTATGAAAATAATACTTTATATGTGATATTAGTTTTCTATTGCTAAATCACGTATTTTACTTAAAATTATTTAAATGATAGTTAGTGGTGGCCAGTCCTTTATAGCATTTAATTGAGGTTGGTTTTGTACTTTGCTTCTTTTTTTTTTCTTTTTTTCTTTTTTTTCCTTCGTTGGGTTCTGATCTCTGTAAAAAAAAAAAAAAACATAAAGAAGTTTATCATGGGACGTGAAGTGGAAGGGATCGAAGAGCACTTTGCTTTCTTCCCCCGCTTGTGAAGGGACAAGGGCATCGCATCAATATAAGCATATATTTCCTTTGAAAACAAGTCCACGAACTTCAAGTCCACAATTGGAGGGGATTCCAAAAGATTAAAGATGTCAGCCAAATCAACATAATTTACATGAATTAGTGCAAATTACCCCATGGAAAATAAACAAATCAGTGAGAAGTCAATGCAAAAATCAAACCATGGGATGGCGAAGGAGACGGTGTGATCTCTGTCGATGACGACGTCTATTGTGGTGGGCGAAGGCTGTGATGGGTGACAAAGGTTTGTGGGGGAGAAAGAGCTTCGTGGGGGTGACAGAACTTGGTAGTGCAACGGTGTTTTCTAATTGTGGCAGCAACATATCAAATTTGGTGCGACAGTGGTATGGATTTGGTGTAGCGGTAGACTGGTTCAAAGAAAAATGAAGTTTGTATATTCAACTTCTCATGTTCTCAAATCGAGAAAATGACTTTCTTTGGTATAATTAGATGAGACCAATTTTAATGTGTCTAGTATAAAACTTCTTACATGTCTTATTTTAATTGGGGGCCGTTAAATGTTCAAGATCAGCCCAACAGGTCAGAAGTGAAATTGTAATTTAAATAGACGGAGATAGCTTTGGCACACAAGGTTGCCAATTAGAATACCAATACAAATCAATCTATTCAGACTGTTACAACAAGTGTGCACATGTATGTTGAGTCTATATATGTAAATATATTTAAATTGACTGAATATGTCGATTTTCTTTGTTGAGAAAAGTTTGGAGCCGGATGGATGTGAAAAATATTTTCTCACATGCCAATAACAAACAGACACGTAGGCGATCTATTTATCATTGAAATGCATCCGCATATATGAGAAAAGACACCAACTCTCCCTCTCATCTTCACGATCCCTTTCCCGCTTAACCCTCTCCTTTCTCTCCCTCCCATATGCACTCCTCCACCGCCAACGGAAGCCCAAAAAAAAAAAACCAGCCATCTCCTTTCTCTCCCTCTCCCTCCCCAACCTACACTTGACACCAACACGGACGGAAGCTCCAAAACATCGTCTTCAAAATTTGAAAGGCAAAAAAACTTTTTGTTTGGTCATACTTTGTGCGATTTCCTTCATTAGTCTTCGGTTTGGTCTTCTGTTGGGCTTCAGCGTGCAACTTTGATGAGCACAAACTAATAATTGAATTTGGGGATGCATCTGGGCACACAAAAATCAGAGCATCCAACTTGCTCTTTTTAGCACTTCAATTACTAGCCTAATGTGTGATACATAAACTTAAGAGTAGTCATCACTCTTTCAAGGACTCTTTTGATTGCATTAACTCACTACCTGATTTCATTTGTTTGACCAACTCAAACAGATTACAAGAAGTTACCATTGATTTCGTGAAGCATTTCCACCACTTTTTTCATTTTTTGGCCTCTTAGCTGATTTGTTGGTCTTTTATTGAGTTTTGGTGTGGAAGAGTGCAGATGGGCTCGAGAGTGCTTTGGCGTGGGTTTGTTGGCACGGAGCGTCGCAGATGAGAGGAAGAGAAAGGAGAGTGAAGATGGGAGGGAGAGTGGGCGTTTTTTCTCATACACGCGAGTGCATTTAAGTGATAAATAAATTGCCTACGTCTTTGTTTGTTATTGGCCGATGAGAAAATATTTTTCACACCTATCTGGTCCAAGCTTTTCTCCTCTTTATTTTCTAAGAAAATTGTCATAAGAGAGGAATATCAGAGAAAATAAAAAACAGAAGCACACGTGTTGAGATTGATGAAGGTTGTAGATCCTTACCAATTTCGTCAGTAGTCTATTGTCGACAACTTATTATGTAATTTCCTGGCGGTCATGCGTCGGTCCATTCCACTGTTTCTATACCAATGAATAATACCAAACTGAAAATAATGATTTTGGCTTCCTTCCATTATAGCACCGCCTTATTCAAATACGTTCCTTTGTCCTACTCCATCCATCATAACTCTTCGGAAAAACAATAAGAAAACGATAAGACGAGAGAGACCCTGTCTATTCTCTTCTTTATTTGATTCTTCTGATGTCAAGCTCGGCCCCACCTTCGGCTTTCACATCCCCTTTTTTCTCGGCACCATCTTTAATATCTTGCCGTATTTTCGTTGCCACCATCATTTAAGTTTTCTTCCGACTTCAACCATCTTTACTTTGGTCAAGATTTTAGGAGTGGCCTCCATCTCATATTATTTTAAGTAATATTTGATACAAATTTCAAATAGATAAATTTTATATAAATTTTTTATAAAATAATAAATCTTATTAATAAATAATAAATTTTTTACATTTTTTTAAAATAAAATCTACTTTTTTATAAAAATTTATATAAAATTTATCTATTTAAAACTTGTACAAATATTTCTCTTACATATAAAGAGAGCACGAAATAACGAACAATAAACAAAGAGCAGATAGTCATCATAGATTACATTCAGAACAGGTCGTCAAGAAAAGTAAAAATTTCGTATGTTATTCACAATCCATTTAAAATCGATTTGGATTGTGAAATGAGTTGAGATCTCACTATTATTTATTATTATTCATAAATTTCAATTTATAAATTTTATTACTATTTACAAACTATCTCGACCATTTTTATCTCACTACTATTTATAAATCTTAATGCCTGCTGACTTCTCTCAATCTCCTTTAATGGGTTTGAAAAAAATTAATCAAGAATAAAATTAGATACAATTATGAATTGTGCAAGTACCGTCTATTCTTTTTTTAAAAAAATAGAATTTACTATTTAAAAATTAAATTTTTTTTTTTATGTAAATCTTATATTTTATTACTTTTTTTTCAAAAAAAAAAAAAAAAATACTTGCACACCTATAATAATAAATGTCATTTCTCACCTTTAAAACTAAAGTACTCCCGGAGAATAAAAAAAAAAAAAAAAAAACTTACACAAGAAAGGAGGTGGGGGCAAAATTGGAATACAGTGGCAAAACGTCATCGGGGGGCCATCGAAACCGAGAATTCCGTGGGCAGGCCTATCCGCTTCGCCCACTGCTGAGACTCCATATAGAATTTGGATACCGTAACCGCAACCCGACCCATATCGGGCCTCTTGTCCGGATCCTCCTCTACGCACTCCAACGCCAGCCGCACCATCTTCTCCGCCGCCTCCACCGGGTACGAGTCCCTCAACCTCCTATCCACCCACCTCCTCACCTCCCCACCACCACCTCCGGCCACCGCCTCTCTCGCCGTGTCGATCACGCTCACCCTCCTATAAACACCCCCATCGCCATTGACACGAGAGCCCTCGTCCTCAAACCTATACTTGAGGGCCTCCTCTCCGGACAACAGCTCCAACACCACCACTCCAAACGCGTACACATCGCTCTTCTGGGTCGCAATTCCCGTTGACTGAAACTCCGGAGCCATGTACCCTCTCGTCCCCTCAAACTTAATTTCCCGACTATCCGACTTCTTCGATTTCGCAGAATCTGAGTTATTGTTTTCGGTGATTTCTCCGCACAAATCCGCGGTGCCGAAGTGGCAGATCTTCGCGTTCAGAGACTCTTCGGTTACGATAATGCTGGAGCTCTTGATGTGGTTGTGAACGAAGCTGGAGTTCAGCCCGGTGCAATGGTGGATGTAATCGAGGCCGTGCGCAAGGTCCGTGGCGACCTGCATGCGCGAGAGCCAGGAGGAGAGGACCGTGAAATTAGGGTTCTTAGGATTCCGGAGACAACCAGCGAGGTTCGCACCTTCAACGAATTCGTACACGAGGTAAACGTAATTCCCGGACAAAGACGCGCCAAGGAGCCTGATTATGCTGCTGTGGTGACTCCGACCGATCGTCAAGACACGGTCTCGTAGCTCAAGTAATTCGATAGGACGGCGGAGCTTGCGCTGGAAGACGATGGCGTCCTTGTCGCGAAGAGAGCAACGCCACGAGGCTGACGAGGAAGATGAGGAGAATCGCTTGGCGAGAAAGCTGTTGGTCGCGGCGCGGATTTCGGAGAACTGGTAGACGTGAGGGTTCTCCGGGAGAGAGTCCTTGAGGCTCGAGAGAGAGGCTCGGCTTGAGGCGGAAGACTTGGACCAGTAGTTATTGTAGCTGGAACCAGTGGTGTTGAAGTTGGTGTTGCAGGAGAAATTGTTGGAGGTGGGGTCTGGTGGGATCGAAGAGGCGGAAGACTTGAAGGATTTGCGAGATTTGGAATGCGCGTTCATCTGGGGTTCGATCACGTCTGTGCTTTTCTTCGTTTTGCACATTGGGCCAGGGTGAAAAAGGAGAGATTGATGGTCGGAGATGGGTAATTAAGCTGCAAGTACGCCGGGTAGCGGTGGCGTGGCCTAGCATAGCAGAGAATCGGATCCTGCCGTTGCTTTTGGGGGGTGGAATGCGCACGGCGACAGTCCGATCCTCGTCAATATTTTCTCATCCTTTCTCATCCGCCAGACGTTATATTATGTTATAATTTTCTCTCCCCTTCGGCCGTAGTCAAATGCACTAACAATCAAACCGCCTTTAAAAAATAATAATAATAAAAATAATAAAAGAAGCCTGATTAATAAGGGATATATATACGCCTGCTCGCCTTTCCCCTTCTCCCTTTTTTTCTTCCTGACACGGCTCTTCTTGCAGACCAGCGATAACCACAGTTACAGGTTCCCTCTCCCTCTCCCTCTCCCTCTTCCTCTTCATTTGTGGATGCATGCCTATGTGTAAATAGATGCTGAAAGACTTGCAAAAACATGTATGGTTTATGCATTTATGGAGTATTTCTACATGAATCTACGTATTATTACTGAGATTTGGAATTACCCGATTTATTTTTCAGAATATTAGAACTAAAAAAAAAATAATAAAAATAACAAAAGAAGCTGGCTCAAGGGATATATAATCCCATCTCCTATCTACTTCACTCTCTTTCTTCCTTCCATCGAGGCAGCTCTGCTTGCATACCTATGGGCATTTCTATGTACATGCCTATTTATTTGACAGACTTGCAAAAACATGTATGTTTTATATATTTATGTGAGTATTTCTACATCAATCTACATATCATTACTGAGATTTGGGATTATTTTGTTTGTTTTTCAGAAGATTAGAACATACGAAATGGAAATAGAAGAGCCTCTCTTAAAATTTGACCGTTAAATAGTATTTTTTTCCTTTATACTTTCTAGCACTACTGATTTTTTTTACAATCTACAGTGTATAAATTATCTAGAACTTAGAGGAATATTCGGCTTAATTATGTGCAAAGTATCTGGTTTCCTAACGTTTTTTTTTTTTTTTTTTACTTATCCCTTGTATTTTCATTTTATTGGATTTCTACTTCTTTGAACTCTTCATCTTACTTATTTTCTTCATATGTACAATTGTTTTGACCAACCAGCTTGATCTTTTAGGTCAAATAAGATTTCCATAACGATGTTGATTTCAAAGGCAAGTCCCATTGCCTCCTCTACCGTTTATGGCTATCACGATTACTTTTAATTTAGGGATATGTAATTGATTGCAAATTACAAGATAATTGATTATCAATCTCAACAGAATGAACCTACTAAATATGAGCTCTTTTGTCTTTGAGCATGTGGTGACTTGCAAGTAAATTGACACAACCTAAGATATGTAAAGTGTTTAGGCATACCGAGTATTAGTTATGAGAGCGAGGTGTATATATATATATATAGATAATTGATTATCAATCTCAACAGAATGAACCTACTAAATATGAGCTCTTTTGTCTTTGAGCATGTGGTGACTTGCAAGTAAATTGACACAACCTAAGATATGTAAAGTGTTTAGGCATACCGAGTCCTTCGTTATGAGAGCGAGGTGTAAATATATATATATATAGCACTCTTTATCACTGATTGGTTGTCCAAGTTTATGTTCTGCCGAGGAAGATAAAAGTTGATTTTGGCTCCCTCGAAGTTGTTTTTAGACGTAGTTGAAGAGATTATTAGATTTTTATTGCAACTAAGCTGCTTAACTGTTATATGTTGAAAAAAATTTGTTAATGCTACTCAACATTTATCTTCTCTGTACACAGTGAGAACAAATTGTCAACACATGGAGCAAACCAAGCTAATCAGGTCTAATCTAGGCCAGGTCCCCGTGCAGTTTCAACCTTTTGATAATAGAAGCGGACATCTTCGTATTGCTAAATCTGTCTCTATGCCATTTTCACATGTGGATAGAAGGCAGCCCAGAATGCGTTCCAGTCAAATGCAGCAATCTAGTTCAGTTGTATGTCATGTTGGTTTGGTATGTTTGCTTTGGCATATTTATAATTTGTATTTTATGTCTGTTTCTGCATTTTTTCATGCTATTGGATAGAATATAGCCTTTTTTGCATTGGATCTCCTCTTATAACCTTAAAAGTTAAAATTTGTTGTGGCAAGCCCAAGTATAGACCTTTCACGAACTGGATATGGTTGTTTCTTATTTTGTAAAATTTTTCTGCTCTGCTGATACACTGATGCATAGGAGTTCCATTACTTGGTATATATGCTACTGCATGTCTGTCTAGAGATCTGGTTATGCATGAATCTCTCATGTCTTGTTCATGCACTCTTCATTCTGCAGAATGCAAGGTGCTCTGCAGCAACTTCAGAGCAAACAAAAACCGTGACGCAGAAGGCTGCAACAATTTCTGGCATTCCTGGTAATGGCTATTGGCTATTTCTCAATATTTTTCACTTGCCAAACTACGTAGGAATTAGTTGGTGCATTGATGTCCCTAGCCAGACGACTGATGCTGCCTTTGCTCAGTTTCTTTCAAGAGGGTAACCTTATATAGCAATGGTCACGTGCATTTCAACTGTACTTTGTTTTAATAAGTTGGATTATATTGAAACTCAAAAGAAGATGCAAACAAGAACACTGGAAGTATACAAGCCACGCAATTTACTTGTACTTTGCACTGCTTCAACTTCAATTCCTAGACTTGTCTCCTTTTCCTTTTTTTATGATATAGTTTTGGCAATTATTGTTCCTACTTTCAGCTCGGTGGCTATGCAATATCCAGTAATATATACGTGTGTGCGTGTGCCCTCTCTCTGTTGTGCTTTTACTTCGTGGCATTTGTTGGACATGCTTATATTGCATTATCTAGTAAACCTTGCACTGGATTTTTTTTTTTTTTCTGGGAAACTTGGGTAGTTTAAGATGTCATAGACGGGGTGCACTAGACAATATGATTAATATGCAGGAGAATCTTCTAATTTCTGAGGGGAAGATAATCTTTTGAGGACTAACCACCATTGCATCTCGAGTTAAAATTTATTTGGGAGGTTAAATTTGTCTGCCTATGGATTGCCAGAAGAATGCTGCCAATCCAGCTTTTATGTTTTGTTGGGTTCTAGAATTGAATTAGAATTCTAATCCTATTTTTATTAAGAAACTCAGTTGGAGTTATTAAGAGAAATGCTGGTTTACTTTGTTTTAAAATTTAGAATTCCCTCTTGGGGATTTATTAGATCATTTCAAATAGCAGCATATAATGGTTTAATGCATTTCAGGCAAGGAGAAGGCAGCAAAACTTGATGATGGTGGATTTGGTTTCCCACCCCATCATGATGGTGGAGGCGGTGGCGGCGGAGGTGGAGGCGGAGACAGTTCTTCAGGTGGATGGATCCTTTTTGCAGTTCTTGGTGTCTTGGGCTTTTTAAAAGATAAAGAAATTGAGTGGCGTAATCAGAAGGATAAATGAAGATGAGTGAGATTTTTCACTAGTATAAACAAGGACATTTGGCTTACATTATTGGTATTAGAGATTTTTGTTCTAAATTTCTTTGACTAGATGACCAAAGTTTGATAATTAGAGAAGGCTTATCTTGAGCTATGATTCATTACCTTTTGGCTAGTAGTATTCTTTTGCATTGAACTTTATTTATTTGTTATGTTCTCTCTCCACGAGTCTGAGAATTTGAGAAATATGGGTGGCAACGAGTTTCGGTCGTAAATGCAAAACTTGAAAAAGCCCTCTCCTTTTGTGTCCGATCAATTCAACCATTTCTCAAAACATCACTTTGTATATCTCCACTCGATTGTGTGGGATAACATGTCTTCGGCTACTTTTGGTTTCGCGTATTTGACTGGTTTGGTAAAGTTCTTGGGAGAAATGGAGGAGTTGGTGTTCTTCTTCTTTACAGTTTCTAGCGAGTATGAGGAGTAGTAAAGCTATGGATGATAAATTCACATACACGTGCATCAAGGGCAGGCAGTCGGTGCTTAGGCGGTAGCGATTACTTTCTTGAATTCAACAGCCCCATTCTTCAAAATTTGCAAGAAAATTATTGCCTTTATTTATTTTTTTTTCAAAGTTTAGTTTATGTTGATTTCTTGGACGGGTCAATTGGAAAAGGTTAGTGAAGTTGGCGGCGAGGGCGTTCTCCGATGACATAACGACAAAAGGGGATAATCAACCCAAAACAGGTCGGAGTGACAACAGAGGCATTGCTGTCGTGATTCTTGATGCCCTCACTAGGTTTGCCTCCACTTACGTTCGTTTCATAATTTTCAGAAAAGAGTTTCGGTTTTGGTGTATGCAATATCGTCAAATTATAAGTGAAATTTGGCCAAGGACTTGAAATTGCATTCAAAGCAGCTTCGTCGAACCCTGCGATTCTACGAGGAAGAAAAGCTAGTTAGTTAGTCGAGATCATAGGAGAGGAGAGGTTTGTGTTGGTTTTAGTTCATTTGTCTTACTTTTGTGTTGATAAAAATACATTCAGCTGCTAGAAGTTGTATTGAGAAGTATAGCATCATACTCAAAAGAGTTAAAAAAAAGATTTTATATATATACATATTTTCATGTTTATTAGTCTTATTTGAAGTTTTACTCAAGTTGAAATTTGGTTGATTAAGAAAGTTCTTTCAAAGTAATTTATAAGGTTTAAGACCTCATGATACACATTGGCTTTTAAGTATAGTTTATTAATTCTATTTTCGCAAACAAGGAAAAAAATTGACCATAGGCTCGAGGCCCAGAATCACACTCTTCTTCTCTCTAGTTCTTTTTTTACTTTGTAAACCCTTTTGATCCTGCAACCAACCAGGCCTTGTTAACAAGCACTTTTCTATTGTTCTTGTTAATCTTTAAAATCCAGGTTCAATAAGCTCAGTCCTTGCCTCTGTCAAATCTCAACCCTGGCACCAGAAACTCTTTAAAAAAGCCTCTTATAATGTTCAAATTTGTGTCTGTGGTAAACAAACTGTACGTTTATTCAAACCAGTGCTAAACAAATTGGACTTCCAAGTAAATCCAGTTCTAAGTAGATGTAATTCAGGTTCAATCATCAGCAATGACTATGGATGGTTTGCAAAAGACCATCCATCCTAGAAAGGAAAATACCACCCATCCTGGAAAGTACTGGCAATTATAAAGGCTAAAAGAAAAGAAAAAGGGCAAAAAATGAGAGAAATAATTGAAACAGGGAACAGATAGAACGCCACAAATGTTAAACTCAACAAAACATAAGTTCAATATCAGGAAAAGGCAAGCGAAGCAGTGAAATTACTTGGATCAACCAGAAAATAAAGTACTCACAAACTACAGCCATCAGATAAAGCTCCCCTCAGTCATGCTATTATATCTTAACAAGCAAGGTTTTTTTTTTAATATAATAAAAGCAACGTTCTTTTTCAATTAATTAGCAGCATTTCCATAGGCTTGGAGTGCCTCACCAGTAAGCCTGCAAATCCTCCACTCCTCCAAGACCTTCGCACCCATTTCCTCATAGAACTTGATAGCCTTCACATTCCAGTCCAGAACCACCCACTCCACTCTCCCGTACCCCATCTTCACCGCCTGTGCTGCCACAGCCGAGAGCAGCATTTTCCCAAGTCCCTTACTTCTATAGCAATCCCTCACAAACAAGTCCTCTACATAGAACCCGGGTTTCCCCAGGAAAGTAGAGTAGTTGGGGAAAAACAAAACGAAGCCAGCAATCACAACGTCAAAGCCGTCGCTGTTGACGGATCGGAAGGTTTCCTTTTCTGGATCATCGATGGGAGGTCGAGGGTGAGCGTCCGTGTAATAGGAGAGAAGAGAGGATGTGAAGGAGGATGAAGGAGAGTGGGTAGGAATGGGTTCGGGGAGACCTCGAGGACAAAGATGGTGAAGGAGTGGAAGGGAGGGGAGGTAAAGAAGGTGGAGGAAAGAGAGACTTCGGTGGCGGAGAAGAGGTGGGTGAGGTTCTCGAAGACGGCCAACTGGTGGATGAGCTTGTGGATGTGGGGGACGTCAGATGGGTCAGCCAAGCGGACGCGGGCGAAGAGTGGGTGTCCCGTTGGGGTTGGGTTCGGCAGTGTTGTGGGCGCTGGGACTGGTGCAGGTGGAGGAGCGGCGGCAGCCATTGCGGCTTTCCTATTGATCGGTTGGCTTGTTTGGGAAATTTGTTTAGAGAAAGAGAAATGGGATTCTAATTTCTAGACTTGCACGCTCGCCTTGCCTTCTACTTTCTTACAAGCGATGGGTTTGCTCTGGTCAAATCATGAAAATATAGGTTGCAATTTTGAGTAATTTCATATCAATATTATAGAAAAGGATGCTTTTAAATTTGAGAAAAGATATTTAAAATCGTAAATTTTGTAACTATAAATTGTGTAATCGTAAATTGTATAATTGTGAATTATATATTGTCAAATCGTAAATTGTATAATTATTACGTAATTATTTTTAAAAAAATAAAGAAAATATAAAATTCACATAAAAAAAATTAATTTTTTAATAATAGATTCTATTCTTTTTTAAAACAATTATATTTATACACTTTACAGTTATACGTAATTAAATTTTAAATCCTTGAATCGGTGACTTTTGTCCATTTTTTCCCGAAATAATCTCATTATCGATACCCAACAACAAATAGACCGAGTCAAAGTATAATTCACGGATGTACTGTACAGACTCAATTTTTTTTTTTTATTTATTTATGATTTTATCATAAAATGTGATATTATTAAATATATAATTGTTTTAATGATAACAAATATGAATATCTTCATTCTACTTCCATTTTAATATGGGGTGCATTGATGGCAATGGTATTTATATATATATATATATATATATATTTATATTTATCACATCGATGAATATGCTATTCATTGAATATCAACTGTTAAAATTATAGTTATAATTTATAAAATAGAAATCTCATATAGACAATGTCACATCAATAAAGTAAAACATGCGTACAGAGTCTTGATAATTATTCATCCAACTAGACATATTAAACTGTAACACGTAGAAATCTCATGCTTTAAACAACAAAGGTACGAATCATTTGTTCTTTTATTGGTTATTTATCAAAAGCCTAAGGGATTCAATGCATTTGGAGTTCACACAGTCACGCATATCTTATAAGAACAAATTCCAAGGTTTTCAAATCCACTTTGATACAGACCAACCTTCGGCATGTGTGACTTGATCACTAATCGTTTGGTATTTGGTAATAGAAGTGAAAGGGGAACAACGAAAGCAAAAGCAAAGGGTTTTTTTTTTTTTTTTTGGGTAAAATAAAAAAGGAAGTAAAGTCCCGATTTTGGCTCATTGTCAAGATTTGAGCTGGCTCTAGAGCTGTTTGGTCAATTATCCTCAGAAACAAATAATGAAATCACACGACTCTTCTACTACTTTCTCCGACTATCCATTTCGAGCAACCAGAGAACATCAAAATCTATTCACTTTAAAAGAGAGAGAGAGAGAGAGAGAGAGAGAAGAAAAATAATCTAGACAAGGCACCAGAGAGTACCACAAAAGTGGCCAGCAAGGATTTGACCCAAAACATGTAGATGTAGCATCCATTTGGAGAGCTTCTTCTCCTGCTTGATGCGACTGCTGCATCTTATCACGAACAATTCAGAGAGATCAAAGTTCGAGGGCTTTCATCTATCAGTGCATTCAAATGATTAAAGAATGCCAAACTACAAAAAGATCACTCTATATCCCTAGCCCTACACCTAAACAGAATAATGTAAGATTATATACCATCCGCTGGGGCTCCCCACCCCCCACCCCTTGGGCCTCAGAAACCCACTTGCTCATTAACCAGATATTACAAAACCAGCCGGATCAGAAGGACATTCTCAGGCGGGTGAGTTCACATAATGCCCGGTTTTTCGTCTGTGCCGGCTGAAATCTGATACAAACCTGAAAGAGAGGCCACAGCCCTCAACCTTGCACTTGTAAGGGCGCTCACCGGTGTGCACCCTTATATGCTCAGTCCTAGCCCATGCCCACTTAAATGACATTAAGCAACCTTTCCATGGGCACTTGAGGGGCCTGTCATCGTCGTGAACACGTTGATGAAGCATTGCATACTTGTGGGAGCTGAACCTCTTCCCACAGCCTTCATGTGGACACCGATTGCGTTTGTGCAAGACAAGTTCTGCCTTCGTTTTGAAACTCATGCGGCAACCTTCAAGGTCACACCTGTGAGACCCCTTTGCATTCTTATTCCGAGGATGAGAAACATCCGAAGGTTTGCTCACCTTTCTTACTGGCTTTTCCTCCACCGTTTTACTCACGTCAATTCCACATCTATTTGTTGCATCCTTCTCAGCCCTTGGTCTCAACCCTTCACATGGACTCCTGATAAAAGCACTACAACTGAACTTGTTTTCTGTCAAACGTTCCACCTCTCTTTTTCTTTTTCCTCTGCATTCAGGTTTTGGCGTGGGGTCTAGAACAGTGGACTCGATGCTTTCCAGCTCTCCATCATCCTGTGGTGAACAAACTTCACCACAAAGTAGATTTTCTGCAGCACGGGACTCTCTTTGAATCATGGAATGTTTCTCAAGCGAGGCAGGACAAGGACGATTTGTAAGTATATCATGGCCAGAAACCTGTTTCACTTCATTATTCATGTTTTCCTCCATGAAGTTCCCCCTTTGAACTTCAAAGCTTTCTCCCCCTGACACAGTTACAGGCTCATTTTCCACTTGCATAATGAATCTAGAGACAGATTGCCCCACATCAATTCCTTTCATAACCTGTATTTCTTGCTGCATTTCAGTGTCTAAGGTGACATCATCATGCAAGTCTTCGTCAGAAGGGCTCCCTCTTGGACCTTCAGAACTTTGTTTCACCGGTATGCAAGGTTGACTAACTTCCATTGTTGAAACAGAACTTGAGACCATTTCCTCGTTTCTGTCTGGGGACAGGATTTCTCTTGATGCAGGAGTAAGCTCATTTGCTATTTGAACATAACTTGAAATTAGCTCGGCCTTATTATTTCCACTTTTAGTCTTCAGCTCTTGCGCCCCCATATATTCCAAAGACATGGCAATGCTAATGTCTTCGTCATCATGGTTCATTCTAGGACCCTCACAACTTGCTTGCACCGAGGCAAGAGTAGGGTGGGTTTCCACTGCAACAGTACAAGAAACGCCTTCCACTGGGGCAAGAGAATGCTGGTTTGTTGGTGCAACATTACCTGAAACAGGCCCGTCATTGTTAATTCTGATGGTGGCCTGGATCTCTTGCTGCTTCTCATTATCTAAACTCGCGCAAATATGAACCTTACTGTTGACACAAGAATCCTCCAGAGCTCCATTTTCTATATTTCTAACAACCAGATCAGCAACATGTAGACTTGCAGGGTTGGAAACACCTTCAGCTGAGACATTGCACTTCTCTTCAGAAATCAGATGACAAAACTCATTTGAGATGCTGCTTCTTTCCATACTTTGATTCTCTCCTTGCATTCCAAACTCTTCACCAGTTTCAATAGAAGGTGGACTATCACATTTTTCAACATCAGCGATCTTGTCCTCTCTGGTTTCATCAGCGGCCTTGGTTTTGTTTTGCATCTCAGAATTATCTCCCGTTGCTAAATTATAAGCTTTTCCATCCATGTCAGAATCATGCAGAGTGTGATTCTCACTTTGCACCTCAAAATTTCCAGCCACTGGTGTAGCAGCGCTAGGGGGATCTTCAATTCGTGAAGGAGCCAAGTTCAAGCTCATACCCCTGGTAGCTGTAAGCATCAGGGTTTCATCTTGCATTTCAGATATTCTAGTAGCAGTAGAGAAGACCAATCCTGCAGATTCACTTCCCGAACTTCCTTTGTTAGAAAGATCAACTTCAGAATCCTTTCCACTTTGCTTATCAAGATTTCCATACATAGCAGTTGAAACATCCTTTGACAGATCTTTTCCAAGGCATCCATGTACCGTACTTGCCCCCGTGGAAGCACCCAGTTTTAACTTAAGTTTCCTTCTCGAATATTGAATTAGTTTTTCTTCTTTTTTTATGAAGATGCCATCTGACCTTCCCCCCATCACTTCATCCTTCTTTAATTGAGCATCGTCACATGCTTTATTATGGGAAGGATGATTTAACTTTTTTGAACGTGATCTTCTGGACTGCCATTTGATGGTCAACAATTCTGAAGTGGGACTACCATCAGAGAACAATCCATCCAATGTCAGTGCATACTGAATTGGCATAGATGGAGACTTCTTTCTGACCTTAACACAGTACCGTAAATTGATACCCAGTTTTGACGTCCAGTCTTCCCCACATTCATCATGTTCTTCATCATCAATTGCAAGATCTATCAAGTTAAGATCTTTCTGGGATGCAATATCTAATGGAACCTCATTATAATTAAAAGGTCTACCAGTTTCCTCTGCAATCGCCATAGCATGTGCCTTAATCTTCTCATAGTCTACACATATCAAGAAAATTAAAGATAATTATTCCAATGATCTAGATGCTTTGACTAAGAATCTTGCCCAAACAAAGGGACTAAGAATCTGTTAAAATGATATCTGTCACAGCTTAAAGAGAGTGCATATCAACCTCCATCTGATTGTGTCCTGTTCGAATTTTAATTAATTTCAAATTCATCCAAAAGCCTAGTCTTTTCCTGAGAGAAATTTTTAAAAAATATAGAGAAGAATGATGAAATGAAAAGGGAAGAAGGGATTGCATGATTTAACTTTATAATTTGGGGCAGGTATGCAACTCTAATTTGCAGTATAAATCATGATGTGGGTTAAAGCCTATATACCTGAATGACAGATCACAAGCACCTTAGCTCCGCCTTTAGAGTGCAAGAGCTCCACAATCTGAATGGCGTGTTCCAGGCAGAAAATCCTTGGCCTCAGAAATTTACTAGAGGTGTTCCATTCCATATCAAACTTGGTTGATAATGGTATTCGCAGATCCATTGGCGGTAGGGATACATCAGGATCAGGAGGAAGATTCTCTGCAAAACAAAGCATAATTGATTCAGCAGCACTTGATGAGGCCAGGTTAGGTGGTAAAAAAAGATTAAATTTAGTGATTGCATTGCTTTGATGAGAAACTACTAGCAACACCCCTCGATTTTATGAAAGTCCCAAAGACATGCAAATTGAAGCCCATTATGTGGGAAAAGAGAGACTCTTACCGGACACTCAAATATTTTGCACATATCTGACCAACCTATAAAATGTGCTAAACTGGAGGGTAAGGATTTCAAATTTTCAAATGGCTTCAAATAGTATCATAGATTCCAGAACTTATTATTTCCTCTAACGTCTAACGTGCCATGTCTGCCAATAGATTGAAGTTAGCCTTCAACATATAATCCAGACTTAATTAAATGACATCGTACCTTTGACAGATTAAGATAAAGGATTAGAAATGATTGAGAACGAGATGAAGATTTTCAGGCAAGAAGTACATAGACCAAGTACCTGAAATAGAACTTTTAACAGACCGATCAAGTTCTGGAGAACGAGTAACCTCAGGTGCTGGGACACTGGGGCCTCCTTCAACCAAAAGATTATCTGCAGGAAGAAGCTCCATGGATGCCTTTTCAGATGGTTGCAGAACACACATAAATGGAAAACCAAGGATTCCACAAGCCACACATGCCAGTGTTCCAGAATCAACTTGAAAGTCACAAGATACATCATCACCATCCAGATATAAATCATTGAGAGTCTCCATATACAAGCTCATCTCATGAAGGAGATCATTCTGACAGCTATTTTTATTTTCAAAATGAACATGGGAAGAATTTTCTGTTGGTGGGGTAGAATCAGTAGCAGCTACACTAGGCAATTGAGAATCTCTACTTGGATATGGTAGTAAATCAGCATTCCATAAAACAGTATGGCAATTTGCTACTTTTCCAAGAAGATCAGATAGCAGAATGTTTTCAGTCAACATATCTTCTATAAAAGCCTTCTTCACTAATAATTCTCTTTCTTCTTTTTGGCGATCTCTCAGACGAGAACTCCGCACACCTGGTAGTAAGGATCTTGGCACTCTGGAATCAAAACAGTCCAGTAAAACAACATAAGAAACAAATAAAGATTCAGTGTCCACATGATATTTTTATTGACAAATTAAGTAAAGACATTAGATGTAAAAGCAGTATCTAATAGTGGCACAAAGTATGGAAAGTGAAACCAGGCAAGGATAGAAAATTCCTGTGTTAAGTTGGATGAAATCCTATACAAGTTCACTAAATTAATACTGAACATAAGCCGATTACTCCTCTGATGGTCTCCGAAATGGATACTGTATTTTTCAATTGTAAAATTAACTCATGAGACAGCTTCAAATGCTAATGTTTGCAATGGAATTCTGCCTACTTAGCTCTGGTTATTCATCTATGACATCAAGTGGTAACTAACAGGTTACTTATAAAAACACTATCATAGATGGAAAATCTCTTGCGGTTTTATCCAAACTTGCACTCACTCTAATGAACTAAATAAAATCAGCAGTTAATATCTATTTTGGCTTTCCCTTTCCAACATTACACATCCGCTGAATAAGCCATATGATAAATGAGAAGTAAAACAACTGTGCTCACAATTCAGTTTTCATACGATGTAATCCACTAGTTTGAGAACAAGAGGCGAAGACAAGCTGCTTTGGGCCCATCCAAGAAAGGGAGGTTCAATGTCTGTTTTTTCTATAATATCCTTCCCTCATAATAACAACCCCTAGCCTCCATGTCTGCTCTTTCTATAATATCCTTAGCCCTCATAATAGCAATCCCTTCCCTTGGAAGAGAATATGGAAGACTTGGGGCTCGTTTGTTTTTGCAAATGAGATAAGATAAGATGAGATAAGATGAGTTAAAATAAAAGTTAAAAAGTTGAATAAAGTATTATTAGAATATGTTTTTTAATATTATTTTTGTTTTGGGATTTGAAAAAGTTGAATTGTTTATTTTATTTTGTATTGGGAATTGGGAAAATTGTAATGATTAGATGAGATTAGATGAAATGTTTTTTGAAAACAAACGAGGCCTTAGGTATTCTAACCATGGACAATCTAAGGAAAAGACACATTGGTGTGATTGAGTGATGTTACCTTTGCAAGAGTTCAGTGGATGATATTTTACAGTTTTACTACATTGCCAGGTGGCTAGAGCTCTACAGTTTGGTTTGGCAGTCATGCCCAGAAGCATAGTGGACCATTTTAACTCATGGAGGAAAGGAGGAAGTCCACAAATCTCAGCAGTGCGGGAAATGGTTCATATCTCATATGGTGTATTTGGAGGAAATTGAATGATACAAATTTGGAGAATGATGATGGAGGAGCTGAAAATTTTCTTTTTCAACAATCTCCTCCTCTGGACAGCATCCTGATAGACTTTAATAGGCTTACTCTCCATAATTATCTTGTATCTTTTTCTATTTCTAGCTAGATGACTTGCTTGTATACACCCCATTGTACTAGGAATGAGCCTTCAGTGTTTTTAATGAAATGATTATTTATTTATTTTTATAAGTAATAAGAGATTTTATTAATGCAAGTAAACAGGCATAGCCCATAGCCCAAGTACACAAGAAGTATACAAGCGGAAACACCTAAATACAAGCCAGGAACTAGGAACTAATAAAGTCTAAAAGAAAAACATTTAAATTATCCCCATTCAATACAAGAACTTTATTTTTATTTTTTATAACAAATACTAATGAAATGATTATTAATGATAAAAAAACAAATCATATAATGTGCATTGAAGCACAACTCAACCCAAACTAGTCTCATTATAAAACCCAGGTGAAGTTAGTCAGCAGTACCAGGTCCCAGACCATGCTCAAAATTCGTGTAAATTTTTGTATAACTAGAAAGATAATAACCCCCCCCCCCCCCAAAAAAAAAAAAATAAATAAATAAATAAATTTACAAACATTTACATCATCATGAGCTCATTCATAACACGCTTTTGATAAGTAAGATTAACACGCATTCGTAACAAGTTTTAAAATACTAATACATACATGATATCCTGCACATTTATAAAATATATCTGTAAACATATTTCAAAGGTTGTAAATCGCAAAGGTCCATGGCAGGAAAATTGATGGTCATAGACACCCAGATATGGCCACAGAAGCACAGATATTTGGAAAGAGTCGGTTCTTATACCATAATCAAGGCAGAATACTTTCATTTCACTGTAATCAAAAAACTTTCATGATTTTTTACAAGTGCTGTTCCGGAAAATTATCTCACATAAACCTTCATAGAGCAAGTCTATGAAGCAACACAGACGGACATTTCAGTCACTAGTTTTGCTCAACAACTTAGGCTCGCTAGAGGATTTCAAGGAACTGTAGTAGGCTAACCTTGAGACAAAAGACATGGTCAACAGGTATAGCAGCTGCTGATGAGAGAGCATGGGAAGATAATTCATAGCAGCTCTGCGCACTGCAGCTTCCTTGGCTACTTTAAGCCATTGTGGGGTTCCAAAGTTAGCAGCTTCCCCACAATTAAAACCTAGTTTAAAAACAAAGAAAGAAAAAAGAATGCTACAACAATCAAATAAAAGAACCAAGATGAATGCACAATTTAAACAAAGAATCAAGTAAACTCTTCGTAAAAGCAGCATGCCAATATAAAGGCAAACTATGTGCGTTATTGTGATTATTGTGGAACATGCTTTGGGTGGGCAATGAATAAGAACTAGAGTTTCCATGAATTTTTTATTTCTTCCACTATTTTTCATCTTCAGTATATGTCTTGTTACTTTCTTCGGAGAACAAATAAATTCCAGAGGGGTCACCTCTGCCCGTTGTTCTCGTTTTATAATTTCCATTATTTTCTTTTATTCCTTTTGTTTTAAAAGTTTATAACACTAATAATACATCAGCTATTACAGAAATGGATTACCAATGTCTTGTAGTTTGTAGCACAAGATCATTTCTCACAAGTAACTTGGACACTTAAGAAGGTGCCCCATTAATTCTTTTGAACATCATTTATAAGCCAAATTGACCTTGCTCACAAAGAAAGTGAATCCTTTGCTTTTGCAAGAAACAAAATGAACGGTGATTGGTGAGTCAAGAATTCATTGATATTGTATAAACCAACATTCACTACAAGCATTTGCAGAACTTCCATTTTCTAAGTTTGCTTTTTCCTGGCCATATCCATCTTTTAACTTGTAGAGGTGACAAATCGTGTTAACGGGTCGTGTCAAGACATGTATATCATACTATATGGGACAACCCGAACACGACCCATTAAGCTTATCGTGTCAAAATTTTAAACCCTGACACGACCCATTAACATAACGGGTTGACCCGGTCAAACCCAACCCTTTTTGACCCGTTAGTGAATACTACGAAATAGGTTAACACGACACAACCCGACCCGTTTCAACCCGTTTATGTAAATGGGTTGAACAGACCCGAAATTAACTCGTTTGATCTGATTAAGTTTAGCATAATTTTATATAAATATTAAAATTACAATATCTATAAAAAATATAAAACTAACTACAAGTCCAAAATTAAAATCCCAACAATTTTACTTTTAGATATAAGGGTAAAATTGTAACTTTAACTTTCTTAACAGGTCACGATGGGTCAAAAAGGGTTGACCCGTTATCACCCGTTAAGCTCGTGTCTTAACGGGTCAACACGTTTTGACCCGAACCGTTAAGACTAAACTCAAACCCGCTATTATCGTGTCGTATTTGTGTTGGGTTAACGGTCGTGTTGGGTTAACGGGTCGTGTCACATATTGTCACCCCTACTTTTAAGTTTGAGTCTTATATTAATATGTAATTTCTCTGACAACCTTGGCCAGGTGTAATGCCTTCAACATAGTAAGAGCAGTATGTTCAGGAAGGAGCATATAAGTTCAAACCAATCATATTCGCAAAGCAATTACCATGGCTGAATCCCACATGGTAAGCACTTGGGAAAGTCACAACAAATTCGCCAGGGTTCTGTATTAACCTACAGAAAAAACCAGAACAAGATAAGTAGAACTCCAACAACAAAACTATCACAAACAACAATCCCAGCCTCAACAACACTTATCAAACCTATAGAATGATTAACAAGCAAATTATAATCCTCACAAATTTTGTGATGCTGACGGGCCAGAAAGGCCTCACTGAAATAGAAAGAAAGCAACCCACCTACAACAAGGAATGCCCGATGCAACTACTACCTCAGGTGATAGAAGAGTTGTCTTCTCACCCAATAATGTGAGAGCAGCTGAACATAAGAGAAACTGGACCCAAGTTATAAATATGCTATAGAAGTAATAACGCCAATTAATTTCAGACGGAAATGACCTATCCACATAAAAGAAAGTAGAGTGAAATGTAAGACTAAGAATTGTGCCTCAAGAGTAGTTCTTAAATCAGTCAAAAAAATTCAACTTTTGGACAGTAAATCGCAGACAAAATGGAACTGAATTGCAAATAAAAGTAATTTTTGAAACTGCCAGGAAACTAAATTTACTTGTGGGACCAACTTCTGATAACGGTTCACCATATTTTCCATCTTCAATTATTTATACAATCACCTTCACTATGAGTGGCAGGACAAATTTGGGCACACAACTTAATTTAGTTTCAGCTAGGTACATCTTCGTGATACATAGTTGAAATTCTATCATATGTTCCTTCTGTACTGATCCTAATTATTAATAACTATTAATAACTAAGAATGACCAATTAATAGTTAAGATCCCACTAGTTCACTCAATTCCCATGCCTGTGCAGTTTCTGTTTGGTGAACCTGCTTTACTTAGACTTTAGAGCATCACAGTTTTTACTCCCATAGCTGTCTCTTTCTGATTTTTCACATAATTCCCATTCAATCTGAGAATTATCAAGTACTAAACCATGGAAAAATGCACTGAATGAGTGAAAGAGCAAAAGGAAAAAACAATCATATTAGTATGCGCCAATTGTTATTTGATTATTTTAAAGTTTAACTTACTCAAAAAACTTATTTGGTCAGTGATAAGCTAAACCTGACAGCTAAATGCAACATTATCAACCACATAAACGATTATATTCAAAAGTAAAGCATGAACTAGAAATGTTTCCATATCTTAATAACAAAAGTAAGTTCTGTTTCTGCAGTGGCTCATTATTGTAAAGTCAACAAAGTCCACCCAAGTCAGTCACTTGTGCTTGCTGTCATATAGATGGCATACATGCAGAATTCAGGAATATCTCTCAAAATTAAAGTAGAATTTTTCAGCTTATTAAATTCTCACATTAAATAAGCATCTGTAAAAGATATCAAATACCTAAATGATCAATATTGCCACCATAAGCCTCGCGGCAAATGACTTCCTCAAAAGCAAATGCATCATCTCCAGGGACAGCGTACCAAGTCTTTGGCGAGCCAGTGTGAAGAAAATTCATGCTGTGAAGCTCATGATCTTCAACATGCCAAGCAAACCAGCTAAAAAGCATACCAATGTAGATCATGGGAGAAGTAACACCTGGAATATCGTCCGGCATGAAACGGGTAAGTGAGCCTGGTGAACGTGCAATGACTTGTAAGTTCCATGGACTGTTTGAGAGCTTCCAACCTGCAGTACCTTCCATCTCATTACTAGCATTTGAACTCTTACGCCCAGAACATCTTAAATTTCCATCCACTAACAATGTTGATGAAGAATTAGATGGCTTTGGTGCCTCCAAAGATGTATTTGGTTCATTTTGGGTAGAAGAACTTTTCATCTCATCATTAGAAGAATCCATTACGCCATCTATCACATTTTTATTGCAGTCAGAGCTCTCTTTACTCCTCTGGTAAAAATTCCTCTTCCTTCTCCTCCTATGAAAAAAGCGAACCTGGCCTTCCGGTTCTCCAAACCCAGACCCAGGAACGTCATTTGCATACTCCACGTATATAGCCTTCTCAGAAGCTGCCTTCCAAAACATTGCTTCTACAACTAACGGTGAAACCTCCTTAGTCATTCCCAATACGCTCCGTGCAAAAACCTTTGACTTAGACTCAAACTGTTCTAACGTATAAACCTCTCCGCTTTGCCATACTTGCTTATGAACCACTGATTGCGGACTTTGCACCGCCCACTTTGTTTTCTTCACACTCTGACCCAATTCTTGGTGCCTCGTAGTAAACACGGCCCGGACCTCGCCCTCACTATCACTATCCCCAGAACCAATTTTCAAAGAAGAACACAAACTTGAAGAATTTACATCAGAACCCAGTTCCGGGCACTTTAAAAGTGACTTATTTAAGTTACCAAACACGTATTTTTTTGAAGGTTTTGGCAATGGCGGGATAATCTTACAAATACCAAAAGCACTAGCTTTCTTCTCAATTTTCGATATATAGGCAATCGGGTCAGCAAACTCAGTGTCAGTTGGGCGAAACTCAGGCGCCAACGGCAACCCTTTTAGCCAATTGGGTATCTCAACATTACCCATTACAACCAAGATTGACAACCAATAACAATTGGATGGTATAAATGATATAGAGCACTCAATCACACACCATTGTCTTGTCTTCTTCGAATGATGGAGAAAAACACCAAAGAAAACATCAAAATGTCTCGAAAATTGAAACCCTAGATTGGGAATTTTTTGGTGAACTTGTAAAAGGGTTTGTTGTGATTCAATTCACATTAAACGTAGAAGAGTTGAGGGAAATAGCAGAAATGTAAGGGAAATTGAATAAAGAAATAAGCAACAAAACCTGAAACAGCGAGGGTACGTATATGTTTGACCTTCGAAAGCACGATAGAGAGAGGGGGGGGAGAGGGGATTGGGGGTATTGTCTAGGTTTTGAGCGACATTTTCCGCTCGGTGCAAGTTAGTATTCTCTGTAGACACACACCTAATTTACGCAGCAATGGTATAGCGCAATGCTAAGTTCAATCAGCTGTGTGGAGTGGACGATTTGTCGGTTTTTGTTTTTTGTAGGATTAGCGTGGGGTTTCGATTGAGGAAGCTGAGGTCATAGAGGGCGCAGGTTAGAATGAAGCGGCGCACTAGAAAGGGACGTTTAGGGTGTAATGTGTATAACAGGGTCATGTTATCCGGCAATGATCAAGATTCGGAAATTTTAATGGGATTCCAAAATTATTTTCCCAAAAAATCAATTGAAAATATTCAAAACTTATATTATTAGATCATTGGGTCTAACAGTTCTTATAAGATCGAAAAACTATTTAATAATGTCACGTTAGAATTATCCAAAGATAAATATCCAATGCAGCAGCAAGGCCGATACATTAATATCATGCATATATAGACTATAATATTATTAATTTATTTTCCTTTTAATTATTATTATTATTTTTATATATTTTCACGGAACTTGAAAAATAAGTGAAATTTGAAAAAATGATATTTAACCTCTAAATTAAGGGTTAATTAGGATCCCTTCCAAATCTTCTAATTAATGTTTTAGATGGGCACTTGCTCATTGCTATTCAATTAATGTAATACATGCTGATGATCTCCTTTGTCTGCTCATCATCAAAAAGACTCCAGCACACTAGTGAAACCGTCCTCACTCGCCTAGCTCCCTTCTCGCTCCCGCGCACTCCCTTAATTCACAAAGGCATATATAGCTAGCTCGGCTCCCGTACCAATCAAAATCATCTCCGGCATGCACGTCATCTTTCCCAGAATTATCACTCACAGTACTGTATCCCCCTCTTTCCACTCCGCTTAATTGACAATGCATGCATGCAATGGCACTAGGAACATCTCGGTTTGCAAATGCCACTTAATTTGTAAGCTAGCTCTATGCAGCAGTCTCGTGTTGCTAGCTATCGGCGGGCCTAAACTTAAAACACTGCATGCGCGTACGTGCATGCTAGAAAGATCGATCTTAATATATATTGCTATCAAAGCGATCGAGGTCCCCGATTAATATAAATTCTTCTAGCTTGGCAAACAATATATCGGCCATCTTTTAATAGCGAATAATAATCTTCGATCGAATCTATGCAGCCTCTTCAATTCTAACCATCATGCTAAGAAGAGATAATATAAAAAGAATGGATATGCATGTCTTGGAATAGTTAGCAAGTCTAAAACTAGCGGATTTGATCATCTTGAATGTCATGTGAGAGAGAGACCTACCATTACCAACTTCCGATCAAACAATATATCTCTCTACGCATCTCTGGTGCAGAGTGGGTAGGGAGACGAGTGATTAAAACAAATCCATGTTTACAAATTTTGTTGGCTGTTCGATCCATAGATCATCAATGGCCTACCTGGCCTATACAGGATGATCATGATTTCCTTCGTCATTGCTACTTACCATACGTCCTAATAAATTACAGAAATACGTGTGCGCTTGCTATATAGCTCATGGTATTGCATGCCTCCATGTTCAACAAACGAAACAAGCTAGCACACAGAAACTTAGCTATGAATAAATAAAATGCTAAATATATTAAAAATTTTATTATAAAAATCTTACAAATTAACTCCACCTGATTATATATTAGTAATAAATTCTCAACATATTCCTTATATTGACAAATATATTAGTAATATTAATATACATTAGTATATTAATTACTATATTATCACTAACATATAGTAATAGTATTATACCAATAATATTACTATATACTAATAGTATTAGTGTATTACTAATATTTATATATATTAATATATATATATAAGTATAAGATATTAGAGATTTAATATATATTAAAAACCGGAAAAATGGACCGAAAGTGATAAAATTGGAAGTATTGGTTTAAGAGGATAATCAATGCGGTATCGGTTCTTGAAGTTGAAAATACAAAATTAGTGTATATTGATTCGGTCTTAAAATTTATCCAAAATTAGACAAAACTGGATCGGTTACACAGTAGATAGAACGAAATAATATGAAATTAGATAAATTAATATATAAATTATTTCTAAACATCCCTTTAAGATTCATAGGTGTCAACTCTTTGACCACCGATCCTCTAAATGACTAGCGTGAGTGTATACACATATCATATGGTTATTAATTTAATTGAGATTCGCAACAACGAGACTTAGTCTAAAAAAAATTATTAGATATTATAAAAATAAATTTATAAATTTATATGATTTGATGTAGTATATTAGATTGTAAAACTATTTTTATTATAAAATAATCTAACGTATCATATAAAATCATGTCAGTTTATTAATTTATTTTTATGTGATCGCTTTATGAGTATGAATTCTTCTCTAAAAATACCGAACTCGTTTTTAATTTATTTGTTCATAAGTAGATGCTTAGTTTTTCATAGATACGGACGGTACCACACTCCTTCCTCTCACGGTCTCACCACATTTTAAGAAAAGAAGGCTCTGTTTTCATGACAATAAGCCAACTAACGTGTTTAAATTAACAAGAAACAACAAATTTTATTGTCCATGCATGTATTTCAGGGTAAAAGTCAGAATTTTTGTTATTTCTTTCCGCTTTATTTCTCTGATCGATTTGGACGGACAAAAAAGTGTATTTCTGTTGATAAAGTGTAAAAAGATTTTTGAGGATTGGTCCAATGTAGGAATGTATGGGGCAGGAAGGCAGGAACCATATCCACCAAAAACCAAGCCTAATAATGGGTACAATAACTAACCTTTACTGCTAGGAGGCCTTTTTTGTTTTTCATCCGGTCCGAAATTCGGAAATTTGGGTGAATTCAAGCGGTTTTTCGTTTGGATTGACCCGAGTAAGTAAGATGAAATCGGATCTAGTATAGACCCGTTCTGGAACCAATTACGTAACCAGATCTTTTTTTTTTTTTTTTTTAATTTTTTCAAGTTTTAAAACAAAAATTAGATTCTAAAGAGATTATCGAACTTATACTTTAATACATCATTTCATAATTATATTATTCTAATTACAAAATTTGGAGTTATTTTAAACTTTTTTTCTTTTTTGGATTCATATGCAAAAAAGAAAAAGATTGTTAGGCAATATTGTTCGATTAATTTTGGATTCCAGCAAGCTCTTTTGGCGTTAATTAGAGATGATAATTTCAAATAGTAGAGAACAAATTTAATTTATAGAGATTGTTCGATTAATATTGTTGAAGTACGTAGTTGATGTACTATCTAACTATATTAGATGATCGGTTTCAATTAATTAAAGGTCGAAAAAAAAGGATAAGATCATCATCCATGTTGGTGGAGAATACTGAACAATACGAACTTTATATATTTTAGATAAATTTATTTTGATCAAATTATTCTATTTTCAAATATATAGATACGACATACATACTCTCTTTTGATCCGAAAAATTCATCGTGCATAGAATGCAAGAGACAAGATCAACATTAATATAAAAATCATGCATGCTTGTTATATATGTACTACAATGATATTAATGGATGGAGAAGATCAACATTAATAAGATTTTGATATTATTGTGATGTATTATTATTTATTTTGTTCTTTGTAAATTGATGTTTTGAATTGTGATATAAATAACAATATAACATGTGGTATGCATGTATTGTGTGTGTTGATTTATTATTATTTATTTTTTATAAAAATATAAAAAACTAAAGGCCTAAAAAAAAATTATTGAATTGTTAAAAATATTTTAAAACAATATTTTTAAATTCTTAAAATATATTTTTAAGAAAATCTCAGTATTAAACATGATATCTGAATTTAAAAAATAAATACTATAAAAACATTTTTAAAAATTTTAAAAATATATTTAAAAGAAAAGTTAAAAAAAGTAATAAATCCGAATATCCAAGTTTCCATCTAGTTATGGCCTGTATTTTTTTCGAACTTATCCGGATAAATAACCGCCTGATTTTTAAAACCCCGATCCGGATTTCCAGCAGTTCTACACCCCTGTGACTTTTATCTGTGACAGAAGCCTTATTTATTGGACATTGCACGGCCGCGTCGGCGTCCACAGTATTGTAGACCCAACCTGGATAGGCAACAGTTTGAGCCGATAAATGTCGCACGCACTTCTGCAACTCTTGCTTTTTTGCCGCTCATCGCTCATGAATCATGATTGAGACAGCGAGCTTCGATGACCAAATGCATGTCAGCATGGATATGCCTACGCTTTGGTGGGCTTATGATCTGATCACAGTTTTGACTTAATACCCACCATTAATGACACTGTTGCTAAAACTACCTCTGCAATTCCTTGGTGTATTTTTTATGACTGCATATGATGTCAGTATTTATGCAAGTTTTAACATGTTTAGAGATAGTTTATTATTCTTTTGCATTTCGTACAACATCCTAAATTTACAGATCATCATTATGCTGGAAGTTGTTTTTATTATTACAGAACAAAGTTTAGATGTTTCTTATATTTGCCAGGTATTCATATGTAACTTTGATTAGTCATTTTGCAGATGTCCATGAGTGACATATGGTTTTCCTTGAATTGAGTCAAATGATCTCATAACCAGATGCCATGGAATGGGGCTCCGTGAACACTGCATTCAGAAAGTTAGCGAACACCTCTCTCTCACAAACACGCATACACAGACGTGCACACAAAGTATAGCAGGGGAACTAAAAGTAGTTTGATCTATAGTACATTTCCCAGAACCGAGCTCAGGTACAAACACAGATTGTATGAAAACCAATGAACAAAGCTCTACCAATGGGATACAGTTTTGCAGTACATATACCAGTTACATTGACAGTAAAAACAATTTTACTATAAAACAAAGGCGTAAACAAGAGAAACAAATTCAGGGTAATAAGTGGCATCTTAGTTAATAGGCAGAGGAGCACCATTCCACTCCTTCAGACAATCCAGCATAGGATCAATCAACTTCCCTGCGCACATTGCCGAGAATACCTTGTCTAATTCTTCACCTGGTGATCGGATTTTCTCACCAGTTAGCAAATCTGTTCCCAGCTCTTCTCTCACAAACTTGTATAATGGGTAGGACCTGCAGTTCCTAATCTGGTTTGGAATGGGCGCTTTTCCATTTTCAACTTCGATCCTCGCACTCTCTACTTCCTTGGGCAAAAGGGCCCTAAGCTCCTCCTCAAAGGCTCCGATCTTTTGGAAGATGGAAGTGTTCAAGTTCCTCTCTTTCTCGCCGTTGTTCAAGGCGTGCTCGACTAGGACTTGCCTTAGTTTCTGCATTAATGGATAGGTTGCGCTGCAGGGGTCGTCAGCGTAAGCAAAAACGTACTCTCGGTCGACAACTTTGAGCAAGTCCTTTTCACAGAATCTGGACGGGTGAAGCTCACCATTAGAGCCCATGGTAAGGACTCTCTTTGCCACTTGATTGACAGTGTTCTTGATGGTGTTCTTCAAGTTCTCCTCCAAATGCCTCAGATCAATGGCTTGGCATAACGCAACCAAGAAAGTAGATGACATGAGCTTCAATATGTCCACTGCCTCGGCAGTCTTTCTCGAGGAAATCAAACCCAGGGAGTTCACATCTTGGTTATGTTGCTCCGCACTTTGGACATGGTTGGTGACAGGATTGGCTAGGAACTGGAGTTCCGAGCAGTAAGATGCCATTGCAATTTCTGCGCCTTTGAACCCATAATCCAAGCTTGGATCGCGGCTTGCTGTGAGATTGGAAGGCAACCCGTTGTTGTAGAAGTCATTGACAAGCTCAGAAAATTGAGCAAAAATTAGTTTACCAATTGAAGCAATGGCTAGGCGCGTGTTATCCATAGAAACACCAATGGGGGTCCCTTGGAAATTCCCTCCATGCAGAGCCTTATTCCTCGAAACATCAATCAATGGGTTATCATTCACGGAGTTGATCTCTCGCTCAATCATTCTGGTTGACATTCTGATCACTTCAATTTGTGGTCCTAGCCATTGGGGAGAGGTTCGAAGGGCATAGCGGTCTTGTTTGGGTTTCTGGAGGGGGTCAATCTCATGCAACTTTTGAGCCGCTTTAACATAAGCACTTCCATCCAAAATGTGTTCCATTATAGCTGCTGCCTCTATCTGTCCAGGGTGGTGCTTCAATTTATGTGTCAAGTGGTCTGTGAACTCGGGTTTCCCTTGCATGACTTCTGCAAAAATTGCTGATAAGATTTCTGAAAGAACTGCGACTATGTTGGCCTCAAACAGAACCATGGAAGCTAAGCCAGATCCTACTGCAGTGCCATTCACAAGTGCCAGACCCTCTTTGGGTTGCAACTCAAAGAACCCGCCATCGATCCCGGCTAATTGAAAGGCCTTAGCGGCGTCCAGGGACTCTCCATTGGGTCCTACAGCCTTGGAGTTAGGCCTGCCTATCAAAAGACCGGCGATGTAAGACAGAGGAACCAGGTCGCCCGATGCACTGATTGTACCCCGGAGTGGTAAGCACGGGGTAACGTTATGGTTGATTAGCTTGGCTATGGCTTCCATCACCTCAAATCTGATGCCCGAGTAACCTTGGAGGAGGGTGTTGATCCTCACAAGCATCGCCGCCCTCGTCGCAGAGTGAGGTAATGTGTGGCAAGATTCAGTGCCATTGCCAAAGATTCCAGAGTTCAAGAATCTGGTACCACAAAGTTCCGTCGTAACATATTAGCAAAGATCTATTGGTAATTAAGAACATAATTATGATTCTCCACTATCTCATCTAATTAAATATTTCACAATAAATCAATAAAATAAGATAAGATTGAAAGCATAGATTAAGGATAAATAATGTTGTACTTTGCCAGAATTTTCTTGGAATGCACGTCAATATGTTCTCTTAAAATGATTCTGTTTAGATAGTAAAATGAAGTGACATGATTTTAAATAAAAATTAAATAAAATATTGTTAGAATATTATTTTAAGATTTAAAAAATTGAATTCTTTATTATATTTTTTATAAAAATTTATAAAAATTATAATAATAAGATGAGATTAGATAAAATCGTTTTTGTATCCCACACCATAATTCATGGTACTTGTCAACGCAGATAATTTTCCAACATAAAATAGAAAAACACTCGGATATATGAGAAAACTTCTTGTATAAGAGATGTGAGTGAGACATAAATAAATAAATTAAGAAATCCCACTTTCACAAATATGTTTGACTAGTTAGTTGGGTGGAGGATGACTTTTATAGCCAGAAATTAAATAATAATGATCGATGTTTCTGATGATCAATGAAAAGGGAATTCAATTAATGTGCCGATTTTCCAGTTTAGCCCCGGGTGGATCTAGCCACCAAAAACCTACAACAGCGGCCACTAAATTCTTTATACAATAAAGCTATATATATTATATAGGAGTTTGACTCTTTGCCCAGTCCAACCTCCCATACTTTTTTATTTTTTCCATCTTTGTTTCTTTCTATATCGAAATTGAAGTTAATTTCTGACCACAAAAGATAAATACGTACGAAAAGACAGAAAAATAAATATCAAATATTTAAAGTAGGATCTTTCACTTGAATATGTTTTAGGCCTCGTTTAATTTTTGAGATAGGGATGAGATTTTTTAAGATATATATAAATAATATTAAGATATATTGGGTATAGATAATATAAAATTGTGTTTGTTTATATAGATAAGATGAAATTAATTTAATTTTTTTTTAAGTATTTAAAGAAATTGCAATATTTTTTAATAGTTAAACCTTGAAAATTCAACCCTTTATATAGACCAAGTCATCGAAATAATCTCAAGTGTTACGTTTTCAATTTTTTTTTAATTAAAAAGGCTGTAATCTTGCTTTGGTGTGCTATCGTAACAATCTGGCCATAATATATGTGCCAGTACTTCCACGCCATCTCATATTATTGGAAGCACGATTGTGAATAAAAAAATAGCAAAAAATATATATAATAAATAAATAATAAAAGAAAAGAAACCAGGTTTAGTTTATTTTTAAAAAATTACTAAAAAAATGATATGATTTGTGTAATTATTTCAATTTGTAATTGTGATTTTTTATTTTTTTGTCATAATTATTATTGTGTATCGTTGTTCCTTATAAGTTAAAACATAGGACTATTTCGTAAGCTCCTAGCTCACACGATGTGACGCACTCGATGAATAATTGTCTACCAAATGAAGTCAAAGACTCAAAATTAACAGCTAATGGCATTTAAGCCTAATTTTAGTACTGTATTTTCATAATATCTCATTATTATTTATTATTTTATTATTATTTTTTACTTACTTTTTATTATTATTAATTACTATTTAATATTTTATCATTATTTTTTTATTTCTATTCATATAATACATGATAATACTCACTATCCAAATGTAATCTAAATATTGCAGCGATACATGTTTCTAAGTATATTTTTGGGCAATCAAATTAAATTGTATTTATAAGTATAGAGCCTAAGATTAACGAATATAGAAAGAAAATGAAAGAAGTTGAGCATGGGACTTTTCCACCTATATATAATATACGGTACGATTAATTCATGTATGTAAGAGGTAGATAATTAAGAAACCACCTACTTCCATTCATGAAAGCCTTGTGGCTGAACTATATAATATCCAAATTAACTAACATATATATATATATATAGATACAAGTTAGATTTAGAAAAATAATTAAAATTAATTACCTGATAAGCTCCTTCTGAAGGGCACCACCCTGCTTGGTCCTCCTATGAGAGGTTGCACCGAAACCGGTGGTGACACCATAGCTGTCGGTGCCGTTGTTGACGCTGTTCATGACCCAGTCGCTGCTGGCCTTGACGCCGGCTCGAGCTTCCTCGGAAAGCTCCACCTTGACCCCAGCGTCGTGGGTTGCAATAGCTGCTACCTGCGAAATGGTCAGGGTCTCCCCCCCTAGCCGGACCACCGGCTTCCGGTACTCCTCCACCATGCGCTTCACCTCATCAAGGTGACTGCCCGAAAGTGACTCCGCAGCCACGCCCCAGTTCAAAGGGTCGCTGTTTGTGCACAGGTTCGTCGCAGTACCGTTGCCATTGCACGCCATTGCTTCGATCTCGGATTGGGATTGGTTGGTGGGGGGAGAAAATGCAAAGGTAAAAACTTCTGATCAACTCGCTCTTAACTAAGATCTATCGGTGCATGTGAACCCAACAAGAAAGAGGAAAGAAAGGAAGGAGACAAAATGTGGGAGGAAATATTTCAGGTCGGAGAGAGTGAAAGTATTCCTCTGAGGGGATTTGGCCAAAACTGTGTTACGTATATATAGTGGGAATCGTCGGTTGTCACATTGAAGAGTGTTGGGTGGGTAAGCCGATGGGTTAGTTGAAGATTGCACTAGGCCGTCAGATTGTCCCGAATTCGGACGGGGAAGATGGAGACACGTGGTGAAGTTTCGGTCCACGACATAAACGAGGCCGGGTTTAACTCGTTGAGGAGAACAAGACGAGCGGGCGGGCGGGCGGGGTTGGTGAGTATGGGAGTAGGCATGTCCCTAAACAATAAGCAAAACGTCATTTCCTCAATTTCTCGTCCAACATGCAAGTTAAAATTCTTTTTATTCATTATTTACTATCTCTTATCTTATATTTTATGAAAAAATTATAAATATAAAATATAAAAGTAAATAGTGACTATGCATAAAATTCTTCATACGTTTATCAGCACACACGCACGTAGTCATGACCACTTAACGTATATTAATAATAATAATAATAATAATTATACTTACAGCTATGTACGTATGGATCATCACGTGGCACTTTTTCTGTAATTATTTTGTTTTTTTTTCTTTATAAAATATTCTTTCATTTTCTTAAATATTTGAGTAACATCATTATTTTAAAAAAAGAATAGATTTACGTGACTCTTTTATCATGATTAAATTTTTTTTTATTTTTTTAAAGATTAAAAATTGATAGATAATGCTACCTCATTGAATTATTATAGTGAGATAAAAATAAAATGAGAATTAAGGTGATATGTAGAATATTCTTTAAATTTTTTAACTATCATTTCAGCTTCCCAATCCGATTAAAATGAATGAATGAATATCAAACATAAAACTTAATTATTAATAGTAATAGTTCTGAAGGAGAAGTCAAATTACAAAATATAGTTTTGTATTCCCGATACAAAATGAGTGCAAAGCTTGATTTTATTTTATTTTCCCAAAAAACGCGATGATCCAAAACGTAATTTTTCTAGCTATTATATATATATATATATATATATAGATATATTTATTTATATTTATTCGAAGACAGGTATCATGGGACTTGTACACAAGTCACTAGAAACAGAACAGATTGACGAGTCGAATTGATACCCGTGTTGTAAGTGCCAAACCTTCACTATTGTTAATAGCATGTAACGCGACAAAGAGCAAAAAGCGAGATTCCTGAAAAATAAAAGTAAAATAGGGATACAGATAGTACTTTTACGAATGATTTAGATTTAGATATAAGTTGAGATGGTTTGTAAATAGTAGAATAAAAATTAAATTATTTATTTTATTTTGTATGAAAATTTAGACAAATTATTTTATGATTTAAAAAAAATTGAATTGTTTTTATATTTTATATAAAAATTTAAAAAAATTATAATAATGAAATGAGATGAGTTTTAAATACAAATGGAGCCTTAAGTCCAACGTTGTTCATGTGTTATAGCCCTAACACCTGCCCAATATATATGTTCTTCCAAATTAATGCTTCTCGATAATTTATGCTCGAGTTCCAGCAGCTTATAACTGTCAATGATACTTACCTTGTGAGGTTTGGAGTGAATAATAATATCGTTTTTGTGCATGGTTCGTTTATTACATTTTATCATATATTCTGAACATTAATATTAATATTGTAGATTGTCATGAGTCAAATACATCGCAGTACTTAACTATAAATTAGTCCAGTTTGAATTTAAACAAAATAAAACAAAAAACATTCCATATTATCGAGAAAAAATTGTTAATTAAACAAAAATAGTATATATTTTTATCTTCAATTTTGTCATTTTTAATAAGTAGTCGACATTATACATAATAAATCACTCTAAACATTTTCATTAATAAGTAGGACTAAAGATAGTAAATTTAAAATCGAGATTAACATTATTTAATACGAAATGGAGATTTGTCTATTTTATCAATAGTTTTTCTACAAATCAGTAACTATTCACATCATACATTTCACACCTATAGTTTTTTTATAGGGTATGAAATGATTTTTATTAGATATAAGGTGTGAGATGGTGAATAGTGACTGATGAAAAAAATTTTCTTTTATCAAATTATATATGCATATTGCATGGTAGCAATATGATTAATCCTGTTGAATAATTGAGGAATTTGACCGAGTACTTAAAAATCTAGTATAAACTTGTCTTTCATGTCATTATTTTTATTACATTCATACAAGTTGATTAGGAATTAAAAAGCATATCAGAAATGGGGAAAACAATGGGATAAAGAAAGCAATAAAAAAAAAATTTAATAAAAACATTGGGGTTGTTGAGCTTAGACAAGTCATGCCCACCACCAACCACCACTGCATTTCTTTGGGGTAGGTGACCCAACGAGATATAAACGAGATCTGACTACATATATACACGAATGCCTGCCCTCGAGATGGTCCAACTTCTCGTGATAGGTCAATAAATATAAAAAATCTATAACATTTTGGATAATGTATTTTTTGTTTTTTCAACATTTATTATTGTCGGTATTTTGTACGTGGAATAATACCCATCTCTAATTCCCAAAGGAGGAATTTCGGCTCCCACAGCGTAGATCTGGTACGTACTAATTATTATTTGATCAGAAATAAGGAAACAAAAAATTAATTACATTAAAACCTATTTATTATTTTCCATTTGAGAATTCATTAAACTCTCGTGGGAGAGAGGGGGACGGGTTGATCAACAAAGCCACCAACAAAAGAGTACTTTAAGATAAAATTTATTAAGATTGCGTTTGTATGTTGATCTGAGTTGAGTTGAGTTGAATTGATAAAATATTGTTAGAATATTAAATTTTAATAATATTATTATTTTAGAATTTGAAAAAAGTTGAATTGTTTATTATATTTTCTATTAGGATTTGAAAAAGTTGTAATTATGAGTTGAAGTGAATTGTGGTTCCAAACGAAGCCTAAATTTTTTTTTTAAAAAAAATAGAAGTTTAAGAGAAGAAAAATACTCTAGCCACAAATAAATTTATAAAATGATATGAGTTGATGCGGTATGTTAAATTGTAAAACTACTTCTATTGTAAAGTATATCTAATATATTACATTAAATTATGTTAATTTGAAAATTTATTTTTATAAAATTTTAATGTGGTTGTAACAGTTCTTTTAAGAGAAAGGAACTTTAGAAGTATGAAAATATCGAAGACGTGCGATTCAATATTGTCCAATGACTACCGAAAGCAAAATTCCACTATCATTGTAGTAATCGATTTTTCTTCCTGTGTTTGGTGTTGAATATTCTTCTTCACCCACCAAACTATATATATGTAAGAACAAGCCACTTTAAAAATTGATTTAGTCCTACAATTAAATCAATTTAGTTTAATTGTATTGATCTTTTCACCCACCAAAACATTTTTATATATATATATATATTTTTTTTTTTCTTGGGTATTATCCTTAATTAAAGTTAGAATATGTAGGTAGCCAATTAAAGAAACAATAACATACAATTTAGTTTAATATATATATATATATATATATATATATATATATATATATACACGCCTCATGATGAACTCTACCTACTATCACATACAATCATGTTTTTCTTCTGTATAATTTTAATTAATTTCCTGTGTTCGATCGGGTTGTTTTGGCACTTTCTTAATTTATCTGGATATATAGTCTTTGAAATTTGGAAGAATACATATATATATATCGAATAAGTTAATTATATCAAGAGAAAAGAACACAAGAGGTCGATCGAAGTTTGACCACCGGCCTGTAATGACGGTTTTGTATGTACATTAATTAGTCGTTTGGTCATGACGTACAGGTTCAAGATGTCAAAATTTGTCATCATTATTTTATCTTCATTAATTAATTAATCCTTGCAAGTTGGTATTTAACTATATATTATTCGCTAGCTAGCTTTTGTTCTGATCAATTATATTGGGACACGTACGTCAAAAAGCATTAAACTATATCTCCACTAATTAATGATCCATTTGATCTGATCATGACGCTAATTCTGATCTGGCCACAAAAATATATATCGACAACTTTTTCATATGAATGGGATATATATTGTTTTAATTGTTTTGGTCTTATAAATTTATCACTGTCGAAAATGCATATATATATCGGCGTAATTTACATTGTCTTTCAAATAGAATTTTTCTTCGTCCTAGTCAATGGCTTTTTTTTTTGGGAGCTTAAATACGGTAAAAAAATTCTTAGACTACATTTGAATGTTAAACTGAATTGAATTGATATGATAAAATATTGTTAGAATATTATTTTTTAATATTATTATTATTATTTTAAAATTTGAAAACGTTTAATTGTTTATTATAATTTATATTAAAATTTAAAAAAATTTATAATAATAAGTTGAGATAGATTTTAGAACCAAACGAAACTATCAGTGTATATATAATTATTAGTCGAAATAAATTAAGAGAAAGCAGCTGCATATATGCATGCATGCTAGTACTGGACCTTAAAAAATACTTGATGTTCGATTATCGGTGGTAACACATCATGATACGTTCAAGCACACATGCATGCACCTTAATTTATACAACCTTATTATATATGTAATTACAAAAAACGATAAGGGAAACTAATTGCAACGTCGGCGTATTAATTAGTTTGGGAGGTCCAAGTTTGGCGTTGACTTCATAGTAAAAGCATGCATATATAAGAATGTTGTGTATATATATATATATATTATATTAATGATCAGGGATCGACAGGTAGATCAATATATATATACTAGTAAAGGGCAAACACGTGCATTGCACGTGTGCCCAATTGTGAAAATATAAAAAATATTTTTAAAAATAACTTTTATGAAATCTAAAAATATGTAATAATAAAAAATAGGTTAATATATATAATTATAAAATGTAACAGTTTTGGTTATATTTTAAGATTCTCATTAAAGAAATATAAAATCTATTTCTAAAGTATAAAGAAATATAATCTAATTAATAATATATGCTTATTATTTAAAATTAAATTGACTAATATAATATCACACTATTTAGAATTAAAAATTTAAATAAATATATAACAAATATTTACTAATTTTGATTAATAATCACAATTTCACATACTTGCAAAATGCTTTAAACAAATAGATGCATAAGATATTATACAATACAGACAATAGCATTTATTTGTATGGATAGTAATAAAACATACCTAGAAATAGGAAGCAATAAAAGATCAGTATAAATAGAGTAGAACAACAACCAGAAGATTGAGCAACAGCAAGATAAGCATAGAGGTAGCAATTCTGTTGCAAAAAAATATATTATAAAAAATAACTTAATCATTTTAACAATATATTATTGTGTCTTAAATAAAGCTATATTAACATATTAAAGTGTAAGTTGGTCATAATTTTTTATTCAAATTTTAATAACAAATGTCATATTATGTAAACAAAATTGACTATATATTTACAATAAATTTTTCCCGATTGGAAATAAAATTTATAGAATATTGAAAGTGGTTTTTTTACAAATTTATTTTTATTAATAATTTTAATATAATTTATTACCAATTTAAAATTAAATCCTAATTCAATTTAATGTAGACAAATAAATTTGAACCTAAAACGGAACCATTTTGCACAAAAATAAAACCATACCTTGACAGCTTCTCATATCTCTCTCAAAAACTTTTCTCTCCCCAGTCATCTTCCTCCTCTCGTCTCTTAGGCCTCCTCTCCGCTCGAGATCTCCAACCGTCGCTCGCCATCCCAAGAACCGGAGATCCTCCCCTCCTCTCCCCGGAATACAAGTCTCTTTATACGGCTATAGATGCTATTTCTATTACCTCTCTTTCTCTCTTTATATCTCTATTATAGAAGATTGTTCTTTTTTTTTCTTTTTTTTTAATGTTTTGGTTGCTTTATTGGGGTTTTTTTGTTTTCTTTTTGTTTTCTACATACAGATCCGAGTAAATTTTTTTTTAATTTTTATTTCTCCATACATCTACAAATCTTTAGATCTGAGCCAACCTTCAAGTTTTTCTCATAATTTTTTTTCCTGTTAATTTCTTTGTTCCTACAGATCCGAGTCAATCTTTACTTTTTTTTGAAGCTGGGTTTTTTTTTTCCTGTATAGATCTGGATAGATATTCATGTTTCAAGAGATCGTGTTCATATCTCATAGTGTTCTTTTTTTTTCTTTACTTTTTCCATTCCCTGTAATGATTTTTCGCTTTTCTTTTCTTTGTTCTTTCATATTTTGCTTATTTTTTTTTTTCTTCCATCGTGCATTTGTAAATAAATGAACATATGTTTTTCATTTCCTACAGATTTGAGTTGGGGTGTATAATTTTTCTAAAGTGAATTTATTTGTTCATTGTTAATTTTTTTTGGCTTTCGTTTTTCTTGTTTGTTCTTTTTCGTATATCTTGCATGTGTAGGTAAATGAACACATGTTTATCATTTCCCACAGATATGAGGAGATGTATATTTTTTCTAAAATGGGTTTATTTTTTAACACATCTTCATATATCTGAAGAAATCGTGTTCAGATATGGTTCTTGTTTTGTCTTTGTTTTATTTGTTTTTTTTTTTTTTTTTGCTTAGATTTTAACAGATTCTCATATCTTTGAAAATATGTTCAAATTTAACTTTTTTTTTTTTTTGCATGTCGATATATTTTTATCTGTGTTTGTTTTTTTTATTTGTTTTTTCTTGTATTGTAAATTTGTATATACAAGAATAGATATAGTCCATTTCTATTGTTTTTTTTTTTTTTTGTGCAGACAAATTTATTACATTCTTTATTATCTGGAATAGAAATTCTAATATGTTTTAGGTCCAAGATGTAATATGTGGACATTTATTTCTTTGTGACATGTTGAAATTATGTAGAACATGCGCACCTTTTAAAGTTGTTTTTTTTTAGGGTCTTGTAAATCTGTGGGTGGGTTATTTATTATTACACTTGTCATTATCTGCAATATGGATTTTGAGATGTCTGAATAAATTAAAAATTTTCAGATCTGTGTAGAACAAACATTTCTTCAAACATCTCAGAACATATACATTTATTTATTAGACTTTTTGTTATCTGAAATCAAATTTTTGAGATGTGTAAATAAATCTGTGTTTTTTCAGAGTCATATAGAACGTAGATATGTTTCAGACTTATCTATGTACACTTGTACATAGATATGTTTCAGATCTATTTACACTTGTTATTACACTTGGATTATTTTTTTCACATGGTTTTTTTTTTTATATATATGCATGTGTATGTACTATTCCATATAAACTTAGCAAAGTTCGTATTTAAGTTTAAATATGGAAGCATAGAGAAGTCCGTATTCCATCAAAAGATGTAGACAAATATTTTTGTTAGGTGTATGTTTTTCTGTAAATGCACTTTTTTTTTTTTTTTGCAAGTGGTTTTATTTTGTTTGAGCAATATGTGTCCTATATAATCTGCGATGTTTATTTTTCTATAAATTTGAACAGATCTTCACATGTTTGATCTTGCCTTGTTTGTTTTTTCATCTATGTTTACATGTTTGATCTTGCTTTGTTTGTTTTTTCATCTATTGTGAATCTATATATTAATGAATAGATGTTAATTTCTGTTGGTTCCATTTGGTTAGAACATGTTTGTTCTTACGTAAGAGCATCTTTGTTAGTCATATTTTTTTCTATTTATTTCTTTGCACAACTCTAAATACTATGTGGATCTGTTCATTTATTTTTTCGAACTCTAAATTTTTCTCTAACACGTATATGTATGAATGTATGGAAAGTATTGGAGGCAATAAATTCAGAAATATCAAAGCCATAAATGTCTAACAATTCTATTAACAGAAGCATATTTAATTTAACATAAAAGCAAACAAAAACATACTTAATATATTCTGAAATTCACAGATGAAATGGTGGAGTGGACGAAATATAGAACTCAGAAAGCAGCAGTTAGATTTGTGATTTTATCAGATTGCAAATAGCAATAAAAAGTAAAACATCACAATTGTTTTTATACTGAAGCATAGGCGGTGAAAGCGATGTAAAAGAACAAAGCAAACAATCTGATAGGAAATGATGAAGCGGTGGGAAAATATAAAAAGGGAAAAATTTATAACAAGCGGCTAAATCAGTAGAGATAACCAAAATAAAGTAGGAGAAAAAAATTCTAAGACCATAAAGAAATGTAAAAAAAATTCAGAATCTGATAAAGACAACGAAAAAGCAAGCGGCAGAAGCGGTGCGAAACATGGTAAACATGATAGACGGATCTAGAATATGACAAACACGTAGAGAAAAGAAATGGAAAAATAGATCGAAAACAGGAGAACAAAAATTCGTCCAAAAAGAAGACGGTTAAAGCGGTAGATAAGACAAATAAAAAATGTAAAATAATATTAAAATGTTGTAATATGAATATTGTGAAGGCGGTGGAAAAGTAGAAACCCGTAGATAATGAAGGAGAATTCCATAAAGATGTGGAAAATGAGAGCAAAAAGAAAGTACGAAACCGTAAATTCATTAAACGAGAAAAAGACAGATCAAGGGATATAAAGGAAAAATAAATGTAAATGGAGGGGTAAAAAGGAAAAAAATAATAAACCAAGAGATCAAGAGATACAAAGGGAAAATAAATGTAAAAGGTGGGATAGAAAAGGAAAAATAATAAACCAAGAGCTGATGCGTATTGGCACTTATAGTAGGGAACAAAACACAAAAGAATGGGTAAAAATGGCAAAAAATTTAAAATAAAGGACACAACAGGAAGATCACCAAAAAAGCAGGGGTAATAAGGGTGAAAAAAATAAAAGAAAGGACATAGACGAGAACAAATATAAAAAGCAGGGATAAAAATGGAAAAAAATAAACCAAGAGATGGGACACAAAGGGAAAACAAATATAAAAGGAGGGGCAGAAATGGAAAAAATAATGAACCAAGAGCTGCCTGCTTATTGACGTTTATTATATATAAGATATATATACTAGTAAACGGCAAACATGTGCATTGCATGTGTGCCCAATTGCAAAAATATGAAAAATATTTTTAAAAATAAGAAATTCCTGTAAAAATATGTAATAATAAAAAATAGATCAATATATATAATTATGAAATGTAATAGTTTTGTCTATATTGTAAGATTTTTTCATTGATCATAAAAAATCACATATATTATGTGCAGAATATCCATGACTATAACATAGTAATTTCCACAAACACATTTACAGCTACACAATTTTCTATTACAAATCTGAAAGCGACTATTGGAGTTGATGCGCTATCATCATATGTTTCTAAATAAACTTGATATCTAAAAATAGTAAATAAATTATTATTTATTGATATTAACAATTAATATATTCTAATTATAATGTAAAAAATTTTAACTCCAGAATATGAGAAAAAATGTTTACCTTAATTGTGAAGTCTCTATTTTTTTCAACTATAACATAAAGCATTCTCATTTTTCCCACATTCAGTTGTTTTTACATGAAATAAGAACAAAAACATGAAAAATATGTAATATTCTAAAAATATTACATGAAAATTTTTTAGCTTCAGTTGCAAAAATTTTCATCTTTTTTTTTTCTTGTAAAAACTTGCTAGTTACAAAAACATGAAAAAACTGACTAGTTGTAAAAACATGAAAAATGTTCTAAAAATATAAATTTCTCTCTCTTTTTTTTTTTTTTTTTTTTTAAACTTCAAAAATACAAATTTCTTGTAAAAACATGTAATAAGAGAAAACGGAATAAAAAATATAGTTCTGAAATGTAATAAATGCTAGCATCCGAAAAATTTATATATATGATAGTGATCTTACTTGGCTACCTGCCAAGCCATAATGAATCAAAAAATAAGAATTTAAATCCATACAAATTCTCGAATTTAGCTATGAATAGATAAATTTTCATCTATATTTTAAGATGAAACTCACGGCATTCATGCTCGTTTTCTTCTACAAGCAAGTTTGTTTCCGTTGGGATAAACAACAACACTTTACATTTGCATGTTACTTTCACGTTTAAAATTCCTAAACCTGTTCTACGTCTACAACACTGAGCATGCATGTCCCAAAGTGTTCAGGAAACAAACACAATAGCAAACTTGCCACCGCCTATATGTTTCGGTAAAAACAACTCGTTCACGCCTCCTTCCTCATTCGATGTGTTCCCCACAACCCAATGGCCAGCAAGACCACCACATAAGTGTTCGCTTAGCCACGGCAAGGCAATCATCACCGCTTCCTTCCTCTTGCCTTCAAGGTATTGCCGTTGCTGCCGCTTCAACATAGCCACCATGCCAACCGCAGTAGTTCAGTTTCTCCACACTGTCCGAAACCCAGCCTAACGTCTCCACCCACACATGTACCCAAACAGTCATGTTTTCAGGTCTCAAGTTTAGCTAAATTCATGTCACAACCAAAAGAAAGTGCATCAAATATCTTGTTTATTTTTTGATCAAGTTTAGCTAAATTCGTGTCATAACCAGAAGAAAGTGTATCAAATGACTTGTTTATTTTTGGATTATAAACACGTGGGGAACCATACATCTGGAAGACCATCCGTGAAAGCAGACCTAATTGGAAAACGACCAAGATCAATAGACAAAACATGATCATGAGGCCTAAACCCGAACCCAATGCAACTTGAAGATCAGACCAAAACTTTATCTTTTTTTTTAAGGATGCTTATCTATAATTTTATTGAATAACCCTCACATGAGTTGAAGGAATATCGTAATAACACTTTCAGCCATATTGATGAAAACTCAAGTACAAGGTGCTATAAACAAAAACCAAAGTCATAAATTATAATTCTATATATACATAGTGACCATTGAACAAGAAAATTGTTATGCCAATGTAGTCAGATCTTGTCCCAATATTCCTTTATTGTCCATTGAACTCCTTATAAGATCAAACCAAACTCACAGTGCTAATGTCCATATACTGATAAGAGTAATCTTCATGACTTAAAAAAATGAATAGTTTTAGCTAAATTGAATTATTGTTGATTCAATCTGTACTGTACAACATGCAAGAATCAAGGTGGTCAAGCAGAGATTGCGGTGAAAATTGAATACCAGAGCTAGCCGATCCATCCAGTTTTTCATAGTGGTCTAAAACGTCTTCTGAAAATGTACATGTGCATGCTTTATTCAAAGCCTTGGCGTTCCCTTAAGGAGGAGGAAACTAAAGACTGATTGACCCCCGCACCACTGTAAGCCACCGGCCAGCCATGTCTCTTCTACCCCGTGCCGCCAAGCATGCAGGAAAAAAACCTGACCGCCGTAGCCTAGCCGTGAGCTCACGTTGAGCCGCCGCTGGCCATCACCGAGAGGCCTCTGTTTTAACTCCACAAAACAGAGTATCATTGGAGGGCACCGTGAGCCACAACTCAGTCAACCCAGTTGCTGCCCTTACCGGAGGCACCTTAGTGAGCCTCCACTGCTCAGACCCATCACCGTGAGTCTCACTCACCAACTCGAGTAGCCCCACCGTCAACCACCAAAACGGTACATGCGAAGCCTCTAAGCACGGCAACACCATGCTCATCACTCTTTTGTGGTGGTGTTAAATTGCTTCATGCAAAACATAATATAACAATTGGAAAACACGATATTCAGCCGTCACTCTCTCTTTATCTCTGTGTTCAGCTGTCGGATCAGCCACCTCCCACTCACCCTGCTCCTTTGCAACTCTCTACCTCACGATGAGCTTCCGTTGCACGGCCCTAGGTCTCTCTTTGTGGTGATGTTAGGTTGCTTAATGCAGAACATAGGATAACAATTGGAAAATAAATCTGATTTTATACTCAAAATAAGTCGGTTCAAGCGGCGATGAAAAAAATAACATTTGGAAAAGAATTTGGTAGAAGGATAAGAACTGGAAAAGAATACGGCAGAACCAAAATCCAGAACATATGAGAACTAAGGACAGAGTAGAAAAATGAATAGAAAACGGAGGCGGTGGGAAACGGGGGAAAAATAAATCTAGAATCTTATAAGATGAAAAAAAAAAAGGAATTCGAGGAGCCGGTGGAAAACGGGAGAAGAAAAATTCAGAATCTGATAAGATGAAAACACAGGAATTCGAGAAGAACAAAAGTAAAGATAAAAATGACAAAATTTGGTTCAAGCGGCGATAAAAAGAATAACCATCTCGAAAAGAATTTGGCAGAAAGATAAGAACTGTAAAAGAATACAGCAGAACCAAAATCCAGAACATAGAAGAACTGAGGATAGAGCAGAAAAATGAATAGAAAAGGGAGGTGGTGGGAAACGGAGGAAAAATAAATCTTGAATTTGATAATAATAAAAAAAACAAAAAACAAAGAAAGGAATTCGAGAAGGCGGTGGAAAACGGGAGAGAAAAATTTAGAATCTGATAAAATGAAAACACAGGAATCTAAGAAGAACAAAAGTAAGGACAAACCTGAAAAAATCGTAAATAGAGTAAGAATGTCAAGGGGGATAGAAATGGAAAAAAATACCAAATGAAGGACAAAAAATTGAAAATAAAAGATGGACGACACCTCCTTGCTTATTAACGCGATATATATATACACGTACGAGAATAACAATCATATGATATGCAATGTTGGCGGCCGGCTGGTTACAACGCATGCATGCATGCCAACCTAGCTAGCTAACTACTACTAGGGTGAAAACATTGCACTTTCACGAGGCCCTCGTCCACATTACATAATGCCTACCACCTCCAAACATGGGCGGCGCACGTACCTACTTATCACTAATCTAACCAGCAGTCCTCCTCAATTTTCACACACACACACATATATATATATATATATATATATAATATATGAAAAATGTCAGTAGGGTGTCTCAAAATTATAGATCAATTTTTTTAATTTTTTATTTAATGATTAAAAAATTGATTATTAATAAAATTATATATTTTTTTTCTTAATAATTAAGGATATTAAAAAATTGTTGAGAAAAAATAGACTAGCTTTACGCCTAGCGGTAACCACTGGGTAGCACTATCCATAATATATATAACGACCCTACCTTATTCTCTCTCTCTCTCTATTCAGACTTGACTCGTAAAAAAAAAAAAATTTCACCCATGACAATAGATACTTACTCGATTAGTAAACGACGCGTATACGAATAAACTGAACAAAGGCTCATTAAAATCTGTTCATTTAAGCTCGAATCCATTCGTTAGATTAACTCGATTAAAATTTATTTATACATTAATAACCGTGTGTGTATGTATATATATATATATATATATATATATATATATATTGGTTAATAACATAAACATAACAGCTTTTATAATTAAATATATAATGTGTAACTTAATTATTTGTACCTATATATTGAATATATACTTTATAGCTATTTCGTAATTTGTACAATAAGTAATGAGTAAAATCTCGTGATCGGATTCGAACTCAAATTTTTTGAATCAAACACAACTTGGCAATGTAAAGAACGGCTCAACTCGACTTGATTACAGCCGTGGTGGTCCATGCAATAAATTCTGGGGCCAGCTCCTCCAACAGCTTGTCAGGACGTCCACTTTGTACAGGTCACGATCATGATCATCGATCTCCAGCTGGGGCCTGGCCCCCCTTCTAATTCACTTGTTGCACCAGACAGTTTTAATACTATGTCGTGTTTAATTTCATCATTTCATTTATCAACGTAATCCCGTTTGAGAATATTTAGTTTCAAACCTTATTAATTAATTTAAGATATGAAAAATATTCTAATCACAAAAGAATTACACAAAAACAATATCATATATTGATGTGGTTTGATGTAATTCGTCAGATTATAAAATTATTTTTATTGTAAAGTTAATCTAATGAATCAGATAAAATCACATCAATTTATAAGATTATTTTTATATAATTCGTTTGTAGATGTAACAGTACTCTTTGGTCAAATAGTTAGCTGACTTTTTATTATACGGAACAAAAACAAATCCACAACGTGTAACGCAGATCACGTATAATTAAGAGGTAGCGGAAGCATCATTATATATAGTCATGCATGGATGCGATAAATCTAATTAATTAAACACGTTAACAAGGTTTTGACTGAATTTAGGGATGATGTATAGGACTCTGCTCAATCTCTCAACTGAAGCCCAACCCAAGCATAATTCAGTTGGGCTGGTGTTGTTATTATTATTAGTTTCATGGCTTGTTGGGCTGGTATTGTTATTGAATGCAAAAAATAATAAAATAATAATAAATAAATAAATAATAAATTGAAGTCTAAAGCTGTATTTGGTTGTTGTAGTGAACTCAACTCATTCTAAACTAATTATTGATAAAAAAATTTAAACTCATATCAACCTACTTCATAATATTAAAACATATATCTCAAACCTATTGACATTCGAACATATATCAATAGGACCTATACAATATTACTATTTATAGATTAATTTAAATCATTTGAAATTACCTCGGTAGAGTCTAAATACTCTCATTTCGAGAGTGCGAAGTCTAGGACATCGAGGTTTATTTGGATTTCTAAGGTGATTATGAGTTGAAGTTGTTGAAGTTTTAGACCTACTTTTCTCTAAAAGAAAATTTCTCGTTTGTTTTTAGAAAACTTCTCAACTCATCTCATCTAATCATTACATATTTTTTAAATTCTCATATAAAATAAAATAAACAATTTAACTTTTTCAAATTTTAAAATAAAAATAATATTAAAAATATATATTTTAATAATATTTTATTTTATTTTTAATTTTAATCTAATCTCATCTCATCTAAAAAAAAAAACTAGGCCTAAAAAGTGGGGAGGGAATGCTCAGTTAGTTATTTCATCGAGGCGACGAGGGCTATACCTTGCCCTCGCTGCCTGCCACTGGGCCTAATAAATTTGGGCCAAGATCTATTATACATTATTTTTTGGGCTGCCACGAATTTCCCACATGCATCGCCAAAGGCCTAACAGATCCACCAAGTTGATACTAAAACCGAATGCCACGACCCATGAGAAGGCCATCTCACAAGTGGACGTGAATTTTAATTCTGTTTAGGTAGAAGTTGGATTGCATATTACATTCTCTATCTCATATTCATTACATAATATTTATGCAATATTATCCATCCATTATTTTTTAATTTTAAAAATAAAAACACAGTCACATCAATACAATAAGATAAAAATGCAGTATATAATAATTTTTTCTTATATTAGAAAAAATTATCACATTACGAATAATACTATTTAAAAGATTTTATACTGCACACCATTCACATGGCATAATTTGATTTGTAAGATTCAAATTTTAAAATTTATTTTCAAAATCAAATCATTTAATATAGATAATACGTGGTGTAAATATATTCAAATATTACTATTCAAGTAGGTTGATATTATCTAGATTCTAGACCATTAAACTTTCACCAAATTTGAAAATTTCATATGAAATGTCAAATGATCTAGTTATGCATTGAACTCTTAAGAAACTAGACTATTCAAGTCTAAATACTTTTTTTCTTTTTTTTACTTTTATATATTTTTTTAATTGACTTGGTTTGAGTTAGGTGTGAAATGCTCGCTAGAAAAAACTAATAAATAAATAAATAAGAAACGTATATAATAGTTTCGTCATTGACAACGTTTACAAAGAAGAAACACGTACACGTAGATTTAGCCGTTCGTTGGACGACCGTTGAATTTCATATGCAAAAATCATCATTCATTAGTTAGCTTGAACGGAACAACTCGGGAGACAAAGACAGGGGAGATCTAACTCATAAGAATGACAGGTTTAATGAGAGAGAAGGAGATAAGGCAATTCGTTAATTACAAAACCAGTCGATAGAGAATATCGAAGTAATTAACACGTATAAGCAATTATTCTCACCTCGAATAATAAGATTAAAAAAACAGAGAGGTTATTAAACTCATAGAAATTTGTCTATATATGTTGGTACAGTCTGTGCTCTTCAGGCTTTATCTACGTTACGTGTCATTTCCATTTCCCACCGCAAGAAGCTCTTGTTTGAATTGAAAGACCTTCGAAACAACGTTACATCTTATTATTATTGTTATTTTTTTAAACTTTTACATAAAATATAATAGATAATTTAATTTTTTTAAATTTTAAAATAAAAATAATATTTTATTTAATTTTTAAATTTTATCTCATCTAATCTCATATTAACTTAGTATGTCTATCAATATACCTCTTACTTATATTTAAAGCGTGAAAGCAATTTTTTTTTTCAATATAAATATATTTGCGCTTGCTTTTGAAAACAATGGCAACTAGTCCTTGCTTCTATTCCAAGACTTTCCACCGAATTACGATTACTTTAGAAAGTGCAATTCGCAAATTCATCCAAAGGTGCCAAGTGGATCAAAATCTCAATGTCAAGACTAGTATCAAAATTAATAAATCGATTAAGACATTGCGATTAATTTTTTCCAATTTAAATTTCTTGTTCCTATCATATCCCATCCAATTACTTTGATACTTTTTATACTGATTTGATGTTATATTTTAATTTTACAAATGATTTGCTCGATTTTATTGTCGAGGAAAAGATCTTAGAAATAATCTAAAAATGTTATGGAAAAAATTGATGAAATTTGTATAGTGAGGTGAGAATTTTTTGTTTTAAATGTAAGTTTAAAATATTATTTTTTAATATTATTATTGTTTTGAGATTTGAAAAAATTTAATTGTTTATTATATTTTTATGAGAATTTGAAAATATTGTAATGATGAGATAAGATGAAATGAGATAAGAATTTTGTGTCTCATCTCACTTGCCAAACCTACAATCATCTCTATCTATAAAGAAGAGATTTTTTACAACGGTTGAATAGGGATTATGTCACTTAAAAAAGTTAAAGTCGAAAGAAATGTACGTAAAATGAGGTAGAATATAGGGGTGACAATATGTGAAACGACCCGTTAATCCAATACGAACACAATACGATAATAATAGGTTTGAGTTTAGTCTTAACGGGTTCGATGCAAAATGGATTGATTCATTAAGACACCCTTATTTAACAGGTTGATAACATGTCAACCTGTTTTGACCTGTTAAGAAAGTTAAAGTTATAATTATATCCTTATACCTAAAAGTAAAATTATTGAAATTTTAATTTCGATATTTTTATTGTTTGGATTGTAATTTTGGACTTATAGTTAGTTTTATATTTTTTATAGATATTATAATTTTAATATTTATATAAAATTATACTAAACTTAATCAGATCAAACGGATTAATTTCGAGTATGTTCAACTCATTTACATAAACGAATTGAAACGATCGGCTCGAGTCTATTTCGTAGTATTCACTAACGGATTGACATAACATAATCAATTATGTTAATAGGTCGTGTTAATGTTTAAAATTTTGAAACGTTAAGTTTAACATATTGTGTTCAAATTGATCCATATATTATAATATATATATCTTGATACGGCACCAGCCAACACGATTTGCTACCTAATAAATTATTCGACTAGGATGTTATGTGACGGACCACATATTCCAGCACTCTTTTCCAAAGCATTTAAAACAATGGCTTTCTAGTAATGTCAGCTGGGATACCGAACTTGGGAGAAAACAGCTCGCAGTTGTTTCTGAGTTGTTCAGAAAACGTCTATTTTTTGGCGGTTTTATTGGGATTTTATTTGTTACGTTTCCTTGTATAATCTTTATCCAGTTTTCTTGTTGCACATATTCTTTTTTTTTATCTCTCAAGAAACTCACGTACTTCATTCGTTCTTGATTTTTCTACCTACATCCTATCAGTCTCCGTAGTTCCTTGGATTTTCGGGAAATGGGGTTTCTCAGCACTTTCTTGGGAATTATTGGTTTCGGTCTTGGGATTCCTATTGGGCTCTTGGTGGGGTTCTTCCTCTTCATCTACTCTGAAGCCAAAGATGTGGAGGTAATATCTTTTACAGCTAAATGGTTTTTCCTATATAAAGAGTATAGCATTAAACCATGGTCTAAGAATCTGTTGCAAGTTTGCAATAACACTGGACAGAAATCTCCTTGCTTTTTTACTTTTTTTTCATGAAGTTTACTGAGCCCGGTTTCTCTGTTTTACATCTTTTTGGATCAATCTAATTGAAAATCTCTGGACTTATAAATTACCAAGCTTGTGTTAGTTGTTTGCTTTGTTTGAATACTATTTCGATGGATGATGGATATCTAAATTTCCAAAAATTACGAATGTAATTCTAATTTTATCTCCTCTCAAAATGAGTGTTGTCTTCCTGTTCATTCAGCTCATGTCGTGAAATAGTTCGGTGGGAACCTTATAAATTGGCGTCATTATTATTTCGGAACTTTTGTTGAGGGCATTGAATTATCAGGGTTATATATATGCGATGTTTTCATCTTATATTTTGTAATGATCGTTCGTTTCCTGGTTTCTTTAGTCTGTTGTTTTTCTGCAAAATAATTACACTGATCATATTTTGTTCAAACCTGACTGAGATCACCATTCATTTCATGGTTTTTTCTTGACTTTTTAGTCCTAGACTCCTATGTTAATATTCGTATAAAGCCTGGACTTTGTAGCTCCCTTGAAATTTATGCCGCTATGACATCATTTATATGGTTGGTTGCTAATGGTTGGCCAGAAATGTCAACTGGCTTTTGTTGACGTGAAGAGATCCTTATGAAAAGTATGTAAATTGGGCATGCCTCCATTGAGAGCAAAGTATGCGGTGCATCCAAAGATTGACATTTTGTGGAAGAGAGTTATGAATTTTAAACCCTGAATTCAATTCTTGATTGAAACTCTTATAAGACACGGAACTAGTAAAATCGAATAGCAAATACGTCAACATGACTATATGGGATGCTTTAATTTTTCACAATGAAGTGAATGGTTTCATTTCTCTTGAAGGCAAAAACATGTACTTTATATAATGTTGTTGCTGCAGAAATAGGAAAAACCGTATAAAAGTTAAGCTCAGAAATGAACCTGAGCATAAAATGGAGACAAATCCAATTTTGAATTACTAGAAACAAAATGAAGTCATTCAAAATTCTGTTCAACTAATGCAACGGTTTCTTTCGACGAGATGTCAAAAATGCCATCATAGAGTCATGTAAAGTAAAAGTGCTGAGTCCCTGTGTTTTTTTATCCATTTTTTATTTATTTAGAGTATGACTGTCTTCTCTGGAGAAGTTAGTCATGTAGTTCTAAGAATTGTTTCCCAAAAGTTTAATGTAATCTGGTGCTCTGTAGAGTAATAATAAGTTCCAAGTATGTTTACGGAAAAAAAAAAAAAGTTCAATTGAATATTTCCATAATGCTTCATTAATTCAAAATAGTTAATGTTGCAGGATCCAGTTACCAGGCCACTCTATGAGTTAGATTCAAGTGCTTTAGAAGATATTCTTCCTGAAATTCCATTCTGGGTGAAGAACCCTGATTATGATCGAGTTAGTATTGCCATACAGCCATCTTAGAACTCTTATTCCTCTTTCTGTGGTTGCTCTTAAAATTAATTAAATTTCATTAGCATGTTGATCATTTTCACAATTGTGCAGGTAGACTGGTTAAACAAATTTATCTCTGATATGTGGCCTTACCTTGATAAGGTAATATCCTATCTCATAACCTTTTTGGCTTTCTGTTAGAGTCTGCGACTGAGTGATTTTCGATGTCTAGGCAATTTGCAGTACGATTAGAACCACAGCACAACCTATATTTGCAGAGTACATTGGGAAATATCATATTAAAGCAATTGAGTTTAAGAATCTTAGTCTTGGAACTCTTCCTCCTGCAATATATGGTGAGTCTAATGCTATTGATTTATCTATCCAGTACATTTTATGCTATCTTTCAAGATTTTAAATTCATTAGTGTTGAGGAGTTTAGGTTGTGTTCTATCCATTATATTATTAAAATTGCTTCAAGAATCCTACATGCATCTTCCATGAACTATATTTGACTTAGAATGAGAATATCTCTCTATGGCTGGTTTTTGTTTAAATAAATTCATACACGTGGTGATGCCTATTAAATTGAAGCCACAATCATCAATGCTAGGGTTCATCTGGCATTTGAGATTTCTATGGAAAATTTTGTGGAAGAACTTTCATGCCTTTGATGATGACATATTTTGAACCAACAGAAGTTAGAGAAATGAAATTGAGTCGGGAAAAACTTCTACATGGTACCAAGTGAGAAGGCAAGCATAAAACATCATTTAATAATTGTTAAAAATAATTTAGGTGCGAATTATCCTTCACAATTTTTTTATATGTCTGTTGATTATTAGTACGTGCAACATACAACGTTAGGTTGCTCCCTATATATAAACTTCACATATTACATGAGGCTTTCATAAACTTTGGACAAACCAGATGACGTACAGGATTTTAATGTCAACTATCAACATTCACTAGGACGTAGCAAGCATTTAATGGTAGTGCACCACATTTAATAGCTCTTCAATTATTCATTTTGATTTATTTTATACTCCAGGTCTTAAAGTCTACGAGACTAATGAGAAGGAACTGGTCATGGAACCGGCAGTCAGATGGGCTGGCAATCCCAATATAGTTTTGGGATTGAAAGTATTGTCTCTAGAAATAACAGTTCAGGTCAGAAGAGGCTAAAGCCATGCTTCTTAACCAACACGTGTGTCTGTGTACCTTTCAGAAATTTGACTATGCTTCTTTCAGTTGGTGGATTTACAGATATTTACTTTACCACGGATAGCTTTGAAGCCTCTTGTGCCTACCTTTCCATGTTTTTCAAGCATTGTGTTATCTTTGATGGAGAAAGTAAGTAGGATCATTTTGCACATTAAATATATTTTTCCCTTGAATTTTCTTAATCTAAAGGTGAATGGATATTATTGCTTTTTAACTAAGGTGACTGATAAGAATCATTCGGGTGTGATAATTTTTCTTAATTATCTGCAGCCGCATTTAGATTTTGGAATAAATGTATTGGGAGGTGACGTTATGTCTATACCCGGCCTCTACAGATATGTTCAGGTGCTGCACTAGTAAGTCCTCTACTAGGCATTATTTTTTAGTGACTTTCTAAAATTGGATCTTAGGCAGATAACTTGTGCAAAATCAGGGTTGACTATGGATTAACCAACTTTTCAATGTGCTTGCAGGAGACTATTAAGAAACAAATTGCAAGACTCTACCTCTGGCCCCAAACACTTGAAATTCCTGTTCTTGATGCTTCAACGTGAGTTTATGTGGGATGACAGAGTATGCTTCATAAAATTAATCATTTCCGTTCCTAAATATTTGTTTGTTCAGAAAAAAATATGTTTTTGTGAAATTGAATTACGATGGTTGAGTTTCTCTACCACATATTTCATGCCTGGGTAGTTGACTCCATTGAGTATGAGCCTCAAGCTGTTTCTCTGTGTATGTTAAAATCTCATTTGGTGACCTGAATTTTTTAAGTGGACTTGGTGTAATTTCCTGTCAGTAAAGTTCATACAGAAGAAGTAGAAGTAATAATATTAATTTATCTTCTTTTTTTTATTTTGTCTTCCTATAGAGCGGCCATAAAAAAGCCTGTGGGGATTTTACATGTGAACGTTGTTCGAGCTCTTAAACTTTTGAAAAAGGACATCTTGGGGACGTCTGATCCTTATGTTAAGCTCAGCCTTAGTGGAGAGAGGCTCCCTGCAAAGAAAACCACCGTCAAGAAGAACAACTTGAATCCTGAGTGGAATGAGAAGTTCAAGCTTATTGTGAAGGAACCTGATACTCAAGTTCTTCAATTAGAAGTGTATGACTGGGACAAGGTTTTTTCCCTGCTCTCTGTGTTTAGTTGCTTAGAAAATAAAGGAAAGAGATCCAACTATGTTGAATACTTGTTGTCAGGTGCAGCAGCTTGGCTCAAGCCATAATAGAATCGAAACTAAAATCTAAACTTCAAATTTTTTTTTCTTCATTTATATAATGTGCAAATGAAGCCTTATGTGCGGCTCTGTCTTTTGCTAGATGTCAGGCATGTTTGACGTTTGAAGTTACTATTATGCCCTGATAGTTTGAATGGATGAGAAATAATGAATCCATTTTTTTTTAATTTAATATTTTAACAAAACCCGAATTCAAGGAAGAAAGAATCCAAATAATTACCATAAATCATGATGCAGTTTTGCTAAAGTGCACTTGAAGCTTGGATATATATTTCTATAGAAAGCATATGTGAAGCAGTCCATATAAAGGTCAGAACACAAGTACTCTTTCTGACAAATTAGAGAAGCATTCTTTAGAATAAAAAATCGAGATCACTATTTTTTAAAAGAAACTGCAACGAATACCTGGCCTTTATTTTGTTTTGTATTTATCTAGCATCTAGAAATACCATCCAAACGTGTCTAGTTGAGCCTTGCACTTGTGATGAGGATTAGTTCCAGGCTTCAAATATGTTATTATTTTCTTCTCCGCGTTCTTCACAGGTTGGTGGACATGACAGGCTGGGAATGCAGCTAGTTCCACTGAAACTGCTTACACCCTATGAGGCAAAAGAATTTAAGCTTGATTTGCTCAAGCACACAAACATTAGTAATCCTCAAAACCAGAAAAAGAGAGGGCAAATTCAGGTGGAGATGAATTTTGTTCCTTTTAGGGAAGACAGTGCTAAGTTTAGTGGGCCACTGAATGGATATGGAAGAAAGGAAAGCAGATTTAGTAGAGCCCCTGATGATGAGGTGGAGGCTGGAGCAGGTTTACTTTCGGTAACTGTCCAAGGAGCAGAGGATGTAGAGGGGGAGCGCCACAATAATCCTTATGCCTTGGTTCTCTTTAGAGGAGAACAAAAGAAAACAAAGGTGAAATTTTCTTTTAGCCAATGTTGCATGGATATCGACACAATTCATATTGCAAGTTGTATTTAGAAGCCTAGAATAATAAAATTCACGGCAAAACAGTCTGGTTTTTGTTATTGTAAAAGATCCCATATGTCATTGTACAAAGGGTTTTGTTTCTCCAGTCATATGAACCGTTACATTCTTTTTCAACTATGTTCAGTCTACCCTCCGAATCTCCGATTAACTAGCAGATCAATTTGATTTTGCATAGATGATAAAAAGGACTCGTGATCCTATTTGGGATGAAGAATTCCAGTTTATGCTCGAGGAGCCTCCTTTACACCAGAAGATTCATATCGAGGTGAAGAGCAAGCGAACGGGCATTAGTTTTCGATCAAAGGTATGACTACCACCTTGTTTCTAGTCTTTGTTGCATTAGTTTAGTTTGTTCTGCATACTTGTCAATGTCCAGACTTTAGTTTAAATTGTTGTCTATTATTTAGGAATCATTAGGACATGTGGAGATTAACCTTACTGATGTTGTCCACAACGGCCGAATCAATGAGAAATACCATCTGATCAACTCGAAGAATGGAGTGATACATGTTGAGATACGGTGGAAGACAGTTTGAGACACAGGAAAAGACAAGACAAGGGCATAGTATGTTTTCAAGTAATCTGTTCTTTCACAGTAGAGGATTATTACAAAGGAGTTGCAGCTTATAGGAGGAGGATTCAGAACAAGGCAGAATTTTGGAGTTTTTATTGGTTAAATGCTAAAACGCTGCCCGAGTTTTGAGCCGTTTTCATTTCAGCTTCGTCATTAAGTTATTAATTTCATTTTAGATCAAGATCCATACACACAAGTACTGGGGCCTAGGTGTTATTCTCTCTTACACTTGAGGTCTTATGTTCGGACAGAAATTTCTGAATTTTTTTTTTTTTTTTCCCACCATATTAGTTCATGCGCTTGATCAAAGCTATCATAATAATCTCCACCGCTAATTCATGTCTAAAAAGTTAACAAAAAGAATTCTAGCCAAGTGTTGCAATTGTTGCTTAATGACAAATTTCGGCCTCGTTTGTTTTCACAATTCTTCTCAACTCATCTCATCTAATCATTACAATTTTATTAAATTTCCACACAAAATGAAATAAATAATTCAACTTTTTCAAATTTTAAAACAAAAATAATATTAAAAAAATATTTTTTAATAATATATTTTTTTTAATTTTAATTTTAATTCATATCATTCAATCTCATTTTATTTGTAAAAATAAATGAGGTCTATCGTATCGGATATTAAGAAACATTTTTAATATTTTAAAATAAAAATAAAAAAGGAAAAAATGATTTTTTTTTTTTTTTTATAAGTGGGCTAAAATCATTAAAGAATAACTTGTAAAAAAAAGGGTTCAAATTATGGAAGAAACCACACAAAACTGAAGAATCTGTCTCTCAAAATCATAATTATGGAAGAGACTATTTGTGCAAACTTTTCCTTTCACGTGATAATTAAAAAGAAGGGTAAGAAAGTAAGAAAGAGAAATAGATGGCGACAATCGATGTCGGACATGATGTTAAACATATGACCCCACAAGATGAAGGGATTAGGTCTGACTTACCCATATTAATCAACAAAAAGTGATAGTTATCATTAAGAAAAAAAGTTACTACTGCATGGCTCCTTCTTTCCTCGTAGATGAAATGCAAAAGCACGTGAATATTTGGTACTTCTCAATGCCTGTTATTAGGGAATGAACTTGTTAATTAGCTCATGTGTAATTAATTTAACAAAGGTCATGTATAACATGACAGATTGACCCAACTTCACCTTTTAAATTGGGTTTCATGTTTACACTTGATTGATCAGGGTTTTAACTTTTAATTATACCGATAAATATCATTTAATTAGCTTTATTTAAAATGTTATAAATAGTATCGGAGTTAGTAAGCGTGGAACTTGAATAAAATTCTTATCTTTTATAATGATTTTGATATCTATATTATTTTATAGAGAGAACCTTATCACCGATCCATCTATTAATACCCAAATAACTACGATCCAATAACCTATTGCCACGTAGCCCCTCCATTTGACCTCTTATGTACCTGACTATAGTGGATAAAAAGATTTTCTTCACACCCGCTGTCATCCCCTTCCACTCTCCCTCTTCCAACAAAGCCTCCATTCCAAACCAAAACCAACCCAAACTAGTTACGATTTCTTCCACCAAAGCTGCGACGGGGCACAATATGAAAAACATGCAAATATGAAGCTAACTAGCAAATTCTTTTTTTTTTTTTTTTTTTTTAAACTGTAATTTACATTAAAAAATTACACGGTTATAAAAAAATTTACTTAGTGCATGTGCTTCAATGGATGTCATGATCGACACACCTAAACTAGGTTTTTTTGAATCTTTTTTACAAATACTTGCTGCCCAAAGCCTCTACTGTGTTATCAATACTTCTATGATGAGCTTAATATATCGACATATTGCCTAGATTACAAACAAAACTATAACAATTATAAAGTGCAAAAATCAAACCATTGAGTGGCCGACGGCTACTGTGGTGGGCGACGTCGAGTGCTTAGAAAAGACGTAGACATATTGTGGTGGGCGACGAAGCTTGGTGGTGGGGCAATGACTAGTGTGGTGGGCGACGGCAATGCTCTGCTTTGGCATGGACGAGTGAAGCTTTTTTCATCTTAGAGGGTTTAATCAGGTGAGGCCTTTTGCAGTCTATATTCCATGAAATTTCCTACGCGTCTAATTTTGATTTGGAGGCTATTAAATCCATAACTACATATGGATTGTTCCGAAGAGAAACTGTATTTTATAATAAGAAATATAACCTTCAACTATAGGATCAAGGTGTCGTCAAGTTCTTGGAGGACTTGAACCTATAATATCTTATCTGAATGACCCATAGCTTATATGACAATTTATTTCTTATTTAAAATTCTCAAATTTAAACATTTTTTTTCCAATTATAACCTTAGATTTTAGAAGGAGCTCAGTCACATCTTTTTCATTAGAAAAATTATATTCATTATCTCTACATACTATACATTATACATAAATTTTTAATTTTTAATTTTTTTCTCTTATCAAATATGTGGTGTATATATAATGAGTAAAATAAGTACTCAATTAATTTAAAAAGAATAAAACTAACAAATATTTTTTTAAAAAAAAATATAATATGTGAGAATGATGAGTAATAAATCTTTTTTATTATCAATAAGATATATTACAAAGGTACTGTTAAATTCATTAATTTATATATTAAATCTTGGTTTTGACTTGAAGTTATATCCATCAAGTGATAATCATTAATGCGAAGAAAGTTAAATTTTGTGGTCAAGCCCTTGTCTGTGTATATATATACATGGAAAAAGCCCGGAGTTGAGGGACGGTCACATCTACGAAAAAAAGGACAGGCAGATAGAGAAGATCCAGCCCAATCCAGGCGAATCAAATGACATCGTTCCCGGGATACGACTCCTCCAAAATTAATGTGGGTGGGTGTCAAAAGAATCCACTGCCACTAGAGACACGGCATTGCAATTTTCATCAAGTTCTCTCTTTCAACGAATACTAGCAGGCAAATCAATTTAATTTACAGTACATATATAGATATTATTCTCTTTGATCCAGAAGGTGAGAGGTACTTCCAGCATAGATAACGCATCTGTTTAGTCCGAATATTGTAAATAATAATTTATTAAAAAAAATAATCCTATTTGGCCATTTGAAACTTATCTCTCTCTTTGTACATGATGTTGCCACGTGATTTATTAAATAAATAAATAAGCACAAACATAAAAGTGGTAAAAGGATTGTGAGATTAATTAATTTCAATCTTTTATCTTTTTATATTTTTGAATGCTCTTTTTTCTTGATTATATATATATATATTATTTATTTATTAATAAACTATAGTGGTGTCACGTCAAGAGATCTATCTAAACTATATATATAATGGTTATAATGGAGATCATCCATGAATCTATAGTCAGATAAAGACGAAAGGAAAATGATTCCTTTATAGTTTATAACTCTACGTTAAATTGGGAGTAGTTATATATGTAAATTTTTTTTTAATGAAGAAGTATGATTCTATTGGTCCATTGTAAAATGACTTATAAAGTAAATAAATAAATAAATAAATAAAATTATAGATCATGTTTCGTTAATCAAAATAAAATATAAGGAGTGGGCTTTACAAAATCTAATATTACTCCTATATATATAAGAGCTTTCATAGGTGTAAACCCCACATGGACGTACGTAGAGTATATAGTACTGTCTATGTTCCTAACAGTATTCATATAAATTCATTAAACTCACAGGAGACATTGAAATATATATATATATATATATATATATATTTATATATTCGACGCAAACATGGCATGGCATGTGATATATATCAACATTAATATGCATATTGCATGGGACATGATGTTAGACATATCACGTACGCAGGACCCCACTAAAGGCATGGATTAGGCTTGACTACTTGTCGATGATGATCAATACATGTGGCACCATGATTAAGGAAAGCTACTGGCCGCTAGTTGGATATGCATGGTTAGATCAACTTATAACGACGTTTACTTTTTTTTTTTTTAAAGAAAAAAAAATATTTTGCAGGAATATTTAACATAGTAATTAAAAAATTGACTTCCAATAATAATGATGTCACTTTTGTTTTCCAGTACTATAATGTTCTAAAGATAATATCTTTTTTTTTTTTATGCAATAAAGATAATATCTTATACTATATATAATACCCCACCAAAGTAATTAAACTAATTAATTAAGCAACAACTTAATTCGATTCTCTAAACACAATAGCTAGAAACGAATCTTTTTTTTTTCTTCTCTTTTTTGAAACATGCATACATGAGCATTAGAAAAAGACAACCAATTATGTGTGGCGAACGATAAGATAATGTTTTGATGGTTCTGAAGCTCTCCGCTCCAACATTTCACAAGTATTAGTTTAATATATAACTTAGTGGCCGTACTATGTATTAATATCGAGTGCATGAGAGAGAGAGATCAGAATATTGATTAATGAGAAATGCTAATTTGGGACCCAAAAAGTTCACCGAATGGTTTTCGAATGATTAAAAAAATATTTTTTAGTGATGTTGTAAATTTTTTATTTTTTTAAAAAATGTTTATGATAATTAAAAAAATACATGAAAAAAAAGAAAAAAAGAAGAAAAAATTTACACTATTCGGTAAACTTTTTGGATCCCGAATTCAGGACGCGTAGCAGTACTCTTGATTAATAAATGGTGTATAGTGAGTTGTAAGTGCAAAACATCCCATACACCACCCCAAGTGGGGGGCACCATAAGAGGATAGGTTCCCTAATTCTTTTTTTTTAAGAAAAAAAGTCAGCTTTTTCGTTGACTTGCCCCATAAAGTTTGGCCAATTTAGAGGTAGTAAAGGGAATCCAATCCCCTGTCCACAAAGGTTTTTATGAGGATTCTTTGTTAATGGATATCCACTCATTGCATGCTAGGAAGAAGCTGCTGCGCGCCCTTATTACTACTCTCTCTCTCTCTCTTTCTCAAGTTGTGCGAGCTAGGCATGGCATGTGTTATCTCAAAAGGAGGTGTGAAATGAAATTAAAAGGAGTCAGTGCCTTGGTTCCTTATTGATGTTTTTTGTGGGGGAGAGGAATAACTTTTACCTTCTAAAAGATGGAGCATTTTTTTTCTCTCTTTTAAAAGGTCATCTTTTGAAGCTGAGTAAAGTGGGAATAGGGAGCTCCACTTTAGAGCTAGCCAGCTCGATGATCATCATCTAACTCTTTACAGTACTACTACTACTCGATCGTATGTATATCATGGGATGCGTAGATAGCTATATATTGCACTACTTTCAACTTGAGATAGATAGCTAGCAAAGCTGACGATCTGGTGCTATCGCATGATGAAATTACTACTGATTCCCAAATAATTCAGGGCAAGTCATGTCAATTTTTTTTATGCTTGTAGACTAGTACGTACCAAACATTTGAAAATGGACTCAAAATTCTTCCTCCACTCAACATCTCTCCAGTTTTTCAAGCTTAATTCCCTATTCCACTTATCTCGTATTCCCCTGTTCAGTATAGGTTTCATGATCTAGGAGTGGTGTATTTCTGTCATTAGAGATTAACAAAGTTCCATAGATGCCTGCCTATAGCATTCTAAAAATAATTGGGTAGCAACATTGGACCCAACTTCAACAGATTCTTGCTTTTATTGGTGACTTCAAATAGGAGTGGCAAATCATATCTTTAGATCGTGTTTCTGTCGTGTCAAGTCATAAACATTCAACTATATAAATCAATCCTAAATCAACCTATTTAGATAACGGATCGTGTCGTGTCACTCGTTTAATAATTAATTAGAAATATATTAACACGACACGACTTATTTAAACATTTTTATTTCTTGTAAATGGGTTGAACTAAAATGTATAATCCATTTGACCTGATTAACATAATTTAATATAAAACTTAAAATCTACATTTATTAATAACTACAATATCTTAATATATATATATATATTAATATTTTTCAAATTTTAACATATAATAAAACCAATATTACAAATTATACTATAACAAATAGGAATATAGGTCTAAAATTATAATAAAAAAATAAAAATAAAAATATAAGCATACTGAAAAATACTAATATTACAATATAACAATAATAAAATTTTAATTTTAAAATAAATTCTAAACATGTCAAAACGGGTTGATTTCATGTTAAGTAGGTTGACCCGTTATTGACTTATTTATAAATTATGTCTTAACGGATCAATCCGTTTTGACTCAAACCTGTTAATACTAAATTCAAACCTACTAATTTTATATGGTATTCGTATTGACTTTATAGATCATGTTATATATTTTCACCCTAACTTCAAACAGATTTTAATAAGTTTAGGGGCGCATGTGCTCCAGAGTCCTTTGTTGCCCATCAATTTTGTCCTCTTGTAAGACAAGGAAATACTACAGCTTTCTTGTTTTTCTTCTCATTTGTTGCGGTGGTACCTGTAAGCAGAGCATTACAAATCCAACCAATGCGCGCACAAATTGGGTACCAATGACATTATATAATCATATATAACGAAAGTAATACTTAGACCGATAACTTCTTGAAAAGTTCTCACGTTTCGCCCATAAAAAAAATAGAGTTCTTTAATGTTTTACGAGGTTATGAGTGCTAATAAGAATGACTTAGTATATCTTTAATGACAATATTCAAATTTTAAAATAAATTATAAACAGATCAAAACGGATTGATTTCATATTAAATAAGTTGACTCATTTATAAATTATATCATAACAGATCAACTTAATTTAATTTAAATTTATTAATTTTATATCGTGTTCATATTAAATTTATAAATAGTGTCATGTTACGCTCCTGACTTCAAATAGATTTTAATGGTCAAGTTTAGGGCGCATGTGCTCCATAATCCTTTGATCTTGCCCATCAATTTTGTCCTCTTGTAAGACATGGAAATACTACAGCTTTTTTGTTTTTCTTCTCATCTGTTCGGTCGTACCTGTCAGAAGAGCATTACAAATCCAACCAATGCGCGCACAAATTGGGTACAATGACATTTTATAATCATGTATTGAAACTTTGCAATTAAGCGACGAAAGTAATACTTGGACCGATAACTTCTTGAAAAGTTCTTACGTTTCGCCCATAAAAAAAAGAGTTATTTAATGTGTTGCGAGGCTATGAATGCTAATAAGAATGACTTGGTAGATCTTCAATGACAATATTCAAAGTTTGATATACGCATGGATGTTGCCATTTTAATAATATATATTATGTATATATGTGTATAATAATATATATATTATATAGATGAGTCGTGCTATACAGAAGTTCTATAATCTTGCACATTATTTAAAAATATATAATTTTATTATTTTACCTTCATATTTATAAAATCCTTATATTTCATTAAATATAAAAATAAAAAAATAAAATTATATATTTTTAAATAATATGTAAAAATATAAAGTTTATATTTAGAATTTTTGAATCTGAATGTATACATATGCATGTCGGTTTTAACAATTCAAACGGTCGTGCTGAAAATTTTTAAGAGTTGCAGCCAGGCTGGAGATTCGTCGACCAAGGCTGTGTTCACATCGAGAAGAATGAGAAAAGTTTTGATAAAAAAAAAAATATATCAAAATCCATCCTAGATAGATTTGCTTTTCTTATATATTTTTTATTTAATAATTATTAAAATATTTTTTAATGATATTATAATTTTTTAAAAAAAAAATATGTTTAAAAATATGAAATAAATAAATAAATAATTCAGAAAAAATTAAAAAATAAGAGCAATACTAACATGTTATCCTGACCGCTTGGTGTGCTGTCTAATATAAATTTATCTTTTTATTTTTTTAAATTTTTTATTCATATTTTTGTATCATTTTAAAATATTTTTAAAAAATATAATAATATATTAATAATTATTTTATTAATTATTAAATAAAAAAATTAAAATATATAAAATATCAAAAATGAGATGTTAAAGTAATATTTTTCAAAAAATAATCTAAGTTGTCGGCAGCCATTCTCGTGAAGCACGGCTCGAAAAGAATTGAAGAGCTCGAGCGAACACCTGGAAGTTACATTGGAAACTTCTAATGGACAATATTGGAAATCGCACTTATTTCTCGAAATTATAAGTTGAACACGTCCTTTTAGGTGGAGAGTCTTAAGGTGTGTTTAGATGTTGAAGTAAATTATGTTGAGTTAAGTTGTGGTGATAAAATATTGTTAAAATATTATTTTTTAATATTATTATTATTTTAAAATTTAAAAAAATTAAATTATTTATTATATTTTATATTGAGATTTAAAAAAATTATAATAATGAGTTAAGATGAATTTAAGTGAATTTGATAACCAAAATCACCCTTACATTTTATGTTTTTGGTGCTAGGAAAGTTCAACGTTGTTGTCCAATAGCCTCGTACAAATCAACGAATTCCAAGGGAGCCTATGTTGTCCCATGATATGAATCCATGCTCTAAATTACCCTCTATTCTTTTTCTGAGTAATATTATTACTATACACCATATTATTATTTTATTTTAATTATATTAAGTAGTATGTGACACATTTATTATTATTAAATGATAAAGAATCATATAATAAATAATTATTTAATAGTAATAAATATGTTACATCATATTTAATGGGATGAAAATGAAATGATAGTATGATGTATAGAATTTTCTTTCTTTTTTAGAGAGACAACAAAAAAAAATTCTTTAACTATCTTAAATAAATAAATTCAATGAATTGATGTAATTTGATATAGTACATCAGATTATAAAATTAATTTTATTGTAAAATAAATTTAACGTATCATATAAAATTATATCAATTTATCAATTTATTTTTATAAAATCTCTATGTAATTGTAACAATTTTTAAAAAAAAATGGATAGAGATTGTCATGACCTATTTGTTAGAAAAAAAAACTAATAATATCTTCGGTAACTGCAAAAAATGGCTCAAAATTCTCTAAATGAAATTAAAATAATACTCTATGACATGATATTATTATTATTATTAAAATTATTTACATAATTTTTAATTTTTAATGACACTAAATATGGGGGGCGGGGGGAGAATGTTAAGGCTACGTTTGGATAGTGAGAATATTTTAGAAGTATTGAGAATGTTTGTGAATAGTAGTGAAAAAGTATTGAAAAAATAATAATAGAATAATGAATAGTAGGTAAAAGTAATGAATAGTAAAAATGTAGGTGAAAAGTAATAATAAAATAAAAAATAATAGTGAGAATATTTGAAGTACTCTTAGTATCCAAACGTAATCTCGATAATTATTTGGGATAAAATATCAAAATAATAGAGAGAAACAAAAGGAGATCCAACTAAAGCCATGAGATAAGATCCGGAATTGATGTCAACAGGGTTGACATGGGAACCACAAAGACGACCACTGTGATGATGTGCACGTGTGGCATATACTTATCATCATCTCATGTGAAAGGAAGAAAAACGAGCATCATTAGGAAAAATCCCACCCATCCGACGCATGCCCAACAATGATTCATCATGATGCATGGAGGGGGCCAGGCCATTCATTCAACTGACTCATACTGCATCATGTACTAACTAATGGGGAATCCTTTTCTCTCGAAGATAATATATGAGGATCAGGGCCTCTCTTAAGGTTTTTACGGCATAATCCCACTAAACAACTTGATTGGCAATATTATATTAGTCAATGAATATATATATATATATATATTAGAGAGAGTGAGAGAAGAGACTTGACAACCAGCCACTAACACTAAAAATACTGCATACTGTCACCCATTTACAAAAGGTGAAAGGGGGCTTCGTGGGTACCTAACCATAAACCAAGAGCATATCGCCATGTTTGAGAAATCAGAGTGTGCACACTATTATGTACATGAGAGAGAGAGAGAGAAAGAGGATTCAACAACCACGCACCAATAGATATATGCCGAAATTGCATGCTTTTCCAAGCAGAGAACATTATTTATTTTGACTTTTTTAGAAATTATAGCATTGGGACAAATTCAGATCATTTGGTGGAACGGAATAATTCCAAAAGGAATTTTATTCTTTTTTGGGTCCTCGGCTAAAAGGAATTCAAGAGTGGAAAATGTGGCACATAATCTGTAAAATTATGGCTGAAAATCAACTTGATGGGTAGGTAACTCGGATGTCTAGAAAAAGTAGTTTAAATGGGTCGACTGATCATGTTGGGAAGGAATATACAAGAAAAGTGTCATGTTCTTCGAATTTCAGTTACTCCAATAGACCCCTGCCTAACTAAGGTCGTTTCCTCAAAGACTCTGCAATTATGGCTCGGTAACTTAGTTCAGCAGAGATTGTCAATCGCAGTGCCATAGAAGCTGCATGAACACCCGTTTTTCTTTCTCTAAACTGCAACTAGGGAAAAAAAACAAACAAACAAACTATAGTTGATACTGATGCAGCTTCGGCTGGTAGAAATGACTGCAGGGCAGGTCCGCCCCTACAGTGATAACAAGCTTGGCAACGGTTCAAAATCATCTTGTACTTGGTCTATCGGATGCTGTAGGGATTTTGAACATTCTGAGAAAGGGACTTTAGATTCGAACTAGTCCACTTTGAACAACTTAAGCGATTATAATTTATGTCTGTTGTGTTGCCAGTCATGTGAAATTTCTTTTAAGTGACAATTTTTAAAAATTTGTTTTTCTCTGATGCATTTATTCAAAGCACCGATGGTACTTCGCCCGACAAAGTTTTGTTTATTTTCATTTAAGTTTTGTTATTCATCACCTCATATAATATATATTAATTTTTTTCAAATTTTATTTTTATTAAATTAATTAATTAATTTTATTTATTATTTATATACTACATATCTGGTAAGTATAAAAAATAAAAGATAAAAAATTATGTATAATATATAATATAATATAAGAATGAAGAGTAAAATTTTCCTAAAATCAGACAAAGATTGAAAAAAGAGAGAGAGAGAGAAAGACAACATAGCACTACAGCTCCGTGACAATGAGTGGCAAAATTGATAAAGATACGAAGGAGGGGTAATACAGGAAATGGAAGCTGACAAATGTATAAAGCAGCTTGCTTTCCCAATTCAACCAAAACGTGCTTTTATTTGTGTCCTTTTTACCACCCATAAAAAATCTCAAAGCAAAGCAGAGCAGGTCAAAATCCTCAATAGCCAACCCCTCTCTCTCTCTCTCTCTCTCTCTCTCTTCCATGGCGGCCGAAAACACCAAGAAGAAGACTAATACATTCTCAAACAACCCCATCCTCCTACGAACCAGTTCCTCCCTTTGACATTTTTAAGCCTCAAAACCCACATTGAACCTTAAAACCCAAGTCTTTTGCTTATTTCTCTGCAACCATAACCCCCCATTAACCTTCCACTCTCTATCTTGGTATTCGTGCTCCATTCCTCTCCCTCTCTCTCTCTCTCTCTCTCTCTCTGAACTCTCAGCCAAGAGAGAGAAAAAGAAGAAGCTTAGCTGAACTTAAGCGCTTCTTTGAGATCTTGGTTTTGCTTTAGTATTGTGGATTCTTGGATTTAGTTCTTTTTTCTTTTTCGGTTTCCTTATTTGAGATCTGAAAGTGAAAAATGGGAAGTAAATGGAGGAAAGCGAAGGTCGCACTGGGTCTCAATCTCTGTATGTTTGTCCCAAGAACTTTAGAAGACTCACCTCCTTCTCTAGAGGCCTCTGAGAGGCTGTCTGATGCTGCTCTGCTCTCCCCGGCCAATTGGAGCACGCTTTCTTCGCGTCCGAGCACGCCTACGCCGTCTTCTTATGGTTTAAGGTTGTCCAAAAGTGGTAGCAAATCGTCCAAGGTATCATATCGGTAACTTTAGTAGTTCCATGGTATGGTGTATTTGTGCGTGTAATATTTTTTTTCCTTCTTGGGTTCTGGTTGGTTTTTGATAATCTTTGAATACTTGCTTTGTTTGGTTGCCAAGGAAATGGAGGCAGAAGAAAGTATAAAGTCCTTGGTTTGTGTTCTCTGTTGTGTTGGTAGTTATAATTTTGATCGAACCAGCTCAAGTAGGACAACTGAAACCAATAGTTCCTTTCATGGGGGATAATTGAATAATGGAAAATGGATTTTCTTGGATACTAAAAAATAAATAGCTGTGTGACAAGAATTCACTTGATCATCTTGTCGAAAAGTTGAATTTTTTCTTCCTCAATTATGATGGGATTTTCCGTTTTCATATTCATACCAGCATATGATTTAACTACAGGAACCGTTACAATCGTTGGAATCTTTATTGTTTGCTTCAATTTTCCCATTATAAGCCATACGTGTTCTTCTATCTATCTCAGTTTTTTTTTTTTTTTCTTTCTTTGGTATAACTATATTTTAGCAGTTTTTAAGGTGTGTAAGAAATCAACGAGCTTGGTATTTGATGTCATATAGCTTTCCCCTCCTTAATTAGGCTTGTGGTGTCATTGCACAGGTTCTTTTCAGGACCATTCTTGTTTGCCTCACTATGAAAAGATGGCCACGGTTTATACTTTTCCTTCTCCTGCAATTTCAATATAAAGTACAAGAAATCAAAGAAGAATAAATATGATAAAGAAATTCATGATTTTCATCTCTTTGATGATAGTTCTTGCAATTCTTTCTCTTGGTTGTTATAGAAGCCCCGGTTTATACGTAAAGACTACAGCAATGTATACTTTCTTGATAATCACTCAAAAATATAATCTTTGATTTTATTTCCGATTGTGCCCTCCATATGTTGGATGCCACGTGTTTGACTTCCTTTTCTTCACTGGTTTGTTCTTTTGTTAGATAATTCTGCCTCTCTTCTTGCCTAGCCCATAGGAAAAGCTACCCATAGCTAAACCTAATTGCTGCTGGGGAAACAACCACTTGCAATCTCCTTTGCCCCTTGGATAATGGGGAGGGGAAGAGCATAGTCCTTCCAAATCTCATGCTGCATACATGCCAAAAAAAGAAAAAAAAAAATATTAAAGAAAAATGAATATCTCATGGCCGCGTGCATGCTATAATAATAGAAAGTACTGAATATTTTTCTTATCAGTAAGAAAGTACTGATTACCCTCCTTGAACTGATAAATTGATTAAGTAAGATCACAAGAATATTGCTAGAATTAACAAACTTTTATGTAATGTAACAACAACTACACTGGCTCGGTTTACTTAATGTTTGGATCGGAAACCTTATTTGATCACATGTTAGATTCTTCTCTATCCCTGGATTAAGGAAAAACATGTGGTTATGAGTCATGAACTTGTGTTTTCTTTTTCTCCATCCACTTTTCTCCGTGATAATTCAAGCAGAACAACTTGGAAGTGGACATGGTTTAAATGAAGAGGAGAAAGCAGCCCAAAGAAGCAATTGAAAAAATACAATGGTATCGGCACCACATGAGAATTAAAAGTAACAAAGGAAGAGAACAAAAATAAATCTCCTTAGTTTTAAATATTAAATATTTTTAAACTATTAAATGAATTTAAACTTTGCTAAGTTGGGCATCCTGCTTGTCCCATTACCTCTCTAGTGCTCACCTAAATATGGCTTGAAGTTTGAATATACAAATGTTGGAACTGAGATTGTTCTATTTGGAAAAAAGAAGAAGAAATCCTTAGTTTGTGGAGGCTAACTACTATGACCATGCCTGTGGCTTGCATCAAACTCCGGTTCCCACCTTGAGGGCTGGGGTTGACTCCCCGTTGACATGGTTTTATTTACTTTCTGTGAATTGTGTGGAAGCCCATGGTTGTGTTGTCCATAACAATATTGTCGAAGCATGCCAGATACAAATTGTGGAATTAAAACCAAAGTATACAATTTTTTTTTTCTTATAAAAAAAAAAAATCATAAAACATTTGAGTTGGTTAAAGAATGTCATCTGTGGTAATCTTTGACAAAGTGTTGTGAGTATGACTTTTCAAGTACTTCCATACCTTCATGCGTATCATCCTTTGTTTACTCATCTTGCTTGCTTCATTTTATGCTCTCAGCAGACCTGCTCAATATGCTTAACCAAAATGAAACAAGGGGATGGTCATGCTATTTTCACTGCGGAATGCTCTCATTCATTTCATTTCCACTGCATTGCTTCAAATGTCAAACATGGCAACCAAGTTTGTCCAGTTTGCAGAGCAAAATGGAAAGAAATCCCTGTGCAAGGTCCTAGCTTAGATCCTTCCCCTGGGAGAGCATCAATTAGTCCAGTTGGTTGGCCCCAAAATGATGCTTTGATGACTGTGGTCCGCCAACTTCCTCCCACTCAAAGAGATATGAATCGGCGGCATATCATGCCACTTTATCAAGCTATGGAGCCGACTGTATTTGATGATGATGAAACCTTAGATCACCAGCCTGTATTTTCTGAAAGAAGCTGCTGCGATAAGAATACTGCAGATCGCAATTCTATTAAAACAATAGAGATCAAAACATATCCAGAGGTTTCATCTGCCCCCCGGTCCAATTCTTTTAATAACTTCACTGTTTTGGTTCATCTCAAAGCCTCTGCTGCAATTACGACAAAAAATCCCAGCAGAAACCTGGCTAGCTTGCTACAATTTTCTCAGACTCCTCGTGCTCCGGTGGATCTAGTCACAGTGCTTGACGTAAGTGGTAGCATGGCAGGAACCAAGCTTGCATTGCTTAAACGAGCCATGGGATTTGTAATACAGAACCTTGGCTCCAATGACAGGCTTTCAGTTATTGCCTTCTCCTCCACAGCCCGTCGCCTGTTTCCTCTTTGTCGGATGTCTGACTTGGGGCGACAGCAGGCACTTCAAGCTGTTAACGCTTTGGTTGCAAATGGTGGGACCAACATTGCTGAAGGCCTGAGAAAGGGTGCCAAGATAATGGAAGACCGAAGGGACAAGAATCCTGTGGGCAGTATAATACTGCTGTCTGATGGGCAGGACACTTATACTGTCAATGGCTCTGGTAATAACCAACCTCAACCAAATTACCAGTCGCTCCTCCCTTTATCTATGCACAGTGGTCACAGTACAGGATTTCAGATTCCAGTGCATGCTTTTGGATTTGGTGCGGATCATGATGCTTCATCAATGCACTCAATTTCAGAGATTTCTGGAGGGACCTTTTCTTTCATTGAAACTGAAGCTGTAATTCAAGATGCGTTTGCACAATGCATCGGGGGGCTTTTGAGTGTCGTGGTGCAGGAGCTGCAAGTGGGAGTCGAGTGTGTCCATACAAAAACCCACCTTGTCTCACTAAAAGCAGGAAATTACCCCAGCCGTGTGACGGCTGATGGTCACACCGGATTTATTGATGTTGGAGATTTATACGCTGATGAAGAGAGGGATTTTCTGGTATCTCTCAATGTCCCTGCAGAGCCTACCAGCAGTGAAACATCACTGATAAAGGTGAGGTGTATGTTCAAGGATCCCTTAACTAAAGAAATGATGACACTAGAGAGTGACGAAGTTACGATTGAGAGGCCTGAAATTGCTAAACAAGTGGTAGTGTCAATAGATGTAGACCGGCAACGCAACAGGCTCCAAGCGGCTGAGGCAATGGCACAGGCACGAGTTGCAGCTGAGCAGGGAGACTTAGCTGCTGCAGTTTCAATTCTTGAAAACTGCCGAAGAGTGTTGTCAGAGACCGTGTCATCCAAATCTCATGATCGGCTTTGCATTGCATTGGATGCTGAGCTCAAAGAAATGCAAGAGAGGATGGCAAGTAGGCATGTGTACGAGTCATCTGGAAGAGCCTATATTCTTTCTGGACTGAGCTCACACTCGTGGCAAAGAGCAACAGCAAGAGGTGACTCCACCGATGGTTCAAGTCTTGTTCAAGCTTATCAAACTCCATCAATGGTTGAGATGCTTACTCGATCTCAAGCCATGTTACTAGGTAGTCCCTCAGGCCAGAGGCTTGTGCAGCCATTATTGTCATTCGGGTCTCAACCGAAGCCAAGGTGAATTTTGCAGGATTATTGTGGGGGTCATCTTCAAATAGCTTTTTTGTTGCATTTCTCATTTTCCTGTATTTTTAATTTTGTTGTGGGGAGGGTGATAAATTGGAGAGATAAGAAGAGGGTTTTTTTGGCTGTTTATCTTATATGTGTAAATGAATAAAGCTTGGGGAAAGTGAAAGGGTGAAAGAATATGCTTGGCAGTAAAAATGGACACTAGGTAGGGTTCAAAACATCATTTTCTCGATTTTCGTGTTGTGTTGTGTTGGGGGTGTACATATTGAGGAATGGCTTTTCTCTTTGGGAGACCTGGGTATAAAGTTTATAATTGTGAAAATGGTTGGATGAGGTATTCTTTCGCCTAATATATAATTTACGTGCTCTCGATAATCTTGCAAAAAGGCTTTTACCTCAGCGAGTTCTGGAGCTTATTCATCTCTCTCTCTCTCTCTCTCTCTGCACGTGTACCTGCTCTCGATTCATTCATGTATACCAGCACTCGTGCCTGCATGTACAAACAATTCATTTGCGAGTGGACTTGCAGGGTAACAAGTAAACAGGGAAAGCAGCTTGAACGGAGAAGTATGGGAGGTCTCTTAAGATCCTCATCATCCAATGTAACATGTTTAGGGCTGGTTTGGTTATATAACACCAAATTATCTTATCTCATTTTATAATTATAATTTTTTCAGACTCTCACGTAAAATATAATAAACAATTCATCATTTTTAAATCTTAAAACAAAAATAATATTATAATAATATTTTATTTAACTTTTAATAAAACAAATCATTTCATTTGAACTGCGTAACCAAACAATGCCCTTATCAAGAATTACCTTGCAAAAGTCATCATTGAATAAGAAACGTCAGTGTAGATAATCAGATTGAACTACACGGAAGTATTCTAAAGCAGAGAAGTGGATACGGCTAACAAATACAGTGAAAATTTATGCTAAATGCCACCCTTTGATTCCTTAGAAATTGCACAGCTCTGGGTCATAGAGGGAGGGACACTGGCCTCTTCGAGTCCGAACTGAAAAGAGCCCGACAGCTCAAACATTGACGGACAGGCCTTTTAGCACCGAACCCGATACAGTTTGGAATGGGAGATAGCCAACATTAGTACAAAGTAAAACCATTAAATCGGAAGCAAATTAAGCTTTTCTCTAATCTCGCAGATCAGAGATTCAGACCTGCCAACCAGTGCACTAGAAGGTAGAACGACATATCTGCCAAACTAGCTTGGACAAGAACGTGCTCGACAGAAATTCTGCAGTTGCAACGCCATGACAGAGCATTGGTTTGAGTTAACCCAAATGGTAGCTTGACATACAAATTCAGAAATATTGGGGTGGCATTGATGCTGGTTCCTTGGTAGCTGATCATCTTTCAATAAACTGGTTTGAAAAGAGATACGAGAAGCGAGAAGAAACAACGAGAATGCTTGATCAAAACTTTTGTTGTTTCAAGAATCTTACAACCCAGTTTATTTTTGTAGAAAAGTAAATAATTCTAAACAAAAGCCGCAGTGGTAGAATTCCCTAGTGAATCCAAAAAATTGATAATGTTTTGACAACCAAAACCAAAAATTGAAAATTCATAGGGTGAGATTATCCAGCAGGTAGCAAGCAAAAACTAGCCTGACTTGCCATCATTCGGTCTAGGAATTCTCACGTATTCAGTTGTTTATGTCCACTTTCCCTTGCAAAGCCTATACACAGAAACAGAAAGGTGAGCTGCAAATGCTCTCAATTGTATTGAATTATGCCAGCAAAAGTCCTTTAGCTCCTGAGATTTTTTTCGGTTTGTATACTTCTGCAAGTCCTGTTCTGGACAATGCTTTTCTTGTCTCAGTACTTTCCCATTCCTGATCATCCTTCACCTTTGCCGCGCGGGGGGGACCCAATGGTATCATGAATGCTATCTGTCTGTCTCACTATCTCTCTCCCCCTTCTTTGAATATTTGAGTAGATTCAAGAGCACTCCATACGAAATATTTGCATTTTTACATAATCAACTGTGAGAGCAGACGTTTTAGAATTGTAAATTGAAAATAAAAATAGCACTAACATGTCTTGCAAAAGATGATCAAGACCCAACCGCCCCAAACACTGTGAGTGAGACCATCGGAAGCCCATATCTGATAAATGGGTATTTTCTACCCCCATCTTTTAAACGAGTCGAAATACTGAATATTTGCAGTGGCGAAGGAAATGTCAGTATTTTTACAAGACACTCATCATCGTCTCAATGATTGTCACTTCTGCACACCATCAGAGCACCTACATGGCTAGTTGGCAACGTCAGAATCACTCCTGAGCATAAGATGCCTTCTTCGAGTAGTCACCAGTAAACAAACCAAATTAGCTGAGTTTCTAACCTTTGAGCTCCAGAGGTTAATTAGGGTTGGTAACCTTCGTCATCAGAAGACAGAAGAGAAAGAGTACAGAGAGATAGAGATAGGAAATTAGGGTTTTTCATGAAAGATTGAGATGAGAGAGGGTGAGTATTCGGGTGATGAAAGTTCGATACTTTTGTTCTTTTGAGAAAAAGAAATCTAGACTCGAGAAAAATATTTCTAGCTAATCTTTGTATTCCTAATCTGCATTGATGATCCTTCCATCTAAATGATTTGTATAAGATAGAATAAATAAGTCTCGTATAAATCCCAGTGGACTCCACCAAAATGAAGTATAAAAAAAAGTATTTTTTTATTAATGGAATCCACTTTTTTACAAATTTATATTATATGTGGCTCGTATTATATGCGGTGTATGCTTTTTTATACTTCCTCTTGCTTCTGCACCTTTGGTCTCCAAATCCCATGGCTCGTGCTTCCCAAACTGTCTTCCTTGTCATGTGCCGCACTATCTCAAACTCCATGGTGAGTGCTTCCCAGTGACCAGGAAGATGATAGTACTGATACGAGAATCAGCCTTCTGCACTTGCAGCCAACGGTTCGATTGCAGTATGGGATTTTCGTAGTCCTTTTCCCACAAAAATCATCAGTCCTTCTGCACCAGTTTCCGAAGTTGATCACTACATGAACTTTCCACGAAATAAGTTCTTCACTCAATCTTACTTGGTGGAATCATTGGGAGGTCTTTTGCTTGTCGATCGGATCGTCGGCTACTTTGTTAATTCAGAGGGGATAGCAGTGGATGAGTATGATCTTCTTATCCATGAGGATACGCAGCCTTTGGTTTGTCCATACAGAACAAAGCTATTCAACGTCTATGAGTTAGATCACAAACAGGAGACATGGAAGAAAGTGGAATCATTAGGTGATCGGGTCATATTTGTGGGTGGAAACTACTCCATGTCGTTGTCCATTCATGATCTTGAAGGATGTGAATCGAATACTATCTACTTCTCGGATGATAACTGGAATCAGGTGGATGAGGATTACATGTATGGCGGTCATGATTTTGGCATGCACGTTCAAGTTGACAGATGGAAGTTTTGAAACGGCGCCAGATTATTGTTCGAAGTTTGATCCACAACCCTTTTGGATAATTCTTGCCCGGCGTTGAAGAGCTAGCAGCCATGACAAAACAGTTTTCCTAGCTTCCTGTTTTCTATACAATTGATGACATGGATTTAATTCACACGACTGATTTCTTGAATATAGCTTAAGACCAAGGAACAATGAATAGTTAGAATAAGGGAACAGACGTCGGGAGCTGATGAAGAAACAAAATAGTAAAAATATGAGGAACAGGAGGAAGATCAATTGCAATTACAATCTAATGTACGTGTGACTATTATTACGCTATATGAACTAAACCACAAAAAAATAATAATAATAATTAACAACTAGAGAAAATAAGTTAATTAAAATAAATGGAAACTAAGAAAAAAAAAAAAAAAGGGCTTTCAATATTTGAGATGAGAAAATCAATCAGCTCCTAATTCACCAGTACTACTGCCATGGTTTTCTTTTCCGTTCACAAGTGGTGCTCTTGATGCTGGTGGGGTTGTGGAATTGTTGCCGTGCTTCGATGCATTCGGATCATAGGTCTTCGTCTTTAGTCTGAAAGAGAACTTTTTCAAGATCGCGTTCCAACTTCCCTTTGTCTTCACTAGCTTGTCAATCTCTTGTTTCATGGTTGAACATTCTTTCTCAAGCTCAGACACCCGTTCCTTCATGTCATCGACTGCTACAAGGTGATTTTGGGTGGTACTGCCTGCTTGAATAGAGGCGTCATGTCTGACCAGAGCAAGATTCCCGCTGTGATTTTGAGTGTTCTCAAGGTTGTCAGAGACAAAAAACCAACCAGCAACAGAGGTGCGGAGCCTGAGTTGTTCAAAGAATAAAACTTGGACAATGACACGAAGTGGCAACCTCTCGTTCTGGGCTGCATGGGTGCTGGCTTCTAGGGAGAGCTTCTGGCAGTTCATGAGCCTGCAGAGTTGTTCCCTTTCGGAATCTGTTAGCCAGGGGTGAGCCTGAAGTTGAGAAACACACTAGTTTTTTTAGGAAAGAAAGATAAAATATCCAGCGCGCAATGAATAACTTCAAAGAAAATAATCTAACATGTAGTACAATCTGGTACGATTGTCTTCAGTAAACTTGAAAATGAAATGAGTTCTCAACAAAATTCCTTTCATAATACAGTAATATTTTAATTCCACCATGAAAAGCAAGTATCATTTCCACCTAAAGGTAAAAGAAATTGCCTGCTAAAGAAAGAACAAAGTTTAATGCCCAAGCATTGTGCATTCGTTGCTACTTCTCTAAAAAAAAAAAACAGATTCATTGCAATTGAAAACCAATTCTCCTTTTAAGACATTTCCGTGAAATATACCAGAATTGAGTGTTAATTGCGATGAATGAATCTCAAGAGAAACTCTAAAATTAATAATTTTCAAAAGTATACCTAAGAAGCAAGAGGTGACAAAAAAAAAATCAGTCCTATAAAAGTTCGGCAACAGTGCTTCAATTGAACTATGTTATCAAATAACATAGTCTTTGACCAGAACCAAAGATCTTTGCAATAAAAGTCATCAATGAACAGAAGCACATATGAAATCTTTTTTTTTTTTTACCTTGAGAAATATATCAATTGCACGGTAGATTCCATCATCTAATGGCCTCGCATAATCAGGGATAACAGCAGCCAAGGACTCAAATTTTGGTAACTTCAAGTTAACATCAGGTGCCACCTCAGCTAGATAACCATCCACTAAATTAGCCACCATTGTCATAGGGGTCAGTGGATGTGAAGCACCCATCAACTGCCCCTCATATACCATACAATTAGAATTAGAATCATGATCCACCAGCATAAAGTGATCAAGAATCCGCTGAACACAATCAATATCATAAAGGGTCTCCACTGAGTACCCCATATTTGGAATCAGAAGATCTTCAAGAGCTGCTTCATCCAACTGAGCACCAACCCTTTTCTCTAAATTCTCATGACATGATTGGCTAGCATGTAAAATCATTGATGTTCGCAAAAGTCTAAGCAGAAAGTTGGTTGCTGTGACACCCCTTCCAATGGGCAGTAACTCCACTATTTCTTCAAGAAGTTTCCTTTGATCCGAGTCAGATGAGGCAGAAATAGCTGATTCTGGGGCATCACGGTTCCCATTCTGGAAGCTTGATTGCCTGCCCAACAATGGGAGATGACTCTTTGCATAGTAGACCACGGACCCAGCAATCCTTTCTGCCTTCATGCCCCTCAATCCAACAGCCAGAATCAGTCTTTTATACAGAGGGAATCTCAGAGAGGACACATTCTCATACCACCAATCTTCACTCACAGGATTTGGCTTAGTTGCTGTGCGTATTCCATTCCAAATTACAGCTCCACCTGGGCTTTCCACAGCACTGCATCCTGACATGGGCCAACTAAACAAGCTAGGATCTGCACAAGCTTTTATTGCCAAAGAATCAATGCATCTTGAAACAATATGAAGGTCTTCTGCACGTGGTAGAACCTCTTCGCAGGTTTCAAGAGCTTTAATTGAGTCCGTCCAATAACAAAAAATTTCATTGAGAAAATGTTCTGTCTGAATTATGAGATTCCCCTCTCCATAGTCTTCAGTCATCCGAAGATACTCGGCTGCACACCTGAGACTGACTACATTCAATGCAGTGAGCTCCATCTTAACACCATAACAAAACTTGGCTACAAGAAGAAAGGTTTTGGCTCCTCCCGGTATGTCATGAAGCTGCAAAACACACTTCTTCTCATCCTCACCAGAAAGCTCTCCAATAAGATTTTCTAATAATCCGCTTCTGGAAAGCAAGGGAAACTGCTGGGTGTGCCAAGAAAGCGAGGAAATGCAGTATGATAAGTAAACGAGGAATATAACTAAAGATCCCAGAATACCAAAGATATGCACACAACTTAATGTCTACTAAGAATTGAAGAATCAGGCCGGCCGTTTGACTTTTCAATGGGCAAGACTGAATGACAACTCAATAGTATCACAACGAAAAAGAAGAATAATAATATTAAAGAAAAGGAAAATAATAATATGGATTTCCATACATCCAAAATTACAAGAAGTCTAAAAAAAAAAATTGTAATTAAGCTTCTATTCTGTGCACATTGTTTTTATCACTTACCTGTAAACAAATATAATTGACAGTTTTTCTTCTTTTTTCTTTTTAGCTTCAAAATTCCAGGGCTACAATGAAGAGGAAGAAGATGAAGAACAATATCAGATTGTTTCATAAATTTATATCACATATTTAAAAAGGGAAATAACAAGATAGGGAGCTCCATGTACGTCCATATTTTCCGTGCATCCACAATTATAAGAAGAAAGAAAACTTTCATTATTGAGCTCCTATTCAGTGCATATTATTGAACCCATCACTCACTCTCTCTCTCTCTCTCTCTCTCTCTCTCTCTCTCTCTCTCTCTCTCTCATGCATCAATGTTTAAAATCACAGAAGTCACACAAATAAATGCAGACAAGATGTTTATGAGTACCAGCTACATTGACTATTTCTAGTTATACATCTTGTAGTGAGGGTTACCTCAAGACACAAAACACACAACCAAAGGAGATCAGAGACTTAAGGTTGCACTTGAGGTGCTTTCTTCAAGCATCGTCTCAATGTAATCTGGATGCAAGCATTGCATGCCTCTTAAAGCATGGTGTTGAGATCCATATATGCCATAAATAATGACAAAGCAAGTAAGAGGGCAAAGAAATGACCGAGTAAAATGCACCTTGTGGAGATGGAAGGTCATCTCTCCAACTTCAATGATGACATCGCTAGGAAGCCCAGTTGAGCAAAGCCTGTGAAATTGCATTTGGCTTAGAAGAAATATAGGAGAGAAGAATATATTACTCAAAGACATGTTGTCAACACAATAATGGTCATTAAATCAGCATTCAGTAATAAACAGGATTCAAAACCAGAAAGAATTCAGAGCTGAGAATCATGCTTGAAAAATAGCAGCAAGATGAATCTTAATATTTGAACAATAATCAAATTTCTCAAATATTCTTTAACTATTTTCGTTCTGATCATAGCACATATCAATATAATCACACAGATTTTGTTATTTACCCAACAGGGAATATAAGCTTTTGTTAACCTCTTATGAAGAAGAAAAAAGTTACTTTTATCTATTTCTGTTATTTATCATGGCAGGAACCATGACAAGGCAAGTGTCAATTTAGTTTACATGCAAACATCAATCAAATTAATCTCACAGTCCTTATCAACTTTTAGGACAATTTTACTTCCATCTTCTCCACTTAAATCTTTTTACTTTCTTCTTCTTCTTCTTCTTCTTCTTCTAAACTCCTGTAACTGTTAGTTTGATGGTATTGTACATCTCACCCTGTTACTGAACTGCTACTCCATTCCAACCAAGAAAAAAGAGCCAACGTGGGTAAATACCGCTATAAAATTAACCAGCAAATAATCTCTTCATAACCAGGGGATCCGATCAAGATTTCAGAAATCAATCTGGTCCCCCAAAATCTCATTAAAATCCAAGCCAACAAACACAGACTTTCTAAACCCCAGAAACTACATTGGACATTTCAGCAAAGTATGAGATACTTCAGAACAGACAGTAAAAATCCGATGCCAAATTGTCCCGAGTCGAAAACCCATCTGCCAAGGTATTTGACAGAGTAAATCCGACAACTCAAAATTAAAATATTTCCATATGAGAGGGAGAGTGCCAGATTCTACTTATTCGAGATGAGAGGGACAGTGCTAGATTCCAGATAGTGAAGGTTAAAACCGGATTACTTTATAGAATGTCAAAACCTACCCCTACAAAAGCCGTGAAATCCGTAAACACACGGGCAGGCTCACTCAGTTAACAATGGTGGTGACAAATATACCGGGTTATTGGTTAATGCAATTAATTGTCTCTTTCATAGAGATTCATTTAAAACGTCACGGCATTCTCATAAATACAATTCACACAATCAATCCCAAAATTTTGAATTCAAAAGCAAAACAAAACGAGTCCATCACGAAACATCAAATCTTATCACAAACCCACGTTGCAAAATTTCCATTTTAACAAATTACAATCACCTATTCACCTTATCAAAAAATTGAGGGCAAATATCAAACGAAAAAGAAATACAAAACGATAGCAGAAGCAAGAAATGACTGACCAGGTTTGGCCATCGAGGTGAAGGACTTCGGATTTGGATCCCAGCTTCATGCACGCCATGTCCAATTCAATGACGTCAGCTACTAGGAAAAAAGAGCTGTAGCCCAATATAACAAAGAAGAACGTTGAAAGAAGTAAAGGAACAATGTCAATTACGACAGTGATCAAATGGGTAGGGAGTTTAAAAGGCTTTTCCCTTCCTCGCCCAAAAAATCTTTCTGTGCGCTATCTTTTCGGTTTTCTGGTTAGAGAGAGCGCGTGATGGTCCCGAGTCCAAAGCGCAAAATCTAGGAGAAAATTCAGTTACTGATGTTAGACGAAAAAGTCTGTGTTTGGGGTGTTCAGAGTTTCGAGTTTAAGCGCACTTCAATGCTTATTTACGTTGAGATTGTAGTACCATATAAATATGTATGCATTTATCGACTGGATCGTTGACATTCTCTTTAGTCTTCGATATCATCTAGTTATCCATTTTAAGAATGTGGGCCCCGTTGGGTTGAATGTCCAATATGGATCCATGTGCTAATCACATTCTTAATAATAAATATTATTTATATTTTTAATTATAATTCTTTTTAAGAAATGATTTTCTTCCTCCTAAAATTTTCATATCTCATCGTGCCAATTATGGTACGTGTTAAATGTTATCGTGTAAGTGTTTAACTCATGAAACCATTTCAAATTTGTCACTAAATGTAATTAATTAAAGACGATGAAATTTAAAATTAATATTTGAGTTCGATATATAATAAATGTCAAGAAACATAATGTTTTATATTGATAAGGTTAGTAATTAAAAACAGCACATCAACATTTTTTTAGTATTAATTAAAGAGTTGTATAAAAAATATTTTTATTCCGCTTCTCCCATATTTTTGATGCCATATTATTCATTATTAAATAGATTAACTCTTGTTTTTTAAAATAATAAATTCAATAATTAAAATCACATTAAGCGAGTGAGATGGAGTAAGATTTATAGTGAAAAGTTGGATAAAGATATGTCATGTTTGGATAATGAGATGAAATGAGAAGGTTTTAAATAAAAATTGAAAGTTAAATAAAATATTATTAGAACATTACTTTTTAATATTATTATTGTTTTGAGATTTTAAAAATTAAATTATTTATTATATTTTATATGAAAAATTGAAAAAGTTGTAATGATGAGATGAAACAGTTTTTATATCCAAACAGAGCCTAATCCATTTTCTTTTAAGTATTTTTGAACATCCTTAATTATTAAGAAAAATTAAAAAAATATAAAAATTTACTAATAATCACTTTCTTAATCATTAAGTTAAAAAAATAAAAAGAATAATAAATAAATGGTAATAAGTAATAAACATATCATTATCTAACTTAAACAAATGATAATTCCAATATTCTTACTGGATTTAAAAAGAAAAATTAAAAAAAAAAAAACAAGAAAAGTTTAGTATATTTTACTTTTGAGTCCATTATTATTTTGGGCCCAAAATTCTAGCCCAAAGCAAATGCACATGACCAACCACGTCACGAAAAATGAACCCAAACTAATTTAACACGCCAACAAACTCACTGTGCCTTCACTCTCTCTGCCTTCTAGTCTTCGGCCTTCGCAGTTCGTCAACTGCGACGAGGAGAGGAGCGCATCCATGGAAGCTATGCTCAGAATCCGAGCTGCCTTGCTTCTCTCTGCCTTAGCTCTTCTCTCTCTGCTCGTCAGATCCTACTCTCAGGAGATTCAGATCTCCAACGCTGAGCGCCGAGTAAGCCTGAAAATAATTCCCTATTTCGTTTGCAGACGACTCATTTTCGCAATACTTAGTCGTAGATTCAGATATTTATAATTAGCGTTTTTTTACTCGATAATGCATACTTTGCACCTTATAAGATAATGAAACTAGAGAAAAACGATTTCGATTGGAAACCTGTGTAATGCGTTCGAATTTGCTGTTTGAGTTTGATTTGCTTTGTTATTAGAATATAATAGGTTCATCTTGAAGATATTTTTAGATGCAATATTTCAAATCAAAGTATGGACCTAGGATTCTCCGTTCTTATCTGTCGCGGCTGCTCGCTTTTGGCGTTGTTACTTTAATATTAATTTTTTATTCCGAGAATTATCTTTGAATACTGCAAGCTTATTTTGGTCTCTTCGGAAGCTTGGGACAGAAATACTCGGAAATGTTTTTAGTACACAAACTGGTGTTTCGTCTTTACAAAAAAACTTAGGACAGAAAAAAGTGGGACATGTTTTTAGAGCATAAACCGGTATGTTCGTGCTGGTCAGAAGCCGAGTATCAAAAATCTCCTCTCAACTAAGCCTAGATCTAATTATTTGACTCATTTGAGCTTAACTTTTGTACCCTTGATATTTTAAGAAATACAATTAGATAAGAATCCTACACCTACATAATTCTTACCCTCCATGGCAATTCAAAGGTAGCGGCAATTTGGAGAATGGTCCCCTTATGTATGTGTTGGTGTATTTGGATGGAGAGAAATGCCAGAAGCTTCAAAGATCAAGAGAGAACTAGGGATGAGCTAAAAGTTTTCTTTCTTAAGTCATTGTTTTTATGGGCGGGGGGCTACGGGTCCATGACCTTCTACTTTCTATTGTAACCTCTAGCTGGGTGTTCTCCATATATATTTTCTGTGTACTTGGGCTTTGCCTATTTCTATGAATATAACTTCTTGATTACCTATAAAAAAAAATCATTGGCAATCTAAGGAATCCTATAATTTTTTTTTTTTATCACATTTGTAACGGTCCTCTCATTTTATTATTCTCATTTCTAGTAGATGTAGTCATAACTTTATCATTGCCACATTGGATCTTAGATGATAGCCCAAGGAAGCCTGATTGATTTTCTGCTGATATTTCCTTCTGTTTCTTCATCTCTGAAGCGTCATCTTTCAGTTACTGTCACCACTAATTTTCTGTTCATGCTTGCAGATTGACTTGACTTCTCACATTGTTAAGGTGTTCCTAACCTTGAAGGTATTTATTTCTAATGCTTCTTCAATTGATTTCACATAGTATCAGTATTTGAAAGAAGTTTTTTTTTTTTTTTTTCTTTTTCAAATTCTATTTGAATTAGGGTGGGGAGCTTGAGGCTGTCTTTTATTTATTTATTTGTTTTAATTTTTATTATTATTATTGTCGTCATCGTCAACATCGTCGTGTTGTTGTTGTTTTTTTTTATGAGTATTATTGTTGTTGTTGTTATTGTTAGTGTTATTTTGAGATTCCCTTGTTGGGCTTGTATCTAATTTTATTCTTTTAACTTGAATTAACTTTAGGGAAAATTAAAAATCATGTCCATGTGGTTATGGGTATTGTGAGTAAACCTTCTCATGATTTTTCTGTCTCAATCAATAGATTCTCCCACTTGACATGCACGTATCACATAAAACGTGAAACATGAAATTTTGCCCTCATTTAGCCCCCAAGATGTGTGGGAACTTAACCAATCTATTTCCGTACCCAAGAACAGAGTTGTTTTGCTGTCCTTTCAATGAAGTTATAAAGCTCATTGAGGGCTATGAGGCCTAATTTCATGTTTCATGTGAACGGGCATGCCACGTGGAAGGAAGAACCCATCAAAGATGGAATGTATGAAGATTTCATTTTATTCCAAACCATTTGGAAGTTCAGTGACAGTTTTGTAATGAGAGTAATTAGTTATTATTTCTAACCACAAGGTGGAAATTTGATATTTTACCACTACATGTAAAGTTTAATGTAATGGAATTTCTGTTATTTCGAAAACCTCAACCTCGAAATAACAAAAATTCTTGTTATTTCTGTTATTGCCTCACTCCCTATGACATATCTTGGCCTTCCATTGGGGGCTGCCTCGAGAGCAGTTTCAGTATGGGATAATGTCATTGAGAAAGTAGAGTATCGTTTAGCAGACTGGAAGAGAATGTACCTGTCAAAAGGTAGTAGGATTACCTTGATAAAGAGTACATTATCTAATCTACCGACCTATTTCATGTCCTTGTTCCCCATTCCAGCAAGTGTGGCGATCCGTATTAAGAAACTACAGCGGGACTTCTTGTGGGGTGGAATAGGCGAGGAATTTAAACTCCACCCAGTCAGGTGGGAGAAGGTTTGTTGTCCTCTCCCTAATGGTGGTTTAGGCATTCGAAATTTGAGAATTTTTAATCGGGCGCTACTTGGTATAAATGGTTGTGGAGATACCATAAAGATCTAGAAGCCCTATGGAAGTTGGTGATTGAGAGCAAATATGGTGGTTTATGGGGGGATGGTATACCAGCGAAGTGACAGGCGCATATGGAGTGGGGTTGTGGAAACATATAAGAAGAGGATGGGGGGGGTCTTCTCTCGTCACTCACGATTATACATAGGAGATGGGCCAAGATCAAATTCTGGTATGATTCTTGGTGCGGTAATGGTGCTCTAAAGGATCTATTTCCTTATCTCTTCAGGGTTGCAAATGATACAGATGTTTCAATGGCGGATGTCATGGTGATAGTAGGGGAAAAAATCCAGTGGAACGTCAATTTTAGCCGGGTGGAAAATGATTGGGAAATGGACAGCTTTGCAGCCTTTTTCAGACTTTTGTACTCTCTCAAAACGAATAACCAGCATGCCGACTTATTGTGGTGGATACCTTCAGGTGGTGTGTTCTTGGTTCGCTCATTCTATAAATCCCTTTCACATGAGCTCCCTATTCAGTTTCCTTGGAAAAGAATTTGGAGACATAAGGTGCCTCTCAAAGCAGCATTTTTTGTGTGGACCGCTTCCTTGGGTAAGACCCCCACAACGGATAATTTGAGGAAACGAAGGGTGATAATCGCAAATTGGTGTTGCATGTGTAGGAATGGGGGTGAATCTGTGGAACATCTTCTACTACACTGTGAAGTAGCTCGAGGGTTATGGAACGAGGTATTTAGTAGACTAGACTTGGGTTGGGTAATGCTCGAGACAGTAGTGGCGGTTTTGGCTAGTTGGACAGATCTAAGAGGAAATCAACAGATCAAGGCTGTATGGAAGATGATTTCTATATGCATCATGTGGTGCATATGGCAGGAGCGCAATGAACGGACGTTCGAGGACAAAGAGAGATCGATGGAGGAACTTATAGCTTTCTTTTTTAGAACCCTTTGTTCTTGGGCCTCTACCGTTAATTTTAATGGCCAAGATTTCCATGATTTCCTTGTATCTATTGTCCCTACGTAGTTAGGGCATTCTTTGTACTACACATGGCTTTGCCTATTCTTTTATTAATACACTTTGATTACTTATCAAAAAAAATTCCTGTTATTTATTATAAATATTTTGCTAAAACTGGCAACCAAATCTCGATCAAACTTCCTAATTATTCGTTTGAATTGCTGTATCTATGTTTATGTTCTTAAATTCTACAATTGATCTCTTATGGTGGGGAGGGGTTTAGGAACTTACTAGAATGGAATTACAATTCCCAACCTTGTTTGAATAGGCTAATTATGGAATTATATTTTCGATTTGAGATCCCATATTAAAAGGAGTGTTTTCTCCATTTGCACGAACTCATGCAGAGAAATATCTTTGTATAGTATAGAAGTTAAAGGTTTGAGAGCTCTCTTTTGATCTTCTCTGCTGTGGACTTTGTCTATGTCTGCCAAATCACATAAATATTGTGTGTTTCAGGTGTGATAGTTTTTTTTTCTTATGGCTAAATTTTGACACAAGTCAATTCAGAGTGCCTGTTGAAACCAAAATTTATTCTCTTGGTCTAAATTTTGAAACCGTAGTCTTTTTTTATAAGTAAGAAAATTTCAAACCATGGTTTTAGTGAAGGTTCATACTAATTATTGAAAATATGTATTAATTTCTACGTTAAGTGCTAGAAAGTGCAAATTTTTGGTGCAGAATTTGATTGATGGTTTTCTTTCAGGTAGAAAATGTTGGGACGTCTCCTGCTTCAGAAATACTTCTGGCATTTCCTCCCTCTCAAGTTGATCACCTGGCACTTGTCAAAGCTGCAGCAACTGTCGGAAAACGGAAGAAGAAAAGTTATTTGGCCCTTGATGTGATTCCGACTGAGCTACCTGATGCACCAAATGGAACTAAGTATTTCTCTATATCTTTGCTCAACCCATTAAGCACAGGCGAAACTGCAACACTAGAAGTTCTTTACATATTGACACATTCTCTGGAACCTTTTCCAGCAGAAATAAGTCAATCAGAGTCACAGTTGGTCTACTATCGTGATAGTGCACTAATATTGTCACCATATCACATTAAGAAACAAATAACTTTTTTCAAGACTCCAAGCTCTAAACTGGAATCATTCACGAGAGTGGAACCAACCAACCATGCTGGTGCAGAGCTGAAATATGGACCATATGAAAATTATCCTCCATATTCATTCTTGCCCATAATACTTCATTTTGAGAACAACAATCCATTTGCCATTGTTGAGGAGCTCGTCCGTGAAGTGGAAATATCTCACTGGGGTAATCTGCAGATCACAGAGAGTTACAGGTTGGCACATGCTGGTGCTCGACACAAAGGCATGTTTTCGAGGTAAGGTTTATTGTTGTGTTATGTCATATATTCCTCTTAGTCCTTTGGATTATATGAAAATGTTGTCTCCTTTATGGCTAGAATTGGCTTTGATTTCATTATAAACTAAATTTCAAACTTTCATTCAACGTGTTATATAAACAGATATAGTGTTGTATTAATATGGCATCACACTGCAATGTCAATATATTTTTTTCTAGTCTTTTTTCCTTTTTTCTTTTGATTTATCACTTGATAGCTCTAATAATAAAAAACATGGCATTTCCCATTTATTTGTTCTGGTTTTTTTTTCTCTCTTGATGTTTGCTTCATTTGAATGTTCATACTTCTTAAGTTTCCTTCTGGCAGGGTTGAATATCAATCTAGGCCATCTATTAGCGGAGTGTCTTCATTTAAACATCTTTTAGCAAGACTACCTCCTAGAGTTCACTCTGTCTACTACCGTGACGAAATAGGGAATATCTCATCCTCACATTTGCGTACAGATCCCTGGAAGGTAGCATGTGATCTCTTAACTTAGATTTTAGAAGATCATTTGAGGAAATTAGTGTGGAAAAATATAGTTATGTAACCCTCCCTCCCCCCAAATAAGGTTAAATGTGTTTTCAGACATCGTAACTACCATTTGTTCTTACAGTCAGAACTTGAGATTGAGCCACGTTATCCTTTATTTGGAGGTTGGAAAGCTACTTTTGTCATTGGATATGGGCTCCCATTGGAAGACTTCCTTTTTGAGTCACCTGATGGCAGGCGATACCTCAACTTCAGTTTTGGATGTCCTCTTGTGGAGACAGTGGTGAACAAATTGACGGTCAAAGTAAGTTTAGTGACATGAGTCTGCATTCATATTATCGCTGTCTTATTTTTTCCACATATCAATTCAAGGCTTATGTTTGAAATTTGGATAATATGTTTACTACCCGTCACATTCCAGGTTGCACTGCCAGAGGGAGCAAAAGACCCTTCTGCCGTCATTCCTTTCCCGGTGGAGCAGCATCTGGAGGTAACCTAAGTTGTCGATTCACACACGCATGCACGCATGCACACTGGTGCAGAAACTCAACAGTGTGTCAACTTGCGTTGATCAAAACCTAGTTATATATTTAAGTCTATTACTTTTGTCCTTTTTTGAATTTGAGAATGACAATAAATTTGTGTTTTCAAGGGGCTAAAACTCTAGACTTTTTGTTCTGTTTAAATAAACTTTTAATGGTTTGTCATTTTAGGCACTGTGCTGTTAACTTATTTGTTGTTGCTATATAAAGGCATCGTTTAGCAGAATTTACAGCGTCAGAAATTTATGAACCAACTAGAAATATTTACATTTGGTGCCTGCAGACCAAATATTCTTATCTTGACATCGTTGGGAGGACTGTGGTGGTTCTGGAAAAGAACAACGTGGTTCCTGAGCACAACTCTCCTTTCCAGGTGATTGATAAACACGTTGTAGAACTATACACTGACTTGAAATGTTTTCTATTTAGTCTCAAGGGTAAAATGGTGAAGTAGTGTTCTACTAGTTCTCCCAAATCTAGGTGTTTGTACTCTGCTCACATATCCAGGCACAATGTGGCAGTTACAATATAATCATAATTGTTGATTTCCACTTCTTTTTTTCTTTTTGGGCATAAGTAAACAGGGTCCATTAAAACAATTAATGTGTTGTTTCTTCTTTAGCAGGGATATCTGCTATTATAATACTGAAACAAATAGCCAAGTTTCTAAACAAGTTACCATACCTGCCCAATGCTATTTGCAATTTTTAGTTTGTATGGTAACTGATAGTCAGTACTCGTCTTTAGTGGGATTTAAGCTGATAGTTTGCCAGAATAAAGTCTATCGATACACAAAGGTTAATCTGCAAAGATGGGTCATTCTTACGATCAGGAGACTTTGAGCCAGGCTTGTGTTTATGTTTCTGCTTGCCAGAGATACCCTTTCTCTAGCCTCCTGATCTTACTATTTCTTGTGGTGATATTGTTCATCCAGAAAAGAAAATTCTTATGTTGCAGATATTGACTCTGTTTGTTTGATCTCTTATTAATCCAGGTTTACTACAACTTCAATCCGATATTCATGCTTGCGGAACCATTGATGTTGACATCTGTGTTTTTCTTATTATTCATTGCTTGCTTGGCTTATCTACATGTTGATCTTTCCTTACGCAAGTGATTGGAACTCTAAAAGGTAATGTTCATGCAACTTGGTAATCATGTATATGAAATATTTGTTATTAAGACTACTTTTACTTTCCTGTGGAGCTAGAATTGTGAGTAACTTCAACTTGGTTGACATACAGTGACGACCAAATCTGGAGCTAGGGGTGTTGCAAGTGAGTGTCAGAGAACATAGCATTTAGAAATTTTGCTCTATGCGCGTAGTTGTCTTTCGGCCACTATTTAGAAATTTTGTTGTTTGTACACTGTTCCCATATGTATTGGTTCGTCGTCTTGATATCTCTTTAAGTAATATTAGGGTTCAGATGTGTGTTAAAGAGAATAAAACATTTTCTCAGCTCTCCTCATCTTTCTGGGAATCTAGTATGGTTGACTTGTTTTTTTACCGGGCGAGCGAGCGAGAAGATTGGAGTAAGAAAGAGAAATCAGTAACCCACGTGGCTGTGTTGGTGATAATTTCTACTACGCAATATTTTATATTTCTTCCTTCTTGACCAGACTGAGCAGTGTGTGCAAGTATTGAAGAACTGAAACCATAACGAAGATTGCTCCCCTAGGAATATTTTTGTGGGTTGTGTGCACCATGAGGTTGAAAGGTGAAATTCAATGAACTATGAAGTGACATGCATTCCGAAAAACTATACTCATCATCCATACACCATATATTATATATGATTTTTTATTTTTTTCTTCACCAAATGTGTGTTGTATAAATGATAAGTAAAATAATTCATGTAGTTTAACAAATAAATAATCAAGTGTGGTGCGTGGTGTAGAGATGATGAGTAGAAGGCTCGTGCCAATGGAAATCTACTTGAATTTAATGGGAATATTGGGGTTAAACTTTAAAGTGAACAACAGATGGAGACATGAAGCGGGCTTTCACCATACTTATTATTGCTGAACTTTAGGGAATCTTAACCTTTTTTAAAATGTGTCAAATTCCTAAAGTGGTACGGCCAAAAAACTTGTGAAATGATACGTAAACATCCATGAGCTCTACCTGTGTCATCTTCCTGTTTTCTCGATAATTCCATTGTTGCAGATCAGCCATACCTTAACCAAAAAACTTAAGTTGACGGCTTGTTCTGTCACCCATAACTCCATTCCATTAGTTTTCGTAGTTTCCTAATATTTAGTTTCGGAGTAGATACCAGATAGGACGAAAAATAAACAGAATTAATCAAGACAAGCTCGGACACGCTATCATTAGCGTAGCTGCTCGTTGCATTGTAATAGATTACATCTTCTAACCCCAGAGCTGAAAGTGGGAAATATTCCAAAAAAAAAAATATATGGTTCATTTCACAGCTAATTTAACTTACTAAACCAATGTCAATGATGTGGGTTGACGCCGCTAAACTTGGGTTTAAAGAAATCTTGAGTACAGACAGAGCACCCTTAATATTAGTAGTCACACCAGTTTCTGCATATCATTCTGTCAACACGTGTAGTAGTAATTTGTTTTTTTTTTTTTTTTTTTTTTCATCGTTTGGTGGGGTGAATAAGAGAATGATCATAGAATGCTAAGATCTCTCACATGAAGCTTAATGTTAACACTTCACATTATTAAGAATATATGCTAAAGACAGTCGATTAGCTACTGTTAAAAATATTCTTAATTCCTAATTGCTTATGTTCCTGATTTAGACCTTGTCCCTACTGCAAATATTCCTTTTAAACCACCTTCTTTAACAAGAATCCAATGCTAGTTACCTAGGATATATACAATCCACACAAGAAAACCTACCTAGGACATAAATAATCATACAAGAAAACCTTTTTTTTTTTTTTTGAATAAACAAGAAAACCTATTTAAGGCATACAGACAGAGAGATGAGAGTTTTGCCCATGTTGTTTGACTAAGTAAAAGCATTGAAACAGAAAGCCAGAGAAGCATATCATAGAATTTAGCAAAGTTTGGTGGAAGGGTGGAGGAATTAATAGATTGGGTACCGTCCACTTGGATGAGAGCTTTCATAGCCCACAAAAGTTCTATTTTAAGTTTTTTTTTTTAATAAAAAACAATAGCCTTTCCATTCTATTGGCCTGTTCGGCAGTTATATCTGTCTTCTTACCATTTCACAAAATGTTTCAAAAAAACCAAAAAATAAATAATAAAAATTCAAGTGATAATTATTGTTTATGATTAATCATGAGTACAAAAAAAGATGATGATGTTTATGATTAATCATGGCATCTTTTATTTCCATTGTTAAAATTGTAAACATACCTTAAATTGTACAATTTTATTTGACTTAGGATTAATCTTTTTTTTTTTTAATATTGTTTTAACATTGGTTGAAAATTGAGACTATCAATTCCTTAATAATATATGCTTTCGATGTATCTATAGATACTGATATTTTATTTTATTTTATTTTTAAAGGGTAAACAGATACACAATTCACCCAATAATCTTTGGTTCCAAGCATCGAATTTTGTTTTGCATTTAGTTAAAAAAAAAAAAAAACTCCAGCTCGTAAATAAATAATAAAAGGGTGATATTGTAATTCCAACAAATCTCTGTCTCATATACACGCCAAAATCAGTTGTTTCAAACGGGAAAGGAGGGGAAAGCTTAGGAAAAGGAAAAGAAATACGCAGGCAGTGCCTGAAAAATCCAGGACTGAACTTTCCTGCTATTGGTTCTCTGATTCCATTTGTTGGAATCAGAGGATCATTCTACCTTTCCATTCACAATCTTTTTTCTTATAATTCTTTCTTTCTTTTTAGCATGATGTATGCATGAAACAATATATATATATATATACGTACTGGTACAAGAGCCTACCAAGAAAACATAAAGATTTGTGATGGGTTCAAGATTTTGAACAATCGTGAGGTGGTCATTGTGTGATTCTCGCAAATGGGTAGCTCACAAACCGATGTGACAATGGAAGGATGGCTTTATCTCATTCGGCTCAATCGGTTTGGGTTGCAATACTCACGCAAGAGGTACTTCACTCTCAAAGGCAATTGCCTCAGGTGTTACAAAACGACACCCACCTCTGAGAGAGAGGTAATCCATTTTATTTATATTCTTATATTTTCCTTTTTTTTATGGTAATTATGGAACTCTTGGCGCACTAGTGAGATTTTTCATTTTTATTTTTAATTTCTAGAAGAACCCGTTGCAGAACTAGAAATTATATGGGGAATTCGTTTGTTTTAATTGTATATAATGGAGAAATCTCTCTCTCTCTCTCTCTCTCTCTCATTTTCTGAAGAGAATCAATGAATTGGATCACCATATTCACGTATGGCATTGTGTGACCAAGTCGCGTATCTGAAAGAATCTGATGTTGTTTCAATTATGGTTAATCTTTATGTCATGTGAGATTGAGAACTTTTTTTTTTAACCGAATGAGCCTGCTTTATTTATTGAAAATGCTTGTAGTTCTTCTTTCTTCGATTGTTTGACTTATAATCCAGGTAATCTATTTCGTGTTTAGAAGGTTTTACCTTTCTTTAATTCTATGTCCTTGTACGTGAATTGTATTCAATAGTGGGTTTTTTTTTTGCGTTGTTTTTTTTTTTTCTATTTTTGGTAGCAGTACGCTATTTGATTTCTGGGTGATGTTTTTACCTCATATAAAATGAATAGAGGTAATTGCCTAGCAAAACTGGAGGAAATAAATAAGCAATTTAGGAGGTTCTTGGGGAGGCATTGCTTTCTTTTATTTTGTTTTTCTGTTTTGATTGATCCCTGACTCTGCCACAAGCATTTTACATGGATCTTTTGAATTTCTTTTGACTTGTGAGTAGCATTTTGCAGAAGTAAAGCCTCTAGTCAAGATTTGCCCTGGAATCTCTTGTTGGATGTTTTAAAGCCCAAACCTCAATATCAGTGCACATGGTTTATTGATAAATTATTAACTTCTGCTGCTGGACAGTAAACTAAATCATTAATCATTAAAATTTGTGGAAGGCTAAGGAACTTGAAAGCAACCCCCTGTGTTCGTAATTTGAGTTGGCATAATACTCCTCCATTTGGTTATTATTTATCACTTTAGGTCTTATATTAATGTGGCAAATATAAAGGATCCCATCAACCTAAAAGATGAAGTTTCAAACGAAATGGAAGCTTTTTAGGAGACTGAAGAGACATGAGGGATGGAACTAATCAAATTTGAAATGATTAGTACATGATTGGTGCTATATTTGCCCCATGTTCGTAATTTGAGTTGGGATAATAGTTCCCCATTTGGTTATTATTTATCACTTTAGGTCTTATATTAACGTGGAAAATATAAAGGATCCCATCAACCTAAAAGATGAAGTTTCAAACGAAATGGAGGTTTTTTAGGAGGCTGAAGAGACATAAGGGATGGAAGTAAAACTTGAAATGATTAGCACATGATTGGTGCGTACTTTACTCAAGAAAGGTTTTGGCAAACAGCATTGAAATCTTGAAACTGCTATTGTTTGATACTGTGTTGAATAACTAGAACTCTTTAACATAAGTTCCATAATTTGACTAATCATCCAACTATTTAACATTCATAATTAGCAGTATGAAGGGGGTCATTTGTTGATTTTGCAATTTCAACCAGGACGGTATTGAGGTACTAACTGAAACTGTTAATTCCTTTTTATTTTTATTTTTTACTTTTTAACTCAGGAGCCAGTTAGAAGTGCAATGATAGACTTCTGCATTCGAGTTTCAGACAATGGAAGAGAGACCATTAATAGAAAAGTATGAACTTCGGAAACATATTTATAGCCCTACAAATGATACAGTTTCTCTTATCAAAATTTAATTTATAAAATTACACGTAACCTGCAGATAATCTTTATTTTCACACTTTATAATACCTCCAATCACAGTGATCAGCTAAAGGTATGCCAAACCCCGATTCCAAAATGTATCTTGATTTTACCATATATTTACTAGATCATTACGATTTCAACTCTATAGTTGGGAGCAAGTAGTTCAGAAGAAGCAGCAAAATGGATCCACTCCTTGCAAGATGCTGCATCAAAGGTTCCAAAATCTTAACCTGTAACATATTATTATAATGGTTGCTCTCTTGTGAAAGCCTTGTGTTTTACTGCATTTTCAGGAGTGCCCAAATCCAGCAAAGAGGAAGTGCCTACCATTAAGGTATATCAAGTGCACTTAGCATGTAACTTAATGGATATGAACCACTTATCTAATAGATATTTTACTTGTCTGAATAAAATAAAATAAAAACATGATAAGAACCTCTTTTTTTTTTTCATTTTCTTTTCTGTATTTTCATGAGTTCTCTGCCTTTTAGGATTTTTGGGTGTGTGGAAGTTTTTTAGATAAAAGCATGTGATACGCCATGTGCTAGCAACATGGAACAGTTTTAGAATTTGTGCTCCATCTATCCATTAATTTCTTTCTCACAGCAGATTAGGTGGTTCAGAGAAAGATCATAAGCATTCTATAGAATCGACTATTTGCTCATCCATGCACGTGGAGGCAATGACATCTGATGTTATTGCACCCTCACCATGGAAAATTTTTGGTTGTCATAATGGTAAGATATAATTATTGTATTGGCTTTCGAGACTTACATGCATATGTATTGAAATTTCATTACTTGTTGCAGGATTACGGCTTTTCAAAGAAGCAAAAGATTGGGATTCCCGTGGGAAGGTAAGTTGCTCTTTTGATCACTTCTCATTGATTATTTTAATCAATATATTTGTCTGACAAATGTTGCTTTTGTCAGCATTGGGATGATCATCCAGCAATAATGGCAGTTGGTGTGCTTGATGGAACTTCAGAGGCCATTTTCCAGACTCTTATGTCTCTTGGTCCCTCGAGATCAGAGTAAGAACACTAAAATGTTACCTATATCTGCCTACATTAAAGTTTTGGTGACATGGAATCCTTACTTTGATACCAGCTTGTCCTTTGTTTTTTGGATAATTTCATACCATTTTTCATTTTTTTTATTTGAGTTAATGTAGGAAAGGTATTTTTTTCAGTAGAAATAGTCTAAACTGAGTTGCAGTTGTTTTTTATTTTTTTTCCTGATGATGGGCTGTTCTCATTCCAGAGGTAAAATTACCGAGTGTCTTGCAGATGGGACTTCTGTTTTTACCAGGGCAGTGTGGTTGAGCACCTTGATGGTCACACAGATATTATTCAGAAGCAGTTATACAGCGATTGGCTACCTTGGTGAGATTTGGAACCTAATTCAAGAGGATTCTCTTTAGATTATTTCTGTTGGTAACACGTCATGGTTTGCAGGGGGATGAGGCGAAGAGATTTACTTTTGAGACGCTATTGGAGAAGAGAGGATGATGGCACATATGGTCATAATTTTTTGAAGAAGCTTTTAAATATAATATGAAGCTTTGGAGCCATTATTATATTATCTTAAGTTCTAACCTTTTTTATCTTGCTTCATTACAGTAATTCTATATCATTCTGTGTTTCACAAGAAGTGTCAACCACAAAGAGGCTATGTTCGTGCTTGTCTTAAAAGTAATGCTTGGAATTTGAAATTTAAAAGATTTTTATGCTAATTAATTATACAAGAAATTTATATTTTCACTTTCTTCAATCCTTTTACCTTCTCTCAACAAGTTTTTTAATTTAGAAGCTAAACCAAAGCATGTCCTTTTATCTTATTTTTTACTAATATTTTCTGGCTGATGCCAGAAAGGCAGAAACTATGGTAGGCCATTCTCTTTTTTCAGTCATATCTCACATTTTATGGTGAGGAATATAGAAATCATCTTTTTCACTCTCTTTCAAACATATATGAATCCGAGGTTCCAACATATTGTCCAAGAAATTTTTTACTTTAACAATAACCCTGTGGATTCTATGAAGAATTTATTTTGCAGATGTACATATGTATATACGTATATACCATATATACAATACACATACGTGTATACATAAATATATGTTTGTATTATTGAACAATAGGAGACTATTGCAGGTGGAGGATATGTAATAACTCCTGTGAACCAAGGGAAACAGTCTCTTGTAAAGCACATGCTTGCTATCGATTGGAAGTTCTGGAAATTATATCTGCGCCCATCATCAGCAAGATCCATAACTATTGCTATGCTTGAGAGAGTCGCGGGTACCCTTTTACTACTTGAAAATAATTGCACTTTTTGTTACTTGTTGCTTTTCCATGTCTAAATTGTTATACATAAAATTGGCGCACTTTGCTTATACAATTTTCAGCATTGAGGGAACTGTTCAGAGCCAAAGCAGGAAATTATTCCTCTGATTTCTCATCTGGAGAGGTCACCAGCGATGTTGGGTTGTCCCAGAGTAAGGAGGAGGACATAAAAACTGAAGTTCAGAGCCCAGAAGAAACAGGGAAGATTGAGGAGGCTGTTTCCTTAGAAGATGAGGTAGAAATACCACGTTCTGGCCGTTCAAGTTTAATGGGACTGAATGATGCTGCCGATGAGTTCTTTGACGTTTCTGAACCAGCAGACTGCGACAATTTTGAGAATGAGAGGCCTTCTGGCTTGACTACAGAAGAGCACTCTATGGTACTTGCTAGTCACCAAAACTAAATTTTAATTTCCAGAAGTAGTTGAACATACTTGGACTTTGCTTTTATCAGTCTCCTTACTTGTGTTTTGTTCATACTCCATGCATCTTTTATGCTGATAACAGCGGAGAATTTCGAAATTATGGCTAGGAAAACTATTGAGCTTTAACATGTCTCTAGTTGTTATATAATGAAACTATTTTAACATACCATTTGTGCTTTTTTATCAGAAAAGCATTCTTCTAGGTCTACATTCTAGCTCATGGTTATCAAATTTTGCTTTTAGCACTTGCGTTTTTCAATTTTGGCCTCTGACATTATGATCTTTTTCTGGTGATCCTTGATGACTCGACTGACCGAATGCATTGTGTTTAATAAAATACATACTTTTCACTGTGTCAGGTTAATATTTAGTGTGATAATTCAATAGCGGTATAAGATATTTGAGCCATTTTTATTTTAGGCTAATAAAAAATTAACTTAAAGACTGCTCCGAAAGGCAAGGATAAAAAGATGTTCTCCTTTTTTTCATTAAAATCGATGCGACTAAAATTTTGATGATAAGAAAATGGTTGGTTTTAATGTCCCTCGCGAATAAAAGATACGCAGTTTGTTCTAGGGAAGAGATTTGGAAAACTTGATTTTGGTGGACATCTGCTTGTTCATTCCCAGTGAGAACTTTGGTTGAATTAATCCAGTATTGTGCACTTTATCTTATGTGTGGTCTTTAAGCTTTACAGTAGAGTTCTGCTTTCCTTTATTTTCTAGTGCACAAGTTGCTTCATCATCATTTTGCACTTATATTTCCACGTGAATTTCTATTTTCCAATCTAACCAACTGCATTGTTGTTCTGAACAAGTGTAAATTATTGTTTGTTGAAATATTTTCTACACTATGTACAGAATAAATACCAGACCAAACTGCCTTCAGCAGCCAGTCTTGTGAAAAAATTGCATGATTTTGCAGGTGAGTCTCATTATGGTCGACAATTAGTTTTAGCATGATTGAGGGGTGGGACCTGTGTTAATTTCTTGTTTAGATTATTCTATGCTTAAGAAATTAATTGGAAACTCCCTTATGATGCAGTTCAGAAGAAAGGGTATATGGACTTACAAGATCTGGCCAGGGAATATGGCGCACGGTGCTCTTATGGAGCCACTCTGCAGAAAGACCCAAGTTGTAGTTTACCTTGCAGTTGGGCAGCAGCTGATCCTTCTTCATTTTTAATACGTGGAGAAAGTTATTTACACGACCATAAAAAGGTATCCCTTTCAGTTCTAGTTATTGTTTGCAAAGAAACTGATGGTGTGAATTGTTCATAACAAGAATCAATATTCACCTACATTAAAACCGTAATTATTTAATACACCTAAAACCATATATATTTTAACCTCGCCCCTGTTTTACCCTCTGGCTGAGTTGAATGGTGCTGTCTTAGAAGGCTTCAAGAGACTTTAGACATTCAAGGGTTCCAAAATCAATCCATGGCTTTTCATTATGTGTGCTGTGATATTAGTATAAATTTTATGATCGTCACTCTTGGTATCAAAGGAGGAAGATGGTTATAGGTCTAACAAGTGGGACATGGGCTGTGTTGCTTTAGTAAGGTTCATTCTCCACTCACCCTTTCCTACCTAAAAATGTAAATATGACAGATCCACTTTCCTATCCACAAAAGTTATCTTACTATGTTGTTTAAGACTCATTCAAACATTTAGAGGGCTCAGGCTTTCTTTATGTCAATGTTTTCTGTTTTGAAATGAAACTCTCAGTTTCATTATTTTCTGTCCTGGACTAAATAATTTTCTCTCTCCAGATTAAGGCAAAAGGCACCTTGATGCAAATGGTTGGTGCAGATTGGCTAAGATCTGACAGGCGAGAAGTTGATCTTGGTGGCCGGCCTGGTAGTATCATTCAGGTCTGAACTCTCATTATATGTGATTTCTAATTATTAAGAGCTAATAGATAATGAGCATTTCTACAAACTGTATGCACATTTTTACAAAAGGAAGCAAATGATTGAAAAGTAGTTATTCTCATAAAAACTATTGATTCGTCCAGAAGTCTGCAGAACAGGGTGGACCCGAATTTTTCTTCGTTGTCAACATACAGGTAAGTTTGATTCAAACTTTTGGTCATCTTCATCGTCAAGATTCAGACTTTTACTATATACTATGGATCAGGTCCCGGGTTCAACCATGTATACCTTGGCTCTATATTACATGATGAAAACTCCTCTAGAAGACAATTCGTTGCTACACGCTTTTGTCAATGGAGATGATGCCTTTAGGAATTCAAGATTCAAACTCATACCTTACATTTCAAAGGTTGGTAAGAAATCAATCAGTTTTTACAGTTCTTAAAAACCAATATCGTGGTATCAGGTGGCCATGTTCTTCAAATTTTGCATTGGTTTCAATTAATTTATCAGGGATCATGGATAGTCAAACAAAGTGTTGGGAAGAAAGCATGTTTGGTCGGTCAAGCACTCGATCTACATTATTTTCGTGGGAAAAACTATCTTGAGGTAAATTAACTGATCTTTACATTATGGAATGAAACTTATCAGAAACCGTTTGTAGATGTTCTTTTGCCGGTTGTTATGTGCTGAAATGCTAACCTTACATTGTGTCTGAAACCAGCTTGTAATCGATGTTGGATCTTCAACAGTGGCAAGGGGAGTGGTCAGTCTTGTTCTTGGATACCTGAACAATTTGGTCATAGAACTGGCATTTTTAATACAGGTAAAACAGTCAAATCGTTCACTTACACACAACCATTCAGGTCATAGATAAATCACACCAGTCTTTCACAAGTGTGTGTATGTGCATGCGCAGTCATTCAGGTAATCCATTAACAAACAACATTCAATGCAAAAGAACTGACGCTAGAATGTGTGTGTACGGAAAATTTAAAAAATATATAGAGAGAAAAAAGAACTTAACTTTCCATTGAATTCCTGATATGTAGTTTATGAGATATGAAGTAAACTAGAGGCATGAGGTGCAGTCATTTGGTGAATTGTTTTGGGCACGTTTGCTTTTCTATAACCCCATTGAAAAAATTGCAGGGCAACACGCAGGAAGAGCTCCCAGAAATTCTTCTCGGAACATGTCGAATTAATCATCTAGATGCATCGAAATCAGTGGTGGTAGAACCATAATTTTATCCTGGAGGATGCATCCAAATAGTTCCCAGGTGCTGTTGTGTGTTGACTCCAAGACAAAACAAAGATGATGTCAAGAGAGTCTGCCTTGTTCATAGAATTTACATGTGCATAGGCATTTTTTCCATCCAATATGGATGCAATGTAATGTGTAACTTTAATTTCAACTTGTAACAATGCATGCAATTTGTAAACCGTGGGTTCCTTAATTGTGCTTTCATTCTTCGATTATTCTTTTAATAGTATTTGGTATATAATGATAAGTAACATTATTTTTTAATACAAAGTAAGTTGATCAGATCACTATCCAATATGCAAACTCTGTATTTGAAACAGGAGGGATATAACTAAAATTTTGTGTTTTAAGTGATAGATGATTGCAGACAGCAACTTTGGGCCGTTTGCGTTTGTTTGTAGACTTTATACATGGGCTTATTATAGTGTAGGCCCAATTTTCTCTCAACAGACTCCACCATCACAGTGGTTCGATCCATTTTAGCTGCGCAGGGAATAACAGCCAGCCTCACGATTTCATCCCAAGAGCACATGAAGCGAGAGTGAAATAGACACATGAAAAATAACACGCCCAAGAGCACAAAAATGACACCAACTTAGGACCATAAGCCTACTGCCTACCGAGGAATTCAGCCCCACATCCGTATAGCATCAGCGGACGACATGGGCATGCCTTAATTAGAAGACAAGGATTGATCAACATTAAGGTTTGGTAAGAGATCACACCTTATCCAAGTGCAACATTAAGATTATGAATGTTTGCATTCGCATCCATATCATGCTTACCGACATCTAATGTTTGAATTTCAAACTGTGATATTTTTTTTTGAATTATAACCTTGTAATTGGTCCTACCGGCACATGTTTGAAGCATGCAACCTGCCAAAATTGGCCCTATACTACCATACACTGCAATTAATAATGTTTTTGAGGGAGACTTGCTTTAATCTCGACAATAAATTCAGAGTAACGTTATTCTTTGTTTTAAATTGTGTCATTACTAATCTTATTTGTTAATACTATATAGGTTTTAAATATTTTTATGTGTCGATCACTTAAAATATATCATATAACAATATATATATATATATATATATATATATATATTTAAATGAGAGCTACGGACTGCTCCCACCCATTGGCCTTTTAAGAGGCGTGGGCTGCCACTCTCCATTTTCTACCTATTTTCAACGTTTGATTGAATGGCAGCAAACTCAATCAACCAAACACTCTATTTTAAGGTCCAATTTGTCATTCAGGCCGCATTATCTCAATAGTAAATTTCCATCGTTGTCTTCACGTTTTGTCCATTGATGGAGCAACCCACGTGGCACATGGCCAAGTTTCAATTTTTTTTTTTTTTTGTTTTATTTATTTATTGTTTATCTATGAGCTATAATTATTATTGAGAAAATTTGGTTATTGTATACAATACATGATTATTTTTAACGGTATTCATAATGCGTGTATATATTAGATTTTCCGGTCACCATCACGATACTAGACTATTTTACAAAAGATTTATGTATATTAAAAAATATGCAGTCAATCATATTAATAAAGTACATAAAAAATACATAAAAATAATTATAGATAAAGTTTTTATTTGCCAAAATTGTACAATCATTTTTCAAAAAATAAAAAATAAAAATTGTACAACCACGTGCCGCTCGCACATGCTACTCTTTCATTCTTCTTTCCACTCCAACACACTAATCCCCGGCCAGCATGTCCTCAGCTCGGGACAAAAGAAGGAACATATCATATTAAAGTCTCAATCGAACCTAACAATGAGAACAAAATGGGATGGTTCCATTATAAATTATGGCAAATTGTCTCTCTCCTTCGATATTTGATAAGCTTTTTGACTAAAATAGACAACAATATAGACAACAATGGTATTTTTTCATTTTATATGAAGATATTCGAAATTCAAATTCATGAGGAAAAAAAAAAAAGTATTGTGTTTCTTTTAACAATAAAAATAAATAAATAAATAACCCACAATTGTTTACTTAATTACATGAAACATAGTTTAGGATAGCAACTAAAATATTATGAATATGAAATTACTTTTCTCGATAAATGTTACTTACTACTGCCTTTAATTTTGTTTTAATTATAAGGAAAATTTTAAAAAATAAAAAAATAAAATTTTGTCTAGAAGACATGCCCAACGGTTATTTGCTGGCGGTGACCTAGCAGCAATCGATTGAAAATCTTAGAAGCTCCGGAGTCAAAAATAAACGCACCGACGCGGTGATACTCGTCATGCGACATGCATTATATTCTGTTATAGCAACCTTCCGTAGCCGGTAAGGACCACCGGTCTACATACCTCTCCACCCGATGCATCCGGTAACTCTGTCGGTGAGCAAGAGTGTCGGCACCGACACGCGAGATCAATTACCGGTAGTTTCTATTTTCATTTTACCACTTTTTTAAATTTTTGGTGCTTTGCAGTTGCTGCCTGCTGGTTGGGGATTTGTACGATACACGGAGTTATAGCCACTTGGATGCATCGCGGAGTAGGGTAATACGGAGGGTGTGAACTATAAATGCACTGATTGGTGAATGTGGGACCACGTTTTGCTTTCGGACCTTCGGTTCCGTAAGCGAGACTACTGCGAGAGGTACTTTGATCCAGCTCCACGTGCGTTGCAAGTTGCAACCAGTGAAAAGGGACATCTGCTGCAATCTTGAACCCACTGGATCCTGACACTTCATCAGCCTTCACAGCCCACAAAACTAATTTTTATATAAATTTTATATAATGAAACTGAAGTTTATTAATTATTATTAAAACTTTAATTTTTATATAAATTTTATATTTATTTAATTTTAAAAATTTGTACAAAGCTCAAAATATCATTTTCTTTATATATATATATATATATATATATATATATTATTACAATATAATATGACGTTACTTCAAATTACATAATTTTTTAAAGTAATTTTGTATAATTATCTATATAAATTTAGCATGACTCGTGATTCATTAAAATTGAGTATTACGCATTATTTTATATTTTACAATTAATCCTGATGAATTGGCAGGTTTGGGACTTGAGATGAGACAACAAATTTTTATCTGATCTTATTTCATCCCATTCCATCTTATTTCTAAACATAATTTAAATACAAATTTTTTAAACTTTTAAATAAAAAATAATTATAACTTTTTCAAATCCAAAAAAAATAATATTATAAAATAATATTATTACAATATTTTAATTTTATAATATTTTTATTTAACTTTTTTTTTTCTCATTTTCCAACGTCTAAAAAATACTAAACTCAAACTATTTTAATACCATTTATAAAATTATCATCTCATTTCATATATATATATATATATATATATAAAAGATAATATTTATCATTTTTAATCCTAATGATCTTTTTCATTGACATAAAGAAACACATAATATAATTTTTTATCATTGACAACTTCTCTTTTTTCCTCCAAATTTTATCATCATTCTGCAAATTCATTCAAGCCTTTTCACTTTACTTAGACAGGATTCGTTTTATGTTTATAACAAATTTTTTGGACAATAATTGTGAAATTTTTGTACATGTACTAAAAAGATTAATTTTTTCTACAGTTTTTCGTTTCAAATCGTTTTTAACACTTGAATAAAGTAAACATAATTTTATAATATTAACATATTATTTATAAAATTAGGGATTATTTAAAAGATGGAATAGTTTCATCTTATCCTGTCTCCTTTCGTATAGTTTCATTTATTTCCATCACAAACATTATTTAAATATAAACATTTTTCAATTTCAAATCTTCAAACTTTTCAATTTCAAAAAAACAGAAAAAATAATTCAACATTTTGAAATCATAAAACAAAATTTATATTAAAAATTTATATTCTAATAATATTTTTATTCAATTTTTTATCTCTTATTTCTTAAAATCCTATAAAATATTATAACTCAAACAATTTCATTATTATTTACAAATTATATTACTATTATTTATAAATTTTTCATCTCATCTCATTTTTCAAACACTCTTACTCATTAAGTAGAATCTACCTAATATTTTGAAATTTTTTAGAAAAATAGAAAATAATTTGAAATTAAAAAAAAAGGTAAACAAAAATCTTGGTCCATATGTAGCAAGAAATCCTCCGGGCAAACTTTGGTTAAAATTGATTTTCAGACAACAGTCCACAGCCGGATTGGCCCACAAGGAGTCAGTTAAATATTTTTTTATCTTTAAATTTAATAAATATCATCCATATTTGCTCCACATTAAATTAGTTAAATTATTTTCATCCAAACTATAAGTTACAGTAAATCTATTATTCTTTTCAAATATAAAAAGAACTATAGCAAGTCTAAAAGTATTTTTTGAGATTATTATATTATAAATATGAGATTTTTATTCATATGAGATTTTATCATCTATATACATATAAGATTATTATATTATAGATTGTTAGATTGTGAAAATGAAAATGAATATGATTGTTGAATGTTATTGAAGATTATAAAAAATATATATAAATTAATTAAAAAAATATAAATAATAATATTTTATTATTATAAAGAGTGTAATGACTAATTAAATGTAAATTTTAAATTTTGAATGATTAATTAAAAATAAAAAAATTATATATTAATCAAAATTTGAAGAATAAGAACGCTCTCACATCACATTCTGTCGCGAACCCATTTTTTGTACGGCTGTAAACCAAAGGGCGACACAAAAGCTTTGGTCATCTTGGTCCCACGGCCACATGATGCATCCTAATTATCTCAACGAATCAAAGATGTTCAAAACGTAAATTGAACAATTCAGACGGGGTAGGCTCGTCCAGTAAAAGTCAGAGCCCACAACCCGGCGGACAATCATAAGTCCAAGTAGACCAAAGGATTAAGCGTAAGCAACGTTGGGAATCCCGAGACAAAGTCACGTGACAATGCCCCAGGTCGCATGCCGCTCCTGAGACCCGAGAGAGAGAAAGAGAGCGCATACACAGACCAGCTGGGATTGAGCAGTTGATTCGCTGTGTGGGCTCCACAGTAACACGTTGAATCTATGCCTGCCACGTTGCCCAACGTGTGAAGGGGGTCCCACAACAACATGGGCTCTTACATGCTCGCACGTAGGATGCATATGCACCCCCCGCTTTTCGCGCTGGATACGACCACATCAGCCCGTCGATATTATATATAATTGTAGAGTATATAAATAGCGTGTAATTATTTTAATAAAAAAGTATAGTTTATTATTAAAATTTGTTTAAGTGCCGTGCGGTTGTTTTTAGAAAAAAATAAAGTTTTCTATTTAAAATTTTTTTTATATAAATTTCATATTTATTTATTTATTTTAAATATAATTAGGCGAAGCTTGTTTATTAGAGCATTCATATTAGTCTATATATATGTATATATAAAGTTATATTTACATAATATGATCTTAAAATCTTCTATATTGACTTATGCATATCTAAATATTTAGTTAGTTATGAATAATATTTATCTAAATTTAGATAACTACTATTCATTCTACAAAACATATTTTAATCATTATTTATCTCTCCTCCCACTCTCTCTCTCACAATCTTTTCTCTTTCTTTCTCTTTCAACAACACAACAAATATTCACATACACATTTATTTTATTATTATAATATATATTTTTTTTCATTTTATGATATTTTTAATATAATACATAAAAAAATTATATTCCTTATTATTGTATTTGTATTATTAATGTCAAATGTATGTAGTGGATGCTAATTGTAAATCATATATAAAAAAAATTAATTTTAGTAAAAAATTAATAATAATAAAATATATTTTATTATTATTTTATCTCAAATATGTATAAGTCAATATGAAAATTTTGCTTAAATGATAAAGCGGTTATATAAAAGAGATAATTTTACATATGCATGTATATATACCAATACTAATGCTATTATGCTACCCATTCCAAAATAATTAGGAAGTGAAGTGACATTCTAAGGCCGGTACTGTCTGCTGTCAATATCAATGTTACGAAGGTTACGCAGTCATTCCGCGTATGGAACCCCATGTGTACGTGACAACCAGCATGCTGTCCAGACATACCAACGCGGTCTTAATACAATCTCGTATTATATATAGAAAGCACATAATTATATATGGATTTTGTTTTTTGTTTAAAAAAAGAAAAGAGTTTTAAGAAAGATGAAGAGACAAAAGCAGCTAATTAAGATGATTGATTATGTGAATTGTAAGTCCTTGTCTAGAGGGATTTGCTATCAATCAAAGCTACAGTATTGAGTACTCTTATTTCTTTGTATATTCTGATCATCATCTTGATCTACGAATGCATGCATGAACACATGTTGATCATCCTTACCGACACAAGGCCATTTATAATTTGCTTATTTTTCTTTCTTTCTTTCCTCCTTGATGGACATGATCACAACTTCCTTACCGACACAAGCTGAAGCGCCTAGACAGGACGAAATCAATTAATTATAAAATAAATTTTTTTTTCATTTTGGGGTTGGGCGGAGGTTGCTATATATAATTTTCATTGTCACGATCACTTTCTCAATAGGAAGTCATCGCTATCCTAATTAATATATATATATATATATATTAATTATATATATATATGCTTGCAGTGTCTTGTTAATTGTATAGTCCATACAAAACAAGCTTTCAATGACTTAAGTGTACGTACATGCATTTTCGCTAGCTCGTGTTATATATATATATTGGTTTTTAATTCGTCAGTTTTTTTGGTTCGGAAAACTCAAATTACAGTACTACTGTGCATACTACTCAAAGAACACACACACACACACACACACACACATATATATATATATATATATATATATATATATATATATATATATATATATATATATTATATACATGCACCGACCTCTGGAGTTGTAGTATATGATACTCTTGCATGCCTCACTTTTAAAGATCGATCCCAAATAGGGACGGGACGTATATTAAGGAGATAATTGAGAAATCGAGATACACGTTATACGTACGATACATTCAGTTTTTCCATCCTGATATATATATATATATATATATATATCTCCATCCGTTACGTTTCTATTTCACTTCCCCACTTAATGCTACGAAAAGAGTATTTGAATCTTTAGACTAAACTCGAAAGTTTTTTTTTCTCAAAGAGGAATATTAGACCTCGAGTTATAAAGAGTACTCACGATCATGTTCTCGAACGAGCTAGCATTAATTGGAAAGATATGTTTATATATCGAAATTAAGAAAATCTCGAAGTGACGTAGCACTATACATCTGAATTTGACTCGTGTTAGCTATCATGACATAATATTATATAGTTTTCTTTTGGGTTTCTTCTACATCACCATGTGAGTGAGGCTTGATGGGCTCGTCGTGGAGTCAATATATGATCGATATTGCGGGATACGATATATAGTATAAGGGGGAAAATAGTTGTAAAAAGTCACTAATTACTTCCTACTATATATTATATATTATCAGTAGACTTCATTAATTTCTTCCTAAAATTTGTAGATCGTGTGAACTCATGTTGCCTTCCTTGCTCGTTCATCGTGGCAACTACTCCATATAATATACATATATATATATATGTATATTATATGGAGTAGTTGCCAATATATATATATAGTGCATGACGCCCAACCCGCCCTGCGTCCCGTGACTGGGTTAAAATATTATTGGGTTTTACCTAAATCGCCTCCTTTTCTGAAAGAGGCCAGAGAAGTTTCTCTGAAGGAAATAATTCAAAGAGTGCAATCCAAGGTAGTTAAAAGAATTAAATAGAAGGAGAAGAAGAGAAGATCATATCGAAGCAGAAGCAGCAGCAGCTGAAGATGGGGCTGCCATGACTTTGAATTTATTGAATATTTTTGAACTTTTAGAGGGAGAGTATTTCTGAAGGGATTGAAGCAATTAAGAGTACACCTCAAGTTAGTTAAAAAGATAGTGAAATAGAAAAAGGTAAGAGTAGGAGTCCTCCATGTGACTGAAGCCTATCATTTCAGTCATGAGGTCCAAATCAATTAAATATTTTCTCTAAAATTAAGTTAAGAATTAACACTTTTATTTATTTATTTATTTTATATCGAATTTTGTAACATACTTGTGGCGCACTAAAGATTCGGCTTTAAATTGGCGTAAGGTGGTAAATGGTAGGACCGTAAAAAAATATGCCAACCCAGCTGCCCTCACCCACCCATTTTATAAGTTATGATCACATGCATGCAGCTGATGCTTGATCAGATATTTCTACTTTGTGTAGAGCTGCATGTGAACTTCCTATTCCTTTAATGCTCGATGATCAGGAACTCATGATCATCACTCGAATTACCAATTTACCATACTATGACTAAAATGTATACCAAGTTTATAATTTGATTCTTCTTGCAATATACTTTGAATTTGGACCACCCAGAAGATATATACGATCCTATTATTATTATTATTATTATTATAGGACTTCTCTTCGTTTCTACGTATATAAATATTTTCAGAAATGAAATTTATTATATATCAGCTATTATTTACTTTTACACTGTACACTTACAACTTTTTTATAAGTTGTGGGAGTGTTTTTTATAAGATATGCGAGTATTTAATTTTATAAAGTATGAGATGATGAATAGGAGCTGATGAGAATAATTTTTATTTCAAAAATATATATCATTAACGATGGCCAAATCTTGGTGAGTCTCAACTTTGTTAGAACTTAAGATATTAATGAGTTTGATCAACTCTCATACAAGAAAAGATAATAAAGTAGAAAAGCTTAATTTGTATAGTTTCAACAAGTTGTATCTTTTTAAATTTATTTGCTGGGAATAGCGAGTTTTATAGCCAAAGCATTGCTCTTTTAAGTATAACCTCTATTTTGCTTCGTACGCAGTAGAAACAAAGGAGCCCACCTTATATGTGTGTTTTATAAATTTGCATTTTTAAGATGTTGACCTAATTTCCCACAATAAATATACCTATCTTAATAGTCATGTAGAAAGAAATAAACCTCTTGGATAAGTTGCTCATAGGCCATTGCTACTAAAATAAATGGAAAATTAATTTGGACCGATATTACTTGACCAAGTTAAGAAAGGAACCGTTCAAAAAGATGATATTTGGTGCATGCAAATGCAATCCATCCAATTAAATGAGGAGTTAAGAGGTAAGAGCCGTAATCAATGGAAAAAAATCAATTAATAAATTATTTCTGACGTGTCCGATAAAAGTATCCATAAAATATTTGCAGTAAAAAGTTAAAAACTCAAACTGGTGGATTCTTCATTCTAGTAAAGACAAATACGCTGAATTATGAAACCGTGTGATGGATGCAATGACAATACGACCCTTCGGTTTAAAATATTTGGGCAAAAAAAAAAAAGATAACGTTGGAAGCTGCCAAATGCAACGATTAATGCGTTAGGTAATTTTGTGTTGAGGAATGAAGTCGTAGTTGGAAGTGAAAGTTGGGGGCAAAATCCATTACTGATTACTGCATGCAATGTGGCAAATCAGTTACAGAACCACTCTGATTACAGGCAGTGCATCTCACGCGTTAAAACATTATGGCCGTAAAAACCAACGGTTGAAGAATTGCAGTAAAAATAAAATGAAAACAATGGCTGTCGGAAACAACGGCGGTTGAAGAAGACTCTTACAAATCCTCAGGGATCAGACTCTATAAGTAGAAGGCAGTACAAAATCCAGTCGCTTTATCTCTTACACACGAACACCCAGAGTCAGAGTCTGCGAGCAGAGTACTCGTAAACCCAGACCCAATGAACTGAAGTGAAAGAAAGAAGGCGTCGTAGTAAGAAGGAAAAAAAAAAAAAAAGGGTAAGCAATCCTGCACTTTCCTTTCTTTTCCCCCTGTAGCTCTTTTGAATACCATTATCCTTTTGCTCTCTTTTTAATAATTTTGAATAGAGAACCAAAGAAAATCCGTGAGAAAATAAAAGTTGGAGGGTTGGGTGCGGTGGGGTGGTGCGGGACCCGTGGGTAATCAGACCAGAGAGAGAGAGAGGAAGTGTTCCTCTTTAAATTTTTTTTGGAGAGAGAGAGAGAGAGACTTCAACGTCACGACAGTGGAGGGGATAGTAAAAGACAGCTAGCAATGAAGGAGGAGGCTCACCTACCGTTACAATCACACTCCATTTTCCTCCCTTTTTAGCCTTTCTCCCTCTGCTCTCTCTCCTTTCAAACCTCCCTCCCACCGCAATTTCTTCTCTCTCTCTCTCTCTCAAAGAGGTACGAACTGATCTCTAGACTATTACTAGCATTTCAGTTTACAATGGAGGAATAGGGTTTTCGGGGGGCCTTGAAGCGAAATTTTTTCGTTTCGGTTTACATCTTCTGGGGGTTCTTGCTGGAGAATTGTTTTTTTATTCTGGGTTTGTAATTGTGCTTTTTCATTTGGTCGTTGCAACTTGCAAGTATTTTGGGCGGGAATTAATTATATGTTGGTTTGGCTCTGCATTTTTTGGGTTTTTCATTTTCTCATTTCCGGAACTTCTAAAAATTTTTTGTGTCGGCAACATTTTGAGTCTCAGAACTCAGAGTGTCGGCAGGGCTCGAGTTTGAGGTTTTTGGCAGTATTTTGCTGTTTGGTTGCTGAGAAACCGGAAAGAATGAAAAGAAAATATTAACTTAGGACTTATCTTGGTTAGGAAAGTCGTATAAACAACTCAAGGAAAATTAACTTCATTTGCTCTTTCCTTGTCCCGGTATTCCCTGCAACAGAACATTGCACAGAGTAGCATTTTTTTCTTAAATGATTTTGGTTTTCTTTTAGGAAATTCGTGAACTCTTCTACATTCTGTTTATAAATTAAACTCGCTGCAGAGATTTGGGTCCATCTGTACTCAAATGACCTCTTTTTTTTTTTAATTTCTGCAGGACTCGAAGCAGAATTCCTTCAATTCATCTTCAGTTAAGAGTAAAAGCTCCATCTTTGCCTCTGTTAGGGGAATATCTTGACCTCGGTCAAAAAACTCAACAGCTGTTTGGTCGGAAATTTGCAAGGTCTGCTTCGCAAATTGGTTCCAACCTCTTCATTTATTTTCTATACAAAATCTTTCCTTTTCTTGAACGCGGAATACGTTTTTATCGAGTTTGGCCAAAACAATTCCATCGTCAGAAACCACAACCCAACTTGCGAATTACTGCAGTGCTGGCACTACCTTACGTCATGTGTTGGTTGCGCTCTTTTGAAACCTGCATTTCGCATTGAAATTTGTGCTTCCTAAGCTTTTATTTTTTAACCTTTTTTTCTTGTACCTTTATATTTTTCGAAGAGCGTACACAAAATTACTGAATTTTGTGACTTTTAACGTATTCTAGTCGTATTTGCTAACATACTCCACACGGCTCATGCGTTGGCCTCAGGATTGACGCATTTGCCACTAAATCACCAAAAAAGCGTTCAAAGCTCTTTCCCTCATTTCCTTTCGTATGTTTGTTTCTCAGGAAAATTTTGGGACCATGATCGGACCGAACTTCATGGACGAGATAGACTGCGGCAGCTTCTTCGATCACATCGAGGACCTGTTGGACTTCCCAGGCGAGGACGTGGACGTGGAGGCCGGGCTCGGCAGCACGGACTGTAACTCCTTCCCCAGCGTTTGGCCGACACAGGCCGAGTCGTTGCCCAGTTCCGAGTCGGTCTTCTCCGCCAACAGTGCGTCGGACCTCTCCGCCGAGCTCTCCGTTCCGGTGAGTATTTGAGCCCCGCGCACCAGTGGCCACTCTCCAGGGTCTTCTGTGGTTTGTAAATGAAAATGCATGCTGACGTCATAAGTCCTAGTAATTTCTTAAAGAAAACTAGCAGTTGTTTGATTATTCATAATTTAAAAAAGTGCTAGTAGGCTCACAGACCTGATTATTTGCCAGTTTAAATTATTTTTAAAGTACAAATGAGCGTTTATTTAATACCTATATATTAATATAATATAATATATATAGTTGAACAGAAACTTCGACTGCGCTTCAAAATTCGAATTGCTTTGGGGGGAGAGGGGGTTTAAGGGAATTTTAGCAAATCAAAAGTCGAAATGCATGTCATCCACCCGCTGGATTGGACGGTTTGTGTCATTAGTGAAGGTCACGTGATCTGTCGTGTGATTTTATTAATAAATTTTATTGTTTGGGCTGAAAAAAAAGTCAATTATGATAATGTGCAATGATATGTGGCCATGTTAACGTGTCAACAATAATTGATGGGTTTTAATGGGTGCTGAGGTGGGTTTTTCCACTCTCGTGTCACCACCATGTGGGTCTAATATTATAATCTGATATATTTATATATTATAAATTGAATTTTGAATAATGATTGAGATATGAGTTTTATGCAATTACTACACAATTTATCTACGTGTCACTCTAACACACACTAAGAATTGATTATATTATTTCGGATAGAGATTTTCTTGGATGCATGTGAAACATCTCTTTTCTGACATTCATTCTCATTCTGGTTTTGTTTTTTGTTGCTACTCCAGTACGAAGACATTGTTCAGCTTGAATGGCTTTCAAACTTTGTCGAGGATTCCTTTGCTGGTGGAAGCCTTACCATGAAGAAAGAAGACTCCTCCATCAAGAAGGAATCATCCCACCACCCGTTCCAGACTTCAAGCCCTGTTTCTGTCCTTGACAGCAGCAGCTCCTGTTCTGTTGAGAAGAATGTGCCGCGCAGCCCAGAAACAATCACCCCTGGCCGCTGTGGGCGGGCTCGCAGCAAGCGTCCTCGCCCTGCAACCTTCAATCCACGCCCTGCAATCCAACTTATTTCCCCATCCTCCTCTGTTACGGAGACACCTCAGCCATTCCTTGCACCAAATAAAGTCTCTTCCGATTCTGAGAGTTTTGCAGAGTCTAGTCTGTCGATCAAGATACCAAAACTAGTCACAGCAGAGCACAAGAAGAAAAAGAAGATGAAATTGACAGGTCCACAAGGACCTGCAGAAACGACCAATCAGAATTCATCTTTGCAAGCTGTCAGGAAATGTATGCATTGTGAGATAACCAAGACTCCACAATGGAGGGCAGGACCAATGGGGCCGAAAACACTATGCAATGCATGTGGTGTTCGCTACAAGTCAGGTCGGCTCTACCCTGAATACCGGCCTGCAGCAAGCCCGACATTTATTCCATCCGTGCACTCCAATTCCCATAAGAAGGTGCTGGAAATGAGAAATAAGTTTGGGGAGAAGGCTACTATAACGGCAACACGACCCAATGTGACTGCATTGCCAGAACTTATTCCGAATACAAATAGCAACCTTGGACTTGATTACATGTAGTAGGGAGGATGAATGAGAGAACTTGTTCCCTGTAGGAACCTTTTTTCTTCACTTCCTCCCTCTTTCCTCTCTTACGCTGTTTCTCAGTTGTTTCATTTATTTTGTTCACTGCTTTATGTACAGGGATGGAAGGGGAGGGGCTGATAGGAGCAATAGACGACCATATTGTAGCATTTAGAGGAGGATTGTCACGAGATAACTGAAAAGGGGTAGAGATAAGTGGAAGTTCTTAAGGGTAGAATGTAGGTTCAGTGATGGTTAATTAGTAGTTCCTTGGGTTAAGTAGCCATGGGAGTGAGTGGGTGTGTGTGTGTGTTTGTCTCTCTCTCTCTCTTTTTAGCATTCTTTTCCTTTTTCTTCCTTTCCATGGGAATTCTTTTTGCAGTTCATTTGTAGTAGAAAATTCTGAGATAAGTAATGGAATTTGAGATTTGTTATGCTTCAGTACCTAAGTGCCTTTCCGTGGCACTGTACTCTCTCTCCCCGGCCCACTTCTTTTCTCCCCACCTCAAGCAACTTTCGTTTCTACTGCATGTAGCTTTTTATTAGCAAGTCGAAGTTACTGCTTCTTAGCATTTAAGTGCAACCAACCAGGATATGTCCTTGATATTTGGTGGGAAGTGTTTTTGCTTTTTGATCGAATCAAATATTGACTCCAGACTGGCTTGAAAAAGTAAGGAAAGTAAGTATTATCCCTCCGGGCCTCTTCCTTTCCAGCTTCATATTCTTCTTTTAGATCCTTTCCTTCCTTCAGTTATTTTTGCTTTTCCCTTTGTTTGTAACGAAGAACATGTTCTATTATACACTGGCGTAATTAGAGCTCAAAAGTCAGTCAACCGGTTTTTATCAAAATGGGCTGGATCTGGTCGACACCTGAGTTGAACAGTGTCGGGCTAAGATTTTATTAGATCGATACGGGTTTGTGTCACAATCGAATCGGCTCAACTCTCCAGCAAGTAATTACTTGAAGAAATAAATATGTGGTACAATAGATAATGCAAGTGCAAGAATGTCAAAAACGAATGCGATGCAGTTCAACTTATCGTAACTTCGCTGTCATGTGTTGATTGATGTCTTTGAGCACGTTGCAAGGGAGTGGCCTTGAATAACACCATCAATGAAAACGATATACCTGTTTTGAACTCCCACCACTAAATGTTGGGGATAGACACGAAGAGGCATAGGCCCTATCTTTGTTCGCAAGCTGAGATTCCTCAGCCTCTTCTAGTCTTTTATAATAATTAAATTTAATTATTTTATTCACAATTAGATTAGTTACTACATTTAGATGTTGAGTTGAATTGAGTTGAGTTGTGACTAATAGTACTATTTTGTGGGTCTCACTGAGACTGATTTAACTTTTTTAAGTTGAGATGAATTTAACTTTTTAGATTAAAATGTATAATGTAAGTTAAAATGAGATTAACTTTTTTATGGAAAGTTGAAAAACTAGTATGTCTCATCAATAATTGATTTGATATGAGTTGAGTTTGGTTCAACAACCAACCACAACCTTAGTATTTCAAGGATCAACTAGAATTATTGTGCCTACATGGGGGATATCAAAATCCTCTCATTCTTTAATCATTTGTGACCTAGAAAATATAAAGCTCATCTTATGAATTTGCCTGTTTTGCCAACTTTGAGATGGTGATGATAATGTATGAGGGTTAGGAGAGTATATCTTCCTGTAAAAACGTGTTAAGGTGGGAACCGATGGAGATGACAATTGTCAACACGTTTATATTGGGCAGTGTATTTCTGTCCAGTTGCAGGGATTAACATACGGCCCAAACTTTACCTGAAAACATCAACATTGGGTTGGTGATTTAATGATTTTTATAGATTGCTTTAGGCATCAGCAAAATGAAACCCCATCATTTGCCTATGGTCGTTTTGTTTTTGTTTTTGCTTTTGTTTTTTGGCATTTGGCATTGCGTCCCAATCCCGACCCACCGCAACCTAATGATTGAACATTTGCAACTTTACCACCAACAAATACATAATAATGTTAATTTGAGGGCGTAAAACCGACTCAATTACATCGACCCTTTCAGCTTCTTTATTTAATTTATTGTGCTGATTGAACTTTTTAATCATTTCGTGTGTATTCCTTTCAAAGACATGTCGTGAAACTGCGCTTGATTATGACTATTCTTATAGGAAACATTAGAATGGTGTTCCTTCTCACTCCAATTAATATGAAAAAAAAAAAAAAATTGTCTATTCTCCCTCCTAACATGAAAAGTTTAGCCGACCTGATTTATTTTCCTTCATCGCGCAAACAAAATTCTCTCTTCTAATTTGGGTAAGTGTTTCTTGTTGTTCCTTTGGGGAAATGTATTATAAGTAAATTGGGCCAGTGTTTGACAATGTGGTTTTGTTGTGTTATATAGGTTTGAGTTCTCAGCCCAAATAAAGTTTTGGGGACACTGGGAAAATCTTGACCCTGCCCGAACAATGAACAAAAGTCCTCTTCCGAGACTCAAATATATAGTTGAAAGCCCAAATATTTGAACCCATCAGCAAAAATAGTTCCTTGAAAGTGGGAACTAAATTTTATTGATAGCCTCGAGGTTGCCCAAGTTTTACGGCGTTAAAATTGGCTTTGGTAAGGCTATCCTGAAAGTGTAAAGGAGGTCCTTTCGAGGTTTGAATCTGAATTTTCAAAAGCCTGTAATTCCTAAACCAATGAAACTAGGTGGCACTTATTATATATGGGCCGGCTACTGGCTAGGCTAATTAATTACCAAACTCGAATGGCTTGTATTGTAGACCGTCGACCGAGTTCGTCGATATTGCGTCCTAACCCAGAGAACAAGCTCGTGCGGCCGTGCCCATCATATTGCTTAGCGTTTCCTAACTCGGGTCCCAGTACTGCAATGGGCGATGGACTCCTTCCGGCCGGTGTCAGTTTGAGCGGCTAGTCTTCACATGCATGTCCTTTCATTTAAAGTCACATACTCACATCTTTTATATTAACTTGACTATTACGCATAATTCAATGATGCATTAATGGTTATAACCTCCATTAATGTCTAATGTTTTATTAACGTAATAATTCAATGATGCATTAATGGTTATAGCCTCCATTAATGTCTAATGTTTTATTAATCGAGATGAAATTTTGTTTTTGAGTTGTGGGAACCCACAAGTACGGACACCATTCACCATTGATGAAAGTTGGGTTGATGTTATCGAAGCCTCATGATATCCAAGCTATAGTTGTTGTACGCGGTAACCCCCCCAATAAAAAAAGAATAAATAATTGCCTTCTTGGTAGTTGACCGAAGGCTTTTAGCTTTTAATTCTGAAGCAAAAATACATAAGCGAAGGCGGTGGCCACGGCCACGGCCATCGGAGCGTCATATGAGCAACAGCCCCCGGCCCGCATGCGTGTGGACATGTGCGGCATTCATTGTCGAAACAACCGACGGCTCATGCAACGACGAGCAGGCCAGTTGGGATCATAATTTATTGCAGGCCTTAATTTTGCTGTCCCTTCCGACTGGGAATCTTTGTTTGCCCATCACAATGCCAAAAACGTCACTGCCCCACCACACCAATCACCAATCACTATGTTAGCAACTAGCACCAATCGACGACACAAAGCAGGCCACACCCCTCCTGCGTCCTCATTAAAAGCATTAAATTTTTCTAACCATTGTATTTACTTTAAAGGAAAACTATTATATAGGCTAAATATATACTGCATGCGTTTCATGTTTGTCATTACATGTGATCTGTCGGTCGCTCTTCGGCCCAATATTATTATCTAAGATTAAAAAATCGATTTGAGAAAAAGGTGTAATAAATTTCATTATCAATGACAAAATTACAAAGAAGAGCAAAAACAAATATGGAAGTCAGGAGATGTTTGAAAGGAGGCTGAGAATTCACTGTAGGACTAGAAGTAACGACAGAGATTCCGACACGGGCCCACCTCCGTTGTCCCTGCACGTCACGTCCGAACCTGTCATTACGAGATTCAAAGAGCATGCATGTGGAGACACCACGTCACGGCTAGACACGTGGAAGACAGCAACCCTCTCGATCGCTGCACGTGAGAAAGACCGTTTACAGTTTAAAAACCTATGTCACCGAGCTAGCTGAAAGTGAAAAAAAGGCTAAGCGATTGCCGTTTTGGTGTTGGACCACTCCGCAAACGTTAGCAATGCTTCGAGCTGACTTCATCGGCTGTGACTAAACAGTTCCGATCATATCAAATTAAACACCTAGACTGAACAAGAAACTCTTACGCACGGACGTCTTATATTTTTCGTGATTTATTTTTGGCAAAAACGAAGAACAGTACACGTACGCTATAAATGTTGTTGGTCCTGCATGCATGCGTTGCGTGGTCCTAATCAAAAGGCCATGAGAAGAAAGACGACCACGAGACAATCGCTTTTACAGGGACACCCAATTTCTGTGTTGGACTGTATAGGTTGCGGTCGTATGCAGTTTGTTTATGAGGTAAGTTATCCAGCAATGCAAACTAACAAAAATGAAAATAAAAGTCCAACAACATTGATGAGGGGTCAATTAATTAGCCTTAATTTATGGGTCATTTTGCGAAGAAAAAGCAAATACAATTGTTGAAGAAGAGGTTTTCGTAAGGGCCGAGACAAGTTGGTGTCGTTGTCCATGTTTTGTTTTCTTTGACAAGTCTTTTTGTTTGATTCCCATGACCCGGTCCAATGTCTCCAGCCACCAGTGCTTCTGGTTAAAGTGTCGACCTCTTTCTATTAAAGCGGTATGGCTTGTTCACGAGTTTCTATAAAATTGTCTAGTACTACTTCGAGTTCAGGATTTATTGTTTTTTTTTTGCTTTGGCTTCGCACGTACGAGAAAAATCACGTCGTCTCTGATTGTCTGAAGATTGAGAGAGAGAGGCACCTTAGAATATCAATTTTACCACATAGACCCGCGATGAATAATTTTATCACGAAATGGCGTAGGAATGAGTGCTTTTATACATAATTTTAATGAAATTATATATATATATATATATATATATATATATATATTTATGGGTCCCCGCCCAGCTCTTACCAGCGCCGTGATCACTAATTTATTTATTTATTTTTTAAATATTTTAAAAAATGTTTAAAAATATATATATAAATTTACTAGTAATAACTTTGTAAATATTTCAAAAAACAAACAAAATACATTAGTAATAATTTTGAGCGATATAATTTAAAGATAACTAGCATTTTTCTATACATAATGATTGAATTAGAATATCACATACGTTTTTTTTTTTTTTTTTTTTAGAATGTACATGGTTGTAATAGATTGGATAGGAGCATAACAAATGGTTAAACTTGAATGGTAGTGTTAACATATGTTTCACACACCTTTGGGCAGGGTTCTAACAACTTGGATTTTCGGGCTTACACTTAAACAAACGCGAAGAATGGGGCCCTTTGGTGTTGGCCGGAGAGTCTTCGATGCCAAAGTTAGTATATATCCTTAGTAGTTTTTCGTAAATTTAGAAGGATCAGAAATAGTTCTTCGTAACTAGGGATCGACTTTTATACTAAGTTTCAGGTGGGGACAACTCATCCCTGACTTTGAGGAACATTTGTCCTTTTCACTGATCATTTGTCAGAATCATTTAATGCGGTGTGGCTTATAGGGCAATGTCATTAATGCAGCGTGGAGTCTGGACAGTGGTGTCATTAATGTAACGTGACTTCCTGACTCACTTTATCCTATGAACATTCTCTGTTAAACCTCTTCATGCATACTGTCAGGGGATCGAGGATTCTCTATATTTCTTGCCTACCTGTTTGTGCAGGTTCCAGAGGGCGGGGTATCATTGAGATGGTGTCAAGGCGACGAGTCCCATTTGCCCCTACTGTCCACTTTCTCTGTGAATGGATTACTTCGGGGTGGGTTTTACTCGTGAGCCGAGTATTCTTCAGAGGCCCATTGACTCATTTGGAGGTTTGGAGGAAGGTCGTAGGTCTCGATTGGCCTTAGCCGGACTCTCTAACTTACTTCCTCAGTGGTCTATCGTGGGCTTACTTTAAGGGCCGATATGAGGGAAAAACTACCTTACAGGTAAGGTACCTAAGATTAGCAGATTGATCTTAGCAGGTCATAAAATGGTTTAGAAATAAAATTTAGTTTCTAACTTTTAAAAACAAATACGTATTCATAGTGCTCTCTGTACGAAACTTGTTCAATAATTGCATCAAGAACTAGTACGAGTTCACTATACAAGTCCACTAGTTAAAAAAATAAAAATAAAAATAAAAACCCATGTAACTATTTAAGAAAATCACTAATAGCAAATACATGGATTTATATTCAAAAAATAATTAATAGTTACGACTATATAAATTATAAGAGTCTCTTATAATTACTAAAAGCGTATATAGTTGTTCCCGTAAAAAGTCAATATATATAGAACTAATTATCACTCAATACGCTAGGTACTATATATGTTAGCGCACACCACCATTATTAATTATTCATTCACTTAACCTAAGCTCGAGTCGTCGTTACAAACTATATATATCATGTGCCTGCCCGGCCCGTAGTAAACACAGCCAACAAAAAAAAAAAAATCTATTATTAGGGATTTCTTTAATGTTATGATCTTAACCAAAAAAAAAAAAAAAAGAAAAAAAGACAAAGCCTGTCGGACTTTATGAGCTGAGATTGAAATAGCATTGTTAATTTGTTATTATTCTCTACGAAAGATGTAAGCAAAACAAACAATTATTACACTAAATTTAGCCATAAGCCATATATATATATATATATATATATACACTCCGTACGTGTGGAAAAGGTCAAGAGTTTTAACCATAAGCTCGTGTTTGGTCGTCAATAAAAGGTAAGAAAAACATCATCAATTGACTTATAAAGTTTTTTAAGTTCAAACTTTTGGAAAAATTTTGAGCTTTGTTTCTTTTCCCGAATCTTAAGGGTCAAGTTTATTGGGTCACGTAAATTTTGCAAGGTCAGAGGATGGGGTACACGTGCAATCCCCTTGACCCGGCCCGCGGCGGCTTGCATGCATGTCATGTTTCCTATATAGATAATGGATCCTTCTAGAGTCAACGCAGGGCCTCCCGCTAGTGTATTTGATATGCAGTTTTTTTTTCATTTTTTACATATATTTGTTTAATATTTTTAAATATTTAAAAAAAATAAAAAAAAATCACACGATTACCATTAAAAAACATTTTTTAATCAAAAAATAAAAGAAAATAAAAAAAATTCCAGCGGGAGCTCCCAACGGGAAGACTAGTATTGTACAAAGTCTGTTAAAACAGATTATCTTCATGAGTATACTGATATATATAACAGCCTAGGTAAATTTATCTTTAAAATTTTTTAAAATTATAAAAACATCCTTCTTAAAATGATATTTTTTCTTATTTAATAAAATATTTGCACATACAATCTCTAAATGAGGACTATAAATAAAATTTATATATAAAATATATATGTATAGATTGGTACGGAGTCATGTTACCCAAATTGCCAGGCAACTTTGTATTAATTCGGGGTGGTTAAGGATGGATACTGGTTTTCGCTTTCTTGTGGTTGAAGAGCTCAGCATTATCAATATTGTTTGTTGTTGCTAAGTTTTCTTTCATCTACTCCGTTAGTGTGGTGTACGTCTATTCTAAGAACATAATAATTATTCATTACGAAATTAAATAGAGTGCTCCGGTCACGTACCCATATATAATTAAGCCACAGATCAATAGCTTTGCAATTTATAAGGTCCACCCATCATCATATATCGATCTCTAAGTGCATGATCTCCTTCTTACGTATTCGATACTCAAGAATATACATCTTTATATATTATATGTATATATATTTAAAGAAATAATTACACATCATAAAACTGTATATAACATTATTATGTTGGTATACATAAGTTAAATCAATTAGTTCGGGTCTCGTTTGGATTCAAAGATGAGTTGTGAATAATAGTAAAATAGGTTGTGAATAGTATTGAGATTTGTGAGTTAAAGTTGATAATAATAATAAATAGTAATGAGATAAGTTGAGATGAATTGTGAATCCAAACTGGGCCAACGTATTATATTATATTATACATATATATATATATATGGATAATTTTTTCTATAAATATATGATTCATTCTTAATTTATGCGGTTGGCTTAGAAAATGGCATCGTTGATGACCGAAACGGTGTCCTATAGCCAGACCGACCAAGGTCGTCTGCCGAACATGTTTGGCTTTTCCCAGCAATCGTACTTTTTGGCAGATAACCAGTCGAACTTACTCCCTGTGTCATTGTCGCAACATTAGATTATACATTAATTATTCCTTACTTCCTTAATCCATAATCAGTTGTTTTAAACTCCCACTCAGGGCACATAATTAGGACAGTACTGTCCCTAACCCCTGATAAAGGATTTTTAGTACCCCTGACTAAAGGATTTGAGTTTTAATTCCAATACCCCTACAATTAAAATACTTAAAAGTCATGATTTGACCAATTTGTCCCTCCTTTTCGTCGTAGGATTACAGCGAACAATAAAAATGGGAACACACCAACACAACACATGCACCTGAGCTAACCAATGACACATGGTCTTCGGATTGACCGATGACATCGGTGAGCTAAACTAGACATTAGGATTAGTTAACCGTGGTTACCTCGTATAGTTAGGGCCGGACGACGTGAAATTTACAATACGGTTTGGTGTTAAGGTGGTTGAGGGAATGCATATGAAACTCGTGATATTTTATGTATACATTGTATATAATACGGCATCGTGATTCTTTACGGGGTTTTATCGGGTTTTTTAGGGGATATATATATATATATATATATTTTAAATGAGGATATATAAATATATATATATATATATATATATATATTATTGGTAATCCATCTGATTTTAAGGAGATTTGCCACCCTACTCGTTTTTCGTCGCGTTTATTACACTTGCTACCATGCAAGTTACTGCGACTGTCAAAATGATATATATAATAATTTTTTTTTTTAAAAAGAAAAAAGAAAAAATATAAGATTTTTTTTTATGGGAAAAAATATTATTTCCATCCTGCTTAATTGAGATACAAATTAGTCTAAAAAACCATATTCAAACCTATATATTCTAAATAATAAATAAACTCTTATCGATATAGACTATAAATGTCTCATGTTATATTAATGTCTTACGTTAATGCACTAGAATGACACAACCTTTGTATATTTCTGAATTTTGTTTTGGTAATGATAATGTTGGTTTTAGTATTAAAATGTTGTGTCATTCTAGTGCATTAACATAAGACATGAATATAACTTGAGACAGCTACAATCTATGTTGATAAGAATTCATTTATTATTTAGAATATATAGGTTTGAATATGGAATTTCAGACTAATTTGTATCTCAATTCCGCACGATGGAAATGAGTTCCAATTTTAACCGACGTTAGATCTCTGTTGGGTTTGTACCACGTGTCACATAACTGAAAATCCCGTTTCAATAGGAACAGTTGGAATTGGACTCAAGCTAGTTCCTTGAATTAGAGAACACAACCTAACAACACGCTCTGAAAAACCGAGAGTAAGAGAGAGTAACTAATGAAGAAAAAACTAAAAGTGCGAGTGTTCAGTGTTTTAAGATCTGAGATAAAAACAGAAATAGCGACAGAAAAGGAAAAAGAAATTCACCTGAATGTTGGCAATTGGTCTGCCCTGGACTTTTCCGATCCCCAAAATAAAATGAGAATAAAAAAATAATATGTCAGTATTTCCATACTATTTGTTCTGTTCCGTCAAATCTCTCTCACTCATTTCCAGTCTGGTCGGCAACGGAGCAACTTCAGGTGCTTCGCTTTCTTTACAGTAATACACACACTGTTTCTCACACACGCTCCATACTTCCATCACAATCTTTCTTGGTCAGTCTTTTTCATTCTTCTTTCCCAAGAATTTGTCTTTGTGAAATTCTGTCTGTTTCTTGGGCGTCTGATTTTCCATGGAAAAGAGTGGTATGTGTTCTGGTGGTAGTACTTCGTGCTCGTCGAAGGAATTGCAACACTCTTAGAGGCGAAAGAAAGTGTTTTGGTGAATTCCTTCTCGTTTTCCGTTGATTTAAAGGTAAACGAGCATCTTCCTTCGTCCCTCTTCAAAACTTTCTCTCGGAGTAATGTTATTTCGTTTGGTTGCTGTGAATCCCGAATGAAAGTTCTCAAAGTTGAATCTTGTTTGTGTATTTATCGGTTAAAGAACACAAAGAAAATGGCCTCCAAGTCTCAGCTGTTTTGTTCTGATTTTCTTTTTATTTTCTTTTATAAGCAAAACTTTCTCAGCAGCCAAACAGGGGACAACATTCACTGTATAGTTAATATTTCGGAAAATAAAAAAATTTTTCTGTTCGAATTTATTCTTACTGGGGTTAAATCTTTGCTTGCTAGCAGTCTTTTTACTTGGGAAAAGAAAAAGGGAACCCAGTAAAATTAGGACTTCGACGCTTCAAAGGCTTTGCTTTCCACAATGATTACGGTAATGGATTCTGTTAAAGAGGTACCTGCAAGGAACTCAGACAAGTGCTTGGACTCTCAGCTATGGCACGCCTGTGCTGGTGGTATGGCTCAAATGCCACCCATTAACTCAAAGGTCTTCTACTTCCCTCAAGGCCACGCCGAACACGTCCTCTGCGGGGCCACAGACATCGGGGATTCTCGGATTCCTTCGCTCATTCTCTGCAGGGTCTCTGGTATAAGATACATGGCAGACCCTGAGACCGATGAGGTTTTTGCCAAAATAAAGTTAATACCTTTGAGAGACGGTAAATGGGATTTTGAGGATGATGGTTTTGCGGGAAATAGTGGGATTGAGGAGCAAGAAAAACCGGTTTCTTTTGCTAAGACACTGACACAATCTGATGCAAACAATGGTGGGGGCTTTTCTGTGCCTCGTTATTGCGCGGAGACCATCTTTCCTCGCCTGGATTATAACGCGGAGCCCCCGGTTCAAACTATTTTAGCAAAGGATGTGCATGGTGGGATTTGGAAGTTTAGGCATATATATAGAGGGACGCCTCGCCGTCACCTTCTGACGACAGGGTGGAGTAGTTTTGTGAACCAGAAGAAGCTTGTTGCTGGGGACTCCATCGTGTTTTTGAGAGCGGATAATGGGGATCTTTGTGTTGGGGTAAGGAGGGCTAAGAGAGGAATTGGTGGTGGTACCGAGTACTTGTCTGGGTGGAACCAAGATGTTAAAAAGACTGGCTCTCCATTTGGTGGGTACTCTGGGATTTTGAGGGAGGGCGAGAATAAGTTGAATAGAAGAAATTCTGGTGTGGAATTGAGGGGAAGGGTTAGCGGTGAATCTGTTGCGGAAGCTGCTACTCTTGCTGCTAATGGGCAGCCATTCGAGGTTGTGTACTATCCGCGCGCAAGCACGCCAGAGTTTTTTGTCAAGGCCTCTGCAGTCAGAGCTGCTTTGCAAATCCAGTGGTACTCTGGGATGAGATTTAAAATGCCTTTTGAAACTGAAGACTCCTCCAGGATAAGCTGGTTCATGGGAACCGTATCTTCTGTTCAGGTTGCTGATCCTGTTCGTTGGCCTGATTCTCCATGGCGTCTCTTACAGGTTCAGTTTACCTTCGTATGCACATTTAAGCCTGCTCAGATTACTTTCCAAAAAAAAAAAGAAAGTCCACAGATTAGTATCTATATTATCCAAAACAAAAGATTTTCTTTGTGTGATTTTTAGAGACATGCCACAACATGAACCATTATAGATGGAAATCTGGATTTCTATGAGCAAGCACAAAAAGTCGTAGTCCCACATTAAACAGAATTCATGCAATGCCTGGCTTGTATTATGGTGATAATTCGTCATCTCGGCTGTAATTCTAAATTTGGTCAATTGCACTAATGCTTTTGTGCTGATGATCTTCCTGGCTAATTCCCAAATCTTGAGCAATATGCCTTATGTTCAATATAAATGCTAATTACCAAAATTAAAAAATCTCATGCTGTGAAGTAGATAGACCCATTAATTCATGGTTGTCGAACAACTGATATATCAGTTGTTGTACAGGTCCTTCGTAGGGTTCCTTGTTGGGCTTTAATCTGTTTCATTTATATTCATGCTTCTAATGACCTTTTGCCAAATACCATCTGCCAGGTAGCATGGGACGAACCAGATTTACTCCAGAATGTGAAGCGTGTTAGCCCGTGGCTGGTTGAACTGGTATCAAACTTACCAGTCATCCATCTCCCCCAATTCTCGCCACCAAGAAAAAAGTTGCGGCTTCCACAGCATCCAGATTATTCCTTAATTAGTCAATTTCCAATGCCATCTCTTTCCAGCAACCTCCTTAATCCCAGCAGCCCCTTAAGTCGAATATCAGGCAATATTCCTGCAGGCATACAGGGAGCCAGGCATGTTCAATTTGGACCATCTTCAGGAGATCTCCAAAGCAACAAAATGCAGACAAGTCTGTTTCCAGTTGGTTTTCAGCAGCTTGATCATGCGGCTCCTCCACCTAGAGTCCCTTGTGGTAAGTTCATGGAAGGCGCTGATAAGAATGATTTATCTTGCTTGCTGACAATTGGAGGTTCCCCCCAGAACCTGAAGGAAACCAAACAAGTAAAGGCGCCCCACATAGTATTGTTTGGTCAACTCATCCTGACTGAAGAGCAGCAGGGTTCTAAGAGCTGCTCTGGTGATGCAACTGGAAACAGCTCATCAGATGGGAGCCCCGAGAAGATGGCAAACTTCTCCGATGGCTCTGGTTCTGTGTCACGGCTGAATGGTTCGGTGGAAAATTCTTCAGATGGAGGGTCTCCCTGGTACAGAGATCACCAAAAACACAATCCTGCTCTTGAGACAGGTCATTGCAAAGTTTTCATGGAATCTAAGGATGTAGGTCGGACCACCCTTGACCCATCACTTCTTGGGTCATATGAAGAGTTCCATGGAAAGCTGGCCAGCATGTTCGGCATGGGGAGTTCTCATTCGCTGAGCAACATGCTCTACCAAGATGCAGTAGGTGCTGTTAATCACACTTGAGATGAAACGTTTAGGTATTAAATTCCGTGTCTTGACTCTTGATTAACCAATTTATTTTAGACTGGCATTGTTGAGTTTTAAACAGTCTAAACAGAGTCTAACAATTTCACTTTTCTTTTTTTTTTTTTCCAAAAAAATTCTTTGGCGGCAAATTTGTGATGACAGCATGAAGGCTAACCATTCTTACAGATTCCAGCAGTGACAACATAGGAAGTTAGAGGAGCAGCATCAGTTTATTGTACAGTTGAATTGCCAAATTTGTTTTTCTATCTTCACCTAACTATTGGAGAGGTGTGGAGGAATCCATCTTCATCCAATTTTGGAATATTGTAGCTTAATTTAAGTTGTTTTCCTATAAACTAGTTTTGTAATGGTCTGATAATGCCAAATTCGATTATGCAACTCCTTTGTATTATGTTCTAGTTTCTCTCACAAATATTATAGATTCCTGCAAATATAAAGAAATTAAGCTCCTTTTCCAGCTCGCGGTGGCAGGGGTGGATATATTACTCGCAGGTTTGAGTGCAGAGAAATTGTTGTACCTATCTGTTTTGAGTGGATGGAGGATTTGCTTCAGCTGATTCTATGTTTGGGAACATATACATATCAACTTATCAATTTTGATTAATTTTCACTTATCCATATCAAAAAATAAAGGATTGATTGTCGTCAAAGTACAGGTAATGGTACAACCGACAATGGAGATTGGGGAGCAACTTTTCTCAGAAGCTCAAATAAACAGTTTCAATTGTTTCCTAAATAAAACCCAGATAGAATACCATTACCTAGAATGCCATGACATTGTGGGTCAACCGATCCGAGTCACCAAGCATGAAAAGCAAGGCACTTGAGTGCCGATATATCTCCGCAGAATCACAAACAGTTTGCCAGTCAAATTGCCGAGTCAAAAATCTTAGGAGGATGCTCGTTATCATATATCACACATTTTCCATATAATTTTTTAATTTTTTTTATTCGTACTAAATTAATTGAGTTATTATAATTATCAAATATATGATGTATGTGATGATAATATAATTATTCAAAATCTTACTGGCCATTAGGTAACTTAACAGCGATATTTTAGTTGTTATGCCTGTAAAGCAATCTCAATGGATTAGTCAAAAAATAAATAAATAAATAAATAAAAAAGAAAAAACATGTTGGGAGCTACGTGGACAAAATACGACCCGGCAATGAATTATGCAAAGTACTTGAGTAGTTGGTTTTTGCTACAGTATATCTAAAACAAAAGTCATATTTGATATTTTTTTATTATTACTTTTGGAACACTCTCTCTTCTCTTGACATTTCCTATCACAAATAAGTTTAATTTGATTTGTAATTAAGATATTTATATTTGATTTGTAATGAGTTTAATTAGACGTTTGTGATTATTAGTATTAAATAATTATTGAAAATATAATTTTTTAACCAATAATTTAATTAGAATATAATTAATAATTAACATATAATTGGTAGATTGATAAAATATGATAAAAATATTAAAAAAAAATGCTTATTTTAATATTATTTTTTATTATATAATGAATAAATGGATAATCCAATTTGAAGATTAGATGTGAATGGAATAGGCAAAGGCAAATTCATGTCATATAAGCTAAAAGCCTAAAACTTAGGTTTGACTTTGGTTATTCTAATGAGAGTGCTCAAAATTTGAGCATTGGCAATGGCTAACCAAATCCATATCTTGGCTAGAATTTCAAGTTTTGACTATAGCATTAATCTTTGGCTAGGTAAATCTATATTGGACTAGTTATCTTAAAGTTAAAATAATAATATAATATTATATATTTTAATAATATATTACAAAAAAAAAATTTATTTGTAATATTTTGCAAATACACTTCATATATTTCTTCAAACTGGATTCAACCACCAGATGTCACAAAACCCAAGCAAAATATATAACATATCGTTGAAAAATGAAATAGAATAAGCTAAAAAATAACGGACTATTTATTAAAATTGAAATAGATAATATAAACATTAAAATAACGTATAGATTTTTGAAATGGATGTAAGATATTTCAAAACAGAAAGGGCATGGAAAGTAACATTTATGTATATAATGTATGATGGATCAAAAACTTCAAAACCCGTGCACCTGATATAAATTAAAATATAATGGTCGCTAGAAATAATTACAATTTTACTTTGGTGAGTGAATAGTATCTAGTCAAAGATGACTAGATAGCTTAATTTACTGTAGTTTATATATTGAGTTTTAATAATTTGACTAGTCTAATGTAGAGAATTTTACTCATGCCTAGCCAAAACATAAGGATGTAGGCACTTTGTGATTTTTGTTTAGAGTAAAACAGTTTATTTGATTAAAACACACCTGTTCTGACTAGGCATGTGCTTTTGTTTAATTGGTTGACATTGTGGACTCATAGAGTTCATATTTTGTGCTTTTATTAAAGGGGTTATTTTCTTTAATAATAATATTACCTTTCTTCCTAAATTTTTCATTTTAGTTGTATTTGTTGAGGCATGATCAAGTTATTTATTTTTAACGTCTCAATCACTTAAAAGATAACAATTTAATCTGTGCCACAAAACTGATATGATTGAAAATAATAAAATGCAGAATATCTTTTTTAAAATCTGATTTAAAAAATTGACACGCGTCCTTACATGTCTTTCTACCTATTCTGAACTAAATGGTTGAAACTTTGGAACTATCCTCCTCCATGGCCCTTGTTGAGATTGTTTTCTTTCAATTTATATAACTCAGGAGTAAAGAAATGCCCGAGGCAATGACCCTACTCGTAAGCAGAGAGAGACATGCAATAAACACTTTAGAAAAAGTAAGTTTACGTATAATTGTGAAATTTATAATTATTGCATAATTATTTTGAAAAAGAATAAAATTTATTATTAAAAAATTATTTTTTTTATGTAAATATCATGTTTTATTATTATTTTTAAATTAATTACGTAATAATTATATAATTTAAGATTATAAATATATTTTTTTAAAAAAAAAATCAAAAAGACAGACAAGACACTCGTGCGTGGAAATGGGATCTATATAATAATGAACTCCAACGTGTTTTATATTATATTATTCATCACACAAAAAAAGAGAGTAGCAAATGCAAATCCCCAAGTAATTAAACCGAAAAATAGAAAAGAAAAAAGATACAACGGCTAGACACGGAAGGGCCACTGGGAATTAGACAAGGTCAACCATTGCCGTAATATTAGGAGAACCGAAAAAAAAAAACAATTTTGATTGCACTGATTTTCATATTCAACGAGACAGAGCGTTGAATTTGAGAACCGATTACAGATTTCAATGGCTTAGCTATGACGTGTAAATTGAGCGACCAAGATCCAATAATTTCATGGACAATGTTTTGGTCAACCAATAAATTGGATTTCCCAACACGGGAAATCGGGAATTACAACCTGTTCTCCAATTTATGTTTCTTTTTTTAATTACAACATTGAGATCAGGTTTTCACATTATTAAGGAGGATTTGTCTGGAAATATAATTGTTTTTAAATACTTTTAAATTATTTTAAGATTTTTTATAAATGATTTATTATTATTTCAAAAAGTTTAGACCCAGTCAGTTCGTGCAAGCTCCATGCAAACGGTATTGACGTGAAAAATTGAAAACGTTTTGATTTTTTGCAATTTGCCCTCATTTCTCCCAACTCTCCCTCCTTCTTTGTGTTTTGACCCCTTCTCTCTATTTCTTTGACCACTGTTCCCTCATTTCTCTCTGTGTCATTTCTCTCTCTGTGTCGCTTTCTGTTTCTCACCCTAGCTCCAACTGCCCCTTTTGTCATTTGTCTATGTGTCTCATCATCGCGAACCGGCCAAATAAGAATGTTGCTTGAAATACTATCAATCGATCACTCGCTAAAATCCTCCACCCCACCCTCGACGATCACAAAAAGAATTCCCTTCGTCTGAAGAATGGGGCCCCGCCCATGAAAGATGTGGAGCATCCACAACCGACTCGATATAATCGCCAAATACGAAGTCTTGGAGCGCGTTGGCTTCAACGCGTACTCTGATGTCTACAGAGCCCGCCGGCTATCCGATAACCTCGTCGTCGCTCTCAATGAGGTCCACGACTACCAGTCTGCATTTTGCAAAATCGAGGACCTCGAGATCCTGCAAAATTCACTGAATGTCGTCATTCTTCACGAGTACCTCTGGTGGGAGGATGGGAACAAAGATGTGGTCCTCGTATTGGAGTACCTAAGGATAGACTTGGCAAGGGTGGTCAGGGAAGCAAAGAGAGACGACTGTGGGATTGGGATCGGCGATTTGAAGAGGTGGATGGTTCAGATTCTCTACGGAGTGGATGCCTGTCACAAAAATGGGATCGTGTTTCGGGATTTAAAACCCGATAATTTGTTGGTATCGAATGATGGAGTGCTTAAGATTGCTTGCTCAAATTGCTCTTCTGGTCTCGCATGGAGCTCGCATGAAGCAGAATTTCTGGAAACAAAATATGTGATTATAGTTTCAGCTTTTCTTCTTCGTTTCATTTTTTTTAAATGGCTTACGTGGCACACTAACTGCACGCCGTCTATTTAAGACGATTGTGCATAGCAGAATTGTTATTATTTATAAACTATTTATTACTTAGAGCACTTCCAATAGATTCTTTATCTTATCTTTTAAAATACATCACCAAAACCCACTCTTTCTATTTTATATATTGACTTTTACAATATGTCATTCATCAGCTTATCTATTTTTTCTCTATATCATTTAAATATTCTGTTTTTATTCTTTTTAAATATTTCATTTCTACTAATAAATTTACAATATCCATATATTTTTTAATATTTGTAATTTATTTTTATATACAATGTAAAATAATTCAGTCCTATACACGTAAAACAAAAATATATAAGCCAATAAAAATTTAAAATAAAATCAAATATGAAAATTTTGGTTTAAAAATAATTTCAAGATATTTTTTAGAAGAAAATGAAATATATGTGTTTTAAATGATGAACAATAAAAAAAATATTCTTACATGATAAAAATCAAAGTAAATAAAAATGAGGGAGTAAATGAAATATCAACAATAAAAAAAATTTTACAGGATGAACAGTACCCGCTACATGTAGTGGGGTACTGTAGCTAATTATATTTTACAGTTCATTTTACATAACCGGATGAAGCTTCTTTTTAGAACAATTCTTCAAATTATTTACATTTCTTGTATAAAACAAAAGCCATTGAAAGTGCTCTTAGCATCCAAACGGAGTTAGAGTTGGAGTTAGAGATTATAACAATTTTTGAATACCATTTCGGTCGAGACATTGAAATAAGATATTTCGATATAGATACTGTTTCGAAATAGGCTATATATGAATACATTATATAAATATATATATATATATAAATTATAAATAGTTTAGTCTGAATTTAGGGTTCAAAAATGAGGAAGAAATGGAAAAAAGAAGAAGTAAATGTCAAAATCTGAAATATCCACCAGTAGCTGGTACAGGTCGATACGGCCAAAACTTTGACCTGTGCGAAACTTGGCCCTTCTTTGTACCGACTACCTCCGATACGGTATATTTTGACTGTACTAGCCAATACGAAACGAAATTAAAAACCTTGGATTATAGAGTTGGAGTTGGATTATAGAATTGCTTATTCATAAGCTATTTATTACTTGGCATCGGGGTTAAAGTTGGAGTTGGAGATTATAGAGTTGGATAAAGGAAATGGTGGACTTGTGAATAGACTGCTTTATTCTTGGAAAGTTGGGTCCAGTATGGGCCATACGGGGGGAGCATGTTGACATCATTTTTGTAACGAGAGAGGAGAGAGAAAAGCCCATATAGAGGCCCAATGGACTACTACATTCTATTTAACACTTCAGTGCGGTACATATCCTGATAACTGGGCTTTAATAAACAGAGTTCCACAAATATCATTGACATGCCATGCATCAATACTTAAAAAATTAAAAAAAAAAAAAATCTGTATTATGATAACATTTTTCATAATTAAAGTTATATTTTGCATATCTCATTAATTTTTATTTCTTAAAAATAAAAATTTACGCAATTAAATACATTAATAAAATATATTTATCACGCTTTAAATGTTAACATTAACATAATAAATAATGATACTCCAGCTACATCTACTATAAAATGACTTATTTGCACTAATAATGACAGTGATTTTGGGTGAGTATATTAGGTCTAAAGTGTCAACAAGAAAACCTTCCATGAAAATAAAATGATTAAACTACAAGAACTATCATTAGAATATTTTTTGAAAAATGACGACAATAATAATATTAAAATGAAAAAGAAAAAGAAAAGAAAAAGAAAGGACGCAACACGATACAAGAAACGGCCAGCAGCGAGAAGCCTATAATCACCCTTCCCAACTGCTTCCACGTATTTAACACACCTACTCTTCCTCTTCCACTACCGACCGTCTTCTCCATCTCTCCACCCAGGAAATCCGACTCCAAGCTATTGCCTTAACTCATCGAAATGTCAGGTCCGTTTATATTCGATTTCCATTTCTTCTACTTTCGATAATCTACCTATTATTCGCTCTGTAGTTTAGTCCCACCCGCCCGTATTATTAACCCTTTTCTTTTTCGGGATATATGTTGATTTAACAAATGGAAATACAATTTTATCAATATCTCTAATTTGAAGTGTGTGAATGATATGAGAAATTCTCAGAATTAGCTTTAGTAGCTTTATGTACAATTTTATTTGTGCGCACTATTTGCTCAGAATATTTCCTCTCAAGTCCATGGCCACTTCAGTAGCCATTTCTGGACTCTCCTTTCATAACCATCCATTTGATATGATTGCAGAGATACTTGATTCTTGTTGAATGAGGTATTGCTAAAGGAGGTTTCTTGTTTTATAAGTTTAAAGGTTTTCTTAACCATCCAAAACAAAATCGAAGGAATAAAACCTTTGTATTGTGGCCCGTACAATGAAATGGGGGGTTGATCGATAATTTAGACGGAAGATTTTGAATGGGTTGCAATAATCAGTCTGTAATTGATGCGGGTTTTATCTGCCGTTCTTACCCTTAGAACCCAGATTATATAGGGGCAAAGGCTATTGGTAGGAACGGTTCACCTCCTGCTCGGTAGCCCAATTTGGTTGAGCATGGGAAAAATTAAATCATTTCTCTTTTTTTTTTCCTCTTGGAAATTACGAGAAAATAGTAACATAGTAAATAAAATTTTGATTAAGCTTTGATGACAATGGACTCTAATAAAAATTGAAAATTTTTATGCAGCAATGTCAGGGAAGGTTGTCCATAATGTTTGTGTATCACAGTGCTACCAACAGAATAGGCAAATCATCAGCACCCAATATCAAAGGGACCGTTGTGCCCCTAATGTACGCAACTTTCTTCCCTTTCAAGGAGGGAAGTTGGCATGGACTGGCATTTCTTCCATGCAACTGCACACCTTATCAAAACATCGGAGTGGTTTTGTTAATCGTGGAACTGTTCACTGCAATGGTCTGTTCTAGACTCTCGCTATCCAGGTTGATATGAAGTGTAAAACTATAATTTCTAGACACCCTTAGATTACTCACCTCTTTTCGTTTTCTTTTCATTCATCAAATTCAGTCCCTTGTTTGTGCATAGATGTGTATTTTCATTTTTGCTATTGGATTGGCCTTGCTTGCAATCCGACTTTTTGAATATCATAAAATTTTCCTAAAATTATTTTTAATCTGTCAATATTTTTGCATTTGGAATTCTCTTGCAGCTGCTCCCACTACTTCTGTAGTGCCATCTCTTGACAAAGTTGATTTCTTGAAGCTTCAAAATGGCAGGTATAGAATAGGCGACCATTGCATGTTCTCAGATTTTAAAATGTCCTGTTCTCTGGGATATATAACAGTTGCTGTAGCATTGATTGACCTATATTTATTTTCTCCTGTTTTAATCTTACGAGAATTGTGAATCACTAATGGATTTATGATTTTCAATTGCTCCTTGCATTGATTAGAAGTTAATACTTGCCAATCATAGTTTTAAGCAAAACTGATGTCTTGATCTAATTTACAAATGTGCTGGTGAAATGTTTTGTTTCAACACTGTATTCCCTACAAGAATAACTTTCAGTTTGAAATTTACGGTACTTGAGTGATCTGGACATGCAGCAGGGTCCAGACAACGAGAGAGTGGTGTAAAATAAAACATGAGTAGAACTTTGCGTAAAGTTTCCGCGAACCCTTGAGAGTGTTATGTAGAGCTCTGCTTACGTAATGTGAAATGATGAAAATATATGGTCAACTTAATGCCGCTATCACCCCCTCAAGCATACAAAATTTTCAATGGTCAACTTTCAAGTCTATGGCTTGTAATTGTATTTAACCGGTAGCAGTAACAGCTTCCTGCTGGTCTTTTGGACGAAAATATCGCCCATGTTAATTTCTTTTTTCTCTGACCTGTTTTACAGTATCCTCTATTTCCTAACAAGCATATGATTGGTGTCACTCACGGATGATGTTGAATGTACACAGTGATATACGAGGTGTTGCTGTTGCTGGTGTTGAGGGAGAGCCTGTCAACCTCACCGAACCAGTCGCAGAAGCAATAGCAGCCGCCTTTTCTGGATGGTTAGTTGAGAAAAAGAAAGCTGATGCCTCTGGTCTTTTGGGAGTTTCCATTGGTCACGATTCCCGAATATCTGCTCAAGTGTTACAGGTTTCTTGCCCGAATATATTAGTTTTTGCAATTTTCACGAACACAGATATATATATATATATATATATCTTTGCTGGAAATTACAGACTTAATTCCTTTTTTGAGAATCTATTTATGTTTTAAGAACGTTTTAGAATTGATTATCTCTACTGACAAGTTTAATCTAACTTCAGGATGCAATTTCACGAGGTATTGCTGGTGCAGGCCTGGATGTTGTTCAATATGGGTGAGTGATGACTTTTTGTATTTTCTTTTTTGTGTCGATCCTCTTGTTGGTAGATGCTTTAGGATCTGCAAAGATCAATGGTTTTTGGTCATTTGAGTGGTGCTACTGACGTAGATCATACCTGGTCTAGCAAAAAATGTTGACTAGTTGGATTAGAACTCATGTTTCAGATTGAATCTACTTTAAATATTTTTCTTTGCCTTTTTGTAGATTAGCATCTACACCAGCAATGTTTAACAGCACACTTACTGAAGATGATGCTTTTTTATGTCCAGTTGATGGATCCATTATGATAACAGGTAGATTAAACATTACCTATAAAAAACAGTTAGATTAAACGTGTTATTATTTCGTTATAATGTACATTACTGTTATTGTTCTGGGTCCATTGTAAACCATGCTACTTTATGAACAAAACCATTCCCTTTTTCTTTTCTTTTTTTTGTTTCTTTTTTCTTTTCTGTGTATCATAGATCCAAATTCTTAGTGACTGGCCTTGGTCTAATTTCTATGCTTGGCACCTGGATTTATTTCTAATCTTCATGAAACTTTGTATTTTTAAAGCACTTTATCGCTCATTTCGTTATAAGGTTAATTCTACATAATTGAAATTCTAATTTGTATGTCCTGCAAACAGCAAGTCATCTGCCTTACAACAGGAATGGATTCAAATTTTTCACAAATGCTGGAGGGCTTGGGAAAGCCGACATCAAAGAGATCTTAGAGCGTGCTGCAGATATATATAATAACTTTACAACAGAAAGTTTGATGACTTCAAAGGAACAAGCTCATGCGTCAATAAAGAGAGTTGATTACATGACTATATATGCATCTGATCTTGTAAAGGCTGTCCGCAAGGCTGCAGGAAACATAGGTATTACTCATGAAAGCATTTCATTGAAGCTGAAATGTGTCTGAGATTAAAATCATTTTCTCCCGTTACTTTCTTGCATATCTGAAAATGTTGGTATCATTTTTTTTTTCTTTTCCAGTTTTGTGTCACCAGGGTGCCATCTTTTCTTTCTTGTGTTTTTTTTTTTCCTGAGATTTTTGACTTGTTTGCTAATCGCAGAGAAGCCGTTGGAGGGATTCCATATAGTTGTCGATGCAGGGAATGGAGCTGGAGGCTTTTTTGCAGTAACTTTCCTTTGCGATTTTATTTCAACTTTTATTTAACTCTTTCTGGGTGTAAGGTCTATTCATAGTGAACTATATTTTAACACAAGATCATGGGGCTTTCAGTTTGAATTTGAATCAATCTCTGCTTGGCATTGTTAGTGCCATCATGTCCACCAATATTGAAGTATTACAATCATAGAATTTGGAAAACCAATATCTGGCTCTATATTGCCATTACAATATAAACCCTTATTTTCTCCTGTGTTGAAGTTTGTACATCCATACATGTTACCTTGACTGTTGCATGCCTTTGTGATATGATGATCTCTAGACAGCTGATGCTTGAAACTCCCACACTTTGTGAATTATTTTTTGTTCTGATTAGTGGTATTGTTCTATGGTCTTTAGACCAAATGGCACTTCCTGCCTCTTTGAATAAGGGATAGAGGGTGAGGTGACAGGTTCAATCCTGTGTGGGTGTGAGTCATGTATTTGCCTATAAAAAAGTAGTGCTTAGTTAGCTTTAAAGTACTGGATTATGAAATTTTGTTCAATTGTCAAATACTGTTGCCTGATATAAGTTGTCCTTGGTTTAGTCCCCTTAAGGCAATCCTTAAAATATGATAGATAATTCATATATATTCAACTCTTATGTGATCAATGTGTGATATCCATGTGTGTTTTGATGGTTTGTCAGGCAAAGGTGCTTGAGCCTCTGGGGGCGGTTACTGCTGGTAGTCAGTTCTTGGAGCCAGATGGTAATATTTAAAATTGCAAAAAAAAAAAAAAAAAAAAAAATGATTACTTCATTATTGGTATTTGAAACAGAATTTGTTTTGGGATCAGGTATGTTCCCAAATCATATTCCAAACCCAGAGGACAAGACAGCAATGAAAGCTATAACTCAGGCGGTTCTTCATAACAAGGCTGATTTGGGGATCATCTTTGATACTGACGTTGACCGGTAGTGTTTATTCTCTCTTGTGAGATGATCTAACAGGCTCTTATAATGTTTAATTTTAATAATTTAGTTATTTCTATATAGATCTGCTGCTGTTGATTCAACCGGCCGTGAGTTCAACCGGAATCGCTTGATTGCCTTGATGTCTGCCATTGTTCTTGAGGAAGTAAGATCCCCTTGTTTCTGGTGTCTCAAGAACATATATACATTTGAGACGCTGTTCAAAATTCCTCTTCATAATCTTTTCTGTATGTTTTCTCCCCTAGCATCCTGGAACAACTATTGTTACAGACAGTGTGACTTCAGATGGTCTGACCACATTTATTGAGAAGAAACTTGGTATGGAGAGATCTATGTAGCGATATTACATTCTTTTGTCTCACATTGAAGGCATAATACCTTGAGATTTCTTACAGGTGGGAAGCACCATCGGTTCAAAAGAGGCTACAGAAACGTCATTGATGAAGCTATTCGTTTGGTAGTGCACTTTTCTTATTTGGTAGAGTTTGATTAAAACTCACATTGATAGGAAGTAAATAGAAAAATATTGAATCTGAGGCTTGGAACCTGACAAATTTCTTTTTCCTTGCGTGCATGGTCTTCATATCAGAAATTTGGGATATTATTTATATATGGCTTTATATATATATATATATATATATATATATATATATATAAGAAATTTGGTATTATATGCTAAAACTAGGTTCAGCAATATTTCTTGGCCATTTAGGTTTTTGTCGTCCATTGAGAATTAGAACGTTGATAATGAAATCAACGGATTTTTTGTTAATGCTTCAGTAAGGCCATAAGACATGCAGCTTTTCTTTTGTATTTGAAGCTGGCTAGCTTCTATAAGGTACTTCTTTTAGTAGTAATCTTTTTGGTCTTGCTTTGTTATTTATTTTTGTCTATCTTCTTTTGATCGATGGCAAATTTCTTGTCTTGTTTTCTTACATTAAATCAAATGTAAAAGTGAAAAGTAAACTTAAAAATTGTGGTGTGCTGGTTGCAACATCGATGACCCTCATCTTACTTTTTATTAGCTTTTAACTGAAGTAATTGCATTTCTAACAGAACTCTATTGGGGAGGAGTCGCATCTGGCTATTGAAACCAGTGGCCATGGAGCTCTCAAGGAGAATCACTGGCTTGATGATGGTGCATATCTCATGGTAGGCTTTACATGTAACATTTCCTTGGTGTTTCTCTTAGCTTGCTTAGCTGTCCACCATTGGCCAAAACCCAGATATAGAGAGGATTGCTTCCCTATCATTCTGTTGTTTATTGAACGCTGTGGCCATATTTGCAGGTCAAAATCTTGAATAAACTTGCTTCAGCCAGAGCTTCAGGAGTGGGTGGTGGCAGCAACGTTTTAACTGATCTGGTACAGGGTCTGCTGGAACCAGCTGTTGCTGTAGAATTGAGATTGAAGATCAATCAGAATCACCCAGAACTAAAAGGAGGGTATGCCACATTGCAAATGTATATGATTTCTGTCAACTTTATTCTTTGTGCATGTGCCGTGAAATCACCGATAAATTTAATTGTCCAGATCTTTCCGGGACTATGGACAGGCAGTGCTGAAGCACTTGGAGAACTCTGTTGAATCAGACCCAAAGCTTCAAAAAGCCCCTGTTAACTATGAAGGGGTAAGCTTAGTCCATATCAATAAATTCTCTGGAAAATGATAATAATAAATTAAAATTAGAAGAAGAAGAAGAAGAAGAAGAAGAAAAGCTTGATTTAAGTCGACTCATTTGGACTTCTTATAGATGCAATCATGACATCACTGCTGGCCATGACTAGTTGGACACTTGTTGTGGCAATAACACTCACTGAATATTTGCTCCTCTCTTTCATCTTGTATTAATGCTCATCCACTGCCCCCACAAAGTTGATGTGTCTTCCTTTTCATTGATTATGATTGATGGTTTTATGTTTTGGCTGTGGAGAATAAAGATTTGATAGTCATGACATGATTATTATGCATGGAAGTATAAATGGAGGGCAATTTATTTTATAAATTTTGGAGGAGTCGTCCTGCAAAATATTTATGTCAGTGAATTTCTAGTTGTATTAATTTAAATGAAGCAAGCGAAAGAGTTCCTTCTTATTTGTTATCTTTCTTGTTGTTGTCATCATTATCTGCTATTTGCATTTTTAAGGTACCATAATCGCATGTTTCTAAATATTTCACATGGACAGGTCCGAGTGTCTGGCTTTGGGGGGTGGTTCCTTCTTAGACTCTCACTACATGATCCTGTACTTCCCCTTAACATCGAGGTGCAGAAGTCTTCAAGATTCTGTCTGAGCCGTTATGGTCATGATTAAAATATTATTTTGACTAATTTTCAAACCACTGTAGGCACCAAGCAATGAGGATGCTGTCAAACTCGGGCTTCATGTTCTTGCTGCTGTCAATGAGTTCCCAGCATTGGATACGTCTGCCCTGGATAAATTTGTCCAAGCATAGACTTTGGAGCTATCCAAGCTGGCAATTAGTTGGCTTCCATGCGACGTCTCTTGAAAGGGGGTACCCTTTTCTTAATGCGGATGATCTGCAACTTTGACTCTGGCTTATGAGATGCTACAGGAAGTTCCAGGCCATTGATATAATTGCCTCCAAAAATGGCACCGTGAATATGGCGATATTAATGGTGTGGCAATTTCATTGTCCATTGTGATATATCGCTGTCTTGGATTGCTATTCCGTGTACTCAAAACTTGTTTACTCATCAAGACATATGATGGGCGCCACCGGCCTCCTTCCTTTGATTGAATGGGGTCTGCAGTTAGTTCTGGTTTAAAACGGAGGTTTGAACCTTCTTTTCCTGTTGAATCGAGCTCCCATTTGCTGTGCCTGTGGCGAATAAATTAACAAACAAAAGGCGTCCCGTTGCATTTTTTCAGTTTTAACCGAACAACCAAAACGACACGGTAGATTCTACAACTAGCATTTTTCTATGGGGGAGCTAAGCCAATAATATGTTGTGATTTTGGGAACCGGCACATGGCAATTGAGATATGAATCCCAAAAAGTTGATGCACCCATGATTTAGAGGTGGCATTACATTTGCTAAGCCCACTGCTGTTAACAGATTTCAGTTCGTTTAGATCTTAATAACATTCCGGCTGCCATACACAAACACTAGATACACCAACACAAACCAAATAATCACACTAAAACAGAGGGAAGAAGCATCCATATCAGCTAGCAAATATGTCACTCCATTGTGACATGTGATTGCTTTAAAGGAGTTGTATATATCAAACAAACAAGTCATGGCACGATGACATGCTCCAGAAATAATACATTGCCACATGATCGGCAGCAGATTCCTTCAGTTAATCTCATTATCTATATATACAACAAACTAATCTCGATCCTCCTACTCTTTGAGCTTTCTATTTTAATGCTAATTTAACTTTTCAATTTTCACATTAAGCAGTAGCTTAAGTGTTTAATAGCTTCATCATGAAGCTGAACATAATATCCGGCGAAGTCTTGGGCTGGGGCCAGTTAGCTCCTGCTGGGACCTTGATACATCTGAAACCCTGGCCTTTATATAGCTTTGAGGCCCCGGGATTGTTTAAGTCACAGTGCAGTGCAATGGCACGGCAACCCCAGCTCCTGGCTTGAGCCTCGGCCTTTGCTATAAGCTTTTTAGCTATTCCCTTGCGTCTGAATCTCTCCCGAACGGCAACATTTGATATATATGCAATTCCAGTCCTGTGATAAATTCATCAATGCTGCACTTGTGAAGAATCACTAATTAAAAAAGAACCATACAAGCCAGTCTCCTCATTTCCACCCGAGAGAACCACGGGCAGGGTGTCTAAAGAGATAAAGCAGTCTAAACCAACTCGAACTATAATATTAGCATCTTTAACATATAAAACCACTAGCTTTTTCACACCCACTTCGTGCATGCTGAATTTGATTGTTTTAGCCTTCTTAATCAGCATGCTTTTGTAACAATTGTAGGAACACTACAGGAATTTTTTGAAAATTTATTTTTGGAAAAATTCAAAACGTGACCCCAACTTTGTCAATACTGTAACCTGAGATGAATTACAAACATACAAACGAAATCCAAACACAAATGAAGTTTTGTAAAATTAGCAGCGATGCATCCACTTGCCCACCTAGCAAAATCAAAATCATGTAGTCTCTGGTATATAGCACACAATTGACTACCAAAGGACTGAATATAAAAGCCATGATAAAAATGCATGTTGCCTAATGGTCATCTTATATATACACACTTCAATGGCAACAACCATGGCTCTTGAATAAAGTGAGTATAGTATATATCCAACTCAATAATTCTTCTTCTATAAGAGCATTGGTGGACGCCTTAACAGATGAAACACTTTGTTTCTATGTTATTCAAATGATGGTTTTGAGATAGTAAAGATTTTTGGGGTATTATGGTTCATCTAGAAAGTCATTCACTATAATAAGACTACAAAAGTGATATTTGCTTGTATTATTTAAGGTTGCACAAAATCAACAGGCGACATAACCTGAAAAAGAAAATAAATTTCATAGGGATTGTACTTTTATAAGCAATCGAAATTCATAGAAAACCAAAGGGAGTACGCAAGTGCAAAATAATTTAATCAGGAACTTAGAAGCACACGATAATTGCTGCACAAGGTTTTGGAAGTCTGATAAAAACTCAACAAGGCCAGGAGTATATAATGAAATCACCTTCTCTGACGGAGTGGTCCTTTCCGAGGAAGGAAATCAGCCACAGTATCCACTGTTAAAATTCCAGCCACATATCCTCTATTGAGATTGAATTTCCCATCAAAAGCACCAATTTTGCAATCTTCACTTCCAAAAAAGAAGGCTTCATTGACAGTGCTACCAATTACAGCAACCAAACAAGTTCTCCTGCAACCACTGGGTAGAGAGAATCCCGCTAGCATTGCCATCAGCCTGTCAACCCTCAGCACAAAATCTAACGGGAAGGAGTATTCAGGGAAGAAGGAGCTGCAGTGAGTCTCAGCCACTTCCCAACAGTCCTCTAACCTGGCCTCCCTAACAACAATCTGGGGGGAGACGATGGGAAATAAATCCACCATTTGACTGGCTCCGCAAACTCCTGCACCGAAAAGAACTTTTATGGCACAGGTGTCCGAGTATTTTGTTAAATAAAAACTATGAGGTCCTTTTTCTTTTTTCTTGCCCCATCCCTCCCCCCCACTCCAAAGCGCTGGTAGGTTGCAATAGATTTCAATATCCATTAATTGTGCTAGTACCTTTCTTAACATAGATCGTCGAAAAAAGACTTTTCTTACTGAAAATTAGAAAATTACAAATTTACTGTAAATCCACCAATCATCCAATGGCGCTAGTGATGTTTCATACCCAAAACAATACGCAGCTTCAAGGGGAAACAAAGCTACCAAACATTTTACACAAAAACACTGACAAAGGATATTGGGGGTACCTGATTTGGAGGGAGAGAATCCATGAGAAGAGCGAGGAACCCTAGAAGGGAAAGATGGGTTCTGTGATTTCTTGAAATTAAAATTGAGGTTGTTGAGACAAGACGAGGTTTTGGAGTTGTTTATGGAGGCAGAGGTTGAGGAGACCGAAATTCCCAACGGTATACTCCGCATGTCTCGGACGATTTGTATCCCTTTCTTTTGCTAAAGAATCGGAGATTCTTGTTGGTTTTGCTCTTGTGAGGGGACTCGGTCCGACGACACTGAACTCAGTCTACGTAACGAACTTTCTTATCACACTCCGTTGGTGACCGAACTTCACAGTGGACACGCACGTGTCACTATAGAACTTTTAAGGAAGTATTAAAAAAAAGTATTGGGAGCATCCTCTGTACACATATAATCCAAAACATATCTTATGTAGTTAATTAAATTGACAAATTTATCTCTAAATAAATTGACAAAGTCCCACAAAGCCCCTCTTCCCCTCCAGAATTCGAAAAGTTGAAAACACTCCATTACTACTGGGAGCTGATCTAAGCTGTGATGAAGAGAGAGAAGGGAGTTGTCGTGACTAGGGTTCGACGGGGGTTGCTGCGAGGTTGTGAGGCTCGGTGGTGGTGGTTGGGATGGTGTACGGTGGCGGCATGGTGACGAGAGAGGGGGAGACCCATTTTGGGTTGGGCTGATTTGAGCTGCGATAGGGGTTTGCCGTGACTTGGGTTCAATAGTGGGGGTTGCTGGGAGGTTGTGGAGCTCGGTGGTGGTGGTGGTGGTTGGGTTGGCTTACGGCGGTTGGCGGAGGCATTTCAAGACTAAATCCGTGTGATAAACCATTTATGGAGTGGAGAGAATGTTGTGCGTGGAGGCTTTAAGGTGGTTGAAGGGTCGCCAGTGTAAGGGCGAGCCGATGAGGTGGTCGGTGGCGCTGCTGGGTGGCCGACAGCGGCGAAGAGAGGCCGAACGCGATTCGGTTGCTTGGCGAGGAAGGACTATATGAGTATCAGCAGTACTGACGGTGGGACTGGAGGCTGACAATGGTGGTGGCCAGTGATTGCAGGTGGCACACGGCGGGGTTGGGTGGGCTGACAGAGGGAATCGAGTGGGGGTAAGGGTTGAAATACGTCGGTTTTGGATTTTAAAAAAAAAAATACACGTAACGTGTGCTACGGATCAACTGTGAATAGTGGCTGATCCGTAACACATTTCATTTTTTAATGAAAAAAAAATCACGAAGTAAAAAAAAATATTAATCTTCCCATTGGAGTTAGTAAAAAAATATTAATTAAAAAATGATTTTTTAATAATATTGTGAAGTTTTTTTTATTTTTTAAAAATATTAAAAAAATTTATGTAAAAAAAGAAAATAAAAATACATAAAAGAACCTAACGGAAGCCAGCGGTGGTCCTTTTTAATTTTATTCTCCACACAACCCGACAAACCAGAAATTGAGAAGCGGAGAGGGGAGGATAGCAGAAAACTACCAGGCTGCCAACAGAAAAACTTTTGAAAGCAGAGAGAAATCTCCCCGTCGCAATCTATAAGGAAATCTCAGATCGATCTGACCTTTTTATTTTGCTTTTTCACCCTTGAAACATGGAAGCTGCTAGGGACACCGAGGATTTCCAGCATATTTATTTATTTATTAAAGCATTTTTTGTGTTAAAAAAAAGACCAAAAAATAAACATAATACTAAAAAAATAAACAAACAGAAATGTTTTAAAAAAGAATAATACTATACAAATCACTTTTATCCTATTTTGATTACACTAAGTAATATGTAACACATTCATTACGATAAAAAAGTAAGTAATAAATAATTATTTAATGATAATAAGTGTGTCATACCTTATTTAGTGGGATAAAAGTAATATTGTAGTAAAGTGTATAGAATTTTCTTTTAAAAAAAAAAAAACACATTTTCTGTAGTTTTTGTCGGTGGAATCTTTCCATGGATACATTATTTCCCTTGAAACATTGAGGCCTGATTTGGATACACAAAACCATCTCATCTCATATCATCATTATAATTTTTTTAAACTTTCACACAAAATATAATAAATAATTCAACTTCTTCACATCTCAAAATAAAAATAATATTAATAAATTATATTCTAATAATATTTTATTCCACTTTCAACAAAACATCTCATCTCATCTGAACTACAGTCCTGTGTGATGTAACTGTAGTATGTACTGTTAGTTTCAATCAATTGTAGAAATACAATACGCAACACTGGGAATGAAATTTAGGTCCTTAGACATTAATGGGAAGACTAGTTAGAAAAGCCAAGGTGTGCGGAGACGTGGACTTGCCAAACAGGGAACACCAAGGAGGAAACTTTTTAAGAATTCTCTCAGTTTTTGATGTTAATCTGTCCACATCGGTTCTCAGCTTCAAAAGGGGTCGCTCATCCCCTCTCCCCTCTTCCACCTTGTCACCGGATCCTGTAACATTTTTCTTCCATAAAAGAGTTAGATCAAATATAGTAGGTGCACTCTTCCCTCCCGAAAATTGAATTATGTGCCATCCATCCACACTGCTCTTGCCACCAAGTGGAACCAATTCCTCAACATTGGGTAAGCTAGCTGTCAACAAATGAGGTATCAGCGTATCACAGAAGGTTAAAAAAAAAAAAAAAAACAGCAGCAGCAAAAGTAATAACTAGAAAAGAAACTAGGGTAGCTCAAAACAGAGATCAATGCCATGATAATTGAACATGGAGGAGGTCTTCCCGCTTGGAAGAGCAAGAAGTTGATGATGGAAGTATCCAGAATAACAATGCCTTCTATAGGGCAATAAAGAAATAGGACAAACGAATGGAAAAACAAAGCAAGCTAGAAATAAAGAACGCACATTGATTAAAATCTCTCATACCTTTGAACTTAAAATCTTCTATTTGCTCCAAATTGATTGCAAGAGCCCAGCGTATTGAACCTTTTGTATCAACTGAAACTTGTGTGATTCTTTTACTCTTCTTGGTATCACTATCGACATGAAGCATGGGAATCTCTGATTCGCTCCACCCACCTTCAGTGTCATCATTTGTCCAACAACCGTATTTGACTGAAAAAGTTACAAAATCGATAACTTTATCTCTACCACATTTGAAACCTTCCTTAATATGTTCCACCTCCTTGTTCAACTTTCCAGGAGTTACAGAAAACAGAGAGATGTATGAGCTAGTATCTTCCTTCCCCTCAAATCTCCCGTTGTATCTACAACGTGCACAACCTGGGAAGCATAAATTATTTGAAATTTCCACACATACAAAAGATTGCAATAAATTGACCAGAGGCATGGAGAAATTAGAATGATGTAGCAATGGATAGATAGTAGTTAATACAACGACCACATTATTCAATGATAAATTGAAAAGATGAACGCCCAAAAAAATGAGAATCAAGAGCCTAGAACCCTATCTTTTTGTTGAAAATGCATAGTCTTACCATTAAGACTTTGTTATGTCTGTGACTTAGTTACAGTACTCCAAGCCCAGTATACTAGGTCCCATAATTGGCAAAAAAAGGAAAATAATGAAAACCTTTCCCTAATAAAAAAATTTAAAACCAGGGAAGTTAACTACTCATTTGCTCAAAGATGTTATGCGTATGACCTGAAACTGACATTGTCATGGGACTTAGCATGTCCAATCTTTTCCACCTTCCCTCAATTTTGTATCTCAGCTGTCATAACATAAATGTATCACTCTTTTCTCTCAATAGGTGTGTATATATATGATACAAATGCGTGTGCATGAGCAGAATTACATATAGATCACGAATGATGCAGAAACAGGACAGTACCATGTGCATAATGCAAAGTACAAAAACTATGTAAGTGGCAAAGACAATAGAAAATAGGTACAAGAGGAAATTTACATTTACTGCTCTGGCAGCATCTTCAGTAAACGGTGGAACAATACCCGATGCAATGACGGCTAATGAGAGGCCAAACAGTAGGCAAGTGGAAATGAAAATTGATCTTTTTGCACCTAGACAAATTGTATGCATAAATAGTATTAGAACAAATAATTCCCAAGTACAACAGTCTCTCATATGTAATGACTAAAACTTGATAACGAAGGCGAAAATATGCCACTTAGGGGAAAAAAGGAAACAGATAAAATGTGTTTGGGGGGGGGGGGGGGGGGGGGGGGGGGGGGGGGGGGCTGTATGGCATTATACATATTCAACCTAATGAACCTTTCAATCCTTACCACCAAGATTTATTAATTTTTTGTGTAGAATGGAAAGACAGTTTCTAAAACAAGGTAAAAACTGATGCCCTGTAACTTCTAAAGCCAAAATGCAATATCATGCCCTGCAATTTCTCAATTAAGGAGACATCTGAAGCCTGTGCCCTTTTCTGTTTCCAAGTGATCTAAACAGCCACATATGTGCAAAGTGCATTCCACTTGCAGTCAGACTAGTTAACATTGACAATAGCGGCATCCAACAAATGAAAATGACAATGTTACATGCAACAGAGAAAATAGATGCAAGAAACTCACACCTGAAAGATGAACATATGAAAGGAGGTACACCAAAGTCAGGCACGTGACAACAGCAATAAAAACAGCAACTATCACATTGCCTAGCCACTCTGGAGTGCTACCAGGATTCCTGCATGAAAATACAAGCAGGGTAAGCAATCATTTCCTAAATTCTAGAAAATGAATAATAGAAGTTCAAATGCCAAAGAGGGTACATGCACTATATTCACTAGTAATGGTTGAATGTGCTAACTTGCTGAAAGAAATCTCACATGGATCACGCTATAACAACGCGTTATTATTGGTAATATTTATAAGGTTTTTTATAAGTAATAAAGCCATTTGGTATTATTTACTAGTAAGGGTTATCAATGATTCATACATTCCATATGGAAGCTGTGCATGCTAAACAAACAATTAGAGCATGGTAAAAGAAAGTAAGAATTCAATTCAAAGGCATATTGCTCTTTTAACAGTCACATCATGGTTGTAGATTGACAAGAGTATCATAAGCTGTACCTATCAAATCGAACTGCAGTCCCAATCATCGTGCCAGCCAACTGGATAAAAATGCCAGCAGAAATTAAAATTGGTACAGCTAAGCCCATAAGCAGTGTTGCAAGCTTGAGTGGTTTTGGTAAACGGGCTGGGCTAAGAGTAGCTTCAAGCAAGCCATCTGAATGGTCAAGCATACTGGCTCAGTTAGAATAAAAACATAATGAGCCCCACATGTCTTAAAACAAGCATTCCAAAAATAAAACAAGGGCCAGGTTATGGTAGCTATAAATATCAACTTACATGCAAATGATGGTGGCACCAGCCAAACAAGAGCCAAATAAGATGAACCAATTTTATAATAGGTTCCAATTATGAGAAGAATGAGCCACTGAACAGATCCAGCTTTATAAAGCCATCTTTCAGCCTCGAACTTGATCAAATCAGCTTGAATAGCAGGTGACAGCAGCTTTCTCTTGGAATACAAATTGGACAAATATATTTGAAGAAAATGATTACCCAAGTGTTGACCAGTCAGTGCCCCAAGAAGAGCAGGTGCAGCAAATAACCCAATCACCAACCATGGGCTTGCAATGTAGGGCACTGGCGATGAAGATACTAGGGGCAAAATAAAGGCAACAAGAACAGAGAAGGCTAATGCGAATATCCACATAAGAAGAACACTCAAACATGACAAGACCAGTGAAACCATGGCAGGGTAACCTCCCATAAGCAATGATGTAGCCCAAATAAGAAGCGATTGCATTATCACTGAATTGTGAAGCATATTTGCGAAACGTTGGTGGTATACAATCATATATGTCCCCTGAGAGTGCAACAAGTCTTAGAATCACTGTATTGCAGACTTGGAAAAAGAAGCAAACAAAATGAAGGTTAAACCAAGAACACCGATTAGATCCTGCAGAATAGTTACCAAAATGTCAAAGAATATGGCAGCATTCTGGCCTGCATTTTCTTCTTCATCCAATGCATTGCCTTTCGGAATATGAGAGGATGCAGCAATGTGGATTAGAAAGGAAAGCATATTTTCTCCAAGATGTTGAAGAGACCCTGATTTAAGAAGCTCTAACTTGTCATTCTGCATGAGGAAAAAACTTCAAGTGTACTCAGTAAATTCAACATAAGAAATCTAACGAAAATATTATTTTTTTTTCTAAGCAACCTAAAGGAATTCTTGTATGAGTTCTTTTACATCTTGTTCCTTCAGGAAGGGTATTTCAGAGCTTCAAATGCACTTAGTAGGCTTAACTCGTTGACAAGGTTATGGCACATTTTTACTGTTTCAAAATGCTTAGTTTTCTTTTCCCTTTTTAACCAAATAGAGGTATAATGTCTTAACAACCCTCCCTCCCACCAAAGCATGCATGTTGCACACTACAGTAAACCTAACATGCCATCCACCAAGAATTACTGTGCATTTTGTTTTCTAGCGGCTCCTTACCCCTGAACTCCCCCAAGGGCCAAGGAAGGCCTTGGCACACAGCGAGTAAAAAGTTTTCTGTTTGATCATCTATAAGGTGTTGACTGTTCAGCATCACTTTTCTTTACCGTGGAAGAGTATTTGGAGAGTTCATGTGCCGTCCAAGTCCTTTTTTTATTTGGACAGCATCACTTGGGAATATTCTGACAATTGATAATTTGAGAAAGGGTGGCATGATTGTTATGGAGTGGTGCTTAATGTGAAAGAAATATGGTGAATCAGTGGATCATTTACTTTTACATTGTGAGGTGGCTAAGGCATTATGGGATGGTGTGTTTAGTAGAGCAGGGCTGGTTTGGGTAATGCCTAAAAAAGTGGTGGATTTACTAGCATGTTGGAATAGGCCTCACAGTTGTTCTCAAGTGGCAGCTGCATGGAAGATGATTCCTTTGTGCATTATGTGGTGTATTTGGACGGAAATGAATAAGCAGTGTTTTAACAACAAGGAGTGTACTGTAGAAGAAATCTGGAAACTTTTTGTGTTTTCCTTGCTTCAATGGTTTTCAGCTATTGTACTTAATGGAGGGACTGTTCATGAGTTTTTGTTTTCATTTCATAATCCTAGAATGTTATTAGGTGTTTCTTTTGTATACTACCTGTGTATATGGGCTTCACCTATTTCATTTGATGAATAAAATTTTATTACTTATAAAAAAAAAAGGGCTTGGCACAACCAAAGTCAAAGTTCAAGGACAATCAAACTATTGGGCTGCAGAATCTTAGGATTTGATAACTGTGAGATTATACAAAAGTCAACAAATGGTTGCATATTGCTCTTTATCATACAAAACTATAAACAACTACTCCTGTATTTTCTGGTCCATTGACAAAAAATGAAATAGAACTTTCTATGTAAAACGATGACAAGCAGAAAGGAACTGTGCATATGTTTTACCAAAAAAGAGAGGAAAAAGAAACAAGAGGGAAACCTTAGTGTGGTATACTGCAGTGTTATCCGAGTATGCAAAATCAAGACCCGAAAGTCCAGCAACCTCTTTGTATATTTGGAAATCTGTTGAAGATTTTATGGCTCCAGAAGAAAAAAGATCCTGCAACCCTAAAGTCCCTCAGCTTAAGTATTCTTCCTGAACAAATGCACATAAACCATCCAAATTGATAATACGAGGGGAAAAAGCATCAAGAACAAAAATAACAAACCTGTGCAATGATTTGGCCAGATGGGTATTTTGCTACATAGGCAAAGTTTTCAATAGCCCACGGATGAGGACCGGCCTATTAGACAAAGAAATACATTACACTAAGCACATAATGGGGACTGATGAACAACCTTCGAAAACTAAAAGGAAATATATATAACTATCAATTGATACCTAGCTACTTACTAGCAGTAGCAAGTTAAAAAGCAATACATAATGTACAGCCATAACAATCAGACCATTTGCTCCATTCAAAAAAAGTCAATGGTCCATCATTATCTATGATCATGACCATCTCAGATCTGCACTGTGAGAGGTTAGGAGCCCATGTAAGATGCAACACAATTGGGGCATGGCTGGACATGTGCCCAACTTGTCCATAGCCGGCACTCAGAATGGGAAAGAGAAACAAGCTCTTGATTTCTGTTAGTTTCCAAGATGGTTTCTATTATGTTCCTTTTATGATCTTATCAATTGAATGGAAAGACCCAAAAAACAGTATTTACATAAGCATAGACTCAAGAAAATATAGGAAAGAAGCTGGACACCGCGAGAATTCAGCAGTGATGTTTTGTCCCATAATTTTGCCAACAAATTGCTATTTGCTGTAAAAAGAGGGAAGACTTGATAGAAATAAGAACATAAGACCCTGACAATGATCCCATCCCCTTACCTTGCTGCTGATTCTCCAAAAAGTGAACCTAAACCCAACCTATTGATTGAAGCGGTATTCGACATCAGACACACAGCTGCATCTTACACAGCTTAGTCAAGTTAGTGCAACATAGATATTTTCAGAAAATTACTGTTATCTGAAACCATCTAGGTGGAATCCAGCTAACCATAAAAGTTATGTTAAGCAGAGTCTTATTGTGTGGGCTATAGAAAAATGCAACAATATGGAGATTATAATCCACAAACTAGACCTGAAATATGCCAGACTTCCCTCCAATACCCATGGCCTCCAAATCAATAGCCACACGAATAGTTTCATTCCAGGGATGCTGCATCAATAAAGTCAACATTAATAATTCGATCCGTACAATAAACGTTTTAGGTACTCAAAAACAAGGTGGGGGCAATGCTGGATGGTACTCACATATCAATATGTGTAAGAAAATCAAATAACTTAAGAGGATGAAATAAAGAAATCCAGATTACTGGAGCAACTAAAAAAAAAAGGTTGAAAAAAGAAATCAAGATTAGAGGATGTGTTGACAATGCTTCCAACCTGAGTTATAAAGCTATGAGCACCATTTAGACCATCCTCCTCCCCAGTGTTAAATAAAAATATAATAGCTTGCCTAAATCCAGCCCACTGAGAAATCCCTCTAGCAAGTTCCAACATGACTGCTACACATGAACTGCAATCTCCAGCTCCTTCCCTGGAACATGCATGAAAGCTTATTTCAGGTAATGAAGTAGACTTTAGTATAGTTCAAGGATATATCCTGAAAATGAACTTAAAGCATCATGAATCGAAAGGGAAAAGAAAGCAGAGAATATGCAACATCTTTTTTTTTATAATTAAGAGAATATGCAACATCTATTGTAACTGCCCATGATAATCATTGACTGAGTAGAGGGAGAGATTTTTATTTTTTTGATAAGTAAAAGTAAGACTTTATTGATAGTAAAAGGCATAGCCAGAGGGAAAAAGTAAGCATCTCTTGATAAAATTTTCTTCCTAGCAGAGGTGACAAATGGCTGTAGGCTGCAACTTCTTGAATCTTGGCAAAGAATAATCTTATAGGTCTTAGAATCTCATTTTTAGTTTCATAAGGAATATCCATACGGGATAAAAAAACCTTCTCTTTATTGGCTAATAAATTAGTGTTCATATACTTAGAGATACTTTCACTTGTCTTCTGCGAGTCACAGACTAAGTTTCCAACAATTGAAGAAATAGAATTTCAATTAGTTGGGGAAATGTATCGACTGGTAGAACAATTGATAGAAGAAAGAGATGCTATATATGAATCGCTCACATATTCTTGTGAATTATAAATTTCAGCGGGATTAATTTGGAAAAACAGTAGAGATACACAAGAACAAATTTTTTATAGGAAACATTCCTCTAATGGATTCCTTCAGAAAAAATAACTGTCACAAATGCTCACAACTTTTATTTTCTGGCTTTCTCTCAATTTACTCGCAAACTCTCCATTGTCCAGAGATATATGCTATTTTATTCCACAAAATCTTGGTTTTTAAAGTTTGTCCGATGATACAGGAACTCTGTGGCGAATACTGAAATTAGTGCTGTCTGATAGCTACACGTGTATAAATTTCACCACGAGAAAAAAAAAAAAAAAAAAAAAAAAAAAAAAAAAAAAAACTACTTTCTATATGGAACACGCATTCTTCTAACTCGATGGATAATTAGCAAAGATATGAAATACGAGATAAAATAGATGAAGAAAAACATACGTCGAGAAAACGGTATCAATGTGAGAAGAGACCAATATAGCATTTTCTCCTGCTTCAGATACATATTTTGGCAAGATTCTTAAAACGATGTGATTTAGATCCGAATGAACAAGAGTTTTCCCCTTAAACAGGCCACTGACCAGACGATTTGCACCGTGGTTCGAATAAAAAACCTCCACTTGCACATCGACCTCCCAGTGAGCCGTTTCCTTAATTTTCTCCGAAGCTTTCAAAACGTACTGCGTAAAAGAAAAGTATCATTACACCGATATGTCAACCAAACGAATGCAAAATAGAGGAAATAATTACAAAATATCCATAATTATAGTCAAAATTCTCATTGGTCTTGGCGGTGTAATAGAAATTCTACCGAGCCAAAAGAATAGAAAGGCAAATTTACAAAGCACAATTCAGTGCTAAAACCTGCAAAGCGAGGTCAAGAGCATCGGAACCGACGGGATGAGGACCTAATTGAGTCAAGGCCTTGACATGCTTCAAGGCTTCGACCTCAGAGAAGCCTCTTTTGCCGGCCTGCTCAGTAGTGAGAGGAAGAGGCAAGTTCTCGAACTGGTAGTGATAAACCGCCCAAGAGCAATAAATAATCAGCAAGAACAAGGTCAGCCACACAACCGTTGACCCCCGAGGGCGGTTCTCCACACTAACACTGGCTTGAACATCTTCATCATCAGCAGCGGATGCTTCGGGTTTTGATGAAGAGCTTCCGGCCAGCCTCCGTCTCATATTTTTCCTACGGAATAAATTAAGCAAAGTGACTGCTAGATCAAACGCACGGTGTCGGGTGGTCGCTCTGGGCTTCTGGGTGGAGGTCGTTGTGGGGGAGAATTCAGAAGAAGGTCTACGAATTCTTGGTGAGTAAGAGCTCTCATTGGATTGGATTAGTTAAAAGTTATCTTTAATGAGTATTTAGTTATTAATGAATAAAATATGTTCATGTTAGATTAGTTAAATTTTAAATATTTTTTTTTTTAATTTTAAAAGTTATTATATATATATTAAATATATATTTTATTAATTATTTCTCTTTTTCTTTTTTTTTTATTATATATTTTATCATAATTAATATATTAATTTGAATTAATAATATATTAATTTAATAAAAATATAATTATTAATTAATATATAATAAGTAGAATATATGAAAAAAGAAAATAGTCATATCAGGAAAATGTATTAATAGAATAATAAGGTATTATTCTATTAATACCTTATTATATTATTCTACCTGAGATATACGCCTTTGGTATCAGAGCCATTGGTGATAGTATTGTTATTACTATTTTATTTTATTGCTATTGATATTTCTATCTTATTTTTCCTGATATTTACGATGGATTTTTATTATGCTCATAGTACTGGATTTCGCGATTTGTATGAATTAAAATGTACAAAATATAATTTAAGAATGGATCTACAAATCTTGATGGATAATATAAAAGATCTTAAAAGACAACAACAATTAATGAGGTAAAATTATACATTAATGATGACTAAATATCATGTATATCAAAGTAGGCAGTCTGCAATAGAATACTATGAAGCTGACTGCACTTTCCTTAGAAAAGAAATTAACGCCATAAGAAACCATCTGAAAATACTTGCTTTATAAAAATAAAAAAAAAATAAAAAAAAGTAAAAGAATCATTGATACAAATTTTACAAAGATAACTCATAACTAGAGAGAAAAATGTATATTGGGAAGCTTGTGTTGGTAAGCCAAGAAAAACCGATGGTCAACCCATTTAAGCCAGAGGGCTCTAAGGGTGGTCCCGGTGGTGTTCCCTCAAATTCTTAATCTACTTATTTCTTTTTGGAAATAGGAAATTTTTGTTGAAAATCTAAATCAATGAATTCTTTATTCAAACCTAATGAATCTACCACTAGCATCCCTATAGAATCTGATAATATTAATCAAGAAGACTATAGTATATTAGATATAGAAAGAAATCTACAAGATTGGACAATTCCCGACGTTCCAAAAAATTAAATATACAAAATCTCTACTTTTTCTTCTAAATTTTCATTCCTTACAAATTATACAATTAAAATAGTAGAGAAAACTATTAGTTTAAATAATGACTATGAATCATTACATCTCTTAACAAAAAAGGCTATTGATCAACACAAAAAGCAAAATTATTCTTTTATTCATATTGGATTAGTACAAGTAGCTATAAAGCCACTCACTCGAAACGGCTTAAATACCTCAGTATTGCTTTGTTTAAGGGACGAAAGACATTATAACTTTCATGATTCATTACTTAGAATGGTAGAATCCAGCTTGTTCCAATGACCGGTCTATTTTAACTGTTATCCCAATTATTCTTTATCATTATTTGATGGTAACATTTTACACGCCTTAATACTAAATATTAAAACAAATGGCTATCAAATGATGAAAGGGTCACATGCTCTAACAGTCGTTTACAGGATTCATTATAAATTAATGAAAACAACATTAGAACCACAAGCTCTAATTACTAGCCCTAAAGGATATACATTATTATTACAATCTAGCACACAAAATTCTAGTATACAAATTCTCAAACAAATCAATTGGAATCAAGTCACACTTCCTAATGAATGGCAATTAGAAAATATCACTCCAACACCCAAAATAGAAAATAATTCTAAAGATAATCTCGAATATATAGATCAAAAAACGGATGAGACGGTTCAAATAGCTTTTCAGCATTTCAGAAGATCTTTCTCACATTATTCCTCTCCAGCACCTTCCAGTTATCATACACCCAGATCTATTCTTACATCAATCTCTAGAAATAGATCCCAAAATTTTGACACCAGATCTTTTGATACTAGATCCCAAAATCTTGACACCCAGATTCGAGGGATCATTTCTGGAAACATTATTGATACACTAGTATATGCTATTAGCCATCCTGATAGAGCATCTACCTCCCATAATCCTTCAAAAGAACCCTCTTCTCCAACGTATTCTCAAGTAGTTGGAGATGATGTCCAAATATATACCCTGAATAAAGAAGAATTTAAAATTAACAAAGAATATCTCAAACAAGATTATATGAAAAAAGAAAATAGTCACAAAAGAATAACATTTTTCTCAACCTTTACAAAAATAGAAAGAGATTATATTCAAGAAAAATATTACGAAGATTTAGAGAAAATACAGATCAATATTCATTTCTTTACATGGTTTGAGATATATAAATCAAACCAATTATCTACTATAAACAGGACTACTAATCAATGGATTAAACGAGAAAATAACCAAATTATTTATGAAGAATATCCCCCTTTTGAAGCCATCAAGTACAATCAAAGGAATACTCAAATTCTGGCTACACCAATAAAAAAACATAATATTGCAAATACTGAAAAAAAACCTTGATAATATAATACAACAAAACAATTATACTAATTTATATTTAAAAATCATGGGTAAGAAATTAGAAAGGATTGAAACCCAAATATCTCCTATAAAACCCACTATTAAATAAATAGAAGAAACTCCCTTATTTGTTCCCCACGAAATTTCATCCCATTTAAAGTCGATATTTTCCAAAAACAAAAATGATTTATTGGAACAGATCTCTAGTAAATTAGAAAAATTAACTTTAGTAACACTGCCACCACCTCAAAACAACCACATATTAATGTATTAAGCAAAATAGACTCACCCGTAATATCTGACTCTGAAATTAGTAATATTGAAAACCAATTTAAAAATCTAGATTTACAGATAAACAAGATTAGAGGAGATCATGTTAATAACTTTTCGGCTAGAGATTCAAAACATCATGTCTCTATTACTCGTAATTGGTATCCCAGACGTACTCCACCGGATATGCAATTCGAGGAAAGAGAACATATAGTAAGATCAGCCTTCGCACCAGATGTATTATACGAATGGAATATAGACGGATTATCTGAATACGAAATACTAAATCATTTTCAAGAAATGATTATGGTAGCCAACGTCTATAAAAGTAACAGAAAAACTGATCATCAAGTAGCACACATTATTGTTACAGGATTTACTGGCCAACTAAAGGGTTGATGGGATCATTATCTTTCATATGATGAAAGGTCACGTATATTAACAGCCTATAAATATGATGAAAATATGCAAATAATTAAAACGGAAAATGATTTACCCCTAGAAGATGTTGTCAATACATTAATATATGCATTAACTAAACACTTTGTAGGTGATCCCGTTCAATTTAAAGAAAGAACTAGTGATTTATTGATTAATCTTAAATGCCCTCAATTATCTGATTTCCGTTTGTATAAAGATGTATTTCTAACTAAAGTTATGGTAAAAAATGATTGTCAACAGCCATACTGGAAGGAAAAGTTCATAGCCGGACTTCCATATTACTTCGCCCAAAAGGTACGAGAATCATTATTAAGATCAGACGGTACTATTGATTTTCATAATCTTACATATGGTGATATAATAAGTAAGATTAATAGAACTGGATTAACTATGTGCAATGATTTAAGATTAAAAAAGTAAATGGAGAAAGAAAAGAAGTTTGCTAGAAAAGAATTAGGTACTTTTTGTGAACAATTTGGTTACACTCCTTTATTAGCCCCCTCAAGAAGACACAAAAAGGGAAAAAGAGTTTATAACAATTATTCCAATAAAAAACGAAAATACAGAAAACCTTATAAAAAGATAAAAGATAAACAAATATATAATAAGCCACTAAAAAATCCTAAAAAGACTAATAAAAAGAAAAAACAGATTGTTTGTTATAAATGCGAAAAAATAGGACATTACAAATCAAACTGTAAAGTCAAACAACAAATTAATGAATTAGATATACCCGAAACACTAAAAGATAAATTAATGGACATTTTTATAATAAATTCAAGTGAAGATGAGGTTAGTTCTTCAGAAGAAGAAGAAATTTATTAATTAAAAGAATCAAGCTTTTCAGAACAATCTTCTGATAGTGAATTAGAAGAAGACGAAGTACATATCTGTAATTGTCTAAGTAAGGATAAATATATTTGTAACAAAATCATTAATGTACTTTCAAAACAAGAAGACATTATATTAGAATTAATAGACAAAATCAACAACCCTCAAGAAAGAAAAGATTATCTAGAAAAATTAAAAGAGACATTTAATAATCAAAATACTACAATAACTTCATCCTCAACACCTTGCAATTTTTCAGAAATAATAAGTAGATTTAAAACTGACAAACAGAAAATTACGATTCAAGATATACAACAGGAAATCAATGAGATAAAACAGGAAATTAGAAATTTAAAAACATCCAATCTTAAATTAGAAGTTTCAAACGAACAACTATTACAAGAAATTATATTATTAAAAATAGAGAAAAATAGGAAAAACCCTCATGAAGAAAAATATAATATTGAACAGGGAGAATGTTCAACATTAGATGAAACGGACAATTTCATTAATATTCTTAATAAGGTAAATTTTCAAAAATGGTATGTTGAAGTAACAGTTTCAATTAATCAAGAATTCTCTTTTACTACAATTGCCCTATTAAATACAGGAGCAGACTTAAATTGTATACAAGAGGGATTAATACCTTCTAAATATTTTGAAAAAACAAGAGAAACATTATCCCAAGCCAATGGAACAAAATTAAATATAAATTATAAATTATCCAATGCACATATATGTAATAATGGACTTTACTTTAAAACAACGTTCATCTTAGTAAAAAATATTAACACCAAAGTAATCTTAGGAAATCCCTTTCTTGCACTACTTTACCCTTTCTCTGTAACAGAAGAAGGAATCTCTACTAAAATACTTGGACAAGAGATACAATTTAAATTCATATTTCCCCCAGTACCAAAAGAAATTAACTCTTTAAAGAAAATTTCATTAACCAGAGAAATTAATTTCTTAACAAAAAATAGAATTAGAAGAAAGGAAAACCAAATAAACTTCTTAAAACAAGAATTAAAATATAAAAGAATTCGAGAACAGTTAAAAGACTCATTATTAACCCAAAAAATTGATAATTTCAAAATTACAATTGAAAATGAAATATGTGCTAACCTACCCAATGCCTTCTGGAATAGAAAACAACACATAGTAGAATTACCTTATGAAAAAGAATTTTATGAGAAAAACATTCCAACTAAGGCTAGACCTATCCAAATGAATAACGAATTACTAGAATATTGTAAAAAAGAAATTAATGATTTAAAAACAAAAGGATTAATAAGGAAAAGTAAATCACCATGGAGTTGTGCTGCCTTTTACGTCAAAAAACAGGCAGAATTAGAAAGAGGAGTTCTTCGTTTAGTAATAAATTATAAACCTTTAAATAAGGTATTACAATGGATTAGATACCTAATTCCTAATAAAAAAGATTTATTATCCCGATTATATAATGCTACAATATTTTCAAAATTCGACATGAAAAGCGGATTTTGGCAAATCCAAATCGCTGAAAAAGATCGATATAAAACAGCTTTCACAGTCCCCTTTGGACATTTTGAATGGAATGTTATGCCCTTTGGATTAAAAAATGCCCCTAGTGAATTTCAAAATATTATGAACGAAATCTTTACTCCATTCACTTATTTTTCAATAGTGTATATAGATGATGTATTAATATTTTCTTCATCTATTGAATAACATTGGAAACATTTAAATATTTTTGTTCAAGTTATCAAACAAAATGGATTAGTTGTCTCCTCATCAAAAATAAAACTATTCCAAGAGAAAATTAGATTCCTTGGACATGAAATTTATCAAGGAACTATTACACCAATTAGTAGAGCAATAGAATTTACTGATAAATTTCCAGATGAAATAAAAGACAAAAATCAATTACAAAGATTTCTAGGAAGTCTCAACTATGTTGCAGATTTTTACCAATCTCTCAGACCATTATGTAAACCATTATTTAAAAGATTAAAAAAGAATCCACCTCCTTGGACAGAAAAACATACTAGTATTATAAAATAGATTAAAGCTCATATTAAGAAATTACCATGCTTAGGGCTTCTATCTCCTCATACTTTTAAAATTGTTGAAACAGATACCTCTGATATAGGATACGGAGGAATTATGAAACAAAAATTATCATCCAACTCGGAACAGATAGTTCGATTCCATTCAGGATGTTGGAATCCTACTCAAAAGAATTATAGTACTATTAAAAAAGAAATTTTAGCTATTGTATTATGTATTTCTAAATTTCAAGATGATTTGTTGAATCAAAAGTTTTTGTTTAGAATAGATTGCAAATCAACCAAGGAAGTTTTAATTAAAGATGTGAAAAACCTGGCTGCCAAACAAATATTTGCCAGATGGCAAGTTATATTAAGTATTTTTGATTTTGATATTGAGCATATTAAAGGAGAATCTAATTCTCTTCCTGATTTTCTATCCCGAGAATTCTTACAAGGAAAATTATGTCATCTTCAAAGTTCAAAATAAAGTCCAAATCTTCATACGCATGGCCGCCATCTCCTCCATATCCTTCACCTTGTCCTTCTGCAATTCCAAGACCTTATACGGTATTGGGATCATTACCACAAAATATTAGACCCTCTTACAATCCATTTTCACCATTAGCCTCTCCAAAATTACCAACCTATTCCAAAGCTGTTTCTCCTCCTTCTCCTTCCCAAATTATTAATCCTCCATTATTATCTCAACCTTCTTCATCTCCTATTATTATCAAATCTCATTGGTATCCGGTCTTTCCTATTGAATCTGAAATACAACATCTGTCTGACCCTCAGAAATTACTTGATGCCTTTCTCCTACCAGACTGGCATTATGTTCCACAAAACATTAAGAAAACTCAGCATTTTTATGAATTTATATTAGTAGATACTGACTCAATTATTCTCTCAGAAATTCCTTGTTCCCTTCAAACTCAACCTTCTCCACAGCGTCTCCAATTATTGCTTTTCATAAAGTCACTATTAAACAAGTTCTCACCCTGTAACAATGGAGAAAAAATCCCTACTTAACAAGAAAATTCTCTCATCCCTATGATCCTCCTTATTATGATTATTACAATTACCAGCAAGCATGGACAAAAATGTTTTTAAAACAAAACAAAAATTTGCGTCATTCATGGTTCCTTCATTTTGATAAACTACAGGAAATTAAAACACTCCCGAAATGGTTCTCACTATGGTGGGAATATTATGGACCTAAACCTCTTATCCTTCCTCTTCCCCTTCAGGAAAGTCTTCAAAATTTCATCTCACAGAATGACAGCCCACCAGCATTAAACCATTGCTCACCCCTCTTGCTCTTCTTTCTCAAAACAAAATTAAATTGGATTATGAAATGGAAATATGTTATCAAACCTCATCCCTCTCTCAAAACCATTATGTTCCTAGCCCGTCAAGTTTCCATCAAATGGTGGAAAAAATACAATTATGATCATGTACTGAAAATGTTTTCAAAAGTTACCAAAGCTCCGGAAGTCCTAGTCCAGCGAAGCAGATTTCAAGCACAATTGGCATCCATTACAAACAAAAAGGATTTGAAAAAATTAGCTGAAGTAATGTCACAAATATCAGACAGTGACGATGAAGAAGAAGCACAACCCAGATTAACTCCATCACAACAACCCGCATTATCACCAGCCCATCAGGCCTCTCCTTCTCAACAGGGCTCTCAATTTCAAGGCAACCAAGCTGCATCTCCTTCTCAAGATTATTCACCTTACCATCCGGTACAACTGGTGGATTCTCAAGACCCGTTTGAACTGGAATTAGCAAATTATGATCCTCAGAATTTGTGACTCCAAAAAATTATTATCTGACTAACCAGCATGACATGCAGATATTATCCCTCTAAAAAGTTATTCGCGACAGATTATTGCCCAGCAAAGCGACAAATAATTCTATACTAGATTAAGTGTTCTGTACTATGTTTGTTTTTAGCGTTGGCTGACACTATTCTTGTCTTTAATGTCGGCCGGTACTGTGTTTGTCTTTAGCGTTGGCTAATACTGTTCTTATAATGGCCGGTACTGTTCATGTATTATTAAAGTTACTGTTTTAGTGTCTATATAAAGGGGTTCACGAGGCAAGAAGGACATTCAGAATTCTAATATGATATCCCTTCCTCTCTCGCCCAAACCTCTCCAGTCCAAGTCCTGTCCTCCTCTCTTTGTAAATCTTCAATCGTCCTTCCCTCATGTCTTCAGCTCCCAACTCTTTTGAGAATTAATCTCCTTGTAAGTATTTTATTTTTAATGAAGAAGTTTATTTCATATATCTTTTCTTTAATTTTTATTTCCTCATGCATATGGTCGGTTATACCGCCTGCCTACTTTGCTATCATGCATATGGCCGGTCTTACCGCCTTTAATTCTTATTAATACATTATTATTCTATTAATACCTTATTATATTATTCTACTTGGGATATACGCCTTTGGTATCAGAGCCATTGGTGATAGTATTGTTATTACTATTTTATTTTATTGCTATTGATATTTCTATCTTAATTATTAATTAATATATAATAAGTAGAATAGTAAAATATGATAAAATAAAATAAATTAATAATTAAAAAATTAAATATTTTTAAAATTATTAAATATTCATTAATATATAATGAATAAATATATAATCTAATATAGAGATTTGACATGAAAAATTAAAATAAAATTCATCTTATATTATTTTATTATTATATAATAAAAAAATATTTATTTTAATATAATAATTTATGTCACTGAAATAGTTGAAACTTAAATTTTTCTTATCTTCATAAAAAATATTTTTTAATTATGATTAATTCAATGAGAGTACTCTTGTACTTCGCGGGGGCATTGGGCCTGATGCAGCTATCCAATCCGTGGCAACGGATTAAAACAGTTCTGATCGGAGTGGATGGCTCCCTTTGACCCCACACTTCTAATTTAGAGCACTTCTACATCCACCTTAACGGAATATAAGGACTCTTTGTTGTTTAAGATAAAATGAGATAGAGATCAGATTAATTGAAATTAAAATTAAAAATTAAATAAAATATTATTTTTATTTTAAAATTTAAAAAATTGAATTATTTATTTTATTTTATATAAAAATTTAAGAAAATTATAATGCTTAGACTAAATAAAATAAGATGAGTTGAGAATAATTATAAAAATAAATAAGGTCTAAATATAAATATAAATATAAACAGTCTCGTTTAAAAAAAAAAACTAGAAACAATCTGCTTTGAGATTTTTTTTTTAAAATTAATAGAATGATATGGTTTGAAATGCTTTGTTAATCATTTATTAGATTTTATAACATTTTCTTTTAATGTTTTTTAAATTTTTTTTGGAAATGTAACATACAAAGGTTAATAAGGTATATTATATAACGATCGAGGTCTTTTTAATTATTTAATTAAATTTGATAATCTAACATATAATGATAGACATATTTATCTTTATGTGGATCTCACACTGGATGAATATTTATACCATTAAATATTATAGAACTTATATGATCTATTTATCTTTGTTCAAAATTGGACGATCTAATTCAAAATAATAATAAAACTTATATTCGTACAGCCTCTTTAATTTATTTATTTAACTTATTTATTGATTGGCGGTTCTTATTGAACGACGTCGTTGCCTGCACAAGGCAGTCGAGGTGAACCCAAAAGCGACCCACTTTCTCCACCAAAAGCAGAGGCATTTCTGTGTCTGGAAGAGAATCTCAGGAAGAAAGAGAGGGGCTTCAGCTTCTGATGTCTGAGATTCGAATTAAGTAAATAAAGATATTTTCGTTCATTCAATGGTATAGGAGTGCGTATTGTTTTGCGAGAGGAAAAAGGAAAAAAAAAAAAAAAAACAGGCAATGAACGTGATCCGCCCAGCGGTGCACCCGGTAGAGGCTCCACCGGTGGCTGACGCAGCCAATGATGCGATGCCCAGAGGGCGGATGAAGGATATCCAGGGCATGCCCGGTACTCCCGGTGGCCTCGCCCTCCGCTTCTCTCAGTTCGCTTTTGCACTCCTCGCACTCTGCGTCATGGCCACCACCAGCGACTTCCCTTCCGTCACCGCTTTTTGGTACCCACAGCCATCATTATTTTCTTTTCACGCTTTTTATTTCGTTTTCTAGATTTTGTTTTTTCTGATAGAACAAGTTCTTGGAATTTATTGGGTATTTGTTTGGAATTGGGAACTGGGTCTCCTTATGGATTGGGGCTTTTCGTGTTTATAGTTTACTGAATAATACATTGTTCCATTTCTCTATTTTGATATGACCAATGCTTATTACAATCAAGTATTAATTTTGTTTAGCCATATCTAGATCACTATTTCCGACGAGGAAGTTAATTTTTTAGAAGGCTTTCTATTTCTACTACTATTAGAGTCTTATGCTAGAAAGGAAAATATGCCTTATTAACTATATAAGATGGGCTATTTCCGGGGCTGGATCAGAAGGGGAGGCTTTTTCGGCTTAGGATGGAGCTAGTGGAGCTAGATTTAGTAGGCGGCCAAGTGACTAGCAGACAGTTTCTTCTCTTGAAGTTGGAAGAAAGAGTCAATGTCAGAATTCATAGTTCTTGGATCAATTCCACTTGCTTGGTTTTTAAGTATGCTTATTATAGGAAAATTGATGCTATTCTATTATATCCAACTTTAGTATACGCAACTTGGTTTCTGGAACAACCCATTTGTTTAAAATACAGACTTTTGAGTCTGATCTGTTCTGTCTGTAAGAATTTGCAAGGCATTTGCTGTTTTTAGTTTTTGTGCGTGGTTTCAATCGCATACTCTTGGTTTCTCACCTCAAAGCATAAACAGGTTTTATGGTATTTTGTGTGCCAGCTATCTCGTTGCTGCTGTCAGCCTGCAGAGCTTATGGAGCCTCACACTAGCCATTCTTGATGTATATGCCATTTTAGTAAAGCGCCGTTTCCGGAATCCTAGAGTTGTCAGCTTGTTTGCAATTGGTGATGGGGTGAGAAAAGTTTTGCAGGAGATCTCTCAAATTTGGTTAATTCCTTTGAATGGGGGAACATGCCATCGTTGAGTGCCTTTGTGAAATTTTTAAAATTTCAGATACCGACTAATATTATAGGTCCTGTTATCTTTTATCCTTGACTTGTTTCCAGCCTGTGTTTTTGCCCCCATCTTATATGACTTCTAGTGATTTTATGGACGATTAATCAATTCTTGACCTATTTATGAGAGCATATAATGGGAACTGAGATTCTAACATTAGTGTCTGTATCGGCTTCCATCTGCCAAATCTGCTTGAAGTAGTTTCCCTTCATCCCACCCTCAGAGATATAGAGGCTTCTTCTTGTTCCATCCATTTTTCATGTCTGTTTTGGTGCTCAGCGTGCTGACCTCTTATTCCATGGTGTTTCTATTGCCTAACGGCTTGGTGATTGTGATGGTGCATCTGGATCCATACCATGCTTGGTTTCTGAATGTTAAAACAAGACCTATTATTTTGGTCCAATTATTAAAACCAGTATAATTTTCTAGAAACAAGCAAAACTTTTCTTTAGACTCATGAGCGAATCATAGGATATATCAATACGTGTGTTTTCGTTTATGATGGTCTGTGTATTTATTTACCAACAGGAAATATGGTTTTCTTTCCCTAATTTACCTTCTTTTTCTTTTGTTTTATTGATAACTGCAGATCACTTCCACACTAACATTTGCTGCAGCTTGTGCATCTGCTGGTATCACTGTCCTTATTGGGAATGATCTGAATGATTGTGCACAGAACCATTGCACTAGATTTGAGACTGCAACAGCCATGGCATTTATGAGTTGGTTTGCTGTCTCGCCATCATTTATTTTGAATTTCTGGACTCTGGCATCCAAATAAGAGACATGGACTAACATTGTGGTTTGGTGAGTTGTAATTGAAATGATGTGATTTTCAATCTCACCTCCGATGTAAATTTTGTAGCTGGACCTAAAGCGTCCGTCCTTATCCAGTATTTGATGTACAATGTATTTACAAGGCAGAAAATCGATTATTTCGAGTTCATTTTCATGAAATATTAGAGACTTGTAAGCATGCATGGCCGTGCTTAAAGTTGTGAACACTTGGAATAATTTTAAATTATTCCCAAATATATTTCCAATGGGATTCGCTATTGGGAATGATCTGAATAAATAAATAAAATAAAATAAACCTTCTGATAAATTTTCTCAATCTATGCATATTCCTTACTCCATCATTTTGACAAGGAAAATATTATAATTATAAAAAGATTATATAAAAATAATCTCACAAATTGATGTTGGTTTGATGTGGTTTGTCAGATTATAAAATTACTTTTATTGTAAAATAAATCCAACGGATTAAATGAAGCAACAATAATTTGTGAGATTAATTTTATGTAATTTTTTTGTGAATGTAGTAGTACTCTTTTGACAAAATTACAGAAATCTCATTGCAAAATTTTTTTTCCAATGATTTTTCTAAAATTTCTAGAAAATCTTTTATCCAAAATATGGGCTATGATTTTATAAAATTTTGAAAGAAATTCCACGATTCCTGAGAGGATTAGTATTGGTTTCTTTATATCATCTTCAAAATCATATCTTTTGAGGATTAATTTTGCATATCAAGAAAAATCTTCACATTAGATTATGCATCTTTGAATCAAAATATTTTTCTTTTTATTTTTAAAAAATATTTTTTTTTTTCTTAAAATTATTATTTTTTATATATTTTACAATTAGCACCATATGCATAAAAATACAAATTACATATATCTAAATATTACCAATTTCATATATCAAAATGATAAATTTTATCAATAAATATTAATATGTATTAAAAAATACTTTATATCATCAACTTAATACAAATTTCATATATCAAAATCAATTTCATACAAATTCTACAAAGTTGATTTTAATGAGTAAGAGAGAGAAAAAATATTAAAAATAATATTTGAAGAGTGAATAGTGCTTGAATCACTATTCATAGCTATGTAAAAGCGTCCGTCCTTATCCAGTATTTGGTGTACAATGTATTTAGAAGGCAGAAAATCGATTATTTCGAGTTCATTTTCATGAAATATTAGAGACTTGTAAGCACGCATGGCCGTGCTTAAAGTTGGGAACACTTCAAATAATTTTCTTCCCAAATATATTTCCAATGGGTTTCGCTATTTTCACGAACCTCAATATATAATAAAAAATAAATAAAATAAAATAAACCTTTTGATAAATTTTCTCAATCTATGCCTATTACTTACTCCTCCATCATTTTGATAAGAGAAATATTCTAATCACAAAAAAATTATAGAAAAATAATTTCACAAATTGATATTGGTTTGATATACTTCGTCATATTATAAAATTATTTTTATTGTAAAATAGATTTAACAGATTAAATGAAATAATAATTTGTAAGATTAATTTTATGTAATTTTTTTGTAGATATAGTAGTACTCTTTTGACAAAATTGCAGAAATCTCATCTCAAATTTTTTTTCCAATGATTTCTAAAATTTTTAGAAAATCTTTTATCCAAAATATGGGCTAAGATTTTATAAAATTTTGAAAGAAATTCCACATTTCTTTATAACATTTAGTTTTTTGTTCACAGAAATCCATTACTATTTACTTGTAAAAAAAAAACAAAAAAACAAAAAAAAAAAAAAGAAGAAGAAGAAGAAGAGGAAAATCCATTAACAGGTTTGTTCTGATTCGGTAACCGCACTCTCCGGTTCTCTACAATAAAAGAACGACGAAAAATTCAACAATCCTGGTCCTGGGGAACGAACCCACTGTTCCGCTCGTGAACATTTCAAAATCGAAAAGCCATGTCCGGCCTCCACCGGTCCTCTAGTGCTTCCCTGAAGAGTGGCCTTCCTCCCCAGGAACTCCTCGACGATCTCTGCAGGTCCGTATCACTCTTCTCTCGCTCTATTTCCGATTCTGTTATTTGTTGGGTCAATGTTGGTTTTTCTGTAGTATCACATGAACTGCCTTGATTCGATGGAAGGTTGACTTCTTTTCCCGATATGGCAATGCTACAATAATGAACTTTAGCTGGTTAGGTTGTTGGGAGTCGAGTGTGCTTGTTTAAGCATCTTTCTTTTGTTTTTCTTAGCTGTTTAAGAATCTGTCACTAATTTGTCCTCGATTTCTTTGAATGAAATTCTGTTAGTTAGTAAATCGTGCTCTATCTAATATTCACCTTTGATGCGACATTGTTTCGTCTTGTCATTTCATTAATGGATTGTGATATTTTCCACTGCAACAATTCCAAATCCTTCAAGAGAGAAGTGACCTATCTGCGATTTTTTAACGTAATTACATGATCTCTTGTTATGTGAATGTTAGAGGAATTTGTAGTTGTGTTGTTGGGGTTTAAAAAAAAAAAAAAAAAAAAAAACACTCCTGTTATGGTTGCAGAAAAACTGGTTTCAGTTACATAGTAATTTGATTATTATAATCGTGTATTTCTTTTCTTAAATTTGAAACGGTTCCCCTCCTTTCTCGTGTGTTGCTTTGAAATGTTTTTACGCCTGTTTCATTCTAGTTCTGATTTTTTTTTTTTTTCTAATTTTCTGCAGTCGGTTTGTTTTAAATGTGCCAAAAGAAGACCTCGAGTCATTTGAAAGGATTTTATTTCTTGTGGAGTATGCACATTGGTTCTATGAAGACAATTCTGTGGAGAAAAATCCATCACTGAAGTCATTCACTCTTAAGGAGTTCACTTCTTTACGTATCCTTGCATTTTCCGCCCCTGCCCACTGCTACCCAAATTATTATATTTATCTGATAAGCTACTGCATGGTTGTGAATTCAGTGTAACTCTATTCACTTTCTGTTTGCATCTTCTGGTGGAATAAGCTATCACATGATCTCCTATTTGGCCACCTTTTAGACTTTTAGTTGTCGAATTGCAGTTCCCCTTCAGGGCATGCACCTGCACATTTGCCTTCAGGCCATAAGACACAAGACTCCTTCACCCATGCACTCTGTACCGCGGAGTATGATAATGCCATTTGATATAAGGTTGCACTGAAGGAAATATTCATGTCTGTCTTATATTTTACGTCAAACATTATATATTTTCCAGAAGATAAAAAATTCAGAGTTATTCTACCGTAATATAATCTGGAAAGCTTGATGGTTGTTCTTGAAGCATTATCATATCCTCTTGCTATCATGAAATTGTATGTTGGCTGGTGTGGTCTTTGCTCCTTTAATGACCTAGTGGCAAACGTATGTATATTCTTGTTCCTCTTTTGTAACCTCTGTTATATATGCATCTGATATCCCTTTTTGTGAATGTAGCTTTGATTTCCTTAATACATCCTAGTATTCAACAGTTGTGATGTCTTGAAACCTTATGTTGCCCATCTGGATGACATATTTAAGGACTTCACTTCCTACAAGGTCCGAGTTCCTGTAACTGGGGCAATCATTTTGGATGAGACTTATGAACGGGTAAACTTTCATAGGATGAAGGCTATGATAGTACTAGTCTTTGGGCCCTTTATTGAAAAAGTTGTTATGCATATGAATAATGAATCTATATACATATGGTGTCGCTTTCAGTCTGATTTTATTTTCTTTTAAGAAGTTAGAACAAGTGATGATGTGATTTTGTTACTGACACGCGTGCATCAAGCACTATTAGTTGAAAATTGGAATTTTCTAAAATTAAATTATTATGTTTTACCTTTGTGTCTTCATCATCATGAGTGATTGAGTTCCAGTTAATTAGACCAAGAAGAAAAGGTTAGAAACATAAAATGTAATAATTTATAATATAAAAGATTCTAATGAAGTGTTTGCAGAAAATTGGAAGCATTAAATGCTGTTTGAAGAAACATAGAGGTTACTTATAAAAAAACACTAAATAAGAAGTTAAAAGTGTGTAGAGATATTTTGAAGGAAGTGGAAAGGTTAGGCATGTGTACATTTTTTTTTTTTTTTTTGGATAAGTAAGAGATAAATATTATATATATGAAAGAAATAGGCTTAGCCCATGTACACAGGAAGCATGTGTACATTAAGACATATGTAAGAGATCATTCACATAGGCTGCAAGTCGAAATATGATAATTTCTTGTTGTGACCGTTCTCTTAAAGCTATCCTGCCTGTCTTTCATTTATTGGTGTCCTAGGGCCCCTATAGTTCCGATCTCCAGCCATTGTTTTGACTAGAAATGTTGTATCAGCATATCATTCCTCGTTAAACTCTATGCAGAGTTGTTTTTACCATCGATAACATTTTCAAAGGATTTTCTGCGTGATTCAGGATGTGAGATTTTACCTATTATACACCTTATTTTATCGGGTGAATGATTTGAGTGGGATTTATATCAAATCTGGTTTTTACTGTTGTTCAAGCTATTGACAGTGTCTACTAGTGAAAGGTTGGAAAGGGTCGAGCTGGAGTTTTCCACGTGGCAAAAAGAGTAAAGACGAGGAAGACCATGCATGTGCCATCAGAGAAGTAAGCTTCTTTCTCAAGGTGTTTCCTGGCTGTTTTCTGTTCCTGATTATTTTATTTTTGTGTTCAAACTGAATCTCTGTTTGAAAATCATTGTGCATGCGAAACCAAGTTGTAATGAAGTTTTCTATTTAAATAATTTCTTACCTCGAATCAGACCATGGTATTTACTTCAATAAAAGAAGCCTGGGCAGTTTATTTATTTATTTGAAGGCTGAAAAAAGGTTAGCATTGCTTGCAAATTTTGTTTGAATGCAGGTCCTGGAGGAAACAGGTTTTGATGCTTCTAATCTTCTTAACAAAGATGAATACATTGAACTGATATTTGGACAACAAAGGGTGCGTCTCTACATAATTGCAGGTGTGAAGGACGATACTGCCTTTGCTCCACTTACCAAAAAAGAGATCAGCGTGGGTGTTTATTCTTAAAAATGTAGTTATTCTCAAATATCCAAGTGGCACATTTTATCAAGCTTAATATTTTCTTTCTCAATAGATAGAATGTTGTATTGGAACTTGTGGAAATTTGCATTTTCTTGTTATCTGCTTGCAGGAAATTGCATGGCAACGGCTTGATGAACTTCAGCCTGCAAATGATGATGTGATATCTCGTGGGATCAGTGGCCTCAAGCTTTACATGGTGGCTCCTTTCTTGACGTGAGTACTGTTGGTCAATAATGTTGTTATCTCCTTGGGTTTTTAACATCTTCTGCTTGTGTTTATCTTGCAGATCTTTGAAATCATGGATTTCAGCACATCAGCCCCCTTGACTCCAAAACTTGATATGCCACTCAAAGGTTTTCCACTCTTTTGTCTTAAAAAATCACACAACCTACAGATGTCAGGTTAATATAAATCTAATGAATGGATCCCAGAGAAGGGAAAGAAGAAGAACAGTAAGAAGAAACTCATATGGTAATAAGATTTATCAGTCAGAAAAATCTTATTCCAATTGATTCCTTTTAAAACTAAGTAGATTTAATCTTTATAATGATGAATATTTCATTGCCCTTTCTGGAAGATTTATCATCGATTAAGTGAGAACTGTAGGTGTTTCTTAATTTTGTCATTATTTTGCTGCTATATGGCATTAGAGTTGTCCAGAATATCTATTGGGAAATGAGAAGGGAAGTTGGAAAATATGAGAAGTTAGCAGCTGCATCCAAGTTCACATGTACCTTCCTCTGGACTTGGCACCATAATGATACTTGCCCTACGTTGAGTGCTTGAGATAATCTAGTAAGGTACCCAAGCTAAATTGAGATTGACTGATCAGAGTGGATCATATGTAGTCTTTTTCACAGCTCTGTCCTATGTCAAAATGCTGCCGAGTGAGAGTCCAGGCTGTGTCTCAGTCCCAGTGTAGCAGCAACCCTACTCTTTGTTGCCTGCCTAATTACCTTGTCAGCTATTTTTACCCAGGTTATTTAAGACGTTTACCTTCTTTTAGGTTTAACTCCCTCAACTGGAATTAAATCAATCTCTCTTGCCAATATCTTAATCAGTCTTCATGGGTGAAACCGGTCATGTCATTTGACTCTACCATATCTTTTCCTCATTGTGGGTCACCGTTACCTTGTCTTTCCCTATATTCTCACCGTGCATCTTAACATTCTTGTTTTAGCTATACACTCATTTTATGAATACGCTTCCTTTTAACTGCCCATCAGTTATAGAAAAAGCTATGCCTATTTCATTTGTATTAATATAATTACTCTTACTTATCAAAAAAAAAAAAAAAAAGTTATAGAAAATAGCCGGTCTATATTATTAAGATTTTCCTTAAAACCTCAATAGGTACCACATCTTTCTGAGTCTCCCTATCTTTATGAATTATGGATCCAAGGCACTAAAAGTAAACTGTCTATACCAACATAAACAGATTTTTTGTTAAATTAAGTTTTGGTTTTAAAGGGAGTTGTTTTTCTCCTGTGAGCAGTTTTGCATAACTGAAATGATTAGGAGTTTATTTGAACTTTGGTTGAATCCAAGGGGGTGTGCTAGTTTTATTCAGTGCTTTTGCCGAATAGCAGTGTAATTGGTATATATATTTATTTCTGTTTAGGAATTTGTGTGTGGAATGCAAGGAACAGTTGGACAGGGAGTAGCTGCACGATGATAATGGAAAGCCAATCAACGAAAGCTGAGGCTGATGTTTACAAACCTGAAACAGGGCCTGGCAAGAGCTTGAGAAATTTCAGATTTGATATTGGACCAATCTTGCAAGCTATGGAAGTTGCTTTCTCTGCTTGAGATGAATGGAAGGCCCCCAACTGACTCTTTTTGTTTTTTTTTTTCTTGCTTTGTTAATTGTAAAAGTTGATCGAGTTCACGTATCCAGGTGTATATGTTGGCGTCAGAAGATTTGCTGTTTTGGTCGCAACGTAGTACGTATAGTGAACGGAATCTGAAGAACTTGGCAGTTGGCAATGCTTGAAAGTTCTATTTTCATGCTTTTCTTTTTGTTGTTTCTCCAAAAAGCTCGATTTTCCGTTTTCATGCTTGGTTGAACTGACCCCAATGCCTTCATCACGGGGTGCGCCATTGTAGGCTCTGCCGCTGATCTAGTTATGTCACAAACTGTGTATGATGTATCTGTTGGCAGTGAACTCTGGGAATCTTTATTTAAGGTTTATTGGCAATTAAGGCCTCGTTTGAAAAGGAAACATCTTATCTCATCTCACTCCATCATTACAATTTTTTTAAATTTCTACACAAAATTAAATAAACAATTCAACTTTTTCAAATCCCAAAACAAAAATAATATTAAAAAATATATTCTAACAATATTTTATTCAATTTTTTAACTTTAATTTCAACTCATCTCATCTCATCTCTGAAAACAAACGAGCCTTTGTCATCCCAATTCAATGCCTAATTATGAATTTTCAAACTTGTATAGCTGCAGAGTCCCACCATTTTGTGGATCTTAGAAATTAAAAGAATCATAAAACAGAAGTTAAATTACTTATCAGAAGAAAAAAGTTGAATAAAAAACTACAAAAATAAAAATAAAAAATTATCGATCGAGCGTCTGTTGATATAGGAGAACATGATCCGCGGTTATTGACTTTGGCTCTTGAAAGCCATTAGTTATTGTCCTTTCAGAATTTTTCGTCACCTTCATAGACTGCCCTGTTTGTTTCGAATTTTCCAGCATCACCAAGAAGCCCCCCTTTTGGCACTGCCTGAAAGCTCTGCTGCATCTCCGTAGGTTTGTTTCAGCTAGTAAACGCATTTTGATAGCAACTTAGGCGGTTTTAGATTAGAGACTAGAGAGCTCGAGCTATGCAGGAAGCAATTACTAGTCAGCTGCTATATGGAAACTGAACATAACCTGCAAATTAAAACTGGGAAGGAAAAGGTGGTAGATAAAAGAACAACTTTTTCGGTTCTATATGTGAAAAAATTAACGGGCTTGAATTGACCAAGCCCAACACGTTCACAAACTTTACTCCAAATCTTTTTAAGCTCTAAATTCAGTCTTTTGTGAGAAAATCGTGTAGTGATGGGCTTCGATTCATGCTTTGTTATACACATTAGATGTTGCCAAAATTTGGGGACCACGAAGATTCTGGATATAAATGTATAGAATAGTTGAGAAGGCCTCGGATTCAAAAACGCCCATGCCGAAATTGCAGGTGGTCCACAATCTGATATGAGTGGCCCTAATTGTTGTACATTTCGTTATTTCGTACCCTTGGGTTGGACCCACAACCAATTTCCAAATCTTTACATGAACAACTGTCCAGTTCTTCAGAGTAGAGTTGTGGTCAGTTAGCAATGGTTACTAAAATATCTCATATAGAACGATTATGTTTTCAAACAAATTCTAATGTGAAAACTTTGGCTTTGCTTTGGTTTTTTATGGAATGTCAGGGAGCCCAATTTGTGTGTCCTAGAATCATTCAATCTCTCCTTGCCTTATCCCTTCTTCTCACGTGTTGGTATTATCTTGTTTGCTTTACCTAGCCGTTGCCAAAATGAGTGGATATTTGAGATAGAGGACGAGAATGTCAGCTTTAACTCTAAAATCTGAAATCTATTCGTTTGTTTTTAGAAATGAGTTAATATTAAAATTAAAAGTTAAATTATTTATTTTATTTTATGTGAATATTTAAAAAAATTATAATAATTAGATAAAATAAATTAAGAACATTTATGAAAAAAAAAATTAGGCCAGTGCATATTGCATACACTGCCACGACACGTAGCTTTCTTAATTATGTTCCCCGAATATTATTTACGAAGAAGGAATTTGTTGGTATTATGGCAGAAACGCCATTTTAACAAAGAATTGTCCTTTCTTTGTTAGAATCAAGAGATCACGCGGCATTGAGTTCATAATGGAAAGCTCAGATCCTGCATCGTGGTTGAATCTTTATTACTTACCGTTTTGATTTTTTTTTTTTTTTTTTAAATTGATGTGAAGATTTGTGGAATAAAGCTGAATGAACAGTGAGCATGTCGAGCTTAAGTACAAACCGTCTGAGGTAAATCAGAGGGACATTAATCTCCAATCCATATGCTTGAGCTCTGAGTCACGTGCATTACTTTGCTGGCTTGGGCAGCCATTGACGTAAGGCTGCCTGCAATTTGTCCCATGATTTGCAGGACCACCAGACCTTCGAACCCAGAGTATCCCGCTCGCTGGTTGCTTTTATATTTTTTATATTTTTATATTTTTTTCTATTCACATTTTTTTAATATATTTAAAAAATAAAAAATAAAAAATTTAAATATTTTTAATTATTAAATAAAATAATTTTTTACTTTTTCTTAGCAGTCAAATAGAGGGGCAAAAATTAATAGACAAAGTAGTATCTTCCTAAGATTAGTACCGTTTTCAACGACTTCTAGTTCTTATTATTTTCCTCATTTGCCGTGGAAAAAAAATAAAGATCTTTATTCGTTAATTTATACAAATCATAGGAATAATTAAGAAAATATTATATCATATCTAAAAAAATTTCAAAAAAATGAAAAACTCTTTATTCTGTGCAACTTACAATGTCATGCAAATTTTTCCAAGTTAATTTGGGAGAATTTTTCGTTTATTTTTATGGATGAGATTAGATTAAAGTTAAAAATTAAATAAAATATTATTAGAATATATATTTTTAATATTATTTTTATTTTAAAATTTAAAAAAGTTTAATTCTTTATTTTATTTTGTATAAAAAATTTAAAAAAATTATAATTATTAATGAGATGAATTGAAAGAAGTTATGAAAGAAAAATAATTTATTCACAATATTTTTTACATAAAAATATTTTAAATGAGATAGATTTTTGTAAAATATTTTATAAAATTAACATTATTTTATAAAAATATCTTAATTTTATAATATTATTATGTAATATATTATGTAACGTGTTATATGTAGAGCTATTACGACACACCTCTTCTCTCCTCTTTCAACTCTCGATTTTTGCAAGTACCCTTAACATGACGACTCAAGCAGGTTCCTGCATGCTAGAGTAGACGACGTGGACAGTGACCTCATCTCGTTATCTTTCTCAGCCAATAAAAGATGTCTGTGACTGTGGAGTGGGCCCAACTTCCCACGCCTCCGCCCTCCTGATATCTGTATCTAGAAAGAAGCCACCGATATCCACCACGTGGTTACTGTTTTCTCCATTCTATTGGGCTTTCAAAAAAATCAAAACGACGACAAGCTCAGACCCGTCCACGTCTTCCCTGTTTATGAACACGTGCTTGTTGGATGTGCTCCCTTCCGCATCATTTTTTTGTCCACCGGGTTTAGCCAATTGGCGATACTGCCCACTAGTCCAAATTGTTCAGCTATCATGTTTGATATAAATTATTATAAAAATTAAAGTCGGCGTAATTGCCAATCAGCCATTGCCAGATGTGCCTGGTCCCACATTTTCAGATTTTTTTTTTTTTTCATCAAATAACCAGTGAGAAATGGTGGCATATCTTTTTTTTGAGAAAGATTGTGGCATATCTTTTGTATATATATATAGGTTGTAGATAAATAACGCCCTATGGATTGAATCACATTTCATGTATACTTCAAAAATTAAAGTAGGGTATAAAACATGCATGATTGATTTATCAAATGTGACGAGAATATCAATTTATTTTATTATTATTCATAAATTTTAATTTATAAATTTTACTATTATTTATAAATTATCGCTCATTAAATTTAGACGACAAGAGCAAATTTTGTTTTTTGTGTTTTGGTCTGTCACCGTGTCAAAGCTCACGCTAATAGAACATGTAAATGAAATTTACGGTGGCGCGGGGTAGATGACAGCCAAAGAAATCAAAAGTTTTGGCTGTTCTTGGTCTTGATTATATTTGCAGCAATTAATTCCAAAATTCCTAATCCATCTTGCTTAATTTGAAACTCCTTGACTTGCCCTTCCCCACCATTAATTCCCCTTCCATTATATATACCCTACCACTCCCTCATTCCTTCCACACCCCACACGAACCTCCAAGCCCCTGCAGGCTTCTTCTTTCTCTCCTTGCTCGTGATCATTCTCTCTGTATTCTCTTAAGCTTTAATGGCTAAGGACGTGGAGGTGGCAGAACATGGCGCTTTCCCGCCCAAGGACTACCAAGATCCACCTCCGGCACCGCTCTTCGACGCCAAGGAGCTAGGCAAGTGGTCCTTCTACAGGGCTTTGATAGCTGAGTTTACGGCTACTTTGCTCTTTCTATATGTTACGGTGCTGACGGTAATAGGCTACAAGAGCCAGAGTGATGGACTTGCCAACGCCTGTAATGGAGTCGGGTTTCTCGGGATTGCTTGGGCTTTTGGCGGCATGATTTTTGTTCTTGTTTACTGCACTGCTGGGATTTCAGGTGTGGGGGGCATTTCTTTTTTCCTTCTTTCTTCGTTACATTTCCCCCCTGCAAGGCCGTAGGCCTTGCTTTCTTGTACGTATAGAGACATGCAGCTGAGTTTAGGTGCATGAGATTTTTTTCTATCCACACATTTTACACATTTTAATATTATTTATTATTTTATTTTTATTAAATTGATTAAATTATTCTATTTATTATTCATACATCATATATTTATTATAAGAAAAATAAAAAAAAATTAAATAGGTATGTTGTGTGGGAATGACAAGTAGAATAACTCAATTAATTTAATAAAAATAAAATAAAAAATAATATTAAAATATATAATTATGTAGTATGAGATAATGAATATAATGCTCTTCTTTTTCAAATAATATGAAAAAGAAAAATTTTATACATAAATTTTATACTCCTACACACTACTTAAAAATTTATGAATTTATTTTTTTATTTTTATATTTTATAAAATATGAATTATGATAATAAAAAAATAAAATCATATATTTTTTAAGAGTGTGCGAAGCTCAGTGTAACATAACTCTATGAAACATAGTATTTGCATGACGTGTCATTTGTTGTATTCGTTTTCAGTTCTCCCAGCAGTGGTACTTGCATGCACTTGTTTGAAGGTGGAAAAAAACGTAACGAAAGCAAATATCATGCATGTTTCTTTCGGTTGTGTTGGAACTAAAATGTCTCTTTTAGATCTTCAGTTTCTTGGAAAAAGAAAAAAAAAATTGAGGCTGTAACGTTATATCATGTGCAGGGGGTCACATCAACCCGGCCGTCACATTCGGGCTGCTCTTAGCTCGGAAGGTGTCGGTGTTGCGCGCGGTGTTGTACATGGTGGCTCAGTGCTTGGGAGCCATCAGTGGCGTGGGGCTGGTGAAGGCCTTTAACAAGGCGCACTACGTGAACTACGGAGGTGGGGCTAACACGCTCACCGATGGATACAGCAAGGGCACTGGTTTGGGCGCCGAGATCATTGGCACCTTCGTCCTCGTCTACACCGTCTTCTCTGCCACTGACCCCAAGAGGAAAGCTCGAGATTCCTACGTTCCGGTATGCACCCTAGCTATTAACACTCACCTGTAAATGCTATATATTATTTTTCAATTTTAGAAGCACCGAGTTTTTACCGACTCTTGCTCGATCCTTTGTTTTTACTTTTTAATTTCTACGACCATATATCTTTTTTTTTTTTGTTTTGATTGGTGAATTACAAAAAGATATTGGCGCCACTCCCGATTGGATTTGCGGTGTTCCTGGTTCACTTGGCCACCATCCCTGTCACTGGCACCGGCATCAACCCCGCTAGGAGCCTCGGACCCGCTGTTATTTACAACGAGAAGAAGGCCTGGGATGATCAAGTTGAGTCTACATTCCAATATCTTACTGTTTTTTATTCTCTTAATTCTCAGCAGTTAAGTAGTATTGTATATTTATATATCCAAAACGACTTACACTGTATTATATCTTAATTATGTTCCTCTGGGTTGTTGTACGTAGTGGCTGTTTTGGGTTGGACCATTCATTGGAGCAGCACTAGCAGCTTTCTACCACCAATTCATATTGAGGGCAGGTGCTGTCAAAGCTCTCGGGTCATTCAGGAGCAACCCTATTGTCTGATAATTTCTTCATGGTTTTACCTACCTACCGGAAATGAGATTGGAAGAAGAAGGATTTGGTATTTTTAACAGTCATAATTAATGGATGACTGGTTGTGCTTGTGTATGAAGTTTTTCTTTGGCTCTTTCTAAGTATCCTTTGCAGCAGCAGCAGTATTGCTTTCTAGGATGTTTTGGTCCAACTCCCCCCTTCTAAACTTCTATCTCATCGATTGATTGTGTACATCAATCGCTAGCTTAAAATGTGACACGCAACGCAACAAGTGTGATTGATAGGGAAGTAATTCTATCACTATCCTAATCTTAAAAGAGTTATCTTTTATTTTTATTTTCAGATGAAAAAATTATATTCATCATTTTTACATCACATATGATTTTTTTTCTTACCAAATATATAGTGTATGGACGTGGGTAGAAAAATTCTTTTAATTTAGTAAGAATAAAACAAAAAACAAAAAATAAAGTGTGGTGTGTAGTGTATTAATAATAAGGAGAATAACTTTTTTATATAAAAATATGAGATGATTTGTGAATAGTGAGATGAGATTTTTGATTTGTAAAAAAATAATTGTGATTTGTGAAAAAATTGAGATGAGACAAGTGTGCAAAATAAAAATAAAAAATCAAGTGAGATGAGATGAGATGAGTTGAGTTGAGATAATTTGTAAATAATAATTAGATTATTATTATTATAATTTTTTTAAATTTCAATATAAAATATAATAAACAATTTAACTTTTTTAAATCTCAATTTAATTTTTTTAAATACTAAAATAATAATATTATTAAAAAATAATATTTTAAACTTTCATATAAAATAAAAAATTCTTATCTCACCTTCTAAACCTATTAATTGAAATTAGATGTGATGAGATGAGGTATTTAATTCTGTGTCTAAACGAGTCTTAAATCTATGCTCACCAAGGATCCATCATCAGGATGGATACCGATGCAATTTTTTATTTTTTTATTTAGTAATTAAAAAATTATTTTTTAAATGATATTGTGAAATTTAAAAAAAAAAATTAAAGATACGAAAAAAATGAATAAAAAAATTTACAACTTGTCGGTGGCCACTACACCCTCGGCTCTTCATATAATAAGCATTGGTTTTATTCAGTCCTGGAAACTTCCTTTTTCAATCCGGAAGAGTAATTAATTGGGAAAAGAAAATGTCGGGTAACTTATCGGATTAGAGTAATGATATATACGTAATATTTTGTATAATATATTATATAATAATATGTAAATGAGAGATATTTTTATGATACATTATTATATAATATATATTATACAAAATATTATAAATAAATCATTTTCCATCGGATTATGCTGTAGGAACGGAAATAACCCAATAAGTCTCGCATAACTGTCAAGATTCTGTCGTGTCTGCACTCACAATTATAATTATTATTTTTTAAAATAAATAAAAATCCTCAAGATTCAGGGTGTTACGGAGAGCGACCTATGAGATGAGAAGTGAACCAATTAAAACCCAATGGGCCAAAGAGTGTAAGTCGAATTCAAAGCCCAACTAAAGTGTCAACTTAAAATCATCTACAGCCCAAACACTCCCCCTGCTGTTAAATGGGCTTCGGCCCTTGTCTTTGCCTAAGTTAAACTTGGGCTGTAAATAATAAAGCAGGCTGTTAAACTTGGGCTGTAAATAATAAAGCAGGCTAAGTTAAACTTGGGCTGTAAGTATAGTTGGTGGAATTTTTGACATTGAGAGAACATTTTCTAATTTAGGAAAAATAAAATATTGAAATTGGAAAAAAACATGATTTCTTGATTTAGAGAGAGAGTTTCCCTTGATATATCTTTTTTTTTTCTCACTAAAATCTAAACTAAAACAAAAATTAATAATTTAATATTTATTTCATATCCTCTCTTTTTTATTTTTTTTATTTTTTTATTTATCTATTTCCTCTACTAGACAGTTGAATGAAACGGCGTTACAATTTAAACCAACGGCAAATTCTATAAAATTGTTACTTTTGTGATTAATGGATTTTGTAAGGAAAATATTAAATACTGTAAAATTTATATTATATTTATCTCCTGTTAATAACAGTGAGATGAAATTAGAATAAATTGAGATAATTTATAAATCTTAATAAGATTATTAATTAAAATTAAAAGAAATAAAATGAGATATCTCTTCGCTAAATCCAAACGTACCCTAATCTCACCGCATAATCTAAAGCGTCTCATCTTTACCTCAAAACGAGGACTCTTTATAGCTTTGATGCAGTGATGATCCAGCACCCCTTTTAGTTTGATTAGATTGTACACGTTCTATTAATAATGACATATCTTTAATGTTGCCTCCACTACTTGCTTAAAGGAATGTTTTTTTTTTTTAACAGACAAAAATTATTGAAGGTAAGTGCATTACTATTGTCATTAACTTAACTAAAGTTCCAATAAATTCAGTTAAAGAGTTCATTTCTTTTATTTTACCCAAAGTCTCTTGAAATGTAATCTACATGATTGTATTACGTACTAATCTACCATTCTTAAAGTTCTTAGCTAAATTTTATGGCTTATAGTGAAATAGAGATAGATACGCAAAGTAGAGTTTACAATATTTATAGATATTTAATGATGTAAAATTCATCTTATGAGTCTGTCTGTTTTTCTCCTGCTCTGGAGAGTACTCTAGATGATCTTAATCAAGAACTCTAGGAGATATATATCAATCTCCTAATAAATTTTGTAGCTAAAATTAATACATCTTGCCTAACTTTAAGCTAGCAAATGAAATAATAATTGTGAATAAAAATAAGATATTTTTGTCTAAATATGATATATATACCAATGGATTATGCCTAGGAGTACAATGTTAATGGGCGAGGGATGGTGAGAAATTATAGATTGGAGGGACGTACCTCAGTTCCACAAACCTAACACACTCCATTAAATTAACATTGCCATGTATGGTATAATTACAAACCATGCATCCTCCTCGATCTCACTGCATAAATTTGCCGCTTTCGTTTTTTACGCGTAAATTGGACCCGACAAACTTTATTTTTGGTATAACTATGGCTGTAATTCAGATCTAGCTAGCACTTTAATTACCACCAAAACAGACCGACTTAACTTTGTATTAACACGACAAGCTATGCTAACTTCTGGTCACGTGGGCTTTGGTCCCCGGTGCCGGCTTTAGTTTTGATCATTATACTGCTGTGCCATGCATGCAGGCCAGTACTGACCCACATGCAGTCCTGTCTCCTATTCGCTTCATCATGCTCTTCAAAAAGAATCCCAACAAACGCAATCAATTCTTGTTTGCTCTTCGAGATGAGAAAGCGAAGGAAAGGGAAAGTATGTTACTTGTTCCCGAGCTCAGGACGATAAATGGTACTGGTAGCCGTGTGGTTAGGTGTGTACGTAGCGCGCGCATGCGCACTTCCAGCATTAATTTTCTCTACTCATCCCCCAGCTCCCTCCGGCCGGGCTTAAACAGAAAAATTCAAGCTAATGAAGCAGAGCTTGCATGCTAGGGAGGAATTAAAGATCCAATGGCACCCATCACCACCCTTCTCTTCTTCATTTTCTCTGCACTTCGTTCTCTCTTGTTTCCTCATGATCACCCACCGACAGTTCACACCTTCACTTCTAACAATCATGAACTGCTATTTTTCCCTTGGGGTTTTGGTTACATTTAAGCAGATCATGCTCTTGGCGTTTGGTAATATTATTATTGCTTGTTGGGACGCGATATGAATGTGTGATGCTGCAGGCTGTTCATCATTGATCCCTGGAAGTAAATTAAAGAGCCAGCCATGCATGATCCTGACGTTGGACCTAAGTGCAAATTAAGTAGTCACAATTTAAACAGTACTGTTCTTCTGTACGCATAAAATATTCCTCTTGAATCTCATGTCATTTGACTTAATTCATCATGTACTGGTATCGTGATCTGTGATTCATGTAAAAGAACAAGGTATCATCATGTGTTTGCTCATGTGGAAGTACTACTTGGAGAACCTCGGTTCATACATATACATAGATACATATCTATATATGTAAGTAATTGAAAATTATGTGAGAAATGGTTAAAGAAAATATTCTATTTAGAAGCTGCAAGCCTCATTTTTTACATACCCAACACACCGTTGACATCAACGTCTATGCTAAAAAATAATTGGTATTTTAGTTTTTAAAAATTATAACGGATCCCATGATAAGTAGTATGCTAATACACAGACAGGCATATATATAGCAAAACTCATCTATATTATTCCCATGAGGCATCAAGGACGTTAATTAAACAAGAAACAACATGTTTTTTTAATTTTAGTGTTACCGTAAAAATGAGATCAGAGAAATTCTGCTACTCATATTAAATTTAAAGTGATTAAAGTATGATTGGGAATGATAAAAATTATAAATAAAAAGGGTTAGAAAAAAATTGTTAAACAAAGTGTGTTGAATTGAAGTGGAAAATGATAAGAGTCAATTTGGTCGTTGGGTTTGATCTCAAACATAAAACGACGTGCTGTTGTGTTCGAGCAATGGAAACGGCATGTAATCGAAATGACAGTAAAGCTCGTCATGTTAGATTCTTTGGCGACGGTTTCAAAGTAAGTCGTCACAATACATTCTGATCCGTCTTCGGACTTGAGAGTTGTAACCCTAACAAATTGACCTCGTCTCTGTATTTTCGCTTTTCAGTGTTTCAATATTTTTTAGTACAATTTAGGAAGACAAGAGACTCAAGAGAGTGAGAGATGCATCTATGGCCGTCGATGACGATTAGGGACTCATTCAAGCTTGGATACCTGAGAAAGCTCGAATGGAACCTCAACAGAATGGAAAGCGAAAAGCAGAAGTCTTCAAGCAACCAGAAACTGTTGGATAATGAAGAACCAGTTTCCGATCGAAAAGAAGCTGCTAGACCTGTTTCTGATCTGCAAGAAGCTGCGAAACCCAATTCAGAGATTCTTGGTGGGCTCCTCGTAGTGTGCAGGGAGTCGCTGATGGTTCTCTCCTGTTGCTATTGCTGTTTCTGTTGCGGAGGTAATTGATCTCAGTATCCGTTTTGCTTTCCTCGTGCAAATTTCTGTTTGGATTGAGGGCTTTATTTGGTACGGATATTCTAAATTCGTTGATCATCTTTTGTTGGAAAATTGATCTAGGGTTGTTGAGGGATTTGATTTTATTAGTCTTTCCTGGGGCACCTTTTTATGGTGCTGAATTTTAATCTTCGTAAAGGTTATGGTTAGCCTTTGTTGAGCATAATTTCGTGAAGCTGAGCCTATAGGATTTGTAGTGCATTGGCTGTTATCATTGCAAACATAATTGACAGCATAAGGATGCGCAAAAAGGTTTTTCAAAACCGTCGGGGATATCAAATAAGCAGCATTCTTATAAACATTGGCCCCCAGTATGGTTTAGATTATGGCGTTTGGGAGAACAAAGGATTAAGTTGGGGCGGGGGAGCAGGGAGGGTTTATGAATTTCATATAGTAATGTTCTGAGCTGATTAGTTTAGGTGATGAGATGTGTGAAGAATGAATTGCCTACAGGGCTGGAAAAGAAGAGAATGGATAAGGATCTATAAATTTCTCGAATTATTTTAATTTACCAGGAAATTATTCAGTTTACAATGCAGTGGGTAAGATAGGAGTTCAGGATAGCCAGCAATTCATGGTGCATGGTAATCTCTCTGCTGGGTCTGTCAATTACTTGTTGTTTGCAATAGCTCTGCTTGGATTTTTCGCAATTCTTTTAAATCTATCTTTCAGTCTCTCTGCATATTCGATCATAATTTGGTGATATTATGTTTTGAGTAATACCCAAATAACTTGAATAAATTGGTAGAGTCGATCCTTGCCTCTTAACAAAACAAACTCGAGTTGGCTTAAGCTTCAATGAGCTGAAATTTTACCATTTAATGTTACCAGTGGAAGGAACCTAGTCAACATTTTAGCCATCTCACTCTTACTGCACACATGCTTGTGAATCATGGATTTTATATGCTAGATAATTTGCTCTACATGAATTTCATTGAATTCCTGGAAGTGTTGTTGTATCATCTTGTTTTCTGCAATTGTTTTTGCTTTTAATTTGTGTGGTTTTCCCCCTTTATCGAAGAATGTGATCAATTGCTTCGCTGGCATATTTTTTTAGTAATTTATAGGCAATGTTTTCCTCTTTCAGCTTGTCTGGATGAAGATGAGTATTGATGCAAGTATCTGGCAGCGCATTTGGAATCTGAATCTATCCTGGAAATAACAAGAATGTGTATACTGGAAACTGGCTAACCCTCTAAAGCTTTTGTTACTGGAATGTTAATTATAAATAGGCCCTTTTGTTCATATGCCATGAAATATATAAAGGTAAATGTTTTTTTTCATCCTATCCCAATGGATGTTAAGTCACCTAAAATGTACGGCGTCAATAGACGTGAGTGGGGGGGGGGGGGGGGGGGGATGACCAAATCTAGGATGATGACTAGCACTGCTTTTTTAAATTTTCGGCTTAATAACTCTCTCTTGGATTGAAAGCAACTTCCAACCTATCAAATACAGAAAACATTGCTTCGAAGAACAAACATTTTACTAAACAACATATTCTTGGGTTGGGCTTTTTGTGTGGAGTTTGATTGTTTTGTGGCGGTCTAATTTGATGACCCAATCGGACAAGGATTCGTTGTCATTTTTTACAGATTTTCAATGAGATTTGGGTCATGGAGCGCAGACTTGGGCTGGCAGTATTAAACCTTTAGAGCACTAGTAATAGACTAAACAAAGTTATATTTTGACCAAAATTTAACTAGATTGCATAAAAATTCACTGCAGTAAACTCAACAAAGATACAGTATTTTTAACTTTGATCATTTTCACTGGCCAAATCTGAGTCCAAGTTGCTGGCCAAATATTATTTTGGCATAAAGAATTTCCTCTCCTGCGTGCTATTTGTGTTGCACAAGCTCACAATTCTAAAAAATTCCTCTTCGTCTCAAAAGCATGAAGCGCCCAAATCCAAAACTCAACCATAGAAGTCGGCTAGTCTCCATCAGTCATCGTTTCAATGACGTGGCATCATCTTTTTCGAGTGCTTCAAGTTATAGTTTTGCAATATTATGATTACTTGATGCCAATTTTTTTCTTTTAAAATCTAATATCAACGTTAAAAAATTAATGTGTAGTTTTTTAATAACGAATAAATATTCAAATTACAATTAGAATTAAAATAAATGAAAATGTTAAAATTAATATTTTAATAGAATAATAATAGATTTAGAGAGTCTGTTATTAGGTGTTGTTGAAAAATAACTAATTAAATTTATAAAAATGAATTTTTTAGTCAAATTTTAGTCAAACTTTGTCTAATCTACTTCTAATGATCTTATATGACCGCTAATTAAGGTTTATTATATGGATTTGCATTATTTCTGTATGGTTACCGTGCATTGTATCTTTATTTTTCATATGAAATAAAAATTTTTGTAGCTTTGTGAATATAAGCAAGTTCTTGAACCACATAAATCTTGTGTCATGTGTAATCAATATTTAATTTTTCTGAGTTTCTAATAACTTGTACCAAATAATGTCAAATTTTCAAAGAACCCTCATCCGGAGGGCATAGGAATAGGATTTCCATATTTGTTGGGTACGTAACTTTACATTCTCTTCTTAAAATGGAACTTTAAAAAAGGTAAGGAATGGTACAAATAGAGTTCAAACCAAGAGGGCTAACGAGTAAAGACAAAGGAGGATGAGGGCTAAGGAGTAGAGATAGAAGGGACGTTCACGATAAAAACAAGAGCAGGGATGGGTCGTCTCATCTCGTCTCTTACCAACAAGGCAACAAACCAACAACCACGTGCTATCTCATTAAAACAAATGAGAAAACTTCAAATTGGACATGGTGTGATTTTGCATTTTACACCCTCCAATAGAAAATGGATACATAGGAAATTTACGTGTTTTACCGTGAATTCGAGTTGAGGCTAGTGTATTTCTTTCAATCGATCGATCTCTCCCTTCTCTCCCCACTATTCTTCCGTTCAATCGATCTCTCTCTCATCTCTATCACTACACCTATTTCGTCGTCGCAACCTCCCTCTCTCTCTCTCTCTCTCTCTGTCTGATCAGCACGTCAGTTGGTCCATAGCCCATTAGTATCAATTACCCTTGTACTTGATTTTCATATTCAAGCGGAGCAGAGGATGCAATACCTCACTGGTTAAGTAGTGAAAACTTTGGTGGTTCCTATTTTATCGAGACTTTTAAAAGGTCTTCTAAATTTACGTTTTGTTAGAAGAGTGCCTAATGTGCAAAGGTCCTATAAAAGCATTTTTCTTTTTATTTTTTCTTTCTATTGGATAGTTTCTCTGATTTAAATCTTGGCAACCCAAAAGTATTGTCTGAGGTTGAATCAAGTCTCAATTGATTCAGGAGAGAAAACAGATACGATGGATTCAAAGTATTCTATACGTAGGATGCGAACACACCCTGCATTACAAGCACTCTAAAATTGATTGTTTACAAATATATATATAGATATTAATTTTATTTTGACGAGTTTTGTTATGGTAAGTTAATATAAATTAGATCTTTTGTAGTTTATAATTTTTTTATGTTTTTATTTATAAACTTAGCACTTATCTATCGTAGGCTTGCGTTTATCTAGGATGACCCAAATAAATTATTAGAAAAATAATTTTTTTCCCTAATGATTTGTGATTATATATATAAGTTCCTATTCAAAAGCATATCCATAAAAATATAATATAACTAAAAGTACATATAATTAAGTTTATACATAAAAAATAATAATTATACAAGTTCTTAAAAAAAAAAAAAAAAAAAAAAACGAAGACAAGGGGTACCATATTTAACAAAGACCGAGAGTTACAGAATTTTCAAAACCAAGATTTTAAGGAAAAAAAAAATATCTATGCTATTGTATACATATACTAGGGGTGACAATTTGTGGGTTGTGTCAAATTATGAATATTTGATTATATGGATTAATCTGAAGATAACATGTTGAATTAAACGGGTCAAACCTACCAATCCTAGCACGACCCATTTAAATAAGGTAGCACTACAGCCACCGAGGATTCCTACTCCCGATAAGTGCATTCTCTTTTTCTTTTCTTTTTTTTTTTGTGTATTTTTTTAAACCCCTTAGACATTTAAAAAAAAAAAAAACACATCATTAAAAAATATTTCCTTAATTATTAAGTAAAAAAAAATGACAGGACTCATGTCGGGACCCATTATCGTGATCCCTAGCATTTTCCTTTAAATAATGGGTCGTGTCGTATCACTCATTTAATTCGTTTAATAATTAATTAGAAATAGATCAATACGACATAACTTATTTCAATCCGTTTCATATAAATGGATTGAATCAACCCACATAATTCATTTACCTTGATTAACATAATCTCACATAAAAGTTAAAATATATATTTAATAATAGCCACAATATCTCAATAAAACACTATGACTACCTACTAACAAAGAATATCAATATTTTTCAGATTTTAACTTATAATAAAATCAATATTATAAATTAGAAATTACAAATATGAGCATAGGTTCATAATTACAATCCAACTAGGGGTAAAAGCTGACACAAAAGTTTGGTTTCAGTCCAAAATAAAAACCGAACCCATTGTTTTCTTACATGTTAAAAATTGGCTAATTAAGGGGGAGAAAATCGGTAGGCTTGATTTTGACGTGATTTTGATTAGTTCGTCGACTTTCTGTCTATGGGCGATGAGAAAGAGAGAGAGAGAGAGAGAGACGATGTGCGGGAGGAAAGCTAAAGAGGAATCGAAATGAAGAAGATGGGAGGGAAAGACTGATAAAATCCTAAATAAAACGACGACGTTTGGTGTATTAAATCAAACAACATTATTTTTCTTTTTTTTGTAAATCTCAGTTATAAAACGACATTATTTAACTCATTTAAGTTAAGTGCGTCATTTTACACAATAATAAAATAAAATATATATTATCGGTCGGTTTACAAGCGAGCCAGATCAGGACCGAACCGACCTACGTTGGTTTCTAATATTTTGGACTTGGTTGACTAGTTCTATGCCGGTTCCAAATTCTGGTAGCCGGTTCACATCGGTGACGATCGATTCTGTCGATTAATATACACCCTTAACTTCAACAATAAAAGCATAAGCATATTAAGAAATATTAATATTACAACTCAATAATAATAAAATTATAATTTTAAAATAAAATTTAAAATTATTTAATTTTGTATGTTAACCTGTTAATAATTCGTTTATTAATCGTATCTTAACAGGTCAATCTGTTTTGATCTGAATTCATTTATATAAACCGCAAGCCCACTAATTTTGTGTCTTATCTATATCACATATTGGCACCCTACCTATATAAAGAAAACTATATAGCTAATCTAATTAAAACCACACTGCACAATTGCTGCTATTTATGAAAATTAGGTAGGCGTGCAGCGTGCGTGCTTTATCTAAAATGACGTTTCAATGTGTTTGAGGGAGGTGATAGAGATAAAATAAGAGTAGAAAACTCTTCTATTATGAAGATTGATTAGCAAAAAAGAAACCCATTAATAACTGAAGCACCAAAGATTGGCAAACGCCTTTTGCTAAGCTTTTACCAATTTACCTTCCTCGTTTACATGTTTAACCTCAAAACCCATATGAGCTTATAATAAACTTAAATTAATGTCTAAAGCTTAAAATTAATTATACGAGTTGAACTGAATTGTTCAATAATTAAAGATCATTGACCTTATGTAAATTTAAATTAATGTCTAAAACTAATATAACTACCAAGTATACAAAAAGTAAAGACATTGAACACCATTATAAAAAATAAATAAATAAAATAGACGTTTTTATAACATTCATACATCTTCAAATTCAAGTACTGTTAATTAACAAGAGCATAGTTCAAGCAAATGCATACAACAACTAATTTTTATTGTTGATAATGACATAAAGCTTAAAAATATTCTAATATCTTTCTTCTTTCTCTCATATATTGAGCTTATGAAAAAATAAAAATATAGTTTACACAAAACGGTATAAAAAGATATTTATAAACTAACATGACTTAATGTAATATGTCATATCTATTTTATAATAAAAAAAACCATTACAATTAAACAAATAACATTAAAGTATGTCAATTTATACATTTTTTTGCATAGAATATATGTGTAAATGTTCGTATGATAAATATTACGGATAGAAATTAGTGCGAGGCAAAATATATAGGGTATAGGCTGGGAACGGAGATTATTGGAGGACCAAACGTGTGGAGAAGGGTTTTGCATGTGCGGGTTGGTCCTCGGCCTATCCGAGTTTTTAAACGTTGCACCACACTATTAAGATCATGGTTGGATATGAAAATATTCTCAACACATCTTATATTATTATTATGATTTTTTTAAATTTTTATATAAAATATAATAAATAATTTAACTTTTTCAAATTTCAAAACAATAATAATATTAAAAAATAATATTCTAATAATATTTTATTCAACTTATATAAAACTATATCATCTCATTTCACTATCCAAAAAAACTCTAAGTATCATGATTATTTAGGTTGATTTGGCTAATTTCTTGTTTTATAATTATGGGATTTATTAAATAATTCTATTTGAAAATATTTACATTATACACCATTCAGATAGCATAATTTGATTTAAAAGATAAAATTTAAAATAATTTATGCAATGAAACTTTTATGAAAAATAATTATTTTAAAAGGAAATAAATTTATATTGCATTTGAAACTCCTAGAAAACATTTTAATTTGTTATAATTTCAGTTAACTAACGAAAAAGTACCAAAATAATTAAAAAAACCGCAAGTTTGACAATCAAAAATATCTCAAATACTCTTATTATTATTTTTATTTTATTATTATTTTTTATCTTTTTTTTATTATTTTTTATTTTTTATCTATTATTTATTATTATTTAATATTATATTATTATTTTTTTATTACCCTTCGTAAATATTCTCTAACACTTTTCAAATATTCTACCTTAACCCAGCGGACTAGCTTGGGCAAGGCATCATGACAAATCACGGGATTGACTAACAAACGGTAACCGTTCCTCCATGGAAACAAAAACCTTTATAAGTAGAGACTTCGTCTCTCTCTCTCTTTCTCTCTCTCTCTCATTTTGTTTTGCACTTCTTCTGCACTGGAGTCGGTACAGCGTTATTCTACCCCACGTACCATAGCTAGGAGAATGGTGCACCCAGTAGCGGAGGCGAACGAGGAGAGTCCCTTTGGCTCGCTGACTCCGGACGAGTTCTACGCGCGCCATTCCGTTACTCACGGCTCGGAGTACATCACCAACGACAGGGGCCTCAGGCTCTTCACCCAGTGGTGGACCCCACTCCCTCCAACCGAGCTCGTTGGAACCCTATCCGTCGTCCACGGCTTCACCGGTGAGTCCAGCTGGTTCCTCCAGCTCAGCGCCGTGTTCTTCGCCAAAGTCGGCTTCGCCGTCTGCGCCATCGACCACCAGGGTCACGGATTCTCCGACGGCCTCGTTCACCACATCCCCGATATCAACCCCGTCGTCGAAGACTGTATCTCCTTCTTCAACGCCTTCCGTGCTCGCCACGCGCTCTCCTTGCCCTCCTTCCTATACGCGGAGTCCCTCGGTGGCGCGATCGCCCTTCTCATTACGCTTCACAAGGAGACCGTCTGGGACGGCCTTATCCTCAACGGAGCGATGTGCGGAATCAGCGCCAAGTTCAAGCCGCCATGGCCGTTAGAGTACTTCCTATCCTTGGTCGCCATTTTGATTCCCACTTGGCGCGTGATTCCCACTCGGGGTTCCCTGCCGGAGGTCTCGTTCAAGGAGGAGTGGAAGCGGAAGCTGGCGTTGGCGAGCCCAAAAAGGCTGGTGGCGAGGCCACGCGCGGGTACGGCCCGCGAGCTGGTGAGGGTATGCGACGAGCTGCAGGGCAGGTTTGAGGAGGTGCGGGTGCCATTACTGGTAGTTCACGGCACGAAAGACGTCGTGTGCGACCCGGCGTGCGCGGAAGAACTGTACAAACGCGCATCGAGCAAGGATAAGACTCTCAAGATTTACCCCGAGATGTGGCACCAGTTAATTGGCGAACCGGAGGAGAACGTCGAGTTGGTATACGGGGACATGTTGCAATGGCTTCTGAGCAGGGCGAAAGGCGCCTCTGATGCACGCGCCGCCTGAGATGGTAGGCGGGGCGGACCCGACAGAACGGTTGGCGATAAGTTAAAAGCATTTGAAATTGAAAAAGGATTTACCCATGATATTTGTACAACATATTGTTATATATTATATATCAATGTGTCAAATAAAAAATATTTTTATAAAATTATGTTTTTTTTATAAGATATTTTATAAAAATATTTATCATTTAATATATTATTGGATAATATATTATACAAAATATTATAATTATATCATTACTCTTTGAAATTTGTAAAGGAAGGAAAATAGTTTGGGAATCGAGAACGAGAGAGATGCCGTACGTGTGGCTAAAAATTAGTTGTCAACTTAAAATAATAATAATAAGGGACTTTAATATCTTTTAAACCGGTTTGAATTTCGAGTTAATCTCAATTTATTTTATTTTATAATAATTTTAAATTTTTATATAAAATATAATAAATAATTTAATTTTTTAAAATTTTAAAATAATAATAATATTTTATTTAATTTTTAATTTTAATTTTAATTTATCCATTTTCAATTTACTACCTAAAACTCACCTAAATAGATGGATTGTGAAGGTCACACTTATCGTATGTGCGGAGATTTCTCTCTTCTAAGTGCACCCAACTCTCAAATCCAATTTCACTTACCTCAAACAAAAGGAAATGTCACTTTGTCGTATGAATTATTGCTTAATTCTGCCTTTTTTTTTTTCATCAAATGAGTTATCTACTTTTCTTTTTTATCATTTTAACGAGTGGTTTAGATTTCGAGATGAATTAAAATAGGTTGAGATAATTTGTGAATGATATAATAAAAGTTAAATTATTTATTATATTTTATGTGTAGATTTGAAAAAGTTGTTTTTAGATTTGAGAAAGTTGTTTTGTTTATTATATTTTATGTAGAGATTTAAAAAAATTATAATGATGAAATGAGATGAGATGAGATGAGGTAGATTTTGAATACAAACGAGACCTAATTCATAAACATAGTCAGAAGGTTTTAAAAATTCAAAAAAGAAAGGAAAAGATCGTTGGTGAATAAAAAAACTATTTAACTCATTTGCATTTTTAAACATCTTCAAAAGTGAACAAAAAATCTTCACATTGGAATGTGACAATGGGATGGGGTACGTCGGTCCGAGAAACAGCCGAGAAAATCTATTCATCCTCCAGATTTCTATCGCACACCACACACCAAGTCCGATTTTAAACATGTCACGGTTCGCTAAGCAAATCAAATCCCCCTCCCATGCTTCTCTCTCACCCCGACGCTTCTCTCTTCTCCTCCATCTTCTTCATTTTCTCTACTTAACTATAATGAAATCAGACCCAAACCTTTTTATTCTCCAAAGATGGCTAAACATCATCATCATCGAGAATCCATTGCAATAGATTTGTTCTTTATTGCTCTGAAGAGCATTTGGAAGAAGAAGTCAGAGAAGGAAATACTTGTGTTTCTTTTTCTCAGATTCGTTCATCAATGCGGGTGTTTTTGAATTTTTTTAGGTGGAGGATTGTAAGTGTGTAACTCCATTTTTCGGTGCTTTCATCCTAATAAGACTAAAATTTTTACAAATTGAAAAAGGTAGAAGGAAAAAGAAAATGAGAAGAAATAAATTAGCAGTCAATAGTCAAGTTTTGTCTAAACAAAGGTGGACTCTTCCATGAGCTCAGGGCTCAATCTAAACATCAAGAGGCAAAACTCCATTTGGCACTATCACCATCAAAGTCACCTTCCTTTAATATAGAAAGCAGATCTTCAACTCTCAAGTCGTGCAAGCCCAATAGAGTGGAGTTCCTCTTTGTAGGATTTAACACAAACAAATAGGCTGGGTTTGGTTGCATGGTGCCATCACTATGAGGAATTTCTTTCACGGGCATTTTAATATTGCCATCAACATAACCAAACACTTCTTGACCTTTAAGATAGGGAAGCATGGTCGTTTTTCAATTTGAAAAATTGGTGCGGATAAGTTTAGTGATATTGATGCTGGAGGAAGGATTGAAGACAGGTAGAGTGTTGGGAGTGTTATCGGAAGTAGAAGAAGAATTGGGTAGAGAAGAATTTTAGGAAATGACGTAAGTCGTTCTGTTTGATACCATGTAGGATTTAACACAAACAGATAGGTTGGAAGAATTTTTTATTTTCATGATTCAATTGTGTACAAAGTCTCAAGTATTTATAATACAGCCGTGAGTAACCGACTCCTACTAAGTTGCTATACAAATTTTAAAAACAGAATCTGGAAACATAAATCAAGGCATATAACAGATTTGAAAATAAAGGTCCAGGATTGTTACTATGTCTTCTCCGCTTGTTGAGGTTCGGCCTGATTTTTAGTTGCTGCACAAACTTCTACATGATCATCGGATCTTAACTCAATACTCTTGAGGCTGTTGAAGGTGATGACTCCACCGTCCACCAACAAATTGAAGTCGTTGCATAGATCGCCATCAGGCTGTCCCCACTGAGCTTGTGGGCCATGGTTGGCATGAAATCTTGGAACTTGCTTTCTGGGTTTTGGGATGCCATTGCAGTTTATTGCTCGCACATAGACAAAGAGAGGGAGAGGAGAGAGAGAGAAGAGTTATTAAATTTGAGATATTATTAGGAGTGTGTAAATATACAAATCTACAGGGTAGGACTAGGAGGAGGTTGGGATTTTGTAGGAGAGATGGAAGACAACCAGGGTACAGATAAGGAGAGGATTGCGGTCTGAGACTCGTTTCTTGGGAGAGAAGGGCTGTTTTGGATGTTTTGAAAAAAAAAAAAAAATTACGTCAGCAAGGTGTGCGGTGTGCATGGCTGTTGAGTAGCAGTTTCGGATTTGTGGTTTTCTTTTAATCCCATTTTCTTCTTGTTCGGAAGAATGGGTCAAGCAAATCATCCACTTTTAGAGGGACAGATGAGAAAAGAGTGGCCATAAATACCCAAATTCAGAGCTCAAGTTTCTATCTCCTGTTTGTTTCTATTATGCTCTGCTCATTCCAAAGATGACTATTAAAGTTATTAGTGTGTAGATATTATTTAATTCCTTTGTTTCTTGGTTAAAAATGGATGAGTTCTTTGCTGGTGGGATGGATGGCAGGTTTAGAGTTTCTATAACCGATTCGACCATGATGTCGATTGTGCATCATTCAATGGATAAAGCACACGAGAAAGTAAAATCAAAAGAAGGGATTGTCGAGCGCTTGAATGAGATGTCAAAGTTCTATGAATTGGCGGTAATGCAGTTAGAGGGGTGTCTGATGTTTGTACAAGAAGAGACATACGGCTGCATACTTGAAAGCAATTACGAGGAATTACTTGCAGACCTAAAAGAGATAAGAGACCACCTTCAAGGACGTCTAAAGGAATCTCAGCTAGCTATATCCGATAAGGACAGAGAGTTAACGGAAAGAGCAGGAAATGAAATGAAGCTTAGGCAAGCATTGGAGCTAAAAGAAAGAGAGTTGGTTTCATTGCGTGCTAACCTTGAGATCGAAAGAACAAAGACTGAAGGCATTGAGGAGTTTGTTCTAGGCAACCGGATAGATAGAGATGGAGAGAGACATAGAGATAGAGATGGTGAATTTTGTGAGCTGAAGAACTCTGTGCATCAACAGGTATGGAATATCAAACAAAAACTAGGCCCTGATAATAGTCTAATTGAGGAGGAAAGAAATAGAGGTTTTGACAATGAAAAGATTGAACAAATGGGCTTGGACATAGATATGCTGAAGGAAACGTTAGATCTTGCTTTTGGAAAGATGCAAAAAGCCATATTTTTGTCTCACATGGGGCCAATAGAGCAGCAGTGGAGGTGGTCTATAGAGAACGATACCATCTCTATTTTGATCAGAGGATTAGTGACGAATCTCGAAGAGAGTTTTGAAGCAAAAGTAACGACGAAGCAAGAGATGCAAGTTCGTGTATGCTTGAGTGAGCATTGGTCAGATTTGATGAATGAAGTTGCAAGTTTGCGTCAAGAACTCGAGCCCTTTTGCAGAGAAAATGATATGCAGGCGAATGGTATTAAGACCCGTAATGCTTCAGCCCCTCCATCAATTTCTGGACGCAAGATTTCTCATATAGCAAGGGAAATGCTTTCACCCGAATATGATAGTTGCAACAAAACTGGAAATTTTTCCTTGAAGGTTGGAGAGGTAGATGAGCAGGAAGAGCTTACTGGAAGGAACAACAAGTGGGTAGAAGGCAATATGTGGCTAAGATGATAAAAAGTCATGAATCTATTATTCGGAGGCAAAGTGAAGATCTGAATAGGCTGAAGCGAGAAATTCTTCGAGAAAAAGGATGTTTATCCCTCAGGGAAGAAAAGGACCCTCTAAATCTTAGAAGAAGGATCCAAGAAATTGTTGTGAGACTGAACAATTTCATGGAATGGGATGCTAAGATGGGAAAAAAATTTGGTGATCATACATCCATACATGGAAATGAAAGTTTTATCGAGAAAAGGGTATCACAATTTGATGAGAGCATCAATACTTTGGCAGATGGCTGGGAGAAGATTAATAAAGTTTCATTTAATTCTCATGCAGTACTAAATGAAGAGCAACAAAATGAGATAAGGATGCTAAGACAAGAAAAAGAAGACTTAAATCTGAAGGCAATGATATTAGAGGAGATATATTTTACCCTTCTGAGAGGACTAAGGAAAGAATTTTACATTCAGTTAGACTATTATGATTTAGAGTGCCTGATACATGAGGGTATATGTAAATATTTGTTCAGGGAAAAGGTAGGACAGTGGAATGAGAGCTTTGAGAGCAGCAATATTGAAGCCCAGATCAGAGAGGAGATATATTTCCTTGCCTTCAGCGAGGCATTGAAGGATTATAAGATTGTGGAAGACTCCAGGTATACTGACGAGTTAGGCAGTGTAGAGGGCTCTGTAAGAGAGGGCATATGGACAGCTTTCTTGCGGCAAGTTTTTAAAGAATGGAACGAAAGCACAGAAGGTCAGAACACTGCAAGCTTGATTAGAGAAGAGATATATAGAATTGTCTTTGGTGAGAGCTTCAAAAGTATTGCCTGCAGCGCCAGTAGTCCTACATTAAGTCAACTTCAAGAGGTCAAACTTCCTGAGGATTTCCTCCCAATCACCAGTGAGATGGTGAAGGAATTCAAGACGGACATAGATTCTTATAATCATGTAGAGAGTCTGATTAGGGAAGATATCTTTCATTTTGTGATTGTCGAGGCAGTGAGAGATGCCTCCATCTTGCATAGAGAATTAGGCGAGTCTAGAATTCAAGGCAATATGTTGGGAGATCTGCACTCTTCTAAGGAGTTAAATAATGGTATAAACGCTAGTGTTGAGAATAAATTAGTTCGGAAACTAGATTCTCTATCACAATGTTTTCAGGTGGAGGGTTTAAAGCCAAGTGCAGGTACTGACTTAAAGGAACGAACTGCACACCTTGACCTTGTGAGCTTGAAATATGAAGAGATGGATGAGAAAAATATATTTGAAAAGCTGTTAATTGAAGACGAACACACTTTAAGCTCAGGAAGTAGCAAGCTAGAGAAGTCCTCGCAACAGTTGGTCACAAGCAAGGCACTGTTCGGTGAGTTGGACACTAGTTTAGGCACAAGTATCGCTGGTGATCTAGAATGCGTTCATGATGAGATGACTCCTATATTAGATGTTTCACAAGTTGGAAAGGCCTCCTTCCATACACCCAATGATTATAAAGCGGGACAATCAACTGAAGCGGATTCTGTCTTCTCGCCGGCTCTCTTGGGATTTCAGCAAGCACTCGCAGATTTTGAGCATATAGTGCTCGAAAAATTAGGAATGAACATTTTGAGGTACTTCACTTATTCAGGAACGTACATAGTTTCACAAAATTAGATGTACTTTGTATGACGAATAATGTTGCTGTAATACTTCTTTGTAGGTTGACAGAGGTGAAGCACAATTTAGACCCGCTCGTTGAGCTTGTTGCCTCTCTGAGAAACAAGGAATTGCTTTACAGGAAGGCCTTTGTTAGGAGATGTTACAACCTGCAGAAGGCTGAACTTGAGGTTCTGATACACATTTACGTTCCCCACATTATTATAAGTTCATCCTGAACATGTTGGTAGAAACGATCAGGCTGCCCAATCGGCCTTTTTTTTTTATTCCTCCTATTATTTATGTTGTACTGGGTCTTAACAATTCATTCTTAATCATGTAGTGTCCTGAAGATCATCTTGATTGTGTTGTTCTGCATTTCATAATTCCTCAAAATCCTGCTTCTTTGTTGGGACATAGGTAGATTTGCTAGGTGATCAAGTGGATGTGCTTCTAGGTCTGCTTGAGAAGATATACACAAGACTGCATCAGTATTCACCAGCTCTGCAGCAGTACTTTGAGGTAACCCGTCTCTTAGAGTAGATTATTGTTCATTTCATGACGAGAAATATGGCGCATATATAGTTTTATCATCCTTGTGCTAATTAGTTGTTCTTTTCTCCACTCAGGTCTCAGACATTTTGAATTTGATTAATAAAGAACTAACTGGAGGAGTTGTTCGTATACCCAATAAATAATTAGATTATGTCATGAGAGAAGAAGTTTGCATGAGTTACAAATGAACTTGGGGCAGGCGCACTGCATGGACTTTGACGCACGACAGCATAGCCGGTGTTATTCTTTGTGCATTGGCAGTTCAGATAGATTCCACAATACTAATTTTTGTTGTATGATTTTCCAAATAGTATTAAGTGATATCGCTTTGGAGGTTTATTTTCATTTAATAAGACCTCATGAACTAAATTATAATCTACTGATTCTAATCCACAACGTCGTGCGCACAAGTCATGCTCTCACTTCTGTATATTCAACGTCCAATTGTAGGAGTGTCACGTCGTAATCAAATAATTGCTATAATTACAAAGGGAATTCATAAAAATAAACTTACAACTTGATATGATTTTGTATAATATTGTGTTAGATATACTTTATAATAAAATTAATTTTATAATTTTGTGAGCGTGAATACCGTAATACTAGATCAAGTGGGAAAAACCAAATCAAATAATACTAGATCAAATAATAATGTTACAGCCAGAGAAGTTGAACAGGGTAAAGTTGTCGGATATGGATGAGCCGGCAGCCCTTTCTGTCTGGAAGTCCCTGAACTGATCAGGGTAGGCTAACTTTATATGTAGTAGTACTCTTTTCATTTCGTATTTAAAACAGCCGTATTGGCGTGATATACCATGCATACATTGTCTAAGAAGATCCGTTCGAGACAGAAAAACTTTGCCATACTCTCACTTCATTTCATTGGACATTCAAACTAGGTCTCTCCGCCGTTTTCTTTAACCTGGGTCTGATTTCCCGAAGTTATAGATACATAGCTATCTGTATATATATTCTCTCCATCTCAAAACCTTCTCCAAATTTCGAGTGTTTAACGTTTTGTACCTACTTAACAAATTGCGTACGTGCGTATCGTCATGGAGGGTAGAATGTGTTCCGTCTCTATTTTTCTAGCACTGTTTCTCTTCTCAGGCTTGAACAAATATCATTGTTTGGGACCTTTGAAGTCCGATGCCTCACCTGAGCCGGCGCCAACTCAAGCACCCGCCTCACTTCCGCCGGTTCCTGATTATAATCATGTTCTGCCTGCTATTTCTGCTACTCCGCCTGATCCTCCCACGGCATCCAATCAATTTCCGAAAATATGGGTCTCTCCTGGGGTGTTGAGTGCCGGACAGAAGGCAGCAATAGTGATTGGAGTGCTGGCCGGTGCGGGTGCTTTGTGCGTGGCAGGGCTGTGGTACAAGAAACGCCATTCCTACGTAAGAAGGAGGAGGTTTGGAAATGGACCCAAGAGAGCGATTCTTTGAGGTTGCAAATGGGTCCCTTGCTAAATGAATTGAAGTTTATAAGCCCTTTCGAGATAGCAAACGAAAGGCTGTGTTGTTCTCTTCGGCGGTCGTTCGAACTCCGATGGGCCACGTGCGGTGCGGCTTCGGAAGATTGTAGTTAGCCAGGCTCAGTTTGTCCCGGCCCAGAAATAAAAGGCCTTTTCGTTCATCTATTCGTGTTTCGCTGTCTTTACTGAGTTACTGAATGCAGTTATTATGAGGTGAAAGCTTTTTTTCTTGTGCAAGTGCACGAGGTTTTGTTAAGTTGGTTTCATGAAGTTTGGATTCAAGAAAATTTTGTATTAATTTGTATGTTTTTCCATCAAATGAGATTCAAAAGAATTGAACATTTTATACAAAATAATAATGGATGGTTTTTGTTTTTTGTTTTTTTTTTTTGCTGTTTTTTTAGATATAATCTCAAATTAAATATAAAAAGACGGTGAATGAGATTTTACAGTGTTGGACAGAGAAATTCTTACTTAATGATTATGACTCGATGTTAAATGATGCTTCATATATAATATGAGATTTTGAAAACTAAAGCTTAAGGTTGGATGAATTACAGCCTTCATAAAAAAAAAGGCTAAATTATGTAATTTTTCAAATCATTGTTCTGATCTACTCCTACCCAATGAAATTAGGTATAAATTCGGATGGAAAATTGAGGCTTAATAAATAAAAAATAAAAAAAGAGGCTTATTGTGGCGACAGTACGTACCCACCCGACTTGATAGACAACAGCAATCGACGCATGATTATTGATTGAGCGTTTTGGAAACACAACTTTGTTAACAAAATCATTTTACGCTTATCGCCTTAGCAACCTGAAAGGGTGCCACTATAGAAAAAGAAAGAAAAACAAATACAGAATCTTGGGAAGGCAAAACGACGAGGCTTTAATTTCCTTCTTTACGTTAAGCGGTTCACGGTCCGGTCGGTTGAAATAAGTTTCTAGCACGGTCTCGATTCTTTCTGCTTGCATCTTCAGTACCACCGCATCTTCTCTCAAAAGTACGTTCCCGCCTCGCATTAAAACCTCTCCGTACATCTCTCTCTCTCTCTCTCTCTCTCTCTCTCTCTCTCTGTAACTGTGCTTGCTTGTCTCTTAATTCCCATACTAATCACTTGCTCATGACATGCTTGCGGCATTACTATATTCATGCTGATCTGACACTTCAGCGATGGGTTTTTTAGGGGGAAATAAAAAAGAACTTTTACCGTGTGCATGAGAAAAACTTAAAAGGTTTTGTTCGAATTTATCTACAGAAAATATGGACCCAGATTTGATGACTTGGGTTCTATATGTGGTGTTTTAGATTACAGCTTTTTCGTAAGATGTGTTGTATTAAAGTTGGATTAGATGTGGATGATCATGCGAGGGGGTGTTTAAGAGGGTTCCCTAGGTCCAGTAGTACTGTTTGATAGATACACGTACGTTTCTTATAATATGAAATCATGTAGCCATCGGAATCACCAGTTTGACATGTTCACATGTGTTTATGGCTATTTTTTTAGAGAGTTGAACTGATTTTAGTAAAAGATATGACGTAATTATGATGAGGCACTAACAATCCTAACCTATTTTAAAGGGAATACGAGTCGCCAATAATTGGCTCCTGATTTTGAACACGATGACCCTAACTGTATATGTTTCTGTGGAAGCATCTTGTTATAGGATTCTCAAGCATGAAACTTTAATTGCATCAATCCTATCTATCTTTCAGTTTGGCTGCATTAGCAATTTCAGTATGGAAGCCAAGAGGGGACAGAATGCAATTCAACAACTGCTAGCTGCTGAACAAGAAGCTCAGCGAATTGTTAATGAAGCCAGAAAAGGTATCCTTGTCTGTTATTGAATGATAGTATGGTTGTACTTGTATAACCACTGATAATTGGAGTTTCTCTGAGATTATATTGCTGCAGGTTTTCTAGAATGTAGTTTTCATCGTGTTTGAAGTTTGAACTGAACTTTTAGGCCTATGATTTTTGAGTTATCTGAATTTATCACTCCGTGAAAGAGTTGATGATAGGTTGTTTTTTTTTTTTCCCCATCTTTTTTGGGGCGTTTGCATTCACATGACAACTGAAGTGGTAGATTCTACTTATGAGATTGATGGCAGAACGAGTAAACAGGGGGACTTACATAAATGTGAGGTATTGGTGATTTCTGACTGGCTCTGACTGAATTCAAACCTGGGAGTTTTCTTGAGTGGGCAGGACGTATCTGAGCAATAACCTTCCAATCTGTTGGGACTGAGTCTAATCAATATCAACTTCTGCATGTGTAGGATTTCTTCTATGATTAGATTGACGTTTATTGTCATGCCTTAGATCGTTAAGGCTATGAAGCCGTGTTATTTGCATTTTAAGGAGGAACAGAAAACATGATCATGCGGTCACTCACACAACGGTGAAAAATACATTAATGTACGTAGCCTTAACTGCAACTAGTTGAGCTTGCCATATACATCCTTTTTCATATTTCTGTCAAGTCAGACAATAGTGTTTATTAGTTACTGTCCCTTCCAATGTGTTAATTGAATGACAGTTACTACTCTATCCTCTTTAGATGGCATCAGAAAACAGTTGACATTGTTGAATATTCATGACATTTTAATTTTAGATCTTATTCATTAAAACCTATGTTTTGTACTTAACATGTACTGGTGCTGGTTGGGTGCGTGGGTGGGTGTGTTGTATGCATGGCTTTAGAGCTGGAAGCCAGTACTAATAATACCCTCTTCATTTTCATTTCATCAGCTAAGTTGGCCAGATTAAAACAGGCCAAAGAAGAGGCTGAGAAGGAGATTGCCGAGTTTTGTGCTCATATAGAACTTGAATTTCAGAGAAAGGTTGAGGAGGTAAGTATATGATTCATCGAAAACTTCATGTTTAACAGTGGGTATTTTATGATCATTGTATACCGTGTCAATCTAGGGGGGAATTTTTATAAATGGATATGCCTTCTACCAATGTATCACCAAGCAGAGCTATGGGATTCAGATGCCATTGTGAAACGGCTGGAGCAAGAAACAGAGGCAAAGATCCATCACCTGAAGACACAGGCTGCAAGAATATCCAATGATGTCGTACAGATGCTTCTAAATCATGTGACCACTGTGAAGAAGTAAATTGCTGAAAAAGCTTTGTGGTTGGTTGTCTTTGCTTGTACTTAACTAACACAGTTGTGATATGGGTGCTCAATGCTATAGTACTTTCTTTTTGGGTGGTGCTCTTTGAACTGGTGTGTACATCTAGATGTGATTATTGTAACCTTTTGTGATGGTTTTGACCACTACAAGCAATGCTTGGTACTTGGTAGGATAGTTTATGCAGTAAGAAAGAGTAATTTAAAGCTTATAGAGTTTAGTTCTTTAGAATTATCACTGGCAAGTAGTTAATATGTTATTCTTGTCGAACAGACTGACTTACAGTTGCTTCGGCAGAGTATGTTGTGCATCTTGTTGCCAATATAATACTCGCTAGGAATGGAATGATATGATATCCTGCAGGATTTGCTCTACCACTATACCGCATGCAAATAATCCTACTCCGAGCAGTACTGGCCTTGCTTTTGAAAATACCTTGCTTTCAGTATCCTCGGCTTCTCTGTTAAGCATCTTCCATGCCATTGCGGGTGGAAGAACTCCATAAAGCATCGTCATACAGTAGCCTCCCTAGTCCACATTAAACATGAAGATAAATGTCCAAACCTGATCATAAACAACATGCATCATTACTGGAGATTGAGTCTCTAATTTCCCCTTCTCCCTATACTTACAGCAATGTCAGTGGCCGCTGAGAATGCATCTGGAACCATAGTTGACACAAAAAGAGATGGAGCAACAGCCATTGTCATAGCCATGAAGCTAATTTTATTCCTTCCCCACCATTTTCTCAGATTGAAAACATTGTTTAGTCTCTGCATGGTTATGCACAAATATTAGGGTTAGTAGACAGTAGTGATGTTTGCTATCGTGACATACATAATAATCAATTTTAACTTATCATCAAAGAGGACCTCCGGATATAAAAGCTACCTGCATTTTTGGTGTTGAAGAAGGCTGCCATGAAAAGTTATTAAGTTGCTCCTTGACGAACTCAGAGAATCCCAGGAGTGTGCCAATTAGCGATGTTCCGACCGCAAGGAGGGAGAAAGCCTCAACCATAAGCGATACCCCGCTCCATTTTACCCTGACCAGAGGTAACAATTACGCTTTGGGTTTAGAAATAACGTTTGGGGTAAAGTTAAATTGAATATAAATTCTTCTCAGATTATTTCTAGAGGATTATTTGAAGGCAAGAGGCTCTCCAGAGATTACCTCATGAGCAATTCCACGGGTCAACAACTTGGTCGGCCGGGGCAGAGAGACCAAGTGCAACTGCATCCCATACAAGCAATGCCAGCAACGGAAAAAGACTACCAAGCAAAATTGAAGTCCTTATACGTGTAAGATCACCACCCAAATAAGCGCAAAGAACTGCAGTAAAATAACGTACCATGAATTGGTAAACATCACTTTCATTGCTGAACTAAACCAAGTAAAACTTCAAGAAGATTGTCTCTACCAGGTGCTAGATCATGATAAACTAAAGAAAAAATAATGACAGGAATCGTAGCTGGAACTTTCCCCCAGTTACCGCTTCCCTCCAATCCCGACCACCCTCCATAAATAACTGCTAGCACCTCAATTGCCAGAAGCAGACCTGGGTATCGATTTCAATGCATTGTTAGCGTTCAAGTGGCGCCAATCATACGACAAAAGTACCCTTATACTTTGAACTGACAAGAATTCCTGAGAACATGTCCGACTTGGTTATATCATGTAGAATTCGAGAGGATTACACTCAGATACATCAATATGTGAACTTTGGCAGTGATCAGCAAAACATTGTGAGAAAGACAACTTGGACCAACTAACTACCTATCATGGAAGTTGTGAGCCATTGGTTGACTTGATCTGTGACACGAGTCCCGCCAATGGAGATGAGCATGGTGAAGATTACAGTGAAGAAGAAGCTTGAAAACGAGGCCGGAAAATTGATCAAATGGAAAAGGATCTCTCCAGACTTGGAACTATAGGCAATAATGGAAGTGTAGCCCAAGAAAACATAGGTCACGGTGGCTAGAGTTCCACCCCAGTCTCCTAGCGTCTCTTGGGCCATTGTCCTAATAGAAATGACCTCTAACTCTTTCTCTTCCTCTTTCTTCCTCTTCTTTCTCCGCAGCGCCACATTGACTTCGACAAGCACAAGCGCCTCAATTAAGAGAAATGCCCAACATATTATTATTGAAATTGAACTCGGAACTAGTCCCTGCAGCATATTATAATTGTTTCAAAAAATGGCCAAGAAAGAAAGCTACTTTTCAAGTGTTTCTCTTTCATTCCACTCTTAAAGTCTTAATATATCTTCTCCAAAAACGAAAGATCAAAACAGTAAAAGAGAGATTTTGAGAGTACTGCGGGGGAAGCCTTCTGTGGCAGAGCAAGTATCCCTGACCCAATACTGGTGCCAATAATGAGAGCAACAGCGCCGGCAATACTTCCCTTCCTAGCTATACCGGTAGGTTCTTCTCTCAATTGTGCGAAACATTTCTTCGTCCTTTTAGCGTAACTTTTCCTACTAAAATGCGAATTCTGCTCTTGCTGCTGGTAGAAGAAACAAGTGTAATAGCTGCTGATGGCAGAAACAAGTGGAAGCAGTCTTATAACACTGAGATGAAGCGAAGGGAATTGATGATAGAAATATGAGAAGGAAGTTTCATGTATCATACATCCTGGATTCGAAGCAAATTCTTCTGTTCCTCAGATGACTTCTCGCCCATGGCCATGACAGACTTATTTTCGCATTTCTGTGGATTTTGGGATGTAGAGGGTAAGATGGAGGCATGCGCTGCGACTCCATGAAGGAGATAGAAAGAAAAAGAGATATGAGTGGAGAGGAATCGAGTTAAATGCAGGTGCCCCAAGTATGTTGGAAGTGTTTTGTATCATAAAAATAGCGTACACCTAGCAGTGTCTGATTGGCTGTGTGGTGAAATTCATACAGAATAGTGGAGTAAGATGTTATCTTTTAAATTCAAACCCAAATAAAACTTAAATAAATTTAAAAACATAATAATATTTTATTAAACTTGTATAAAAATTATAAAATAGTTACAACAATATCATTTTTTACCTACTAATTACTCCAAGGAAGACATCCTAAGAGCACTACCATCCGCTTCCTTACAAGTGGTTCTTAGATTTTAGGATTTGTACAGTAGCTCCTCAAATTTGAGTAGTAACTACTAATTGTACAAATCCTAAACCATTCTTTTGATCTTTTTCATTCCAAATTTAATAATACATTTAGATATATTTATTATTCCCACTCCTTTTTCAAAATTAGGAACATTATCATAAAAATCAAATTTTCTTATTTTTGTTTATGTGAGGCTAATTATATTTTTATATCTTTCAATAATATTAAATAAAATCATTTTTTTCTAAACATTTAACTAATTTTTATTAACAAACACGCATTTTCACAATACTCAATTCCCTACTAATTTTTAGAATTTAGCTGTTGGAAAAAACGAATTTTGACAAAAAAATTATATTATTCTTAAAAACATAATAATTTTGAAAATATTATCATATCCGCAAAAGAATAATTTAAATTTTTGTTTAAAATATTCGCTAGAGAGTAATTGTTCAAAAAGAAGGAAAAGATAAAAGAGTAAGTAGTTAATATTATAAAAGGAAGTGAGAAAAAAATAATAAAAAAATATTATTTTAATATAATACAGAAAAAATAGAGAGAGGATGTATGAAGTTTTGAAAAGATGAATAAAATTTAAGAAAATATGACTTTTAGCTCAAATTTAAGAAAAAAAAAATTTCATCCCGATGTAGATGCTCCAAGTACCAAGTGGATTTTCTTCATAAAACTTGGCCCAACCCCAAGCCCAATCCCTAGCACATCCAGTTGAGAGCTGGACGCTCAACTTACTGTAAGCATTATTTGGTCTCATGAGCTGCCTAGTGGGCCACTACCGTTGTAGATTACGCTACCTCTAAAATGGGGAAATAGAGTATAAGCCTGAAGGCCCTGAACAACCGAAGGCAAATGCTCGAACAAGACCTGGGCCACAACATTTATACGCTGATCTCAGAAATAGGGATCACAATCTCTACGCTCTGTGCGACTTCAAATTCATGTTGAGCACATAAGCAGTGGATTCCTGAAAATTTATGTAGCAATAGATTATATAAAAGTGTTGCAGATATAAAAAGGTTATATAAAAGTAAATTTATAAACTGACATTATTTCATATAATTCGTTAGGTCTATTTTATAATAAAAGTAACTTTATAATATGACGTATTACATCAAATTATATTAATTTATAGATTTATTTTTATAAAATATTTCTTTTTCTTTACATAAGTATTATTTCCAAATTGGAAACTACAAGTTTTGGGATGAGATACAGCCTTTGCTATGCTTTATTTATGTTTTTTGTTTGGTCCATTCGAGTAGAAGAGGTAGTTCATCCTTTGACGAGCCACTTTTTGCTTTAACATGGATTTGACTCTCGGTTACCTTCTTTCTACTAGAGAGTCTTAAATAGGATAGAAGAAGAGAATCTAGGGGGTTCAAAACTTCAAAGGCTAGAATTTGACCCATGATTACAGGTTACCATATAAAATCTTTGACAGAAAAAACACGAGGTAAAAGCTAGCAAGAAACGCAAAAAGAAGACAAAAAAAAGAATAAGAACAATGAAAAATAAAAGTGGTGTCGGAAATCAATATAAATAGGTAGAGGGAGGACGGTTAATAGGGGCATGGGTTGGAGTTAAATGTGAAAAGGACGAGGAGGTTATGGAGGTGAGGAGAGGGAACAAAGATATGATCAGATCAGGGAGGAGGGGATGGTGACAAACCATGAGGAGATGAGACCGACAGAGACAAGTTGGCTGGTGAGTGAGAGAGAAAGAGTCGTTGGAAAGAAGGCACGAGGGAGTCCTGTTTAATGGTTAAAACACTTGAAGGACTTGTTGTTTTGGTCTCCTTTGGAATGAATAACTACAAGCCATTTATATCCATTCAGACTCTCTGCACACACCATTCCATTCCCCTGCTCACAAGCTGCCAAAACACATCAACGCCCCCACACGTGCGTCTATTCTGCTTCTGTTTCAATGTTTATTATCTTGGTAAATGTCTTTTTTTTTTTTTTTAATTGAGATTTTGTTATTTCCTGACAAATTTGAAATGGTTATTCATTTAAGTGATTAACATATAAAATTAATTAAAAAGCTATAATTGAGAATGACAAAATATATGAGGAGAGAGCATTGTTTTTCATACAAAATACCCTTCGAATTAAATTATTTACTATACTTTTCATTCTAAATTCTGAAAATTTAAGATAAAAATAATATTTCTTACTACGACATGATGAAACATGTGTTATTTAAATTCTGAAAATAAAAATTCAAAATTATTATTTTCTCCCCGATACCATTATCTGGAGGCCAATTATTGATACATTAGATGTTTTCAAATCAATCTCCATTATATGGTGACGTGATATGCAGAAATCTATAGAAAATTGAATAGATGTATAGAGAGAGAGAGAGAGAATCATAGATGGATGGAGACGACTGATATAAAACAGAGACAATAATGCTGTCGGTTTATTTTAATTTAGAGAAATGATACTTGTAATCGTGAGTGTGCAAGAGCATTGCAGTCGCTTTGAAAAAAGTGAATAAATATGAAATCCACATGAAAATAAATTAATTTTTTAACAGTAAATTTCATTCTTTTTCAAAACGACTATACAATATTTGTACATTCCACGACTGTATATAACATTACTGTTTAATTTAATACATCCTTAGCCGTTAAAATTGAGGAAATCAAAATCGTATTTTGACAGAGACAAGAAATTCCATCCACCAACTACTGCTGCCACTGAGGATAATAACATTGTAACTATTTTTTCTGTTTACTTTTAAGCCCCAAAAATTATGATGGTTTTGATTTGCGTCACCAAAGAGATGACTAATCCTTTGCGTCAATTTGGATCTTTATATCTCTAATAACAAACATTAATCGAGCCGAAAAAGTTTGAGTTCCATTCACTACCCTTTCTTTGTATCAATTCAATCCCAACTTTCTCTTTCTTTTTTTCTATAACTAATCGAGTATTTCCACTATAACGACACCACGCGAGCCTTTAGTGCATTCTTTCTTTCTTTCTAATTAGTTTTTATTTTACTAATTTTTATTAATCCTATAGATTACTTACTATTCCTATTATTATTATTATTATTATTATGGACGTAGTAAATTCTTATTTATAAAATTTAATTTTTTTTTTCAAATCAAATCATGGTATATTATTCATAGAGTAATAATAATAATAAAAGAAGTAATAATAGAGAGTAATATATTATTCATGATATATAAAGGCTCTCATGTATCATTCAATTTGACCGCTTGACAATTTTTTTTTTAACTTAATGATTAAGGAAGTGATTTTTAAGTATATTGAAGTATTTTTTATTTTTTTAAAATATTTAAATATATTAGAAAAATGTAAACTGAAAAATGAAAAAAAAAAACCAAAAAGTAACATATAAATAGAATTTTTGTAAATTTTAACTACTACTATATTTATATTTGTGTGTGAAAATCAAGTCACGTGACGTGCTTATGACAAGAAAGTGAAACTTATTATAAATTTAAGGTGTGAATTTAAAATCTTTGTAGTTCCTGAATTATAATATTTAGCAAAGGATAGAGAAGTTAAAAAGTCATTTTTTAAGAAGAAAATTATTCTCATCAATCACTATTTATCACTACACACCCACATCTTATGAAAAACACATCATCTTATAAAAAACATCCTCATATTTTATGAAAAAATTATTAAGTGTAGGGTGTATATATGAACAGTAATTTATGCATAATATTCCTCTTCTAAAAATCATGTGGAGTTCATTCCTGTTATTATTATTATTATTTAAGCAAGTTAACTTCATTAAACTGTCAAGAGGGGGGCCCTCTATATCCCATTTACTATTTGCTGATGATCTATTTCTGTTTGGTACGGCCAATACTCATACAGCCAAAGCCTTTGCTGATTGTATTGCCATTTATAATTCCTGGTCAGGGCAAAATATCAATCATAGGAAATCCTCTCTTTATTTTAGTGCTAACATCTGTCCAGCCTCCATCAATGCTGTTAAAAATTTCTTCAATTTCAGAATTTCACCTCCAAATTCTAAATATCTGGGTATGCCCTCAATAATGGTTCTAAAAAAAAGAAATTCATTTATGATCTCATTGACAAAATTAAAACCAAACTTCAAGGTTGGAAGACAAAAATTCTCTCTCAAGCTTCAAAGACTGTTCTCATTAGATCAGTGGCGAGCTCCCTACCTTCTTATGTTATGTCCACTTTTCTCTTTCCCAAGAAAATGGCAAAAAAAAATCGACACTCTGCTGAGGAGGTTTTGGTGGGGTTATGATGATAACCAAAAATAGAAGTTTATCCCAAAATCTTGGAATTCAATCTGCCTACCCAAATCTATGGGTGGACTGGGCTTAAAAAAACTGTCATTTTCAACTCTGCCCTCATCTCCAAACTTGCATGGACTTTCATCAATGGATCTACCAGCCTGTGGAAATAAGTTCTCTAAAAAAAATACTTAAGAACAAACTCTTTCTTAGAGGTAGCCCCAAAGTCTTCAGGTTCCAGGTTCTGGAAAAGTCTTTTAAAGCAAAGGGATTTCTTAAAGTCCAGCTTTTGTTATCAGATCAACAATGGAACCACAGTAAGAGTTTGGAGTGATCACTGGATTCCCACTCTTCCAACCAATACTCCTCAACCATATCCCACAAATCCTCTTGTTGATCATTCCATGACTGTTTCGGAGCTCATCTTAGAACAGCCAAGGCGTTGGAATACTCTTCTCTTGAATACCCTATTCTCAGAAAATACTACCAGAGAAATTCAAAAAATTCCTTTATCCAACCATAATTTTCAACACATTTCTGACAAGATCAATTGGGTCCATCATACTTCTGGGAAATTTTCTGTCAAGTCAGCCTATGCAGCCTTGGTCCATCAGAATGATGTTTCTTCTTCCAGAGATCTGTCCATCAACTGGAAATGCCTCTGGAAGATGAGAATTCAGGATAGACTCAAATTATTATTTTGAAAAATTAGTCATAATATTCTCCCAACAAAAGTCAAGGTCAATAATGTTATTCCTCTTGATGAAGATCAAATCTTTTGCCCCCTTTGCAAAACTGAACCTGAAGATCTCCCTCATCTCTTCCTCAATTGCAGTTTTTCCAGAGTAATGTGGAGACATTCCAAGTGGCCGATTGATACCTCCATCTTTACAAGGCAACCCATTTCCAACTGGATCAGTAACATCATTAATCCTTATACCAGTCTAAAAATCTCTGAAGAAGAGAAACATGACTTCTAGATTTTCGCAACCATGGCAATGGATCATATTTGGTTTATACACAATAAGCTTGAACATGATTTTGTATTACCCTCAATTTCTGTGTATGTTGAAACTGTTCTTAAGTCATTTAAACAGCACTCAAGAGCATAGGCAGAGCGAGAAAACCAGATTGAGGAATATGAAGAAAGACAACTTTATGGATTTCACCTACTCACTTTCGATGTTGCCACAAGGAAAGAAGGATCTATCATTGCAGCTCTTTGTTGGGCGGATAATGGGGAGTTAATATTTGCAAAAACTGACCTCATAAGCAAGGTAATCTCAAATGTTGGAGAAGCATCTGCAACTTTAATGGCGGTTAAAGAAGTAGAAAAACTGAAGCTTGAAAAAATAATCTTAGAAGGCGACTCAAAAGTCACTATCCAAGCAATCTCCAATGCCTCGGCTATCAGGAATGGATTATGAGTCCAATAATCAATGACATCAGGCACAATCTCGAGTCATTCAAGGAATGAAAGGTAAGGAAAATTCATCGATTCCAAAATCAATGCGCGCATAACTTAGCGCATTGGGCAGCGGCAACGCAAGCCTTTGGAAATATTCCTCTAATCCAAATTCTGCTATCTCTTCTCAATTTCCATAATGGGAAGGATCCTCCTAACAATGCTGTAATTTGTTAATACTTCAGAACTTTGTATGACATTTCTATTTTATGCTATCTTGCTTTAAAAAAAAAAAAAGAAGATGATATATGAGGAGGGAGTGAAGTTCCCTAACAATCGCCTCAAAAAACAATGCAAAGTGGTGAATAGGTTTATTTGGAATCAATTTCTTGGTTCCTATCTCTGTCCTACGATAGGATGCCGTCTTATAAAAAGACAAAAATAAAATGTTCACAAAAGAGCAAACAATGGAATCACCGTTGGTGACTATGGAACCTTCGCTGGAAGCAGTAAAGGTGGCGGGGTGTACTGTCACATATTGTTTAGAGATTATTTTTAGAGAGATCCATGATCCCTCTTACAATATCACTGGTTAGGAAAAACGGTAACATAAGGTAGCAGTCGGAATCTAAGCCAAGTTGACGGCAATGGGCCAACACAGGCGGTGGTGGCGCATGCAGGACACGTGCCACTTAAGGAGGTGAACAGACGAGTAGATCTGAAGGACCTGAGGCCTCTAAAGTCGGTGGGGCCTCGTGTGCGTCGAACTCGCCGAGCATAAACATATTTTTCTTCTGCAAACATGAAGATCGGCAACTAAAAAGGTTGAATTGGCGTCGTGTATTGGTCGGAGGTCATCAGAAAGCAATAGATCAGGAGGATCGACGCTACAGAGAGAAAACTAAGGAAGCTAGGGGAGGAGGTGGTCTCCGCCCAGTGAAAATGAGAGGAAACTGGGTCTCTGAATTTATGAGAGAGAGAGAGAAACCAAGCATCAGGAGAGATACGCTAATCCAAAAGGTGTTCACTCCGGTTGTTAATTACCATTTAAGACGAGTTTCATTCAGTAGATAAATAGTCAATACCCCTCATAACTCAGAACTGGTAACAAGTACTCCTAACTATTGCCATTCACTCCTATAAAACCTACGCGAAAGTCGTCATAAATGAACTCGACCTTTCATATTACAATTAGGCCTGATTTAGATGGGATAAAATGATTTATAAGTTATAGTAAAATATTTTATAAATAATAGTAAAATAGTTTAAGATAAGATGTGTTATGAAATTTTAGAAATAATAAGAAAAAAATTTAAATAAAAATATTATAAAGTTAAAATATTATTATAATATAATTTTTTAATATAATTTTTATTTTTGTATTTGAAAAAATTATTATTTTTTATTTTATTTGAAAGTTTGGAAAAGATGTAATGATTAAATGAAAAAGTTAAAGATCTAAAATTAAATATTTTTATTTGTAATATTTGAATATTGAGATGATATGAGATGCGAGATATTTACTATTCAAATCAAGCCTTAATTAAACTTGGAATTCTGTATATTTTAGTAACTTATTTTGTCGGTTAAAACTTAATTTATCCTCCAGCGGTATATTCACGGAAATATTATAAAAATAAATTCACAAATCATTAAAAATTAATTTAAACGTACGTGCAACATGATAAATCAAACAAGAAAAAAAAACCTGAATTTACATGATGGAATGACCATATATATGATTTATGGATAACAACACAAAATTGGGATTAAAAGAATTCAAATCTAATCCTCTTTTATTTCAAAACCTATTTCATTCGTTTTTCAATCGGTTAAGAGTTTGCAAATTCTTTTTGAGAAAACTATTTTATTTTATTTTTAATTACAAAATCTAAAAATTTGTAAAAATCTGGAGGCAAAGAGATAGAAGAAGCATGTCTTCCACTATTTCTCTTTAGATTTTCACATAGAGGAACTATTATAATGGTTTTACAGCTTTACGGGATTGCTATAAAGTTTGATGCCACCATTAATCTCATGTCTCATGGTATGTTATACGCTTTTTTTTTAATTTTTACTTAACTTTTAATTAAATTAATAAAAAAATGTCAGGATTTTTTATTAATTCGTCCCTGTACGTAAGGTATAAAACATAAATGGAGGAAGGGACAATTACCACCATGACCAGACATAAAGCAATAACGAGACTTAAAGCGGGAGGAGAATACATAAAATACGGGAGATAAGACATAAATTACGTTTTGTTTAGATACAAAAATGATTTCATTTCATTTTATTTTATTATTATAATTTTTTTAAATTTTTATACAAAATATAATAAACAATTTAATTTTTTCAAATATCAAAACAATAATAATATTAAAAAATAATATTCTAATAATATTTTATTTAATTTTCAACTTTCATTTAAAATCATTTAATATCATCTCATCTCACCGTCTAAACATAACCTATAAGAGAGGGAGACGAAAATAGAGAATGGGGTTTCTGGTTTTGGTTTTCTTGAAGAGAGAACGAAAACTAGGGAGCAGAAAGGACAACTCAAAGATAAGAGAAAACTTTGCAAGCACTTCTAGAGAACTTTGTGATGATTGAGAGTTTGTATAAACTCTATTTATAACGGATTTAAATCTAATATTCATGAACATAGGTCTCAGTATCGAACCATATAAATATTGTCCTTATTTACTTTCAGTTATTTATGATTAAGCAATCCATAAATAAGAGTCTCAAGCACATCATCACTGCGAACCATCACATGAGATGAGAGATTCACTTGATCATATTGTAGGCATCCGACTGTGATCGAAAAATACATCAATAAAAATAAACTTATAAATTGATATACTTTATAGGCATCTGCCTATAGTTTCTTCTGAAAAGTTCATTGAATGTTTCCTGTCTCTTTTTGGTATCTAAGTGATGGTGAACATCCTTAGGATAGCCTACCTCTTGTTTTGTAACTTATATAAATGATATGAAATTTGTTCCTTGACCTCTTCCATCATATGGATTGTAAAAGTTGTTTTCTGTATAATGTCGTCCCTTCCTTCTATATTTAATTTTCTTGTATAGACTTTATTATTATGATAAATTATCTCAAGATATGGTTTTCATAATTTTCAAGTAATACATAATTTTATAATAAGTCTACAACTACAACAAAAAATAATGAAACTATGATTGGAATGGATGTTTACGCCTTTTATCGGGTTGGGCCTAACTTACCCAGTGGCCCAGCAACCAAAGTGCAATCAACCCACTAGTCAAAGAGATAAGAAAGAGGCCTAAGGCCTATGCTAGAAATAAGTAGAAGTGGAGTGATGGGACGCTAACATTTTTGACACTGCCTTATGCACTTATGTAATGATAGGGCCACACTGCCCTTAAGGATTGAAACGAAACGCAATATGAATCACGATGAGGCACCTTGTCCTTGACAGTGCGTACGACACTACCCCTGTCCCTAACAGAACGCATGGAAAGTGGTTGCACTTACCAACCTACCACAAGGATATGACCTGAGAAGGCCAAAGCACATCAAAGGCGACGGCTTGGGGTCCCATTCGAAAGGCAGACACATCTGGCGCGGAGTTCATAGGACCACCTCAGTAGGTAGTATAAAAACCGAGCACTAAGTTAGAATTACTCTCTACATTGTACTATATACTAAAATTCTCTGTAAGGAGGAAAAGACTGACTTTGGCATCATAAGTGTTTCATCAACCCCAAGCCTATACTTTCCTTGTGTTGCAGGTGATCAAGCCCTGTGATCGATGTGCGAAACACGTCATCAACAATAATAATTAAAAAGTTCATGAATATCAATTATCTAATTTAACTGACCTAGTTGGTGCAACCCATGAGTTGGTATAAAACAAGATGATACTGATTATGATATTGGTGCACAGAATATAAAACAACCCTTTAACATCATATAAAGGTTTAGTGTTTTTTGCCAAAAAAAAAAATGTTTAGTTTTAAGTACAAAATCTTGATTTTTATTTTATGGAATGTTATAATTGCTTTAATTGACTTTTTGTTATGGTCAAAAGAAAAAGAGGGTAATGAATAAGATACAAATTACCAATAATAGGGTAAAAACTCAACATAATTTGTTCGAAGTCAAAATCTCGACTTCAGGTGTCACTAAGGGTGTAACCGGTCAGGTTCGGTCCTGTTTTGGATAAAATCTAGGACCGAACCGGTATGTACCGGTTTTTTATTTTTCAAAATCGATTACGCTCCGGTTACCCTCCTAAATCGGTACATCTGGTTTTATCGATTTTCGGTCTGGTCCGGTCCAGTTTTTCAGTTTTTTTAAAATGTAAAAAATATATAATAAAGTGTTACTTTTTATGATAAAATGTTATTAATAATTTTTTATATATATTATGTTTAAAGCATATGATCAATTAAATTTTCATCTTTAAGATTAAACTTTTATTTTATAAATTATAATAACATTATCTTATATATAATTATATTAATAACATATGATCAAACAAATTACAAATGTTCATATTTAAGATTAACATTTTATGTAATAATTTATAAATTATAATATGAAATTATTTCATATATGATATATAATTATATATTATATATAAAAATTTAATATATAATTATATATTATATATATAACTTATATATAAATATTTTGTATAATATATAAAATTAATTTATATATATATTTTTTCTAACTGATCCGGTTCGGTCCAGTCCGGTTTCGGAAACTACGGAACCGAAATCGGACCGATTCCAACCAATTTTTATAATATAGGAACCGGTTCCAGACCAGACTAGTTTAAACTAACCAACCGGTCCGGTCCAATTCGATTCGGTCTGATTTTTCAATTTAAATTTACATCCCTAGGTGTCACCAATCGTTTTTGTCCCGTTGGTTGCTGTAATTCCGGAGCTACAATAAAGAAATTCAAAACTCTCTGAGTCTTATCCACTATATAGGTTATAGGTCTACCAAATTGTAGTTAAAAAATCTCAGCACAACTGATATTATCGAAATATGAAGCATCTAGATTGCCCAAATCGAAGGATCCACAATTCCTCTTGAATTCTTCAATCTGGCCATTTTTGTTTACCTACGCAATATTAAAATTTGGAAAATACCAAAGAAATTTCAAAAAAAAAAATGTTTTAAAAATTAAAATATTTGAAATTGTCATTATTAATTCATCGGAGAAACTTACATCTATAATTGGATACATTCTGAAATGTCTCCATATCAAACATGATATCATAAACCAAAATAATGCATTTAAAGCTTCATCAGTAGAATATTTCCTTTTGTGATTAGTCTGATCTTCACTATTACTGATACTCTCAACAGATAAACGTTTAAGAGACAATACTCTCTACCTAAATAGAGACTCAACCTCTATAGACAAATGTTTGAGAGACAAACTTTTTTCTTTAATTAAGAATAATGAAACAAAAAAAGAAAGTAATACGATAGATGTAAAAAATGACAGATTATAGTTTGAACCAACGCTGTTAGATTTTGGAATATGTGACGGCCTGTAAAGGCAATACATTTATCTCTTTTCAGTCACAAATGTTAGATTTGAAAGGTCTGGTGGTGGCAAGTCCAGTGATCTGTCACATGTATTGAGAAGAGCTGCCGGAAGGGGTGGCGCGTGAGAACCAAGCACAATGATTTTTTTAAAATCACTACTTTCCTCCGAATGATTTCTGACTTGAGAATCTGCTTGTGCCATGCATGTTTATCGAGAGTTTTCGAAAAGCTGTAGATGTCTTTTTTGACCTTGAATAAAGTAAAATAAAACTAAACAAAATAAATATTGAGAGACAATATGGGTGAATAGAGGAAAGAGAAAAGGAAATGGCAAAAATCAGAGCTGAAAAGAGTGAGAGGGGGAAGGAGGCGCCTAGCTTTCATAATTTAAGTTGATTATAAAACTATATACTAAATTTTAAAACATATATTTTAAAAAAGGATATGATTTATACAGTATGCATGTCTCACACATTCATTTTAAAAAGTAGATATATTTAAAATACACATAAAACATTCATTTTTAATAATAAATTCCAATTTTTTTAAACGAAAATTTGCACAAAAAACTAGTACATCAGGAAAAAATAATGCTACTTAGCCAGATGAGATTTATCACTTAGATGAACTTTTTGATGCAGGAGTACCATGTGATCGTACGTGATTTATTAAAATTAAAATACAACTATAAAAGAGTAGAGTAAAACTAAAATTACAATTTTTCTTTTTTGTATTTCCACAATTCTTTGGATTTTATTTTATTTTTGTTATGTTTTTAATAAATTATATAATACTAAGGTTTGGTTTAGATATTGAAAGCCTATTGTCTCATCTCATCACATTTCAACTTTTCAATTTTAATTTTTTAATTTTTTTCATTTAATAATTACCTAATCATTATAACTTTTTCAAATTTTTAAATAAAACACAAAATTAATTAAGTCTTTTTAAATCTCAAAACAAAAATAATATTATAACACTATTGTAATTTTATAATAATTTTTTTTTCTCTCATTTATCAAAACTCTATAAAATATTTAACTCAAACTATTTCCAACTCATCTCATCTCAATTCAAATATCTTACAACTATTCACAAATCATTTTAACACATCTCAATTCACTATCTAAACTAGTCTAAACTGTAGAACTACGTAAGAGCAACTTCAATAGATTAGCCAAGATAAAAAAAATGCATGTTGGGAGCTACCGGGACAAAATACGGTCCGCATTGGATTATGCATAGTATTTAAACAGTTGATTTTTGCTATAATATATTCAAAACAAAAGTCATATTTGATATACATTATAGATGAACCAAATGCTTTTTTTATTGTTACTTTTGGAACATTCTCTCTTCTCTCTACATTTCCTATCACAAACAAGTTTAATTTGATTTGTAATTAAGACATTTATATTGAATTTTAAATGAGTTTATTTAGACGTTTGTGATTGTTAACATTAAAACTAACTAATAATTCAATTAGAATATGATTAATAATTAACATATATTTGGTAGATTGATAAAATATGATAAAAATAAATTAATAAATAAAATAAAAAATAATTATTTTGTTATTATATAATAAATAATTGGATAATTTAATATAAGATTAGATGTGAATAGAATAGTGAAAGACAAATTTATGTCATATTAAAATTTGAATTTGATTTTAGCTATTCAAACGGCTCCAAAGAATACTATTTGACGGTAAGTTTCAAAAGTCGATTAAGAAAATTGCTATAGATATGAAGAGATTATATAAAAATAAATTTATAAATTGATATAATTTTATATGATGTATTAGATATATTTTACAATAAAAATTTTATTTTTGTATAATTTTTTTAGGACTAAAATATTTCTGGTCGACCAATACTCTTCCTGAAACTATAACTACAGATATATAGGCCAGACACGGATGAAGAGAACACCTAAAGTTTGAAAAACATATGAAATAGCCCCGACCGGCAAAACCTACTGTACCAGGTCGCGACCTAACATTGACCCACTGTACCCGTCAGCACGTATAGCCTAATGGACCCCCACCACCTATACACGGCATAAACAAAGGGCAATTTCGTCGTAAAACGTAGACGATTAGTGGGTCTCCATTTCATTGCCGACGGGGTGGCTTTGGCCCCACACGTTACGACAAATGCGCGCGGGAGAAGAAAATTTACCGCAGTTTCACCGTCGATCACGGACACTCTGGGATGAAGTCCAAATCCTAGCCGTTAGATCCTCCAGAGAACGGGGCTGACCGAGCGCAACCGTCGGTGACCAATATATTTACAGGAACAAACTGTAAACCAGGGTTAGGAGACAGCCGTACATGACCATCCTGTGCAGTTAAGGTGGCAACATATATAGGAGAGAAGAAACAGTAAAACAGTCAAAGAGAGAAACAGAGAAAAGTGTTATCTATATATAATGGTTTCTTTAAGAGCTGTGTATATAAAACAGACATGCTGTGCAACAGTTGCGTTCTTGCCTCGTCCTCTGGTTTCTTTGGCTTTTTTCGTTTTTCTTTTTGGTGCTGGTTGGTTGGTTGGTTGGTTGGTCCTTTGATCTTTTCCCATGTATGTTTGTAGAGCGCTCTAGCTTGATTTGGCTTGCTTTGCTGAAAGAAACAAACCAGAGAAGAGAAAGAACGTGTGGGAGATTGACCAAAAGGGTTGTGAGGTTTCTTTCTCTGCCCCCTTTTTTTGGTGGAGAATGAAATGATTAGTTTGGAGCCGAAATAAGAGTGTGTAAAAGCGAGCGAGTGTGTTTGGGGGGAGGAAACGCAAAGAAAGAGCGGGCTTTGGAGGTGCTTGTTTGGGTGCGTTCTCCTGAAGGTGATGCGTGTTGGGCCAGTTTAGTTGAGCATCCTTTTCAATATAAAGTGTTGTGTTACGGAATGTTCTAATTGGGGAGGGGGATACATTTAAGGCTGAGATTTTGAGACCTAACTTCCTGAAACTGATTTTTATTTTTTGTTATTTTTTATGAAAAAAGCAAAAAATACAGGAATTTCATGGGCGTGAGTTTCAAGGTCCAAAGTCTTGGTTCCGAATTTGAGCAAGGTAGAAATTTAAGTTGCTCCCATTCAGCTTGAGTGACAAACGCATAACGATTGGTTCCACAAGCTCTGTCAAAGGTGAACAGGCGGGCATGCAAGGAATCTAGTAGTTAAACCGAAGGCTAATTAGGTTCATCGAAGAGCAGAATACGAAGTGCTTTTTCTATCTGTAATTTCCTCGGAATCTTTGAGAAAATGGGTTCTAATCCAACGGAAATGCAGGAGCCGAGCATCGACACCGACAAGCTCAGCTACGAAATCTTCTCCATCCTGGAGAGCAAGTTCCTCTTCGGCTACGACGACCAGAAGCTATGGATCCCCAAGCCGATCACTCCTCCGGACACCGAAGCTCAGCCTCAAGCCCATGCCCAAGTCCAACCCATCACCATCGATAGTAGCGTCTCGGCGATCAAGAACCAGAGAGGGAAAATCTGCATTCTCAGCATCGACGGCGCTGGCATGCGGGGCATTCTCTCGGGCAAAGCTTTGGCCTATTTGGAACACGCGCTCAAAGTGAAATCTGGTAATCCAGACGCCAGAATCGCCGATTATTTCGACGTCGCGGCCGGTTCTGGGATCGGAGGCATTTTCACAGCGATGCTGTTCGCCACGAAGGACCAGAACCGTCCAATTTTCAAGGCCGAGGAAACTTGGAAGTTTCTGGCTGAACAGGGAAAGAGATTTTACCGTTCCTCCTCTGGTTCGGGTTCTAACGGCAGTGGTTTCTTCCGGCGGCTAGTTAGAGGTGGCTCTTCTAGCTCTGCCGGCGTGTCCACGGCCGGTTTGGAGAAAGCGATGAAAGCGGCTTTTATTGAGAACAACCGGAACTTGACGCTGAAAGACACGTTAAAACCAGTGTTGATCCCTTGCTATGACCTGTCCAGCACGGCGCCGTTTCTTTTCTCCCGTGCGGACGCGCTGGAGACCGACAGCTTCGACTTCAGGCTATGGGAGGTCTGCCGAGCCACTTCGGCGGAACCGAGCCTATTCGAACCGGTCCAAATGCGGTCCATCGACGGCCAAACCAGGTGCGTGGCAGTCGACGGCGGTTTAGCAATGAGCAACCCAACCGCCGCTGCAATCACGCACGTGCTACATAACAAGCAAGAGTTCCCATTCGTGCGAGGGGTGGAGGACCTGCTGGTGCTATCTATAGGAACGGGTCAGTTGGTGGAGGTGAACTATGACCGGGATCAGATCAAGAACTGGAAGGCCAAGGAGTGGGCTCGACCCATGGCTCGGATTTCAGGAGACGGCTCGGCGGAGTTGGTGGACCAGTCCGTAGCCATGGCCTTCGGCCAGGGTAGGAGCAGTAATTACGTGCGCATTCAGGTAAGGCCGCTCGCTTGCTACATTCTAACGTGCGCGTACCGCATTTAATTAAAAGTACAGTATTACATTACACACACTACATAAATATTTGTCGCCTCGTTTATTAAGTTCTAGAATTTTGGTTGGATTCTTTGGCCGGTTTTGGCGCAAAGAGACACTGTTGGCCAGCCTGGTAGCCTGGTAGTGCACAAGAACTTTGTCATTTCTTGCTGATACACTATACACACATATCCATAGCTCTCCGTGCATGTAAAGATACAAAATTTATATGGGTGGAATGGCTAACATGCGCCGGAGTTTTGGGTTGATGCAATTAATGTCGGTCTTTTGTAACGTATTGTTGTTGGTGGTTTCGTATGTTACTGGTTGGCCAATAGGAGCAATTTTGGGGGGGGGGGGGGGGGGGGGGGGGGGACCTGTGCCTCTGCGTGCGTGCGTGCGTGGGTTTTGTTCTTAGAGCCTTGGGGTTTGCACGTGATGGATGGAATTGGCACTGCTTTCTTTGCCAAACAAAGGGGTTTTGGTTGAATCGAGATCTTAGTTTGTTTAGCGGGTTTCGGTTAAGCCCATATATTTTCATCAGGTTTAAGTCCCTTCTTTAAATTTTGCTGTCTTGCGCTTTTTGGTGCCGGTTACTTTAAACCTTAAAACTAAAGTTGATTGATTGTCCGAGAAATTCTGCCTGTTTTGGCTTCTGATCACGCCTTATGTGCAGCAGTATTTGCAGCCATAAATTATTATTGTCCCTTAGAATTAAAAAATTAACAATATTCAATAGTTATTAAAGCTATTGAGTTTGCAAGTTTGTTCCCGAGTATCAAACTCTAAAGTTTCCCATCTGAATTTCAATTTTCATTTAATTATGTCCCCTATGGATAATCCAACTGCGGCCCAGGTTTAGAACTATTAATTTAATTCTATTTTTATCGTTACATAACTCTGTTAATCATATTACTTCTGCGTTTTTTGGGGGGTTAATAAAAAAGTACTCTTGCCAAATTAAACCAGTTGAAAATTGCTGTCTTCTTTATTTTGCTGATATTTTGACTTTTTTTGGGGTAATATAAGAAAGTACTCTTCTCGCTGAAAATAGCTGTCTTCTTCTTCATCTTGTTTTTGACAAGTGGATCATAATGGTCATAATATTTACCCTTGGGTGCAAACCAACCAAAAAAATATTTACCCTTTGTAAAGCCACTCTATATCTTAAAATCTTAATATTATTAAAAAGGCCAGCTATGGTATCTATCCCATTTTTGGTGACCATGTACCAGAGCTTGGTTTCTTATTTTGTTGTTTTCCTGCTATTCTAATGCACAGCAGCTCGATTCTACATGAGGAGCACAGTTGAGGGTTTTCCCCATATTTGGATAGCTCCTCTCAATTTACCAAATATGTCAGCTCCTTTTTCCTGCACTGGCATCCAATAACTCCATTAGACTTTCTCATTCCTGCTCTTAAATAGAAAAGAAGCAATTTTGAGATTTTTACCCTCTGGTTCATGCAATATAACTGTACGGATTTGCTTCAAGGGAAAAATGGAGCTCAATTAGGGCTTCTCACCTAATGTAGTTGTCAATTAATATCACTTGTTGAGTCCTATCACCTCCCTCCCCAATTGGTTCTTGCCTAAGTAATGGACGCCAATACTTAAGCTGGGCTCACTCTCACCATTGTGGTTTCTCACTTCCATGTTTTTGGGGTTTTTATATTTAACTGAAACACAAGTCTCACTAATGTATAATGGCATGACAGGCAAATGGTTCTAGCTTGGGGAGGTGTGGAGCCAATGTGGATACAGACCCAAGTCCCACTAATGTAAACATGCTCACTGGACTAGCAGAGGAGATGCTAAAACAGAAGAATGTTGAGTCAGTGCTCTTTGGAGGCAAGAGGATTGGAGAGCAACGCAACTTTGAGAAACTTGACTGGTTTGCTGGAGAACTGGTGTTGGAGCATCAGAGGAGGAGTTGCAGAATAGCTCCCACTGTAGCCTTCAAGCAAGCTGCACCAAAACCCACCTAGACTGCACTACCAGTCAATGCCACAACCTAAAAAGGTAAGCATTCCCTTTCTGCTACATTTTAATAAGTTCCAATTATTTAATATCAATTTCAAAGGGAGCAATACCAGTGGACCATATTAGAATTTTGAAATGATCTGTGGGGAAGGAGTCCGTCTTAATATAGTTAATATCACAGAAGGGCCACTGAACTGCCTTGTATGATTGGATTCAATTTTAGCTTTGACTTTGATGCTAATATGTTAAAAGACTATGGTCGTTGATGCCATAATTGAATGACAGTGTACCTTCTTATCATTATTACCTGTGCCTAATTTACCTCTTCAACATGGAGATGAACAATTGGATATACATCTACAAATTCTCATGAAGCCAAAAAAAATTTCGTAATACTGTTCAGCTTTTTTTGTAAGTTTGTGTAAATTTTAGTTTCCCTTGTTACCTTGTATACGTTTGCGTATTTGGACTGTGGTAGTCAGTTTCTACATCCTTGTGTGCTAATCATGAACATTTCCTTCTTTGTTTTTCTGGTTATACTTCGTTTTAGATGATGTGGGGTTCATAGACCCCGCTGTTGTCAGCCCACCGACACTATTATTTGAAATAGCCATGGGTGACATTTTAGTCATTTAGAATGAAACACCTGAAAAAGTTTTGTTGGGAGGTTACTTTTGTAATTTGGTAGATACCCAAATCATTGTGGGTGTCCAAAGTGAAGGCATTTCCGTGGTCCGGAAGAGAGTTTTTCCGGTTGATTATGTTTGGTTTGACCATTGGGACTAAAATTATTTCTTTGCTAGTCTGACTTTGGCCTACAAAATCACATCGACTCTTTCCGATTTTTAAATATATGTTATTAAGTATTTATTATTACCGTACTTTTTAAAATAAATTATTTATTAGACATTGTGTCTACTTTAATACGAAGTTAATGACACTTCAAAAAAGATTATTTTATTTTTTTATTTCAATAACAGTGCCATTTTAACTTCACTCATCATGCATTTCTTATCCGGTGTAATTTTCATGTGTTTCTGGTACCTTATGCACTTCATCGAAGACTGTCTGTCCCATTTAGGGCTTTTAAATGATCAACTGTGTCTCTGAGGTGCAGGTGGAAAAAATATATCTGAAATAAGAAGAATGAAGAGAAGGAAGAAGAAAGGTAATATAGTAGCAGCTTTTACTTTATGGAAGTGAAGTAGAAAGACAATGGGAGGCCAGTGAATCGAGTGAAAAGGACAAGTAATGTTAAAAGGGCGGAAGATCTCATGGGGATACTTTGCCTGCTAGAGGACAGGCATTGTGGTGTCCACTCCACCTTTCTACAATGGCAAGCAGCCGTGAAGAAAAAGCTAGTTAGTTCAAGCTTTTCAAGGTCAAACAAGTATCAGGTGTGAATCTTTTTCATTTCAAATTGAGATGGTAGGGTGGGAAAACTGTTCCATATTTCTTCCCATGCCTACTTTACTTTTCCCATTTTTTTTTTCCTTTTTCAAAAATTGCTTTTTTTTTTTTTGGTCATCCCGGTCTCAAGAAACTTGAGTGTGGGGGTGGTGGGCTGCCTTGTGATAAAAACCCAGAAACATGCCAAAATTATTCTTCGTCAGACTTTGGTCTTTTTATTTGTCGGTTTTTTCCTTCTTTACTTGAATATAGATTGTAGTGGTGGAGAAAGAGATTTGAGAATGGGATGCAGTCTTTTAGCAGCCGACCATTCATCCTGAGATTGGGATTGATGGATGTACCAATGTGGCGGATAGTAGTTGGACCCTTTCTACAAGATCACAAGTAGATTTTTATCTATAGGTTTTTGTGGGTCTACTTGAATTTTCTGTCTTCAAATTCTGATTATTATTGTTATCAACAACTTGTAAATTTCTGCGTGGTAAGAAGTGGTGGCAGTGGTTGATGTTTGGCTCAATTCTCTGTACCCTGTTTGTTGAGTTCGTCTATATAAAGCTTTCTTTCATTATTCTTATCATGATTAGCTTTGTTGGTTGCCCCTTGTTGACTATGAGCAAAGCTGAGTGGACACTTAAAAGACACATTGATGGGAGGATTTGCTTTGCTATTTTTTGGTTGGAAGAGCTCGTCTTCCTTCATGCAGTAGGGTCGGCCAGGTTGCTGCAAATACTTAGGTTAGGTATTTGGATAATCAAATAATTTAGTGATGACACTTTCTGCCTATCTCGGCTACTTTGTCTTGTTCTTCTTTCGCAGAAGATGCAGGTTAAAATTAATCAGTCTTCTACATCTGATTTGAAACATGGAAATGGGTTTCTTCCAGGTTAATGCTCTGCAAATAAAACTGATCATCATGATATGATGCAGTGTCTTCGAATGGCACGGATTCTCATTCCTTTAAAGTTTTATTTATTTATTTATTATTATTTTTTATCCGAAAGTTAAAAGAGAAATAAACACAAGAATTAAGTGTTATTTGTTGGGACATCAGCCCTAATAGTGAAGGGTATTTGAACCCCCAACCATAGACCCAATAGTGAGGGGGGTTTAGGAGCTTAGACCATTTATTAAAATCTCAATGGATCATATTTTCCTTTTATCTCTCTTTATTTTTATTTTTTAAGTAAATTTATCTAATACAGTAATAGCCACTAACTGCGACTCTTTTCTCTTTACCTTTCGCTATTCCCAGCGTGATTCCGTGTTGGGAAAACTAATGATTAGACTTCCTTGCTTTTTGTTGCAAGCTCTCGTGATTAATCATTTCGAGTTTTCAGTTTGATATTTTGGAATAAGTGATGATTTTATATTGTATTACAGTAGAGGTCTTAAATTTGAATATTAAATCTACTGTATTTAATTAAACATTCTACGTGTTGGGTCATATATTGAGGGAGAGTTTGACCTATACATAAAGAATAGTATTAAGATATGAAATAAATAATAAAATTTTATATTTTACTATCAGCTTAACCTTTTAAAATAAGTGGTGATTTTACAAACAATTATAAAATATCAATAAATTCTAAATGACATTTGTTTAGAATTTGCCAATTCAGAAAATAAAAAATAAAAAACTTTAAAATTCAAATAAGAGAGGTTGAGCCTCAATTAAAAGAATGTATTGGTTAAAAGAATGATGGTCTTGCTCTAAGCATGACATTGAGAGGTTAAAAGAATGTCTGAGAAATAGGTGACAACTATCTTTTCCTTGTGGCGTGTTTGGATCTCTTATTTTTTAGGAACAAAAAACAGAACAAGAGAATAAACAAACAAACAAAACAAACAAAAGATTAAAAGTAAAGTTTGTACGTTCTTTCCAGCAATACCAATGAAAAATAAATTAGCAAAAACATTTTCCTTGAGACATGGAGAGCCCTCACTACTTCCGCCACCGATAAAGATGCTATCAATATCATCATCTCCATCCAATCATCAATATCTGTATTATTCGTTGCTAATTACACTTGTAGTTGTTGGAAAATAAAACCAAAATAATTGTATCCATACACTACTCACCCTCTGATCAAATGAATGACTGGTTCGTGAAATCATGTCCTTTCATTTCCTTTTTAGTATTGATAATATCCAGGTCATTTGCATTAGGTCTCCATCTCCATATTCATGTATTGGTTATCTGGAATGAATTAAAATCCAATATCCTATAGTTAATTTGAAAATAAATATTATCTCAATCCATTAGGAAAAAAAAAAAAAAAAAACTTTCCGGTTGAGATTCTCCCTATTATGAGAGTGTTTTTCACTTGTAAGATGGATCGATGTAGCGTGAAAGAAGAAAAACAAGGAAAGAGTAACATGGACAAATGAATGCGTTTACTGTAATGGACATGCGAGGAATTATGTCCAATTCGGCATCATTATCGACAATGTACAGTAAATTAAAGGCACAAAGCTCGATTAGACCAAAAGGAAAAAAAAAGAAAAAAGAAAAAGAAATTACTCCGTCTTAGCAGGCTTTTTTATGCTTAATTTTCCAATCAAGACCCTACCAAAGTCTCAAACCAAACATTTTCTGTAGCAAATATCAAAGTGATTCCCTTTTGCACTTTGAGCAATCATATTAATATGTTTGTCAATACCTATTGTCCTATTGTTCAAGTCCTTTCCGTCCTATTTCCCCAAAAGTTTCTCACTTTCCTTTGCTTTAATCCTTTTCCCATAATCCTTTTCTAGACAATTTAGAGGGTCTGTTTTAGTGATGATGTTGATTAGTTATATTCTTTTCTGACTGGTAAATGATAGGTATCCTTATACCCAAGTTGTTTGTCGATATTTGAATCTACACTACTTAGTTAATTGAATAAGTGCATTCACGTGATTTCTTCGTCGTGTACTTAAAAAATAAAAGAGATTTCAAAAAATACACAAATAATTTCGGATTAAGGTTGTGTTTGGGTAGTGAGGTATTTTGTAAATAATAGTAAAAAAGTAATGAATGAATATTGAATAGTAGTGAATAGTAATAAAAAGAATGTAAAAAATAATAATAAAATAATAAATAGTAATGAAATATACTTGAAAATACCTCGGTACCCAAATGTTATGACTCACTAGGTAGAACTCACTCTTAAAGACCGACTTACAAGGGAAGGATGCCTAGGAGCTTATAAACCACAAACCAATTTCATACTTAGTCGATGTGAGATCGTAACACCAAACTAGACCTAAGACTGCCCCAAAGAGCTAAGATTTAAAAAAACAAAAACAAAAAGGAACCGTGAACAAACTGTCCTTATTTTTTTTTTTTTCAGTCAGTGGTTGCATGGAAAAATACATACAAACCATAGAAAAAGAAAACAAAAAAGACTGCTAATTTTTTCTTCTTTTTTCTAAAGATATTAAGAACCATGTGTTGTAGGGTGGATAAGTCGGGCGATTAGTCCAAATTCGTATTCTGGTGCCAAGTCCTTGTTAAAGACGTGGAGGGTATGTTCTAATCTGTCCTCTTGTTTATTTTCTCTCTTTTTTTAAATACAATAAAAAAAATGGTTTTTTTGTCGCTCTCCTAGCTAGCTTGATGATACGCTCCTTCTTTCTAAAAATAATACAATTCATGGTCGCCCCCATCAAGCATAAGTACGCCTTTTCTTTGTAATTTAGTATCCATGCAGTGGATGCATGAACTTTTGCTTTGGCCTCTTATTATTGCAAAAAGGCACGTCCTTTCTGAGCATTAGATCCACCCCTTTTCATCTTATTAATGCATATCCTTATCTTAATGGATTAGGACGTTTATGGAGCGTCTAATCAAAGATGACTCTTACTAAACCATGAATTAGAATTATATATGTAATGGGGTCATGAATATGGAGGTGATGATGGAGACTATACCTTATTGAATTATTTTGCTAATTGAATGATTTTATTTATTATGCTTATCATCGGATGGTTACAACTTACAGGCTTAATAATCTAATGTTTACTGAAAATGACAACAAAAAATGATGGCTGTTTTGGACGTGTTTCACCGCCACCGCCTCACGATCACCTGCAAGCAACGAATAAAATAGTTTGGGGGTTCGAGAGAATGCCTCCGATGCAACATAGAGTAGCATTTCATAAAAAGATTAAAATTTTTTGTGCCCCAAATCCCCTTTTAAAATAGCATTACTTTTAAACGAGTTTTAGAACTATTGAGAAAGCGTAAAATATGTCTTAGGGAGACGGAACATCTACTGGGAGAAGAAGAAAGAAAAATGGGATGCTAGATGAATGTGTACGTAGTACTCACAGACACTGCAAATTACGAAAACTACAGAGCTTCCCTGACATGAAGAAGGTAGGTGTTGCGGGTTTTTCAATCATGCAATTTGTTTGTGATGACAGGAGTAGAAGAGAAAAATAAAGCAAAAACAACAGACCAGGAAAGGAAGGTGTTAGGCATTTTCAATTACGTAATTTCATCATAATGCTTGAGCCAGACAAAAAGAACAATAATTGTGACAAGAACGAACGTCCGCAGTACACCATGGATGATTGACAAGAAGCCAATTAGACCAAGTCAATGCTCTGCTAATGGCATTATTTTCGAGCATTTCTCGTTAAAAACGATGATGAGGACAGGAAAACCGAAAATGAGACAATTTGCCTTGTTTGTTTTCGAAAAACATCTTATCTCATCTCATCTCATCTCACCTCATCATTACAACTTTCTCAAATCTCCACAAAAAATAAAATAAAAAATTCAACTTTTTCAAATCCCAAAACAAAAATAATATTAAAAAATATATTCTAACATTATTTTATTCAACTTTTTAACTTTAATTTCATCTCAAAAAGGCTTAATACAAGCTTTATAGAGTTTTGGAATCACTCAAAAACTCCGAGCAATTATTTGGTTACTACGGGATGGGTCAGGCAAGCCCCCAACGGAACGGGCTTTTCCTCCGAAAATTTACTACTCAGGTTCGGGCGTAAAAGCTGAACGGATTTTCGCTATCCTGCTCCGATTATATAACTTACATTTACAAAAAGAGGACTGCTATTGGGCTATTGAAACGCTCGGATACGCTTTTTACATGATATTATTATGTAATGCAGTGTAATTTATTAAAAACACATACAAAAAAAAATATATTCAAATCTAAAGGACGTTCGATAATACAAAAAGATAAGATTATATTTCCTCTAATCTTTTTTTGTTTGTATTTTTAATTTTTTATAATAAATTACGTCACATGACATGACATTACACGTCAAGAGGGTCATTTGAGCGATACGTTTCAGATAGTTAAATAGTATTATTCTTTAGACAAATGCTATAAAAAAACCTTACGCCACACATATTCACCTAACCGACATGTGATTTGTCATTTTTATCTTATTTAGACACACATGTTTAAGCATTATGGTAAAAGAGTAAAAATAATAAATGACATGTTGAATAGCTTATTGTGTGTGATGTAAACTTCCTTTCAAAATTTCCCTGTTGTTATAAAAATATATCATACCGAACTCATCCTTGGATGCTACAAATATATGGGCCTTGTCTTGCGGAACGAACTTTCTGTTCTTCTACCACTTGTAACTTGTTATATCACACGTAACTTTGTTGTAGGATTTATTAAAAAAAATAAAAATAAAAATGCCAATATTTTTTCAGTAATGTTATCTACAGTAAGTGCCACATAATCATTTTGAAAAAGAGTAGAATCTATCATTAAAAAATTATTTTTTTCTTTCATGTGAATCGTATTTATTCACTTTTTTTTGAAGGGATTGTGTAGCGCTTGCACACTTCATAATTGTAAATATCATTTCTCTAATTTGTATACCCACTTTTATAATGTATTGATTGCATAAAAAAAACAAGTCTATAATTAGATTTTTTTATTAAAAAAGATATTCTCGTAGAAAAAAGCAATGGCTAGAGGGACGGACATTCTTCTACAAGCGATATAGGATCAGTCGATTAGAATTTAGAGGGCAAAATCACAGAATCCTTCAGATGCCATAAAAATAAAGCTTCAGAATTCCATTATTTTACATTATTTCTACAAGATATAAGATAGTGTTTGTAGACAACAAAGCAATGAAGATACGAACAATTCATACAACACGAATACAAGCCCCGCCGCCTCCATGCATGTGCCAAGAAAGAAGGAAAATAAACGAAAAAAAAAAAACTGAACTAGCGTACTCAGAGACATGCAAATCTCTCTACAATGGTAGGAATGTTTCCGCTGACAAATTACACCGAGTGGACAGTAACTAAAATGCTACAGCTGCTTTAGCATCTATTACAAGGGTACTTTGTTTGGTTCCAGCACCGGCAAAAACATGGGTTCTTGTAGATTTGGATTGATTGGAAACAGATTGCACTGACCATGCTGTGCCATCAATTGATCCAGAAGCACCAGAGCTACCATGGCTTCTACCATCGGCACAGCTGCATCACCATCCCCAACCAACCAACCAAACAAACTTTGTAAGGGAACATTTCCTCCCAAATAAATCCATGATTAAACAAATCAACAAAAGATATGAATTAAGGATATGATATGCTTCTTAATATAATGTTTTATTATAGACAATGGATATGATAGATAGCATGCCACATTAAGGTTCTCCAAGAGTTGGACTATCTAGGCCAGATCCCATGCTAGTTAGATTTTTTTTAAGGTTAAGGGTAAGATAAACATACAAAAAGTAGATCTTGAAACCACAAACTCACCCTGCATCCACTCTTATGAGAGGTTCTAATTGAACTAGAGCTCACTGCAAATTTCCAGTACTTGTGGACATGGATTGATGGAAAACAAATCACATTCTTAGATTCCACCATCAATCTATCCACAACTACCAGGGCTACCAATGTCTTCTACACTGGTACAACCATCCTGCTGCATCACAATCCCAACCAAACACACAACAAACTTTTTTTGATAAATCCTCTATTTATTGATATAAAAAAATGGTGAAAACATAGTGTGGAGTATAGAAGAGAAAAAACTTGCAGAGAATTTTCATCATAGTAAATTTATAGGAACACAACAAAAATAATGGAACAGCCTCTGAAAGGAAGTTTATTATTTTGCACTTCTTATACTTTGAGATATTGATGATAATGTCATAGTTTTCAAATACTCAAGTTTTAGGCTTTTTTCTTTTATATATTTACATACATGTATATATATATATATATATATATATATATATAATCTTCCCTCATGGACTCAAACCATTTTATAAATGATTAGTTTTGCATGTCATCAATTTAAGAAAAAAGAAAGAAAAGAGAAGATCCTAATCAGTTGATATAGTGAGTTCTAATCATCAACTGTAAGAATCTTAATTGGAAAGATTGGCCAAGGTGATGAATAAAATTCGGCCTACAAACCAGGGTAATACCTCGTGGGACAACACAAGGATCATGACGACCACGAGCTATTAGTTCCATCTCTTTTTTGTCTCTAGCCACTGTATGCTGCTTCTTCTGCACAGTCATCATAAAAAATATCAATCTAAACCATTAACCTAAAAAAATTATAATATGAAATGCCAGGCAAGATGTTAGTATTCAAAAAGTAGCCTTTTCATGCCAGGAGAGCTTACTCCAATGGTAGCTGTCGGCTTAAAAGCTATTCTCATGCTTATGATTTCCCCATTAGATATTCCTACCTGCTCGTCAACATAGGCCATCTTAGCGAAGGGAGGAGGGGGGGGGGGGGGGGGGGGGGGGGGGGGGGGGGGTAGGAGAGAGAGAGATTAACAAGTCATCTGCAGCAAGTGAAAAAAAAATTCAATCACATAACAAATACCTGAATCCCACCAGAGCGGTTTGTTCTTGTCCGGATTCTTCCATGTTCGTCAGTGAAGAACTCATCATTAAGTTCGCTCCCAGTTAAAAAGGTTCCTAGAAAGATTTCACAGATAAAGTATTAGAACACACTCGAGACAAATTATAGCCTTTCAAGTGCGATGTAAATTAATCAACCTGCAAAGCCACTGCCAATTTCAAAGCCCTTTGTTGCAGGTAATGACATAACAGCTTTAGCAAGCTGAGCTTCAAGTTTGTCAAAAACTGGAGAACCAAGGCCCTGACACAAAATAATGTAATTGATACCTTCAGCTAGAGATTGCAAAATATTAAAGATATTACAGAAAAATTTATTTGAACAAGTTTTCAATGCTAAGGTCAAGAAAATGTCCTCTAAATTTCACACGTGGAGGTGCAATAAACACATTTTGGGTTCTTACACGCGGGCAACTCCTCACAATGCAAGTGACAACACCACCAATAGAATTCCCCTCACACGGACAGCATCTATAGCATCAATCATCTTGTCAGCGTATTCCGGATCTGGGCATCTAACAATATTACTCTCGATCAGGTAACATTTTATTAAGAGAAGAATCAGGCAAAAGTGTACACTCAGAATTGAAGGCAATGCATCCAAAACTCGTCAATCTCTAAAACTAAAGCATGTCAGGAAAAAAAAAAAAAAAACTTTAGTACATAATAATCAAAATGAATTTAGGTTGAAGAGAGTGACGGAGTGAGGGACAAAGAGAATTCGTGTCTAGGGTGCTTGCATGGGTGAACCCTTAATGCATTTAGGACATAATTTTAAAAAGTATTTTTTTTTGTGTGTGTTAGGACAGGAAACAGCCTGATATACCTAATGTGTTTATACCATTACAAGACATCTATGTAATAAACACTGTCATAGTGTTGGCGTTATTCATGTCAAAACTAGTTCACTTTAAGGTTAAGTGGATCCATTGAGAAAATAAACTATTACAGAAATTGACATACCATTCCCGATTCATGAAACGGAAGCTAACTTTTGGCAACAAAAACTTTTTTATCTCAAATCAGAGCAAAGCATTACCACCATGCAGCATGAGAAAAAATGGAAATTGAGGGGCAGCAAACAACCATGATAAAGGTATAAAACGAGCTTTTTCACTTTTTCGTTATACACAGAAATACGAATTTTTATTTAGTGCATGGCAATAGTCCTATTGGTCTGCTATTTTGTCGCATCACAACATTATGAGATTAAAACTAGCACCAGTTACTTTACCTGATCAAGTGTCAGGGTGTCATGATCAATTACATCCTCTGGAAGTACAACCTTATGAACTTGAGAGACATAAGCAAGAATCTGAAGATCAACAAAAAAAAGTTTAGAAAAAGAAAGATAAAGTGTCGCAAACTACAATCAGCAATATGGTTGTAGCATATAATATATTTATGGATGCACTTTTCCGATGATATATTAAAACAATGTCGACTGAAGAGGTCTCAAACCTTTTACCACCCAAATAATAGAAAGTTAGCAAAGGAAAATTAAGAGCCAGCAGTTTAATTAATTGTTCAGTAACATGTAAGTGGGACCTTGCAGTTGCCAATGTCAGCATCAGGTCTAATTCAAACTTCTGTCAGTGAGCGGCATTTTTAATTTTTTTAACAAGTAATCAAAGATATTAAAAACCAAATAAGCATAGCCTAGGTACACAGGAAATACACAAAAGGAATGCCTAACTAGAAATAGGAGGCATTTTCAATTTGATGAGGGGAATCAACTTCACTCCACTAAGCCTTACTTCCAACTAATTTGTGGTTATATCCATGAATCCTCATTAACATAATTTGGGCCAGCCACATTTTTAAGAAGGGGAATTGAGTGCAACAGATTTATACTTCTTAAAGTGACTTACCCAACAAGATTTTTCATGCACGTTTATATTGCTATACAATTCCTAATAAAAAAACCAAATGAAATGAACTTAAAAAAATATAGACAGACACACCAAGACGAGAACAAAATCCTGAGCATCGAATACAAGAGTATGCACTACTAATTGAGACCCTCATAATCACAAAGAAATGGACAACAGACAAAGAGTTTGAACCTGCAACTCAAAACCACAAACGCACCTCAGTTCCAGCAAGGCTCTTTAGGATTTTCTTGGCAACAGCCCCAGCAGCAACTCTCCCAATAGTTTCTCTTGCTGAAGATCTACCACCACCCTTCAATTATAGGTTGAACCAATATGTTTAAATTTCCAAAATGCAAACACTCCCATCAAACTTAAACTCCAAGGGGAAAACATGTTACCTGCACTGCCCTGACACCATACTTCGTGTCATGAATCGCATCTGCATGAGAAGGCCTATAGGCTATTGACATTTCGCTATAATCCTGAAACAATATCATTTGAGATATTATGAGAACCACAAAAGCTGCAAAACAGTTCCAAATGACATCAATTTGCTCAAGAATCAGTGTGTCCATATGCTGAATGGGTAAGAAATCAATTCATACCATCCTAAACTACAATAGTTTGCTAGGCAAGAAATCATAGCATCCTAAATAACTAGCCAGTACACATCTCCACAACCTTTGAATGGAGTTTACCAAAATTTAGCACATTTAAGAACCTCCAAGAAGCTGAAAATATTCCATTGTGTTTACCCTTGAATAAAATAACGATAGCATCCGGAAATGAATCATCACAGAAGCCATGATTAGAAACAATTAATAATACTATGTCAACTGCAATTATTCAATGGGAAAATTCATTCCAAATGCAATATAAGAAGCACTTGAAGGATTGTCTCCAGGAGATATCCACATGCACCCCGTGACCTAAAGAGCCCTTAACAGGTGCCCAATTATTTGGAATTAGTTGAGTATAGAATACATGAAGAAAACAAAGACCTACGAATGGTCTGTCCATTAACCCTCCATACTCGCTGTTTATACTCTCATTAACATTTCCTCTTCAAACATATTGTATTATAAGCACACATAAAAGTAAATACTCACATGTCCTCTTTGATCAGTATCGGGTACAAGTACAGTAATTGGTGTTCCAGTAGTCACTCCTGCATTTAACAATTTTTCTTCTCAATCTGAACACCACAAATGAATAAGTTATTCGATGGCAATGAAAAGATCTTAACCTTCGGAAACGCCCGAAAGTATTTGGCACGTATCAGTCTCCTTCCTTGGTGTGGTAATTCGACTCTGACCTGGCCTCCTAGACATGACAACTCCAACAGATTAATCCTCAAAACATTTATTGCCAACAAAAATCAGTATCCCAGTATTTCTGTTTCGAACTCTACAAGCTTTAGCACGATATGAAGACAAATCAATAGTCATATCATACTCATACACGCATGCTACTATGTAAGTTAAGAACCAAATGTTCATCAGTAATGAATTTGTCGAATAGTTCCATATCATCTATTCCATATCATCTAATACCTTCTGTCAAGTTCGAATTGCATATCAGCTTCGGAGAGGCGGAGTCGAGGAGGGCATCCATCAATGACACAACCAACGCCACCCCCATGAGATTCTCCAAAAGTTGTTACCCGAAAATAATTCCCATGCGTACTCCCAACAGCCTGGATCTCTGTGATTTAGCATTAATCATATCAGAATCCAAAGATCCAACTTATTAGTCTAATCCATCAATCCCATAACTCCCATATTTCTCTCTCTCTCTCTCTCTCTCTCTGGTTCAATCATCAATCAAAGTTATGAAGTAAAATTCCATTTAAAAGCAAATTGCCGTGGACGAAATTCACGCTGAAGGATGAGTCGAAGAAAAAATAGCTTATAATGAACAGTAAACTCGACATCCGATAAAATTTCAGAAGATATATTGCAAAATAGCAATAAATTATTTATAAACAAAAAGAATGGCGAATATAGGTCAATTGCATGTAAAAAATAGAGAGGGCGGAGAGAGAGAGAGACTGACGGAGCTTCTTGGGAGTAGTGCTAGGGATGGAAATATGTAGGGATGAACGAAAAAGATGTGAGGGGAGGTAACGGAGTCCAGAGAAGGCATCGGTTCGGGAGGCGCCGAGAAATGGCTTCGTTGAGAGAGAGGAGGAAGCCATCATTCACCGTATCTCACCACAACGAAGTGAACAGAGAGAGAGTGTGTGAGAGAAGGGCGGTTGTTGAATTTGGTGGGCTTTTTTTTTTCCTTTTTTTTTTTTTTTTTTTTTTTTTTTTTTTTTTTTTTTAAGTCGGGCTACTCTAGCCCTCAAGTTGACCGACTGTGCTTTTTAGATTTTTTATTTTCTTTTTTTTATTTTTTTAACATATTTAAATATTTAAAAAAAAAATTTAATACACTTAAAATTACTTCCTTAATCACTAAATAAAATAAAAAAATCTGTCAAACGGTCAAATGGAGTGATAGATTAGGGAGGCAAAGTGGTTTTATTCTTTTTTTTCTTTACAAAGTCGTTTATACTTTATAGAAGCGAGAAAATTGAAGTTTAAAAAAATAATTCTAAAAGAAAATTCAAAAGTCACCATCTAAGAAATCTTAAACACCTCTCCATTTCAAGAATGGATTATGAGCCCAATAATCAACGACATCAGACATTATCTACAGTCATTCAAGGATTGGAAGGCGAGAAAAATTTATCAATTACAAAATCAATGTGCGCATCATCTAGCGCAGTGGGCAGCGGCAACCAATGTTTTTAATATCATACCGGACGCCGTACCGGTCAAAGTACTGAAACAAAATATTTCGGTACCGGTACCGTTTCGAAATAGCGTTTCGGGATAGTCGATATATAAATAAATTATATATATAAATATATATAAAAATTATATTTCAAAATATTAGTCTATATATAAATACATATATATATAAATTATAAATAGTCTAATCTGAATTGAGGGTTCAAAAATAAGCTTGTAATTTGAAAAAATGAAAAAAAAAAATACAGTATCGGCCGGTACAGGCCGAAATTGAGGCCGGTATGACCGGTACGAAACGGGTATAGTATCTGTACCGGCCGGTACGAAAAATATCGGCTGTACCAGCCAGTATGATACGAAATCCAAAACACAGGTGGCAACGCAAGCCTTTGATAATATTTTCCTAATTCAAATTTCACCATCACTGCTACAGTCCATAGTGGGAAGGATTCTCCCAACACTGATATATTTTGTTAATTTTAGTTTCCAAGACTACTCTATAAGTGTTTTTTTTTTAATCCTAATGTAATCTTGCTTAAAAAGAAAAAAGAAAAGAAAAAGCAAACCCTCCACCTACTCATTCATTGTCGCATTCGAATAAATTTATATACAATCGTAATTATGCAAGCGTTTTTATTTATTTATAAAATAATACCATCATTAACATAACCAATGGTAACAACCATTACAAATAAGCTTTATCTAGCCATATAGTTGGATCATCCCACCACATCTCAATACCTTCAATTCTCCATGCACATCGTGCTAGCCGATGTACAGCCTCATTTCCCATCCTTTGTATATGTTGAACCTTGTATTCAGCAAAGAGATGCAGCAGATTTTGCACTTCTATCATCAGATTCTCAAGGCATGCAAAAGAGACATCATTCTCTTGTAAAACCCATACCATCAACAAGCTATCACTTTCAATATTTAGATTAGAAAATTCCAAGTAAGCACACAGCTGTAAACCTCTAAACATTGCAAAAAGCTCAATGGACTCAGGATCAAAGACTTCATTTTCAATTTTACTGGCAGCCATCACCACATTTCCATGCTCATCTTTTAAAATTGCTCTCACACCTGCCTTATGTAGATAAAAAAACATTGCACTATCCACATTTAGTTTGAGAAAACCAGAGGGTGGTGGTCGCCAACAGCATATATTCTCCACTCTTGTAGGGGGTACTGCAATCAAATTCTGATGAGCTTGTTGTAAGGAAAGAGCATGATCGATGGCCTGTTGTGGTTCCAAGTGAAGCTACTCTGCTATCATTTTATTTCTCCTGTGCCACAAAGTCCATGCTATTAAGAAGAAAGTGGTAAAAACCTCTTTATCTACCTTACTCAGTAGAAATACAGCTATGTTTCTAATTGGCATTCCTTCTTCTATATTTCTCATAGCAGCAATATGCTTATTCCACACATCTCGAATTGATGGGCGATAAATGAGAGCATGTGACAGATCTTCTGGCTCATGTTGACAAAACACACAAGTAGGTTCAATCTCCATGTTTCTCTTACTCAAATTTTCTCTGGTTGGTAGTCCTTCCTAACAAGCTCTCCATACAAAAATTCTGATTTTATTAGGGACTCTCATATGCCAAATTCCTCTCCCTTATCTCTTGCGGACATTGTTATGAAAAACCTGTAAGCACTTTTTACACTAAAAGTGCCATTTTCTTCATATTTCCGGATCCACTTATCTGCATATGCTCCTGGACTTATGACTATTTTGAGAATATCGACAGCTACTCTTGGATTAAAAAGAGCTCTAACTTTATCAACATTCCACCACATTGTGCTTCTATCAATCGAGATGCCACCCTGTCATCCTCTTTATGCTCCTCAGTCAGTAGCAATTCTTTATTTAGAGCCTGATGCCCAGGGATCCGTACATCTTCCCATATCGTAATTGATGTGCCATTCCCAACCCTCCATTGACATCCTTGAAATAACAAAGACTTGGCTTTCCAAATTCATCTCCATGTATATGATGGATTTGTACCCAAAGATGAGTAAAAAAAAAAACACTCATTTGGAAAGTATCTGGCTTTGTAAATCTGATGCAGTAAGGTGTCTTCATGTTGTAAAATCTTCCACCCTTATTTTGCCAAAAGAGCATCATTAAAAGTTCTCAAATCCCTAAAGCCCATTCTTACTTTAGATTTTGATTCACACATATGTTCATTTCTCAGTATCTTTCTGATCCCACTAGAATCTAGCCATCATACTTTCTAACTCAGCACATAGACATTTAGGTAATTTGAAACAACTCATTGGATAAGTTAGAATTGCTAATACCACTGCCTTGATAAGAATTTCTTTACCCCCTTAGACAAAAGCTTTTCTTTTTGAACCAGAGTGAAACTTATTATTAAAAAAATTAAATTTTGATATAAGATTAGTTTTTTTAAAATAAGTATGCGACACTTATGGACTTTATAACTGTAAATTTTTATTTTTATTTTTATTTTATTTTTCTATCTTCCACGTCTTCTTTGCAGAGTCCTTTATAGCGGAAAGATTGGGCCATTGGATTTTACGCATATAAAAGCTCTGTTATAGTGATAATAGCGTCTAATCGGCCCAAGGGACTACTCAAAATTAGTTTGTTTGTTATTTAATGAGTGGATCGATTGGTTACGGCGGAAATCGTGAAGACACTTAAATTTAATTTGTTACTTAATAAGTGGATCGATTAGTTATGGTAGAAGATACAACTTGTAAAAAAACCTTGATCATGTATTCTCGTGCATTTATTAGAGATCTCGATTCTTCACTTTACTATCCTTGCTTTCATTTAGAAAAATATGAAAGCAATGAAATAATTAAAGATGAAAAAAACCCAAACAATGAGCACAAATAAGGAATTAGGGGTGTAAATTGGTCTAGTCCGGGGATGATGGACCCATCATTTTTCCGGACCGGACCAATCACCTTTAATGGACCGGACCATTAGCTATTGGTCCATTCGGTCCGGTAGTTATTTTGTTATTTTATTTATTTTTGTTTTACATGCATGGATAATAAGAGTAATGCTACTCATTATCATTTTTATCATTATCCTCTTATCAGTGATATTAAATTATTGGAGATTGTTTATTATGTTTTACTCGTGAGCTTATTATTTAATATCAAATCAAGGGAGGTTGAGATGGCGATGATAAATAGATTTATCTCTAAAAATATTGTTGATGCCAAACGGGCCTTAGATTTTTTTTTTCTTTCTTCTTCTTCCTTTTTTTTTTCCCGGCAAAAGTAAGGGAATTCTATTCAAATCGGGATCTCATTTCTATATTAAGGGGTCGGTGCCGTATGGAGCATTAGTTTTTTTAAAAAGAAAGGGAAAAAAAAAACCAGGCAAAGATAGAGATAGAGACTGGACAATGCATTAAAGAAGCTCAAAACAGAAACATGGAAAAGATTTACATCTAATGTGATTCCAAGCAAGTGGTGCAAGCAACTACCAATACAAAGCAATTATCCGACTGAAAGATGCGTTCCATCATCAGAGACATCAAGGATATACTCAACAGTTTTGATGAATGACAAAAGATGAAAGTACATCGATCAAAAAAATTGATATGTATAATATTGCGTAATGGGCTGCTTCCAATCATCTATTTGGAAGCATATCCCCTATTAGTATTCTTCAATGTCTGTTAAATTTTCATAATGGGAGGAACCCTCCTTATCATCTACTTAATTTCCTTATGTAACTTTCTATAAGACTCGGTATGTATGTTCATATTTGAATGAATCGGAGAGAGAGAGAGAGAGAGAGGGCCACTTGAGTGCTTTTATTTTTATTTTTCTTAATGGGCTAAAAGTTTGTGACTTCAGTCCAATATATTACCGTTAATAACTTCATACCATCTTTCTTCGCTAGCTACCAAAGCCCACTTCGTCGCCTTAGAGTTAGGAACTTAGGTGATTTGCTGCCTTGGTGGATTTTTCTTTTTCCCTAGAAAGGCCATTCGTAATTTCGTTCGACTGGGCACTAGTTTCCCATGACAAAAACCACAGAAATTCTCTATTCGGGACGTTAAAAAAAAAAACAAATCATATATAAATGTGTTAAAAATATAATATAAATAATTAAATTTATCTTTTTTTATTAGTTTAAAAATTTGGACAAATGATTATTTTATATAGTATTAAAGTTGAGATTTTGAGTTCGAATCCTAACTTTATATTCTATTTCATTTAATTAAACATTTTATATGTTAAACTCATTCATTGAAAATGAGTCTAATCTACGCGTGAGGAAGAATGTTGAAAATATAATATCAATAATTAAATATACATCCTCTCACGAGTTTAACCTCTGTGACAAGTAAAGATCATACTTAATTTACATGGCAAGGACCAATTAGTTGTACTGAAAATAGCAAACATAATGAACCTTTAACCATCAGACGACTGAAAAGATGAAACAGCAGGCATAACTTTGCATGATTCGTGTCAGTTTATATTTTTTTACAAAACACTGGAGGTAGTTTTCACTCTATTTCGAAGAAAACAAGATGATGAAAATTGACAAGATTGACATGAACAGGATGCCAGATGTATGGAAGGCAGAAGAAATTGAAGAACCATCTGTTAAGACCGTGTAAATATAAGTTAGTAATTTATGTCTTAACTAAAATCTTAATAAGGTCGATTAATTCACCTGGTATTGAATTTACTTCGGAAGAGTTGGCTGCTTGAGTATTGTGGGTATTTAATTCTTGTATGCTCTGTGAAACTGAAGCTGATTTTCCCAGATAAGACCTTGTGACCATCTTGACCGCATCTAATCCTTGAGTGCTACAAAAAGGAAAAAAAAAATGATGAACTTAGCTTGCTTAGTTTGCAATATAAGTTTTCACACGACGCAGATTGATATGGGAATCTGGGAAAAAAATAAAACTCATGCCAGACAGCCTAATTTTATACCTCGGGCTAATTTGATGGCTGGCACTAGCTTTTCCTTCATTGGTAACGTTCGTTAATGCTTCCAGGACGAACAATTTCTTTTTGGTTGCGATGGAGTTACCTGCCATAATCATGTTTGCAGGAACACTTCCATATCTAATTGTGACAAACAAAACTATTTCAAAATTATCATCGAGCATAGAAAAAAGACCACAGATGTATACCAAGGCAAAGCAAAGTTGTAAGGATCTGTCTTTGGGGTATGCTTTCAGGTTTAAAGTTCGAATTTTTAGATTCCTATAAGCGAAGGGAGATAGACATAATATGTAGACCTCGTAATTTTTCGAAGTCTCTTTTCATCATAAAATAAAATAAAAAACCCGTTTATGAGGCCAAGGACAGGCTGTTCCTAATGTTGCTACGGACACTAAACCCTTAGGTGACTTAAACCATGAGAAATTGAGAATCACTGTAAAAAGATTAATAATAACATAGTATCAAGCTGAAAAAACTTACGAACAAGCTCCGGGATAACCGTTGATTTCTCTGCAGCCTCCTTGAGGACAGAGATACCTTGCATTGAAGGAAACAAAAGTAGCTTTAATGAGGGAATTAAAAGAAATTATCTTCAAAAAGTAAGCCAATGTTACCCACATGAAGTCTCTAATTGACTTGTTTGACCATGACTGGTTATGAGGTCCCTCCATAGAATAGAGCAAAGCAGTATCCGCTTTGAGAAATGCAATGTCTCCCATTTCCTCCACAAGGCACCTAAATGCTCCCGAGTCACCAAAATACAAACTCTTGGAAGGGCAAAAGCCATTTTCATCACCACATCCATTACAAACACCGGACACCTCAAGCTCAGAAGGAGCACAAACCTCGGAGAAAAAACTCTCCGCAATCTCCCTGTCGTTCAGTTTTTCATAAGCAAGCAATGTTTTGATATGAGTAATGGGGTAGTTCCAACCGGCTGCTGTGGAGTAACCTCCATGGCAAGACTTCTTGCCCTTGAAATCCAATAAGCTGATTCTCTCGTTGTTCTTGCAGGCTTGTCCGCTAACAACTGCAACCGCAAGGTAGCTTTTGGCTTGATCACAGTAAACTTCATTTGCAATGGCTTTCATGGAGTAGTTAAGGAATGCAATATAAGCCAATCCTGCTTCTAAGTTTATCAAATCTGCTTCTCCTCTCTTTATCGATTCCAGACAACCTTGAGTTGTGTCCCTTTTGACACTAAACAGAATAAATAAACAAATATATAAAATTAAGGAAATAAACAATAAATACGCCAATAAAAGCGAGAAGTGAATAAATAATGAATTGCTAATAAAAGGTAGAAATGCACCACATTTGATAATTATAAAATTAAAAAATAAAATAAACAAATTCTGAAGTGACGCAGTATTAGGATAGTATTTTAAAATTATAAAATGTAGTGTACCTCCTAATTTATACCATTCAGTTTTTCTCCACGACGCTCTTAAAAAAATTAAAAATATATATATTTAAAATAAAATAATGAACAAAAGAATAAAAAAATGAAGATTAAAAATTTTAAAATTTTAAATTTTTTAAATTTATATTTTTAGTTTTTTTAATAAATCACGTGACCGTGCATATAAAGATAAATTGAGTAGTATAAATTAGGAGGTTCACTTTTAAATATAAACTTACCATTTCCACGTATAACCTTCAGATTGCTTGAAAAGGCTCACGAAGTACTCGCAATCATCGAACTCGTCCCTCACAGTACACCACCTCACCGTATCTGATCCCGTATCTTCCGTCGGGGCACGACTCGGTGCAATCTCGCCGGAATGCTCACCTCTACTATCATCTCCTCCATGCTCCGGTGCTGGAGTCAGAGATCTATACAATGCGGGAGACGGAGGCAAGAATTCGTCAGAATCAGGTGATGGAGATCCTGTCAACGAGGGTGACAAAGATGGTGGCCAGAAAGCCACGTCGCTGGAATCAGGCACCGGCGATGGCTCCAAACCTGAAACGAAATGAAATTTTGAGAATTTCGAATCTGAAGTTCTTTAATTATATGGATATGCATATCAATGATCAGACTAGTGCACGTACCTTGAATCCGGAATAGTTTGAAGGAGGAGAAGAAGAAGAAGAAGAAGAAGAGTGTAAAAAGAAGAAAAGTTGAGATCTGCATCTGAGAAGGTGGTGTACTGTGATGTCAGTATGGTGAGGAAGAATGGAGAAGTGGGATGAGACGTAGAGGATCGAGTAAACACCGTGAACCATTGTTGGGTTCATTGTATGTCAAAACGGCTAGCGTTAACGCGAAGGAACAACTTTAGGCCAGTGTAATTAATGTAAAGCGACGTTTAAAAACAGAGAGAGAAGAAAAATTGGTGATTTTTTTTACTTTATCTATTTTTCTGTAACTTCATGTTTAGAGAGCTATAATTTCTCTCTCGTTGAAATGACTGATTTCTGCAAAATCAATTAATAATTAATAAAAATAAAATACACACAAATGATATATATATATATATATATATATTTATATAATTTTCATTAGAATTTGGATCAATAGGAACTTTCCATTCCGAATGATTCTAGAGGCCGGGCAATGCAATGCACTTTTTCTTTTGGGAAGATTATTTTAATGTGAACTGCTATATATATATATATATATATAGATTATACAAAATAAATTTATAAGTTAATATAATTTCATGAGATTCGTTAGATTTAATTTATAATAAAAATAACTTTATAATCTGACGTACTACATCAGTTTATAAATTTACTTTTATATAATCTATTTGTATATAAAATATTTCCCTTCCAATTATATTGACTTATTTCCTTCCATGCTCCAATATTATTTATAACCAGCTTGCATGCTGCATGCATCGTGCCACATATATTATATATATATATATATATATATATATTATATATATATATATATTATATAATGATCAGTACGTGCCGCAAACGTTGCCTTTTGTCCCCATTGACTAGCTAAATGATATCTCTTAAAGCATTCTGAACGAATTTTTTATCTTATCTTTTAAAATATATTATTAAAATTCACTTTTTCTATTTTACACATTAACTTTTACAATATATCATCTATCAGTTTATTTATTTATTTTTTATATCATTTAAATATTCCTTTTTTTATTCTTTTTAAATATTTTATTTCTACCAATAAATTTACAATATCTATATATTTTTATATTTACAATTTATTTTTATATACAATGTAAAATAATTCAGTCCTATACACGTAAAACAAAAATATATAAGCTAATAAAAATTAAAAATAAAATCAAATATGAAAAAATTGGTTTAAAAATAATTCCAAGATATTTTTTAGAAGAAAATGAAATATATGTGTTTTAAATGATGAACAATAAAAAGAATTTGCTTACATAATAAAAATCAAAATAAATAAAAATAAGAGAGTAAATGAAATATCAATAACAAAAAAATTTTTACAGGATGAACAGTACTCGCTACATGTAACGGAGTACTGTAGCTAATTGTATTTTATAATTCATTTTACATAATCGGATGAAGTTTCTTTTTAAAATAATTTTTTAAATTATTTACATTTTTTAGATAATACAAAAGCCATTAGGAGTGCTCTGTTTGGTTTGGAGGCAGGGATGCAAGATGGTACGTGTTTTATTTATTTTATAATCTGACTATCTGAGTTGTACACTCACCACTCAGCTAAAATCTAATTTCTTTAATTTTTAAAGTAACCTTCTTCATCTAACCAATGCAATACATTTTAAATAATTTTAATAAACCAAATGGAAATTTGCTTACATGAGTTTGAGATAATACAATTTGAGATGAAAAAAAAAAAACATTAATTTTTCACATATTTTAGAGAAGATTACCTCTCTTGAAGTTTGTTTGTTCAATGTTCAACCGCACACGAGCGATCAGATGATGATCTGTCCCGAGTTCTTGGTCATCGTCCTGAAAGAACAAACACGGTTGACGGCGATCAACGACTGCACCAAGCAGAAAAGCCCGAAGATGCACCACTGCAGCTTGAAGCCCTCAAAGCGTGCAACCGAATGAATCTGTGCATTTATGTCCTCTGCCACGGTTTTTCTCTTTTGGGTCTTCACCAAAACCCTAATTGAGGTAGAGGCCCATGAAAAAGAAGGCCCAGATATCCTCTAATCAGTTTACTTTTAAATAAAAAATAATAAACACGTCATTTTTCTTAACACTTTATACAATAATATTTTAAAATAAGAATATTACTCATAAAAGTATTGGTTTCTTTGGTCCATAAGAAACGTTTCAATCCAAATAACAGTATAGAAACTCTTGATAGGAAAATGATTTTCTTACAATATTTTGTACAATATATTATATAACAATGTGTTAAATAAATGATATTTTTTTAAAATTATAGTACTTTTATAAGATATTTTATAAAAATACTCTTCATTTAATATATTATTATATAATATATTATATAAAATATTATGAATATATCGTTACTCCTCTCGATAATGTACTTTCTACCTCTTGCAATAATAATGCATCAATGCAGACGAAATTACGGCTTCTCATGATGAAATTTGAGCGATCTTCAGTCAAACTACGTAAAAGTAGTGTTTTTCTCCCCTCGAGGAAAAGGAATTTATTTTTTCGAATAAGATAAAAAAGATTTATCATTCATGATCCCCCCACCAGTACGCTGGCAACCAAAGTGCACACTTTAATTTTCAGCATTCTCAGCCATTAGGGATCGAACCACTGTCGGCCGGCCCAATTTAATTTGAGAGATGTGAAATATATACGATTTTTCGTGTAAAATCTTGTACGTTCATCATGTAATCTTGTTTAAAATAAAGGTTACAACGCTTAAAAGAATACAACAATATTAATGTCGAAAACTGCCTAGCTACTGATCGAGGTAAAGTTACGTTAAATCTTTCTATTACCTCTTTTAATCGAAGGAAAATCTGCATTCTCTACGGATTTTTTCTAATTTCACAATCAATAATTGATCTATTCATCATTTTCACACCAAACATTTACTTTTATTTTTTTACTTCTTTTCTCTTAATAAATATGTAGTATAAGAATAAGAGTAGAATAACTCAATTAATTTAACTGAAAAAAAAAACACCAATAATATGCGGTGTACTAGACAAGTGAGTATCATTCCTATTTCACAATATCTGTATATGCATGTAAAGTTGCTCATTTATTTGTGCAATACTACCCCATGCACCCATAGGACATGCATGCATATATTGATACAGACATAATAGAGATTATTCTACAGACTAGTTTCAACAAATAATCAAAACTGAGAAGACGAGAGATTTGCCTTAAACATAGAGAAAACTCTGAATAATATTGATTAATAGTAAAATTCAAAATTAGTTTATGAACCCACAAGCCAGACTTAAATAGTTGCACGATTTAAAATTATGATTATTTTAAAGTGAAAAAATCTAAATTATTGTATGAGAAATAAGTACATAAATAAACAAGGATTCAACAAAAAATTTGGCCAAAATCGAAATCAGAATTACTTCCAAAACTTGAAACCAAATATTTACTAATGAGACAAAAATGAGTATAAATATATGATTTGAGAGAAAATAACTAATATATACAAAAAATATATTAAGCTTTTCCTTCTATATTTATACAGATTTATCTTTTTAAGATAATATTTAATTGCAACCAACGTAAAATTGAGACCTAAATACCCCATATCAATTTGGTTTTGCATCATAATCCAATAGTTAAACCGAAAACAGCTTGGGTTTATCAAAGAGTAAAATACCAAGTAGAAACTTGATTCCTTTGAATCTTTGAGAAAATGGGTTTGCATCTAACTGAAGTATTAATTGCAGGAACTGATCATCGACAACGACACATGAGGCAATCCGAGCCAGCTAGGAAGTGATCATCTCCATCCTAGAGACTGGAGAGCAAATGCATATATATTGTGCCACGACGTCCAAAAGCTCGATCTGGATCCCCAAGCTGATCACTAAGAGAAGCGGCGGACTATATAAATTTTATTGAAAGGGGGTGCAAATTAAAGAACGTGTATAGATGGGAGGCCGTAAAATTAACACTAAATGAAACTATATGCATGCGTGTTGCTTGGGTTAAATTCGAGATTGAAAAAAAGCACTCAATTGGTACGTAGATGTGGATTCATGTGCGCGCAGAGATAAAGATCAAAAAGAGTTTTTGCTGCGCAGCACATGCTCCTCTGTACCAGTTTCATCATCCTCAATTCTAATACCAATAGCTGCGTGCGCCTCTGTGCTTGCGTGCAGTTCGAGGCGTGTGGAAACAGACAAGGTTACAAACTAAGCCAGTCACTCCAGTAACATATATAGCTTGAGAGAGAGAGAGAGAGAGGGGTTGGAGTAGAATCTAACCGCGAGACACTTAGATACAAACACGAAGGGAGCTGGAGAGTGGGGACGCTGGGGGAACAGGACCAAGAGGGTCCAATAAGTCTGACACCAGGATTCCCACACTTGTTGCTTCCAACACTCTACACGATAAAGCATTTTCAATTTTTAAATAAATGGGGTTCGTTCACTTTTTTATTCCCTCTTTCCGATCACTCGACATTTTCTACATACAAGGAAAGGAAAGGTGGAATTTTTTTGCAGCCTTTTCTAGACATGAGAGATCGATCACTCTTTTCATCTCAGACCACCCCCTTCCACTAGTTCTCCCTTTTTTTGACCTGCCATACTACTCTCTCTCTCTCTCTCTCTCTCTCTCTCTCTCTCTCTCACATATGCTATGTTGCATCCCCAGTGGGCAAATGGTGTGCCCTACTAGCTTGAGGATCTTATTTTATATCTCGATCCTCTTACTTGTTTTTTCACTGATCAACATCCTTTTCTTTACTTATGATCTTAAGGAAGGTTAACACTTTTGAATCTATGTGTGTAGGAATTAGACTTTAATTTGCGGCTTTGCCACTTTGTACGTACTCCATTTTGAGTAGCTGCATGCATTCCTAAATATATAATTGTTTCAACTTCCACTATATAAGATGGGTAAGAAATTAATTAGAATGGTATGATCTTTAAAGCCACGATCGATATGCGAGTACTAGTACTGGTGAATGAATATTAATTGGAGTACTAATTATATGCATGCCCATTTGTTTTGATCTGGATTAATTTTTACCCTTTTCTCAGTTCTGGGTGTTCGAATACTAATTAATTAATTAATTAATGTCAAAATATAATTCTGACCAATCGAACTGATCGATCCATGCATTCTTCGGCGCGCGCATGCATGCATGCAGCTTCTTTCTTTTTTGTAGTTCACGTATAATATTGATGAAAAAAAATATTCTTCATTAATATTACACATAACCGCAAGATAATTAATGGTATTTTTAGTGCAAGCTGAATTGGAATATGTATATATACTGCTCGAGAATTCAAGATAAATACTAGTGCGTAGTCACGTGTGCGATCGAAGAGAACACTTGTATTATTAATGTCGCTATTTTGATGTTTTTTTTTTTTTTTTTTTTTCTGTTTTTTATATTTGGATTTCCCTATTTTGGGTAATCGGTACCTAAAGTTACCCCCCAATATTCGCTGTAATTGAAACATCAATTTATTGTCGACGCAGTAGCACCGCATGCAATTGGTCAAGTTGCCTTTTCATGATCATGAGGTAACTTGTCATTTACAACACTCAAAATATCCTGTTGCTAAATTTACCCATAAATGAAAATAACCCTACTTGATGAGTACTTTTACTTCATCTGGCCGTTTCACTAGCTAGCCTGCATGCTTTCCGGCCTTATCCGATCGAATTACAAACTATACTTGTAAGTGAATTTTGTCAAAATTTTGCAGTTTTTTTCAAGTAAAACTTCCAAGATTATTAGATATTTAGACCTAGTTAAAAATTCCTAATTCTTTACTCGTTTACTGCATGGCCCAGGTCAGAAACCATCCTTGCCGTTGTTTGGTTGGAACCGAGAAAAGGCTTTTAACAAAAAGAAATAAAGTCCTTTTAACCAATTAGCTAGAAGATCATAGATGTAGAGATATCGTAAAAGTAAATTTATAAATTGATTTGGTTTGATGTAATTTGTATGTTAGATTGTATATGTATTTTTATTATAAAATAGATTTAACGTATCATATGAAATCATATTAGTCTGTAGATATACTTTTATTTGATATTTTTGTGGTTATAACACTTATCCTCTTAATTATAATTTCGTTGCAAAACCCGTTTTCTAATCAATTCTATATATTTTATGTTTCGTGCATGCATCTTAATCATTAACAGCATGCTCCAGATTAATTAATTACTTTAGAGATACTTTAGCTGAAACTTCCTACTATTATTTTTTATGGGGCTAATTAAAGTACTCCGCCATTTTTGTGATCAATAGACAACCAACATGCAGCTAGCTGGGACAAGACCTGCGCGCTAGCAAGCACTAAGGAGCAATATTATTTTAATATTGTACAAAAGGGACAAGACATGAATAGCAAAAGAAACCCCCCATTACTGCTCTTCTTCTTCTACCCGGCCCCCATGCTTGATCGTTTTTTAAACTGAGAGTCATGTTTTAGCTAGTCTAAATATTAAGGCTGATATTTTAATAACATATATAATCTTGTCTTGATCATTGCCGTCCCCGGCCCCCCTTGCTGATAAAATGAAACGTGTATATATGTCTTTGATCATGATCATCATGTTCTTTTTCAAAAGTAGAACTTTAATGAGTTGAGCCGAGGAGCACTCACTTATTATAATTTCTTATGAAACGTACAACGTACGTACGTAATTAGAACAAACTGATATCAAGTTCAAGCTCCCTTTATATTTAATAGTCTCGTTTATTTTTACAATTTATTTCATCTCATCTATTTATTATATTTTTTTAAAATTTTTACATAAAATAAAATAAACAATTCAATTTTTTCAAATCTCAAGATAAAAATAATATTAAAAAAATATATTCTAATAATAGTTTATTCAATTTTTAATTTTAATTTCAATTCATTTCATCTTATCTACGAAAACAAACAATGCGGTTTGGGTAATGATCGGTTGATCTGCAGAAGGGACTCAAGCTTGTACGTCCATCTGTTCAGTTGAGTTGGTTAAATTAATTCAATACAATTGTTACTAAAACTCATTTTTGAACAACTGATCTTAATCGTTGCATGCACGTACACTCATGCAGAGACTGGTGTGTGTGTATATAGCTCAATAAAAATAATCCTCATCATGAGAGCGGGTCAAAGTCCGGATAAAAAACATATTAAGATAATTGATAAATATAGAAATATATCATTATCCATTCAATATTAACAAATTAAATGAATAAAGACACGACAAATTAAAGATTTTATCTCTCTATAATTTGAATTACATAAAAAAAAAAAAAAAAACTGACTTTGGGCTGTTCAGCCGTTTTACCACGTTTTATATATATGTATCATAGGTACTTAATTATCTTATTTTGATGAAAAATTATTGATTATGTGGCTGGTTAATCGATCTAAAATCATGTAGGGGCGGGGGGCATGCAGCCCGCTGCCCATATATACCTGCAGCTAGCCCTCCTCTGGGTCGGTCTCTGCTCCTAGCTGTCTCGGTATCCATGAAATATAAATATATGAACATCATGAGACCATAAATTACTCCACGAGATTCATTCCAATTGCAGATCATGGTCGTCACTGACTGGACTGAACATTTTTCGACATTAATTAATTAAAGGTGTCTGTTCTTGTGATCAAAATAGGTGCTAGCTAAACTAGCTATGTACATACATAAGCTTTTATATATTATATATATATATATTCCCGTTGCTGTGTCTGTATTTTTTTTTTTTTTTTTAAGGGATGATCTAATTGGGTTTTTTTTTTTTTTTTTTTTTTTAATAACGCATTCATGCCCCTAATTAATTTCACAGTTGCACTAATATATCATATCACGCGTGGAAACTGCCATATATAGTAGTAGAAGCTCTCTCCCACTTTAGGAGTAAGGATATTTTTGAGCATGCAAATTGATCAAGCACGCTCCAATATTTCAGCACTTTAATTATTAATTACTCCTACCACGTTCTCTCTCTATTCATGTCAAGAGGGCTCGTTTGGGTGTTAAAGTGATCTCACCTGAGATAGTTTCGTATGGATGGGTATACTCTCCATCCAAACACACACATACAATTTATTTCATCTAAAATAATCTCATTTTTTTCATCTTAACTAAGCATTGTTTATTGATAAGACTTTTATTATTATTCCATCATTAGATTCACTACAACAATAAATCAATCATTGATGGGCCTTACTACTTTTTCAAATTTTCGTTAAAAAGTTAAACACATCTCAATAAGACTCACAAAACCCACTCAAATATCTTAACTCACTACTATTCACAGATAAACTCATATAATCTAGGATACTCTTAACATCCACATGGAGCCAAAAAGTATATGAGGGTGAGTGATCATCTCATGCTTCGATATGCATGTGTACTTGCACACAAACTTTAACATACAATTACCTCATCTTGGTTAATTAATTTTAGAATAATGTTTTAGTAAAAGATAACTTTATAAAAGTAAACTCATAAGATGATGTGTCTTGATTTGATACATTAGATTATAAAGTAAATCTAACAAATAGAATGAAGTCATGTCAGTAATTTATGAATTTGTTTTTGTGAAATCTCTTTGTAACTATAACACTTATCTTAATTTTATAATGCTAACAATATGATAGAATATCTTGAGATCATTGTTAATTAGAAACTTACAAAAATCAGGCTTATTCCTATCTATGTACTATTTTTATTAGGGATTAAATTGACTGGATCAAATCATCTAGAAATTTATCACTAAGAGAAGAGATAAAGTCAAGATATAAGATAAAGAAGTTGGCTCAGACTCCTAAAAGGAAAATGTATCACAAGTCAAGTTGGACTCTATCACTCCAAAGAAATAACCTCTATATAAGAAGCAGCTCCCCAACAAATCATACAGGCTCACTTCATGCACTCTCAACCAATTCTCTAAAGGGACTCTCCTGAGACTAAATTATCTCATCATATTGAGTGATATGTGAACCAACGAGACATTGTAAAATCATCACCTGATATAATGGATTTTGTCCCCAACAATCCGTGGACATAAACTTTTATGCCGAGCCACGTAAATTCATGTATTTTCCTTTATTTACTTTTATTTATTTATTTATTATTTATTTCATGAATGAACACGAATAGCACCGTATCGAAACCCGAATCACCAATGTGGTTTGAGAATGACTCTTTCTTTCTTCCGGTCTGTTGTGTAATTTTTGACATTAACAATTTTAATAGCTAGGGTTTCTCCCGCTAGTACTGTAGAATTGCATCCAGAATTAGGACAAGCAAGAACTCAAATATGATAACTGTAGAATTTCATATTTTAACTAGCAAACTTGGTTAAATTAATGTAATACAGCCTTTTGTGCCTCGCGCATTTATGATCTCTTTTACGTCAATGGTTGGAGGCAACGATCGAACGCGGTTTTGAAGTACAGTTTCTTAATTACGTTTCTAGCTACTTTCTTTTGTATCCTTATGTTTTTGCACTGAGTTATTTTATTTTCTATATGGTTGAAAGAAAATAAAAATAATTATTTATATAAAGTTAATTATCGAGTAGAATTTTTCTTTTTTTAAAAAAAGGTCTGACAAATACTGTTGAATAAAAAGAGATGGGATCAGAGAGGACAAAGCCAGATCAATATCATCCGCTCATAATATTTTATTTTTCAATGAAATCAAATAATTAATTAGCAGTTATATATATACAACTCTCAATTACTTCTCCAGATTATAACAATTTTTTTCTTTCCAGGGAATTAATCATCAGTTGATTAAAGTCTCTCAATAATTAGCTTTGGATTATAATTTTTACAGATAAACAACTAATTTTTTTATTAATGATTTTTCTCTTAATTAATTATAGACTATGATCGATATATTTTCTTCTCTTTTTTCCCCGTGGGATAATAATAATTTATTTGCCCACTCGAGAATTAGATAAAAAAAAAGTATACATATAGTATTAAACAAAGAGTTTTGCAATTTACAAGCCTCACACACAATACATCATACTTTCATTTATTTTTTTAAAAATTTTTCTGATTTTATTCTTCTTAAAATAATTAAATTTTTATACTCATCATCCATATACCACACATTTGGTAAGAGAAAAAAATAACAAAAAAAATAATATATAATGTATGAGACTTATGAATAAAATTTTTCTTAAACAAATTAAAGAGAGGAAAAAAAGGCCGCATACCAGCAGCCTCTTATATATTACGATGTCAACACTGAATTTTATTATTTGGCGGTCACGTTTTGATTGATCACTACTATTTGTAGAACATTTCCATATGGAAAATGCTTTATCTAAATTCATAAATTGACGTGGTTTGATGTGATACGTTAGATTATAAAATTATTTTTATAATAAATAGATATAACGGATTCTATAAAGTGATTTGTTTTGTATAATCTCTTTGTATTAAGCAATTCTCTTCATATATACATAATATAAGAGCCTAAGGCCAAATCAGAAGGATCGATCATTGCATGCCTATATAATATATATACGAAAAAAAGAGGGAATTTTTAAAATTTTGGCTATAGTTTTTTTTTTTTTTTGAAAATAATTTTGGCTATAGTTGATCATGTGCAAATGAGATCATTCGCGTACGGTGTTAGCAATTAGTTATAAGAGGTCAATTTGATTGAAAATTTCTGCCAAGATGGAAACCAAGGAAGAGGAGAGAGAGAGAGAGAGCAAAACATTATGGGTTAATTTGGAATTCCAGTTTGCTTTATTGAAAGAAAATAATGATGCTGACTAAGCTGCGAACAGCAATAAAGATGAACAAGTTAGGTAGGAAAGTGGCATGGATTATTCTAAGTTCTTAACAAAAATGGTAGAGTACTACTGCTAATCCCCGTCCCAGCTTAAACAACATGGCACAATAAATATTATTATTTAGTATTTTTTTTTTTTTTTATGATAGTAGAAAAAAGAAAAGGGTTGATAAACAGGAAGTGACGGTGGAAAAGAAAAAGATGTTAAATTATGGTAGTATTTCTCCTTTTTCTTTCTTTAACTGATTTATTTATTTATTTAAAGTAAGAAGAGGGGTGAGGAATCCATGTCTTCCAAGCACTCCCAGACAAAATGAGCTTCAGAGGAGAAAAGTAACCACTGCTTTACGACCCAGAAAAGGAGATTTCAAACACCATAAGGTTACTTAGGAAATTGCGTGGTTATTAACCCAACCCATTCTCTCTCTCTCTCTCTCTCTCTCTCTCTCTCTCTCGGTCTCTATATTTAGTGGGGAGCTGGGGTGCAACTCCAACCCCACATCTTCCTTCTTTCCCTCAGAAAACCACACACAAACCCCACAAACATTAGCCAGACCTTAACTCCCCCAAGTTTAGGCGCCCGCTTTGCTTGTGTTTTGCCAATTTCAATAGGGTTTGTGGGGCTTTGAAACCCATTTGATTATGACCTAGTTCCCATCTGCCTCAATATTAATTCCTACATCCTCAATATATACCTCTCGCTTCACCTTCTACTGTCTCCTTAAATTCCTTCTCCGCCCTCACTCCCTCCCAAAACTGCTACATGATATTCATCTTCCTCCTCTTCATGGGGAAGATTAGATATGATTTGAACTCCAGGACTTATCCATAGATATACGGACTTCAAGTCCTCACATCTGTACATATTTCTACATACATGCATATGTATATACATGTTTTCTAAACCTTATATATAGTTCAAGTCGTATATGATGAGGTTGGAGAAAGTCTTGGTTAGAAACTTTTGTAATATAAGGGAATTTTTTTTCTTCTTGACATGATGGCATCACGCATACAAACATGCATATATGTGCCTGGCTCCCTGTATGCCATTTGCAGAGCTCACCGGACAATCGATGGCCTCCGTGGATGGCGTATGAGGAGCCATGCATATTCCATGTATATACATGAAATTAAAATTTCCAGTTCCTTCTCCTTTTTTTTTTCCTCTCTCTCTCTCTCTCTCTCCTCTCTCTCTTCAAGGAAGTGTTGTCATATTCGATCGAGACCTAATTCCACATGTGGTTGTAATTTTTTTTCCTCCGTGTACACGGGCAGCGTTGTAATTTTAGAAAGCTGCAGGCGTTTCTCTCATGTCTGAATAAAAGGTACTACTTCTTCTTCTTCTCCGTCGGGAGTAGTACTACTTAACGGGTTTAAGGGTTTTGATCATGATGGCTTGATGTCTATGTTTTTGCAGAGAATAATAGTAGCTTCCGTGAAGATGTTCGTCTCTCACCGACGGTCTCATGTGGCTTTGCAGGAGACCATAATCATTTTCACTACACATGTAACGAGGTTTCTGTGAAATCTTTAGCCCAAATTATGGTAAATTAGAAGTGTACCTGACAACATGGAAGTCACAACTACCATGTTGCCCTTCCATCTTGCTGAACGCTTGTCCGATGGATGGACATTTCATATGACCCCTATGCTGTCATATAATTAATGTCCTATAAAGAAGCAATTGTTTCACATACCTTTTTTTTTTTTTATCATGGAAAACAAAAACCCAAATCAATCTAGGCCTTTGGTTTGATGGATAGTCAGAATTGAAATTTGAAACCCAGTAGTACTTTTGGTTCTGTTTCTTCTAAGCTTCTACGGCCAGTAAGTTTTTGCCTCCCCAGTCCCTATCATTAATGTTTTGGTTTGACAAGCCTAGCTAGTACTGATGAACTGATTCGCTTTTTCTTCACTAATGCATTTTGGAATAGAGAATGCTTATTTTAATGCATTTGGGCTTGAAGAAAGCATATGTACCAACAACGGATCGATTCTAGACCTTCTGTTGACGGAACCAGCTCTCAGTCATGTGACCTATGTTTTCTATTATATGGGAGGGTAATGATCGAGTTAGTATAGCGGCATAGACATAAAGGACCCCTCAAAGTCCACTAAATGATCTAGCGAGCTGCTTTTAGCGTAAATAATATAGATATAGGGTGTACGTTGTTAATTAAATATTACGTACAAAGTTGGGGAAATAGTATATATTTCATACGTCTAGCTCATCAAAGAGCTGTTCCTACTTTCTGGCCAATGGATCGTATTTATTAATTAATGTTGTGGCCGAGTAGCTCACTGCTAGCTAGAAAGATCCCTGAATGCATGCTTAGGCTTATCTGCATTAAAACCTTATGTCCTTTGTTGGCAATGGACCTCGCCTCGGGATATCTAGCATGCATGCAGCTGTTCCTACTTCCTGGCCAATTGATTGTAATGATCTGAGTAGCTAGTAATTATGCTAGCTGAGCTACCCAACTAGAAAATAGTTCCCCGATTGGATATGCTTTTAGGCTAGCTTATCTGCATTAGAACGCGTACTCCTTAGCAAGGAACCTCCGCAAATATATATCGTGTTTGTAGCTCAGATCGATTTCCCCCCCACCACCCCCCCCCCCCCCCTCTCTCTCTCTCTCTCTCTCTCTCTCTCTCACACACACACACAACACACACACGCACTAGTACTACTACACAAGTCTGGCCAGGCCATCTATCGAGAAAAGAAAAGTATGGATTCTGGGGAAAGTAAAAGTGCTTTGCAGCAGCAGGAGGATTATCATTATGGCAACTGGCCTGGGAATCTCATACAAGCAGTGGACCACCCCCTCTCTCTCTCTCTCTCTCATTGGCTTGGAGGGAATATATTATACGGTCAAAGCAGGTCAAAAAGAAAGAAAGATTGGTCAGGCAAAGAGAGGGGGACCATCTTTGCGAGATCTACTGGGAAGATCAATTATATATATGTGGGGTTTTGGGTGCATATAGTAATATTTTTTAATTTTCGATTTCATAGATCGCTAACATTAATCTCCTGTACGTGTTGATGATCATCATGAGTCTCGTCAGGCCGAGGCTAGTAGCTAGCTAGCGTGGAAAGAAAAATAGTAGGAAAATAAAATCATGTACGGGCTCGCGCTGGGGTGGCTTGCCTGGGGGTCCACGTACTTCGTCAACAATTTGTTGTCCCCTAGTACGTATTTTAGTCCTATATGTCTACTTTCTTAGTAGATTCTGTCCCTTTTTTATTTCTATCTGCCGTCCTTTCTTACCAGTCTCGCACATATTTTCTTCGTCAAATGCTTATCTGGCTTCCATAGTTTACATTTTCTTGGATACCTTATGATTTCCTCTTCTTTTTTCTTTTTCTTTTTTTTTTTTTTTTTTTTTCTGCAGGATCGGTTACTTTATGATTTTGTTTACCTTTATACGATAATGAAATTATCAGACAGATTAATACCAAATATATATAAGTAATGATACAACTCATTTTATAATTATCTTTTAAATAAAATATATTTTTATAAATTGATATTATTTTTATAAGTTATTATTTATAAAAAAAAAATTAAAAAAAAAAAACTAGCCCACGTTCAATGGTTTTGATTGATATCATTCACACCGATCTAAATTAAACGCGATAGATGGCCGTTCTAACTGAATAATTAGGGGACTTGTTTTCTAATTCATTTGATGAACAAGAACTAAGTGATTCTACATGATATCGAGGAAAAAGATCGATGTTTCCGAAACTTCCATCAAGATGGAATTTGAATTACTAGTACTTGATCTGCCATGCTGCATTCACGTCTTTTAATTTTATTTTTTATTTTTTGTGTTTTTAGCCAGAAAAATGAAGATCAGAGCCCAGCTACTAAGGGCCTAGCAAGATATATACCGTTGGTCCGTTGGTAATGGATTGGAAATCCTTGCACGAGCAGAGTACTTAATGTGCAGTACTTTTTTTTTTTTTTTTTTTCCTAGCGAGTAGCGAGTCTGCGCTGCATGAACTAGGGTTTAAGTAGTGAGATGGAGAGGGCGGAGAGACAGTGCTGTCTGTGAGTTTCCTATTTAATCGAGTAGAACATCTGCACAATGTCACAGCTAGCTAAGCTTGCATGGTGTTTAGAAGAGTCGATCGGCACGTACATACATATATATAATATCTATTGATCTCCACCGCGTAAGGCCACGTACGTTTCGTTTTCCGTTCTCGATTGATTTTCTCCGGTCCTTTCAGTAGTACAGCGCTCAACAGTTCAGACTTGAGATCACATGCACCCACGGTACTATTTTCTCTCTTGAGGTTTTTGTTTTCTATTTTCTATTTTCGAGAACATGAATATGCACAGATATTTAGTTAAAATAAAATTTAAGAATATTTGTTACTACGATTGACCATATTTTTTCGGGGAAAAAAAGTAGGCCAATTTAGAACTTTTTTGTTTTCAAAAAACATTTTATCTTATCTTATTTAATTATTATAATTTTTTAACTTTTAATATAAAATATAATAAAAAATTTAACTTTTCAAATCTTAAAATAAAAATAATATTAAAAATATATTTTAATAATATTTTATTTAATTTTTTAATTTTAATTTTAATTCATCTTATTCTATATTTAAAGATAAACGAGACATTAGTATTGAATGACTGCAGTACTTTGTTGTCTGATGATAACTAAAGTTCGTTTCAAAGGCTGATTAGACTAATGAATTTCACGGGCAAATGTTTTGTCTCGTGTGAACTAGTCCTTTCATGAATGGACAGTGCTAGAGGGCCGCCTGGCGTACCACTAGTCTATTTTTTTATTTTTTATTTTTTTAACAGTTTTTTAATGTTCTTAATAATAAATAAATAAATAATTTTATTAATAATCACTTTTTTAATTATTAAGAAAAAATTTTAAAATTAAAAATAAATAAACAGTAATTTTGAAAAGCTCCACTAATATTTTCCTTCATGAATTGCATACATACGTTTTCCAAAATGTTTTTATCAGTACGTACGTTATATAAAGTGATTAACTTTCAAATATATATAGGAAAATGATAGTATGACTATTAAATATGCCCATCAAATATATTCATTCATATATTTTTATTTTTATTTTTTTAATAATTAAGGATGTTTAAAAAATGATTAAAGAAAAAAAAAACTTATTTATACTAGTGTGCACATTTAGTGGGCACATTTGGTAATCCTGCTATTAAGAAAATAACATTGAGCAAAAAATAATTAAAAGAAATGGTCTAATATAAGTTATATATCTCATTATACTTAAAAGTGTCGATCGCCAGATGAATAGTAACTTATTTTACGTTTTCTTCCTCCCCTCACGTCCCTCTGTACTTCACAGTAAAATTATCACTTTCCCTTCGTCCCTCTCTGCAAATTTACCACAAAATCATAACACAAATCACAAATCAACAGATCCGTGAAGAGAGAAGGCAGGAGCTGGGGCTTCGGCTGGAGGAAAGGAGGAAGAGGAGGGGTCGTCGGCAAAGGACGAGGTTGCTGGTGGTGGTGCGGTGGTGTAGGAGTCGCCAACTGCGGCGCTACGGGAAGAAACCCGTGCGTCGAGACCCATTTTGGGTTGGTCGCGTGCGGCTGACGGAGGACTTGCCAAGAGGCTTCGACGGTGGAGTTTGCTCGCCGGCGTGAAGGGAAGCCGATGAGGTGGTCGGTTACACCGCAGGGTGGCGCATGGCGACGTTGGGCTGCTTGAGAGAGGATATCAAGTGAGAGATAGGGAAGACGTGCGGGGGAAGGGAGGAGCTGCCAAGGGACTTTGATGGTGGGGTTTGGTCGTCGGCTTGAAGAGAAGCCGGTGACGTGGTCGGTGACACCACACGGTGGCGCACGCCTGCTTGAGGGAGGAGATCCCATGAGAGAGAGGGAGGACGCGACGCGACTGAGCGAAAAGGGAGAGAGGAAGAAAGTGAAAGTGAGGGAAAAATCAAGGTTTTTGGATTTAAATCCAGCCCTTCGTCATAATCTCCAAATTTGGTCCAATGGTAAAAATTTCAATATTGATTAAATTAATTTAAAATAGATAATTAACATATAAATATCATATCATAAATAAATTATCAAATTTAATTTAAAAAATATTAAAGTTTTTGAGATTTAAATCCAACCCTTTATCATAAGTCTCTAAATTTGATCCAATAATAAAAATTTAAATTAATTTAAAATAGATAATTAACATATAAATATCATATCATAAATAAATTATCAAATTTAATTTATAAAATATTAATCTTTCATCATTAAATAAATGATAAAATTTTGTTAAATAAAATTTAAAAAAATAAAACTATATAAATAATTAGAGTTTTAACATAATTTAAATATGATAATATTCTTAATTAACTAAATTAGGCAAACGTCCCTTGAACGTTACCCTACTTCTAATATATATATATATATATATATATATATATATATATATATATATACACACACACAAACCCTGGATATCCAAAGAACATTCATAACATGTACACAAGCAAAAACACTTTTACTTTACGAGTTTTGCTACACAATCTCCACCACACTCCACACTCCACACTCCATACTCTACATTTTTTTAAAAAATTTTAATATTTTTTTAAAATTTTTGTTGAGATTATTTTTTTAAAAGTATTTCAAATTTTCTATTCATTATTTATATAATAAATATTTGATAAAAGAAAAAAAATAATAAAAATTAAAAAATATATATAAAATGTGGAGTGTGAGGAGATTTTGAAGATTTTGCTTACTAAGACTAAGCATTTACAAAACCATATAGCTAGACATGACTTTGCGTAGGATGCAACATCGGCTTACCCTGTTCAAAAAATTAATAGAGATAGATATGGTACAGTCAAATGGCTCCTTCAAACCCATTATATAGGAGAACAACATACAACATCTATTTCAGCTTGATGCTCTTGTAAGCAACTTAAAATAAGCAACTTAAAAAGAAAGGAACTAAAATTATAGTTTAATCAATCCACACTAAAGTTAGTGAAAGAAGGGGAATAACCCCACAAATAATAAACTTCAACTTTATTCCTTGTAATGTATTCTTGTGCCAACCAGACATGATTAAAAAAAGTCATTCATCTGAAAATAAATGTGTGTGTAGTCAGCAAAATCAAAAAAAAGGAGGAGGACGTAGTAGACAAACTCTAGCTGGAATCTATGCTATCTTTAAACCATACCCTATCATATATTTATATAATAGACTGCAATTGAAACATCACACAAGGCAAAAACTTCGTTAGATAACCAGAGAGCATTTTTACAACATATAGATAGTCTACACATTATGAACCAAAACCTACTCAAGCTATAAACAGACACAAGTGCATGTAGAAGATACATATTCATGGCTTCTACTACCCTTTCCTGCAACCAGATAAAAATGCACTAAAATAAAATCACATCAGTCAAAACTTAAAAAAAAAAAAGGTTCAAAAACCTTCAAGGCTAACCCAATTAAATGGCACAAATAAATGCAATAATAGTTGGTTTTATTTATGTTTTGAACATGACCGAGTGCAAGAATCTCTATCTCTTAAACCACATGCCTATGTTATTGAACTAGAAGAAAAAAAGCAAGAGGAGAAATAATGGTTCACCTGCACAAAGTCAACCTACAAACATCATAATTGATACAAAGCCTGGAATGCAGCTCCAATAGCTGCCACAATCTACATATGCATCAATAGCTTTATCAGTATTTGTAAAGAGTATTATTGCTATAATATGCTACAAATTATCCATATTTCTATTTTTGTTTACACACTAATTACTAAATTCTCAATCACTTCACATGCAAGATCGATGACACCCATCAGTTTTTAAGCAAACATGTCAAAAGTATCATTAACCATCGTTAGCATGGAAAAGATAGTTGGGACATTTGGATCCTGGCAATTCAAAACTGTCTGACATAGATATAGTCTTTCACAATACAGTCGCAAGTAAAAGTTTTCTCACTTAGTTGAACTCCCAGCCTTCTGCACCCCCGATTTGAAGAATCTGAAACCAAAATGAATTGGAAACAAATCATGATCACTTGTTTGATTTCTTCACCTACTAACAGAGAATCATTAGGAAATGAAAAAGAGTCTCTCCAAACAAGAAGCAGGTAAAGTCTAGCAATGCATAGACGTATAAAAAAAACTGTTATTACATATAGATTAAATAAAAAAAGAGCAACCATGTGAAGAAAATATGCTTATTTATGAAAAGCACAATATATAACTCAACATACCTAAATAGTGTGCAAGCATATTAAGTTCTGAAAAATATAAACTATTTCAAACTGTGTAAAAACCAACATGAAAGATAGTAAAAATCTCTTGGTATTGTTGTCCGGTCGATTGTAAATGAAGCCAAACATACAAAAGTTTAACATTTATCGTTGACCTTTGGTGTGCATATATCTATTTAGATATTGACTTATTACTTGAACAAGAAGATGAGTCTTATGCAATTGTCAATTAAGTTTCAAATATGTTTTGTCTAGTCATGACTTTCTCTGGTAGTATTACTTTCTTTTCCTCTATATAATTAATTTTTTCTTAAAAGAAAGGCATAAGTTGAGATGGAGGTAGTGAATGTGAAAATGTGAATAAAAAATGGAGTGCATAAAAGAGTGGAGAAAATTTATAGGAACTCCAAACTGAAAATGGAGTGCAAGAATATTTTCTGGGCCAAAAGTCAACTGTGTTTAATTGGTAGCTCGTCTATGTAACCCTTGCTTGTTTGTTTAATCATCCTCTCATCATATGCTAGACTGATTATTTTATTTTTATTTTTTATTTTTATGAAAGAGTTGGAGCCGTATGTTCAAGAGTGATCACTTTTCATTTTTATTAAAAAAAAAACTCTCACTTATGGAGGAATACAGCGGAACAACCAAACACTTGGAGGTTAGAAGATGAGCATTAAAAACACCCAAAACCCAAGCGTAAAAAGGAAACTCGATTTTTTTTAATACTGGAGGACAGACGTCCTTTTTATTATTCATCCTCAGCCTTGGAGAACTTGTGATAACAAAATACTGGAGGACAGACGCCCTTTTTATTATTCATCCTCAGCCTTGCTGAGGAGAACCTGTGATAACAAATAAAGAATATGAAACCTACCAACCAATACCCGCAGAAAAGGAAAGGACAAAAACCCAAAATAAAACCACAAAGTCCTTAGGACCGAATGCAGAAACATCCCCCCCCCCCCCCCCCCCCCAACATCCAAACGAAACAGACCTCTGAGATTTGAAGGGAATTCCGAGCTGTCATGCCAAACCTTGCAGACCCCTGAAGCAATTTCTATTCTATTATATATGTGTGTCCCTCTTTTCTTCAACTATGATATCAAGGAATATAGAACTAATTTATATTATTATCTTTTATTATTATATTAGTTTTTTTTTTATCTTTTATTATTATATTAATTGAACCAATTTCTGAATTCATTCATTTAGTTTGCCCCTAAGAACTATAGCTATGTATAATAGGGTTGTGCATATTACCCGAAAACCTGTTGGACCTGTTTAAAATGACCCGACCCGACCTGGCTTTTATCGGTTTGTTATCTGATCGGTTTCCAACCCGACTACTTACGCGGGTTGTTTACATTAGTGTCAACCCGTCCGAATACAAATATAAACTTATCAAACCCTAGCCCCCCGCAACTCCAAGTCCCGAGCGTAAAACCCTTCCCTTATCTCTCGTGTCTGTGAGTGAATCACAGCAAAAATGAGTCACGGGGCAACATCGGTGGGACCGAAGGGGAAGAAGAAGCCGGTTGAGGAAAAAATCATGGATCTTGCCTCGCTTGAGAAGTTCCTCCAGGGATCAAGGTCGAAGGCAAGGCCGGCGCTCTCTGTGAATCCATCACCGTCATTCGCGAAAAGAGCAAAATCTCTATCACCTCTGACAACAACTTCTCTAAAAGGTATCTCAAGTACTTGAAGAGCACAATGTGAGGGACTGGCTTTGGGTGATTGCTTCCAACAAAGACAAGAATGTTTACTTCAACATTGTCAAGAATGAGGGTGAGGAGGAAGACTGAATATCTTCTATTCTTATTTGCTACTACCGCTTCTGCAAACGACTGCATCCGAATGACTTCTGCAAAGTCTTTTCATTTTTTGTTTTTTGGGATTTTTTCTTGAGATTGAGAAGAAGCTGAGATCGATGGAGATTGATATTTTTTTAGGCTTAAATCTGAGATAAATCGATGTACAGAAAGTTAGGTGTTTTTCTGTTCAATTCTTACGTTTGGTAAAGGTCGGGTCATACGGGTTCGACCCGAGTCTATTTTAATCGGGTTGGTTCGATTTGGTTTGGCGCCATAAATAGAGCGGGTTGGGTCGGATTGGGTGTAAACTTTGTTGTGACGGGTCGGGTTGCAGCCCTAATGTATAAAAAGAAACTTTAAACATATGAAGGAATATAGAAACTATAATGGTAAGTTGCAAGCATACAAAGAAAAATATACAAGAGAATTACGTGGTTCGATCTTAATGATCTACATCTATGGCAGGAATAACTATGAGCTTTTTTTTATTGCAGAAATCATTCAAGTACAGATCTAAGATATAACACCTCTCATGAAACCTTTATTGACAGAAAGTCTAATCACTTGTGTTTTCTCTCTTTTCCTTCTTTATCTCACTTGTTGCATTACATTGTTCATGAATGAATTATAGAGAACCTCTTATATAGACTTTACACATAATGACCATGCAGCCCTCCACCTCAGAGCAGTCTGTTTACTTGAATTTTACATTCGGTTGCAAGCTTCATTTCATTTGACATGTGTAAGGATCTAACTGGTTGACATCTCATTTAACATTTATATATATATATATATATATTAATGATTACTTGTGTTATTTAGGGTTTTGATTTTAAATATTATACAACTAGAAAACAAAATATTAATTTCATTTATATATTTTTCAAATATAAAACTTAGGTATTGCCCCAAAAAAATATGATCTGCTGTATATCGCCGTTTTTTAAAAGGATTATTGACTGGCTATTGCAAATTAAGTTCGTACGTACATATATATTTCTGGCAACATAGCAAATGTATTTACAATATCGCAATTACTACAAATATACATGAGCAGATGGTATTTAAAAAGTTCGTACATATATATATATATATTAATATGGAGTATAAAATAATATTATTTTTATAAAATATTTTATAAAAATATTTCTCATTTAAAATAAAATTATAAAAAGTACTGTTTATAAATCATTCCATTGGTGACGAGCCCTGCCTGCTTCCCCAATGTCATTAATGTACACTAAGCACAGCGTCTGTAAAGTGAGACTGCAGACTCGAATGACTTCCACCCTTGAGTAGTTCCTGTTAAGCACAGTACTCTTCCGTGCAGGCATGCCTAGATAAGTGTTTACAACTTACACCAGCAAGTATATTCTCTGAAATTAAATTCATAAATTAATATATTTTTATATGATACATTTTTTTTTACAGAACTTTATATTGATTTAATGTGTTTACAACTTTATATTGATATGTTTAGAACTTTATATTGATTTAATGTATCATAAATTTATATGATACATTAAATCATCTTTATAATAAAAATAATTTTATAATTTAACGTACATAACATATCAAATTAAACATGTCAATTTATAAACTCAACTTTGTAATAAAAATAATTTTATAATCTAACGTACGTAACACATCAAATTAAACATGTCAACTTATAAACTTATTTTTATAAGACTCTTTATAGCTAAAGTAAATCTCAATGAATTTATATTTTTTAAAAGAATATGATAACTTAATTTTATTTGTAACCTTATTTTTAACAAAGTATATCCATAATACACAAAAGGATTTCTTAAAGTTACAAAAAAAATAGCTATGGTATATTACGTACTATTTCACATGTTGAGTTCCGTTTGGATTTAAAAAGTGTTTCATCTCAATTTATCATTATAATATTTTTAAATTTTCATATAAAATATAATAAACAATTCAATTTATTTAAATATAAAAATAATAATAATATTAAAAAATAATATTCTAAGAATATTTTTTTTAACTTTAACTTTCATTTCAACTCATCTCATCTTAACTTATTATTCAAATAGCACCTAAATGCAAACTACAAATAAAATCATTTTAACACGTGTCATATAACAAGTACGATGAAGATCGATATTTCTCATCCAAGTTTGGCTACAAAAATGCATATTATTCCCGTTAAGAGCGGCAGGGGAAAAGAATATATAAGCGAGGTTCAAAACACGTACATGAGGGGTGCGCACGAGAAAAGATCGTTTAGATCCTCCCAGCATTCCCAGCTCCTTGGCAAACTTTGGACACTCGGAACCCGAACCAGCATTGATTTCAACGAGGCAGGCCTGTTTGCAATGCTGGGCCAGGCGGTCTGACACTAGTTATATGGATCAGAATCAGCCACCCATCGGAACCCACCAATATGACGTTGGATGCATTCTCTATTACTCGTATATACGAGATAGAGTAATATTAAGTATAGTTTTATAGAATGTATAAGTATTGTATAATTATTTAAAAAAATAAATTTTATTATTAAAATAATAAATTTTTATATAAATTTTATATTTATTTATTTTTAAAAAAAATAATACAATACTTACACACTTTACTACTATAAATATACATTCTATTTAAGCATGTCCCCCTTTATAACGTAGTGCAGCAGGTTGTGATGCAGGTAGCAGTAAATAATAAATTCTAGGGTGTCAGATAAATAATTTTAAAAAATTATGCAGGGCAGCATGGCTGTTTCTCAAAGAATTAATATAAGCGATACATATAACTCTCTTGCAACTATTTTATAATTTATTTTACGAGCAACTAATTAATATAAACATGTCAATTTATTAAAATTAATTTTCAATTTTATAAAACTATCCACTATTTTGTATAGAGTTGTAAAATAATTATAAATTAATTATTTCGTATTAAATTTTATTAGCAAACTAATTCGATCAAGCTTTAAGGGACAGTCAAATTTTATGCTTTCCTTTGTCGTCCTTAAGAATTAATTGATGAGTCGTACTACATAGAAGCTTTACATTCACCACACCACTTAAAAATATATAATTTTACCATTTTACTTTATATGGTCAATATTCTCATCCATCGATTTTAACCATGGGAAATCCCTAATCAAGCATATAAATGCCAAACATCGAAATAATAATCCAAATCATGCATCATGCCGATTGGATCTTAATTTGTTCACAGCATTCTTTAAAACCAACAAAAAAAGGCATTAAGTTACCATTGTCTAACGGTTAACTAGATATATAATAAATAATTTTCACAATAATTGTAGCCAGGTACTAAAATATTGGAAGTGGCAACTCAATTTATACTTCTAAACTTAATTACACAGACCAAAGATAGGAGATGGATCGAGATTCATTAATACAGGCTCATGTTACATGGACTTTTACAGTGAGAAGTATGATTAAAATTTCCATGCTTCAGGGGGAAACTGATCTGGGAATAAGGATATCCCCAATGTTGTTGTGCCATGGATCAGCCAAGTGGGTGGCCAGGTTCTCCAATGGTCCTGTGCCAGGGTAAGCTGATTGTTGAACGCAGAATCCCACAAAAGCCAACAGAGCAAGCCGGCCTGCGCGCACAATATCACTCATACAATCAATATCCCAGAGCCAAGACTAGGTAGATGGTTAATTATAAGAATGTAACAGTTGTTTACAATAAATGAACATGGAAATTATATATTAGGGAGCACGAGATCGATCGGGGCGCTAACCGTTTTTGATCTCCTTGACTTTGTATTCCTTGAACTTTTCGGGGTCCTTAGAGTAGCCCAAGGGATCAAAAGCACCGCCAGGATACTTCTTCTTCTCCGGATCTTTCTCCATGCTGCGTTGGTGCTCCACAAAGGCAATGGCGAGGAATTCAATGACCAAGATGGTAGGGAGAGTGCCCCATGGCACTGGGTATCCCAAGTAGGTGGCTTGACCTCCAGGAACGGCAGCCCACTCCTGAGCCTTCACCCAGTTCCCCAACCCCAATGCCTCTGGTACTAGGATTCCTGGCTACAATTTTGATCAAGAGATGGAAATTAATCACATTATCACATAACTATAAGGTTGTGTTTGGACGTTGAGCTGAATTGAGCTAGATTCTCTATGAATATTAGTGAGTTGAGTAGTCGAGAGAGTTATGTGAAGCCCATCTAAACTGAGTTTAAAGTATGTTTGGATGTTAAGATGAATTTACTACTTTTTATGAGAAATTAAAAAATATTATGGGTCTTATGTATAAAGATATTTTAAGTTGAAAAATATTGTGAGTCTCATGTGTAAGAATGTTTTGAGTTGGGATGAATTTAGTAATTTGAGAATTAGGTATTTGAATGTTAGACTCAACTTAAAGTTAGACTGAACTCAACTAAATTCAACTGAATTTGAGAACCAAACACAGTCTAAAACTTCGACCTGCTAGGAGACGAACAGTTTTGCCTATCATTTTTGCTAATTATGAGAATTAATTTGAAACAAACGTTTAAATAGTACACCTTGTTTAGATTTGAAAAGTATTTTATCTTATCTCATTTCATTTCATTTCATTATTATAATTTTTTTAAATTTCTACACAAAATATAATAAAATAATAATAATATTAAAAAATAATCAACATTCATATTTCATCTAAATGTATCTCATCTAATTCAAGCCAACCTTAGTCTGCTTTAAATTAAAGAAGACTTACAACGGCAAGCATGGCCCATCTACAGTGAATGAGTTCAGACTCCTTGAATCTTTCAAGGTTCTCTGGGACCGTACCGAGCCTGAGTGGGTCAAATCCGAAGTCACTGCATTCCATACAAAAAATATGCATATTCAGAGATGTTAATTATACGAAAGAACATAATAATATTCAGCTGCACTTTTCTCTTCATATATATATACTCTATAGTCCATTATGATTGCGTACCCAGGTGCTGAGCCGTCGAGGTGGGGAGGTCGAGGCTGGCCCGGCATCCACTCGGCCGTCATGGTGAAGCGCGACGAGGCATTGGCGGCCCCAACACCGGGAAGTGGGAGAGCGGTGGCAAATTTGGACTTGGACGAAGAAAGGACAGATGGGAAGGCGGTGGTGGCGATGCCATAGCTCATTGTCAATGTGTTGGAAGCCATGCTCTCGGACGTCTCGGAGTTGAACTGTTGGGGGGGGGGGGGGGGGGGGGGGGGGGGGGGGGGGGGGGGGGGGGGGGGGGGGGGGGGGGGAGAGAGAAATCGGTTGGATATGGCAGGTGGAGGAAGAAGCACTAGTACAAGTATGTGTTTAAGTGGAGATATAGGCGAATCCAGATGTGGATTGCCATTGGGTAATGATGCTTGGATTTTGTTATGTTATTGGACCACGTGTCATCTTTCAATCCATTGGTCTACGTGGCATATCCCGTCGATATCAGATATCCTTGCAATTTTTCCATGGTGGAGGTTTGAGTGCCGTCAGAAAAAATCAACCATGTTTTGGTGGCCTGTATTGAGTGCAAAGATTTTATAGAAATTGACACCTACTGCTGTGAAAGCTAGACAATCCATCTCCAATTAACCATATCCACTGAATTAACAGTTCTTGAATTTCGGGGGTTGTTGACAACAAAAATGGATCCTTGCTTTGGGTTGTGTGATATGGACTCATTTTCTTACCCACGAGGCAAATATCTAGAAAGACTATTTATCATTCTTAGAGATTTATTACACCACGTTAAATTATTGATAACTTATTAAAAATTAATACGTAATTTTTGAAGCATTTGACGCAATGATAATTAAAAAAAGAGCAGTGTTAAATATAATTATAAGTTGTACAAATGCTTTTATTTTTTTTTTAAAGAAAGTAGAGTCTATCATTAAAAATTTAATTTGTTAGTATAGGTCCTATATGTAATTTTTTTTTTTATAGAAAATTAACTTAATTCATTCATGAAAGCGAAGTTACAGCTATGACTTATACATATATGGAAAAACTCAGATTACAAGCCAACTGCTTACGGTTGGGGCTCCACCACTAGGACACAAATTCTTTTGTGACTGGTACGGTCTTAACTTTTAGAACTCTTTACAGATAAACCATCTGAGATACCACAATCTGCCTAAAGTAGAGATTTCAAACCCCACCCACTAAATAAGGATAAGACTTTCACTCTAGGGACAAAATATCCAAGAGATTAGTTTTATTATTATTATTAACCTAAAACAAAGCAAATAACAGAAAATATAAATGATTCATGGAAAAATAGCGAAATACATATTGGAAAGTTGTAGATCCGCATTTTCAACCTTAGAGGAATTAAAAAAAGCGAACACATGGACTGTGGTGGCGCGTGAGAGACATGCACCACCTTGAAAGTACAACGGATAGTCGAGTTTGAAAAAATTGATGGCCCTAGTCCTAGAAATACCGCTCGTGGCGACGGTAAAGCTCCTTGCAGTGGCGTGTGGATATCACACGAGCACTTTGGACCGCGCATGTGGCTAACACGCTGCTCCGTTCGACGAGATTCTTCGCTCATCTGAAGGATCGGTGCCTTGGGAATCTTGCGGTGGGTCACATGGTGGTTGCCGAGCTCCTGAGAACAACATATCAACATTTTGCCCTACTTTGAAAGAAAAACACACAAAACTAGAAAAAAATAAAAGAGAAAACTAGAGAGAAGAGGGAGGAGGGAGGAGCCGAAGCTCCAACCCCCTCCTCTAGTCTAGGTTTTTTGAGAGGGGTTACTCTAGAAAAAAAGGAGAGAGAAAGAGGTGTGCTAGGGTTTTCCCGTAATCACTCTTTTAAAAAAGAATGTATTGTTCTTGCACTTTCCATAACTATAAATATTATTTATCTTAAAAAAAAAAAAACAAAACAAAACACTTTTGTAAAGTATGGGCATCTTTAACTACCAAGTCTAAAAAGCAACGCCACCTTAATTACCTCGCATGAGACATATTCTGATGCTACACCCACCAAGAATGGGTCTCGAACTCTCGATAAGGCCATTTGGTATTTTCTATTTCTTATTTTTTTATTTATTTTTTTATATCTTTACATATATATATATATTAAATTACAAAATTATTAAAAAATATTTCCTTAATCACTAAGTTAAAATATATACATATATTTGTCTGGTGAGGTATAGTATAAATTGATAGAGTAAAAGAGGGGATTAGCTGAAGAGGAAACCTTCTGACCGGTTGGGCTTATAACCCATTAAAAACAACCCGCCAATAATATTATGCCACGTACACATTTCATCTTTGTGATGGTGTGACCTCACCTCACCCGATTAGAAGAACTAAAGCCTTCTGGCTTTTGAATTTCCCTTTCAAACAACAAAGGGAAAGGGATTTTTCCCTTTTTGGACTTTATCGCGGTATTTAATTATGGGTTTTTCCCTGCTCATTTGTGATATATACTGAAATTCTGACGTTGCTTTCGTTAACTTGGTGTTTGGTTGCCCATAAACATTTGCTAGAAACATTGTCGCATAAATAAGAATGGTCCTTTATTTCTCATCAGTTTCCTTTGAACAAAAAAAATAAAGGTCCGTTTAGACTCGGTTTCTATGATTTTTGTTTAAGTGTAGTGATTTCACCAAGTTCTCAAGTGTAGTGCTTTCACCAAGTTCGGTAAAGATTAGGCACGACAAGAACAGAGCAAAAACAAGCTTACTGAGGAGCTTAAGTGTTGCGCTCGGGATTGTATGGGTTTTTGGGTGGCAAAAACCAGACCGATAGCCGTGAGGGAAAATAGCTTCATCAAAGGGATTATTGCGGTTAGCAAATCTTCACCACTGGACTTCATATTATTTTGATAATCAAAGTTTCTCAAGGGCCTTAATCATCATAGATTATCGCTGAAATCCACTCTCCACACCATGCAAAAACCCAAAGCATTCACTCTCTCCAGGAGACACAAATGTGCAAGAGGAAACCACAGCCCAATCTCATCAAAATCAATTTGTGCATGTTTTGTTTTAGGAAATTGGGTACTTTCGCCCCAGAATATATGGGCAATTACTCATGTGGGCATTGTGGACGACAGACTAGTGGGGCGAAATCGGCCTGGGTTAGTGAACGACTGAGATGATGGGCAATTTCTGAGGTGGGTAATAGATACTCGGTGTTGAATTGGTGGTGGTGGACTGATTGAGAAGGACTACTGGCGGTGGAACTCTGCTCAGCGGTGAAATTGGAAGCACAACTCAGTTCCTATCGTGAAGCATAGATCAATTTCCTATCTCTTTTGTTTGCCTTCTTTTTTCCAACGTGAACAAGTGTAAGTTAAGTTTGGTGTAATTTCTGAGGTGACAGCATGTAAGTGGAAGGCTATTATGTGAGGAAAAATAGCCTCATCGCTTAGAAGCGGTTCGTTAACTGAACTAAAGGGTGGGCAATTTTTGTCGGGACAGTTAAAAGACAGATATGACAAATCCATTATGATGGTCACGCTAAACAATCAGAATTTTGTTTTGAGATTTTCCAAAATAATATATTTGATAAATCTTGATTGCATATAAAAACTTAAATAGTTAAAAATCAAATATGAATGATATCATTTACAAATAATGAATAGTTTAGATTTTGAGAATCTCATAGAAATCCACCTGTTTGAACATTGCCAATATATGTTTAGTCCGTTATTGATCAACCACCGAGCAAGCACCTTCATCTCTCACACACAAAACATTTTTATATATAAAAAGAGAAAATCTTCAAAGCGGTCAATCTGCTGAAGCTTAAATAACAGCCCTCCAATGACATGTTGCCACGCCGCTCCTCCATTTCTCATTCCATGGACCTGTCTACAGGTGATAAGTGTAAAATCTCCAAGCAAAAAACCCTTCCTCAAATCAAAGCCTCCTCGTCTCCCCCTTCCACCGAAATCTCTCTAAGTGAAAAATCTCTTCCTCTTCAATCTGCTCACCTTCTCTGGTGTGGCCTTTACGACCACCTTCTCCAAAACGTTTCTATATCGAATCTCGAGGGTGGAAACTCCAGTACACAATACGAAACACTTACCAATGAAAGTGAAGTATCTAGAAATGGATCTTTGGCTTCTTGAGTTTAGGGGGCATGACAGCTTGCAATATAATTACAAATCTATGTCAACAATATATTTTGATTATTGACTGCAATTAAATATTGAGAGTCATCACTCAATGGAAGAGGGAGAAACATAAGGAGAGTTAGCACTGGGTGAAGGGAGGTTTAAGTGATTACTTCCCTTTTTCCTAAGTGTCGAAGAGTTAACATTTTTTACAGAGGAGATGGATCATGAACTGAATATGATTTTGATGGAAGACCTGGAAATTGTTATGCAACAAGCACGATGATTTCCTCCTATATTCTATGTTTCTGATTCGAAAGTCGTTTTTTTCTCTCATTATGTTTCCTTTCTTTATTTATTACTAATAGTGTCGTGCAACGGTGGGCGACAGGGAGATGGTGTTCTTTGAGTGTTGAATGGGGGGCTTAAATCGATTTTTGAATGGGGTTCAAAATTACTGGTAGGTGATGGGCGACTGACTGGTGATGGTGTTGTGCGGCAGTAGGCGATTGGGAGATGGTGTTCTTCGATTTCTGGATGTGGGGGCTCAAATTGATTTATGAATGAGGTGATAGGGAGATGTGTTTCATTATCCAGTGTAATCAGCCTATTATAATTTTTGTGAAGTTGCTGGCGTAACAGAGTATTATTGAAAGTTGTTAAAGCCTTATCTTCAGATGGACCGCTGCAAAGCGACTTTCATATAAAAAAAGATAAATATATCACAAACAGGCGTAAAAGATGTACTTCTATACTGTTTACTTGATATGCTTTAATTAATAATAAAAGTTTGAAATTAAATTATGTTACAGCTCAAATCATGACGTTATCGATAGAGTATTTCTTACCAACTTGTAAGTAGCATGTGTAAGATATTTGGCAAAATTCTTCAAGAATTCGAGAAATTACTTAGGTAATTAACGGTTTTGACGTTATTTCGGTTTAATAGAGATATCATTGGGCCAATGCATAAGATAATGGGCTTGTGTCATTTCTCCTCCTAAATTAGGCTATTTGAAAAAAAGAAAAGAAAAAAAAGAAAAAACGTCATTCCTCTCAATATTTATTTATATAAATAAAAATATAAAGAAGCGACTCCATCAAATTTGTAGACGGTTGATTTTATAGCTAAAAAGAAAAGAAAAAAAAAGATTATTATGATAAAATAAAAGAAAAAAAATTTATACAAATTTTAAATAAATAAACTCCACGTAAATCCTGATAAAAGAGTAGACTACATTTAAAAAAAATGTAAAAAAAACTTTTTATTAGTTAAATCTGTTTTTTTATATAAAATTTATCTGTTTAAAACTTATATTTCAAAAAGAAAAGTGATAAAACGTCTAGTGAACCGGTCCAAATTATATCGGCAATCTCTCAATTTCCTCGCCCAACCCAAAACACCGACAAAACCCAACATCAGCCGCAACCTACTCTGCTTGTACCTCTCGCATGTTACTGTTGCTCCTTCGATCCGACTCCTTTGTCCTTTCTCAGAGAACAGAATCCCCCTTCCTCTTCCGCTTTCCCCACAGATCTCCGAGTCCAACACTCGGATCAACGGCGTTGAACTCCCAATTCCCACATCAACGGCCGCCGTTTGTTCTCTACGGCCATGAGCACTCCAGTCCTTTCAGGAGTAAGCACTATTAGATCTTCAACCCATAATCCACTCTCTCTCTCTCTCTCTCCTCCGCGTCTCTCTTCTCAGATCTCAGCTTTCGATTATTAGCTCCAAATTTCTAAGAATTTAAATTGATTAAAACTTGTAATTTAATTTAATTTTTTGTACGTGTGTATATGCCACTAGGGCACGAGCTTCTATTCTGGGTTTACTCGGCTATGCAAGGGCCTTGCCGTGGTTCTCCTAGGTGGGCACATTGTCGTCCAGCTCTTCCCTTCGGCTATTACTTATCTTGCTCTTATACCCGCCAGGTATCCCTTCTTCTGCACCTCCAATTCTGAAAGCGTTAACTGCACGATTGTTTCAATTTACAGACGCTGCATTTTAGATTTTAGATTTGCTAGCTTGCTTAATGAAAATGATATGCCAAAAGTTGGAGATGGTGGCAAAACGGTAGCGGTTGTGGACTTTGTCGTTGCCAGATATGAATACGACCAGGAGAAGATAGTTTAGACTCGTAGAATTAGTGATAACGTGACAGGGAATTCATGTGTTCCGGATCTTTTCAGATTAGATGACCGTTTCCGCTGTAAAAGCCCTACATTATTGCTATTTTATAGATGGATCTTCCAAAGTCAACTCAGGCCCCTTGTACTTGGTTGGTTATGCGTATTCATGGGCATACGAGCCTTACCTGTTCATAATCTCAGGCGTCCGAAAGAAAGTGATACTAGGGCTAGCTTGGATATGTAGTTTTTATTTCTAGCATTTGAAGGGTGTGGAATTCAATTTACTTAGCTTGCCTGTTATAAAATATCCATGGATGATGGAGGCTTGGCTCCGCCTGGTGACATTTGCAAGATTCAATTCTGCTTATAAGTTTTTCCTAAGAATGGATTTGGTCTAGGCTCAAATGATCAAATCTCTCAGCTTTTGTACATCCATGGATCGAAAAAATTACCTTAGAGATATTTTGCTGAAGGTGATCAATCTGTTGTTTGGCTGAATCTTTTTACTAACTTTGCGTCTTTTGCTGACTTACACAGAGGCATGCTGATTTTGTAAATAAGCTCAGTGCCGCATCCTTAAAAAAAAAAAAAAAAGGAAACATGTTATTAATCATGGTTTTTTGTGTCTAATTACTGTGCGTGTTTGTTATTGTTGCTTATTGGCATCCATTCATTACACAGAATTTGTTAAAGAGTCAGGCCTACCCATTTTTAGAGATGTGCAATTGTTGTTGCCTTGTTTGAAGAAAACATAAACTGGCAGGGAAACTCACTGCCTGTACAATTCAGGTAGTTTTCAGAGAAAAAGGTCTCTGAATGGGGGGGAATCTAATAATGTCTTTTTGATTGAAGGGAACCAAATAATGTCTATGGGGAAACATTCTCTAAAAGAACTTATAAACATTATAAATGGTTCAATGCAATGATTGCTTTGAATACAACCATATTTGATTTCACCATTGTGGATAGTAGCAAATTTAGGTCCCGCACTATAGCGTGTATTGTTTACTTGAATTTCTCGGAGTCTTTGTTCATGTCTGTACTTTTCTTTCACAGGACAATTCCTTTTGGTTGGAACCTCATAACAGCTGGTTACATTGAACAATCAGTGCATGGGGTATGCACTTTTGTTGCTATAAACAGTTTCTTCATGGTGTACTTATCACATTTCCTGAAATGTCTCCTATTACAGATAAAGTAAATAACTTGTTTTGTAGGTGGTTGCCAGCACAGTTGGTCTCCTTTTCATTGGAAAGCTGCTTGAGCCTGTATGGGGTTCTCGAGAATTCTTGAAGTTCATCTTTGTAGTTAACTTTCTGACTTCTGTATGCGTTTTCATTACGGCTATCGCCTTGTACTACATTACAACACAGGAAAATTACCTGTAAGTACTCAATCTTTATGCATCTGCCTGTCTTGACCCTCTTCTTGTTTGGACCACTTTCGCCACTTCTCAGTCCTCACCCTCAATCATTATATAGCACTCCATTTGGTTGATGAGGAATGAAGGAAAAATCATTGGAGATATCAATACCATCTTCTCCTTCCCTATTGACATATTGGCAGCTGAATTGTGATAGTGAATTGCCCTTAGGTTGAATCGGATCAGTTGTTAACTACTTCGATTCATCTATTGGATTTTGTATTATGCTTATCTACATTTTACACCTTTTGATCAATCTTGTCTCATCCTTAGCAATTTCTGATTTTTTATATTTTATTTTTTTTGTCAGTTACATGCCTGTTTCTGGCTTCCATGGAGTTCTTTCCGGGTTTTTGGTTGGCATCAAGCAGATAATACCCGACCAAGAGCTGCCTTTGTTGAAGATAAAAGCTAAGGTATGACCCTTTTTACAAATTTCTCCATTAAAAATACCATACCTTAAGAAATCATTCGATGTAACTTTCTTCCCATTGAGGAATTGTCTCTCAACCTCTATTTGGCGCTGATTCCAATTCTAATTATATGCAGTGGTTGCCATCTCTCACACTGTTGCTTTCTATTGCTGTAAGCTTATTCACTCTTGAGTCAGCAACATATCTTCCAACCTTAATATTTGGCACATATATGAGCTGGATTTACCTCAGATACTGGCAGAGAAAACCGGAAACAAAACTTAAGGGTGATCCAAGTGATGATTTTGCATTCTCTACATTCTTCCCTGAATTTTTAAGGTAGTCGACTGTGATCTCTACAAGTGATGTTTATCAACTTTTTATCCTGTACTACAAAGGTTCTTAAAAATGCTGCCATGACTCTCTCTCTCTCTCTCTCTCTCTCTTCTTGTTGATTGAAATGCAGACCAGTCATTGATCCCATCGCTTCTATATTTCATCGGATGCTCTGTGGGAGAACTGAAGCTTCTGCTGAAGCCCAGGGATACACACTGGGTGGTGCCCCATTGCCTGGTTCTGATCCCATTGAGGCTTCTCGAAGGAGGTAATTATCCTTGTTCTATGCTGCCACTAAAAATGTTTAGATTGCATGTACAAGTATTAAAAATGCTATATAATTTGGTTTGGAAAAAGGATATAAGATTTCTTGCAAAAAGGTTCAAGGCATCAACCACAGAAAACCATGTAAAAACTGGACATAAACAATTTAAGGGTTTTGAAATAACACCGTTTCCATTATATTTGAAGACAATATGCACGTTCTAGAATGGGCCTTTCACTGGATGAGAGGGATTGAATTGGAAGTCATTAATAAAATTGGTAATAGAAAAGTGTCCTTGCATTAAAAAAAAAAAAAAAACTGAACATGAATATCAATACACTCTTTGAAAGCAGTTTAATTGTTAGGTAGAAAGAAAGGATATGCAAGTCTCTGTGTAATCCTACCCTCTGCAGGGAAAGGGGAGCTCGAGCACTTGAAGAAAGATTAGCATCTGAGAGGTTGGCCACTGCAAAGAGCGGAGAAGAGGTGCTAAAAGATGCCGCAGAGAATGTTTGATTGCTTGGAAACGCTACTTTTGGATCCAGTGAACCGGCACAATTGTGTCTTTTCCGTTACATCTTAAAAAGGTTTTGCTGTATTTGGGGAGAAGCTTGGATTCTGGAGGAAAGTTGTATTGTACATTTTAGCCTTGGATTTTAATTCTCACGGTGCAAAAGATCATCCTCCTCTTGTATTTCCTTGGTATGATAATTCATCTGTGTTCGTGCTCAAGATGTAGAATTGGGATACAAAAGAATTGCCCCCATATGTTTTTCCCTTACGCATATGAAGTGGAACATCTTTTTCCAATTGTTTTGGACTGTTTCGCACATACATATACTTGTAAAACATATTTCTGGACAGCATGACAATTTTTCTTACAGAAAAGCTTTACATTCTATATGAGGTATCGGTCTTCATTGAATTCTATTTTTCCGCAGTCTCTGCCTTGAGTTTTCAGGGACTCGCAACAGCATATAGATGCTGATGCTGGTGTGTGTAGTCAGTCATCCAATGTGCAGTTCGAATGGACAGACGACGTAAACTATAGGAACACCCCAACTCCCAAGCTCAATCGATGTACTTTGGAATGCGTAGGGCGATCAACTTCATACACGAAATCGCAGTATGACCCAACTTTTATCGATATTCAATTTGGAGCCCACTTGTTGCGTACGTACCGGTACAGGCTAGCCACCTTTGTTCTTCTTTTCCGCCTTCACTATATCAGCTTTGACACGCCACTGTAGGCTGTAATTGTATTCCCCTACGTAACAATTTTTGGTTTTGGCATATTCCCATGAAAATTTCACAAATGTAATGAGTGGCACAAAATTCCTAAAGCAACTGAGAAAGGAAATATTATTATTACAAGGGTTCAAGTTTCTGTGAAAATATTTCTATTTTATTTATTATTTTAAATTACATCAACTCATTTTTATAATTATAAATAATGGAATATTTTCTAAGAAGTTTTCGGACATCGAAGCGGCGCCTTCAAGAGCTGCCAACGCACGAAAAGTACCTAACAGAACATACCAGCCTATTTTATTTTTTATGTTAATTCTACTATCTTTTAATTGCGTTTAGATGATGAGATATTTTATAAATATTAATAAAAAAATAATGATAAAATATTAAATAATAATAAATAGTAATAAAATGTAGATAAAAATAAGAATAAATTAATAAATAACTGTATTTTTGAGATATTCTGAATTGGTATATTGCGTGGGATTAACTGAGATTCTCTGAGCAATTTTTCCTACGTTTCTTTAGCAAAACTACAGAGCCGCTTGTAATAATAATGATATTCTCCCTCCCCCTCGCGCCGTTAGATTCCTTGACCAACCGGAGACAACCTTAAATCCAACGCATAAGGTATGCTCTCCGGCACACATTCACGGTTTTCCGATCCGGCCCTGCTTGAGAATTGAGATCAGCTTTACTAATTTTCCACACCATCTCGTATTTACTCTTCTTTAATAATTAATCCATCATCTGATGCGGTATCACTAAATTTGTTTAGGTCTTCCTTGTGCACTAATTTGTTCGAATCTTATTTTTCTTTTATATTCTTTGTGGACTAATTATGACGCAGGTCGAGGAGGTTGATTATGTTTTTTTTTTTTTTTAGTGAATTCTGATTTTGTTCTATCTGTCAGTAAGGCTTTTTATTTTTATTTTTGTTTGTGTTTTAAAAATTTGATGTTTGCTTTATGATAGCAACAGTAATAATAAATAGATTTTAAAGTAATTTCTTTATTTATCTATCCATTGCTCTCGTATTCTGTATTTATTAGAGTTATTACCATAACATTTTATCTGAGTTTTTATTTTGGGTTTATGTTCTGCTTGATGGCGGGCGTTTTGTTCTTCATACGACGGGCATGGATATTATAAGATATTTGGTTTAATCTGCTAGTAAGTGGAATTGAATTACATTGGGTGATAGAGGCTGTAGAAACATTTATAAATACTTTTATAGTGTTGTAGTGGATACATATATAATATCTTGTTGATGAAATCGTTCATTGCCAAGATCCTAGTTTGAGAAAATGCTTTTGATGCCATTGATTGTTCGGTATTTACTATCAGTAACTTTTATTGATAGTAAGTAGAGAATTGAAATTTGAAAGGAAAGCGAATCAGCTTCTAAAATTCAAAATTGGAAGGGGCTTAATGAACCAATCCCGCAAGCGGATGAGATTAAGAAATTTTTCGAAGGATTATCTCATTAGTTTGGGAAGGACAACACATTGTGATATCAAAGACCATATATATATGGTGGATAAAAACAAGTATTTGAGGTAAAGATATTAAAAGGATTACACATTTTGTAGTGGCTGATCCTTATCTTCTTTCTTTACAAGTTTTTTCTTGGGTGTTTTCTTTATTAACCTAAGACCTGTTGGAATTGGTGCTGTGTGGAAAAAAACAACAGCTTCGATTGTCTATATTCTACTTAGAAATGCAGGTTTGGTGACCTTTTCATAGTGGGACTTATAGGCATAGAGAGATCGAGGAGTAGAGGCATGATGGGACTTAGGATAAAGGGGATGCAGCAATTTTGATCAGATGATATTAGATCTTCCCAAGGCCTCTTCAGATACTTCCACAAGTTGACGTAAAGTTTTTTTTTTTCCCGAGAATTCTGGGATACCATATTCATTGTATTCTAAACTCTGCAGATGAATATTTTTTCTATATTTTGTGTTGTGGCAAATGGGGCACCGTATTTCTAGAATTCTATGTTGAAAAGCTTGTCCTTGCAGCTTGATGGGCATCCTTGTACAGTTGTACTTGCCTCTTTATCTCTTTTCTCAGGTTGTAGTGGGATTGATATTTTTTGTTCTCAAGGAGTTATACAAATTTTCTGTATTTGTACCCTTTTCTTCTAATAAAAAAATTGGGTTTCTTATAATCTTATTCCTTATAGACTAAATCCATTTACTAAATATCACTAGTTGTGTAAGGCACAAGGATTGTGAAACGTACATGGGATTGTACTAAACACGTCAATTAATAAAATCCCTGGTATCTACCTATCAAAAATGAAATAAAATCCCTGGTATCTAGAAAGGGCAGTTAGAAAACAGAAGAGGGGGGGGGGGGGGGGGGGGGGGGGGGGGGGGACCCCTTCAATAGGACCACAATTTACCATCAAAGTCTCGGAAATTTCGTGAAAGTTTCTCATTGAATTCAAATGCTATTGCCATTAAAGATCAAGCAAGTGCGACAACTTTTATATATATATATATATATGATATGATATCGAAGTATTAATCAAACTTATGGGATTAACTTATTGTGTTTAGCAAGCTATATTAATAGTCCCACTCCCTGGAAAAGGAATTGGGCATGTGAATTCAAGTAATGGCCTCCAAGGTCTACATATTCTACTGCAATTTGAATATGATGGTTTCACCTGTGATATAAACCTCAATACTATTGATAGTGAAACTGGCTTCCTTTCTAGCTTAGATTATGATCTTTTGCTTGTAGTTCCTTGCATAATGTGATACCATATGCATATGTATGGAAGAATCCATCGGGCCAGTTCAGTGATTCTGATGCTGTTCTTTGCTTGCATACGTATGTCTGAAACTGAAACAAAATCATTATTTGGTTGGTGAGTGAGAAGCTTATTTTAAATGCATTCCCTCTCTGCCTGTCTGTCTTTGTACATCCCAAATATTTTTCAGAGCATAATCTGTTCAATTTGAGATTTCTTGTTAGGGACACATTAAGTGGATACTACTTCCTATTTTTTAAGTACTTGATCCTTGACCATCGTGTAGCTTTCTTCATTTGCTTTAGAGGGCAAGTTTCTTAATGCTGCAACAGAGACTTGAAAAGAATCTCAGCCATTGATTTGTTAGTTGTTTTTTTGACAAGTAAGAAAATGAATCAATGGCTTAAAATTCACCAGTATTTTTTAGTATTTATCTGTATATGTTCTGGAGGAAACCAGTTAGTCTGTAGCCAATGAAAGGGAAGCCAAATCTGGTTTGTGCATTCATCTGATGTGTAATTGGTATTGCATTGCAGGCACTTTGGTCTCATTGAGCAACAGAGCTAGGGGCTTTCAATTTTGAGATTTTTGTTCATATCGGGATCTTTTACGCTAGGAGAGGCAATGTGCTATTGCGTGCTGGAGATCACCCTTTGTGCTAGGAGAGCCTTATGATCCTTAAAGATTATATTATTTTCATTTGCTGGAAAGTAATTATTTCTTGATGACATTGCAAAATCAATTGCAATTTAGCCTTGTTGCCGTTAGCTTGGATAACATGGCATTTATTAAAAAGGAAATGAAAGTGTGGTTCTTTCCAAGAAGTATGTTACTTTAGAACTAGTCTTTTTCTCAAGGGGGATTTCGCCGGGTACAAGACAGCATGTAGGATGTAGTATTCTTTTCTAAGAAGTGTATGGGTAAATTCTTGGTTTCAGTAACATGGATGGTAATGAATGGCAGAGATGATTATTCTTTTTGTAATGTAATGTATGTGGACAGCATGTAGGATGTAGTATTCTTTTCTAAAAAGTGTATGGGTAAATTCTTGGTTTCAGTACCATGGATGGTAATGAATGGTAGAGATGATTATTCTTTTTGTAATGTAATGTTTACATGGTCCTTTACCATTTCCTAGGGCAGTTGTCCATCTTCTATCCATAAGCATTTTTAATGGTTTACATTTATCATAATCAGCTTTCTTTTGCTCATTGTTCGTTGGTACTGGTGATGCCTCAAATTCTTGCTGCATTAAGTGGAGATTTTGAAGTCAGGTGTGACTGAATGAATAGGCTGACTGCATCCTTATGTGGCAGTTTAAATTTCCTATGGTTCTGTGTAACAAAAAACTGATTAGTACACCAGGTACACCTAACATGTGAGATGGGTGAAGGCTGTTTTGCTTGGCCTAGAATACAATCATGAAGTTGGAATTACCAGAATTTCATAGAGTTATAGTGTCAGAAACTCCCCAATGGTAATGAAGTTGCCTATTAGTTCTCCTCCATTAATATTGGCAGTATAGTTCGCAATTAGATGTATAGCTGTTACTCATTGGATATAGAGAATCGGCATGTCTTTTAATGTAAAGGGCAACAGTTTGATGCCAATGAGGGTGACGATGGCTAATCAGGATGAAGGGAATGCTGAAGTGTGTGAGATGAGACAGACGAAGAACCTAGGTTGCTTTTAGTGGTTGATTTTTCCTGAAAGCCTTTCATAAAAAACAAGGGACTTTGGTAGCAATGGGACATCTGTTGTTCTGCCGTAACCTCCTCCAGCGAACTACGACCTAAGCCTTTGCATTAGCCACCGTTACAAACTGTTTCAACGGACTCCGGCGACCACATTGTGGGCCTCCAACGTCGGTCATCCTCCGATGACTCTATTTCTCCGTTAACTCGGGTTAGGGGCATCTGTTTTCCCAGCCTCCTTCACGCATTGCTTTTTCTCGACAGAATGAAGACATGCAACTTGGGATGCCCCTGCATCTGAAGTCAAAGGTTTGATATTAGTATGGGTCAATTGGTGCGCTTTTGGGTGGAATCAAAGGCTTTTGAGCTTTTGCCAGAAACATGGAGGTCTTGCTTAAAAATTGTGAAGAGGAGTAGAAGGGTTTGGAGATTTGTAGTGATGGGTCGTAGTGGTATAGAATGGCTGATGGCTACGGTGGAAACAGTATTACATGTGGGGAGAAATTTGGATTTCACAAAACACTTGCGCGAAGGAAACAGAACATTCATGGCTTAACGATGCTCCAACGAGCATGGTAGGTTTCTAACGGTCACCGAATATGGAGGAGGCCAGCGGAGTGCTATAGTCATTCCTGAAGGGTATAAAGGTCTGGGTTGGGAGGAATTTGCTGCAGAATTACGCAGAGCTGCGGATATGCTTTTCGCTGATGGGTCAAAGAAGGAAAACCAAAAGAAGAATGAGAACATCAACTTGGAGGTGAATCATAAAGACCCAAGTACATCCACAGTGGCGAGGTGGTCATATGTGGTAGCTCTGAAGACAGGTCATGCTTCAAGGGTTCATAGTGAGGGGATTGGTGAAAGTGATTTGCAGATCACGCCTCAGAACCAGCTTGTCGCGATGCATAATTCTGTAAAGGAGATGGAAACCCAACTTGTCGAATTGAAGGCAGTGATAGCTTTTGTGTCTACGAAAATAGACCTACTTTCAGTTAGAGGCAATGGGGTTGTAAGAAACAAGACTAAGATAGGCCTGAATCCTTTAAACTCAGATAAAGGAAAACGGAAAATTGGATTCAGCATTGTTCCTATAACTAGATCCAGAAGAGTATGGTGGGTCAAAAGGAAGTCTGGGTTATTTGAAGTGGGTTCTACGTCGGGTATCGGCTTAGAGACATCTGTAATGGATTCGCCTGAGATGACTTTTGTACCCGAAGAAACTATGGCTCCCTCGTTGGAGTTGAAGGAAAATAGTGTCATACCATTGGTGAAGGGACCGGCTAAAGTTGCACATAAAGGGTCACCAGAGGTGAAGGGACTTGATGTCATAACATTGGAGAGAACCAATGGAGTTACTGAGGAGGTACGGGATTTGAATATGGATTTGGCGTTGGTGCCTTGTGTAAAGGAATGCCTAGAGTCCGGAGTGCAGTTGGATACTGTGTCTGGGGATATTGTGGCTCCCCTGGTCTCTTTTCCTTCAATAGCAGATTAGATTCTGCTTAAAGTTAACAAGATTCAGCAGTTCGTGAGAATTTCACATGGAGGATGTGAAGACCAATTTAAAGAACTAATTACTACGATCGAGGCAAGCCGCGCGCTTAAAACCAAATCAAGTTTCAAGAAAAGCAGGGAGTTACAAGTATTTTTTCAGCAATCAACTATGACGCTAAGGGTGGTAGTTCAACTAGAGAGAAGTCTAAAGGGAGGGCATTGTGAAGACGGGAAACAAGGGGTTGGGGTGGGGTTTTTGGGTAGAGTTTTAGTTCTATGGGAAGCAAGGGGTTGGGCTTGGGCTTGGTGTATTTTGGATTTTTTTTTTTCACGGGTTTTTTGGGTTATCATGGGTTTTCTATTATGGGCAAGGTATTCTCTTGTATACATTCAGTATACGTGGTTACTCCTTTTGATATATATATATATATATAATATTTTTACTTATAAAAAAAAAGAAGCAATGGGACATCTGAGAAATTTTTAAGAAGATGAATTAAAGTTTATCCTATTGGCGACTGCTTCACTTAGTTAAAAACAGTCCAGGGTTCGATTCCTAGATTATTTGATACACAACCTGGTAGATGGAGTTGTGCATCCGCATTTTACGCTGGGGTGAGTCTAAAAGACCCTGCCTTGACAAGGTTCCACCTCATAAAAAAATATATTATTTAGTTGAAGCCTTGTACTATTCGCTTTAGGGTGGTCATTGATGATCATGCCTACGTCGATTAGCATGGTCTATCAGATGATACGTCTAATCTATTACTAATCTATTGTGAGAATCCAAATATGTAAATAATTGTTGATCTTGGAAAATGATATATGCATCCATATACACACACCGAACATACATGAAATAATTTGTTTTTGTGAGTGTTTTTGTTTCTGACCCATTTTTTTGTTTATTGAACCTTCAGACTCCTTTTTACTTATATGCAAGTGGTGCTCTTCCCTCCTCTTACTCCATATTTTGATCATCTTGAAGTCTAAGGCGATATGGGACACAGGCCCTTGTCCAACTCAATGGAAATGTCTGAGATAGACCAAGATCTTTACCAAAGTCGTGGAACTGCTGAACAGTCTTACATTCATATGGGTACTCTCCTCTGAATGTTTTATATGCTCAATTAGCCAATCAATATTGCTTTTTTTTGGTGATCGTTTCGTTATTTGATTAAATGGTGCTGCTAGCATTTAATAAATACTCCAGACATGGAGAGTAAGAATTGGGACCGAAAGAAGGTAGCAGTGATGTTTTAACTCTCCTATTTTAGTATAAAAGTTATGATAGTACCTATAAAAAAATAAAAGTTATGATAAATATTACTTCCAGTTTGCAATGACTTTTCCAACATATTTCCCTTCTACTTGACTTTTCAGCTATTTCCTAGATCGAATGTCAAATAATATAACTTCTACCAGTTCTAGAATTCCCGAAGAGAAACTTAGGCACTGCAATGTTCTGCCGTGGAAATTGAAAACTCATACTGTGGATTAACCTTAAGTTTATCTCTTATATTGTAAATTGTATATTGCAGGAAGGGGTGCCACTCCAGAAAATGGTTCTGTTGTTTATCCAATGGAAAATACACTGAGTGGAATATACTGTTCCCCTTACCAGAACTTGGAATACAGGCCTGTTCAACATTCCTTATTAAGTGCAAGAATGGAAGGTCCACAATTTCGAGCGGCTGATTCAGGTGCATCTTATGATCCATTTCTACACTCTCCAGCTCCTGGAAGCTCTTATATGGTCCCAGAGAATAGTGCTGGCCATGCCCATATGAGTTACTATAATAGCCACACTACCCAGGAAGTAGAGAGTGCTTTACTAGATCCTACAATGGGAACTGGAAGAAACCCTTTCAAGAGAAAAAGCCCTGACCTTTCTTTAGGCTGTGAGACAGGCAGCACAAGCAGATTTTATGCCACTGGAAGTTCCTCCAGTTCTTCTGAATCTCAGCCTGAAAAATCAACTTCAGACTATAGACATTTCAGTTCAAGTTCCAATGGCTTACCCCCCTACAGGAGTGGCAATTTCCCATTTGGTAGTGAAGATGCTCTTAGGAATGTGAGAAGCCGATCTAGACTTGATGTGGATCCCATGGGGAGAAGTTATATGTCAAATCAATCTTTTCACCATTACCGTCCGATGACTCATTTGACCAGCCATTCTGGAACAGTGGACATTACTAATATAAATGCAGATATCAACGCTCATGATCAGAACCATGTCATTCCACCTACTGCTGCACATCGAAGGCTTCCGACTTCAGGTCAGTTGAAATATAATCTTTCTTGTTGCCTCTTCTGCCACTATTCTGAGAATTGATATATTCTTATTATAATTCCAGAAACCATTGGCATTAACCATGAGATGAATCAGTTTCTTGTTGGGGGAAGGACTTTAGATACCGATCGTCTCCATCGTGATTCCTTAGCAATTAGAAATCCTGTTTCACCACCACAATATCCTAGTGGTATTCATCCTCAGATCGTGAGTGAAGGTCGTGGAAATTATTCTCGAAGAGCTATGTCTTCATACAGAGCCAGTCCAAGTTGTTCCCAGTTGGGACATGAAGCAGCTCGCTCAGCAAATGGTCCGCTGTTTCTCTCAGAAACTCATTCTTCCAGATATTTAAGGCCATCATCTGCCAGAGGCTGGTGTAACAATCATTTGGATGGAAGGTCGAGGATATCTAGTGAGAGGTTTGAATCAATTTCTAATGCTGGGGAAGCACATGATAGGATGGGACCTGAGGTGCGTAATTTTCATTCTGTAATTTTACCTGTGGAAGCATGGTCCGGAGGTGCTTGATTTTCATTCTCTAGTTTTACCTGTGGAAGCATGGTCCGGTACAACCACTGGATATTGAAACCCATAGAACTGATAGGGCTTCAAGCTTCATTGTTTCTGCTATGGAGATTTCTGAGTCTGACTACTGATTTGATAATGTTCTTAATCCTATATCTACAAATATCATCATGGGGCTTTTTTCATGACCATAATTAAGCACAGATATGCTGATTGGATCAAAACCCATTAAAAAGGATATTTTTATGGGTATAATTTCATGAAAATACTGCAATTATGACCTTGCTAAAAGTGTATGTGCTGTGCCTCTTGATACCAATGCAATTGTGCCTGTGGATACCTGTCAAGATGACAGCACAAAGGGCATAAGGACAAGGGATGCACAGGGAAAGGATTGTAGGGGACTGGGTTTAGGGCTTACTTTTTCAGATTTTGTAATATCTTGATGGCATCTATCGTTGTGACTTCTTGGGTTGTCCTTTTGGTCTGTCTGACAGCTCCATGGATTTACTTTTTCTTTTCATTTGGTAAAGCATGCACTTCACTGATTGTGGGTGTAGCTAAACGTAATTGAGGAATCTTTAAGATGAATTGGAGATGTTTTCATTACCCAATTTTATTGTATCCCAACATTGAAGCAAGCCATTGTGGTTTAGTGAGCTTAGCCTTTTCTTTACCATTCTTGTCGGTGCCAAGCTTTAAAGGTGCTTTGAGACTGTGCCAGTTGCACATTCAATGGCCTTCACCTCTGAAGTCTGAACACATCTCTGCCAAGCGCCCAACTCTCTACAAACCAGATATTTGTTCTGCTTCTTAGTTTCATGCAAACCAGATATATAGTAGCTCTTATACTGAAAATATGATGTCAGAACATATAATTGTTTTATGTGCAGGCTCTAATGATGGTGGATCACCCGCCCATTTATGGCCCCAGAAATTTGTTTGATCAGTATAGGGACATGAGGCTCGACATTGACAACATGAGTTATGAGGTTATTACCATTATTACATCAATCCCCTTGTTGTCTTGGTTTTCCCAGCTCCTGTTGACATCAATTATTGGCTTTGGACAGGAACTACTTGCACTAGGAGAAAGAATAGGGAATGTAAGCACTGGCTTGTCTGAGAATTTCATTTCAAAGTGCTTAGTGGAGACAACATATTCTTCAAAACTTATCCTGGAGGAGGCACGCTGTGCTATTTGCCTTGTAAGTTTTTACTGACCCTGTCTCATTAGTAGTGGTATGCATCTGAGTTGTAGACCTAAAAGGAACGGCTACTCATCAGAGCGTTATGTTTATTTAGTGATGAACCTCATAATTAGAATGACCCATGAAAATTTCCCATGGTTAACAATTTTGAACCATCTTACTTTCTTGTAGTTTTGTTGGCCCTAATGAGGGAGACCAAGGCCCCGTTTGGAACTTGGACTAAATTCAGTCTAATTTTAAGCTGATTCTAACACCTAACTCTCAAATCAGTAAATTCATCTCAACTCAAAACCTTTTTACACATGGGATCCACAACTTTTTTCAACTCAATACCTCTTTACACGCAAGGCCCATAACATTTTTCAACTTCCCATAAATACATCTAAAGTCATCTTAACATCCAAAAACATCTAAACTCATCTTAAGTGGGTCCCACAAAACTTACTCTACCACCTCAACTCATTACTATTCATAAAGAACTCAACTCATCTCAACTCAGCTCAACATTCAAACGGGACCACAACTCGGAGTTGGACAGGATATGGGGCATCTGAGTATGCTTGCCCACAGCTTGGGTTGGTACAGGAAACTGGACATCTGAATATTTTCAATGTTTAGGGGATTGGCAAGAGGAAAGAGAGGGGGAGGGGGAGAGAGCATAGTTTTTAGTTTTAAGTTCAATGCTCTTAATATTGGAATGTGCATTCTCTGTGGTCCAAAATTTTCTAGTCTAGACATGCACTGAGTGAGATGCATACACGGTACATTTTTTTGTTATGCCAAGCGCATGAATCTATATACGTGTATATACGGCACAGTAGATAAAACATATTACTTTGTGTTCATGCTGACTTTTTTTTTCGCTCTAGATAGACGCATGATTTTTTATGGCTTAAGCTTGGGTGCAATTTATCAATATCAGGTCCTGATTTTCTACTAAAGTCACGTTTACAATTATAAAAGTGCTAATAGAGAGCTCATTTTTTCAGGTTCAATAAAATACTGAATAAAAGATATATGGGTTACATTTTCTTCTTGAAAAACAGTCTATATCTCCTCCTTCTGGAGAACCGCACGGGGCCAATTGTGTCACTTTTGTTAGCTAATTATTGTCTCTGTGAATGACTTTATCTTGAAGGCCACTTATCCTAAGAGGTCTAGGAGCATTCTCGTGTGAAAGTTTTAGGCAAAATAAGAAATTTATAATTGAAAATAAAACTGATGCTCTAATGTTTCGTGGGTTTCCAGCTGTTCCCTCCTTAGAGATATAAATATCTAATTTTTCTGCATTTTGTTCAATTGCGATTCACAGGAAGAGTACAAGAACAAGGAGGAAATTGGGACAGTGAACAATTGTGGCCATGACTACCATGCGGTCTGCATAAAGAAATGGCTATTGATGAAGAATGCCTGCCCCATCTGCAAAGTTCCTGCTCTCTCAGATAGTTTGAAGGAGTAATAATTGACATTTAGTTCTCTTATGATTTTTTCGTGTCTCATTCTTGTAAATATACAAAGGCAATTCATAAACGAGAGTTGGAGAAACCTCTCTCATGGTGTATGTACAGAAATCAGAATGCTTGAAAAAACTTAAATTAATATTACTCTACTTTTATCAGCTATAACCAAATCAGACATTGTAGATTGTAGAGATTCAGTCAACTGTGCCAAAAGCCTCTTTCTATATGGGGAAAGATGAAAGGAAACAGACTTTGCATTTCCACAAGTTCTCTTGTGGATTGGGGAATGTAATGATTTGAATTCATCAAAACAAAGCAAATGGCAAGAATCATCGGATGATGTTTTGATTCAAAAAATAAAAAAGTAATGCTAGAAAAAGTAAAGTTTATTATTAAAAAAATAATTTTTTCATGTGTCTCAAATTTACCTACTTTTTTGAAGGGAATGTGTCAGGCTTATATTCCTAAAAATGTGAATATCATTTCTAAAAAGAAAATGCTTAGGCTATCGACACTTTCTACCAAGAAATTATCCCGATTCTTTTTAGGATGTGTTTGTTTACATTTTAGTGTTGTGTTTTTTTATATATATATTTTTGTAAAAAAAATACATTAAAAAATACTTGAAAAAAAAAGTTTTACACAGATGGTAGAAATCCTCAGTAGCTCTAGCGGCTCCCTTCGAAAAAAACAAAACGAAAGATATATCACCTAATTCGCATTAGCACCGCCCATTTAGAGTCAAAACGATCGATGAATTACAATTTACAACCCAATCACTGGGACATGATTTTGACGTAAACCAGTAAGTCAAGCACTAATTATTTTGCAGCAAACCCTATTCTCTGGTGGGTTTACGACTTAACTCGTTCGGACCAATAAGCTGCCTAGTGGGATACGAAAGCAATCCTTCTAAATTTCTAAACGAAAAGGACAACTCGATATACTAATCCCACTCACCAGCCCACGAGAGTCGAGCACTTTTGATAGCGGACAGCATTAAAACGCACAACACCTCAAATACCAGACATATTTATGCGATGCTTATTGCTTAGCTAAGTTTATTGAATAAAAAAATATTATATTTCACTATATTGGCATACTTTGGACCATTATTCAATAAATAATACCTTGAAAATATTGTCAATATTAGCCCCTTGATTATTAAAAATTGGTTGGACATCTTTATCTTCTCTCTCCTTATCCTATGTTAGTAATGAAAAACTTCACATACTTTGTTTGACTAGGCTCCGTTTAGATTGAGAAGTAATCTCAACTCATCTCATCCCATCTCATCATTACAACTTTCTCAAATTTCTACATAAAAAATAATAAACATTTCAACATTTTCAAATCTCAAAATAATATTCTAACAATATTTTATTCAACTCGTTTAAAATTATCTCATCTCATCTCTCAATCCAAACAAGACCTATAAAAAGAGACCAAGAGTTCTTTATATGGTGGGTCAAAATAACCTTGACCATTCAGAGTAATATAACTTGCAGGCTTTTAAACTTCATTTAAGTTTAATGTCCTTTTATGAATTTATTAGTTACAAAATTAAAGATGATCAATGAGTTGAGAAAACAAAAATCTATAATTATTCATCTTATTGATTACTTAATTTTCATTTGAAGTCATGTGACGGGAGAGTGAATGATTTGGATAAACGCTTCCAGAATTTGTCCCAAAAGGAAAAAGTACAAGAAGGGCACACTTTACAAACATTGATGTCTTTGGACTTATTTTGCAACTACGGAATAAATACCAACTCCATTGATTACAGACTGACATAAATAATGATGCTAATTACTATATTAACACATCAATTTTCCATGATAACAAGTTACAAATCTAAATTTGGGAGTTTGAACTGAATCTAAAATTCCATCAGCTTTACAGATTGTGTGGAAACAATCATCGAAATTTGTGGTTTGCGACGAGAGAATTCTACGAATCAGCTTTCAAACGCCTCTCCAGAAAAGTACTGTTTGTGAACCATTTTTTGGTAATCTGCCAAAAGCATTCCATTTGATATTGATTAAAATTACATTATTAATAGTAAACATCGATTACAGACGTCTATACAAATTACATGAGGAATGTTTCGACAGAGAACAGAATATCGGTGGGCATTGCATAAAATTATGCAGGAAATACTATGTTCAGAAATCAAACCATATTTGGTAGTTTATGAGCAGTAGCAACAATCTCATGGAACTTAATACAGAGAAAGTACAAATTCACTGGCTTGAAGCAGTAGATTGGGTGGTTTAACACATACATAACCAGCAAGAAAAATATAGTATCTAAGCCAAAAATTGTAGAAAATACGGCAAGGAGACAATAAATGTATCTAACCTTCCTTATTGTTCCACAAAGCTGCAGCATAGCTGTTGAGAGGACTCTCTGGGTTAGGCTCTGCTTGTGGGAATTCAAAAGTTAGGTACTGAATGAAAGGATAGAGAAGCTTAAATACAGGTTATAGCAACCAGACCTCCCAATAGACTCTGAATGGACAAAAGAATTGTTCTGCAATCATAAGCTGAAGACCATTTATCCTAAAGCAACATACGGAGAGAATTGCATTAGTTCCAACCTCCGTATGAAATTATAAAAACTGAATGTCAGAAAACTGAATAATTGTATGCATAAACCATCAAATAGCTTGTCCAAACCCTTCAAGTATTTAGAAAACAGACCAACAGTGAAAATTTTGTTTCTCATGTTTCATTATTTCTGAGTTTAGTAGCATAAAAATTTGCCCAAAGTAATCAACTGATACCTGAAGTATGTCAAGACATATGTTTCCAAACTGATCAACATTTGGATGGAAGCACATTGTCTCAAACTTGACTTGGGGTGGTTTAAAAGGGTAGTCAAGGGGAAAACGCAAGGAGAGCTTGTAAGATAACCCCTCATACATTGTTTCTTTTCCACCCTCGATTGTGCCAATCCATGTAAAAATGCTCTCGCCTCGGGAAAAGCTGATACTCCAAGATCTCCTCCGCTCATCTGCACAAACAAACACTATTAGAGAACAAAGAACAAAGGCAAAGACAACTAAAGAAAAAGGTATAACATGAATGAGAAAAAGGCAGACAAAATTAATTACGTTTTCAATTAATATATGCTGGCGGAAAATTATACATATAACTATTGCACAACTTTCACAAAATAAATCCATATATTTCTTTTGAAATTCAAACATGTCAAAGTGAAACAAAATTTAAATGAATTAAAAAGAAAATGAATATTTTATTAGATAGTTGTACGCAAGTTGTGAAGAAAGGAACCTAAAGCTACATGTGTGCAACTATTCCCATAGGTTAAAGCTTTAGAGTAAGGTTGAACACCTAAACCCTCATAGCACCTCTAAATGTTTTATTCGCAAAAGTTTTATCACACTGGTTTGGAAAGTTAGAGAAAAATTCGATGCCTAATGAGTAACACACGAATTAATTTAATTTCTACGAGCATTCTCTTCAACCTTTCATGAAATTTTATTCAGCATCATAGAAGTTTCCCAAAAGAAAGAAAAACCTGATGCACTGTCTACACTTGGGCAGTGATATAAAATGCGGAAGAGAGTCGCGTATTTCTAAACAATCACGCATATACAAATATTAAATTATAGAAACACGAATTCTAACCTTAACCCCAATGGCCTTTCTACCAACCGAGCATGGAATAACGCTCTCTTTTTTCTTTTTTCTTTTTATAGGTAGTCAAGAAGTTTTAATCATAATAATAGGCAAAGCCAACTACTTTTCCGCTCTGCAAAAGTTACCAACTTTTACAGCTTCAGCTCCCGTGAGATAAAAATATTGACCCGAAAAAAATTCGAGATTCAAGAAAATTGAAATCAACAAACGGGAGAACAAGCATAGATTTAAAAAAAAAAATGGAAAAATACATACCATAAGAGACATCAATTCCTTTTGAAGCCTGCGAAAGTAATACAAAAATTCAATTTTAAGCCGTGGAAATCGCATTAATGAAGCTTGAAATGCCAAGCATATAATTCAACGACACAAGAAAACCCTATTGCTCCTCGTTGCAGCGAACCAACTGAGAGTAAATAGAACCGACAAGAGTTTGGAATTTCATTTCTTTCCCTCTTCACAAGTTATCGGCAACAAACAGAGTATTTCAAGAAAAATAATCGAGAAAAGAAAGAAACCAACAGAACCAAAGCGTTAATCTTTTGATTGGATGCCGAGCCAGTGTGAGAAAGAAGTCATAAGAAATTCAAATTGGCGAATTTACGTTTCTCCTTTCTTTTTTCCATTTTCCCGAGAACCAGACAGAAAATTCAGGATGAGAGTGAATGGTAACCTGTTACCTATGAGAGACAGAGGCGGTGTCGACAGAGACAGGCGAAGCAGCGGGTTGTTTGAGTGAAGCTGCTGCGGGTGCATGACGGTGGTGATGCTGCTGCGGGATGGAGGAGTTGTCGGCCGTCGGATTGGGGGGTCGGACCTCCATCAGGTCGATGGAGATCGACAGCCCTATACAAATTGGCACGGATGAACGGTCCTGATCCGATCAATCAGGCAAACAACGGAGACGTCGGATTCGCTTTGGTCTGAAACGGGAAGAGAGAGCAAATTAAGCAAATTAAGCTGGGGATAATGTATATAATATGAGTGGGCAATTAACTTTAAATTCTGCTTTTATAAAAAGATAAAATAATAATAATAATTAATTAATTAATTAACTTTAAATTTTGGTTGGTTTTCGGTTATTGACGTACTGTGCTCTGATTATTCTTTATTTAGTATTTATTTTACCACTAATTTCTGGGTGACAACAACTATATATATATATATATATATATATATATATTGGAACGTAGAAAGGATACAAATAAGTAGGTTCGGTCATTTTGTTAATTTCGATTAGAATTAAGAACTCAAGGTACAAATGTATATCTGATTCTTACTTGAAATTAAAATAATTATGAACGCTAATATTATGAACTATATATTAAAAATAAAAATAAAAATATTATAAATTGGTGTGTCATCACACTATTTTTGTGGGAATTATTCAGTTATAAGAAAATCAAAACATCAATAGTTTTGTATATATTCTAGTTAATGTGGAATATTTATAAATAAATAACGTATTAAGTGTGCCAACTATGAGCTTTAGAAAAACACTAAAAATGTTTTGTGGATGTTTAGTTTAATTTTCTCTCTCTCTCTCGTAAAAAAATCAAGAGCTTCAGATTTGATTTTCATTTGAGGGAGAGGAGGCATCGACTTCCTGCTTACCCTCCTCCATCTCATTCCTTTATTCTTCCATTCACCCATCTAATCTATCAATATTTCTTTTACTTAATTTTATTTTGCTTTCTTCAAGGTTAATAAAGACAGATATACAACTTTTCGACAACCCGAGAGATATGTGTGGCACAAACCGTTTACAGGTCGAAAATCGTTCGGAGGAAAGTGGTGTTTTTGCGAAAATCACCATGCGTGGTTCTCACCTTCCGGCAGCTCTTCTTGATACGCATGCCAAATCACTGGACTTGCCACCGCCATACATTTTAGACATGACCTTTGTGACTGAAAAGAAAGAAGTGTGTTGCCTTCACAGGCTATCACAAATTTCAAAATCTACTAGAGTTAGTCCAAACTGTAATCTGTTATTTTTCGTATCTATCTTACTGCTTTTCTTTTTTGTTTCCTTATTGTTAAGTAAAAAAAAAAATCGTCTCTCAGACGTTTTTCTGTAGAGGTTGAGTCCTCTATTTCTATGAAGAGTGATGTTGAATCTCTGTTTAGATAGAGAGTATTGTCTCTTAGACGTTTATCTGTAGAGAGTATCAGCAAATGTGAAGACCAAACCAGTCACAAAAAAGAAATAGTGTATTGGTGGAGCTCCAAATGCATTATTTTGGTTTATGATATCATGTTTGATATGGAAATATCCCAGAATGTATTTGGTCATGAATATAACTTTCTCCGATAAATGAATGATGACAGCTTTCTTTAAAAAAAAATGAGATTTAGAAATATATTTACTCTTTAAAAAATGAATAATTAGCCCCATATATGCCGTACAGCTTAATGGTGTTTATTTTATTTTATTTTTTTCTTCCTCAACACATTAGGTGTGTTGCGGCTACAGACAACAGTAAGCTGATATAAATAATTTTTCATATGTAGAACCTGGAAATAATAGAGATCGTATTATCATTTTAAATCATAAGCATTGCCTTGATAAAATAACAAATAAATTTTACAAAAAAATCATTCATCATCTAATTTGTAAGTAACATTCTTTATTTTTTTTATATCAAATAATTAATAAAGAAGTAAGAAATAATAAATAATTTTATATAATATTAAATCAACGAATTTTCTAGTTGGCAATTAGGGGTGCAACGGGTCTAGTCCGATCCGGTTTTGGATAAAATCTAGGACCGAACCGTTATGTACCGGTTTTTCATTTTTCAAAACCGATTACGTCCCGATTACCCTCCTAAACCGGTACATCCAGTTTTATCGGTTTCTGATCCGATCAGGTCCGATTTTCTGATTTTTTTAAAATATAAAAAATATATAATAAAATATTATTACTAATTTAATATATATATTATGTTTAAAGCATATGATCAATTAAATTTTTATCTTTAAGATTAAACTTTTATTTTATAAATTATAATAAAATTATCTTATATATAATTATATTAATAACATATGATAAAAAAAATTACAAATGTTCATATTTAAGATTAACATTTTATGTTATAATTTATAAATTATAATATGAAATTATTTCATATATGATATATAAAAATTTAATATGTAATTATATATTATATAGAAAACTTAATTTATATATATATATATATTTTCCAACTGGTCTGGTCTGGTTCTGCAAACTACGGAACCAAAACCGGATTGGTTCCGGCCGGTTTTCATAATATAGGAACCGGTTCCGGACCGGACCGGTTTCAAACCGAACAAACCGGTCCGGTCTGGTCCGATTTTCCAGTTTTTCGATTTAAATTTACACCCCTATTGGCAATGCTTCCTGAAAAGAAGTTATAGCATATTGCATGTTTGGGATGGTGGGTGAGAAATATAATTTATAGGTTTGGGGCTTATATTGCGTACTTATATATCAACAAAAAAGGTTCGGGGCTTATATCTTCTAACTTATGATTTAAGTAATAAGTTCTACTATTAAAAAATTATTTATTATTAACAATCTTTTTAAAATTTGAATTACATTCAGAATTATCCAAAAAAATAGAGTTCAGAAAAAACATTAAAATCCGTACTTTTTAACTTCTTTAAGATTAAAAAATACTTTAATATATAACATTCAAAAAATTTAATTTTTTCTTGACAAAATTTTAAGATTATTTAAACACTTTTTAAAACACATAAAAGGTCCATAAAAAAAAAAAAGAACAAAAAAGAAAAAAGAAAAAAAAGGATTTGGCTGCTACGAATTATAACCCTTTAGGACGAGGGGCGAAGTTAGTAAAATACCTTAAAGTTAATAATAGGTTGCATTTGGGACCGTCAATGGATGCTTTTGTTTGTATATATTAATTGGTCGGCCATTTGAATGTAAGATTCGCAGGGAGGGAGGGTTTCCACGTTAGAATTAAGTACTTCAAGAGATATGCATGAGCTGGTTGATTAAATGCCACGAAATGTTCCCCAGCAATATAACATTCAAATCATTGATGGGGTCACTAGAATCCACTAGTTTACTACTTACTCATCAAATGGAATATATAAATTCATCATTTCATATATATGATATTGTTCCAACGATCCTATATATGTAGCCATTAATTGTAGACCAGCTTGGCGCCTTGTACGTACGTGTTCTGGGTTTACAGCCATTATATATTAATCCTTTTCAGATCATGCTTATCCAAATTCATGCCTTAAAAGACCCATGTATGCTACCAAACAGCTAGCTAGCTAGGATATATTAAGATGGATAATAAAATAAGTTGAGATAGTTTTAGATAAAAATTAAATAAAATATTATTATAATATTATTTTTTAATATTATTATTGTTTTGAGATTTAAAAAAAAGTTGAATTGTTAATTTATTATATATATTTTATATAAAAATTTTAAAAAAATTATAATAATAAGATAATGTTAGATAAGATCTGAGATTTCAAAGGAGGTCATGTCCGGTGCTTTCTATTTTATCCTTTATGAGGCACTGTTCAAGGGCTGGCTGATGACAGGCCAAAAAATTATCATAGTTGAAAGCAATCACTAGAGTACTATATAGAGTAGTGTTTCGTATACTTATAATTTTTATTTTTATTTTTACTTACTAGATTTATCTTATCGATTTTGTTTTTAAATTTAAATTTTAAATTTTAAATTTCATAATTTTTAGTATATCAATAACTGACATATTGATAAGTAAATTTTTTATACATTTTTTTAAAGTACAAATAACATTTTTCATATGTATAATAGGCAAGAAGTTTGTTTTTTGTTTTTTGTTTTTTTTAATCTTTCGTGGGTGTGAACGAAAAATATCATACATGATGACTCAAAAAGCAACATTCAAAATAAAATCCTAAAATAGAAATGCTTGAATTAATCAACCTTTTGACATAATTATTGCTGCTCGCGATCATGTACACAAAAAATCATGTACACTTTGGTACAAACATATATAGGAATTATTAGATTCTCGTATGGGGTATTCAAGAATCTCCTTATTAATTTGGCTCATCCTGATTTGCGAAATGAGAAATCAGACAACCATGCCGATTTCATGTTGAGTACGAACGGCTGATTCCGGTGGCGGAGGCGATGATGAGCTTGGCTCCAGATCTGGACGATCATCATCAATTGGCCTGATCATGACATCTTGCTTAGAATGCCTAGTACTCAAGCTGAAATAATGATGAGAGTCACCGAGTACTCTCCTTCGGTTCCCTGGGGATATGGATGGTATTTCTCTCATGTCCCACTGATCGTTTTCATTAGGATCGGACTTTCTGGGAGATGTATGCAAGCTGTCAAGGCTTCTATTGTGATAGTTGTGCAAGAGGTGAACTGGGGACATTCCGTGTGTTGGAGACGCTGGTCTGCTTGAAAATGGTGAATTGCCCTCTGAATGATAATGATCGTGATGGCCATGCTTCTTCTTTTTTGCCGTGTGACTCCATTTTTTTAACCCCTTGGCCACTCGATCATTGAAGATGGTGGGTTTCATGGTAGAGCCCATCTGCAAAACCAGTCCAAACAATAATATTAAATTATTAATTAATACTTGATCGTCATCATTTATCTTAACATGCGGTGAATATATAACATGTAAAATTAATGTTCTTTTTAATTCTAACCTGAGTCACTAGAGCGTAGAGAGGCAAAGTCACATAACTGCACAGAAACTGTATGATGACCCTGATCAAGAAAATGACATTGCCGTTTAGAATACTAATTTATAAGTAGTCATTAATAATGGTTAAACCTAATGAAAATCATCAACATGATATAATCACTAGTAATTATATCATGATGATCCGAATCATGGAGGTATCAAGAATATTATATATAGATGGATGCATGGGCTTCCATGCGCGCATGTATATATACGTGTATTATTTATGGTGAAACGACTCACCCCAATGAGACTCTGATAGCGATACCTTCGGGGCGCTGATGGAAGCAATTAATCACGCCTTTAAATGCATACTGAAAGATTGGGAAATTAAAAAAACATGACACGCAAGTCAATCAACATGTTAAAAATTTGTAGATGATCAGTAATAATTAGCTCGATCGATCGATCGATCGTGAGTGTGAGTCGAAATTAAAGTCACTGGCCTGGAACTTTCGTTATAACTTGATGATGGAATTATAAGTTAATATTAGTGCAAGTGATCCAAGGCTTACCATACTCCACACAAAGAAGGCCAGTTGAAATGCATTCTGCAGTTTATAATTAAAACACATCAAAAAATTAGAGGGCAAAAGCAAAATTAGTTATTGTAAAATAGTTATTTTACAATAACTATTTACATAGTTCAATAGTGTGTGTGAGAGAGAGAGAGAGAGAGAGAGAGAGAGAGTACCTGAAAGAGAACAAGGTGAATGAGAAAGAGAATGAAGCGAGGATGTCCGAACCAGAAAAGGTCGTCACCTGGCTGCACCACAGGTGTGCCCTTAACCACATCCCCTCTCTCTTGTATTCTCAGTCCCATTTTTGTAATGATCATGTGTAGCTTCGCACCTACCAAGAGGATTATCTGTAAAATTCATAACAAATTTATCACCTCTTCCTTCAATTCAAAACGGCCGATCGATGACCCAAATGATGATGAGAATGCAAAAAGAGTAGCTAAAAAAATAAGAATATATATATATATATATATATATATATGTGGAATGTACGTATAAAGTTAATTTGTTTCTGGTTCTGTAACTTACAATCAACGGGATAAATGGCAGCCATAGATAAGAATACCATCCTGTCCATACATAGAAAGAAACATTTCTTAGTTGTATTCATCACTAAACGCGATAAATATGGACTCAAAAATGATAATGTACGTGGAACAACAAGAGTGGACCCTGTCCGTCTTTTAATTAGGGTTAGGCAAAAGTCAAGGTACTTTGCCAATTAAGCTCAAATTTGACTTAAACCCAAATTCGAAACAGGCAAATATATATATATAATATATATATGTTTTGCTTACCATATGTGTTGGACAGTAGGAATAACACCGCAAAGAACCATAGGATAGGACTGCGCATGAGAAGTAAAGGTACTTAATTATAAGGATTAATTCCAAGAAAATTGGATCAGATCATGAATCGAAGAAGAACGCATGAGCACCAACCTGATCCCTACCACAACTACAAAATCCTGTTCAAGTGCTTTGTTGATGTATTTTTGAAAATCAAATCTTGTTAATTCAGTGTCGGGCGCCAGATGTGCCTGAAGGTCAAATAATATAACATTAATTGCATTGTTGCATTGTAGCTCGATCGATCCAATTATCAAAGTGAATTTGGAATCCCTAATTTCCCGGCCTACTTGTTAGGTGTGCAAATTAATAGCAGGCACTTGGTGAATTTGGAATCCTTACCACGATAAATCCATGTCTCAGCGTAAGGTAATCAACCTTGGTAACTGATCCCAAGAATTGTCTGAAGAAACACACCTGATACGTACAAATTTAGGAGGGAAGCGACAAATAGCTTAATTAAACTATTGATCAATTGCATACCTCATATTTAAAAACAAAAAACAAAAACAAAAACAAAAGACGATCTTCCTTGATAAGATCAAAATGAAGTAGTTAGAAGTCCCTATCGGACTTAAAGACAAGGCACTGTCAAAGTTGAATTAGGAGACAAGCAGGCAGATGAGTCACTAGTCATGTGGCCACTGAATTAAATTCTGGGGCCCCTCATCGATATATATATTATTACAGTTGTTAATATATCATTGAAACACCACTAAGGTCTTTGCTAATTATGGCTGAAATTCACATAATGATCTTGATTATTAGACATTATATAATATATATATATATATATATATCATTTGGAAACCTAATGTTTCTGTACTTACTATCCAAAGCGAAATTGGTGATTGGCTCCAAGAGTTCAAATGTCTTCGTCCGAACGATGTATCCCTTGCAAACCTAAATCTATCTGGATCTGCATACGTTAAATTGGAGTTAACAAACAGTTACATGACTTGTCAAAATTAATATAGCTACATGATTTACCCAGTTTGTATAAGTTTAAAGTACTTACCATTGTGGTATTGATATTCAAGTGTCTGTGTTTCGTCCTCCCAAACCTTCCATTTTCTCATCTGCAATCCAAACAAAGCTTTGAGAGAGAGAGAGAGAGAGAGAGATTGCAGTTTTGATCAGTATGTTCAATTAGTACATATACGTACCTTGGTTCTGCCCAAAGCCAAGGTGATGATGCAGTAAAGCACATGAAAAAGGGCCAAGAAAAAGATGAATACATGGAGCTGGTGAATCGCATACGCAGACATAAAGGCAACTTTACCCTGCCAAAATATTCAACCAAAAATTTCTTCAGCCATAAATATTCAGATAAAATATCAGATTTTCAAAAACTATTTCCGTTAGATGAAATATTCAGCCATATATAAATGACGCTTTTAGTACTATTTCCGTTAGAATATTGATGATCAAGTGAGCTGTATAAACTTTATCATATCCTACAAATTTCAACTGACAAATAAGAAGTTATTATCTTCGGCTATATAATTTCTTTAAATTCCAGAATTCCAGTCTTTTTAAAGGAGCTAAACTAAAATATAATTTTTAAAAATAGAACAGAAAGAAAGAAAAAAACTATTCAACAAAGAAAGCGTTTCGATAGAGCTTACGTTTTCTGCGCATTTGTCATATCCTTTTGTCGCTAACCTTCGCCTCTCACCGAAGCCAGATTCCAAAAATTGGAGTAGTTTCCGACCTTTGTTCTCCTTGTTACCTTTCCCAGGTTCGCAAGGATGCCAAGTGTCTCCAACGCTCTTTGATATACATATGCCAGCAACGGGATCTTGCAACACCGTTAGGAGCAAGGATATGAATCCCAATAGCATAAGCTCTGAAAAAAAAAAAAAAACGAAAAATAATTAGCATCTATATGAACATGAGATTTGATATTTAATTTTGAGGATATATAAATGAACGATCAGAATGGTTCACTAGATTACCTGCTTTGATCTTTTCAAGCGCTTCGCCCAAGAGCTCGCTTATTTCTGTGTTCTAGCCACTACAAAGAATGAAAGAATTTCAGTAATCAAGAAAGTCATCTTCGAGAACTACCTATGGATAATTATATGAGGAAGTGAAATTAACGAGTAACATTTGGAATTGTGAGTACTAACTAGCACCTTGAAACTTGAAAGTTGAAACTCAACGTATTTTTCTATTTTTGTGGATTAATACTGAATAAATAAACCGATCGATGACGCTTACATGTTCAACAACATGAATAATATGCTCGATGAGGATTGAAATGACGATCAACACAACGCAAACCACCGCCACAGCCCATGTTGGCGTTTTCTCCATTGTTCGCTCGGGAACGTTGTCCATCGGAGAGTATCCCTAATTCTATGGATGCAAAACTCTGAGAAACTTGACAACAAACGTTGGAGAAACAATATTGGAGGAGATCGATTACAGATCAGATGATGATACAGATGCAGGGGCAGGCAGGCAACCTTTTGCAAAACTCTCCACAGAAAAGATTGCAGCTTCGCTTTTAGTTCATCTCCTGATGTACACGATCTGTGAGGCGATGAGCGTTTCTGCGTTTGCTTTTTTATAGTAGTAATGATGGAAGTCTGAGCTAGACATACCTAGGAGACCGAAGTGGTCAGTCAAGGATTAATATCGTCGTTAGAAGCTTTGACATATTCAACGAGCAGTGATTACTGGGTATATATGTGTGACAGAGAGCGCCTGCGTAAAGGAAATGAAAGAAAAAATGCATGAAGTCTCTCCAATAATAAAGGGCCATTCGTCCCACGCAATTTTGTTGACCAAGCTAAATCATAAATGGATAATTCACGCCCATTCCCAACAAAAAGAAAAAACGAAAAATAAAAAGATATAGAAAAAGCCTAAACGTGTGTAAAATATATAAATAGTGGGGAGTTTGATGTTTTTTTGTACGTTAAGATGAATATTTATAAAAAATGAAAAATGTATTTAAGAAAAATTTAAAAAAAAAAATTACTTCTCTACCAGTTATTGATATATTAAAAATTATAAAATTGAAAATTTATATTTCAAAAATAAATTAACAAAAAAAATTTTATAAATAAAAATAAAAATAAGACTATCATTATATATTACTCTACTCAATATTTATTCACCCTCGTCAAAAGACAAGTTGCAAAAAAAAATTTCTTTTTCTTTCCCTTTTTTGATGCAAGAGGTTGACCATTTTCGGCCTTTCAAAAAAAAAATATACTATTTCGGATTCAGTTAACTACTAACGCAACGTCCAGTCAATTGCTTGGGGGCAAGAAACATCTTCTATTCCGTGTCGTATTTTACCATAAGATATCAATATAATATATATTTAATTATATGCATGTTAAGTTATCTTCTTCGTCAATATTTTCAGTTTACAAAATGATATTTTACCAATACAAAAATCCCATGCATCGAAAAATCGTCGAGATCAGAAATAAATTAACAATATTTATGAGGTTAGATGACGGAAGAGATTCCGTGGCCGTTCCAAACTGTGAAATGGCGTGCCGCATTAATATCCACATATTACAGAAACAGAAAATATATTTGTAACAATTGTGCAAGAACTTGAAAATACTTTTGCTTGACCTAGACGATCACTATAAGAAAATTATTTATTTACGATCAGTTAATTTTAATAAAATAATTATTTACAATTAAAATTGATTGTAAATAATCTTTTAGTCGCAATAAATTAATCACAAAAATTCATTTTTTTTGTAGTAGATCTTCGTCCAAAAGAATGAGTAAGTATGAATTTTAGAAAATTTTTATTCATCATCATATATTATATTTTTTTTTATGTATATTATATGAATGATAAATAAAATAATGTAATTAATTTAAAATTAATAAAATTAATAAAAAAGAAAAAAATATAGTGTGTGAAAATGATGGGTAGCAAAATTCTTGAATTTAATATTATCTAAATCTATCTCAAATAAAATATTATTAATGAGATCTATTATTTTTTTAACTTTTTTTAAAAAAATTAAATTCATTTTAACTTAATTTATATATTCAAATATATATTTTAACCTACTTACATTCAAATTGACATCTCAAAAAATAGGGCTCGTAAAATAATATTATTTATAAATCAATTCACAGATCATATAAAATTATCTCATTATCCAAACTCAGCGTTAGGTATGCAGAATGCGGCATTCTTTCTGGCTATGGATGAATTCGTTGATTTTGGACTTCCATCTTCAAAATGTTAGAGATCAAAAAGGCATTTCAATTTGACTACATCAAGAATATTTAAGAAAATGTCGTACACGCGTATGCATGCAGCAGCTAATCTTTGCATCCAGAAATCTTGATGATCATCAGTTCTGGATACAAATTCATCGTTTGATGATAGAGTAGTACGTAGAGTACACTCCGAAACTTCGGTGCAGGTACGTTGGACCGTCGTTAATATTGCTGCTTTTTACTGATAATCATTTTCTCGGAAATAAAATTTCTGTAAAAACAACTTACAACATTGGAGCGAAAAATTCAAATATCCCGCTGTCAATCTTCCCGCACCCTTTTTTGTTTTGAAAAAACTCTAGAAGCTGAAAATCCAGGACCGCCATAAATATGGAACATCCTCCCAACTTAATGTTCGTAAATATTTATATCAATGATAAGCTGCATGCTTGATTAGATTGATTAAAAAAAACTCAAGGGCTTAACTTTTTATTTTTCTCTCTCCAGGCGCATCTTTTGTTTGCTATATTCTTATGTTTTTGCTTCTCTAACCAACGATCATAGAAAATAGGTTGTGAAAATCTCTTGTAGTTAATCCAAACCAACGAAATGCATCACAAATCATTTCACTGTGACTTCCAATCATGGTATTACAGTCTATTTTTCAGATTGTATCAAAACCGCTTCAAACGACTTTCCGTTGTGAGAAATGGGTCGAGTCAAGTCACTAGGCCCAAATCCCTCTTTTTTTATTTATTTATTGTGCTATATTTGTTAGTTTGAGATGAACAACGTTGGGGCCTCCCGCCTTATTAACTATTATATATATCATGTAACTATTAAATATATCTATAATATGCTTACTTAGAAAAAGAAAAAGCTCTAGAGTGAAAAAGATCAAACACGTGATATTTTTAATTTGAGTCTTTCAAATAGAGTATGTTATATACCACATTCTTAAAAAATTTACTTATTTCTTTCGCATTTGCTTCAAGAGTTATCTTAAAAAGAAATGTTATTTATCATCCTCACACCACACATCAACATGTAATTTATTATTTTTGTCATTCTATTTAAATACACATATTTACATATTAATATGTATATAATTAAATAAAATAATAAAAATAAAAAATTATATATTGGTATGTGGTGTACAAAATGATAAGTGGAATTTTTCTGTCTAAAAACTTTAGATATTAATCTACTGGCCAGATCAAGGTTATAAGGAGACCACATCCACAGAAGCAGCCAATTTGGACAAGATTTTCCACAAGCCTGATCAAATAGCGACTATATATCGACATCAAACCAACAATGCAGGTAGCAACCCGCTAGCTAGCTGCAGCCTGCAAGTTGGCCATCCGAATTTCAACAACAATATTTTACCATACTTGCTTTCGATGGGTAGGATATATAATATAGGCCTCCGCTATCGTAATTATGAATGAAACGTACCATTAATGTTTATCCTGATCTTTGAGTCTTGACGCAGTCAGTCTCACCCACTCCCATGTATGATTTTGGCAATTGGCATGACCCTCTCTCTCTATATATATTGCACTGCAAAGGATCGAGCCATGCATGACTCCACTTGAAATAATGGTATTAAATGTAATTGGTGGAAAGGACCACCAAATTTAAGAGGATAATTTCTATTAAAAAAATCAAATAGACTTGTATGAGAAGTTCTCATCATCTGGAGATTGTATGTAAATTAACTCATTTAAGACTATCAATTGAAAAATTTTATTTATCTTACTTTTTGCTTTCTATATAATAAACTGGATCTTTGAAAATTATACACCCATCATGATGCAATAATTAGCTCCTATTTCAAAGAAAAGACTTAGACTTGTTTGAACAGTGAGATGAGATGAAATAATTTTAGATAAAAGATGCGCTAGGAACCATATGAGTATGCGTGTAAATTCAAATCAAAAAACCGGTCCGGACCGGTTCTTAGAATATGAAAACCGGCCGGTTCCGGTCCGGTTCCGATTTTAGGATTTTTCAGACCGGACCGGTTGATAAAAAAAATATATATATATATATATAAAATAATATTTGTATTATTGTAAATATAAGTTTTATACAAAATATTATATATATTAATATATATTATGTATAATTATACATTTTTATGTGAAATTTTTATATATAATATATATAATTATATATATTCATATATGAAATAATTTCTTATTATAATTTATAAATTATTACATAAAATGTTAATACTAAATCACTAAAAGTTTATAACTAATACTAAGAGTCTAATATAGACAAATGACTATAGTTATACTTATAATTAATACTACAAGTTTTTACTAAAAGTTTATAACTAATACTAATATTAAATATATAGTTTATAACTAATACTAATATATAACTTATAACTATACCAATAGTCTAATATTAATACTATTATATAGTCTAATATATTAATAAAAGTATAAAACAAATTTTTTTAAATCAAATTTTTTTTTATAAACAAATTTTTAATAAAAAATTGTGAAACTTACATTTTAAAAAAACTGAAAAACCAGACCGGAAACTGGTAAAACCGAAAGTACCGGTTTAGGAAGGTAACCGGTGCGTAATCGATTTTGAAAAATACAAAATCGATACATATCGGTTCGGTCTTAGATTTTGTCCAAAACCAGACCGTACCGGACTGGTTACACCCCTACAAATGAGTGAGAATTCTTGTTTTACACCCACTAATAGACACATGACACATTGGGATTATAGCAATATGAGTAATAGAATTGAATGTAGGCTATTTCTCACACAATCATCTTCATCCCTCTCTCTCTCTCTCTCTTCTACCCACCACTCTCTCTCACTCTCTCCTTCGAAGGTGGGTATCTCAACCCCCTCTCTCTCTCTCTCTCTCCCAAAGAAAAAGAAAATAATCGTTGTCAAGTTACAGTCCTCTATTAAGCACAACAATTGAAGAAACATTTTTTTGGTATTATTCCATGTCCAAATTCGAAGCACAACATCCTACTAACTTTTTCCTTTCTCTTCTCAAATATAAAAATATTATCTCTAAAAGGGAGAGGAGAGTAAGAGGAGAAGAGAAAAGAAAGGAAAAAGAGAAATGAGAGAAAAGAGGGAAAGAGCTCGGGGGAGACAGGAAAAACTGAAATAGAAGAAAAGACCTCCTCAACTCACACCCACCATAACACATAAATCTTCTACGTATCTAAATTTTGTTGCAGGGTGTAAAATCTCAAAGGACACCTAATCTGGTATGAAACTTTTCCTATAAATAAAAGTTAAAAGTTAAATAAGATATTGTTAGAATATTATTTTTTAATATTATTATTATTTTAAAATTTGAAATAGTTAAATTATTTATTATATTTTATAGGAGAATTTAAAAAAGTTAATTAAAGCCCCTAAGTCGCAAGGGAAGTCAACTTTGAAAGCATATGCCTCGTCCATATATAAAGAGTAATATTAAGTACAAATTTCAAATATATAAATTTTATATAAATCATTTGTAAAAATTTAGGTCTCATTTAATAAAAAATAATTTTTTTTTTATTTTTTAACTAAAGTCTATTTTTATATAAAAATTTATACAAAATTTATCTATTTAAAATTTATATCAAACCATTCTACTGTATATAAATATCTGATAAATCTGGCGTAAAACGTACGGGGACCTTCGAACATGACTGCCACTGAGCTAGTCAAACTTTAGTCAAATTCTGATTTTTTTTTTTTTTTCTCTACCTGCTTTTCTACCTACAACATCATACTCGTCACTTATTATAAATATATTTGAAATATTTCTACTCCATGGTTTCAATATTGAACTTTCCAAAAATTATAACTAGTACAATAATATTAATTAATATTCTCTGATCTGTACTAGATCGACCAATATTATTGTGTTAATTTGGCGGATAATACGTACGTACCCTTATCAACCAATTAATAAACAGAAACTCAACGTACGTAGACATTTTACTCTAGCATCACTCATATCATTCAAATAAAAATAAAAATAAAAATATGAAAACTATGATCTTAATTTATAATTCAAGAAAAAGTCATAAAATCCAAAAAAAAAAATATATATATATATATATATATATACACATGCACTAAAAAAAGTGAAAATTTTTCATTTTCTTTTAGTTTTTATATATGGGTGCGAAAGGAAAGTACTATATATTAATTTATATCATGTCTCGAAATCAATCAAAATGTACGTCGCCCTAAAGAGAAACGATGCCATCATTGCTGCTTCCTAATCCACCAGGCACCAATTACGACGTATTTCATGCACAAACAAATGTACACTATATATGCTACAAGCTGCGTTGGCGACGTTCAGGCATTCAGCTCCTATATATGTTCCGTTCCAACCTGCTTTGCCTTATTCTTTGCGAAAATCCGACAACTTCATGTTGATTTCATGTTGAGAGAGATCAAGAGCTCCCGGTAGTGCTACTGGAGGCAATTGCGTCGAGTTTGGCTCTTGAACTGGCCTTATCCCCTCAGAATATTCATGATGATCAGCTCCAGTACTTGGGTAATTATTTGGGGATGGTAAGTACTCTTCTAGCTCTAGGTCGCAATCATAAGCTGCAATATTATTTTCAAGAATATTAGACTTTCTTGGAGATGCATGCAAGCTTTGGAGGCTGCTATGGCGATGGTTGCGCAAGAGGTGAACTGGGGACGTCCCGTGTGAGGGAGTCGCTGGCCTACTCGACAATGGTGAATTAGACTGCTGATCATGGGAATGATGGCTATGTTTAGTGTTCTTTTTTGCCGTGCGGTGCCAATTTTTTAACGCTGCTGCCACTCGATCATTGAAAATGGTGGATCTCATGTTAGTGCCCATCTGTACAATCAATAAAAACGGTAAATACAAATATATATATTTGTTAATAAATAACCTCTCATGCATTGGTGATGTTTCCCTCAAAAATTCTTTTTTTTTTTTTTTTTTTTTTTTTTTAAGTACTGCATGTGGCAATTAAGAAAGATAGACCTGAGTCACTAGAGCGTAGAGAGGCAAAGTCACATAGCTGCATAGAACTTGTACGATGACCCTGATCAAGAAAATGACATCCATGAGCGTGTCGTCATTAGACTTGATGAAAATCAATAATCATATATATATATATATATATATATATATAGGTGATCATGATTACTCTTAATCATCCAGTTAAACATGCTGCATGCCAACATGGGTACCAGTGTTAATGATCAATATCATGATGAAACTCACCCCATTGAGATTCTTACGACGATATCTTCGATGCGCTTATGGAAGCAATTACTCTTGCCAAATTCATACTGAATAGATGAAAATTAAAATATATATTAATATATGAGGAAAATTTGAGAAATTAATCATATATCATGTATTTGCTGATCCAGTACTATATATATAAGACAAGTAACAGAGTTACATATATAATGCATGTTTCAGTACTACTCAAAGCCGAATCAAGATTCCCGAAAAATTCTTATATATATATATATATATATGAAAAAGTGTCCAGAAACATTTTCTTTGATCTCACTTTAGGTCCCCTTTAGGAATGATTTTTTAGCACTATGAATGTCACACGAAGCTTTATAGAAAAATACTATTTATTATCTCCACATACCGACATATTATTTTTTTTTTCTTTGACTAAATGTATAGTGTATGGATGATGAGTAGATCAATAATTTAATTAGTTTAAAAAAAATAAAACTAAAAATAAATTAAAATAAATATGATATGGGGGATGATGAATAGTAAAACCCATCTTTCTATAGTACTAATGACACAGCTAGACATCATAATTAACTACTTTATACGTATAAGATGATTGAATAAGTACATGAGAAAAATAGAAGGCGTACCCAACTCCAAGCAAAGAATGCGAGTTGAAATGCATTCTGCAAATTACAAAGAGGCCAGAAGCAAAAGCCCAATGTTAGAATATTCTACAATATACATGGACTAGTGTCATGCATCATGCATGCATATATATATATATATATATATATATATTATATATATGAGGCATTCTATACATCAGCCTACAGCCGCAGCACACCTATGTGATTTTTTTTTTTTTTAACCCGTGTGCTGCGGCTATAGGCTGATGTTTATAGTTTTACTATATATATATATATATATATATATATATATATATATAGTATATATACGCGTTGATTTTTTTGGAGATACGGAAAATACCTGAAAGAGAACAATGTGGATAAGAAAGAGAATGAGCCGAGGGCGTCCAAACCAGAAAAGGTCATCACCTGGACGTACCACAGGCGTACCCTTGACCACATCACCTCTGTCTTGAATTCTTAGCCCCATTTTTGTAATGATCAGTTGTAGCTTTGCTCCCACCATCAGGATTATCTGTAAAATTCACCACAAGTTAAACCACATGACTTCCGGTCCACTGAACATTAAGCACCACAAAGATGAGAATCTAACAGAGAAAGCATGCAATAGGCGGATAGGAATGTAGAAAAGTAGTTTGTTTCTGGTTTTGATCTTACAATCAATGGGAGAAATGGTAGCCATAGATAAGAATACCAGCCTGTCCATACGTAGAAAGAAATATTACTCAGTTTGTAGTCAATATGGCGGCGATCCACGTACGATCATAAATTTCGACAAAAAATGAGAAGGGAACAAAAAGAATGGATCCTATATATAATGAAAAAATTTATTCATTATCCCAACTCCCATCATCCTCTCATCATCCTATTATGTGATATTAGATGATAGATTTATAAGTGAAATATAATAAATAATTTTCAATCACCTAATGTTACATCATAAAATGATAAAAAAATTATAGAAGTTGGGATGATGAGTAGCATTACTCGCATAATCCGTATTTGGGTCGGACAAAAGACAAACATTATGGTATTCATGTCAAGCTCAAATTTGACGAGACTCTAATTCCAAATATGTTAAAAACTGTCCAGATTTGTTGAGAAAAAGTAGTATTTAGCTTACCATATGTGTTCGACAGTAGGAATAGCACCGCAAAGAACCATATGATTGGACTGCGCATGATCAGGAGTAAGTTGAGGAGTTTTAAAGTGAATTTGAAAACGAATCAAAGAAGCATAAACCTGAAAATCATGTATGACCACCAACCTGATCCCAACCACAACTTTAAAATCCTCTTCAAGTGATCTGGTGATGTATTTTCGAAAATCAAATTTTGTTTGACTTTCGGGTGCCAAATGTGCCTGAAATCACCCAACGTAACATTGCATATATCGCGCAGCAGCTCCATTAATTATCAGTGTGAATTTGGATTTTCTCTTTTCAGACGAAGTTTTTTTAAAAAAAAAAACAAAAAACAAAAAACTGGCACTTACCATGATAAATCCGTGTCTCAGTGTGAGGTAATCAACTTTGGCAACTGACCTGAAGAACTGTCTGAAGAAACACACCTGATGAAAGGATCAAGGAAATTAGCTAGGGACTTAATTTAAACAATTGATCTGCATATATACTTGATCAGGACGTTCCATATTATAAAATCCATACATGCAGAGAAAGGTTCTATATACCGATTAACTTCTTTGTTCTTTACCAGTTAATTATGATTGTCAATTCACATAATTTACAATATCTCAGTAACTTACTAGCCAAAGGGAGATTGTTGACTCGCTCCAGAAGTTCAAATGCCTCCGCCCAAATGATGTATCCCTTGCAAATCTAAATCTCTCTGGATCTGCATTAATTATAGGATCAGACTGAAAAACTAAAAGCATTGAAAGAAGCATCTCCACCAATTAGATATATTTGTGGCGGGGAGAGGGAATAAAGATTATATATATCAAGTTATGTCAATTTATATATTTATTTTTATAAGATTTCTTTGTAATTAAATAATTTTTCATCTAAATATACTGTGATCGTGTTGTTTTTTTTAAAAAATTTTTATAATCTACTATGCTGAGCATTGTCAAAGGAAGAGAGAGAGAGGTCTCCCTGATCTTTAGAGCAACTGACCAAGTCCATACAGCTTTATTAATTTTATAAAATGAGAATATTTTTTTTATCATGTGTCAAACATAATTAATTAATTTTACTAGGCCAAGTGGTGTAGTAGGTTTCATTCAAAGATAATGTAAATTAGGCCCACAAATAATATATGGGAAACAATCAATGACCCATTGCGCATGCACTGATCTGAAAGTTGCATGGGACCTACCATTAGAGTATTTATATTCAAGTGTCGTTGTTTCATCCTCCCAGACCTTCCATTTTCTCATCTGCAATCCAAACAAGAATTTAGACATCCATACAATAGAGAGGGCAGAAAGAGGGTGAGGGTTGATATTGTAAATGCACGTTACTAAACTACCTTTGTTCTGCCCAAAGCCAAGGTGGCGATGCAGTTGAGCACATGAGAAACGGCTAAGACAAAGATGAATATATGGAGCTGGTGAATCGCATACGCAGACATAAAGGCAACTTTACCCTGCCAAAATACGAAACCAAAAGCACCTTAACCCCCCTAAATTCAGCTTCCAATTCATATGATCAAAGTCATATTTTTAGAAAGTCGAATCATGTTTTATGAGATCAGAGCATTAAACACCACGTAAAATATTAAATTAATTGGATAATATAGGACTAATATTCACAGCTATATTTTCGCCTACTAGTCTTCCTCCACAAAACCGAAAAATAAATAAATATTAATTGGTGATACGTACTATGTAAAGGAATGATAGAGCTGCATGCTTACCTTTTCTGCGCATTTGTCATATCCTTTTGTAGCTAACCTTCGCCTCTCACCGAAGCCAGATTCCAAAAATTGTAGTAGTTTCCGACCAGTACTGTTCTGATAATTTTTCTTTGTCTGACTCTTCAACTGTTCACAGGGATGCCAAGTGGCTCCAACACTCTTCGATATACATATTCCCGAAATAGGTTGTTGTAACACTGTTAGGAGCAAGGATATGAATCCCAGTAGCATCAGCTCTGACAAAAAACAACCAAAAAAAAAAGGGTTAGGCTATCTATGCATGATAACAGGCAACCATTTTTCAAAAACAGAAAAAAGAAAAGCGCCAATGAGCAGAATCATGTGAACTACCTGCTTTGATCTTTTCAAGTGCTTCGTAAAGAGCTCTCTTGTGTTTATCTTTTAGCCACTATAGAGATGCAACAACTTCAGTAATCAAGAAAGAATTTCAAACAAAAGGGAGGAAAAAAAATCAGGATCGAGGCAGTTCTAATGAGGAAGTTTGATATATAGCTCTGCCCCAAAAATGGGACAGGAATATCATGTTTTGGTTGTGGTTAAAGCTTGAAGTAGTTTAATCGATCCAACCAATTACAAAACTTCAATATCTAAGTCTGCTAGCTGTATGAAGAAAGTTTATTTCTTAAATTCCACCTAGAGCCAACTTATAAAGCTAAACTAAAGCGATCAATGCTAATTACTGGACAGATAGATAATGCTTACATGTCCAATAACATGAATAATATACTCAATGAAGATTGAAACAACAATCAACACGAAGCACACCACCGCAACAGCCCATGTTGGCGTGTCCTCCACTGTACGCTCATATTCCAGTTTGGAGGCCATCCGCTCGATGCAAAACCAATACTAATTAACGATGCTGAAAAAATTATAACGAAGGAGATTGCAGAGTCGATGACGGTGGAGGTAACCAATAGCAACCTCTTGCAAGTTCCCCACAGAATTAAAGATTAATTGCATGCAGTTCCTACATATATACAAGTATATATCGCTCTCTCCCTCTCTCTATATATATATATATATATATATAGTGTCTGTTGTTTATTATACGAAGAGTAATGTTGGAGTCTGATCAGAATAAAACATGGGACTGAAAAAGAAAGTCAACGGAATACAAAAGGACTTGTTGACAAATTCAAAGAGAGGAAGTTAGTCAGTCAGAGAGAGAGAGAGATTCCAATCATAAGACATAAACTATATACTTAAATCCCCCGAGCCTCCCCGAGGGGGGGCGAGTCTAGAAGAGAATTATCCCCAAGCTTTAAATAATTATTCTTCCTACCCAATTTTATTGACCTTTAATTTAATTAATTAATAAATGGATAATACACATTCCCAAAAGAAAACAAAACAAGAATAAAACTAATCATGATGTATACATGGAACAGGCTAGCTAGGGCGATATAAGTCAAATGCTCAAAACATTATAATAGACCTTGTTTAATTAGAAGAACAAGACGAAGTACGTACCTTTTGCCTTGACCGGCGCTAGTTTAGTTATCAGTTTTACCTGGGGGAAAAACTACTGGTACATTAATTGATCACTACCCGACCGATCATGATATGAGCTAGCTAGCTAGCTATACCCTTCCCTGGTTTTTTCTTTGATTAATTTCCTATCGCTAAAACCCGCTGACTAGGTCCCTTTTTCATTTTTAATTTCCAAAATATTACCATTATTAATTGAATATTGAATCACGTTTCTTCAATGACAAACAGTACTGTCAATATTGTTCTGTTCGACAGACATAGTATTCTAATTAATTTTTTAGGTAGGCTAAGAATTATATGCACTCAATAGAACGTGATCGATAGTATACTACTATCTACAAAACTGGCAAAAGACTACGTACTATGATGTTCTTAATTTATATATAATTTGGCATTTTCCATGAGGAAGGGCGAATGATATTCATGTATATGGCGACATCAAGCAGCTAGCCCTTCAAATTCAAACGGATCATGAATTAATGGTTGACTTTCGTATGCATGACGACGGACAAATTGATCCAGCAACTTGGATCGCTTGATGATCTGATTAGGTCAGTGGATCATGAAGATAGTCCAAGAATATGATGGTCATATATATTTCGACGTTATTGTTATAAAAACAGTCATCGTAATCGCGCGCTTGTGAAAGTTGCTTCCAGTGTTCCACGTACCTGACCGTAAACATATTATAATATGGAACTTGACGTACATGCATGCAACAGTTCCCGGCCTCAGAGTCCATGCACCCATCTAATTATATGGCACTTAACATGGGTGATGGGAGAGTACTTAGTTTGGATATACAGTGCGTTGAGATGAGATGAGATGAGATGAGATGAATTAATATTAAAGTTAAAAGTTAAATAAAATATTATTAGAATATTATTTTTTAATATTATTATTATTTTGATATTTGAAAATATTGAATTTTTTATTGTATTTTGTATAAAATTTTGAAAAAATTGTAATGATGAGATGAGATGAAATAAGATGAGTAAAAAGTCCCATAATAATTAGAGCCTTGACATTATATATGTGTAACGAATTGTTTACTATAGAAATGACTAATTTTAATATAAAATATTTATTTTCGTAATAAATAATTTACCACAAATAAGTTTTTTATTTTTTTTTGTAGTATATATGTATAATGAGCTTTAATATGAGCCTCTAGCTGGGATGAAAGTTACCTTTTTGCACAAAAAATTCTTAGAATAGTACTGTATTTATAAAATTTCTCAAATATGATCAACCATTGTTTCATACCAAATTATTAAGATTTTATGACATCAATATTTACAAATTTTAGAATATGGTAGAACCAGCAACCTACATTTATTCATCTGCATTCCACTATATGACATTAATCTGAAGCCGCCGATCTTCCACATATATTTTTTGGGAGACTCATTCAGAATTTAAGAGATAGGATAAGCCAAATATATAGTGAAGATATGAGTTGAAGAGTTTAGAATTATTGCATCATGTGTAGCAGTTAGGGGCATAAATTTCCAAAAAATGTGGGAGACTACTGATCACTCATCGGTTATCCTATCCCATGCATCTCTCTTTAACGCGTGCTGCATGCAAAACTTTAATTTATGCGGTGGTACTCCAAGAGCTTGTGGCTTTGACGTTACTTTTTTATTTTTATACACTACACTGATTTTAATGGTTTTTTTTTTTTTTTTTATCCTTACCGGCCCCTTCTCTTCTTTGGTTTAATTTTAATGCAGTGTTGAACAGGGAAAAAAGTTGCATATTCCAACAATTTTCTTAAGAAAATGAAAAACCAATTCCATGTGTTAAAACGGCCTCCACATCTTTCTTTTTCTTTTCTTTTTATCCTCAGCAAAACCTCCACCAATGTCAAAAGGCAAAGTGAAAGTAAAAAAAAAAAAAAAAAGCAACCGGTATGATCTTTGAAATAAAGGCAAATCCCATCTGGGTTCAAAAGCAGCAAAAGAAGTCTGTAAAAAGAGGACCTTGAGAGCTCTAATGCCCGTGCAGTGTAAAATAAACTGAACTGTCCCGTCTTAATTGCTAGAGCACCCAAGAACACAAACGTGGGAGATACTGAGAGATCAACACAAGATCAACTTCTTCAGCTAATAAAGCTGTTCTCTTTTGTCGTGAAACCATCTCCACCTGTAAAGTAAACCAAAAGCAACGCTTAGCACGGAGAGAGAGAGAGATCATAAAGCTTCGCCTGCAAATCTAAAAGTGAAAAGGGAAATTAAGCCTTTAGAGATACCCTGAACCGAGTTTTAGGGCCACCGGACCATTGCTCTGTTTGAACTTTGGAACTCGAAAAATGAAAAAACTAACGGACTAAGTGTCGTTTGTTTTTATTGATGAGATCAGATGTGATCAGTTGAAATTAAATTTAAAAATTAAATAAAATATTATTAAAATATATTTTTTTATTTTTTATTTTATTTTATGTGAGAATTTAATAAAATTGTAATGATTAGATCATGAGATAAGATAAATTGAGAGAAGTTGTGAAAACAAACAAAGTCAAGAGAGAGAGTGTGTGTGTTGGGGGGGGGGAGAGGGAACGCGTCCAAGTTTCTCGTAAACTATTTCAAATAAGCTTCAAAGTTGTACAACGTGTTAAGATATAAAATAAATAATAAAATATACATCTTCTCATCAGTTTAAATTTTTAGGATAAGTGATAATTCACAACGTTCCCTTTCATTTAGCCCCTAATTTTCTTTCTTTTACCCGACCAAAACAAATGCCATGTGAATTTGAGATTGAATGGTCCACGATTGTCGCTTACCAACGTATCAAAGCGGGAAAAAAAATAATAGAAGTATCTTACTCACCAGTAATAGTCCCATCTGGGTCGGACTTTGGTCATCCGGTTTTGACCGTAGGGGTAATCAGACTCGGCTCGTTTTGTGTTTTGGAAAGCACAGCACCCGACTGAATATATTCCAATGAGAAACACAAGCATGACAATGTTAAGAACAGAGAGCTTGTGCCAATCCCTTCTCACGTCCTCGAGCACCCCGGCCTTGCACGAATCGCACTCGTAGCACAGCAAGTTGGGCGCATTGTTCCACCGGTAGCAGTCAGAGTCTTGGGCAATCGTAGTTGCCATGTTGTAATTGCATGTTGTTGGTGGCTTACAACAACCAGACTGCACACAAAATCATGATCATTTGAATTACCGTAAACTAATTTATCACCAAGCACCCTGAAATTAATTTAAGCATAGATAGAATTATATATGTAGCTCTAATTATTAACCAGTAGGGGTTAATGCAAAAAAAAAAAAAAAAAAAATCAGTAGGGGCTAATTTTGTAATGGTATTTCTTTTCAGTATAGACTCATGAAAATTAGTGATTTGAAAATAATTATTTTTTTCAAAAGAGTAAAATAAGGCTGGAAAATGGAAATATATATATATAGTTACATACAAAAGGAGCCACATGGTAGAAATTTAAGGTTATAAGTACATGATAAAACGTAAATTAGGGCCCACAGATATCTCTAACCGCCAATAGATCAGGAGATCCGATTAATAAAGAAAAATCATTATCTTGAACTTATTTTGTCTTTAAAAAAAAAAAAAAAAAAACTCTTGAAAGAATAAGGATTCGTGTCTATAAAAAACTAATAAAATTTAGCCATTAATTAATCCAGAAAAAAAAAAAAGAAGTTCTTTCTTCTGAACAAAAAATGAACCAAAACAACTCAAATGAGAGAGATTATTTGTTAATGAATCAAATTTGACCCATACCCATGCAGAAATTTATCGGACAGAAAAAAAGAAATGTTGCCGTTAATTAACCGGCCAGCTGAAAACAAAGCGAAAAGATGAGAACTCGTTGAAATTTTTGCAATCAAAATGATGTCTCCCCAAAAAAATAAAAAAATAAATATCAAAGAAACTGCCACGTACGTACACATGAGTACATGTACAGCCATTTAGAAATTAAAAGCCTTGAAGAAAAAATTAGAACAAACTGATAATCGCGCGATCACCTGTATGGGAGACATGTCCCTCTCCAGATAATCAAGAGGTGTCCAAGAGGCAATCTTTTCACAAGCCTTGGAACCCAATATGCAACTCCTAATGGTCATCCAATACTGAGGATCTTTAATCCTATTCCTCAGCCACGGCGAGTAGTCTTCTAGACGATACTCCTTATAAACCCTACCTGGCACTGCAGTACCACCACCTTGGCTCGTCACCACGAACCCGAATACAGTGAAAGCCATTAGGGCTGCAATAATGAACAACATGACCACCAAGTAAACCCAAAGTGCCCATGCCACATGAAAGCATGCCCCAATGAATCCGGCTAGCGAAATAACGAGGACAACGAAACCTATGACAAGAAGTGGGGTCTGGAGGAAACTTTCACAGGTTTTGCTATTCCTCGCCATCCATAGTCCCGCCCCAATTATGGGTATCGACGCTAAGAGCGTAAAAAGGTTCAAGAAGCCGATCACCGTGTTGCTAAACCGATACATGATCTCTTTCAGCTCTCTTTCTCTGGTCTCTCTCTCTCTCTCTCTCTCTCTGGTCGCTTCCTTTTATTATCGTGTGGTACTGTGTTTTTCTTCAGCTTTCTCTCTCTTTAAATGGGTGGCATTGCTTTTGGTTTGTTTTGGATTCTGATCACATCTTGAGAATTCAAAATGTCTCTTACCTTTCCTCTATTTGCTTTCCGCGTATTAGGGTATTCATGAACTTTATTAATAGATCAGATACTTTAAAAGGGATATATGACTATATAATACTTAGTCACTAAGCAAATATATATGTTATAGTACTTAATGAGTTTGGGTACTAAGAATTAATCTTACTATTATTCATTATTTTATTATTACTTTTTACTACTATTCAATATTCTATCATTATTTTTTTATTATTTTTTCACTATTATTCACAAAACACTTGAGAATTATACCTCACTACCCAAATGCAGTCTAAAATAACATTCTTAACATTGTGCGAGCTGTGTCTCTAACTCGGACCATAATTAAGCTTGCATGCTCTCATGTATAGATGATCACTAGCTAGCATGCATCAAATAAATATTGGGATAAAAAAAAATATGAATTAGATCAAATCATGAACTAGCTAGCTCTCGGTGCAAGCCAAGCATATGCCGTTGAATGATGTTGATATTTCAGTTTAATTAAGATAGCTTCGAACCATGTACATGTAAGAATTTAGCTTACGATCGAAAGATGCTTCAATTCGCTGTGCATTCTACAAGGCAAGGAAAGAATATAAGAATAATTGGCTTTTTGGTAATTACAAGTTGGGTATTCATTGAGTTGCTTATGTAGCTATGGTTCATGGGCCCCATTTGGAATTCTTTTTGAAGAATAAACAGAACCAGATCATTCGATCGATCGGACTCTCTATGGGTGGTGGAGATGGAACATATAGAGGTCTTCTTATCCTAGCTCTCTCACATTCTTTGTTTAATATTGTCTTTATACGATTCTCTTTACGGCTCCACTAGACCTTGTTTTTTTTTATTTTAATGGGAAAATATTCCACTAGCTATATACAACTAAAAATAAATAGCAAGTGGTTAATCATGTTAATTGTCTATATATATTTCTTGTCCGTGTTGCTTTTCCTGTTTTTTCTAGTACTTCTGCTTTTCATCTGTACGTACTGCATGTAACTATAGATTTTCTTGCGTACATCTCGATCCATGCCTCTAGATGTTCATGATGTCTGAAACTCTAAAAAATGTTGCACAGAAGTAGTACTGTAAGCTAACATTAATTAGAATTCAAAAGACACTGTATATGTATATATATATATATATAGAGAGATATATCTTCACATATCATTCATTTTCTATGTAACTTTCTCACGTTGTGCTCATCAGGAAACTAACATTGACTAACGCCCTACCGAGACAACATGCATGCGTGTTCACACACGCAGAGTACCTTAAAAGTACAACTTGATGTCTCCAAACAGCTCCAAGGAATCAAACCATCGTTCCACCAATACTCTAATTATATACATACCAATTACATAATTATCATGATATATAATCATCGATACGTTGATGATCATGGCCCAACTGCTCCAAATTTATCCCAAGGAAAATACTTATTTAAAAACAAAAATCTAAAATTCATATTATAAAATAACTTAGGAGAGCAAGGTTAAGTAGTACTATATATCAAAGGCATAAATCATGACCATGCATGCATGCATGGGATTACGAATAGTACTATTTATCTTTCCTAATTAATATAAAATATTATATGTCAAAATTGCAAAAGGGATATATATAAAAGCTAAATAGGTAAAAGCATTTATTACTCTTTTTTTTTATTAAAGTTTGTGCTTTTTGACAAGGGACTGATTTTAAGATGCATCGGAGTAATTTTCATAGATCCGATAACCCTATGAAAATTTTGAAATTAACGACCGGATTCTAATTCCTTTATCATGGGATACTACTTTGTGAAAGCCCAGGAATGTAATGACCTGATGAGCATAGATCGATGTAAAGTTAAGGCAAACGTTCCACTTCAAAAAAAGTTTGAGATCGTGATAAGTCATGACGATGTGTCTGCTAAGGAACGTCCTGCATTGTCTTTCTCTGTACATTCTCTTTAATTTGGGTATTGGTGCTGTTTTGTTCAATTTCTTCATTGGTAGTTGCTGCCGATCAGATCCCGGGAGAGGAATAAACTTGAACTTTTTTTTTTCTCGATATTCTGGCTACATAACTGAGGAAACGCGAGCAGGGCAGAGGGCCCCTCGTCAAGGCCACTCGTTTTGTGACTCAATGGTGGGCCACGGTGCTCCTCCGTGGCTTATGGGGCCCACGAGGATGTGGGCCCTCTGTAAAAGGCCGGGCTGGAAAGAGTGCTCTTTCACAGCATCCCACCGAAGTCCCTACGCTTGGAAGACGGGCACATGTTTTGTACAGTAGTGATTGGTTAATCTTACTCGTCCACAATTTTCTTATGAACGGCCTCGATTGATCAATGAGGCTGTCCTTCAAGAAAAGTTGGACCCAAAACGTGATGGGGTAATGTGAGATGGGTCTTAATCTTGTAGTTAAATTGTTGTTTTGGGTCATTTACTCGTTGAAGGATGGTCTGAGATGGGGCGGGCCAGTATTGCATTTGTCCAGTGAATGGGGGAGCGGCATCTACTACACAAGGCAGGCTTTTGAGCCTAAGTTCCTTAGAGAGACTGCCAAGGTGTTATCAAATGGTTGCAGGAACTCATTCCTATTTTCAAACCCAAAAGGCCGCATCCAATTAGTATTCTCACTTCATTTCTTAAAAAAATAAATAAATAATTGGTATTCTCACTTTGAATTATGTTTCATATGAAATATTTAGGCATGTTTTGTTTTTCTATCTTATCTCATCTTATTTTATCTAATTATTATAATTTTTTAAAAATAAAATATAAAAAATAATTTAATTTTTTTAAATTTTAAAATAAAAATTATATTATAATAATATTTTATTTAACTTTTATCTCATATCATTTGCTTAACCAAATAAGACGATTAGAATATCTTTATTTTAGAGACGATTTACAAAAGAAACACGCCAATGAAACCTGGTGTGGTAAAATTTTTACAGGAGCTTCCCCCAATGAAACATTAAAGACGGTCTGGACTAATAGTTTAGAAATGTTATCATGCCCTCTTCGTTGATACCATTCATTTTACCTTATTGATGTGGCACTATAATATAGTGCCACGTAATTTATTAAAAAATTAAAAATAAGAATATAAAATGGTAGAAAAAATTTATAATTTTAATTTTTTTATATTTTTTAAATATTATTTTATTTAAATATATATTTTTATAATAAATCACGTCACATCACATTTAAAATATCGCGTCAATGAAATAAAGGGAATGACATAAAATAACTGAGAAGTGAGATAATTGCATTTTTTTTTTTTTTCAGTATCATCACTTTCAAAGACTCCCAAGGAATTTGACTAATGGGCATTGGAGAAGCCCACCTTTATCTTTAATTCTTTAATGACTACCGCTTTACTCTGCTTTCAAATTGCTACTGATTCAGGGCTTGGATATAAAACTTATGTCTCCTTATTTCTGGGATTAGCAATAGGCCTCGTTTGGTAAGTAAATTCATTTCAATTTATTATTATAAATTTTTTAAATTTTAATAAAAAATTTAATAAATAATTTAATTTTTTTAAATTTTAAAATAATAATAATATTAAAAAATTATATTTTAATTATATTTTATTATCTTAACTCAATTCAACATCTAAATGCAACTTAACATAATATTCACAGTCTAACACTTTTTTTAATTTCTGTCTAACAAATACTTCTAATTCCTGTTCACAAAAAGTCTGACAAATCAATCACCATTGTAACAAATATGTCAAATACAAAATACATGCTACATAAAATTAACAACACGTGACCAAGTTCATCATCATCACTGTTATTAAGCTTTGGCTTGCTTCCTACGAGTTTTTCGCTGGAGAATTTCTGTTACATGTTTAGATGGGTAAATTCATAAGATTGGAAAGCACAAGATGTACTCATTTTTAACTTCAAATAATATATTTGCAAGTGTTGATGCATTTTTCGATGATCAGTGAATTGCCAACAGTAAGATGACCATATCCTCTCAAGCGGTAGTTTTTTTATAGTGATGTGTTTGGAATGCTCATTTATGACTTATTTAATTATTAATTATTGAAATTACATGAGACAATGATTTACGTGATTTAGCACTAAAGTTGCATCTATCAATTTGGGTGTAAAATTTACTATAAATATAGTTTTCATCAATCTCACTAATGAATGAATTGAAGTTATGTGAAAATTTGTCTTGAACCTCTCTGATTCATTTCTCTCCAGAAGCCGATTACAGCCTAAAGGAAACAGATCATTCTTTTTGTTACCTCTTCCCCTTCTTAAAGTCCCTTATCTTTATTTATATCTTCTTGTTTAGCTTTATGATGTAAAATCAAATTGATATGGAATATCTAGATATAGATTCTACGTTAATTGTATTGAAATACTACTTTAAGAAAATGAATATGTACAAACATAGAATAAAAAACTTAATATCTTCTTTGGATTAAGGGCAATATTAATTATTTTCCCTCAAATCATATATTTATGCTTATTTTTTCATTGTTAGCAAATATTTGATTTCAAGTTTGGAAGTGATTCTGATTTTGATTCTGACCAAATTCTTAGTAGGATTCCTGTTTATTTATGTGTTAATTCTCATTCAATAATTTAGATTTTTTCATTTTTAGAAAAATCTTCATAAATTCAAATTTTGCATGTATTTCAGTCCGACTTGTGGGTTTAATAAAATAATTTCAAATTTTATTATTAATTAATAGGTTTTTAGAGTTTTCTCTATATTTTTAAGCGAATCTCGTATTTTCCATCTTGATCATATAGTAGGTAGTCTGTTTATTGGCATATATTTTTTGTTTATTGACACGCTAAATAGACAACTTAAGTATAAGTTTTTTACGTCAAATAATATGAAAAAATACTCCACTTTACCATAGGTAGAGTGTATACACGTTAACTTATAAATAGAATAATTTTTTACGGTTAACAATCCCAATATTAATGTTTAACAGTCAATATTTAGTTTTTTTTTTTAATATATATTTAAGCTTAGGCGACCCTACAGTGATGATGCAATATGATTGAGTGCAAAACTATAATGATGAAATATGATCAAGAAAAAACAAATTAAAAAAAAAAAAAATCTACAAAACTGGCACCCACTCTAATTATTTCACCAATTGACCCTGAAAATTTAGCGATTATTCATCTTAAAAAGCTCAGGGGTCACCGACTCACCAGTATAATATTGCAAACTTATGGAGTTGAATGTAAATTCCCAAGAAGGAAGGCCTGCAGTGGAAATACGTGAAACTATTATAAGGAAAGTTGGGAAGCGCATATTACGGACGGCGCCGGGGTAAGATTCGCCACGTCAGCCCTAGATTTATTTCACGCGCACATTCGGGCGTGAGGTGGAGTTGGCAGTTTCAAGCAAGGAACTTGAAACTTGAAAGGTGAGCTAGCACTCGGGCACGTGTTTGGTTGGTTGCGTCCCAAGGGGAACGACAAGGGAGTCATACGTGTGCGTCCGCACGTGTCGTGGTCGACGTAAGGCAATTTGTCGTTTCGCGGTTTGACTACTTGACTAGTACTAACGAGGCGGGAAAGTTTCGAGATTCCGAAAATGAGAATTAAAATCTACAATAATATAATATCATATTATTAAATAATAAAAAGATGATGAAAATTAAAATAATAAATAATATCACTCTAAAAATAAATATAATATACAGTATATAGAATAATAAATAACAAAACCTTTTATAAATTATTAATTATTATCAATATGTTCAGGAACTTTTTGAATTCCTATTCATCCTTTTTATCGTCTGTCACAATTAATTGTCTACTGACGCATGTGTGGATGGTCTTCGCCAATGACGTGCATTTATTTAATGCGTAAATAATAAGAAGAAATAAAAAGGAAAAATTAAAAACAATTTGCATCTGTTACTCTTGTATGCTTATCTCAACTTTTGGTATTTTAGCTTGGATTCATTTCACTTAGTTCATTCTTCTTAATTTAGAATTTCCGAATAATGGCTTGAGATAATTTATTAATTCTTGGAATACGTCTCCCTTCCAGATAAATACTCTACGAAGAAGAAGGATATTTATTTTTTCTTTTTTCTCTTATTTCCATGTCCAACAACCTATCTAACCTTTATTTTTAGTTTTTAAAAACTATTCTTTTTCGCAATTATTCCCAGCTCTCTACTTGGTATAAGATGTTAAATTTAGTGTTCGCCACATTCACCATTAACGTTATTTCATCTTACTTTATACAGAATATTTAATACAAGGAGAAAACTACTATGCCGCCCAAATGTTACCGTTCCATTTGACAGTTCAGTGAATTTTATTTTTTCTTTTTCTTTACTTAACGATTAAGAAATTAATTTTTAGTATATTGATGTATTTTTTATATATTTTTTAAAACATTTAAAAATAATAAAAAAATGTGAATAAAAAAAAATATTACTTTTATATTAGTGATCACTTTTAAGGATAAGCTGCAAGAGGCACAATAGTGCTGCTATTATTACAATAGCTTTTAATTTTAATATTATCATTTCACGATCTTTAATATTTTAATCATTGCATTCTTACCAAATACCCAACAATATCCATGATAGACTACTACTACTACTTATGTCAAATGCATCTAGAAGTTATGGATTTCACATGCGAGAATTATTGTTACACATGGTGCAAGCTCAATTTGTCAAGTGCTTCTTAAAATGGCCAAATTGGCACGTCGTGACCATATATGTAAGAAGGCTTTTCTCGCCTTGTCACGTCGTGTCGTTGCAAAGCTTGCGATTCGCCAACTAATATGCATAAAGTTGATTAGGTTATGTATTTAAATAGGAGATGTTTGAATAAAATATTATTATAATTTAATTTTTTAATATTATTTTTATTTTAAAATTTAAAAAAATTAAATTAATTATTATATTTTATCTGATAATTTAAGAAATATGTAATGATTATATGAGATAATATAGTTTAATTTTATATAACCAAATCGGCCATAAAATATTTTGTTAAGAGTATGAGACGTGTAATTTTTTTTAGAACAGTGGCTCTTACAAGTGTTTAATAGATCAATTTTATACAAATTTGTTGTAAAAAAGTAGGCTTTATTAATAAATAATAGTTTTTTCATGTATATTTTTTTATATGTGGTTCACTTTTTTACAAAGACTTACGAGATTTATATATTTGAGACTTATTCAAATCCTTTTTTTTTTTTATGCTCTTTTTCTTTTTGGCTATAAAACTCGAGCTTTCTTTCTACGTTGGGGGAAAAAGGCAACACATCCACCACATGTCCAAATGAATAATAAAGTTGGCAAGGAAGCAGCACACATCATTGTTGGCAATTCAAAATTCTGTAATCAATTTCATATTCTATCTTGCAAACATTTAGTGGAATAAATGTCTAAATATTTATGGTACGTCATTTTTCATTGTTTGGCACGATGATAGTCTATATATTCACAAACATTTAATTTTAATGCTAATAAAATGAAAAATACTGGCCTTTTGTTGAATTAAACTGTCATCCAAAATTGGTGCGACCTCAAAAAAATTACACAAGTTCACAAGAGAGTTGGTGATGGAAACAAAAACCATTTGATCTGAAATAGAAGACCATTTTTGCTATTTTTTTAATGAACAGGTACAAAAATTATTGTATATGTACTATTTTTCAAAAAATAATAGTAATTTATTGTTTACTCGTTATTCAAATTATTAGTAAAACTCAGGTTCAAATTTTAAAGAAAAATGGTAGAGCTATCGAAAAAGTGTACACCTGGTTTAAATCAAATCGGACCGATATATATTTATTAGTTTTTATATTATATTATATATATTATATGTTAAATTGTTAATTAATACAATATAAAATTATAATCTTATTATTCAAATCTATTAATCTTATAATATAAAATTAATATAACATAAAATTTATCTTACAATTCTAATATAACATTTGATATAAAATAAAAATAAAAATTTTATATTATATAGTATAAGATTTTAAATTTAAACATAAACATTAATATAAACTTATTGTTTATATATAAGAGGTAGAGAGTTTTAAATCCAAAATTTTCATTTGGAGAACTGGATCATATGCTATCAGGCCATTAGGCTCTTGACAATATTAACTTACTTTTGATATATAATATATATAAAATACATTTTTGACATGATAAATTATAATATATATTTTTTGTAAATATATTTTTACACATTTGATCATATATACTAATATAAAAAGTCTAGAACTTATATAGACTATGGTTAAATTCAATACTATATTAGTATGTGTTAATTATTATAAAATAATATATAAATACTATAATATAAATATAATAATATTATAGTATATATAAATATTATATTATTACAAACAAAGATAATATGTAAAATTGAAAAATCAGATCGGACCGAAATTGAAAGATCCGGTTTCGACAATGATTGGTCTGGTTTTGCTTCTTAAATTTTGAAAATCGATGTATACTAACTTCATTTTAAAAAATATATAAAACTAGATCAAATCGGATCAGTTATACCTCTAACTTCTAAATTTTAAATTAAAAAGAAAATAATCGTGGCTGGGAGTTGACACGAAGGTGTTGTCTTTTTGAGAAATATCCAAGGCTAAACCCGTCATTAAGAAAAAAAGGGCTGTGGGTGAGGGGTGCGCGTGCAGAACACCGCTACCCCCGAAATAGTCCCAAAAACCAGGGGCATTTTCCCGAGTCTGATTGGGAACACAGGGGGCCAAAGTAAAAAGGAAAAGTTGATTGGAACAATAACAAAAAAAAAAAAAAATTGACACACAACAAACTCAAACAAAAAACTAAATAAAAAAAAAAATTTAATTGCGGACGCGGAATTAGATTGAATATGGTTTAATATTACCGTTGAGATCCGGATGCCAATGCTCTGTCTTTCTCTCTCTGTGTCAAGGCTCGCTTTGTAGTCCGTCCCCTTATCGGCTCACGTTCTCACTCTTCTCGCTCCGAAGGCAGGCTTTCGTTCACCACCAACCAGCCAAGAAATAGAGAAAGGAAGCCGTAGAAAGAACATTATCGAGCGCTAGAGGAAGAATAACCGGAATCCATTAACTTGGACAGTGGGTCTAGATACCTTCTTCGATCGCGTTCTCAACCAAATCAAAACTCCGCGGTTTGGTCTGTTCTTGGGGGAGGTGCCGCATAGGGTTGGCGTTCGATCTGGAATCGACAGGATTCAGCTCTGTGTCTTTGTTTTCATTCTTGCGGTTCAAGCGCTAGATTTGGTGCTTGTAAGGGTGAATACCGTTCCTAGGTGGCTGCCCGTACGATCTGGTTTTAGCAGCCCCGGGTATTCCTTCCCTCGGTGGCTTATTCTTTTGTTTGGTTTTTGCTTTCGTGCGGTGACTTCGGTTTGGTGTTGCGACAGCCCATGCGATTGGGTTGGTTTTCATGCCGCCAGAACCATTGCCTTGGGATCGGAAGGACTTCTTCAAGGAGAGGAAGCACGACAGGTCTTCGGAGTCGCCAGGGTCCATAGCAAGATGGAGGGACTCGTCCATCACGGATCCCGCGAGTTCAATCGCTGGGGATCCGCCGATTATCGCAGGCCACCAGGTGAGTTATTTCGATTCGACTCGTCCTCTTCTTAGCCCTTTGTCTCTTTAAATTTGTTCCGATTTAGAATTGGGTTTCCCTTGATTATGATGATACTCGAGGAAACAAATATTAGTATTTCTATAACCTTGGGTTTTATCAATAAAAATGAGTTCATTCCGAAAGACCTTGTTTTTTGGATTGGTTTGTGTGGTGCCGTTTTTGATATTTCTGTAGGAATTTGTATTTATTTCATGATTATTGCATAGATCTATGATTAACGTACCTCTTTAGTTTATTGAATTTCCTGGGTTGTGATTCTCATCTGGAGAATAACTCACTCTTTTTTTTTTTTTTTTTTTAAATTTTTTTCTGGGAAAAATATATATTTTTTTTTTGCGAGAATATATACGTTACTTGTGTTGATATCTTTGGGTTTTCACTCCTTTTTTATTTGTTTCCCAAATATTCTCTGAAGGTCATGGTAAGCAGGGTGGTTGGCACCTATTTTCCGAAGAATCTGGTCATGGGTATGTGCCTTCTCGGGCTGGTGACAAGATGCTGGAAGATGACAGCTGCCGACCGTATGTTTCGCGTGGAGATGTGAAATATGGCAGGAGCAGTAGGGAAAATAGATTTAGTCAGAGAGGTTGGAAATTTCATTCCTGGGAAACAAGCAACGTGTCTCCAAATACGCCTGCGAGGCTGCTTGATGGGAGTAATAATGATCTGAGGTCAGTGGATGATACCATACCTTGCCCTTCTCATCCTAGTTCTGACTTTGTGAATACATGGGATCAGCTTCACTTGAAAGACCAGCATGATAAGATGGGTGGTGTCAATGGGTTGGGTACAGGCCAGAGATGTGACAGAGAAAACTCACTTGGCTCTACTGATTGGAAACCTCTCAAGTGGAGCCGTTCTGGAAGCTTGTCCTCGCGGGGTTCCAGTTTCAGCCATTCAAGTAGCTCCAAGAGCATGGGAGGTGTGGATTCCAATGAAACGAAGACTGATATACAGCTGAGAAATTCAACTCCTGTCCAGTCCCCTTCAGGGGATGCTGCTGCTTGTGTGACATCTGCTGCCCCATCAGATGAAACTACCTCCAAGAAGAAGCCCCGACTTGGATGGGGTGAGGGACTAGCAAAGTATGAGAAAAAGAAAGTTGAAGGCCCTGATATTAGCATGGAAAAAGATGGAGCTGTCTTTTCTACTAGTATTACAGAACCCATCCATTCTTTCATTTCAAACATGGCCGACAAAAGTCCCAGGGTTGCAGTTTTTTCAGATTGTGCATCCCCTGCAACTCCATCCTCAGTTGCTTGCAGCTCCTCTCCAGGTAGGATCCCTAGTCTTTTGCTTGGTTTTTGTTTTCAATTTTTTCATCTCTGCAAGTTACTCCCAAGTACTCACCTATCTATTTTACTGGTTATATTTGAGGAGGGCTCTACTTTCAGAACCCTTTTTTGATACACCAATCTGTTTACTATCCATTAGTCAAATGGTAGTAATTTGCAACTGGTAACGATTTGATTTTCTTCAGTTAGAATAGTTTTTGAAGTAAATAAATAAAATAAAATGGAGTAAATTTCTATTCAAGGAGCTCAACATTACTTATGACCTTTTGCAGTATCAAGTGAATGAGAATGTAAATAATAACTAGATCTATGAAGTTCAAATAAGCTGTAGCAGTCAGTTGGTGTTATCAGTATTGGTAAAAAGCATGCATAAAGTGCAAAGTGCAAATCGCCAAGCCTAAAGAGCTTTGCTTACAAGTTGGTTTTTTGTAATTTTTTTAACAATATAAAACATCAGTTTGAGACACTAAAATTCTTTAGTATATAGTTGAGATTGGAGATCATTTACGTTCCCTGGTGCCAAAAGTTTTCGTATGTGATGTATATGCTTCGAACCCAATATAATAGTTCAAGTTGGCTTTCTAGATGGATTGATAATTGATTGTTTATTTTAGTGAAGAAGCCAATACCATACAATTCATGAGCTTTTTTGTTATAAATCGATTCTCCATGTACTTCAATTTGGATATGGCTATTAAATCAAATATCATAGATGTGTATATTTAGTAAATCATGAGAATTATATAAAATGCTATGTTTAAATTTTATGTAATTAGATGATTACTTATTTGTCATGTTGCATGGTACTCTTCATAAATTGAGTTAATAGACGAAACATATTGCCATCTAACTTTTTAAAACTTATTTTTATTATATTTTATGAATTTTGTTTTGTTATTATAAGTAAATTTTTAATGAGTAATAAAGCAATAGAAGAGAGACACTAAGCACGATTGACAACCGATAATAGAAAATCATGGACACGTGGTCCATTAAAATTTATTTGCAATTGACCATTGAAAAAAGTGTTAAAGAAGAATGCTCTAAGCTCATCTCTTGTTCACTCGTGATCATTGAAGCTTCTATTATTTCTTTCCCTCCAAAGGCACCACAAAATGCAAATAGGGGCCATTTTTCTGTATTGCTGAAATTTGGGGATAGCCATGTTGGCCCCTCTGATTTTCTAGGGAGTCAACCAACCTTTAAGGACTGGATTTTATTTTGCACAAAAGTAAGATCATGTATCGCTAGGTACTGTGAGATGAGCTTCGTGGTTGAAGTCTTATTGGTCTGGGAACATACTAGCTCGTGGAGATGGTGGCAGATTAATGATCCAAGATGAAATGTTTTCTTATTTAAAAGAAATCTAATTATTATAAAAATTGAACTAATTCTAAAGGCATCATTTTATACTTTGTTTTTTGAAGAAGGTTGTCTCTCTTTCTAAGATTGCAAGATTATTTCTTCTCATTTAAGAATTGAAAAAAAAGAAAAAGAAAATAAAAATTGAATATCTAACGTGTTTGTCACCCAAAGGATCATTTAATGATGGCTTCTTGAAGACTTATTTTATACTTATCTAAACACTGGGGGGAGGGGAACTTATTGACTAGGTGGAGAGCAGTTGGTGACTCGGTGTGATTTTTCTGAGAGAAATGGCACCGTGTATGTGCCTGTTTCTATCTCTCTATGCACCCTCTCTTAATATCTTGCTAATTTGACTGGCTTAAAAATTATATTGCTCTATCTTCCATTTACAAAGAATCATCATGCATCTTGGCTTTTCTTACGTCGTTGAGTAAAAGTAATAGGAAACTTGACTCATGATGAGACTGTTATTCCTTGAGAATCTGAACTATTGTAATACACAATCATACTTGCATGTACAATATATGTGCCAGATAGCATGTATATGTGTACTACACGTGCATGTGTATCTATAAAGAGTAATGCTAGATACAGTCCTAGGGTGTGCAAGCTCTGTGCGTTCCCTTTGAAAAAGGTTGGAGTCCACCATTAAAAAAATAAAATTTTCAGGTGGGTCTCATATTTATTCACTTTTTTTCAAAAAGAGCGCGTGAGACTTGCACATCCTATGACTGCAAATATCATTTCATTTGTAAATAAAATAAAATTGTCCACAATATGTACTTTGAAAGCTATTTAAATATTTCTTTCCCTGTGATGTGGCTGCTATTTTCAGAGCCTTTTGATGGATTTTTTTTGGGTACTTTTCTTTGTATATGAAAAAAAGGGAGCAAATGGTCGGCCAAAGAATACTTGTTTTTTTTTTTTAATTATTATTTTATTATTATTTATCCTTCTTCTAATGAAAGTTCTGGCAATTGACGTAGCAGGTGTGGAAGAGAAGTCATTTGGAAAGGCAGTGAATATGGATATTGATATTAGTAATATATGTGTTTCACCTAGTGCTGGATCTATAAATCATCTTGAAGGATTTCCCTTTGATTTAGAGAAGGTAGATATGACCTTGATGGCTAATTTGGGCTCTTCATTGATTGAGTTGTTGCAATCCGATGACTCAAGCTCAGTGGATTCAAGTTTTGTGAGAGCAACTGCTATTAATAAGTTGCTGATATGTAAAAGTGAGATTTCAAAGCTGCTGGAGGTGACTGAGTCTGAAATTGATTCACTTGAAAATGAACTAAAGTTTTTGAAGTCTGAATCCGAAAGTGGCGATCCCTATCCAGCTGCATCCAGTTCTGTGCTAGCAGAGAAAACGGCAACACCTTGTGTAGAACAAGATATTGCCTTCAATTTGTTCCACAGACCTGAGCCATTGCAAATCGTTTCTTCTGGGGAGGCTGTTATGGAGAAAATGCCTTTCTCTAATGGTGATTTGGAAGATGTTCATGCAGCTATTAAGGATGAGGATATTGATAGTCCTGGAACTGCAACGTCCAAGTTTGTTGAGCCACTTTCTTTAGCGAAGATGGTTCCTTTATCTGATAAGGTGGAACATGGCGATTCTTCTGGTAATTGCAATGCAATTCAAATTAAGTCTCAAAACGAGTATGCGAAATGCTTGGTGCCTGGTTCAGTTGGGGAAAAGACTGTTGCACCTGTTTCCAGTGAGGTGAGTCTATCTACTGATGGACAATATATGTTGTGTGATTCAATAGTGGCTTCGAACAGAGAATGTGCCAACAGAGCATGTGAAGTTTTTGATAAGCTATTACCAAGAGAGCAACATATGACAGATGTCTCTCGCACCGTCAATTTCTCATCCTGTCGGAGTGCCTCTTCAGTCAAGGAAAAATTTGCAAAGAGGAAGCAGTTTTTAAGATTTAAGGGGAGAGTTATAACCCTTAAGTTTAAAGTTTTTCAGCACCTTTGGAAGGAAGATATGCGATTACTTTCTGTGAGAAAACACCGTCCAAAATCTCAGAAAAAATTTGACCTGAGCTTGCGGACAGCTCTTACTGGGAATCAGAAGCCTCGTTCATCCATTCGCTCTCGTTTTTCTACTCCAGGTAAGAAAAACTTGTCATCTACTTATTCATGCTAAGAATTTTTCTCTCTGAATTTGCTTCTCTGGCTGCTTCAGTGCTCAATTCTCTCTAGTCTTTAACTGCAGTTTTCGACATAACAAAATTTGTTATGTTTTGGTGGGATATTGGTGTGGATAGCCTTTGCTTATTTGCTTAAAATTCGCTTCATTTCTTTTCAAATTTTGCTCCTTTTGCTTTGCTTAATGAGTTGTGGTACTAAGGGGATTGCCATAAGAAACTGAGATAGAAGACCCAGAAATTATTCAATAAATTATTTGTGGCATGTTCACAGAAAGTTCTCAATGTCAAAATAGCTTTGTGCAGAAAACTCCTTACCGAGGACTTGTGCCCCCCAATAAAAAAAGGCTTTGTGCAGTTTCCTTTCGGTACAGTGAACAATATTATATTGGTTTAACAGAGCTTTGTGAAGTTTCCTCAATTTGTTGGCATGTTATAGATTTTTATTTGGTTTAGGCCTGGTTTGTTTTCACAGACCATCTCATCTCATCTAATCATTACAACTTTCCCAAACTTCCAAACAAAATACAAGAAACCAATTCAACTTTTTCAAATTTCAAAACAAAAATAATATTAAAAAATGCCTTAAGATTCACAGTTACACCATAGAAACAGGGTTCTAGATTATCAAAGTGTCGTGGTACCTGAGGGACTGCCTGCCTTATAATTGAAAAACAAAACCCAAATGGGCTATGTGAGTGCATTGTAGTACATTTTTGGAACACCATAGCTTGGCTAAGTATTTTTTAAGTTCTTATCTTATTGATCTGAGTGTGTTTTGTATATTGATATGTTAATCTATGCATTTTCTAATTTCCTGCATCTTACTTTGTTTGGAGAACTTCGGGATCATGAGCCTGATTTAGGCAAAGAAGATATCAATCTTAATACTTGGTTTTCCATTGATCAACAATCGATGTTCTGGAAGATTTATGTGCATTGTTGATGGAACATACAACATGGATTGTGCCTGTTTGAAGTAACTAAATTGGCCTACCACGTCTAATGTCAAGAATCTTCTTGAGGATGCAATGGGTTGGAAAGGGTGTAGCATGCTTTATGATGATGATGATGATGATGATAATGTAGTGGTACTTGTATTAGATACGGGATGAACTGGCTATTGTAAACCTGAAGTGATCTGTATATGTGGAAATGGCTATTTAGTATTTATTTTTTTAATATATGATTTGACTTACCATTAGGACATGCATACAAGCATGAACCATAGCAGAAGATACCGAATTGCGTTATTATTAATCACAATGAAAGTTTTACATTTGTGGGGCCGTGCAGAAGTTTATGGGATATGAAAGAGGAATATGGTAGAACTCTTGAAAGTATTTGCATCTCTGTGAGTGAGCTTGCCTGTCTGATATTTTGTATGCATCTTCTAGTGTTTTGCACATGCCTCGACATGGGCAGGCTGTATATAAAGGTGATTGAAACTCTACACCCCTTTTTTGCCCCAAGTACAGTGATTTATGGTTCAAGAGAGATCAGATGCAATCTCTCTCAGTTCTAGTAAGTTGGATCTGATATCAGGGAAGAGTAGAATATCATGATAATGATGTCAAGTGTGATGGTGACCACATCTGAGATCACTTAGATTGTGTTAGAACAGTATTGATTTGGTGCTACTTGGTTCTGGTCAGTCATCTCTGAAGTTGAAAAGGCCTTTTAAGTATGCGGGGTGTTTCTTCTGGCTGATTTGTTTGAATATGCAAGTGAAAAACATGTGATTATCCCTGCCCTGGAGTTACCTCAAAAATTTGTTTGAATGCTAAGTTGTTGGTGATGAAACCTTTAACATTAATCTAGTTATTTCTTGAACTACAATTTATGCTGACGTTCCAAATTTACCATCCCTCTCATCCCTTCAAAAAAAAAAAAAAAATAATAATAATAATAATAAAAACTTAAAAAAGAGCACCTGAAGATGGTTAGTTCCTGTTGCCAAGTATTTTTTTTTTTTTTGATCAGTTCCTGTTGCCAAGTATTTTTCTTTTTCAAAATAAATTTATAATCTGTTTTTGCAGCAGGAAATCTCAGCCTGGTCCCTACCGCAGAGATGATCAATTTCACAAGCAAACTGCTTTCAGATTCCCAAGTCAAGCTTTGCAGGAACGCTTTGAAGATGCCAGCCTTAATTTTGGACAAAAGGGAAAAATTGTTGTCAAGATTTATCTCAAGTAATGGATTAGTTGAAGATCCCTGTGCTGTTGAGAAAGAACGAGCTATGATCAATCCCTGGACGCCTGAAGAGAGAGAGACTTTCAAGGATAAGCTGGCCAAGTTGGGGAAAGATTTCAGGAAGATTGCTTCTTTTCTTGACCACAAGACAACAGCAGATTGTGTGGAGTTTTATTACAAAAATCACAAATCCGATTGTTTTGAAAGAACAAAAGAGAAGGAAGCAAAGGCCTTCTGTACTAATACCTATCTGGTGACTTCAGAGAAAAAGTGGAGTCGTGAGGTTAATGCTGCTTCACTTGATATATTAGGTACAGCTTCAATGATGGCAGCATGTGCTGATGACTGTGAGAGGAACCAGCATTCTAGTGCTGAACAAGTTGTTTTGGGTGGCTATGGTGATTCTAAAACATCATGGGGTGATGATGGTATTTTAGAAAGGTCTAATAATCTTGATATTATCAGGGATGAAAGAGAAACAGTTGCTGCTGATGTTTTAGCTGGTATATGTGGTTCCTTGTCATCAGAGGCTATGATTTCTTGCATCACAAGCTCTGTGGACCCGGGAGAGAGCTATCGGGAGTGGAAGTGCCAAAAATTGGACTCTGGCATAAAGTGGCCTTCGACACCTGATGTTATGCATAATTTTGATGATGAAACTTGTTCTGATGAGAGCTGTGGGGAAATGGATCCTTCTGACTGGACAGATGAGGAGAAATCTATGTTTATACAGGCAGTGTCGTCTTATGGCAAGGACTTTGTAATGATATCACGATGTGTGAGAACAAGATCACGGGACCAATGCAAGGTTTTCTTTAGTAAGGCTCGGAAGTGCCTTGGCCTAGATCTGATTCATCCTGGGGCTAGAAATGTAGGAACACCAGTGACTGATGATGCTAATGGAGGTGGAAGTGATGCAGAAGATGCTTGTGTTGTAGAGGCTGTTGAGACTGGCTCGGTTATCTGCAGCAATAAGTTGGGTTGTAAACTGGATGAGGATTTGCCTTTGATCACCATGAACACAAATGACGACGAATCTGATCCTGCTAAGATTGTGAACTTCGAATCTGACCGGAATAGGTCAGAGGAAAACAATGGGATGGGACATATGGACTATGAAGATTTTGAGGCTGTAGAAACTTTGGTGTCTGATGCATGCCAGGCGGAGAATATACCTGAGCGTATTGTTCATGGTGACAGCAATATTATGAATAGTGTTGAAAAACACTCTGATTCAGTGCATTCTCGGAGAAGCACAGTTGTCTTGGCTGCTACAGAAACTGGAGGAGATCAAGTGATTGAACAGAGTACTTCAATTGCAGAAATGGCATCTGTTAGAGAAGGAATTAAACCTGTTTCATCGAGTCCAGAAGCATTGATGGAGAATAAAGGGCTTGCTTCTGTGGGGTTTGAAAATGAATTAAGGGGGCAAGAATTGCTGTTGCCAAAATGTAGTTTGATTCGTACACATGAAAAATGTGGCCCAAGTGGCTTGCAAAGCTCAGTACAAGATTCAAATACAATAGGAAATTGTTCTCAACCGGCTGCTGAGAGTTCTTGTTCTGGTTTACATCTCAACCCTGAATACCAGCACAAAGTTTCCTTGGAGTTGGATTCTATGGAGAAACCTTGTGTAATCTCCTTGCCACTGCAGAATTCCCCTCCTACTGCAACTTCTCCATCTCAAGATACTGCTTCCATTTTGTGTGATAAAACACTTAATCAAGATAGATTGTCATCAACACTTGATTTTCGTGGGAATGGGCCTAAGCAGTCTCCTAAATCTATTAGTAGAGATGATTTTCACCAGAATTTGTGTAGCCATTCTGTCTTGAGTCACGATGAATCTTCCCAGATTCTCAGGGGCTATCCATTACAGATATCAAACAAGAAAGAGATGAATGGGATGTTAGTAGCAGAAAGCTTTCTGAAGTTCAAACCCTTTCACAATCAGAGAGTAATGTCTCCACTCGATCTGTGGCACAGGATTGCTATCTTCAGAAATGCAACAGTTCAAAGCCTCACAGCTCAGTGGCTGAACTTCCTCTTCTCTCTGAAAAGATAGAGAAAACTATTCTTCATTCAAGAGCTCATTCACGGAGTTTGTCAGATACTGATAAACCATGCAGGAATGGTGATGTGAAGCTTTTTGGCCAGATACTCAGTCATCCATCCTCTACGCAGAAGTCAAATTCTAATACCCATGGGAATGAGGAAAAGGGGATCCATAATTCAAATTTAAGCAGCAAATTATCTAATCTAAAATTTTCTGGCTATCATGATGTGGATGGGAATTCAGCTCTCCTGAAGTTTGACCGTAACAATTACCTGGGCCTTGAAAATGTTGCAATGAGGAGTTATGGCTTCTGGGATGGGAATCGAATACAAACTGGGTTTTCTTCTTTGCCTGATTCTGCTATCTTGCTGGCTAAATATCCTGCTGCTTTTGGCAATTATCCTACACCGTCTTCCAAGATAGAGCCACTGCCATTGCAGACAGTTGTGAAGAGTAATGAACGAAATTTGAATGGTGCATCGGGTTTTCCCAGGGAAATGAGTAGCAGCAATGGCATGGTTGATTGTCAGTTATATAGGAACCGAGAGGGCTCCAAAGTGCAGCCATTCACAGTAGATATGAAACAGAGGCCAGACATATTTTCTGAGATACAAAGGCGAAACCGGTTTGAAGCAGTCTCAAGTTTACAGCCGCAGGGAAGGGGGATGGTTGGAATGAATGTAGTGGGAAGAAAAGTTATTGTTGGGGGACCCTGCACTGTTGTTTCCGATCCTGTGGCTGCCATTAAGATGCACTATGCCAAAAGTGACCAGTATGGTGGGCAGACTGGGAGCATCATTGGAGAGGAGGAATCTTGGAGAGGTAAGGGGGACATAGGCAGGTAGCAGATGTGCTCGGAGGGCCTAGAGGCCCTCGGCGGCAAATTTTCTTTGCCGCTCTGTATAATAGTTTTTGTATTGTTCAATCAAATGATAGGGCAATGGACAGTTCTCAAAGTCCGTCTTTTTGGTAAAGTATTTTAGGTGTTGTAATGTTGTAGCAGCTTTAATTTGTTGTATTTCATGGAAATACAGAAATAATCTGTGAAAGTTGGAGAAGGAAAGTTGGAGAAGGCAGTTCCGATTTCTTATCCAATTCTTTCTCGTGCCATGACCTATCGTGCAATTGACCTTCAATTCTTTATTGGGTGCTGGTTATTTGTTTTTTTTTTGTTTTCTAGGGCTTTTGTGATTCCTTTACAGGTGCTCGCTTTTGGAGAAATTCCTAAAGTCAATACTGTTCCAAGTGCTGGAAATTGCTCTTCCCGTTGTTTTCAATTAGCACTGCAATGAGGTGTTTCTTGATCTTTTGCTCTCATTTCTTTTGGGTTTTTTGCCCTGCCTTAGGCGGTCTGATATAGAAGGTATACTGCTGTGCTCGACTTGAATTTCACTGAGGCGGCATGGCCAATTCAGAGAGTTTATTCTGCTTAAATGCAGGCCTGAGTGATAATTGGACTTTTCTTTGGTTTTGGAATTTGTATTTCAGCTGGTTGGCCACTGGAAGCCGAATTCATTTCTGGTGGGAAGTAGGCTGTCATTTTTTACTCTCTTTAGCAGTGTTGGGGAGTAATATTCTATTTTAACGAGTAGCAGCTAAAAAGTTATGGTGGAGATGTACCATTCGTGTGAGAGGGATCATTTCTCCTTGAATCTTTGGTGCATTGGGACAGTTCTTGTAAACCTAGAAATGGTTTTATATGAATAAAATTAGAACATCAAAGAACTAAGTGATTTACAGTTTACAATCCAGAGCATCCATGCATTCACACAACCTCATGAAATAACTTTCATCCCCAAAAATTTTCCATTAAAGGTGTCTGCTAGCACATGCACCAATGCTGTTCTATTCTGGAAGTATTTACATAACCAATAGCTATGAAAATATGGCCATGTCTTAATACATTAGTCATGATGACGTTATGGCCATTTGAATGGTGCAAGGTCTCTACTTCTGTCACTTAAGTATAAATAAATAAGTAATTCTCCAACCTTTGATAGCAAGGCTGTAAGGTATGCTGTCCTTTGCTCTCAAACTTTGTGCAGTCGCATGTTGAATGGTGTTGCTGCTAATGAATGCTGTTCACTTTGGCCTCCTCCTGCGTAAGGAGTACAGATGGAAGAGGTGCGGTAATTTTGGTTTCCTGCAATGGCAGCAGTTGTAACTGACTTTAATGGATATAGATCAGATTTAAGTAGCAGTTGGATTATGCTGTGCATAGCATCGTGATTCTGATATTGATAACCAGTGAGCCTAAAACCACGAACCATGATATATACACTAGTCAAGTAAAATTTTGAAGGTCCTGTGAGGAAGAAAGAAAAAAGATCCCTCTTCTGAAACCATTTTATGTTTGCGCATAAAATGGCTAATGATGTAGGTCGAGAGGGCGAGAAAATTCCACATGCCTTGCTAGAATAACAAAATTAAGATCACCAAATGGTGAATTGCAAAGTTAGGCACTAATTTCAGATGCAAGACATGAAAGTGAGTTGGCATTTACTTTGTTGTATGAAGAAGCAAAGATGATGTTTCTTCATTTATTCTGTTTTTAACGTTTCGAGATCATGTGACAATTACAGCACAATAGGCAGAAGATCATCGACATTAATGGTTAGTTATATTTAATCTAGCCTTTGACGATATTCAGGATTATAATAAAAACAGGAGTCCTCTACAGGAACTTGTATATTTAAAACATCGAGACCCATGGCCTGATTTTCAACACAATATATTGAGTGGATTAACACCATGCGGATACTTATGTTACTGGAGCGAGGAAAAACAAATCTTTTTACTAACAAAGAGTTCTAAAATGCGTATTCCCTGAATTGACAATTATAAGTTCCCTTCTGAATCCGTAAGCAGCAACTAATTTTGACACACATTCCTAGAATCACCTGATTGGTAGTTGGGTGAGAGAGAACCACTTGATGTGCATGCAAGTAGTAGCCACAGTCTCCTGGAACAGGTTTTGTTGGCCTCTGGTAACCCCTATAAATCAAGAAACGAATAGTCACTTGTGAGTCATTTTTATGAAACTTCTTGTTATACACCCTTTTCTGTTCTCCTCCAATTTCAGTGGCAGCATTCATATTGTCAAACAAAGGAGATCTTTATAGCTGTTTTATGATATGGATTTGACAGAAGGTGAAGAGTTATTGCTATATAGTCGATCCACAATGATCAGAGTAGATCAACAAGACAATACACAACAGGCATCACACCAATCCTTTCCTCACCAAAATCAAAACTTCGAATGGATCACTAATTGCCTTGATAACTCAAACTATTCATATAGTCTCCCAAAATTTAGTGTTGGTGCTAAGAAATTTTCACTAAGGAATGGGACAGGCAATTTTTGCAAACATAACACCAATTATGAGATAGGGCATAGTTAATAACCAATGTAAAAGACGTCATCTTCTGGTAAAATAATGTGCTGAACGAGGCCTAATTAGATCAGGCCACCATCTGATAAGTGACCTAAAAGTTGTGTCCAACTTGTGTAAGCTCTCATCTAAGAAAGTAAAATGTAGTTATGAGAAAAAAAATACAGCAGAAAACAGGTAGTGGGATACATACATCTGCTCAGCGATCTAGCTTCCTACCTGTATGTTTTCTAGTAATTTATCTACTAGCTAGTACGAAAAGATACGATGGAAAAATAGAAAGAAAATTGACCTTGTAGATAAAACATTTGCGTACCCGTCTTTTGCAAAATTCTCATCAATAATTTCAGGATCAAAGCACTTTGGTTGTCCTCCACCAACATAAAGAGGATCACCTGGTAGAGGCAAAATCTCAAGCTCTATACCAACACAATTAATCCGGATTTTGCACTTCATAACCAGGTAAAGCACTTTGGCAGCCAAACAAAAAAATATTATATTATAAATGTACTGGATGTGAGAGATCCAAAACGCTTTTACAAGGGCAATAGTTTGTCTTCTAGATAAAGTGAGGCTTTCTCATGGGAAAGTGCACGAGATCTGCAGTAAAATCTGCTCATGACCTCCCATCGTGTTGGGCATGCAGAAGCTTCATGGTTTACATGTTGACAAAAGGTATGTTCCGGTGTTTCAAAGTCAAAGGCAATATTCATGTTCTTACTAGAAAGTGCCCCACTCTTTAAACCAATGACGCAAAAGTAGAGAGCAGAGCTAAAAAGCAAGACACAATGATGTTGCTACCCAAACTGTCTTCATGCACCATAGAGAGAGAACTTGTGCAAGAAAATGGGATAACTTGGGATGTAAAGCTGAAGATTGAATATACCATCTCCTGAATGGGAAATAGGTCTCAAGTCTTGATCTTTTGGCCCTCACAACAATGCCCTATCTAGGCAATAGTCTCAGCTTCTCTGTAGGTATGACTAGGCTCCCACAAATTAAAATTCACTAAAACAGATTTTTCTGAACAGTGGCAGGGCTAGGAAGTGAACTTCCCGCCCCTGTTCAGAGGGGAAGGGGGAGGGAGTTTGAAAAGTAGTTAGAAAATATTATATGTTTTGAAAAGCTTTACTTTTTTGATAGGTATGATTAAAAGTACATATAGCCGACAATTACAAAAAGCTTAATTCACAAACGAGCATATTGATTGATAACTACACATTAATTGCTTACTACAATATTAAAGAACTGAAATTTTCCTCAAGTCCAATCTTAAGAATTTATACATCCCATATTTACTGAATCTTAGGCAAGTACTATGATAACAAGCAGCAGTTGGAAGGATGAATGTATTGCATAGACAAACTACTTAGTTGCGAGGAGTATTACTTAATGATTATATACTAACGGGAGAAATCAATGCAATAGTCAAAACGTTTTTTAATGTTTTTTGTTGATATAACATAATGCTTTACTATTTTGATCTTTATCGAACTATTGGAGGTTTCTTTCTTTCTTTTTTCAGTAGCTCGCATTTTATATAAGTATGATCACAACATAACAATGAAATGCAAGGGGTTAAAAAGGGAAAAAAGAATTCTACTACATTTTTTTTCTCAAACTTCAAAATGTACCTAGACAATCTCACTCTTATTTTATTGATCCTGATAAGGTCTGAAGGTAGTCTCTTTAAAAAAATGTAATTTTTGTGAGGTTGGAAAATTAAAAAGGAGTTCTTTGTGAAGGTTGAGAGGGGCTTTTGTAAAAGGAAAATGATACTTGGCCCCATGATTTTGCCCCTTCAAAATTATTGCTCGGGTATTTTAATTTTTTTTTTCTTAATGGTTAAAAAAATGACTATTATTGAAGTGATGTATTTTTTTTTAAAATGTTTAAAGATGTTTAAAAAATGTTTGACAGAAAAAAAAAAAAAGGTGCAATTGCACTACTGGTAAGTTTGAGGGGGGCAAAATCATGGGGCTGAGCAGCGGCACCCTTTGTAAAAACTGGTACATATATGTTAAGTTACTGGCCTCTGCAGTGCCCTATAAGGTCATAAGGAAATAAAAGGAAAAAATATGCACCTATCTGGAAACCAAAACACATCATCTCCATGAATTTAATATATTTTTCTGCACCAGGGTGGCACTTGGGAAGAATACGTGCTCAAAATTAATTAAAATATCACAAAGATATTAGCACTTCAGACTTTACCTAACAGAGGATGCCCAATGAAAGAAAGATGGATACGGATTTGATGGGGCCTTCCAGACTGAATCTCGACCTGTTAAATATTGTCAGATTATAGAATGTTATTTGTGCTATAAAAGAAAAGGAAAAGAACATAAATTCTTTTTTTTTTTTAATAGGTGGGAAGGAATATAAATTCTTTCATCAAATAATTGTGTTCCCTATTTTCCTTATCATGAATTCACCAAGTAATTCCTACATACGCAGGTCATCTCCTTATCAGTGCTTGCCAACATTTGAAAATTGGCTTGAAGTTTCCCAGATGGGCCATTGCCTTACATGTGCCAGTGAAGATGATGCAAATTAATGACACCTCATTCAGCTACCTTCTAGAACTTGCTGACATTTGAAACTCAGGTCCATCATTTTACTTGCACAAAGATTACTTCTTCTTTTTTTGTTTTGTTTCTCAATGATTATAGAATTCCCCTTGCACAATAATGTAATTTCTTTCAATAATATCTTGTCACAAATGGAATCAAGATTCTTGTTATGAACCCTAATTTGTTGGGTAAAGTACATTTTTGGTCCTCCAAATTTCTTCCTGTTTTGATCTCCTTCCTGTCTTTCCACTTGCAAAAATTAACCAGAAGACTTTTATCATTGTTTCTATTGTGTTCCTCTGTCCAAATATGTTTGTTGGGTAAAGTAACACCTTTGGTACCCCAACTGTGAGAAAGTTCAGTTCTCCTATCTACCGTTGGTGTTAAAGGGGAAACTGCAAGGAGCCAACCAAGTGGATTAGAACCCCTAATAAGGTTGGAGCCTTGGAGGACCAGGATTCTTTATCTGTTGCTGTTTTAGGAGTCCCTTGATTCTTTTCTTTTTTTTTGGGATACGCCCAAGTTTCACAGAAATGCTTTACTGATAATGTAAGTTTGAATTAGTGAAACAGTATATGATCAGTCAAGATATAACGAATTAAAGCCGGTGATGCATCACCATGCAAATATAAATCATAAACAGGGAGAACCTGCACCAATGTGTTGTTCCCTTGCACATCCCTCTCAACAACAGCAACTTTACTCAGAGCTGGTTTCCCTGTTCAAAATAGAAAGGAAAAGGTTGAATATGATAAGAAAGATGTACGCGATCGAAAAAAAGAACTGATCTGCCAGCAAAAGATGATAGCGAGTACTCTATCAGTATTTTGATAAGCAATACTCTATCAAAAAGATATGGGAAAAACCAAGAATCACTTTTGACATAATACAAACATACATGATATTTGCTTAATAGCAAGCAGATGTTTACTTATTAAAAAAAAAAAAAAAAAAAAGCAACCAGATGTTACATCCAAGAAATTCATTCTTTATGACGTCACATAATAAATGATATTAACCTGAGGCAGAAGCAACATACAGCCCCTTGGCAACACCAGGATACTGCACCATTCCAATGGGCTGTTTTATAATTACCTGTAATACAAAAATAACTTTCAGCTCATAAAACTGCTAAAGCCGAATTATAGCTGAATATAACACTCTCTCTCACTCCCTCTCTCTGTATCCATAATTTACAAATAAACCCAGTCCCCATTGACCTCATTCTTCACCTTATTATTAGAGGGGAGGACATGGCATTTGAGTTGGGTCTCATTGGCAGTGTTCGGAGTTACAAGGGACAATGTTTCCATAAAAAAACAAAAGCCTAAACAGGAAGACCTTCAGAACTCCTCTCCACAAAAAAAAAAAAAAAAATGACAAAGTAAATAAGATGACTGGCAAGAGAAGAAAAGATGCATCAAGTGAGAACATTCATTAAAAATTATGTTAAGCACCAACAAAGGAGAAACTTGATAAAGATGACTCAGTAAGCTAGCACCAACAAGAAGTCAAACAGTTACGCAGAGGATTCAATAGTACACACTCCCACACATAGATGCATAGATAGGATAAATAGGATATATATATATATATATTTGATTGGTAAACAAGAATTTTATTGATATATAAGATATGTACATACAATATTTTTTTTGGAGGGGAGTGGCGGAGCAAAATAGAAATCATTACAATACAGTCCATCATATGTAGAATTCTTTGCGTGAACTGCAGTAAAAAAGAATATATGGTTTTAACAACCATATGTGGAATTCTTTAAAGTTAACTGTGCGGCACTGCCTCAAAAAACAGTGAACATTAATGGCTCTTTGAGTCATTGGTCTTATTCGCTTGTAAACATAACCTAGACATAAGAGATTAAAAGCTGGCAATATTATTGTCAGCAAAGACAGATACATACACTTGCACACAAGAGAAGGAAGAGACAATGTCGTGATAGGGTTTACCTTATCATCACTAAGTATACCAGTTACTAGCGCCCGGTATATCTTCGTAATTTTTCTTACTTCACAGATCTCCAAATTGGCATTTCTGTGTTTGTGAAATTGCATATTTCATCAGCGACACATGGTGTGACAAAAAATGAAAGCCATCCCTAATGCTTAATACATGACAATATAAAACACAATTGGCCTATTTATACTATACTAGGCATTGAAAAAAAAGGTTGAATTCTTTTAATAGCTGTTCCATTCATGAGTTGTGGGTCTTTCAAGTTGTTGAACGCAAGGCAAAGTTAGATACTTGTGCCCATATAGTTCCGACTCAAATGAAGGTAATGACTTTTCAAGTATCTACACAAGCATCATTGATTTAATTTAGACTATATTTACGGTGTTTTTCAAACCAGAGATTCTTGACCTTGTAGTGGGACCAAATATCTGTTCTGCCAAATTAGGTCAACTGCCTATCATTATCAACAGCTCAATTTATTATAAAAATGGTTGTCCTTGGCAGCTTTATCAGCATCCTGGAAGCACATACACAAAGCATATACGAGAATCTTCAATTGCATCCTTTTCAAGAATTTTTGTGCCACCTAAGGATACATTCTAGTTAACATATTGTGATGCGTGCCTTTGTGTTGTATTCTGAATTTTTTCTTTTTCAATGGTGCCCCTCCTCCTCACTTCTTACTTCTTCCTTCTTTTCTTTAACCAAAGGATATTTTAAATATTTTGCCAATGGTGAGGTACTTAGCAGCCAAACTTGAGTTCCATGGCCTTTTATTTTCCTTTGGAAATCTCCATAGCCACTAAATATGTTGGGCTGGCTTGGTTGAAGTTCACCTCCTCTGTTAAGGTGATTGAAAAAATCCATACCGTAAGATAGATTCCATTTTTTGTATGTGACGATCTTAGAAAGGATGAACATGACAAGGTATTATTAAATTAATGTTTTTTTAATAAAAAATTCAAACATATTTATCCATGCTAGGAATTCGGATTATGGTGGGGTCATAAGAAATGGCAGTGCCTACATAGTACACGCGCACGTGCACGTGCACGTGCACGCGCACGCGCACACGCACACACAGAAACAGTCATCGTTAATGGAAAAATGAACTATCAGTCAGTAGATAAAAGATAACAAGATCTCTAATGGAAAAAAAAAACTATCAATAGAAAGAAGATTATGATCATGATTGGCCAACACAGAAACTATAAGTGGGCAAAAGCAGAATGAAAATGGTGATTTCTTCAAACCTATTGCCTTCAATACTAGATGTCCCATCAGCAAAGTATGCTGCAAGGTGTGTTTTGGCAAGCTTCGTCTTGGCACAAAGCAATATTCCTATAACAAAATCAAACCAGCAAACGAGAATATAAAGGCAGTTTCATCAGCAGTTGCTTCGTCACCATGAAAGCAAATATGTTTACTGGAACATTATCGGAGATAGAGGAGAAAGAAATATCTACAAAAGATAAAATATATCAATAGAACCTGTATAAGGACATGGCAGATTTTTAAGGAAGATGGATAAGTGGAATGGGCCTGTCAGATCAATTGCTAAAGAATCACGGGCCCGGCAAGGGCCAGCGTACGCTAGGTCATCTTGCGTGAAGTTGGTCCAAAGGGGAAAACAAAAACAAGCAGGCAGACCGGGGAGATTATGAAAAAGGCAGAGGTGGGCCAACGAAAGCCCAATTGCTAAAGAATCACGGGCCTGACAAGGGGCAGGGTAGGCTGGGTCATCCTGCATGAAGTTGGTCCAAAGGGGAAAGCAAAAACAAGCAGGTAGACGTGGAAGATTATGAAAAATGCAGAGGTGTTAAGTTTTTCTCTCTCCGTACACTTGAGAAAAAACATGGTGTCTCTCCTTCGGTTTGCCAACGGTGGTTGGAGATTAGTGTTGCTTAGCTAGTGGTAGATTAGCTTAGTTTATTCAGTTTCATTATGAGTAGTTGTGCTGTGATGGGGTCTAGTAGGAATGTTATTATTGATAAAAAAATGTTTTGAGTTTAAGAAGATGAATGTAAGGTGGTGGAGAATCACTGAGAGCAGTTGTCGTGCTGTGAATCATATATTCATTGATCAGGCCTCGCTGGGATGGCTGAATGTCATGGTGAAGGAAGGTATTGCCTTTGAGGGGACCTCTGGTTTTCTCAGAACCCGAAGAAATGGTGCTCAGGTATTGGTGGTGCAACGGCAGAGTAACTCCTATGGGAGCTTTTTAACCCTATCGGAATTTGGTCAAGAGAAAACGCGGCCTACTAATGATACCAGAAGAGAGGAAATGGGTAGGTTGGAGAAATTTTGGAGAGCTGTTAAAAGAAATTTCTGCAACTTCCTCTGTTTTGGGAGGGAAGAACAGAGGGAGCTGTCCATGGATGGCTCCTCCTCCGCCGCTGGGGCGACAAGTTGTTACTTCGTATAGTGAGGCCGTGTCTCAACCTGCAAAGGGGACAGGCGTTACTTCCATGTTGGTGAAGGCACAGTTCTGTGAAGATGCAAGTCTGGGCAGGCACTTGTCGGGGCCAAGTATGGTAACTGTACTACAAGCTTTGGCTGAGATGGAGACGCATGTGGGGCATTTAAACCTGAATATGGAAATTTTAAAATGCTGCATTGAGGGAGGCTTGCAGATGGAGAAGGAACCCGTAATGGGCCAGGGAGAAGACTCTCTATTTGGGCTCAAAGCTGTTTCTGCAAAATGTGGCTTTAAGGGAAAGAATGTAGCTTTTGGTGGGCCTCAACCGCAGGCCCAACCCCTCTCTGAGGCCTAGAAGGTTGCTTCGAGACGTAGTGTTTCTGAAATCCCGACGTCGTCCAATGGGCCGCAACTTCCACCATTGGCGGTGGGTCAAGGGTCGACGCCGATGGTGGTGGTTTCGTCGGAGGCGGTGGTGAGTTCACCGGCGAGGGCTGGGGTGCCGGAGTTGTCGTCGGTACGGATTGAGCTGAAATTTTGTTTTTCGTCGCCGGAATCTTCACAGACTTAGCCGTGTGATAAAGGGTTGATGGGAATGGGTCTATAGGCGAGGTTTGGGTGTGTTGGGAGTGCGTCGACAGCCTCTATAGAGAATTTCGACAACGTTGAGAAGTGCATTTCAGCACCGATAACTGTCTTGCAGGACCCCACTTTGACACATAATGGTTCGTCGGCAGTACTTGACCATTACGGTGAGCAGCTACAGCCACCTTGACGTGAGGATGTTGAGGATAGCGTGTTGGTAGAGGATGGGTTGTTGTGTGTTGATTTCCCATCGCCATTGTGTGGGTTGTCGCTGTCGCCATCGTGCGTGGTGGTCGGAGACCTAGATGAGCTTCTTGTGCAATTAGAGGGAGCTTCGTTAGTCACTTTACCACTGGAGATGGGTTTGGTTGATGTGCGTAAGTCTGGAGATGGGTTTGAAGTCATGAAAATTTCTGAAAATGTGGTGGTATCTAGTGGTGAACCTGATTTAGCAGGTGGATCGGAACTGGCCTTATTAGCTCCTGTTAGTTTTGGGGAGGAAAGGGCCGTTCTGACTCCTCTATGTACATTGCCTCCCAGCTCTAAATTTGGGAGTTGTCCATCAAATTGGGTTTTTAAGATGGTAGACGAGATCCAAGATGTTATTGGGATTTCTTTTGGAGGATATGAAGAACAATTTAAGGCTATTCTCGTAGCTCTTGAAGTTAGTCATTCAAAATCAGCCACAAAGCAAGATAGGGAACTTAGAAGGCTAATTTGCTCCATTAATTATGATGTAAAGGAAGGGAGTGCTGGAAGGGATAGATCGAAAGGGAGGGGTAACACTTGTTCTTACGAAGCCTATGATTTTATCATGGAATGTTCAGGGGCTCGATCGCAATAAATGCTTTCATATCAAATCATTATTGCGGATGTGGAAGAGTGATGTGGTATGTTTCCAAGAAACAAAGTTGCAATTCATTGATAGAAGAATGGTGCGAAGTTTGTGGGGGTGCTCGCACATGGGTTAGATTTATTTGGCTTCTTTGGGAGCCTCAGGTGGAGTCTTACTAATGTGGGATAAAATAGTGGTTGAGGCGATTGAGGAGTGTATTGGAGATTACTCGGTTACGACTTTATTTAAAAATGTGGATGATGGATGGGAATGGGCATTTGCAGGTTCCTATGGTCCTAACGTAGATAGGGATAGGAGAAGGTTGTGGGAGGAGTTGGCAGGTCTATACTCCTTATGTGACGCGCCGTGGTGTATTGGGGGTGATTATAACATTACTCGCTTTCCTAGTGAACATTCAGGGCATTATAGAAATTCTGTGGCCATGGAGGAATTCTCCGAGTTCATTTTTGAACTGGACCTCATGGATCTTTCCCTGGTAGGGGCGAGTACACTTGGTCAAACGGACAAGCTTGGTTGAGATTGGATAGATTTCTTGTTTCTCCTTCGTGGGAAGCACATTATCCGGAAGTAAGTCAGAAACGGTTAGCTCGAGTCAGTTCAGACTATTTTCCTATCCTTTTAGATTGTGGGGGTATTCACAGGGGTTGTCGGTACTTTAAGTTTGAAAATATGTGGCTAACAGCGGACAGGTTTGTAGAGATGGTGAGTGCCTAGTGGTCATCATATCAGTTTAATGGTACTCCAAGTTTCATTCTTGCAAGCAAATTGAAGGCTCTGAAACAGGATCTGAAGAAGTGGAACTTGGAAGTATTTGGTCACATTGACAATCAGAAGTCTACATTGTTGGAGGAACTGCAGGAGTTAGAGGGTAAATAATTATTGGGGGATACTTCGGAGGAGGTGTTATGGAGGAAGGGCACGGTTATGGCAAACTTAGAGAGGGTTCTGTTTTCAGAGGAGATTTCATGGCGTAAAAAATCTAGGGCACTTTGGTTGAAAGAAGGGGATAGGTGCACAAAGTTCTTTCACAAAGTGACTAATTCACATCGGCGTAACAATGCTATTGAGTCGCTCCAATTCGGCTCTCAGGTGTTGTCTTCTTCTCCAGAGCTAGAAAACCATATTGTACATTACTATGAGACCCTTCTCACAGAATCGGATTATTGGAGGCCGAAGCTTGACACATTGCCCTTTGAGGCAATTGACTCGCAGAGAGTAAGTGTCTTGGAGAGACCTTTCGTTGAAGAAGAAATTTACAAGGTCATTTCTGGTATGGCTAAGGATAAAGCACCGGGTCCAGATGGTTTCTCAATAGGGTTCTTTCAAACTTGTTACGACATAGTCAAAGGTGATGTTTTGCATGTTTTTAATGAATTTCATTCTTGTCAAAAGTTTCAAAAATCCCTTAATGCGACCTTCATTGCTCTCATTCCCAAGAAACAAGGGGCTTCAACTATTGAGGACTTTCATCCAATAAGTCTCATTAGTAGCGTTTATAAGATCATTTCAAAGGTTCTTGCCAACCGGCTTAGTCCGGTGTTGGAACCCATTATTTCCAAGTCTCAAAACGCATTTATTCGTGGGAGACAAATTCTTGATTCGGTACTCATTGCAAATGAATATTTGGATCATAGACTACGGGAGGGAGGTTCAGGTGTTCTTTGCAAGCTTGACATGGAAAAGGCATATGATCATGTGAACTGGGAATTCTTTTTATATCTACTTAAGAGGTGTGACTTTGGGGATAGACGGATTTCATGGATGAGGCATTGTATTTCAACTGCCCGGTTTTTAGTTCTAGTTAACGGCACACTTGATGGTTTTTTTGATAGTTCGCGGGAATTGCGGCAGGGAGATCCTCTATCTCCCATTTTATTTGTTATAGTTATGGAGGCTTTAAGCAGGATGGTGCAGGCTGCTGTTGGGGGAGGATACTTATCTGGTTTTCAGGTGGGTAATGGCTCTGTTATTATCTCACATCTTCTTTTCGTAGATGACACTTTAGTCTTCTGTGAAGTGGATAATAGCCAGATCCAAACTTTGCGAGCACTGTTACTTTGTTTTGAAGCAGTGTCAGGGCTTAAGGTGAACCTTAGCAAGTCTGAGATAGTTCCTGTGTGTGCGGTTTCTAACATCCATAGTTTAGCAAGCCTTCTGGATTGTAAGGTGTCCTCTTTCCCAATAAAATATTTGGGGCTTCCGCTGGGTGCAACTTTCAAGAATAGAGCTATATGGGACGGAGTGGTGGAGAAGGTAGAGAAAAGGTTGGCTGGTTGGAAACGGGTGTATTTATCAAAAGGGGGCTCGCCTCACTCTTATTAAGAGTATTCTCACTAACCTCCCCACATATTTTTTATCTTTGTTTCCTATGCCTGTAGGGGTGATGAACAGAATGGAAAAACTCTTTAGGGCGTTTTTATAGGGAGGCTTGGGGGAGGAAAAGAAACTTCATCTGGTTAGATGGAGAATAGTTTGTGCCTCAGTTGTGAATGAGGGGTTGGGATTGTGTAACTTGAGAACTTTTAATAGAGCTCTTTTGGGGAAATGGCTTTGGAGATATCACTTAGAGGGGGATCATTGTGGAAGGAAATTATTGACGCTAGATATGGTGTCGCTGGGGGTGGTTGGTGTTCCAACGAAGTGAGAGGGGGCTATGGTGTGGGTTTATGGAAGTTTATAAGGAAAGGGTGGCCATGCTTTGCAAATCACATACGCTTTGTAGTTGGTGAGGGCAATCGAATCAGAGCATACTCCATTCCCTTGGAAGAAGATTTGGAGGTCCCGTGTGCCTTCTAAAGTAGCTTTTTTAGTTTGGACTGCCGCTCTTGGGAAGATATTGACTACGAACAACTTGAGGAAGAGAGGATGTATAGTGATGGATTGGTGTTACATGTGTAAAAAGAATGGAGAATCTGTGGACCATCTCTTACTACACTGTGAGGTAACAAGGGTGTTGTGGGATGAGATCTTTCAAAGGGTTGATGTTGCTTGGGTTATGCCTATGAGGGTGGTGGATTTGTTGGGTTGTTGGAGAAAGTTGCAAGGCTGTCATCAAGTGGCAGCGCTATGGAAGATGATTCCGTTGTGCATTATGTGGTGCATTTGGACGGAAAGGAATGTGCCTTTGAAGACAAGGAACGCACAATGGCCGAGATGAAGAATTTTTTGTTACACACTTTAATGCGCTGGTTTTCTGCTATTGTATTGCATGGGGATAATGTTCATGATTTTTTGTCTTTAATTTATTGCTCTTAGAATGTATTTAGGTGTTCTTTTGTATACTTCCCGTGTACATAGGCTATGCCTCTTTCATTCATATATATAATATTGATCTCTTACTTATAAAAAAAAAAACGCAGAGGTGGGCCAACGAAAGCCCACGAATTCCCCACGCAAAGGTTGGCCAATGAAAAATGCTTTGTTTGCAATGAAAACACAGAGCAGGCAGACTGGCATTTCAAGGCCAATTTGATTTGGGAAGGCATCCTTGAAAAGGTGGAAAAGGGGTTTATTTATCTCAGTGAAAGAGGATTACTTTGATTAAGATTTTTCAAATTCACCCACCTGTTTTAGGTCTTTAGTCCCTTTCCCTGCCAGTGTAACCAATCACATTGACAAGTTACAAATAGATTTTCATGGGGCAGAATGGGAGAGGAGCTGAAATTCTACCTAGTAAATAGGCCTAAGGTCTGCTCCCCAATTTCTAAGCGTGGTTTGGGTAATAGGAAATTGTTCACATTCAACCAAACCATCCTAGAGAAGTGGCTACGGCGGGATGCCCATGAAATATATATCATGTGGAGAGAAGTGATTGACATGAAGTATGGCAGTGTTTTTGGGTGATTGGAGCTCTATGAATGAGACTATGAGGTTGGACTATGGAAAAACATCAAAACAGGTTGGAGGTTTTCAGGACATATCATATATATGAGTTGAGCAATGGTTCTGAGATAATGTTTTTGCATGATGGTGTAAAGATCAGCCTCTAAAAGAAGCATATTCAAATCAGTTCCACACTGTTCAGGCTAAGGATGCATCAGAAGCAGATTATTTACAATCCCCAAACATGTCTCCTCAATTGCAGTGGACTTTATCAGAACAACACAAGATTGGGAGATGAATCTCTTCGACTCATTCTATGCTCTACTATATCTCTCTCGGTTGATACAGGATGGGAAAGAAGAAATGTGTTAGACTGTATCTAAGAGAGCCAGGGAGGGGTGTTCAAAGTCAAGTTGTTCTATAATGCATGGATCCCTAACGATAGTAGTGGCTTTCCTGAAAGTCCAATGACTGCTCTAGGGATGATGAATCCGTGGATCACTTCATAATGGCAGATTTACCAGCGTGCTAATAAGGAAAAGTTGAAAATGATCACAACCGACTCTTGTGGAGAATGATTATGATATGTTTAATGTAGTGCATATGGCAAGAAAGAAACGGTTGGAGCTTCAAAACAACACAAGGACAATGGAGGAACTCAAAACTTTCGTTTTTTATGCACTATACAATTAGATTTTTTTGTTATAAGTAATAAATTATTTCATTGATAAAGAAAATAGGCATAGCCCAGGTACACTATACAATTAGATGATTGCCCACTTATGTTTATCTAGATTTAGCTTCCAAAATTTTCTTGACCTCTTTACTTCCACAAAGGAGTATCTGATGTATACTCCTTGTGTAATTGCATATTGCCTCCTAATCATTAATAAAATTTATTTTACTTGCCAAGAAATAGTAAGTACCATTTCCTTATGAATTGTACCCCTACTGTGATATTTAGCAACATGAAATCCATTAGTAATGACAATCTATCATGAGTCAAGTTTTGAGTTGAAGTGTGAGACTTCAACCACATACCCTAAAAATCAATAGATTTATGTCCATCATTTGAAATCTCTCTTGTGTTATTCTGATTCTGCATTGATAACTACCTTTGTTAAGTGAAATGCCCTCAATCAACATCCACCCCTCTTATTGGTAGCTTGAATCATAGAGTTGACGAATTAGATTTTAATTATACTCATTTACGCAGATCTGCCTAAACAAACTACGCCAAGGTGATGGAAATTTCAATTTTGGTTATGTTATTCAGCAATACGATTCATGGTCTAACCTGAAGTGCCCCTTCCCAGGCGATGAACAGGAACAGGATGTGGTTCTTGGCGCGCAAGAGAAGAGCCCTGCTTGCTTGCCCACCATTGAAGCTGTGTTAAAGCTGTCCGTTGCTGGAAAAGGCCACCGGGTAAAACTTGTAGGCCAGAAGGCTTATTAAGGGCAACCTGAGAAGGTAAGAATGAAAGAATTAAAATGATCCGTAATACGGTAATAGTAAAAAGAAAGGATCTCATACTACTTAACGCAGAAACTCCGCTGTTTCAACTAGTTAAAAAATTGTGTTCTTAAAAACTATTAAAATAAAAGTCTAAATAGCAGCCGGGAAAAAGAAAATTTAAAATGTAAACAATTCCACATTCAAAAAACCCGAACGTGAAGGAAAATTATAAGTCCTTGACCTGGAACCAAAAATATAATATATACACACGTGCATACCATATCATCATCTTCATATAAAACTTCAAGCAAGTATGGCGCCTCAGGCTCTCTCCAAGGAAGTCTGTGGTAGACAAGCTCCGAACCAACTCTAGTAATTGGATGACATAGAATTCAACAAAGAAAAAGCAACGTTAGGAATTTCTCGAGCACAAAGTTTGTCGATTATTCAGAGTCATATTTTCGATAAAAGAACCTGAGGATTGTGTTGGGATCGGTATCAACTTGACCATCGACTGTTATCTGTGCAAACCAGCAAACGCAAGGATTTCGAGAGTAACCATATTTGCAGAAATCATTCTCAGAAACAGTACTTTTTCGGAGTTGGATAATCGAACCTGTCCACTCTCAATTCGCTGCACCCAACTGCTCAATAAATTTTCGTTGTTAATGATCATCTGGTTGTTTCTCGACTAAACAGCAGGGAGAGAGAGAGAGAGAGAGAGAGAGAGAGAGAGAGAGAGAGAGATATTGATTGAATTTTATGTATTTATTTAGTTATCATTTTCCTTCATTGCCTAAGCAACCAAACCGCATCTACTTGTAATTTGGAAAAAGAAAAAAAGAAGAAGCAAATAATGCCCCGAAATTGGATTCGATAGAATATCAAAATTATCAATAGGCATACGGCTTACCCTAGCCGAGGGGCTGAATTCTTGTATTTACTAGAGTAGAACTCTATCAGCGTCAATTCTGTGAATCAAACGCACATTCAAGGTCAAAATCAGAAAAGAGAGTGAGAAAAAAGATCATCTTCGATCCTAAGACTTTCTAATAGTTACGGATCTCAGAAAATTTGAAATATTTAAACGAGCTTAAGAGAAAAAGGAAAAAATAAAGGAAAAAAAAAATAATTTTGTAATTTTCTTTTTCTTTCACTTGGTCTTCTCAGCAATCTAGCGTGTCATTGATTCTAATACAGTATATGTCCATAGGAAATGAGGGGACCGGAATCGGAGGGCCGAACGACGTCGTTGTAGAACAAGCCATCGTTGAGATCGGGCCAGGGCAATCCGAATGTCTGAGGCTGAGGAGGGTTTGTCATGGCACTGTAATGGACCCGATGGACTTCGTTTGGTTAGTTGAAAAGAGATGGAAAATGGAAAGAAAAAAAGGGAAATTCAAGAAGATACAACTGCCTTTCCGGTAACGCCAAACTCCAAGTTTTTTCTCAAAATTATTCTTCAACGAGTATAAATGAAGGCTTCAGCCCTTTTTCTTACAATTCTGTGAACCTCAAGCAACTCCTAACCAATCAGCTCACAATCCGGACGGTGAGGGACGAGCTTGAGCTTGACGCCGTTGACGGTGACTATGGTTTTTCGTCAGAGTTCGCTTCGAAGGAGAATGTCAATTGTCAAAGCGCCTGGTTATTAGATCGGACGGTGATGGTCTATCACTGATAGACTTGAAAGAGTCCAAAGTTTCTACCTTCTAATCTTTGGGCCCATTTTGAGTTTCTGGCCTGGATCCGTTTGATTTATAGCTCAGCCTAATCCATAAGGTGTTGGGCTGAAGGTGTGACCTTCAAACTAGCTAGGCCCGGTAATCATTATATGAGAATTATTAGCTTTGCTTTGTTTTTGTTTTTTCTTTCCTGGTCTGAATTGTTGGGGAAAAAAAAAAAAAAATACAAATCGGCTGTCAACGCCAGACCATGTAAAATGTCAAATATACACGATGGATGAAGTATTAGTTTAATATAAATTCAAGTGAAATGGGCTGTCAAAGAATCATGTAGGCTGGCCAGCTTTGTTGAAATTTCCATGGAGATTGACGTTATACCTACTGCACCACACATCATTTGCAGCAAACCTGATCAGTTCCAGTCATGAAAACAGTACAGAAATAAGTAAACCATTTTCATGGTATTTCATTTATTCCATTATTTGCCGACAAGTAACCTCAATAAGAACGTAGCAAAGAGCCAAAACAATATGAAACAGGCACGCATAATTTGTTGAACACAGAATTACACCTTGTAATAAACAAGGATATAACATACGATGACATAACTAGTGAAAAAAAAAAATTAGCAATAAACATCTGCTGGAGAAGAAGACCCAGACAGGTCAAGGGAAACTGGATTCCAGTTCACAATTTCACCACAATGTCCGCCTTTTGATTTAACCACACTTGGCGGATTTGACCCAGCAGGTGCTCCTGCAAGAACCAATTTCTTTGCAGCTACTGCCTTCATTCGGTGACGTTCTGCTCTAGATCCAATGACCTGTCCTAACACTGATGCTGCAATGGTAAAAGCCATAGCTGCTTTGGGCATCAACACGGACTTCCTCAGCATACCTATGAATGGAACAGCCGCATGAACTGCAGCGAACCAGGCTGGTGAGAATTTCTCAGTGTGTTCTCTCCATATCCCTAAAGGAACATTTGCTGCCATCCCCAGTAATCCAATCACAAGTACTTTTGCAGGCAGGGGTTGTGGCCGGAGGTTCTTTGCAAAAGCAGTTTGTGCTATAGCTGCTCGGGCTGCAACTATTGCAGGCGGGCACTTGAATTTCATACCTGGAGGGGGCTGAAATGCCTTAGCAACTAGGGGAAGAACATTGCTAACTGCTCGATAAGACTTTGCAATGGGGCAATTTCCAGTTTGAAGCCACTCGTTGCTCAATGCCTCATGCTTTGAATTTCCTCCCTGAAAGAGGATCGTACAAATCATCAAGAGATAAGTAAATGACAAACATGAATAATGATGGAAGTTCAATCAAAAGTGATGGGCAGCTTTGGTAAGCGATATGAAGTATACTACACATTCTAAGAACTTCAGAGAACTTAAATTTCACCGTGCCTTGTAGCATGAATAAAATAGTTCCCCAGTAATAACTTAGACCTTGCTTTGAATTTTATATAACAGAATCAAATGTGAAAATCATAATTTGAATAGATCTATTTTTTTCATATAGGTATATATATAGTTTGAGTTTGAACTAAAGGGACAATAAATTACCTGTGAAGAAGAATCTTTCTTGGATGAGTTGGATTTTCTTTTCTGACTCTTAAACTTCTCAGAAAATGAATCAAAACTGAAAGGTCCTCCAGGTCCAAAGGATGACAGGCTGATAGTGGCTGCCTTAGCCGCTAAAGGATTGAACTGGGCTGGAACTTGCTCAGGCACTACTTTCTCAGAACTCACAAATGATTTTGCAGAAAGGGGGACTACTCCGTCGCACCCATGAAAAAGCCTAAATGCCATATCAAAGTTGGGGCCATCTTCAAAAATGGGACCTTTGGCTCCACGTACCTGAGCAGGAAAAAGTTAAAGAACACATAAGAATTCAAAGTTGAACAAGCATGGAAAAGCCGAATCGAAGCATAGTATGCCAGCCCAAGACATGCAGGCATAGGTTTGAAATTAATAGCTGGGTCTGCGTCACGAAGAGACAACTCAAGAAGACATCAGTTTCAAGCTAAATATTAAGTCAATAAAATTGTGCACAGAAAGATGAGATGGGAATACCTTTCAATCTAATACTAAGAGACACCCATATTACAGATGTATTAAATGAAAGAGCAAGCCATTGAAAATGGGTAACTCACAGGCATTGGGAAAGCCAGGGACGATGAGAAGGAGAAGTTAGTCGGTTCATTGATGTTCCTTAAGAATGGACATCTAAGCATGTCCAGCTGAGGCGTAGACTCTTCATTTAGGTTTCTAAAGAAAAATTCCATATCTATTAAACAACGAAGTGTCCTGCACATTAATAAAGGAAAATAAAGATTTGTTAAGGGAAAGAGCATAAAAAAATTCAAATCAAGTGCTACAGTAAGAAATGCAACTGACTGAGGGTGACATCAACTAAAGAAATTAATGCCTATTATGACTTTTAATCTAAAATTTGTTATACGGCCACAAGCTCGAGCTCAAGGGTGTGTGAAATTAAAAAAGAACTAGCGTCAGAAGCATAAATTATCTTAAGGAAACAAAGAGAGAGAGAGAGAGAGAGAGAGAGGGAAGAATCAACTGCAGTGACTAACCCAGACAAAATGAAATCCCAAGGACCCAACTAAATATCGTGAAATCCCTTTCGTAACCACCAAAAGTACGCATGCAAGACAGTTTCTGAAACCCAATTCAAAACCCATCTAGCAATCCCAAAGTCATCATGCCTTACGTATTTAAAAAAATATCGAATTACATGTCACACCCAAATCTCCTTATTATCAATCTCCTGCCGAAATCCTTTAATTCAGAATAGAGTAAACCTCAAGGCGACAGGCCCACTGCAGATATGCAAGAGAGAGAATTTTCCATCTTACTCTACAGAAAAACCCAATAATATTTAAAAAAATAAATAAATCAGGAGCGTGTATTACGAGAGAATCGATTTTGAACGAAAAAAATCCGTAGCCAAAAATCTAGTACCAATATTAAACATATCACGCAAACTGAATGTACAGCTCTCAGAGATAAAAGTAAAGTCACTAGAAATACAATAAAAATGGGAAAAATAAGACCTGGAAGCTAATAATAATAATCTAAAACAAAACAAAAAATGAATTGCGCGTTGAAATGGAAACGGTCCGCAATATCACGAACCCAGAAAGAATTGAGGATTAGAGGAAGATTATAGACGTATTTACCTCGAGAGGCTTGGAAGGGCAAAGAGGAACAGCGCCGGCCGATTACTGGAACAAAAGCAGGAGAAGCGAGAGAAGCCAAGAAGGAACAAAGAAAGGAATCGGAGAGTGGTAGGTGTGAACAATGAAAGATGGTTAGACGATAATAGAATGCTTTTTCTTTATTTGGTGAGAGAGTGGGAGAGAGAGAGACGCCGTGGTATGCACACGCCCTTTATCACGCCGTGGTACACACACGCCCTTTGGCTTTGTTGAGAGGTCGCCTAGAGAGAGAGAGAGAGAGAGAGAGAGAGAGAGAGAGCAGAGCTTACCAAGTTGGAGAGGGTCAGCGACTCAGCGCATAGCACACGCTTCGTCAAGATTTGCTGGTTGTTTATTCAGGAGACAGGTTGAGCTCTAACAAGTTGCATAGAAATTTGAAACTTTCTTCTTCTATATATATTTTTCCATTTTTTTGGGATCACAGAAAATTGAGGAACGAGTCAGGTACTCGCTGGCCCGCCTGTCTGAAAGTATCCTTGTTGCCCACCTCAGAGTTGGTATTGATCGACAATAAATAAAAATATATATAGAAAAAAAAAAATGGCGTGGCCATGTGTGTTGGGCTTTGGATTTAGGGTCATGCTTTTAGTTTTAGGATGAGTATGGTGATAACTAGGATTCGTTCCCTTGCCATCCAAAGCGAGTGATTGAATAGAATAATATTTAGGATAATAGTTTTTACATAATGGATGTGCATGTGTCATTGTGCTCATCGCCTAACCACTAGATGATAGAAATCCAAAACTTACTGTCTAGACTTGGTATGGTTAGGTGTGTACAAAGTAGTACTTTTCCCGATTCTGAAGATGGTAATTCGAGAGACTTCGGGGCAACATTGGGCCAAATAACACACTCAAAACGTTCCAGTTTCTCTCTCTTATGGCATCGACTTGACTAGTCTATGCTTAGGCCCCACACAGCTACAGTACAGCTTTAGAATTGCACCGCGTTGATTAGAATGTAGTATTATTATGCCCATGATAATCATGCAATTTGCTTTGCACATAAAACTCGAGAGAATGGAGTAAGAGTAGCCCATCATCTTTTCATGTTTGCATTGACGAAAACATTATAATTCTCTATAAAATTGAAGGCATTGTCTTCTGAAAGGAAGGGGAAAAAAAAAAAAAAAGATAGTGCTGGTTATCAACTTATATAATTCAGTACCAAAATTCTCCATATGGAGTAAATCTATAATCTGTGACCTATTTGGGAGTTGGCTCCTCATTTGTTCTCCTGTATTCCGGCTTCAGCTCATAAGATCCTTGGTTAGCTCCCTTGTTATTGTAGACACACAGGTCTTTGAGTATGTCTTTCATAAATTGCTGCAGAAAGACAAAATCAGTTCTACAATCATATGGGAGATAACACAGATAAGAACAATAAATACAAGGAAGAAAATCAAAAACTAATTATCAACGTTGGCCCATAAAAATCCAGTTGGTTTCCTATCAACCACTCTCTTTGCCGAGAATAAAGTTTTCCTCCAAAATGGATTACAGGAAAATCATCCAACTAAATTTTATTGTATTTTCATGTGCTTGATAATGTGAGAAGCACATGCTCTATTAAACCTATTAAAAAAGCATGTGAGAAAGCTCAAGGAACACATGGAAGTTCAAAAGACTGGGTTGGAGGAAGTTTGGAGGAAAACTGTCTTGTTACTAAATAATCATTCTGCAAACTATATCCCTAGATCCTGACGCAATAAATCCTTTTCGTTACTTAAAGATTGTATCAGTTAGCACATGCTCTATTAAGAAAAAACTAAGTTTTGATCCTTGTAAAGTTCGTAGCATCCATCAAACATGGATCAAGAATGTATCAGTTAGCATAAGAGGGCATGGTGCAAGATGAAATATAGTTTTATTTGTATATCAAACTAATTTCATGGCATGTTACTAAGTGACAGGAGGAGTCATACTCTAGCAATTCCGTGTCACAGAAGAGGAGGAGAAGGAAATAAAGTAGTCAGGTGCCATACATATGGTGAACATAAGTGGTGAAAAGGCTCTTAGAGATATCTGAAGATGTTACTTCCCTCCACAGAGCTAGAACATATGTAGATATAATAGAAAGTATCAAAATGAGAACATCTGAAATTAAAAAACCTACTTCAGGTTGGTCTGTCTCCTGGATAAGCTGTCTTAAAGTCCAATTTGGTTGCCTTTCAAATAGCTTAAACATAATTTCTTCCATTTCACCGCGATCCCTTCTTGTTCTTTTCACGTCTGAGCCCTTAGCTGGCATTTTCTTCTTATCCTATTCCAAACAAAGCAGCTCTCCTTATACATCATGATTAAAATCAAGACGAGAAATATATTCTAACATGCATATACAGTGGCAGAATAAATTATGTACCCAAAATAATTTTAGAGAAGAATATACAGACAAAAAGAAAGTAGCAGTAATTACACTCGGTCCAGAAGCCACACTAATCATCCCTGGCATAGGCCTCATATGAGCCCCATTATCATTGTCGATCACCTGGCATGGGAATTTGGAGGAAGTCAACAAACTTAAAAAAAATGATTAAATTATTGATGTCAAGTTGCATATGCATATGAAGTAAAAAGGGAAACCTGTATCTGTCTACTCTTAGTCATATATTTATTTGTTCTTTCACGGCAGAGTTTCCCATAGTTCTCAATATCCTGGTTATGGGGCTTCATGTCAAATTTGTTCAGTATTTTTCCCTCCACAGAACACTTCCCTACAAATAAAAGGAAATTTAATCAATTGAGCCTGCCAAACCGACAGGCCTAAAGAAGAATTAGAAATGTTTTAAGAGCAATCCAAAATACAGCACGAAATAATCAAATTAAGAGAACAAGTAACTTATGGTTCTCTCTATAAATATTCAAGTTAGGGAAACTCCTTGCCGAGGGCCTATGCACCTCCGGGATTAGTCGGGACACTGTTTCCGGACACCCGGTGCCAATAAATAAATAAATATTCAGGTTAATCCTAAGCATTCAATCCTCACTGGTATACGTTAACATTATAAGCAGCATACATAAAGATAACTAAAAGAAATTAGATGCATGAACATTTGAAAGGTAAACTTTTTCCCGGGCAGAGTGAATTCTAATGTAGATACATGTTGAATCAAGAAGTCTAACCCAGGAACTTCCATATATATTATATTCTCTTCCTCTGAATGTTTAGCCTGAACTCCATATTTAACTTTGGAGGTCAGGAATCTAGTTCTCACTTTTTCTGCAACAATATGACGGTTGAGTTTTCTCTCACCTCAAATAGGTTGGTTAATACAATAGTGTATTCTGATACCTTTTTTTTTTTTTTTTTTTTTTATAAGCAATAGTGTATTCTGATACTCCTACTATTTGTTCTAGCAAATCATTGCTGAACAAGTGTTTCTAAATTAAAGACTGGACTGGTGATCAAATCATGCATACTGTTAATTCACGAGAAAGGCTCATAAAATAAATTAGTTTCGATGATAGTTCCTGAGTATTTAGAACTCATGTTCAAGACTTTGAAGTATTAAACAGTTGGAGCCCTTGGAAGTTCATTAGAAAGGGGTGGGAGAGTTTTGTTAAACATGTTAGCTATGACATTGGGAAGGGTTCTAGGATCCGTTTTTGGTTTGATGTTTGGTGTGGAGATCTGTAATGTCCCAATGGAAGGTCCAAGCCACACAACCTATACTCCAAAAGGACTAGTCAATTATACAATTGGAGCCCCATTGGAACATTATAAAAAGCAAGAACTTCTCATTTCCAAGCAATTGTAAATCTTATACACCACCTACCCTTATCCCTATCATATGAGGTATCACAATCTACCCCCCTTAAATTCCCAACATCCTTCTCCGGCCAGTCCATCGTAGATGGCATAGCTCAAGTTTCACATTTCTGGTTGGGATAGGCTCTGATACCATTTGTTACGCCTCAATGGAAGGCCCAAATCACATGGCCTATACTCCAAAAGGACTAGTCAGTGATACAATTAGAACCTCATTGGAATATTATAAAGAGCAAGAAATTTTCCTTCCCAAGCAATGTGGGATCCCATACACCACCTACCCTTATCCTTATCATATGGAGTATCACAAGATTGGGCCCTTAATACGGTGTTTCCGGCTATTTTCCATATGGTTTCTGATCGACATGCTTTTGTTTCTGATTTGTTAGTTTGTTCTAATGGTTCTTTGCATGGGATGTTTGTTTTATTAGAAATGCACAGGATTGGGAACTTGAAGATGTTTCTGATTTTTTCAGCTTCTTATATTCCCTGGGGATAGGGGGTAATGAGAGAAATAAGATGTTGTGGAAGCCTATGGGCAGTAAAAAGTTCACAGTTCGTTCATATTATAAGGTGTTGACTATTCAACATTGCCCCCTTTTTCCTTGGAAGCGTATTTGGAAGTCTCACGTGCCTTCCACAATCATTTTTTTATATGGACAGCCTCACTTGGGAACATTTTGTCTATGGATAATTTGAGGAAGCATGACCTTATTGTTATGGAGTGGTGCTTCATGTGCAAGAAGCAAGAGGAATCTGTGGATCATTACTTTTGCATTGTGAGGTCGCAAAGGCTTTGTGGGATGGAGTTTTTAGTAGAGTTGGGTTGGCTTGGGTGATGCCTTTGAGAGTGGTGGATCTTCTTGCGTGTTGGAACAAGATATATGGTTGCTCTCAAGTAGTTGTTGTGCGGAAGATGGTTCATTTGTGTCTTATGTGGTGTATTTGGTTGGAAAGGAATGAGTGGTATTTTAAAGATAAGGAGCACACTTTGGAGGAAACTCGGAATTTTTTTTGTGTACTCTTTATTGCAATGGTTTTTGGCTTTAGCGATTAATGAAGCTTCCGCTCAACTTTTTGTTGTCATTTTCTGCTTCCTAGAAATTTAGGTGTTTTCTTTTGTACACGTCCTTTGTACATGGGCTTTGCCTTTTTTGTTCTTATTAATAAAATTGTCTTCTTCTATAAAAATAAATAAAATAAAAACAGTTGGAGTCCTGATTTGTACAAAAGGTTTGAGATACTATGAGCTCCTCGACTTTAACAGTGACATATGTGGTCAAACCCGTTCTAGTATTGGCATATATGACAAATTACCATACATAGCTGATCGCTGCTCCTTCAAATCGGCACATAAAAATACATTTATATTATACACCTACATGCATTCTCTCACTCTAATAGACTTTAGAAATGAATTCTATTTTACCTATAAAAAAAAGAAATGAAGTCTACTTCAAAGGAACCAATAGCTTCATTCAACTCCAATTGTTGATCCATTTATGAACTTGCACTTTGGCAACTACAGTACCAAATAATCTCAAGTTCCATATAAAGAATAGGGCCAAAAATCAAGAGCAGAAGTTCTGTAAATAGATCTCAGCATCATCATGTTAGAGCAAAGTGAACATTAACTATAACTAAGCAATCTATTCTCGCAAATGGAATTTCAGAACAAGAAGACCATAGATAAATGGATGCTTACCTTGTGATGACTCAGAAAACACAGACATTGGAATGAAGTCTTTAGACATATCCATAGAGTAACACTTGGGTATATGTCCAGATTCAGTGCCAGCCAATTCCATGGTGAACTGAGCATCATTTAAGCAATACATGTAAAGACGAAGGCAACAAGAGGATGGACATGGAAAGAACAGATTCCAATGCTTCTCCTTGAGCTTGAATATTTAATATTAAATTCTGAATAAGGACATTTTATCCTCAAAGAAATATAGGCATACTCACAAAGAAACAAAGATTCATATTTACATACATGCACAGAAAAAAAAGTATTTATTTTTTCTAGTAAGTGGAAAAAATATTAAGGCATTATAAGAGGAGATCATACCCACAGGATATGATCAAAAGGCTTAAAGTCCAAAAAAAAAAAAACAAAATTAACGCATTTCATTAAGAGTGTAGAGGGGTTTTACATATGAAGTTCAAAAGGAAACACCCAACTAACATGATGAAGGACAAGGGTAAAAGAATTTAGTGCATAAGATTCAAGAATTTTTTTTTTTTTTTTTTTTTTATTATTCTTGGCATCAGGTGTTTGGGAACAATGTCCCGACTAATCCCGGGGGTGCACAGGCCCTCGGCCAGGAATCTCCTGCAAGTGCACCTCGGGTAATTCAAGGAAAAAATCCCCTAGTCCGATGGCTCTTAGAGATTGTTTGCACCCAAGGGCATTTGAACCTTAGATCTGGGGGTGTATACCCCAAGCCCAAGGCCTTTACCACTTGAGCCAACCCCTAGGGGTTCAAGAAAGATAGTACCATAACATCATCCAATCTGAAATTCCATAGCCACAAAGATGACAAGAATAAATCTTTCAGCTAGTGGACTAAATGCACAAACCCTCAATAGTATTTTTTCTCTACTTTTGACGTTAAAAAGGTGTGACCTGAGAGACGAATGGTCGTTGTTTCGACAATAGAGAATGTTCGTCGGGAGGGGTTAGAGATTTTTTCTTCCATACGTTGTTACTTTGGGCTTCGGCCATTGTATTGGATGGGATTAGTTTTAATGATTTTTATGCTACTTTTTCCAGCTCTTAGCTTGTAATTAGATGTTTTCTCTTACATACTTCTTGTATACTTAGGCTATGCCTAATTATGTGAATTAAAAAAATTTCTTACGTCAAAAAAAAAAAAAAAAAAAAAAGTGTGACCTGAGGGAGCCCTTGTTAAAGGATTGAGAAGAGTTTTCAAGCTAGTTAAAGCACATTTAAAAAAAAAAATTATTACGGCACATAGGGGTGCAATCCTATGCACACAAGATGACGTATACAGAAGAAAGCACTCACGTAAGGAGAAGAAGTAAAGCAATAACAAACAGCTAATTCTAGTGGTTTCAAATGAATGAAATGAGCCTCATCCACTCTAAGTGCCTTCATTAAATACATGGCAAAACAAGAGATGCTAAGAAGTGAAATAGTTGTGGTACACTAGGTTTTCTAAGTAAAACAAAATTATTAATAGGGATAGGCATAGCCCAAGTACACAAGATGATATACACGAGATAAGGCCAATCTAGGACGAAGTAGTGGAAACAAGAAAATCATGAAAATTTAGACCATTAAAATCTAAAGATATGGCCCATAGAACTAAAGTACAGAAAAATAAAGAATGAAGTTCTCTGGTGACCGCTCCTTGTTTTCGAAAGTCCAATCGTTATGCTCTTGCCATATGCACCACATAATGCATATCATGATCATCTTCCGCATGGCCTTGATTTGTGGGACACCTCTCAGGAGTGACCAACTAGCTAGTAGCTCAACGACTATGGCGGGCATAAGGAAAGTTAACTCTACACGACTGAACACTTCAATCCACAAGGCTCTAGTTGTCTCACCTGATTTCTTGCACATACAACACCAATCTAAAATAACCACCTGGAGCTTCCTTAGATTATCGGTTGTCAAAATCTTCCTCAGGGTTGTTGTCCAAGTGAAGAAAGCTGCTTTAGGAGACGCCTTATTCCTCCAAATTTTCCTCCATGGGAATTGACTATTTGGTAAATGTGTGAGGGACTTATAGTAGGATCTAAACCGAGAAAGCACCCTTACCCGCAGGTGTTCACCACAGCTGATCGACTTGCTGTCCATTCGGCTTCACAGAATATAGAAGGCTGAAAAAAAGCCTCAAAGCTATCTACTTCCCAATCTTGCGCCGCTTTACTGAAAATGACATTCCATTGAACCTGGTCCCCTGATCTTAGCATGACATCTGCTACTGAAGCTCCTTGATTCACGTGCCACTCGGAAAACAGAAGGAAAAAAATCCTTTAGAGCCTCATCCCCACACCATATGTCTTTCCAAAACTTTATTTGGGAACCTTTACCTAGCACTAATTTAGAGTGGCAATTAAACTCTTCCCACCCATGCCTTATGTGCTTCCAAACCCCCACTCCATGAGCCTCATTTACCTCTCTAGTACACCAATCACCCCATAAACTTCCATATTTGCAATCAACCACTAGTTTCCATAGAGCTTCTGGTTCCAAATTATACCTCCATAGCCACTTCCCAAGTAGGGTCCGATTGAATGTTCTCAACTTTTTTATGCCCAACCCACCTAACGAGATTGACCTGCACACCTTATCCCAGTTGACTAGATGGAATTTGAATTCATCTCCCACCCCGCTCCATAAGAAATCACGATATAGTTTTTCAATTCGAGCCGCCATACTAGCTGGAATAGGAAACAGAGACAAAAAATATGTTGGTAAGTTTGAGAGAGTACTCTTGATGAGAGTCAACCGGCCACCCTTCAATAAGTACAATCTCTTCCACCCTGCCAATCTTCTTCCTATCTTCTCAACAACTGTGTCCCAAATGGATAGAGCCCATGAGGCAACCCCCAAAGTCAGTCCCAAATATGTCATGGGAAGAAAGGCTACCTTACACCCAAGTATGTTGGCTAACTGTCGAGTGTTACTGACGTTCCCTATTGGCACTAATTTTGATTTATCGAAGTTCACTTTCAATCTTGATGCTGCTTCAAAGCATAGTAATAGTGCCTTCAATGCCCTCAATTAGTTTTGATCTACCTCACAGAATAGTAGCGTGTCATCTGCAAATAATAAGTGAGATAAAGTAATAAAGCCCCGATTGGGGTCACCAACCGGGAATCCAGCCACAAACCCATTCATGACCACAGCCGATAGCATCCTACTGAGGGCCTCCATGATGATAACAAAGAGAAGTGGGGACAATGGGTCTCCTTGCCTTAAGCCTCTAGAGTTGTTGAAGAAACCAATAGAGCTGCCATTAATCAAGACTAAGAACCTTACTGTTGAGATGCGCCACTTGATCCACTTCGCCATCTAGCCCTAAAACCACATCTCCCCAGCAAATATAGAAGGAATTCTCAGTTTGCATGGTCGTATGCCTTCTCTATATCTAATTTACAAATAATCCCTCTGGTACCAGACTTTAGTTTGCTATCCAGGCCTTCATTCGCTATAAGGACTGAATCTAGGATTTGTCGACCCCGAACAAACGCATTTTGTGGCTTCAAAATTATTTTACCCAAAACCTCCCCTAATCTGTTTGCGAGCACCTTAGAGATAATTTTGTATACCCCATTAACGAGGCTAATGGGCCTAAAATCCTTAACCTCAGATGCTCACATCTTCTTCGGGATCAACACGATAAAAGTAGCATTTAAGCTTTTCTCAAACTTCCCAACCGAGAACAATTCTTGGAACATATTCATGATGTCCTCTTTCACTACTTCCCAGCATGTTTGGAAAAAGCCCATCGAGAAGCCATCTGGACCTGGTGCTTTATCTTTAACCATGCTTCTCACTACATCATTTACCTCCACTTCCTCAAAAGGTCGCTCCGACCAAGACGTTGTATGTGGCTCAATAGAGTCAAAACCAAGTCCATCCAGCTTTGGCCTCCACCCCTCCCGTTTTGTAAGCAGTTGTTCAAAGAAATCCACCACGTGATCCCAAATCACAAGAGCATCCCTGCAATCTGTACCATTGATATTCAACATCTCAATGGAATTATTTCTTCTATGAGAGTTAGCAACTCGGTGAAACTTCATTGCCTATACATTCGTTTCTAATAAAATTTCTTCCTGCTTATAAAAAAAACTAATGGTGAAACTTTTCTATCATTATTATCACTTCATTATTACCCTACTTTCCAAACTATATATTCAAAATAGGTTCAATGTCATATGGAAATGACAAGGCCTAGCCTACAGAGTACTTTTTCCTACGTTTGAGCAATAAGATATGGTCTAGACATGGGCTTTTATTTTGTACATGTCATTACACCACGTTTTGCTCCACTCAAGAAGCAACTCTCTTTAAGGATTTGAAAACCTCTTTTGTTAGTCTCTGAGGATTGTAAGTCCCACTTTTTTATTGGTAAGATAACTTTACTAATGAGCAAAAAGGCGCTATATAAGTACACGGAGGGGTATACAATAGATACGCCAAGTTATAAAGACCACGAAGATTAGTAAAGTTCTAAAAGCTAAAGTTGGAGGAACATATGTGTGCTGACATCCACCAATAAAGTGTTCTAAAAAATGAATTCTTTAGCTCCTTCTCAGTCTTCTCACAATCCTTGAAGCTTTGATCATTCTTCTCCTCCATGTGCAATACATTTCCCACAAGACTTCACTCTGTTGACTAACTGGCCTTTTCAACACAAGAAAAGGTTCATGGGCATCACTCATTGTGGTATTTACCCAGTTCAACATAAAGAGGCTAAAGACAACTTGCCACAAAGCACAAGCAATGTCACAATCTCATAACACATGCGCCACACTAAGAATTTCTTGTAAATATATCGTTCGTAAGTTTTTCAAGATGAAATGGAGTAAAAAATGTTTTTGGTAAGTACACAACACTAAAAAACTTGTGAGTATGGAGCCAAAGGTTCGAGCTAAAGCATTTGGAAATGCAGTAAAATCTAAAATGGGTAGTGAAAAATAGAGCGCTACAAAATCCAAAAAAAAAAAATCATATGAAAATGAAACAAAAAAAAAAAATCATTAAACTCATCCAAACAGAGCATAAACAGCTAAGAAATTCCACATAGCCCAAACAAATTAAAGTTCTGATTGAGAAGCAAATGTGTGCGAACAATCTGCAAAATCAGTGGACAAGCTCAAAGTTTATTTCCTCCAAACCCTTCATCTTTCACGGCCACTCATATTTTCGTACTGATCTTCCCTATCAGGAGTTTCTGTTCTGTTTTTTCTTCTAATATTTAGGTCCATCTACTGTATTCTCCCTGTGCACTTGGATTTCTCTCTACTGAGAAAACCCAATAAACACCCCGTTTGGAAGAAAACGAGCGGCAAGGTTCGCAATTGCTGACCATCAGTGAAAATCTCCAAATGATGAGAAACGAGAAGGGCGAAATGGACTAACCCAACCGCGATGAGTATTAAGAAACTGAACAACTTAAATTAAAGGGAAAGTGTTCCATACAAATATAAAACATATTTTTTCAAGATCCCTGACCATGTCAAACCCAACAAAAAAAAAGGAGAAGAAAATTCTCAATTCAAAAACCAAATGCATGGCCAGAGACAAGCACAAAACCCTAAAATTCACATAATGCAAGGGAAAACAAATATTCAAATTCAAAAAAGAAATGCATGCACGGAGATAAACCATAGAACCCTATAAATCCACACAGACATGCATATTGCATGCATACAGACACATTTATATGCGTTTTTGTGGAATACCTGAGGAGAGGAGTCATCGTTGGAGCGGAGTGGGTCGATGGAGAGGACGACTTTGGCGACAGGGCGAGCAGGGTCGGGCGCATCCGGAGGAGACTGGAGAGAGCGAGAGACGAGGGGAGGGCATTTCATGAGCCACATTGCTCTCTCCGCTTTGCTCGTGTCCAAGAACTCGTCGATAATATTGTTGCCGTTGCCATTTTTCTGGCCGCTTCTGGTGCTGCCTCCTTGCTCGTCCATGGCGCCACCGAGAGAGAGAGAGAGAGAGAGAGAAGGGGCCTTGAAGAAATGAAACGGATTTTCAAGATTTTGCTATTGTAGAGTAACAGTCCCAACCATTATCAGCAAGCACGGGCACAGCTTGGAGTGTTAGCGTTATTCTTAATATTAATATACTCGAGGCCAATGGAAACGGAAGCCCCGCCAATTAACAGCAACGGATCATCCACATATATAGTATAATTTTATTTTATCTTCACAATTTCAAAAAATTGTCGATGATAATATATCTTTACAATTTCAAAATTTTTTCTATCCACATTTTTTTTATACGTATAATTTGTCATCGGTATATTATAAAAATTTTTTATAAAAATAAACTCAGAATAACATGACGTTATGTGATATAGTATATGCCTTATAATAAAAACAAATTTACTATCTAATGCACAACATCAAGTCACATCAGTTTATAAATTTACTTTTGTAAAATTACTTTATGATTAAAGTATTTATCTTATATTTATAAATATAGATTATAGAATTTATTTTATCATGAATTTAGTATGTAAATTATGTTAACAATTTTTTTTTTTTTTTATATAGATAATCAATAAGTTTTATTCATAAAAGAAAAAGGCATAGCCCAAATTCACCTAATTGGGGTTTACAACCGAAAGTAGAAAATACATAGTCCATTAAAATTGACCCCCCGCTCAAACAAAATTATGTAGATCTTACAGTCTATTTATCGTCTTTATGCAGTCCACTCTGTTCTAAATCTCTTCTTCCCAATCTCCCTGATTTTGGCTACCAAATATTCTCTGAAGAACGAATTACACATCCATATTCTTTTCCTTTTAACAAAGAGGACAGTACTCAGAATTTAATTAAAAATACTTTAGTAGACCCAAGCGTTTTCTGTACAGGTATAAATATAAGTGAGAGCTTCTTGCAAGAAACCAGCCATCATGACTCATAATAGTTCTACAGAATACAAGATACCACAGCAAGGGTTCCACATTTCTAACCCTTACCATTGAACAATTAAACTTTGCTATGCCTCTGAGATTACTAATGACAGACAGATGGCGGTTGGGAGGGGTAGAACAATGTTCGGTGCCTCCAACATCAAGTACATGAGAATTTCCTATTTATGGAAGAATCTTGGTATGCTAAAACATTTCCAGATCATTTTGACTAGTAGGTCAAATGGGACAAATAAAAATGAGCCCCAATAGCAGAGTTAAGGCTTCCCACAATATCCATTGATTGACTCTCTGGGAAGTATGCAATCAATCTGCCTCCTTTCCCATTTGCAGTTATGGATTGTTGCATCTGGACAAAGCCAAACCTGAAAATATTCGAGACATCACCAAGTATGAGAAGGAAAAAGAATGTCTGGTACCAGTCGGAAAAAGAAGAATCTTCATTTCGTACACTGTCGGGATTTTTTTTTCTTGTGAGGGGTGGAGGGTGGGCTTTTCTATCTCTTTAAATAATTATAACAGTTGATGCATAACAACTACTTAATCGATCATTATACTAGTTCTATTGTAATAACTTGCAGAATAAACACTAGGCATATTACATAGCAATTTGTATGGTTTACATGGGTTCAAATCCAAGCACAGTTTGTTCATTAAATCACATCATTACAGAATATCACTATATGTAGTTCTGGGCTCAGTTTCCCGCCGGTTCAATTTCCTCCCAATCCTCCCATTCACAGTCTAAGATTTGCCAAGTTATTTTCCACTCATCTTACAGCTAAAAATAAGCCAAGTCATTCAAGACAAGTAAACGTGCCTTATATATATATATATATATATATATATATATATATATATATATTACATAGAAGAAACATTATGGAATTGGGGTTTTCTTTCTGAACAAGTGTACTGTTGTAGTGACATAGGGTGTTGCAGCGACACTAGAATTATGGTCTGGATTTTTTCCGTCTTGATTTCTCCTATGTAATCCACATTGGTTCCAATTTCAAAAATAGTATTTAATATTGAGATGAGAAGGATTGAGGCCAATTTCAGTTTTTTTGAGGAAAATGAAGGGACTTCGAAGTTTTGGAACATTGTTAGTAAGATCATCCGGATGTATAAAGGTTAGAATGATCTGAGCTAGAGATAACCCAAGTAAATGATACAAAAGGCAGATGAATCAAGCAATAAAGTTGATTTGTTGTTCTTGATCAATCCAGGGTTTGAGTTTAGTTCAACTTATGGCACTGAGAATGTTAAAAATATATATTTATCATGATGAATGACGCAGCTTACTTTTAAGTTTTAAAGACTGGATTAGTTCTGAACAACATGGCAAATCTTAGACCATGAACAAGACAGAACAAGAGGAAATAGAACTGGAGAGCTGATGCCGAAAGTTTTTATTTTTGTACAATATGCATAGGGGTGATTTAGGTTTTAATAAGGAAATTTCAATCTTCACATAGATCGCTAACTTCGTTCTTTTTTATTCTACCCCAATACTGATCTTGAACTATCAACAAAGCTGAAACTAAGAACCAAGTTTGTATATTAGGGCTCACCTTTACACAGATCAATTCCTGAATTGCCAGTGCCACGATGCAGATGAGAAGATCAATCCAATTGCCATCAAGACTGCTAAGCTTTGAGCATCACAGAGATGTTGAATATCTTAGAAGGATTATGTTTGCTTTTCCTTTGTAATAAAGCAAGAGATGGAACAAAATGCATATAACTGGCACCACCCCAAGCAAATACTGTTAATAAAACTTCAAGCAAGGTCCTGCTTATCTACTCAGTCTGACTCTATTGAAAAACACACGTCCGTTGTCTCACGGACCGTGGCTGGCGAGGAAAGGAGAAAGGGCCACCTGACAATTTCCTACTATTTGTCCTGTTAGACCTAGCTTCATCATTCATATCTGTATTTGTAGTAACTGCAAAGGACAAAAACAACTTCATGAAAATCAAAATACATAAATTAGAAAGGAAAGCTGAAAAATCTACCAAGACATGAAAAAGTTGTATCCCAAGATTTCAACCATTTAAGAAATAAATAAGGTTAGCCTCACTATTACCCTTCCTTTCCCAACTAGATGAGGTTTCAACAACATTGCCTTGTCCTCGAATTAAACAAAAGGCTATATCAGGTGAACATGGTCTAATCAATAGGTGACAATTTAAAATTGAGAACTTGATAACGTTTTAGAAAAACTTTAGTAGAAATTTCTGCCCTTCATTTTTACACACATGAAAAGCTGACCTGTTATGCTACCCAAGCAAGGAGCTGAAACCATGCCTTGTTTGGTTACGCAGTTAAGATGAGATGAGATGAGATAAAATATTTTGTTGAGAATTGAATAAAATGTTGTTATAATATAATTTTTGTTTCGAGATTTGAAAAAATTGAATTGTTTATTATATTTTGTGTGGAAGTTTGGGAAAGTTGTAATGATTATATGAGATGAGATGAGATAAGATGAGATAGTTTGGTTTTGTGTAACCAAACCAAACCTAAGATAGAAGGTAGATTTCACCCCAATGTCCTCCACCAAAAAGAAAAATATTACAAGCACCCTATTTCCACCTGATCGGCTCTGGAAGCAGTGAAACATATTGATTTGCGGACATACATTAAAGAACATGAATCCCATGTCAAGTCATAACACTTTTGCATGCACACAGGCAAGAGAGTGACATCCTTTAATAAGACAGTATGATATTTTTATTTAATTTAATGACCTGCTCTTTACACCCTCTATGATGTAGCACAAGTAAACATAACCTGAGAACTCAGGTTTGAGGGCAGTTCAGGCCCCTAAAGAACTCAAAATAAAGTTTTTGACTGAAACTGCATCATGAATAGTACAATCTTCAAATTGCCAAGAGGTGATAATTGTTAAAATATAATAATGTTGTATATTCAGAGGAGGAATGAAATCAGATCAAACATAAATAATAAAACTTTTAAGGTCCATTAAAGTATAAAATATTGTTTTCTAGTGTACAACATTTATTAGACAAAGTTTTCTACCTTCGTTTGATCCATTAGGATTTCTCAAACCTAGCCCATTTGCAGCTGCAGACACTGCATGAGCCCCAATATCAGTGTCAACAATTCCACCTTTGCTTCCAACCCTAAGAGAAATCCAATCCTCAAAACCACTCAATACAGGATGTGGGTGTTCAACATTAGACTGCTCCAACATCTCAGCCGACTGAATCGGAAGGAAATTTTGCAGTGAGGGGTCCTCACTAATAAATGCCATGGGATTATCAACCATGCCATCATCTATTTCATTACTGGTATAGCAAACAGAAGAACTTAGGATATGTCCACCAGAATTTACAGTTGATCTTGAAGCTTCTATGTTACCATTCATAGGCACTGAACAAGGAACTGAAGTACAATCCAAATCGACAAAAGCATCTGAGACATCTGAATCTGTGCCAAATAGTTGGAAAGCAGAGCCTGCTTGAGTACCCATAGAATATGGCCAGGGAGACAATCCAATCTCACTGCCATTACCACTCTCACTGACATTAAAGAGACCCAAACAAGAGCTCACACCAATATTCAATACTGGATCTTCCACATATGGGTCTGGAACACTTGGAAGAGCAGACAAAGAACGCACAAGATTATTCTCTTCTTCTGAATCACTAAGAACTATGATGTCTGCATCCTCCCTTAGTGCAGAACTCCCATTTTGAATTCCAAAAGTAGGGCCAGAATGGGACATTGAAGTGATCTCATTTCCATCATTGGTAGAGATTCGGATTCCAATAAGGCCCCTGAGTCCTGATTAATACTTGGGTTTTCATCATCTCCGCCACTTCTATTAGTGGCACTGCTGGACATTGTTATGACATTTTGGCCACTATTCTCATTATTTGCCTCTAGTCGATTCCTGGAGGAGAGGACAACATGCTGATGTTCGCTGACCGTAAACCCACATTGATTTCTTATACCTATATTTAGATCACTGTGTTCTTTTATATCATCTTCCTCCTTAATCTGCCTTGGGAATTCAAAACTCGATGCAGCTTTATCATTAACAATGCAAAAGGAACCGTCAGGGAAATGCCATTGCGCAAGATCACTAAATGCACCACTGGTTTTTGCACTCCAAGAACCATCAGCTTTCACATTAATCTCCATAATGTCTTCTCCACAGTGCCTCATCTGTCCCAAAAGATAAACAGTAACAAATGCTTTTATTCCACATCATAAAACAACATAAGCTAAGATAAATTCCAGATATCAACTGTGAGGCTACCATAGTTGTGATGCGATTGAAATAAGGGTCAATGATGATGTCCTCCAAGGAGTAGTTCTTGAGACAAATGGGACATTGCCACTGCAACCACATTAAATTACAAACTCATAACTACAAAATTATTTAATAAAACAAAAAAAAATGGTCAAAGAAAACGGGAAATCAGCATACCTTCCTAGAGCGTTGGTTTAGCTCCACAAAAACTTCAAGATCAAAGCAGCCCATGTGGGCACAAGATTTGAATCTACCAGCAACCTTCATTCTAGAGCCACTCATCTACCAATCAAAAGTAAACATAGATCAAGAACCAAACTAACTACTGAGTTCTAACTTACCAACCTAGCTGCATAAATCACTTCATGGATATCGTAATAAGCCAGTTAGAACAAAAACAGTCCATACAGTTGCCATTAAATGTATTATTGATTCTGCAACAATTAGGGCCTTTTATTAGGGGGTGGCAATATGTAGCACGACCCGTTAACCAACACGAACACGACACGATAAAAGCAATTTAGGGTTTAGCCTTAATGCGTTCGGGTCAAAACGAGTTGACCCGTTAAGACACGATTGCTTAACAGATTGATAACGGGTTAACCTGTTTTGAACCGTTAAGAAAGCTAAAATTACAATTATACCCTTATACCTAAAAATAAAATTGTTGGGATTTTAGCTTCGATATTTTTATTATTTGGATTGTAATTTTGGACTTGTAGTTAGTTTTATATATATATATATTTTTTTAGATGTTGTAATTTTAATATTTATATAAAATTATGCTAAACTTAACTAGATAAAACGGGTTAATATCTGGTCTGTTGAACTCATTTACATAAACGGGTCAAAACGGGTTGACCTAACCCAACCCGACCCATTATGTTAATGGCATAATGGGTCGTGTTAGGGTTTGAGATTTTGACACGATAAGCTTAATGGGTCGGGTTAGGGTTGACCCATCTATTTAATTATATAAAAGCCAAGTTTTAACATCTGACTTGGCATTTAGACTGCATTAATCGGTAGTTCTCCCACTCCCAAACGTCAACCGTAGTGAAAGTAGACCACCAAAATCGTTTATTTGCACTTACAGATAAGCATTCCAACTGTACAATTGTCTATTGTTTCCGTCAAAAACTATGTTGATTTCCTTACAATGTTTCGGCAAAAACTTGAAGCATCGCAACGACATTTCGACCAAAACTCAAAGCATCGCAACGTTTCCTCCCTTGCAATCTTTCATGCTTCACTGATATAAAATGGACTCAATTTCTGGATTTTCAAACAACCCACGGCAAAACTATTCGGAAGCCATGCCAACAACATTGTGAAATCAAAACTAATAAAATACATAACTATCCAGAAACTCAAAAACTCAAAAGGCATTGAAACAAAACCCACTCACGAAGGCCATCGACTCCCACCATCGCAACCACACGGAACACCATCGACTCCCCGTCGCAACCACACGAAACGCCATCAACTCCCATTTGCAACAGCGGAACGCCATCGTCTCCCACAGTCACCACCATAAGCCACGCGAACTCCCTTTGTTTTTTCTTTTTTCTTTTTTCCTGGGATGCCAATAACTTGATTTCTGGATTCTTCTAGCCAAATGATTTCTGGATTATAGGAGATTGCTATCTTCCCTAGCGATTGGCCTTCCAGGTTCTTGATAAGAACACGTCGATTCCTCTCTCTTTTCTCCACCGTTCTTGAGCCTAACGAATCCTAAATTATTTCCTGCTACACAAAAGCCTTTGTTGTGGTAGCCTCAGTACAACCACCAATTTCGTCGCATTCTCTCCTTCCTCTCGATGAGTCTATCGCATGGCTTTTCGCTGAATCTGTTTTTACCTCTCGGTGAGATATGCAGATAAAAGCATCCCTCTTCTTCGTGATATAAAAGCAACACTCTGTAAAGCATAAAAGCAAGTCAGATTTGCTTTTACTTCTTTATGCTAAATTGCGTTCCAACCCTTTTTTTGTTTTTTTCAAAAGTGAATACTTTATTCTTTTGAAGACCTTAGTATTTATTGCTATTGAATTCAAAATCATGACAAAATAGTGATTGCTTACACGATTTGAGCTTGATTTCACCTGAATTTGTTTTAGTTTGGATTACTGTAGAAAATTGTATAGGATTTGATTTAAGCATTCTGCTACTTATTTTAATAGATTTAGATAAAATATAACTATTCACTAAGTTATAATTCGAAAATAAGATATATTAAGAATATTTAAATAATATTATTATTAGTTCTCAAAAATTTTTAAATTATTTTCTATAATATACTCAGTTAGTGACACGTCTTTTTACAAATTTAGTGACATAAAGATCATGTTTAAATACTTATTTTTTGGGATCTCGAGCTAAGTTGGGTTCTTCGTGAATTAGTGCGGGATTACGGATCTCGGACTTTGGAAAGTTCTTATAGCTATCCATTTCAAGTTAATAGTTCATAGTTTTATTCGCTTCTCTTGACGCTTCCGATTTGAGAGATGGGTAGAATACATTTCATGGTATCATTGTCATCATGTATTTATTTCTGAGTTGAATAATTTGCATATATTAAGTTAAACTAATCGTCACATCTTCTATTTATACACTGTGTTTTTTAGATATGCATTTGAATTTTAAGATATATCCAGTATATGTATTCTTCGCAGGCTATGGGAAAGCGAAAAAAAAAATCCAATTTAGAAGACATTGGGAAAACTTCAAAGAGACAGATTCTGAGTTTATCAACAATGGTTGCACTATACAATTATCACCGATCCCTTCAACATCCCAATGATAAACCACTGAAAGCTACTGTGGGTGGAATCCACTATACTAGAAATGTGAAAAGTCTGATAAAGATTTTTGAACATGAAGAAAGATACTGAGGAAAGTATTCTAAGAGACAAAATTGTTCATGCTATGCAATCTCAGAGGAAAATTCGGATGAAGGCAGTAACGACATAGACAATCAAAATACCCCTCTACCAATGATCGAAAAGGTTGGTCATACAAAAAAAAGTGGTCAAAATGGTGGCATCTACAAAAACATTACGTTGACTATGATGGGTGTGACACTAAACGATGTAAAGTTTTTCTAATGCCTTTAAATAACCATTGAAGTGGTACTGCATTTACATCATCATGAGAATCAAATGAACATAAATGGGATGATTGCGTATTAGATAATGGTTCACGGAAGCATGGTTTTATAATGAATGATGTTGCAGCAAATGAATCAAGGAATCCTCAATATGGTACCGCACCTCACTCTACACGGTTTAATTATGCATCAAGACCAAAGCAAGAATGCGTGTTATACCACCTACCCAGCGTTTTGATTTTGACATACCCAATGATGATAGTCCAACTCCAAAAAGAAAAGCAATGGTTAACCTTGGTCCAAGCTACTGATCCAGGTTAGTGAGCAATACACAATGATTTTTCCATGCTCAATATAAAGTCTGAAGGCCGCCAATCAGATCCAATATATCAAGACCCTTTTAATGATCCAGAACCTTATATTCCAATTATTCCAAACTATTCACCTTCGTTACAAGGTCAATACAAATCTGAAATGGCATCGAACAAGGCAATTGACAAGAATTGGATTAGTTGGGATAATTTTGAGGTTTAGAATGATTTTGAGGAATGGAGTCGTGATTAGCAGATTAGTGAAGGCATATGATATTTATTTTTTGATTAAAACTATGCATTTTTTAATTTTATGTTTGTTAGCAAGCAATTGACAAGAATTGGATTAGTTGGGATAATTTTGAGGGTTAGAATGATTTTGAGGAATGGAGTCGTGATTAGCAGATTAGTGAAGGCATATGATATTTATTTTTTGATTAAAACTATGCATTTTTTAATTTTATGTTTGTTAGCAATTTCCTGACAATAGTTTATTTGATGAATATGTAATTTATCAATGTATTACTATTTTATTATAATTACTAGCAAGGACACTACTATGCTCGGTTGAAATGTGTAGTGTAAGTGAAGACATTTAATGAAAAGTTGGTGCGATTTTGTTTTTCCATCCCATGAATTTTTTTTCAAAAAAAATACATGTCATGATTTCTGGTCGCTTCGCCACCGTCTCAATTTTCATTCTTTTCTATTTGTCAAGCATGTGGGTTATGGAGGCTCACATGTAAAAAAACAAACCAATAAAGTCCCATGCATTTAATTCAGAAAAACATATCCAGCTAGATCACGGTGAAAATTAATATTTTGTGATAGTTTTAATAGTTTTAAGTTTGTGACTATTTCTATTCTTCAGTAAAATAAAAAATGAAAATGTTAGACTAGCATGTCGTCGAAGATGAATGATTATAAATGATATAAGAAGTTGAGGAAGAATGTGTCGTGAACAAAGTAGTGACAGTATAAGTGATGACATAGTTGTGCGACGTAGAAGACGAACGATAATGGATGATATAGGAAATGCAGCAAGAATGTGCATTGATGGTGAACAAAGCAAAGATAATACAACAGACGAATATCTAAATATATATCTATAAAATCCAGAATAAATAGCGGTCCGCGCATTGCGCGGGTTATAGGCTCGTATAGTATAGTATACATGTTTTGACACGACACGAATAAGACCCGTTAACACGATTTGACACCCCTATCTTTTATGCGTACAGACATGCAGTGCTAAATTGATACTTGAAGGCATGACAAATTTGGCATCTAGCTGATGAGCATGTGAAATATCAGAAACCAAAGTTCACAAAGGGCAATCTGAACAAACTAATCAATGGCATTTGGACCACTAAGGCCACGTTTGGTTGTTGGATTGAACTGAAATCAACTCAGTTCAGTCTAATTTTAAACTTAGTCTAACATCAAAATACCTAACTCTCAAAACACTAAACTCATCTCAACTCAAAACCTCTTTCCACGTGGTGCCCACAACTTTTTTCAACTCAACACCTCTTTACACGCAAGACCCACAACATTTTCCAAATTTCCATAAATATATCTAAACTCATTTTAACATCCAAACACATCTTAAGTGGACCACACAAAACTTACTCCACCATCTCAACTCACTACTATTCATAAAGAACTCAACTCATCTCAACTCAGTTCAACACCTAAATACAACCTAAATCAGAGGAACTAATCAATAGGCAGTGAAAGGTGCCGGAGCTTTTCCGGGTTTTGACCTCACATTTCTGCAGGTCCAAGTTTAGTATGTTTGTTTACAAAATGTACAACCAACAAGGAAAAAAGTAGCATGTATCAAGTCAAATGTTCATATTTCCACAGAACAATTAAATTAGCAAAAGGTAGTAATGAGCATAGTGCAAGGGGAACAAGTCTTCCACAGAATGGAAATAAGATACAGTAGTTTCAGCAAATCATGATTACATTAAAGGAGTAAACTTCTTGACCATAAAAATATCGAACGAAAATCAATGATTACTTACAGGGCAGCGAAGACTAACTGTAATTGAATCAGCAATGAGTTCCACATCACTATCACTGTCTTCATTTGTTCCAGCATCCCCACCACGAATGCAACGACGAACACGGGCAAGTGCATCCTCAAAAGCCTCACCATCTGCTTCCCCAGGTATCAAGTTGAGAACCTTCTCATTGATTGGGCAAAAAGCAGCAAAAAGAAGAAGATAATGAGAAGCCACTGAAACCAAGCATGAGAAAAAGCAGCAAATAGGGGATTGACTATAGAACATATGTTAAGTACTTGCAAGTATATTCAGTGAACAGATACAGTTTCTGTAAATTGACCATAATAATGAAAATAACAATTAGGCTGATGTCAATTATTTATCGAACAAAAAACAATGATGATGATCAGAATAATGAATACATATCCAGCTAGTTAGGGAACTACTAACAGTCATATAATAAACAACTTTGACATTATAAATGCTATCTAAGGTAACAGACATAAGGTTCTCCATGAATGCACAAGCCATGTAACTTTTTGATAATGATAAGCAGTTTCCCTCGACATCAGAAGTTCCAGGACGATGTTATCTTCTCAAGTATCATCACATGGGAAAAACAAGTTCAAGTACCTGTTGAACGGTACGCCGCCTTACAAGTCTGATGCCAAAGCAGAAAACACGAGCATCACGTCCTGACAAGGAAATCTTGTTAATTCCCTCCCCGATGTATAATTTGATCTGATAAGAAAAAACAAGAGATTAAATTAAACTCTATTACCAGAGAAAGTAAGAATCTAATTGGTATAACCAAGGATTTTTTTTTTTTTTGGGGGGGGGGGGGGGGGGGGGGGGGGGACCTACATGAGCATCTTCATGGACCATAATATCAACAAACACATCAGTATATGAAAAAAAATGAAGGTTACTCACAAATGCACCATCATCACGACCATTAGCACCTAACAACTGAGATCCATGTCTATTAACTGTTCTAACTTGCATACCTACAAAATCATGTGCAAGAACCACCAAGGGAAAGTTCAGTCAGGAATAACAATTTTTTACTTTATTCTAACCCAAACCAGTGTGTGTGGGCAAAAATAGCTTGTTACAGCAACAAAATTAATTAGTGTGGGGGCAAGATGCCCACAAGGTCAGGATGAACTTAGTACCATGACCCAAATACTGAAGCGTCCAATTAACCTAATTGATTACGATTTACACGAGTGAACTCGGAGGAGTTATACAAGTTTAACCGAATTGAATATGAGTTTGAGCAAGATGGTTCATGGAGAGGTCCAATTATAGAGCCAGAGAAATTGACCAAAAACCAAATGTGACAATATATGACACAACCCGTTAACCCAACACGAACACGACACGAAATTAGTGGGTTTGGGTTTGATGTTAACGGGTTTGGATCAAAACCGGTTGACCCGTTAAGACACTATTCATTAACGGGTCAACCCGCTTAACCCGTTAGTGACCCGTTAAATCTTACTCAAAATTACAATTATATCTTTTTTAACCTAGAAACAAAAATACCCTAACCCTATTTCGTATTTCCAAACTCTCTCTCAAACCCTCACTCTCTCTCAGTTCTCAGTTGAATCAATTCTCACGAGTCACAACTGCCTCCCACACTGCCTTTGGATTGTAATTTTGGTATTTTTATTGTTTGGATTGTAATTTTCGTATTTTTATTGTTTGGATTGTAATTTTAGACTTATATAGTTAGTTTTATCTTTTTTGGAGATATTGTGATTTTGACTTTTATGTAAAATTATATTAATCAAGTCAAATGGCTTATTTGGGTCAATTCAACCCATTTACATAAACGGGTCGGTCGGGTCGGGTCGATGTATTTTTTATTAATTCATAATGGGTCGAAACAGATCATGTCGTGTCAACCTGTTATTTTAATGGGTCGTGTTAGGGTTTGGAAATTTGACCCATTAAACTTAACGGGTCGTGTTCGGGTTGACCCATATCGTATAAGATACACGACCTGACACAACACAAACACGACCCATTAACACGATTTGCCTCCCCTACCAAAAACCATGGTTAGTTGATGCCCTAGTTTCCAACCACTTATGTTTCAATGTCCCAATGCCAAATTTCAAAAGAAGTCAAATCATTTTCAGATTACTTGTGGGATACACATATTTTACACCTCATGAGCAAGCCACACATAAGGACTTGTTTGGAAAAAATTTTCATCCCAAAATTCTCATCTCCTTCCCAAACATTACTCAAACACAAATATTTTCAAACTAATCATTACAACTTTCTCAAACTTTCAAACAAAAAATAAAAACCAATTCAACGTTTTCAAATCCCCAAACAAAAATAATATTAAAAAACTATATCCTAACAACAATTTCACTACTATCCACAAACTATCATACTACTATTCACAAAATTCTCATCTCGTCTCACTAAGCATGCCTTAAGTCCATCATACCTTGAAGTTTGTCATAATAGCGGGCCTCAAGGACCGTCTATAAGTTTATTCCTGTATAATCACTAGCATATTGCGAAAACCTTTTAACCACTAGTCAGAGATTGTAGTTTTCAGAAAACAGATGTGCCCCCTCCCCCAATTGAGAGAGAGAGAGAGAGAGAGATGGAGTGATGGTAATGAGGTAAACCATTACATTGTGGATGCAAGTGATATATCACCTAATTACTGGGGAAAGATCTCCATACCATTAATCTGTAAATCTACATGCAGTGGCCACTGCATCCTAAATGAAACGCTATCATTGAGAAGTATGCACCAAGCCTGTGTGACAAGAATGTATTAAATAAAAATAAACCCATCCACCAGAGAACACAACACAAGACCACAATCAATCAGTAAACATAAATATCACTTGACAACTACTGAAGTGAAACAAACCTGAACATCATATTCAGTATTCTGTAGCAAATCTCTATCATCTTTTGTCAGCTGAAATGTTTTTTCCACATTCTGTAGTGGATTTGTACTAAAAAATCATCAGAAAAAAAGGTTAAATAGAACACATCAAAAGGACAAATGACATCAGTAATATGTCAATAAAATACAGTAATTAAATTCTCGATCCAAATAAAAAGCTAAAACAAAGTTGAAAAGTAAAATATGCATGAACTACTCCACATTGTCTTGGTCTTTGAGTCTGATTACTCAAGGTATCTCCGCCACTTTCTTTCCAACCAAGTAAAAGATTTTTTCTTCTTCCTTTATGATAAATGGATATGAAAATGCATTTAACTTTTATACATCAATCAAGTAAAAAGTTTCTTGACCAAAGACCCTTCGCTGCTGTTGAAGAGATGCAGCATTGGATAGTGAGTTGTAATGTGTTGCAAAGCTCATATTGTCATATAGATGTGATACCCCATATGGTAAGAATAAGGGTAGGTGGTGTATGGGATTCCACATTACTTGGGAATGAGAAGTTCTTGCTCTTTATAATGCTTCAATGGGGCTCTAATTGTATCATTGACTACCTTTTAGAGTATAGGCCATGTGGTTTAAGTCTTCCATTGGAACGTTACAATAGAACTGTTTGAAACCCATTTAATTGGGTTAGTTGATCTTTCAGTTGTCCAGTTTGCATTACAGTGATAACTCTGAGCGCTAACAGAGTAGATTAGTCTAAATTATGATCCTGTTAAGTAAAATATTTTATTCATAATGAAAAGGTAGGCATAGCCCAAGTACATGGGGCATATTACATGGTGCAGGGTAGGGGGAAGAAGTAACAAATTGAAAGCTACATCCATCAGTTTGAAAAAAAAAGGTTTGGTGGAGAGAATGAAGGCATGAGGATTTTTTTTTCTGTATTGGCACCGGGTGTCTAAGAACAGTGTCCCGACTAATCCCGGAGGTGCACAGGCCCTTAGCAAAGAGTTTCCAACAGTACATGACTCAAGGCAAACTCAACTTCTGAAAATTGGAAGAAAAAGACCAAGCCTGTGAGTAACAAAGTTTTGTCCTTCAAATTTTAAACCTTTGAAATTCTTATAAAATAAATTAAACTGTTGGAAGTCTATGGCAATGTGCACAAGTTTTGATGCAAATATTAATACATAGATTTTGGAGAGCAGCGAGAATATGAAGACCAATTTAAAGAATTACTCACCGCAATCGAGGCCAGCCACACCCTTGAAACCAAATCTAAGTTTAAGAAAAGCAGGGAGTTAAAGAATCTTTCTTGGGTAATCAACTACGATACTAAGGGAGCTAGCTCAAGTCGAGGGAAGGCTAAAGGGAGGGCTTTGTGAAGACGTTCCCGTAGTGGGATGTAGGCGATGGGGTCGGGGAGGTGTATCGATAGTTTTCCAATTCGGGCTTCGTGTATTTTGGGTTTTCATGGGCTTTTGGGTCATTAGGAGTTTTCTTGTATGGGCTAGGTGCTTTTTCTTGTATACGTGTAGTGTACTTGGTTACTCCTATTGATATATATATATATATAATATTATTACTTATCAAAAAAAAAATATATTAATGCATAGATTTAGAAAGCAAAACTCTAATTTGATAAAATCAGCAGCAAATTCAATCATATTAGATCCAGAGAGGATGCTTAAGAAAGCTGAACTCACTCATCAGTGGGAATAGTTGAAGCAACTAACTTCACAGGAGATAGAATATCTACAACAGTCACCCAGAAACTGCATAAGGACAGACATATTTGTAAGAATAAAAAAGAACTAACCTATTTCTTTGGGAGGGAGTGGGAGAGAGAGAGAGCAGAGAAACTCTACATCTAGAACCAAAAAACTTCTTCTAAAAATACATTTAGAACCAGAATGTATACTTAGAAGCAAACAGAACCAAACAACTGGGGGGGGGGGGGGGGGGGGGAGGGAGAAGATATGAGAATAGGTTGAAGGATCAGAATGACAACTGCCAACTCCAGCAAAGAGAGTGATTAGAAGTTCACCAATTTTCACCGAGAAATAAGTATTGAAGAATGATTTCTGCTGGAAAAGCTTGCTTAACAAGGAAATACAACTAAAAAATAGTAGTAAAAAATTGCATAAGATGAAGGGCTCGTAATTTTGCTTCCAAATTATGTAAAATTGAAGACTAGTACAGGAAAGAGAATACAATATTTAAACCACACAAAAGACTAGCATTTTGCGACTCATACAAATGAAAAAATATTTATTGTTCAACATCTCCAAGTTATTGGGGCCCTTGTGACCTTGGCAGTAGTCTTCTTGGGACATGCCAACCTGAAATTGACTCTTCAATCGAGATCAAAGAATACATTCTAAAATGCCAGGGATCTTTCAAAATTTTTTGAGTGATGAGGGTCTATTAAAATCTCAGGCTTCCTAAATATATTAACACAAACGCACATGCGTGCACGCGCATGCGTGCACGCACAAAGAGTTATTTATGGGTACAGAATGAATATGCAAACACAAATACATAATCGTGTCCTCACTTCTTGGTAATGGGATGTTGGTATACATCTAGGTCAAACTATCTTAAAAAACACCCATTACAAGGCGAAATGAACATAGGCTGCATGGTTGGACATAGTTAAATAACTGAACTACACATAGCTAAATCATTCATGGAAAATGTACTATACATACGGATCTGCTCGTTTGATTCGGCACATTTCACAATAGAATAGAGGAACTGGTGGGATGCCCTCCAACGGCTTCTCAGGAACAATAACACAGCCAATATGTTGCTGCACTTGACAACTTGGATCTACACACTGCAGGTAGAGCGTCTCAGTTAGACATCATAACTCAAGACTCCACAAATAAGTGAAATGAGGATCTATATGGCCTATGCAATACATACAAACTCTAAGGAGCGCCAAAAATATATGGTTTATGATTTGCAAAGAAAACAATACACAAAAGAAAAATGAAAATGTAAACAACTGCTTCCACTCTCAAGTAGAATCACTCCTTGTTTCATGAGGGTTGCGGTTGCAGTCACGAAAAAACAAACTAAAAAAAAAAGTTAAAGGATGTACCAAAATAAGCTGGTAAGCAAAGAAGGGGGCAAAATCGAGCCAACTACTAAATTATTCAAAATCAGCCTCATTCAAAAGAAATTAACAACCAAAACCAAGCTCAACTATAATTGTCACATCTCACTTTAATAAGTCACTAGCGCTGAAGGGAGAGAGGAAGGGGATTACCGAAAGTTGAAACCAAACACCTAAAACAGTCAGTGATGCAAACTACTAATTATAGTATCCTCTAAAAGATATAGACTCTTCAAAGTAAGAATGGTCAATGACTTCGCAATCTTTAATGACTTGTCTTTTGAAGTGTTTTCAAAATAGTGATCTCCTGAAGAATCAACATAAATACCCCTAATTCAAGCTTGTAAGAACTTATTGGGATAGGTTTGTCTGATACCCCATATGATATTGATAAGGATAGGTGGTGTATGGGATCCCACATTGCTTGAGAATGAGAAGTTCTTGTTCTTTATAAGATTTCAATGGGGCTCCAATTGTATCATTGACTAGTCCTTTTGGAGTATAGGTCATGTGGTTTGAGCCTTTCATTGAGGCATTACAAATGGTATCAGAGCCTATCCCAACTAGAAATGTGGGACTTGAGCCATGCCACCTACAATGGACGGGCCAGAAGAGGACGTCGAAAATTTAAGGGGGTAGATTGTAATACCCCATATGATATGAATAAGGGTAGGTGGTGTATGGGATCCCACATTGCTTGGAAATGAGAAGTTCTTGTTCTTTATAAGATTTCAATGGGGCTCTAATTGTATCATTGACTAGTCCTTTTGGAGTATAGGCCATGTGGTTTGGACCTTTCATTGAGGCATTACAAATTGTAACATACGGGTTCAAATTTAGGGCTTAAAACTATATTTCTTTTATTATTTTTTATTTTATTTTATTTTTATTTATTTTACTTTTATTATCATCTTAGGAAATATGCTAACGGTAAATTAGTGATTTCCTTCCCTATCAAAACCTTTGTATAGTTATCCATTAGTTTCCATATTAGATTAGTTTTCTAGTTTGAAACCACAACTCGACTCTTCAAAATCCTCTCAGAATCCGTATCCTCGTAGGAATAATTTTCGAAGTGTAGCCAACTTCAAACCCTAGCATATCTACTGAGAACTCACGTCGCTCACCTCCCCATTGTCTATAAACCCCACGAAAATCCTTTGTTTTTAAACACACTGAAATACCTGGAAGAAGAACACTTTCGCATAAGCCTTATTTTCTGCCAGCCACCGCCGACCATTCTAGGACGTCGGAGCACCAACCACGGTGCCAGAAACTGCTGGAGAACCTAGCCCCGTCGCACCCACTCCCTTCTGGTAAGCCCATCGCTGTCGGACACCATTTTCTCTCCCTAGTGTTTTTGGTTTGATAGTTCTCTCTCTAAACTCTCTAAACTCACTCTCTCTCTTGCGTCGCACAACTGCCCAGAGGACCCAATCGCGTTGCCGGTTGCTTCCAGCCACCCGAGAGCCGTCGTCGCCTCAGCCTTCTTCCCTCGGTGAGTTCCATGTTATCGCTCGACATCTTCCCTCTCACAAACTCCTCTCAGACTTGTGTTTTTGCCTTTGATGTTAAAGTGGGCCTTGGGCTCTGAGGCCCATTCAGCCTGGTAATTTTATTCTTGTAAGGGCTGAACTATCATATGGGCTTTGTCCTATACTAGGCCCAATCCTTATTCCTTTCAACACCTTGTGTTAGTAGGCCAAAATCCCTTATATTACGTAGACAATACTTAGGAGTTAATTAGATTATTGTTTTAATTTATATATTTTACAAGATAAAACCTTAAATTTCAGATTTAGTTCTACACTATTTATCTAGCAGATTTATATTAAACCCAATTATACTACTAAGTATTCTTGATTAAATTCCAATTTTGTATTTAATCACGTAAAGACACGTCTATCTAGAAAATTAGTAACATCAAGTACCTTGTATAGGTAACGCACTACAAGTTGGAAATCAGGAAACAACGCTAAAAAGTAAATAGTATGATCATATAAATGCATGCATACTGTGAATAATATTGTTATCTATGAAAATATGATGTGCTTATGATGGTTAACTATGCTACGCTAAGAGGCAAGTCAAGGTTAGATTTCTTTTACGATCTTTGATGAAATATGAGATTATGCTTAAATGAATGAATCTGTTGTTCGATTGATTGAATGTTACTAAAATCATATAAAAGCCATGAGATGTTCATGTAGTAATTCAAGTCAAGTATGCCATGTAATGGAATAGTCCGAATATGCAAGCCATGTCCATGTAATACATAGATTATGTATGCCATGTTCATATAGTACTTAGATCGTGTATGCCATGTTCATGTAGTACTTAGATCATGTATGCCATAGAATGTCATAAATGTTCAGAGCATGTTATGTCATGTCATGTTATGCTATGCCATGTATAAGAAAATGCCATGTTATGCTATGTCATGCTATACCATGTAAAAGAATAAGATATGCTATGCTATGCCATGTACAAGAATATGCCATATTATGTCATATTATGCTATGCCATGTTATGCTATGCCATGTACAAGAATATGCCATGTTAGAAATGTTCATGAAGCCTAATAAATTCTCATGCATTAAGAAAGATAAGAAACGTTACGGTGCCACGGACTCAAGCGTAGTTAACCACAAGTAAAATGAAACACGGACTCAAGCGTGTTTCACTCCATGTTACTCAGTTAAGTGAGACACGGACTCAAGTGTGTTTCATTCAATGTATTTCAGTTAAGTGAAACACGAACTCAATGTTACTCAGTTAAGTGAAACACGGACTCAAGCGTGTTTCACTCCATGTATTTCAGTTAAGAGAAACATGAACTCAAGCGTGTTTCACTCCATGTTACTCAGTTAAGTGAAACACAGACTCGAGCGTGTTTCACTCCATGTTATTCAGTTAAGTGGAATACGGACCCAAGCGTGTTTCACTTCATGTTATATCAGCTAAATGAAACACGGACTCAAACATGTTTCACTCCATGTTATGACAAGATAAACAAGTTATTATGCATTCACGTTACATGTTTGTCATGATTATGTATGCTTCCGCTCATGTTAATGATAAATATATATATGCTATGTGAATATGTGATGATATATGTATATATGTGAAGTTTTTCAGAAAGTTATATTACGAGTATGATTGGGAATATGTGATGCTACATGTATGTTGTTAAGAGTCTTCAAATAAATTAAACCCATGCTAGGCCAGATTATATTTTACAATATGATGTGATATTTACTGAGTATTCGACTCATTTTTGTTTGTCTTCTTGTTCTCTTTCATGTCTAATTTTACAGATGGTATTTACGATGACGCAGAGTTGGATGACCAGGAGTAGATCTAGTATAAAGACTTAGAAAGAAATAAGGGATTTTTACACAAGAACTATAATCCTTTTTTATCATTCGTAGGATGGGTTTATGTCTTTCCACTTTACGTTCAGTTTTGAAACAATTATGTTCATTTTAGTTTTTGATGCTTTTCAATAAACGAGGTAATTTAGGATATGAATCTCTTTACCGGGCTTTATGTTATAAATGTTAATAACATCTCTATCCTATGGGAACGGGGTGTTACAGTTTGTTTCTTATTACTAGGAAGGCCATACGAAATGTAACGGGGCAACTTATATCATGGACCTTATGTTCAAGTATGCATATCTTAACAGATCCTTCTAAGCTAACCTTGCTATAAATCCAAACAATCGTCCACAGAAACTTTTGCAAATAATACACAAGGAAATAAGAATAGAAAGTGCCAAGATGATCCGTTTGCTTTAAATCCACACATTACCGGTGGATGCAACCCCATTTTGTTGGGGTGTATGTAGACAAGGACAAAGTCACAGAATATTTTTCCAGAATTCTTTTTATTATATCCTAATTAATTTATGGGGACAATATTTTTTTTAAATAAGTGATTATGGGTACAATTGCCCGATTTCCAGATTGCTTGTTTCTTTAGGGCATGTTTGGGTAACAACACCCCATCTGAATGTAGAGGGGATTTTTTATTAGATTTTTTATTCCCAAACATAAAACATCTACAGTGTAAAAAGTAAAAACTCCTTAGAATCTTCAAAAACTCAAATAACCATCTTTTTAATTATTTTCTACTCCTCTAAAACTCCAAACATCTAAACATTCCCTTAGTCTTTAGAAGCACCATTGAGACAATTGTGTTTTCTAAGGCCCCGTTTGGACGTTGAGATGGTCTCAACCCATCTCATCCCATCAACATCCAAACACCACTCAAACACAAAGACTTTTCAATTTCAAATTTTTAAATTTTTAAATTTTTCATTTAATCATTATCTAATCATTACAACTTTCCCAAACTTTCAAACAAAACACAAAAAATAATTCAAATTTTTCAAATCCAAAAACAAAAATTATATTCTAACAATATTTTTTTATTCATTTTTTTCTCTCATTTCCCAAAATCCCATAAAACATCTTAACTCAAACCATTTCACTACTATTCACAAATTATTTCACTACTATTCATAAATTATTTCACTACTATTCACAGATGTTTCATCTTATCTCATCTCATCTCAAAATCCAAATCAGGCCTAAGCTTTTCATACGACGCGATTGAGCATGAAAACTAAATTTGATTTTGACTTAGCTTGTTTGGCTAGAAAATTCAGAATACGCTCTTTTGATATCGTTCACTAACTTGTTTGGCAGAAAATCCTCGATGGTACTTTACAATCAGCAGAGCTCAAGTTGTCCACAAGCAACCACTTAAACAGCCTGCGTTGTATATCACCATCATACAACTCAAAGGCCACCCAACTAAATGATTAGACTCTTTAGCCGTATTTATTTATTTTTTGATTAGTATTAGACGTATTTCTCAATGAAATGGTTGTTGATTTCACATAAGTACCTTTTCATCTTAGTGATTTCACATATGTACCTTAAGTCCTCACTATATTCAGTCCCATGATAATCAAACATTTGTCTTCATACAAATTGAGGCTTAGGACATTGAATAATTTTCTTGAGAGTATACCATATCCTAGATAGAATTCTTCTCGTCTTTATAAACTGCTTACGAATATTATTGAATAAGGATTAGAAATAGAAAAATGAAAGTGATTTTGGACTCCAATGATAACAAAAATTAACTATTACAGAACCTGAATCATGGACTCAGTAGGCAATGAACTTCTACATGGGCAGTAAATCTTCACATCCGAATTGATAGAATTTTCAAATTCTCCTTCAGGCTTCAGACTGATGGTTTCCAACGCACTCTGTCCCTTGGTTGGCAAATCAGCCGATTCCATGTTCTGAATTTTCCTGGAGCAAGACAATCAATATTTCAGAACAAAGACCACGAGATGATAAAAAAACAATTACCGAGCAATTGGAGAAGCAAACAAAGAAGACTTAGAAGGGAAAAAAAAAAGTTTATGAATCATACAAAAACCACACATCTGATCACAAATAGTCAAATAAAAATGAACTTTTAAAAAAGCCAAAAAAAATGACAAGTCCAAGATACAAATCAAGGCATAATATATACACAAGACCGTTGAATTCTTCACCTGCAAGCATCAGCAATTATTTTCACCGCTCCATTCTTCCCAATTATGTTTTTCTTAGCTGAACCACGTGCAGTGGAAACTGCACAGAATGTTACACTCACATATGAGATGCTTGATCTGAGGGATCATGAACAATTTGGAGCCAAAACGAATAGAGACGATCACCAAGAGCAATACTCTAAACTTGTAACGGAAAAAATTCCAGTCAACTTAAGTATGAAAATGATGGAACAAACAAGTAACAAAGCATAGCAAGATGACAACAACACAATGGAAGGGATAGTGATGGATTTCAACAAATTACCCTCCTCATCTGAAAGCACCAACAAGATTCTGTCCACAAGATCCTGCACAGTACATAAAAACACAAGTACATGTGTATAAATAAACATTATTCAGGGAAAGCCAATGGAAACAAAACGCACTTATGCATACAGAACAGTTCTGAAATTATCACATTTCTGATGTTCTAGATGAAGAACTCCCAGTATAAATTCAAGCATACATAAAAGCTCCAAATTTATAATATGAGGGTTGCAGACAAACATTAGATGAAGAAATAGAGAAGAATTTAAATTACAGGAATAACTGCTTGATTATTCCACCAAATGATGCACGCCATATTGTCTGAACAAGTTGAATATAAGCTGCTGCATCACAAGATGATGCAAGCATCCTCCAAACACAAGGCACCATCTCACAGACACGTGTTTAAATATTCACATGGTTGAATGTTTGTCTGGATAGCATTCAAATTCATAGCCCTGAACACTTAAAAAAGAGTATACCTGTGCAAAACTAATCAGGAACCCAATCAACCATCACCTGCTAATTTGTTGAGGCTTAAGACGACTATACCAAAGGCCAAAAACTACCTACTGGTGAGAGTTTTTTTTTGGTAGAGGGTGGAGGGATTGATCGGATAATATTGTTCAAGTTCACCGCAAGGAATTTAAATTGTTCATGCTTGTAATTTCATAATCAGGAGCAACAAGCAGTAGATTTGTGGCCTAAGAAACAGCAACCAATAAGCAATATATCGTTAAATAAATACCTGCTTCCTCCCCTGCTTTGAAAGACCGAGCTGGGCGAGAACATCCTTAAGCTCTTTGATTCGGAAACTTGCCAACTTTCCCTACAAATTTAAGTGCATGAGTAATAGACCATAAAACAAAAAAAAAACAATAGAAAAACAAATATACTAGCAATGCGAATCTTATACTGCCCTTAAACTTCTTAAACCAGAACACACAATAAAAATTCCGTAGAATCCATTCAAATTCTACCTCAAGAAGACAACTAACAACTGGACTACGACATCCAATCGATGTATGTACCTGGCAATCCGACACTAAATCCATTTCTTTTTGCATGTACGCCCCCAAAACAATAAAATAAACTCCTGATCATCAACACCAAGTATATTAAAACAATTCAAACATCGGGAAAAAAGAAATTCTCCTCAAACTGGTGCGAAAGAAACAACATGTACTAGTCAAATTCCAGACCATGAAATTGGGAAAAGTATACATCAAATTCAAAATATTAGTAACGGTAATAATGAACAAGATAAAATAAAATGATCATATTGAAGTACGAGGTACCTGTAGAAAATGTAGAGAAGGAGTTTACGTAATTACACCGAGTCAATGAGACGAGTGAATTAGAGAATCGTCCACCGAGTTAAGGGTTGCAGGAAATTTTGCTGCTAAGCAATAGCACTATCAGTACTGGCGGCTGGTGCCTGGTGTCATCCAAGACATTTTCAGCATTGCGACGGGGCGGACATGAAGGCGGCTACGAGATATGATTTTGGGTTTTCCAGTCACGTCCGGGTTACGCTACCGTGCTTCAGGAGTTCTTGGTCAGGTTTCTGAGCGGCCTTTGATTGGGTGGTGCGGGTTCCTTAGTAGGACGTGGACCAATGGCTCGTTGAAGGTGGTCTAGACCGGTGGGGTCTGGGGTCGGCGCGCGCTTCAGACATTATTGGTACCGATGCACCGAATGCGCGTACAGCGGGGCTGAATTTTAAGGCCTATGCCACGCTCATATTAAGAAATAAATACATAAATAGTTATGCCACGTGGGGTCTTTCTTTTAAGGTTTGTTAAATCAACACGTTTTAATTGTTCATTTATATTAAAAAATATATATTTAAGATTTCACATTAATCAGTGTAATTAAAAATGATAATATTTTTTTTTTGTTGTTCGAATGTTTAGGCTTGAATTTAAGAATTGATATAAGATGTGTTAGACAACATAAGATCTCCAGAGTGACGGACGCACTTCATCTATATGAATATTATGAACCAACATGCATCATATGAATACATTTTTCTAACGAAAGGGAAACGAAATTCTTAAAACTGGCAAAAAGATGAAGACATTATTTATAAAGATCATTGAAGTGTAAATGTTACAGTTTAGGAGGGATCATAAAGCAGCCTACGACTACACGCTATAGACATGGTTATATTTCTCGGAAATACTATAACACCTAAAAATGAGTTGGTCGCAAACAAATTCATGATACGGAAATATCTCTGATGAAGACAACATCAAGTTCCTCGGACTCTCCATGTTCTCGTTAGAACCGTCGCATCCATTCTCCAACTCTTGAGAATTAGAAATACACCCCGAGACCGAGATTGCCTTCAAAGAGGTTCACAATCCAACTGCTAGACATTATCATGAAGATGGCTTTTTACTCTTTTTCTTGACAGTTTTGGCAATAGCATCACAAATCTCTCTTTTCCGTTTATTGTTACTGTTATTGTCATTGCCATTGTTGTTGTTTAGACCACCTGCAACGGCTGAACTCTTGCCTTGAGCTTCCAGAGCATCCTTCACAAAAAACTTCAACCTCCATAGGGTAGATTCCCTCTGCATACGAACCACAATGCACTCGTTTACTCATTTTGTTACCAAGCAATTGTAATGAGAATCTATAAGATGGGAAATACTGGCCAGCACCCATCAGGAAATCTAAATGATGACCTGAGCATCAATGTCAAGGTCCACCTCTTCAGCAGTTGATTGGAAGCATGGATTACTTTGAGCAACAATCTCCAAGGCCTTGGTTAGATCTTCAGGAGACAATTTGGTAAGTGCTGCCCCAAGTTTTCTCTTCTCTTCGGTAGTAATTTTTCTGAAAATAACGTTCTCAGCATAAGTTTTAATTGCTTCGGTAGTGATGCAAAAGTAATGAGGCATCCAAAACACTAACCCAATCATGTTATTGAAGACAGAACAACAACAAATGAAGGAAAACTGGATTTTGAAAGTTTTAACTACTCTTTCAAGTTAATTCTAAGTATACCTACCACCAGTCAAAATGTTGATACAAACCATTTTCCAAATTTTTGCAGTGCATTTATGCATTAAACAACATAGAAAATTAAGGTTCTTTAGGCCATTCACAAGCTAATGATAGAATAATACAATAAATCACTTCTATATATGTTGCCCAGTGGTTCAGAAATTTTTTTTTTTTTTTTTTGATACGTAAGAGATAAATTTTATTAATATGAATGAAACAGGCCTAAACCATGTACACAGGAAGTATACCACAGGACACCTAAATACATTCTAAGAGCGATGAACTAAAGACAAGAAGTCATGAATATTAAACCAAAGCAATAAGGTATTTAGAAAGAAATTCTTCAGCTCCACCACTGTGCGTTCCTTGTCTTCAAAACAACGCGCATTTCTTTCCATCCAAATGCACCACATGATACACAACAGAATCATCTTCCAAACTGCTACCACTTGATGACAGCCCTGCAATTTGCTCCAACAGCCCATCAAATCCACCACCCTTAAAGGCATTACCCAAGCGACGCCAACCCTCCGAAATATCTCATCCCACAACACCCTTGCTACTTCACAATGTAATAATAGGTGATCCACCGATTCTCCATGCTTTTTGCACATGTAGCACCAATCCATCATTACACATCCTCTCTTCCTCAAATTGTCTGTGGTCAAGATCTTTCCAAGAGCGGCATTCCAAATAAAGAAAGCAACTTTGGAAGGCACACGAGACCTCCAACTGTTCTTCCAAGGGAATGGAGTATGGTCCCGTGTTATCAAAAATTTATAATACACCTTAACAGTACATAACTTATGCTCCCTAGACCTCCACTTCAAGCTATCGTGTTGTGCCCTAGTAGTCCCCGAGAAATGTAATAGGCTGAAAAAGTCAGTAACCATATCTAGTTTCCAATCGTGAAAATCCCTATTAAACAGAATATTCCACTGATACAAACCATGAGAGAATATCCGCACATCAGCTACTGAAACCTTCCTATTAGCTGCAATACGATATAAAGCCGGAAAAACCATTTCCAATGCATGGTCTCCACACCACATATCCCGCCAAAAACTAATTCGGTTGCCCTCACCGGCTACAAAGCGAATATGATTTTCAAAACATATCCACCCCTTCCTTATGTACTTCCATAACCCCACTCCATAACCCCCTATCACTTCATTGGAACACCATCCGCCCCAAGCAACACCATATCTCGCATCTATAGTTTCCTTCCACAATGCTCCCCCCTCCCGATGATATCTCCAAAGCCATTTCCCCAATAGTGCTTTATTAAAGGTTCTCAAATTACAAACACCCAAACCACCATTCACAATCGGGGCACATACCGTCTTCCAACTAACCAGGTGAAATTTCTTCTCCTCCCCTATGCCTCGCCATAAGAATGCCCTAAAAAGTTTCTCAATCTTATTCACCACCCCTGCAGGCATAGCAAAAAGATATAAGAAATACGTGGGAAGGTTAGTGAGTGTACTCTTGATAAGAGTGAGACACCCCCCTTTTGATAAATACACCATTTTCCATCCCACCAACCTTTTCTCTATCTTCTCCACCACCCCATCCCATATAGCCCTACTCTTGAAAGATGCACCTAACAGAAGACCCAAATATTTCAATGGTAGTGAGGACACCCTGCAATCCAAAAGGCTTGCTAGACTGCGGATATTAGGAACCTCACCCACAGGTACCATCTCAGATTTGCTAAGGTTCACCTTAAGCCCTAACACTGCTTCGAAACAAAGTAACAATGCTCGTAGAGTTTGGACCTGACTGCTATCCGCTTCACAAAATATCAGAGTGTCATCTGCAAAAAGAAGATGTGAGATGAAAAATGGGCCACCAGAGCCATTTCCCACCTTAAACCCTGATAAAAAACCTCCTTCAACAGTAGCCTGCACCATCCTACTCAATGCCTCCATAACAATAACAAACATAAGAGGAGATAACGGATCTCCCTATCGCAAACCCCTCGAGCTATCAAAAAAACTAGCAGGGGTACCATTAACTAGAACTGAAAATTGGGCAGTTGAAATACAATGACTCATCCAAGAAATCCACCTATTTCCAAAGCCACACCTCTCAAGCATGTACAAGAGGAATTCCCAATTCACATGATCATAAGCCTCCATGTCCAACTTGCAGAGAATCCCTGGGCTTCCCTCCCTCAATCTACCATCGAGGCTCTCATTTGCTATGAGCACCGAATCAAGAATATGTCTCCCACGAATAAAAGCATTCTGAGGCTTGGATATAATATTTTCCAACACTAGACTTAGCTGGTTAGCAAGAACTTTCGAAATAATCTTATAAACACTACTAACCAAACTTATAGGACGAAAATCCTCAATACTTGAGGCCCCATGTTTCTTGGGGATGAGAGCAATAAATGTCGCATTTAAGGATTTTTCAAACTTCTGAAAAGCGTGGAATTCACTGAACACCTGCAAGACATCACCTTTCACTACATCCCAACAAGTTTGCAAAAAACCCATTGAGAAACCATCCGGGCCTGGCGCTTTGTCCTTAGCTATACCAGAGATGACCTTGAAAATCTCTTCTTCATCAAACGGTCTCTCCAAAACACTCACAAATTGCGGATCAATTGCCTCAAAAGACAAAGCATCAAGTTTCGGCCTCCAATTTGCCAATTCGGTGAGAAGAGTCTCATAATAATGTGCAACATGATTTTCTAATTCCTGAGGAGAGGATAACATCTGAGTACCAAAATGAAGTGATTCAATAGCATTGTTACGACGATGTGAATTAGCCACTTTGTAAAAAAACTTTGTACACCTATCACCCTCTTTCAACCATAGAGCCCTAGATTTTTGCCGCCACGATATCTCCTCTGACAATAATACCCTCTCCAACTCTACCACAACCGTGCTCTTCCTCAATAATACCTCCTCCGCGACATCTCCCAATAATTCCCTACCCTCTATATCCTGCAATTCCACCAACAAAGTGGACTTCTGATTGTCTGTGTGACCAAAAACTTCCAAATTCCATTTTTCAGATCTAGTTTTAAAGCCTTAAGCTTACCTGCTAAAATGAAACTTGGAGTGCCACTAAACTGATACGATGCCCACCATTCAAGCACCGTCTCTACAAACCCATTCGCTGTCAGCCACATGTTCTCAAACTTAAAGTACTGGCGGCCCCTGTGAATGCCCCCACAATCTAAAAGAATGGGAAAATGACCTGAACTGACTCGAGGTAACCTTTTTTGACTTACTTCTGGATAGTGAGCTTCCCATGACGGAGAGACAAGGAATCTATCCAACTTCGACCAAGCCCGGCCATTAGACCATGTGTACTCACCCCCCACCAAGGGAAGGTCCATAAGGTCCAGATCAAAAATGAACTCAGAGAATTCTTCCATAGCCCTAGTATGCCGATGATGACCTGAACGTTCACTAGGAAAACGAGTACAGTTGAAATCACCACCCATACACCACGGAACATCCCATAAAGAGTAAATACCCGCCAATTCCTCCCACAACCTTCGCCTTTCACTGTCCATATTTGGACCATAACACCTTACAAAAGCCCATTCACATCCATCATTCACATCTTTGAATAAAATCAAAACTGAGAACTCACCAACACACTCCTCGATCGCCTCAACCACTCTTTTATCCCATATTAATAACACTCCACCTGAGGCTCCCAGTGAGGCCAAATAAGACCAACCCACATGTGAGCATCCCCATAAACTACGCACAATGTTTCTATCAATGAGGCTCAACTTTGTTTCTTGTAAACATACCACATCACCCTTCCACATCCTCAATAAAGATTTGATACGAAGACGTTTATTACTATCATTGAGTCCCCGTATATTCCAAGATAAAATCTTAGGCTTCATAAAAAACTTAACTTGCCCCTCCCTTTCGGTCTATCCCTACCACTACTCCCTTCCTTGACATCATAATTAATGGAACACGTTAAACGTTTAAGTTCCCTATCCTGTTTTGTTGCTGATTTTGAACGGCTAGCTTCAATAGCCGCTACAAGGGCCATAAATTGCTCTTCATAACCTCCAAAAGAAACCCCAAAAATATCTGGAAGCTCCTCTACCTTCTTGAAAATCCAATTAGACGAGCAACTCCCATAATTAGAACTGGGAGGAAGTGTACAAAGAGGAGTCGCTGCCCCCTCCTCGCCTACACTGTCCTTGGAAAACAAAGACAGTTTCGAGCCCCCAACTGAAATCACTGAAATTGGTTCATCACTTGAAACCAACTTTTCAATGACAATATCTTCCCCAGCTTTATTCCCTTTACAAACATCCATTTCCAATGTTGTAGCCCCAGAGTCATCTCTCGATAACCCAAGATCCGTCATCACAGGTAGCACCTGCACGGCATCTTGGCCTTCACTCTCCAAGAACGACTCCGTCTGCCCACCCCCCAGCTCCACCTCAAGAGACGACGACGTTACAACCTCACTCACAGTCTCCATCGCTCCCGGCTCCATCTCTAGCTCACCATCCTCCATCCCCTCCCGTCAGAATAACTCAACCGGCCCACCCAAGTGATCGACAGAGGCCGGCGAAAATTTCTGTGCCGGTGGAGGTGCCGACAAGCCACATATCGGCACCCCAGGAAGCAGACTCGGTTCCTGACCCAATATTTCGGAGGGAGCCCGAGTTATAACCCTCCAAGCCTTCGTTTGGCCTGTAACCCGGCCCATCCCAACGCCCCTCATTCCCGAATTACACTGCCCACTCTTAGGGCCCGTTACTAAGCCCATATCAAACTTCATCTCTACCTTACCCTTGACGCATCGTTTCATATAACTGATTTCCTCTAACACTTTTCCCATTTTTTCCTCTAAGCCAACCAGAATCCTTAGAAAAGTTTCCTCATTAAGCCCCAACACGTCTCTGCACAGCTTCTGGTATGGGCGCGACTGACTACGCACGTCTTCTCCCTCGCGTCTCTGCACAGCTTCTGGGATGGGCGCGTCTGACTCCGCAGCACTAACAGCTCGATTCACTGCCTGCTTCTGAAGCACCTCACTGTAAGACCTTGCACCTCCTGTCGTCGACGATGGAGCAACACCACCATCTCCTCTGATCATCTTCAAGTTACCTGCCTGAGCAACAGGAACTACTCTAGTCCTGCACGAAACAGAGGATGCATGGAGCTCCATTAATGTCTCTCCAAAGTTTTTCCACCCCTCCCCCTTCCTCCCTTCCGGCACAACAATCAAACCTCTCCTCTTATCCCGACCAAACTCCGACAGAGACAGGAAACTACCATTATGATTATGTCCCTTCCGCATCATTAACATCGTGTCTCCTTTTCTACGAGTTCTTAAAAACTCATGAGCACCCCTAAACACTGCACATTCCCTCACCATAGAACCCAGCCACCCCATAGCATCATTATCTAAAGCTATGTATTTCACTACACGGTGACTACTTTCTATGATTTTCCACCACCTATCATTTTCCCTCCTGAACTCAAAAGTTTCTGGTCAATGAAAACCTCATTGCATCTCCCCATCTAATCCAACCCACAACGAAAACCCAAAGCTTCACACGATACGTTAAGTTTAACACAGAGCAAAAGCCATTAATGAATCCCCAACAAGCAGCAAGAAAAACCAAAAGAAAAAGAGAAAACGGAAAAATTGTACAAAGAGAAAATATTTAGGAGAGAGAAAATAAAATCCTGGCCTTTGTACTTTAACATGTATTCCATCTATATGCTATGGATCCTGAACCTGTGTGTTTGGCAATGTCTTCTGTTAATAAAAGCTCGTGCATTTTAAAGTCCCCCCTCCCCCCCCCCAAAAAAAAATAAATAAATAAATCTAATCTAGAGCACATCAAACTCAAAAGAGTCATTGGCCCGGTAGATAAAGCATGGGAAAATATGATTCCAGTTTGATCCATTACCTTCATTGGATGACATAACTTTCAGAATTACGGCAAAAACAGAATTAAACTTGTAGGGAAAAGGCAAATCCACATCAACATGCACATGTTCACAATCATAATCAACAAACAAATCCCAAGTTAATGCTGCTTTTGTTGGTCCCAATGGTTAGATTAAAAGGAAAATTTTATATAATATAAGTTAGCCTATAAAGCCATATTTTGCAGTATTAGATGATGCCATGGAACAAACCTGCACTTTTGAATAACCAATTCCCGGAGATCTTCTAAATGCATATCAAGCTCATCCAGCTGAAACAAATTCATCGTGGTGCATTGGAACAAAGTCCTCATCAGATTCCCAATGTATGATGATTTTTTTTTTTTTTTTGAAGGATAATACAATGAGAATTAATCAGACTAGAATGAGATAAAAAAAAAAAAAAAAAAAAAGGCACCTTCAACATGCTTGAAGAAGCTTAGATCTATGAATTATATCAAAAGGCTTGTTTAGTTTCAAACATATCCTAATAAGAAGCATGTGAAATTTTAACATACCTCATTACTCAAATCTCTCGCCATTTTGGCATGAGCAGCCTCCTGAGCAAGCTGCATATCAAACTGTGCCTCTGCTTCCTCCACTTCTCGTCTTTTTTCCTGCAAGCACATTACTACTAACATTATAGATCATAAACTAAGATTATTTACCATACCTTTAATCCAAGAATGAGCCGCTCATGTTGGGAAAGAAGTTACCTCTTCAGTAACTTTAGGCAGAAGTTGCAGCCACTTCTCCTCAAATTTTTCCAGCAAAGTTTTGGCCATAACATGAACATCACTTCTCTCATCATTATATTTCATGGCATTTTTGAAAACCAACCTCACATCAGCACATATTTCCCGAACATTCTTATATCCGGTACCATCCTTGGCCTCCATTTGATTTTTAATTGTACTGAAATCCATGGGCTTATCAATTACCTATTATTCATCATCTAGAGTGAATTAATTAAATGCACATACAGAAGAAATTTAGGAACAAGAATGACAAGGCAATCAGGGACAGACTGTCAAATGTGAACCAATGGAATATCCAACGATAAAGCTTAAGACCTTTTTTTTTATGACAGGGGAACCACCCCACAGGTGGAGCCCTTAGGACTCACCCATGGAACCTAAACCCCCTAGCACAGCAACCCACCGCCATGGCCTCCCACTTAAATCGCAATTTGATCCCAGGTGGAATCGAACCTGTGACATGGGACTCATGCACACAAGTTCGCCCTTACCACTTGGGCTACCCACGGTGGGTCTTAAGACCTTCTACTGACATACTTAAGCTTAACGCTATCAAATGTGTATAGGAATGCAACATCACAAAATTACTTTTATGATTACTGACGTACTTTGAAAATTAAAAAAAACGAACTTTACCTCATAGTAGTCATGCAGCTTAAGACCTTCTACATCTACAGGTTCCATAAAAGGCCATGCCCACTTGTGTTGCATAATCTGGAAGCCAAGGCAAATGCATGTCAGGAAAGATGAAACAAAATGCACCTATCATTTTGAATCTTACAGCATCTAGTTGATGGTCCTTGGCATTGGTGCAATTTATAGCCAAGACAGTCCATGTGTTTGACTTCTAGAATATAAGAAAGAATAAAAGTACAGCATTTATATATGCCTCTCCTAGATGCGAGAGGAAACTTGATTAGTAGAAAATCAACTTGAAGAGAAATACCACGAAAAAATTTATGGATAATAAGGTGCATCATTTTTGTTAATGTTCTAATATACAGCCCACAAAAACTAAAACTGCAACATAATTGCCCAGCAGATCTTTTTGATGACGGGGGAACCACCCCACGGGAAAGTCTTTAGGACTCATCTATGGAACCCAAAACCCCAGGGAGACTAGCACAGCAACCCACTGCCAAGGCCTCCCACTTAAGTCGCAGTTTGATCATAGGGAAATCAAACCTGTGACATGGGCTCATGCACACAAGTTCGCCCTTACCACTTGGGCTACCCATGGGTGGGTAATTGCCCAGCAGATCTTGTTAATCTAATAAGTGAATTTCAAACAGAGGGCATATATAAAGATTGTTATCCAACTAAATTAAAAGAGAAAAAGTTGACATCCCTTAAGTTCCCAAAATGGATGGTAAATAGACTTCTGCATGGACACAAACAAACACAACAGAGACGCACACATGCACATACACATCTACAGATACAAGAGAAATCATATATCTAGATATATATGAGATCGCGAAAAATGCCTTAGCATAAATATATGACAGAATCTTTTACCTGGCGCAATATTGTGCCAAATTGGCGCATGAGCTCTTGCATTCTCTTTGCAGCAGCTGCTTCTCGACGTGATGCATCTTGCTGCTGCTTCTTGATGCTTGGAATATGTTTCTCCTTATCTTTATCCTTCACTATTGAGCTACCTTTGGATGTGCTAAGTTGCTTTTTACTCGTACTCGAGTAGAACTGTTCTATCTCATTCGCTCTCTGCTCAAGCTGCAAGGAAAAATGACATACTAACAATCTTTATAAATGTAAAAGAATAGACTTAAAAATGACCCAACATGATTAAAATAAACAGCAACGCATTATTATATATGATTCTACGCTAAACTCAATACGCAAAATTATAGCAGCATTCTCTGGATATGAAAAAGCACATGCTTATCGTACATCCATCAGATACCTACAGGCTACAGCCTTATTTGTTTTACTTTTTAGGAATTGTTCTTTCTCCTTTTTTTTTTATGAGCAAGGAATTGTTCTTTCATCTGTACCATAAAATCTTGATTATGGAAAATTATCTACCATAAAAAATCTTATTCAGGGGTAAAAAACACAAACAAGCAACCCCCCCCCCCCCGGCGGAAGAAGAGATGTTATGACGGGTTTTTAAGTGAATAAGTAAATAATCAAACGTAGAATGAACTTTTTTTTCTATGCTGTAGATAGTTACATTTTTTTTTTATAAGTAAACTGTAGATAGGTTAATTTATAAACCAAAAGAGGTGTAAACAGGAGACCACCTAGAGCAAAACAAAGGAAAGGAAAAACAAAAAATAAGTCTTCACCTCTATATTGCAGGGTAGATAAGGGCAACCTACACACCAACTCCCCTTAAAAACTCTACTCCCACATAAAAGGGCCAAATACAGTCTCAAAAACCCCGGCACATTTGTGTTCCGCGTAGATTTGACAATAAAAAACAGCAATCAATCAAGACACAAATGTTATAAGCCAATAAACAGTGAGAAAACCAATGCAAAAAACCATTAACATGTTTAAAGTGGTATTCTATGTTTTTTTTTTATTTGGCACCGGGTGTCCAAGAACAACGTCCCGACTAACTGTGATATTCTATGTTATTATTTCGCAGCAAATACTTATAAAAAAATCAGTACATATCAGCATCATAAGATCCTTACAACTGGCTATAAAGTGAAGAATGGGTTTAGATCTCTTGAAAATTAGAATATTGTATATCCATGTAAAGAACTTCAACAGTGTTCTAAGGCACCCATCGTCCAAGTCAACAATATTGATCCTCCATTTTTCTGTTCAATACGCCAATTATCATGACATGGAGGAAAATTTTATTTATGAAGGACACAAAGGCATTTGTGTACAGATTGACCAGCAACCAAATTGTAGATGTCGCACTAACCATCTTTTAAGGAACTGATACGGTAGTGAATTACAAGTTTGAGTTGGCAAGACAATAATCATAGAAAGCATACTATTGAAACGTGCTGATTGATTATTGCTTGCTGAACGTGACATAAACCAAATAAAAAGCCTAAGACAATTTATTCCATTGTTTAAACCTGAGAAGAAAGTAACGACTTTGAAAAAAAAAAAAAAGATAACATATGGAAAGACGCCTAGTATTAATTGCGCTACATGTATTTTTACCTTGTCAACCTTCCCAAAAATTTCGTCAACGTGATGTCTGACGCCCTCACTCCCTGCAGCAGTATCATTAGCAATATTTCCTATTTCAACATTCCTGACATCTGGAATTGGTACTTCCATGGACATATCTGATAACAATTACAGGATCATTATGTATTAGTCGCTTAATGGGAATCTTCTATGATGGTAGATGCATTGAGACAAAATTAGAGAAAAGAAATTCAAACCCAATACTCACATGTTCATTATTACAGACAAGAGGAAACAAAAACCTCCGCTGAAATTAGCTGAGTACCACTATTTGGTTCAATTGAGTTCAATCCCCCCCTTCCCGGGCGGGAAACTACTTATCAAAAGGGGGAAAATAAAGAAACCTTGACGGCAAAAAAGATAGAAATCAAAATTTCTTTTCTATTATTTTCCTTAAGCAATAAACAGAGATTTTCATCTAGTGAAAATCCAAGAGATCTCGCTGTCGAAACTAGTACATAGTAATTTAAAAAAAAAAAAACATTTGAAGGGGAAAAAATGATGGTTGAGGACCTGAGGTCCCCGTCTAGTTGGAAAAAATAAATAAGATTATCATGAAGCTTTCTTAATCAATCTTTGAACTTCTACAGACAGAGAACATAAGGAAATCGATTCCAAATAGCTAGAGATTAAATCGTTTGCAAGCCCGAGCATGCATTCTACTTATATTTTGGATGCGCATACATATAAATATATACATACAGTACAGCACATATTCGTCAGCGTATACATAAATACATACAGAGATACAGAGAGATTGATAACAGGAAGAAGGACCCTAAATGTGATGCGCAGACGATATCTATTTACTGTAGCGAAGTTTGGGTTTTCGGCAGCGACTGTGTGTGTGAGGTTACTCTGCTGGCGAAACTGAAGTGCTGATCCCAGCGACGTCGGCTTTTTCCTGGTTTTTGTTTAGGATTACTAAAACGCAGTCGTTCTCTTCCCCCTTGCTTCTTCTTCTTTTCGGTTTGTTTTTCCTCAGTTAACAACCTAACAATGGCCGCTCGGTTAAAAAAATTTAAAATAAAAAAATGGCCCCTTGCACTCGATAGTCGATAGTCGTACAGATAATACGACTGTCGTGGACGTGGTTAAATTGTGCGGGTAATGAAAAAAAGAAAGATAGAATCATAAAAATACAAAATGAGCTCTGTAGTATATACGGTTACACGAATGAAGTAATTCTAGAGATCTAAATCCTTTAAAAAGAACAATCAACAATTATTATTTCATCATTTTTTTCTATATTCAATTTTGAAATGTGCAACCTCTACATTTTATCTTTAAGATAAATAGAGGTCATTATAAAAAAAATAATTTTTTCACATGAATATCATATTTATTTAATTTTTTCAATTATCGCACACTGACTGCAAATATCATTCTTGTTATTTATCATCCCTTTTTTGTTTTTGAAAGGATATTATTTACCTTCTGTTATAATATTAAACCAAATGATCTATAAATTATCTATTAATTTTCACTTATTTGATGTTATATTAATAGATAGTGAAAATATAATTATTTAAAAAAATGTTAAAATAATAATAAATAGTGTTTCTCAGTTAATCGATCAAGGCAGTGAACAAACTTGAAATCATGATGTCGTTTCATAGACAAAGTATATTCTTTCTTTTGGGAGTTTTTTTTTTTAAATTATATTAATTAAGTTGATGTAGTTTAAGTTATTGGGTTTGAATTTGGAGGTTCAAAAAAATGCTTTTAACAGTCTAAAAGGTCTTTTGGAGAAAAAATAGTATCTTCGGTAAATTTATAAAAATTGCTCTAAATATTTAAAAAACTACAAATCCACTTTTTAAAAAATTACCAAATTTAAATTTTTGTTAAAATGTTTTTGCATGTAATGTTTTTTAAAACCCGCTTTGACTAATTTTAAAAACTTTTAGGTACATATTTACTAAACAGTCAATAATTTTTAATAATAGAGCTTTTTAGTAAAGCTCTATAGTTAAAAGCGCTATGGTGTAAAGCTATATATCTTGCCATAATCTTAAACAGCCGTTTTAGTGATCAATTCTGGAAGGTACTTAAAAATAAGTAATATTACGTATAGTCTTTATTTTGGAGATTGTAATACAAGTCTAGATAATTTTATTTTTAAATTTTTTTAAAATTATAAAAATATCTATCTTAAAATTTTTTTCATTTAATAAAGGGCATGCACGTACAATTTTTAAATAGGAACTACAAATAGAATTTATCTTTAAAAATACTTTATATTAACCTGTATTAGACTTTGTTATTATTATCCAAATCATTCTACTTACAAATTCATGTGAACGATATACTCTCCATGTTGCTCTGGAGTATAACTGAATCAAATTTTATTAGGTTACTAGCATGATAGGTAGTCGTCCATATCGATTTAAAAATATAATTTTTTTAAAATTATATAAACGGGACTTTGTATATCAATTCAATTTTACAATTTATTGTTTGGTCTCTTGTTTTCGAAAATAGGCTCTCCTCTCTATCCAATCGAAATGAATAACGTTCATTGAGGTATAGAGCATGCGATTTTATTTCATTCATATTTTTCAAACTTAAAAATGACGATAGAAGGAAAATGATTTATATAGTTATACAGTGTGTAAATTTTATATACTCAATTAAAGAATAAATTTGAATTAATGGTGTGTAACTGTGTCGGATTTATTTCGGATTCGGATCCGGATAAGTCTGGGTAGTTATCCACTCGGATTGGACCCGGGTGGGTAAAATGAACCCAGATCCTGTATGTAACTGGTTATCTATAATCGGGTCTTATTTTAAAAAAACATAAAAAATAATTCAATTTTTTTAACTTTCAAAATAAAAAAAAAAAATTATATATAAAAATTATATTCTAATAATATTTTAAATTTATAATATTTTTATTCAATTTTTTATCTCGCATCTCTCAAAACTGCATAAAAACATTTTTAAAATAATGTAGGTTTGTAGGCATCACAATATTATTTATTTTCTGTATTAATCTAATTAGTTATGATTTATTATTATTTATTTTATTCTGTATTTTTACATTATGATGTAACAACAATATTATTTAATTTACATTTTTATTTATTTTATTTAAAAATCTTTTAAAAAATGTTTAAATTATTATTTTTTTTAATCTAGGCAATTTAAACATGATATTATAATTTTTTCTAAAAAAAAATATTTTTTAAAATTTAAACAGAATTTTTTTTTTAAGTATTAATAAATCCGGTTACAATCCGGATATTCGGATTTATATGCCAAAAAAGGAAAAAAAATCCGGATATATCCGGATTGAATGCAGTTATCCGCCCGGATTATTCAGATTAATCCAGGCGGATTAGAATCTGAATTCGGTTGCACATCCCTAATATGAACCTATGTGAAAAGTTTAACATTTTTATATTGAGTACTATTAAAAAAATACAAAATTTGTACATCCTAAGATTAAATTTAATATTACTCTTTATATTTTATAAATTGAAACAAATAGAACATCAAAAGTCAAAAGTTAGATATTTTATTATTTTTATTGAAGCTAAGGCCTAAAGTAAGAAAGAGATAAAAATACAAAAGAGTTCTACAATGGTTATAACTACATGTATGAAGTAACTATAGAGGTCTAAATAATTAAAAGGACAACCAAAATTTGAATAATTTACATATCATCATCTAATAATTTACATGTATGAAGTAACCATAGAGCTAAGGTCTCGTTTGGATAGTCATATGAGATAAAATTATCCGTGAATAGAAAAGTAAAATGATTTATGAATAGTAATCAAATGATTTGAGTTAAAACGTTTTATGAGATTTTGAGATAGGAGAGAAACAAATTTGAATAAAAATCTTATAAAATTAAAATATTATTAGAATATAATTTTTATTTTGAGATTTGACAAATTTTAATTATTTTTTCTGTTTTGTTTGGAAGTTTGAAAAAATTAGAATGATTAAATGAAAAGTTGAAAATTTAAAATTGAAAAATATTTATGTTTGTACTATTTAAATGTTGAGATAAAATGAGATAAGAGCAACTTGGAATCCAAACAGGGCCTTAGACTAACTTGGTTATACGTCAATTTTCCCAATTTGGTATTGAAAGTAAGATTTTGGACCCACACCATATGTAGGATAATGTTTTCTAATTAACTATACCAAAATACTCCAATAAATTTATTGAAGTGCAGAGAAAATTGATTCGACGATCAAGAAATTTGTTTTAAAAATTTTTGAAATACTATATTTCCATGAGTAAATCTTAGAAATGATCGGGTTGTTTTACTCCAAACAGCAGCCCTCCAATGGGTGGTCTCCACATAGGCTAAACACTTTATCTATCATGTGCCCCATTGCAGAAGAAACTAAAAACAAACCCAACTCCTAATCATGATTTCTCTCCCACTGCAGGATAGATGAAAAACAAACCTAGCGATCTCCATGACTTGTTCTCTCCCTCTTCGTCACGATCGACGACAACCCATCTCTTTGTCTTTGCACAAGGAACGCGAGCCCTTCCTCTCCACCATGAGCAACTCTCCCCTTCCTTGATTCATCCAGAAATCTCCCTCACTGTCAGCCCTAATCATGACTCTCCCAGTGCAGTCGACGACGTCTTTCTGGCATCAACCCAGTGCCACTGACGACGAAAAGAGGCAACATTGAAGTAAGACCATATTGACTTTGACCCATTAACCATCCTTGCAAAAAAAGGTAGCTCTCAACCACTTGGGTTTCTACAAGGTAAAAGTTGAGGAAATTGCCCATACCCAAAAAGATCCAAGCGGCTTGAAATATGCCCCTAGCTAACTAAACCCTCATAGGTGGTAAGGCAACAAAGAGAAATAAGCTCCCACCCAAGAAGGTTAGCATGAACAACAAGTGCAAGTTGCCATTCCTTAAAATTGTAAGTTTGTGTAAGAAGTCTAGAGGGAGACCCAAATTCACAAGTCTCCAAAGCTCACTATACATTCGATTGTAAGAGGGAGAAAAATCAACTTTTGGTTTCAATGATTTTTTTTTTTTTTCAAAGAGAAGCATGTGTTAAAGTATAGTTTGTTTCAAATAAAAAGAGATGCTTTTGAACAAAAAAAGGACAAGATTTTAGAGTCCAGGCACTACAATGTTGCGCATGCGGCAAGATTTTCTAATTTTTCCTTACACAAAAAACTTCTCCAAGAGCAAGTTGGAGATGAAGATGGATTTGCCGCATGCTCAACTAGGCCTCTATCTTAGAATAAATACCACAACCTAACAAATCAAAATTAAAATGAAATATAAGGCAAAATACACTTCAGGGAATGTAATTACAGATGATACCTCTAGAAAATATGCAATCCTAAGGCCACAAAACTGCAATAGAAACTTCTCCAAGAGTAAATTGGATATGGAAGAAGGGCTTTATGCTATCAGTAAAAACTATTCCAAGAGCAAGTTCAAAAACTTACTATCAGAAAATTAACCCAACAAACGATAGCAAGAGGGCAACGTCGACGATGGTGGGCGACGACAGCAAGAGAAGAAGAAAGCAACGAACATGAGGGGTCAGGCTTAGTGGTCATGCAGATAAATAATCCAGTGTGATGCACTTTTTTAACTTAATATGGAATAACCCATGTGTCAAAATATGATTGGTGTCTACTATTGGTTGAAAAACAACCAGACTGCTCCCAAGCGGCTCTGTATTTCCATACATATGAATAAATCAGGTAAAATATAAATAAAAAATAACATACAAAGTAATGAGCTAATTACTAAAAGCCTAGGAGAAAAACAAGAGAAAATTAAAATAATGTACTCGAGCTCAGCGTCACTTAAATAATTCAAATAAACAAAAATCCATGGACAATGATTCCATCCGTGAGCAGACCGGATCCATCTAAAACCCAACACGTGCGAGGACCGGATCCACCTTCATATCACACGTGTGGGAAAACATCCAAAGGACGCCCGAGCCAGCAAGTTCGCAAGGTGGGACCTACACCTCAACGGCCGTAGCAGCCCCCAATGACTCCTTCCACCTCCGCTCTTACCACCGACTATCACCGATTCATCTCCACCGACGACCGGGAACATCGGTACCGGGGCCCGCCGACCCTGCCTCTTTCTAATCTCACTTAGCTCCATCTCCGGCCGAATCTTTACTGGCCCAATAAAAACCTTGTGCTTCCTAGAACAACTGTTCGTATAACGGTAACTTCCGGTTACCGGAGCCGTATCAGGCTTCGGACCTGGAACCCGGAGCGAGTTGGAACGAATGGCGTTGGTGAATCCAGCTGAGTGCATGATATGGGCTTTGTCGAGAGACTCTGATCTCCACTTTGACTTGGTTTGGAGATTATAAGCGGATAATTCTTTCTGGTGCATGATTCTGCCGCAGAAAATTATGGCGTCGATCGCGGGTTTCATTTCTGCGTTCGGGTTGGTGGAGAACTCGAACAAATCCGGTCGTGACGGAGAGCATGAATATATGGGAGAAAAAGGGTCGGATTCGGTACTTTCTTGGTCGTGAATGGAAAGGTCGCAGAGAGAGAGCACGTCTTCCTCCAGTTCTTCGAGGTCTTGGAGATATGTTTTCCCTTCCATTTTCTGTAGGGCTTCTTTCTGTTCAGGAATGGTTGGAGCAGAGGATCAATGAGATAGGAGGGAGATTGATGGGGAGTAAAGAACTCGTTAGTTGGTGTTTGATGGAGTGGAAGAGCCAAGTTATATAAAAGGAAGAGGAAAGGGATGGGAGAGAGGATCCACAGAGAAGCCCGGCTTCTAGAACAGAGGAAGAAGATTTCTGGGCTTCTAGAGGAGAGAGAGAGAGGGAGAGAGGACGCGTCATTGAATGAGTGCTTCTGGAAGATAAATATTGTTTCTTTCTTTGTAGCTTAGGAGTGAAGTTGGTGGTGGTTGAAGAGAGTAGATATATGAAGTGGGAGAAAAGAAGGAGAAGACCGAAGCACGAGATAATCCGTTACTACTTACTAGAAGGAGAAGACAAGACAAGAACGGAGCAGGAAGATCTGACCGATACTTGAGGAACGAGGCAGGCAGGTAATCCCCTTTCATTTTCAACGATGGAATATGGATTGGTCTTCTAGAGAGAATAAATAATTAGGAAGAATTATTTACTGGTTTAATACGTCTCCACTCTGCGTGTCGAAAAAAAAAATATTATTAATAAATCATTCTAATATTATGTATTGCCGAAATAAAATTGCGTTTTGCTAAAAGGCCTAATAGGGCCGGTCCATCCATGATTAATCCACTACAAAAAATAGAGGGCCGATCCAGCGCCAGGCCCAAAAAAAATTGATTAGGGGCATTCCGAGAATTGAACTCGGGACCTCTCGCACCCTAAGCGAGAATCATACCACTAGACCAAATGCCCTTTTGTCTAGATGTCATTGATTTTTTTCTTTTATATCAAAGATCCTTTTTCAGTATAGCCTTGATCCTCTGAATCAAAATAAAAAGCTCGAGCAATGACCAGGACGGCTCTCCTTCTGTTCCGTTCGCAATCCAAGCAATTGATCTTGTCCAGAAACTACTTCGCTTCAGGTTCTTCTCCGTACTCCTTCTCTCTGCCATGTCCTTTTTCGATTCTATTTTTCACTTTCGTTTCAACCTAAAGATGGAATTCCTGATTGCTTTGGTTTGAAGTAGTTGCCGTCCTCGGAAAGTTCGTCGGTTTCCTCTCTCTCTATATATGATTGAAAAAACTTTTGGAACTCAGTGTGATCTTAGTGATACAGTGTGATCTCATCTCACTTATCTCATGTTTAAATTCTCATCTTTCTCATCATTACAACCTTTCATCATTACAACTTTTGGAACTCTGTCCAAAAGACTCATCTTACGGTGTTACTCTACTCACCACTGCAACCTCTCTTCGTACTGCTTCAACCTCTTGTACCGCTTAATTAACACATTATTCAATTGATGATTCGTCAGTGATCATGAAGCAGGCTTCTATCCATTGCATGGGATTCTCACCCATGTATATTGGAGCAATTTGAGAGTGTAAACTTAATAACCAATTAATTATGGTTTAAAAACCAGATGCCATTTAAAAAAATCAACTGGTGACATAATAGTAGTTAGTTGAAGTGCCACAATCTTGATGACCAATCATTTCTCCTCCTAAATCAGTGAGTCAATTGGTTGGCCCAAAGTAGTATGCAAAGGCTTTCTTCAAGTCAGATTAAAAAAACTGAGTTCTTTATTTGTTTCCCTGTTTCAGACAAGAAAAAACCTGAGTTCAGTATGGTTAACGACTCAATTCACTTTTACATGTTTTCTATATATCTATGTATATGAGAGAGAGAGAGAGAGAGAGAGAGAGGAAAGGACACTTTCGATGACCCATATATGATTGCGTTAGAGCTTTAAAACTTCTTTGCACATGCCTGTCAACAACTAGTATAGTATATTTGTCAGCTATACCGTCTTATATTTTTTCTTACTTACAAATCCTCATCCCCAAAGTCTCCCTCTTACCCCACCACTCTTATGAATTCGATGAACTTCATGATCTTACCGTTAGGTTGCTCGCTGTTATAAGAGATACATAATTTTGACATGTACTGTTCACCAGCAATAAGTTTCTACGTTCTTCAGTTATCATCCATCTAGGTCTGGAGCATGGGCTCATGGCCTGAAGCCTGTGTTGGGGAAATCAACACAGCGGAAGGGATAAAAGCGGTAATAAAAGAGTACACTCTACGCACTCAGTGACACCAAGAATTTAACGTGGTTCGGCAACTGCCTACATCCACAGAAAAGAGCTTCACTATTAAATAGTGGTATACAAGAAAATATTACAGAGGAGGAGGATCATACTCCACTCAACTCAACTCTCTTCTTTTCTCTCAGAGCTCTCCAGGCTCTCTCTCTTTTCTCTTCTCTTCCTTGGGTGTGAATTGAAGCTCTCGCATGGAGCTTCAATTTATAGGCGACGATTGTGTATGAATGCATTTAATTTTGCATTCATTTGCTGGACGTTGGGGCGTTGAGCGTTGGGGAGATGAGTGCTGAGCAGTCAACAATGACTGCTCAGGGCATGGACTTCAACAAATTCTCCCCCTCCATGCCCATTTACCTAGATGCTATCCATTCCAGCTATGTCTCTACATAGTTCAAGCTTCTCACTTGTAATCACCTTCGTCAGCATGTCTGCTGGATTCTCTTTCGTATGGATCTTCACAAGCTTCAATAGCTGTTGTTCCATCGCTTCGCGTATCCAATGATAGCAGATATCAATATGCTTGGTGCGGGAGTGGTACATTGAATTCTTGCTCAAATCTAGAGCACTTTGACTATCACAATGTACCGTATAGTCTTCTTGACTAACCCCTAGTTCTTGGAGGAAACGCTTCATCCACAACATCTCTTTTCCAGCTTCCGCTGCAGCAATGTACTCTGCCTCAGTTGTAGATAAAGCAACACACTTTTGCAATTTAGACTGCCAAGAGACAGCTCCTCCTGCAAAAGTGAAGAGAAATCCTGAAGTAGATTTCCTGCTATCCAGATCTCCTGTCATATCTGAATCTGTATAGCCTTCCAAAACTGGTTTAGCTCCCCAAAACACAAGCACATTTTTGATGTACCTTTTAGGTACCTGAGAATCCACTTGACTGCTTCCCAATGATCCTTTCCTGGATTTGAAAGGAATCTGCTCACCATGCCTACAGCATGAGCAATATCTGGTCTGGTACAAACCATTGCATACATCAGGCTTCCTACTGCTGAAGAGTAGGGAATTACTTTCATTTCTTCAATCTCTTTCTTTGAAGAAGGACACGAGCTCTTGCTCAACTTGAAGTGGTTAGCAAGTGGAGTATTGACTGGCTTAGCATCTCCCATGTTGAAACGTCTGATAACCCGTTCAACATATTTTTGTTGTGATAGCCACACCCTTTTGACATTCCTATCACGAACAATCTTCATGCCCAAAAGTTGTTGTGCTGGGCCTAAGTCCTTCATGTCAAAGGACTTGGATAGCTCCTTCTTTAGTTTGTTAATCTTGGACCTATCCTCACCAACGATTAACATATCATCAACATAAAGAAGGAGTATGACAAACTTGGCATCCTGGAACCTTCGAACATAGACACACTAATCTGCAACAAGTCTCTTGTAACCATGACTCATTATGAATGAGTCGAACTTCTTGTACCATTGCCTCGGCGCTTGCTTGAGGCCATAGAGACTCTTCTTTAGCTTGCAGACTAAGTGATATTTCCTTGGAACTTCAAACCCTTCTGGTTGCTCTATATAGATTTCCTCCTCCAAATCTCCATGGAGAAAGGCTGTCTTCACATCCATCTGTTCGAGTTCCAAATTCAAGCTGGCTACCAATCCGAGTATGACTCGGATTGACATCATTTTCACCACCGGGGAAAATATCTCGTCAAAGTCAATTCCCTTCTTCTGTTGGAATCCTTTGACAACCAATCTGGCCTTGTGTTTTATCAGCTTTCCTTGGCCATCTTTCTTTAGCTTGAACACCCATTTGCTCTTTAGGGCTTTCTTTCCTTCAGGAAGTTTCACCAACTCATAAGTCTGATTTTTCTGCAAAGAACTCATCTCTTCTTGCATTGCCTACACCCATAGGCTTCTATCAGCATGAGTTTGAACTTCCTGGAAGCTCTCCGGCTCCCCCTCATCAGTAAGCAGAATATAGTCTGATTCCGGATATCTCATCGACGGAATCAATAGGCGGCCTCTTGCCGATCTTCTTGGTTGAGCTTCATCAACCAAAGGAGGTTCATCACCATCTAACCCTTGTGGTGGTACACCAGCTGCTGGTGGAGAGGGTTCTTGCTCCCCTGCTCGACACCCTGAACTTCTTCTTCTGCTTCTGGATCTCGATCCTGCATATCCTCATTATCTGTGGCGAACTGTAATGGTGCAGGATGTGTATAGGAACTAAGCTCTACTGACATCGAGGAAGCTTCAGTTCCTATATGCTGGTTTTCATGGAACACAACGTCCCTACATCTGACAATTCTCTGTCACTGGATCCCATAATTTCTATCCGAATTCTTCATCTCCATATTCAACAAAGATACATGGAGTTGACTTGACATCGAGCTTCTGTCTCAGCTCCTTGGATACGTGTGCAAAGGCTTTGCACCCAAACACTCTCATGTGAGAGTAAGAGACATCTTTTCCAGACCAAACCTTCTCAGGAACTTCAAATTCTAGTGGTGCGGAAGGTGATCTGTTGATCAAGTAACAGGCAGCACGAACAGCTTCACCCCAGAATGGCTTTGTTAACTTAGCCATACTGAGCATGCATCTTGTTCTTTCAATGATGGTCCGATTCATTCTTTCGGCTACACCATTGTGCTGAGGGGTATATGGGACCGTCTTCTCATGTCGAATACCGCGATCAGGGCAGTATGCAGCGAACCTTTTGGAAACATATTCTCCTCCATTGTCCATTCGCAGGCACTTCAACTTCTTTCCCGTCTCTCTTTCCACTAGGGTGTGGAAATTCTTGAAGTGCTCGAAGACCTGATCCTTTGACTTCAAAACATATACCCAGACCTTTTGTGAAGCATCATCAATGAATGTCACGAAATATCTGTTACCTCCCAATGACTCTTCTTCCATGGGACCACATACATCAGAGTGTACCAGACTCAACAACTCTGATCTTCTCGTAGAGGAATTGAACGAGACTCTGCGTTGTTTGCCAAACAAACAGTACTCACAAGGGTTTAATGCTATTCCTTTGGCAACCTTGATGAGTGCCTTTTTCGCAAGCGTATCCAACCCTTTCTCACCCATGTGTCCGAGTCTCTTGTGCCACAGATTTGGTGATGCCTCGTCTTCCGCTGCATTGAGGCTATCAGCATCAATCTTCACATGGGTCTTGTACAACGTACCGCAAATATGTCCTCGGGCGACGACCATGGCACCTTGTGACAACTTCCAAGTGCCATTGCTGAAGTAGCTGTCATAGCCCTGTCGATCAAGGGCTGTTCCCGAAATCAGGTTGAGCCGAAGGTCAGGAATGTGTCGAACATTTTTCAACACCATGGTACAACCAACGTTGGTTTTTATCTGCACTTCGCCAACTCCCACGATCTTCGAGGAACTGGCGTTTCCCATCCTTACCGTACCAAAGTCTCCTGCTTTGTACGTAGTGAAAAATTCACTATGGGAAGTGGCATGGTATGATGCTGCTGTGTCTACTACCCACTCAACATCATGGCTTGCAACGTGCAGACACGTCTCGTCACTGGTGGAGAGTATTGCCACATCTCCCGAAAGAGTGACAAGGGTTTCACCATCTTCTTTCTTCAGCTTACTGCTTTGACCTTGCTCCCTTAAAAACTTGTGGCAGTTTTTCCTTATGTGGCCTTCTTTGCCACAATGGTAACATTTCATGTTACCCGTCTGCTGATTCCTGCTACTGCTGGACCTTCCACGTGGTTGAGACTTCCCTCTGTTTCTGCCTCCACTTCTCCCTCTATCATCACCTCGAGGCCTTTCTCTACTCTTGGTGACAAGGACATGAGTTTGATTCATGCTTGTCTCTTTTCGTCTGGCCTCCTCATTAAACAGGGCATCCTTAACCATCGCCATGGTAAGTTTGCCATCTGGAGTAGAGTTACTGAGGGAGACCACCAGCGTCTCCCAACTATCTGGTAATGAACTGAGAAGTAGCAGGGCTTGTTCTTCATCGCCAAGATTCAGGTTGACGGATCCGAGCTAGTTAACTAGGTTTTGAAACTCGCTAGTGTGCTCGGCAACAGAGGTGTCGCTCTTCAACTTCAAGTTAACAAGCCGTCTCATCAAGAGGGCCTTGTTTCGAGCAGTCTTAGCTTGATACATATCCTCTAACTTTTTCCAGAGGCTATATGCATCTGTCTCCTGGGCCACGTGGTGAAAAACACTATGGTCAATCCATTGTCTGATCTGACCGATAGTCTTCTTGTGCATCTTTCTCCACACTTGATCTGTTACTTCATCTGGCTTCTTTCCTTCATCTTCCAAAGGGTCAGACAGATCTTTACAGTTCAATAGATCCTCCATCCGAGACCTCCAAAGACTGTAGTTTGAGGCAGTCAGCTTTATCATGGCGCCTGATGCTGAATCCTCCATGGATTTAGACTGATTCTAAAGATAAAATGCAAGTACAGGATCTTTGAAGTGGAATATCGCAAAACGGACAGCACCGTTGTGTCCGGAACGATTGATTTTGTTGGAAACGAGTCTTGTTTCGTCAAAATCGGACTCAGATAGCACAAGGAATGAGCAAAAGAACCAAAACAGGAACACAGTCGCGCGTGCAGCACGTGGCGCGACTAACAGCGCGTTGGCTCGTGTTATTCACGCGCCAGAACCTCACTGGAGCGCGTGTAACTAACGCGCTTACTGGGTCAATAGAAACGTCAGGCGTGTGAACTTCACGCGCAAGGGAGTCTCTGTAGCGCGTGCGGCGCGTTCCGAGAGTGGGTATCACGCGCTCGTACCTCACCTTGGCGCGTGCGGCGCGTGTCGAGAGTGGACTCACTCTCCGATCTTCAGACGGCGCGTGGACGAGCGTGCGGCGTCCGTCCGGCCTCTGGTTTTCACTGCTTTTATTGTCTCGATGAGACAAACACAGTGGTCTGCTCAAATTTGAAAACTGAGCTACACACTAAAAACGAGTTTTCTGAAAAAAAAAAACTCTTCCCAACAACCGCTCTGATACCACTTGTTGGGGAAATCAACACAGCGGAAGGGATAAAAGCGGTAATAAAAGAGTACACTCTACGCACTCAGTGACACCAAGAATTTAACGTGATTCGGCAACTGCCTACATCCACAGAAAAGAGCTTCACTATTAAATAGTGGTATACAAGAAAATATTACAGAGGAGGAGGATCACACTCCACTCAACTCAACTCTCTTCTTTTCTCTCAGAGCTCTCCAGGCTCTCTCTCTTTTCTCTTCTCTTCCTTGGGTGTGAATTGAAGCTCTCGCATGGAGCTTCAATTTATAGGCGACGATTGTGTATGAATGCATTTAATTTTGCATTCATTTGCTGGACGTTGGGGCGTTGAGCGTTGGGGAGATGAGTGCTGAGCAGTCAACAATGACTGCTCAGGGCATGGACTTCAACAACCTGAATGCCAAACCCAACTTCAGTTTTGCCATTCTAGGTGCTGCCGCTCAAAAAAGATGGGCATCTCAAGCCACCAAAGAAGATGACAGCAAGATCAGTATTGGTCCTCGTAAAAAGGGGGAGAAGCCAGGCAAGATGAAATAGATACTGGTGTTGTTTATTATGGTCCGATCTCATCCACTATCAAGAAAGTAAACCTCCTTTCTCTTACAACCTGCTGCCTGTCAGTATCACTGGGCCCAGTGCCCCAGTCATAACCTTCATGACATCTCCTGACATGAATGTGATCCTCAAGAGTGCAATTGCATCATCAATGATATTTTTAAGTGATCCTTTATTTTTCCTCGTTCTGTTTGATTGCATGCTCTTCTTCCTTTTGCTTGTTATGTTCGCATTTCTTCACGACAATACGAAAGAAAGAAAGTAAACCTCCTTTCTCTTACAACCTGCTGCCTGTCAGTATCACTGGGCCCAGTGCCCCAGTCATAACCTTCATGACATCTCCTGACATGAATGTGATCCTCAAGAGTGTAATTGCATCATCAGTGATATTTTTAAGTGATCTTTTATTTTTCCTCGTTCTGTTTGATTGCATGCTCTTCTTCCTTTTGCTTGTTCTGTCCGCATTTCTTCACGACAATACGAAAGAAAGAAAGTAAACCTCCTTTCTCTTACAACCTGCTGCCTGTCAGTATCACTGGGCCCAGTGCCCCAGTCATAACCTTCATGACATCTCCATGATCCTCAAGAGTGCAATTGCATCATCAGTGATATTTTTAAGTGATCCTTTATTTTTCCTCGTTCTGTTTGATTGCATGCTCTTCTTCCTTCTGCTTGTTCTGTTCGCATTTCTTCACGACAATACGAAAGAAGGAGGCTTCCCAAAAAGTTAAGAAGGATACAAAAAATGGATGATGAACACAAGTGGCCGATACCATCAGCTGATCCAACACGAGACCGAGCATACAAGTAGGGGAGGCAATGTGTGACACGACCCGTTAACTCAATACGAACACGACACGATAAAAGCGGGTTAGGATTTAGCCTTAACGGATTCGAGTCAAAACGGATTGATCTGTTAAGACACGATTGCTTAACGGGTTACTAACGGGTCAATCCGTTATGACCCGTTAAGAAAATTAAATTTACCTTTATACTCTTAGACCTAAAGGGCAAGGAGAACGTTTCACTTCCTTCTTCAAGTTCTAAATTTGTTTAGATCTGTATTTTTTATTATATTTGAGATTGTCACATTAATATATTTACATTGTATGTTTTGTTTATTATATTTGGAATGTAATTTTAATAATGAATATTATTACAAATTGTGTAAATCATATTTATTTGGATTGTAATGTTAGATTTGTAGTTAGTTTTTTATTTTTTATAGATATTATTTATATTTAAATATTTATATAAAATCAATTAAGTCAAACGGATCGTGTCGTGTCTATTTAACTCATTAACGTAAACGGGTTGAAACGGAACGGAACGGGTCGTGTCGTATTATATTATGTCAATTTATTTCTTATTCATTAACGGGTCATAACGGATCGTGTCGTGTCAATCCGTTATCTTACCGTGTCTTGTTCGGGTTTAAAATTTTGACACGAAATCCTTAACGGGTCATGTTCGTGTTAACTAATGTAATGTACATATCTTGACACAGATACAAACACGACTTGTTAACACGATTTGACAACACTACCAACAAGCAGCATTTGGTACCAACGTCTGATTATATTTCAGAAAACTACAAATGAATTCATTGGGCGCTCTATGTCTACTTCACAGTTCAGACACTGACAACCTAACCTAACGCTGTGTATGGGTTCCAGCCGGCATAGGAGACTAACTAACTACGCCCGCAATGAACAGATTTAATAGCCAATTAGGTCGTAGCATCTAAATGTAATGTCAACTTGGATACAAAATTTTCATAAAACACCCACCCGCTGATCAATCTACAATGAAGCTGGTAAAAAGCACGCAGTCTACAAAAAAACTAACCAGCAGCCGCATGCAGCAAAATTAACAAAGCAGAGCGAGGTAGCTTCAAATACCACAGGCAAAAATTTGATATATTATGAATGTAAATGGAAAGCATCCCGGCAGCCAAGGAACAGACCTAAAAAACCCCATTGCTGCTTAAGAAATAAATGTCTCACAAGACAGTACCAACGACAAAAGATATATTATCACAAGGACGGCAGTCCTGCCACCGCCGGTCAAGCACCCAGTTCTGTGACCAGTACCTAAATGACTGCGGACTTGAAGCTATAGCCAACAAAACGAACACTTACTTCTAATGGATAGATTACTGGCAAGAACCCAATCCTTACTGTGACAACTTTGATAATGGCCTTCATTTGCAGAAACCCCAAACCGCACAAGTCACTTGACACCCTTTTTAGCTGCAGACTTGGTGACCTTGGCTCCGGAAGGATCCTTCTTCTCTACGCTCTTGATGACACCGACAGCCACAGTTTGACGCATATCCCTGACAGCAAAACGACCAAGTGGAGGATACTCGGAGAAAGTTTCGACCACCATTGGCTTTGTGGGAATCATCTTAACAAATCCGGCATCGCCATTCTTCAAGAACTTGGGCTCCTTCTCAAGCTCCTTACCAGAACGCCTGTCAATCTTGGTGATGATCTCGGCAAATTTGACAGCAATGTGGCAGGTGTGGCAATCAAGGACAGGGGCATAGCCATTTCCAATCTGGCCAGGGTGGTTCATGATGATAACTTGGGAGGTGAAGTTGGCTGCCTCCTTGGCAGGGTCATCCTTGGAGTTTGAGGCAACAAACCCACGCTTGAGATCCTTGACTGCAACATTCTTCACATTGAAGCCAACATTATCTCCAGGAAGAGCCTCTTGGAGAGCCTCATGGTGCATCTCAACAGACTTAACTTCAGTGGTCAATCCTGTGGGACCAAAAGTCACAAGCATACCAGGCTTGATAATACCAGTCTCGACACGACCCACAGGCACGGTTCCAATGCCTCCAATCTTGTAGACATCCTGAAGTGGAAGACGCAAGGGCTTGTCTGTAGGTCTCTTGGGCTCCTGGATCATATCAAGGGCATCAAGAAGGGTTGGGCCCTTATACCAGTCAAGGTTGGTGGACCTCTCAATCATATTGTCACCCTCAAATCCAGAGATGGGGACGAAAGGAATCTTGTCAGGATTGTATCCAACCTTCTTCAGGTAGGAAGAGACTTCCTTCACGATTTCATCATACCTTGCCTTTGAGTATTTTGGAGTTGTAGCATCCATCTGTCCAAACGAAGTGTAAAAATGCAATAATCACAGCCACAAAAACATCTGGATGCTTAGATTAGATAGCAATAACAGCCATACCACTGTCAATAAAGAATAAATACGATGTGAAATAGGCTGGGATCATCATACCTTGTTGCAGCAGCAAATCATTTGCTTGACACCAAGGGTGAAGGCAAGGAGAGCATGCTCACGGGTTTGTCCATCCTTGGAAATACCAGCTTCGAAACCACCAGTGGTAGAGTCAATGATAAGAACAGCACAATCAGCCTGGGAGGTTCCAGTGATCATGTTCTTAATAAAGTCACGGTGTCCAGGGGCGTCAATGACTGTGCAGTAATACTTGGTGGTCTCGAATTTCCACAAGGCAATATCAATGGTGATACCACGCTCACGCTCTGCCTTGAGCTTGTCGAGCACCCAAGCATACTTGAATGATCGCTTGTTCATCTCAGCAGCTTCTTTCTCAAACCTCTCAATAACACGTTTGTCAATACCCCAAGCTTGTAGATCAAGTGGCCAGTGGTGGTCGACTTGCCTGAGTCGACATGACCAATGACCACAATGTTGATGTGAACCTTTTCCTTGCCCATTATGAAATCTTCGCTTGAAAATGTTAAAACTGTGCAAAACAAAGGGTTAGACCGTGAGAAAGCTACATCTTTTCATTAACTTGAGAGAAAATTGCAAAAACAATACGGCCATAAATTAACAGATAAAATGTTCAAAACTCAAAATGCGCATTGACAAAAAATAAAATGTCCCAATGAAATTAATTCTAGCAAGTTGACAAAGGATTCAAAAGGAATTAATTTTAGGCAAGAACTCATTAACATAGTGGTTCGATTATACATGATAGACTATGGCCATGCATTCTTTATCCGTGTTGGCATTTGGTTATAATCTATATATGCCAATTAATGTGCACTAAACTACCGGTTCACATTAGTATTCTCATTTTCATTCACTCACATAAATCTTTATAAAAAGATAGCAGCAGCAGACAATCTTAAAATGCTCAAAACCAAAAATAAGGATAAAATATAGTAAAGCGAAAATTCAGAAATCTACACAAAAGATAAAAAAAAATGTTTTTAGATTACGAAACTATTTATATAATTTTCAGACTTCTAAAAGAAATTCAAATATATCACCAAGAAATTCCTGAAAATATTCACAGCAGCACGAGGTCACAGCCTAACCTAACACCACAAATGACTTCGAAATCGCAGAGCTACTCACAAATATCACAACCTTCCCAATTGGAAAAATAGGAGTACCGAATGGAGATTCACAACACGCATTTATTCACAGATGCCAAACAAGAGCAGTCTGAATCAAACAGATAGAGAGCTATACATCGATGAGAAATTGGACCTGAATATAGAACCCAGCCGCGACACACACAGGGAGCAAAGCGTAAAGTAGGGTTTGCCGAAACTAAATTTATACAACATCTACATCCGTTAAGTTTACGTAAATACCCTCAGTTGCTTTTTTTTTTCTCGGCAAAAAAAAAACCCACAGTTTACGTAAATACCCTCAGTTGCTTATTTGCGAGGTGATTACGCATTTTTCAATTTTTTTTTGGCGAGCTCGCTACTCAGCCATGGAGCCATGGCAGTGTTGGTATGTGGACTGCGTACACGCGCTCTTGAAGAGCGTGTAATTTAGTCTCGCTTGTCGAAGAAGTCGTAGAAACAAGGAAACGCTGGCGGACAACGTCATCAAAGAAATTTTCAGTTTCTCGGTCGATTATTGACCGCCTCTGCTTCCTCAGTCCTCACCGTCGAGTCGGCGCCAAGGAAATTGGTCTCGGATTCGCTCCAGCTCAAGTGGATCCAAATTGAGATATTTTCAAATTTCCATCGTCCTTGCCCTCAAGCGCCTTTTCTCTGCTTGCGTGCCTTCGCCACTTCCGCTCTTTCCTCTTGGGCCACCATCCCTACCGACGGTATGAACAATGCCTCTTACAATCTCATGGCCTTTCTTTTGTGTTTTACTTTCGTTCTTTTTCTGGGGGTGTTCTCAAAAATTAATTTTTGGTAAGCGAGGTTTCGATTGCCTCACCTTCGTATCTGACATATATAGATTATATGTAAAAGATGCGCGTCACTTTCATACCAAAAATTTGTGCCACTCTGAAAACTCTTCTTACAATGGGGTTAGGAATGAAACTCCTTCCAATTAAACTTTCGCCGACTCTAGATCAGGTTCGTACCCCTTTGTTCGTAATTACCTTCTATGCTCTCTCTCCATCTCTCCTTTTTTTTCTCGGTTCCCTTGCATGTACTTCCCTAATAGCATTAATATTGAATTCATTAAATGCATCTTTAAATTTTGTTAAAAAGTACATATTTTTCATATATCTAAAACTTACTTATCCATAATTTCATATTGAATTAGCCATTAATTTTATTAAAATAATAATATAATATTATTTTTTAATAATAATATTTTTTTATTTTTTCTTTCATATTTTACAATTACACTAATCATATGTTAATTAATAATTTAATTTGATACTTAAAGTATTGTTTCTTAATTATTTTTTTCCTCAACTTAATTATCCAACAAACACATTCATATTAATATTTCACAATATGCTCCAATTTCAAAATGTTGTCATCTAATCTTTGCACGTTCAAAATGGTCCAAGTTCAAAATTCAAATTTAACTAATGCACATTCAGATTAATAACATGATTCTTGAACATGTAAATAACAAGCGACTAAAACTCAAAAATTGGTTTTTTGTCTTGCTCGAAATCATGTAAATAACAAGTATCTAAAACTCAGATTACATCAACGAAATAATTCACAATTCTCCTTCCAAAATGAAGTCACAACTCCACAAAACATCAACTATACAATTCAAATTACAAGCCACAATTCTCCTTCCAAAATCAAGTCGTAATTCCACAAAACATCAATTACACAATTCAGATTACAAGTCACAATTCTCCTTCCAAAATCATATCACAATTCCACAAAACATCAACTATAGAATTCAGATATCAAGTCACAATTCCCCTTCCAAAATTAGATACAAGATAATATAAGAAAATAGATACAAGGCAACACATTTATAAAAAATTCAAACCACTGTTGCATGTTGCTTCCCCATTGTTCATTTAGATTAAACTGTTAAGTACTAACAGTTTTCTTCAAAAGATTATGACAACTTGGGCAATATCTAGAATAAATTTATACAATAAATACATAGAGTATGAAAAAAAATACCAACAAAATTAGAGACGGTCAATAACTTAAAGGAATTTAGTTAAAACAATCAAATTTATATTGTAAAGAGAAGAATCAGCCCATCATATTGACATATGGATGGCTGTGCATGAACATATATCATATCTCTAGAGATCAAGTCATCACATTGACAATAAGTTTTCAGTATCCTGACTTCATTTTTATACGTGTTCATGTGAAGAGAATAATCTCCAAAAATAAGTTTTTCCTTCGTAACATGAAATTTCCCCAAAAATATATATGACTGAAATGGCAGGAAGTTTCTACCTCCTTCCATTTCAGTCAATATATATATATATATATTGGTATGTATCCTACTAGTAAAAGTTACACTAATCATCATACTGTGAGGAAGCTCAGTACATGACGTTAAAGACAAATGAAAGTTTGCAATTGAAATTTTAACTTGAAACAAAATGATGGCTTATTCTGGACAGTCATCCACAACAAAAGGTATTGGAATTTAGATTAATCTAACTCAACAACAAAAGGAATTGTAAACCCATAATGACATTTATTGAAAATGCTCGTGAAGAAACAGAGATGAATGTAATGCTATTGACTGAAGAGAAAGCTTTAAGAAAATGAAATTAATTGAAAATGCTCGTGAAGAAACAACAGAATGCTTGAAAAAAAAGATTGAAAAAACAACATTTTGTTTCAAACGACTCAAACAACATAAGGATTGAAATATATACATGGAGTGCAAAATGTCTTCACGGGCAAAAATATATACATAGGCATACAAATCTCTTTTATTAAAATTTCTTATACATGCATATAACTCTCTTATCAAAATTTTTCATAGATGCATATAGGATTAATATATAAAGACGGGGGAGAGAGTGAACTCACGTAGGCAGATCACATTCGGAGCGGAGAAACACAAAAATTCGAAGAAGATAAGGGAGTTGTAACAGCTTGCTTGGAGGTGATGGAGGTTCGTGCTCGTACAAGAGCGGAGAGTCGAAGAATCGAAGAAGAGAAGGGACCCCATACACGTACGAACTTGAACTTCAATAGAGGTTTAATTTCAAATGGATGAAGATGAAGTGCTTCAGATCAAAGGGAATGGATAGCCTGGCGAACAAAAAAAAAAGAAAAAGGAGAGGAAACAGAGGGAATAAACAGAGAGGAAGAAAGGGATTAAGGATTTCTGGAAATCGGGAAGAAAGAGAGAGGAAGTGAAAAGCGATTGGGCTTTTCGCGGGGAGATGAAGAAAGACAGAGGAAGTGAGGGATTTGGGGATTTTTGGGGAGACGAAGAAAGGTAGTGAGATTTGGGGATTTTCAAGGGGAGAGGAAGAAAGGCAGTAATGAAAAGTAGATTTCGGGGGGAAGAGGAAGAAAGCAGAGGGAAAGAAAGGAAAATAACGACATCATGGGTGAAACGAAATATTTTTTCCAATAAAATAATGCGTCTTTCCAATAAAATAATGCGTTTAGCTATGAACAGGAACTCTTCAAATTTGAAGATGAAGAGAAGCACACTGTAGCTAAAAGCTTGACAATTGAATATATGATGAATCCAATGCCAGGCTTTTAAAGTTAAAATCATCAAAATTTGAAGATTGGACTCATTTGATGATCTTTCATAGGTTTCTTTATTCCAAAAGAAACAAGTGAAGAATCCAAGCTAGAGTTCTCCGTAGACGAGGAAAACGAGTTACAATATGCGTCACTTTCATTATGCAAAAATGCGCGTTACAATATCCTTTTTTTTTTAAGATAATATTTGCTCTAACCATTAACTGTATGCATACGAGTTACAAGTGAATTTATTTTCAAGATATAATAAAGTTCATAACAAATCTGCTTATTTAATTACTTTATGCAAATACGAAATTAGATCCGAATACTAATAAATTGTTTTGAAGAAATGAAAACTTTTAAGAGAGAGAATTTCGAAATTGTCTTTTTAGATTGTTCTATTAATAGGTCAATGAATCTACTTATAGATGACCAAAGGATGAATTTTCCAAAAATTTGATCGAAACAGGTACATTTATTTTGTCTGTTATCAAGTGACACAAAGAGACTTTGTCCAATGGTCACCTCGCTTCCCTGCCAAACAACTAGTCTGGTTGAGCGGGCCACACGCCCATAGGCCTGTGCGGACTGGGGTTGCAAACTGGGCATGTTGTATGAGGATTTGACCATCCTCTCAACGAGGGGTGAAAACTTACAGATGCGGTTTAGTTTTGATCCAAAATCGAAATCGAATTGACTAATTTTATACATGCTTAAAACCGGCCAGTTAATGGGGAGAAAACCAACGATGTCGGTCTCAATGTGATTTCGATTGGTTCGCTAGTTTCCAGTCAATTATGCAAACACAAACACAAAGTTACAATCCTAGAAAACGACCAAGGTCCAAAACTATCGGCAACGTACCAAGATCCCTGATTGGTAACGAAAGCAACAAATATGGAAATTTTCAAAAATATACTACAATATTCATTGATTTATATTGTAAGATTTCATAATAAACAAACTCAAAAAATAAAATTCACACTGACATACGAACATAGAGATTCGTCGAGAGAGAGAGAGAGAGAGAGAGAGAGAGAGAGGATGCAAGCTACAAAGATGACATTGGGGTGAGGTTGTAACACCCAGACCCAACATCGCGCTCAGGCCAAGCCCACATATGATCCAATATTCTTTTGTTTTTTGAAAGCCCAAGATTTTACACTAAGGAGTCCAAACCCATCTATTATATCCCTCATGCATGTTCTCTCTCTTCTTCTCATTTAGGATTTTTGCTTTCTATATTTATACACAACCTTCTTCCATCTTTAGAGCATTAACAACCCAAGCCCTCCCACGTATAGAATATTGTTTTTTTCAACTTCCTATCACTCTCTCAAACCGTTCTCAGCTAGCAACCACCCTGCAAACTTCTCCCCACACTCGACGATTTCTCCCCTTCACTTTCTTTTTTGATTTTTAGTTTTTCCGGCACCCATGATTCTCTTCCACAATCCCAGCGTTTTCCTCTTTACATTGCAGTTTATTTATTTTTTCTTTTGCTCACTTTCGAACTCACAGTAGACACCTCTCTCTCTCTCTCTCTCTCTCTCTCTCTCTCTCTCTCTCTATATTCTTCTTGTGATTTTGGTTGAATCTGTTGTTCCCCACTAGTGTCGTCTTCAAGCTCGACGACGAGCATTCCTCCCACACCGTCCACAAAAAATGCCTAGCAACCATGGGAAGTTTCTTCATGTACGCTGCCGCATCGCTCCACCTCCGCGGACCAGACAACAACTTTCCTCCTTTACTTAACCCTTGGTGGCATCAAGGACCAACCAACCTCCATCTCGCGAAAATATATGCACCACACTCACGACGTCAGCCAAGGCAGGGCTCAGCACCACTAAACGATGGCCAAAACAATCGATCCTCACGGCCCAAATAGTGGCAAACCAAAAGCATTGAGAAATAGACTACCAGCGTTGGTTTTTCCTCACCATGCATGGAACTCTCCCTCTTCCACTGCATGCTCCTCCATGCCAACCCAACACCAAAAATCACTACAAGTAGCACTCTTTTTTGCACCACCCAGCCACTGCCTCGTACACACCACCACCATGCAAGCTTCTCCCACGTTCCCTCAGTTCTAGCAACCACTTCACGACAAGAGCTCCACATTGCCACCACCCTTCGCTGTGAAACCCAAGCCACCATCGCACGCTAAGAGGCCTCTGTTTTCACTTGCCAAAAACAGAGCATGCTTTCCTTTAAACACTGCCTCCATGCAAGCCGTCCAGTCACTTGCCGTCTGTGCAACGTAGCCCAACCGTAAACCCGCAAGAGGAAAGAGATTGTGGAGAAAGAGACAAAAGGTTGTGATCATGATGATCATGCCAAAGATAAATCATTTTTCTTTTCTAGCCAAATTAATATTTTTAATGTGAGAAGCAAAAGAAAAATCCTCCAAAATAGCCTAATGTGAGAGAGAGCGTGCTAGGCCCCACCTATAATGTTCATTTTCCCCTTAAGTTCACATAAAATTTATCAGAATATTTATTTTATAACCAATCCTTATTTTAAAATTAAATTTTAACATGAGATGGGAATACAATTTTAACATATTTGTGAATTTTCATTTGTAATGCATAGAACTTGGTTGCATGTTCATTGTTTGACATGTTTACTATAATTTCAGATTTCTTATCATTGTTGAATTCATGGAATATCCGACAGATTCTAGTGCGAGTTCCTCTACCTCTACCCCAACACCTTGCCCTGCCCCAAGCCTACCAAGAAACTCGTTTCCGTAGTTTGGTATTTCACTAAATTAGAGAGTGGTGACCCCAATAACTCCCAAGTAAAGTGTAATCACTGTGATAAACTTTATGGATGCTACTATAAGAAACATGGTACCACATAGTTAAAGATGCACTTAAAAGAACAATGCAAAAAAAAAAAAAAAATCCAATATTAAGATCATTACAATAGAAGAGTCAATTTAAACTAGAGATTGAATTTAAAAAAATAGCGGATAAGAGTAGTGGGGGTGCAACGTTGAAGGGGTATATTAAGCATGATCCCGATGAGTGTAGGAGACATCTAGATCGTATGGTCATCATGGACAAGCTACATTTTCAAATTGTTGATGAGAAAGAGTTCCAAGCGTATTCTCACTACGTGGAACTAATGTTTAATCTTCATTCTCGCCACAAGGTGGCAAATGATGTAAAAAAATCATTATTGGTCAGAAAAAGAAAAGTTGAGGGGTCAATTCGCGGGTTAATTTGTTTGCATCACTACTGACACTTGAACATTGGTCCAAAATTATAATTATGTCTTTTGACTGTACATTTTGTTGATTGTTATTGAACATTGTATAAGAAAATTATAAATTTTTTTTAAATCATCGATCACAAGAGTAAGACGATTGGAAGGGCCTTGGAGGTCGCAATAAATGAGTGGAGGTTGACACGAGTTGTTACAATCACAATTGATAATATTTCGTCTAACGATATCGCATTGACACATCTTAAGACATATCTTAGAGAGACAAATAAGACAATCATGAGTGGTGAGTGTTTGCATGTGAGATATGCGGCACATATTTTGAATCTTATTGTCACTGATGGTTTGAGAGATATTCATGACTCGATTGCTCGGGTTAGGACTGTTGTGAGATGGGTGAGATATTCTCCTTCGAGATTGGAGAAATTTAAGGTTCTGCGAAGTCTGTGGGCCTAACATCCAAGAAAGGCTTTTGTACTGAAATGTCTATACGATGAAACTCAATATTTTTTTATGTTGGATGCGGCTCAAGAATATAAGTTGGCATCTGCATTGTTCGGTGATCAAGACATCTAATATATAAAATATTTTGATGATCACAGGAGATTGGGGAAGCTTATGGATAATGATTGAGAAGTTGTATCTATTTTTGTAAATTTTTTTAGGATTTTCTATGAAGTCACCACGACGCTATCTGTTTATTTGTACCCTACATTCTATAATTTCTGTGAGCAGATATGTAGGATAAAAGAAGAATTCGATAACATGGTCGCAGGTGGTCAAATTAGACTGTGAGAGATGACATTGATCATGAGGATGAAGTACGACAAGTATTGAGGAGATTTCATTAGGGCTAATATTTTGTTATGTGCAGATGTTGTTGTTGACCCTTGGTTTAAGGTAGATGACACGGTATATGGATTGAGAATTGCGTATAGGCAAGCATGGGCAGAGCATATTGCAACAATGGTTAGGAAAATTCTTGGTAGATTATTTGATGAGTTTATCGTCTTGCAAGGTGGAAATATTGCTGCACCTACACCTACCCTTACCAGTTTCAGAAGTTGGGGTTGAAAAAAGACGTATATTGGACTGGGGTGAGAGGTTGGAGCAGAACCCCTTAGTTCGAAATTGTACAGAGACTTAGCTAGAGATGGACAGATATTTAGTAGCGGAGTTTCAATCATTTGCACTAGACTTTGATATATTAAGTTGGTGGAAGGTGAATGCCGTGAAAGATCTCGTCCTTTGAGAGATAGCCCGTAATATTTTTGTCATCCCTATTAGTACCGCAGCCTTAGAGACGACCTTTAACACCGGAAGGCGCGTATTGGATTCATTCCAAAATTCATTAGTTCCTACATCTGTGGAGGTTTTGATTTGCATGCATAATTGGATTACGGGGATTCCAATTCATGCTCTGGATGTTCTTAAATATGACGAGGCTGACGTCGAGGAGCCTCGGAGGAGGAGAGTGGTGATCAGTCTGGACCTGGTAATCATGAAACTTGAATTTCTTTTTCTTTTTCTGATTTATTTATTTTCATTTACTCAATATTAATTTTAAATTTAATTGTTGTAATAATACATGAGACGGCGTCTACGGTTACCTCCGATGCAGTATGGCTTTGTGTGTATTGGACCCACCATTGCCAATTTGTCATGGTTTGCACAATTTGTCTCTTAATTATTTTTTGCATTTCTAATTTTATATAATATTTTAGTATCTAATTATTTTGCTTGTATATTGTTTAACTTTTATATTCTCAATATATATATGCCAAATCTTAATACTAAGGACCCAATGATCTATGCTTATCTTCATCGCAATGAGTCAATGACCCAATCTCATCTTTATTAGTACTTTTAATATTTTGTATTTTGTATTTTAAATTTTTGTTTAATGTTTATAAATTTATAAGTCTAATTTGTTTTATTTTTAACTTATTAATATTGCAGGTTTTATCTTCTCGTTTCTCACAGTCTCACAATAGTCGACACAACTCAATGAACTCACCGTTACCCCAAATTGATCAAATTTGAAATGTTATAATTTTGTTAATTTACAATTAATTGTAATGTTACTACAATAGTTAATAATACAATTTGTAATATTTACTAGTTTTAAATGAGTTTGTAATATTGTAATAGTATATTAGTTCTCTTAATTTGTATAATTGTAAGAACTCAATGCCTTAGTGATGATTATTAGTTAATACTTAATAGTATTAGTTGAAACTTAGTATATAGTTAATAGTTTATATCCATATAATTTATTTTTTTGTTTTTAGTTTTTAAATCTATTTATTTTTGTAGTTAAATTATGGGCCCAAAACGGCCCAGAAGTAGGTTTGAATGTGTTTATGGGTCATTTTGGGCCCAGATAACTGAACTGGGAGAAAGGCCCATTAGGGGGCGGACGGATGGAGGTCCACTCCTACACTCTGTGCAGCGGACGGGGTACCCCGCCCCCTCATGAATGGGGGTGCAAGGGCGGATTGCGGGAAAAAAATCTCCACCCCTATCCTTATGAGGAAAGAGTGGCCCCACCTCGTAAGGGGTGGGTAGCACCCTTAGTTTAGAATATTTATGGCTGATTTGGATTCAAAGATGAGATGAGATGGTTTTAGTCTTCCAGATAAAAGATAAAAGTTAAATAAAATATTGTTATAATATTACTTTTTAATATTATTATTATTTTAAGATTTAAAAAAATTGAATTGAGATTTGAAAAAGTTGAATTGTTTATTATATTTTGTGTGAGAATTTGAAAAATTTGTAATGAAGAGATGAAATAAAATAATTTCTGAATCCAAACAGGGTCTAATTATTTTCATCAATTACTATTCACTGCACACACCCCACACTCTAAAAAATAAAATTATCAAGTGTAGGGTATGGAGATGAACAACAGCTTATACATAGCAAAACCTGGATTCCGTGGAGATGAACAGTAGGCCGCCTAGACAAAGGAGACTGAGGTCTATTTAGAATATTCAATATATATACATGAATAGTAACTATATTTTATTGAATTTTTAAAAATAAGAAAAAAAATTATAAAGTTAAAAAATTATTTAAATATAATTTTTTTAAATTTGAAAAAATAGTATATTATTTTTTTGTTTAGTTTAATTTGAAAAAATTGTAATAATTAGATAATGATTATATAAAAAAATTGATAATTTGAAATTAAAAATACTTTGTATTTGAAAAGAAAATATGTGAAATTATCTGAAAATATCTGATAACAATTAAGAACAGGACCGTGACTCTGTGATCTAACAAAACAGAAACTGACATTTTTTTCAAATGTGTTTCATTCAATTGACTCGACAAGTTAGGCATTCGGGCAGATTATTTACGTTTTCAAACTTTTGGTATTATATTTGATGGATTTGGACTTTGAAAACAAGTCGTAGATGATGCACAAAAGGCTCGAAAATGTAATGATTGTACATTGAAAAGAAGAAAAGCATTTTCTCGGAGAATATTTGTAACAAGTCATTGGTTGAAAACGAGCATCCAAGTTCTAGAGACAAGAAAAATATGGCAGAAATTAGCAAAAAGGCAAAACTCAATAGGGTAAAAGAGCTAAAAGTAAAAACACGTTGAACGGCTTGTGAAGTGTTTCTAATGAGCTTGATATAAATTTCAAAGTTTTAACATGTAACCTCACATGCGTTTTTCTCTGTAAAAAATTATGGTCCTAAACGATAAATCAATGCAAGCAGAGGAGCAGCTGTGTCCAAATGTCTTATTTGGAGACTCTTCAGGAGTTGTACCATCAAAGTCAATGATGCTATTATTGTCAATGATTTAGTCTCAAATTTAAAATTTGAATAAAAGTTGATATTTTGATTAAGTCAAAATTATTTGAGAGATTAATCTATATTAAACTATTCATTCAAAAATTAAAATTATATTAGATATTTTAATAATAAATTTTTTAATTTTTATATTTTGAAAACACACTCTATATATTAATTAATAATTTAATTTTTACTTAAAATTATTATTTCTCAATTATTTTTTTCCTCAACCTAATTATCCAATAATAGTCATTGAGAATATTTTTAGAGTAAAATATTATTTTAGAGATGAATAGTAGCTGAACAAATTTGGAGAAATTAATAAATTTATTGTAGCTCAAAAGCAGAGCCTTTGAGTTTTGACTACTTCAATGCATACTACTTTTGAGATTAAATTTATTAATTATTTTAGATTATTTTAGAGATTAATTCATGTTACACTATTCATTCAAAAATTAAAATAATATTACATATTTTAATAATAATTTTTTTTAATTTATATTTTAAAAATATACTCTATATATTAATTAATAATTTAATTTTTACTTAAAATTATTAGTTCCCAATTACTTTTTTTCTCAACCTAATTATTCAATAATAGTCATTGAGAATATTTTTAGAGTAAAATATTATTTTATAGATAAATAATGGCTGAACAAATTTGAAGAAATTGATGAATTTATTGTAGCTCAAAAGCGGAACTTTAAAGTTTTGATTACTTCAATGCAGACCACTTTTGAGTTACTTAGTCAAATTTTGATTAAGCACTTACATTTAGTTAGACCAATGTCAATGCTCTAATAATTACATAGAAATAATATTTATAATTTTAGGATATATAAATCTCTTGCACACCCTTAAAAAAAAAATCTAAAACTTATGCAAAAATTTTATTTTTGTAATAATAGATAAAATGATTGTTGAATGCCAATATTTATTATTAAAAATCTCCTTGATAATTGTAATAAACTTGTAAACTGATGTGTAATCACAAAGCACATCTCCTAATCATTAAAAATTTAATACTTTATGCTCTAATAATGCAGCAAAGCCTGACATTAAAATCTGCCGAAACTGAAGGACACGATTGCGATGCCATTGACATTAGTTGCTAACCAAATGGCAACGTCAAAATTGAGGGTAGATTTCTACGCCAATGAAGCAGGAATTAAGAGAAGTCCTATGCGAAAGCGGAATTACAGGTATCCACGGACGTATGGCCCGTATCTCTCAGCAATTAACATTGCTGAGATTTCTGTGAGATTATAAAAATCAAGACCGAGTATAACACGACAAACTGCTCCGACACAACGTACACGACTCGGAGACAAAAACAAAATAATGCAGTCATCCCCCCCCCCCCCCCCCCCCCCCAACATCCGGGCCCGACCGGAAATTAAATGCTCCATTTTCAAGAAAAATAAAAATTAATAATAGACTTTAGGGTAGCCGTTAGGTTTGATAATTTTTTTTTTGTTTTAAATGAAAATTTAAATATTATTATTATTTTAAGATTTAAAAATTTTGAATTGAATTTAAAAAATTTAAATTTTTTATTATATTTTATGTAAGAGTTTAAAAAATTGTAATGATTAAATGAGATGATAATTTTATGTCTCATTCTATGTCCTAAACATACCTGTTACTTCTACCTATATAAAAAAGAGTAATGATATTTATATAATATATTTTACAATACTTATTTAAAAATAAAAATATTTTTATAAATTTTAGTAATTTATTCTTTATTTTAAAATATAGTTATGTAATTATTGAAAAAAAATATATAAAAACCCTATCTAGAAAGACAATTTGTCTCTATGCGTTCCAGCTTTGACAAATACTACTTGATGCATTTGTTTTCTCAGCCTTTCAGAGCCTGCTTTTCCAGAAGCCCAAGCACAGTCTGAGAGCACTCTCAGTGACTTTTGTTTTATATAAAAAATATAAATAATTTAAAGAATGGTTTAAAAAGAAGTTTTATTTAATTATATAAAATAAATTATAAAATATATTTAACTACAGTATCTCACTATATATAGTGGATACTATTCATTCTATAAAAATTTTTTTATTATTGATATTTCATTTACTCCCTCATTTTTATTTATTTTGATTTTTATCATATAAGCAAATTCTTTTTATTATTCATCATTTAAAACACATATATTTCATTTTCTTCTAAAAAAATATCTTGAAATTATTTTTAAACTAATTTTTTCATATTTGATTTTATTTTAAATTTTTATTTGGCTTATATATTTTTGTTTTATGACTAAATTATTTTACATTTTATATAAAAATAAAGTGTAAATATAAAAAAAATATATGAATATTATAAATTTATTAGTAGAAATGAAATATTTAAAAAGAATAAAAAAATAATATTTAAATAATATAAAGAAAAAATAGATAAATTGATAGATGATATATTATAAAAGTTAATATATAAAATAAAAAAAATAAATTTTAATAATATATTTTAAAAAATAAGATAAAAAATGGAGTGCTCTAAGAATACAGTTTTATAGCTGATTTTTTTTTTTTTTCAATCTTTTGTTTCTTTTTCCTCTAGAAGCCATCCCCATCAACCGCCCTGGGATCTTTTATTTATAGCTCTTGTGCTCCATAGATTTATATGCACGTGTAGTTCTTCGGGTCCGTCGAATCGCCAAACCTCTTGGCTCTTATGCTCCCGAAATTTATATATATGGGTAGTTCTTCGGGTCCCTCAATCACCAAACTAGAAAGGAATATTTCAGATTTTTTCCTCTCATCCATTTGCTTCTCCTGCCACCCTTTCAGTTCCACGATGATAGCTAAAGAACCTTACCATGACCCAGTAGAAGAAAACACTGACCTGCAAGATCCATATGAGGCAGAAGAAACCCTCTCTCTCTGTGATCTTCCCATCTACAGCGATCCATCCGACCGGGATGACTACTCAAAAGATCAAGACCAAAGCTTGCCCCAAGACGACGATTTCTTTGAGTTCTTAAGCGAGGACTTCACAGCCTCCACTTTTGCAGCAACAGCGAATAAAAACATCATCTTCTGCGGCAAACTCATCCCCTACAAAGAACTACCCGGCCCCGAAAAAACCCGGAATCAGGAAAGCACAGATACAAAAGATTTCACACGAAGAAAGACTTTCTTTGATGGAAATCACTCTGTCGATTTCAACAAGAAAAAAAGTTCCTCAAAATACTCGAAGCTGCAATCGGATAAAGATTCGAACACCTTGTCATTGGCTTCGCCAAAAAGCCACGCTTATGAAACAAGGAAGTGCGATTTTGCAGTAGGGAAAGTATCATTAATAACGTCTTCGGCGAAGTCACGGTCGTGTTTGTTTATGTTTGGGATGACGAGATTTCCCACAGAGATGGAGCTGAGAGATCTCAGGACGAGACAGAGCCGAATGAGCAGTCAATCATCGATGTTTCGCTCGATTGATTTTGATGGAATGGTCAAGGCCAATGCCAATGGCGAGAGGAGGGGAGAGAAGGGATTGTGGAGGCGGCTAAGAAGAACTTTGGGATTGGGGTCCAAGCAGGGCGGAACTAGGAAATCTAATTTTGGTATAAAGTTATAAATTAATTATTTTTTATTAATTTTATCTTATATAAAAAAGGAATATTTAAAAATTAGATGTTCAGAGGGTTTTGGAATTTTGGGAGGGTTGTCCAAGAAACTTGATGGTTTTGATTATAACAAATGATCTGTTCATAAATTTTAAAAATATATTATTTTATGAGAACTATTACATATATAAAAAAAATTACGTAAAATAAACTTATAAATTGACGTGACTTCATAGAATCTGTTAGATTTATTTTATAATAAAAATAATTTTATAATCTAACGTACTACATCAGTTTGTGAACTTACTTTTGTATTAACGAATTTTCTTTATTTTATTAATAAGGTGTAAATAAATTGTAGTTGGGTTATCGTTCTATCAATGCCATTATAAAAACGTGCTTTAGTTGTATGTTTGAGATGTGTTGGTACTCGTTCGAATGTCTGCGAAGATTGATCACGTTCGTGACATCAATTCAAATGCATCGGTTCTGTAGCAGATTCTATTTATTTTTATCTGTACTTAATATACCATTGGATTTAATAACCTCATAGATGATTTCATATAACAAAAAAAAAACCCGCATAGATGGAGCATGCTGTGGCCACCGTTAAAAAACTAAAGGTCCTTTCTAATATTAATGGGAAGTTGACCAGAAACCCAGCAAGATATTCATCTTAGGTTGTGACCCCTTAGGATTTAATATCACAAAACAGAATCCAGAAGAGATTTCAGCAAACCTTACCTCTGCAAATATTAACATTGGAATTTGCATTTTAGTTTTACAATTAGAATTTCTAAATGCCTAAATTAGGCGTGTATCCAAAAATTTGTGAAAGATTGTCTTCTTGAGTCTCTCGTATAGAATCAAAAAGGAGGTCCCGGCTCGGAGATCAATTAATCCTCAAACTTTTAGTTTCTTCCCATTCTTTCCATCTCCCTGGCCATCAATATGCCGATCTATTTTACTTTTCTTTCTTTTCTCTGAATTTCGGTTGCGATTAATGCCCACATCGACCAAGCCATCTCTGGATGCTTTTGTATGTTCTTTTTTCACTTTTGCCGCTCCAGGAAACTGCAGCAAGTATTGTTGCCAAGCACAGTAACATCAGGGTGCATCAAAGAACAGTAATGGGATTTAACTAAGATTCTGTGTTTTCTTCCCAACTTTTCGAGAGTTTGTAACATGTAAATTGTGAATAAGTGAGAAAGTAGTTAATCACTAGAGAGGAAAACAGTCTCGCAGGTTTTGTGATGTAGAAGCAACACAAACAAAATGGAGCCATATTATGGCAGCGATTAAAACCCATTGCTAGAAAGAATAGCATACACAATCATCTGATTCTAGTCACCCAAAAACCATGCATGTTATTCGCCTAGAGTTCACCTCTATTTCCTGCCTCTAGCCCTAATGCCTATACAAACACTCAACCACTATATCATATGAGAAGTTTTTTTTTTTTTTTTTTTTTCTTTTAAACCCAACATCCCATTCAGTAAAATGAATGAACAAGGAGAAAAAAAAGCGAGAATTAAGAGGGCAAAGGGGAATACAAAAAAAGGTGAGGCTTATCACACCTTTTCACTCAAAAACAGATTTCTGGAAGCAGCGTTGTCCATGATGCTTCTGTAATATTGTGTAAAGGGGAAGTTGCCATTATACTTCTCCAGCTGCACATCAACCATTTAATATTTATTGAAGTAATTTGTACTAATCCAATTCACAAAAACAAATTTGGCAGTGTAAGGAAACCTGGAGGAACGATTCAACAGATTGTTGATCTTTTGGTGAAAAAGCCACCTCATCTCTTTTCTTCTGCACAAACTCTACGTTCAGCTCAACCTACAGTACCAGAAAAGAGAGATACACAACTGCTTTTATTCGGTAGTTGGTAAACCACAAATCAAACACCAAAATTATCCAATCATTAGGTAATTGCCAAGGGCTACATGCATGGCAGCAACTCGATCCAAAAAGTGGGTGGGGCCTGGGAGAGAACTGCTACACCCGTAGTTAAATTTCTTTGTCAATTATAGACACCATAAAAACTAAATTCTAATATCATAACTTGTACCTGATCAATAAAACGCTTCACCACACGCCTGAACCTCTCAATAGTAGTTATCTCATGAAACTTCCTAAGGTGGATGAGAGGAATAGTTGCCACTTCAGGAAAAGATATGTGGTAGCTCCATTGAGCAAAGTGCACTGAAAGCAGTTCAATGGCTGATGAAACGCATGCCTCTTGGAAGTTTTGTGATTTTAACCAATATTTTGGCAACTGTACAGATAACATCTTGTAATTATAACCAACATAAAGTAGTTTCTATTCTAGATGAGGATGTCAGAGACCGTATTAAACTACATGACGAAAAATGTATCATTGAAACCAAATCAGGAAGAATTGAGGGATAGAACTACATCAGTATTAATTCTTAACCTTGACAGCAGACGAAAATTTGAAGGCCTTCCCACTTTTTCCACCCTCCTTGCCAACTTTATATTCTAAAACATCCAACACCAAAGATGCAACAGGAATGAAAACCCCACTAGAACTGGAGAGATTATTCAGCCATTGGATGCATTTAATTCTCAAAGGTAGATATCTTGGTCCAGGAAACAGGAGAGCCACGCCATTTATGATTTGAATGAGCGTAAAAAGCAATGGCTGAAGATCGTAATCATGTATGCAGGCTGCAATAAACATCACCCAGAGATCAATACAATTAGTGTATTGCCAACTGCATATTTTCTTGAGTGCTTCCTGACAATCAACAACAAAAAGCAAAGCATCAGAAAAGCTACCCCCACATCATGATATCATAACTCATGATAAAATTCAGACACTCATGAACAAGAGAAACAAGCTAATATGTCTGTATCCAACAAGGCACTGAAGAAAAAACATGCTCATTGCATACCTTCTTCTTTGTTTGCAGACCCTGCTGCAGTATTTTAGCAAGTTGCTTAATGCAAATCATTGCTCTACTAGATGATTTCTGTACATCTAGGGAGCACAGCTCAACCAAGGAGTTTCTCAGAAACTGAAAATGTTTAAGCAGGACTGAATCCACAAATTGACAGTGACCAATAAATGCTTTGTATGTTTTAACCAAACAAGTGTCAAAGCAACTGGAGCTAAAAGCAGAAGCCACATCTTTTATGATGAGAAAGGAGTGTGAGGAGAGAGACCCTCCACCAGTTGCCCATAAATGAACTGAGATCTACATCAATTTTTCAAAAAGATAGTGAGTGAAACTTTACCATAGTATGAGACTTGCAAATAACAAAAAAGGCATAAACCAATAATACAATAACGTGGATATAACTACCCATCATAAGGATATTCAGATTTGCAGGACCCCATAAGTTCAAGGTATGGTTTAATTCTCTTTGTGTGAGTCCCTGTGGTATATTCAAACCATGTGCGGCAATACAATGATCACAATAATTTAATAGCCATCCCATCATAATGTCCACTGATGAACATTCATATTTATGCTATGTAACACACACCCACACCCCAAGCGTTTTAAGAAATAACAGTATCTTATCATTTAAACCGAAGTACCTTAACCAATCTGTGCAGTAAAGAAGGAAAAGCAGCAAAATATATTATCGACGCTCTGAGCCGGGCTACAGAGAAGGCCAAAATCTCATGGTCTGTAACTTGATTCAAGAGATACAGTGTACTCCTCAAATAAGATTTGATTAGTGGCTTCAGAGCTTTCCATTTTGACGTATTCTTCAACTCCAAAATTGTCTCCTTCCTGCAATTGGAGCTTGATATTCCAAGTAGCCCCCGAAATATATTATCACCCTCATGAAGCATGAACATCAACATCTCGCAGAAAGTTTCACTGTTCTGAATTATATGATATGAATTGGCACTGAAAACATCAGTTGATTTGGTTCCGTAGTGGCACACAGTCCGATATCCATTTATAAGACTAGTTAGTGCAGGCAAACTCTTCTGCTCTTTAACAAGTTGACACCAAAATCTAAGGGCAGAGACAGTCAAAAACTTGCTCTCATTTGACTGCATGCTTTTGTTACTTGTCTCACCCTCATCAGAAAACTGTTACAAGCAGAAACATACTGAAAAGTTCTTTAAATAGAAAAAACAAATTACATTAGTGGAATGATCAGTGTGAGTTTGAAGACTTTCATTTCTAATAGACACATTCTCGTTTGATCATTTTTTTTTATAAGACACATTCTCATTTAATCATTCAGCTACATCAATAATTTTTTCAGGCCAATTGGGATCCACTAAATTCTAAACATTTTCTTTTCACCATTCACATTGTCTTAAGACTGTAATGTCTTTTCTTCATTAATTTTATTAATGAATACCCTCATCATAACTATGTAAATAACTTTTTCAGCATTATGAATGACTTACAGTCTCTTCATTTCTGAAAGGTTGAAGACCCTTATCATAGCTTTCCAGTAGCTTAGCAAAATCCGGATCCTAGGGAATTTTCAAGTGAAATGCTTCATTAAGCAACTTAATAAACAATTAATTATTATCAATTAACATATAAAAACAGAAAAATTTAACATTAAAGGAATAACGAAATAACAAAGGAATATGGTTAAAGAGTCCAAGATTTATCGCATATTTCACAAACTCTGATTTCAGAACAAAAGGAAAACACACAACATATAAGATATCGAGGTAAGAATATTGTGTTGATTCAACATCCCCGTAAATCCTATGATTCTCAAAATAACCAGGCATATATTTCCCACTTTCTGAAAATCTCATGATACAAAAAATAATTAAAAAATATTTTTTGTTTAGAAATTGTTATTAAATTAAAGGAAAGATCACACGTATGCCTGAAGCCAGAAATTTCCCAGTCTGCAATTTTTCTATTTTGGGGTAGGGAAGGAAAGGGGGGATTCAATTAATCCCTTGGACATAACGGTAGTGGAACCAACCAATCATGGAATTTCTCATTATGATACTTGAATATATCCAACCAATATAACAATCATAAACCAAAAGGAACAAAATTATCCAGCAATTATAAAAAATGTCTAAAAGAAAAAAAGTCAATACATCAATACCTTTTCCTTCAACCTGTTCAATTTTTTTGCCTTCTGTGCAAGATCTAAATTAATTTCCCCGTTTTGCATTGATAAAGCACTACCTCTGTTGCCTGCATATAAATTCCGTCAAAACACAAACCAAGAGGCAAAGGGAAGAAAGACAAAATGATACAGGATTTCTGTAACATCATGTAACACTGTCCTCACCTTCAAGATAATCCTTACTTCCACTTTCAATAACATATGTGCACTTTGAGTCCTGATTGTCCCATTTCAAAATTCAACAAAAATAAGCCCAATAAAAAGCCAAATCAATACTTCAACAAAAATCTAAGCGATTAAAATACATTCTACAACCTCTGAGAGATATCCATCGCTCTCTGAATCATCTCCACTCACATCACTGTCATCTTCACTAAATATTGCATCCAGGGATGTATCTTCAAGATCTCCACCTTCGGGCTTTCTGAGGAGAAAATGAATGGAAATTTCAACAACAGTTTCAAGATCAATTCGTGTGAACTTCTCATAATAGTTCTCTAAAGGATTTAAATGCCATGACATAAAAAAATTAACAAGAAGAGAATAATGGAAAAGTTACAAACCGCATTAAGTCTTCAGAGGAAAATTTGAGCATGTTAATTTCGAAAGAAAAAATATATATATTCGATGGCTGAAAATGAGAAAGTTGCATCAATTTCACTTTTTTTTCACCTTCCATTAGACAGCTCTATAGCGTCCCCTTCTTGGTCTTCAGCAGCATCGTGCCCATCTCCTACAGCAAGAACAGCACGAAAATCAATATAAAAAGCCCGCATAAATTAAATTTGATTGAGAAAACAGTCTCCATTAGTGGAAGAAATGGAAGTAAACGGATAATAGTAACACGTAATGAATCAATTAATATACCCAAGTTCGAATTAGTTGGTAATTGTTAAATAGTAAGGTCACCCACGGCGTTATTCATTCTAAGACCACAGGGTTTAATATGCCCTATACACTCTACATGTCAACCATTGATTTTAAGCATACATGCAGGCATATATTAGACACTTAAAACGTAGCATGAACTGAAGATGAAACACATCTTTTAGAGAATAGAACCCGTACTTTTAGAAGTTCTCTTTTTGAACACAGACTTCAGCTTCCTCTTTCTTTTGAGCACAGACTGAAGATTTTTCTTGGCGAACTTCCTTGCCTTCTTGCCCAGTTTCCCCATTGCGTATAAATATCGAAAATATTCTCAACACCCACAACGGACTCAGATTTATAAGTATGTAGGAAAAAGACCTAGGAAAATTCAAGTGCTGCGTGGTCGAAGCGTACATATGAGAGAATGGATTGAGCTTTGTCGGAGTAAAGGATTGAGCCGTTGCCTCGCACTCGTCTCTGCTACCGGTCACGTAACTGAACAAAACCCTAATTGGAGATTGAATTGGGCCTGCGGATCCAATTAAAATTAATGCTTTGTAGCCCTTCTTCTTGGGGCCCATTTCGGTATAATTCGAAATCTTAAATGGTTTTTTTGGTTTGTAATGCCTTTAAATGCGCGTAAGGGCTAGTTTGGACGCTATAAATATCACAGTTATTTTCATATATTCTTATATATATATATATATATATATATATATATATTCTTATCAAATATCACCCAAATACAGTATATTTTTTTAATTTTTAATTTTTAATTTTTAATTTTTTCATATAATCATTACAACTTTTCAAAATTTCTAAATAAAATATAAAAAATGATAGTTACAGTCGTGAGTGCGCAAATACCGTGCAATCACTTAAAAAAATGAATAAATACGGGATCTACATGAAAAAATAATAATTTTTCAATAGCGAACCTCACTCTTTTTCAAAACGACTACACGATACTTGAGCATTCCATGACTGCATGTAGCATTACTAAAAAAATAATTCAAATTTTTCAAATTTTAAAATAAAAATTATATTAAAATATTTTATTTAAACAATTTTTTAAATTTTATAATATTTTTATTTTAAAATTTCTCACTCATTTTTTAAAACTCAAAAAATCATTTTAACTAAAATCATTTATTACTATTTACATATATTTTGAAATATTATAAGTGTACAAATGAACCCTTAGTTTATCTTTCATATGATTTACTAGTTAAAATGGGTAGAACATAATAAGCAAAGGTATAAAAAAAGATGAATAATTCTGTATTTAGTCGCTCGGGTAGACGCCGCGTAAGCGGCTGCTGATGTGGAATTTTCGAAACACACCGTCTTAGTCGCCCGAAATTTGATTAAAAATTTTGGTCTTCATCGAAACGCACCATTTACTATCGAGTCCCTCCCTTTGTGTTTTTTCCTTCCTCATTCCCTCCCTCTACAATTCCATCCCTCGAAGTGCCTCCGTCGAAGACTGCACGTCCCTCCCCTCGAAGCCGCCGCCCTCCCTCCCTCAGTGCCTTGATGGTTCTCTGAGACCCACACTGGTAAGCCCTAAGTTTTGTCGCACCTTAATTTCTCTTTGCCACAACATGCTGTCGTCTTTAGAGAGGGAGGGAACACGGAACGACGCCAATTCCGAATCGATCCTAACCCTAGCCCGCCCCCAATCCCATTCTTCCTGCAACCCCCTACCCTAGCCCCTTCCCCTTTAACCTGAAGGTAAGCATTTATGAGAACTCTTGCAATATATATATTTTTTGAATTTGAGGACTTATACAATTTTATATATTAATTTTGCACATGCAATTTCATGTCAATTAGTTCTGGATTTGGTGTCTCAGTTTGTGTTACTGTTCGGATATTGATTATGCTTTTGGTGTGTTTTTGACAATGGAGGAGTTAGATATAATCTCTTGGAACTCTTTGATAATGGGTTGTTAGAGGTTTGGGTATAGAGAATTAGCACTAGATCAGTTATATTTGATGACAACCATAGAGTATTTGCCCGATCAATATACTATATCCACATACTTTATTCGAACTTGACAGATTTGGAAAAGGGTAAGCAGATTTTTTCTCTTTGTATTAAGGTGAGATTTAATCCTAATAGCATTGTTATTGATATGTTTTCTAAATGCAATCGATTGGGGGATTCATTTCAATCGTTTGAAGAACTAGATCAGTGGGATTTTGCAATTAGTAATTCCATGATTTCAAGCTATGCAGCACATGGTTGTGCGGAGGATGCTTTGCAACTCTTTATGTGGAGCTTCAAGGAGAATTTCAGGCCTACTGAGTTCACACTCAGCAGTGTTCTAAGTACTATTTGTAGACTCCCCCCAGTAGAGAAGGATAGTCAAATTCATGCTTTGGTTGTTAAATCAGGTTTTGAGTCAGATCCAATTGTTGCTAATTCACTTATGGAAATGTATGCTACATTTGAGTCAATTAATTATGCCATGAAGATCTTTGCTTATTTGGGTGTATGAGATCCGAAACAAAATGATGTCGTTGCATTTATTACATTTAAGTTGAACTTACAGTCTGAATTTCATGGAATGAATTTTTTATGCATACATGTTTGATGAGTTTCCTTGTAACACTACAGAGAAACGATTTGATGGATGGATGGCTACATGCAAACCTATGTGTAAGTCCTCTATTATCACTCTAAAATCCCATGAAGCACTTATGTGGATACCATGCAAATCCACAGAAGTAGTTTTAAGCAAATGTTAATTTGACATACATAGAAAATTGAAAGCTTGAATTTCCTAAGTTTAGCTTTACAAAACATTGGATCCCATACATTAAGCATGCAGTGAGTGCACTCTTAGTCGAGCTACAAATGGTGATGAATTTATTTTCTTAGTTAATGGCAAAGATACATATAAATGAATCTATTATCTTAGTTAATGAATTTATTTTCTTGAATATGTGTCTTTTGATATGTGTGCTTTTTTATTGTGCTTCTGGTTCATGTTAGAATGTTGTCATCAACTCTGTCTTCTTCATCCTCCAGTATACTTTGGCTGAACCATTATGTTTTTGTGAGCTTCAAGCTACATTAAGATACTCAAATACTACAATAAATCCAAGACGACCATTCTTTAGGTGTCCAAAGTACAATACAGATATACTTTTTGAGCAAGAAGATGGAGTAAGATGTTCACGCACGCTTCTCCTGACGTATTCGACTTTTGTATTTGTTGTTTGTTGTTAGTGAGTTCAATGTAATAGTTGGTTTTATGTTATAGTCTAGGCTGTTTAGTGAGTGCAATGTAATAGTTTGAGACTTTTTTTTTTTTTTTTTTTTTGCATTTTGCCTCTTATGCTTGTGGCATGACAAACACTAAATTGATTGTAAAATAACTGTATTATAATCAATGGAAGCAATGGTTTTGTGCATTCCTTTCCAAAATCATATTTCTAGCATAAGTAAATGCTATATTGCATATTCCTTTACAAAATTAGATTTGTAGCATAAAGTAACATTCATTTCCAGAATCATATTTGTAGCATAAAATAACAAATTATATTGCAAATTCCTTTCCAAAATCATATTTATAGCATAAATAAGTGTTACATATATCTTGGCCATACAAAATCACATGACTCTTAACAACTTATCTTAGTGTCAAGCGGCACAAACTATAATAGCATAATCATTATAATAGCTCTGTAAATCTTTAAAAGAATTGAACTCTATTTCTGACTTCGGCTCCTCAATTATATCATCACCATCTGTTTGTACTAAGTGTGGTGACCCGATTGTGCCATCGTTGGTTTCCTGTGAATATGGTCTATCATATTTACTTTCTTCATCAACTCTAGAGGAAGTACATGGCACTTCAGTTTCCCTACAATCGGATCTATCATTTGTACCAACTCTTGCGCTCGTTGCGAAACTTGTAGTGATGTGAGGAGTCGGAGGAAGTCTCATCCCATATTGAAATGGGTAACCAACATTTTGTTTTAAAAAAAAAATGAGAGCAATTAAACTCCAAAAAATCTCAAACTTAGACATAAAAGACAAGAACGAAGTTGAAAACTACCTGAATGTTGTTAGGATATTGGCTGCCATCTGGATATGGCAGAAAAGCTGATGACTATGCAAGCACTGATCCATAATAACTGTGCATATAATTTGGAAAGTTTGCTAGACCAATTTGAGGAATGTCCTAACATAAAAATAATAATGATAATTAAGATGAGAAACATTGAGCATACCTATTCCAATCAGTTTTTGTAATATGAAATAACATACTAAGTTTGGACGATTTGAGCTAGATGGTGTTAGCGGAGATGAGTGTTATTCACCTTTTCCAATTTCCTGTACACGTTGTTCAATATCCAAAATCAGTCATTGGGAAGAATATAATATTAGAAATAGTGAAAGTTGCATTCGTCCAAAATGGTTTGGTCTCTGAGTCTAGTATTACTCCACAGTTGTTTATGCGCAACTTACACACTCTAAATATGTATATAATATTACTTTTTATTTAATTATTTAAGTGCCTGACACTCATTTCTACCAAGTTTTTAAATGGTTTGAGGCTTCATGAAAGTAAATTTTAAAGTTATGGATAAAAAAAATTATAGATTCAAGTTTTTGTGGATGTCAAATTAAGAATATGAAATTAATGTCTACTAAATACAAATGCGAAAGTGCATTTGTATACTGAATACAAATGCAAAAGTGTATTAACAAGAAACATAAGTCTTTCACTCTAAAACATTTATTGATACCTGAAAGAATTTTTCGAGCAACATTAAATATTCAATAAACCAAAAAGACAGGAAGAAGTCGCACAACTTCTGAACTAACTTGTAAAATTATTATGGTCTATAATGAGAGTTTTTCCTCCACAAACTATGTCAGGTTTTGACATAGAAACGTGAATTTCATTCACACATGAATCTGCATTTCTACGACATAAACACCTTGCCTTGTAGCTGTTTCCAAATACACATAAAACATATGCATTTCTGAGCAATAAACTCAACCAATGTGCAATATTGTTCCTACCAACAGATTTTGTCAACATTGTTCCTTAAACAACAACTCCCAAAAAATCATGAAACAAGAGCAAATAAAAAACAGAACTTCACCATTGTACACAAGCTTCAATTTTTTTATTGAGAGTATTTGAATAAAATACCCGCACAACTCCACTTGAAGATTTGAAGATGACAAAATGAATTGAAAACTACGGCAAACTCAAGGAACAAATAACCGCACTTATTCGAGACCTTTCATGGAACTTTGCACTGATACGAAGTCAAAGATCCACACGAGGAAGATGACCCACGCAGATAGGTAAGCATAAATCCACTTGAAGACCACAACGATGTGTAAATCCAGGAGCTTTATAGAAATAGTCGACTCACCGTTTTGTTGGACATCTTGATGTGATGAAGCCGAGGACCCACACGGAAGATGACCCAAGCAACACTCGAAGACCACAACAAAACGCAACTAATTTGAGAGAACAACACCACGACAACTTTTGACCAGAGCACCACGCAAGCTCGATGGAAGCTATCTCGAAAACCAGAGCATCCAACCAAAACGGAATGTTATGTTTTTCGTTTTTGTGTTTTTTTAATAATAAATAAAAATTGACGTGACATAATTATATTAGCCATTTACGCTTCGTTTGCAAGCAGCGATTGTATGTAGAAATTCTGCAAAAAGATAAGTCGAGCTGAATATGCCAATTTATGGTCCATTAATAAGATCATGTGTCTCGTTGAATCTATTAATTTATTAAACTTGTCATTAAATTACAATCAGAAGCCTTACATTACATACATATTGAAGAAAAAAATAAAAATAAGTATATGGTATAAGACTGCTAAATATAATTTTTCTTTAAATTACTGCTCCTTCTCCACTCTCTAGCACTCGAGTTTATATTTACTATTTGGCTGGACAACAAGATAGCACCTCGCCTTTTGACATTTATTTGTAGGTCCTTCTATAGGGATTGAAGAAATGGTGCATTTCGTCACTTTGTTTATTCGGTTCACTTAACATTTTCCTTATTTGTATCCTAAAACATGGTTAATTTGATGAACAAACGTAAAACAAAATTGATACCCAACATATGAAAGAATATTGTAAGAAATAAATAAAAAGACTCACAAAGAGAAGTAGCTATTTTTTTTTAACATTTTATATCCTTTTTAATTGAGTGATCAACCATCAAAGATCAACATTTAAAAACTATAGCAACTGCCAACAGCTTAATCTGGGTCATTTAGGTATTATTTGAGTAGTGAGGTGATCTCAGATATTTTATAATTAATGATAAAAAATAATAAAAGAATATTAAATAATAATAAAAATAAATAAAAAATAATAATAAAATAAAAAATAAAAATAAATATTTTAAAAATATTTTACTATCCAAATTAGCCCTTAACTGGATGGAACTAATCTATTGCTTGCGGGAGCAATGTCACTCTTTAATTTTATTGATGAGCCCATGGAACATACCAACCCATTAAACGGACCTTTCTTGCGAGAATGTAAATTAAGAGTAAAAAATATATTTAAAGGAAAAAAAATAAAATAATTAATACGTGTCTCAATTTTCGAGATGGTCACGTGAGAGTACCCTAAAAGAATAGTTTTTGTTTTTAGTTTTTTTTTTTAAAAGGAGCTAACATGTGATGTAATAAATGCAACCACCAAACACATGCCCTGCTCTTTTTTTTAATGTCAGGAAATATTGTTGTTGTACTTTAGGGGTTGCCTAAAACGAGGTGGAGAAGGAGAACGGTATTCTGCCACTTGACTCTTTGAGACAGAGATTTAGTTTGTATTTTCAATTCATCTTAATTTATAATTATAATTTTTTTAAATTTTAATATAAAATATAATAAATAATTTAATTTTTTTAAATTTTAAAATAATAATAATATTAAAAAATAATATTTTAACAATATTTTATCATCTTAATTCAATTCAACTCAACTCACTTTAAAGAAGACTCTTTGTTTGTAATATAGGTTTTTGAATCGAGAATTAAGTAACAACTATTGCCAAGGACAAAAAAAAAAACTCACTTACTATTAGAAGAGAATGATTTTATTTAATGAAAAATGATAGTTGTAGTTATAAGTATGTAAAGGTCGTGTAATTATTTTTTAAAAAATAAATAAATATAGATTTATATGAAAAAATATTAATTTTTTAATAATAAATTCTATTATTTTTTAAAATTATTATATAATATTTATGTAGTTTAACTATATATATAATATTACTGGATTGATAATTGATGAAATTTTTTTTCGTCATTTTTGTTACTCTTTTGCAAGAAAGTTTGAGAGTTCTTGTATTTTTAGCCTCTAGGTCAGTCGGAGCCACCTGTGGGCCCTGAAATCATCCCTCTGTTCGGAGCAAAGCCTTATCGATGGGGCCCTCCGGCCCTCCTCATAGTCAGACCAGATGTTTAAAGAAGACTTTGAAAACACAGGATTAATAGACGCCAAACGTATTTACGTGACAGTTTGCGATTGGCTGAAGAGTGAAACTACCACCTGGACACATCATTATCCTTAAATAACATTAACTACCCATTGTACTTGTTTTCCAAGAAAGCAAACCCAAAAGAAACCAGAAACAAAAACAGCAAAGGCCTTGTCCTTTTTCCTGTCGATTTGTTGCTCTATTTGCCGCTGTTTTGAGATCTTATAATAGCAAGCACAACCTGTTGCCTGTTGGCCCACCCTCGCCAACCTCCGCCAAGCTGTTATTATTCCAGTACCACAGTTGAAATATTTCTTCGGGAAGATCTGGTCCCCCTTTCCCTCCTGTCTCTCTCTCTCTCTCTCTCCTCTTTCACTCTTTGTTCACAGAGGACGCGTGTTCATCATCAAGTCCTCTGGATGTTTTCTTCCTATCGGAAGAGAGAGTTCTTTAATCAGTCGAGATCCTGGAACTCCTTGCAGAGGTATTAGAATGTTTTGTACTGTTTCCGCGTTTGGTTATGGTATATAAATTTGTCTATTTTTGTACTCATTTACGTGGGTTCTGTGCGTGTATCTCTGTAAGTGGGCTCGTCTGAAAATGATCATAAATTGGATAATTTGATCGGGGTTTTGTTGTTTTCTGTGGAAATCTTTTGCCACTCTGGCTTTTGGATCTTGCACCATTTGTTGGGTTGGAGTATTTAATTGGCGGAAAGTTTACGTTTTTATTCGTTTGACTGGATGGTTCTTAATGTTAACTATTTTTTTTTTTTTTTTTACTTTTCCTCTCCCTCTCAATAATGGCTTTCCATTGGCGTTGGTCAGATCTGCGTCTTGTAGTTTTAACATCCTTTAAAGTCTTCACTTTCCTGAAGGCTTTATCTCCTAGGTTTTGGTTGTTTCTTTGTACAAGTTGATGAATCAATTTTCTTTGTTTTTATTTTTATTTTTTATGGAAGTATAAATTCATGTACGTGTCATATATTGGTTCGTTTGAATTGCAGTGGGTTTGAGAAACTTGGTTCATTTGAACTCCCGAGGGACTAAAACTTTATACTTTGCTTTGCTTTCCCTAAGGTGAATGAGCAGAGAGAATGGAGAAGAAAGGGAGCTGGTTTTATGCGGTGAAGGCAGCTCTCTGTTCTCATCCCAAAGACAAGAAAGAGAAGGTTTGAATGGTTTTTTATCCATGTTTATTGCGATTAGATTTGTTTTCAATTATTTTAACAAAGAGTAGATTGCAATTAAACTACTTTCTATCTGTTTTGCAGAAAACCCATAAACCAAAGAAAAGTTGTTTTGGGAAGCTCAAGAAACGGGCTCCAGTTTCTTCATCCGAAGAAACTGCATTGACTATTCCCGCTCCTCCTCTTGCCATTCCTACTTCTCCTCCCGTTGAAGATGTGAAGTTAACAGAAACTGAGCATGAACAGAATAAGCATGCATATTCGGTGGCGATTGCCACTGCTGTGGCTGCAGAGGCAGCTGTTGCAGCTGCTCAGGCTGCTGCAGAGGTTGTACGTCTCACTAGTGTTACCTGTTCCTCTGGAAGATTGGAGGAAGTTGCAGCTATCAAGATTCAGACTGCATTTCGTGGATACTTGGTATGGGTTCTTCTCACATAGACCACAAGGGTTGGTACATATCATTTCGCATTTTAGTAACGATGCTTATATTACTATTCATCTGAAATTAGAGGTTTTATTTCCCACATGTATGAGTGACTTCTTTATTAGTTTTGGCAAATGCGGAGCAATTGTGACCGCTTATGTGCATAATTTATGGTTACTTAAGTTGTTTTCCCCTGTCACTGTTCCATGGTCATTTATTTGGCACGAGTGCTTGGGAATACGTTAAGTGTTGTATGTTTCATTAATTTGAGCAGATTTTAACATATTGCATTTAATGGCAATGGCAATGGCAATGGCAATGGTCTTGGTACTGAATTGATTTCCTTTTCTGGGAAAAGATTTATAGTTTGTGGTGTCGACCCAACATTTGTGTCAATATTCTCATCAAATGTTCCTAGCATTTTGAAAAGGCATTCTTTTATGTTTTAGGGAGCTATAGTATGTAGTGATTTGCAACCATAAGCTCCAAAATATTGCATATGTAAAAAAAATCTGCATATATAAATTGGTTTTTACTACTGGGTCTCTCAGGCAAGGAGAGCATTGCAGGCTTTAAGGGGGTTGGTGAGACTGAAATCATTGATACAAGGGCAATCTGTCAAACACCAAGCAGCTACCACATTAAAATACATGCAGACACTTGCTCATGTACAGTTTCAGATTCGCACAAGGAGAACGAGAATATCAGAGGAGAACCAGGCTCTCCAACGGCAGCTACAACAGAAAAGTGAGAAAGAGCTTGAGAAGTTGAGAAACTCTGTAAGTGCTCCCACTCTTACCACTTTTTTTTTCTTTTTTTTTAATGGAACTGTAGTGCAGAATCATGGGTTTACTGAATACGTAACTCAACTGTTGTTTTCCCACATAGGCTTTGCCTTAAGGTTTGTGGTTTACTTGCCTTTTTATGAGCGAGTGTTGTTGTCCTTTCTTTTTTGGCTTGTGTTTGGATTGATCAAATGGCATGTGATTTTGGTCAAAATTTGGAGTACGATTATGCTTTTTACATTTTTTCACCTGACTTCCCAACTTCAAGGCTTTCGTCTTCTCAATCTTTGGCTGTTTTAGGTGTTTTTTCACTCTATCCAAGACACGATATTTATACAGTGGATTCTTTTCGTTAGGCAATATCTGTTAATTCATTTTTATACAATAGAAGCCTTTTCTTTTGATCTTTAAAGGAACCTCTCCATTCTTGCCTTTTATTGTGATTTTTATTGTACGGCTTGAAGTGTAACACTTCTGAAACAGATGGTAGAAGACTGGGATGATAGCACACAATCTAAGGAGCAAGTAGAAGCGAAACTACAGAGCAGGCAAGAAGCTGCTATACGAAGAGAAAGGTCGTTGGCTTATGCATTCTCACATCAGGTAGGGACTCTTCTTCTTATCATGTCAACTCTGGAAATCTAATTTCAACTTTGATGAATCAAATTCTTATTAACTGTGACCAGTAAAGACTTATAAAAAAAAAAAAAAACCTGTGACCAGTAAAGGGCACAGGTGATCTAAATGTATTTTAGGCTACCAATGACAGGTAAATTCCAAAGAATTTGTAATGTCTTGTACTTCCTGCCTTTATTGTTCTCTTTCTTATTCCTTTGCCTTCTACTTGTTAATCCTTTAAAAGATTTATACATATATAAAAATATATATATATATATATATATATGTAAAAACCCTCTAAAAGAAGTTGAGCTTACAAGTTATAGGTTTTGCAGTTGTTTTGGTTGTCCTTGATGGTTAAAATTGATTTAGGAAATAATGTCAGATTTCCAAGTCTCTCATGCTTGTGGCAAAAGTTTAATGATGAGTTGTTGGGTCCACACGTGCATGTATAAAGGGTTTTGTAAGTCCCATGTAACCTCAAGATGTATTGCTTTTTTGGCTTGGTAATTTGTGTCACCACCCAAGATGCATCAATTTATTCTTCTTAGGATCTACTTTTGTTGCTTCCTTAAAAATGGTTCCCTTGGGATCTTATCGTTCATCTTATTTCTATAGACTGACAAAGATTTTGATCATGATGATGATAACTCAATGTTAAACAAGTAATTTGTCTCTTACATATGGTTAATTAACTCGAGTGCTTCTCCCATGGGAGATTTAAATTCTTCTACCAACTCCAATGGTGAGTAAACTAAATGGGAAGTTGCCTTTTAAACTATAGACCTATTGTGCACTCTTTATAGAAATCTTATACAATTTTGTATCTGAGTTCAAAATGCAACACCAGCACGAGAGTGATGTTCGTTTTCTATTAACTTCCTGAAGGACTAGAACTGCAACTGTTGACGAGGTTCAAGTGTGCTGGTGATCTTGATATTACCAGGCTTTGTAGTAAAATAGAGCTTTTCACTGATCCATGGCCACAATGATTACATGTTTTCTGCAGTGTATTTTACCGGTGAATGTTGAAGTGTAAATGCTCTTGTTATCATCTTCTATCGAATACCATTTGGAAAAGTTAAAAAATCATTTCAAGTCAGTTGTTGTTGGAGCAACTGACTTTAGAATTGGGCGTGTTGTGGAGATGACTAAAATTGTGCCTCTCATTCCTCTCATTGTATGTTTTTAAAATAATAAACATAGATGCTTGTCTGAAGTGCTATATATACTTGCATTCCACACTCACAAAAGTATTAATTTTCCAATCTGATTTCAAACTATAATATGGGAGCTAAACTGCATGTTAATTTTTCCAAACAGCGAATCTTGGCGAATTCCTCTAAATCTGCAAACTCAACATTTATGGATCTGAACAATCCTCATTGGGGTTGGGGTTGGTTAGAGCGTTGGATGGCGGCCCGTCCGTGGGAGAGCCAAAGTACAATGGATCACAGTGACCTTGTATCTGTAAAAAGTGCTGCAAGCCGTGTCATTTCTGTTGGAGAAATCACCAAAGCTTATTCTCGTCGCTATCTTAGCCAAGATAATAAGCCTTCCCCTACTGGCCAAAAATCAAGCCGACCACACAGTCGACAATCCACTTCAACTCCCCCTTCTATGGCACCATCTTTGTCATCTGTAACTGGGAGGAGAAAGCTACAAAGCCCCAAGGGTAGTGGCTGGAGCGGGGACGATGATATGAGAAGTATGCTTAGTGTCCAATCAGATCGCTGCCGGAGGCACAGCATTGGAGGTTCATCATTGAGGGATGATGAGAGCCTTACGAGCTCACCTGCAGTTCCAAGTTACATGGCACCAACACAATCGGCGAAGGCCAGGTCCCGGCTGCCAAGTCCATTAGGATCAGAGAAAAATGGGACACCAGAGAAGGGATCAGCAAGTTCTGTAAAGAAGCGGCTCTCATTCTCAGCCTCCCCAGGTGGACCAAGAATGCATTCTAGTCCTCCTGGTAAGGTGCATTCTACTCCCGTTAAGGACATTGGAGCAGCTTCAGGAGATAACGTTAACAATGATGGGAGCAGGTAGTACGGGGGGACAATAAAATTGTGAGTTTAGGCCGAGTGCAAATGAAGAAGATTGAATAAAACACGAGTTGCAACTTTTGATCTTTCATCATCCCATTCTCCAGCGACTGCTTTCTGTTATTGGTGCGAAGGAAGAATGAATAAAAAAAGAGCGTTACTCTTCTTGTTCTCACTCAAAATATTTTTCTTCTGCTGAAAATTTGCTCTTGTTAGATGTCATGTATCATTATGGGATTGGTTTGGGAATGATTATAGTCTATGGCAACAAATTCTCGTATCTGTTGTCGTTGTCCTCTGAGAATTAATTTCTTTCATTTTCTTGCTTCTGTTTCATTCACATTACGTTTCTTGAGATTGTGACACAAAACTGTTTCACCATGTTCGTGTCATGGACATGCTTTATGGTTTCCAGCATCCCTACTAAAATGATGGAATAAAGCATAACTTGGACGATTTTTTATTTTTCTAATTGTTCGAGCATAAATATTTTACATATTTTAAGGAAGAAAGACAAGTTTTTTTTTTTTTTTTTTAAGGAAGAGTGTTACACCCACAAAGCCATTATACAAAAGTAATTTTATAAATTGACGTAATACTATGTGAGTCGTCACATCTGCATTACAATAAAAGTTTTATAATTTGATAAATTATAGCAAGATATATCAGTTTATGAAATTACTTTTATATCGGTCATCGGACGGAGCCAAATGGAAATTATTTCACCTGACAAAAAAGAATAGGCTTAGTTTATTTTTGTAGAAGAGATGAGATTAAAGTTAAAAATAAAATAAAATATTGTTAGAATATATTTTTTTAATATTATTTTTGTTTTGAAATTTGAAAAAGTTAAATTATTTATTTTATTTTGTATGAAAATTTGATAAAATTGTAATGATTAAATAAGATGAGATAAATTGATAGGAATTATGAAAATAAACGAAGCTACGAGTAGCGCATACGTCGCTCAGACAAAAATAAAAGAATAAAGCTGTTTTGCCGCCTAAGGGTTACGGCCATTCTTGACTGCTTGAGAAAAAAATTTATTTTTTATTTTTACTTAATGATTAAGGAAGTGATTTTAAATGTAGTGGTGTATTTTTTTTATTTTTTAAAAATATTTAAATATAATAAAAAAATGTGAATGAAAAAATGAAAAAAAAAATACAAATCACCTGTCGGTAACAATGAGCGGTGCTACTCAGGCGGTAGAGTAGCACCGCTCAAAATAAAAAGAAAAAGAAAAAAAATTAACGAAGCACGACGTTCAACTTTCCTTCCATAGACCCCCCTCCCCAAAAAAAAAATAATCCTGAAATGAGACGTTGGAACTCTGCTTCATATTCCGATATCACACAAAATGGTAAGCAACAGACTCTCATTTCTCGTTTCAATATTTTCACAATTTGTTCTGTAATGAACCCAATTAAGTTGGGCCGGGCTTGATGGGCCTCCAAATTAGTTTACTTTTTATTGTATTTGAGTTGCAATTTGTTTAGTGGCCCATGGGTTTAGTTGGTTATGGTCTATTAGAGGTGTGACTCGAGTATATGTAGTGGGGAGTCCTTGTGGGAGAATTATCTTGAATCTGGAATTTGTTGAGGAATATTTGTAAGGAGGTTTGAGAGCCATTGAAGTACTCCCGTAGCAATACAATTCTCTTAAGCAATTTATCAAACAGCTTGTGTGCCCTCTGTTTCATAACAATTCATCTCCTCCACATTCCTTATTACAACAACAAACATCATTCCATTACACAGCAACAGCTATCCCATTTCCTCATCTCCTTCCTTACAACAACATATATGAGGACTCTAACAAGTGGTATCTAGAGTCGACGATCCATGGAGGATGAATTATTTTCGAGCAGCAACAAGAGGCTTTACAGCGGCGGGTAGACGCTAATGAAAAGAGTCTTCAGGGGTTTAATAACAACTTTAACAACTTGATAGATATGATGCTTCATTGGGTGGTAAGACAGAACAATATTACTAATTGGTACAATGTTATGGAAAAATTAGTGAGATTAAAGGTTAGGAAACTGAGGTCAGTAGTTGTTGAATACCAGGTGGACGAAGAAGAATCTAAGTCTGTTGTTGAGTGTCCTGGAGGAAATGTCGTAGTTAGTGAAGACTTCGGCTCAAAAAAATTGGTGGAAGAGAAGGAAGTAGTTACGGCTTCAATCGACGATTCACAATCATTGTTTGTGCAGGAAGAAAATGGAATCGTAAAAAAAAAATGGTATAGATATGGCCGTAACTCCTGAGGGTGCCAATCCCATATTTGGAATATCTGATTCTAGTCATCTCAGTTGGATGGATGATGAAAATGGCGCGAAGGATGAAGAGCCCATCTTTGATTCGGGAGATTCTACGGATTTAATCAAAGAAATGCAAAAATCGGTAGTAAATGAAGAAAAAAATGTTGTCCGATTGAAGGGGGAGAATGTTCCGTTTCTCTTTGTTTTCAGTAGTTCTTTGAAGCCAAGAGAGGATTCCGCCGCTATCAACCTAGGCGAGAAATTGCAGAATCAGAACCAATTTCGGACTTCATGGGAGAGTCTTCAAGATCAACCCTCAAGAAACATCACCGACAAAATAGACCATTGTGGTCTTCCACATATCTGTCTTTGCAAAGGATCCCAGACTCAATTTAGAAGCGGGACCTGGGATGGTGTTTGTTTCGATGATGATGCTCTTCTCCAAGAAAAATTGGTCTTCAAACACACATTCGTTCAGTCGCAAGATCGAGCTAGTGAGAGGCAGAAGAGAGCGAGATATTGTGAGTGTTTGTTTTCTGGGTGCGCATTGGCATGCATGAGAGAGAGGGAGAAAATATTGAGTTCGTCTTCTAGAGAAAGGGCATTTTGGGATGCCATTCAAGCTACCTCGAGTTTCATGCAAGGAAACAACTGTTTGTACGCTTTCAAGATCAAATGCTTGCACATTTATGTTGGAAGTTCAAAGCAGACTTAAAGGAGCACCATCAACAAGAGACTCTTGATTTCCCTTTTAAATCCATTCACTCAAGCATTTCTCGTTATTTTTTCTACACTCTCGTGGATAAGGTATATTTGTGTGTACACTTTCAGGAATATGATGCAAGGTACACTTCTCTTGTAGAAATAGCTGAGTGTGGGAAGGTGGTTAGAGTAGAGAACCTGTTTGAAGAAATGCTTGAGAAAGGGGTAAGACCTGAGGCTGGTGAGAGGGAGCGCCGGAGACAGTGGCCGGAGAATGGGAAGGAAGGACCTCGGACCAGGGAGTAGATCGGCAGTGGACGTGTGAGGCTTCCTCACCGTTGATGTGATTGGGAAGCTTGGCATTATTAGGAGTGTAAATTTGAACCGGAAAACCGAACTGGACCGGACCAGATGTGTAATTACTAAGCTTGTAGTAGTTATATTTATAAGCTTGTAGTAGTTATATTTATGAGCTTTTTCCAGTTTTTGTACTAGTTATATTTATAAGCTTGTAGCATATTTTTTTAGTAAAACAGTTTTTTGGAAATCAGATTTTAATTAATCAGATTTTTTGCAGTAAAACAGATTTTTTTATTTAAGTAGTTTCTAGTAAAACAGGTTTTTTTAGTAAAAGTTAAAACAAATTTTTGTAATAAAAGTATAAAACATATTTTGTAAATCTGTTTTTTTTTTTTAAACAAACTTTTAATTACAAACTGTCAAACTTACATTTTAAAAAAACTGAAAAACCGGACCGGATTGGAAATTGATAAAACCGGAAGTACCGGTTTAGGAGGGTAACCGGTGCGTAATTGGTTTTGAAAAATGCAAAACCGGTATATACCGGTTCGGTCTTAGATTTTGTCCAAAACCGGACCGGTTACACCCCTAGGCATTATGTTTGATATATGATTCAGAATGATTTTGGTGCATGGATGAGGATTGGATTTTGATCTCAGAAGATTGCATAGAGCCTGCAATCTATACTCTTCTATACTATCCTATACCTTTCAATATTCTTATCATCTTTACCAATAAAAAAAAAAAAAAAATTATCTTAGAGTGTGGGTGACAATTACGCCATTTTTATTAACTTTGAGGATAAGGTTCCTTGGAGGGAGAGAAGACTCCATGGCAATGAAGACATAAGTAGCTGTTGGCAAGGGGTGGAGAAGAAGCAAGCTGAGTATGAAATGCTAAATTGGAACCAATACCATAAAGTTGCATCAATATTTCAATCTTGAACCTTGAGGACAAGATTCTTTAAAGGGGTGGATAATGTAATGAACCCAATTAAGTTGGGTTGGGTTTGATGGGTCTCCAAATTAGTTTTTTTATTGTATTTGAGTTGTTAATTTGTTTAGTGGCCCATGGGCTTAGTTGGTTATGGTCAATTAGAGGTGTGGCTCGTGTATATGTAGTGGGAAATCCTTTGGGAGAATTATCTTGAATCTTGAATTTGTTGAGGAATATTTGTAAGGAGGTTTGGGAGCCCTCAAGTACTCACGTAGCAGTACAATTCTCTTGAGCAATTTATCAAACAGCTTGTGTGCCCTCTGTTTCATTACTGCAATCGTAACAATTCATCTCCTCCACATTCCTTATTACAACAACAAACATCATTCCATTACACGGCAGCAGCCATCCCATTTCCTCATCTCCTTCCTTACAACAACATATATAAGAGGACTCTAACATGTTCTGACTTCGAGCTTTGTTTGTTGCTGTGCGCGCGCGTGTTTGTTTAGCTTTTCTGTGTCAGTTTGATGTATTACGGGTATGCAAGGGAAACGGATTTACACTCTGGCTCTGCCAATCAAACACTCCCTTGGACTGGGAATCTACATGTTTGATCCCAATCAGAAAATTGTTACCCCGAAATGGTGCTGTTTGAGGAGTTTTATCGAACTAGTAATAAACGGTATTGGGATGTTAAATTGAACTGTACAATTGTTTTCTATGTGTAATTGACCAGCCGTGGAGAATTGTGCTTTGGCTTATTATCTTGATTTGGGTATATTCGAGAAAAAAAAGGACACTGGTAGTGTTGTTTGATAAAGATTCGCATGTGCAAAGCTAGTTCTTTAATAAGATTCATACATTCGTAAGCTAAGAGTATTATCCATTCGGTTCACTACTCGAGAAATGAAAATCACAGAAAAATAATGAATGCTTTGAGTAGTGAGGCATGGGAAACCTTTGGTAATCGTTGGAAGGGATATTTTGTATGGTTCATATGGTGGTTCCGGGGTCTTTGGCTAGTGCAAATATAGTTTGAAGTTCCCGGTAATTACTCTGGTCAGAGCTTCCCTTATTTGTTAAGAGACCATTCTTTGCGTTTCACATATTGGGACATGATGGGGCTCCTAAAAAGCCTGTCTTTTTTCCATTCATACAGTGTATTATTTCTTTCAGTGAAATGGAAGAAACACTCCTTTGTCATGATCTGGAGCATGGCATTTGGATGAACTGGGGCGCTTCCAAGTTGGAAGGAGTTTGGACCTGAACTTGTTTAATTGTATTTGAGCTGCGTAAAACCTTTTCTATCAGTTGCAACTTAGGTCTTTGTATTGCTCAAGTTGAGAACTAATTTATTACTTGATGTCCTTGTATTGCTCAAGTTTAGAACTAATTTATTACTTGATCTTTATCAGGCTACACCGTTTCTAGCTGGGCTTGCAGTAGCTGCTGCTGCTCTTGCTGGTAGATATGGAATCCAGGCTTGGCAAACATTTAAGGCACGCCCACCAAAACCCAGAATGCGCAAATTCTATGAAGGTGGTTTCCAGCCAACAATGACGAAAAGGGAAGCAGCTCTTATTCTTGGTATTAGGTAATTATCACTTCTTTCTTGCAACTGGATATGTAAGGACAACCTTATTGCCCATCTATACTCAGAGCCATGTAACTACAACTGCCATGTTCTAGATCATTATGGCTGGTGTTTATTGCTGTTGTAATATTTAGGACTAAGCTGATCCATCAGCAGAAAAATGAAGAGAAAGTATTGATGTCATATTTTAAAACCAACATGCATGGCAGGATTTGTCTGAACAAAAATCCCTTAAGAGTTTTTTTAAGCCATGTTTTATGCTTTTTGTAGTCTGTGAAGAAATATTGTCGTTGTTAAGTCAAGGGGGAGCGTATTTCAGAGGTATTTCACTCGTGAAGTTTTTTCTTTTTATTTGTTGTTTTACTTATCATAGGTTTGCAAGAAGAATTATTCTGATGTCAATTTGTTTCTGTTAAAGGTAATACTTCTCTGCTCACTCCCCGCCCTGTTCCTTTGTAATTGTGTGTAAGCTAGCTTCAAAGATTGGCAACATATATACTTGAGACTTAGAGGAAAGAAAAAGGGTTGCATGAATCATGTTGAGTGCACTAAAGGGCGGATTCAAAAATCTTGTTAGTTTTTTTTATCAGTTAATAAGAATTTTATTAAAATAGGCAAAGCCAAGTATATGGGACATATACAAGAGCTACACCTATGCATGAGTGTCTAAAGATACAAAAAAATCATGTACGTTCATGCCATTAAAGTCTATTACAATCAATCAATGGAATAAAGTATGAAGAAATAAAGTTATAATCTTATCCATTGTCCATTCACGATTCTCAAAACTTCGCCATTCCTCTCCATCCATATGCACCACCATAGACAGATCAATATCATCTTCCACATAGCTACAATTTGAGTGTTACCTCAGATGCCTTGCTAGTTGGCCAAAAAATCCACAACCCTTCCTCTCCAAGAATTTTGTTAGTCGAGACAAATTTCTAAACTGTTACTTAACATGGATAAAGTAATTACTTGGATTAAGCGAATACATCAAAAGTGAGAACCTAGTTGTAGTAATCGGGTAAAGACGAACTTATGAAATTCATAATTTTGTAAACTTAACAAGGCTAGAATGTCATTTTTTTGGTTGCCTGTTAGAATGTTGTAGTTAGAAAAAGTCCTAAGATTTCTCAGAAGACTTGGAGAGCTAAGAACAAGTTTTGGCAGTATAAGGATCTGATTATATTAGTGGTTTTTATCTGTGGGCTATGGGTCATAAACATGCTGGAACTGACATGTTATGGGATTCAGTTCTGTAGTTCCATTTTATATTAAGGATTGTTCAAGATCCAAAAACGGGCTTCCCATTTTTTAATGTTACAAAAAGTTACTGTTGTGACTCAGTCAAACAATCTTAGTAACTAATGCTGCTGATCTCATGCTGTATATCGGTTTGTTTCACCTCTGGCACCTCCTTTTTTTATTGCCACTTCCTGTTTTGTTCACAGCCTAGTTTTATTTACCCATCCTATTACGAATTTGTTTTTCTACCTTTTGTATTGGATGAAAACCATTATTCTTTCATATGGTTTAACAGAGAGAATGCAACCCCGGATAAGGTCAAAGAAGCACATAGAAGAGTCATGGTCCTTATACTGATGCAGGTGGTAGCCATTACCTAGCTTCCAAAATTAATGAAGCTAAAGATGTGATGCTTGGAAAGACAAAGAGTAGTGGATCTGCGTTCTAATCCTATTGAAAGATTCTTTGATTTTGCAATCCAACGAACGAAAATTGTCCTTTCCTTTCATTCATAATCTTTAACTTTTAAAGGTCATGCTTGCCCATCAACCTTTGTGCCTATTTTGAGGTCCAGGAATGGAATTCCCAGACATTGCTTGTCGTCATTCTTCTGCCTTTTACGGAAGAGCTAGATTACTCCCTAATCTTTGTACCCTCATCGATTGTCAGCCATATATGCTTGTAAGATAATTCAGAGATTAATTTATCATGTTCCGCTGCATAATATGGAAGAAAACTAGACAATTCAAAATTTGGCGAGGATTGCATGTGTGCTGCCTTATAATTAGAGCTTAATTTTAATGGATGTCAACTATATTACCTATTTTTCATCGACGTCGTTTGTTTTCACAGATCAATTGAGATGAAATGAATTGAGATTAAAGTTAAAAGTTGAATAAAATATTATTAGAATATATATATTTTTATAATATTTTATTTTGAGATTTGAAAAAGTTGAATTTTTTATTTTATTTTGTATGAAAATTTAAAAAAATTGTAATGATTAGATGAGATGAGATGTGATGAATTAAGATGAATTGTGAAAAAACGAGGCAATGTCACACTTGTTCCTTTTATTTTTCTTTTTTTTTTTTGGGAAATGGAAAGCAATCTGAATTCTTTTGTGAGAAATGAGAATCTGGATTCTGATGTAAGATAATGCATTTTTTTTGTTCAGTTCTATTATAGCAATAAGCAAATAGTTCATAGCCATATCTTTTTTCTTTTATTATTTATGGAATGAAGCATCTTATTTTCCCAATCACAAAGCAAGCAACGACCATGTGAAAATGAAATAAGAATCTCAGGCAATGACTTGCATCCGACAAAATGCCTGTATATCGAATATAATAAATATTAAAATAGGCAAAAAAGAAAAAGAAAAAGGTATTTATATGTGTATGTATATACAAGATTGTGCTGTCACCTGAAAGAGAATAACTTATTCGTTTTAAAATAATTAAAAATAAAAAAACAGTGGGACTGAAAACAATGGGCACTCGTTTTTACTCGTGTAAGCAGCACAAGCCGCATGAATGCAACATGTCAGTCCATAATAGCCCCTCAAGGAGAACGAAAGGTAATCGATCGGATGCTATTATTTTTGAAAACATCAAGATAAGACCCAAATGAACTTACTTCTGCAAATAAATCCTGAAAACCGAATCATCTGTCCGTTACTACGACTGTCCGTATCACGAAAAATGTGTAATATCGTATAATTAAAGATAATAAAATTTAAAACGACATTATTATTTCAAATCCGTCCTTAAACCATTGGACTCCTTCCTAATGGCATGAGATTGAAGATTCCTTGCATTTCAGTTCTGTGACATTGCTAATGCCCTTTTGTAAACGGACGGGACGTTTATTTTTGAGCTCTCTTGGTTGTTTCCTTTCCTCATTCCGTTGACTAAAACACAAAAGAAAAATGTAGCATCGTGAATAGCATCCGCGCCACATTAATATAGTGTTTGGATAAACACTGCCATCTTTTTCCCTTTCTTTATTTATTTTTTATGAAAAAACAAAGGAAAGCAACTGGGAAGGAATTGCAGTATCCATAGACGAGAGTCGAAGGATCCGACAGTCCGAGTCCATTAGGCTTGCGGCGTCAGCTTTTATCCATTTAGGATTCAATATTCATTGTCCAAAGAAAATAATTTAATTTCTTATTCTTCTTATTGTCTGTTCAGACTGTTTGAAAAAATTAAAATTTTCAGGGAAAAAAAAAATGAATGGCCATTCAGTTGTGCAAGGCGCCGCTTCTTCTTCTTCCTCTTCTTCGTCAGCCAGTTGTCTGCCACCCGTAATCTCTAGGCCTGATACCGAAACAACCACGCGCGCGCACCCACTCACAGAGTCCAATTTAACACTCTCCAAAAGCTTCATCTAAATCCTAATCTATATAATCCTCTCTTTCTTCTTGTCTTTTCTTTCCAAACTCAGATTCCAAACTAAGCGAAACTTTCTACACGCTATTAAATAACTCTCTCCCTCTTTCTCTCTCACTTTCAAGCTCTTTTGGCACTCATAATTGAATGCTTTTTGCTCTTCAGCACGACGGATGTACAGTTTTCCTTCAATTCCCAGTCTACACGGCTAGGGCTTCGCGGTCCAAGATTCATTTTCATCTGATCTCACCCGCTCGCTAGCTCTTGAAAATGTTCTGGTTCAGTTCATTAATCGTGCTTACTCTTTGTCATTGAAAATTAATGTTTATTTTATTGATAATTCATGCTAAATTTTAAGCAAGAAATTGGCGATTTCTGTGTGGGGATGTTTTTCTTTTGAATTCGTAACCATTGTTTGCGTTATTTGATTATATAATATTATATTGGAGCGGAAAAGTGTTAAGGTTGATCAGGAATGGTGCCCGCCAATGACCCAATGGAATCCTTTTTCAATTCAGTTCAAGTTGTGAAAGAAGCGCTTTCACCCCTTGAATTGGGCATCCGGAAAGCGGCGAAAGATCTAGAACATTGCTGGGGTGGAGGCCTTAAGAACAAGGGAAACAGTGTTGAGTTGGTTAACCAAGTAAGTGTTGATGATAGGAATTGCAAGGTTCAGATCTCTGGTGTGAAAAAGAAGAATGGCCAATGTGTTGTTGGTGATGAGAAAAAGAAGGGCTTGTCGATTAAGGTTCCGATTAAGGCCTTCTTGGGAATATTTTCGCCAAATTTGGGAAACGGGCATCTGGTCGAGGTTCCCGATAGAGGGTTGAAAGGGAGGGATTTGGGTAAGGAGGATGCTGGTTCTTGTATGAATTGCTTACAATTTGCAGTCAACTGGTCTTTGTTGCTGAATAGTTTCGTACAGGCGTTTCCCAGCCCATTCAAAACGGGTAAGAAGCGGTTTAAAAAACCCGGGGATGATGAAAACTTGTGTGCGTGTATAAAACCTAAGGTTTCATGTGAACTGAAACAAAGGCACTCTAAGGGACCACGCTTTGGAGCATTTCAGAATCAAGAAAAACATGTATCGCCTGAGTGCTTTATTGGTTTTATTTTCGATCAGTTAATCCAGAACCTTCAGAAGTTTGATCAGGGTGCGCAAGAATATGATTATAAGAGTTGTGATACTTCCCTGTCTTCCTCTTCCTCCCATTCTGATCATTTCAGGGCACTCACTAGTATCTTGGAGGGCCGAAAAGAAGATGTAAATAGCTTTTTAGGAAACTTGAGGTTTGCTAGAGTGGGAGGTGTGCCGTCGAGTGTAGTCGGGGTGACTTCTTCGGTAAATGAAGAGGGTGATGATAGTGTTGCGGCAGGGAACGGTGAAGAAACCGGAGGCACCATACCGCAGAAGATGGCCAGTGGTATACTTAGTATTCCTCTATCAAATGTCGAGCGCTTGAGATCCACATTGTCCACTGTTTCATTGACAGAACTAATTGAGCTTGTACCTCAGTTGGGGCGTACTACTAAAGATTATCCCGATAAGAAGAAACTTTTCTCTGTCCAGGATTTCTTTAGATACACAGAAGCAGAAGGTATGGTATTTTGAGTATCCTAATAACAAAAAATGGAAGTTTCTTCAAATTTGGTTACACATTTGTTTCTGGGCGATATAAATTCATGACATAATTTTACTTACATGAAAAAAATTCATGACGTAAGTCTTTTCATCCTGGTAGATGGGTCATCTTGTCCTTGTTGTTGTAAAAACATAATGCTATATTGTTGAAGAGATTACATATAAAATGCTGACCGATACTGATGTGTCTAGCCATTCTCGTGGAAGGTGGCATCCTGAAAAAATAGAAAGGGCAGCAATTTTGGTTCTTTTTGGAATGATGAATAATTGTTATTTTAATAGCAAGAACATTTGCGTTTGGGTTGATTGAAATTAAGATCCTGTTGCGTAGAGTATTAAGTTCCTTGCATGTTTTATTTCTCACATCCCTTATGTATCTGCAGTGGGTCATTGATCACGACATTATGTTGTTAGATTTGTATTGATGAATATTGCAATTTTGAGGTTAACATACCTGCATTGTAATTTTGTCTAGCATACCATGGCGGTATAATCAGTGACATCATATCAATGCATTGTCAATTTTGGGCTATTCTGGTTAGAACTGGAAATGGGATCTAAAAGTTCTTTGAACTTCTTTCTATCAACACAATGTTAGAAACATCACATGATCATAAAATTTACACTTCTGAAATTTCAGCAAGCCATCACAGTCAATCTGTGGATCAGCTGACGTGATCCGATTTAATTGTCATTCTATTCAACATAGATAGATTTCTTATTACGTTTACGGTTTTCGCTACCTCCTTAGGTTCTTGTTCCCAAAATGGATCTCTGGCCTTGTTTAATTTATATAAAGGTGTGTGCATTGCTAAATTGTTGGTAATGTTGACTGGTGTTTTGTGGGGACAACGGTCGGTGAAATATAGGAGGTGCTTTATACAAAACCACATGGTATAAAGAATTATTTACAAAAACTTCTAAAAAGTTACTAATGGAAGTATAAATAGGATATACAAATTATCCATCACTGTGGGTGGAAGAAGAATCAACCATATTACTTTCTTAATACTATTTGAGAGTACAGTTTGCTTTTCTTTTCAGTGTTGGATGGGCATGTTGGTTATACACTCTTTTCGGCATTAGTTCATTTTTCTTAATACGATTTGAAGATACACCCCATTTATCTAAGTTTTTGGAGGATAAGATGCTTTGTGTAATGCAAGAAAGCAAATAAACCAAAATTGGTATGGTTTTTTCTTGGCAAATATTAAAGAATCATTCCTTCCTATTAAGAAGGGATATATTTTTTTTGTTTAGAAATTGATTAACATTTTTAGTCAAAGCGTATTGATTTTTATAAAGTTATTATTCTGCTAATGCAAGTCAGCCAGTAAGCAAGTCAGCAGAGAACTATGTTAAATTAAAGAATGTGATTGATGCAGTTCAATAGAAATAATAAGATATTGCGCTGGAAATAATCAAATAATCTGTATGGGAGAAATTAATATTACTACAGGCATTAAAAGTTGAACCAAAGCTACTTGTTTTTCCTTTATTATTTTTTTTATAGGTAATCAAGAAGTTTTATTCATAGAAGTAGGCAAAGAACTTCTCTCTGTTCTGCGCCATTCGAGAATAACCTAATTGGAGTTTACAATAGAAAGTAGAAAATCATGGACAATAGAAGTTTTTCCTTTATTATTATAGCACGAAATCAGAGATGACAATAATAGGGAAGACCCAGTGATGATATTGGATAATGTTGTTTTTTTGGTAGTTAAACATGTACTTCATGACTCGGAAAGTTCCTTTATTTTTTAGTCTAGTCCTATACCATAGGAAATCTTTTTTATTTTTTATTTTTTGTTAGGTGAATTTCCTAAATAGCACTTTTGAGTAGTGTCGGACAAATAAATGTTTGGCAGTAGTTTCTTAGTAGCACATTCTCTGGATTTGAGTGGTAGGACTATGATATCTGGTTTTGCATCTTGAGGACTTCCAGGAGGATTGATGTTATTTTCACCTAGGGGTGACTGTAAAGAGACTTTTGTTCTTGCATTGGTTAGCTGGCGAAGATTCATTTCCTTTGATAGCAGAACTAGCTGGTTTTAAATAGTAAGATGCTTGATGTCTGAGTCCTGTTAATATCTTAGAAAATAACTAACGCTTTTGAGTGAAGACAAAAAAAGGATGTTTCTATATAAATGAGTTAAACTACCTATTGAATAGAAAACTATTTATGCCCAAGTCACGACAATGAATAACTGTTGTTTCCTGCTACTTTAGTCAACATGACCCTTGATAGATGTGGTTTATTAGTAGCTTGTTTGTCCTGACCTTAAGGCTGTGTGTGGTTTTTAGGATTAGGCTCAGTAGGATTTACATCTTTTGGAAGGAGGCACACTTACTTCAAGGTTTGGCTACCCCAAGAAGACAGAAAATCAGGAGGGAGGGGGAGCAGGGGTTATTATCTTATAAGAAGATACAAAATCTGGAATAGATACAAGTGTTTTCTTTGGATATGAATCATTTCACTTAGGCTGTGCATTGGTTACTTTATCTGGGGGACTAAGTACGCATTGGGTTTAATTTTCAAAAATGTTCCCCGGTTGCATCTAGTCCTAAAATCAGATAAACCTCAAGTGAAAAATTGGATGCTTGGGAAAAAAGTAAAGACTTTATGCAAATTTGGTCTATTCACAGGGGTTGTTTCCAATAGTTCTTGAATGTAACATGGGTCAGGAACAGAAGTGGGCTGAGAGTTGTGAGCTGCTTATTGGATGCAGTACAATTAGGGTGTCTTCTTTACAATGCTTAACTAGATTGGGGGTTTTGTAAAGGTATTTTTTAATTGAATTGCTATGCATACTCTCTCGTTTTAAATTGTTAAGCTTCATATCCTGTATGATTTAGGTTGATATCGTGTTTTGAAAAAGGCCCAGAAAGGAATAGATACAGGGAAATCATTTAGGTGGCCAAAAGTGGTGACATGGAAGTTGACCGTACTCAAAGGATTCTGTGTTAAACGTATTTTGCCAAGCTCCTAATGAATTTTGGTAATACATGGATTTGATGATCCACCAAAACAGGCATTATATTAGTTATGAATTACTGTATTTAATAAGAGGCACTTTTATACCTATTTCCTTTCATAGCCCAACATGATTTACATCTCTAGTTCTGACTTTCGGGATTTCCTAACCTTATTTCCTTTCGACAGTTGTTGATTTTATGTATATTTCCTGCTGTATCATCCTCTTTAACCATTAATAATAATCTTATCTTATGCTTTTAAAAATATACACCTATCTTAAGCTGCACAATCTTACAGGAAGGAGGTTTTTTGAGGAGTTGGATAGGGATGGCGATGGCCAAGTAACTTTGGAAGACCTTGAAGTAGCATTTCGAAAGAGAAAATTGCCCCGAGGATATGCTCATGAGTTTATGCGCCGCACTAGAAGTCACTTATTTTCAAAGTCAGTTGGTTGGAAACAGTTTTTGTCCTTGATGGAACAGAAGGAACCAACCATTCTTCGTGCATACACTTCTCTCTGTCTGAGCAATTCTGGGACACTGCAAAAGAGTGAAATTTTGGCATCACTGAAAAATGCAGGCCTTCCGGCTAATGAAGACAATGCTGTTGCTATGATGCGATTTCTGAAAGCAGACACAGAAGGACCTATTTCTTATGGCCATTTCCGAAACTTTATGCTTCTTCTTCCTTCTGATCGGCTTCAAGATGATCCTCGGTAAGGTCAATTTGATTATCTCAAGAGAGTTTTCAGCACCTGAGTTAGTTTCAGCATGTGTTCATATGAATTTTTCTGTTGATTTGCCCTTGTTCAAGCAGAAGTATGAATTGGTTATCAAATCTATAGTTTGAACTCATAATAGTTGAATGACTGATGTTTTTTCATTTACACATAAAGTTTTGTTATATTTGCTCTTTTATATGTTTGGTGTCTTGAAACTGTTACAGTTTTATCATTTTCTTGCTATTCAATACATAGTTTATGGAGACTGAAACTATAGAATAAGATTAGAGAGGAGGCGGAAACAATTAAACATCCATAGGATATACAGTATAGCTATTTTATTCCTGATAGGACTACCATTTCAGATTTTTCTGAATAAGTAAAGGACTACTATGTCAGAAATATTTCAGAAATTACTAGGTTCTAACTGATTGTAATACGTACAGGAGTATCTGGTTTGAAGCTGCAACTGTTGTTGCTGTCGCACCCCCTGTAGAAATACCAGCTGGAAGTGTTTTAAGATCTGCATTGGCAGGAGGCCTTTCTTGCGCACTTTCTTGTGCTTTAATGCATCCTGTCGATACAATAAAGGCAAATTCTTTTGCTTAATGATTTGTGGAAGTTGGCACTTCTGGTCAAACTTCAGTCATGTACTGTATATTTAATTTTAAGGACTATTCCCGTGTACTTGCATTTATTAGTTTTCTACAACTGAGATGTTGTTGGTATAGGATCCTTTATTAAAATAATTGGACATTGGGGTTTTCAGACTCAGATACAAGCATCAACGCTGACGTTTCCTGAAATCATTTCAAAGCTTCCACAGATTGGAGCTCGGGGGCTATATAGGGGTTCAATCCCTGCAATCCTTGGACAATTTTCAAGGTTATCTTGACTTTTTCTTCTCCCTTTAAATTCTTGTTCTTTTGGCTGATGTGTTCACTTGACATTGCAGTCACGGTCTGCGAACTGGAATATTTGAAGCAAGTAAACTTGTTTTAATAAATGTTGCTCCAACAGTCCCAGACATTCAGGTAATGGTTATCTTTGTAACTTTGACTATTACAGAACTCTCTCTCTCTCTCTCTCTCTCTCTCCCCAATACAGTTTAAAAGAAAAAAGACTTCGAGAATTACTTTGTTGTTAATGCAAGGGACAAACAATATTAGTCCATTTTATAAATGATAGAGTGAGGTCTTCTTAAGCGTGATATGTCCATTCTGTCCCGTCATTCAGCTCCAAGTTAGTCATTTAAGAGTTACTGGAGGTTGACTTAACTCTTTTAGTGTACAATTGTCATCAATTTGTTGTTTCGTAGGTATTGAAACACCTTGAGATGGACTGTGATTTGACATAGTTCTACTTCTTACAGATCAAAAAGGTTGTTCTACTTCTTAATGGTCTTTAGAGTGTGTATTTGACTCAAAGAAAATGCGTAATTTGTGGTGTTCCCCATCTATGAGAGCATTCTTGTCCTAGTTTAAATCTCCTTCAGAAGATGATTGGTTTGACCCATAAAGCATATGTTCTAGAACTATCTTTATCCTATTAAACTGACTTTTGAAGCAATTGTATTGCTTGGGATTATTGATTATTCGAAGCACGTCTTTACACGCGTCTTCGACTTATGTGGATGTCATTTATGCCGTCAATATTATAGGCTTTTATAAAGTTTTTTTGATAGGTAATCTAGAAATTTTATTCATAGAAGTAGGCAAAACCCAAGTACACAAGGAGTATACATGAGATTATAGGCTTATATAAAGTTAAGGAGCTCTACTTTGAAGCATAATAATAAGATTGGATTAAAAATAAATCTTTTGTTGAACAAAGGTAGAAGAAGTAAAGTGCCACCATAAAAATTCCATCCAGTTAGTTTCCACGTCCTGAAAATGTTGATGCACGTTGTAAATGGTGACCATGCTGTCATCATGGTGCTTGAACTTCTATTTTGCAACTATTGGAAGCAGGCTCTCTTTCTGTGTGCATGCATGGCACTTAGAACATAATCAAGACTAGGATTACACATGCTATATTAGACTTTTCATGGCAAATATTCCTTCAGAGGAGGAATTCTGGCTTATGTGAGAGGTGATTGATGTACTTACAAAAAATTCTGCTGACTCGTTTATAATGATATTGTTTTAATTGATAAATAAAAAAATTACCATGTTCCCATGTTGTGTAGGTCCAATCTCTATCATCATTCTGTAGCACATTTTTGGGAACAGCAGTGAGGATCCCCTGCGAAGTATTAAAACAGCGGTTGCAGGCTGGCATTTTTGATAATGTGGGAGAGGCTCTTGTTGGGACTTGGCAACAAGATGGTCTTAAAGGTTTCTTTCGTGGGACTGGCGCCACTCTTTGTCGGGAGGTTCCATTCTATGTTGCTGGCATGGGGCTTTATGCTGAATCCAAAAAGGTGTGGAGTTTATCATAGCTGGTTTTTTTATTCACCTGCAAACTAATGCTCTGCAGGTGCAGAGATGCCAGGATTATCTTTTGTTTATAGGGTTTGTTCGTTGTAAACTTCTTACTATATCTGTGGCTGAAGGGATTCCACTGAACCCAGAAAATGACCAATTCTTATTTACATTGGTACTGTAGAATGATTGGAGGGTTATACAAGAAATGAAGCTACACGAAAACGTGACTGATGGAAACTCAAGAAGTAATATCCCCAAATGCGTTTATATAGATCCCAATTTATACTCCTCCAGGCTTTACCTTGACCTAAAAGTATGAAAATTAATTTGCTGTGGACACCAGATTTCAACCAAGATGATGAGAAGTCTCTAATGCTGTTCATAAATGGTTGTGCTGTTGATAATTGATGACGAAGCAGAAAAGCTCTAGAATGCTTTGAGATGATATTATGTCAAAGATATTTGGTGTGACCAGATTCTGTTTTATTTGTTGATTTGAATTTGGCATACTTCTGAGGGACCATACGAAAGTCAATTGGCTAGTTTAGGAATTTGTCAAATCCTGTTGGACGTATCCCATATATAACTGCTATCCTAAATCTAACCGCTATGCAGATGTTTTCATGTCGTGTGTTGTATCTCATTTTTGTAAAAGACAATTGCTGACTAGCATGCTTGAGTGAGATGTTGAATATTCAATGTATTGACTATTACGTTGGTCTTTGTATGCTGTTTTGAAGGTTGTGCAACAACTCCTGGGGCGAGATCTGGAACCCTGGGAAACAATTGCTGTTGGAGCTTTATCTGGTGGGCTAGCCGCTGTTGTCACTACACCCTTTGATGTGATGAAGACTAGAATGATGACTGCTCCACAAGGTCGATCTATATCAATGTCAATGGTAGCCTTCTCTATCCTCCGCCATGAGGGACCCCTGGGCTTATTTAAAGGAGCAGTACCCAGGTTCTTCTGGATTGCTCCTCTGGGGGCCATGAACTTTGCAGGTTACGAGCTTGCTAGGAAGGCTATGGACAAAAACGAGGAGCTAGCAGGCGAGCAGCTGTATCAGAAGAAGGTGGCGAGTTCTGAATAAAGTTTTGAAGCAAGAACAGTAGTATACAGCCTTTTCAATTTTTGCGTCATGGTAACAAGTTTCATGCTGCAGGGAAGTTTTGAGCTTTTTCCGAGCTTCCTGGTGGCATGTTCTTTTAAAATTATCATCTGCCGACATCTCTGCCCCCCTTTTGGGACTTTGTTTCTTTAGTTGTTTCAAACCTTTTGGCCTGCTTCTTGGTGGCGCAAACAGGATTTTATTCTATTCTGTATCTTGGTTACAGTTCCTGCAATTCTGTACATTTGTTGTGCAGTTAATCTATCCCTAACCCGTCTTTTTCAATTTCAGTTCTCTGTATAATTAAGTGTACATATCTATCATTTCTGGAGCTTTATGATATGACCATATATGTCACCATTAATGTACCTACCTGGCATTCGCGACGAACTAGAAATTTTTGGTGATGCATGGTGTTTGATCTTGAAAGCAGAGCAGGTTGACCACAAAACAGGACGAGTTTACAGACGAATATATGACTTCGATGAACCATCTTTTGAAGCCGTAATTAGTCCATTGATTAAATGCTACATGGCCGTACCACTCCATACTCGGCCATATACAAGTACTCCCAAGAGAGCCAACCGGGTTGGCCTCAAAATTGCTTTTTGGCATTTCTGATGGGTCAGATGAGATTGAAAGATGTGGATAATTTGCCCGGACTACATCTAAAACATTTTGTAATCACGGAGATGACTAGAAATCTTGATCCTTTAATCATCTTGCAGATTCAAATCCACCTTTTATACGAATAAAAACGAAGATCTCTGCACCGTACAAAGAAATATTTTTGACATGGTTTTGCCAAAGCTCAAATCCTCAAACCACAAGCAACCGGGTTACAGAGTATAAAAGATGGTTATGTTTATTACTCAACAAACATGAGATGAGAGAATTTTGAGAAATTGTGCAGAACTGAAACAAGTTGGTGGAAGAATCAATAACCCCAGTAATCATTACGGATTTCATCATCGAACTTTTTCTTCAGCTCAGGATGCTTCTCAAAGTATTCGTTTGCAGTCATGGTGCTAATCTTTTTCTGTCGACATAAATGGAAAGCAGTGAGAAATACATAAAATTTTGCGAGACTGAAGATGCTAAGAACAGTTCTTTTTCTATTACCTTCATCTCTTGTACTTCAACAACTTCCTTTTCCAAACGCTCAGACTCCTTCAAGGATTTCTGTTCCGCTTCTTTCAATTCCACCAACTGTACATAAAGTCAACATTCATACTTATAAGATGCTAATATTTGTAGAGAGGAAGAGGGTGTGAAGCAATTTGATCTTGTTTAAGTTCTCACCAGTGCATCGAATTTAGGCTTGTACTGAGGAGTTACTGTGTCTACATACTTGGGGATCTGTATGCCTGCAAATTTGAAACAGTTTTTGTCATGAGTAAATTTGAAACAATTGAAAATTGGAATATGGATTAATAAAAACTCAAGCAAAGTTAACCATTTTTATTAAAAGGTGATTTCAAATAGACATGAAGACAGTATCTAGTGGGACAAATCATTTGGTATCTGGTATTTGACACCAGAAAAAAAAAATAGATTTAGTTACAAATCAATTCCTGCTGCCTATATGTTCACAGCTAAACATACTCCAGATTCAGAAAATCTCTCAAGAAAGTCCTGTGTATTTAGGATTTGCCTATATCTCTCCTCAATAATATTCTTATTTATTGATCAAAAAGAAAATCTCTCAAGAAAAAACTTGCCTCATGGTAAACCTATAAGTCCCTTTGGAGTTTGATGCAGCTAATAGTTCACTCAACACAGTAAGTGCGGCAATCAACATTACTAATCAATCCCACTAATCAGAATTTTAATTGAGTTCAAGAAGGTTTCTCTGCTAATCTGGCAGTGATAGTCAGCATCGTAACAGACTTGCTTTGTGAATGAAAGAAAAAAGGGCCTCATACATATTCCCTAACATAGCCTATCGATTAATAAGCATAAGCTGTTTACAGCCAATTTGAGCTCCAGTTACAAGAATCCTCATTTACTTTCCTTCTTTTTTGCAGAGGCGTATGCAAATAGTTAAGCTAAAAGCAAAAATCAATATGCGGTACACCTTCATTGTATAAGAACTCTAAGGATGATGCAATTCTAATAACAGAAAGTAGCCCCATAAAACTGGCATACATGGTGGGTGCATTCACCGGTGAGTTAGAAAACATACTGTCATAAGCCTCTTTGTACATATCCACCAAGCGAGACCCAATTCCTTTTCTATAGTACTCCCAATCTATGGGTTCAGGTTCCTGCATGAACCGAGGATCAATAATTCATAATCAATAGTTTTTTTTTATAAGTAATAATTCAGAATCAATAGTTAGTAACATAAAAAATACAAGCCAATAAATTACCATTTCTCATTGACAATGATCAATCTGAATGAAGCCACTTTTTTATATATATATATAAATTTAAAGTCACACATAAAACACTCCTATGAGCTCCTACATGTCATACTTTTCAAGCATGCTCCTTCTTTGAAACATGGAACATTAGACGTAGCACTGCAGTCTACTATTATTTAATTGTAGCTCCCAGTCATTAGGCATTGTCAAGCCAGCATTTTGTTTTCTTTGACACCAAAAGTGGCAATATTTGCGTTCCATAAACTTTCCAACGTTTTATTTAACTACACTTCTAACCAATCAAACAGAACGCAACAAAAGTCACTAAGAATAAAAATAAATGAACCCACATTTTTCGTGAACCCACATTTTTCGTTCTATTTCCCAGAACCGTATTTCACCAAACCTTAACCAATCACAGATTATGCCGCTCTTACTTTCTAACATGAACCACCTGACCCGATGCAACAAAAATAATTAAAGGAACTGAACAGACCCTCAACGAATCAAATTTATCAACCCTAGGTACAGTAAATCCAAGTCTTCCGACAAAACACAACTCAGAGAAATCTCTGATGCATCATAAAGAAAATATACTTAACGATAAAATTAAAAAGGAATCAATCTAGAAATGACAAAGATCTAACGGAAATTACATAGATACCCAGAAGAGAGATAAATGGAGGTTGATGGTTGTGTTTGGACCTGACTGAATTTGGTCTGGAGGGTGGAGTTGACCTCGTCAAATGCGCGGCGGAGAGTGGCGAATTCTTTGCGAGCCTCATCGGTGACCAGAAGCTTCGCCATCCCGTCCCAGTCTATGGTCCTTGACGCCTTCAGTGCCACATCGGCGACTTTCTTACCCGCTCCGCTCATTTTCTTGCTCACTTTCTCGGAAAATCTCAGAGATTAACAGACAGTTTGTGCTGCCAGATACCTATCCCTGATAGTGATGCCCTTTTGTTGATGGTGGAGGAATGGCTGTGCTCTATTATGAATCGGGCTGCAAATATTAGTCTCCGTCCATTTTAGATTGGGTAGGATGGATGGTCTGGTTGAGTCCAGCCCAACAAATTGTGGGCTACTTATAACAGAAGGAAACCAAAATTATATTATCAACCTCCATAAGTATTTTGATAAAAACATGTCTATATTTTAACTTATGTTACGTACGAGTCAACATGTAAACACATCTCTTGCTGTGAGATCTATTATAATTATACAAATAAATTCTCTTTTGAGTAATATTATATACAGTCATGGAGTACGTAAGTATCGCATAGTTGATTTGAAAAAGAGTGGGTTTACTATTAAAAAATTAATTTTTACATGTGGATACTATATTTATTTATTTTTTTCAAAGTAATTGCACGACGTTGGCACACTCATAACTGCAACTATCATTTTTTTTCTGATTATGCTTTTGTAAATTAATTAGTTGAAATGTTAACATGTCAATATTATCATTTTTTAAATATAGTAATATCGAGGTGATAATTATTGAGTAAACAAAAATTGTAAATTCTATCATTGTAAAATTATAACCATTTCTTATGAAAAAATATTTATGATTTTAATATATATATTTTTTTTTTTGCATCCTAGACTATCGGATGGTAATTCTAAAACATAAAATATATTATTTGAACAAGCAATACAAAGTTAAACTAATTTCTTTTTTAGGTTTCGAGCAAAAATTTCATACTCAATTATGTGATTGGTAAGGTAACAACCTTAAACATGAACATGAACAGAATATTGGTTTTGGTTTGAATTAAACCTTGTGTTTGAGTAGAGAACAATGGTAACAGGTGTTTGAGTGGCTGGGCTTGGAATGTACAAGGATATTGGTTAATGGGCCTGCTGGACCGAATCTTAGATCCAACGTTAATTGAAATGTAAGGATCTTGTTCAGGCCTTAGACCCAAGAATTGTGGCCATGGCCGAGGTAGTAAGTCTCGATTTAGATTGGAAACTCATCTCATCTTATTATTATAATTTTTTCAAATTTTAATATAAAATATTATAAAAAATTCAATTTTTTTAAATCCTAAAATAATAATAATATTAAAAAATAATATTCTAATAATATTTTATTCAACTCATCTAAAACCATCTCAACTCATATCTAAATGGACTTCCATCCCAAGACTTATCCTAAAGATTTAATTCTATATACAATCGTGAAGTGTGTAAATATTGCATAATCTTTTTAAGAAAGAGTAGGGTCCACTATTAAAAAATTAATTTTTTATGTAGATCTTATGTTTTATTCACTTTTTTTAAAACGATTATGTAACGGTTGCACAATTCACAGTTGCACAAATATATTTTCTCTTTTTTATATAAGTAATGTTAGGTACAAGTTTTAAATAGAAAAATTTTGCATAAGTTTTTGTAAAAAACTAAGTCTCGTTAAACAAAAAAAAGTTTTTTTACACTTTTTTTAAGGTGAAGTCTTTTTTTTTTTTTTTTACAAAAGTTTGCGAGGAACTTATCTATTTATCACTTGTACAACCTAATTCCTCAATCATATATGCATATTTTCCGGTGCTTGCATTTTCTTTTGCATGAAACAGAAAAAATACATACAGAAGCGAGAATTATAAAATTTGCATGTCGAGAGAAGTTGAGAACTGCTATTTCTTATTTTAAAAATATTTGCTATGTGAGATATTTTAAGTGATTATTATTTAAATAACTACCATGCGAGCCACTTAAAATGTCTAATATTTAAGTGGTTTTATGCAACTTTTACCTTTTAATTTGAAATATTATATATAGAAGCCACTGTTTATTGAAGCCAATTTTGCACACATTAGGTGTCAAAATATATATCACATGTTTGAGAGGGAAAACGAGAGAGAGAGCAGAGATGAGAGAGAGAACGAGAGAGAGAGAGAGCGACAACATAGATGAGAGAGAGAGAGTGGAGATGAGAGAGAACGAGCGACAGATGAGAGAGAGAGTGAGATGAGAGAGAGAGAGAGAGAGAGAGCGAGAGCAGAGATGAGTGAGAGCGAGACGAGAGAGAGAGAGCAGAGATGAGAGAGAGAGAGTGAGAGCAGAGATGAGAGAGAGAGTGAGACGAGAGAGAGAGAGACCGAGAGCAGAGATGAGAGAGAGAGTGTGGAGATGAGAGAGAGAGCAAGACGAGAGAGAGAGAGAGCAGAGATGAGAGAGAGTGTGTGGAGATGAGAGAGAGAGCAAGACGAGAGAGAGAAAGCAGAGATGAGAGAGAGAGACGGGAGAGAGACGCTGCTAAGAGAGAGATGAGAGAGAGAAGCCAAAGGAAAAAAAAAAACAATTGGATGAGAGGCATCCACGTAGTGTGTGCATTGTGTGCACCACTAGAGTGGATGCCGTATAACACTTCTCTTTTAATTTTATCAATGATTTGTATACGGGCGGGTGAGCAGTGTAATGGACGGGCGGATCTACATTGATGCTTGGGGGCGATAATTTTTAAAAACTTATTTTAGTATATAGTTTTTAAAGATGTCCTAATATAAAGATAATTTACCTCCCAAAACATTTTAAAAAATCTTACTTAGTACTTAGTTAATGTCTATGTTTCTTTTAGTTTTTCAACAATTTTTCATACTCACGCCTATTTTTAGTCATTAATAAAATCTCACATTCTCATTTTTTTCGCATCTTATAAGAGGCAAGAAAATATCTTAATATATTTTTATAAACTATTTGGTAAATCTACAACCTCATTTTTCTTATTTATTTACACTTTTATTTTCAAGTTTCCACTAGCTAATTTATTAATTTGGATTAGTTTTGTTAGCAAATACATATATACTACCATCGAATTAACAATTAGAAGTGAATGCAAAGATAAAACCATATAGTTAATTTTTATCGTTTGTTTACTTATATTTTTATCATTTGTTTCAACAAGTCTTATATAACTATTTCTATATTAATTTTGATCATTCACTTAAGTCCGATGGAGCTCAAGTGAGAGGTTCAGATTGGCAGTTTGAATAATTTAGTTGTTCCTAAATCACTATCTTATATGGTTAATGTTAAATGTTAGTGGTAGATACATTTTGCTATCTTAAATATTGATTACAGTTCACCTCTACATACGATACATTTTGTTAATCACCCCCCACCCGCCAAATCCTACTTCCGCCCTTGGTAATGGATTCTTTTATTTTTAATAAGAGTGGGGATCATTGACATACATATATATATATATATATGTAAATGATCGATATTAGACATTTTACAGGTGAACACTCACGAATCGATACATGGACGTACGACCCTCTCAACCATATGACCATAAAAACAAGCTAGCACGTGTATGTGTGTCACAATCTTGACTTCAAGCATGCATCTATCGAGTATTAATCTCTTATTCGATCTCTCCAAAAGAATAAAATCGTTCACATGATCTCTAGCTAGCTAGAATATTTTGATCTTTCTTATGTGGTACTGATGATCACCACAAATGATCATGACTCTAATTAATATTCTTAAACCTAGCCGACAACGAAAAAAAAAAAAAAAAAAGAAAAATCTTAAAGCCGACAACCCAAAAGACACTCAGAATGCCCTTAATTAGTCAGTCAATATAAAATTAAAGGTAAGGAATTAGTCGTACTTCTTTGACGGTGGATGCGTAAATGACAACATATATATACATATTGTCGGTATTTAACGTCTAAGCCTAAAAGCTGGCCCACTAAAAGTCGTGTATATATTCACGTTTTCACAATATATAATATGAAACTTGATTTATAATGACCATAAAGCTGGTAGTACTGGAAGCTTCGTTTAACATGTTTTTCTTCGTTTAGATTGGTATTCATGAGAAAGCTGGAAATTAAAAAGCTACTCCCGCATTAAGATCAAAGTATTCACATGCATGCATACATGCAGCTAAAGACAAGATAAGGCAAATGTGCATTGTCTTTTGGAGAATCTACAACGGCAATGGCACGGTCGCCAGCAAACGTCAAAAACTAGATATTTGACCGCAACATGCTGCTAGTTGCATGGACCGGAAGCGCCGCTCGTGAGTACAACGGCAATGGCACGGTCGCCAGCAAACGTCAAAAACTAGATATTTGACCGCAACATGCTGCTAGTTGCATGGACCGGAAGCGCCGCTCGTGAGTACTCACGACGGCGACATTGAAACTAGGAAAATGGTAATTACAAGACAAAACTAATTCTTATTTGTCAAAGTACTACATGATGATTTTCGACCCTTAACATGCATATATGTGAACTGGTTATCAATCTTGTGGGCTTGTGTGCATCTCTGGTTTCGTTGTTTGCAAGTAATATTAATGCATGTTCTAAAGATAGCAACTAAAGTACAACCCGGCCCACATATTTTGGTCTTTGGTCTTCGTTGATTATTTATTTCTTTCTTTCCTTTTTTTTCCTCCTCCTCACAAAGTTGGTCCAAGTTACCCCAATGTAGGTATGTTCAGGAAAAGTTTTAAGTGTGGCCTAAACATGGCTTAGCAAAGAAAAAGGCCTCCGCCAACTGTCGGTCAAGTACGTAAATGTTACCGACAGCAACTGATCTCTTAAAGTATAGTTGTGAATCACACGCATACAAACTAACATGGGAGCCCCCCCTAGCTGCATGCCCTTAATACATAATTATAAATATGCGTGGATAACATTAACTCTTAATCATGTGACCGATCCAAGAGAGACACTACAACAAAAAACACGTTTTTAGGACAATTTTTGTTTAGGATGAAATGAAATCTTAAAATAAAGTGTAGAGACAAAATTTAAATTTCATTCCAAAAAAATGAATGAAGGTGTTTTCCGTTTAAACATGTTCGAACGGTACATGTAGAGACAAAAACTTTGGTCCCTAATAAAATAACCGTTCGAACATTAAAAAAAATGCTTGAACAAAATAAAATAAACATTCGAACGAATATTATATATGGTCGAATGACAATTTAGCACGTTAAGTGACAAGATTTAGTGAGACATTGACTTAGCGTTTGAACAACATACAAAAACATTCGAACGTCAATGTTAATCAATGTTTGAACAGATATTATATATGATCGAATGGAAAATTGGCTGGTTAAGTCACTAAACTTAGAGGGAAATTGAGTTACTGTTCGAACATATTACTGTATCGTTCGAACTAATAGGTTAATCAACGTTTGAATGTAGAATACAGAGTTCGAATGGTAATTTATTGTAGAAATATATATCGCGAAAATGGAGAAACGTTCGAATGGTATATATTTTGTTTGAACGACGACCTTAATTTTATAAAAAAGTTTCAATTAAATAATATATAATAGAAATCAACAATTAATTTAAAAAAAGATCATTCATAATTAAATTAATTTTACAAAACATAAAATATTCTCTATACAAAAAATAAATAAAATATATAGAAGGGCGTGTCTTTACTGACCAAACTCTCTAACGACATCCTCGACTACAGCTAGGCTTGTCTCTAGTTGTGTTAGCTGAGTATTGATCGTGACCTGAGTCACAAATTTGACATCAATCTATGTATGTAAGTCAGAGATATTAGCATTAATTTTTATACGCAAGTCAGAGATGACCCTATGGATCTTCCTATGCACTGCATCAATCACCTGTGATGTATGTGTGCGGATCACTACACGCACTATATTTGCAATCTCGTCACGAGTAGTAGTGCGTGAAGCCTCGGCTTGCGTGTATGTCTCATTAACTCCACGATCTGTTGTGTACATCTCCTTGAGTATCGACCAATCCATGCCAACCTCGATTTTGTGCTGTCAAGGATCAATGTGTTGGCAATGATTAAGTTCATGATCTTGAATAAACCAGATAAACCAGTCTGTTTGATGCTCTTCGTCCCATCATAAGAACGAGCATCTGGACTAACAACCAATTGCCTCACCTCATGATCAACGATGCTATCGAGTCCATCTCTATTAGAGTCCTCGTCCTTAGTTGTTTCCTCATCAATTGTAGACTCCCTAGGTACCACGTTTGGATATACAATGCATAAACGTGGGATACCAATGAACTCAGTAAGTATATCTGCTGAAAATATAAATAAAGCTCCCCGTACGGAGATTGTGTATGCCTCATTGTCATCTCGGCTAGAACCACCGAACTCTCTATAAAACTCAGAGACGATGTCGATATAGGAAATGAGGTCTCATGCTTTATCCTTCTGGTTGAGGCTTGGTGTCCAACCACACTTGATGAAGACGTATGTCAAAGAACAACCCTCTTAAAGAAGATCCTGAAAGTCAGAGATTTTCACCTGACGCTCTAATAAAATCATTCTCTCTTGATATGATTTGCTGGAAGGTTGCCCTGGTCTTAGGGGTGTAATTAATTTGGTTTTGTTTGGTTTTGACCATATTTTAGAACTGAATTGGTATACATTAATTTTGAGATTTGAAAAATCAATACCGCACCAGTCAAATCCCTAAACCGGTACTTTCAGTTTTACTGATTTTTTTGGTATATTATATATAATATGCTATATATTATAGTATATAATAATATAGTGATAATATATTGCAGTATATTATAATATATATTATAACTGTATTATAAACTATAGTGATATATTATAATATAGGCTATAGTGGTATAATATAATGATATAATGAAGTTCGCATTCCATCTACACTTGTTCTTAACTCTCCGTCTGACTCACTACTAGAGATTGACTCTATAGAACAAGGTAAAAATCAAATAGTCATTATGTTTCAATTAAGGTCATTTATACATATTACATCGTTCTAACTATCATTTATTTCATTTTTATAACGAATATTATATTTTATAGAGTTAACAATATAATTTCTTCAAGGTCAATGCACTAATAAGGGCGTGACATTGGAAAAATATTGTAAAGTGGGTAAAATTAAGGTTAACATTCTTGATAAACATACTGGAAGTGAATGACAACCAACAGCTTGGCTTACATCGCATGTGAGTACTCTTATACGAATTTATGCACATTTGGCTACGATTTCATTACAGAAAGTCCCCCAAGATGTAAAAAAACCTTATCAAGAAGTGTTGTTTGGTAATATTTAAATAATTAATTTATATTAATATTATTTAATATGTATGCAAAACTTAGAATATTATAGGTGATAATATCTTTGTGTATATATTATTTTAAGGATGACTTCAAATTAAATCTTGGTCAGAGAGAGGAGCGTAAGACTATCGATGAGTTTATGTGTAATGCATTCCGTAAATATAAGGCGATGTGTCATGAACATTATAATAAGTTCGAGAATGAGAAAGATGCACACCAATATCATTTTTAGGATGTCCGACCTTTCGATTGGGTAAAACTTTGTGATATGTTTGAGGATCCATCATATAAGATAAATTAAATAAATTTTTTTACGTGCCCTATTGATAATTTTTGCTTCCTAATATTTACAAATTCTATGTAGGAGCAAAGTTCTATAAACAAAAAAAATAGATCGAAGTTGAAAATTTATCATCATGCAAGCTCAAAATCTTTTCATCGTCTCTCTAAGAAATTGGTGATTTTTTTATTGTATATAGTTTGTTATTTGGAGGTATTCTAATGACTTTATATCTCAACAAATGTCTCTTGTAGCAAGAGTCAGATACCAATTATGACCTGACAAAATTATATGCTGCATCATATACTGATCGTAATGGAAAGTGAGCTCATTCTGATACCCGTAAAAATTATGCAAGTATTATAATCTGTTTTAATTAAACATATTTGAATATTTGTGATGATATTAATTCTTTCTCTTGTATATAGGATAAAATGGTTGCCCCATGTGCTGAATATGCATCAGATCAAAATTTCTCAACAAGTGATGTTGAAATCTTTACACAAGTTCTGGGTCAATGTTCAGGATATTTGAGGTATTTGGGTTGTTGTGTAAAGTTTTCTACCTCTCCCTCATCGTCCATGTATACCTCTAGCATCTTTATAGCGTTAGAAAAAGCTAATTTCAAGATTGAAGAATTGAATACAAGTCAGTATGAGTTAGAGGCTCAATTGGTGAAACAAGTAGATATGAAGATGCGCATGAAATAACAAGAAGAGTTTAGAAGAAAGGTGTACCTCCAAATGTAGATGTTTATGCAATAGTTCAGGCCTCCAAGCAACTGATTTACATTATACGTACAGATTTTGGGATCTATTTCTATATGAAAAACGCTAGTGTTAGTGTTTTATTTATTTAGTTTGCACTTATTAGACTATTTTTATGGATATTAAACAAATTGTAATGTATTTTTTTCTTAAATATTATGTATGTCTATATGATTTTTCATTATTATATAAAATAAAATAGTTATCGTTCGAACAACCAAAAACCGTTTGAACAAAATAGATAAAACCATTTGAATATTGATACAAAATATTCGAATATAAACGATATTAAACGTTCGAACAGTACTTGAAACTGTTTGAATGAAATCATTGAACATAAAAAAAAAAACCTTTGAACGTCATCTCATAACAAATCGTTCGATCATATCATGGTTCAATTGAACATTTTACTCAATACGTTCAATATTTTTTACTATTCGACCATCAAATTGTTGGTTTAAAGGTTTCTTCATGCCTATTTGATTGAATGGACTCGTATTGATCTATCATTCACGAAGGATGCGTTCGAACATATTTAGCGTTCGAACAATTTATTTATAATGTCAATTAATAATTAAGCAGCCCCTGGATCGACGTAAAATATATAAATGCATGTACAGGCTATTATAATAATTAATCGGGGGGAAACAAAACGGTTGGAGTGATTTGCAATTTAGAATTTGACCTTTGAGTTTTCACTTTTCAATGTCACTTTTTGGAAGGATGTGACAAAGGATACTCTTGATGGGCCAGACGTTTGTTAGAACAGCAGTTCCTTTAGCAGGGAATATAACTGATCTTTAGATTCGATCGCGTGGTCCATATATAAAATATTTCACATCTACCAGCAGATTAATTATGAAATATCGTTCAAGGATCGATGAAACTTCAACCAATAATTGATAGAAGGAGAGAGATTCCTCCATCAATTTTTATGAATTTTTAAGAAGGGAATTAAATTGATTGACACATCATGTCGGGTAGTACTTAATTGAATTCATGCTAAGATGCGATTTAGAAATTAATGACATTGATCTTCTCATAAGATTATAAATTTTATGTTTTGTTTAACCTCAAATATTTGTTAATTAAAGTGCATATGTTTATATATGATCTCAGGGTTCTTAAAAAAGGTTGGAAATTATAATAACAATATATATATATATATATATATATATCCCTATGATCACAATCCGACGATCATCATCTCATCATGACAGATATTAACTAAAATAACTAAGATTATTAGATCTCAGATGAATAAAGTGTAATATTTGTAATCACACAATCATATGCAGCTAACTTGCTCAAACGGTCAAAACCCATTCATACAATACATGAGTCGACTATTTGGTTTAGTAATATTGCCTAGCGCATGTTTGAGATTACGGTAGAAAATATTACTTATAACTTTAAGGTCTATATCTTATAATTTAAGTAATAAATTCTATTAAAAATTTATTTATTGTTTGGTAACTATATGTTTAAATCACATTCAAACATGTTAATTTGTTTGAAAACAAATAAAAAAAAATACTTTCTGAAGTAAAAATGATGATTATTTGATTTTTTTTAAAGATTATGATCATATTCTTGAAAATTTAAAAATTCTAATTATCTAAAAGTTGTATGGATATTTTTGCCCATTGATAGTCTTTTTAAAATTCGAATTACATATGTTCCGCATTATTCGGAAAATCACATTTGAGAAAAAGCATCACAAGCGTACTTTTTAGCTTATTTGAGATTAAAAATACTTTAATATGTAACACCCAAATAACATAATTTTTCTATTAAAATTTTTTTAAGGCTATTTAAGTACTTTTTAGAACTCCTAACGCAACCCCAAGCAGACATTTATAATGACTAATTATCAATGAATTGTAATGAATTTCCCTAGCTATATTTAGCTATTGATCGAGTTCAATCGGTAGTGGATTATCATTTTCTGATGTAGCATTAATTCCGTTTTAAATTAAGCTCCATGCATGACTTGCTCATGATCTTCACGTGATTTCCTCATCATGTATATAAATAAATTAATATATTAGTCCTAATGATTAATATAATTATGAGTATTATATAAAATTAAAAAGTTTGGTAGTGGGAAACAAAATAGCTGGAGTGGTTAACAACATATTTGACCTTGAGATATGAATATGCCAATCTTTTGGCAAATATGATAGAGAGGATCCGGAGACCCTAGCGGGGCCACATGCACGTACGTACGTCTGTTAAAACTTATATTAATTTAAAACACTAATTAATTATGAGGACATGTATTGATGAAAATTAATTACTGTAAAAATTAGTATATATCGGTCAAATTTCATTAGAAAAATCAATTAATTAATTACCAACTAATTATTGGGTCGACATGTTAAAATCCCATCTTCAATATTTCTTATACGTTCGTGGTTGATTTGATGGGTACGTTGTTCGGATCAGTCCATGATCATCAATCTTTATCGATAGAGATTTGTGATCTCTCAATGCTCGCTAGCTCGATCCAAAAATGTGATGAGGTGTCCTGATTAACACATTAGACCGGGGAAACTTCAAATGATAAAGATAGGTGGATCGAGCAAGCAGCAAAACGATAGGTCATCAGCTTAATTAAAACGCGTTTTATGATTGCAATCTATCATTCTGGGCATCCCTGCCCTTCCATTATGAGCCAAAACAAATGTGTTGCATGCTCTCAAAAGTCATAACAGATCATGAACAACACAATACGCATTAATTTCTATATATATATATATATATATATATTTTTTTTTTTTTTCACTTAAACTTCCGGACTATTTTAGTGATGCCAAGATACTTTCAACTTTTAAATTTATAATTTTTTTTTTTTTTTGGAAGTTCAATTTTAGCTGCGTGACTTTGAAATTTGCATATGATCTTTTTTAGTATCAATATCTGTGCAAATTTTTCTTCAATGTGTAGCTACCTTTAAACTACCAAATCTCATCCTTAAATGTCGGTATATACGTACATATATATACCAGTACTAATCAGTCTATTGCTCACAAAAGTGCAAGTCTCAAATTAATTAAAGAGAGGGACAGACTAAAAGAAGAAATTGGTCAAGAACTGGTTTGACAAGGAACTCTAGCTCTTAAATATCCATTTCAGAAGATAAAATTTGGTCTTAATTTGACTCGAGATCATTTAGCAGACCTATTAGCTAGGAGCTCGACATGTCGACATTGCAACGTGGCCCTTTTTTATTAATTGGTGCGACGTTTCTTTGTAAGATTATATATATATATATATATATATATATATATAAATAATAGTAGGTAAATGATTTGATCACATGTCAACATGAATTATGACTACAGAAACAACATCGATCATGCACCACTGATCATATAATATACCATATATATATAATAAATTAGTTTATTGCAAATTTTCTCGTATATTCCTCATCATGATCTTATCCCCATACTTGGTAGTCAAATAAAAGTCGATTAATTCTCTGGCCTGTTGTTCATGTCCAAAGAGGTTCCCAAGCCGAGCCCAAATTGTTGTCGTCCGATGAAAAACAGCTCGTGTCAGCGTAGGGTTGTAATTGCTGAACGCTCATGTACTCTTCCTGATGATCAGGTTGTGTCGACATTTCCATGCAAATTAAGGCAACCAAATTGGCTTGCTGGCATTGCATGTTGACGAGCTCAGCTTGCGCCTTGGCCAATTGTGCTTGCAGCTCGCTCACTTGGTTTTGAAGTTGACAAATCGCACCAGCACAACCGTAGACTGGGTCTCGAATCCTGGCATTTGCTTCGTAAACCATGCTGCTCACTGCATCTGCTCTTTGATATTCCGGAAGTTCCTGAGAAGTTTTTGCGAATTTAATTGTTTGTGAGTTGGAAGAATCTAACCATGGAAGTTAATAATATATATATACTTATATATTATATAAATATATAATATGAGTGTCTGAAGGAGCACAAAAACTCATTGCTTTGTTACCTAACTTTGACCCCTCTGATCTACAAGTTATATATATATATATATAAATATATATATATATATATTTATATATATATATATTGTATATTGTTGCCTCAACTTTTTAAAGCTTGTATATGAGTGGCCATTACCCAAGCGCCAAAATTAAAGCGATCACCCAATTCAACTCCATGATTGTTATGAGATAGAAGCGTGCTTTAGTTAATTTGCTTAATTTGGAGAAGCTGAAAAGATCCACTTAATGGAGATTCAAAGAGAACCAGCCATATATATTTTCAGATATAAAAGCTACTCAGCTTACCTTACTTTTTGTGGGGGAGGGGGGGACTCAGAGGGTACTATCTAGGCCGTTCCGACTCATTTTTCACAGACCAAATTAATCCATGAGGGTATAATGTAACGTTAAAACTAAAATAACTCAATTCGAATGAATTTTTAAATCTTTAAGATATGTAATTGTTTAAAAGGAAAATACAGATCAACATAACCAAAAACCTGCAAAAACTTGATGATGTTGCTTGCTCCAAAAACCCTGTGAGCAATGGTGAACTTGAGTGGATGAGTTGGAGGAAAGTACGGAGCTAAAACACATTTCTCCCCGCAGCGGCGGCGAAGGATCTTGCAGGCAGCACATGGGCTAAGAACAATATTGGGAAGAGGAGAGGGAGGAAGAGTAGGAGGAGAAGACTGAGAAGGGGAAGGAAAACTTGGAGAATGTTTAGAAGGTGAAGACAAACTTGGAGAGAATTGGGAAGGTGAAATACTAGAAGAGGATGGAGAGCTGGAGAATGGAGTGGGAACAGTGATCGGTGGTGTTATGGTTTTTTGGCCCTTGTATTCCATTTTTGCAGGAAACAGAGAGATAGATCAGACAGAGAAATGTGGTGAGAGAGCAAAGAAGAGGGAGAGTTTGCTTGAAATATATGGCAGAAAGCAAATAGATATATAGACGGAGGAAAAGCAAGGGAGGAAAAGCAGCGTCAGTCTACGGTCATTTGTGTCCAATGTGATGTCATCGTGATAGTGTGAATTCCTTGTACATATCTGCGGCGACGACTTCTTTAACTTCTTATTATTTTTTATTTGCGATTTTGTTAAAATATTTTCTCATTACTAAAAACAAAAAAATACGAAAGTCGTTTTAATTTTTTTAAATTTTTACATAAAATATAATAAATAATTTATTTTTTTAATTTTTAAAATAATAATAATATTAAAAAATAATATTTTAATTAATAATATTTTATTCAACTAAAAAAATATCTTATTCTTATTAATAATATTCTAATTAATAAGTAGTATATATATATATCCTAATATTTCCCATCTAAACAAATATTCCTGAAATAATCAGAGCAAGGTTTTTGCCCAGCCACTACTTATAAATAACGGTAAAAATGACAAACATATATGGAATGCTGCATTTCATCTGATCCACCCGTTTGAGCATAATACATATACATGATGAAATTCCTTTTTTCCCCTGAAGTCTGTATCAATTTTCAGAAGTAAATAATAGGAGGCTACAGATAGCTAGTCTATACTAGACGTACTGTGGTTCGGTTCACACCCCAAGTGAACTATACATAAAACGATTGATCGTTTTTAAAAGTAATTTGCATCACTGTATATTATATATATATATATAGGTATATGAATTTTCTGACCAAAAACAAAATCTATGAATTTTTCTGCGTATATTTTGTTTTGGGACACATGCACACGTACATGTTTAATTGATCTGTCTTGTAAAATGATAAACTTGAGCATCTGTCGATCGTTCTTCTTTCAAAACCCAAGGTGCATGCAGGCAAACATTGTGGTAGTTAGGAAGTACGTAAGAGATCGAATTAGTTTGGTTTGATCAGTAACAGGCTGTCGGTTCTAAAAATTTTATGAACATTAATTAATTTGCTCATAATATCGATTATAAGAAAAGTCTATTATGCTGCTCAAATCATACCGCTTAGTATTTTTTATTTTATTTTTACCGAATAATGAAGAAATTGATTTTAAATATATTGATATATTTTTTTATTTTTTAAAAATATTTAAATACATTAAAAAATTTGAATAGAAAAAAAAAATTAGTTTTACAACTAGCGGTAACACCGAACAGTACTACTTGGGCGGCAGAATAGCACCGCTATATATGTCGCAAAATGGACCCATCAACTTTCCGCGGACATCACAAAAGTATTAATTTCATCCCATCCCTTCATAATTCAATCTCAATTATTCATAATATACGTGATATGATGATATGATGAGTGTTTGTGTGTGTGTATATATATATTTCATATATGCCAAATTATAATTTATCCGTACTTACAAAGTTCAGATCATTATATAACTAGATAGTCTCATTGTTAACGCCAAAAAATGCACAGTTTGGAAGGGAAGAAAGATCCATTCTTGGAACGCGCTGAGTCGATGGGTTGAGTCTCGATCGGTATTATTTGGAGCCTTTGACAGTGGTCCAGTGTGCCTATACGGTGTCGGGTGCGTATCTATGGCGGTGAACAATATTTAAATACAGAGAAAATAAAAAAAGATGAATACACAGATTTACGTGGTTCGGCACTAGACTTACATCCACAGGAGTTTGAGATGAGAGATTCCACTATAATAAACTTGTTTATAGTTTCTCATAGTCTCTCATTTCTCATTGTACAATAGGAGCTGTATATGTATTTGCTGGATGAGAAGTTCTCTCTGAAGCTCTTAGGTTGAAGAATAAGTGCCAAAGTCCTTGAAACCGCAGGCATCTTGTCCCTTTTATCTGACCCTCTTCATACTTGCTTTTCGGTAGTGGTGATAGATGTCTGTTTTGCGTGTCTAACCTCCTCTATCTTTTCTACTTTTCTCCTTATACTTCCATGCCTCTTGACACCCTCTCCTCCTATCCCTTTTTGTCTCATTTTTCCTCTCTTTTTCTTTGTCTTTTTGTAATGACTCTTTGATGAGCTGGACTTTGACGATCATTTTAAGCCTGATATATTTTATTTCTCAAACTCACAGTACTTAATTATCAGGCGGCGCCCATTCAGAAGTTTCTGAATTAATGTTAGGTAATTTTCTATCATTGATAATCATTCAAACATAAGTAGGTATTTGTCTGCTCAGAAAATAAAATAATTATTTATTTGTCTCTACTTACTCAACTGTTCGATCTGATCTGCCATTGTCAAAACATATATACATCGATCCCGGGCGGCCATGAGACCTCTTGCGATCTGGTCATATAGATCATATATATAGCCCTTACGCAGTTACAGTGCTTAATTAATTTGGTTCCGTCCTCGAGTTGATCTCCAGCTCGTTTTTAACATGAATTCAGAATTTCGATGCGCGCCCCATGCATGCACCCTTTCCAGTCTCCGGATTAAATAATGACATAACATGGTAGCTTACTGCAAGATCCTGTGGGCTGCGGCCTTCCATCCTCTAATTATATATGCTGCTATTTTTTTATTCTAACAGTAATCACAGATAATTATTTGATAAAAAAAATGTGAAATTAATACATGCCACAATTTTAATGATCGGATCTCAACAGTAGTACTTTATACGTATATAGTCATTACAATTTTTTTTTTTAATTTTTTTTATTTTTATTTTTTTTTATAATCATGAGTACTTATAATGCAATCATGTGTACGTAATATTATTATTATATATTTAAGCTAAAAATGTATAATTCTCTAAAGAAAAATAAGGTATGATCATTAATTTCCACGTACGTATATGACCTGATAAATCTTATACAGATATCAATTATTGTTCCAAAAGAATGACAGGTGGCTAATTTCATTATCAGAAAATAACTAATGATCAGATGCAGACCCTTCTAGCAAACCGACTAGCTAGCTAGTACTAGTTATACGTAGGTACCAAGCTAGCTAGGAGCTAGAGTAACATTAATTATTGTAAGCTAGGAATGAATGCAACGCATTAATCATGCATGCCACCACATTGTTTCTTGTATATTAGATCATGATCAGTTGTACATGATGCATACATATATATATATATGCCACCTCAATTGAGACAGCAGGTATTGCAATCCACCAATATTTTTAACTGAACGACAGGACAGCGCTAGGGCCCAAGGGAGAAGAACGAGCGAGTACTTGGGGGCGGAGATCACTATTTATGATGAAAATTGAGTATTTATGATGAAAATCACTATTTTTATAATGAAAATGAATATATTTTTATCATAAATAAATTATCACAAACAAATATTTTTCTTTTACTTCGACACATGATTTTCAGTTAGGCAAGAATGCTAGCTGAGAGGTTTTCAATTGTAAAAAGTCATGAAGAATCATGTGACATTTAAAAGAGACTTTTATTGTACGTTATTTCTACGCTCGAAATGCCATTAATTCTATCCACGACTTGGAAAAAATGGGTCTTTTAACATGGGTTTGTGGTGGAATTAGTTGGACTTTTTCTATAATTTCTTGCATCCGGTCACTAATATATATAAAAGCAAATGCATCCCCTGGCCTCTTAAAGTGGTTAATTAACATGCATGCATCATGGAAAGATATATGCAGCAAGCTCGAGTCGTGTTAATACACGTATGTATGTATCATTTATACATGCATGCATGTACAGCTAGATTAAAATGAGTCATGTACAGTAGTATACTAATATTCATGCATGCATGCATTTTGGAGGTATGTATGTCATGAGTTAATTAAGCACACGCATGATCTACAGTTGAAATTATCTGTAAGTAATATTCGTACGTAAGCAACGCAACATCACAGTTTTCCTCAAAAACAAGGCTATGTCATGTAAGCATGATCTTAATCTCTAACACAACCCAACATATATAATTTGGTTGATCTTTCTTATCTTAGCAATATTCTGAGTACTATATTATATATTAATGCTAGCTAATTAATGTTCATCCATAGATAATATCCTGTCATTGCTTCAAGAAGTCATATATGCAAGCTAGCTAGTCTTTTGCGTGTGGACCTTAACTTGTTAAAAGACACTGAATTATCAAGCAAGAAAAACGCTGCTACAGACAATATTGGTGCTACTGCATGCATGGGCCCTCCTTTTTAGTACTGATCCTGAACAACATTAATAGTTATATTCACTAAAAAGCTGGATTAATGGACTAATCAGCTTATGACAACGTCTGACAAGTGACAGCATTTTACAACATCATTAATTAAAGATATACTAATCGAGGGCCGTCATTATCAATAAACCAACAAAAGTTTACTTAGGTTTGTTAAATATAAGCAGGAATGTTTATTCCCTAGCTGTCCAGCTAATTCTTGGATCAAAAGTCGAACAAATGGTAGAAGTCGTACTTAATAGTGGAATTAAGGAATATTCTATATTGTAAATAAAGAAAATGAACCCTAACCCTGATCGTGATCATCTAGTACTTTTTTGCGTAGGAATATTGCTTCAGTACATGAAGTAATTAATTAAGAACACCTTCATGGTTTTAACAAAGGCATATTAATTGGTGAAACTAGCTGTATTTGTTTTCCCAATTAACTTTACTGAATAAAAACAAAAAAATAAAAAATAATAATAATAATGATCAAGATCTAGCTAGCAAAACGCAATGACCCAGATCGAGAAAAATCAAATATAATTAGTACATGAGATTGACAATAAAAGTACATAAATCTCATGTATTTGATCAGGACAACTCGAAGATTCTAAACGTTCGTTCGTCAAGACTATTATGTATTAACTCATATTCTTTCTAATATAATAATGCCACCCACAGAATTTGAGACACGAAGGCCGCTAGAAGAGGATGAAACATTCTGCATCAATTGACTTCTTGTACTGCACGTACAACACACACAATTAAGACGACACATACATAAGTAATGCAGGGTGTAATTTGTATTTTTAACAAGGATTTATTAAAAAAAAAATCAGATTAACTTTATCACGAAATAGTTCTAATCTTTTGGAAATTAATAATTTCTTCTCAATTAATTTCGTATCATATCATGATTTGAAAAATATAACAGGAGTAATAATATTTAAGATTACAAAAAAAAAGAAAAAAAAATCTAGAATTCTTGATGAAAATAACTAAATGCAGGCATAAGATTTAATTAATGCAAATGATCATAAGATTTTCCAAAATTAATATTGATACATCCATGCATATTCCAAGAACTAGGTCATGTTCTAACATATATACTATTATGTATGTGCTTTATAAGAAATAGTACTACTGTCATCACTAATCAAATAAATTTAGAACATTGGTTCAAAAAAATAAATAAATTTACAATTAACGAGATGATTAATTAGCTTAACTTGTGGGATCTAAGTCAATTTTGAAAACTGGCCTCCATTTTAAGTATTAACATATATATATATATATATAAATCTAAGCAACGACGCGTGGACCAGTGTTTTATATAAAACACTGGTCACGCGTCGTTGCTTTGTTGGACTTGTTTGATAAGGTTTCCCACACGTACGTACTGTTTTCTTTTCAAACTTCTAATTGCATAAAAAGAGATGCAAATGGGAATTTAAGCAACAACTGGGTTATCTATGCATGCATGCATGGGATTTTTCCCACAAGTACTAATGGTAGCTAGTGGGAATAATATTGTGGGTTTGTGAAAAGATATATATATATATATAGTCATAAAGTTTGGCGTAAAGTTGAAACAAGTTATATATAAATCAAAGCAAAAGTACTATATATCCCGAATCAAATAAAGACACAAGTTTATTTTGCAGAATTTCTTATGTTCGATATATATATATATATATATATATATATATATATATATATAAGCTAATCTGGTAATTAATTTTTTGAAAAAAACAATCTGGTAATTAATTTGATTGGGCTTTGATCCCCTTGTCATAATCATGTAAGGGTAATTAATTAGTCACCTGTACCCTTAGTTAATTGTTAAGAAATTAAATTATGCCACCTGGCAAATTTTTCGTCCGTCTCAACATTCATATCTAATTAATTAATTGATTCTATTATAAATTGAAAATATAAATAAATTACGTTTCGAAATGAAAATTTTGAAAACATGCATAATATTAATTTGTGTGTGTGGAAGTTTGAAAAGCAAACCCATGGCTGCTTCCCAAAAGCAATTAATTAATTTAAGTGTTTAAGTAATAAAGTCGGGGCATGCAACATTTGCTTCTAATAAATCAGACAAGTTTTTTTTTTTTTTTTTTTCCTTTTTATAAAAAATTAAAACGTGAGGAATTTCTTTTTACCAAATCGACCCTTAAAGGTTAGCTATATAGGTTAATTTGTTGGAAGAGTACTACTCCTAGCTAGCTAGTGATTGGGAGGCAATATTTATGAATTCGATGTTTAATAATCCCTGCAATGATGCATATATCATATAAGAAGAACTACGGTGGCAGCTCATCACAGCTTTGACGCAATGATGAAACGATGAATTAATTTGAGGCAAAAATATTACAAAAAGCATAGGAATGAGTTTGACTGAACCTCTGTATTATATATATAGATCTACCAACAAATCGATTAGCTGGATGTATAAGCCAACTTATCAAGATATTGCACATAATTCAAATGAAGAAAATGATCATTTCTTGTAGGATTAATCTAGCTAGCTAGACGCACTACAAGAAAATTGTGTATTTACGATCAGTTATTTCAAACGAAATGACTATTTATAATAAAAATGAATATGTTTTCATCGCTACTTTTTCTTGTAGTGACGTTGCTCTCTTTCTTTCTTTCTTTTTTTTTTTTTTTTTTTTTTTTTTTTTTTTTTTTTTTTATTTCGAGCACAAGGGGTACTTCTAGATTCCACTAGTTAGGTACTATGCAGCTAGCATGTCAATCAAAGGTAAGGTTGGATACCACTTCTCCTACCCCAACTGAAGAAATCAAGATCCAACTTGTGAGGAATGACATGATCGATCCTCATGGGTTAATTTAATATTCGTACTGGATGCTAGAGATTTCGGTCTTGGTGGGCTTCAAGAAAGCATCTGATTCGAACACCCTTATTGTTTATATCAAACAAAAGCATTGCGTTCCCACTAAGCAAGACAATGGGGGAAAAAAGATTTAGAACCAAAGGGACATTTATAAGATTCGATGATCTTCATTAATGGACCTGAAATTGGTCATGAGAAGATGAAGAAGCGCATACCAAAGTTAAATTATAATAAATAGGGAAAGATCAAAAGGTAGATCAGATAATAATGATAGAGATCATAATGAAATATATACATATAATAACGGAAATGTTTATCGGAAAAAGCTTTTTAATTAGGTGGTGATATTGGCAACCAAAACGGAAAGGAGGTTGGTGTCCTGGCCTACTCCCTTGTCCCCCTAGTATACTACTATAGATAGTGCTGCTTCATTCCTGCATGACTATTTTGCAGGATCGATGCATGTATTGAATTATTTTCTTATTTTTATTTAGAGTTTAAAAAATAAGAAGAAGAAGTAATGTATTTCATCATGTACATATATACTATTGTCATCGAAAGGAATTAATGCATGATAGATATTAATGGCTGAGATCAAAGAGCATTGCATTCTAGTTCATTTAATTATTCATGGAAAATGACGTGAAACATTATCATGAAAGATTAATTAGCAAAATTAATTTGCATCATTAATGCAATATGATAAGCTAATTGATAATCAAGAAAAGAAAAGAATAATGTGGGCCCTAAGACAGCTATATATAGGGGAGAAGGGTGGGGAAGAGAATGGAATAATATAATATAATATATGAATTTATTATATTGCCCGAAACAAACGTTACCCTTCCATCAAGTCACAAGACTAACACCTGAAATTAATGGATCCCCACCCATCTTTTCATTTCCGCCAAAACAAGACAATAAAATTTTTCTTTACCGGACCAAAGTTTCTGTCCACTAAAAGTTGCTTAATTCCATGGAACATAACAGAGTCTTTGTTTGGTTATAAGTGCGAAATGTCCCAAAAGGAATATGACTGACTGCCACATGGGCCAAATTAAACTGAATATGATCAAACTAACTAATTCTGACGTAATGCACAAGGAAAAACAAAGCACAGATCACGAGGAATTTTGATTCTAAAAGGAAGTCAAAACTCAAGACCCATCAAATTACTTTTCGTCGTCACCAAAAAGTGCACACAGCATGTATAGGAATATTGCACAACCGAAGTAGTATCATGATCTTTATAAAATTATGACCTCCCCGTCCTCTTAAAATAAGAAGAGTAATTAATATCATCTTCACTACTCATAATGTATAGAAGTTTATTTAAAAAAGAAAAGAAAAAAAAAATGAAAGGAAAGGTCGAAAGTAGCATTGATTGGATTAAGTTATCGGTATGGCAAAGTAGCACTGAAGTCCAGCAATATGCGTCGGTACATTGTCTCGAGAAACTAAAAGATCAACATCTCTGCAAAGAGAAATAAAGGATGAGTTCCTTCTGATATGAGTCGTGCTACACTCGCCGTGGGTGTAGCTTGACAAAAATGTCCAGATAAGGCTGAGTAGTGCTAGACTACCGCTTATTAACCGCTGGGCGTGCCGCCTATTATAAATTTATATTTTTTATTTTTTTATTTTTTTCCTTTTCATATTTATTTTAACATATTTAAATATTTGTAAAAAATAAAAAAAAAAATACATCAATATATGAAAAGTCACTTTCTTAATTATTAAATAAAAAAAATTAAATATATAAACAGTCAAAATGAGAGAACAAACTCTATCGGTATAATAGCATTTCTCAAAGACTAAATGTCTTCTTCTTTTTTCTTTTTGATTTTTTTTTCCATACATTTTTTATATCATTAAATATTTCATAACGTCATTTAGATAAACACTTATTTACTTAATCACCAAGTTAAAAAAAGTCTCTGTGCTCGAGACCCAAAATCGAACCCCAAGCATTTCTCATAATATATACATATCGCGTTTAGAAGGCACATCAGCCAAATTCTGTCTTTTCCATTTTTCCCCTTTTCTGTACAGCTTGGGAATTCTACAAAAATGTCAAAATAAATTACATGCAAAATTAAACATAACTTCAACGAAAAGAAGATAAATTATGAGACCAATGTATAGAAAGCACCACCATGCATTGATCTTGATTGCAGTTTGGTGCTCCATTGTTTTATTGTAAGTCTCAAATGCACCCATTTGTGTTAAATCCGGTAACCTTCCACTATTCCTGAAACGAAGGGATGCCGTTTAAGCTCGAGCTTATTGACAACCACAATGCTCTAACAATTAACAAGAAGTCACTCTAGTAACTCATTTTCTGTCCTTTCTGGCCCAATCAATTTCAGTGGCACATTAGAGTTCTGCAGTTGAATCCTTCGAGTCTGGAAGAGATCAGTGGCACATATAGGTACCTAACAGGAAGACAAGCTGCATTATATCCAAGCAATCTCAAGATCTGTTCTTGCCAAACACGTTGCTCTTGTCAGGGTTAGGAGAAAGTCTGGAGAGCTGCCAAAACACCTCAAGGCAATAATCAACACAGAGGACAGTTGGTTTCACCTTCACAGAAAATAAGGAGAGCATCAGCAAAAGCACAAGGGAGGATATCTTTTCCTCGTTCCTGCAGAGGTGGCTTTTATCTTAAGTAGAACATCCTCCTCTGCCTTGTGCCAAGCCATAGTTGCCAGAACATTATGCAGAATTTTCTCCTGTGTCAACTTGTAGCAATCTGTAGGTTCCCATTTTAAAACTATCCCCATTCTTGGCTAGATAGCCTTTAATTAAATTGAGAAAACATCAGATCATCCATCAGCCCGTTTTCACCTTGAGCTATATCCTTTGTTGAGTGAGCCTGTAACATAGGTAATTCTTTTAATAAAGAATAAAAGAGGAAATAACTGACTCGGTATCATAAATTATCATCATATAACAGTAGCACCTCTTCTTACAGTTACATCACCTTCCAACATGAGTCAAATAGTATACAAATGATTTTTTAAACATCATCCTCTCTAGGTCATTAATAGCTCCACTCTTCATCAGAACCATTTAAGTAATTGAAGTAATAAGAATGAAAAAGTACTTTTAAAAAAAACCTGAATTTCTTACCATCTATGTGCAAAGCCATGCAGAAGCATGATGATGAGCAACACCATTGGATACCATCCATAAGAGATGTAGGAGTCACTACATTCGAGCAGCCTTTGATATACTCTTTCGCCTCTTGATCAGCCCATCCATCAAATTAAATAAGGTTGATTTATTGAGGGTGACACCTTTTTGAGTTGATTCTTCATAAAAGCGCATTGCGTCCTTGTATTTCCCTTGAGTACACAGCTCACTGATCTGTTCGGAATAAGCAATAGAACTTGAATCAGATTCCTCTAAGGATTCGTGAGTTACCACATCTTCCTCGGGCATTTGTGAGGGCTGATCATGTAGAGTTTCATTTTCAACCATTTTTGACATGAACTCCTCTGCTTCTTTAATCCTACCTGCATCTGTAAGCGCACCAAGGATGGCATTATATGTATACCGATCGGGCCCTAATTTCTTCTCTTCCATTTCTGCGAGAAGATCAAAAGCATCCTCAAATCTCCCTTCTTTACATAGGCTCGATATCAATGTGTTGTAAGTAACTGCATCAATAAATTTCCCCTTCGAAATCCACGTGTTGAAAAGCTTAAGAGCCTTTTCCAGCATTCCCTCTCTACAAAGTCCATGGAGAAGAATATTACATGTAATTACATCCGGCTTAAATGAATTATCAACCATTTTGTTGTGGAACTGAAATGCTTTCTCAATGTCACCCTCCCGGCAATAACCATGTATAATTGTGTTGTACGTAGTTTCATCAGGGACAAAACCACTCTCTAGAAGCTCATTCAACTTGTCTATTGCTTGATCAGTTTTTCCAAACCGGCATAGCCCTCCAATTATAGTGTTATACGTGATAATACTGGGAAGGATCCCTTTCTTTTTCAGTGAATCCCAGACCTCCAAGGCTTTGCTTGGCTTTTCATCCTTAAAGTATCCCATCATCAAAGTTCCATAACTTACCTCATCAAGAATATAACCACGCTTACTGGCACCAGTAAGCAACTTGTATGCTTGGTCAAGCTTCTTCTCCCCACAAAGAGTGTGTAGAATAGTATTAAGGGTAACAACATCCATCTTCAAGCCTTTCCTACCCATCTCATCCATCATTCTAAACGCTTTCTCCATGTTCCCTGCTTTACAATACCCATTTATCAAAGTATTGTAGGTAACACAATTGGGAGAAAACCCACTTTCTTCCATCTTCTTCACAGCATCACTTGCTTCATCCATTTTCCCTTCCTTATAAAACCACTTAACCATTATATTGTGAGTAACTGTATTCGGCTTCACTCCCCTCTCACCCATTTCCTCAATCAAGTTAAATGCATCCGAACTGCTCTGCCACTCAAAACACCCATCGATCAACGTGTTATAAGTGACCGCATCTGGCAACAACTTCAAATTCTCCATCTCGTCTCTTAGCCTTAAAGCTTCTTCAATCTTACCCTCTTTACACAACCCCCAGATCAGCATATTATAAGTCCAAACATCTGGCAACCATTTGTCCTGCGTCATCAACTCCATAATCTTTGCAGCGTCCTTCAACCACCCCAATTTACAATACCCACAGACCAATATGTTATACGTGTTCCTGTTTGGCAACAATCCTCTATTCTTCATATCCAGCAACAAGTCCCTCGCTTCCTTTAACCTCCCCTTTTTACAAAACGCGTCCAAAATCGTATTGTAAGTCACATTATCGGGTGAACAGCCAAAATCGCCCATCTTATTAACCAAGTCCAGAGCTTCTCCAAACTTGTTCTCCAAACAATAGCCATATATCAAAATATTAAAACTGTTTGTATTTGGCTTCACTCCCAACTTAACAGCATCGTTAAAGACTTCCTTGCACAGGGCTATGGAATAAGAAGATGGGTGTCTTACCAGGGCATTGAGGAGAGTATTGCAGGTGAGTAACTTGGGAGGGAGGCGAAGCCGCTTCATCTTCTTGAAAATCTGTGCGGCGAGGTGGGGTTGTTTCAACTGCACATAGGCACCAATGGAAGTGTCTAGAAGTGCTCTACAGGGCTTGGGGACCTCGGGACTAGGGTGGAGGATGAGGCGGTGCAGCTGGTGCTGGCGATCAGAGGCGATGAAGGAGACAAGGAGGGACTTGGCGTCGGAGAATTTGCTGTGGGAGAAGAGGGAGGGGAGGATAGAGAGGAGGCAATTAGGGGAGGCGGTGAGCGAGGGAGAGTGGGATTGGAGAAACCTGAAGAAGGAGAGGAGGGTGTAAGGACGGGAGGCTAGAGTTTTTGAGGAAAGCAGGGAAAGGAGGATGGGTTGGGTCAGGTGGGGAAGGTAAGGGGTCAGTGAATGGAGTGGGGCATTCGAGGAGGTCAGGATTTGGGCTATGGTTTGAAGGAGTTGCGGTTGGATTAATTGAGGCTTTGGAGGTGAGTGGGTATCCATGGCGTATCTAAAAGCGCGTTAGGGTTTTGGCATTTGAGCAATTGGGAGAGACAATGAGAGTGAGAGATAGTGTAGGGTTTCTTAGAGAAGAAGAAGAAGAAGAAGAAGAATGGAGCCAGCCAATCAAATAAAAAACAACAACGTTGATATGTTGTTGTGGAAAAGGTACGTCATATAGTATAGATGAGGTTGTAGTAAATAAATCCAGTGAAAACGGCCCCGTTGTTTAATGGATAAGTCCAAACTGATCCGTGGCTTACACCAATTGTTGCATTGCCGGTGATTTAATCTCACACCAAATAATAGTCCATTGTCAATTCCTGCAGCCAAGAATTCAAAAAGCTCATTAACTAGTTTTGCATATTATATTCAAATAGAATATTAAAAGAGAGTACAGAAAATGAGTATAAAAATTGATGGTTTTATGTATAAAGATTGCAGCACCTCAAAATGGTCTTGAAATTAATGACAATACATCAAAATAATGTCAAGAAATGCACCCAAAAAGTCCTAGCTAGCCAAAGGGCAGTCATAGAAAAGATGCATATCAGATTCATTATCACCCAAAATAGTCCATTGTATGCTTGCAAATGCATGTGCTAGTGTTTGGCAATAATGTTTTATAAGTACAATTGATTAGGTGCAGCAATAATGTTTGGCAAGAATCAAACATTTTATATGAGTTGAACTCAATAGTTTTCAATGAATAAAAGTATGTAACCAGATTTAAAAAATAAAAAAATTCAACTAACAAACGCATAATTCAAGCAAATGCATATACTCTAGTTTTTCTTCTTATATTTATTTAATTTTCAATTTAGAAGGCAATTAATTATGATTATCCACCATTGTTCTTCAATTATGGCCATGAGATCTGACACTGTTTTAAAAGCTTCAATTGGGTTAATTATGATTTTCCTTCTTGAAGGACAGAAAGTGCATTTGGATTCAAAGTGCTAGTTACTAGCATATAAGAGAAGAAATTAATACACATTGATTCAATAAGAATGATGTATTATTTAAAACTAATGTGGAATCTATGACTCAATTAATGCAACAGCTAGCGAGGCAACTTAGAACTTCTTGCCTATCTGTTCAGAATTGACCAAGCAAATGCATTTAATTCAAAGAGTATAAAACCTCCCGTTTTCTCAGCCATAATTTTCTTTCTTGTTTTAATTGATATCGTGTCCAATATATTGCAAGACAACAAACAAAAGCTTTATGAAAGATTAGCCTAGCTTAAAATGATGTCCAATATATATCTAAACCATCAGCAGAGCAACAATATGTCAGTAGTTTTGTTGTCTATCAAGTTACTGAAGTATCATTTTTTATAGGTAAGTTGATATTATAATTAGTTGAAACAATCTGCAAATGATTTAACATAACAGATTGAGCAGATATATAAGGAAAAGTTGGATTTCAAAGTTCATGTGAAGATTCACAGTAAAAATCAGCATATGTAAAATCCACAGAAACAAGTTAGGGGTGTAACCGGTCTGGTCCGGTTTTAGACAAAATTTAGGACCGAACTGGTATGTACCAGTTTTGCATTTTCAAAAACCGATTACGTACCGGTTACCCCCCTAAACCAATACTTCCGGTTTTACCAGTTCGATCCGGTTTTCCGGTTTTGATCATCTGCCATAAAAAAACTGCTCCCATGTAAAAAATCTGCTGCCATAAAAAATGTGCTATAAAAAAATCTGCTATAGCAAAAAAACTGCTATAGAAAAATCTGCTATAAAAATATAAAATCTGATATTAAAAAAAAAAAAAAACTGTAACAACAAAATAAACCCTAAACCAGAAGCTCATTCAAGTTTTTACAGTATGCAGTTATGCACATATTGATGCCAGTTCACAAAAAATACAACAACAAAAAAAAAAAAGAAGGATCAACCAAAACTGACTTTTTTTATAAAGGAATCTCAAGTATATGAATTGCAACATCAACCCAAAAGGGCAAAGTACCCTCCCTCTCGTTACATAGCACAAGAGAAAAAGCTTTTGGGTTCCTTATATCAATACACACAGAATAAAGATTAATAGAGAAAGAAAAATCATCAATGAAATAGCAGAAAAATCAAATAGAGAATACACACGGAGCAAGAAAGATCATAAAGAATACACACAAAAAGAATACACTTAGAATAAACACATAAAGAAATTCAAATAGAGAATACACACAATGCAGGAAAACATTGTAATGATTCAAGAAAACACAGAACAAACAAGAAACCAAACCAGTAGAATAACTGATTGACATCCATGCAACCCAAAAAAAAATTATCAGGTTCAAATCTACTAACAGATCTATATGAGCAAACAAACAAAATTACCCACAAAAACAAAAAGGAAAGAAATCAAGCTATTTTCAGCTGGATGGGGAACTATACATGTTCATCCTCGATGGGGAACTATACATGTTCATCCTCGATGGGGAGCTATACAACATATATAAACCCTAAATCCTAAAATATCAAATATCAAATTATACCTTCCACAATTATAAAATACAGATTCAGCTTGATGGGGAGCTATACAAAAAAAACTAAAAAATATAAACCCTAATCAGATTTCGAAATCTGTAAAAAACCCTAAATCTCAAATCTGTAAATTCGATAAAAACCCTAAATGAAATGAATCAATTAGCAATGAATTGAAACATTGTAATGATTCATGAAGTAAATGTAAGATTCTGAAAATTAAAAAGCATATATATGTTCACATACCGATTAGCTCGCCGAGAGAGGGGAAAACAATATCTGTGATTCTGTAACCTCGGGAACAACTGGAAGCGGAGGAGAACAGAACGGACCAACAGTGTCGACGGCGAGGGGCTGTTGACGGCGTGAGAGAAGGGCTGGGCGTGAGAGACGGCTGCGGGGACTCAGGGACTCGAGAGGCAGAGCAGAGATGGTCGAGCGGGGAGGGAGGGGCGGGCGGGGGGGGGGGGGGGGGGTGTGGGAGTTATGTTACCGTAATCGCCCATTAAACGACGCCATTTGGCCTTTGGGACTAAAATTTAGTCTATATGCATAATATATAAAATATATAGTATAGTTTATATATAGTATATATTATAATACTAACTATATATTATACTATTATAGTGATACTATCATAATAATACTATATACTGTACTAATACTAATATTATTTATAGTTATATATATTTTGTTATAGTGATTTAACCTATTAAAAAAAATTATGGTGATTTATATACTAGAGTATAGTATTAGTTATAGTGATTTAGTATAACTATATTAGTATAACTATAACTATAGTTTATATTAAACTATTAGTATTAGTACATATATTAGGATTAGTTATATAATATATTAAACTATATAATAGTATTAATATTAGACTATTGGTATAGCTATATATTAGTATTAGTTATAGTGATTTAGTATAACTATATTAGTATAACTATAACTATATTCTATATTAGATTATTAATATCAATTAGACTATATAATAGTATTAATATTATACTATTAGTATAGCTATATAATATAAATATAGTCTATATTAAACTATAAGTATAACTATAGCTATAATGAGTTTGTTAATTGTTATAGTGAATTTAATTTATTATAACTATATTATTGATAGTATTATAGTAATAGTATTAGTAGTAATTTATTATAGTGATAGTATTAATATAGTAATTCAGTATTAGTAATTAGTATTAACTAATTACTATATCATTATTTTATATGTGATTATTTAGTATAGTGATTATTTAGCTATATATAATATATCAGTATATTTAGTTATATATTAGTATAGCCAAAAATAAAGTGTTATTAATAATTTAACTATATATTTTATGTTTAAAGCATATGATAAATTAAATTTTCATATTTAAGATTAAACTTTTATTTTATAAATTATAATAACATTATCTTATATATAATTATATTAATAGCATGTGATCAAACAAATCAGAAATATTCATATTTAAAATTAACATTTTATGTTATAATTTATAAATTATAATATGAAATTATTTCATATATAATTATATATTATATATAAAACTTATATATATATATAATTTTTACTTTTTTTATTTTTTTTCCCAACCAGGCTGATCTGGTCTTGGAAACCATAGAACCGGGTCTGGCCGGTTTTACGGTTACAAGAACTGATCCCAGACCAGACTGGTTCAAAACTAGTCCGTCTGGTTCGGTCCGGTTTTCCAGTTCAAATTTACACCCCCTAAATATATATACTTGAGACTTAGAGGAAAGAAAAATGGTTGCATGGATCATGTTGAGTGCACTATAGAGCGGATTTAAAAATTTTGTTAGTCTTGTTTTATTAGTAAATAAGAATTTTATTAAAATGGGCAAGACCAAATATACGGGACATATACAAGAGCCACACCTATGCATGAGTGTCTAAAGATACAAGGAAATCATGTACATTCATGCCATTAAAATCTATTACAATCGATCAATAGAATAAAGTATGAAGAAATAAAGTTCTAATCTCGTCCATTGTCCATTCACGATTCTCAAAACTTCGTCATTCCTCTCCATCAATATGCACCACCATAGACAGATCAGTATCATCTTTCACATAGCTACAATTTGAGTGTTACCTCAGATGCCTTACTAGCTGGCCAAAAACTCCACAACCCTTCCTCTCCAAGAATTTTGTTAATTGAGACGAATTTCTAAACTGTTACTTAACATGGATAAAGTAATTACTTGGATTAAGTGAACACATAAAAAATGAGAACTCTAGTTGTAGTAATCGGGTAAAGACGAACTTAAGAAATTCATAATTTTGTAAACTTAACAAGGCTAGAATGTCATTTTTTTGGTTGCCTGTTAGAATGTTGTAGTTAGAAAAAGTCCTAGGATTTCTCAGAAGACTTGGAGAGCTAAGAACAAGTTTTGGCAGTATAAGGATCGGATTATATTAGTGGTTTTTATCTGTGGGCTATGGGTCATAAACATGCTGGAACTGACATGTTATGGGATTCAGTTCTGTAGTTCCATTTTATATTAAGGATTGTTCAAGATCCAAAAAGGGGCTTCCCATTTTTTAATGTTACAAAAAGTTACTGTTGTGACTCAGTCAAGCAATCTTAGTAACTAATGCTGCTGATCTCATGTTGTATATCGGTTTGTTTCACCTTTGGCACCTCCTTTTTTTATTGCCACTTCCTGTCTTGTTCACAGCCTAGTTTTATTTACCCATCCTATTACGAATTTGTTTTTCTACCTTTTGTATTGGATGAAAACCATTATTCTTTCATATGGTTTAACAGAGAGAATGCAACCCCGGTTAAGGTCAAAGAAGCACATAGAAGAGTCATGGTCGCCAACCATCCTGATGCAGGTGGTAGCCATTACCTAGCTTCCAAAATTAATGAAGCTAAAGATGTGATACTTGGAAAGACAGAGTAGTGGATCTGCGTTCTAATCCTATTGAAAGATTCTTTGATTTTGCAATCCAACGAACGAAAATTGTCCTTTCCTTTCATTCATAATCTTTAACTTTTAAAGGTCATGCTTGCCCATCAACCTTTGTGCCTATTTTGAGGTCCAGGAATGGAATTTCCAGACATTGCTTGTCGCCATTCTTCTGCCTTTTACTGAAGAGCTAGATTACTCCCTAATCTTTGTACCCTCATCGATTATCAGTCATTATGCCGTCCCACTGGTACCGTCCAAAGTAATTTTTTTTTTCTTTTTTCTTTTTTATATTTTTTAATACATTTCAATATTTTTAAAAAATAAAAAAAAATATACCAATACACTTAAAATCAATTCTTTAATTACTAAGTAAAAAAAAAATGTACCGCCCAGCCGCCGATCTACACGTCCACCAAATGCGGCATCAACCGGAGTGGAACATGGTCCGTACGCGCAGGATGAAAACTCCGGAGCTCGTCGGCGCGTGTCCCTCATGCGCCTCCAAGGAGTTCTTTGTCGTTGCAACGTGCGGCTGCTCCCGAGCCGGCGACTCTGGATCTTCCAAGATCGACTGTCAGTTTTCCCTTCTGCAGCTTTTTTGTGCACTGTTCTTCATTTTTTACAGTGTTTTCTCTATGTAGTTTATTTATGTCTTGTCTTTACTTTCAAAAAAACAAAATATCCAAAAATATTGTCCTTTCAGACTTAGGTCTGAAGGGTCTGAAGGGTGTTGTCCCCCATCCGCTTAGGCGGTGAGATTAGGATTGGTTTCTCCATACTCCGTCTAGTCGGATATAGAATTTTGTTATTTAGTTACTGCAAACTCTATCATGAATAGAATTGTGCTATCTCTTAGACTTCGGTCTTTAGAGATTAGCCATTTGGACTAAACTATATCAGTTACAAAAGTATATTAGGATACTACTAACGTTTATAATTGACTTATTATTTTAAATTAACTTTATATGTCTTTCTTCAATTAACGGAATGAGATCCGTTGCTATAAAAAAAAAAAAAGTGAAAATGAAATAAGAATCTCACGCTTGCATCCGACAAAATGCCTGTATATAGATTATAATAAATATTAAAATAGGCCAAAGAAGAGTATTTATATATGTATATACAAGATGTGCTGTCACATGAAAGAGAATAACTTATTCGTTTTAAAATAATTAAAAATAAAAAACAGTGGGACTGAAAACAATGGGCTCTCGTTTTTACTCGTGTAAGCAGCACACCCCTCGTGTATGCAATATGAATATTATTAAATATAGTCATGAATTATGGAAATATTGTGTATTTTTTAAAAATAATAAAAAATTAAAATTTAATTTTTAAAAAATTAATTTTTTCATATGAGTCTCATTTTTATTCACACTCTTTTGAGACAATATCATGATAAAACCCGAATGAACTTACTTCTGCAAATAAATCCTGAAAACCGAATCATCTGCTAAATCCTTACGAAGAAATTTTAATGCAAAATGAAACTTAAGATACTCAGATGGAATTTTTGGTTTTTTAATCTGAATTACATCCGTTAATTTGACTGTCCGTATCACGAAATATGTTTAAAACAACATTGTTATTTCAAATCCGTCCTTAAACCGTTGGACTCCTTCCTAATGGCATGAGATTCCTTGCTTTTCAGTTCTGTGACATTGAATGCCCTTTTGTAAACGGACGGACGTTTATTTTTGAGCTCTTTTGGTTGTTTCCTTTCCTCATTCCGTTGAGTCCTTGACTAAAAAAATACTGTTTGAGCATCGTCAAAGGCACCCACACCAGCATTGGCATTGACTGAATTTATTAAAATTCTAGTCAAATATATAATATAATGAATTTTAGTAAAATTCAGCTACATTGGTTTCATCAAATAGATGGATGAGAAGTTTTGAACTACAATAAATCTATAAGATTATTCAAATTTGAAGGATTACTATTCATTTAGCAAATTATTTTTTATTCTATTTTCCCTCCCCCTTTCTCTCATTTTCGCAGTGAACCTTTTCTCTCGTTTTCTCTCCCTTATTTTTGCAGTGCCCCATTTCTCTCTTTTTCTCGTTTTCACAGTGCCTCTCTTCGATTCTTCACGCATAAACAGAGCAGAGCACACCGTTTTCTCTCCTTTCAGGTTTGTGTGAGCTTCTTCTCCTTTCATGTACTGTATGTCTAGCTCCTTTCTTTTCTCATGCAACCCTAGTTTCAAGAATTAATGAAACTGGTCAACCTTGATAGGGGCTTTTGCTCAATAGGAATCATCTGGGAACTTCATCTATTAGACCCAGCATACATTTTATTGACCTTGGTTTTTTTTTTTTTTTTGGCTGATTTTCTCAGAAGCACTCAGTTTTGCAGATTGTCAACTACTCGGAAAAGGGTATTGTGTTTTTTCTTTCTGTAATGTATTGTTGGTATATTTCTAGATTTGCATCCCCAATGTGTAATAATTTATTTACAGATTGTAATGTATTGTTGGTATATTTCACGATTAAAAATCTCCTGTGTGTTGGTTTGTTGGTATATTATGTATTTCATCGAAAATCATTTCTATTAAAAAGAAAACATGATAACAACATTACTGGATTTGTTACTTTAATTAGTTTTCTTCATAACTAATGAGAGGAAACAATTTACTCACGGAGGAAAGCTCATTTTGATGCATAACATGATATCTGTAGCATGTTTTGGTACAAACGTTGCTAATTTTCCCTAAAGTAGAAGTTTTGCTTCTGTTTGATGGGAAATTAGCAATTTTCTAAGATTTAATGTACATGCTAGTTTATTGTAACAGATGAATTAATGGGAGGGTTATATATAGATATCCATAAGCTTCAAATATTTATATTCAACATAGAATAGAATAGTGGATACAATATATGTATCTAAGTGATTTAGTGCACTAATAGATGATACCAAACGTCTAAAAACTTGGAATAGAGATATTTTTTCCAGGTCCATAAGCCGAGTTACCTAGTTTCCAAGAATGGGAAACTAGCAATTTTCTAAAACTAGCATTTTACTAATTAGTTTTAAAGTTTCTATTTAGAAGTGATAAAACCAATCGAGTCTCATGCAGCTCTCCATAGTTATGTTCATGTTCATGTCCAAACAGTTTAATATAAATTGTGACTTTTTGTGGGCTGTCGTAATTTAAATTGTAACTCTGAATTGTGACTTTTTGTAGACTGTTTGTAATCTGAATTGTGACTTTTTGAGGGTTGTTGTGATCGAAACATATTCAAAGTATTATCTCATTGCCAAGAAGTTACTTTGGACATTTTTTTTTTTTTTGTTGCAGTATATTGCTCTATTCAATGCTGAGTTTGATAAAACTCTGTTTTTACAAAACAATGGCAATATAGTTAAAAGCGTGTTAGGGTTTTGGCATTTGGGCAATTGGGAGAGACAATGAGAGTGAGAGATAGTGTAGGGTTTCGAGGAGAAGAAGAAGAAAAGAAGAATAATGGAGCCAGCCAATCAAATAAAAAACGACAACGTTGATATGTTGTTGTGGAAAAGGTACGTCGTATAGTATAGATGAGGTTGTAGTAAATAAATCCTGTGAAAACGGCCGCGTCGTTTAATGGATAAGTCCAGACTGATCCGTGGCTTACACGAATCGTTGCGTTGCCAGTGCTGCATCAAATATAGGCTCGATCCTCGCTGTCTGTCTGTTTGTCTGTCTCTCACAAAGTGGGTGGGAAAATGGATGGCTCAGGTGACTCAAAGCCGGCGTCAGAGGTGATAGAACTGCAGCCAATCGAAGCCACTCCGGCGAGCTTCGAAGAGTACGGCCAAGTCATCGAGGCTTCCCCCGACGGCGACGAGTTCGGACCCCAAGATGCTCAACTAGACCTCAGTCGTGGCGTTCCCAGGTAAAATTACTAACAAACATGATAAGGCTCGCTCTTCTTTTTGCCTAAAATATGTTTAGAGGAATCTGTGATGGTGGAATGCTTATATTAACAGGTTTTACATTATGCAACTCAAAAACCGACGACTTAAGTTCTCTACAATCACGCATCACGCAAGTGTGACCCAATGCCTTGGTTCGGTTGGTGGTCATGTTTGGTATCTTGGAATTGCTAAGCCGTCCATTGTGGATGGCATTGAAAAAGACAAGGATGACACGGGCAGGAACATTCTGCAATCTCCTTGTGGTCATTTCTATGTGCCTCCTGCTGTCGAGGATGTCCGCGTTTTCAGAGTTGCGGGTACCAAATTTCTTAAGCTGAACCGAGGGACATGGCATGCTGGGCCGCTGTTTAAGGATCATACAATGGCCTTTTACAATTTAGAGTTGAGCAACACCAATGTGAGCTTTCTCTCTGAACTAATTCTTGGTTTTTACATGCCTTTAGGAGAATATGCAAAAGCTACGTAGGAATTTGATTGTGTATATCCATTTATTTGTTTTCAAGATTAGCTTTAGGACTCCCCTGATTAGAACATTTAAGTTTTACCCCGTCAGGAATTTGGGGATATTTATTTCCCTCCCCTGGTCAGTGAACATTCAATTGGAATTCCAGAAGTTGATTGAGGTCGGCATTATTGTAGATGTAATCAATCAAGCTGATGATATGCCTTTGTGAAGCCAATTCTGCGTATACCCAAACCTGTGTGTTCTCATTGATGTACATGTCACGTGTGTGTTTATGTTCTAGTACTCGTTTTCTTGTCTTTGCTTTGGATGAAGTTGCAAAAATGTATGTAATCATCTTAGTTTGTATATTTTGTTAATGATAGGTTGCTAACAACCTAGAGTGAATTACTGGCAAGTATTGAAGCCATGGTTGGTATGCTATATCTAATGGAGTTGGTCTTTATTAGCACATGTTCAGAAGAATTAGGATTCTATTGAAGAAAGGCAAAAACCTAGACCAGGAACTGATTATTATGGTTGGATTAGCTATAGTTTTGCGTCATTGCAATGCTATGAACTAATGGAACAGAAGATTCTGGCTGGCTTGACCCCATTTTCTATGTATCTTAATGTATAATCCGTCTGGTAACATTGTATGCCTCTCGGTATTACAGTTACTTTGCTCTATTTTGTGAGGTCAACCCAAGGCCTTTCAGCTGTACTCTGTTTCTAGACATGACATGCTATTACATACAAGTATGTTTAACTTACTTGAGGACATGTTGTAATTTCTATTTCCTGTGTAGGTGGTTGATCACACAACACACAGCTTCATCCGCGAAAACGGAGTGGTCTTTTCCATCAATGACTAGTTAACTTTCAACTGCTCTGTTTTCAGCATATGCTACTGCTATTCCAGATGGTATGTATTACGATATAATCACACAATAAAATGCCAAAGGAATAATCTAGATATCTCACACAAATGCACTCATCTTGCTTTCTCTTTAATGCGTAGTGTATACAATCGTGCTTTATTTTCCCTATGGGCTCTAGATGGATAGATACCCTTCTGAATTTTTCAACCTTAATGAAGTTCGTGCAATAACCTAAGACAGATAGCAAAATCCCACAATTATTCTATGGTTGGAATATATGATTTTTCTTCAACAAAACAAGACATGCCTGAAATTTAGTAAATCATGTAAAAAGTTTGTCAACTTGCATTAATAGTGAAGTTGGTATCTTTACAAAAAACTAGAAGTTCCTTATTATCTAACTTGGATAAGGTAGTATCTCTAAACGTCTATAGAAAAGCAATCAGCTCCTTGGTTTATCAAATGGATGCAAGCCCAAAGTGGTGAACATATGTCCTTTTTGGCAACAAAAATAGACTCCAAATATGATATGAATAACGATAACTATATAATTCTTTTACGGTCTATTTTTTTTAATCAACTAAAATTTTATATGACTAACTAGCATTCATTCAGATAAACTTGTAAAAGGACTTTGGTCTAGGAAACTTCCGATGAGATTTCTCACGGGGATTCGCAAGATACTCGTCTGTGAATTAGATGGTAACAGCATGTCCCAACCTCGCATAAATATATAATCTATATATTGTTTTAAGCTCAAACACGATCATGACTTTTTCTATTTTTCTAATAAAAAAAAGGATAATCGGAGGTAACTTTTTTTACTTGAACGCAATTATAATAGAAAAACTTTATGCTCCAGATGGTGTGTAAAGCACTTATAATAAAGTGTTTACATAAATACGGTATAATTTAATTTGAAAAATATGAATTTTATAAATTAAATATTACTATTTAAGTGACGTGAATGATCTATATGTATTACACATCAATTTTTAAATTTTTTATTAACACCGACTGTCCGAGAATAACACGTATCGATTCAAGAATAAGATAACTCGTTTTAATAACACCCAATCCGTTGAGAACATTATAGTATTAAAATAAAAAAATAATAATAATAAAATACTAGTTTGTCTCCGCCAAAGTGCTCCCACTTTGCCCATAGTGCAATTTTTTTAAGTAAATCTAGATACAAGTCTAAAATGTACAACCACTTTATAAAAATGTGTGATCAATCAATAAAAAATGAAATTTTCAAACTTTTTATGATAGGGTCTACGTTTTTATAAAGGACTTGCACTAAGCTTGTGCATTTGAAGCTTGTATATATTATTTTTCATTTTTTTTTTTTGTTTGGAAAATACTAATTTCCCCCGCCTCCAAAATGTTAATATGTGCAAGTTTCGCACATTCATTTTTTATTATTATAGATAAATTTAAAACTCACACAAAAATATTATTATTTTTTAATAATAAAATATACTTTTTATTATTAAAAAAAAAACCATTAGATGTAACCTAAAAGCATCCTCATTGGCTTGGTCAAAGTCCAATGATAGCTAAACTTTAGCCAATATATGTCAAAAAATACCACATTGGATTAGGTATTGCTATAAAATTTTAGACTTCAACTACAGTGATTCTTCAAATTTGTAGGTAAGCAGTAGGTTAGCACCTAGCCAAACATTAAAATATTCAATTCTCACTCCTCTCACAAAATATGTAGGTATTTTATAATTAAGAAATTTGGTTCGATTTATTATTATTAAATATAAAATGCGATAAAAATAAATAAATTAGTTAATATTAATTAGAATATTAATTATTAAGTTAATTTTAATGATAAGTTAATTATAATATAATTATTATTAGAGGCCGACTATACATCAGTCTGCACTCTCTACACACCTTATGTGGTATTTTTTTTTAACCCAAAACGTTAAGTGCGATGCGGCTGCAGTCAACAGTAGGCTGATGTAAATATTTTCTCTTATTATTAATATTAATTTAATATTTAATAAATGTGATAAATATTAATATTAATTTAATTAGAATATAATTATTATTAACATTTAATTGATAGAATTATAAAATGTGACAAAAATAAATTAAATAAAAAATTATTAAATTAATAATATTTTATTATTATATAGAGTAAATAAATAATCTAATATAAGGATTAAATTCAAATAAAATAGATAAATATAAATTTATGAGATATTACCTAAATTTTGAAGATACATTTCGCCTAACGAGATGCTCTAATAAATCTCGAACTCCAGTCGTTGGATGAACCGATGAACTCCGAAAGAACCGCTTTCTTTTTAAAAAGAAGAGGGACCGATCCGTAATAATTTACAAAGATTTATAACATTCCCGTCAATTGGAGTAACGTAAGCTTCCAAACAGATATTTATATCACGCACAACGAATTCCAGGATTAGGGTTTCACCAGCCGGCACTTCCTCTCTGCTTCCAGCTCCCAATCCCTTTGCTATAGTCGAGGAACCTGCTACTCAGCCACCATGGGGTGAGTATTTTACCTCCCTTTTACTATTTTTCCTGCCTAAATTTCTCGACAATCTTCACTAATTTCTTTTTCATATATTATTCCTTTGTTTTTTTAGTTATGGTTCTTTATTGTTGGGTTGAAGGTACTCAGTAAATTGAAATAACGCGTATAGCGCTTTAGCTTTGCGTTCTAAGCAACCAAAAATTTATTCAAATTGTATTTTTATCTCTTTTTTTTAATTTAACTTTGTATGTTTCGTTGCTTTGTATATGGAAGTTCTCGAGTAGTCATACCAGGTAGCGTACTAGGCTTGTTTTCTACGGTGCCATTAGTTGGTTCGGATGATTCATGATGGCGTTTGAAGTACTTTGGCTTTTTAGTTAATGCTTGAAAGTATAAATAAAACTGAGTATTAGTCTGATAGAAAATGTCTTATGTTAATGAGTCTAATCTAACTTAATGCAAGCCCCGTAGAATCATTCATGGTGCGCAAGTTGATGCCCACGGATATTCCTTTGTAAAAGGACGTGGAAAGATCTGAACTCTGAGGATACTTTGTTTTTCGTGGGTGATGCCTAGGAGGATGGTGGATCTTCTAGCTTATTATAATAGTCTAGATGGCAGTCCTTATGTGGCTGCTGTTTGGACGATGATTTCTTTATGTCGTATGTTTGGCTTGAAATGAATGAGAGGAGCTACGAAGCTCCCCGTGGCATTCTTTGGATGAGCTTAGAAATCTTTTATTACACACTTTATTTCTTTGGTTTTCTGCTATTGTACTCAACGTAACTACCGTTAATGACTTTCTTCTATCATTTTCTAGTGCCTAGATTATAATTAGGTGTTTTCTTGTGTATACTTCCTGTTTACGTGGGCACCCTTCGTTATCTTTCAGTAAAACTTTATTTTACCTAATAAAAAAAAGACTGTCGAAACTGCCAACCTCTATTTGGGATCACTTCACTGCTACTTTAAGTGCTAATCTTATATGCCTCTCGATCTTACTGGTAAATCATTATTTATTGATCTGTACCTTGGGTTTACGATTGTTAATTTGGTGCATTGTTTTGGCGATCAATAAATTAAAGAAAATGCTTGTGTTGTGAATATATTTAGGTGTTTTCTTTTGTATACTCCCTGTGTACATGGGCATCACCTATTTCATCCATGTTAATAAAGTTTTTTTTTTTTCTTTTTGCTTATCAAAATAAAAATGTTTGTGTTATGCAGGAAGACTCGTGGAATGGGAGCTGGTCGTAAGCTCAAATCCCATCGTAGAAGGCAGAGGTGGGCTGACAAGTCATATAAGAAGTCCCACCTGGGAAATGAGTGGAAAAAACCATTTGCTGGATCATCCCATGCAAAAGGCATTGTCCTAGAAAAGATGTGAGATTATTTTTACTGCCTCTCTTGTTTCATGAAATATTTTTTGCAGGTGGCATCAACTCACCGTGGGAAATAAATATTTAATATTGGTTGATGCAGTGGCATTGAGGCTAAGCAGCCAAACTCTGCTATCAGAAAATGTGCTCGTGTTCAGCTGATCAAGAATGGAAAAAAGATCGCAGCTTTTGTACCTAATGATGGTTGCTTGAACTACATTGAGGAGAATGTAAGTGAAGTGATGAAAAGCTGCAGGAATAACCCCCCCCCCCCCCCCCCCCCCCCCCCCCCCCCCCCCCCCCCCCCCCCCCCCCCCCCCCCAAAAAAAAAGAGTAAAAAACACAGAGGGAGAAGCTGAATTTTTGAATGTTTTTACTTCCCAAATCCTAACTCATTCCAATTTGATGTCAAATATTGCTCCAAGGTGTAAACTACTTTTGACCCTTGGAAAAAAGGCTGAATAGATGCTAGATAAGCTGAATGGTTGCTTTGACTTCCGTAGAGACGTGCATTGAGGGTTTTAGAACGTGTAATTTCCACTATTAATATTGGAATGTTCCCCTTCTCTGTTTGATACATCCCTGGTGTGTTTGGTGCAGGATGAGGTATTGATTGCTGGATTTGGGCGAAAGGGACATGCTGTGGGAGATATCCCTGGAGTTAGATTCAAGGTTGTGAAGGTATCTGGTGTGTCTCTGCTGGCTCTCTTCAAGGAGAAAAAGGAAAAGCCAAGGTCATAGGTTCATTGTGGGGAGGCCTTCCATCTTCGACCTCTTTTATTTTATCTCACTTCTCTTTTTGGTTGATGATGCTTGGTATTCAAAGGGTACTGCTTGCAGCAAGTATTCGGTAAGAAGTTTCTACGGGAATTGTTTACTACCTACTTTAGAACCTAGTTCTGTCCTTAAAAATTCAAAAAATTGAGTGCTGATTATTTTTAGGAAGACCTGGTCGGTAACTTCCTGGATTTTGTCCCAATTGAAATTCGTCCCTTGTACATTTTATTAAGAACAGCTCCTATGAAGCCTTTTCCTTAGAGACCAACTTAATGGATGGGCCCATCATTGGGCTGGCTGCAAATCACCTTGTTCTGAGGTGGGCTTCTGCACCCCAAAATGTTGTGTGGCTAACCGCCCATCCAGCCGGGTGGTCCCAGCCACACCTCTGCAATTGGGCGGATATTTCTCTCTCTTCAACTACAGTCGAATCTATTTTATTCATTAGTAATTAAAAAAACTGATACGCAAGGGTCTAGATGCCGATTGCATTAAGAAATGATATGTTGTGATTCCTAGTGAATTCCCAGCTTATTTTCCTTGTGTATCCTCCTCAAATTGAGAAACTGAATTCTTTTTTCTTTCTGCTTATATCTTCAACTAGAAGTGTAGATCTGTCTAGAGTATGGTGCCACAGAATTAGCATGATATAAATCGGACCAATGGATTGCAGTTTAAAAGCGAATAATTATACGATTGGGCTTCTTTGACCCAACAGAGCTCGGGGTTTTCAATTTACAAGATAAACTAGAAAGATCAACTATGTATTGTTTGCATTCGAGGCCAAGGTATTAACAGCAACATCAAATCATCAGAGACCAAAGATGATCAACCACAATGCGGCGGTTATGGTCTCGCGTCCCATCATCTAAACGCAATTTGTCCGGCTTCTGCCTTCTCTGCCACATTTCCCTCTACTCGCAAAATTTATGCCTCCTCGTCACTTTTCTTCTACTTTCTTTTACACGTTTAGTCTATTTGCTGCTCAAATAATCCCCTTGTATTGTCAAAGAAATCTTAGACGGCCAAGGAGAACTAGGAATCGGTTCAGCTTCAACATGATCGTCAGAATAGCGTTTTATTATTGTTATAAATAAAGGTCCCCCCACCCTGGATAAATTAGTGTTACCGATGCATGGATTGGAGAATTACTGAAGAGGATGAGCAGTAAGTGAGGATCCCCTCTTCTCTCTTAGCTCTATCACCATCTCACTGTTGAGATCAAAGGCTCCAATACGTCTGCCTAAACTATCGACCTGTTTTTTGACCCCACAAAAATTTTCCTTCTCTTCAACGACTGCATGCAACTTCGTTTCAGTAGATCGTACGCTGGAATCTTCACGCTTTCTTGAAGATCGCTGCTTGGCCTTTAGGGAGCCCTGATCCTCACACGCTGCACCCATTTTGCTCAAACTCTTAGGTTTCAAGCAATGTTTGCTGCCCATTCTGCCGGGTAATTTATTCTGAGCTCTGGAAGCTGTGGCAAAACTATCTTTCGTGGAGGCAGATGCTTGCAGGAGACCTTTTCCTGCTTCCCCGAACTGCAAAGGATGTGAAGGCCCTTTTAATTTTCTTGTAGGTTGAAGCTTGCCATATTCTGCTTTGTTGCCATCTCCATCAGGGTTGTTACCGGTTCCACTTTTAGATGAAGTGCTTAGTACACCCGAATGAAACTGTGGACCTCGATGTAATAATATCGGCGTTGTTGAATTTTCCTGGAAATTAATAACAAAATAAAAACAAGAAACGCCGTTTCTTAAACGCAACAAGTCGATGATAGATAACAACTATAACCAGGACAAAAATAAGCACTAACCGCATCAAAAAATCCAATCTTTGGTGATGGCCTTTTAAGACATGAAGGTTTGCTATTTCTTAAAACATCTAAAGGACCGGGGCTACTTTCTGCTAAAATTTTCTTGGAAACTTGAAACGGAGAACTTTGTTCCCGGCATTCGCAGCCAATGTGGTATTCATCATGCTGATGGGTCTCAATTGTAGTATCAGACCATGCTGTAGACTTATTTGATCCCTGGTTCGTGGAAGTTGAAGATGATTCGAACAAGCATCCATCAATGGAACTAACCGGTGATGTACAGGAGGTGGAAACCAAATTGGCACGCTCAGTACCAGTTCCTCTCAAATAGCTTAAAGGAGATTTGATATCAGTTGCAGAGCAATAGAACCTGCTGTGTGGGGAACTAGAAACTGCGGATTCAGTTATGGCAGTGGGAGAACTCAACAAAGATGACTGAAGAGAATTACGGATCCCGCTTGATGAGAGCCCCAGATAAGGTTTCTTTAAAACAGTCAAACAGGCCCCTGTAACAAGTATATGAACACATCAAATTCCAGATCAAAGCTAATTGAAGAGGCATTCCTGTTTTGAGCAATCAAAATCTGATACTGCTGTTAATTCATACCAGATGTGGCTTTCAGAGTTGGAGTTTCCAATTTGACATGGTTTGGACCCAAAGAAGCCCTTTTGGCAAGGGCTTTCAAAGTTTGCCCAGTCCGACCTGATATCTTTGGGGGCTTGAGGGATGATGAAAGATGCGGCTCTCCATTTTTCGCTGCATGCTTTGGATTGAATTCCCCAATCCCAGGGGCACATTTTGGATTGTGTACTCCAGTGCCAGCACCATGCTTTAATTAATAAAATAGTCAGTTAGATCATATTTCAAAAGACATGATCTCCTTCAATCAAAACTAAAGTTAGCTGGATCGTATTTTTGAAAAAATCACGCTCATTTATACCAGCTTTGTTCACCTAGGCATCACCCAAGGTAATGGATCGTCGCTTGCAGAACGACCCTTCAATGAGTGGCTGCAGCTAAAACTTACCATTAACTTGGGTTATGCCAACTTCAATAAAAGCGGTTCCCACAATGAGGCAAGTAATATGCAACGGCATGAAAATAAATAGCCAATTCAATCTACTCAATTAATACATGCCTGAGATTGAGCTGAAACAGAGGACTCATATGCGACCCTTCCTAGGCCACGTCTGGCGAAACTATTCCCTCTGGAAGTCGGCGTGTGTTTCATCTGAAATATCAAATACAATAACTCCATTAAAAACAGTGTTTACCATCATCGAAAGAATAATGGTACAACCTAAAAATCATACAAGAAATTACCCGAACTTGAGAGGAATGATCATCTTTCTTTGACGCTGTGAAGAATCAGTGGTACAAGCAAATGTTTACCATTAACAAATGGACAAAATTAAAAAAAAACACACACACACACACACACACAAAACAAAACAAAATATCTTCTAAACAGAGCACCAGTGAAAGTATGTGTCTCTCACATGAGGTACATATACAGAAAGAGGAGTGACTATTTAATGCGCACATGCTGTAGTTCAAGTACAGGTGGGCGGGCGGCATTGCTTCTTTTGAGACACTCGATGAAAACATACATGGAAACGGCAGTTTTTACTTACAGTGGACATTTTTCATGTGTCTTCCTCTATGCAAATTGGAACTAGGAGTTGTTGCATTGGATACTTGAGTTAATTTATGTGCAGCTGCTCTTATGTCTTCAAACAGATCCATCTCAAGGCTTGCTAAAGGGGAGCCATCACTGTCTACAGTAGAGTTTGATTCAGCAGACCTCCATAGCTCTTCTTCAATCCCAGGAAGTGGATGTGATTCGAAATTCTTGAATCCTTCATTTATTATAGACAATTCCTCGGGCTCCAGAACTCCTGAGCATATAGAAATAAGATTGTTGAGCAAATACAGGTAATAAACCAGACATATACAAACGCATGAAGACAATCATACAATGGTTTCTTAGCCACAAAATCTACCTGCACTAGTGAAAAAGGCTCTATCCCAAGCTAAACTTTTGCGAAGATTGGATTTGCAAATTCCATTTGTCCTTTCTGCTTCCAGTGACTCAAACGGCACAACCTTCTGTTCCTCGTTCCCAAGTAAGTCAACTGAATTTCCTGTATTCCCTAATTTAAGTGTCTGGAACAACTCTTCCGGGTCCAGAACTCCTGAGAAATGTACAGAACCAACTTCAAAACTACTGATTTGCCCAGAATCAAGGTACTGGGAAATTCTCATAATTATCAATAAAAATCCTTTTTTTTGGTTCTTCCAGCATAATAAGCATACCTGGACTCGTGAAAAAGGCACTATCCCAAGCCAAACTCTTGCGTATATTATACTTTGGCCTAGTTTGCAAACATTCACTGTCCATTTTCCCACCTATGTTTGGCCAGTTGTCGATAGTTTGAGGACTCCCGGCCTCAAACACAGAAAAACCATCAACCTTCTGTCTAGTATCCGGAACTGCAGCCAGTTTTGAGTTCAAGCACCATTAGCAATAAAGAAACAAGGGTCATGGAAAGAGGGTGAAAAAAATAATCACGGTCAAATTGACAACTATTTTTCCATCCAGCAAACCAATCACAATGATCCGAGACACTCGGAAATCAGAAAGAACGAGATAAAATATATAAAGGAAGAAACCGCTGATTATCAATATAAATTGATTTTCTTTCCTACAGAGTAAATTGAATTAGCTATAAGGTTAAGGCTTCGTTTGGTAAGTAAATTCATCTCAACTCATCATTATAACTTTTTCAAATCCCAACATAAAATATAATAAATAATTCAACTTTCAAATCTCAAAATAATAATAATATTAAAAAATAATATTCTAACAATATTTTATCATCTCAACTTAACTCAATTCAACGTCAAGCTAAAACAATTTACGGAAACAAAGAAAGATGCTGATAACATATATAATTAACTACTGAACCGTAGTTTTACACGGAATTTATTCTGCGAATCTTGGTGGTCTTCATTCGAAAGTCCAAAGCTGATTAGATAAATGTTTAAACCACATGATTATCCTTAAAATCATTGGTAGCGGAATAGGCCGCATATGAACCATGATTTTTCAATAAAGCGACCACAATTCTAACTAATGATCGGTTGCTTTCTGCTGTGAAAGACGTAGGGGAAGAAAACAAAAATAGAAGAAAAAGAAGAACTATACACACGGTAGTTCGTTTCATTGATCGGACCCAATAGATGACATATTCATCAAATTAATCGATGCAGGAAGTACCGCGTTCTTTAAAGAAAGAGTTAGACCTGAGAATTGAAGTTCTTGAAAATCGTTTTCGGACGCCATAGCAAATGATTGGAGCTCTTCTTGTACTTCGAGATTCTTCTATTCGTGATTGAGAGAGTGAGATAGAGGGAAATAGGTGTAGATTGGGAGGGAAAATTTTGAAATTTTAAGGAAAAGCGGAGTTGTAAAAATATTTTGTCATCAACTTTGATTTTAAAGAGTGATTAGGGGAGAGATATGAAAACGACCATTTGTCCTTCCTGAGGGAGCGGAAAATCGGAAGTGATTTCATCACCGTTGTGGGAAGATTTGTGGGACACGGGCAAATTAAAAGAGGGAATAAACGTAGAGAATGTGGTGAAACGATTCGTTTCACGGGCTTGTGAAACCGTGCGATTAATCAGATAAGTTAGGGTGAGCAATTAGAAGGGTGCACCCCGGGTGAAGAAATTGTTCCTACGTAAATGTAACGTCTAGCGCGGGAGCTGAAGTTATTTGAAAAAAAAAAATGACCAAATTTCAAACTCGAATAATTGGGGTTTCAATTCTCAATCATTATTTTCTGATTTTAAACCGAATAAGGGAAAAAAAAAAAAAAATCTCTTCGTTGAGTGATGACTAGGAAAGAAAAAAAAAAAAAAAAATTCTATTTGTAATCTCCATTTAAGGATTGTATGTGCAACGCTTTTATTAAATAAGAAAAATCATTAATTTAATCCTAATAGTTTTGTAATTTTAAAAAATTTTAAAGATAAAATTACTTAGATTTCATTTAGATTTACAATCCATCTCAACTCATCTCACTATTATTCAATATTATTCATTAACTTTAATTCACAAATCTTACTCCTATTCATAACTTATTTCATTAATATTTACAACTCATCTTAACTCATTTTCGAATCCAAACGAGATTCTAATACAATTTTCAAATAAGAACTGTATTTAGTATTGCTAAAAAAAAAAGCGCCTTAAATTTTGAAATCTTTCCAATTACAACCCCACAAAAAGTGTATTCCTATGGAAAAAACTCATGGCCGGACGGGTGCCATGAAGTTTGCCTATGAAGAGGGGGAAGGAGGGCGAGAAAGAAGAGAAGATGTTGTAAATTCTTTTTTTCTGCATGCAGGTGTAGAATGAAGTTTCATGCACCTCATACGTGGCAGCGCGCCATTGGCGGGTGTAAGAAGGGTATATGCACCCCACCGGCCTGTAGCTTTTCCCATTCCTAAATTGTTGGACATATATGGACTATCAATAATGTTTTAATGTATACTGGCAAACGGGCATTGGTGCAGGACCAAGATATTGGGCCTAACATCCCCAACCCACTTGTCAAAGCTTTGAAATCTAATTGCAATCCAAGCCGATAGGTCTTTTTTTTTTTTTTTTGGGGGGGGGGCTTGGGGACTATTTAGGACACACTTTTAATTATTAACAATATCTATGAACAACAAATTATTGATAATCTAAGTATTTTTTTTTTAAGATCAATTTTATATTTTAATAATCCGGTTTTTTGTGCAAAATAAATGGAAGTGGTGGCTGGTTGCTGCGACAGTTAAAAATAGATATAATCACGACAGCTATATTCCTAATGATATAATAAATAGTGAACCATAGCGACATTTTGCCGTATCCTCTGAAGTAATATGTGTCTGTCAGGGAAAAAGATCACTGGCTAGCTGTATTCTTATTTATTGTGTATGTATATGTACAAAACTGATATATAGAGTGTACTCTCCTAAATCAATGCAATATTTTATCATCCTAACTACATCACCGACACTTCCTAACTAAATGATCTCTGTCTGTAGAAGGAAGAGGGAGAGATAAGCAGCTTGCTACGTGCAATCGTGCTTGCACAATGAAATGATTCGGAGAACACCAAATACGAGCTTATTGATTGTACTTATTGTAATTTTTTTTTTTTTTTAATTTTTTCCTTGGACGTGCATGCAATTGTTGAGACGAGATTATTGGTTAAACTCTTTTAGTTATCACGACGACAAAGGATATATATATATATATATACATCGATGGCTCACCACAGCGATGCAGCCTTGACGCACTGCATTGCTAATTCCCACAAAACAAATGTGATACATATATACTTCCTTTCCTATTGGCAATAGGAAAAGCTGAAGTATGATAACCGCCGGGCTGTGCCAAAGCAGACAGTCAGAGAGAGAGAGAGAGAGAGAGAGAGAGAGCAATCTATAAATATTTGAAATGCAGGCTTTTTATGTAGCAAAGTAAACTGAAGCTCTGAAAAGCAACCCACAAGATCATATGGGGTGTACGTTACATGTACGCATGGACTTCAGTTGCATTTGTTTAGTGGTTTACAGCTCAAGATGAGATGTTAGATAGAGAATGAGAATGAAAGAATCTTATCAAGCACCTGAGAATTAAGAATTAAATTTAAAAAAAAAAAAAAAACTAAAAGTTGGAAAGAAAGAAGAGCCACAACAGATCAGATAATAATTTTGTTCTGAGCAGCCACCACCACCTCCTCCTTTGTTATTCCCAACCAAGTGCCAACCTTTTTAAAGCAGCTCTCACCTGCGCCAACTGTACCTATTCCACAGCCAAGCAAACTGTCTTTCTGATATCAGTTTACATCCATCTTCCATTAAAAATAAACAAATAAGAAAGAAAGACAAAGGATATATATTAATCAAGTAGTTTGGTCCTTTAGGCCACGTGGGTTTGATGAAGGGCCAGTTGGCAGTCGCTAAACTCAATCACAGATTCACGTGACACTATATGATACATCTGTTCTTCTCGAAAGACATTTGACTATCTTTGGGGGGGGGGGGAACATGTTACCATGTGAGGCAAATAAAACATATATATAAAATGAGTGTGTCTACCTGTGTTGGGAGCAATTGGTGGTGGTTTTGACATGATTGCCGGGACTGCGTTCATGGGTACTCTCGCTGCTGAAGGCGAGAAGAAATGAGCTGGCAGTCCCACTGTTTGTGATTGGTGGTAATTATGGTAATAGGGGTACATTGGCATCAACGTGTTTCCACCCACAATAGGTTGCCCCGCCGGATACACTTGGGAGTAATGCCCATTCATGTACGCCCCGCCGGTGTAGTTTAGCTTCTGCATTTATAAGCATGTAAATACGTATAAACAAAAAACGACCCCTGAAGCCTTTAATATTTATAAATTAAGTTTATTATCCGTTCATGTTTTCGATCAAGTTAAAGCATGTTGTATATATATGCCAAAACCAACGACTAAAACATTTGTGTAGATCTCCTGATCTGTTAGACTGTTAATTATCAATCCCCGAACACCAGATCTTGAACTAATTTCCTGCTTATAAAAACTAACCGAAAAGATCAGTTTGCTAAAGATTCAGATCACTTTATCATGCATGCATAGAGGAACTTGCTGGTCATGGTTTTCACGTTCGTTAATGTGAGATTAAAACATACACACACACACACATATACGTATATAGTGATTTAACAACTAATTAAGTCATATATATGATGAGATCAACTTACATGATTGTAACTGATATGATCTGTGGCAATGTAGGTGGGAGAGTACCTGATCAAAATAAGATAATTAAAAATTAGTTATGTACAGCATAAGAGCCGGTCTATATATATATATATATATATATATATATATATATATATATATATATATATATATATATATATTCCTAAAACGTGCATGTAGATTTACGTACCCATAGAAAGGAAGGGCTGGGGATGAAAGGGCGATGGGGGTGTCCCCGCCGGATAGTACCATTGCACTTGATTTGCAGGTGCACCTGTCGCGGGCCTTGCTCCACCGTTGGATCCTTCATTATGTACATCACACAACGTTAATACCCGGCCCCATGCATTTATAAAATTGCCCCAAAAATCAATTAGTACTCTCGTACTTAATACAACGCACAGATACCTTGTTGAGGAGGGGTGGTGGAAGCCGACCTTGGGCGCCGAGCTCCGAGCGAAGCCAGGTTGCAGTTGGCTCGGCGTCCATTGATGATGGGCGTAGCATCCTCGCAAGCCTTCTTAGCTGCTTCAGCCTCCTTGAACGTCACCTACAAACCACCACAACACTCACATTTTAGCTACACATAAAAGTTAACAAGATCCACCATATTGGATGAATGGTTACTTTCCAAGTTCCAACACTTACGAATCCGTAGCCCTTGGATCTGCCAGTGACCTTATCAGAGATGATCACGGCCTCCAATATCTCACCGTACTTCTCAAAGTGCTCTCTCATGGCCTCCTTCGGCGTCTCCCATGCCAGCCCTCCGACAAACACCTTGGTTAGTGTCGTGTCCCCGAACAGCCCCATATTATTGTTGCTCATGGTCATCGTCTAGACTTAGGTCCCTCTGAACACTACTCCAATATGGGTATAATCTATAAAACGTATACAACTCGACTCAAACTTAATCTTATGTATCTGTGCCCGCTATCTTTGGCAGTGTTGGGTCTAAATATCCGGGTGTATGTGAGGGAGAGAGAGAGAGAGAGAGAGAGAGAGAGAGAGAGAGTGGCGAGGGCGATTGTGAGAAGAGAAGAGGGGTGGCATATAAGGGGAAGGGGAGGGCAGATAACATCATAACACACGGTGTATGGCGTTAATAAAAATAAATGAAAATGAGAGAAAACATAGGGACAGAGGGGCAGACAGATGGACGTGGCTTAAGGACATGAGTATCACCAACGTGATATCACACGCAAACGCACACCCCTCTCGTCTCCTCTGTTTCAGCGATTTGTCTCAGTACTCGATCTTAACTATTCCACGCGCTTCCATTAATTTAAAACAGGCTATGCCTTCGATCGGCAGTATGCGACGAACCCTTTTTTTTTTTTGTTCAGTTACATGAAAATGACCTTATCTTTTGTTGCCATGTTCTCTGAATCAACTATATAATACTAGTTTTCCCTTCTTTACATATATAATAGCTAGGTGGAAAACGAGATTTTATTCGTTCACAGATTTTCTGTGAACTTATATTTTTCTTGGAGAAAATCATTGTGTTTAGTTCTGTTTGATTGGACAGTGTTAAAGGTAAAAGTTTAAATGTTATCGTCAATGCGCATGGTGAGATGCACCCGATGGATATTCATATTGTAAAATATTTACAAGTTAGAGTATTATTACAAATTAACAATGGTTCAAGTCACACGCCCCATGCTTGTAACTTTTCATAAGGTATGAAAGTATTTTTGATAAGGTGTTTGAATATTTTTTTTAAGATATAAAATGTGAGATAGTAAATAATAACTGATGAAAATAATTATTCTTACAAATTAACGTAAACCATTTGTCGATGTTGATCATATGGTATTATTTGATTAATAATAGAAATTTAAAATTACTTTTTTTTTTCGTATAAATCAAATCATAATCTATGAACAATACAAAAAATCTAATCGTCCACGTTAGTTTATAAGTAGAATTTATTTTCCAATTCCTTGCCGAAAGTAATAAACAAATTGCCATTTTTTTTCAGACTTAAAACCGTTTAAACATTGGTTAATTCAAAATGTAACGTTCCCAGCTATAATATATCTGAAATTTATGGATCATTAAGTTCAGAACCATCTACATACGCACGGTATACTATTTAAAACAAAATAATTAAGATATTGTTCGAACAGAAGAGTCGTAATTTAATTTCAGCATGTGCTTCTTCTTCTTCTTCTCCTTCTTCCACTTCAAAAATAAGTAAAATCTCTAACGCAACCTTTAATCGCCAGAGGAAAATAGAACGCATCTAAGATAAAGATACCCGGCCTTAATTCCATCCTTTCGTGGTCCATTCATCTGCCGATCAATCGAGCAAACTATTACTTTTCGAGCCTCTCTTTTTTTTCATTCGATCTTTTCTTCTTGGTCACGTTGAAGTATTTTTATTTGTTGTAATATATCATATTATAAAATTGTTTTTATTATAAAGTAAACCAAACGTTTATATTTTAAGCGTTCCTACTTTACTACCTGAATAGCACCGCTTTATTTCACCGTTACGTCAAATTAGTCTATTTATTTATTTTTAATTTATTTATTCATATTTATTTTATTATTTTAAAATAATTTTTTTTTAAATATCAATACACTAATAATTATTTTTTTAACTATTAAATAAATAAATAAATAAAAATACATAAGATATCAAAATGAGGAATATATTTTTCTTTAATGCTGAACGTTTTACTGACTTATAATTGGAAAAAAAAAAAACACTGTTTCCTTTATATTTTTGGTTAAAGCTTAAAGAGTAATATTAGTTAATATAATTAGGAACAAATCTCTCTTAAAAAACAAATTTATTTAGGGACACGATAGATAATGATATTTAAAGTGAAGTCCAGATATGGCGTGGCGAATGATGATGATTGGCAAAGATGGAGGTCAAAATTCAAATGCAAACCGTTGGCGAGTTGTGTGCAGTTACTTTCCATGTTCTGCAACATCATTGTAAGCAGCAGCGAAACGGTCAAAGTCAGAAACGTCCGGACATGCCACCTACCTCTCTACTCGATCATCTGGACCCCACAGGGGCTCTACTCTGGCCCATTTTGAACGCAATTCAGTTCTAAATTCTACTTTCCTTTAAATATTAATTTTTTTAGTAATTTAATTTTCATTAAAAATACGGAATGGCGCAATTTCTACACCGTTACAAGGATTTTCCACATATCATACAGATCAGTTTTATTTTATTTAATCCTATGGTGACGAAAAGTGAGTTTTGAGTGAAGATTACGGTGGAAGTACAGTGAAAGATAATTGATTTAGGTGAGAATCTATTCGGCATTATTGGACGCACGTCATTCTATATAGAATATTATAGGTGGGCTGTGTCTTTGTTCACTCACTGGCCACTCTTTTCTTCCACACTTACGTGATTATTGGGTGGTTTCAATTTTCATATACAAATTTAGGCGCAGTTCAAGGAGATCGGACAAAACTTTTTAGAAACATTTAGATTTTTCAAGAATTTTTATCTGGAAAACATAAAGTAAAAATGAATATTCTCTTAGATAAAATGGTACTGTTAGGATGCCGTTCAGCGGTGACCGTTGTGCGTCTCCCTAGGCTAAATTTTATATATTTTTTTAATTTTTTAATATTCACATTTTTTAATATTTAAAAAAATATAAATATATTAATAGTCACTTTCTTAAATATTAAGAAAAAAATTAAATAAAAAATTAAATACATAAACAGTTAAAATGAGAGAGTATACTTCCATTTTGACATCGTTTACTTTTACAAAATTTTTTATCTCATCTAATTATTATAACTTTTCAAAATTTTTACATAAAATAAAATAAATAATTTAATTTTTTTAAATTTTAAAATAAAAAAATATTATAATAATATTTTATTTAATTTTTAATTTTTATCTTAATTTATTTTATCTCATATATGAAAACAAACGAGGTGGATAAAATGATATGTTTTTGGTCTTTTCATATACATTCAATTTTTGTTTAAATGTATTGGGCTCTTGCTACCGCAAAAGACTGGTTACATTCTTAGGCAACCCAAAGTCACTGAGATAGTTGATCCAGAAAGCTTTGTCCAAGAACTATAGGCGATCTGATTCTTGAATTCTTTTTAAACAACAAGAAGGAAGAAAAAGAAGATAAATTTTCTTGTTTCCGTGGCAGGAAAATGAGAAGGTTGGGATTTATCCCGATCCGTTTATATCAGAGAGAAAACTAGAACTGCAATCATATGTAAGACCGTTGGAAACAATTGGGCATAATAATTACTAAAGACTAGAACTATAGAACTATAGGCTGGGGGAGTAAATGTACGAATGTTAAAATATCACGTAGGACATCTTTTTTATAAGCCAGTTTTGTAAGTTGAACTGGAGACTTTTAAAAACCATTCAGAATCGAGTCTCCATACGAACCATATCAAAATGTTAAATAAGTAATTACGTTTCTCATATCCATTTTGACAACGATTTTATAGTAAGCGCGCGTTGGCACAGTCAAAAGGGTGGGGATAGCGTGATTGGGGTCCTTTTTAGAAGCAATAAGAATAAAAAGAGGATGGAGCCGGTGCCTGATGCCTGATGCCTGATGCCTCATCGCAATGCACTTCCATTTCGGGTTCAACGAACATATGGATAACCCCACGTGAGCACTTGCCAGATAGTACTGAATCTCTCTCTCTCTGTCTGTCTCCCAACCCAACCCAAACATCTTCTCCTTTATCTGGGTTTCTAACGTGGCCAGCTGTATACCAACAGGGCCACTTTTGGGTATCAGAAGCCGTTGGTTTTCATAGAAACTGCAGTTTTGACCGAGATCAGAAGAGTGTGTGGGATTCTTGGGGGTTTTAAATGCGCTGAGAGGTCTGGTCTGGTCTGGTCTGCTCCGAATTAGAATATTTAATTAAAGTGTATATATTAATTATATATAAGTTGAGGCATCAGGAAGGGGTGGCTGGTGCTAGTGGTGTGAACTGGACCCCCTCATGGTGTGAGTTGGCCAAAGCAAAATACATGTTGCCAATTGCCCCTCCTAACGTGATCGATAATGCCCAAATGATTTGACATACGTGAATAAGCAGAATAGAATCACGTTCTTTATAGTTTTATCTGCTGGATATGCGGTATTTGTCTTAAAAAGTGGAGATTTTACTACGCAACCAAAATGTGTTGTGGATGGCAACTTTGTAGGGCCTGCGCACATTGGATATGGCAGCTTTGAGTTGCACCTGCTTCCAATAACACAATTGGACAATGACATAAGAAAATTACTATCCTCAAATTCGACACCTAATAATAATAATAATGATAAAACCTTACGACAATGCCTCATGAGATTGGACCACCAACGCTGTGGACCTGTGTTAGTTTTTAAGCGATCTTTCGTCTATTGACAGAAGCCTCCCGACTCATGCGCTCGTTGAAATCAGTTGACCGAAATTCGTACACCTGCATTAATTTCTGCAAAATTTACGTCCGCTTAAAACATTTCCATATGTCAGTAACACGGGTAAGTTTAGTTCCCAAATTCAGCTTTAATTCAATTAAGTTTATTCTAATTTTAAATTGAGTCTAACATCTAAATATCAAATTCTCAAATTATTAAATTCATACCAACTCAAAACCTTCTTACACGTGAACTAACAATTTTTTTCAATTTAAAATATTTTTATTTATGAGACTCACAATCTTTTTCAATTTGTTATAAAAAGTACTAAACTCATCTTAATATCCAAACACACTTTCAACTCAGTTTAGATGGGCTCTACATAACTTCTTCCACTACTCAACTCACTACTATTTATAAAGAACTCAACTGAATTGAACTGAGCTTAACATCCAAACGTAACCTAATAGGCAACGATAAGGTTGTGTAAATCGCAACATCTGTCCGTTAAGAGGAAAAGTTGTGCAGAATGAAAATGCCAGAGCTATAGATAAAGGATACAAGCTTTGAATTAGCCTCGTTAACCGGTTTGTCTGGGCACAATGGTGTTTTGGGCTGCACTGGCCGGCTAGAGCTAGGAGGCAAGAAATGATGGTCACGTCGTGGGTGGGTGGGAGGGAGACATTAGATAATCACCAAAATTCTTTCCAAATCTGAGGGGTAGAAAAGAGACCCTGCAATATGGGGATGTGACCATTCGTAGGGTTGTTCATCCGACCCGACCCGTCTTGTTTCCGATTAGCCGATTGCATTGTTATCAATGAGTTATAATTAGAGATTATAACTTTATTAATGTTCACATACAACATTATCATAATTTTTATTATCATCTTCTTGTGCTGCTAATGGTTCTATGTTGTGTTTGGAACAATGACATAATGTCTGCGATTGATGACGTAGGCAACCATTCTTTAGCTAGGGTAAGGATGTTTTTACTTCTCAGAATCAGATTGTAGAAAACAACTAGCATGATCCATTTCATTCAGAGAGATTTTACAAAAATGTAAAGCAAAACTTGGAAAAAAACTATCAATATACTGGAAAATATTCAGTATAGTTGATTCCTTCATAAAAAAATACTCAAACACCCATAAACCTACTACTAACAAACTCGCAAACTAATCTCATGCAAGGGAGCAAGATTATGTTTTCCAACCATCCAAACACCCATTAACCCACGAATAGCAATTCCACGAAAATGTAGCCTATTCAGCCACCAGAACACCCATGAACAACCAACCGACAAAGCAACATCCTAAATCATGCAAAGAAGAAAAACTCTGATTTCGAGTCCTAGATCTAAACCAAACGACAATATTTTGTTCTAATAACCAAATGACAAACCCACTAACCTTGATTCTGAGTTGCGTTGGAGAGAGTGAGAGCTGCGAGAGTCAGCTGCGATGGAGAGACTGAGGCTACCAGGAGGAGAGCGGCTGCTGTGAACCTACGACTGCGAGGGAAAGAGTGAATGTCGAGCCGAAGAAAGAAGAGGAGGGCTCAGAGTCTCAAACGTGATTTGGTAAAAGGAAAAGCGACTGCATTTTAAACTAAATTGGATAAACAGGTATTATTCGTTTAAAAAAAAATCGGATAACGAGTATAACATTTCCGTTTAAGAACACAAACGAGTCGGGTTTGCAACCTACCCCTAACCACTCCCTCACTTTAGGGTTGTACAACAAACCAGAGAACCGACCGGGACTGACTCAGACCGGCCGCCCGAGCTCAAAACCGATGGAGAACCAGTCGACATGCGGTAGAAAATTGAGAAAATCGATATCGGCCGAGTCGGTGTCGGTTCGAACCTGGTTCAAACAGTTGAAACTAGTTCAAATCGACGTCGTTTAATTCTATAGTTGTGTTTTAAACACAACTTTAAAACAAATAAGCAGAACGACGCCATTTGGATAAATGTTAGACCTTCACGTCGAGTTGCCTCTAGAGATGCCGCACATGCCCTAGTCATGGTGGAGACAAGCACCTTGGCTAGCCCACAAACATGCCTTGGCTCGTGGGGTGACACACACGGGACTCCCAGCATGCATGCATGCCTAGGCCCACCCGATGGCACACACGAGGCGCCCATCATGCGAGCCAACGAGGTTAGTGAGTGTGCCCATGCGTGCAGTCATGCGCCGCGCGCCCATGCGCGCAGGCATGTGTCACGCGCTCTTGCGTGCAGCCATTAGCGCAACACTGGGCCGCGCGCGCATCCACGCGACATTGCATGCAGCAGCACGCTGTGTGCGCATGTGAGTTCCAGTGCGCAGGTCCATGCGCACATTGATGGGCCGCGTGGCCCTTGCACGCGCCCATGTGTTTCAAGACCATGTGCAGCACATCCAACCACCCAGTGCGCGGGCGCGCGCACTCGCGCAGCCCTGCCGCACATCAGCGAGGTTAGTGGCATGCCAGCACACGACTCCAGCCCGTGCCTTGCAGAGCAGGCCAGTGGAATGCCCACCAGGCATGCCATCCAGCACATGGCTCCAGCCCATGCCTTGCAGCCTCAGCGCCTAAGCCACCAGCCTGGGGCATGCAGCGCACCACCATGGCTCACCATCAACAAGCCATGCCACACCACCTAGCCATGGACCAGCCCGAAGACTACCATGCACTAACCTAGCCTACCATGGGCCATGCATGCCACGGCTAGACTTGGTCCATGACCATTATCAAGTTATTTATTTTATTTCTTTAATTTGATTTATTTATTTATTTTCAAGGGACCTATTAGGGGTTTCCAAATTGTATTGCTTAGAAATAGAACTCCATTCACTTGCTTTAGAATCTTTTGACAAAACTCCTAGAGGGAAGACTATTGTTTGAGAGATCATAAACGGTGCCTTTACACTTAGGCTTTTTGGGTAAAATTCGTGAATCCCAAATAGAGGATTACACCTTGCAATTCATTGAATAGATGTAATTCATTTATCTTGTTTTCTTGCAACTCGGTGCAATCTGTGAATCCAAATTGTATTTATCAATATATGAGATTTATTCAATTTTTGTGCAATTCGTGAATCAAGTGTTGAATTATCATTATTGTTAATTGTTCATTCAAGTTCTTAAGTTTCATACTTTTGTTCTTGAGTGTTCTTGGTGATTATCCTAATTGTTGCTCTTCCAATCCAATTAACCCTAAAAGTCAACCAACCTTAGTGTTAGTCAACTTTCCATATTTGATTTGCCTCATCATCTTTGCCCTGACCGAACATCCAATCCATGGGAATTCAAATTCAAATTTCGGCACTTTCTTACCTTATTTGAATTGACCTAGCCGACCACTATACTTGCCATAACTAGTGTTCCTACATTTTAGGAACCCTAGTTGACCAATTCCCTTACCCTAGCCGGCCATACACTTCCCTAAATTGAGTTCCAAGATCACTCACCATCCAACTCGCCCAACCCTAGCCGTCCAAAACCAAACCCTAATTCCATCTTCCATCTTACAAACCCTAAACCTAAATCCTAAGTGATGCCAACCCTAGTTTTCCCAGTAACTGTGCGCCTCCTTCATCCATTGTAGCCCATACACTTCATCACTTACCCCATCATTCCACACACCAATCCAAGCTTAAACACCTAACCTCACCTCACCAAAGTTGTCAACTTTGTGACCCTTGTTCGAGAACCAAGTAAGAGAAGAACGAGCATTCGGTCATCTCAAGGAGATCCTAGGCGTGGAGATCATAGTGTTTAGGAACTTGACCGAAATCCCTAACAATAAACCAAACAGTGTCGTTTCGATACCAATCTGTCTTCTTCCTCGCGTCTCAGTTCTCATCCTCTCTCTCTCTCTCTCTCTCTCTCTCTCTCACTAGTCTATACTCTCTCAGACGAAGCTCGATCTGAGAACCGACTGTGAATTGCCACAAAAATTAAGCATCGGCCAGCATCGACATTTCTCCTCCCCATCGACTAGTTTCGGTCAGTTTCTCCCCCAAAACTTAAACGTCGGTCGGCGCTGATTTTGCCCAAAAACTGTGCCAAAAGGGTCGATTTTCACCCCTACCTCGCTTTACATTATCATAGGTCACGTGCCAGTAACGTGATGGTTTGTTTAATTAGTGACGATAGTCACGAAACAAAATGAATTTTACCTACTACCGCATGCCTGTGAACGACAAAGAAAGATTATTGTTGACCCAAATGTTATACTTGAGCCCACCCATTTGAAGATTGTCACAATTCACAAGTGCCTTCATCATCAAACGTTTGGGAGGGACCAATCTAATTGGCTCCAACCATATAAATATTTAAAAAAAAAAAAATTGTGATGATCTTCCAATTCACCATACTTGTATAAAACTTATTTATTTAATTCCTCTCAAACAAGCATTTATAAAAAGTCATTGCATATTTTCATGGTACGGGAGAGAGAGAGGGGTCCTCCAGATGCCGCGCTCTTTTTGGATAGATGCGACAGATTTCATTGATAATCTCATTAGGAAAATACTCTAGCCACAAATAGATTACACAGAGACAATTCCACAAATTTATAATTTGATGTGATTCGTCAAATTACAAAATTATTTTTATTGTAAAGTAGATCTAACGGATCAGATGATTCCACATCAATTTGTGAGATTGGTTTTTTTTATAATTCATTTATGGATGTAATAGTACTCAATCTATTATCCAAAGCCAAACATAAGGGCAGGTCCTCTTACCAACTCTCCCACATATTCCAGCATTTTTTTTACATTGTCAGGCAAACTAAATTAGATAGAGCCAAATTTACAGACCTTCTGAGACTCAAAATCTGTTCTGGTAATGAGACCAATCCTAAGAAAAAACCCTCCCCTTCCCTCCCATCCGCCCCTATGACCAAAAACAAAGGTTCTAGACTGTATATAGGGTATTTTGGATTAAAAAATAATGATAAATCCACATAAAAAAGCTATTGGTGCTGGAACTAGACAATTTTACCAGCCTTATAACCGACAAAGGCAGTTAACAGAAACGCTCCCTACTTGTCTCAAACAGAATGAATCACCACATGCCCATGCACCTGCAAGATCCAAAAAACTAGCATTATTAGAACCCAACCCCAACCATATACTAGACCCCATTGTCCTCCTTAACCTCATCCAAAAAAAAAAAAGGGATTATAGTAAGTTACCACTTATAAAAGAAGACATTGAGTCATGCATATATCTACTATGCTACAAATAGACATCATGATGTTACTAAACAAAACCAAAGGTAAAAATGGAATCTATCAGATACGGGATTAATTGCATGAAAATAAAGCCACAATAAGGGCTGGTTTGGTTACACAAAACCAAACTATCTCATCTGATCTCATATAATCATTACAACTTTTACAAACTCACATACAAAATATAATAAACAATTCAATTTTTTCAAATCTCAAAACAAAAATTATATTATAACAATATCTTATTCAACTTTCAACAAAACATTTCATCTCATCTCATCTCATCTGAACTGCGTAACCAAACGAGGCCTAAAAATGCTTACTTCAAGGAGATACTACAGAAGCAGTCAATGATATAAGGGTAGCTTTCTTATAGTCTTAGCATCATATCTCCCATCCTGAAGCAGCCTCTGCTACTCTACTACCAAACTTTTAAATGGCCACTGATAGTGATAGCCATGAAAGCACATTTCTAGTACAAGCTGATTTCGTTCTCGTTTGTTTTCACAACTCCTATCAACTCATCTCATCTAATCATTACAATTTTTTCAAATTCTCACACAAAATAAAATAAACAATTCAATTTTTTCAAATTCCAAAACAAAAATAATATTAAAAAATATATTCTAACAATATTTTATTCAACTTTTAACTTTAATCTCAACTCATCTCATCTGCAAAAAACAAACGAGGCCCAAGCAACATGATGCATGTTCAGATTCTAGCATAAATGCAACTAATAAGCAATCCAATAGTTTGTCCACAAAATCAGCTTAGATGACTAAATAATACAAGAAATTAGCCTCTCAAAGAACAAAATAGGAGACTACTATGTTCTCAAACCCTGCTTAGGCTGCCTTTGGATTTACAGCAGCAATCAACGGGAAGCCCTAGGTGATGATCTACCAATCTTCAAACAACTACAAAAGCATTGAAGAATCTCAATCCAATAATCAATATTGGTTGACAAGTGAAATATGGCATTGGTATGATATCGTTATCCACAACCAATCATAGATATGCTTAAAATTAGCCGGCCAAACACTTCCAGCATATATTACACTAAGAGAGTGATCGTATTATTTTATATTTGGTGTCAAGCTATGCAATTTGCAATTTGAACAAATAAGTTATAAATGCAGCTTTGTCAGTAACAATTTCTGCAATTCAACTAAAGCTGGCAATGGTCTTCTGACATATTAAGTGAAACGTGGTTAAATCTCAGAGACAGAATCCAAGATAAATAACTTATGATTCCTGATTCAAAATCAAAGAGTCCATTACCCATTATTGATCCTGCCAAAGCAGGATTCTGGCAGGGAAGATTTGGATTGTGGTCTTAACCTTCAGCATCAGCAAACTGAATACAAGAGAAACATTCAAGCTATTAATTACCAGCTATAAATTATGGTAACTTTTTCATAATTAAAAGATGAAGAAACGCTAAGAAAACTATGTACGGATGCAACTAGAGGCCCATATGCCAATTTAGCAGGTTGTTATGCAGAAAGCTATCAATTACCAATTCTAAGCTTAAATTATTTAATTGATGCAGCATCTAATGTTTCATATAACCTACAAAATCCCCGAAAGTCACTAAGGGAAATACACACTTGTTTTGTCCCATAAATGCCTGCACGCACCAATGCTAGACTTAGCAATGCCAGGCTTGGCAAATGATAAGAAAAGAACCTTTCACAAGAATCAAAACAAGAAAAAGAAAAAAGATGCCACACATTTGGAGAATAATAGGAAATAGAAATTATGTAACATAACATATCTGACATAGGAAGTTTTAGTACATCACACAAGATGTGCAGGTAATATTTGCAGACATGGACATGCACTTTTTTTCTTTTTTTATAGGCCGATACACAGCTTATCCTCTGCACATTACTTACAGAACAGAGCATACACCAATAAATCCAAGGACCATTGGTGAGGTTGTGCATTTTAGCCATTGAACAAAACTAATATAAATGTTCAGCAGAATTTACTTGATGCCTCCAGTCAAAGTGGACAACAAATGAAACATCTTCAAAGATAGAATGATGAGATACAAAAATAATTATTATTTAAATTACTAAAAAAAAAATTGAAATATTATAGGACTAAGAGGCCCACAGGTTCTCAGTAACTCAACAACAAAGGACTAGAATAATGAAAGGGAAGAAAGGGTGCAAATACACTAAAATGCACTGTTATATACTCATCTATATCCATTTAAGGATTCAATGAAAGTCTTCATCAGAAAAGAACAAGTTCTATGGATGGGAAATGATGAAAGGTCAAGATTTAGGCAAAGAGGGTCCCAAATTAGTGACCATGTTTCTAGGTGAACACGGCCACATTTGGAACAATCGAACAATGTGTGATGTAAACTGGTGCATCTTCTCTGGCCATGTTGCAAATGATAAGACAAATGAAGTTGATATGACTTTACAGGCGAGATTGTTTGTCATTAAAAGAAAGAGAAGTTGAGCAGGAAATATGTAATCACATATTCCAAAAAAAAAAAAAAAAAAAAAAAAAAGAAAAAGAAATGAAGCATTATCCAGAAATGCTATTCTCACTTTTTATTATCACATGTGTTTTTGCTGAAGCATTATTAAAAAATTAGGAAATGAAGCATTATCACATGTAAGTATTTATTCCCCCGGGGGGGGGGGGGGGGGGGAGAGAGAGAGAGAGAGAGAGAGAGAGAGTTACTTGGGAGTTTATGTAGCTCAATGACCCCTGATGAGCAAACTTCCATTTTTTATCATCAGCAATGCAGAAAGAAGAGAACACGGTAAGATAATGTTTTAGAATTCAAATTTACAAAAACAAATAACATATGCAAGCATTCAAAAAATTAGTTATACTACTGGTTTGTACCTGTGGATTTTGAGCGGCAAGACCACCAACCACATCCCTTTTAACAGATGCATCTCCACCCCTAGCAGATCCTTTGGAATCACCCTAATAAAATTCATAGTTCACCAACAATGTAATTCCTAATCTTACAAGAGATATGTACACTAAGGGAAAACTAAGGGTCCGTTTGGGTATGCTTTCAAGAACGAAAAATTGATTACTATTTTAAAGGACAAAAACAAAACTTACAAATATGATGTTTTCAATTGGTGCTTTTTCCAAAACTGGTAAAAGAAACAGTTTCGAACAACAGCCTCTTCATGCTCCCAAACGGCATGATTTATCACTGGTGTCTGTTTTTAGAGGCGATTTATCACTGCAGTCTGTTTTTGTGAATTTCAAAGAATCAAAACAGAAGACTGCTTCAAAAAATAGGAACCAAACGGGCCCTAGTTGACTCAAAGTGAACTAAATCGAGTGAATTTACATTAGGGAAAAAAGTGGATTCACTTACCTCTAACTGTGAAAGCAGGAACATCCCAATGTAATCAAGAAAAAAGAAAAGAAATTGTTAGAGCATATTAACAGGAATAGGACCTATACCAAGAGGTAATATGAAAAATGATTTATACTAATTACTCCATTTTTTCCCCTAAGCTACTAATATTCATACATGGAAACAACAGAGAACAAGATTTTAGACTACAGGTTTTCAATAATGTGGACACAGAACAGATAATGCCTCCAGCACATTGAGCCCAATGAAAATCAGTTGGCCTAATTTTTTTTTTTTTTTTTTTTTAGTAAGAAGAATTTATTAATCCAGATAATTAGGCAAGGCTAAAGAACACAGGAAGTATACAGGAGATGAACAGTTGGCCTAAATATTTCATGCGCCTGATTGGTTGTAAAATAAATGAACGTTAAAACCTAAATTTGAAAGTGGTATCCTATTCACATTTCCTTACCAAACGAGTATGTCGATAGTAACTAAAGAAAAATAATAATCAAATACGGAAAGCTAATTACCTCTCTGTACCTAGCTAGGTACACCTTAAGTGGCTCGATATAGTCCTCAAACCCTAACGTTGCCATTGCCCACAACAAATCATCGCCGTTAATGGTCTTCCTCTTCTCCTTCTGGCACTTATCGCTCGCCCTACACAAAAACCCCCCTCAAACATTAATTGCATCTCACAAGTCCAAAACCCTAACAAATACCAATCGAAATCAGTATCAGAAATTCATTTTCAACAAAACCGTTAAAGTGAATTTGGCACGATACGGACTCGCTGGTGATGAAGCTGATGAATTCGGAGACGCATTCCTGCATGGTGTCCTTGGCGTCCTTGGCGATCTTGCCGTTGGCTGGCAACGCTTTCTTCATGATTCTACTGATGTTCGCGATCGGTAAATAGCGGTCCTGCTCGCGCACCCCCGCCGAGCGTGGGCTCTGATCGCCACCGCTCTCGTGACTCCCACCCGCTGGACTTGTCGGAGCCTCCGCCATCCCCACCCCAAGAAAAAACCCTAGATCACTGCATTCACACGGTTACACAGACTTATATTTACCGATCTATAAAAACCATGTCACACACATGCACACAAATGCATTAATACATATATAGTCGGTGAGGAAAGAATGAATGGCCGAAATTGGAACCCTAGGTCCACCATGGAAGAAAATTCACAGAATGTGAGAGTAACCTGTGGACAGAGAGTGGAGGTTAAGAGGCTGTGGTTTTGTTAGTTTTGTATTTGCCGCGCGTTGAGGAGAGAGAGGGAGAAGGAGAAAGGGGATTGGTGGGATTGTTTTTGTAGAAGAGAGTGATCGAACGCTGGAGAAGAATGAGAGAGAGATGAGAGGAAAGAGAAGAGAGTTGGATCTGAGAGAGAGAGCTTTTTGGCCTGAAGCTTATCACCACCGTTGGTTGCGGTTTGCGTTTTTATTTTGGTTTATTTATAGTGCTTGTACCCGTTGTCTCTCTCTCATGCTCCTTCCCAATTTTCCAACTTTTTTTTTTTCTTTTTTTCCCAACCCCGCAGATCCGACTTATTTTACCTGAAACGAGGAACTGCTTTGCAATTTTCTCTTCATTTTTTTTTTTTTTTCATTTAGGATTTGCTTGATAGCACAAACTATCTCTATCTCAAGTTTTTTTTATAATTTTATTTATATATATTATTTAAATATAAATACTTTTCAATTTTAAGATTTTCACGAAACATCTTATATTATCTCATTTAATTATTACAGTCTTCTCAAATTCCCAAATAAAATATAAAAAATAATTTAATATTTTCAAATTTTAAAATAAAAATAATATTTTATTTAACTTTCAACTCTCATCTTATCTATGTAACCAAACAAGTGTAAATCTTTAATTTTTTTTTATTTAATCATTACAACTTTTCAAAACTTTCAAACAATACACAAAAGACAATACTATTTTTTTTAATACAATACTATTTACATTCCTTACAGTCTACAAAAGTTTTATTGATTAAGAAGATGTTAGCATGCATGAACGACAAATAATAAATGGCCAAGGAATGTAATATATGGTGAGGTTCCTGTATTGGGCAAGGAGACATAGACATACCTAATGCCTCCCAAACCTGCCAAGAAAAAAAATTCGACAGATTATAGTTTTCAAAAGAAAATGCTTGGTTGTACTCTAAATATATGCCTTTTAAGGGTGCGTTTGGTTACCAAACTCACTTCAACTCATCTCAATTCATCATTACAACTTTTTCAAATTCTAATATAAAATATAATAAACAATTCAACTTTTTTAAATTTCAAAATAATAATAATATTAAAAAATAATATTCTAACAATATTTTATCATCACAACTCAACTCAACTCAACTCACTTCAACATCTACACACACTTAAAAGTGCTACATGGAGCATTTTATTTTATTTTTTTAAAATGTTTTAAAAAGCTAACACCGGTGAATGTGAGTGCGTGTGTTTTTTAATATTAAAAAACAAAAAAATGCACTAAAAACACTTTTAAAAACACATTAGAAGACAATCTAGCCATCATCACCATTCTCAAAAAGGCATCAGAGCAGCGATGAGTATTAAGCTACTTAATATTTTTTATTTGAAAATATAACATAAATCTCCACATTAATTTACTTTATTTTTCCTCTAATTTTCGAGAAACTAACGTCCTCACCAAATCCAATTACTTGGCATTCGCTGCATCTCTTCCGTGACCCGGCACGACCACACCACCATTTTTTAGAAGAGCGAATGCACGAGACATGGTACTGTCAACCTTAATATACACGAATACTTGTATTTATGCAAATATGTTATATAATCCATTTTATAACTAACCAATAAGATCAACTTCATCTAATATATTACATTTCTTATTTAATCTCAAGTTTATGTAATTATTGACCTTCATTTAAAATAAATTATATAAAAGAATAAGAATAAGAATCAGTCATTTTTGTGTACCTCTTGCACATTTTATTAATTTGATTGATTGAATATTTTTTTTAAAATAAAATAATTATTTTAATTAATCACATAAATAAATTACACAAAAAATATGTAAAAATTACTGTATATAACAAAACAATCAGAGTATTTGTGATCCCTACTCAACGTAAACATCAAGAGGATCGCACGCCTTTCTTCATCCACGTCATCATGTCCGCTCGGATCTCTCCGAACTGCATATCTGACAAACCGTAAAAACCGAACAGGATCCTAGATCGAAAGATATTTGACCGTTGCCTTTGAATCTCAACACACGTGAAGTCCAGCGCACATACATATGTATATATATTCCTTCCATTTCGGCAACAATGGCACCCATTCGAAGTGGCGCTTCGTCTCCAACATTCACTTCCCAAAGGCCACCAATGGAACCTATTCATCCTTATAAAAGCAAATCCAATTCCGCCACAAAGGACAGAGCTATATTGTCAACCAGTCCAGTCGACGTTCAACAACAATGGCAGGTTCATCTTTACCTCCTTCCGGATCCTCTTCTTTGGTAAATACTTCAGTCTCGCAAGAGGAATTCAACGTGTTCCACGCCATCGACCGCAAACTCTTTAGCCGCTTGGTCTTTAACCTAGGCCGTGACCCCGCGGAGGCCACCCAAATCATGGCGCTCTGGCTCTGGCTCGATATGGTCGGCAAGGAAATCGACATGGTGTATTCCAAACTGTTGTCCTTGCCCAACACTTTACTCAACGAACTTGTCGAAGAGTCGGTCGTGGCCTTAGCTTGCATAGAGAGCAACACATTCCCTTTCGCTTCCGAGAGTGTTGATAGTATCCCTCTGATAAAGAACTTAACAAAAACAGGGGTCTCTCTCCGCTTCTTCCATGACAATCGCATTGGAATTATTCAAGAAGTCACCAAGATTACCAACGAAGTCTGCCTGAGAGCGTTCGAGGACATAGTCAAACTCGCACAGGGAATAAGTGAAAACAATACCTGGATTGGAGGCGAGTTGGGTCATTTTGGAAAGGGAGCACAGAACTTTAAGCCCTTTAACTTTTACGGTTCAACCATGTACCCTTTTTTGCCTGTTTCGAATTACAATTCTAGTTCTGGGATTCGTCCTCCTCACATGGGGGCTCTGCCATACTTGCCTCTTCATGTCAGTGGAGGAGTACCTTCGGAGACTTCACAGAACTATGATCCTTATGATCTTTCGGTGCAGAGGAAGTTTTTAAATAGCGAGATGATCAGTGAAGTTTTGAGCCAAATAAAGTTGAGCACTGATGAAGAAGAGAAAGAGAAAGAAGTCCCACCAGATGATAGGACTATTTTCTTGACATTCTCCAAAGGTTACCCCATTTCAGAAAACGAAATCAGAGAGTTCTTCACCAGGTACGTACTTTTTCTTTTATTATTTTTTTATTAGGCAGGATTGAGAACATGCAGTACTAATCTTGTAAATTGATTTTTGGTTTTATAATAATAATAAAAAAAAAAAAGGAAATTTGGAGATTTTATTGAAGCAATCCATATGCAAGAAGTCCTTCTTCCAGTGAAGCAACCGCTCTATGCCCGCCTTGTAGTTCGTTTAGCTTCCTCCATTGCAGAGGTCCTTGACGGCAAGAACAAAGCCAATTTCTCCATCAACGGAAAGCATGTGCGTGCACGTAAGTATTTGCGTAAAAACCCCAGGTCGACACAAAAATCATCTCCACCGTCGACGTCTCGACCTACTTCACCAGAAAACAAAGCTTAGCTTTTGAGTTGAAATGTTGTCATTTGATTGAGTGAATGGTTACGTACGATTTTTCCTAATTTCATGTTAATGCTCTGTTATGGGGATAAGTACTACATAATCGACTTTGTAATATTTGGGACTTATCTATTTGTTTACATGTAACACTTTGATTTGACATTTTTTATAAGGGAATTGCGCGATTAATAGACTTCTGATTTTTTTTTTTCCTAAAAATTTCGTACATATGAGTGGAAAAATGACAACCTTTGATTTGTAAATGCATATATTATTATCAAAGAGTGTCAGACATCATTTATTAAATAATAATCATATATAAAATAATAACCAACTTAAAAAATCATAATCGATTAATATTAAATACAATCATGAACTATATAAGCGTCGCACATTTATTTTAAAAACGAGTAAAATTTATTATTAAAAAATTAATTTTTTTAATGTACTTTTATTAAAATGAGTGCGTACAATAGTCTATCACTACAAATATAATTTCTAACCTTATTATTGAGGCAGCCCCGAAGTTCCATCGTCAAGGTCTTCACGATCTTCAACATTTTGGTACTTGAAAAACCTGGCACAAATTAAGAAGTAACCAAAATTGACAGTTGCTATAACCACCAACGTCCAGAACACACAATCCAATCGCCCGTCGTTAATATTATCCGGTAACCATCTCGTGGTTCTATCTATCAAGTCTGTAACTATCGTGCTTAGAAAGAGCCCAATTCCGATCAGTAACGATACCATAGCTGTGGACGTACTTTTTAGTGCCATTGGAAACTCTTGATAATACAATGCAACTGTTCCTGGGAAATGGAAACCCTCGCTAATGCCCAAGACGGCCAATGGCAGCACGAGCCATGAGGCTGACATGGGGACAATCGAGCCCTCGAGTACTTCATGGGTCTGGGCCACGTGGAGTCTTCTAGTTTCGATTAGGGCTGACCCCACCAATGCAATGATGTTGATGAAGTGGCCAATTCCAATACGTCGGAGAGGTGTGATAGGTCTGTGAGTTAGATTTTGCCACGTGGGGAGGATTAAACAATCTACGACGAAGATTGATATTGCTGTAGCTAAGAGGTTGAACACTAGGAATGATGCGGCTGGGATTTTGAAATTGGGCCCAAGGTGTCGGTCCATGGTTAGGGCCCGGAGGATTGTAAGGCTATTAAAAACACCTATCGAGGTACTTAGGAAAATGCCAGTAGACCAGACTGGGATGATGGTCATTAGGTTTTTGAGGTCTTCCACTTCTTCCATGGTGCATAGCCTCCATGATCTTGCATACGAGCCGTCTGATTGCCTGTCACTTTCAGTCTTTAGAGCTGCACGATTCAAGAATCTGCACGCATAATTTTATGGTACATAGCTTTTAAAATCCACAAACCATATATATGATATATAGTTAACCAAGAAATTAAAGAAAACTATATATATATATATATATAAATATTATATAATGTTTCTTGTTTTACATTCTAAACATATAATATTATATTATATGCGTCGTGCGTATTCGTTTGATCTTATTGAAGCAATGGTTGGTGAGCATGCAACTGCTACTATATTTATCTATACTTTTTGTTCTATTTTCTCCATGCTCTTGAAAAGTTGAATCTCTTCCAGATCATAATATCTAATCATGGAAGGACAAGTTTGTTTGCACCAATAATATATATATATATATATATATATATATGTATATGCTATATATTATTTCGTCTGACGTCCCAAATTCCAATATTATAATTTTCACATACATCGCAGTCATCCTTTGTTATTTGCACTTGATTTAGTATAGTAAGCATGAATATATAAGCACAAATGCAAAACATTAACATATAAATATTTGAGTAATGTTAGGTATAAATTTTAAATAAATAAGCCGCAAATTCTTTGTAAATATGTGAGTTCCACTAAAAAATAATAGAATTTTTTTTATATTTTTTTAAGCTGGAGTTCACTTTTTTATATAAGTACTCTGCATGAGGCTTGACTTGTCTATTTGAAACTTCTTTAAATATTTATATAGTTAAAGTAAATACTGATCATACCTGAATGATCTTTTAGTTGGTACCCTGTCTTCCAAATATTTTAACATGTAATTGCCGGTGGTTCCAAAATAATAATCTTCATGGCTTCCAAAAGTTGCAGATGTTTCCCTTTTCCTAATTGCTGCAACCACCACACGAGCTATGCTCTTGAAAGGGCTTCCTTTTGGCTTAACGCGGCGATAGAACTTCTTTCCCAATACAAGAGCAGCCAAACCAATGGCATTTGCAATGGCACATATACCAAACCCTAATCCCCAGCCAACGTTATCCTGAACATAGATAATGGCAGTGAAGCTGATTACATTTGCAACGTACAAGGTGAGATAATACCAGCTAAAGAAAGCGGCTTGATCTTTGGGCTTGTCAAACTGTTCGGCTCCCATGGTCGCAATTGTGAAGCGTGTGCCTCCAGACCCCATTGAAGCCAGCGTTAAGGTCATATACAGCACTGCATATTGAAGATTTGATGGGCTTTCACACGTAAATGAGCCGATTGCACATCGTGGGGGGGTGAAGGACTGTATTGTTGCGATTAGGGTGAACATGATCGTACCCTGCATTAATATTCTCAAAAAATATGGAAACAAATTAATGAATTGAGAGGGATTAATTACATTTAATTTATTTTTTTTGTACAATATATAGGCCAATAAATTTATTAGCTCTTTATTATTATCTATATCTAAGATCAAGTACTCATTGATAATATCATTGTACTAGTATAGTTGTCACTCGATTAATTATAAATCTTAAGTCTCGTTTGTTCTCACAGATAAGATGAGATAAAAAAAGATGAGTTGAAATTAAAGTAAAATGTTGAATAAAATATTGTTAGAATATATTTTTTTAATATTATTTTTATTTTTGGATATCACAAACAATAATTTTTTCAACATCTATAATTTTCTATTAATGATAAACTCACTTTTAAATAATGGTAAAAATGTAACAATAATGATAAAAACATAAATAACAGTAGAAATGTTAAATAATAAGAAAAGACAAAACAACTATGATCACATTTGTAGGGGAAAAAAAAAAACATTTAAGAGAAGTAGTAAAGAAGAAAATAAAAAATAAAAAATTCGAACACGTTTTCTTATCCAAATTTTGGCTAAAAAGTCTTTATAGCTGGTGGGGGTGGATGGTCTTAGGGGTAAAAAAGAAATTGTTGAAGATCAAAATCAAGAAATGAAGAATTGTACTGGCCAGAAAGAACAAACTCACATTACGTACAAAATTGACAAAGATAATATTAAAATGTTATTTGTAGTTAAGAAAAATTTATAAAAAAACTTATTTATTTAGTTATTGATATAATGAAAATTAAAAAATTTAAATTTAAAAATAAAATTGATAAAATGAATTTGATAAATAAAAGTATAAATAAAATTATAAATATATGGAGCACTACTCTATTAATAAATACCAGTAAGGAAACGAAGGCGAAGATGCTAACGACGGGGAAAGAGCCGAAGAAAGAATCGGCAATGATGGCGCCGGCAATGGGGAAGAGACCGCTGCAAGCGAGGACAACGTTGCTTATTTTTGTAGCGGATATGCTTTTCACATGAAACTCTGTTATTAGAAACACTATCAGATTCGACCCCCACCCACCGACAGCTATCGAGAGAGCCATCATACTTCCTGCAGCTCAAAATCAGTGCAATTTGCTAATTAATTAGATCCCCAGCCATGCAACTAAAGGGATCATAAGATCTATCGGCTTAACGAGCTTTAAATAACCCTAGCTAAGGAACACCTTAATTGGTTACAACTATTAATATATATATATATATATATGATGTTTAAACAAAATGAAAATAAAGCAAAGAAAACAAGAACCAAACAAAACAGATAGGAACGAGCTGCTCTAGTCAACGCAACATGACAGATTCAGATGATCAGAGATCAAAAGTGAGACCTATGATGAAGGGAAAGGTAGTCCACCCTCCTCGTTTGGATTCCTTATTATAAGATGCTCGTCCAGTACTACCTTCAAAGTGCTGCTGCATTTCCAAGGCTTCCATTCTAATTTCTGGCTCTCTATCTCTGAACTGGACTAGGTTTGAGCTCAGAGTCTGACCATCGGATGCTTTCAGATAGAATTCTAAAGGTCATGCACGTCCAAATAATTAGCTAGGTAGGATATATAGGCTCGGTGTCTAGCTAGCTATCTGCTAAGCGAAACAGGAAAAATCATTTTTAATTTAAGAAAATGAAAACATAAATGAGTCGGGCTACACCGTTCGGTTTGACCGCTTGTTGATTTATAATTTTGTTATTTATTTTTATATTTATATTTTTTTAATATATTTAAATATTTTAAAAAAAATAAAAAATATATCAATATATTTAAAATTACTTCTTTAATCATTAAGTAAAAAAAAATTATTTTTTTACCGAGCAATCAAGTAGATAAATAAGATTTGATGGACAAAGTAATTTTTTTAACATAAATTTATCCGTACAACAAAAATGTGCATAAACAAATCTTGCAATTAGTGCTCGAAGGAAATTGAAAAGGAAAATGATAGGGTTACTACCCTCCTATTACTCAATTACTATTCTTTTTGTATTTCATTTTTAATTTTACTTTATGTTAAATAAGTAAATATTAGTAAAATTATATATTTTTTTAATTTTTTTTAATGATTAAGGATGTTAAAAAAATATTTAAAATAAAATGATAAAAAAATAAATATATTATAAATAGTAAATGAATAGTAAATAAATAATAATCCAATCGCTATCCAATTAAAAATGCAAGAAAAGGTGGGATGACATTGGTGACAGTTGACAGATACTTAGCAAATGTCGATGTCTAATTAAATTTTAACTTATTAGCTTAAAAATAATTTGTATTAGAGTAGTCAAAAATTTAAATATCCACTTTTAAACTACAGTAAATTTATTTTTTTGTCTAAATTTGATCGGATACTATTAATCTCCAAAACGATATTTTATTCTAAAATATTCTCAATGATTACTATTAGATAATTAGGGTGATAAAAAAATAACTAGAAAATGATAATTTTAAGTAAAATTAAATTATTAATTAATATATAGAATATATTTACAAAATATACAAAAAATTTATTATTAAAATATCTAATATAATATTATTATTTGACTTTTAGATTAATAATCGATTAACCTCTCCAATAATTTTAGTTTTAACTACAATCTTAACTTTTAATCAAATTTTATTTTATTTTTTTATTTTTATTTGTTTATTTTTTTAAGCTTTTGGCAATGCTCTTACCCCTTCTATTGTAATTTGTACTATAATTTTGGCTATTTTAAGTTGCCCATCGGGAAAGAAAAGGCAAAAAATGTGAATGATTACGTAAAGAAAAGTGACAGCGACATCTATTAATTCCAAATTTGATGGTTTAATTAATATATATATATATATATATATATATATATTTATTATCGCTGTTGGAAGGAGAGTGAAATGAACTCTAATGTCTCGTTTAGATAAATAGATGAGATATTTTGATGAATTAAATATAATATTATTAAAATATTATTTTTTAATATTATTATTATTTTGATATTTGAAAAAGTTAAATTGTTTATTATATTTTGTGTAAAAATTTAAAAAAATTATAATGATGAGATGAAATGAAATGAGATGATTTCTTATCCAAACGGTCTCTAAGTGAATATTTAATATTATAACTATATTTTTATCAAGTTATTCAATCTGAAGAATTAATAGAAACGAATGTGAATATATATATATATATAGTGTATATAGTGTGTGTATATATATATATATATATATGTATCACGAAATATATAGTCGTCTATATATATATATGGTATTTGTCATCTTTGTACAGTAATCGGGTGGATTTGAAGGCGAGAATACATGGAGAGTCTTATAATTAAGGCGCCTAGTACTAGACCATTTGGGAAGTATGATTAGGTATTTGAGGTCCTCCACTACTTCAATTGAAGAACCCAGCCCGCATGAAAATTCATGTAGGACTAAGTATGCACCACGACCATTAACTAGGGATTATGCATGTCTAGTTTCACGTACGTTCATGAAGCAATCCCATAATAATAATAATAATAATAATAATAATGCAACCTAGCTAACTAATTTAAGCATGAAAAAATATATATATATACGTGTTTATAATAATATAAAGATGGGGTGCCTCTATAACCATCACTCCTAATTCTCGTTAGGAGCTACTGTCAGTTATATTATCATTTTTTTTCTTATATATATATTTTAATATTTTTTTAAAAAAGAAAAAATTACAATATTATTAAAAAAATAATTCTTTAATCACTAAGTAAAAAAATAAAAATAAAAAATCATAATAGTAACTCCAAATGATAAGAAAGAATAGTAAGAATAGCATTTTTCATAGAAAGCAAGGCAGCAAGCATTTTCAATATTGATTCGGTTGGGAATCGTATATATACCTAGACCTAGTCACGTCAAGAAGGTGATGAATTATGCAACTAGGAAAAGGTAGTTGAATGTTTTGCCGCACTAAAGTTGGCTAAACCATCTGCCAATCGATTGCTTTCTCTGATCAATCTATGTAAGTACTTACCACCTTGTTAAGCTGTTGAAGGCTGAAGCAAATCAAGAACTTCGTTCCAAGGTGATTTTATTATTTGTTTCAAAAGTTTAAGTTATTTAAAATATAGATTTAATTATTTATAATATATTTTTAATAGAATAGTTAGACTTTTTTTAATGAGTGAGTTTAACACGTAAAATATTTAATTTAATAGAGTAGAGTGTAGAGTCATAGTTTAAATTTAAGACTTCTATTTTGATACCATGTAAAATTAGTATCATTTGTCTCCAAAATTTTAAGTTAAATAAATAGATTTAATTGTTTGTATTAAATTATTTGATAGCCAATAGCCGAACTTTAAAAAAAAAAAGAAAAAAAAAAAGAAAAAAAAAAAAAAAGAATGATCAAAGTAAATAAATATATTATCAATTTCAAAACACATGTAGAGGATGCTATTCACCGACAAAGATCCATGATTTTGTTTAATTTTTGTTTGATTGGGAAATACACTTCGACCAAGGTTTGATAGCCAATAGCCGAACTGTAAAAAGTGAATACTTTAATCGAACGAAAGAAAAAGAGTGTGACCTACTGACCGAAAATGGAAAAAGAAGAAGAGGTGTGTATGCACCATCACATATACGTCGGCGTATATGTCATCGTCTGTACAGAATTGCGATGCACTAGAAATTAACAAATAAAGTGGAGTTTTCAGTTGAAGTTGAATCACAGTAGGACATCAAAAGTGGAGATCTCTGTTACGCGTGTTAAATAATAACGTTGGCATGTGGCATGTTGTTGCTCAGATTCGTAGCCCCTTGCGCACTACGTCTCTCTCTGCAACATGTGCATACGGATTCATGATTTGATACTTTGATTTTATTGCTTTCAAACAAAGATTTTTCAAACAGAGATTTCAAAAAACTGCTCAGCGAGTCCGACAAGTGGAAAATGTTAGGGCGAACGTGAAAAATTTGGGTAGAGTCGGACGTTGTTGGCTAGTGATTATTAGAAGTGGCCAAGTTCAGACCTAGGCCGCGTTTGAATTGAAAAATTATTTTAATTTATCTCATTATTATAATTTTTTTTTTAATTTTCACAAATAAAATAAATAATTTAATTTTTTTAAATCTCAATTTAATTTTTTTTAAAATTTTTAAATAATAATAATATAAAAAAAATAATATTTTAATAATATTTTATTCAACTTTTAATTTGTATCTACAATCATCTCATCTCGCTGTCAGGCTTAGAAGACACTGAAACCCAGAATAACCAGGAAAAACTAGGACAAGATGTCAAGTACATGGGAAACGGGACGCATTAGAGTGGAGGGTTTATATAACTCATTGGTAAAAACAAGGTGAAGAGGGCACAACTCGAAACTACTTACATATGATTCAATAGAATATTTTGAAACTAATTGAAATAGTTAATTACAAAAAATGGGCTGGTATGAAACGTTACAAAGTGACAACAAAACTTGAAGAGCAAGTATACGACGACAACACAGAACATCAAGAGCAATAAGACAGTACAATGTATGAGCTCTGACCTTATGCATAACTGGAAATTAGTGCTAAAGATTAATTGCTGACCGGTGGACTATGTCATAAACAGATAGAAGTATTTCAGCACCTATCAGTGCAATGATGAGCCATTCTAGAAAATCTGATTTTCTATTTTGGAGAATTTCTTGAAGGAAGCGGATATTGTGCTGCAAAAAGAAAACAAGCAATCAGTACAACGTGCACATAGCTTAAAACACCAGATTCATTAACGTGTTGTTAGCTCAATAAGTTAGGATGTGAGGAAAACTCCCACCTCCACAAACTTCAGCTTAAAATCAAGACTTGCAAATCTCTGAGTCAATTCGAATTCATCTCTAAGATATTCCCATATTTGAGCATATTTTGCATCCTTCCAGGCAATGTCAGATCTGTAAAAAAAAAAAGTCAAGTTTTCATTAGATGTATCAAACATACACAGTGAATAAGCTAAATTTTGAGAGATATATGATATGAGGTCAGCAAGCGAAGATGGATCGTTCATGATAGAAACTATCAATCCTGAAATAGGAACCCCACACAGTGAACAGAGCACTTAAAATTATCATCATGCTCAAACTATTCAATACGGCCAAGTGTTACTAACAGCAACATCCAGGGAAAAGAACAAACAGCAATAAAAGTGCTTGCCCACTCAATAGTCTGAGCAGCGACACAGGATGATGTTAGTCAAAGAAGATTATGAAAATTCAAAAAACTTCTAAAGAAAAATAGAATGACTTGATTCCTACTTACAAACCACTATGGACATTTTTAAATCTATATTGCTTTACTCAAAAAATAAATCTATAATGTTTTTTGTTACTTCCTTTTGGTTTAGTGATTAGTCTAATTCAAATTCATTTTGTTAATCTTAATTTACTCACTTACAAATCACATTTGCTTAAATCTTTATTATTTATCATACATCATTAATTAAAAATACATTAAAAACTCGACAAAACCTAACATTTATGCTAGGGCAAAAGCTTCCACACTACATGCAAACAGCAAAGAAAAGAAGAAAACTGTATGTCTTCAATTTCGTTAACTTTTCTTGTCACTCATTTAAAAGTCTCCCGTTTTCTTCAGACTCATAAAGTCAAATCAAGCAGCTTTGAGAAAAAGCTTTGAGAGTATAGTGTATTTATTAGGCTTGACATGTTTTCACCATCGTCAACCATTCAATTAATGCATGCCATTAAACTTTTACCTCTCAAAAAGCCCAAGCTTAAGAATGACATCAGCAAGATTAGAATTTGCCTTTCCAACTAACTGAAACAGTTTTTTCCTCTTCATTTTGAACTTTCCGGTAGTTTCCATCTCACGATTTATATCAGTAAATTCTGCAACCATTCCATCAACCTAAGAGCAGAAAAAAGATTTGTGAGCACGAATTGTAAAGAAATACCCTCAGCATAAAAACTTTCCATAATGATACAAAATTGACCTGGCGTCCGTAGTAATCAAGGGCAATGCTTTGACCAAGAACACTTCCGATCGTCCGGATCCCATCAATATTCAGGTACTGCAACATAATGTAATCTAATCCACCTTGCATCCATGTGTTCAAAGTTGGCTTCTCTCTCACCTCATACTCTACACTTACAAAACACATTCAAATCAAGACAAAGTTAGAACATCAAACATACAAGATCTTAAAAATTTCTCATCCATTGGAGTATAACATTTATTAAGCAAAGAATAGATAATAGCAAAAGAGTTAAAAAAGTTTTTACTTGAAAGTTTAACAATTTTAAGTTCCCTTAAAGAACAAATGAAAAGGTTTCACCAGGCTGTAAAATGATGCTTCAAGACATTTACTCACTGATAAAATTCATGCTATTTCTAAGGGAGACCCCATTGACATATCAATGACAAGACACAAGAACCTTAGTTATTCCGTAATTTATTTCCAATCAAATGAACACATTGTGCCAAATCTTCTTCTTTTTTTTTCTGTTTTTTTTTTAATTTTTTATAATGACACGGTTCCACCATGAAGGAGGGCACTTCAAACCCACCCTTGGGACGTAAATCTTGAATGCACAACCTGCTCTCCAAAATCACGTATCAAATAATGGAAGAAAAGTCAGGGTTAAATCAACCCAGGATGTCTGAGTCTACAGCACATCTCAAACCTGTTCTTTGACCACAATGCTACACCCTAATGGGCTTGTGCAAAAAATTAATAGAGACAAATACAAAGGTAAGTGTCTAAAGCAACAAATAGGATAAACTATACTTTCTATGGTATCAAGATGCTCAGTCATAATTTTAGCCCTGACCATTGCTACTACCCTTGCGTGCTAGATAAACATTTTTCCAAAAAAGTTGCATTACACAACGATTTAAAGATATTTACAAACATGAACCCAGTAACCTTATGCGCAATCAAAATATTCAGATTAAAAGCTTACCATCCTTTCTCATTTCAGGTAGCAATCCTGATGCATGTTTTTGTACAAGTTTCAAAAATCCATCTACATCCTCCTCACGGACATTAAACAAGACAATGGAGCCATACTGAAAAACTACCATGTAACAGCAGTTACTTCCACTCAAGGAAGCACCCAAACCCTGAAACAAAGAACTGTCCTGATTAACTGGGTCAACTTAATCACAAAACAAGAGCATATACAAAACTTTGCGGTTAAGATGCAGAAAACAAGCACATTCACGTCACATAGACCAAGAAGAAAAACTTACATTGATCTCAGAAAGATTGCCAAACTTAAGAACGATATAATTGGTCATTCGCGATGTTGGTGGGATAAAGTTAGGTTTGTTCTGCTCCACTACGCTTCGCAAATCCACACTACACCGGAACAAAAGAATCACCAGAAATTCAGTTACGCAAATGTGTGTGCGTATAGTGGGGGGAGGGTCGCTTCAGACTTAGGCAGAATCTCAACAAGCTGACTTGAATGTTCCAAAAAGCTATGGGTACGCAATAAGTTTACAATCAAAAGAGAATGTCAGGCATTTTGGTCTTATTGAATAGCGAACATGAAGGTAAAAAACAATATGGGAAAAAAATCGTTTCTTCCATATGTTACTGGAAAATAGTGTAAGTCATTTTGAATACAGTTTTAATATTTAACCAATAAATTTAAACGAATCTCAAAATATTTTTCCACTGTAGTCAATTTACCCAAACACGCCCATCTTTTCGATTGCACTTTCAAATTACCAAATGAATAAACTAATAGAGAACCCAAACAGCCATGAATTTATAAAAATTTTCTGAAAGTTGAAAACAGAAGTAAAAAAGAAGCAAACCTAGTAGAGAAGAAAAAGGCTCTGACGGGAATAGAGGGCTTAGTACCCTCCTCCACGCTGCCATTATTGCCGTCACCGACCTCGGAGCACGACACCGGCTCGTTCCACTCCAACGTGGGCGCTGAAGAGACCGAGGAAATGCACCGCACGACAATGAAGCCGAAATTGGAACCGAAACCGCGGGCGCCTAGGCCGGGGGTGATCGAGGAGATGGCGGGGCTGAAGATGGTACGAGAAATCAGGTCTTGGGGACGGAGAGAGCATGAGGCCTTGGGTTGACAGTGAGGATTGTACGGATGGGTTTGAGCAAGAAGGAGGGTTGTGTGGAGGAGGGGAAGAGACGCAAAGCTCTCAGGTGGACGTCTATGCTCCGCCACATTTTCTTGCGGCTCGAGACTTGGAGAGAGTGTACGCGCGTCTGTCTGTTCGGAGGGTTTATGTATTTGTATTGGTCTTTTTCTTCTTCGTTTTTTTTAAGCTTTCAAAGCCCGATTGAAGCGGGCCTGCTTTCAATTGGGCCTAACTGTATCAAAACCGCACATTAAGCTATTGAGCCCCATCCCAGCTTCTCTGGACCCATCATCTATCAATAAAGAACTTGCACTCATTTGATATCATCAGTCACACTCTCCTTTTGGCAGCCCATTTTTTTTCATATCAAAGAACAACTTTCCTTGACCAAATAGGCATGTATACGATTCTGCAAAACAATCGACTTGAGTACAAAGTGAAAGATATTCGATAGAGTTTTGGTATTTAAAACACTTAACGTGTAAGCCCCGTTTGGATACGATTCTGCAGCCCAGTTTAAATTTAGTGATGAGATGAGTCGAGATGATTTGTAAATAGTAATAAGACTTGTGAATTAAAATTTATTTTTATTTTTATATTATATTTTTATTTAAAAATAATTGCTATCATTTTGTAAAGTAAAATTATTGATTAAGATTTTATATCACATTTTCAATTAATAACTTACTTTAATCTTTATTAAGAAATTTTTGATTTAGAGAGAATTTTATCAAATCTAGTTTTACAAATACTTTAAACTCTTAAACACAATTATAATCATTGTTGTCAATAAAATTCTATAAAAAAAACTTACACATTTGAAAAAAAATGGTCCTTGCCTCTTCAAAAGATTATACAAAAACTTTTTATGAATACTAAAAAATTAAATTTTACTATTTATAATTTTCATATTATTATATATTAAACTAATAATGACAAAAAAAAAATGTATTCTTAAAATGAGAATAGGTAAAATAATTATTATATATAATATCTTTAAAAATTAATAATAATATAATATTTATTTGATCTTATTTATATTTTCAGTCTCATTGAGTTAATTAAGAAATCTTGTACCATATTTAGCAGTCCATTTCAGGATGAAGATTGGGTCGTCTGCCCAGCAATGCTTGTACTCTTTTAGCAGAACAGTAAGTACTGTTCTGAAGGTGGTGATTGCAATATTGATGATAGTAGGAGGTCACTGACAGGTAAAAGATTATAAATGCAGTCACTATAAAACCAGTCTTTTCCCAAGTCATCGTGGAAGCTGCAAACTAGGTGACTAAAGACGGGCCATATTAACCTCCATGATTGGAACAGAGCAGAAAATCCAACCACCATGATTAGATAGATTCAAGGTCTGTAATGAAAACTCTAGTGAGTCAGCATCTAACTCTATGTTGTTTTGTAGGGACAAAGTTTTACGCATTAATGTCGTAGAGATTCGAGAACTCGCCAGAAAGAGATGTCGTGTGTATGCTTGCAAATTGCCGTATGCTGAAGTTGACTTGAGCAAAATCAAGTGCAAGCCGGGACACAAGTTTTCAGACCTGGGGCCCCCATTGTTGTCTGAAAATCGTTGATTTTCGCATATGCAACGAACGTTGGGGAGGCACAAAAACGTTATCTTGGTATTCCCAGTAATCTTGCAACTTGGCGTAGGTTGACGTTGATGCATACGGCCACCTAGCATTTTTAGCCACAGGATTGGATCTGGGTAATGATTTTCTTTTTCTCTCTCTCTCTCTCTCTTTCGGTCTTGTAAGTGCACATGTTTTATTATAGTTGCCCCCATCTACTTCATCTATTGAAACGACAAAGAAACAACAACGAGGGCTATTAGGTGAAATATACATTCTCTGCACTCCAACAAACATATGTTAGACACTTTACACTTCGAGCTAGCTATTGAAATCGACAAATTACGCTTTTAAATTTTTAAAATTGTAATACATGTTAGGAACATGTTACTAACGATAAAGAGAAAAAATAAAACAAAAGTGAAACCAGTCACGCACAATACAAGGTTTACATGTTTACGAGTCATGTCATTAAACTGGACCGCCACAAATACAAAAATTTAGGGTGAGAGCTTTTTGGAAATGAAATGGCAGATTAATGTGTTATTTTTTTTGTAATTTAGGATCTAAAACGACTACAATTAGAGATGTGAAGTGTTTTTTTATTTTCCTTAAAATTTTCAAATAGAACTCCCTATAATGAAGTTAGGGTTGTTGTAAGTTGTCATCAATTTTGATACCAGAAAAGAATTCTTTGACTGTAGAAGTCGTGTGAGGAACAAAAGGAAAAAAGACAAGTTGAGGGAAAAAGAGAACAAATTACGTGTACATTTTTTGCTTGCGAATGAAATATGCTCAAATGGAGCTAAAGACGTGCGGCTTTCAGTTTACACTTTATATAAATACTGAACGTGATAGGCGATCGAGAGCACACATGATCTATCTATGTGTGCTCCAACCACACATTATTCACAGGCTCATATCTTCTGCAACTAATTACATAATCATTCACAAACTCAAGGGGCTGGTTTATTGATAAGGATCATAACAATCAAAGGATAAGCAACACAAAAGGCCTTTGTAAAGACAGATAGGGCATGCAAAAGGATAAAAAGTGTTTGGGGCAGAGTACCATAGCAACATATGCTTCTTGTTATAATAATATTATTAGTATATGATCATACACATCTCTGCACAATGCAAGACTGATATATATGATTGGCTAAGTTGTCTTGCTTACATAAAACCTTCTAAAGGCAAATCATTGCATCTTGGGTTTCAGCTCCTAGAGCCGATATATAGAGTTAGAAATGTTGGTAGTGGATGTAGTGGGTAGATGGAGTAGGCTGAGATTGTGGACAGAATTGTTCTGAGGGTTGAGTGGGAAGATTGCTGATGATGGAGCAATAGTACTAGTGGCAGAAGAGAATCCTGATGATGCTGCACTCGAGAATACTGGCGTTGGGCTAACAATTCCATTGCCCTGCATTTGCCATGCCCATTTCGCAAATCTTGCCGAAGAAACAGTTTCTACTGTCTTCCCTCCTACCCTTCCCTGCGAGTTAACAGAGTAATATAAGTTTAGTTTTACTTGTATAAATATCAAGTGTAAATTTCCTTAATTATAAATATAAAGATATTGAAAATCAGACTATATATTGATGCTGTTCAATTAAAAACATTTGAGGGCATATATGTGTGAGTGTGATTAGTGAAAGTATAAACCAGAATATTAATTCTTCTTATCAACATGGTACGAGTTACATGATCCTGTCAAATCTTTTTTCAACCTGGGTTTGGATTTTCTGCAACAACGCAAGGAAATGCAATCGTGAAGATCCACCAATTGTTTAATTTGTTAATATATAAAATAAATAATAAAATTTACATTTTTCTATCAGCTTAAGCTTTTGAGACAAATGGTGATTTTACAGTGTATCAGAGTTGGGTTAAGTAAGGGGGAGTGTTTAAGCTGACGAGAATAGGTAGATTTTATTATTTATTTAAATCTTAACATAACCAAGAGGCAGATAGTAACAGAAGAAGGTTTTTGATGGCCAATAATTTGGGGTTTTTGTAACTACTGCTAACCAGAATGGTCTTTGTCACTACTAAATTATTTGTGCCACCTACAAGTCAAGAAAGAAAGACTGCAACATATACTCCATACATGGATATCACACATACACACACAATGAGACGTAAAACAATCATGAAATGGCTGACAACACGTGCTATTGCAGATATCACTTGTCGTATTCATGCCACTTAATTTCTATATGCTTCCACGTGAGAGTAAATGGTCTGCTACCAGACAATATGGGAAGGTAATAGCTATGTGAAAGATTAGTTGGAGAAAATGTGTCTAAGCTAGCATTGTAAAAAGACTGAATATGTGAGTAAAGTACTACCATTAATCTCTCTCTGTTGCAATGGAAATGAGATTCAATCCCACTGTCCTTCCCCTTAGAACCGTTCGAAATCCCGAGGCTTAGATCAAGATTATGGCCTCCTCCTGAATTCATGGCAATAGAATTCATCTACATATTCATTAACTGGGAACTCATCTTTCACTTTTTAAAATGCAATAAAGAATTTGCCTCCGAAACAACATTAAATAAAAAGATTGAAATCTATTATGATATTACCTTCTTGACCAATGTCATCCACAATTATCTCCCCTTCATAGGTGCTTGGCCCAAAGTTGGGTTCAGCTTCCTTCCCATTACATTTGATGGCTGCCATATCATAGGGCCTGAATTCGAAAATGAAGATTTCTGTTAACACTAAGGTCTCGCTCACTTTCACAAAACTTTTCATCTCATCTCATTTAATCAAAACTTTTTCAAATTTCAAAACAAAAATAATATTAAAAAAATATATTCTAACAATATTTTATTTAACTTTTAACTTTTATCTCATCTCATTTGCAAAAACAAACGAAACCTAAATCCCAACTAATTCCCGATCATAATTACCTGCAAGCAAGCATCATAATTTCATAGATAAAAAAAAAAAAAAGTTGATTGACCAAGGACTTCTTCTTTAATTTGTATAACCATTTTGAACTTAGAGGAAGTCCAAAACGATAAGTTCTGAGAAATATCAGGCCGGTGCTTACAGCAATATATACCAAGTTTTGACAACAGCATCCAGTAACAAAATCATCACAAGTACAAATTCAGCTAAGGAAAATGTTTCTTACTTCTTCCCAAGAAATTGTCCCATACGAGCTTCCCAACGACCACATTTGTGCAGGGTCACACCTCTGTATTTCGAGTTCCCTCGTGTAAATCCAGTGCTTTGGCGTCGAAGAACTTGAACAAATTCTTCTTTGGTCAGATTCATCATCTGCACATCAATGAAATTATAATTAGGACGCAAGATTCATCATCGGCATCAATCAGATATCAAATAATGATTGAATGAACACATCCCACTCCCACCTGCTTCATCTCTTCCTCATAATCGTTTAAATCAAAATTGATATCTGCATCAATTCCCCGAAACTTGATCGCAGCCCGATCATATGCTCTGAAATCACGGATTCAAGAGGCCCATGATTAGGATAGTTTAACAAAGCATAAAGTAAATTTCCTTATTCAAGAAAATAAACTCACCTAGCAGCGGCATGGGCAGTGTCAAATCCACCTGATAAATCCCAACATCCGAATCATCAAGATATCCAAAAACCCTCTGAATTTTTCATTGAAACTTTTTTCCCCAATAATGAAGTTAAATTGCATAAAAGATCGTTCACTTACCTAAATATACTTGCTTCCCACAATCCCTGAAAATCAAAAAGAAAATGAGTTAAGACCATCAAAGAAAATATACTCTTAGGTGTATGTAAGGTAAAATCATTTACGTGAAGCTCATACAATTAGAGTCAAGATCAATAAAGAAAACCAAATCATTGAGACAAAAAACGTCTTATTATGATCAAACAAACATATATTCATTATACGTATAATCAATACCATATATGTGATTCCCATCGGCCGGTTCTCCGGTAGAATGTAACTCCCCGGTACTGCGAACTCCGAGACCTCGGCCCCCGCCTACTTTTCCTCACCTGCTGTTGCTTCTGCTGCAAAATTCTCAGCTCTGCCTGACCACTCGAGTCATGAGCAAACGACAAGTTCAACCATTGAGGCCTCGATGACAATCCCGACCCGAACTCTGACTCCCCGCCTCCCGTTTCTCCTGTTACGGGGAAAAGCGACCTCGTAACGAGTTCCGGTGCCGGGGTTTCGTCTTTGAACTCCTTGCCGGAACGGATACCATGATTTTCTTTTCTCAAGATGTCGAAGATGAACTCGGGGGAGTTGTTGGAAGAGTCTTCGTCTCGGACGTTATTGGGAGCTTCTTCAGCGTTGACGACGGAGGAGGTGGAGGTACCCGAGTCTTCCATGTGGTTTCCTGAGCCCTTTAGGAGCTTCTCCACCTCCATTAACGCGTCCTCCTTCTCATCACAAAGCGAATAACCGGAAAGAATATCAACATTGAGATCCAACATATCTTCTCTTTCTCTGATCTTCTGATCTTCCAATGTAAAATTGATTTTACACAACACAGCACGCTTGACATGAAAAACCCATGTTCACAGCAAAACTTTCTTCAGGAACTACTGAACAAAAGCAGCTAAGAAAGAAATATATATATATATATATATACACGAGAGATATAGAAGGTATAGCTTCCTCTCTGCAACGTTATTGGGTAGAGAGAGAGAGGCTTTCGTAAGTTATTGGGGGAAGAAAGCAGGCCGTCTCGAGGCTCTATGGCCACAAATGGATCGAAGAGAAAAGACTGCAAACTGCAAAGCAACAGCCCACAGGCAGAGAGAGAGACAAAGAGAGACAAAGAGAGGCAATAATAGAAGATGATCAGAGGCTTGTGAAGCACAAGAAACTGGAAGAGGAACTCTGGGGGCTTAAAAGAAATAGATGGGGACGTGTTAACTGTGAAGGTAGAAACAGAAGGGAGGGCTACCTAGCGTGGTTACGGTACTTAAAAAGTTGTACCCATTACTACTCTTCGTGCAATGTCTTCACCTACGTTATTTGACTTTCTCATATATATAAATATAAAACTTGACTCAATTACATGAAGTTAAGAGTGAACTCCATCAAAAAAAAAATAAATAAATAAAGTAAGAGTGAACCAACCAGTTAAATAAAAAAGATTAATTCGAAGATGCAAGAAAAAGACTTCCAAATAGACATTGGCATGGATTGAAGACGTGGAAATTGGCATCTCCTGTTTAGATATTGAGTTGAATTCTTTATGAATAGTAATAAATTGAGATGGTCGAGTGAATTTTATAGAGCTCATTTAGGATGAGATTATATATGTTTAAATATTAAGATAAATTTAGATATATTTATGAAAAATTAAAAAAGATTGTAGGTCTTACGTATAAATAAGTGTTGAGTTAAAAAAAATTGTGAATCCTATATATAAAAAAACTTTAAGTTAAGATAAATTTAAAATTTAAATATTTAAATATTAGAAACAATTTAAAATTATAATGAGTAGTTCCATCTAAATTCTAAAAGAGGCCTAAGCTGCTAAACTAATTCCAATACGACCAAATGGCAGAGAGTCAGAGTCATTAACTGCCAAACTAATTTCAATATATATATATATATACACACACATATGGGACTAATAAAAGAGCGCTATATAGTCTACATGATACTGAGATCTTTTTTAAAAAAAATCTAATAAATTGAGGTAACTAGATTGGTCACAAAAATAGTAGACTTTTAACAAAAAATAAGATTTTTTAACAGGATTAATAAATGGATGAGTTGATCTACGCCAAGTGGAAAAAGCAATGAGTAACGCTAATACAAGTAATATAAATATAAGGTAATTAAAAGGGATTTCTGACCTAAATCCAACACGTACTTGGGACTTAAATGGTCTACATTTTCGATCATTTTTATGCTAATAAACCGATTACAATTTACAACTAAACTGGTCCCAATTATAAGCTGTTTATATACTTTTAATTGCGTATATGTAGGTTGGTGTCTCCCCATGCAACATAGTAATTGTAAGAATCCAACACGTACTTGCAATTAAAATAGTCTAATAAGTACTTGTCAATATTTTTTATGCTAATAAATCGATGGTTAATTAATTAAAATTGATCCCAAAATCTGTTTTTGTTTTTGAGCGGTACTATTATTCCGTTTGGGCATGCCCACTTTGTATGCCATCTAGTGTAATTTGTAATTTTTTTTTAACATTTTATTTCAAAAATTTTAAAAAAATAAAAATAATATCAATACATTAATAGTCACTTCCTTAACTGTTAAAAAAAAATTAAATATATGAACTGTCAAAATGAGAGAACAAAATGAAGAGGCATATTAGCATTGTTTTTTTTTTTTTTTTTGGTACAAGTCTCGCCTAACTGTATAATTTTTCTATTTTTTAAGGATAATATTACAAATATTAATTCTGTCCTCGGAATTTTAAGCATATTATATATTATATTCTCAAATAATTATGGATATTAGTTTGGACCCCATCTCAACCTTCCATGATACAAAATTCCCTTTAAATTTGTAATAGCCGTTATCTTAAAAATAATACCATTACTTATGATCAAGTACTGTATATTAATATATATAGACGACGATCCATAAAAATCTATTCAACATGAAAGTTATTTATGGAAGTCTCGATTGCATTATATTAGTATCAATTTTGTGCCAATTTTGGTACGTAGGAATGGCGTTTCCCAAGTGCTAAAGTCGTAGCTAGGTTTAGCTACAAATAGGAATAGCGGCCGCATTTAACGACTTGGACGGTCGGTCACCAATATACGCGTGACTGACTGACTTTCCACACTCTGAAAAATTAAAAAAATAATAAAAATGAATAAAAAGACAGAGAATGAATACTTGTTGCACACATTTCTATGTAATTAATATATAATTTATTATTATATTCATCATCTCTATACTAGATATTATATATAATTTTTTTTATTAAATATATAGTATATAGATAATGAATAAAATAATTACTTTAATTTAACAAGAATAAAACAAAAAAATAATAATAAAAATTAAGTATAGTGTATGATATATAATATATGAATGATGAGTAAAAAAATTCTTATTATTTTTTATATTTTTATTTATTTTTAATAAATTATCTTTCTATTTAAAAATACATATATTTAAATATTTAAATAAAATGTTAAAAATAATAAATTATATATTAATTAGATAAATGCGTGTGATCTAACACTTTGTTGTATCATTTCTCAAGAAAGAAATCCCACACGTAAAATGAAGGAAAACTATCGACAAAATTCATGCATTTTGTGGTGATCTGCGTGGCGACTACTGATAGGCCAAAAACCTTCCATGGGTGAACGGAGATATATCACAGCTAGGCCTGGTGATCTAAACTAAAAGACCTTTCTGGACAACGTTGACTGTACCAAACATGTGGACCTCTTATAAAGGACCACCACCTTGGATTTATTCATTAGATTTTTATGTGCGATGGTCCCCGACTCCCTCTCCACAACGATTCAATAAATCCAACAGTTGGGCTGGAGCATCTCCCATCCAAAACTACCAGTCGTACTTGCCACAGTTTATATTTTCAATAATGTTTATAAAAAAATTAATATTCAGAAGTTTTTTAATTGTTATCTTTTTTTTTTTTTTTTTTTATGTAAGATCAAATGATTTATACTTTTTTTTACTTATTTAAATTCACATTAAAAATAATAAAAAATAACAAAATAGTATTATTGGTATATCACTATATCAGCTGTATGTGGAAAGGGCTTAGGATCTTGATCCTGTATTGCAGAAGGTTGCGCTTGAGAGCATGAGGTAATCCATCTTTTCTTGTCATATTTCCTTATTCTTTAGCTTAGAATTTGTGAAGTTTTTACTTGGTCAGGGTTTAAAATTATTTAATAATTTTTACCCCGTTTTTCAATTGTTTTTGCATTTTCTTTGTTTCTATGACTTGCTATATTTTGTCGGTTATCTTTGTTCTTCAAAAGGGGTTCATGTTTGGGCTTATATATTGATGTGGAAGTTGTGGGCGACGGAAATTTTGGGCAACGGAGATGGTGGGCAACGGATGGTGTAAAATTAATGATGGGCGAAGGATTGGTGGCGGTGGATCTGATGCACAACGAAATTGGTGTCGTGCGGCGATGCAAAGCGATAAAGATGGTGCAAATCAACAATCTGCAATTTTGAAAGGGGCTTTTCAGCCAACAGATCGAATGCTTCTCTTCAATTTATATTCTACTTCTGAGAGTTTACTGTACAGTGTGATGAGACCATTCTAATTTCTATGGAATTATTGACATGGCGTAATATTAGTGGAGGTTGTTAAACCCATACCTTCGGATGGACCACTTAAAAGCAGAACTCTTGTAGTTATATAATGTCTAAATGCCGCATAATTTTTTTAAATGAATAAATATGATATCTACATAAAAAAAAATTAATTTTTTAATGATAAATTTTATTTAAAAAAAATGATATTTGCATAATTTATGATTGTATTTAGTGTTATTTTTTTTTTCATTTATGACGCCGGAGTACTTTAAAATGGTTGGGAAACAAATTATAATTTCGGATTCTTAACCTAAGATTTAATTTGTTAAGTGAGGAAAAATATATTCTGTAACAAGCTGTTACACAGGGAATGGTTTTCCTACAAGCTGGCGTGCTGCTTGAAAAAGACGAAGAAACGGACGAGGAAAGATAATTCATACGGATTTGTCCTTTCCTTAAAAATGCGACTGACTTGTTCTTGGCGTTTACAAAAAGGGAGACCTCGTGTGTACATTGCTCAGACTAGAGTTTGCATTTGTCGGGGATTTAAAATTCTAAAATTAACACTCAAGATATCCATCCATGAGATCACTTCATATCCACCCAATCAGAATGACTACATTGACCAGGACCTACATTTTATGATTATAAAAATTTCTATACACGTGGATTCACTTTTACATATTTTTTTTACACTCTAGTAATTTGATTGATTGCTTCAGTTTTTTTAATATAAAATAATTATTTTAACTAATTACATCATTAAAGTATATAAAAAATACACAAAAATAACTATGTAATATAACTCTTTCGCGTGAGTTCTATGTATGCCCTACTTTTGTCAAGGAGATTATGCATAGCTTAAACATTTAAAAATTGTATAAATTATTTTCTTAAACTACGGTATTCCTAGTAATTAATTTGTTATTTTTGAATAACTGTAAATTCAGTAATAGATATATGAAATTATTTAAAAAATACTACTCAGTAATAAAATCTAAAATTAAAATTAAAAAAAAATTATTTAATGAAAGGGCTCTTATGTCATTGTCTTTTTTTTTAAGGGAAATTATTTAATCAAAGGGCTCTTATATCATTGTCATGAACTATGCAGTGAAAAAAAAGTCTATATCGTTATCTTTCATAAATGATCACATGCACAACTAAAACACTGCGAACCAATGATAGCCCAACTTTAAATTTTCTCGTTTATCATAATTGGGAGTTACATGCATATGTCCCATTCACAAGAGAAAATACAATGAGATATCGGAAGATGGAAGTTGGAGGATCGAAGAGAATCACGTGTTTGACGGGGGCAGAAAAGGTATGGAGGGCCCTCCACAAAAGTTTGTGTCGTCCGTGGGCCCACAATTCTACAACTGTCGAATGACGTGTTTGCTGCCTTCCACGTCGAAATTACATTTTGACCCGTTAGAATATATATTGTCAATTAAATTTTTGTATGCTTGATTAATTACACTACTTGGTTATTGGCATTTTTGCAAAAGTCATGAGAGTGCAACGTGACGTCCGAGGAAATATCAAAGAGCTGAACAATGTAGTGTTTTAAACATAGTGTGATTACGACTTGTCTTAGCCTGATTCACTTTAAATTAGATTCATTACTTTACAATTCATATTTTAAATATCGCTTAAATAACATATTCTAATAATAATAAATAGAAAATACTATTTGAACCGATAATTTTGACCGATAAAAGTAACGGATTCACTTTTTTATTTTTTATTTTTTCATTTAATAATTAAGAAAATGATTGTTAGTAAATTGATATTTTTAGTATTTTTTTAAAAATATTTAAATATATATAATATATTGAAATAAAAGAGAAAAAAATAAAAAAAAAATGCATTTGCACTTATGGGTAAGGTTTTATCGATCCTTCATCAGTTTCTCTAACAGCGTCCATAATAAATATTGCGAGATTCACTTTATGTATCTAATTATCTTCCACTTTAAGGGCTTATTTGGATAAAGAAACGATTTCATCTTATCTCGTTATTATAATTTTTTCAAATTCTCATACAAAATATAATAAACAATTTAACTTTTTCAAATCTTAAAACAATAATAATATTAAAAAATATTATTTTAACAATATTTTATTAAACCCATCTAAAATTATCTCATCTCATTTCACTATCTAAAATGAGTCCAAATTTCATATAATAATTTAAGATATCAAAATCACACGTTCAACCAAAATAGAAAAATAAAAATCACACGTTCAAATGTCTCATATTCGACGAGTCTAATTCGAATACAAATTTTATCAAAAGATATATTAGATGTGCAAATACCGTGTAATATGTCTAGCAAGCATCTCATTTTTCATGCATTATACACAATGTGAATATTGTATATATTATTAACATTGTATCAGTATTATATACCATACCCTTACAAATTAAGTTTGTGGACCAAGTAGTAAAAGAAATCATGTGATTTTATGTTGGACAATAAATTATATGGGAGCTGCATGTATCAAACTGTCCCATGGCACGATGGTAAAGAAATCATTGATCTTTTGAGGGAATAGAATAATGTTTGCGTTATTCTTGTCATGGTTGGATGCTGAACTTTGACTTTGACATTTAAGTTTTTTTAATTATATAGTTATATTTTTTTTTTCTATTTTTTTTTTTTTAAAGGACGTGTATGGTTATGAGTTTTATCTTGAGGCGCTATGTGGTACAGAATAAATCAAAATAGGGATATATAAATATTAAATATATATATTTTTTTAACAAAATTAACAAAGCATCCGTGATATATTTATATATAAATTATTTTTCTCGACTCTAACTTGTTATATATATATATATATATATTTTTTTTTTTTGTCTAATTATATAATCTAGTCAAAAGTTCGACTCATTGTTTAATAACCCAACAGCCAGAGCAATTATTTTAATTATAAAGTTAAGATCAATGTTATAGAAGTTCAAAGATAGAGAGCATCAAAACTTTAAAGCCTGTTTATAATTTGGATTAAACTGAGATCAACTTAATTCAGATTAATTTTAAGTTGAGTCTAACATTTAAATATACAATTATCAAATCAACTCAACAACTTTTTATACGCGAGACTTACAATCTTTTTCAATTTTTCATAAATACATCTAAACTCATATTAACATCTAAATACATATAAATTCATCTTAGGTAGATTTCACAAAACTCATTTTATTATCTCAACTCACTATTATTCATAAAAAGTTAAACACATTTAAACCCAACTCATCATCTAAACGGGACCTAAAATATTTAAGTTTCGTTTGCTTTATAAACTTATCTCAACTCATTATTATAACTTTTTTAAATTTCAATATAAAATATAATAAATAATTTAATTTTTTAAAATATTAAAATAATAATTATATTAAAAAATAATATTTTATTATTTTAGTTTAATTCAACTCAACTCAGCTCAGTTCAACGACAAACGTAATCTTATTTTTTTATTTTTTTAAAGTAAATTGATACTTATTTAAGAAAAAATAAAGAAGGAAAAGAAAGTAGTTTTAATAAATAAATGGTGAACAAGGACATTTCAGAAATGCAAGGACCGCCCAACCCAACACCATTGAGTGGAGATAAGACTCAAGAGAAGAGAGAGAAACCTTAATGGAGACAAGAGGTCCTATCACTTGTCAGTGACACAATCCAACCGCCCCAATCAATTCCACCCAAAAAAACAGTGCTAACAATGGAAGCCAAATCTGAACCGTCAAATTGTCTCAATTTGGAAAGAGAATAGGAAAGTATAAGCGTTTGATTGGTGGGAGATAAGATAACGAGGACAGGAGCATCTTTCATACGCTAGCTCCCACGTAGGAACCTTTCCTCTTATGGTAACCCTTCAACCTTAAAAATCTTTCTTCTTTTTTTCGAGGGTATTATATTCCTCCTCCTCTACTCGAAGTAAACAGCCGATCCGGTCCCCACTTGATTTGGCCGATCATGCCGGCATTACTTAAAAAGTCTAAATTCTCCCTCCTCTTAACATAATTTAATTCATTGGGGGGACCCTGGAAAGCAAGTGTAACAACGAGGGAAGCCTGTCAATTACTTGATCAGCTTATAATATATGTAAATCTATCCGTTTAATATTTAAATCAATATTATATATAATAAGCTAATCTTCAACTGTTCATGATGATAGACTCCGATCACACAAACCACTGAACCAGGATATCTTTGATCAAAACGTCTACGTTGGAGGTTGGGGGATGTGACCGTACGTTTCAGGCGTGGATCACACACGAGCGGCATTAAGTTACAGATGCGTCGTTGCTTAAATCATAGCAATCTCATGAATATATGATTTTTTTCAGAACTCTATTATTATATAAATTATATAGAATTTAAAAATAATTATTCCAAGGTGTTATTATTTCACGTTCTGACATTGGAAGCAACGAAATAATACATTTTTGTCCGCACGAAAGAATACTTTGCTTGTTTTTTTAATGATGCTATCAATTATTTATAGGGTATGATACTCTTATACCCATTTTACTAATTATTTATTATTTAACTTTTTTTTTTTATTTTGCCTTTTAAATATGGATTAAAAATCTTATAACATGATCTTCTTGTATAATTTAAAAGAAAATAAATTTAATCAACTAAGATAATCATGTAATTTAATTAAATATAAATTCAATTTTATAAAAATTGACATTCTTTCACTATTTGAGTCAATTTTTATAAAATCAAATTTATTTTGAATTAATTTACATGATTACGTTGGTTGAATAAATTTATTTTCTTATAAATTATGCAAGAAAGTGGTATTTTGATATTTTTAATTTAGACTCAAGTAGTAAAGAGAAATGTAAGGGTATCATTAGACCCTTATTTATCGTTGTTGATTAAACTTAATTAGCCAAAACAACAAAAATGGGCTTCAAACTAATGGGTTAGGTGCCAATTAATTGAATCACTTAAGACATAAAGGCAGTAAAACAAGAGATTGGATTTGGTGCTAATTATAATCTTAATTAAGAGAGTATTAAAACTTGATAAATTTCATTGTGTGACTCGTCACCCCTTCATTCGTCACAATTTTCAATTGCTATACTATATTCTTATTTTCCCTAACCAATGATTGAATAAAGTGAATGTGATAGTTCATTTCAGCTAGTTCAGACCAACATGTTGCAGTACACCCCTTTATACTGTGGTTTCTAACTGTAATTTTATAATATATTCATCATACTATTTAAAAACCGTCACTAAACGATCTTCTCTTGTGAGAATTAGATGAGAGTCAATCTTTTAGTTCTTATCACTATTTTTGTTTTTTTACTTTTATATTGTAATGTATGTTGATTTTAAAAAGATTATAAAAGACTCATATTCTACCAAATTTATATCTTGTATTCGTTAATTTATCTATAAATATTTTACTTTTAAAAAAAAAATTCTACACGTAATCTTTTGGGGTCGGTTGAGCATAGGATTCATGATAGACAGTTGGTACTTGTAAGTTTTATAATATTTTAGTGTAATTTAATACAAAGGGACAATAATTGGATTAGATGTCACAAAAGGTCGGCGTCTGCAAGTGGGAACATAAAAATATTGCAAATTGGGAAAGCAGATAAGATTTGTTTAATGTTTCTTATGTACTCGTCGGCAGAATAGTGAATACGAGGTTTTAAACTTCCTTGACTGACGTGGCCTCTTCCTCACCTTTCAAATTTCAGTATTGCCCTATCTCTCTTATGTTCCCCCTTCAGAATTACTAAAATGTCCTCTACTTTTCTTCTTGATCTGCACGTGCTATTGGAATCCCAGAAGCCCCCGGCCCCTTCCACACTGTTTATTTTGTGGCTCACTTTGAGGGTCCTATTATTATTATGTTTTCTCAGCAATGCTTTTTATCATCTTAATTTTGTTATAAGCTCTTATGTAATATATTTTAGATAATTTTTTATATTTATTATTTAAATAAATAATTATTTATAACGTGTCAAATTGAGATGATGAAACTTCAAAAAATAAAAAAAACGTCTCTTTTTTTTTTTTTTTTTTCTTCTTTTTGACCAGCATTTTCAAGCTCTCTCTTTTCTGAATTTTATACCAGAGAGGTACGTGTTACATGCAGGCTGCAGGACGCGTGTTCGGTAAATAATTAATCTAAAAACTCGAAAGTTCAAAGTGAAATCTGTGACTTTATTATTATTAATTTAAAATTTTTATAAGCAATATTGCTACAACGTACGTACCAAACATTACAACTTCAGTAGAAAGAAATGGAGCCAGAATTCTTCCTTAATTAGTACTTGTGCATGCATAAGCGACAAGTAGCACTGCAGGTCGTCCGCATGTTCAGGCTTTTATTATATATATATATATATATAATATTGATGGGATATTGGATGAAAAAGGATTATATTGTCTTCGTTTATATGAACACATGAATTAATTACCTTCTGATTATTGGAAAATAACACGTGACAAATTACTTCAAAACAGCTAGCGTGTGTCACACACAAGATCACAACGGTCAGTTAAAAAAGATTACTGGTTTCTAATTTTCTGGCATAAATGGAAATGACGGTCCCATGTGTTCCTTCTGTAGCACACAATCCTTAGCTGTAATTAGAATAATTTGCTGCAAATATAGGAATATTTAAATTTTTTATGGCCAACAAGACTCTGGAGAACCGAATTCCCAGCAATAAATTACATCATGTTTATTTGCCTTATCTTTTTGAAGGAAAAGTTTTTCCTCAGTAGCAAGTAGTAACACCTCCAACTTATAGCTAGGCCGGTCTTCATCATATCATCGACAACCAAAGATCAAAAGCCATCTGTCTGCCAGAAAAAAAGAAAAATCAAAGCCATATAATTAAGGTGGATATGGTCAAATATTTCAATCTTCTATAATCTATCGTTATCAAAGATTCAATCAAACAACATGATGTAAAAAAAGGCTATACTACATATATATATATATATATATATATATAATATATATAGCATTTCCAAGCTTTTATTTTGGGTCGGTTGTGAAGTTTGTATCATAGACCTACCTCCAAAATTAGATTTTAAACTTCTTTTTAGGATAAGGGCAAAACCATTACTGGGCTAATTAGAATTCTATCACTGGGTTAGCATTATATTATCCTCATATTTCATATTGAAATTACATATTTTTAAGTGATGTATAAGAATGTGAGACTTCTGTATAGTATGACTCTATTAAAAAGTTGAAAGTTGAGAAAGTTTTTTTTTGCATACGAGTGAACATACGAGAATTGATTTTACATTTAATATTTTTTGTAACAGAGAAAAAAGCAAGGCATGGAAGTTTTACAACAAAGTAAAGAATAATGGTGGAATCTGTAAATGATGGTCGAGGAGTGAATCCATCAACGATGAAAGAAAGGAATAAAAGTGGGGTCTATCCATTATTTCCTACTCTTTAATTGTAGGCTTTTCGGGTTGATATTCGAGCTAAAAGAAAAGTGATATATTATATGTTAACTTTACGTTTAACTTGAATTAATACCAGACAGGATCAGAAGATTCAGAATTGCACGATGAACCAAATCATTTAGCAAATTTGGCTAAGTCGCAGCCATATTTATGATTGAGTGGATGCGGATTAGACCCATCTCAAACTTCAGAAAAGCAAGGAAACAATGTTAAAGCAAAAACAAACGAACAAGCCTTTCAGCAAGAATTTTGCTCAAAACACGGCTGTAATGATTCTTAAATTGGCCATAACCGCTTAATTTCTTCAAATCGTTAAAAGCCTTCGAAAGGTAATTATGCAGGCCTGGCTAACAGGCAGTATGCGCTCCCTGATGTTCTACATTCTCAGTTTCAAGTATTTACGTTGTGCTCAGATGATTCAAAACTAAGCCATTAGGGATTAACACAGTTTGGCTTACCATATTTTATTCGTCCTGTGACTCATGCTGACCTGATCGTTGTTCACACTTCGGATCATCCATAGTCTCAAAAACAACAAAAGCAACTAGCGTGTGCATACATACATACATACATACATATAATATTAGTATTACTACTCTCAGAACAATAGCACAGCAAATTAGTCATCGAGTCCCTTACATATTCACAAATATACAAACGCGGAGTTTTGGTCAAAGATGCTTCAGATGTAATTACAGAACAGTTCCAAAGGTATTTTCAAATCGCTACACTTCACAAATCATACCTGCAACTTCATATCCCAGCTTTTTTTAAGTCAGGCATTTCTTTCTTCTTTTTTTCGTGTGCGTGTATATCTTCACTCCCCACAAGCACTACCTTCTGATAAGAAGTCTGATTTAATCCTTGCCATATATATCGAGAGAAAAGGCAGAGGCTAGCACAAATATGCATGGGATCTTCACCATTGCATAGGAGCATCGAATGATGTTTGTGATCGATGAACCACATTTGCAGAATTCTTGAAGCTCATGAAAAGAGTGCCAACTTTGTAGCACTGTGACACAAAATTCTCACTTTTTTCTGCTGTAATAGAGTCCACTGCCTGAGTAATTATGATGCCGATGACGTGATCCACTAGCCCTAGTACCAGTTCCATCCCAAGTGTTGCCACGGCTGGAACCTCTGTTGCCCGCACCATGTGACCAGTTCATTGTTTGGGTACCCAATCCATTAAGCTCTTCTTCTTCTCTGTCATTATACTCCAATACCAGCCTTTTGATGTCTTGTTTCTCTTCAAGCTCAGCTGCTTCTTTCTGTTTTGTGCTCTGCACGAGTGAACTATCCCGAGGGATGTACATCTGCTTTGTTTGTTGCTTGTTACCACGCTTCACAAGAACTTTCACCTGAACCTCCTTGCTTCCTCCGGCCTCCTCATCCAATACCTCATCACCACTCTCCCCGACAACACCCCCCTTTCCATGATGATCCTTTGTGGACCCCTCAAACACATTCATTGGTATCATCATATTCAATGCAGGTCGACCTCGCAACTCTTGACGTCGCTGTTCCATGCTCTCCTGCACCCAAGTTTAAGATAAGAGAGATAAAAATTAACCAATTAGAACCCTTCGCCCTTATGCCAATTTATAAGTGAAACTACTACCAATTTGAAAGATTTTGAAATGCCAGCATCAGCATAAGAAGCAGAATTTAGTGATTACAGCGGTCATAATTCCATTCCATGTGAATCAAGTGCTGAGGTCATTACTCACCCTCTGCCTTGTTTCAAACTATAGGTATGCCACACAGGTATGTGTGATCAGTGATAGAGCATCATCCAACTATTGTTTCAAAATATCATATTGAATTCTTCACAGAAAATTGGGTCTCCACCACAAAACAAATTTAAGAATATTGCCCATAAATCGTAGCATTCCAATTAAGTTCCAAACAATATCTTCCAAGAAATACTAAAGAATCTAATTCAAGTTGAGAAGTATAACTAAATATTGCATGGACGAGGCACCAGCAAATATGAATAAGAAAGGTTCTAAATCATACCTGCACTACAGCCTTAAGCTCCTGCATAAAATTGGCTTCTTCCTGTGGGTCCACCTCCGTGACTTTCTGCCTAACATGAACTTCATCTTCATCAGAAGCAGGTCCAACCCCGTCATCATCATCCTCATCTTCACTATCAGAGCCATCATCAGGATGCTCCTCATCCAGCTCTTCCTCTTCATGTCCTTCAGGATCTATACTGCCACTCCCTGAATCACTATCACTGTCCCCAATGTCTTCATGCACTCTACCATTTTCCTCGGTGCCATTCCCAATGCTCTTTCCATTCACTGAGTTGGCATTGGAAGTAGTCCTGCTTGAAGGATTTTCTGAGTCAGAGTACTTCTCGCTATTGGCCTTGTCAGCAGAAACACTATGTTCATGCTCCTCAAGTTCTATTACAGCTGCATTCGCTTCCTCAATGGAAGAGTATCTAGCCATGTTAGGCCTTAGTTCAGCAAATAAGTCCTGCAAATGCTACAATTTTAGGACCTTACCGTGATATAAATGGAGCTTGAAAAAATCTGATAAGCGTGTGCAAAGAACATATAACAGATCCTTTTATTTATTTATTTATTTTATTTTTTTATAAGTATCTTTATTAATAAGCGAATGATTGAAGATTTTATCAATACGCAAAGAGTGCAGCCTGAGTACAGACGAAGTATGCAAGAGGAACATCTAACTAGAAATATAAAAAGAGACAAGAAAATTATGAAGCTCCATCCATTAAAATCTATACAAGAAGCCCAAAAGAAGGGAGTATTGAAAAAGAAAGTTTTGAATTCTTCCATCGTCCGCTTGCAATCCTCAAAAACTCCAATCATTCTTTTTCCTCCAAATACATCACAATGGAGAAAAAGAAACCATCTTGCATTCTACTACAATTTATGGGTTGCCATATAACCCTCTACAACTGGCAAAGGGGTCTATTAACCTTCTAATTAAACCCAAACCAACCCAACTTGACTGAAAAAGTTGTTCTACAGGACACTCAGAATCTCACAATGGAGTGAAGGAGATCTAGAGATTTAAAGATGCAACATTCAAAGTTTCCCATTCTGTAATTTGATAGTTGCTCAACATAAACACTATGATCTCAACTTGACAACATTGGGGCAAGTCAAATCCCTCACACATACACAAAAGGCATAAACTTCCTCATCCCAGCCAAAACAGAGTGAAATTTCATTAACCTAAGGGGAAGTGGGCTTTCAACAAATCAGCACAAGAATTGCTTATACCTATGGAGACAAAGTTGGCAGATCCAGTCTTATCCCCACCACCATTCTTACTCTATCAATAAAAAGAAAAGGTTGGCAGATCCAATCTTGTTGCAGCAGCTCTTGGTAGGTTTCAATGATTCCTCAGCCTCAAGCAAGGCACAACTTTGTCCTACTCTATTCGTTGAGCCTCTAGAATCATATCCCAGAGGAACATCCCTTACCACCAACCCCCAAACAAACTTGACAGCAAATGGGCAGAGTTTGGCTGTGGTTTTCCTACTACATAAAAAAGTGTGGAACTTCGGACTTTTCATCCCTGTTCTGTGCTAACCATTGGTCATTTCCAATTTACATAAAATTTAAACCATTACCACCCCTTCCCAAGCCTTTTGCACACTCTTTCAAACTGACTGCTAGAAAGCTTACTGAATTAACAATAAATATAGATTCTGATTGGCTAATACCCCAAAATACTCAAGAACTATAGAAGTAGGGGAATAAATAAAAAGCTGTATGACTGACCTGTAAGTCAAATTCAATATCCAGAGGCAGTGCACCTTTGCTGAGAATATACCTCTGGAAATGTACTAAGAATCTATCAAGTTTCCTCTTGGAAGAGCCTCTGTCAAAGTAGTGCCCACAGGTTTCGAGAAGAGTAGTAACCATCCTGATGCGGAAACAATCTTCTGGTGGATCTAGTGAATCTTGCTAATAGCATTAAAAAAATCAATTAATATGTTATCCATGTCTGACAAAAGTAATCAGAAACATTAATATGCTATGTAAAATATACTGGCCTTTTATCCATGAGTTACATAGTCAAGGGCGTGCAAAGACATGATCAGGTTTAAGTTTAGTGAGCAGCTTCTCCGATGCAACTAATCCATAAGCAACTTTTTGGATGCATAAATGTTGATATATATATATATATTGATGAGTAAACATAAATGTTGATATAATTATGATTAGGTCACTCACCCACTGGAAAAGAATGTCAGACGATGGCACGTCTATTCAGACATACAAGGAACTGGCACCTCTAGTCACCTATGTCTGACTTGTGTTTGGAGAAATATAAAAGCATTTCACTTCATTCCATAACTTTGCAGCAAGCAAAGAAAAATAATTTGAGTGATATTAATTCAAAGAAGCATTCCCTTACTATGAGTGTGTTACAGGGGGCTGGGGTTTAGCCAGGTATACAAAATGTTGCGTTTACTTGATATCTGGAGTTCCTAGTAAAAAAAAATCAAAAGTACATATAAACCATGTTCTCGGGTTTAGGTTCTTGGGAGTTGCATGATCCAAGACTCATTTTCATGTCTACAGACAATGGCATTATGTACAATTGCTCATTCTTAAAGCATGCCATTCACCAAAGATTTCTCAAATCCATATAAGAAAGATACCCATTAGGCGTGGGTGGGGGATTTTATTAGCCATTCTAAATTGGTGTTGGGGAGGGGCCCCGAATTAAGTTTTGGAGGGACATATGGTGTGGGAATGAGGCTCTAAAGGATGCATTTCCAGCTGTTTTCCAAGTGGCCCGCAATCAGGAAGCGTCCATTGAGGACCTCATGTTTCTATCAGGAGACCAAGTGCAGTGGAACGTCACATTTGGTAGGCGGCGCAAGATTGGGAAGTGGACATCTTTGAGGCTTTTTTCAGCATAATAATTCTGTGAAGCCAAATAGACAGCAAGCTGATAAGGAGGTGGTGGACTCCCGCAGGTAAGGGCATCTTCTCAGTTCAATCCTTCTATAAGTCCATTTCCCAAGCTGCAAATATTCAGTTCCCATGGAGGAGAAAACGGTCTTCTTTACATGGACAGCAGCATTGGGGAAGATTCTGACAACTGGCAACCTGAGGAAGCGCCAGATAGTCATACTAGACTGGTGTTGCATGTGCAAGAGATCTGGCGAGACAGTAGAACACCTCTTGTTCCATTGCGAGACAACTAGAGCCTTATGGGTGAAAGTCTTTAGCCAAGTAGAGTTATTCTTTGTTATGCCTGCAACTGTGGTTGATCTATTGGCCAGCTGGACACTTCCGAAAGGAGTTCAACAAATCAAGGCGGTGTGGAAAATTATCTCGACTTGTATTATGTGGTGTATATGGCAAGAGCGCAATGATTGGACTTTCGAAAACAAAGAGCGGTCACCGGAGGAACTTAGAACTCTATTTTTTTGTACTTTATTTCTATGGGTCATTGTTTTAGATTTTAATGGCCTGAATTTTCATGACTTTCTAGCTTCCCTTACTTTGACCTAGATAGGTCTTATCTCTTGTATATCATCTTGTGTACTTGGACTTTGCCTATCTTTATTAATAATATTATCGATTACTTATAAAAAAAAAAAGAGAGAGAGAGAGAGAAAGATACCCATTTACAAAAACTAGTGCACCTAGTAACGGAACTGGAAGATGAGTCTTGTGCATGTCTATAAGTTGAATAAAAATGCGTGAACAACCACAAGTCTTGTGAATGCATGTTTGCATAAATATTGATGAAAGTAGTGTAAAGAAAGCCACACCTATTTTCAAAACCATTGTCACTAAAAAACTCACATATCTTACGGAAAAAAAGGAAGCTTTGGATAGATGTTCACAGAAATAAATAAAAAAATAACTCCATACCTCTGGAGTGCCATGGCCGAAGACAAGAATCAAATAAAGTGTGTCAAAAATAACAGATGAATCTACATGCTCATAATTGTATAGCTCCCCTAAGAATCGCATGTGGGCAATGCGTCTTTGTTGCATCCCATAGTCATTTAATTCTAGCCCCACCCTAATCTCCTCCAAAACCTGAATTAAAGTAATCATCATTGAATTATCAATAGAAAGTGAACTAAATACAGAGGAATGCCTGCAAAACACATACACGACATGCATGTAAGAGAATTTGTTTTTTTTTTTTTTTATAAGTACATGTAAGAGAATTTGTGCGAATCATTCTTTTGATTTTCCTTTTTTTCCGTCCTTTCTGGGGGCCCTGTGGGGAGGGGCTGTTAAGGAAGGCCGCTTTGATTTTGCAGTAATAGGCCTCGACTCAAATAGTTATCAAGGGAAACCTTCATTTGCCCAACAGAGAGCTCAATAGTAGACCACAAATCAGTCATTTTGAGAATTTTTTTTGAGTTTGAGTTTTGGGAAAGATGAGAGAAAATTTTGAATAAAACTTTATTTTGAAAACAAATTTTGTATTGGAGGCTGAAGCTTGTGAAAGTAGACAGGTAGAGTTGAAAAGTTGTCTTAATATAATTTTTTAAGAGTACTTTTATTTTGGAGTTTGTAAAAGTTGTATTTATTTTTATGTTTGGGAAATGATTGGATGAAAAGTTTAAAACTTGAAATAGAAAAGTTTTTCAAGATTTACAGATGTTTGGATTGATTTGGATTTTTTTGAGATTTTGAAAAAAAAAATCTGTGTAACCAAACATGGCCTTACATTTTAGTTCATCATCACAAGAATCAAATAGATCTTGAACGGGTAATAAAAAGCCTTTCTAAAATTGCCATGCCGAGTTTCCTAAATAACCAACAGCACTTTCCAGGTTTTATGCACAGGTCTCAGTACAGCAAGGATAAAAAGCAAAAGCTCCAGTTTTTTTTTTTTTTTTTTAAATGCTAGTCAACTAAAACTTCTAATTATTCTAACAGTTTTTGACCCTTGTATTTATGCTGACTTAAAATTGTACATACCAGTTGAGATTTATTGTTTCTTTTTTACTTCCAGAATATAAAGAGTGCATCCCAATGGGCTTAATCTTCCCTAGACAAGCATTTTCTACAACTAAAGCATTCTACATGATGTACGTTGAAAGAACAACCTTGTAAGCAAAACAGACATAAAATAAGAAATGCTTGTCAAGAGCAATCTGAGTTGACGAACCTCATCAACAACAGCCACAGCAAATTCATCATGATAGCGACTCAAACCAGCAGTGAGAGAAGCAATTAAGTGAATCTGACCATACTTCCCCTTGTAAACCTTCATAAAGCATTTTAAAAGGTATGGCTCACAATCACTCCATGGCAATTTGCGAAGTTGCCTCAGGACATGCTCAATGGTGGTCTTATCAAGATCTGAAAATAGTAATTTCCTAATATACTGGCAAAAATATCAACCAAAATATTGATTCAGCTTTTGAATATAAAACAAGATAAATAGAAGAGAGAGAGAGAGAGAGAGAGAGGTTGGGGGGCACCTGATGTAATGGAGGACGAACTTTTGCGACTCGTGCAGATCTTTCAGGTGGTTTGCAAAGGTAGTAAGCATTTTCTACAAGAGTGCTATGGCGAGGATCCAGATTTTTGACATTTTTCAAGCGCATCAATATTTCCAACATGTTAGCCATCCGTATTGTAGTTTCAGGTGACCGATAGAGAAAACGGCCACATGTCTCAAGAAGATTGCAAGCAACATCAATGTTGTGGTGAGTGAAATCATCTAGACAAGCCTGGTGAGAACAGAGGGCACAATGCAAGCAAATGTAATCTTTTGATGAGCAATCATATTATGGGCCAGGTAAGAAGAGAAAGCATCACTTGATAACCAGTCACATGAACCAAGGTCTCAACCTCAATAGAAGATATTTATCTCAAATCTTAACATATAATATAAACTACTAAATTCCTCTTTCAACTGCCCAGAAAGAGAAAATCCCCTTTCAATTAAATTTCGATCAACCAGTTCGATCAACCAGTAGAAGTTAAATGAAACGTGCAAAATATATCTCCATAGTTGACTGCATGGTAAAATATCTCCTTAGTTTCTTGTACCTTTTTGCACCAAAAGACATATAGGACCCACAAAATACATCAACCATCACAGGTAAAGCAATTTTTGAGTATAACAGACTTTCCCACACTAGTCTTAAATACCTTTTTTCCTCAATAACAATCAAAGTTGCTAACAAATACATAAATATTAACTAGCTACCACTCACATACCTTCAAACAGCTAAAAACAAGGCCAGCTGGTGCAATTTTAAACTTGCAGAGTTCTCCAATAAACCTAATATTCCTTATTTTTGTTTCGATGTTCATTTGATCCTGCAGGAAATTTAAAAATCATGAATAATTAATGAAATGAAAACAAATACATAAGCAACAAAACATAAGAGATAACTAGCCTCTTCTCTTTATTTATTTTTATAAGTAAGAATCTTTATTGAATCAAATGAAACTAGGCAATGCCCACGTACACAGGAAGTAATTACATTCTAGAGAGCTGGAAAGTTAAAAGGAAACACATATTGATATGAGAGATTTTACCTTTTTATTAATTAAAAAGTTAAATTCCTCCTCCAACATCTGTAAAAGCATGGAAGAGACATCCTTCATACAAGTTGACAGTGTGGCAACCATGCGTGAGTAGTACGGTAGAAGTTCCAGAGATGTCCGTGGGACATTAAACAACCCCCTTACAAGTTTTTTCCGATTTGACTTTGAATTTAAATAGCAAAATTCCACCTGAAAGTAAATAAACAACGAGATGTTCATTGCAAAGGCTCCAATACCAAAATATGAAACTTGGAACTAGTGCAAGAAAGCTTTAAGAAACAGAGATATGATTACAGTCAGTTGATCGATAAGATCACGGCTCACGCAACCTGGGAGCCTCTGTAATAAAGCCTCCAAATTTGTTCCTTCAAGACCTTTTAGTTTATCCTTTTCATTTTCTCCCTTTTTATCTGCATCCTTTTCTTTTCCTTTCTCTTTGTCCGAATCTTTAATCTTTTCCTTATCTTTTTCCTCCTTGTCCTTTCCTTTATCTATGTTTTTTCCCTCCTGCAAAGCACCAGAGTCTGAAGAAACTTCTGCTGCATCTTGGGTGGCTTGTTGATCTTGGTCTGATTCAGGTGTCGGTTCCTTATAAAAGAATCAAACTTTCATGTAAGATAGCATTTCCACAAAAAGATTCAACTGACCCCCTAAAGCTTAATTTTAAGAAATTATATATGATAATCAATAGCTTAAACAAATGTGGGTGGGGTGCGGCCTAGTGCTCAAAGGTCTGGGTTAAGATGAGTTGTAGATTCAAACATCCTAGGTTCGATTCTGCACAAGTAGTTCCTTTGGATTACCGGACACATGGTTCTAGCGGGCAGGGTCGTGTTTGGTGTTTACTGCCCCCCTGGGGAGAGGGGGGGGGTTTGGGGGGAATTTTATCATTTAAAAAAAAAAAAAAGAAGGTATAACAAAACAGCAGCTTTGAAAAAATCATGTCACAAACTGCTAAGAATTTCCCCAAATGTTCTCTGATCATTGGATAGAAGAAAGATTAATTTTGAGAATACTATAGCTAACTCAGAAAATAACTAGAGCCTTCAATAATAATTCAAAGCAATGGTTTCTTACAGTATGTTGCTCCTGCGTCTTCATGGATGGCTCATTTGCTTTGGGATCTGCTTCTCCCAATAATACTGCTGGTACAAATGCTCTGAAAGAGATTTCATGTCTTAGAAACTTTTCGAATTAGAAAATTTTGCTTTCAAGTAACTACCATCAAATTGATAAATAATACACGCACAGCACATACACATATATAATAATGATTAACACATTGAACCAAGTGGCAAAATTAATATAATAATTTAAAAGTGACTATTAATCCACATATATTATCAGACCAAGACAAACCTAAGATCAGGTAAGCATTCATAGAAAGCCCTGGTATCTTCATCATCCCATATAGCTTCTAGAACAGAAGAATCTTTCCCAGAAGCAGGAGGTGAAGCACCCTCCCCAGTAGTAACCCTAGTTGTGTGACCATCCTCTGGCATTGCTGGAGGCTGCATATCAAGTGCTTCTGCTAAACTGCAAAAGGAATAATTCAGACACTAACTGGAGAAAAAAGAAATAAGTTGTTAGGTTGACATGATGCAAGTGGAGAGACCACGCAACCAAGAACATTCAAGCAAGTATTTATGAAGGGATATAGCAAAATAGCAGATGTCCGTAGGCATGCTGCACAAGGCTTCGCTCTAGTGCTGCAGCATTGTTTTATCCATACTACCAAATTATTCAATAGCCACCTATTTTGAGCTCTATTCACCAGCTGCAGAAATTTTAGCTATCACACCATTGTCAGAAGCAGTAAGAATATAACATGATCCCAGGCAGCAAATATTCTAAACTCAAGAACCACTTAAACCTTCTTGACCAACATACTAGAGCTCAAATGAGTCTGTGACTTGTGATTTAAGTGAAGAATAAGGCAAAGAATTAAAGCAATAGTGCAAACTAGAAATTGCATCAGCAAGAGAATTACCATCAACTTGAATCGTTGCATCTTGTCCCATGTTTAAACAAGACATTCAGTCAATATCTACAGAATACACCTCCTCAACAGCTATTCATATTTTGTGCTCTACCTACAGCTCATTGGTTGTGTCCACAGAGCAAATGATCCTACTCTACAAGCAGGTATGAACAGAACAGTTTTACACCTCAACAGCCATTCATATTATTAGGTGTCGATAGATCAAGGGATTTCAAAACTTCCAGTCAAGGTACTGTTGATGCAAAATTACAAACAATGTCAAAAAAATGAAATTAGGTCCATAAGTGCATTTTTTCAACTAATAATTCTAAAACCATCCCACCACCACTGCACTAGCATCCATGTTATAAATGTCTTAAAATGTTGAGTGGCTGTTGATGGCATACACAAAACTAGAAACAAAAAAAAAAACAAAAAATTAAAGAAGAAAATGAATAACAACAAACATCTTTGATAGGTAAAGAACAACAGAATATTAAAAAACAAGAAAAATATGAAATCTTGAACCCAAATCCTTGTCACCAGCAGAATGGATGCAACAGAGACTACATGATCATAATTAACTTACGATGAGACATTGCGGTACAAAATATCATAAGATTTTCGTAGCTTTTCATATGTAGCGGCATTTTCATCATTGAGCTCTCCTCTAGCACTGAGGATCTTAGCGTTTTCATGCTCCATTTGATTGAGGGACTGTAAAAAATAAAGTAGGAAAATTTGTAAAAAATAAAATAAATTCTTTGCCCAAATAAGTGCCAACAGGATCTTTTTTTTTTTTTTTTTTAATACGTAAGAAGTAAATTATATTGATATGAATGAAATAGGCATAGCCCATGTACACAGAGTGCCACCAGGATCTAAAACAAGAAAAACAAGAAGTTCAAAACTCAGCACCCAACCCACAAAAGAATAGAAGTGACTTGAATAATATCGAGTCTTACAGCATGCTCAGACTGAAGTAGTTCAGCTGCAGCATCATAATATGTATGGAATGCCTTCCTGAAGAACTTCTTTTGATCGGCTGTGACGTTAAGGCCCTTGAAAAACTGCAGTGCAGTGTTAGTAGAGTAACTACAGAACAAAACAACACTAGAAAAGTATCCCTTAACACCAAAAGAAAATGCCAAAAAATGAACACAAATAAGACAGGCAAGTTAACAATTACACTGATAGAACCTCTGAGATAAGAACCAATTTAAATAATAATTATGAATAGAAAATATACCGTCACTTCTAATTTGACAGCAATAAATTACTAATATGAATGAAAAACCATAAACAACACTGGAATGGTGACACTGATAAGAGTGATAAGAAGCACCAAGTTATGTAAAAGGCCGGCGATAAGCATTACCTCTTCATGAATCTCTTGTCCAGAGAGTGGAAGTCCCAGGAAAATTCTTCCTTGTCGAGCAAAACTAGCAAGAAGGGTCAAATTAGTCTGAGTAGTATCCCTGTCCTTTAAATGTTCTAAGCTAGTGAGATCCTTAATGATATTCATGAAAATGCCACTGTCTTCTATAACTCCAACAAAGTAAAGTTCCAAAAGGAGTTTCAGTGTGCTGCGCTTTTTCATGGCCTTCAAGTTCCTGTCTGCATCCAAATCATCCCCAGACTTTCCAGGAAAAAATACCTTCAAGAGCCCTTGAATCAGGCTTGGTGAGAAATCTTTGTACCTTTGATGAAGCAAAGAACAGATCTTTGAAAAATAGACAAGGGTCAGATTGAGTGCAGAAGAACAGGTAAAACACATAATTTATTGCTAAGCATCCGTGCAATTAGATCATATATACAGCAAATAATTTTAATAAAGTTTTCACACATGGATATACACGGTCCATGCCATCTCAAACAAGAAACCCACTATAATATGTAGGAATATAAAATTAAAAAAGCCTCAAGATAATTAGTACAATAGTACCTGCACCGCTGCTTGTATGTCTGACGTTCTAAGCTTGGCATCACAAATAGCTGTAACTGCTTCGCTGACAAATTTGCTTAGGTTGACACTCCGCAACTCTTCCATCAGACCTTCACGCTGCTCTTCATTTATCTGCTTTAGCTTTTTTATAACTGCCGTATTACGTTTAATGCTGGAGTCCAATGTCCTAAGAAATCCTGAATCTAAAAGCATAATAATTTAAAAGCATTAGCGATGTCATGCATATCAGTAATTTAAAAGCATAATAATTTAGAAGCGCTATAGATTCTCTCCAGCAGTTCTTGACTAAAATCCAAAAACTCACTCCATCAAACAAAATCACCCAAGTTCTTGACTGTTTCAAAATGTCACTTATGAGCATAGTATTATCAGAAGTATTTATAGGCCACGTTTCTTCCATTCTTGCTGTGTTGTTATGCATAAATTACGTAAGATATTATCAAATGTTTTGCTTTTCCTCAAAGATTTAAATACTTCTATGCGAAAAGTCAATAAATAATTTGCATAGTGAACTTTGAAATTCTTGCAAAATCTACTAACCAGGCCTTTCAGGATTCAAATTGCTTTGACGAAGAGCCATTTTTGCCTCCATTGATTTCTTAATTTCCTCAAGATGGGCAACAGCTTCCTGCAACCAAAAGGAAAATATTAGCCTTGAGAATTCATTTTCAGAAATGCTTATCCAATGTGTACAAAGGAAATGAAAATAAGCATGCACCAACTTTTCGTGACTCTGACAGTAATCTGACATTGAGAGGACAGAAACTGACTCAGACAAACTAGAATGAATTTCATCATGCGGACCAGGTTTTTGTGACTCTGACGGGTGAATGCATGGTCTATGGAGACTTCGCTATTTCAAATTAATTCTGTGCCTAGATAGCCAAGCCAATGAATCGCTTTCAGTAACAGATACACCAATCTCACCTCATCATCTTGCTTGCTGTGATTTTCAGCTCCAGCACGGCATTCATCCTCATGGTGATCCATCTTCTTATTTGTATCAATGACTATAATCCTAAATAACAAGGAATCAAAGAATTAAGCAGCGTAGCTTCAGGACAACCATGAGAAAAAACCAAGTGCAACATATACTGTGCCACAAATTAAATAATAAAAAAAGTACCAACTGTGCATAGCAACCTCACATCAAAATCTCCTCTTTAAACAGTTCCGTCTACCAAACTATGACCACATAATAAACCAATAATCCATAAATAAAAAGAGTTTAACAACCGCATATTTGAACTTAATAATGCATACAAGACATTAGAATCAAGGAACAAAGAATAAAATCTAGAAACCATCGGAATACGTAGAATAACCATACGAGAAATTGAAGTCCTAAAAAAACACAAAAGAGAGAGTTTTCTCCCTTTAAGCGAAGGCTGGTTGAGGTCATTTTTCATTATTAAATCCCTTCAGGAAATAAGTTCTATAATTCAGAACATATTGCGTAGTATTGTTATTTCAACATGAATCGCATGATGCACGGTTAAATTAGAACCAATTCGACCAAACCACAAGATTATTCATCAAATTTGACTCATGGTTACGAAATTCCCGATACGGTAACCGAGCATGAACACGATTCTAATGGCATTAAATTAGTCAGAAACTACAAAATTACATCAATTTGACATGAAGGAAGAAGAAGAAGAAACCTATGTACGGGTATGACATTCACAACCGGATCTGGCCTGAATATAATGAGAATAGGCGTATATATGAGCGCCCGTGTCGTTCTGCGTGCCTATGCTCGCAGGTGGTGAAGTTAGGGTTTTAACTGATGCGGGATTTCAACGAAGTAGCGCACGAAGGGCAACGAAGGCACTACACAGTGAATAACACAGCAGGGAGAGAGAGAGAGAGAGAGAGAGAGATGACCGAGCCCAAGAGTTGAGATTGAGTTGGGGAGAAATAGAATTGTGGAACCCAAATCAAAGCTCGAGTCGCATAAGGGTTGGGCACCGGTGAATACGTTTTGGGGTTTCAATATAAGGCCTGAATTTTTAGCCCAGAAGAGGTACTAAGATTGGGCCCATAATGAAGATTGGGCTAGGTACATACTTCAGTATAAAAAAGGTTCGAGGGCTCGTATTTCTATCGGGATCCACCATATTTTTTATTTATTTTTTTCTTTTTACATAGGGAGGGGATTTGGTTCTTAATTTTCTTAGTAAGAAATTAAGGTGTTATCAATTAATCCAAATGATAGATCCCCCACAAATAGTGAAATGTCATGTAGAATATTAAAAGTTTGATCGAATTACAAAAGAAAAAAACTTCAAACTAGTGAGGTATAGAAAGGGAACATATAAGAAGTTCACTTTGTTTATCGTGGGTGTAACTTTAGACTAGTACTCCTATTTCGGTCGCATTCTTAAGGGCTTCCTTTGCTCGATTTTCTTCTTTTGGGTTTTCCTCTTCCTTTCAGTTTCTCTCTCATCTCTCTCTCTGCGATCTACATTGACAACCACACAGAGCGAGAGAGAAGGGTGAAAAAGAAGTTGAAACTTTTTTATTCACTTTCACACAAGAAATAAAACTCTGCTGCAACCCAAAAGTTTAGCACCAACCAAAGTTTAGAGGATTGATCTCTTAGTAAAAATGTAGTCTACTAGATCTAGATTCACTAAACTGAAAAACCTGTTGTTCTTAGAAAAAATAAAACCAAAGAAACCTGTGATTTTTATCTAAATGTGCTAGAAAAATCAATGTGAAAGTAAACAGTATCTAGGTCCTAATAAACAATATCAAAAAGTTATGACGATAGGTTTGATGTCAGCGATAGAGTACGGTGATGGATCTAGGTAGTTTGTGGTCCAACTTTGGTCTGAAGATGGGTGTGGCGATAACAAGATAGGTGGATACGATAGCGAGAGAGGTGGCTATGATGGCGAGAGAAACCTTTGGCTGAATACAATTGTGGGACGATGAAGAAGTTATCTAAGGATGGAGATTTCTAGAAATCATACTAGGGTATAGGACTTAACAAATGATAAACTTTACAATGTAATGCAGTGTGAAATTGTATTCATATTAAGGGGAGAGACAGAGAGAGAGAAAGGGGGCGAGATGGGAGAAAGCGAAGTTTGAATACCGTTTCGGTGACAATATCGGTTAAGGCACTGGAATAAAATATTTTTGTACCGGTATCATTTCGGGATAGTCTATATATAGATAAATTAATTATATATGTATAAATTTTGTTTCAAAATACCATCAATATGGGTCTTAAAAAATTAAAACAAATATTTATAAAACTCAATAATACTTCTAAATTCTCAATCCAACTATTAAAAAAAAAATAATCACTCATCTTCATCACGAAAATTGGAGTATGGATTTGATTTTCAGTTCTTGAGAAAATGAGATTATAAAAAGTTAAGAAAATAGTCATTAGATGTGAGAATTGGAGTGAAAATTATAAAAATACACTAAAAATACAAGAATACAAAATTTCGACAAGTACACTAAAAACCGGCCGATACACCAAAAACTGACCGAAATTGACCGAAACGTATTGAAATGATCGGTATTTGACCCTATATGAAACACATATCTCTTCCATGCTGGTTACTAGTCTAACACAGTAAATATAGACTATACCGGCTGGTACAGCACGGTATTTAAAACTTACGAAGAAAGTCCCTACCAAATCAATTATTCTCCTCCAACCAATTCTATTTCACATTGGGAGAAACTAAGTGTCATCTCATGATTATGGGTGTAAAATGTTTAAACACACCTAATCTTACTACAGACGCTCCCATTATAAAAAGGGTAATGATACCCTTTACATTCTTTATTATTGCTCTACTATCCAATTTTTTTTTTTCTTTTGCTCTTTGAGTTTGGATTAAAAATCTCAGAACATGACGTTATTGCATAATCAAGAAGAAAATAAATTCAATCAACTAATGTAATCATATAAATTAATTTAAAATAAATTCAATTTTATAAAACTTGACCTTCTTTTGCTATTTTAGTCAATTTTTATAAAATTGAGTTTATTTTAAATTAATTTACATGATTACGTTAGTTGATTGAATTTATTTTCTTCTAGATTATGTAAAAATGTCATATTCTGAAAATTTTAATCCAAATAACAAAAGGAAAAAAAAAACTGTGAAGTAAAGAGGTAGTAAAGTTACAAAAATATCTAATAAATTGAAATATTTTTATGTAGTATCTTAGATTATAAAACGATTTATATTGTAAATTAAATATCTATAATATAGTAAACCACATTATCTTATAACGTAGTTTTTTCAGCGCCGGCTCAAGGGTGTGGCTGCTTAAGCTATTGCCTAACGCCCCACCCTGTACAAGGTCCCCCCCAAAAAAAAGGCAATGTTTATTTTATTTTTTTAGAAAAAAAATAAAATTTATTGCATTAATTAAAAATTTAAATAAAATATCATCTTAAATATTTTCTCATATGTGCAAGACCCGTGATACTAAATTTTATATTCTATACAATGAATAATTCATATTTTTAAATAACCTTTTTTAAGATTTTGATAAGTTGAGGCATAGAATTTACAATGAGATATCATTTTAAATAATTGTATTAGATATAAAATTGAAACCATTTTATTTAAAACTTTTTAATAAAACCTCGTTTTATTGAAAATTTTAATAGGTATTTAATATAATGATGTGTATTGAATTTTATTATAAATAAAAGCCTCATTTTAAATTTTGCAATTTGTACTAGATCATCCCTGCATTTTTTTATAATTTTTTCTATAGAATTGATATCTCTAAAAAATCTATTCGATATTAAGTTAGTCTATTTTTCTTTCAATGAATTTGTAGTCAGATTATATTTATCTCCTTTTCATATTCTTTGATGTTAAATTTAATTTTGTGTTTCTAGATTTTATAGCTCTTATTGTTCTGCTATACAACCTCCCCTTCTCCCGCAATCTCCACACACTGCCTACGTGGAATTTATTTTCTATTTATTATTTATTTTCTTAATGAAACAAAACATAGGTCTCTTTTAGGGCTCGTTTGTTTTCAGAGATGAGATGAGATGAGATGAGATTAAAGTTAAAAAGTTGAATAAAATATTGTTAGAATATATTTTTTAATATTATTTTTGTTTTGGGATTTGAAAAAGTTGAATTGTTTATTTTATTTTGTGTGAGGATTTGGAAAAGTTGTAATGATGAAGTGAGATGAGATGAGATGAGATGAGATGTTTCCTGAAAACAAACGAGGCCTTAATTTTGGATTTCCCCCCATTATCCCCAACCTCGCGTCTCGCTTTCCCAACATCCCATCACCCCCATTGTTGTCATCCCCCCCCACCGTCACCCCCTAGCGTCCCACCCCCACGCAGCGTCCCCACTCTCCCAGCATTCTCTTCCGTACAGCTTCGTCGCATAGGCTGCGGTGTTGCTTCTCACCGCTCGTCTTTTGAACAGTATCGTCTGGGACTACCAATATTGGTCTTTTTCGACTGAACGGTTTATGTTTTTCTCTCCATTCTGTTTTCATTTCCCACCATCCTGTATATTGTGTATTTGTGTTTCTTGAATTTGCGACTTTGTGTTTATTGGATCTATACTTTTTATTTTATTTTAGGGTGCGGCTACCATGCCGCCCCATTTTGACCGCTAGGCATACCGCCCAGCGTAAAATCTTTTTTTTTTCTTTTTTTCATATTTTTTTAACATATTTAAAGATAATTAAAAAATAAAAAAAATACACTAATACATTTAAAATCACTTCCTTAATCATTAAGTAAAAAAAAAAAAAAAAGAATTTTGACTAGCGGTCAAATGGAGGTATCAAGTTGGGAAGGCAAAGTGGACTTTCTCTTTATTTTAATGGTTGCTGATTTTGGGTGAGAAACTTTCATTGTTGAATCTGTGTTTCTTGTGTCTTTCTTCTTCTCCGAATAATCTCATTCGATGTGTGGAGCTTTATTTCACAGCACATGCACCAGAACTTGTGTTGTGCAAAATTACTGTAGTACTCCACCAGCATAAAGTTCATAGCCAGATAAGATGCGTTATTGGCACTCTTTCCATGCAAATTTCTTGATTTTAGCTTTCAACCTTTGGATCAAAAACTAATTTTAATGCATTAGCAGCAAATCTTAAAATAGCAAGACTTTGCTCAAAGAATATATATATATATATATATATGTGTGTGTGTGTGTGCGCGTGTGTGTATGTGTGTAGCACGATATTGCTCAGAAAAATAATTAAATAAAAAGCATGAAATCTTATAAAATTGTCATCAAAGAACATGATTATTTTCATTTTCATTTCTCTTGAAATTGCGGATGTGATTCAACGCTTAGTAAGGGAGATGAATTATATCGTACAGTGTAAAATAGAGAGCATTTTATAATTCTATAGTTAAAATTCATGGGTGCACTTTTATATTTTGTGAAAATGAGCATATGAGAATGGAAATTCCTTTTTTTTTTAATAAAAATTTGTTAGATATGTTTGGTATTAGATTCTTGGAATGTTATTTTGGTTTTGAGTTAATTACATTTTGTCCCATCGAATTTTTACTCAATTCACAATGTGCTCTCGAAATTAATAATCGCATCAAAGTGGACCCGTTTACATTCAAAACTTATTAATCTCCCATTCTGTCTACCAGTAGCGTAAAATGTAACAGAAAGTACTTCCACGTGCTGCTCACGTGCATAATATTCACTGCAAAGATATAATTTTTATCTAATTTATTATCATTGATCATATAAAATATAAAATAATATATGCTATCAATTAATAATAAATCAATTAATAGAAAAATATTCCACCACTAAAGAATGAATAATAATTTGGTTGAAGAGACACATAGTTAGATTTGATTAATAAATATGAAAGAATAATATGGCCGGCTACTCTCCAAATTCGATGATTTAATTAATTTGAATCCATGCTACCTAGTATGTGATGAAGTATGTCTCCTAGTGCGTGCCACTCTGAATTTGCATAGCTGTTAGTGTTATATATTAAAAAATATGAGTTTTTTTAGCAGATTGAGGCTACAAGTATATACGTAGCTGTTAGTGTATGTGGACCTTTGAGACTATATTATATCCCTTAGAGCAAAAATTAGAGAATATGCAATATATATATATATATACACACACTAGGTGGGAGCAACGTGCAAAGCACGTTTACCTAGTTTTATGAAATGATTATTTCTAAAAATTAATATATATTTTATAAAAATGATTGATTTTACTTAATAATTTAAGATATAGTGGAGAAAATCTCAATCTTATTACCCGGAAAACTGTTTGTCAATCAGTATCTTGATTATGAGATTACGTATTGATTATGAAGGGTAAAATCTCAATCTTATTACTTAAGTTATCAATATAATTATTATTAACTTGGTTTTATCACCACCTTAAAACAATGATTTAAGTCTGGCAAATCTCATTGGCTGGTTGGATTACATGAATAATTTAGTCAATAAGTTAATTGGTGGGCCTATAATAATAGTATAGGTATATCTGATAGACTCCGATAATACATATATTAATATTTGTGAAGTCATGTCCCAGATGATCTCAAAACATTCTCACATTCATTGTGGCGATTGAATATAGAAAAAGCAGTTTCGTTAATTAATAGTCATCTTCACTTTTTAGGTAAAATTACATAGATCATGATAGCTCTCAAGGAATAGAAATCTCTTATTCAAACGTTGATCGGAAAATACAAGAAAAAAAAAGAGATGAAAACTTGAACATCTCACTTGGCAAACCTCATTGAAAATACATAGATTTGAAAACTTGAAATTACGTTCTTTCTTTTGCATTTGTTGTTAATTTTCTGGTGTGGAATGCCCTTGACATTCTTTGGTTGATTAGATGGCAGGAGTCTTTAAGCCATTTTAAGCATATATTTGGTTTGAATGCACAAGGAAGATATACAAATATCAAAGTTCATTACATTGCAGGAAACCATGATATTGGCTATGCAAGTCTTAACAGTCAAAGGCCAGAGGTTTTTTAGCACGTTATCTCTGGCGATAGGCTGCTCTTTTTTCGATAATTACATGAGGATTGATACCGAGTGCTTGTATGAAAGGGAGTTGCTCTTATGTCTTACAGCCATTTTATTGTATAGGCTGTGCATTGTTTTACAAATGCATGTGTTATTAGTTGAACTATATTTGTTTCTACTTTCTGGTAATCTCTTC